>NC_138947.1:23094818-25624818 GCF_965226115.1 Aulonocara stuartgranti
CTAGTCGGCACACTCATTTCCTCCATTACCCGGGCGGTACGGTGGCTGGCTGCTTCCCAAACAAATACACATGTGCGGCTTGGCACTTGTGCTGTACGTAACAAGTCACGTGACGTGACGCTGCAGCTGTGATTGGTTCGGCTCTGCGCTACTTAATTTGGATTGGCTGTTCTTTTTTTTTTTTTTTTTTTTTTTTTAAGAGGACAAGAGCGGCGAGGTCTATCGCAATAGTTAAATTTTTCTATCGAGAAAAAGTTATATCGCGATACATATCGTTATCGTTCTATCGCCCAGCTCTAATATATATATATATATATATATATATATATATATATATATATATATATATATATATATATATATATATATATATATATATATATATATATATATATATATATATATATATTTTTTTTTTTTTTTTTTTTTTTTTAAACATGCATAAGTGTTCGGCTGCTGAAGCGATGCTGAAGTGTACTCCAGAGACTATGTTTGTTAATGTGGAGCTTTATTGATGTACTTTGTGAGCATTTATTTATCTTGTAATATCAAAGTCAATTATACAAAAGTGACCATGTTAATGCTTTGTCTTTCTACAATTTGCTCTGCACTCAGTAGATGAAAGACTGTCTGTGTCTTTGATCGCTATATCACAACACAGTTAGACCCACCATACTATTACCCACACTCTCTCTCATGCACGCACACACACGCACACACACACACACACACACACCGAGAGAGAGAGAGAACCAACTCCATGCGACTCCTAATTAACCCTGCTCATTCAGCTAAATCTGGTCCAGTACTTTACAGAAACCAAACTGCTTGGAAAGAGGTTGGTGAATAAAAAGCTTTCTGATAGCATGGTGTGGATGCATGATGTGCTAAAATTAGACTTCCTGACAAAACAAAACTAGATCCTGCATTCAGTCGAGACTTTTCTGATTGACTTAAATGAATAATTTGATTACGTTTTGCTGTGTATCCTTGACCACACTGTTAGGGAGATGAACCTGAAACTTTACATTGCCTAAAGCCGTGTTTGTGTTTGGAAAAATAAAAGAAGGCAGCTAAAAAAAACAAAAAACAAACATAAAAATTCTAAGTACTGGACAAATATTAGTCTTCAGAGTTCTTGACTTGGACAAGTGACCAGCCAGACCAATATGTTTAATTACAAACCAGTCCATTTCATGAACGTGCAACAGCAAGACAGGAAAATAGTTGCTAGCACACACTTGCACTCACAGCCACATGCTATCATGCTGTTAGAGTTAAAGCTCAGCAATGTCCTGAAGTAAAAGGGGGGCCAGCATAACATTTAATGACAAACCTAATCAGACATTTAAATCACCCTCAGTTGGCTGAACGTTGACATTTTAATGACACTAACAACGGCAAAATAGCTGAAGCTAAAGCTAGCCGGAGCTCATAAGCAACAGCAAGCTAGCCTTGGTATGAGCAAAGGATCAAAACTGTTCAAGGAAAATGAAGGAAACAACTGAAAAAGAGAAAAAAGCAACGCTGTTTACAGCAACTCAGTTTCAGTTTCATCAATTATCTGTATGTTTTTCCAGCAGCCAGTAGTTATTTGAAATAAAGTTATTTCATTGAGAGTTGATCCTATAACTTACTACAGTTTAGAGAGAAAACTAAAATGTAACAATTAAGAATATTGCCTGTTTAATGCATAGGTTACTCAAAAAACATAATTTTAAAACAATCACTTTTTGGTATGGACCATGTATGTCTCTTGCTTTTAGCCCATGTACTAGCCAAGAGCAGTAATAGTAGATTAAATACTACAATGTATTATAGTAACTTCAGAGTATACTCAGCAGGGAAGCTGTGACCTGTTTGACACATTTTTTCGGCCTGGTTAACTGCAAATGTCATCCTAATTATGTGAATAATCAGCACATCCTAATGAGATAAAAACACAGAGGTACTTGAAGGAGCATTAAGCAGTTAATACACACAGCCATGATGGGCTTCACATCATTAAAACGGTTTGAACTCGAGTTAAAGGGGGGAAGGCGAGAAAAAAAAAAGTAATCGTTTGCACACAGCCATGCAAAGTTCCAAAATGATTCCCAACCACAGGAATGATAACCAAACTAAAAATAGATGTATTTGGACAGGAAAGATCCTGTAAGATCACTGTGGTTTTTGTCAGACTGCTTTAACCACACACCCCAAACTCCCACTCCAGTTCCCAGTGAGAACATCCCACTGTCACGATTCACGAAGCTGCCGGATATCACAAAATTATTGCTCAGTGACCAATGGCAGCCCTGAACACATGTAACACTGTGACACAATAGAGATGATGGGCTCTCCCTTTGAACTGTGCATCTTTAAAAACTATTTCACTAATTCACAAAGCAGTCAATGTCATGGCGACACCTAAAATGCAATAATAACTTTAGATTATGACATTTTTAAACACTTCTTAATAGGAAGTAGACACACTATGAAAAAATAATAATAAAACACTCATAAAAAAAGAGAATTTAACATAGGAGGGTACTTTTTCTGTCAAAGAAAGACCAGAGGACTCCTGGTTCCCACATGGGAACATTACAGGTGATCATCTGGGAGTAGACAACTGGGTCACTTCCATTTTCACAATTCCTCTAAAGACAGGCCTCGAGGTTAAAGAAAAGAGAACAGTGACAGGTTGGACAAGATTTGAAGCTTTGGTCTTTGCTATGATGGTTTTTCTCCACTGATTATTCTCCATGCACTCTGCCCTGTACACTACATTTCAATACACATTTTACTCTTCCCCTCTCCCTTCGCTTCTACTCCAGGGTGTGTTTGATGGACTGATGTTATTATCTGTATCCCCTTCATCCCCGTCTTCAAAGCAGGGAGCTGGCTGTATGTATCAAGCTTTCGTGCGCTTAACAGATGCCTCAGGCACACTCCCAGCCTCGCTCAGGCTGGGAGTGTGTGTATATAATAGACAGCCTAATTGATAGTGGAAATAACAATACTGCTCCCTTGATTATCTGTACACGCCACAGTGGAGAGAGAGGTGCCGCATGTTCTAAAGCAAATTAAGTTTAGGAGTTTATGTGGCATCTGTAGTCAGGTAAAAGAAATGTATCAAACAAAACATCAGCCGGATGGCTTCTGAAGATACTACGCTACTGATGTAGGTATCATTTCAAAGAAGAGATTGCATTAACTGCAATAAACACGCACAGTGCTCATTGTACAGTATATTCATTTTATTACATTTAAAATTTTCCACTCATTATGTAGCCGATGAGGGTGCCTGTTTGATATAACCAAAAAGGTTATTAGTCTGTGTTTCTGTACATAACAACAAAACTTACCAATCTGCAGATCATTTAACCCACTGAAAATTACAAATAATACAGAGACAGTATTTCAAATATCAAAACAATAATGTGTATTTTTAAATATAAAGATCCTCATTTTAAACTTTATTTCTTAAAAAAAAAAAATTAAAAAAGAAGTGATGATTCTTTTTAAAAAGGAAATAAAACTAGGGTTAGGCTGGTGTTAGCTCTTTGCTGATCTATCGGCTTCAGCATTTATAATGGCCGATAAGTGAAAATGTTGACATTGCATGGTTTGTTCACAAGGGACTCTCTGCAACTTCCTTCATGGCAACCTGCTTAGAAAGCCACAAACATGACAACCAGCTGATACAAGCAGAGTCTGGCAAACCGAGAGAAGTAAATAAATGACCACAAAAAACAAACGTTAAGGAAACCTGTTTATGTTTTGCATTTCTCAAGGAAAAAATATTCCATGACACATTCGAATATCAGATTTGTAAATCAACAAATCAGGACAGGTATCTGTCTAAAAACAAAACAACAACAAAAAATCCTATATAGGTCGGAGTTTATTTGTAATGTTACAGGGCTAAGGTTCAGTATTTCAAAAGTAAAGGAAGGGAGTGTTTACTCCTCTTTGAATGAGTACACGAGCAAACAACTGAACAAGAGCACTGTGAGACTGCATCTCCACCAAGGCTAAACATTCCTTCCATACCATGCATGAATTACGTCCTTGGACATCTTGGTCTGGACTTTCTAAGGAAGAAGATAATGTGCGACATGCATATGATGTGAAAGATCCACTGTCCCTTAAACCACAATGGCAATCCATGCTTCCAAAATTACCTAAATTCAGATACAGGTCTAGATCAACTTCTAAAGTTCACAATTTCAAAGTTTAGCTAAGCTCCACCTCTAGATAGCTTTTCCATGCATCCATATGTTTTTGAGTAATACTTGCAAAGAACAGATAAACTGTTGAGAAAATAGATATATGGTACTTTTTAAGTAAAAGAGAAGCCAACAGCAAAACTGCAAGGTGTCACGTAAAAATCACAAAAACGTCCTAGAGTCTGCTGTCCACCAAGATTAGAGTAAACAACCACAGAAAGAAAGGAGAGCTGCTTGCCATGATTTGAACACCTAACAAAGTTGGGAGGAGGAGAACACTGATGTAGGTTCTACTCAGCGTCAGTAAGAACACATTACTCATCAAGGTTACTTGAACAGAATCATACTTTCCATTTACTGCATAATCAAATCCTAACAAAGTTAATTTTTCCAACTGTACTAAACCGCAATAGTATTAAACTGACTTAAGTTTGTATTGATGGCTAATCTGTTCTATAATAATTCAAGCAGTAAGGACTCGAAAACTTTACACCTCTTTTAGACCTTAAACACTGAACAGCAGATGCTACACTTCCATAATATACTAGCTATACCCTCCATTTAAACTAGCTGAACCCCTTTTTCTTCATCCTGTTTCTACTTCCTGTTTGTACTTTTCCAAAATACTTGAAGCTCATATTTGATAGTAACATTTAATCTCCAGGCAATCTATAAATAGATTGTTCTTTCATCATGCCAAACTCTAGATAACACTCACAGGTTACACTTCGTGACATGTTTATTTTCCCTCTGAGCCACTTCCTCCATAATCAGTCTGTCAGACTCTGCTTTTCTGCAGAGCAACAAACAGCGCTGTACTTGTTCTGTTCAGTCGAGCAGAGCGCCGATACGACGTCACGCTCCGCGTCTGGAAGAAATACTAGAGCCACTCCACTGGAATTCCTCACTTCCCAGTACTGACTCCCACTTCTTTCTTTTGTTTAGTGCGTATGTGCGTATGAGCACTACTATAGCCTCTGTGTCCAGCTCCTACATAGCGACATTGTTGTCATAGCCACGTAAAGTTAGCTGCAGGTCGAGCACTAGAATGGACTAAATTACATTTGAGTATTAATGAAAAGTTTTAAAAAGAGAAAAACCAATAGAATAGAATGAGATAAACTGAAAAACATACTATACAAATAGAACAAAATACTTTGTTACAGGAAAATTGCGATTGGTGGACATCAAGGAGACAGGGTGATAGTTACAATTGTGTATGTTGTGTGTCTGTCTGCACGTGTATGGTCCTCTGCAGAGACCATGTTGTATTAATAGATTACATGATTCCTGTGGACGCTAACAGTGGACTGTCAAGAGCACATTTTTACCCATTTTAGGCAGACCAGTGTGTGAACAATTCTCAAGGTTCTTAAAGTGAAAGAGCCAAGTTCCCAGGAGGTGCATCCCTCTGTATTCATCTTATTATTCTTATACAAGAGGCTACTTTACTTCTGCAATAAATCTCTTCTCCATAAGACCTGTTGCCACTGATTTTCAATCAAGTTTTTGTGTAATATGGCATACCTCAGCTTTTTCTCCCAGTTTCCCTTCCTTAAAAGTTTCAAGCGACTGTCGAGCTTTTTGACAGTCAACCTTCCACTGACACCATTTCTGATGAGGCTTCAGTGAATAGTCAATGGATCACCTGAAGGGCCAGATGCATCTCTCACGTTCTATGTCAGGTTTATGCTGGACCCGTTTCCTATTTCTTAAGCACATGACTTTGACAAGACATGACTTCCAATACTGTTCGTCTGCTGCAGATTTTGTTTAGGGCTTTTTTGGGCTTGTGATGTTTCCTGTAATGTTTGCACTGGAATGAAAATGAGTTAAAAAGCAGCCAATGTCCAAAGAAAAACTTTGAAAGACCTTCAGAAAGCCTGGAAAACTCTTGCTTAAGACCACTTCCATTCCAAGAAATTCTGCTTCCTTGGATTCAAACTATACAGAAATAAGACATGGCTCGATGCTTTTGCACAGTACTGTGGGTTATTAAAGGTTGATTTATTAAAATCACAGCTAACATTAGGAATGAAACCAGAAATGCCCTTTTATGCAGCAAGTAAAACACTAGCAAATAACAGAAGTCTTTAAATAACACATCTGTACCTCTTCCACATCAACCGTGCTGACTCTGATGGCTCCAGAAACCAGCAGTGCTAATTCATCTCATTTAGTAGAGGAAGGCCTACTTTCTCCCCCCACAGTGTGCTCCCAGACCATTTAGCAAGTACAGAAGATGTTAAAGAGATGCTCATCACTTTTGTCTCTTACCTCTTTCTGCTTGTGTCCCTAGGAGACTTGTACAGTACTAGCAGTGCTAGCATTACCACAAGCATATAGATGGAAGAAATGTGAGAAATCTTGTGCAGGCCTATTCACAAAGCTTTTTCCCCCCACACAAAGCTGAATTACAAAAAGCTCCACGTTCCACTAAGAGCTGAGTTACTAAAAGACTCCTGCCATTTTCACAAAGTACTATCCAACTGTATGAGCCCTGCTTAGATGCTGATTTACAAAAGCAACTGTTCTGTCTTAACTATATCAGCTTTTTGTCCCTGTTCATCACAGAAAGAGCCAAGTGCATTTTTAATGATCTGCCAGGTATTAATTATTTAGCTGCTGGTGGATTTACTGATCTGCGGCCAAAAGTTAATGGTCTGAGCTGCTATTTCCACTTGATTTCTGCACACACTGAGGGCTGGTGTTTAAAGTCAGAGATGTCGCTGGATGGATAAATAAGTGAATAAATGACAGAATGAATGAATGACGCATCGGACAAGTAGCAAAGAAAGCTAGTGGCTGTAGATTGAGCCACTGATCAACACTATCAGCAAAGTAGCAGCCACTTTGGAGCTACACAGATAAGGCAACTTTAAAATCGTCTTTTAAAACCTCGATTGCTCGACTCCCTCAAACTGTATCCAAACTTACAAGCTAAGAGTCAGCATGGGAGATTCATTGTGAGGATATCCTTATCGCCAACACGCAACATACACATCCTTAGAAATTATAGGGAAAAAGGTGTTTCCTTTTGGCAGACAATCGTGACATGTTTCTTCATTATAAAAGTAATCCTACTAAAAGGGCCAGCAGGGCACTGCCAATATGAACTGCTAACATTCAGCTCAGCATATTTTTAATAACAGAAATTCAGCCAAAATATAAATAAATCCTTACCAAAAAAAGAAAAGCAATCACAGTGCAACTCCCCGAGTCCGATTTATTCAGCTCTTGTGCAACCTTTACAAAACCCCGCCGAGAAGATCACACAGCCCACATATTGGGTTAATGCCAGACACTGCACTGGCAATTATTAATAAAACCTGATAAATGTTACCAGCTGGATGCTTTACACACACACTCCACTGCCCCTTCTAATCAGATCACACACTCAAGCCGTTTTTACACGTGAACTCTTAATGAAGCGCTCCTTCATGTCTAGAAATGTTCAGGGCTGCTGTGCAATCAGCCTAAAACTCAAAGTAGTGAACCTTGAAAAGACAAACTATGCAGCTAAAGACAAGTGTGGGAAAAGCAGGAAGATTTTTGACGTTCTTAGGAGAAATCAGTACATTTCGATAAATGCAAGCCTTAATGAAACAACATGGTTTGGCAGCATCAGGAGTTGACTCACCAATACTCTGTTCTCCATCTTGTCTCCTTTGATCTCCAGTTTGACTCTCTTCCGCAGTGACAGCTTCACTTTTCTTCCCACCGCATCCCTCACGCTCTCTACACAGAGGAGGAGAGAAGATGTCAAATAAGGAGTCAAATAAATAAGGAGTGACACAGACTAAAGTGAGAAAATTTGGGAAAATGCTGTTAAAGAAATTGTAATTCCCTACAACAAGAGAAGAGAAGAGAAGAGAAGAGAAGAGAAGAGAAGAGAAGAGAAGAGAAGAGAAGAGAAGAGGCGGCTTTTAATGTATATTCTTTTTCATTTGTAGTCTCTTTCCAACTTTGCTTACGCAGCAGAGAAAGATCAGTGTACATCAGCCACAGGGGAAAAATCCATCATATCTACTGATTAGGAAAAAAAATGATGAAATATTTAAGTTCCATTTTAATATAACAGAATATTGACTTTATTCTAGTTTTCATTTAATTATCAGATCATGAATCCCTCTTCTGACGACTGAGACGTTTAACGCCTACTTTCTAACACATAAAAAGAAAAGAAAAGAAAAAACATCATTTATAATATAATAATTTCAATTATTTCAATTATGCATGTGAGTATATCCATACCCGTTTGAACACAGGCCCACAGAGGCTTAATGCCGAGTGTATGTTTCCCGTTACAGACTGATTATTCACACCCAGCAGAAGTGTCAACAACCAGCGAACAGGCTCAAACAGGAGAACTGGGTCAGCCCCCTCTCCACGTTAATTCACCTAAAACACAGTCACAAATGCAGTCTGCGCACATGCGTCTGACACAGACGGGGATTCTGCATGTACATCTGTGCTGCGCATATCCTCGCCTACGGGCTTCCTCACACCATCATAAGATCAAAGGAAAAGTAATAATTAGGTACGGTGCAAAACGGTTCATCTGCCAGCCTTGAGCTTCCTAAATAAACTTCACTGCAAGTATGCACCATTTCCTGCTGCAGCACTTTTGCAACCTCAGTGCAGAGACCTGAGAGTCACAGAAAAATCTTTGCGACTCTCAAAAGGCCACAAATGTAGGCCTTGTATGTTTTAATGGGTCTGGGCAGATTTTGGTCTCAAATCACTCGTGTCGGACTCGGATGTAATTTTTTTTTCTGCCAATTTAATGTAGCTGTGACAGGATTTCTTATTTCACAAGGCATTTGTTTTCATTTGGTAGGTAGAGCATGTGTGCTATAGGTCACACCAGTTTAAATTGGAGGTGGTGGGGAAATGAGACACTTATGTCATTGCAAAAGTGTAAACAAACTACTGAGAGCTCCATAAATTAGTTGGCTAATTTATTAACTTAGTGTCAAACCTGATTTGTTGCTTCACAAAGCCACTAATAAATACACTCATGACACAGTAGGGGAAATAATTATTTGATCAAATGCTGGAGGAGGAGCTTGTTAATAATCTGACTGCAGGTGGGGCTGCAATTACCAAGAACACCATTAGTAACACACAACAAAGTAATGGATTGGAATTTTTCAGAGCCTACAAGGTCCCCCTGCTCAAGAAGGCATGTGTACAGGCAGATTCTTTGTGTATGGCTCAAAGAACATCATCCCCACAGTCTAGCATGGAGGTGAAAACATGCTTTCAGGCTGCTTTCCTGCTAAGGGTGCACAACGACTTCACAGCATTGAGGGGCCAATGGACAGGGCCGTGTACTGTAAAATCTTAAAAAAGGTCCTCCTTCCCTTAGTAACAGATGGGTGTCCAGCATGACAATGACCCAAAACATATCACTAATGAAACAAAGGAGTGGCTGAAGAAGATAAATACTAAGATGCTCGAGTGGCCTGGCCGGTCTCCAGATCTCAGTCCTATAGAAAATCTTTGAAGAGAGCTGAAGCTTGGAGTTAACAAGAAGCAGCCAAGAAACCTAAAGGACTTAAAGTTTCTGTGAAGAGGAGTGTGAAAAAAATCCCTCCTGAGATTTCCATCACTGTACTGTTTCATCTATAAAGAATTAAGAAGACATCATATATCAATATAGAGACAAATAATCATTTAAGTCATTTTAGAGCCAGTTTGCTTCAAAAGTGAGCAAAATTGTTTTTCCTCTCTTCTAAATGTTTAAACTTCTGTGTGTGAGAAAATAGTGACATGAAGCAATTTTATGGAAAGAAAGAGCATTTTAAATATTTAACTCACTCTCCAAAAAGATCATAGAGATGAAGGTCAAGTTTACTACCAGCATCAGCATTGCGCTGCAAACTTTCTCCTTCTGTTTCCTAACTCTCCTTGCTGACGCAGCCTTGCCTGTCTGGTTACTTTAGGTGTGTAATCAGACGAGTAACTGTTGCCCTAACTTTGAATGTGTCTGAGCATGTTTCAGTAGAATACATTTTGAGCACGAGCTCACTTATTCTGAATATGTCCACTTCAATATTCCATCCTCAAAAGGCTGAAACTCAAAGTGTCCTGACCTAATCTGCTCACTACCAAGTAAGTTAAACGGAAAACATGAGCACAAGCACTTGACATGTCCTGTTACTCAGCAGAGAACACTCTGAGTTCATGCAACAATTTTCCATCTGCAGCATCATGCTGAAACTCCTTGCACGATGCCAAGAGTAATGCTGCATGATACTGAATCATCACCACCAACAAACAATGGCTGGTTATACCCAGATGCAGACAGATTCCTTATATTTAGTGTGCAGAGTTGGGTGAATTAGTCAGCAAACATCAGGGAAATTTCCCATTAAGAAGAGGAGGAAAAATACCGTCTATAACAAACCCAAACACTGTAAAAACCTGCAGAAACTGTATTTAAAAGTGGTTCCCAGTCTCTGTTAAAGACATATATGTTTAACAGTTCAGGGAAAATGTAAACAAAATGGCTCAAATTAGTTAAAAGGTCAAGTATGCAAGAGTTCCACTGAAATTCCTGCAATGTAAAATTACACTCTTTCTGGCTTCTGTCCTAACTGGAGGCCAGGGTACACAGAAAATAACATGTAAAAACTGTGTTAGGGATCTATAGTATAAATGATACACGGCTAACACGTGACCTGACAGCATTTTCCTAAAAGCCTCCTTGACATTCTCCACTGCTCCTGTGTCTGGCAATGAGAAAATGAACCCTGCTTGAGATGAATGATGAAGTTCATCCAACATTACACCTGGATGTCAAAACCTGACCTACTTTCTTAAACAGAAACCCTGAGCCAAGGGGTTTCCAGACTCACACAAATGAGGAAAGGGGATCATGAAAACAAGGGTTAGAGTAGAGCAGCTACCAAGAAGGCTAGAGATGCTAAAGTGGACCAGGATGACTGTGAGTTAAAATTATGTGCAGAGGACTGACAGGCTGACCACACACATCTCAACTATCTGGCTCTTCTCCCATGTAAACATTAACAGAACAAGCACCTTGTGGCAGTGCTCCGCGTATAAACATCTCCAAGCTTAACTGGAGATAAAGAATTTGCAGTCTCTTAATAACAGCAGTCTGCTTTAGGGAGAAATCGGTTTAGTATTGCTATGATATTGAAATGAATGAATTTAAAAGAAAAAAATAACCCTGTATACATATTTTTATACTGTGGTTGGATATTTGTGCCTTAGCACTGCACTCCAAGTGTGGCTGCATTATAAACACAATAGATTTTATGGTTACAATACTATCAGTAAAACTTGTTACCATGCGGAGCACATGCACGCTGTGAGTTAGGAGGATGAGAGAGAGGGTATCGGTGATTGTTCCAGCCTGGACACACAGCCACAAATCCGCTTTTGTATCTTACCCAGAAGCTCTTTTGGGACCTCCGACACTTCCTCGCTCATTTTGCTGAAGATAATATCCAAAACAACGATAAGAACTGGCTCAGCGCATCGAGAAGCCTTAAATTATGAGGGGAAATCGTGAGCGGAAAAAGAGGAAAGAGTCAGGTGGTTCCTCCGCCGCCGCTGCTGCTGCTGGGATTCTCCCGGTTACATGCTCCTCTTCTCTCGCAGTGTCCGGACAATGTATCCGCTTGTGTTTAGGCGCATCCCTTTTCAGTTTGGAGAGTGGTGAGGTAAAGGCTGATGCTAGGGAGGGAAAATCAGCTAGAGTCCTTTTAAAATCATGCTGAAACCCTGCAGCCTGAGCGCCTGGCCGAGATAAAAAAGACCACCGCTTACACGCTCTCACACACACACTCTACCGTAAAGCTGTCGGTAATGGGCTACAGTAGGCTACCAGCCAATGGTGGGAAACGGGGCCCCTCCCCGGTCGGTGATGCGACAGCCTGGGAGCCGATGCGATTCCCAGAACACCGGCATGGCGTGGCAGGAGGGGGCGGCGGCGCTGGTGGTGTCAGACCGATATTAATGAGACTACAGCACCAGCTCCTGGAAGACTGGGACCTCTAGCGGTGCCAATCCCCATGTTTAACATCTGACACACAAGACTCCCGATGCAGAAGTAGCTAAAGCGCACAGCTTCGTTAGCTTTAGAGATTATGTATATATATCGCTTGGAAGTACATAAAAAATATATTAAAGCTTTGTTTGATGGTTGTTAGAGTCTTTTGAGGAAAAACAGCTATAGCATACGTCAAGAGTGGCAGGCTACATTTTATTGTGTGAAAGATTTAATTTGTAGGAAGTGGTTTTTCCAACAGTGGAGGTGGAAGAGAGCCTGACCAAAGAGCATCTGCTTGAGACTTTCATCAGCTGTGGTTTTCTGCATAAACGGAGTGAGGGCGACACCATGTGGTAGCTCGTTGACAGTACAGATTGCTGTAGTGGTTGCACTATGTCGGATTCATATATATATATATATATATATATATATATATATATATGAAAGTGGAGTTTTGCAGCACTTTTTTTTAGTAAACTATAGTTGAACTATAGTTGAAATTTGAATATTTCAGCTTTTTGAGATTGTGTCAAACAATTTGGAGAATCAGGTAGAGTGCTGTAAAAAAGTATTTGTCCTCTTTCTGATTTCTTCCACCCTTGCTAAATCACAAGTTACATGTAGTTAACAGTTTTTGGAAGGCTGACCGGTCACAGTTAGACTCTTCATAGCTGCCCATACTTCCTCTTTACTTGCACTTCCTAAATCACTGTCTTTATTTCATCTGTTCTCTCTCATTTGCAACACACTCTTCACTTCTTATCATATATTTATCCTTAACCGTCAAAACCTGCTGCAAATCATTTCCAGCCCAATCTCTCCAGTCCTCTTCTCCTTCATGCGTAGTCTCTCAGTATTCCTGTCTGCTTTCATAATCTTAATCTTTGCAAACCTCTTCCTTCAAATACTTTCCTGAACTTCCTCTTTCCACCACCAAATCTCTGATTCCCAGAAACTATACCATCTGAAGTTAAGTACAGCATATACAAACAGTAGCTTTAGCAATGGAAACTCAAGTTTATAGAGTACATATATACTTATAAAATGACAAACGATACAAAGAACATTCTGCTTTATCACATAACTTTGTAAAACAGGTATACAGTTTTTATAAATGTGTAACGGACTGCAGACTAGAGAGCATTGTTTACTTCATCTATTGTTAAGCTGCAGTTTGGGTTCTGCTGCTTAATCTCATGGAGTCTCTTCTTTAGTTTTTCTGCCATGGAGTTAAGATCTGAAGCTGTTAGCATGTCGGGAATCTTCCTCAGCTTTTCCTCCGGAGCCTTTGCCAGCCAGTCTATGATGTGATCCATGAGAGGCTCTCTCTGTTTGGGGAGACTGGACCTCTCTTCCGACGAGGTAAGAATGTATCTGTTGCAAGGAGACAATGGTTTAATTGGCATCTTTTTTGAATTTAGAGGTGAAGGAGTGCTGGAGAATAATCAAACAGACAAAGAGTGTGCTCACTTGGAAACAAACTTCTTGATTTTTCCTACACGCATCCTGTGTGCATGGAAGAATCCTGAGAGGAATGTCCTGAGAGTCTCACCTGAGAAAGTTTGAAATAACTTTGTAAATTTGGTTGCATTAAAAAATATTTTGTTTTTGGCAGATAACATTAATAACATACCTCCGTTTGCAAGACTCTCACAGGTGCCACACACGGTGTCAGAATAGGCTGAGCCAGTGAGGAGTACGCTCTGCCCGCTGGAGCACTCCTGATGTTTTACACACAAATCCACTGCAGAAGATGAGCTGGAAAAATATCCCTCTGGACACGTTTCACAAACGGTGTTTGTCTGCTGTGTACCTAAGAGAGGACAAAGGAGGACTTCAGGTCACTACATTCATTGGAAGTGTAAAGTGAGTTAGACATACTGATGTTTTGGATAAACAGAAGAAGATGGATGGATGGTTTAGTAGTTCATATTTATTAAATGAATACTGTACCTTTAGTTTGAACCCTGTATCCGGGGCCACACTCTGTGTGCCGGATACAGAAGTCATCAGCCGAGTAAAAACCTTCTTTGCACCGACAGATCCTGTTGGTTGTCGGGGAGCACTCTGTTTCCACCTCCAGGTTACCTGTGCAAAGGTCGTTGCAGTACAGACACCTGGGCAGGTAGTTCCACAGATCGGTGAAGTGGCCATTTTTGCACGGCTGACACTGTGTGGGTGTGGTGGCAGTGCAATGAGCAGACATGAACGTGCCCGGTGGACACTTGGGACATTTGAGGATTTCTCCGGTTACCGGGTCTCGGTGGTCAAAGGTGGGAACAGGATCCACCACTGAGGCACCACAGAGTGAACCAGAGAGCAGGAACAGCGCTGGCACGATAAACTGTGAAGAGAAATGACACGTGACATTATGCGAAAAATTAAAAAAACAACAAAAAAGTACGCTCCCAATATTACACCAGAGATAAGACATACTGAGTTCCCAACAAACATGTCGACGATGAACCCGCGTGTCTTGAAGTCTTGATGTCTAGTCTTAGGTTTATGTGTTGATGTTTAAATCACGGGAATTCCCCACATCCTTACCGCGATGACGCTATCCACGCTTGGAAAACATTTGCGCACGTACAGACGTTAGGTACGGTTCATATGCGGTCGCTATTCGTTTCGCCTTTAGGTGCACCTCGTAAATTCAGCCATCTCTACTCCCAAGGACATAAGGCTGTTTAAAAGGCTTTTTGGGGTCAATATGTTTCCGTTGTTGGGATAAACACGTGTCTTTAATAACTTTGTTGTTCTTGATGCGTTGTTTTATATAATTCAGTGCTGAAATCATAACAATAAGGTAGCTTCTAAAAGTGAAACATGAAAGCTATCACAAGGGTCTTGGTAATGTGTTAAATAAAAAAAATATTATAGGATTTGTTGAATTACAAAAATAGACTTGTTTTGAGATGAAACTTTCAGAAGTTTTGAATTATATACAACATGGCATCAAAAAGAGTAACAAAGTCATTAAAGGTATGTTTATCCAAACAAAGGAAAATTAATCCAAAACAACAACCTTATGTCTTTGGGTGTACAGATAGATGAACTTACGAGGTGCACCTGAAGGCACCATGAATAGCGACCTCATATTAAACCGTACATAACGCTGTAGATGCGCAATTGTTTTTTCAAGCGTTGATGACATGACTACAAGTGGTTGAAAAACAGTAGTGGTGTGCGGATCGATACTGACATATGGATTCCTCCAATAACAGATATTTATCCTCTGGAATTGATTTTCATATTAAAATATCCTCATTTTATCAATTTAGGGGAAATTTGCAGTTGATTATCAGGACCATTGTGTCGATTGCTGGGAACTACTTCTTCTTCCGCCTGTCATAGTTATATGCGAAACACCGCTGTTTAAATACTGAAAAACATTTCATACACAATGCAGTTAGATAATAATTTGCGTCTATAAAATGTTTCTCAGCTATAATATTTTCAGTCTTACTAGTTAGTGATTGTTAATTTAATATTTTAAAATTTTGGTATTGACTTTTCAAGTTTTGTATTTATTGTTTGATAATTCTTCATAATTAAACAATAACAACAATTAGTCTGATGACTTTTCATTAGGAAAGTCCTATTCCTATTCATTAGGAAGGTATAATTGGAAATACACTACTTTGTATGGATCCCCGTGGTCAGCCTCCAGACCTGCTCTGTCATCACCGCTGGCCCCGCGGTCGGCCTCCGGACCTGCTCCATCCCTTCCATTGGTCACTTGGCCAGCCACCTGAACCGTTTTGTTTTGCACTCAGTTTCCTTAGATCACGGCCAGCCTTCAGAACTGTTTTTTACCATGTTCTTGGACTTTTGCTCTTGGTTTTTGGACTCGGTGTATTTGTATTCTATTTTTGTGAGTGTTTTGGTATTATTATAATTTAAGTTTAACTAGTTAGTTCTGAGATCATTCTTACTATGTCTCTGAGGTTGCTTGTGATCATTTGTTTCTTAGGTTCCCCTTTGTCCTCTGTGTCCCTCTCTTTGTGTTTGTGTGTGTCCTTGTCTTTTTTTCCCTCTTGTGTTTACGTGTTCCCCTCCTTGTGTTTCCTTCCATGGCTCCCCTGTTTGTCATGTCAGTTCATGTATCTTCACCCCGGTAAGGTTGGCGATATATCGACTATCTGAGTCTATAGGCTGAGGTTATTGTCAATCGTTTTTACAAGGGAGATTTTTTTATTTATTTGCCCATGAGTAATTTTGCTAATAATGTTGGCTGATGACCTCTCCTGGACTGCAAATACCACGGCAGTGGTAAAAAAGGCCCAGCAGCGTCTCCATTTTTTGAGAGTGCTCAGGAGGAACAACCTGGAGGAGAGGCTGCTGGTGACATTCTATAGAGCCACCATAGAGAGCATCCTAACGTACGGCATAACAACATGGTATGCAGGGTGCTCAGTTGCAGATAGGAAAGTACTGCAGAGGCTCATCAACACAGCCCAGAAGATCACTGGCTGCTCTCTGCCCAGCCTGGAGGCCATTGCAAACTCTCGGTACCTCAGCAGAGCTGGCAATATCATTAAGGACTACTCTCACCCTAGTAATCAACTGTTTGAACTATTACCGTCAGGCCGACGGTACAGGTCACATAAAACCAGGACAAACAGATTCAAGGATAGCTTCTTTCCCAGAGCTATCACCGTAGTAAATAAGCACAAAACAATTGAACCTGCTTAACTATACCATACACTGAAAAAAATATGTTGTTGGATTTACTTAATTCAATGGTGGACATTTGTTGCACACAGATGTTTTGCTTTGGCAGCAACTTAAACAATTGAGTTAAATTAACACAATTTATTCATGTTCAATAAACTTGTGCAATTTGTGTTGATAAAATGTGACTTAAACATGTTTTGATGAAGTAATTTGAGCTCTTGGAATATTTTAATCCTTCACAATTTTCTCACGTTATCCCAACACGATTCAATAACTTTTACCCAATACTACTTGGTCACTTAAATACTACATGTTATCTTCAAATTACATTTTGCTATTATATTCTAGTATCAAATACACAATTTTCAAATGGAGGCCTTATAACAGATTGTATTGTTCTCTTCCAAGATGGTTGCTGGCATCCACCAGTAACCTTTCAAAACAAAATGTCTAATTTCACTGCAGTAGGTAAAGAATTAAACTGACATTACTCCTCTACTGAATCTATATAAATCAACAGTTAAATAATGTCAGTTCTTCCGTGTTCTCTGGAATCAATCACAGCAAAGAAATTGGACTGTTTCTTTTGAAAAATGTTGGGAAAGAACAATACAAAACATTCTATTTAAGGCCTCTAACGTCAAGATTCAGTTAAACAACAATTATGACTAAACAATTTGAGGTAATGTTAGTTTCCATTAACATTAAATTAGGTTACTGAATTGGCAAACACCTTCCTATTAACACTACCCATTTTACCCCAATAACTAAAGAAATTAGCACTTGCAGGTCAAAACCTTTATTCAAGAGACGCAAAAATAACATTGATACAGTGACTGTCAAAAATTACAGCACTGATCATACTGTGACATCTTGGTTCAAAACAGCACACTTAGAAATATTCAACGTTCTTTACTTCAACTGAATGAAACTGAAAATACCATTTCACACGACCCATATGGGATATTTAGACTGTATAACTGTTCACGCTACATCTCTTCACTAGTAAAAGAAAGAAAAAATACAAAGAGAAATTTAAAAATGCTGCCAAACAGACAAACAGAACTTGTACAGAGCAAAAGGAAAAACAAACAACAACCAAAAACGGCTCGTCCTCATGGCAGTTGCAGAGTATATAAAAATGAACCCTGCGATCCGTTCCTGGAATTGAGCTTCAAAAATGCAGCAGAACAAGTGTGAGATTTAAATGTCCTCTCACCTAGAGCTGGTCACCTCACATGCATAACAGTGAGCTTCGTTGCAGGAGCAGTTTTGTCTTAGTTGTGAGCTTTTCTTGAGAGCTGAGTTGCATCCAACTCCATTACCACCCATTGAATCACCTCAAAAGTGTAGCAGAGTTGTGATGGGTAACTCATGTTGAAGGAATAAAAAAGGTCCAAACAGCATGGCTACTGCAAAGGTCACGTTATCCAGATCTTGAAGAACAACATCAGAAAAGTCATTGCCTGCCGCATCCTCTGGAGACAGATGTTCATTGTGGTTTTCTCAATCTGTGCAGTGGCCTCAGTCAAGTCCTGGTTAAACACAAAACATTTCTTTAAGATTCCTTTTTAAACTCATCTCTTTTGAATCTACCAGTTCTAATGTTAGAGTAATTTAAACCAATGCAAGCAACATAGTAAATAGCTATAGCCAAAGAGTGGCCTGCCATGCTGCCATTCATGGTCTAACAGAGTTTCTAAGAGAGGGTGAAAAACATAATAATTTCAAATGCTTTACATTAGTTTTTGTTAGAAAGACACCGGCCCATCAGAAATCCAGGTTATGTCACTCAGAAGATGTTAGAATTTAGACTTTCAGCCCCACAATTTGGTTAGCTGTTGGTCAGTTGGTCATTTTTTCAAACAAAAGCTAATATAAATATTGGTGGGATTTTCCTTTGTTCATTAGAATGACAAATTTAAAGTTTCTTCACACTGATGTGACCCCTAATACAGGGGTGGGGATGGGGCCTCAAGGGCCGGCGGCCGAGTTCACTACCAGGCCTCATGTGAACTTCAAATTATTAAAGAGGACTACTGGTCCTAACCAGTCCAATGAGGATCAAGTGGATAACTAAATGCATTTTTAAATGTTGCAAAGCCACAATCTACTCATAAAACACTCACCATGAACTCCTGCACCAAGATGTTGCAATTGTCTTTCACACAGATGCGGAGCACTTTGATGAGGGACTCCGAGCATTAATGTCATCCTTGACTATTATAACAAAGAAAACAGAGATTTGTGAACTTTTCAGTAGCACAGAAGAAAATGATCCCAGACAAAAACTCTTGACTTTTTAAACCAGTCAACATGCAACACCAGCATCTACAAAGCAATATCAAAAGTTCCTGTTTGACATCAACTTTATGGATATATAGTTTCCAGAACATTTATTTTTAAAAAAAGATAATTTTTTCTCAGTGGGCCAGTAAATGCATGACGAAAATTATGGCATCCTTTTAGTGGAATCATTACTCACAGGTAATAGTTGACTGTTTCAATGGATGTAGCATAAAAATCTTTTACTGACCTAATGCAATACATATACACTTTGTAGTTAAAGAATTTTAAAGTTCTTACTGTCATTATGGCAGCTACATCCTTTAGCTTTGTGCCCTGTTCCCCCGATCACTTTGCAAACACTTTCAGCAGACTGTCAGAGAAAAACTCAGCTCCGTCAGAAACCTTGACTGTAAAGGCATGGTTGGGATGCACTGGAATGCTGCATTTTATCTGAAATGACATAAAATTATTTTGAAATAACAGCAGGCACTGTGCTTGGTTAATCAGTAATGTTTTGTTGAATAAAAACTGTGTTTCCAGATCTTATGGGATTAAAAAAAATCCAAAGATGTTTGTTTCTGATTTGCAACCCAACAACCCACAAGTTACAACCTCATTTCAGTTCAAGTGTGCATTAATGCGAGTCCAGTAATCACCTTTCTGGCAATACATACAGGTATAAGTTAAACCTATGGCAGATTTTGGATCTCTCAGTTGTATTAATAGGGTGAGTATGCATGCACCTAATAATTATAAAAAACCTATTATAATTAAGTTACAGAAACGAAAATAGAATATACTTTCTTACCATAACACCTTGAACCCACAATCCATCAGCTGACTCCTGGTGAAATGCAGAATAGAGGTCATCTCTCAATGTGCAGCAAAAAAAACAAAAACAAAAGGACAGCAGGTGAGGGCAGGAGGGGTAGGGATGTAAGCTAGCATAATGCCGCTGATGATATTAGCTAAAGCTGTTCAATGTCCAAAATCTCACTAACACCACGGTGCAGTAAATACACAATGTAACTGAAGAGTCAGTTGACAAATCTATTCACACAGAAAACCAAATTATGTTATGAGTGCCTCGTAATTAGGTTTAATGTGATATTACGGCTCTTGTGCCAAAGACAAATTCAAATGAAAAAGCGCCAATTCTTTGACAACAGATAAAACAGCAAATAAGCTAACGGCTCTTTTTTAGCATGTTACATGGCGACACTCTAGACGTTTAACTACATTTGGCTGAATTATGGTAAAAATGAATTCAAAAAATCAAGACATACCAAAAACGTAGAGTTGGCTGCTCGACTTGACTGAGATGGATGCCTTTTTTAAACCACGATCCAAAGCCCGCGAGATGAAATCACGCGTGGTTTCACGAGATTTAACGTTGCTATCTTATTGACTTACGTCACCTGAACATGATATGAACAATTTAATACACCCTTTCTGCATATCATGTAGTTTTTACACTATATAGTTACATTTAACTTTAAAACATGAGGCAATTGTGTTAAATGCATGCAAGATGCTTACATAAATCCAAGAGATGGCCAGTCCCTTTTTTTCAGTGTACTTGCCACTGTCACTATATTATGCTGCTGTTCATACTATCATTAAATGAATGCTGCTATTCTGTGTATATCGTACTTACTATTGTTTGAGTACTTCGGTACTTTTTATATTTTATGTTTATAGTTATTATTGCATTTTGCACCAAGGGAGTGGCACTCCAATTTCGTTGTACCTTGTACAATGACAATAAAGGCTATTCAATTCAATGAAGTTAACAGAAGCAGATAATAAATAATAATAATAAATAATAGTGCTGTTTTAATGGCACCCTCCTTTAGCTGCGAGCAAATGCACCCTCCTCAGAGTGTGCCCAAATACAGCAGTGATTCATTTACTGAAACTCATAACAGAAAGAAAGAACGGCAGTAGCCTATGTTCAGAAAAAAAACCCAAAAACATTTTATTTAAATAAAAAAACCACAATGGTGGGGAGGGAAACAACGAGAAACTGGCTTCTTTTTTCCACTATAATGGTGTTTACTGGCCGTTCCAGTGTTTATCTGTCTTACACACTCGACCAAACAACAAATAAGTTAAAAATCAAAATGTCTCTTCCAGTGAATATAAAAAAAAAATTTGTGCGATTTGGCGCATCTCAAATAAATAAATAAATGAATGAATGAAAATATTCCCTACAAACAAAACTTATAAACTCTTTGACAGGAAAACAAGCATGTTTACTTTAACAGGTTTTAGCAGTGATAACAATATTACCAGCAGTGCTGAAAACGTGTTCTGAAGGTGTGCTTGTGGCTTGTATACACAGATATTTCCGTGTCATGTGTGGCATCAATGGGGAACGTTTTTCATGCATTTTCCACCAAACCAGTGGATTGTCTTCTCTGTCTACAACCTCCTCGCTAAGGTAACAGTCCACTTCTATCTATGCCTTCTCCTCCAGTGTACAATTTGGCAATTAGTTCGTCCATGTTTGGACGTCTTCTGTGTTCTAAACGCAATTCAGTTTGTGCATGTTTACACTGCTCCGCCCATCAAAAGTCTCATGCGTGAATACATCGCCTATTGACGGTTATTGGAGTGATGATTTTTGGTTGGAAAATTCTTGCTCCCCGACCCATTATCTCCCTCTATGTCCCTTGTTTCCTCTTTGTCCCTCTCTCCGTGTCCCAGTCATGTCATTGTTTTCGTCTCCCGATTCTGTTCCCATGTCTGTTTCTTCCCTGGTCCCAGTGTCAAGTCCATGTGTCTTAGTCTGCATGTTTCCTGTTTTATTTTGACAGTCTCTACTCTCGTGTTCAGTGTGTTCTCTTTTGCTTCCTCCTGCCTCGTCACGTATTAACTTTTTACAGCTGTAAACTTTTGCAAAACTTTTGCGAGATCCCGAGTTTGTTTTGCGAGATCTCGCAAAACTTTTGAGCTGGACGAAGGCAACGCTTGTTTGCCAATCCTTGCCTTGACATCTGCATCGGTTCAACCTTGCTGGTCGATGATGCTGCCTAGGTAGGTAAAAGAGTGTTCTTCCTCCAGAGGACTCCCACTAAGGTGATTGGGTTGTTATTATTGGACTTGATCTTAAGGATTCTGGTCTTCTCCTTGTTGATGATGAGTCCAACCCTTAGCTTACAATAAGGTTGTCATGTGACATTATTTTTTGCCATATTATGAAAGGGGCTGCGGTAGGCTACCTGCTATTTAAAAGCTGCATGAAATCCTCTGCAGGTTAGCGCAGGATAAACAGGTAAATCTGCACTACTGTGATGAGTTTAAACTAAAGAGCAGTGTGTTGGACTGGTGCACAGGGACGGGTGCACACCTTAACTGCCTCCCTACTTACTTTGCTGTTTAGACGCAAAGAAACCCACTATAATGTAAACAACAGAAGAGTTTTTATTTTCCTTCTTTTTCTCTGCTCATGTTCTACTTACCTGGTTATCTTTGTTAGAATTCAAATTTAGACTGAAGTAAAGTTTGTATTCCTACAGTGATTATTTTATTATTACATTAATGTAGCACAAGGTTCAGTAAGGTTTGGAAAAAAATAGGTGGTAGAAGGTTGTTCAAGGAGCTAGTTTTTACTTTATTACTTTTCAAAGTACATTTCAGAGCCTGTACTTTTTTGCTTTTATTTGAGTAAAGATCTTTCATTCGAAAATAGAAAATTGAACCCACACTAAAATAAGGAAAAATAAATATACACTTGTTGGGTTATTTAACTTGAGTGGTGCTTAGGGGTCTGCGATATGTTGAGTATACTTGATGTAATGCAAGTTTTTCCACATACAATGGTTAAGAAGGCTTTATTGTAACATTCGAGTATAAGAGATAAGAGATAAGATAAGATAAAACTTTATTAATCCCTCGGGTGGGTTCCTCTGGGAAATTCGATTTCCAAAAGCACAGCACCGACAGAAGTTACAGAGTTACAGAATATTATACACACACACACACACACACACACACACACACACACACACACACACACACACACACACACACACACATATATATAAATACAGAGACATATATAAATAAAATATACGAAGGGGATAAATAGAATAAATAGGAATAAAAATAAAAATACAAGTGAATTGCACATTTCAAGTATTGAGGTCTATTGCACCATTGACTATTAACAAAAGTATTGCACAGTGAAGTGAAGAGGCACTACAGCTTAGTTGTTCCCCCCTCCTTTGTCCTCCTGTTTCCCCTCCCTCCCTTTAACGCCATCAGTTAAACAGTCTGATGGCGTGTGGGACAAAGGAGTTTTTAAGTCTGTTGGTTCTTGTCTTTGGGAGAAGCAACCTGTCACTGAACAGACTCTTCTGGTTGTTAATGGCCGTGTGCAGAGGATGCCCAGCATTGTCCATAATGTCCAGCAGTTTTTTTTAGTCTCCTTTTCTCTGCCACTGACACCAGAGTGTCCAGCTTCATGCCGACCACAGAGCTAGCCTTCCTGATCAGTTTCTCCAGCCTGGATGAGTCCTTCTTTGCTGTGCTGCTCCCCCAGCACACCACAGCATAGAAAATATACATCGAGTATTTGCCATCGAAGTACTAAACTGTCTGTATGAAATTCACTGAGTTTTTTTTTCTCCTACACCCCACAAGTAAGTCATTGGTTTTCTAAAAAAATTGTCTACCCGGTGCACTGCGCTCAGCATGTGTTTATATACTACCAGATAGGGAATAATATGGCGACAGACGAGCGAGGGAATGAGACACGTTGTCATTTGGATTTCACAAAGAGGTCAAATAAAATGTGTTCATTTGCAAAAATTGCAACAAACAAATTTATTCCGCTGCAAAATTAGGAATGTTTTATACGTCTCCCCACAGAAAACGTTGAATAAACCAACTGTGACACCTGTGACTGTTCTTGGTCAGTTGTTTTTATAGTCACTATCTAGACTTTTGCTTCTGTAATTTAAGGTCATCACATTTTTTAAATTTTACAATTATATATATTTTTAACCCTTTAGTATTCTGCTCAACCAATTGGTAGAGTACATTTTCAGGCCCTATGTCTAACTGAGGCTTTCACTGAAATTGACCTAACTTATTCAGTCTTTTCTACCGACTGGTTTACATCTGTAATGCCAATAAATTCCACCAGAGGGCACTGTGGATGCAAACGGTTGGTTCTTCTTATCCCTCTTCCAACCAGGAAGTCAGAAACAAAAAACCATCCAACATATTTTGAGTGTTTTTGATGAAACTAAAGTAGGAAGGTATCATTTTCTGATATAGTGTTAGAGGACTTACAGGTCACATCTGTTTAGTATGTGATCAATTGCTGTTGATAAATCACATTAAGTGTTAGCACAGCAAGAATATGCTGAAATAATTTCCTCAGTAAATAATTTTTGTAACTTTCTGAGTAAAATGTAATCAAGAGTAGCATGTGGAAATCACAAATATCACAACTAATCACCTTTTAACCAATTTACAGTAGCTGGAAAATTAATATTACTAAGTTGTCAAAATTATAATTTCATGTTCAACAAGTACTATATGGCAATTACATGGCTAAAAATCACATGGTCCTGTGGCGGATTCGTGACTGGTGTCTCATGATACCATCCACCTTCAACCACAGTGTGTTTGAGGTCATGGTTTCATATGAAGCCAACAGGGCTGGCACCAGTATATTGCCAACAAACCAGATGAGAAGGGCTTTAAATTGTTCTGCCAACCAAGTTCATCTGGCAACATTCACGACTTGCTGCTGTATCAACGGGGATCTACATTCTTCAATGCTCCCCTCCGTGCAAAGGAACAGAAGCTACCTCTAGGCCAAAGTTGTAAAAAACACTTTTGAAACCCATAAAAGAACCTCAGCTCTTCACAAGTTTCAGCTTGGTCCAGAACTTGAACAATTCCTTTGTGTCAGGTGCATTAGTACTGTGTGATCAAACTGCACTGGTGGAGCTCCCCTGATGAAGAAGGGCAATGGAGCAGTGATTACAGGTCTGATGAAGGTTTGATTGCAGTAAAATGATTTGACAACAAATGTGTCAACCTTCTTAATGCCTGTGGGTTCATGCCTCTTTCATCGGTCAAATGGTGGAGCAAAGAGTCCAATGCAAAGATCACCATTCCATGCCCATCACTCATCCCTGTATATAATTAGCATATGGGAGGAAGAGGTAGAGCTCAATATTTTAAAAACTATAGGGTCTATTGAAAAACAAAATGATTGGTTGTGGTTATTACTTACCCAAGTCAATAAGAAATGCAAGAAAATCATTTTTCCATTGCTGTTTTGGACCTTGAAGGGTTAAAAGCACATTTTTACTTTCACTTGGTTTTTTGTTTGTTTCTTTGTTTTGTCTCATGAATAATTTTTGATGGACTTTTTTGTTGCTATGATCTTTTGGTTGATAAAGGTCTACTACTGACCACAGAAAGAGACTTACTGTGACAGTATTGTCATTTGTGGAAAAACCTCTGTGTGCAACTTACATAAAAAAAAAACAAAAACATTTCAGTTCGTTCAGATTTTTCAATTCACATAGAAAAAAATATTGAATGGTCAATTTGAATGAGTATACCAGTGCAATTTGAAGTACTATATAGTTTGGGAGGTTATTTAAACATATCGTGATATATATTGTGTATCGTGATATACCCAAAAAATATTGCGATATTAGATTTTCCTCAAATCACTCAGCCATAGTGGTGCTCTTTACCATCTCGCATCAACAGTGACATATGTATGCAAATGAATATAATTATAAAAAATAAAAGTGGAAGGACACCTGGAAACATGCAAAAGGTTTCTAGTCATCAAAAAGTCAGTGGGCTGGCAGTAACAGGCTGCGAGCCAGTTCTCTGGAAGGGCTGGTCATACAGCTCAACACTGTTTCTGTGAAGACTAGGTGCAGTTTGAATGTGGAAGCTTCTCTTTTTTCTTGTAAAGTTACTGTCTATTGTGAGAAAATGTGATAACGTTTTGAGGAAAGTTTGTGTTTAGTCGAAATTAGTCTTTATTTACTTTGATTACAGTTTAATAAAGGGCACATAAATAGATACCTTTATAGAAAGGCTTGTATGAATTTCTAATGAACATTTGACACACCAGATGCCCCTAAGCTGAGATGAGTTATTTTGTCCAAAGTGGCCATTGTTTCCTCCTGCACCGAGCTCTGACTCACCTGGAGAAGCCTGGAAGCACTGTGAGGATCATGTTTTTTGATTTCTCCAGTGCTTTTAACACCATCCAGCCACGACTTCTGAGAGACAAGCTGGAGCTATCGGGAGTGGACCACCACATGTCCCAGTGGATACTGGACTACCTCACAGGACATCCACAGTATGTGAGGACACAGGGCTGTGTCTCTGATATGCTGGTCTGCAGTACGGGAGCCCCACAGGGAACTGTGCTGGCACCGTTCCTCTTCACCCTCTACACTGCAGACTTCTCCATCAACTCCCCACGCTGCCACCTACAGAAGTTCTCTGACGACTCTGCCATAGTCGGCCTCATCACAGGTGAGGACGACTCAGAGTACAGACAGTGGACTCTGGACTTTGTAGACTGGTGTCAGCAGAACCACCTGCTGATCAACGCCGGGAAAACCAAGGAGTTGGTGGTGGACTTCCGGAGATGCAGACCCACCACACTGACACTGGTGAACATCCAGGGAGTGGACATTGAGATAGTGGACTCTTATAGGTACCTGGGTGTTCACCTGAATAATAAACTGGACTGGAGCCACAACACTGATGCTCTTTACAGGAAGGGTCAGAGCAGACTCTACCTGCTGAGGCTGCTGACGTCATTTGGAGTCCAGGGAGCGCTTTTAAAGACCTTCTATGATTCTGTGGTGGCATCTGTCATTTTTTACAGTGTTGTATGTTGGAGCAGCAGTTTATCGGCAGCTGAGAGGAAGAGGTTGGATAAACTCATCAGGAAGGCCAGCTCTGTTCTGGGATGCACCTGGACCCAGTGCAGGTGGTGGGAGACAGAAGGACTCTGGCCAAAACAACATCTCTGATGGACAGAGTCTCCCACCCCATGCATGTAAATGTTGCTGAACTGCTGCATCCTCGATGCATGAAGGAGCGTTTCCGCAGGTCCTTCCTCCCTGCAGCTGTCAGACTGTACAATCAGAACTGCTCCCAACAAACATAGATGTTTGCATCTGCGCTGTAACTGCAATAATTTAATCAAACGATTCGCACTACAACCTGGTTCGCCTCTTATCTGTATTTTTATTTAATTTAATAACCGTACAGTACTCTGTTTATAGTAACCATTGTCCTTAATGTAAATATGTAAAAAAAAAATTGTATGATTCTCTTCTGTGTCCTGTGTACTGTTTGTTTGTATATGTGTCTTTCTGGCTGCTGTTACAACCAAATTTCCCCTTGTCGGACAATTAAAGAATTATTCTATTCTATTCTCTTGATAAAGAAATAAGCTTTGGGTGGCGGAAATACAAACAGGGTATCAGTACACCTACTTACATACAGCATCATTTCCTTAGGGACTAATAAAGTATTCTGATTCTGATTCATAAGGACACAATGTCTGTACTTTTGCCACCTCCGCCTGTTACTATATCAGGTGTTTACTCAAAGTTGCCACTAGATGGCGCATAACGCTAAGGAGGAACGTAAACCCTCTTACAGGTCAGGGCTGCAGCACAAATCCTGCAGTCAAGCACTGAACGAACTGTTGTTGATGGACACTTGCAGGGTTTATGACTACACACCTCCCAGATCTGCCAATTATCACAAACGCTCGATTGCACTACTTGCTGCAAACGGTGGCACAAGCAGTTTTAGAGGGAAATTATTTTTTCACAGAGGGGCAGGTGTGGATAGCTTTTCTCCCTTAATGAATGAAATGATCATTGGAATACTTCATTTTGAATTTATTCAGGTTATCTTGGTCTAATATTACTGTGACAAAAATGCAAAACATCAGAAATCAGGAAGGGGGCAAATACTCAAACAATACTGTATTTTTGTGAGTTTAAAAGGATCCTTTAAAACAGTACATTATTATACTTTAACAAAACTTTGATGAGCAGTGCATTCTAAGTTCTCTTGACATTAGGCTGAAATCGCTGCCAATTCTTCATTTTATTGTCAAGTAAATGATCAAATAATTAATGCAGTTATAATTACAATGAGTTTAATAATGTGCTTATGCAATGATTAATTCATGAAATTGTCCTATTGTTATATCCACGACTGTTACACTTTGGGAGTGAGAACGTGTTGGATCTCTAACAGTTCCTCACTCTAACTGTAGTACTTTGTAATACAATTACAAAGTATGTGTTTTACTCCAGGATCATGATAACAAGAAAGACGAGCTACATTTTCACTTGTTTGAAATAGTTCATTCATAGGAAGGTCATAAGGGAGGAGGCGATACAGGAGGTTGTGACTTTAGGTTACAATGTGCGCGATACTTTGTTTGGTTTTTACACTTGGCAGGTAAAATATTTCAGTTTGAATGACATTCACACAATCTTATAAAAATCCTTTTATTTAAAACTTTAAATAACATCACAATGTCATGTTTAAAATATTTTCATATTTCAGTTTTTTTTGTGTGGAATTCCTAGTTGTTGTTGTTTTATTTTCCACCCTTAAGCTCTTAACAATGTTTACAAAAACAGCTGTAGCAATGTGAATATATGTATTTAATAGCTTGTTCATTGTGGCCCTTATTTCATAGGAATAATTCACAACTCTTCTGTAATGGAGTCATGTGTCTTCTAATCAGAAGCCTCAATGTATAAAAATAATATTATTTGTTTTAACATTTGTCTACCTTTATTACAATGCGTGTACGCCAATAAAATGGAGAATGGTGTAAAAATATCCTCTTATAACACTTATAAAAAAATTTTCAATGTGTAACGGACTGCAGACTAGAGAGCATTGTTTACTTCATCTATTGTTAAGCTGCAGTTTGGGTTCTGCTGCTTAATCTCATGGAGTCTCTTCTTTAGTTTTTCTGCCATGGAGTTAAGATCTGAAGCTGTTAGCATGTCGGGAATCTTCCTCAGCTTTTCCTCCGGAGCCTTTGCCAGCCAGTCTATGATGTGATCCATGAGAGGCTCTCTCTGTTTGGGGAGACTGCACCTCTCTTTCGACGAGGTAAGGATGTATCTGTTGCAAGGAGACAATGGTTTAATTGGCATCTTTTTTGAATTTAGAGGTGAAGGAGTGCTGGAGAATAATCAAACAAACAAAGAGTGTGCTCACTTGGAAACAAACTTCTTGATTTTTCCTACACGCATCCTGTGTGCATGGAAGAATCCTGAGAGGAATGTCCTGAGAGTCTCACCTGAGAAAGTTTGAAATAACTTTGTAAATTTGGTTGCATTAAAAAATATTTTGTTTTTGGCAGATAACATTAATAACATACCTCCGTTTGCAAGACTCTCACAGGTGCCACACATGGTGTCAGAATAGGCTGAGCCAGTGAGGAGTACGCTCTGCCCGCTGGAGCACTCCTGATGTTTTACACACAAATCCACTGCAGAAGATGAGCTGGAAAAATATCCCTCTGGACACTTTTCACAAACGGTGTTTGTCTGCTGTGTACCTAAGAGAGGACAACAGAGGACTTCAGGTCACTACATTCATTGGAAGTGTAAAGTGAGTTAGACATACTGATGTTTTGGATAAACAGAAGAAAACAGAGGGATGGTTTAGTAGTTCATATTTAATAAATGAATACTGTACCTTTAGTTTGAACCCCGTATCCGGGGCCACACTCTGTGTGCCTGATACAGAAGTCATCAGCTGAGTAAAAGCCTTCTTTGCACCGACAGATCCTGTTGGTTGTCGGGGAGCACTCTGTTTCCACCTCCAGGTTACCTGTGCAAAGGTTGCTGCAGTACAGACACCTGGGCAGGTAGTTCCACAGATCGGTGAAGTGGCCATTTTTGCACGGCTGACACTTTGTGGGTGTGGTGGCAGTGCAATGAGCAGACATGAACGTGCCCGGTGGACACTTGGGACATTTGAGGATTTCTCCGGTTACCGGGTCTCGGTGGTCAAAGGTGGGAACAGGATCCACCACTGAGGCACCACAGAGTGAACCAGAGAGCAGGACCAGCGCTGGCACGATAAGCTGTAGAGAGAGACGACACCTGATTATAAGTGCTGAAAATACCTCAGAACATGTGATTTGCTATGCCTGTGAGTTATAGCTCCCTCATCCTGTAGCTCTAAAATTTCACCTAAAGTAGTGGAAATATTTACTAGCTTAAATTGCACAACTTGAAAACGCAAGTCAAAAACAGTAACACAGGAACATGCATCAAAAATATGGAAGCATTTGTTTGTTTTTAATCCTCTCACATTAGCTGTGTTTTGTTTTTAAGTTGCCTCTTGTCTGATCTGACCTGATACACTGACTTTTCAGGGGCCAGAATGAAACTAACAAGAGGAAACCTCTTTAACCTCAATGCAGCATCTAATGGATAAACCATCTGTACACTGTAAGCACAAAAGAGTCCACTGTGGCAAACGTCCTCTACAAATCATTGATAAAAGTGATTTAAGTATTTAACTATTTCGCGTTACATAATCAAATGTAATTAAACATAAATGCATATCTCTGTTTATTCTTTTTCTATTGTAAAATATTTCCCCATTTCTAGAATTTGTATACTCTGTAAAATAAACATAAATGAGTTTTAAAATTTTTGAAATTTGAACCTATCACGTATTCCCATTTTAAGCTCTATAGTTGTGTCAAATACTCACCATGTTCATGATGGGATGTCTGTCAAAGAGGATTTGACAGCACTCGGCTTTATAGGAACCATTCCTGCGTGGGTGATGTGGTTTGTCTAATCAGCTGTAAACTTCATCTTAAAGGTCAAACTACTTCTGTGTAGTAAAGCAATGTTATTGAAAAAAGAAACTGTCAGAAAGTGGAAGGAAGTATTTGGAGTAATGTGTGATTTAGTTTCACTCGCTGCCTGTTGCTAATTTTTTATGCGTCATCTTAATCAAGTGTTGTGACAGAGTTTTTTGGTTCCTCCTTGTCTGATAGAAATAATTCACATTTAAGCTCATTTTCAGATTTCACCAACTTGTTGCTGGGAGGCCACTGATATGAGATTACATGAATAGAGCATATAGTTTACTGTTTACTCTTAAAAGACCTTAAATCTTCTGTAAAGTGTAGGGTCAAATATACAGTGTCTTGCAAAAGTATTCACCCCCCTTGAACTTTTCCACATTTTGTCACATTACAGCCACAAACATCAATCAGTTTTATTGGAATTCCACGTGAAATGCATGATTACTTTGTAATGTCATTGAATACACAGTGGATTGTGTAATATTGTATTCAAAAGTCCAAAGCTTGCACAGTTTTAAAAGCTCAGTTGTTTCTTTCATTTGTGGGAATTTGATGAATATAATTTATAGCGAAATAAAGAAGTCTACAATGTTACAGTAATATATCTTATCACACATGAGTCACAGGTTTTTGAGAAATATCTGCCTTTGCACAACTTGAAAAACTTCTAAACTTTCAGGGAAATGTGTCTGTGCTGTCATTTGCATATGATGTGCGGGTTAATACAAATGTTTGATATTTTTTTTCTACGACCTGGTTCTTGAAACAGGCAAAATCATACGTCACTATGTGAGTCCCCCTTTTAATTTGCAGAATACGTCAGTGAGTCACTGATTGGGGTTTACAGTCTGATGACTTAGCAAAACGAACTGGTCAGTGAGTCACAGCAGGATCTTCATTTCTCTGTTCTCTTCCTGTTTCCACAGAATATGAGCATGACTCAGCTGTGGTGGGATGTGTTTCACTGTACTTGTTCATTGTATTTAATAGGTTAATTTGACCAATTTGTGCATTTGAGTTATATATAAAAAAAAAATAAGGATTTTTTCCCCCCATAATGGTCATGAGCTCATCAGGAGCCTTCATAATATTATTCCTTTTTTATCAATTAAGAGGTGAAGGAGTGTAAGGTACGGAGCCCCTCAAGGGACACGGGAGAAAAAAAAATTAAGATGGACTTTTGCGAGATCTCGCAAAACAAACTCGGGATCTCGCAAAAGTTTTAGACGCATTCTTCGGAGGCCGCCAGCTCGAAGCCGACCGGGAGGTCGAGGCACGATGTGCCGGGAGAGTGGTGTTCCTCCTGGCTGTAGTAGGTCTCGACCTCCCGTTAGCTTCGAAATGGTGGGTGTCAGACATCTCCGAAAACGTCGGAGCACTTTTGCAAATATGTGATGTCTTGTAAACCGAGCAGCTATTTGACGTTTACACAGCTACATTCACGCCTCAAAATATCTTAAAAGTTTATTTTGTGACCCAGAAAGAGTAATATTACAACTAAGTAGCTGCCGCCATTGTTGGAATTCAACTTTTGCGAGATCCCGCATTTTTTTTTCTCCTATGTCCCTTGCGGGGCTCCGTAGTAATGGGTAAGTAAGTAAGGAGCAGGCTCACCTGGCAATAAAAGTCCTCCCAGCAGGCATCCTGTGCACGCTGAAGAATCCTGAGAGGAATGTCACGGAAGTCTCACCTGGGAAAGTTCCAACAAAATTTGAATCCACAAACTAAAAACACACCTACACACACCTTTTAGACTCTCACAGGTGACACACACGCAGAGCAGGTAGTTCCACAGGTATTGGGCACTTCTGCATGGCTCGCACTCTCTGTACACAGTGATGATGCAGTAATTGGACACGCGGAGCCTGTGAGTGTTTCTGTGGTTAATGGGTCTTGGTGCTCATAGATGGGATCAGAGTCCTCCACCCTGATGCAGCAGATCTCACCAGAGAGCAGGAATGGCACTAGTACAGAAAGCTGTGGAGACGAACAGTACCTGCTGATAAGTGTAGCTCACATACTACAGTTGTAATCTAGTATAACTATACTTATAGGCAACTAATTATACGATTCTGTAATAGTAATACCTCGATACAGTAGATGGTGTTTTTTTCCTTCGTCTCATAATGATCATCGTCTTGCATTGATGGCGATGCTGCTGAGGTCTGTATCCACTCTGACTCAGAAAGGCCTGAATTCTGAATTTTAAATAGGGGCAGGAATTTTCACTGGGAATAACTGGAAATAAGATCTAGGATATTAAAATCAGCAGCAGGAGGAAGGACAACGTGTCTCCTCCCTATTTGATCCTCCCGAATCTCCAACATTTAAAGTGCTGACGGTTTAGGAACCAGCTGGTTTGGTGTGACTAACTTACAGCATCTCCCTTAAGCTCCTAACGACCAAGGATCCATTAATGCAGTGTTTCTTGTTTCCTGTGTGATGCTGTAAAACAAATGAAACTTGAGTTTTTCACTCAATCCTCAAGTGTGCTGTTTATTTTGGGATGGGCTGATAAGGAGTTTGAGGGAAAAGGGTTCAAAATTATCCTTTAGAGCAGCGGTCCCCAACCTTTTTTGCGCCATGGCCCGGTTTATGCCTGACAATATTTTCACGGACAGGCTAGTACCGGTACAGAAAAAAATAAGATTTATTCATAACACACGTGAGAAGACCCAGGAAAACCGAGTTAACGATAAAAACGATAACAAAATAATGCTAAAAACCAATAAAGTCCCCGATAACTGTACATTTCACACCCGAGCCTCAACTCTCACGGCCCGGTACCAAACGACTCACGTACCGGTCCGTGGCCCGGGGGTTGGAGACCGCTGCTTTAGAGTGGTTTTCTTAGCTTGCATCGACAACTAATAGGCATGATGAGTCTATCATGTGCACACTTTACAGCCTGCAATAAAATGTCACATTTACTGCTTTGTCGGTGCAGGAAATGCTTTGTGCCCACAAGTACGACCTACATTTATCAAATGTCCTTTATTTCTTAGGTTCTAACTGACTTTGTATTGCACGATTCATGGTCCTAATTTTGTTCTTTAAATTATTATTGCAAACATGCCAGAATCCACAGTTTAAAAACGCTGTGTAGTCTAAAAAATGCAAATGATACCATATTTAAATGTGCTGATTTTCATATCTTTTTTCAGCTCTTCCGATGTGGCCATATGACTTTTTTTTTTAGTTGAGTAGCACTTATTGTGAGTCCTTTTAAGATGTTATGTATCGTGCTGGCTTTGCGGAATTTACACGAGGTACACAAGGTTTAGAAGATTGCGTAGGTGTGTCGACTCAAAATCAGGTCAACCTTTCAGTCACATGCTGAAAACTGGCACTCGCTCATGTGAAATATGGGTTTCAAAACCAGATGATCTGAAATGTGACACATCCTCTGTGCGTAATTCAGAATGTATCCTGGCCATAAAAGGTTTTTGCACTCGTCACTTCTATGCCATTCAATCACTGAGTTCTTAAGTCCTCACCGCTACAGAAAAATGATACTGCCTGTGAGATATACATGAAATCAGCATCAAGTTATGATTATAGTACACATTACATGCACCGTGATCCTTTAACTTCAGACATTTGACCCACCATGAAACGTCAGCTGCACTTTCATACTTAGAGAAATCATCAAGGCCTATATCCAAATGTAACTGCAGTGCCTCTGTTTCTAATCCTGGCAGGCTTCATGTGCACTTTGGTGTAAATAGAAGCTACACTGACATCTTGGAAAAGCTGATCTAATGTAGGTGACTCACATCAAAGTGGCTCTGTCAGGAAACTCACTGTACGCCTTGATCGCTAAGCTGGGGAAGACCAAATTCTTCTCAGTCAAGAGATCAGAAGTACAGATTGTTTGATCCAGTCAGCCATTCAGTCCCCTTCCATCTCAGGGAAGGCACCCTTGGAGGATTTTAAAACTAAAAGCATACAATATAGTTGATTTACCAGAAAACAATGTTTTTTGGGGGGGGGTTTCTCCAAAATTTAACACTGCTATGAAATCACAAGACTAAAATCGTCTGTCTGTTCATTGCATATTTATAATGAAACAATACATCTTTACACACTGAATTTAGTCAGATCATTTGTTATCAATGTTCACAACTTAAACAAGCTTAAAAAGTACCAGTCAGGCATATATACAACAAAGATCATACACTTATAGTAAAAACGCGATACAACAAAAATATAAAACAAATATCACTTCATTAACTTGCAGCATTTGGAATCCAGTATTTCTAAGAAGTAATAAACATAAGCCTTTACATGTTCAGAAAGTAAAAATTACTTTTTTTTAAATAGAAAACAATTGCACTCCTTTGTACATTCATACAAGTAACAACTACAAAATAATAACGATGAGCTTTGCTTGTCAGCAGTCCAGAACAAACACACCAACAAATGAGAAAAAATATTTCATTATGAAACCAAATCCTTCCTCTCAAACAGCGAGAAAGCAACAATAACAACATCTGCCGGACCATTTTCTATAAAATAGTATTAATATTTACATCTTAAATAACATTTTTTTTAAATTTTTCACAGACTCCAGTCATGAAGTTCTAAAAAATCTTTTTTTTTTCAAAAACCTTTTATTTTACATCCGTATTCAGTACACAGATGTGTGAACACCTCTTTTTTTTGTCAGATTCTTCCTTGCGGACGGTTACCGTGGACTGAGGATGAAGTTATTAGTGCCTCGTTTAGGTCAGAAAAAAATCAGAGAAGGAAAGACAAATTTATTTTTCCATCTTTCCTTCCATGTTAAAGTTAGGAAAACCCATTTTTAGGCAGTATATGCATAGCTTTGATATTATAAAGCCCTCTCACTATTACAAAAAAAATGCACCTCCCTGCTCATTGTGTATCTTTTTAGTGTTCCCTTTTTTGTCAGTGAAATAGTGTTTATTTATGCTTTAGGTTGTATCTATTTCTATTTGTACCTGTGTACTGCTTATTCATTTAATGGCTTATGGGCTTTAAAACACGATCCATCCTGAAGCATACTGACAAACATCTTCTGAAACATCTTTTGTGCCGAGGTGGTTCCAATGATGCGGCTGATCTTCTTCAGGCCTTTGAGCAGATAACGTGGTGCCTGTTGGTTGCGCAGGACCCTGAGACTGTGAGACAGAGCATTTGGTAGGTCCAGGTTGTGGTTTGCTTTTTTCCAGAGGTGAAGAAGATGCAGAATGTACTGCCTGGGGAGGCAAGAAGAGACCACGGCCTGGACATCCGCCTCCTTAACTTTCACTCCCGGCAAGCTGTTCGTTACCTTCATGAGGTCGTCGAGCGTCAGGTTTTTTAGACTGCTGCAGCGGGAGACCTTCCTCTCACAGTGGTTCACACCTTCAAATAAAGTATGTTTACATTAGTACACCAATGCAAAAATTAAAATAGCAAACAGATATGTTAAACAGGGCAAAATAGCATGTGAGCACAACACTCAGACGCTGCTCATATGTGTGGTCAGTTTGTGCGCTTGATTTAAATATTCTCCTCCCTGTATTTTGCACCTTGAGAAAGAAACTCACAGCAACATATGTGCAACTAGGTCAGTCTCTAAAATCTCTGAGTCTTTTTTCCTTTTTTTTTTCTAAACAAAAACCCAGTTTGTGCTGGTGCAGCATTCTTGTAAATCTTATTTTATACCTTGTATGAAGCCATACAGCTTGTCCTGGTCTTTGTTCTGCTCTCTCCACAGTCGCAGAAGGTGGAGAACCTGCTGCTGGGGAGAGCAGGTCTTCTTCAGCCTCTCCAGGCTCTTGCGATCCACCCTCTTCCCAGGAAGACTGTCCAACAGTCGTTCCAGGGGCACCGAGGAAAGTCGCAGCGAGGCTAGCGACTGGAAAACCGCCTCTTCACAAAGAGTCACATCTGGAAAGAGAAGCAAAGTGGGCTTGAAAACACACACATGCACAAAAGTTCTGGATAGTGATGCTTGATATCCATTTGCTTAAACCAGAAGGAATTAACATATGTAACATATGTAACATATGTAACATTTGTAACAACCTGTTACAAATGAGTAAATGTTCACAAGTAATAAAACAACTTTAGTAAATTCCAAACCATTGGCTGTATGTATTCCAGTATGACAAGCGGGCTGGTAGAGTGACACCTGCCCAAACATGGCCCAGCTTTTAGTACAATGCTTGACATCTTAGTGCGATCAGCTATGTTAAACATATTTATGTCTTTTAGATCTTTTATTTTTCACCCCTTGTTTAAATCGGTATCTGTAGATAATGCCAAACTAACCTTAGAGGTTCCCACCTAAGTCCCAATTGCACATTTGTGGAGCGATTCCACGACAGTTTGTGGTGGCACATTACCGCATGTTTGCACACTTTAAATAGACATCGCTGTGTAACTGACATTACACACTATGTTTACTGACGTAACAGTTTCACTATGTTTTGCTTATTCATCTGTGTCACTGCAACTCTTCAACCATAAAATCAACAGTAAAGACTCCATAGTCTCCACCTTAATAACGTCAATCTGGGAATCTGGGATAACAACATAAAGTAACTTTAATTTCTTTTTTTTTGTTCCTAATTGAAGGCAGTTTAAAATTAGATATAACGGATTTTAATATTTCAATACTTCATCAGTTTACTTCTGCATATTTTTTGTGTTTGCATGTGTTTTGCCTATGTTTAGAGTGTTGCCTTGTAATTTGACCACGAGAGAACCACAGCTGTCTTTTCTTTCTGTTACTCATTGGGATCACTCCTACTAGCCGAGCCAAACTGTAGCCGAGCCTGTTGCTCTACATTTTTTAAGGCAGCCAAGCGAACATTCTTCTTCCTGCTTTCGCTGAGGACACTCCCAACCGGACACACTTCATATAATGTGCAATTTCACATCCTTTTTATTAAAGATGATGTGAAATTACACCAAATTTCATGTTTCATGTTGATCATTTCAGTAATTTATGAGTGATGTAATTGCGGCTCGCACCACAACTAACAGTGACTTCCTGGTGGCTTAATACCGACTTTGGGAATCCCAACTGCTTTCAATTTTACATTTTTTGCTCAGAAACACTGCTAAGCTGTTCCAGGATTTGAAGCAGGCACTCTGCGGTGGTGTAGTTACCAGGAAGGCAATTTGTGAATGAATGTTTGAGGAGAGCATCACCCTCCCAGAGGGACCACAGCTTTGTGTGTTTTCGTCTAAGTGTGGCATATGAGTGCGCCAGGGTCTGTACATCTGCATGTGTGTGTTCTCCAGTGTCTGTGGTTTCTCACGGTCTGGGAATTTAGTGTCATACTTGCGGCTTCTCATCTCAAATTATCCTTCAGCATCTGTCACAGTCAAAGTCTGAGTAACAAAGAGCAACCAGCGTGCCTTGCGTCTCCTTTGACTCAGTTTCCTCTGTTATTGTGTTTGGGGATGTGACAGTTAAAGGGGGTAATTGATCCATCATGGGTCTTTTTGACAACAATGCCATAAACATCCAGCATTCAACCCTTTGGTTTTCACTGCTGTGTTGGTTTTAAGGCACGCAAGAATTTGCAAAAGATTGGAATCTGGACAGCGAACCTGACCGAGGAAATCCCCTGCCTTTAGGAGTGAAAATGACCACATGTTTGAAATAATTCACTTCAAGTTGATTTTTAAGTTGTTGACAGCTGAGGTTAACTCAACAACACTGGTGCATGTGTGTGTGCGTGCGCGCGCGTTTATGTGTGTGTGTTGGATAAACACTGCGCTAATGATCAACCCAAATTCCAGGATTAGTCCTAAAACGTTCCATATGATCTTTTTCTGCAGCGCCATGCCCAACATGACAGCGCGTATGTTCTCACCAGTCTGGCACAAAGTGTGATGATGAGAGCACTCCAGCGTTGCCTTCTTGTCCGGAGTGCCACACTGGCTGTCTGCAGTGGACGTGCCCCATCTCAGTGTCTTGAGGCCCAATTCTGAGCAGTTCGTGTGAGGCTGGCACGGCTTGGTGGAGGAGCCACCCGGGGAGAAATGACCATCAGGGCAAAGTTCACACACTGTGTCACTCACTGGCGTACCTGGAAGAGATTTACAGAGATAAGTTTTGCAAATGAAAACTGATAGAAGTGACGCTTATGAGCATGTGAGAAAGCACCTAACCACAGATTTTTTTTCTCATCTAGAGCTTTAACTGAAACTCAGCCATTTTCACCATTTAGTGCAAAAAGAAGCAGATGTGATTCTAAGAACCGCAGAGACATGTGAAAGCTCATCATACTGAGAGCGTGTTTCAGAGAATGACTCATATCAGTCGTAGTCACTACACCGCCCTCATTCTGTATCTTACATGCTCTTACTATGATGTCATGTGACTTAGCTGCAATGTGATTTGTCAGCTGATTTTTTTGCAGCCAAAGCCACTTCTAATAGTAATACGTAGGCATGTTTTGAGAACTTTATTTTACAGTTGATTTACTATAATATGCTGCAACTTTAAAACTATATTTAGATACGTGACCTTTTTTTTATAATCTCATTTGACAGTTGCCACAATACCATTACAGGAAACCATCACAACTTCTGGTATATGACCATCAGCACGCATGACAGTCCATGAAGTGGAACTAGTAATCACATCCTCATTTTATTTTGATCTTGAAGTGAAAGTGCGTGGGACGACAAGCCATGCTTATTTCAGATTTAACCTTTGATTAGTTTCCCGCTACCATGGTACAATGCGTCCTTTCTTGAAAACATATCGTCAAATAGGAAACCATCGCCTTATATGCATAAAAAACAATCAAAAACGTTTCCTCTGCGAGTCATGACAAAGCATGTACTCTGTCAGATGACAACGTGACAGCCTATAACTGTAGTATGATGGTTATATTTTATTGCTGACTTTAATGTCAATTTCTCAGAATTTCCTCTGCGGAAAAAAATTTAAAGAATGCATGTCAGCACTTTGCTAAAAGAAATTGCTTTAGATCTGATTAATGGTGCACATATTATCGTTAATGTTTATGTAATACAAGGTTTACTAGTTATTGACTAAAGACTCTAGACATGTATAGATGAAACACATTGTATGAATCATTGATTTGTTGTTCATCAAAGTTTTATTATAATGACAGCTTATAATAGTGATAATATTAACTACTACTATTGTTAGTAGTTGTAGTTGTAGTTTTGTGTGCAACTTTCGATGCTGCTTGTTCAGTCTGCTCTAGAAAACTGGTTTCCAAGTTAATTACTGCTGATTTATTTAATCAAGGAAGTCGTCACCTGACTAAATAAATGTTGAACAAAAATAAATCTTGGGTATTTTGGAAATTTTGATGATCTAACACTTGTTTGCCTAACAATATAATGATCAAACAAACATGGAAGAGGCAAAAAAAAAAATTACTCACGAAAACTTGATTTGCACGCTGTTCCCCCCTCCCCCCGTACTGTCTACCATATCGATCGGATTCCAAAAACACAGATGAACCACATAGCAAATCCCATTCGGAGAATGACAAAGAATTCTAACCAGAAACAAACAATCAGGAGATCAAGGGGGAGAGGACGGAGTCATAAAAGGCTTGTGTTGTCAGAAGACTGACCCAGCATCCTGTGGTGTAACCACAGCTCGAGGCATTACATAATAAGTTTTTCAGCTTCAGTGGGGGGGGGAGATCCCCTAAATTGCTGTCTCATGTCTGCTGATTGTGGATTAAGGTCAGTGGAATTTATGGAAAAAAGTATTGCAGGGGTCACATGATAACCACAATCGATGGAAAATGTTGTTTCATCCTTGTGATTTCTGGACTCTGGTCCAAAGTTTAACATGAAGTCATGAGAAGGTTGGTGTTAGTTTATGCTGTGGTTCCAGTACAAATACCAGATTCAGTGCACTGGTATGCTTAAAATCAGACTTTCTCACCAACAGTTCCTACAGACACACTAAGGAAGGAATCTGAAAAAAATATCAGATTGGATATCCACTATGTTATTGGCGCATGGTTATTGTATCAGGTGTTGATGGACACAATACCTCTTAAGCATGAATGATAGTTGCATGGACTCACGCAGCTGCAGAACATTAAAAACTCACCAGCCACTTTATCAGGTCTTTGTCTAACTGCTTGTTAACAGAAATATCTGGTCAGCAAATAACATGGCAACTAGAGTTCAAACTAAACATCAGAAAGGGAAAGAAAGGTGATTTCAATGGCTTTAAACGGTTGGTGCCAGGCAGACTGGTCCAAGTATACAAAAAACTATCTCTAGGGTTTATAGAGAATGGTCAGAGGAGACTGAACAAATGGCTTTGAGCTTTTAGGAAGGCAAGAGGCATATCTGATGCTCTTCTGCATACCTCTTACGCAGCAGAAGACCACACCGGGTGCCACTCTTTTCACCTAAGAGCAGGAAGCAGAGGCTATCACGAATCCATGGATCCGTCCTGCTTTGTATCAGTGGCTCAGATTGTTGTTGGTGCTGTTATGTTGTGGGGATATTTTCTTGGCACAATCTGGCTCCCTTGGTAACAACTGATCATCATTTAAATACCGCAGTTTATTTTTGATGACCATGTCCAGGGTTAGTTGTAGTAAACTGCTACTATGCAGAAGTCCATTTGGAGCCTCATGCCAACCAATAGACCTGCACGGACCATCGCATATACAGTACATATACACAGAAACTACAGCGTAATTTTAAGTCTTTGTAAGGTCTGAGACATCACACTGACTAAGTTGAAACTGCCGGAGAAACTAGAAACTGTTGCATCACATTATTTCTAAGAGGAAGCACAGGAAGGGCGAAATAAGTTGATGACTCATCGCTCAAGTTTCCTCTTTATGCTTTACAATTTGCATTATCAGGTACAAAAGGAACAAATGAGAAAGTGCTTTCACTCTTTCAAAATGTCACATTATCATCTGTTGCTTACTTTTAAAACCGAAGACAACAATACTGTGCAAATAATAATTTATCTGAGGGTTGTAGACATAGAAGATTCATAACACTCTGATTTAGCTTCTCTGATTTACATAAAAACCTTTCAACACTACAGGATGTGATAAAAAAAAAAAGTCACAGATAAAGCTACATGGCTAGCTTTGAAGGCCTGGAATCAAAGGAAATGAGTTATAGCTATTATAATGATATATACATTTGCTGTGGTTCATTTGGCGCACACTGAATGACACAAAGTAACCTGAATTTTCTGAGTGATGCCAGTAGACAGTTTGTTTTCACGGTTTGATGAACTCTGGAATGGACAGGCATTTCTATAACTAGTCTTGCTGACCATTCAAAGGACTTCATATCACTAACAACACAGACTAAAGTGGAAGAGACTGAGTCAGGTCAGACATGCTGTATATCAGTGTTAGAACACTGATATACAGCATGTATCTAATACAGAACGCCAAGTTCTGTATTAGATACATTTTGTGGAGAAAGGCTATAGTTACATATTTCACACCTTCAGGACATACGTGACTGTTTTATTTGCACAGACACTTTATGATGTCAAGACTAACTTTTCAAGTTCTCCTGTTGACTCAGAAACAAGTTATCAAGTTATTTTGTTTTTTCTCAACATGGACAAATGCATTTATGCGCCAGTTACTCAGCTTAATCGTGCATATGTAGCAATAAAGTTGTTAAGATTGTTCTTAGCTACAACTTAACTGCCCGTTTCACACATCTAGCGCTCTAGTTCACAAGTACAACAAAGCATGCTTTGCATGTTTTAACAGCTACATCAAAAACCCTGATAGCCTCTCACTGCCAGGAAACACAGAGCAGGAGATGGTGAAAATACCTCTGTGAGGAAGAGACACAAACAGAGAAGTAGGACATTTCTAAGAAACACTTTAAAAAGGTTTTTTTCTGTGAAAAGGGAGATGCTCATCAGGAATGGGTTTGGTTCACATATTCGGAAGAAGAGGAAGAAAAACCTGGTGTCTGGTAATATAATTAAGAACATATCTGAATGTGAAAATGTAACTGACGCATCTCTCTGCTTTATCAAAGTTCCTGACAGGCCAGTCCAGTGTAACCCGCCCGGGAAATTGGTGAGATCAAAAGAAGATCAAAGAAAAGATACTTGTTACAGTGACACGCAGACTGAGTGTCCCTTTGAGCACACATACTGCACTTTTCTCATGTTTACTCACTAAGATAAACCACTACAACTGTCTAGTCTACATGCAGACTGAATTTACTCTTGCGCTATTACAGACACCTGATGTCAGCAAAGTCAAATTCCATTGTACACGGTGGGCTTCATGCAGCCCACTTAGATTTTAAATGGGCTGGACCATTGAAAGCCCTTTCCTATCAGTTTAACTATGCATTTGATATGTGAAATAATATAATAATATAAAATCTGATTATTTATTTTTAAAAAGTATAACGGAGTGTTTCCCCCTGATAAAGGAATCCTGCAGTAAATGAAAGAAACTGTTTATTTACATGTATTTCCTACTGCCTACACTGTAAGAAATAAAAAGGTTCTGGCAGCTTGTCGCCACAGAAAGTTTTTGTTCATTAAAAAAATGCCTATTTTATTTATTTATTTATTTATTTTACTGTGAAAAAATTCTATAGTAGATCATAAAAAAATGAATTGTTTCTGTCATTGAATTGTTTATCTGTTATTTCATTACTTTTGGTGCCTCTGGGGGAGCGCTTTATCGGCAGGAAAAGCTGTAAAATGTATTAAAAAATACAATTGAAATTAAAAATGTATCTCCTTTTTACACTTTCTAAAGATTTCCAGTGGGCTGGACTGCAGTCTTTGTTGGGGCAAATCTGGCCCGCGAGCCTTATATTTACACTCCTGCTTCTGGTAGCAATCTACTCATTTAAGTCCAATTTACACAAAGGTTTGACGTCACCCTGGAATCTCCTTTCTTTAGGAGGAAAAACACATTTGTTTTATTTGATATGATATGGAAATAGTCAGAAATGTTGTAAATGATTACCCTTAATCATAAATTATTGATTGCTTTTAATATACATAACATCTGCAGAGGCCCATTTTTCCACTTGAGTGGCCTTTTGTACAGCTGGAAACAGTTTCTCTCCCTAATCAAGCAGTGAATTTGGCTACTTGCAGGACCACAGAAATATCTTCACAGACCGCTGCCTTAACAGAAGTAGCCTGAGTTAACCACAAAAAAAGAAAGCAGGAGGCGTCAGTGCAGAATGCCTCCCAGGTCCTTGACTGGCAGCTTCAGGAAACGGTGGTTTGTGAAAGGAACGGTACTCTTGATTTTTTTGTAAAACAATAAATTTGCAAAATGTTGCACCGGAACAACAGCTGCTGAAAATGGGCCTCAGTAGCAATTTGATTAAAAATCATTATCTATTTATGATTTTATTAATTCTTAACTGCCTTTTGCAGAATTTCTGATCATCATTTTCAGTTAAAAAAAAAAAATCAAAGCATTTTGTGCTGCCCAAACCAGCTGTTTTCGTTTTTCAAACAATTCCTATAGAAACTGCTCAGTCTGAATAATATTCTTAATGTGGATGTTACTCTTACCTAAAGCTGCCACTCCATATCCAGGTGAACAGGCCTTGTGTGCGATACAGAACTCTATCACTAGGTGGAAACCTGGAGCACATTCGCACAGCTGATCATGAGTGCTGTTGCACTGCTGCTTCACTAGCTGTCTCTCCTTACACACCTAAACGGGAACACAGAGAGGTCACACATGTGAAGCTGTAAAGCTGCACACGCACAGAAAATGTAGGTAAAAGTTTATTTGCATGTGTTGCTATAAACAACACAGCAGTTCACAGCAACGCAGGTCATAAAGAACATCATGCTTCCGCTCTGCAACTTGTCTCAAATATCATATTAGTCTGTTGGGAAGACGAAAACTGAAATTTAAAAGCATCACAAAGCAGACATGTTAACAATACAAGGATTATCATGAAAAAGTGGTGATTGCGTAATTTATCTGGAGTTGCGGAGGAGAAACATCAAAACTCTGGGGGAAGATCATTCTACCACAATGAGCAAACTGGGACTTTCATTTTTAGTAACAAAAACTGAAGTGGAAATACTGGCTTAAAAAAAAGACAAATGCAGCACCAAAACATAAATAAACAGTAAGGTCATGCATCTTGGGAAAAGACACCAGCAAAGCCACATAAAAGCACCACTGAAAAAAGCTGGAAGACAAAAAACTAAAGGTATGTGCATAATTCCTGACCATACTTTGATTTCAGCTCTGGGAAATTCTTTTAGGTATGAGACGATACATTGATCTTTTTTTACTACAAAATCCAGTAATTGTCACAAAAACCCGTCAGTTACGGTCTGAACACAAAACAAAGGAACCATTATCGGCCTCATGAAACATGTAGCCCTAGTTTCTATTAAGAAGAAAAACTAGAACTGAATGTTAGGTTGATGGCCTCATACGTACCGAGGTGCAGTACTGGCATTTCTCCCCCCAGTGCCAGTTCTCGGCGAAATGCCTGTCAGGACAGGGCTGGCACTCTGTGGGCATGTCGGCAGTGCAGTGTCGTTTCACCGCTGTGCCAGGTGGGCACTGGTTACACGTGAGGAACGCGGATGTCGCGGGGTCACGGTGCTGGTACGTTGGTTGTTCAGCTTGCTGCTGAAAGGCCCAGGAGAGAGAAGCTGTCAAAAGCTGCAAGAGAAAGAAAGTAAGTCGCTTCAGGAACTGACTCAACAGCAGTGACAAAATCTCTAATGAAACCCGTCTCGTGAACAGCTTCACTTTGGCAAAAGAATCAAATATTTTTATATTTTGGAGCACTCGCCAACCCAAAGATTCCAGTAAGAACGAGTTGACTGTAAGGTCAGAGCAGTAAAGCTCCTGGTGGACATAAGGTCCTGTTCTTTCTGCTGCTCTTCAGAGTGCAGTTCAGAGAATCAGAATAGACTAGTTTCCCTGAAATTGATAAATTGATTACTCTATAGGGACAAATTCTCAGCAATAACACAAGTGTATTTTAAACTTTTGGGGCAGTAACGTCCCTTTTTGTTTTGCCTCAACTCGTCATTATTTTCAGTAAATGCTTTTTGTTGATCTCAACTTTTAGGATTAATAAAGGGATCAAAATGATTTTATTGGCCTTCTGGCATCATTTCTCATCTGTTTGACTTTAATCCAAAGCTTTTTAAATGAATTCAGATGTTTCAGTCATGCCAAAATTTTCTACACATTGAAATAAAAGAAGTGCATGACACAGGATTACAGGCATTAGTTGTGCAGCCTTGTGTTCTCTGCCCTCACTAGCAGTTCCCTACCCATGCCGGCAGCCCCGTAAGCTCGGCTGCTTTGCAGCTGAAAAGCATCTGATGTGATTCAGAGGTGATCTATCGCACTTTAATACTGTCCCAGATTAAGATCCACGCCACACCTCAGCCACCCAAAACCAGCCCATCGTCATGGATACTCTGTAAAGTGGGTGGTTTTCAGCGAGGCTCTGACAAGCCTGTGTAACTAATGACAAAAACAAGCCCATGTATCATCGCCTAGGCAAAAACTGAAACGCTTGGTTCATTTCTAAAATATGAGATATCAGTTAGTGAGCATGTTTAACATGGAGCCAATCTAGCTGGTCGAGGGCACATGCAGACCAGCTGTCACACATTAGGCTTCTTCCACTCAAAGGCCCTTAGCCATTGGTTCTTTGGACTTTCCCGTTGGCCCGGATACATCCTCACTGCTTGGACGACTAACCAACAATAGACCGTCTTGTATTGTCTGTGAGTGTGTGTTTGCATGTGGTTTCTTGCTTCATATCATGTGTGCATCTTCAAAAATAAATGAATTTGTATGACAAACAACTAAAAAAAACTCCCATGCATGTGTGTGCAGGGGTGCGAGCATGCAGGAATGCGTGCGCGTGTGAGTGTATATGGGTGTGTGCGTGTTAGTCGATGTTCATGTCCAATTACCATCTTCCTCAGAGCTGGTTTGCGCGCTCTGTGGTCTCCTGGCTGCTGTTCATAAAGAGTACTGTTGGAGGTTACTGGGCTTTCCCCATTCACCACCAGAATACAAAACAGTCACCCACTCTGTTCTACAGATTACCCGCAGCACACCACTGATCTCCTTCCTGCGTGCATGCATTTGTACTTATCCCATTCACCTTAGAACTCGGAGCCACAAAAAACAGTCGACTTTGTGCAAATGAACATGCAACTAAAGAATGGCTGGAAAACCAGAATGTGTGTGTGTGTGTTACATGATGACTGCCTCTGTATCCTTTAATCAATATTGAAGAATAAAAAGAAAAAAGGTCTTTTCACCAGAAATCTACGCGTGTTTATGAGTGGGTGTGAGTTTGGGAGAAACAGTGTGCAGTACAGCTGCGACTTCCCTGTCCTGCCACATGTTACTGAACAAACTGCCCGTTCTACAAATGACTACAAATGACGTGTTTTTCCTAAGCGTCACTGCGTTTACGTCCACACTACTACTTTACGTGCACCCTGCATATACGTGTTTTGTTATTTGCGTCATCTTATTCTGTTTCCCTTTCCAATGGTCATCACCGAGGAAGACGGCAAAAAATAGATGAATGGGTTTCGCACACCATAATAGAAACCTAACATCAAACAGCCTGGAGAGCGCAGTGCTTTTCCCGGCAAAACCTATCGACCTCTTCCACCGAATGTTCAGTGGAAGGCTTTCATCAGCGACTTGCTGAGCAGTAGCATGACTTTGTTTGTAGTCTGGGTGGCCCCAGCAAGATTCAAACCCATAATCATAGTCTTACTCCTTAAATTAAGAAATGTGTATATACACTCCATTAAGCCCAGAGACCAAATCCAATTGATTTAGAAACAGGAGAGTGGAGTATGCTGAGTGACTAACAGAGGATCACCTGGATCATCCAGGTGTGGTTTACTGGCAGGACAGTCCAACCCTCGGTCAGAGCCCTTGATAAACGTTTGCCCCTTTTGTTTTAGAAATCCGTCAAATGGCACAATAGCTTGCCATGTGCATGCTTGTCCCTCCCTCTGTCTGTCTATATGTGCTTTCTGCGTCACAGTTAAAGTCATGTCCTGCTTTATTTTAGCAATCTGCTTCATTTGTAGTTGCTGTCTTTGCCTTTATTTTACCACCTTTGTAACCGATTTCCACCTCCCTACTAGTTCCACCTGCGTTCTCTCATTTAGTGCTCTTTGCATGTACACTGTATAATCCTGTCTTTCCCCTCTGTATCCCTATCATGCCTTTCATCTTGTTTCAGTTTAGGTTTTGATGTCTAGTGCTTGTACCTAGTTTTGTTGGACTCTCATGCACCTTTTGTTGATTTTAATCTATCAAAGTTCATTTTTTTTATTGTCAGCCAATCTGTCCTTGTTGTCCTGCCTTTAGTACTTTTTGTGAAACAAGTTTGATTTGTCTAAATCTGTGACATGCGAGCACAAAGCAGTGACAGGAAATGTATAAAAGGTAATAAAAATGAATGAGTACAATGATGCTTTTTAGGTTGGGTCTGAGAAATGCCTCGGTTGTGCAGTATTCGGTGCACATATGCTTTCGTCATCTTCAAAGTGAATGAACCAGAGGCCTGAGAAACAGATGTAGCAGACTTTAAAAAAACAAAAACAAAGTAAAACTCAAGGCCAGCCCTCATAAAGTATAACAAGTGTTTGACAACAAGTAGTGTTGTTCAACAGATGTTTGACTCCATATTGAAAGATTATTGCATATACAGATGTTATCTCTCAGATCATCTGACTGCATGTTTTTCAGAGAAGGTTCTAGACATTATTTAAGGCCCTTCCTGCTTTCTGGTCACTTTCTGATGGGCAGCACTAAATTATCCCAACCACCCAGCACGGTAGCTTTCTGCTACTGAAGAAGAGAAAATGTCAACTTTTTAAAAATTAACTCACTGGGATGGACGTCCTGTGGAGCATGTGACTCCATCTATCAAGAGCTACGAAAGATACTGAACTTTTCACCCGTCTGTCTCCTTAGAAGCTGCCATCTGACGACATCATGGACGACCACGGGAAATCTAAATTACACAGCAGCTAGGGGCCACTGACAGCCATAATTATAATGTTAGCATCATCAGAGGAGTGCTTAGCAAGGGACATATCCTATTTGGAGCTCAGCCAGCTCAGAGGAGAAAATCAAGGGTGAAGGTACGGAGATGGTGATAATTTTCTAGCATTCCTGTGCAAAAGCCCTTGAGCAAGGCAGAGCAGCTGCTACATGTAAATAATTGCAAGCGACGCTGGAAAACGGCTTGCTGGAAAAGGAGGCTCAAAAAGTTCCCACATTTCTGTGGATTAAACTAAAAAGTTTGAATAAAACAGTCTATATTTATACTGGATAAACCCGCTTCATCAGATATAGTTTGCTTATATAACCTGTGCCAGCGAATCCCGTTTGAACTGAGCTGAGCAAAAAGCTTCGTGTTTATGAGGAGAAGTTTCTACCAATGCTTTAACAGAGAACATGTGCTGCTTTAAGAGATGTTTTCTCTTTAATAAAGACAAAACAAACAGCGGGAGTGGGTTCCATGCTGTAGAAGGTGGTGACAGACATGGTTATATTGGATCAATAGCGTCTCAAAAGCGTCTCACTTGTGCTAGCTACCCACAACATTCAACACAAGTGATACCCAATCCAGTGAGCTATTTACTGGCTCTGAGATTAAGCGAGCAGAGGCACACACTTTTCGTTTTGTTTATCTGTCACTGATCTATCACTATGATGACATACTTTGACTGGAACTATGTGCAAATCTATTGCGCTGACATAAAGCAGTTTATTGGGGCCTTTTTTACGTCCCCTCTGACTGAATTTGTTTGTGAAGAGGTCAGGTCAAACAGGTCAGCTAGTACGAAAAGGCAAAATATCAGTGTCCTATCACTAACCGAATGCATTTCATTTGTGTTGATGTGTTCCGAAAGGTTAAACTACAGGATAAAATGATTCAAATGTTTTTATAAAAAGAGCTTGGGAAATTTTAATGCAATTTAGTAATTCACAACTGCATTATGAAACAGAAACACAATACTTTGTGTTGCTCGTGGAAAGATAGAGTTTGGACTATGCTGAAATGCAGCGCAAAAAAACAGACTCCGTGCTCGGTTTGCTTGAGGTCAGCTTTAAATTCATGGCATGAGGAGAAGAGCTGTGGCACAAAGGGATCAAACCACGTTGCACCAGCTTATCCACCAGGCACATGGATTCAGTTAACTGCAGAGCGCAGGTGGTCTGAGGGGGGATTCCAGCCTGTGCGTGTGTGTGCGTGTGTGCGCGCGTGTGTGCGCGTGCATGTGTGCCTCCGTGGGTGTGTGCGCAGGTCAATGTCTTTTTTCACTTATGCGACACACGATGCCACACCACATCAAGCAGTCTCTGCTCGGTGCGCTCACACCATGTTCTCACGCTGGAGAAACTTCTAATCTCTAACTGGCTGCTAGAACATTTTACAGATTAACCTAAATTACTGAGTCGTTTATGCACGAGAGCTAATGTTTATTGTGGATTTTGTGTCAAGGCGCTCTAACCCAAAAAACGTGCTGCCGTGCAAAAATCTTTCCCAGTCTGAAGGTGCCTTTCTTTGTGATTTTTGCTGGGTTTTTCTCTTTATTGTAAAAATGTTAAACAGAAAATATTTGGGCCGTTGGATAAACACACAAACATGCAAACTGTCCAAGTGATGGAGCTGTTATTTGAGAAAGTGCTTTATAGTTCTTTAGTTAAAACTCTGCAATAACTGAGCTATTTAAGACCAAATCTGATCACTTTTCTGAATTGCTACACCAGCACAACATTTGGATACAAAGAGGAGATCCTGTAGTTTTATGCTGTGATCATATTGAGGGGCCGAAGCTTTACTTCTTCTGCTTCTGTGATCACGCGTCACTGTGATTATCTGGACTGTTTTACTAATTTAAACGTTTGTGGTTGTTTTTATTTCTCTGCTTGCTGAAACCAAACCAAATAAATCAAACTGTTCTCGTGTTGTTACACATCTAATGTCAGGTAATCTTTTACTACAGAAATTTGCATCATATCAGTCATGCTGTTTTTAGAATGATTCATATAGTAGTAAGAGATAAACAGCAGGCTCTCTTTCTCCTCTTTGTATCCATTAATTGCTCCATCCCACTCGCCCCTCCCTAGCCACCCCAGGCTCCCACACACAAACTTCTGCTATCAATACCTACTGTTGATGGAAACGGGAAGTTAGGTGTATGGAAGTAACCTTTAGAGGCAATTGTTGCTTTCTGAATAAACATTTGTGCTTGTTTGTTTAAAACATGTTGCTGTGATACCTTCCTACCCGACTCTGTCTTTTCCCGCCATTCCTCACCCTTTCTCCAGTGTTTGGCCAAGTGAGCTCTCTGTAGCTTCTTCAGCCTGCGTGTGAACCTGCGGCTAGTTTTGAGGAAGTTGCTGTTGCTAATGCCAACGGCCACAGCAGAGCGTAACGTGGAGGCGGCGTAAAGATAAAGAGAACTCAGATAGTAGATCATGGATAATAACAAAGGGGGAGAAAGCATGTCCATGCATGAGGATTAGAGGTAGGATTATCCAACCATGCTGGTTAACAGTCATGTTGACACACTGACAACAACAACTGACTGACTACCTGCTGCTCTGACAGTGGTGCGTTATTTTTGCCCTTTCAAAGAAAATGACTGTTTACATATTGAAACATGTGCCTTCATAAAAGCAGGTTGACAGGATGAACTATTCCACTGGCATCATGCTGGGCAATGACCCAAACAGATTTTTCTGGAGCCAACACAAGCACATGTGTGAGGAGTATGCAGAGCAACAGGAACAGCACACAGGTGCTGGAGGTGTATTTAAGATCCAAAATTGCAGTTTCCATTTACCACAGAATTGTTTTTCAGACAGACTGCAACCAAGCCTGGCTGACAGGCAGACAAACAAGCATATCATGTGGTGGATTCAGAGGAGATGGAGATGTTGGCTGGATGTTGCCAGTCAAGACTGACTGAGTAAACAGTTGCCAGAAAGTTGCCCGTCTTACTCACCAAATGACTGATGTACTGGCCGACTAACTGAACGATGCATAAACAAAAGAGCAGAATATTTGCCTATTTTAGGACAGGCTACACTGAGTTAGAGGAACTAAACTGTACTGAGTATCACATTATATGGTCATATAAACTACTATTTCACAGCCGTGTTCGCTGAATTACGCACAAACAACACGCATCTTCCTGACTGACCGTGCTTGGCAAAAAAAAAAAAATCTCTCTTTTTCCTGCACTCTCACACAAGGCCAAAAGGATATTAGATCAGTGTTTTGGAGCTACAGAGTTTTATCTGTTTCTGGACTGATACTCATCTTGAGCATACATGAACATATGCAAAACCAGAAAAGGCCCCGACACAGGACGGCATGCAAAACACACCAATGGAAACAACATAAAAAAAAAAGGAGCAAATTGGTGTAAAGTCAGACACACTGTACCATCTGCTGGGAATTCACCGTGCCACTCTGCTTTTGGAGGATAACATTTCATTCATTTTAATCATGCGGTATTAAAAGCAATGAAATACTACCCAGAGTCAACTTTAATTTATCTGAGAAAACTATAGATCGTGTTTGAAGATGTAGAGGCTGAACAGAGCAGTGAATAAAACATGAGCTCCATTCATTACCAAAAGCAAACAAATCCCCAGCATAAACAACACCGGACAATTTACTTGAATAGCTCTTTAAAAAAAAAAAAAATCCTAACATAGCTCTAAAACGTACTACTAATATATCTGACTTTCTGCTATTAGTATAAACTAGATACAACACACCATAAAATGATATGCAAACTCATGCAGCAGATACACAAACTAGATTGTCATCTGTGTCTGATATGGAGAATGGCAGCCGAGTCTGAAAAGCAACTATATGCTCACATATTAATGCATCTATCAAAGCCCGATATAGCAGCATCAAATACCAGGACCGAACAATATTTAGGGGTACGCTTCGATTGTGGCGCACAGCCTAAAGACTGGCCCCTCTCATTAATGGGGGATCATCAAAGTACCTGAACAGAGGCGTGCTGCACAGAGGGAACATGTGGTTGGCAAATATTTAGCTTTTCCTTATCTAGCCCTTAACGACAATACATGCAAGTCACTGTATTCAAATTATGCCAAAGATCTCCAGATTTATTCGCATTTCTGAAATCTATGTATCGCAAAATCCAACTAAGGATCAGTAATTTTATATATAAAAAAAAACACACACACACACACACACACAAAAACGAAGGAAAAAGAAGAGATGAAAAAGTCATTCCTTCAGAATAAAGTGCTGCTCTACTGCTGAGCATATCCAAGGAGCGGAGCTGCAAACACTTTGGCTACTCACCACCATCAGTTTCATCGCCGGTTTGGATTTGGCTATCCGTGAGCTCATCTTCTCTGCGTAAAAGCGAACTGCGGTATGATGGAGTCTCCATCAAAGAGCCTTTACTATATACAGGAGAGAGCGAGAGGGAGAGCGAGAGAGAGACCATGCGCCCACCCACGTTTTCCAAGGCACTGCCTTCTTCCCTCCTCATTCTCCGATCCTAAAAATAAAGTGCAGCATCCATCGGAGCTGCGTCGCGATTAACCAAAACAGTGGATGGCGTAGGTGACATCAAAGAAAACAACTTCCAAACGTATCTTGCATGAGGTGGGTTCATCCATCAATTAAGCCAAGTTTGCTGGGTTTCTTAGGGATACAAATATTCCCCAAAAATATGCCACATGTTGTAAATTGAAAGGTCACCCTGCTGCAGCCAGGTTACACCTAGCTAGGCCCAGGACATAATTACATTCTGGAACAAAGGTGCAAAAGTATGTTTCCATATGCACGTTGTGCAGAAGTGTTTACATGTAAAAAAAAAAAAAAAAAGGTTAAGCACCTAATTTGACAAGCTAAAAAGCACCAAAAAACCCCACATAGCTTTAATCAGTGTGAATAAAGAAGACTCTTCCAGAATAAATGTTTTGACTCCTGGTTTGACATAATGTAAACATGATGATTGACGTGTGTTTATTTGGACCAGCCAAAATCATTTAGCTAGAGCGGTAGCGCTTATTTGAACATCCCACTGTGGAAAAGGACAATTAAACACCAAAAATATTGTTTTTCTCAGAAGGTTAACCATCACAGCTTGTGTAGAGTGAGCAGAAAAGCACAAAGAACTTCAGCTACCCGCTTTAAACTTCATTCTACATAGAAAGCAAAGAGGGAGCTCTTGCAAAAAGATTGTGAATGGATGATGTCACTGGATGACAAACTAGGGAATTAAAGATTTAAAAAAGAAAAGCAAATGAAGTCCTTAACCAGACAGAAGTGCACCCATAATTCAGACAAAATCCATGATGAGTTACGTGTAACTCACGCACATAGTAAACCCAAAAGGCCACACACCCACGCTGTGATCTCCGTGATGCTGAATCGATATCCATCTTCCACTGAAAGTCCCAAAACAGATCTGGTTTTCCATTTGTCATTTTGTATCCGCTTAGCATCCACCACATGCAGAAGGATGACAAAATGTCCCAGCCCGCTGCCGTGACGTAGAAGCGCAAGGTTTCAACGTAAGCAGAGAAAATACACACAGCACACCCACTGACCGGCGTCCAAGGCATGTGAGCGAAATGTTAGTGGTGAGGTCACGGCTCACCACAATACGACCAACGCGACACACACAAACGCACACTCGCACATTCAAATGCATACTTTAAGAAAAGGATACAAAAATACACATGCTGTGCAACTCTTTCAGCACTGAGGTAAGGGTACACCACAACAATAGTGGAGCAGGAGCTGGACGTCCAACCTCTCGAGCACAAACACACAGGAACGCTTGAACGGCGAGCCTTTCTGACGTGCTAGTTGGCGCTGAGGTGTGCAGTGTATTCGCAGTGTAAACGTGGGTGTTAAGAGGTGAAGTGGAGCATGACCGCTCCACCGACACACATACACACACATCTAAGTCACACAAGTGCAATTCGCTGACTTGTCCTATGCCCATAAATTGCTGGCTGGTTTTGGCCTGTCAACGGTTGTACTACAGTTATTTTTAATAGCCTGTCAAAATGTACTCAAGGCTAGGTCTCACTATGTGTCTGTGTTTCTGCATGCATATATTGCATATGAATGTAGAAAGAGTGCAAATACTTTTTTAAAGGGGGGAAAAAATCAGTGTGTATGCGGATAACAAAGGACAATCTGTACAACACGCACAAAGTTTCAAGTAACTCTAAAGGTGATGCTTGATAAGCACAAACAAAGATGTGGTGATTACTTAACTTTATCATCTTTTTATCAAATCTCTGGCAGGTGATCCACTTCTCACAGCAGCAGTACCACTATTGTTTAGGACCATGGCAACTTCTCTTTAGCAAGTACTGTCTGGGTGCATGGCATACGATGCTGTGTGTGCCTGACCTGACTAACTCCATGGATGTCTGAGTGAGCTGCCCAGTGCTGTACCCATCTCAGACCAACTCATTTCCATAACAGATTTCATAAACGAATGAGTAAAAAAGGGAACTTGTAACTGTTATTGTGTCGGCAGTGTCACCTGAAGGCTGAAAGTTACAAAGAGCTCTTTTAATATGTGCAATGAAAACTTTTCACCTAATCATGCAAATAAAGGATAACTGCAGGTAACCAGAAACAGAAGACAATCAAAACCCTGGAATTAACTGTAGCAAAAACCCCACCTGCAAAAAGTGCACAACACGTTGTTATGGTAGCAACTGAAGGGTAAACTTGCAAAACACCTAAATGCTGATGTAGCAAAAGCTTTGATTTTAATTAGATTTTAATTTTGATTTTATATGTGTGCAGATTTGCACACTAATTGCATGCTCAACCATGCCATTAGAGGCCGAACCACTTTGTGATTAGAGTCCACAAAGTGTCTATATGCAAGACAAATGGATCCCTAATTTGACATGTCAGCTCACTGCTATTGGTGTATGTGTTTGTGTGTCTACGTCCTTGAATAAGAAACACATTTCAAAGCTGTTTTTAAAACCTAGCTACGGCTGAACAAGGGCAATATAAGTCCAAACCATTTTAATAGTCTGTGAAACTATGTATTCAGTCAACCGTGGTAAATTTAGTTCCACACTTCATCATATGGGGGCCCTGGTAAATTAGTTTCACCATGTTCCTCACAATACAACACTCACTCTCAGTTGTTCTGAGCATTTTTCGCTTTCCTCCTTAAATAGAATTTTCCGCTGCTGTGACGAAGTCTGCAAAGCTTCATCCATCCATTCTATTCCACTTATCCTTATCGGGGTAATGGGGGGGCTCTAGCGCATCCTAGCTACCGTGGGGTGAGAGGCGGGGTAAACTCTGGAGAGATTGCTAAAAGAAAGAGACAATCATTTGCACTAACTTTCACACCTACAGGCAACCTAAGTCAGGGGTGGGCAACTCCAGGCCTCGAGGGCCGGTGTCCTGCAGGTTTTAGATGTGTCCTTGATCCAACATAGCTAATTCAAATGGCTAAATTGCCTCCTCAACATGTCTTGTAAGTCATGTCCGAATTCATGAGCTGAATCCTCCTGAGGACCTGGCCTTTGTGGTCTACGTGGGCAGATTCAGAAGGTCGGGTTGGCCGGAAGTAAACGGCTGTGAAATTGGACAGTCTAGCTTTCAGATTTGCGTCACCGCTGTCTCGGTGGAGTTTAATAAACTCGGCCGTCTGCTCCTTGCTATCTAAAATATAACAGGACACTGGCGTAAATTCTCGACCATCTCACACTTCTATTTAATCAGTTTTCTGTTTGACGTTTATTCAGCTGTGTGAAAACCCCGGAGGAACCCTTAATTAATAAAGTTACATTTAATTTAATCTAATCTAATAACTTTAATCTCAGCCAAACCGATTTACTCACGAACAAATAAAACACTGAAAAAGCCAAACAATAACATTTTTAAATTATCAAAGTGACTTGTATATCATGTTTAACCCGAGTAGCGAAAGACCGCGGGGGTTTGAAGACGATGTGTCGGTCGGCTGAGATATTTAAGTATACACAGCTACATTCTCTCCTGAAAATATGTTAAAAGTTTTTTTGCGACCCAGAAAGAGAAATAAGAGTAATATTAAAACTAAGTATCTGTCGCCATTGTTGGAAACTGGAATTGGCTTTGGCCGTGCTGTGAATTCTGCGATATGGTTTTTCAATTTTGTTGTCCGGGTGGACAATCGGGAGAAATTCGGGAGAATGGTGGCTCCGGTATTCTCCCGGAAAAATCGAGAGGGTTGGCATGTATGGTTGTGGCAACATCACTAACCTTGTCAAACACCTCAGAGTAAATCATATCACAGAATATGACGAGCGTATGTTGAGGTGAACTGAAGAGGAGGACAGGGACAGGTGCTGCTAGGGTGAGACAGACGTCTCTCACGGAGTCCTTTAGTGCGGCAGGCAGGCAAGGTCTTCAAATAGCGCACAACTTCAGGTTTTTTTTATTTCTATATGATGAACTCTGCATTATTAAGTGATAAGAACAAGTAATCTGATGTCCTGTAATCGTTATGACGCTATAATTTGAGATACAATAAATAAAATACGTTTTTGTACAAAGTATCGGTATCGGATCAGTATCGTCGATACCACCCTGAATATTACTTGGTATCGGATCGGAAAGAAAATCAGTGGTATCGCACATCACTATTATCTAAGTGACTTATATATTATGTTTAACCTGAGTAGCGAAAGACCGCGGTGATCTGAAAATGATGTGCCGGGAGTTGTGCCGTTCTCGGCGGCTCTAGTAACCCTCGAGCTCCCGGCTACGTATCGAGCTAGTGGGTAACAGACGTCTCCGAAAACGTCGGAGCACTTTTGCAAATATGTGATATCTTGATAAACCCAGCAGATATTTAAAGTTTACACAACTGCATTCTCACATGAAAATATGTTAAAAGTTCATTTTGTGACCCAGAAAGATTAATAAGAGTAATTTTAAAAATTAGTAACTCCAGAAACTGGAGTTTGGCTGGGCCATGCTATAAATTCTGGGATATGGTGGGCCACGAAGGACACACTGGCCCCATCCTGTAAATTTGGGGAAATGAAGGACGCATTTATCAGCTGCATTCGGAGGAGTCTACGAATTTGGACAGCCTTCGGCACGTCGCTGTGACGTAATCGGTCTACAAATGGGGCCTCAGGAGGATGCAGCCCATGAATTTGGACACCCCCGTAGTTCTGCAGAGGTCTGGTAATGAACTAATCATTTGATTCAGGTGTGTTGACCCAGGGTGATATCTAAAACCTGCAGGACACCAGCCCTCGAGGCCTGGAGTTGCCCACCCCTGCCCTAAGTGCATGTCGTTGGACTGTGGAAGGAAGCTTGAATATCCAGAGAGAACCCACACAGACACGGGGAGAACATGCAAACTCCACAGATGGTGGTTTCCAACAACCATGCCACCGTGCTGCCAAGTCTATAGAGTCAAATTATTGAATTGTGTCACTGAATGTCCTTTTTGACCATTACACATAGTTAGTGAACAACATTCAAATATTTTTAGTAGCTCTGCTCTAAGTTAGTGGGCTAAGGTGATGTTAATGCAAAAGGTTTTCAGGAAAGCCTGGCCACATCACTTTAATCTCTGTTGTTGTACAGACACAAAAGAAGAAGCACGTTGCCCTGTTAAGGATCTTGACCTTCTCATATTCTACCCTCTGCCTTCATGCGGTCCACCTCAAAGTTCTTATTTCAGGACATTTTATACCTCTCACTGCCTGGGCCCCTCAGATGGAAATCACAGTGGACAAGACTTTATTTTACTAACTGATGCAAAAGCCTCAACAGGATACTGAAATCATCAATGTGGAGCAGAAATGCCTACAGAAAATGTGGGTAGCGCAGGGTTGTGAGTCAGGGCACATTATAAATAAGGTCGAGGGGGAGGGGGGAAGGGAGGGTGAGACTGATGTAGCTGGGCTTTCGATGGCTTACAAGCAACACACTGAGTGTCTGTAAAGCGAATGAAAGAAAGCAGTAGCAGAAAAAAACAGCGAGACAGGCATGAAAAAAAGGATGAGGGTTCCAGCAGACTTGTGCCCAGCGTTGGAAGCTTTGCCAGTTAAAGCAGTGAGTCACATGTGACCTTGGGAGAAGAAATAACACTAGAGGGATCCCTGGATTTCCACGGCAGCTGATGTGGTTACCTTGTTTTCTCTGGTGAGGTTTCTGAAAATGATTTAGGGGAAACTCTTTTCTTCTTCTTCTGAACTGCGTAGTGTCAAGATGTGATGCATGCAACGAGGCTTATTTTCGGGAGGTGGCTGCATGCCTTTCTGCCACTTTTAAAGCTCTACTAGGAATCGGTTTCATTCAATAATGGTGAAGAGCCGAATGCATGCAGGTTTTTCTAAACAAACATTACAACAGGTGAATTAGTGGACTAATTTTGGTTTTTATTTATTTCCTAATTTTACACAGTACTGTGGGTGATATTTATACCATAACACACATTAATGCACTCACTATTATTTCACGATAATGCTATAAATTGGTACATTTACATGGTCCAATATGGTATGTCTACAATTCACAAAGACATAGATGATATTTTTACCACCCTAAAATCATCCCTTGCTTATTACTAGCTAAGCATTACCAAATTAGCACTTCCACGTAGCTGGCAGTAGCTGACTAATATTAGCAGGAAGCAATACAATGTAAGTTTCTGCATGCAAAAACCCCATCATGCCTCAACACTCGACACTCCCTAGAACCACAAGCACCACAACCTGCAAATTTAGGGTGCTTGGGGTTCATGTACAGCACCCATTGTAGCATTAAAAATAGTGAAGCTCGCCACTTTGCTCGCTACAAATTACTTTCTGGAGTGCTTACTGCTTTTTTCATATCTTCTGAGACTTCTGAAGATAGCGTGATTCCAACGATGACACCAATGATGATGCCATCTGGTGTCATTATTCTCTTGATCTGCTTTGGAGCATTGGGAAACCAATGTCTTTGCTTTCCGAAACGAATATTTGCAAATGTGAAAAATCAAAGGAATCTTTATGGGGGCACCACCCACAGTGAAGCTTGCGGTTTAGTTTGAGTCAATAAGGGAAACCGTGGGATGGCATGACAGATTAATAGATCTTTCTCGAGTCTGTCATGGCTCATGGCCATTTGTAGTTAGTGGAATGATATGTCTGGTTACTACTAGCGCATGCTAACTAGATACCTGAAGCTGTGCCAACTTCTTAGACAATCTGTTTTTGTTGCATAGCTGTCAAGATAAAAGCATAACATACGATCACTCTATGTATTTTCATTTTAGTTGGGTCAGTGGTTTTTGGGAGGCGGAGAAGGACATGAAATTCATCACTATCAGGGCGCAGGTGAGCGCTAATTAGCTAGCATGTAGCCAGTGTTTATAGGCAGGAGTGATACAGCAGTAATATTTTGGTTAGGTTAACGCAATCCTTTTAAATGTGCCAATGACCACCTGGGTTTCCATCAAAAAGGACAGTTTCGTGTGGTGTAGCCACTGCTCTTGTGTGACAGTTTTTGGATTTAAGATATACAAATCATAGACCATAGATCGCAGCCACCTGCTATACTCTACTCTGTGAAAGCCAGCTTAGCGGATATTTTTAGTCGCATCCCATTTAACTGTTTATTAGAAATATGGCTCAACAAAGCTGGTAACAATTAAGACTTGTTTTGAAAGCAAAAACAAGTTACAGTGCCCAAATAGTTATTCAAGATTCAAAGAACAATGTGACCACCTTTTAAAAAAAAATTTAGTGGTTACTTCCATGTTCGCTGGCACACTCTGACATGCATAACTGCTACCAGGAAAACTTCCCAATAGGGGTCAAAACGTAGGTCATATGAGTCATGTCTATGAGTCATAACTAGTTACTATAATTTATCGTAATTTCCATGTTCTAAATATGCCTCACTGTTAGAGGCTTCTCTCTAAATGCAGAATTTATACAGAATCTTGAAATGGTATCGTGTTCCTTTTTTGTTAGGCTGACTTTGTGTTCCCTGGTAAACGGGCCTGAGCAAAATACAAAAGTATTTCATGTCCTCACTACTGGTCGAGAAGCTAATAAGGGCTTTCTGGCAGTACACTTTATTAGGCTATCTGATTGCCAACGTGTTTCAGAACCAGATCTCATCCGACACAAGAGCTTCAGATACACAGAAAGGAGATCGTGTAATTACAGAAGACTGATGTTGATGTCACTGAAAACAACACTTGCATTGTTTTCAGTGTAAAATATGATACTGCATTTCATGGTCATTAGAGCTTTTCTGTGAACTAGACTATGGACCATGTACCAGTGGGAATGTAGACTCTAGAAATACAGAAAAGCACAGCATTAATTTTAAGAATGAATGAACCAGTTTACAGGTGATTCTTTGTTGAGAAACTGCCGGATCCTGTAAAACGAATCTCAAATACACTCACAGTTGAATTAAAAGCACACATTATACGGCTTTTTAATTATTTTGCCGTCAGCAAAAGAGAAGTGATGGCTAGGGAAAGTCAACAGACAAGAGGAAGCTGCCTGCTTTCTTGTTTGTCTAATTTTGGTTCATGAAAGGAATTCTCAATGTGTGTACTTGTACCTAATGTTTACCATCTAAAATGAGCTCGTGGCAGAGAAGGTCTTACTCATCGGCCACAATCTACAGTGGCGCAGACCCAGAGTAAAGATGCCCTTACTGTGCAACTACTGTACTTACACTGTACCTTGTTGGGCTTCACCCCTGTCACACCTCCATAAAAGGGTAAAAATAAAACACACGGGAGGTTTCATTAAGAACTATTAATAGTGGCCACGGCCAAACCAGAGTTTCCTCAGGGCGGAAATGTGACTGTGCATGTATAGGATTTTTTGTAGTCTTTTGTGGTATTATAAACCATAAATATTTTTATTACCTTAACCTCCTAAGACCCCAAGTCTTTCATGGCATGCATTTTTAATTTCTCTTTGCTATTTGAGCTGATTGTACGGTGGCCCTGAGAGGCCAAATGGACTGCAACTTAAGAAAACACCAGCAATAAGAAAAACGCTGCAAAAGCACACAAAACACAACGGAAATAGGAAAACACTAAACAGAAATAGGATAAATGATAACGGAAATAGGAAAAAAGAAATCCAAAAGCACAAGGGAAGTGTTTCTGGGGAGACAATAACCCAACTGACCAGTTGCAGGAACCAAAATATGCTGAGAATTGTGCCTCCACTTAAAAGAAGTGGAGGATCTATTGGTTTTGTGAAGAGAGAAAAGATGAGAGGTAAGTGTGTTAGCCTAACTATTAGCCTAAAATCCGTCATCAGTATTATATGAATCATGATAAAACACACCTACCACGTTTTGGGTTCCTGCAACTGGTCCGTCGGGTTATTGTCTCCCCAGAAACACTTCCTTTGTGTTTTTGGAAATCTGTTTTTTCCTATTTCTGTTTTCATTTTTCCAATTTCCGTTGTGTTTTGTGTGCTTTTTCAGCGTTTTTCTTATTGCTGTTTTCTTAAGTTGCAGTCCATTTGGCCTCTCAGGACCACCGTATGATTGGGACCTGATGAATGTAAAAACAAAGAATTACGTAATTTTTTTATTTTATTTTACCTGATTTTTGTTTCTGAGAAAAATGAGATCCAAATATGAGGACATTTGCTTTAAATTTCAATAGGACAGTGGTAGCATAATGTCCTATAAGTGGATATCAGGCCCTTAAAGTAGCCAGTGACAAGGTGATACCTTTCTATAAAATTTTACAAACTGCTGAATCTTATGATTATTATCCAGATTTTTCAGATCCGAAATTGTCATGTAGTGTATACTGAAAGCGTTGCATTTTTGTGAAAAACATTTGTCCTCAAAAGCCATACTGTGAAAAAAATTATCTTGATACGAAGCAATGATGAGCTGGTCCTAATATTTCTAAACAAGAAAAGGAAGAAAGTTCATCCAGTTCTCACAAGAAGCAGCAACAGGGAGAATTTGATGAACTGAATAGTGATGGGTCGGTCGCGAACGAAATGGCTCTTAGAGCCGGTTCTTTGACGTGAACAACGCGAGCCGACTCCTTATCGCGAGCCTTGGGGTTTTTTTTTTTTCTTTCTCTCACCCTCTCTCTCGCACTTTTTTTCCACTTCACTCAGCATGCGAGCCTTGTGCTTTACGCTGGGAAGAGGGGGTAGGGGCGGTAGTTACACTCAGTAGCACAGGAACAAAGCAGGAGGGAGAGAGAGAGAAAGAGAGCCAGGGACAACAACGTCACATTAGAAAGGTATAGTAATCATCCACAACTATTTTCAGTTGCAGATGATAAAGGATTCAGAAAGTTTATTCATGCAGGTCCATATGACAGAGAATGTGCATCTTCTTTTTGTTTTCATATTATAAGTTATATTTAATTGTGTTGTGGTTTGCAGTGTTTTGTGTTGTTTCACTTTAAATTTGTAAAAGGAAAAAGCTGAAAATTTAAATAGTTAAAAGTTGAAATGTGAATAGTTGATTTCTGTATTATATGATTTATTTATTACATTACATACATTACATATTACATTTTATGTGAAGTGAATAAATAAAAGTATATTTACGGTGGCCTACAGACAAAGCGCATACAAACTTCAAATCACGTACGAACCCTGAAGCACGTACAAACTCCAAAACACGTACAAACTCCAAAACACGTAAAAACTCCAAAACACGTAAAAACTCAGAAGCACATAAAAACTCAAAACACGTACAAAAGACAACAGAAGTGCTCCAGGATGCTAGGCACAGGGTTGAACTTTTGTTACCTAGTGGCTACACAAGCCAGCAAGTGTGGTAATAACAGGTAAATGAACTTTTTTTTATTTTATTATTTGACTATATATGAATGCTTGTGTATAAATACACAAACAATACACATATGCTTTCATGCTTTCAATTGTGTAATTTAAGTGATCTAGGTAGCTCTGTTTTGGAAGTTCATATATAAACATATATAAATAAAACCACTTTTTTTTTAATATTAGTAATTCCTTTTGTGCATAATTTTATATTATTGTTAATAATAAATTAATTAAAGCAACAAAACAACCTGAAGAGCCGGTTCGGAGCCGAAACAGCCGGCTCTTTTTAGTGAGCCGAACCGAAACAGCCGGTTCTCTAAAAAGATCCGGAAATCCCATCACTAGAACTGAAGATGTATCATGGCTTTTGTACGCTTTCGGATATATCTCAGGATGTCAGTAGGGAAGTTTGAGCTCTAGTTGGGACTAAGCAGGTAGAGAAAATGTTTCAGAGAGCAGTGTCTAAGGTAAAATAGTATTATTTAAAATTACTGTATATTGAGTACCTGTGTGCTTTTTGAGCTACAAACACACTCTTCACCACGTGCATTTTGATTGGTCAGATCTGTGTACTCGGATGGGAAGGATCAGAAAAGTAAAACTTGATCCCAAAAATAAACAATTTGTCACAAATTAAGAAGTTAAGAATAGTTGAGTCCAAAAACCCATTTTTTACATGTGTGCAATGTTAAAAATGTTCGTCACTGTCTTAGATTTGCTATCAGTAATTTTTGACTCAGATATGACATAATGAAGACGACAGTGTTTCCATGTAAGTTTCCATTTAAATTGAACATTTTTGCATTGTTGAATTTTTCCATCATTATCTCTGCAAGTATTTTCCACAGCAGTAATCTCCTGCAGTCTGTCTTTACCTCGGAAAAGATGACAAACAAACCAGCAGAGTCTGAAACAGCAGTGTGTTTTCCTGCTCTCACACCAGGACGCCACTGGCATGCAGTCCAGTAGGCTTTCCCAGCACCGGGCACTTAGCTTGGCTCAAAGGAATGGCCTGTCTGCCTGTCTGTCTGCATTCTGTTGGCAGCGCGTGGATGGGCGTGTGTCCCGTGTGTGTAAAGTGCGATAAAGAAAATTTCCAGAATGTTCTGCTATAGTGTCTGGTGTTTGTCAGTGTGTGGAACAGACATCATCTTGAGTTCAAACATATTGGCTGTTGGCCCTTATTTTTGTTCTGTTATAATTTTCACCTCTTGTAAAATACTGTTTTTAAAAATAAAGTCAAGGTTATTCCTACATCCATTTGCATGTCTTCCTGAATAAACATAAGAATATGACATTATTCCATACTCAACCCAGTCCAAGGCTTGATATTCCCGTAATCACCGTGATGACAGGATGCAGGATACTGAGGTGAAGATAGTTAAATAGCACTTTTTAAAATTTATGTTGGTGAAATAAGAGTTTTTGGTTCATTTCAGCTGCCAGAAGCCACAAGTAAAGCAACCAAAAGACTGTGTGTTTTGGTTTAAAAGTGTTTTTAAAAATGTGAGCAATTTTATTTAATCTGGAGAAGCGATTCAGAACGAGTGATGCAGCTGTTGCACTTCGCATGCTTATGCTTCATATCTGAAACGACACATTCAAAGGAAAATAAGGTATCAGACACTGCAACAGAAGGATAACAATGCACGCACTTTCAGTGGAGTGAGTCACACACCTAATGAAAACCTATGTGGAAAATCTAATGACTGCAATTATCATGATGTCATAGCAATAACATGGCCTCCAAATAAATGACTGTGTGCATCTTTTGTAAACAAAAACATATTTGTTAACATAAAAAAAACATGAAAAAGCTTTTAAAATGTTACATTTAGCGTAATAAATAAAAAAGTATTTGCCCTCCCTCCCCCTTGTTAAATCACATGTTTGGGGGAAACCTGAGTTCAGTTTGACAAAACAATACATCCTGGTGCGATGTAAATGCCCGGCCATCAAACTCAAGAACATCTGAGAAACAAAGTTAATGACATCTCTCAGTGTTGAAAGGGTTACAGATTCATTTCTAAGGCTTTGAGACTCCAGCAAACCACTGTGAGAGACATTATTCAGAAATGAAGAAAACTTGGAACAGTGGTGAATCTTTCCAGCAGTGGGAGACCAACCAAATACCAAAAGAGCGCACCAACAACTCAACCAGGAGGTCACAAAAGAACCCAGAACAGCATGTAAAGAACTGCAGGCCTCACTTGCCTCTGTTAAGGTCAGAGTTCACTTTTCAGCTGGGCAAAAATGACATCCATGGGAGCGCTCTAAGGTTAAAACCACTGCTGACCAAAAGGAACAAAGGCTTATCTCACATTTGTGAAAAAAAATTGAAATAAGCCATGAACGCCTTGACTAATCCTTTGAACCTCTACTCATCTACAGTTATGCACTAAGCACAAGGGATATTTTAACATCTGGAAAACAAGATCTTTCTCTGTCTTTTGTTTTCTTTTGACACTTTAACTTTTATACTCACCTCTGAAACTTGTGTGAATCATGTAGTTACTTGAAATGTACACCAATCAGCAATGACTGTAAACTCTGAGCAGTTGGTGAGTAAAATAGTTTCACATACGCACAAAAATCCCCCGCAAAAGATGAAGCCTTTGTTAAATTTAATTTCATTTTTGGTCAGGATTTACATGTTTTTAATGCTCTGCGTTTGGCTTACAGTTTCAACTCAACCATAGATGGTAAAAAAAGTCTATTTATTACTAATTTATTAATATATTTAAACGTATTTAGATGACAGTGATGAGTCGTGGTTGTGTACACTGAAAACACTACTAGATTGTACTGAAATGCGCAAAGAGACAGAGTCTGACAGACACATGCTTTCATTCTTTTTATATCTGTTTAAAAGCCAGCCATTAAGGAGTGCGAACTATATCCACTGATGGGTTCACTGCCAGTAAAAAGGCGCTGAAAACTATTCTTGTCTGACCTGGGGTTTGACTGACTGGAAATGGCACGGAGGAAACTGTTTAGGAAATCGAGAGGTGCAGTGATGGAAGAGTGCCACGAAAATAAGAGAGGGAAAAAGGCAAATATAAGAAAAATGAATCCCATGTTACGACCTCGACTCAGCAGTGACAAATTAGGAATAAGAGATAGGTGAAGACAGGGGAGTGAGTAAATATTCATGTTCTGGGGTCTTTTGGGTCGTCCACACAGAGGGCCATATTTGTTTAACTTAAGGAGGATTTCATTAAGCTTCATCCAATCCATCCGTGGAAAGTTTTCTTTTCAGGAAGGTCTCCCTTTCTGACCACAGCAGCAGAGCTGATGGTCTTCCCGCAGGCAAACTGTGAGGCTGCTCGGCTTTCTTGGAATCTTCATCACGACCACATGAAGAGAAAAAAGGAAACGCTGTGCCGTTCTTTTAATAGAAGAGGAGGACCTGTAAGCACATTCACACGGCAATTGGGAAGTACACACAAAAAGAGATGTATGTGATTTTCTCTGACAGTTTTATTTTTGTCGGTTGTGTTTCTGATTGCTGTTGTTTCCCACTAAACACTCAACCCAACATAGGCAGCTCTCTTGTACTGAGCAGCTCTGAATAGCTCCAATTGTACAAGCAACTTTTAGCTTAAGCAGCTTAATTCTTTTTTTTACATTAGTTAAATATCACATGTAATTTATACACACAACTGTAAAAATACACAGTTTCATGATGGTGTAGTTATTTCAATACTATACATACCAGAGTTTTAAACCAAACACAATAAAAATAAGTCTACAGTGGGAAATAACCAGTGTGATTCTTGCGTAATGAGAGGTATAGAAGAAAATGGGAAGTAATGATAAAAGAAATGAAAACAAGGTTTTCATATATTTGATTTCCAGTTTGTGTGATGTGTGACAGCAACACGAATGCTAGGGGAACACTGGGAGCTCCGAAATGACGGGACTGTGGGAACCACAGAAAACAGTCACCACAGTAAACAGTAACGGGAACAGTACAGGAATAGGACGACACGACAAGGAACTGAAACAAGCTGAGGGAATAAATATCCAAGTGAGAATGAGAGAAAAGAAAGGAGGCACCTTAGGAACTGCACATAGATGAACTGAATCTCATAATGAAACATGGGGAAGTTAATGAAGAACACACAAGGAGAGATAACTAACAAACTGATACAGGAAGAAACCAAACAAAGACAACAGACTCTCAGCTACAAACTTGACAGAGAGGCACAAACAGAAGACTCAGACGGCAACGAAAGACTGAACAGAGACAACAGAGTGAAATAGTAATGACAAGCATGCTAACCGAAATAAAGAACTCGGGATACGAAGGGGAGTGATGAACAACTGTAACAATATCATTTATGTATTAAGGAAAATTAAATTCAAGATCCACAAACTCAAAACTATGTCCAAAACCCGAGACCAAACCATATTCTGAATATAATTTCTGCATGAGCCTATCAACTTTAAATCAAAATTACAACACCCATTCAAAAAAAGCTGTGATGCAGTGATTGTCAGATGTCATGAATCTGTATTTAATCACCAAAGAGCATAAAAAGCAAATCGAATATTTAAATGGAAAAAAACGGAAAAAAAGTTTCTTCTTCGCTCGTGTCTTTTCACTCTTTCCTTTTATTGAAATAGTAACAAAATAGCGACACCATCATTAAACTGTCTATGTTGTTATTGTTAACCTCTGGCTCTCATCCACACTGTGTCTTGGTCAACGGTGCACTTCCAGGCCTTGCAATCTCTGGCCTTGACCTTTGCTTGCTTGAAGGTTAGACGTCGTTGTTTAAGATTGTCTTCAGTTTGATTGATCCAAGTCTTCTTGGGCATATCACGCTTGATTCTCCAGTGGGCGGGACACTGCTGCAGCAGAAGGCGATATGACAGGCGAGACTTTACAATATAAAGTGTCATGAGGCAATTATTGTTGTGAATTGGCACTGTATCAATAAAACTGAATTGAAAAAAGTTAGGACGGCCATATTTGCCACAGTGTATCTTCCCCTCTTAACAGTCTTTACATATCTGGGAAATGAGGAGACCAGCTGCTGGACTGCTGGGAATATTGTGCTATTCTTGTCTGACATAGGATTCTGGCTCCTTTATTAATCCTGGGTCTTCTTTCTTCTCTTTTTTCTTGATGAGCCTAATGTCTTCAGTTGTTGAAAGGTCTGCTCAGCAAGGAAGCCAGTTCAGCACCAGTACTCTTCTACTATGAAACCATGCTGTTGTAATAGATGCAGTTTGTTGGTTTAATCGTTGTCTACTGCAAATATGCAAGGCCTTCCAAGGCCGTCATCATTGACGAGAGCACATGTCGCTCTAACATCTATGTACACCTTTCAGCACTGTGTGAATAACAAGCAGGATGGTTCTTTTTTGATGCAGCGGCAGCAGCATCCATGTTTTCAAAAAGTCATTTCAAATTTTGATTCATCTGTTCACAGACCAGTTTTCGACTTCAGTCAATTTTGAATGAGCTTTGGAGCAGAGAGGACAGCAACATTTCGGGATAATTTTCATATGTGGCTTCTTCTCTGTATGGTAGAGCTTTAACCTGCATTTGTGGATGGCACAGTAAACTGTGTTCACAGACAGACATTTCTGGAAGTGCTCCTGAGCCCTTGTTGCGATTTCCATGACAGATTTATGTTTGTTTTTAATGATGCATGAGGGCCAAAATTCATGGGCACCCGTATATGTGCACAGATTTCCCCAGATTCTCTGAATCTTTGAGGATGAGATAAACCTTTGGAATGTATTGGATCACTATTTTGCAGACTGGCGAACCTCTGCCCATTTTCTGTGAAAGTCTGCCTCTATAAGCTGCTCATTTTACACTCGGTCACATTACTGACTTGTTCACAGTTAATCTAAGAACTTGCTAGATGTTCCTCCAGCTGTGATTTTTTTCCTTAAAATTGAATTTTAAATGTTGCACTTTCTTAGGTTTAAATATTTAATATGTTTGTAGTGGAAATAAGATGTGGGCTTATGAGTTTTGAAAATGACTGCATTCTATTTTTACATTTTACACCACCTCCCAACTTTTGTGGTATTGCATTTGTACTTTTAAAATGGATTTCTGTGAAGGGAGAACAAAGAAGTAATTCACAGTCGTTCATAAAAGAGCTCAAATCTTTTTGTTAATAGCATCTCATTACATACATCCCTCTGAGCTTTTTCTCTCTGTTTGAGTTCCAAAATATTATTTTGTTGTAAGTGCAGATTATGGGTATAAAGCAGTCTATCGTGTTGTGTCAGTTAAGACAAGCTCCATACTTTTGTTTTATTGAGAAATGTCTTCAAGGTGAATAATCGTCTGAGTTTTGAGCTGGGTTATGAACACTGTGTAATTTGACAGCTGTAATAGCTGCAATATATCTTTTTTTAGTCGAAACGATACTGCCAGCGTGTTTGTTTCCAGACTTGCACACAGGCAACTTAAAAAATAGTTATTTATTTATTTTAGGACATCTGGTTCAAATTACTGGTCACATGCTTAATACTAAAGATAATCAAAAACACATGTTTGAACTGAATGGAGGTACTGTTATCTTACAGCACTGCGTCTTGCATTTCAAAGTTTAATCTAAAAAAAAATCTAATACATAAATTGAACACTGTCTATAGCTATATAGCATTTTTTTATTTTAAAGATAACTCATATAATTTATAAACCTTTTCCATTTTGACATTTTAAAGAAGAAAAGGTTCAAATGAAGTGAAAGACAGCTGAATTGAGCCACTTCACAATCAGAGACCGGGTATTTTGCATGCGGTCTGCCTTGGTAAACCGTGCACATAAAAACTCTTTTGCTTTTGTTGACTTAATCTAGAATAAACTGACATTATTAAAGGTCTAAGAAGTGACCACAGCTAATAAACTCCTTTTTTCAGTTGAAAACTGTTGCTCAAACAGAATTAAAACCATGTGCCCCACTGCTCTTTTATTGCATCCTACATTGGATATTTTGAAGTCAACCCTGTTGAGTGGATCTGATCCGTACACTATCACACAATTTTACTAAGCCTTCAACACGTAGCTCATCAACTGTTTATGTTTTTAAGACCTTCATAGAGTCAAACAGCTGTTTCCCTTCTTTCTCCAGGTTTGGATTATTATTAATGGCTCAAATTACAGGCCACTATTCTGGGTATTTCCCTAAACATTACATGACCATTCTGACTAAGTGCTCAAGGGAAAACCCATCGTAACATACAGTGGGTCAGACATTTCATTTTATGGCGTCAGAGACAGTTTGTGGTTTATCAGTGCATTCCAGTTGTGGCAAATGAGTCTTATCTTATTGTTTTACCATCCACGCTGTCATCTCCCTAAACCCCAGACAGAGTACAGCGGACGCTGGGGAAAAACAAAGTGCTGTGCACATGTGTAATATGAGATGCTTATGAAATTTCTCTGTATTTTCAAATGATTTACTGTATAAGTTTCAAGTTTAAGGATAGCTTAGACATTTTTTTCCTTACAGTTCTCCAGAAGTAATGTGCAGGAAGAAATGATGAGGAAATTAGGAATAGGCTTCTTTGTCCATTTATTTTGTTAATACATTTTGTAACATTATCTAACTGTGCAATAAACTGTTCAAAATGAGATCTTTTTTACCTGTTTAAATGCAGCTTTAGAAGCCATAATCAGCAACGCTCCAGTGATGCCTCTAAACACAGCTGAACTATCCATCTCTGGTCAGAAATTATTTATTTCCACGTTTAAAAAGCAATAGGAAACATAAATAAAAGGAATGGAATGACACAATGGCTCAGTGCTGGGAAGGCAGTGTGATCCAGCCAGGAGAACAGACTCACTGTGAATCGGTGTGTGGGCCAGCCGTGCCCCTCCTGACAATGTTAAGCAACGGGTGGTAGAAGTGCTGGGGAGCACTTTATAAGTCAGGGGTGCTGCTGTAATGGTTGGCAGAGGTTCTCACAGGTAGTCATTTTAATTAGCGGTAATGCATCACACATAAGCTAGATTTCTGTGGGATGTAGACACTGTAAGTAGCTGTTAATTATTTTTTTGGTTGCAAAGGGCTGCGTGCATTTTCACTGGCATGAAAATGGGAAACTGTCTTCATTAACACAGCGGTCTGTGGGTAAAATTATTGTTTAAGACCTACTCCTTATTCTCTGCAGTCTTGTGTTTTTAGCCAGTTGCAATGTACATTCACCAGCCGTTGTATTAGGCAATGGGTGACCCCCTGATGTCTTCAAAATTGCTCTAATTCATGGTGGCATAGATTCAACAAGGTGCTGGAAAAATTCCTCAGAGATTTTGCTCCATATTAACTTGAAAGAATCACACAGTTGCTGCAGATTTGTCAGCTGCACATTCATGTTGCAAATCTCCTGGTCCCTCATATGCCAAAGGTGCTCTATTTGATTAAGATCTGGTGACCATGGTGATCGTTTGAGCACACTAAACTCGCTGTCATGTTAAAGAAACCAGTCTGTGATTATTTAAGCTTTTAGACACAATGCATTATTCTGCTGGAAGCAGTCATTAGAAGATTTACCCTGTGGTCATTAAGGGATTTGCATATTCTTTTAATCTGGACGTAACGTTTTCGGAATAGTTTTGTCTCTCAACCAAGTGACTTTTTCAGTCTAAGATAACTGCAGGTTTCCCCAACCTTGTAAACGGAACATTTGCATAATGACTGAAACTAGCACCACTGGTAAACAATGGGCTGTGAGGTCAGTTTCATGACAATTAATATGCAAATTGTGTCATGCCTGTGGGTGTCGACCAGATCACTGACATTTCTAGGTGGTGCTCTTGGACTCTGTGCCAGCCTGTCTTCACCTGCAACCCATCTCTGTTAATCAAGGGCAGCAGCGTTGAGGAACAGTGCAGACCGTCTTTCTTCACCAATCTACGGCGGTAAATTGGCCTTCACGTTCGGACTTCACACTCTCCATTCCTGCTGAAGAAAGAATGGAACTCACCTGCCTGCGCTCCAGAACTCTGCCACCAATCACCACACCTCTCACCTGCAAACCCACCAACTCCCACTTTCCCACCCCTCCGTTGCTGCTCTCATCCGCAAACCAAGTAAGACAGTCTCTGCTATCATCTCACACACACCCCGCCTTAAGCTTATTTCGGTGACAGTGTCTCTGCCGTTTCAGAAGAACCTGCCTCCGTGAAGCTCTCCCAATATCCCGCTTTTGTCTGTCAGATAAACCAGCGTTCCTCCTTGTCCAGGATGTGTACATCCTCATCATTGAAAGAGTGTCCACTGGCCTGTAGGTTGGATCAAACTGCAGAGTCCTGGCCTGACGAGTTAGCTCTTTCACTTTGCCAGAGGTTGTTTGGTTTCCCCGACCCATATGGGTCAGTATTTAAGGTTTGACTCTCATCATCCACTGGAGCACAAACTGAGTGTCATAAGGATGCTACAACGCAGAGCGAGCACCATCCTCACAGATACAACGACCAGGAAAGCAGAAGAACATCACATTAAGAAGGCCCTGAGTAAATGTGGTTATCCCAGCTAGACATTTGTCAAATCTGGGAAGGCACCTAAAGAAGGTTCCAGCTGATCCAGGAGAGAAGGACAACTGCTGCCAAATCAAAAATCCGAAGTGATCCCGTATGTTTCAGGAGTATCGGAACAGTTGAGATGCATGTTTTCTCAACACTGCGTCTCTGTGGCTTTTAAACCCCAAAACACATTGCGCCAAAAATTGGTCCACCCCAAGGATCAGGTCCCCCGACACAAACAGAGTAATGTAGTTTACACTGTTAATTGCCACAAGGATTGCCATGATTTATACATCGGGGAAACTAAACAACATTTGGCTAAGCAGATGACACAACACAGAAGAGCTAACTCGTCAGGCCAGGACTCCGCAGTCTATTCACACCTTTAGGCCAGTGGACACTCTTTCTGTGACGAGGATGTGCACATCCTGGGCAGGGAGGAGGGCTGGTTTGAGCGCGGAGTCAAGGAGGCCATTTATGTGAAAAGGGAAAGACCATCTCTGAATCAAGGAGGGGGCCTAAGGGTGCATCTGTCACCATCTTACAATGCTGTGATTGCAGCCATTCCCCAACTCTCTGTTTATACAAGGCAGGATGGACCCACACATTCATGTTTCATGTTGTATCCTCAGTTTTTTGTTCTTAGCTTAAATGAATTTCACCTGGTATTGTCTTCTGCACAGTGGCTCAATGTAATTCTGCTGTCTTTAATTTTATTTGAATCTTTTCTTTAACAAAATGTCAAAGTAGAATTCAAGGTTCCACGAAGGTAAGGTAATTTACCTTGGCTGTAACAAGTTATTTGAGCTACTATTACCGTCCTATCAGCATGAAGCAGTCTGGTCATTCTCTTCTGACCTCTGACATAAGCTAGGCATCTGACATCTAGTGAGAACTGACACTCACTAAACGTTTTCTCTTTCTTAGGCTACATCCACACTAGCGTTTTCAGTCGTTTTCAAAGAGTTGTGTGTCCCCATAAAACGACCGAAAACGCTGACATTGCAGTTCTGCGCATGTGTGAAACGCAAGACGACTCGACCTGCGTCATTTCCCTCTGCCGTTTAGTTATATTCTGGCTCTTTGAAACGTGTTGCTAAATGGCAAGACAAAGCACCAAATTTTTCAACTGGACTGATAATGAGGTGGATTTGTTGCTCCAAGCCACCAACGAGTACAAGGTTTCCAAAGCATCGACTGGGAGATAGGGCTACCAAAATTGTGAGCAAACAAATGTGATGGTGATGTGGTACGATAAGGTCCGCTATCTTGGTTTAAGTGGTCACATGACTGCATCATATGACCAACATGCGTCATTGTTTTCGAAAGTCTGCATTTGCGAATGTCCACACTGCGGCGGGACAGCTCCGTTTTGAAATGCATGTGCTTTCGAGAGCGTTTTCAAAATGCTGCCTTTTTCCTTGGGGAAAACCGCATCTCAGTGTGGATGGAAGGCCAAAACGTTGAGAAACCGATGCGTTTTCAAACGAAAACGCATTAGTGTGGACGTAGCCTTAGACCATCCACTGTAAACACCAGAGATGGCTATGTGGGAAAATGCGGGTAGATGGGTAGTTTCTAAAACACTTGGACAAGCTCGTCTAACACACAACAGTGCCACATTTAAAGTAATTAAAAAAAACTTTCTTCTCCTCTCTGATGCTCTGATGAGCCATTCATTTATTAGATTAAATAAAAGGGTACAGAAGACACTCTTTCCTTTCAAAGACCTACAATCTCCCTCTTGCCTTCCATACCTTAAAGTTTTCAGGTGAGGTCTGCTTTAAACTGTGCTCAACTGAGATGTTGACAACATATCACAAGTATTATTATTATCATTATTATAGAGAGACACCCTGATGTTAGCATCTAGCTCAAAACAGCCCTGTGTTGATACACCTTAGAGCTAAATACCTGGCTGTAGGTAGCAGTTATTTACAAAACTCAATTCAATACCTGTGCATAATCTCTATCATCCCTTCTCTTTCTCTTTTTAATCATCTTTCTGTTTCAACTATTTGTTATCTTTGGTTAGGTGATGTATTTTTGTCAAGTGAAAGATACCTGGAAGAAAATATAGATGCTTAGTTTAACATACAAACACGTCACATGATTATTTACAGGTAAATACTAACTTGCTGATGCAGTCTTAAAATAATGCCTAAGTAAAGTGACTCAGCTTTAATAGTAGGTAGCCCGTAAAGCACAGTATGGGTACTAGCTGGCATGACAGCTTGTAACTTTCAAAACAGTGGTAGGGAAAGCTTTTGTAATAGATGATTAAACGAGGGGTTGCTATTGTAAAAGCAGGCTGTGCTGTGTGGCCAGGATCATATAATGGCAGCTCTGTGTGTCAAACCTACAAACATATAAAACAACACCGCAGGGTATTCATTTTCACTCCAACAGAAGACAAACTGTGGTCTTATTTTCTAGAGCAGAATTTCTCAAATTAGCAGCTCTCTGTACATTTTAGAAGTTGTTTGCTTTTTTTATTCCCCAAGATGCTCTGCAGACCTCTGTAATTAGTATTAGGCCAGAGTGGACAACTCAAGATCAGAGTAATGGTGGCCAGCTGCAACAGATGGAGAACAGCGTTTGACGTAACAAACTGGGTGATGACTGCAGTGCTAACAGATCCAATTTCAGTACAAGGTACTACCAAGGGCCTTCCTTGGTAGTACCTTGGTAGTCTTGAGCTAAACAACTCAAGCTAAACAGTATTATGGGAAATATGAAGCACTGTAAATGCAAGTCAAGCACCGACCAAATACTGAACTTTTAGTTTGATTCAGTTTATCTAGTGCCAAATAACAGCAACAGTTGCCTCAAGATGCTTTATTGTAAGGTAGAGCTCTTACGGTAATACAGAGAAAACCTCAACAATCAGATGACCCAAGTATGAGCCAGCACTTGAACGGGAAGAAACCTCCTCAGACCTCCAGCAGAACCAGGCTGACTGAGGGTCAGCCATCTGCCAACTGGTTGGGGGTGAGAAGAGGAAGACAGGACAGAGACAGTTTGTGGAAGAGAGCCAGAGCTTTATAATATTGATTATGTGCAGAGTGGTGTATAAACACATGATGAGTGAAAAAAGCTGAGTGAAGCACTCATGCAACATGGGAAGCCCCCAGTAGCCTCGGCGTATTGCAGCATAACTAAGGGATGATTCAGGGTCATCTGATCCAGCTCTAACTATATGCTTTGTCAATAAGGAAAGTTTTCAGCCTAGTCTTAAAAGTAGAGAGGGTATCTGTCTCCCGAATCCAAACTGGCAACTGGTTCTACAGAAGAGGGGCTTGAAAGCTGAAGGATCTGCTTCCCATTCTACTTTTAAAAGCCCTAGTGACTATAGTGACTGATTTTCAGGGAGTTTTTAGGACCCACTGAAAATAACGATTTACAGTAGTAAAGTCTAGAAGTAATAAATGCATACACTAGTTTTTCTGCATTACTCTGAGACAGGATTTTCCTAATTTTAGAGAAATTGCACAAATAGAAGAAATATGCACATTAAAGGACAAATTCTGGTCAAAAATTACTCCAAGGTTCCTCACAGTGATACTAGAGGCCAAGGTAATGCCATCCAGAGTAGGTATCTGGTCAGATACCATATTTCTAAGAATTTTAGGGCCAAGTACAATAACCTCAGTTTTAACTGAAGTTAGAAGCAGAAAGCTAATTGTAATCTTCATATCTTTAAGACATTTTGCAGTTTAACTAACTGATAAGTGTTATCTGGTTTCATTGATAGATGAAGAAGATGGGTATCATCTGCATAGCGTTGAAAATGTATGCTATGGCTTCTAATGATACTGCCTAAAGGAAGTATGCATAATGTAAACAGAATTGGTCCTAGCACGGAACCCTGTGGAACTCCATAATTTACCTTAGCGTGTGAGGCCAACTCTCCATTTACATACAAATTAAAATATAGCATGTAGATACAGGTCAAACCACTGCAGTGCAGTACTTTCAATACATAAATCTTTATAACGAAATATTATGGTCAACAGTATTGAGGTCTAGCAGGTAAGATCAGAGATGAGTCCACTGTTAGAGGCCAAAAGAAAATCATTCATAACTTTCACTGATGCTATTTCACTAATGAAGGCTGAAGGTTAGTGTGTTGCAGCCCTTTGTGTGGTCAACTACATGCCAGAATGCATTTTCAGTCTGCTAAAACTCTCCTCTGCAGCACACCAGTCCTTGCCACTCCTGATAAGCATAACATACGTTTTCACTGCTATGCAGATGACACCCAACTTTATCTATCCATGAAGCCAGCAATTAGTTAAAATTGCAGGAATGTCTTTAAGACATAAAGACCTGGATCATTTTTGACCAGGATATGTCCTTCCATGCACATATTAAATAAATATGTAGGACTGCTTTCTTCCATTTGTGCAACATCTCTAAAATTAGAAATATCCTGTCTCAGAATAACGCTGAAAAACTAGTTCATGCATTTATTACTTCTAGGCTGGACTACTGCAATTCATTATAATCAGGATGTCCTAAAAACTCCCTGGAAAGCCTTCAATTAATTCAAAATGCTGCAGCAAGGACTAGAAAGAGGGAGCATATTTCTCCTGTATTGGCTTCCCTGTTAAATCCCTGTTAAATACCCTTTTAAATTCAAAATCCTGCTCCTGACATACAAGGTCTTAAATAATCAGGCCCATCTTATCTTAATGACCTTATCATACCATATCACCCTATTAGAGCACTTCGCTCTCACACTGCAGGCCTACTTGTTGTTCCTAGACTATTTAAACGTAGAATGGGTGGGAGGGCCTTCATTTTTCAGGCCCCTCTTCTGTGGAACCACCTTCCAGTTTGGATTCGGGAGACAGACACTATCTATATTTTAAGATTATGCTTAAAACTTTCCTTTTTGCTAAAGCATATAGTTCTGGCTGGACCAGGTGACCCTGAATCCTCCCTTAGTTATGCTGCAATAGGCGTAGGCTGCCAGGGGATTCCCATGATGCATAACCAACTATTCACATTTCAACTTTTAACTATTTAAATTTTCAGCTTTTTCCTTTTAAACAAATTTAAAGTGAAACAACACAAAACACTGCAAACCACAACACAATTAAATATAAATTATAATATGAAAACAAAAAGAAGATGCATATTCTCTGTCATATGGGCCTGCATGAATAAACCTTCTGAATCCTTTATCATCCGCAACTGAAAATAGTTGTGGATGATTACGATACCTTTCTAATGTGACGTTGTTGTCCCTGGCTTTCTTTCTCTCTCTCTTCCTCCCGCTCTGTTCCTGTGCTACTGTGAGTGTAACTACCGCCCCTCCCCCAAAAAACAAACAAACCCACAGCTCGCGATAAGGAGCCGGCTCGCATTGTTCACGTCAAAGATCCGGCTCTAAGAGCCATTTCGCTCGCGACTGACACAACACTAGTAGGGTCTACTTTATAATATAAAGCGCCTTGAGGCAACTGTTGTTCTGATTTAGCACTGTATAAATAAAATTGAATTTAATTGAATTGATTTCACATGTCCTTTCACATTAGAAGTGGATGCCAGTGCCAGCAGTGCAGGTGCAGTGCTGTTGCAGGAAGACAAACAGGGCGTTGATCACCCAATCAGTTACTTTTCAAAGAAATGTAACAGTCACCAAAAAAGTACAGTACTATCGAAAAAGAAGCCCTTTCCCTGCTGCTTGCGCTACAACATTTTGAAGTATATGTTGGTTCTAGTTCATCACCTGTCATTGTCTACACCGATCACAACCCCCTTCTTAGCACCTCTCATGAGCCTCAAACCAGAGGGTCATGAGATGGTCATGAGATGGTCACTCCTGGTACGGGTTTTCAATATGGAAATATTCCACAAGAAAGGATCAGAAAATGTGCTAGCGGATCGACTCTCTCGTGGTTTTCCATCTCACTAAGTATCAAACATCTACAAGGGAGATGTTTGGTGTTGGGAAGGGGGTGGTGTTACGGCCCGGGCCATATTTTGAATCACAGAGTCTGGATTTTGTGTAATGGGTGTGTTCTGTGCCTTTAAGTATCTCTGCAGGTCCTCTTTCTGATTGGAACTGCAGATTGGTTTCCGTCATCAAGTGACCATGTTAAAAACCCTCTCCAGCAGTTGTCACCTGGCAACAACTGACAGCAGCAGCAGACCTGTCCTTGGGCTCCAAACCATCAGTGACATATTTCCCACGTGATTTCAGAGAACCGTTAAGTTTTGCATGCAGTGTCGTAAATACTCTTTCACTTGTAAATAAGCAATGAGGCAGAAGGGATGAACTACCTTACTGTTCTCTGTACCAAATCTCTTATTTATTCAATTAGGGAGTTAAGGGTAGCGCTTGTCTGTTGTTTGGTTTTTGTTTCAAACAGGGTTTAGGTAGCACCTCCCTTTTTGGAATAGCTAGTTTTGTTTGTTATTTTGGCCTTTTTTCATGCTAACCGCTAGACCAGGACATAACATAGAGATTGACCTATAATTACCTAACAGCTGGATCACGTAATGGATAAGTAGTGGTTTAATTACTGCCACTTTGAAGGCCTGTTTAATAGAGATAGTTGCTTGTGACCCTGACAGATCTGTGCCAAAGGTAATGGAAATGGTCCCCTTGCCCCATTTGCCAAATCTTCTATCAGGAACCTTGTGATAACTTTTGACTCAGCTTTGAATGTTCATGTCAAATCTTTGGCTTGCTTTTTTCTTATCGCTTTAGAAATATAGTAAAATGTAGTATGTCACATTCTGAACTGAAGATTGAGATTCATTAATTGCATTTATGTATTTATTTGATCATGTTTGGATTACTGTAATTCATTGTTCACTTGTCAAAGCAAAAACTTCTTAGAACATCTTTAGGTTGTACAGAAGTCTTCCAAGTACTCACATGTCACACCATTGCTGACCCAACCGCAATGGCTCTCTGTTGAATATTCCGGTTTTGACTTTGAGCTCTTCATGGACAAGCCCCAGCTTACATCAGTGCACTTTTACATCCATGCCTCCCCAGCAGATCTGTGAGCTACTGGCCGAGCATCGTACAAGGCTGAACAATTAAGGAGACAGCGATTTTGCAACAGTGTCCCCCAGATTCTGGAAGTTTCTCCCTCTGAGCTTGAGATCTGTGGACGATCTCTTTCAGAAAAAACAACTAAAAACTTATCTTTTTGGAATTGCATTTGGTCAATGCTTTTTAACACTCTGGTATTTTGTTCTGAAGCACTTGTAGATGTTTATCTTGAAAGGTGCAATAGAAATAACATTTATAAAATAATTTACTTGCTTTACTTAATGAAGTTACAAATCCTACTTCTAATTTCTGTCCCTGACGACCTTGTTGGCTTGTTGTTCTTGGTCACAATTTTTGTAATAATGAAATCAAAAGGATCATTACTAAAATGTGTTATGTGTTTGCCACAAAAACAATGTGTTAGGTTTTGTTTATCTTCAGTATAAATATCTGTATCATCCCATTGTAATTTACCTATAAGGGTGTAAAATATACAGCTGTGGCCAAAAGTTGACATACATTCATCAGTCTTAATGACTTAAAAGAACAAGAATTGGCCAAACAAGTTTCAATTTATTTTAAAAGCTTTTGTTCTTGGCAGAATTGGTAGAATTCCTTCCCTCTTCTTCATTATTACATCCACTTTGTATAATGTCCAGGTATTGCTTCCAGCAAAACAGCCCCAGTGCATGATGCTACCACCACCATACTTTTTTAAAGGTTTTAAAACCTTACCTTTACTTCTAATCTAAGTATGACAGTTTAGTCTTTCTCTTTACAAATGGTGATGCATCTAAACAACTTAAACTAATATCAGTGGAACCTGCAGTTTTTTAGAAATGGCAAATTAAACTTCTGGTATACCCTGATGAAAATTGACCAAAGCCTTAATGAAAACTTGTGGACTATCCTTAAAAGCTGGTTTACTGTCAACAAACCAGTTAATTTAAATTAACTACCAATTCTGTAAGGTCGAGTGGTCAAGTATCCAACTAGAATTATGCCAGAAACTTGCTGATATATAAATAATAAAAATTGATTACATCATAAGTATTCATATTCATGAGTAATATTATTTATTATTCATTATTATTAATATATTTGAGCCTGTATGTATACTTTTGACGCTGTGTGGATAGGTCAAAACTTTTTAACTTGTGTGTCCAACTCTTGTTTTAAAAGTTTATACAGATTTATACCGTGCAAACGTAACAGTTAAAACTAAACTTACCATGACATTCATGCCCACAATGAGTGCATGTAAACTTTAGACCACAACTATCAGGTAATTAAGCTGCAATTTGTAGTTTAGTTAAACCTCCCAATTAAAGCTGCCCCAAAGAACATCCAGTAACAGGATAATTGTTGTTTGCCATCTCACAGCTGTTGTGAAATTGTGTGAGTGAGTCTAAATGATTAAAAGGTACAAAATGGGACTGTTTCATGTAATCAAACCATGGTTTTATGCCGTGACATGCTTTGACACACCTTGAACTGACTGTCTCATGTTACACGTCAAGCCGAGCCTATTATCCTTTCCAGCTAGTGCTACATCATCTGAGTTAGTGTTGTTCTCTGAAGACACAGTTGTTGTTATATTTACAGTCAGCATTAAAGACTGAAATTAAGTGGAAAATAGTTTTCTCATCACATTTTCCCAGTACCTTTTGTAAAGAGTGCATTTATCTAATTGTGTTGATAGGCAAAGTGAGTTTTTTGATGCCAATTCAGGCAGGCAAAGGCACTCTTTTACCTATATTCAATGGAATTAATGGATTCTGACTCAGAGCACTAGTGCTTGAATTCTCAAGCAGACATCATGCACTTTTGCCAGCTTGTGCTCAAAGTGAAAGCTAATACATAAATACATTCTGGTAAATACAGAGAATGTAAACACTTTGATCTGAAAGGCCATGGTCTAAATGTAATTTAACTGTAGCAATCCGATTATTAAGTGATGACGTGATGAATCCTACTTCCAGGCCTAAAGTAGTCTGCATTTAATATGGCTTTTGTGTTGTTAACATGTTTAATGTTTTGTATTTTCTTCTATTTAATCTCAAAAAATCCATCCATCCATCCATTCGCTTCCACTTATCCTTTTTCAGGGTCGCGCGGGTCGCTGGAGCCTATCCCAGCTGTCGTAGGGCGAGAGGCAGGGTACACCCTGGACAGGTCGCCAGTCTGTCGCAGGGCCAACACACAGGGACAGACAACCATTCGCACTCTCATTCACTCCTAGTGGCAATTTGGATTATCCAATTAACCTATCCCCACAAGCTGCACGTCTTTGGACAGTGTGATCAGGGGAAGTGAAACTAAAGCAATGAACATTGAACACAAGACCCCATCAAAGTAAAACAGGAACCCTAAATAAGACGCACACATTACACGAGCTAGACAACATGAACTACGCAGAGAAGACACATGACAGATAAGACTAACTAACCTCAAAGGGAGAATTAACACAGGGATGAGACACAAGGGTAACCCGATAAACCATGAAATATAACTGCAAACTAGGTATGACAGAATGAAACTAGATAAGCTGAAAAGAAACTAGAGTACAGATGAATAACAAAATATCATGAAACTCAGAAACACTGGGTGACCCAGGACCGTGACATACCCACTCTATTGCACTGGATGTATTTTCATGGTAGCTGCATGAATAAAAAATAAACACACTGCATACAACCATGTGGTTAACTCACCTTGCATTAAAACTTTCACATTACTTAAACATGTGTCTTCAGGCACATGTAGTTCACAAAGTGATTCACAGCAGTATATTTTATGTTACTGTCCTCTCAATAGTTAAAGGTTTGGGTGGCACCAAAGCTGTATCCATCCATCCTTCCATTTATCTTCAATCTGCATTGCTTTGGTTGCCCATTAAGCTCATGGATACCCACAGACCCAACTTTAGCCACAGCAGATGGACAGTGAGCTGCAGCAGCATGCTTTCACTAAAGTGGGAGAACTCTCAGTCTACTGTAGCCTGACAGAGAGCGTCAGCATGTGAAATCTCCAATAAGCATATTGATATATCCTGCCAAGCTTTAACGGGGCCATTGCTGCTGTGACAAACACACGAGTCACCAGTGAAACATTTCATGGAGTTTATGAAGTGAAAGGGAGTGGTAAGCCTTCCTACTGAAACCAAAATGATCAAAGTGATGCAGTTTAACACAGCCTACAGTGTCTATGTTAGGGTGTGGTTTTTCAGTGTGTGAAAACCCAAAGTGACCAGGTGCAATGATTCACTGGTAAAAACTCGCTGATGTGTGAGTGTCTTATCCACTTCGTCTATGAACCAAACCAGGCAGGATATCCATGGTGTATGACTAGACTGAGACACCACATATTTACTACGTGAATCATGAGTTTCTCTGTGGCTGAGCGTTTTCACACTGTGATGTTAACAGATGCCTGTTCTTGTTGTATTTCACAGATGTCCTTAAATTAGTAGCAGACCCAACAGATCTTGAGTAGGTTCTGTTTAGTTTTTCTAATGCACTTTGCCAAGCATCTACATTTACCTGCTCATGTCCTGAAAGGAAGCATTTGTTTGTTCTCTTTCTGATGTAAACCAGAAAACCGACATCAGTACCGTATCTCTGTGCAGCATTGTACAGAGATAGAGATGGGCAAAGATGAGTCAGTCGAGCTGAGCGTAAGGGCTGAAAGCAGCGAGAAATGAGTTGGCCTCGTTCTGTCAGAAACACCACTAATTGAATCTCAATGAATCTTAATGGCACCCTTTTGTGCCATTAAACAAACAGCATAAATATGCCTCAAAACTTGTGGTTTTAAGATTTTTTTTTTCTTGGCGCGCAACACCCGGGTGCATCGACTTCCAGGAACCCGGCTTTCTCTGTGATGCCAGGACATAGCGTAGGCACTGCACAGAAGGGCTGGGTGGACAGAGAAACTCTTATTTGTCGAGAAATTGTTATACCATGTAACCCACAAATATATATATAGATACAGAAATATAGATATATAGATTTTTTTGTGTTGTTTCCATACAGTCTTTAAGCGAAATGCTATTTGGCTCAAGCTTAGTGTTTATTAGAAAGAGGGCCGTGCACTTGTTACATCATCTGACTTTCTAAAGAGAAGGAAATAAATGTTAAACTATTCAGTTAAAGTCGGATAGGCTTGAATTGCTAGAACAATCCCACCCATATCAGCACATTTTACAGTGAAAAAAGGCTTTCTAAAACTGCCTGTTGATAAATTGTACAGGGCACCACGGCTGCTCCAACAAAGTCTGACCCTTCTTTCTCTAGTATGGCAGCTATTGACTCAGCGGTCAAGGATGCGTCAAGGACCGCAACTGTAATTTGATTTAATTACTGGTCAGAGAAGAGACTGCTGCATGTTTCAGGCAACGGTCAGCACAGACTTTCACTACACTTGCAGGGAAATGCATGAATAATTATTTAAACGGTAAATCTGATCTTTTGAAAATAGAAAATAAAACCCTACACTAACATAAGGGAAATGGCATATATGTTTGTTGGATGATCTAACTTGAGTGGTGACCTTTACCATCTCGTGTCAACAGTGGAAGCCAAACATATGTATGCAAATTAATAAAATTATACAAAATAGAAGTGCAAGGACGCCTGGAAACATGCAAAAGGTTTCTACTTATCAAGAAGTCAGTGGGCTGGCAATGACAGACTGCAAGCCAGCTCTCTGGAAGAGTTGGTTGTACAGCTCATCACTGTGCCTTTGTAGTTTAGCTGCAGTTTGAATGTGGAAGTTTCCCTTTTTCTTGCAAAGTTATTTTTTATTGTGAGAGAATCTGATAAAGTTTTGAGTGATTTAAATGGAAAGAAGCCTAAAAATAGATACCTTTATAGAAAGGCTTGTTCCTTCACTTTGATCACTTTAATGAATTTTTAATCAACATTTGACACACCACATGCTCCTAATCTGAGATGACTGAAGTTATTTTGTCTAAAGTGGCCATTGTTTCCTTTTCTTGATAATAAATAAGCTTTGTGGGGGGCGTAAATACAAACAGGGGACATTCCCTGCTTTTTTGCAACCTGCCACACTACAAAGAGTTGTGTTGAGCCAAACCTCGACCATCAGCCAGCTGCACCAAGCCTCTGAAGGCAACATCAGAGAGCAAAATGTGGTCGCTGGTGGCTAACCAGTAACCATATTATGAGCTGAGCTCCTAAGTCTCTTTCTAAACCTTCTGGAGGTTCAAAGCAACAGTGAGGTTTGGGGAGAAGGCCACTTCGTCATGCTCCCATTCAGATTGGTGAGTATTGTGGTCCGGCATGAGTGGATCGGTCAAATCAGCTCCATAGTTTATCAATGAACATCTGGAAAGTGGATCTGCGTGTGGACGAAGGTTCAAATGGGCAATGATGGTCTTAAATCACCTATCAGTGCTTGTGTTTTGTGGAATAACTGCCTTTGATCAGAACTTCTGAGCTCTGTCTGACAAGCAGTGGTCAGAATGATGTAAAGATATGCAAGCGTTGAGGAAGTATGCAAGGCTATTCCCAGAGCAACCAAAAACAATCATGTAACACCTACGGTTCAAAGCACCTATTTGACAGATTGCGTGCTCGGGTAGAAAGCTACACCGGGAGAAGTGAGAGGAAGGTGTTTATTGTGTGCGATAAGAGCTGTCAGCTATGTACTCATGCGCTGTCACTTTCAAGCAAAAGAAAAACAATCCAGCGCAAAGACATGACTACTATACTCCTCTCCTTGTGACTCTTATTTAATGTAAGGCTGGTCTTTAAAGATCAGGAATTCTTTGAAACTCCTCCCTGAGCCTTTCATGTGATTTTCCATCTGACCGCCACTGCCCTTTCTTTAATTTAAACTCTTCTTCTCAAGCCAATGCTGTAATAATCATATAATCATCTTGTTAGACTTCTCATTGTTAATGCAGTTTCTGGTAAATGTAGGACCCACACATCCTGGAACATGTGATGCCAGGCCCTCTGTGCACAGATCCCCGTGTTCAAGTCTCTTAAGGGCCATTTCTGTGTTTGTGGGGTTTTTCTGAAAATATTATGCTCTCTGCGTGTGTTTGCGTGCATGCACATAGGCTCCACTATGTTTGTGTAGCTGTGACGTGGGTTTGGGTATTTTCTGTAGAGTCCCTCTTAAAAATATGGTTTAGATGTCCCTGATTCCTGCCACTAGCTAATGTCCCTCCTGGTTTCTTTTGTAGTAACTGACCCTATTCCTTTGAGGGCAGTGTAATTTTATTGATGTAGCTAAAGAAAAGAGAAATATCCTCTTAATTTACTCCAGTGTCCATGTGCATTCTTGGAAGTCAGACAGTTGATGTGACATCATGACCCGTAATAGTAAAATAGTAAAATGGTGTATTAACCTGCTGGGGGGAAAAACTGTTTTGTGTGATTTGGAGGTTAGAAAAACACTACACAACTACAAAAACAGATATTTATCCTCTAAACGTAAGGGAAACGTAAGGGAAAACAAGTTCTTAGGATTAGATAACAGTAGTGCGGTGCATCCAGAAAACTGACCAGAGAAAGTGGAAAAGTGGAGGGAAATCACGCTCCAAGCGTGTGTGACACACCCCACCCAATATGCACGCTGACTGTGGAGCTGACCAGGTCGCTTGCGAAAGAGGTGTAGCCAAAACCCCCTTTTGTTTTTCTGGCTTTCCCCTCTCTTTTCACTGAGGCGTATTAAAGCTACGGCCTTTCTGTGGTCACACAATGTTCCAGTTTCCTCCTCTTCACTCGTAGGTCCTCCTCTCTCCTCCTCTCACTGTCTTTACTCTGCCATCACATCAAGAAGCAAGTCAAATTAGACGCCTGAAGTCGGACCTCGTACTACTGGTCCAATTTCCCTTGGAGAGGAGTGTGGTTGTTTTCAGCCAGATGGTTACGAGAAATTTAGAGGATATATAAGTTCATGCTGACCTTTATGTAAGGATAGGGCTACATATATTTAAAGGTGTGTGTACTGGTTACACGATGAGGCTTTGCCTTAATCACTGGATGAACAAGTGCTTTGAGAATGTAAGAATGCAAAGACAATTTTGAGGGTGGAGGGTTAAGGTTACTTCAGTGCTTTTTTAACTATTGTGTTGGAGGAGCTACAGAAGAACCTATCCATGTCCTAAAGATCAAACATTCATAGTTTGATCTTTAAGACATTTTTGTTAATGTTGCTGCTTTGCACAGCCGAACAGATGATAAACAGTATCGGCTTTTCAGAAGCTGAGTTTTCTGCCACACAAGCACTTAAACTGTGGCAGCACTTTTAAAGGCCAACAGGAAACTGTAGCAATATGGGACGCAGCTCTATTGAGCCGCAGACATGAAAACACTGAACTGTGCTTTTCAGCTGTAATTTATTACAGAAAAGGCACTTTTTGACACTTTATATTCTGTTTTTTTTTTAGATAATTTGCACCTTCTTACTTGCAACTGTGGTTTATGAATTCTCCATCTGAAATTAACCTCACATCTTTTTAGAAGTTTAAGCGCTTACCACACCCAGGATTAAGTACATTTCAGCCAAAACTACAAAAAAAAAAACATACAACATGACAATTAGCTAAAGCAATCCCAGCCCTTGTGATTTAAATGGCGTGAAAACAGAGCCATAATGTTATACGAAGCTTTGCATGTCAGACAAGGAAAAAAACTAACAGATTTATTGAAGTTGCAAATTTTAAGTATATGAAATGTGACAGATGGATTCAGCAGGCCTACTGTTTGTCTGTCTCACACAGCGTTTCAGCATATGCCAGTTGCGCGTCTGAATATGTGTGCTTGGCTGTGACAGGGGAGTTTCCAGGCTCCACAGACCCTGATGAATAGGTCACTGTGTGTCCGTACATGTGTGTGTTTGTGTGGTCAGCTGTAACGTTTGCACACTCGTTTTCTCATCAACGCAAAAGCGCTCAGAGTCAGAATGCTGATCCTTTTTCTCATCACTAAGTCCTCCAACAAAACACACAAACACGCACTTCGGGCCCTGTGCTGGACATCGCTCTGTTACAATGCCCACACTCAGTCCATGTGAATGATGCAAGAATTATTAGTTCACCTGCCAGACGTCCCTTTTCCTGTCATGCCCATGGATCATCATCAGCCGTTTGGTGACTCACATCAACCGACAAGTGGCAATCTCCTCAGCCTCCAGACACACGACCATGACTAAAGATCAAAGAGGTTCCAAGCTACTGTGGCTACCCAGATTACCAGGCTAAGACAGGCAGAAGCCCTTAAACCCCAGTCAAGTATGATTTATTGGGGCTAAATATCATCACAGCTAGTTCTGTTCCAAAAGGGTTGGTCCTTGTTCTAAATGAAGACCATGAAAGTGTGCAAGGCTGTGTTTTTATCCTACCACTGATGACTGAAACCAGGTTCTGATGCCCTGCGAGGCTATATTAGAACCAGTAGTGCGGCCAGAGTTGATTCATCCACTATAGTTCACGGCACATGAATATAGTCACTTAACTGTCTCCGTTACGTTTGATGGGTTTTTGTTGCAAGCTCACTTCATACGCTGTTTACGGGAAAAGGTCAGCGATTTTCGCAACACTTTAACCATTCCACTCAATCTTCTGTCTTTAACACAAGCTATCACTCATGCAGATTACAGAGAAAAAGTGGATTCAACTAAACAGCACCATGTGATGGGATCAAAGCAGCCACAGCATCCTCCAAATCCTCCAGACCATATTATTTTTAAAAACGTAACATATTTATCTATTCAATTACAATACCTCATATTGGGGCTAGAAACACACGTTTTTTAAAAAAAGAAACTGGACCAGAAGCACAAACTGGATGACCTCTTGGCCACTCTATCTCCAGCACACTTTACACTGTACTTTTCGGTTGGTCCACACCCATCTCTGATTCTCACACTCAGTTTTTCATAACTGTAACATTTCCTGACTGTATATTCCACTGTTGCTGTGTTATCATGTTGACACAATCTGTCCGCAGACATACAGACTTATAAACACCTGTCAAAATACTCAAAATGTCCTTTGTAGTAGTTCCTGCAGACACACACACACACACACACACACACACACAATACAAATACAGTACTCTCACAGACTGGTAAACATGTAGCTCAGTTTTGGCTGGTAACCATGCAGGACTGAGGTGAGGTTTTCCCAAATATTGAATATTGTTAAGGCAATAATGCTCCTCTATAATAAGCACCAAATGAGTTTGTTGAAAAATGAGAGAAAAAGTCTAACTTTAACAAATATAGATGCACAAAAGCTGCAGTATAATTGCAGTTTATGCACACTTCCTTCATGTCTGGTCCCAGGCTCTGTTTGTTCCTGAGCATCCCAGGTGCATCTTTAGTGACCTTTTTGGTCTGCTTTGACCACGCAATGTTTCCTCCCTGTCTCTTTCTTCCAGACAGCCTCGGCATAGCACTGCCAGTGCTCTGTCTGCTTTTCTCATCAGAACCGGCAGGAGCAGAACACAGTCGCTCTCTGTCCTCCTGCTTTTACTTATGCGCTCTGCTTTTTTTTCTAACAGGACAGTGACAGATTTAACCCATTAGACAAGAAGTAAAGGAGACCGACAGGCAGGAGAAGCTAAAAAAGGTGTCCTTGTACTAAAGCTTAGAGATGTCGAAGGAAAAAAACAAGAACAAATCGGGGGGAAAGAGTGCAGTTATTGTAGCTTCTGTTCCTGTAATTTGTCCATCTCCCGAAAACCAACATGATCTTTTGTCAGTGCAAATGGGCTGAGTAACCACTATGTGTGTGTGTGTGTGTGTGTGTGTGTGTGTGTGTGTGTGTGTGTGTGTGTGTGTGTGTGTGTGTGTGTGTGTGAATGTTTATACATCTTTGTGAGGACCAAAATATGGAATGCTAGCATAATTGTGGGGACCAGCAGTACCTTATTGGGACAAAATGCCCATCCGCACAAGTTTGAAGGCCTTTTATAGACTCAAAATGTGGTTTTAGGGTTAGGGTTACAATTTGGATATTGTTAGGTTTTATACGCATTTATTTTTGATGGTTAGGCTTAGGGTAAGCGGCTAGGGAAAGCTTTATGTCAATTAAATATCCTCACTTAGATATGAAAGCAAGCGTGTGTGTCTGCATATGTGTGTAAGTGTGTGTGCGTGCATTGCTGGAGCCATGGTGATGATGTCAGTGGGCCCCAGTCAGATTCAAAACAAAGATGAAATGAGAAGTAATTTTACTTGGGATTGGAGGACAATAAAGAGACAGTAATGCATAAGACAAATGCAGGAAAAATGCATTTAATTGAAGGACCCAAAAACAGATGTAATAAATATGTAGCTATCTAGAACAAGCACTAACTTGGTTCAGTTTAAAGATTAGCATAATATGCTGCGATGAAATGCTGAAAGAGTTTGTATGAATCATGGTTAATAAAGATCTATGGAACCCAACAGCTAACTGTAAAGAGGTCAGAAAGAATGGTCATATCCACACAGACATGATCATTACATTCCTGGGATTAGATGTGGTGTTTATACATGATTTTCTTTTTAAAAATACTCTAGCTTAAATAATGAAAGTATTTCAGATTGTTTTTTAATGGATGGCCAAACTAACAGGGTTTCAAGAGCTCATGAAGACATTACAAAACGCTTGGAAAATGCCATTAACACATTCATTTTACCTCAAGTAAACAAGCCGAAGCCCACTGCTGCACAGTCTGTTATAATATTACCTAAATGTTCAGTTATGTTGATTTTTCGGCTCAAGAACAGCGCAATTTTGGCCTCATGTTTCAGACTGGGCAGATTTTCCTTCAGGTGGAGAGGATTTTTCAGCACAGCCCGCGAAAAAGATTTATATACAAAAATCACATTACCACATGTTGTGGTCAAAAGTACCTCAAGATGTTTCACTGTCAAACAGCATACGCCTATGTGTAAAATATGGACATAAAACTCTCTTCAAAACTTTGGAGTTTTTAAGCCTCTGCAGACTTTTTCTAATTATAAGAAACAAGAGTAGTTTCTGATTTTCCTACCCGAATGTGTTGCCAGTAGGCAGTTTAATGATTTTTAAGGGTAAGAGTGAATATTCCAGAAGTGCAAATTTGTCCAGGATACAAAAAAACAGCAGGGTGATCCCAAACCCAAAGCTTATTGCACAAATGAGCATTTATATGACGGCTGCAGTGTTCCACAAAATCAATCATCTGTTGCGATCCACCAGTTGTCTTTCCTGCCCTGCCCCTCCCTTCCTGCTATTTGCTGTATCATATGTTCCATCATATACCCGGGGGAGACAGAATGTACGCAATTTTCATCTGCAAGTGACAGCCTGTCATCGCTGGATGGGTGGAGGGGAAGGAGGGGATAAGGAGGATGGAAACAGGGAAAGGAAAAGAGTGGGAATTAACTGATATTCAGTGAAAGAAGTGTCACCTCTGTTTAGGTGCAGATGTCGTGTCCACGTATGTTTCCACCATTCAGAGATGGAATAGAAAAAATTGGTACAAATGGACAGTTAGACATAATTAAAGTCATCAGGTCTAAGATGACTTTGAGATTTACAATTTAAAGGAGTCCTCAGAATCCTCAGAAAAAAATTGCTGTTACAGGTACAGTGTTTAAAATATCACAGAGGAAAATGCTGCTGTTTTTGCCACTGTTAGCTGCTGTTAGCCTCTGTTAGCTACCCTTAGCCTCTGTTAGCTGCCGTTAGCCCAAGCTAACTGGCATTAGTAATACTTTCTTTAAAGTAGACCTAACTTTGTTGAACTTGGGTGCTAAGAGAATAAACTCTCATACAATGTGAGAATGTAATCAAGATGTTTAAAAGTGGGAAAGTATGATTTTTAGGCCACTTGAGCCTAACATTAGCTAGTATGTTAGCTTATAACCAGCTGTTGTTGCTATTTAGCTGGCTTGCAGGCAGCATTACGGACATTCTGCTGGCAATAAGTAACTATGAAAATATTGAGAATAAATAAGTATGTTTATGCACATTTTTTTGTTAGAGTCCTGACTTTAATTCAGGAGGATGAGGTAGGAATCAAGTGCAAGAGCAGGAGAAAGACATGACAAGAACAAGATTGTGAAAATATGTATTTGCACTTTTTAAATTAAAAGTAACTTATATGGCTAGATAGATATGAAATGCAATGAATCCCAATGGCCACCTTCATCTCAGCCACTGTATTCAAGATGGCAGGGCAACACTGGTTCCACAAACCAGTACCAACTCCTATATATTTTTAGTGGATTAATTCTAAGTTTTTAAGGATGCATTAGAAGACATACATGTAATTACACATCAATCAATGCATATTTATAAGTATAACATTATATTTCTATTAAATAAACTAAAACTGATGAGTTTACTGATAATAGAGAGCAGGCAAGCACAGGGCGCTGTTTTCCCACAGATGTCTATACAACCTGCTGACACTTCACAACTAGAACAGTTACTCCACTTCTAGCTGTCAAAGCGAATTAAGTTTAATAAAGTTTAAAGGATTTTTGCCTTGGCTTCATTTCTCAGAATAACAAGCTTTGTCCATCTTTTTACTATCTTAGGTTGCTGGCAAGTAGGCCTGTGGGTTCCAGAAAGAGCTCATGTTAGCAGTGCTGCGGTCACAAACTTTGACAACTCAGAAGGCACAGATGAGCACAAGCTAGTCTGCATAAAAGAATCTTAAATCTGGGCCAGCAGGATGATGGAAATAAGACAACAGAGAGCACAGATGAGATGAGGACATCACAATAATTACCCAAGCAGCCTTGTGTTGACGAGCCAAACCCATCAAATCCTCTGGGGAAACGTTGATTCACCAGTATGACCCTGAGCCAGAGAAAGGAATGACAAAGTAACACCCTCAGATGAAGCACCAGGCAACTCACAATGACACCTTAGAAAACTACCAGACAGATCATAGTTAAATGGGGTTTCTCAAAGATGTAAGACGTAAAATCCTTCCCCAAAAGTCATTATCCCATCACAGCTCTGGACTGATCACACACAGCAGTGGGACTATGGCTCACTTGACACTGCACAATGAAGAGCTGCATAAGTATCCTTTTATTCAGCCTTTTCCAAATTAAAAGCATGTCAATGCAATTATGGAAAAGTTTTTCGCACACTGTGTTGCAACTAATTGCCCATTTTAAATATGTCAGCTGAAACATTCAGATCAGTCAGTGTTTTGTTGTTGTTGTTTGTTTAATATGACAACTGTTGGTCATATTTAAAGGAATGTAATGGAAAGACTCACAGGTGTCACAACTGTAACAGATTTAAGCCACAAAGGGGATTTTATCTGATTTTCATGGCCTCTTGGAAAGAATGGATGTAATAAGAGGGAAAATATTAACATCTGGAAGGCTGATGATGACAAGACAGAGAGAGATCGAGATAATCCACTATGAACAGCGTCTTGCAGTTCAGATGAGTCTCGTGAATGAGGAATGATGATGGGAAAAAACTGTGGAATCACTTTCAATTTCCTGTCATATGAAAACAGAATTAAAAAAGTTTCCTCAAGGATGGGGAAGGTTTTAGTCACGATCTGATGAGAAATACTTCAACTCAAAAGTAAACATTTATTTCACAGTAGCAAGAAATTCCTTTTCATGTTTGGCACTGTACCCCACCGTTAGAGATTAGGAAAGAATTTCAGGTCGCATGCTCGCTGTATGCTTTCTCTAATATTGAGAGTCAAACTGCAGCTGTTTCTGTTTTTGTCTGCTTCGGATAATCCCTGTGATGCTGAGAATATTTTTTTCCCTCTCAGTTCGCGTCAGTAAAGACTGAACTAGAGTTTTTGTCATGAGGCTCACTTTGTTAAGCAACGGGAATCGGGCCATGGAAAGAGACAAGGAAAAACCGAGTTAATAAATGCTCATAGCATGATGCTTTCCTCTAACTAGTTTTGTTAAGGCCCAGCTATCTTTTTAACATTGCTTTAATTCAGGTTTCAGAACTCATGTGTGTTTTGCATATAGGGGAACATATCCTTTAAATCCTGTTTGGTTCTAAACATGTGCATCATTTCTTAATGATATGACACAGTGTGAGTTAGTGTCCATTTAGGCGTGTTGCTTTCTTCTTCTGACATGTGCAACACTTTTGCTCTGTTTCATGTCATTTTTTTTTCTTTCTGCCACAAAGAGAAGGTTTTCCCTCTTTGCCAGAGGAGAAACACGGCTGAAGGAAAGAAAAGAAAAAGGAAGAACTATTTAGCAAAGGATCAAAACCTGAAGGGAACCATAAGTAGATAAATATTACTGTGGATTTTTTTTTAATATTTTGTTTCCAAATACAACAGGCAAGAAAATCCTTCGAAACAAAACTAAAGTGAGCAGCTCCCTTCTGACAGGTGAGGACCAGTCAAATTCGCTTTCTTGCAGACAAATGAGGGTGTCACGGCGGGGTGCGCCGATGTGTGCGGAAACAGGACCCAAAAGCAGATGATGACGAGGAATAGTAATGATTAACAGAAAAGTGAACCTTTATTGCGATGACGGCAGGAAATGAACCAAGAGACCAAAGCAAACAGGCAAAACACTAAGAAACAAAACACTGAGCTGGCAAAACACTAAGAAACAAAACACTAAAGGTACTAAGACCAAAAACTATAACTATGACCGAGGTGGAAAATAAACAGGCTAAGACTATGACTGTAACTCTGGTGAGAATAAACAGACGAACTGACAATGGCATGAAGAAAACAAAAGGCTTAAATACAGACATGAGGTGATCAGGGGAAGTGGCGACACATGGGGGAAAACAGCTGACAGACATAAACCTAATGACAGGACCAGGAGAGGAAAGCTAAATACAATGAACAAAGAACACATGACATTGTCAGAATAAAACAGGAAATGACAACACAACTTAACAGACCTAATACGTGATGAAATAAATAGAAAACCCCAAAACATAGAAAACCCAGGAACAATAACTGCCTAAACTAAAGGCAAATAGGAAATAACACAAACTAATAACATATCAAAAAATACAAAGAAAACTCAGAGTGCTGGGTCGGAGACCCAGCCTGTGACAGAGCCCCCCCCTTAAGGGCGGATTCCAGACGCCCTAAAACCTCGAAAAACAAAACCAAAAACAACCCACCAAGGGCGGGCGGTGGGGGTCCAGGACGGAGGGCCAGAAACAAGGCCAAAAAAAAAACAAAAACAAAATGTCCATCAAAATCACAGGAGCGCAGGGAACAGTTCATGACTCCTCAGGGGGCCGACCCGGAGGGTGACGGTCCAGAAAGTCATAGTTCATGTGATCAGGGGGCCGTCCGTGCGGACGGCAACGGCGGCGACACGGAAACGGTTCAGGGGGCCGACCTCGACGGCGGTGACGTGGAAACAGTTCAGGGGGCCGGCCGTGCGGAAGGCGACGGGGCGGGAACCGTTCAGGGGGCCGGCCGTGCGGAAGGCGGCGGCGGCGCCCAAGTGTCAGGCGTACCGGCCGAGGCTTGGAGGGCACAGGACCAGGTGACGCTGAAGCAGAGGCTGAGGCCGGACCAGGCGTAGCAGAAGCACAGGCAGAGGCCGGACCAGGCGTAGCAGAAGCACAGGCAGAGGCCGGACCAGGCGTAGCAGAAGCACAGGCAGAGGCCGGACCAGGCGAGGCTGAAGACTCTGACGAGGCCGGACCAGGCGAGGCTGAAGACTCTGACGAGGCCGGACCAGGCGAGGCTGAAGACTCTGACGAGGCCGGACCAGACGAGGCTGAAGACTCTGACGAGGCCGGACCAGACGAGGCTGAAGACTCTGACGCTGAAGCCGGAGCCGGACCAGGTGGAGCAGGAGCAGCTGATGCAGAGGCCGGACCGGGCGAGGATGAAGGCTCTGAGGCTGCAGCTGACGAAGCACAGGCTGGAGCTGCGGCTGACGAAGCACAGGCTGGAGCTGCGGCTGACGAAGCACAGGCTGGAGCTGCGGCTGACGAAGCACAGGCTGGAGCTGCGGCTGACGAAGCAGAGGCTGAAGCTGGACCGGGCGAAGCACAGACCGGAGCTGGTCCTGGCGTAGCAGAGGCAGAACCAGGTGACAGTGAGGCAGCCACAGGTGGTGAAGCAGAAGGTGGCCAGACGGGCTCCTCAGGCCCTCCAGCTGACGAAGCATGAGGCTGGACGGGCTCCTCGGGCCCCCCAGCAGACGTGGCTTGAGGCCGGAAGGGCTCCTCGGGCCCCCCAGCAGACGTGGCATGAGGCCGGAAGGGCTCCTCGGGCCCCCCAGCAGACGTGGCATGAGGCCGGAAGGTAAATGGCCTGCATTTGTATAGCGCTTTTCTAGTCCCTAAGGACCCCAAAGCGCTTCACACTACATTCAGTCATTCACCCATTCACACACACACATTCACACACTGGCGATGGCAAGCTACATTATAGCCACAGCTGCCCTGGGGCGCACTGACAGAGGCGAGGCTGCCGGACACTGGCGCCACCGGGCCCCCTGACCACCACCAGTAGGCAAACACGGGGTTAGTATCTTGCCCAAGGATATTTGGCATGCAGCCAGGAGGCAGCCTGGGATCGAACCACCGACCTTCTGATTAGTGGCTGACCTGCTCTGCCACCTAAGCTACAGCCACCCCCTGTAGGGCTCCTCGGGCCCCCCAGCAGACGTGGCACGAGGCTGGACGGGCTCCTCGGGCCCGCCAGCTGACGTGGCGTGGTGCTGGACGGGCTCCTCGGGCCCCCAGCAGACGTGGCTTGAGGCCGGAAGGGCTCCTCGGGCCCCCCAGCAGACGTGGCATGAGGCCGGAAGGGCTCCTCGGGCCCCCCAGCTGACGAGGCATGAGGCTAGATGGGCTCCTCGGGCCCTCCAGCTGACAAGGCATGAGGCTGGATGGGCTCCCCGGGCCCTCCAGCTGACGAGGCATGAGGCTGGTGTGGTTCTCCTGAACCTTCAGCAGACGAAGCATGAAGCTGGCTGGATTCTCCTGAACCTCCAGCAGACGAAGCCTGAAGCTGGCTGGATTCTTCTGAACCTCCAGCAGACGAAGCATGAAGCTGGCTGGGTTCTCCTGAACCTCCAGCAAACGAAACATGAGGCTGGCTGGGTTCTCCTGAACCTCCAGCAGACGAAACATGAGGCTGGCTGGGTTCTCCTGAACCTCCAGCAAATGAAGCATGAAGCTGGCTGGGTTCTCCTGAACCTCCAGCAGACGAAACATGAGGCCGGACGGGCTCCCCGGGCCCTCCGGCTGACACTGAAATTGGCTGCACCAGCTGTACCTCCGTCTCCGGCTCCAAACCGGCCTGGATAGCAGTACCACAGCAGCTTAGCTGAGCCTGATGGCTAGCTTTTCCAGGGCAAACAGTCTCTGTATAGCCGGGCTCATTAACCGGAAAAGTAGTGTCAATTTCAACAACTTCCTGAGAGAAAACATGAGGAGCCAAAATGTAATCACTCACTTGCGTTTGTGATACGGAGCGTCGGTGGCGCGCACGCCGCTTTTTCTTAGGAGTGGAAGACGGCGGAGCGATGGGTGGAAGTCCCTGGTAACTCCGAGGTCCCCCGAGAGCCAGTCGAGTTCCCCGGAAAGAGTGCTCGTGCTCCGGAATGAGCCACGGCTTCCACCGGAGCTCCTCCTCCAAGAGAGCGCAGAATATAGACTGGCGCTCGTCGTCGTCCAAGTCTATGGTGTGCGGCGCTTCCTCGCGCTGAACTGTGACAGGAGTATGGCGAGACTGTGATGTGGGCGTGGAAACTGGTGAGCTGAGAGGTGGTGACGCTGCGGCGAATCTCAGCGAACCGACACGAACACACTCAGGTTCCGGAGGCAGCAATGGAGATGACTGATTGTGGGGTTGTTGTGACTGGTGGGTGCTGGAAGCCATTTCCTGACTCGACAGTCCCTGGGCCTGCAGCATCTCCTTTATCCTCGTAAAGGCATCAACTATGGCAGGTGAGTCCGGGAGCTGGAGAAGGCGGGGATCCCTCTCCATAATAGCTTCAGCAGCGTTAATCATTACCAGCTTGCTCTTCAAATCGGGCGCTGTAAAGAAGCGGTCGAGGATCGCTTGGATCCGAGCAGTCTCCTCCAGACACTCGGTGAGAGCAGAATCCGCTGGGTCCATGACTGGTCAGTTCGTTCTGTCACGGCGGGGTGCGCCGATGTGTGCGGAAACAGGACCCAAAAGCAGATGATGACGAGGAATAGTAATGATTAACAGAAAAGTGAACCTTTATTGCGATGACGGCAGGAAATGAACCAAGAGACCAAAGCAAACAGGCAAAACACTAAGAAACAAAACACTGAGCTGGCAAAACACTAAGAAACAAAACACTAAAGGTACTAAGACCAAAAACTATAACTATGACCGAGGTGGAAAATAAACAGGCTAAGACTATGACTGTAACTCTGGTGAGAATAAACAGACGAACTGACAATGGCATGAAGAAAACAAAAGGCTTAAATACAGACATGAGGTGATCAGGGGAAGTGGCGACACATGGGGGAAAACAGCTGACAGACATAAACCTAATGACAGGACCAGGAGAGGAAAGCTAAATACAATGAACAAAGAACACATGACATTGTCAGAATAAAACAGGAAATGACAACACAACTTAACAGACCTAATACGTGATGAAATAAATAGAAAACCCCAAAACATAGAAAACCCAGGAACAATAACTGCCTAAACTAAAGGCAAATAGGAAATAACACAAACTAATAACATATCAAAAAATACAAAGAAAACTCAGAGTGCTGGGTCGGAGACCCAGCCTGTGACAGAGGGTTTGAGTCTGTAATAGCAGATTCAAGGACCATTACATCCCTTCATAAACAACCAAAATATTGATCACTCAAAGTATAATATTTATGCTTTGGTATTTATCGTCTGTATCCACAGGCTGTGAGGCTCCTGAACTCTCTGCCCCCCTCTCACGGACAATAACCATATCCAACTTCTTAATAGCAATGAACTGGTCTGCATTGGTGCATCATATCTTTATTCTCTTCCCCCTCCTGCCCCCCCCCCCCCCCCCCTCTTTCTTAAATAGATAACTATCATATCTGATATCATATCTCACAGTACAATAATATTGAATGGGTTGCATTGTTGTATTTTGTCATGTTTCTCAGGTCTTTGTCTGAATTTCTACAAACATTATTGCTAAGGATTGTCTTATTGCATTGGAGTCACACTGGGTTAAATATGTACACTTGGGTTTTAAGGGGTATTTATTATTTTCTTCTTTTTTTGGGGTTGTATGGAAGCCCCAAACGCAATTTCATTGTTCTTGACAATGACAATAAATAAATAAATACTAAATACTAAATCCGTCCAGTGCAGACACATTTCTGTATCTTATATAATCTTAATAGTAGTTCAACCATTAAAAATAACTGACAGAGAGGTGAAGAAACGATTGCAGGCATGGTGGACCGGGTAGAGATAGGTATCAGTGGACAGCAGCGAAAGTCAAAGAAAGGGTTTACGTGATGGTTGTGAGACCTGCTGAGATGTTTGGTTTGGAGACGGTCGTACTGACGAAGAGATAGGAGGCCGAGCTGAAAGCGGGAGAGTTGAAGAAACTGAGATTTTCACTGCAAGTGACCAGGATGGAAAAAATGAGAAAAGAGTATATCAGATGGAAAGGTCAGGGTGAGCATTTTAGAGACAAAGTTAGAGAATACAAGGCTGAGATGGTTTGGAGGAGGGATAGTGGATATACTGGACAAAGGATGTTGAGGTTGGAGCTGGCGAGCAGGTGGAAAAGAGGAAGACCACAGAAGACCTTAATGGATGTAGTGAAGGAAGATGTGTAGAGGTTTAGTGTGGGAGAAGGATAGGGTGAGATGGAGGCAGATCATCAGAGGTGGAGAACATTTAGCAGAAATGTTCACTTGTACTTAGTGATGGACTGATGAGTTTGAATGGCTAAAATGTGACTTCAGAGAACATGGAGTCAAAACTCATTAACTGAATATATCGAAAATGCCTTGAACAAATTTCTTCAAACGTAGTGGAAATGTTCACTTGGACTTGGGGATGAACTGAAAGGTCAGACATTAAGGTCATAGTGAATTCTGGGAGGAATGCCCTAAGAGAATGTCACTACATGTTCTCACGCCAAGCTTGTCTCAAAGCCAAGAATTCATGCTCTGGCTGTGATAACGTTGCACACGTCTTGTTGGAAAAGATGTGTGAAATGTCTTGTTGGAAAAACTGATGTCATTATGGGGAGGAGCAGTGGTTAGCAAAACAGCCTCACGGCAAGACGGTCCTGGGTTCAAATCCACCAGCAGGTTGGGGTTTTTCTGCGAACAATCTTTCTGCGTGGGTTTTCTCTGGGTAATCTGGCTTCCTTCCACAGTCTGGTTCTATGTGTTAGCCCTGTGATAGATTCCTGAACTGTTCAGGGTGAGCCCCCACCTCTCACTTTTTCACAGCTACAATTACAACCCTGAACTGGATGAGTGGAAGTAATTTTACATATAATTTTATATAATTAGGACAGGATGGGTATAAACTGCATATTAACTGGTTTGCAGAGGTCCCAATTTAATTATTTACTCCTTTGATTTAATGTAAATAATGATTTGAACACATGCACACATGTGCAATAAATGTCACGGACTGCGGTGGCAGAGCTTGCAGTGCAGGTAGGAATGTGGGCCCAAACGCAGGACTTTGATGAAGAACAGTGAGGCTTTATTTACAGTGAATGAAAAACACAATAATGTCCAGCATTCAGCACCGTGGCTCCCGTGACGATTCCTACGTGAATCTCACACAGTGCAAATATTCCTGAAGGTGAAAAGATGGCCACTCCAAAACCCAAATTCCAACCCGTGACTTCTCTCTGTGGTAAGGCGCTCCGCTCCCAACTCCTGGTGACACAAACACACATACGGGTCAGCAGGTGATCCACAACTGATAGCGAGGTCTTTACTCATTCAAACATATAAATCGACGCTTGTACTTAATGGCTTTGACACAAAAATCCCCACGCTGCCTAGAACTCAGCCACTCTCTTAAATAGGTTGCTCCTGATCAGAGTAATCCGCTACAGCTGGCTGCGGGTGACAAGTAAACCCTCTCGCGACGAAAACAAAACACATACAGGGAGATGGAGTAACAGGAGAGACAACAAAACACAAAAAATACATGAGACCTGGGTCCCAGGCCGTGACAATAAAGGGTTTATTTCAATCAAACAGTACTTTTTTGCACAAGATTATCAACCTTTTTTTGTCTTGTCTGTAATGACACTGACACCACTCAGTACCACGACAGTAACATTAGCTGTGATTCTCACTAATTGCATCAATTTCTTAAAATAAAACATGTTTCAGCCACACACGCACAAGAATTTGCTTCTCCACCCTTCCTCTTGTTACAGCTTAAACGTTCACTCTTTGGGGTGATTTATAGGGTGAATATGAGAAGAAAGAGTGGAATAGGTCTTTCCTGCAAACTGTCACCGACATGAATCCACATTTCACACGGCCTTTTAAACCGCACATAACAGTCTCAACCCACACATCATAATCTCAGGCCACACATCATGGCGAGATCTGTAACGCTGCTCACTCCGCCAGCACAGATTTAAGTCATTTAGATTCAGCCTAAGACTGATGCTGATTAATACAGGGGGGGGGACATAGTTTGTTGTTTTCCTGTATTTGCACAGCAGTGATGAGAAAGAGTCTGTGCTGTGTACATGGAAATAAAACATTATGGCTTATGAAGCAGCTTTGAATCCAGGCGCATAGTATCAAATCCACGCTAAAGACACACAATTACATCCCATTGCTTTTACACACACGCACATACACGCACGGGACAAGCTGTGCCTAAAGCAACACTACAGGCTCCAACCTCAGTCTTCAAAAGCAGCTTCAGCCTTCTGTTGTCATTCCATAAGTCATCCGCTACAAATTAAATTTTCTGTGTCACTGATTTATGCTGTGAAGAAAAAGCTATAAAAATGGAGATCTACGTTTGAGTCCAAGGACTTCTAGTACTCTCTTTTATTTAAAAAAAAAAAAGAAATCCAGAACGGATTACTGATCTTTCAGAGGTGTTTTTCACACTTGCATCTTGACATTTTAAAGCCTTGTCTTCTGAGAGAAAATGTGTTTTGTTGTTGTTAGAATCTTTTGATAATCGTGCCATAAAGTCCAGTTCCAGTGGAGATGGACAAGCGACCCAAACCCCCATTAATCTTGTTATACAAACAGTCATCAATAATATTAAAGGAAAGGGAGACATGAAATCCAGAAGTGCATATTTGTAACGCTAGATTAAGCATTTTTGCAATACATCAGCTCCAGATGGACAACTGTTATTAATTCTCATTAAAGAGAAATTGTGTGACAAGTTAAGAGAAGCATCGAAACAGTGAAATTTAAGGATTGCTGCTTTTACTAGATGGGTGGCTCACACATACGTGGAGTAAGTGCTCACATCTGACACCAGAAACTGATTTAGGGAAGAGAGAATATCTGCAGGCTTTTAGTTACACATCACAGGATGCTCGTCTCTCATTTTTCCACTTACAATTTGCTGTTTTTACTGCTAAAACATGTCTACAGCTACTTACATGAAAATCTGTGTGCAGAGCTCAACTTTAATTTTTCTTGTTGTTGTTGTTGTATTATTACTCCTGCTTCAGTTAAAGATGTTAGTTGTTTTGTGTGTGTTTTTTACGTCTGCTTGTGTGTGTGTGTGTGTGTGTGTGTGTCAGACTGTGATGTTGAAATCAGTCATTCAGAGTGACTCCTCCAAAGAGCCAGCGTGAGACAAAGAGGCCAAGCTGCCAGAGAACTGATGCAGAAGACTGGGAAGCTTTTAAACTGCAACCAAACCACTTTCAAGATGTGTTCGGTGCAGCGAGGGGAATTCTCCAAACACTAATTTGTCCACAGTGACATGAAAGTCCTGTTTAAGGTTTTCCGTCATTTTCTGTTTATCCCATCAAACTGTACGTAGGCTGATTTTAACAGACTGTTAAAATGACCAAAATGACTAATTGGCTAAATTCAATAACCAAAAGAACCATAACAGTGTGCTAAACAATAAAACGACTTTACTGGAAACCAGTGTGGACCTTACACTATAGACTTATATTTATAGCAGTTCTCTGGGTAAAATGTCTTGTTTTTGCCAGAGGCCAGAGAAGAATGGACTGACTGCTAAAAGCTAAAAGGAAGGCAACAGTAAGTCACACAGCCTCTCACTACTACCAAAGTATGCGGAAGAGCATCTCTGTACACACAGCATGTCGTACATTGAAGCAGATAGGTTAAAGCAGCAGAAGACCACACCAGGTTTCATTCTTGTCAGCTAAGAACAGGAAACTGAGGCTGCAGTTTGTATAAGCTAATCAAAATAAGACAAGACAAGATTGGAAAAATTGGCTGTTCTGATTAGAATTCCTGCTGCAACATTTGGATGATATGTTCAGAATAAACAACATGGAAGCATGGATCCATCCTGCCTTATGTCATCAGACTGCTGGTGGTGGTGTAATGTTGTGAGGGATATTTTCTTGGAATACTTTGGGCCCGTTAGTTGCAACTAAACATTATTTAAACACCACAGCCTTCCTAAGAACTGTTGCTGACCATTTCCATTCCCTTACCACCACAGTGTACCGATCTTCTTCTGCATTCTTTTAGTAAGGATCTAAAAGCTTATCTAAAAGCCCAAATCATCTCAAACTGGTAGAGCACAGTTGAGATTTGGTGGAATGGGAGATGAAATGAATGTCAAAACAACAAATCTGCAGCAACTGTGATACTATCATGTCAGCATGGACCAAAATATCTGAAGAATGTTTCCAGCAGCGTGTTGAATCTGTGCCGTGAAGAGGTGCACAGGCAGGTGCAACTCAATACCAGCGAGTGGTGCCTAATAAACTGGCCACAGAGTGCGTATATATTATTTATTTTTATATTAGGCTACAGTATATGTGTTGCCACACATGATCAGCACATGTTCACACAAGACAAGCTGCTTGAGAAGACAGATACAGTTTGCTCTTTTAATCACCTTATCCAACAGCGGACGAGGTGATTAGCAGCAAAATCTGTCTGTGTCTCTGGCAGTCTGCGTCGTCTGGTGTGTATAGCAGCGCACACAACGTTAAGTAAACATTAGTGGTTAGCAACATCCTAAAAGTGAGACCATGTCCACATTCATGCACATGCTTACATGGAAAATAGATTTCACCCAAACAATATAAATTCAAATAATGATAAGAGTTACAGTTAATTGCAGATCTATAAATTCTACTTGACATGTGAGTCTGTCTAAATTGTCACCTGACATTTTGAAACAAAGAGTGTTTGGCTGAAGATGGAGAAGAAGAAGAAGAGAAGTTTGGCTACTGTTGATTCCCCCGCTGTTCCTAAGCAGAGGCTATTTCCAAACTTGTAGGTGTAGTTCAGACACAGGGGAGGAATTCAGACTTAAGTCAATCATGGAGAACAGAAAGGATTTTTAATATTAAAGTGCAACCACAGGTCTGGATGAGGTATACTATAAAAACACTGTGACATCCAAAGCGGTGAGGTGGAGTCGTGAGAAATGGTGAGTACTCTAGAGGTGGTTTTCTCAACACCCATCTGACTCATAATATTTAATATTGCCAGCTACTTGAACACGACAATTTGCGGCTTACAGCTCCCTATCTAATCCAGCGTTTCATCGAGAGTGAGATAAAGTGGTTTGCAAAATCAATCTTCGCTCCAAGTATTGTTTTAAATCCCCCAAAGGGGTTTGTAATCTCAGTGAGATCAGAATTTGATTGAAAGCTTTCTAAGTGTCTTATAAGGATAAATGAAGTTGTGTCTGTGTGTGTGTTGATAGTATTAGACAGCATTGCTACACTGTTTGATGTCAAGGAGGGGAAATGATCTTATATATTTGATTTGTTACTGGAAGAGGTCCTTATGTCGCCAATCACTATGCTGTTGAAATGAACCTTCCCAGAAACAATTATGGAGAATTTGGTGTTATACAGCTATTATTAGCTTTAGAACAGTAAGTAATCTTTCTCAACAAAAGCAAAACAGTAATTATTATAATATGCGCAAAAGTTGTTTAAATCAGTTGTAGAGCGATTAGTTAAAAAAAATAAGTATTTAAGTAAAAATACAGCTGGGGATTTTTAGTGTGAAGTCTAAAGGGCGAAGCTAAAAATGGTGATGGGTGAGCTTACTATAAATACTGTTGTTTTTATAGTGCTGCTTCACTTCAACACAGTGATGTCCTGTGAATGTCTGACTGACAGCCTGTGTATTTTCCCGGGCCTGTGTGAGTCTGAGCATTATTAATCTGCCTCATAATAACCTCTTCTTTACAGATAAAAAAAAGATCCTGCATGAGTGCAGTGCCTGCTTACTCCGGCCTAAACATGGAAGTTGATTTTAGTCTAAAACGTCTGAAAAGAAAATTACCGTGCTTTGTGTCCATTTATAGGGTTCAGGGAAGCTGATCAAATTTTCCCCAGGGACTTTCTCCGGGAAGGAATGCAAATGATAACAAATTAAGCCTCGCATCAGGACGCTGTGGCACGGTGATTTTAACAACATACTCACACGTGTACGTCCACAGATACGGTTTCCAAAGAAGACAACACAAAACAAAACATGGATACACACATATTTGAAATTAACTGTGTTTACATTTTAGCCTCCAGTGTAAGTTCATCTAGCCAGACAGTATGGATAACATACCAGAAGCTACATGTGCACCTATGGAATATATGTAAGGCTGTTGCAATGTTAAAATAATTAGCAAGTGTAGTTTTGCTACTGCTGCAGCTGCTTTTTGGAATTTTCCTTAAGTATAAATGTTTTGTCCAGATGGTAAAACTGTGTCCAGGAACTTGGTTTGACCAAGTGCCATGATGTAAAATATTGAAGAGAAATGCAGACACTAACATGGATTCCTAGAGCAAACAAACCTTGTTATGTGGCTGTGACAGAATTTATTTTGAATAAGTTAACAAGTTGGAGAAACAGTTAATTTAATAAGAAAAGTCAAAGCTATTTACATGCCCTGGACACTTTATTAGGTTCCCTATGCTAGTACTGGATTGGCCTCAATTCTTCATGGTACGAACTTCAATAAGGTGCTGGAGAAGTCACACAGTTGCTGCAGATTTGTCAGCTGCACATCCATGAGGGTGCCACCACATCCCAAAGGTGATCTATTGGATTGAGATCTGGTGACTGTGGAGGCCAGTTGAGGCCAGTGATCTCATTGCCGTTTTCAAAAAACCTGTTGGAGCTGATTTGCGGCATGGTGCGTTACCCTACTGCCATCAGGAGATGGGTACACTGTCATCACAAAGGGATGAACGTGGTCAGCAACAATAGTCAGGTAGGCTGTAGCATTTAAATGGTGCTTAGTTGGGATTAAGAGGGTCCGAGTGAAAATATCCCCTGATATCATTACACAGTCAACACCAGCCTGAACCACTGATACAAGGTAGGCTAAATCCGTGTTTCCACATTATTTGTGCCAGATTCTGCCCCTAATATCTGTATGTTGAAGAAAAATTCAAGACTTATCAGACCAGGGAATGTTTTACCAATCAGCTGTTGTCACGTTTGGTGAGCATGTGCCTCAGTGTTTGTGTGGCCTTCAGTTTCCTGTTTTTTGAGCTGGCAGGAGTGGTGCTTGGTGTGACTTCTACTTCTGTTTGCCCATTCTCCCATAAACTCAAGGTATTATCACTCAATATTCACATTTTTTTTTAGATAATTCACTGTAAACCCTCAATTTGAACTTCAGCAGGTTACCTTGACCATGTCTACATGGCTAAATGCACTGAGTGGCTGCCATCTGAATGGGTGATTGGTATTTTTCTCCTGCAGTCCCGAGACATGTATATTCGTTTGGATGCTGATTCTATATTGGCCGTAATGCATTAACGAGCTGTTAAACAGGTCTACCTGTGAAAGTGGGCACCGAGTACATCGGCACAAAAGACTTTGAATGGTTAACATAATGTGGTGTAAGTGGTTTGTTTTTGTAATTTATAATAAGCAAACATGGAGTATTTTTTCCTCCCCTTCGTTTGAATAGTTGGTTAACATTTTACTACTAAAGGCAAAGCTGACATTTGATATACTGAAGCGAGTCTGTTCAGGACACTGTCATGTGGTTATAAAGGCATTAGCACAAACTAAAACCCAGATTGTGACCTTTGATACTTGATGTGCAACTATTACACTGAATACTTTGTTTCATTTGGTCCTGTTGCACACTGTAGCTATGGAAATGGTGTAGTCATGGTAACTGGTTAAAACCACTTAGGTTAAAGCTAGGATTAGGTTAAGGCGATATAATTTAAGTTGAGGTTTAGCAACCAAACAGTTTATTTAAGTGTGGAGTAAGCCACTGGTCATGGTCAAATAACACAAACTGTAGCCTTAAAGTGAAAACCCTTCTCAGTATAATACTTCCTAGAAGAGCTGGATATTGAACCGAAGTCTGAAGACAGATGTAAATACTCATCCATCACCCAAACCACAACGCCATTACTTTCTATCACACTGTTTTCATGTCAAACAAATGTTGAACTCATTTTGTTGAGGGAGTATCCTCTTTTCGTGGAAAGAAGAAGTGTGTGTCTTGGTTTTTGGGTGGCATGGTGGTGCAGTGATTAGCACTGTGCCACAGCAGAAAGATGGCTGTGGGTTCAACTTTGTGCCTTCGTAGGTTTTCTCTGGGTGATTCAGTTTCTTGCCACAGTCCTAAGATATGTGTGTTCAGTTAAGTGACGATCCTGCAAGATAGATGAAGTACTGCATAAATTTGGATTGCAGTGTAAAGTGCTCTAAGCATTCTAAAAAGATGATTTTCCAGTTTTCAACAAATCCCATAATCATGCTTTTTTTTCTACATAAATAGTTTAAGAGATAATTTTGGTCACAAGTTGTATCAATATGTTAGAGTAAAACTTTAGATTTGTTAGAATTTGGAGAAGACAAGAATTGTATCGAGAAGTACTCCACCTACAGGTCAACTGTGAGCTCACCTTTATCCTGTTAGATGCATTAGAATAAATCTATAGGTTTCAGGTCAGTTCAAAGAAATATTTTGCCCAGTTTCTAGTACTTTCTAACAGTTTTAAGATATTTGCTTCTGCCATGGAAAGAGTAGGAAATGGCAGGTAGCTCTTGAGCTCACTGGGGAACAAGTGCACAAATAACTTTATATCCAGTGTGCTTTACTGAGCTGACAACTCTTTTCAGAAACTCTCCAAATCCTTTAGGTTTCTTGGCTGCTGCTTGGCAACTCAAAGCTTTAGCTCCTGTTATGACCCAGGTCATTGTTGTCGTGTGGTGCTGTTACTCGCCACACCATGCGGGGGCATTGTTTGTACTCTGTGATGTTTGTTATGTAAGTTTCCAGGTGGAGGCTGACCATTGGTGGAAGAGGGAATGAGGCCAGCTACAAATTGGGACCTGACTGGGCCGGCAGTGTCTCCTACCAATCTGGACATGGTAGCTGTAGGGGTGGGAAGCCGTTTCTTTTACAACCTTTTTCTCCTGTTTCGGGTAGGGAAACGGGTTTTGAGGTTTGTATTTTCTTTTGGGGTTGATTCACTATAGGTAAGTTCTGATTCATTTCCAGTGTGTTTTGTTTGTTGTTTTGGCCATGCCCACCCTGACGCTCGCTACCTGTCAAGTTAATAAAACGACTAGTCATTGTAAAGCTGTGGCTGTGTGATTTACTTCTTTTTATTATTTTTCTTGTGTTGCACTCCAGCCCCCCCAGGCCAGTGTGTAACACTCCCTCCACAGATTTCCTATAGGACTCAGGTCTGGAGACTGGCCAGGCCACTCCATGGACTTGATGTGTTTCTTCTTTAGCCACTCCTTTCTTGACCTGGCAGTGTGTTTTGTGACATTGTCATCCATGACTCATCTTCAGAGTTCTGACTAAAATGAAGGAGGTTGTCATCCATGATAACACAGTGAATGGCCATGTTAACTGGCTCCTCGGTGTGGTGAAGTCATCCTCTAACTTAAGCAAAACAAACACCTCCATGCTTGACTGTAGAGATGATGTTCATTGGTTCATACTCAGCAATTCTGAATAATCACACCAACAGGTTTTATCTTCTCACCAAGGTTCTTCTCACCTTTCTCCCCGATATCCCTGTTTTTTTTCTTGCCCATGATGGTTGAGAGGCTGGAATGGAAATAACTGATTCTGTGTACAGTTGTGTATTATACGAAGAATGATGAATTGATTGATTGCAATCTTTGTGCCTGATAGGCATACAGCCAATCTGTGACAGCCAAAACGCCGGCTGGGTTATAAGGGATCAAATGCTTATTTGACTCAGTGACATCGAAATCTGTTTTTCCAGTCTGATGTAAGAGAAGAATAGAAATTGAGGTACTAGTGTGTTGCTGGCCATGTGCAGACTAAAGTGTCTAGATGGCACAGGTAACCGCCATTACACCCACATAATTAATTATCGATATAGTCCCAGTAGTTTGTATGTTATATCTTGTCAATATACAGGTGAGTGTTTTTAAATTTCGACTAACAAATTGAAGGTTTTGACAGCACTACTGATTAACGCTCATAGTTGACTACTTGGAAAATGCTGAGACAAATTGAAACATGACTTTAATTCATTCCATGTGAAGACTCAATAACAGTGAAAATGAACTGAGTCACTTCCTCTGAAATGTGACATCATAAAAACAAGTAGATGCACTGCCTTCGGTTGTCACTGTCTGTTGTGTGCTGCTTTCCTGGGAAAAGGGCTTTTTCTATGCCCCAATCTGCAGTACATACCAGGAAATACATGCAGCCAGTAATGGCACTCATGCTCTGCAGTAAATTAATGTGGTTCAGAGGTTACGTAAATGTTTTATATACTTGGAGATGCTGTTGACCGATTTGTCAGTGACACACGTGTGGGCAGTGTATGCTACTGCTGCTGCTTTAAAATGCTAATGGTGGTGCCAGTGTTGTAAACAGGGCTGTAAGCAGCAGAGAGAAGAAGGCTGTTTTGTGGTGTGGTTACCATTTTGGAGTCAACCCTCAATCCAGGAGTGTGAATCACATTCTTAATTAGAGAACGTAATCTAAACCACGTGTAAATAATTAGCCTTCGGGGTAGCAGGGCTGTTCTGATGTATATGAGTCTGTATTTTACATCCCATAAGTTGTCTGAAACAGTCCAACAGACAAGTCCACGCAGACTGAAAGGGTAATTAATAAGTGAAGACATAAACACGCGCACACACAAGAAGAAGTACTGCCTCTTTACTGATGCATTGTCTCATAAGTGTTGTTTTTGAAAGGCAAGCAGCTGTTTTAAGTAAAAAGCCTTCAATGTCTCCCCATCCATTCATTATACATGCACCTCACATCTGCCAAGCACCGAGCAGCAGATGGACAAAGTTAGCAACCATGTTGTGAACATAATGGAACATTTAGCCTTTAAATAGCTAATTATTTCCATTAGGAGCTGATGAGAACTTAAACCTACATAGAAGGGAAAAGTGGAAATTGATCTTTGGCTCATCAGGTAGAGACATAAAAGTAACCTTTCTATACTTATCTATCTTATTGAGGGTCAGAGACTAAATGGACACCACTGAATCTATTTATCCATTGTTTTACATGCTAACTGCTGCTGTTCGGGGTCACAGGGGGCTAAAGCCTATCCCAGCTGTCACTGGGCAACAGCTGGGATACACCCTGGAAATGTGGCTATTCTATCAAGGGGCGTGACCACACATGATTTTCTTTCACAATCCTGGCCTTGGTTGTCTCTTTTGAACTTTCACTGAGCAATCCAACATGCTAGCAAGTTATGGTCAGCGACACCAAAATCCAGAGCCATAAAATAGCTCATTTACCAAAGCGCCCCTCTCTTAACATCATTAAATTCCTTCGCAGAAACGATACAGGGTTGGAAGCTTAAAGCAAACCGTGGCAGAAGCTAAGAGAAACTGATATCAAGCATGTGAGGTCTTAAATATTTTCAAGCGTGTGTGTGTGGTTTAAACTTCCTTTCAAAGATAACCCAAGAGAAACAAACATCACAATCAACAGCAAAAAAGTGATTAATGACTGTGACTGCTCCAAGAGTGCATCAGGTCCATGTTATTTTCTTTGAAGACTACAGCTTTTCCAGCAGTTGAAATAATTTGTATTTTTATCGTAAAGCCAATACTGGATACATTTGAAAGACTTTTGTCTCTAAATACAAATAACATTATTTTTTTTAAAAGGGCTTCCAACAATAAAACACAAAGCTTTTTCACTTTGAATGCTTTTCAAAGTGACATCTAGCCAATCAGTCCCTCAGGGAACAACAGTCTGATTAAGATGAAGTTTTCTCTTTTGCTCTTTTTTGTTTTTATTCTGCTTAAAGGACCTGAGCACACTGATGCCACTGATGAGTTGTTTTTTGTTGGGTTGTTTGATGAAGGACTAAAGACATTCCAGGAAGCATAATTCTTGAATAAGGAGATCTCCTTTTGTGCCAAGACATGTGGCTTGGACTACGCTCCCCTCCTAATTTGCAATCCCTCTTTGTTCCTTGCTCTGTCTCCTGCCTCTGCGTCTCCTATTAAGACTCATCCTCTGATTATTTGCCTTCTTTGATACTGTACTGTGTGTTGTCATCACATAGCAGCAAAATTGTGCAGGATACAAGCGGGCAAGAACCTGCATGCATGCAGTATTTTCTATGTAAACCAAGTGTTTTCTGGTCTGAAGACTCGGGACAAGAGAAAAAAGCGAGTCTACTCCTTTGTTCATGATAAGAAGGCAGTCTAGTCTCGTGTTTATTATTTCACACTGTGCAGTCGCCGTTAGGGCCGAAAGATTTGCATTCATCTTTAATCGATATATCAGGAAAAAATCACTTTCACTGGAACTATTTGTTCTGACTGAAAGTATTTACTTTTACACTTCCAAGAATGTTATTAGCACTTTTTTTCATTCAGGACCTTCGCAGTGTTATTGTGAGCTCTGGTTCATCTAATTTCCCTTCAGTAAATTAGAAGCAGTTGTTACTCCCCAGTGCTAGCCGAGCATGAGCAGAGATTTTTCTTGTATCAGTGAAAGTAATACCAAAGCAAAGCACAGGTGGCTCTCAGACGTTCCCATGATTCCACATTCTCTCTCCAAGAATGAAAATATCAACTGTTAGCATGTGCCAACCTCTAAGGGAGTGTTAAACCTCAATCAGAGGACTGAAGTGTTCGTTTCATTTTATTCCTAAAAGTTAATTCTGTTTATCTAGGCATAGGGTTTTCAGTAGGAGAAACATTTAATCACGTCACTTATCTGCGTGACTTTTTCCAGTCTCAGCTGATCAACGGTCATGACAATTTGCATATTAATGATCGAGAAACGGACTTCCTTGTGTTTTCCTTACCTGGATAATTGAGCATGTATCAAGACATTGTACTTTATTCTTTACAGGGTACCCATGTATCTGTCCAAATAATGGTAAGATTTTTCACATGCAATTAAAAAGTTAAACCACATGCACAGGAATGCAGTACTCTGGTGAGTGTTGTTTGACATTTTGACAATTAACTGATAAGACTGTATAAACAAGTGTGTCTGTGTGTCCTACAAACAGCAGCACTGCTTTCTTCTGTCACTAATGCTACGCTGATCCCTGCTCCTCGACCATCTGCTCCAAAAAGCCAAAAGGTTTGGATTTTCTGCAGCGGTCTGTGATGGTTGGGAGATGCCGCGGCTCTTGGTGCTCTGCGTGTTTGTAGCCATCTTCAGCTACGTTTCTGTTTCTATAGAGGTTTGCACCAGCTCCTTGATACCAGGAGCTAAAGGTAACGCACTGTGGCGCTGTTGTAAATGTGTGTGTTTGCATTTTGACTGGATGTCAGCTTGATTTGTAAATGTTTATCTTTGCATAATGAAGTCTAAAATGTTTTCAACCTAAAATCAACAGTACTCATGTACTTTGTACTCATGTTTGTTCGTGATGTTGGAAACGTTGTTGTGTCCCAACGTTACAGGAGAGTGTTAGAGTGTGAGAGTGCAACGTTCTGAGGAAATACCCCCTAAATGTTTTATAGTTTAAAGAGCTGATGATAAAGCCACCAAGCATTAAATGTTCTAAAGTTTACTAGCTCACTGTCTGCTACCCCGCGGTCTTTTGGAGGGAATGCCTCCCTGTGTGTGTTTTCCATTTTATGACATCCAGTGGCTTGCTCCCCTGCTGATTGAGACAGACAGACCCTAATAAAACACAAAGTGAAGCTATGCTTTTTTTCTCTCTTTTTTGCGCACTGTGCTGGAAAAAAACGAGAAAAAAAAAACGGCCTTTATTGTAAATGGAAGCCAGAGGCCCGTCTCTCAAGGAGCTGGCATGCAGAAACTGAGATTGTTAAGCTAAAAGGCAAAAAAATTTAAAAGATTCTCTCATTGTGACGAAGGCCATTTATTAAATTGTTGAAGTTTTATAATTTAATTTAATTTCATTTTAGTTTTTTAGTTATTTATTTTATCTTATCTCATTTTAATTTTCTTTACTTGTGCTTTTAGCATGTACAGCACTTTGTGAACTCTGGTTTTATGTTAAAGTGCTTTATAAATAAAGGTGGTATGGTATGGTATGATATGGTATATCCAAAACAAAGTCTGTTTTACAAAAGCAGCTTCTGAAATAAAGTTAAATTATGTTTGTGATGGGCAAAGGGAAGAGGCGTCTGTACCATCAGTTACACTTTCACAGCTTTCCAGAGAAGTTTCCCATTGTTCCATCGTGATATTGTGTATTTAGACAGCTGCCACAAACGCGAACAGATTATTTGTACAAGACTCATCCAGATACTACTCACCACAGAGGCAGTCTCTTGAGTTTGTGTAGACTCACATCTGTGTATTTCGGTGGGTGACAGATGCGCATTTTTCCCAGTTTTAGACCCCTCAAAAATGTCTTACGACTTATTTTAACCTTTTTCAACAAACACAGTTTTATTACATTTACTGGTATGTTGACTTCATCATTCTTATATAGATTTACGGGAATTTTTTTTTTTTTTTTAGACGTAAAAAAGTGGGACGCTGCAGGCCCAGTTCTTGAAATTGAACGACAATAAACACCGAATTCTGACATTTTTGGGGAAATAACCTATCTTATTGCTACTGCGACATGTTAAATAGCAGATGAAAGATCTTCATTTGATTTGACACCTTAATCACACAAACCAGGCCTTTTGCTAATTTTATGCTACATGGTTTCAGTTTAGTAGTCCACAAAATTAAATAGTTACGCAGACTGTATCACTTGACCGTGCAGTGATTTAGCTTGAAAATGTCTACACAGCCGACCGAGCTGAATTATCAGTTTTCCTAAGTACTTCTGCCAGCCTAATAGAAGCAGACTCTAAGCAGAGTCCTTCTTTCTAAGCCCAGCATTTAACAAGATATAAACTGCTGCCTGCATCAACAACTGAGGCGAAATTACTGTTTTAATAGACATTCAGAAATCTCTTAAGATTTCATGCCAAGAGCCTTTTGATCCATGGTCCCGCCTCAAACATTTCTGCTACACCTCATTTGTGCTTTCAGCTCTAAAAAGGACTTTGTGCCATTAATACTTTTAAAGCACCGATGTCTCTAAAAATTATACTGGCTCGCCGAAGACTTATTAAAACAGAGTTATTTCTTCTTTATAAACATCCAAAGAGGATTCAGTCCATCTCCTTGTGATGATTAGAAACACTCTGCCACACTTACATTAAAACTTAAACACAATCATTCACCAAAGCTCTTTGCTGAAGTGGTTTCTGACGTGCTGTTAGTGCTGATAATGGATCGCCACATTGATGGCCTTTTTGTTTACAATCTTTCTTTTCTAAAATCCAGGGGACCAAGGTGGGATTGGAGATGATGGAGATCAGGGGAAACTGGGGAAGAATGGACCACCAGGACTTCCAGGTATCCAGTATCCTTCTAGTCAAAAATGGCTAAGCTGTAGGACAAAAACACGTAGACCCCGGTAATGTGTACACTCACAAAACATGAAAGACATTTAGAAAGAAAAAAAAAAGGATTCATACAACTTTTTGTCCACGAGCGCAGTCCTCATTGAGCCAGTAAATAAACTGATGTGTAAAATCAGTGGGGTTCCCCTTTATCACCAGTATAACCCAAATAAAATCTAATTTGCTTTTCTATCAGAGTGCGGTTTAGGATGGTGTAACAGGCAAGCATCAGTATAATCACAATGACTCTACATCTGCCTTAATGGCACTCAGACACTCAGTTAACAGGTGCAGGCGACTGCTCCCTTCCTGATATTTTCATTGTAGCTGCTCCCCATTCATCTGGTAAGTGTGCACACAGAGGCAAATGGAGCTGACTGCAGTACTTTTTAGTCATACGCTTGCTAACAAATACAAAAATGTGACTCTTATACTTAGTACAATTTTCCAAGTCTAATAAACGTGACACAATGCTCTTTGAAAAAAATTCCATTTGTATTTAAAACCTCTAAAAAAAATCTAATTGTCAGGTTTTCAAATCACATACTGTAAAATAGTTTTTCCAAACTCACTTCTCAGAATTCTTTTTTTTTTTTTTTTGAATAGATGTAAATACAAGAAAACCCCCAGCTTCTTCATTAGCATGTTTCCTTTAGGTATTGCAGTGGGGTAGAACAGCTGAAGGTTAAAAAGAAGAGAAAAAGTGATGAGTGCCATAAGTGTACATCTATATAATCACACCTAGGAAATAAAAAAATTAAGTCTGGCTTGACCAGTCTCTTTTTTTAAAAAGTTAATTTTCCTTGCTTGTCTAATATGAACAAACATAGCTAGTAACAAAACCACCCAGTGTGCAGCTTTTGCATTTCCCTGCTGTTGCAGCTTGCCTCCCTTTGCTGTGGTGTGAGCTGCACTGTGCCACAGACAAACTGCACTGCACTGACATGACATCTGTATATTTGTGGAGGAAGCAGATCTGTAAATTGCTGCTGAAGAAAGCAGGGGTTTTCACAAGGTTTTTTTTTCCAGCTGAGCTGATAGGCATACACACAAATACCTGCTCACACATGCTTAAAAAAAAAATGCATGCAATGCAGCATCCTGCACATGCCAGAGAGTACAAGACAGCAGACACAGTTCACACGTGTGTAAATATAAATGCAATAAATATAGTGTCATGATCGTTTGTGTGCACACACCCAGCTTTTATTCTATAACGTCTCACAGAGCTCAGCAGACATGTGCACGCTGCACACTAAAAACACCCTTCTTTTATCAGTGTGTGTGGGAGACGAATGCCAGGGCCGCTGGGGTCGTTTTCAAAAGTGCAGAAAGCACGTGCACGTGAAACTCTTTCAACTTTTCAACTTTGCGGATATTATTCAACGATATAGAAAAGCCAGTCATTATGGTTTCTATGTGTGTATGCTTACTGTAGGCATGAAAGCAGGTTTCTGTGATGATTCTGTAACTGTAGTATGTCAGCAGCCTGACAGATGACGCATGTATTCCCTGTTTTAATTTAGGCAGTTTTACAGGAAACAGTTGCTTAATTTTGGAATGTTAAATGGGAATATGTGACTGCTAATGCTCCTGTGGGCAACAAAAACCGTTTGTTGCTCCAACAAACAACAAACTGTTGTGCTGGACTTGTACATTTTTTAGCTTGAATCGAAACTATAACTGAGGTTGAAATCTTTGCATTATAGACCAAAAAAAGTGGAAGAGCATGTCCAGTGCAAGGTTTTTAGAGCCAGTATCAACAGACAGTTTAAATACAGTATGTCTATAAGCTAGTGAGGCGTTACGAGTCTCTGGTTCGTGTATGCTGCACAGGGTGCCAGACAAGCCATGAGATGAGACACATCTATTTTTCCATTATGTATTGGCTGATATATCGCTCTGGCTCAAAACTATGGTGTTATATGAGGATCTTAGATCTTGTGCACTTTTAGGTAGCTAGAAGTGCACAACAGAACAACCTTATTTTCATGTTCCATCTCTCTATTAATCTCTACTAAACAGAAATGTCAAAAATGAGACTCCACTTCTGCAACTGTGCAAGCAACATTTAGTCAATACACTGATTTAAGATCATTTTAGAAACCAAACGCATTTTATTTTTGTTGTATTATGGCAACAGCTAGTTGCTTAGTTCAAGGGTGTTTTGAAATAGCTGAAGGCTTTATTTAAATTGCCTTAGGCCCCAAGGCTTCGCCTCCTTTATCCTCCAGCAGCTGGAGATTCCAGACGTTAAACCAGTTGGGGTGGTTGGCCATTAAAAGTGATAGGAAGGACCGTTATCTGAACGTTGAGATAGGCCGTTTAACTGGCAAGCGTAAGCACTGCTAAAACATTATTCACCTGTTGCAGATGGAATAACAAAAGACCACCAGATTAACTTTCTTCGTGTGGCAACAAAACAAACACGTATAATCACTTCTTGTCGTCACTTGTCACTTCAGTGTTGTTGAAGCATTCACTTTGTGAGTGTGCTTCTCGGGCGCTTTCATGCAGAATTTTCCTAATTTAAAAGAAAAAAATAAATAAAAATCGCACCCTTGTATGAGCAAATTTTTCCCAGCGACCTCACACAATCCATAAGAACTCATGCCTTCTGCCAACACTTCTCACAAATCACCGAGTCGAAAATCAACATGCGCAAGCGGGACATGTGAAATATTAGTGAATAGCTGGCTGTACGTGTGTGTGTGGCAAATCCCTCTAATAGTGGCAGGCTTCTCCAATGCGTCACTTAGTATTTCGAACGCCATCAATTTTCAGTTGAATAGTTTCCTGAGGAAACACTCATTCAGGGGCTGGCAGAGAGCCTCGGTCTGCTAGTTTTCCCATGCGCATACACACACACACACACACACACACACAGCCTTTTAGTTTAATGTTCGCCATTTAGGATACATTTTTAAGGCACCCTCCAAAATCATGCACACTCCTGAGTTCTTCTAAAGACAAACAAAACAGTAAGCCAGGCAGTGGTAATCAGATTACAGTGTACTTCAATCCATTACAATCACTTTGTTTTTTAGATTAAAAAAATAAAACGTATTAATACATGATTAAATAAATAACAGTAAAAATGACACTAGAAATACATGCATTTAACAGACAGTGGATCCGACAGCAGGTTTTGCAGGGAGAGTCCTTAAAAGATTGAATGGCGTGGAATAGAGTTGCACAGATTATACAAAAGAAACTAAAATATAATGATACTAACACAAAAAGAAATTGATTATTATTAAAAGCGTAAATTAACACCATAATAATAACTGATTTTTCCAGTTTATGCTGACTTCGACCACATTTACAATATGTGAAGTTCCAACATGCACACATCCTCTACTTTTCTGGCATATGCAGACTATGTTGGACTGAAACAGCATTTTCAACACTTTTTCCAAATAATATTTCTTTATTCTGTCGCAAATACCTCCAAATCTCATCCTTCCTTTCTCCCGCAGGAGTGCCGGGGGAGTCGGGCCTTAAAGGAGAATTGGGCCACACAGGAAAGATTGGGCCTACTGGAGACAGAGGTACAACAAAGTCATTTTAATCTAAAGTTCAGGTTTGATATGCAGTTTAACACAGTTTCCTGTCAGTCTCAGTGCTTCTCTAGTCCTGCCTCCTATCTGTCCATCCATCTGCCTGAAACCATACTGTAAAACCTTACTATTGCATTACTCATTCAAGTGTAATATTTACAATAAAATAATAAATAACTAAGAACTAATAAAGTGCATCAGGGGGTAATACTTAGTTCCTCAGTTTCCAAAAGCGAGAAAGATTAATGACCTTTCATTTTTCATTCGAGTGTATAAATTTGTTCTCGCTCCAGTGCCATTAAACATTTTGATAGGTAGCTGTGAGATTTCTGCAGACGCTTAATGACTTTCAAATTGTCTTTAAGAAAAAATACGGCCTCCCGGATGCCCTCCTGAGATTTCACTGCCGCTCGCTCCCTAACAATGGTCTCAACTAAAACCCACATAACTACACTAACTGGCAGACTTAATTAGTCCCAAGACAAACACACAAGGAGAGTTTTTAAAAATTAAATCTGCTCATTATTGAGCTAACTAGACAGTTTCCACTAAAGGCTTGTATTTTTGTCTGTTTCTTTCACGTTTTAAGTTATCGCATCAAAAGATCCTGCAACATGATGTCATGCAGTTGCTCTGCCTGAAGTGGCTAAAGTGGCAGTTTCCATTGTAGTTTTTGTTTTTATGAGCAGTCGTGTTCCCCTGTCTTTCTAGACATTCAGTTTCTCAGTATTCATTATGATTAATACGCTATTAGCAAAGTGGCTGTGTGTAAGCTATATCAGGCAAAGGAGTGAAGTCACAGCTTTGGATTTCATTGATGCTGAAAGCCCAAAACTCATAAAACACCTGAATAAAAACACTTGTTTTCAGGAACATGCCAACATAACAAGATCACAAGCTCAAATTCAGTTCGTGTTTGCAAGAATGTTGGCCGTGATACAGGAGCACTGAAGAAATTCAGTTCAGTTTCCACATTGGAAATTGGTGTTCATTCATAATATAAAAACATGATAAATGAACAGACATCGCTTTTATAATTGTAACTCCATGTATATGGATTCTTATCAGATTGTCTGCAGAGCTTACATCGTTTTTGGCCAAAAGAACAACTATATAAATCTACAGACTGTAAAACTGTGGAGTTACTGAGTTTATATGGAACAAAAAAGGCAACTAACTGCAGCTGGAGGACTGTTTGGGATGAATTCTACTGTATACTCCACTGAGACAATGGAAAGCCGTATCAGGTCACATTTTACCATATTTACCCACTGTGTTTTTCCGTATTTTTTGCAAAGGAGCTCAAACAAGCTCAAATAAATCAAATCCATCAGTATGGCAAAACAACTGGTCAGATTACAGGTACAGTATTTCACTGTTCTGGCTGTTCCTCATTCAAAGCTAGGCCATTGTGATGTTTGTACTGCAACCCACTTCCCCAAAATTTGCAACTGCCATTTGGGTTATTTTCCACAATGAAACAACAGTGTGAGTGCAAATTCAGGACAAGATTTACACACAAACAGTAACATTTGATGATATCTCTCAATTAAAAATATATGTGGATGTTACTGTTATTTGGTATAAATTATCTTGTTGGAATAATTAATTGTGACCTAATGTTGGTCAAACTTTGACCATCTAGAAAGGTAAATAAATGGTAAATGGTCTGTATTTGTATAGCGCTTTACTTGGTCCTAAGGACCCCAAAGCGCTTTACACTATACGCAATCATCCACCCATTCACACACACATTCACACACTGGTGATGGCAAGCTACAAAGGCATGCGGCCCTGTTGAGTTTTCAATGTGTGATACAGCCATCTGGTGGTAGAACGTTGTAACTACATGACAAGGTCAACAGGAAGCTTCTACGAGGTTGAAATACAGCTAACAACAAAGGGTGCTATTAATGATTTTTGATTCTTCTGCAGGTGACAAGGGTGATAAAGGTGTAGATGGACCAGCTGGTTTAAAAGGGAAACCAGGTAACAGCATGCAGACACTGCCTCTCGTTTTAAGTCATACAGCCAAAACTAAAAAAGCTTTTTGCATGAGTCCTGTGAAAAACTAAGTACATTCCTACTGATCCCAGAGGAATTATTAGAGTAAAAAGAGCTAGGTGCTGCTAATCAAAATGCACTTGATTAACTGGTCGTCACTTTTAACACTGATGTCAGTTTGCTGGTCTGGAGCGCTCAGATGTTTGGTAACACAATGACACCCAGTGGAAGTCAGAGCAAATTCACCCCAGTGTCACACCATGCAATTCTCAGAGACACTGAGCTACATCTCAGCCTCTACAGGTCTTGGTTAGCATGTTAAATGTTAAAGTTCATGATAGTATAATCACAAAAGACTGAACAGGTATGGTTGTTTCGGAAGGATTGTCAGGAGAATGTCTCTTCTCTCTAAGCTGCATCTAAACAAATCACAAAACTCGAGCACTGTCCTTTGGATGGACCAGCCCAAAGTGGAGATGTTTAGAGCATATCAGCACAAACACTCATACCAGCTATCAAGCACGGTGATGATTCGGATTTGTTTTACAGCCACACGACCACGGCACCTTGCTGTCATTGAACTCATGCCTATGCCAAAGTATTCTGGAGTCAAATGTGAGGCCATCTGTCTGACAGCTAAAGTTTAGCCAAAAATGGGACAGTGATCTCAGGCACAGCACCAAAAATATCTATCAGGATGGCTAAAAAAAGAACAGAACCAAGGTTCAATGGTCAAAGACCAGACCTCATCTGGGTTGGAATACTGTAGCAGGACCTGAAGAGAGTTGTATGTAAATGAATACCCCGCCTACACAGTGAAAAAGAGTGGGCCAGAATTCCTCCACAGCCATGTGAGAGATGATCAAGTCATGCAGTAACTCCAAGTTATTGCTGCTGAAAGTGGTTGTGCAAAATACTGAATCACTGGAAATGAATCAGTAACTTGTTGTGGGTCAAATGATAAAGTCTCACTCATGCAGTCAAACAACCTTGAAAAAGAATGCTGCAGTATTTACTTAAACTGTCATGGTATGGGCCGTTAGACCCAGTGTTTTGTGTTTAATATTAGTATTTTCTTATGTTTTGGGTTAGTTCTTGTTTTCTTAGTTCCTAGGATTTGGGGTCTTGTGTTTAGTGTTGTGTTATAACCTGTGTCCTCCTCCGGTGCTCTGTTTGTGTCTCTGTGTTGGTAAAACAGTCTGTAAATTTCCTGTTTTACTTTGAAGGTCTGTGGCTCATCTTGCTCATTAGTTTCAGCTGTTTTCCTGTCATTTCCTGATTACTGTGCATGTGTATTTGTCGGTTCGTCTGTGTTGGTTATTATTTCAGATCTCCTCATTAGTGTTCCCAGTTTAGGTTTTTAGTAATTTCTCGTGCCTCGTTTCCTGTTTTTCACGTTGTAAATAAACGCTTACCTGCATCTAGCCGTCTCCTGAATATTGGGTCCTTTTTCTACAAACACCACACGACTGATACCCCGGCCGTGACGAAAACTTTTAGCACACCCATAAGTGGATTTGATCTGGGAAACGGAGTTCAATAAACAACATTTAAACACATTATTAATGAATTCCTTCAAATTCCTTTCTGGGAAAAAAAAACAAGTATTTGTTTGTGACTCTCAATCAGTTCTACTAGATGCTAATGGAGATTGTCCCTAAGGGAGCAATGCTGTAGAAAAGCATTTAATGATCCTTATTACAATCACTAGTCCTTGTACCAAGAAGCAGGTTCCACATTTGCCTAATTTTCTGACATCTTCTGACATTCAGACAAATATTCATCCAAGCTGTCCTAACCCCATTTGATCTATTAGGTACAATGTGTGACTGTGGGAGGTACAGGAAGGTGGTTGGACAGCTCGATATCAATGTAGGCAAGCTGGGGAATGCAGTCAAGTTTGTGAAGAACGGTAAGTCGCTATGTTTTCAATCTTTTACTAGACACTAGACGATGTCTTACCTTTAAAATTTAATAGAAGGAACTGAGACAGGTTTCTGTGTGAAAGAGCTTGTATCAAGTCTGGCCTCAAAACACCAAATCCTTTCTTCATTCAAGACTTACATTACACACTAGTCCCTTCATGTCTGTGCATCATCCTGCCACTTGACTTCTAATTTGGTTTCTGTGTTAAGAAGAAAAAATCAGAACAATGAAAACATGCCTTTAAACTTATGTCAGATGACCTTTAACCTTTGCACATGTCCTGTTCAGTGGTTCTAGGCTTGAGAGAAACAGAAGAGAGGTACTACCTGCTGGTGAAGGAGCCCAAGAGGTTTAGAGAGGCTTCAATGAACTGCAAGCTCAGAGGAGGCAACCTGGCCATGCCTAAAAGCACCAACATCAACCGTCTCATGGCAGACTATGTTAGTCAGGCAGGACTGACAAGAGTGTATATAGGAGTGCAGACTCAAACCAAGGGCATGGTAAGTGGTTTTGATAATATTAACTAGGTAGTAATTAGTAAGTCTAATGCTTTTTTGATACTTTTAATGTGGAAAAATAAAAGACGGTTGTGTAAAGTGTAAGAAGGACATATTTTAGGCTGTTGTGGGCAGTGTTGGTCAAAAACAGAACAAAATTAGTTAACAAATGATGACAAACTGTTGTTGTTGTTTTTAATCTCTTCTCTATTTTCTAAAATCAGGACGGGAGCAGTCACGTTTATGCAGACTCCACCCCTCTGCAGGGTTTTGCATCTTGGAGCCAAGAGGAGGAGCTACAGCCCAACACAAACTCCAGCTGCGTGGAGCTGCTCAGCACTGGAACGTGGGCTCACGTGGAGTGTGAAGCCACCATGTTTTTCATCTGTGAGTTCCCGAAGAGCAGGAGAAGAAGAGGAGGAAGAGAGGCAGTTGCCTCGTCATCATCTTGACCTTGACCACTCACTGCACATGTCAAGACAAGGATCAGACTCCTGAAAAAAACATTTATATTTCACATTTCCTGCAAATATGCAGACAATTTCAGTGATTGAGACTACTGTGTTTGCATATTTCACTAAGAACCATTACCACCAACAAATCAGTAAAATTGTTCTAAAATTAACTAAAATTGGGTTTCTTATTTTAATTTCTTTTTCTTTTACAGTTGTAGTGGCTTTCACTATCTGAGAAAATATGGGGCTCACTTTTACTGCAGTTTTTACCAATTCTGTGGCACTGCATCGGTATCATTGAAGGCTGCGACTGTACTGAAAAATTTATATCAGGGTTCAAGAGGTTGGTTTAAGCAATTAGATTAGAGTAAAACGGTCTTGTGCTTAAGCACACAGGATTATCGTGCTATTTCACACAGAGTTACTCACAACTCCAAAGTAAATTAAAGTTTACTAAACGTCTATAAGAGATTTACAACTGCTGTACCCTGATGCTCAATTACAAGTGTCCAGAAGTACAAAGAATCTACAAAGAAAAACTGAGTAAGAAAACATGATTAGCAAGGAATGTAACCTTGAGTGTTCTGAAATATGTATTTATTGGTGCATAAGGGAAATTGAAATAGACAAAGGAAATAAAGGGACAAAGTATATAAAAGGTTTCAGATTATATTGTTCTTATTTAGGATGTCCCTTATATATTCTGATGATATTTCGTGGCATGTGAAACAGTGTAAAGTATTTGTAAGCGATCCAAAAATAATAATTGGTTAATTAAAAATCTAATAGCTTGTGTTGCTCTGACAGAAATACTGAAGATCTATGAACATTTATTTTTGAAAATGTGCCATTATGCTGCTTTTTCTGGGTAAAGGCTAACAATGAAAAACTTGTGATACAGCCTTATCATAAAACAGTCGTCTTCAAAATCTTTGAACTGCATCTTCATGAATGCAATTCCATATTACTCTGTTAGATAAATCTATTACTTTGTTCTGATACACGGAGGTTATGATATATGCCAGTGTATTTGAGAGGTAGCCAAGAGGGTTTGTTTTCTTTTGTTTTGTTTTGTTTTGGGGGGGGGGTTACCCCTGCTTGAACCCTGACAGTTGTTTCAAAATTACAAATACATTTGTACCTTCTTTAGGTACAGTTTGCTGGTCAGCGTGGATAGAGTTCAACCACAAGTGGTACTAGAAATGGAGCAAACTAAAACCTGAAACTAACCCACATGAACAGAGGGCAAGTGGAAGTGGGTGGATCAAACTGACCTGGCAGATGATGGATTCTGTGGTAGCGGGGAGCTGAATAGTGCTGGATACGGGGACTGTGCTGAGATCTCGGGTAAAACCAGCAAATGAAAGGATCTTTAGTGGAACTGAATTACCATGTTTTTGTGAGAATCAAGGTCCAGTGGATCTTAGGAGTTTATCCGCTTGATTTAGCCTACTGATTCCCCAATGTCAACATCCCTCCATCAGACAATCATTATTTCAGACATTTTAGTTGATTTCACTATAAAAGAACAAAGAAGAAGAATAAAACACCACACATACAAACACGCATATATTTTAAAAATATCCCAGTAATTACAAAACAAATGAAAAAAATAGTTCCAGTGTTTCCAAAAGCAGGAGAAATATCTTGAATCAAGTCATTCAGACATAAATTAAAAAGTAAAATTTCTCAACAATGTGGGAGATTCACAGTCACAAACACATGGCTTGCACATGTTCACCTTGTGTTTCACTTTTGAACTACTGTAAGTGCACCTCAAAAATGCTGCAAAACATGGAATACCATATCCTTTAAAAAGACCTATTTTAACATAACTGTCATGGCTAACTGGGGTGAGCCTTGTGGAGCAAATAAATGAGGACCCAAGAGCAGGCACTCGCTGAGATGCGAAGGAGGTTTATTGCAAAATCAAACACAAGGTGAAAATGGCAAAACGGAACTAAAGATAATGCATACTGGGGGAAACTAAACAGCAGGGCTATAGGAGTCTGGGTCAGTTGTAACGGCAACAGTCTGGGTTAATTGTAACAATAATGCAAATGTTACAACTTACACCACTATTACTTTAACTGTTTTCTTTGAATTGCAGTATGTCGAGGTCGTGGAAGAGAAAGACTGACCGAGGGGTGCCTCTCAGTATTTTGGAGAGAGCATCAAATGATGTTAGAAATCAGGGAAAGCCCAACAGATCTGTGGCAAAATTGTATGGCATTTGCAATGTCAGTTTGCACTGATTTTGTAAGGAGAGGAAGAAGCTGGAAGAGCAGGGATCAAGGGGACTCCCACAGTAGGATACCATGGTGGAAAGATGGTCTTCACTGATAAATAAGAGAAAGAATTAACATAATACGTGATGAGGGCTGCAGATGCATTTTATGGACTATCTCCACGTGAGGTAAGCAGATAGGAATTGATAAAGGATAAGGCAGGGGAAGGTTAGAAATTTGTAATAGTGACAATTTAAAATATAGTATATTAGAAATACAAACATATTTCGTGATTAAAATTACAGGTAAAAGAACTGACATATCAGCTTGCAGTGAAACATGGATGCAAATATCCAAAGTCATGGGACTAATTCTGGAGGGCTGGACCAGAATGGTTCTCAGCCTACATGAAAAGAAATCCAACTTTGTCCATTAGAAGTGCTGAGGCTACAAGTCTGGCACAGGCCACTAATTTTAATAAATACAATGTAGCAATGTTTTTCAAAAGATTTGATGAAGTTCTAAAGAGACACCTTAACTGCAAATGACATATGGAATACTGATGAGACTGGCATAACAACTGTGCAAACCCTAGCCAGAGTGATTGCAAAATGTGGCACTAAACAAGTTGGGGCAATGAAATCAGCAGAGAAAGGTTCACTGGTCATCTTTGTATATGTGGTTAATGCCATTGGCAACACAATTCCTCCAATGTTTGTGTTCCCACGCATACGTTATGCAGTAATGGTAGTGGAAATAAATCAGGATGGATGCAAGAAACAGATTTCCTCATCTTTCTGAAGCACTTTGCAAACCACACCCAGGTCAGCCGTTTAAAAAAAGTAATTCTTCTCATGGACATCGCAATGGAATTGCGATGCTCACATTCCCCCCTCACTGCAGTCACAAACTCCAACCACTTGACAGGAGTGTTTATGGCCCACTGAAAAAGATGATGAACAGTGCAAGTAATTGCTGGATGAGAATGAATCCAGGAAAGACCGTGACAATATATGAAATACCAGGTCTTGTCAGAACTGCACTTCCAGCAGCAGCTACACCAAAGACTATACAAGCTGAATTCCAGTGCTATGGAATTTGGCTATACAATCCAAACATACTTGAGCAAAGTGACTTTGCTCCATCACAGGTCACAGATCGTCCTTCTCCAACTCTCCATACAGACATTTCTCCAGCTGACCAACAGTCCGCTCCTCTTGCGGCTTATCTCACCAGTCCTACAGCTGATGACGTGACCATTCCTCCAGATCCTCACATCTGCAGTCTTCTAACTGAAGATATGCAAAAGCTGGACCAAGAAAAACCCTTTTAGCGGGAAGAAAAAGGAAACAAACAGCAAGACTCACTGATACACCAGTCAAGGTGGCCCTTGAAGCAGGCCACAGAAGGAGGAAAATACGTTTCCCAAAGAAGAGGCTGTGCCAGAAACAAGGCAAATCCACTCTGACAAACTTAAAACAATCCAAGCTTTTAACATCGCGAAAGAAAAATCTGAAAATGAAAAACACTGAACAGGACAACACAAATTCCTCAGACGCTGATGAGAATTTCTGTATTGTGTGCATGGAAAACTTCAATAACTCAAACCCCAAAGAAGCTTGGGTTAAGTGCCTGACCTGTACACTGTGGGCTCATGAGGACTGCACTGCAGGAGTGCCATACGTCTGTCACCACTGTGATTCTGATAGATTAGAAACTTGACACAAACACGCATAGTTCAGTTGATGAAGCTGGTGCACAACTACATTTTTTCAGCTTCATTGTTATGTTCAAAAGTTGGTGCAAGAGTTATAGGTTACAATGTCCACTGAGTCAACGAGGCCAAACTCAAAGAAGGCCAACCAAAATTAATGAAATATTCACTTGTTGAAAATTCCATAATTTGTCTTGTTGGAATATGTTCAAAAGCTCGATTTCTGCATTGTGTCACACGCACATAGCTACATAAATATTTATTTTCAGAGAAAATAGCAGAGACATGTAAATACTTTGCATTACATTTTGAATCCACTACCTTAAAAGAGCTCCAAGCTACAGACAGAAATGTCAAAAATGTTTACAATTTCCCCCGGTCTCCCCTACACTGACATAAGACATGGACCTTCAAAGTAAAACAGGAATCAAGAAAAAATTCACAAAGACGCAGACTTGACACTGAACTGAACCTACACTAAACACGAGGGCACAAAAGCAAACCTAAGAAATAAGCCCTTAACCAGAAAAAACTGAAACATAGATTTATAATATTCAAAACACGATAACTAAAGAATCAGAACATAAACAATAATACAGAAAAATACCTGAAAATGCTGGGTCAAAATGACCCAGATCCGTGATAATCTGTACACGTCTATCATCGTCATCATTTCGGAGATTATTCCTGATGATGTCACCCTAATATTGAACTTGAGCAACCGCTTATAAACTGTAAACCAATGCCATAAAAAACTTTTAATAATTACTTAATATGTGACTGTATGTTGTCATGGCATTTTTATAATATTGTGTGGTGCATCTATTTTAACTGTGTAAAGGGGATTTATGTAGTAAAAAAAAACAACAAAAAAACCCAACAATATTTAAATTAACTGTCCCTGCTTTTTTTTTGTCATTTCTGATTTAAAGAACACCCTTTATATCTTCTTCCACTACTTCTAAAGCAAACAATAGCACCGGCAAATGGTAGATTTATTTTATGTCTCATTAATTACACATTACATAACTAAGTAAACCTTTACAGATGATTCGTTTTTAAATGCCTTCCCTACTTTTCATATTCGATTACTAAATTTTATTCGGGCCATACTGCTTCTGTGAGTCAAGCTGAAGTGAATAGTGCCTTTTTAGAGGTCATATCAGTGCTGGCTCACATAACACAAACCCTGGCTAATCATTAACAGTGGCTTTTCAAAATAACCTTCTCTTTTCATCCACAGTTGATAATAACAACCTTGTGATCCACCAATTTCAACAAATTACTCCTCAACACTCATCTTTTCAGACACACTTACTACAAGCAAGTGTGTGTCGGTTTAGAAATCAGTGCTTTTATCTCTTTGGTTCTTACGTCATTGCTTAAACTAATATTTACTTTTAAAGCTTCTTTCCTCCTGCACTATGAAGGTTAACCAGTACCTGCACTCCTGCTTCTTAGCCCATATTTCTTTTGTAACACGGATTAGTGAGTGTCTAGTCATGACTCCAGCTATCAGATTTTTGCCTCTCCCTAATACTCTAATAGCTGTGGTGTCTGCCTGCCTGTGGCCGTTCACACAGAGGGAGTAAAGCGCTCCAACAGAGCGATTCAGCGTTGTGTTAAATTGCTGCCTTCAATTTGCGTTAGATTTATCTAAATCGCAATAAGAGCGTTAACCTTTACCTTCGTTAATAACAGCAGAGATATGTGAAATTGACAATGAGGGTGTGGAGAGCTTAAAAGCCAGATGAACAAACTAAAGAAATAAAGGAGTGACCTATCTATGGTTGTATCATCATCAGGCTACACACCCTTGAGCATTTTATGACCTTTCTGAAAGTCAGTACTAACTTAAATGCAACTAGAAATCGGACATAACAGTAGCTCTTTTACTATTGAGTCAAACCCACTTGTCAGTCTTTTGTATATGAATAAATACATTTACTTGTTCTGGGCAAAAGCTACTGTGTATCCCGAGCCTCACAAAGTAATAATTCAAAGCTGGATCACAGGATTATTTGTGTTCTATCTTCTGTTCTTAATATAGCTATTCGTAGCGTATACATATCAGTTAGAACTGTACACTTCCCTTTAAAATAAGTGATTTGTTGCCCGGACTGTGAGATTAATTCACTGTTATTATTTTTATTATTAGTTGTAGTAGTTGTGATACTAGTAAAAGTTTTTATTCAGCTTGAACCACTGCATGTATAACCCAAATCTTGTTTTCAAAATAAATCAAATAGTCAGTTTTGGAGTTCAGGCGTTCCAGTGAAAGATTGGCTCTGGGCGCACAAGCTTCCGTGATGTCCTTGAACGCAGCGCGGTCTTCCAGGGAGTGGCCCCAGCACCTGTCCGACCTGTTCTGGGGATATATGACGCCTGAGGAATTTCTCTCGCTGTCACGGTCCTTTGTTTAACGGGCTCTTTTTAGTGGGAGACAAGAGGGCGAGAGAGAGAGGGGGAAAGAGAAAGGGGGCAGACAGAAACAGGAGAGATGTCGGAACCAGCCGCCAACCCCGCTGTCAACCCCGCTGTCAACCCCGCTGCCACCTCGTTTCCAACGGCAACTATTACTTTACCTTTGGGACCGGGCGTGTTGAGGACCTATTCCGGAGCCCTCCTCTGTTTAGAAATAGTAAGTGTTGTTTTTATATTTAGAAAGGAGAGAGCGAACAAAAGGTGCACCTGTTGGTTTTATTCGTACATTTATCAGTGACCTCAATGTGTGTGTGTGTGTGTGTATATAGTCACTTTGTCTTTATTAATAATTGATGATTCTTGCAGTTAAAGTCCAGTTAGACATTTATTTGTAGAATTTTTTTCCTCCCATTTCTCTCCCTTTTTTCTTTCTCAGTGTCGTTGTCAGCGCTACGCACTGTGACTCTTCGTCACGGTGTTTCCTTACCAGCAGCTCTGTAACTCTGCTGGTCTACGAGCGTTATCTCCTTACGAACTATTTATGACTTTAAGACTTTAATAAGTGAGCAGATAACTTCTTGTTTGCATCTGCAGTGCCAGCAGTGAAATGCATCCTATAACTCGGCAAGGTGACCTCAACTCCACCTTTACATGCGTCCTCTAATCTTGGTGGTTATTTTACTAATTGTCTGTCGCAGATACAGCCTTATTAAACGCTCCTTCAGTCTGCCAATTTTTTCTTGTGACTGATATCAAACTTTGCTAATGCTAAAGGTGTTTCCACTGAATAAAACTTGTCATTATCAACGCTAGTCTTTCTCCAGAATGAGTCATTGTAGCTATGGCAGTTTGACTTACATTCTGTTGCCGATCGGTATCCAAATGCTCCAAGCAGCAACAACATATGCATCCTCATAGTCTGCTTTAAAACTTGCTGTACCTTGAAAACAATAAAACAGATTGCTTTTGTCAAGAAACAAAACTGACTGTAGCCTCAGGGTGTGTTTCAAAAGAACATTACAATATCATTTAAATCACTTTTAAGAATGCACAGGCTGATGCAGTAGTATAAAATAATATGTTTTGCTGACTCGCTGCCCTCATGTTACCTCTAAAAGAAAATGGTCTAAGGAATTTGCACACTGTGACGCAAGTAGATGAGATAGTAGATAGAAGCAGGCTCATTCAAAGCAGCCTTGCTAATGCAGTGAAAAAAATATAGGAATAACTAGAGCTGGGCGATATGACCCAAAATTCATATCTCGATATTTTTTTAGCTGGATGGCGATATACGATATATATCTCGATATAATTTTTTTAAGCCATATGGTAAGAACAAAAAGAGAGTTTAGTCAAAGCTGTGTCCCAGATGTCAATCAGGCACTTTTATTAACATACAGCATAGATGTACATGAAGAAATTACTCAAAAATAAATTATCAGCATTTATTAAATAATAATGCTCCATAAATAAAAGAACACAATGTTGTTTTTGTGCATAACAAAAAGCTCACAATTGTGCAGTCAAAATGTAAACTAATAGACGCTGAGCATAATAACAAAGACAGACAGATTTCACAGCTGCTCTGTTCCCAACTTCTACTGCGTGACTGACAGCCTGGAGTTTGAAATCCTCTTTGTAACCGTGTCTCTTAACAGGTGCCATTTATGGTCCTTATACACACACACACACACAATACGGTAATATTACGTTGAAGCACAGTACGTATTACTCCGCGATGCTCCATTACGGTAGCCGTAATGCTAATTTGCGGTAACTCGTTAACGGAGATTTGCCGTGTTCATCTTGTCGTTGCCTGCAGGTGAAGCTATGGGGGAGGGGGAGTTGTGCTCAGTGAAGGAGAGGCGAGGCCCAGTAACGCAGCGTAGAGACAAAAATGGACGAAAGAGGCAAACTTGCGGCTCCACAAGTATAATTATAACGTAACATAGACTATATCGATATAAACGATGTTGTCACATCTTATATCTCGTATGAAAATATATCGATATTTTTAAAAAAACTCGATATATCGCCCAGCTCTAGGAATAACTGCGTCCGTCACTAATGCAGGTTCTTGTGTGTGTCCCCAGTTATTTGGTGGTCTAGTATGGATCCTGGTGGCGTCGTCCAATGTGCCGGTGCCCCTGCTGCAGGGGTGGGTGATGTTTGTGTCTGTAACCACCTTCGTTTTCTCCTCCGCCTACCTCGCTCTCCTCATCACTGGTTTGGCTGACCGCATCAATACTGACTGGAACTTCTTGGTAAGCTGTTGATAGATTAGTTTGTCAAGCTTCCTGTCTGTCATCTTCTTTTTCTTTCGGTTGGTCCCTTTTGGGGTCGCCACAAAAGATCACCTGCCTCCGCATCACCCAATTCCTAGCATCCTCTTTTAAACATGCCAACTTGCACATTCATTTTGAGCCCCCTCTATAATGCACTCAAATGAAATATTTAAATATTTACCAAGGTTTGGTGTGCGATAAGTAAATCAGAGAGGCTCTGACTCAATCTGGAAAAGCAGCAAAGTCACATATCATAAACTGCTATGAGATAGCAGACAGTGATCTGAAAGAACCTGTAAATGGAATAATTTAGTTTAAAAAGAAAGGCAAGCCAGTGGGTTAAATTTAACCACTGGTTAATGTGTGTTTGTGGCATGCGCACTGGAGATCTGTTTAAGTGGGAAAACTGCAATCCAGTCAGTTTTACTGCATAGACGGTATTTTAGCAAACTGGTGCATTGAAGTTTCTACATATCAAATAAAGACTCCCCTCTTAAAGTTGAGTCAGTAAACCTGTTTAGACAATTGCACATTGTTATATTACAATAGACTAATATACGTATCACAGCTGTTGTCGGTTTTCTGTTTAGCTGGTTGAGCTAGCTGTTGAGTACAGTCTCCTTTATTGCATCTAAATTAATAGGCTTTGTCAGTGTGACTGCAGGTAAATTGTGTAATGTTCATTCGTTTGTTTTTGTTGTAGATATTCGGTCACATCTGTGAACTGTTCAAATCTTTTACATTTCTAGCACACTAGAGAACTTGGAAAATGACACAAGACATTATAGGGCTTTGAATCAATGACAAAAGGCAATGCAATGTTCACAAATGTATCATTTTTTACCCTGACTCTCGCAGGATTTATGGATTCCCTTGTTGGGTTATGCATCACTTTATATGGCCCACTGAGATAAGATAACTTCTTCATTTTACAATCACTCAATCGCTTTAAAGTGAAATGAGCAAAGCTTCAAGACATGTGACTGAAGATGCTACCCAAGACTGGATCAAAACATTGAGCATTCGAATTGAAGTAAAACATATAAATCACAGCAAAGGAAGCCAAAAAAGTTTAATTAGTGCAATAACTATGTTATGATGTTTAAATATAAGTAAAAATGCCAGAAGTTGTGCCTTGTTCTTGTGTTGTGATTATAAAGGACTCATGTCTGTGTCCAGTCTGGGCTCTCAGACAGAGCCACGCTGGCCTGAGGCTCTGAGCCCCGCCCCAAGAGCGGCTTGTGGTGTTGTTTGTTTTCATCTGAACAATGAGTGACATGGATGATGAGCTCACACTAAAACACAACAAAGACCTGCCTGTAGATCCACGAGGCTCACCGAGTCGGCAGCACAAACTCTCATTAAACATCTTTACACTGCACTAGTTTAAATCACTTCTTGCGTCGTCTTGTATGCCTCTCTTTGTCAATATAATTTGATATATATTCCAAAGTGCAAGAGGCCACGGTGACTAGAACACTGTTGTGCAAGTTGGGCTTTTATTTATTCCCATGTACTGGCATAAGGACCGAGTAATGAAATCTAAGCTGTTCAACAATTTTATCAAAAAAAAGAAGAAAAAAAGAAAACTCTTGCCTGTAGTTGTTTATCCCTGAAAGCTAAAAGTGCATAATGTGTTTCCTCTTCTTTTTCTCAGGATCTTTTTTACCATTTCATAGCTCTCCTCTTCTACTTTGCCGCCTTTGTGTTGGAGGCAGCAACAACAGCAGCTGCCATCAAGATTCTACCAAACCAAACCGCATGCATATTGAAACCTCGCGGCAATATTTTGACATTCCTGGATGGCAGGCAGTACAGTATTAATGTGGTAGCCACGGTAAGTCCTGTATATGTTGTCACATTCAGTCTCTGATATTGCAAGTGTTGTTGAAAGATTAAAAAAAATGTAATTTAGTGCTGTCAATAGATTAACTAATTAATCGCACAATTTTCTGTAATTAATCGCAATTACCTGATCAATAGCCTAATTGCAATTAACTTTATATTTAAGCTTGTAACTGACATTTATGCAACATAATGAAGTAAATGCAGAATAAACACAAAGACTTTTGGGGAGGACCTTCAAGTCCTTGACACGAGGAACCAAAGCTATGTAAAGCGTGTGTTCTCAACAATTTTAATAGGTCTGAGGTTTGTTGCAATCCACTTGGCAATTGCGTCAGTCAATATGTCCGAGGTAGACTTACTGAGTCCCCGATGCTCCGTGAGTGGTTTGTTGCAGCTGGGTGACGCATTAGCCAAAGTGCTAGCAGCATCCCCGACTAACATATGCTTCGCGTCAATGTGATATTTTAAGCTGGAAGTGCTTCGGTGAAAAGAAAATTCCTTCCTGCACAATGTGCATAATACTTTGTGTCGGTCGACTGTTCCGTCTTGTTATTTTTTAATACTCAAATTTCCCATCGAGAGGGCCAGTGTGCGTTTATCACCTTCAGCTGCCCATCACTACCAGATCAACTGCCCATTTGCGCATGTGCGAAGGTAACTCTGCTTGGACAAACTGCCCGACAAATGCATTGACAGAAACACTTAAGGGATTTTGAGTCATCCTGCACTCCAGATGCGTTAATTGCGATAAAAATTTTAATCGTGTTGACCGTGATGGCGGATTAATTTGTGTTAATGCGGTAATTTTGACAGCACTAGTTATAATATAGTTGCACGACTGCCAGCAACAGTACATGTGGTTTTACAGAAGGTCCATTCATTATAATTACCCCTTGCTGCTTTGGTTTTGGACATAGACTGTATATAAAAGACGAACATTCTTAAGTCAGTCGCTTTCTAATGGCCAGCAGGGGGGAATTCCTCTGGTTTCACATAGATGCCTGTCTGTATAGAAGTCTGTAGGAAGTGGTCCTCAGCCCCTTTGATCTGCCACCTTATGACCTTGTGGTCCCATTAGGCTTGAAAAGCAGGATAAAGACACTAGCCTGTCATCATGCCGTGTTTCCTTGCTCACCATGTCTGGGTTCAAAACCTCAGTACAACAACAGAGAAAATGCTCAGTTTGAGGCTTCTCAACACTTCTTCACTAACCAGTGAGTGCTGTCATGGTGACTTTGTCCACCTTTTACATACGGCCTGTGGTTTGCATTTAGATTTTTGCATACAGCTCTTGGTAACGTGAAAGCATGTGTCATGTTTTATAAAGAGAAAAGAGCATCTGTTGTGCCCAGCTTTTAGCTGGAACTGCCAGGCTATAATATTTGGCCTGGTAGTTCCATAATGGCCATAATGTTGGTTAACCCCCTTTCTTCTCTGTCCCAGATATTTGCCTTTGTGGTGACACTATGCTATGGCTGCAGTATGGTGATGGGCTTCAAGAGGTGGAGGAAGTAACTGCGAAAATGGACACAACTTGATTTTCCAACTTCCTGCTTCATAACTTCGACATGTATTAAAACATGAGCCACATTGTGCAGTGCTCCTTAGAGAGCTCTGCTACTGAGTTCGGCAAAGCGCACACTGTTATTTCCTATTACGACGCTCTTGTCAGAAAGTGATCACCACATCAAAGCTACGGTGGAAAAATATAGATGACGAAATTCTCAGCCTCAGACAAAACATCTGGCAAGATGTCTGGATGTTAATGTTTCTGCAGTAATTTATTTTGAGATATCGAAATCACGAAATTCACGTAAATTCACACAGGGCTGATAAAGGTATTTTGAGGACATGGATAAAGAACAGTACTTATAGGGCTCGTTATCAGCGTATAGATTTGATTTATTAACCGAGAGTTTTGCAACTTTTGATGCTAATCACTCAAAATTGATATGGGAAGATAAGGAACGCTGTGAGTGGTTATATTGCACAGGACTGTGAAACTAGTGAGGGTCATTAAAATAATTCAAATGATGCTCGAGTTTTGTTTTCCTCCCTGCTACGTTAAGCAAACAGATAATGTCCCAGTTTCTAAATCACTGCTTCACTGGAAGAAACAATTCCCATTTTTAGTTCCATTACAAATATTAGATTAGATTACTTTGATGGCACAATATGTTTCACAGACTACAAACAGCAGGCATATTCTTAATCCCAGTGTCGCTGACATACCTTGGTGCTAAGGCGCTGTGAACTCTGATTTTAACACTGCTGTCATGAAATGTTCATGTGGCTTAAAATGAAGGTGGATCTGGTGTTTGAATGTCTTAATATTTTTTGATTGAATGTTTTTCAAAATATTGTAACCTACTGCAGACTTGGTCATTACTGGTAATGTAGCTGACTTCAGTGACTTACAGATAAATAAAATCAATAATTTAACCTGTTCATTAATTTTTGTTAAAAAGTATATTTTAAATAGAATGTTTTAATATTTGACCTTAATACTTAATTGTGTTGATGCCTTATTAAACCGCTTAAATGAATAACTATCTTACTCGGTACGTGATTTATGATTTGTTTTTGCTGCATACTTTTGTTTGTGTTAGGTAACTGGAACATATTGTTAATTTAAAATAGTGTTAAATTAATATGTTTTTGATTGTTTGATATTTTAAATGCATTTTAGAGCAACAAATAAAAGTCGTAAATTAAAAAAATAAAACTAACTTGTCTGTCACAGTCAACAGTTTGTTTGTTTTTGGGGGTTTTTAATATTGTAATTAAGAGTTGCCAAAGTCAGAACATTTTAAATTACAGTGCAGGGTTTTATGAACGCACGAGTCTTGTTGCTGGGAGTTTCAATTATCATGTATAAGCTGGTTTTGACTCTTTTCAACTGTATGAAACCCTCCAAGTCCTCACTCTGACAGTTGGAGTTCTGTCTCCATCTTTTCCATCTATATATTTTAGCAAAATGTTTCTCAATCTAAAATAACGAGGCTTTATTGTATTTACAACCTACACAAAAATGTCCCTGCTTGTGTAAAATCCTAATCAGTAGAGCTAATTGTGATGTGATTATTAGCGGATATTTTTATTTTATTTCGTAATATTACATTTCCAGTTCCAGTTACCTTAGATACAAGTATATTTAAAAAGAAATTCAATTCTACATAATAGAACATTATTAAAAGTCATTTAGCCTTACAGGTGTTAACGTTGGGTAAATACAACCTCAGATGAACAAAACATGACATGTCACAGTGTTCCATTAATTATTTAACAAAAACTAAGTCAAAATACAAAAGCAATTTGTAGAGAAAAAAAGCTCCCTTCATCCAATAGCTATTACTGTTCACCTAATAGGTTTCTGTATGACTTTATCAGTCTCTCACATTGTTGTAGAGCAATTTGACCCACTCTGAAATTGCTGGCATATCCACTCTTGAGAACATTGTGGTATCACGTTAACACACATCCAGACCAGTAAACTGACATAACCTTTGCTTTTACAGAGGTTCCCACACTTGCAGCACTTGGCTGTTAGTTTCCTATTAATTCCTATGGAAGCAGTAACAAAATTTTTCTACACACTGCTTCTGCATTTTTAGCTTAGTTTTAGCTGAATAAATAATGACACACTGTAATATGTTGTAATATGTGTTTTTGTTCATCAGAGGCTGCATTTGCCTAATTTTAAGATCTGGTACGGATCAGATGACTTTTATTATGACCTGATATGCAAAACATTATAACTGAAAGGGTGTACTTTCCTTTGCAAGTCATTGTCCTGTATCTGTTTGAGATGAATTATTTCACAGGGCTTACTGGATCTTACAAAGTGTTGCTATAGTATATTTTTTCTAATACATAGTTATACATATTTGATTTCACTGTTACTCTACTACTACAGGATGCATATATAAGTCCTCTATGTTTCAAAATGTATCAGCTTTTGTGTTGAGAATGATTATGAACTTTTCAAGATGTATTGAATAAAAAGTATGAGTGCGAGTAAACTGCAATTTCTGCATGGAAATACAGCATATTCAGCATATTTCCCTCCTGGATTAATAAAGTCCCTTGCGGTGATTTTATCTTGTGATTTTTATTTCGACCACTAGATGTCGTGCTTTGCTAATAAAACTGTTGTGATTTGTTGCGTCACTTTTCTAAATTAACATATCCTAAACTATGTTCAGTTTAAATAGCAACTGAATTTGCACCAACAAGAATGTATGATGATGTATTTTTGAAATAATTTGCTTTATCACTGCGGTCTCAATATTTTCGAAGTCAAACTACATTTATAGGAAATAAAACATTTTTGAAACACGTTTCTGATTCATTGAAATAACACGTTCAGTCGTTGTTTCTGTGCTATTTGAACTAAAAATTAAACAAACAAACAAACAAAATCAGACTTGCTTAAGGATACGCTAGAAGTCACTTGTAAACGTGCGTTACTTCACCTGCACATCTGCAGCAGCCTAAACCGGAAGTAACAAGACTCCTTCGTAGGTACTTCACAATAAAAACCAAAAATAAAAACCTTGAGCTACCACCAGGTCGTAGTATTCAATTTTAAATTATGTTCGATTGGTTATTTGTGTCTATTAATGATATAATTACAACGCCGAACAAGCTATGACCTTAGATCCTCCAGTAAGTTGATGCTTTATTTTGATGACAAACAGGCGATCGGAAGTGCACTTTTTGTATCTTTCGGCTAGGCTTGACGGCTCGTTACTGCTTTTTCTCCCTCTCAGTGTTGTGAAGTAAGGGCAAACCTCGGGTGTCGATATTAAAGCTACCTGTCAAGCTGCGGAATAACGTTATCAGCTGAACATCGTGGATTTTATGCGTTTCGATTGGCAGACTTCCAAACAGTATCTTGGCGCTTCAGTTATGGATATGAGCGGGGCGGCGTGGAGGGGAGAGGGGGATTTAAATTTCTTTTCGTCCCGACAGCCTCTTTTGATTTGAAGTAGTTACGGTGCACCTCAGCAGAATAAAACGGCCAGTGTTTCCTCGCGATAAAAGTTACTAGAGCAGTCGACGTTATTTCTCGCGGGTTTCCTTGATTTTTTTTTACGAATCAGTTTTAGGGTTGTGTAGAGTTTGTGTTTTTCGTGGAGAGCGGAGGAGGTGAAGTGAAAACGGCTCTCGGAGTCGGGACTGACCGCTGGAGTTGGTCCTGAAAAATGGAGGCTGTTATCGAGAAGGAATGCAGCGCGCTCGGAGGACTCTTTCAAACTGTTATCGCAGACATGAAAGTAAGCCTTTTAAACTTTACACTATCACTTAATTTACCAAAGAGCCACATCCAAAACATAACTAGCTACTTGACTCCCCTAACAGCAGCCTGGTAACTGGTAAACGAGAGCCGTGGTTGGTTAGCTAAGTTTAAACTTACACTTAGAGCCAGGCTTTTGATCTCAGCTTAAAATCAACCCTAACCTCTTGTATGCATTTATACGAATAGAAAAATGATTTTCACTTGATGGTTATCAGCTTGTGTGGCCATAATGTAAATTGCCCTGCTTCTTTTGTTTTGCTTTTTTGCGGTATGTGTTTTGTTACGTTTCAATGCAGTCTTCTTATTTGCTCCAGTTTGAAGCAGATGTAGTGACCAACATTAAAGGCTAACTGGGGCAGTCACAAAACTAGGGCGTCTTGTTTTGATGTTATTTTTTGACAGAGCTTGGCTGATGAGACAATTAGCTGATTCCCCAGCTGTTGTGTTTGCCTAATGGAATGCCCGGGGACCTAGCTGTCAGTGTAGAAACCTACCCACAGGGTCTGAAGGCTCTGACATGGCCTGCCTGATGGAGTCAGAAAGTTTGTTATGAGACCTTCTTCACGCCTCACTCCCTGCTCCACTGAATTTTTTTTTTTTTTGGTTGTCAGGCCACTCTGCTTGCAAGGTAGTGCCAATAAAAATGTGCAAATGCACGTAGTAATCTAAACAAAAAAGATTCAAATTCCCATTGTCTTTTATGGCACAGCTGATGAAGATATGCCTGCCTACTGTAACCTTTCACAGTATGTAAGCCTAATCTGTTAAGGAGTGATGGCAGGATAGGGTAGATGCAGGGGAAGCTCATTCGTCTTGGTGATGTTTAGAGAGAGAGAGTCAACAGGAGGTTTGCAGAGGGGACCAGGATGACACGATGAGAGAAGATGGGCAGAGGTGATGTAAGGGTGACTGCATTATTCAAAGAATGATAGAGACCATCCCTAGTCTCTACTACCAGGAGTAGTAGAGACTAGGGATGGTGTTTGGGTGTAAAGTTTGACAGCATAACATAACATTCCTCAGGCCTCTGACAGTAGTAACACATTAATGGCAAACATGTGCTCATGCTATAGTCATCATTTTATCTTGTGCTCCCTTACTAGCTCCTCTTGACGATGGATTAGGCCACTTGGTCTCTTTAATGGTTTTGATAAAAGACTCTTCAGCTATTTTCAGCCCGGGACCTGAATTAGGAAACATTTAAAGCCCCCCTATTGGGAACCAGGCTCATTATACCATAGTATTAGAGCTAAAAGACATCTCTGACCCATTTTGAAATCTAACACGCGCAGGACGTCGTTGAGCCCATTCCTGTTTTTCAGTTAAATGTGTCTGTGCAGGAAATATTGAACAAAACATGGGTGAAATGAAAGCCAGATTTTTGGGAGAGCCAATGATTTTCATTTGCATACAACTGATTGATTCATTTTTAGCTTTAATTTATTTCCAGAAACCCTCAGGTCTGCTGTTGATAAGGTGGAAAAACATGTTATTTTGGGGTTTGGTTGCATAGGGAAGCCTAAACCTTAGTTTAGATTTGTTTAGCCCTGCAGGTGAGGTGAGGCATCAGTATGACCTTTATCGGTTTAATTCTTATGCAACTGTGGGAAAAATGAAATCTGATCATGTCATGAGATCTTGTCAGTCAGTCATGATTGAGTCTTTTTTTCTTTTTTTACTTCCACAGAGCAGCTACCCTATTTGGGAGGACTTTATCACCAAGGCAGGCAAACTGCAGTCGCAGCTCAGGTGAGAGCATGTTTTTGTGCATGTGTATGTGTGTTTTTATGTCTTTTACTCATAGAGGTAGATATTGCATAACCTAATAGATGGGGGCATTATCATTCTCGAGACTAATCACAACAGGTTATAAATTTTTACAGGCTAAAGGAGATTACTTGCACATGAACATCTTTGTATTGCTGTGACCATTTCCTCTAAATGGACAAGAGGAACTAGCACAGCAGACCCACTGGATCCCCTTGTTATGGTGGTCTAAGGGTTTGGGTTTTTCCTCAAATTTGTTACCTGTCTGTGTCATTCTCTGAAGCTTCCATGTCACAAGCTTAATCACCAACAAATGAAAACGTGACATGTGCAGTTTAATGATAAGACTGTAGCCTTTTCTTTTTCAAAATTGCGAGGTTTAACAGGTGCATATTTTCATCTGTGTGCTGAATGTGACAAACAAACGGAGAATAACACCATATTCACAAGGGGATGATAAAATAAACATAATATATACGAAAATCTAAAGATTCGGGGTTTACAATCTTTTTTTAACAACAAGTACATCACTAATCGTTGCATTTGTGATGACGTTTGAGCAAATTCAGATAGGTGGGATAATAAACACAGGGCTGATTAACTAAAACAACACATTATTTAGTCTAATAATAATAATATCTCATGCACGCCAATGGCACAATTAAGTGAATAAATACATATATCCTGGTTTTTGCCTTCATCACTTACACAGCTGATGATTCGCTTGCAAAATATGGGGTATTGAAGAATTGCTCTATAGCAATATCAGTCTCTAACATGTATGTGTCATGGGATAGACTCCCAAATCACTATTGCGTAACTTCTATGGTACCTCACGAATGAGCAATGGAATTTACACAAACGTCTCATCCATTAGCAATACTGCACAGGGGTCTTTTACATTTCCCTCTTCATCATTTTCCCGTCTTTAGGACATTCCTCTGTTGTACAGTTACACACCTTTTGCCGTTATTATTCCAAGTCGTCCTCTAACAATGGATGCCAATCCCAGCCACCTCTCCTAGTAGTTTTTAAGTGGGCACGTGTCACCAGTCCAATAACTTATGACAGCTGAAATAAAAGCTCATTGTCCATTGGGTTCTGCAAACACAAGTGTCCTGTGGTTTCAATTATTCTTTGATTAACAGTGCATGGCATTTTTCTTTCCATTTAAGTGTCCACGTGTCCTCAAACAGACTAACAGGGACAGCTGTATAAAGGCTCAGTGACTTAACAATTCTTTCCAAGAGGAATTCCATGTCCTCTTTGTCCATTTTCTCACTATTAGGGCTGATTAATGGTGATATGTTATTCAAGCGTCTCCATCATTCAGGGGTTAAATATGTGACCCTGGCATGCTAAGGCTCAGGGGAGTATTTGTGACCTCTTTGCTAATGACTGGTTGTTTAGCAGAACAGTGTTTGTGTGTCTGGGTCTCCGAACATTGGTAAAAGTACAAACCTGCTGATTTTGACTTGGGGTGGGGTTTACACTAGTGAGTTTACACTAGGATCTTTTTATTTAGTCTCAGTACACTAGTGGTAGCTGGATGATTGTTTGCCTTCTTCGTGGCATGTAATGTATAGTCATTGTGTCAGTTGGACAGCTCTGTGAGGATGAGCCAGTTGATGCTCTCAGAAAACATTTCATCCTTCACAGGATCATTTTAGACTTAATGTTTCTGATTAATCTTGGCCTACACCCGCTACAGTCTGCAGTGGTTGTTGCATATGGGTGCCTTTAATGATGCCCTTGCTGCTGGATCACTAATAAGTGCAGGATTGCTCATGGTGACCTACAAATAAGACTAATTCTTTTGCCTTTAAAGCCTCTCTCAAGCCATTACAAATGCAAAAATAGCCCCTTTGACTACATCACAACCCCCAACCCACAGTCCTCTGTAATCTGTTTGGGGAGTGGACTACATAGAGGGGCGCACATACACACAAACGCATACGCAGAGTACGACACAAACACACCCACCTTCCCTCCTTGGCCTGGATAAGTGACTAGCCAGCGGTGTTAGCGGCATATGTCTGTGTGTGTAATGATGCCCTAAGGCAGACTACTCTGTAATTTAGCCCCTCTGCCCTCCTCTCCCCTACGAAGTAACTAGGAAATCAACCAATTACAGTGTTCGGGTAGTTCTGTCATTTTTTTCCCTCTGCTCTTTGTGGTTCTAAAGAGTTTCACACACACACACACGCACAAATATATACACATGTGTTTGCGTATAGAACAGAGCTTTGAAGAAGGAAGGCAGGGTGGAATATAGGCTAACTGATTTCTAATGACAGTCCTCCTTTAACTTGTCAGTGTTTGGTCTGTTTGGTGTACCGAGGTTGACACAGCTGTGTCCAAGCTGGACTTTGATACGGTCCCCCACCAGTCTGCTTTTAAGTTCATTTTCTGTTGAAAGAGACCAACATAAACCTTAAAAAGACAGCTCGTGTTGGATTTGAACTATTTTTCTATCTTTAGAAAAACTTACTTGGCTCAAATAAGCAGTAGGATATGTATATAGATTCATTTATTGATAAAGAGCTATCAATTTGAGTTGAACAGACCCTCTTCCTACTCAAACTTGCTCCAGTTTCTTTCCAGTTTCTGCTGCACTAAGAATAGGGCTGTGAGGGCAGTGGTGCTGAATGTATCATTGTCAGAAAGTGCACTTTGCTGGACTGTGTCAATCTGTATAGGGAGTTTGAATTGGCTTGACCAAAGCCTTCTGGAATAGTTATGTTAAAGTCATTTATGCTAAATCAAGAACAGGGGTGTGTGCAGATTTTAAGACCATTGGTAGAAGTGAGGTCACTATTGTACTGGTGTCGAGAGCCGATTCTTTTTTTTTTTTCTGTCTTATTTTTGGCATGTTGAGACTTTTTTTAAATTTTTTTATCATCCATCCATTTTATCCGTTTCTAGTCCTTATGTGGGACTGTGTCACAGGACCAGCACTCTGAGTAGTGATAGTCAGACCTCTCTCTCCTCAGCCACCTCATCCAGCTCTTCTAGGCATTCCCAAGGTATCCAAAAGACATAATCTCTCCAGCATGTCCTGGATCGGCCCTAGGTTCTCCTCCCAGTTGGGTTAGGGTTACCAATTTTCTTTGTGTTGTAACACAAAAAGGTCACAGAGCTGGAATTAATGTTAAAACTAGACTAATAGCATTTTCTTGCAAAAGTATGTAGCAGATAAAAGCAGATAATCATCACAAGTAACGGTTAACTACCACATATTGTACTTAAGTTGTCTTGAGCCAGGGTTGCTGAAAGCAGTGTTTGCACAAGTCTGCTTTGAATTAATGACTTAAACTTGACTTTGCTGCAAATGCACGTAAAATATGATCCATAGACCAATGTGTGCATGTTATAAATTAGTGGGGGCAGATATCAGTTAGAGGTTGTTCTGGTGCCCGCACTGGGCTTGAAATAGAAAGGAATCTATGTCTGCCTGCGCGTATGTTTCTTTTTCCATTCGCAGGACACACCCCAGGATCTCTTGGTCAGCTCTGAAACAACACAACACTTGTTAGGCAATATTGCATTAGTTTTTTTGCAGCGATAAAGAAAAAGTTTTGTCCTTTGAAGGATGTTAGCACCTAACAGCCCTGCTCTGACTAATCTTTGCATCAGGGTTGTTTATCATCTGGTCTGCTTTTCCTTTCTGTCAGCCTTGCATAAGGCCCCTCTGAGATATCTCCAAACAACTTTATTGAAACAGTGAGATACAAATGCACACTATATGTAAGTCAGCATTAGGAATGTATGTGAAGCAGAATTTATTTCCATCACTTGTTCTTGATTGAAACCCAGTTTCCTTCTATCCCAAAAGATATGTATTAATAGAAAACGATTTATTATTGCGCTCCTGATAATACTGTGAGACATAAAGCAAACGGTGTCAAGTCAATGCTGTAGAACCAGGGTTGATTTTCTAATTAGCTTATTCCTTCATTGTTTCTTCCTGTTGTATCCAGGATCCAGCACTACCCACACTGCAACACAACTGCTGACAGATTGATTGAGGTTTAGGTGTGTTGTGCAAAAACCTTTCAGCCTTGCCTTGTATGTGTCTTTGGATAAACATCTATTTTCATGCCTCCATGCTGGCGACAGCCCATTCGTAGCCTGAGGCATTATGCTTTCAGTCACCATCATCCATGCAGAAATGTAATATCCAAAGAATGCCTGGAGCAAAGTTAAGTAAAGTAAAAATGTTTAATGGGAAAAATTGATAAAGAATAAAAGTAGGGGGGCATTGTGACAACAGTTCATATTTGTGCAGATGTCTAATTAGTGACACTAAAACCTTATTTGAATGTATCACCTATTATTGCTGGAGAAAAAGTTAAAGAAGGCAAGTTTGAGATGATTTGGACTTGTACAAAGGAGGGATGGTGAACAGAGGAGGAAGACCATGGAGACGGTTCATGGATGTAGTGACTTGCAGAGGGTTCATATGACAAAGAAGGATGCTAGGAATAGGATGAGATGGTGGCAGAAGACCCTTAGAGGGACTATCCAAAAGAAGAAGGAGCCTTTATGAACAGAAAAAACATGGATGGAACCTGACTATACGATGGTGGCTACAACCCTGATGTGTTATTGCTATTTCTGTAGTACATTTTTCTTGGAATATTAATACTTTGCAGTTCTGTCCTGTAATCAGTTATGTGTTGTTGTTTTTTCCTGTTGTGAAACGTAGTTCCTAGTGGGAAACTCCCAGGTTGTGTTATGAAGGTTTTGTCTTCACCCATGGAAGTTAACAAGTATTTGACAAATTAACATCCCCTGTGTTAGAACAAACAATCTATTGTGGCTGGGAGTGCTGTGGAAAATTTCTCATCAATTGTCTTTCTTTGTCTGGCACGCATGACTGATTGCGGTTGCCTAGTCTCTGTTTGGTAGATCTGATATCACATACATGCACGTGCCCACACCGAGAGCCTTTCATCTATTTATACCTGTGATCTTAATCAATGGGAGATCTGAAGTACGTTAACTGTCGAACCCACTGACAAGTTAAGCCGCCTGCTGCGAGCACGCACAACAGCTGGTCTGCCGGACAGCCAGGTCGGCAATCAAGTTGGTGTACTAGGAAGACAGTTTCTGTAGTGAGTAAAACAGAAAGTAATCAACACAAGACTTCCATTCATTTTTATGATGCACTGGATTTTGCCCTTTCTGTAATCTGCCACGATTAAAAGGTAGTTTATACTGCACTTGCACTTTGCTAAGCGATGCAAGATGACCGGAACGCCGGTTTAAGTTGCACACTCGCTCTTCCATTTCACAGCCGAACAGGGTAGATCCCATTGATCCTTTCATTGACCTGTAAGTGTGGCAAACTCGAGAGCCGCTCTGCTGAGCCAGACAGATTCCAGTGGTCTCTTAAGTAATTGCATAGACATTCCTCACACAGCAGGGCACATTCAAGTTTTAACCTAAATACACACTAAACAATATGTTCAGGATACTCTAGCACATTTATGCCATTTTCACACATGAATTTCGGGGTATTTTTCCACAGTTGTCCTTTCTCATATGTAGCACACAGCAGGAAAGGGTCCGCTAAAGGAAGTGATCGCGGTTTAGGCGAGAGAGCTGCCTGGGTAGAGCATGTAGGAGGCAGCACACGTGATGTCCACTGTTTTAATGGTGAACGTAGCAGAGAGTTATCGGTTATGCTGGACTGCACTAACGTCTCCCTGTTGGGTGGCTCTTTTCATCTTAAAATGATCAGATTTGTTTGTGTCTTTGACTACCATCACTTGTATGCTGCAGTTCATTTTTTTTAGTACATTTTTTTGTCATTTTATTTTAAATCAACCTTTGTCTTTCTCATTTCTTCTAGGGCGACAGTGGTTGCCGTGGCCGCCTTCCTAGATGCATTTCAGAAAGTGGCCGACTTGGCTACCAACTCAAGAGGTAGGAAGTTTCAGTGTGTAGCTGGTAGTAGTATTCTCCATCAAACCTACTGTTCGTCTCTTACACGTTAGACCGCACTGCTCACAGGGATAAAACTGTTGCGTCATTGTTTGACAGTCTATGTGTCTTATTACTCGTGCGTCACTGTGTTTGTGTAGCTCTGCTGTGCTTCTGTCATATGGGTAGTAAATCACTCAGTACCCTGTTTGAAGCTCTGCTGCAGGCTTTTGTCCTGCACCTCTACCCCCCTCTTCTCTGCTTCGTTCAACAGACCCCCACCTACACCCCACTTCGGCTACATCTGGACTCTGTGGTAGCATGCTTTTATTCTGTATGTTTATGAGAGCGTAAGGGAGAGGGTGAAAGATCTCATCCCTCCCCAGCCTTGACACCTCCAGCCCTGCACCAAACTATTAATAGAAACTGAGATAGACATACACATTCATCACCTCACTCACAGCAAAGAGAACGAGAGAAGAGTGTACGGAGCTAAAGAGAGAGTCGGGGGAGTGCAGGGAGTCTTTGCTCTCTTCGCTCTCTGGTGTTGAACTCATACAGTAGACTGTATACTGTTGGCTTTGAAGGAGTCATATTCAGTTAGCTTAAGAGCATTGCGTCATTTTCTTTGTGCTCTTTCATCACTTTCCATTTTTGTTATCTTTATTTATTTATATATATATATATATATATATATATGGTAGGGGTATCATATACCACCCCTCATTTTTTTGTTGCTCTGTTTTTCAGACTTGACTAAACACCTAGCGATTCAGAATAGAGGCAAACATGGATAATGAGTTATAATACACTGCTGCATGTCTGGGACACAGGTAGATAACCTGTCCATAAGAACTTTACTAATGAGTCTCAAATCCTAGATTTACAGATCGAATTTAAAATAATCCATTATACAGAAGTTACATATTAAACCTTTTGTGTGAATTATTGTCAGTAGCTTACAAAAGCTTTGACAGTATCTTATAGCAAAGGGATTTTAGTCTGCTTATCACTGCATTATCCTCTAAAATGCTTGTATAAAAATGCTTTAAACTAATAGAGATCGAACTATAATACCATCAAACCTACATGGGCACACATGCACTCTTTGTCTACCTAATGGCGGTATTCCTGCAAGACAAGGTTGTTTGATTTTCTGTGGTGATTAAAGACTTTACTGAATTGGCTATGCACTAGTGAGCTCAGAGAGCTGCTGTAATGACAACATGTGTTGGAGAGATAATGGGGAGAGAAGAACACTGAGTAAAGATGTGTTCTTTTGATATTTTGAAACAGTTTGTTATGCCCTTTGAGCCAAACTGTCAAAAGTCTATTTATGTCGGAATCCAAGAGCACATGCTCCAACTGAAGTGTTTTAGTGGTGCACCAGTTGTTACCCATCTTAGCAGAGTTAGCCTGAAATCTACACAGTTTTCCTTACTTTCCCAAACACTTTGATGCGTTCATTAACAGAAACAGAGAGACATGTTTGGAGTTTTCCACTCCTCTGAAAAACAATGATACTGTATTGCCCCAAATAAATGTGGAGGCTGTCAGATTATCAGTAATATATGGTCGATAAAGGAGAGATTAGGCAAGTCTTATTTCTTGCCTCAGATTTCTCAGGATAACAGTCCGTTTTAAAACAGTTGAAGTAATTATTATTCAGAGACAGTTGGCACTGAAAGTGTTCGGTTAGCTCAGTTTAACTGCAGGAGAACGTTAGGAGACTTTGAACTTGCTTTTAGTCATGGATTAAATAAAACTGTAGTGGGCAGGAAAAAAGTCAGGTGTCCCAGACGAGTCTTCAGTGTTGAGAAAAAAAAAGGTAGTGATACCATGTGCAGTTTTAACAGCTAAACTTAGCTTTCAGTGGGACTCAAAGATTACATGAACCATCAGATTTGTATCCATTAAACTTGTTTTAATTTCTTTAAGTAGATTTTTTTTATGTATACAGACTTCAGAGGGGCTAAAATTGGCTAGATTTTTAGGTCTTTTTGGGAAACAAATCTTTCAACATCTCACTTCGTCTCGTTCAAGATCTTACTGATGCTTGTGTTGAAATACAGTAAATATTTCTTTTTAAATGTCATAGTCTGTGTGTGTGTGTCTTCAGGTGCTTCTGAGGCCTCACGTTTATGCAGTACATTGTGACCTCTTTTATTTATTTCTTTTTATCTACTCCAATCTTCTTGTCCTCACATGTGCACATATTAAAGGTCAATTAACATCTTAATCATAATAAGAGAGGTTTCGATTGCCCTTTTGGGTAGTTAATGTGTTGTATTGCCTTTTATATATTGGGAGGATTATAGTATAAAAAGATTTAAGGGGTGATCTATAAAACCGGCAGACTTTGATATCTGACAGCAGGTACTTTTATTGGCGTTAACATGAAAGGACTGCTTTATCAGTCAGATTATAGAAGCAGCATGAGGTTCGACTTTGCTTTGTGGTGTTTTATAAAAACTGCGACATGTGAGAAGTGCACTCCAAATTTTATCTTTGGTGCTTTCAGTTTTTATGGAACAGGACAGTAGGTGTGTGTGTGTGTGGGGGGGGGGGGCAGATTTGAACCTAACCTGTCACGTGCTGATCCAGGTAAGCCATGGCAGCACCCCATCCAAGATTTAGTTTTAAATAATGCATTTAAATGTACACAGGCTGGTGGGTGTACAACCTTCATGGAGATATGTTTGCTGCGTATTACCCTACAAATCATTACACATCCCTGCACATAAAATCCTTTCATATCCTCTTAGTCCTCTAGTATGAAGTTAGGGTTTTTTTGACTCCACTTAAACTTATTTTTAGCACTGGATGGCTTTCATGTGCAGCAGCAGGTGTGAGATGCAACCCAAAATGCTCCTGTGTTTTAAAGGAGAAATGTTGAGCTAGAAAGAGATTTCAGCACCACCAGTGGTAATTTCTTTGCCAATAAAAACACACTGAGACTGCCATCCTTCTCTGGGGAGCAAGCACGGAAACAAGTGGTGATTTAAAGAAGATCAAATTTGCATTTTTCAATCAAGACTGTCTAGATTAATTTTGCTGTGCCGGTTGGCTTTGTGTAGGTCGGGGATGTTACCCAGAGGGACACCCTGTGAGTGGAGTGTTGGGAAACAAAAGGATAGCATGCTATACAACACAGTAGTGTCTTACACTGGTATTAGGTTTTAATTATATTGTTTCTCTTCTATAATCAGAGTTAGATACTTGATGGTCTTTGTAGACCTTAAAATAGAAGTTTACTGTCCCATTGGGAATAATAATTAGGTTGTATAAAGTGTCTCAAAACACCTTAAGTTATCTGTTTGTATGATTGACCAGTATTATTGTTGTTGTTAGAAATATGCTCTTCATAGACTATCTGCTTATCAAAAACCTCAACGATTCTTCGACTGAAGGAGCATCTTCACTAAAGAGCTGAAGATGAACATGTGCAGTAAACGTCGCACTGAGTTATTGTGGAGATCAGGGTTGCTGGCAATAAAAAGCTGTAAAACAGTGGTCGCCTTTGACAGCTCCCTGAGTTCCAGTACTAAAATGAAAGCACCTTTTTCACAGAATCTAACCCTTTTCTAATATTTTCCTTGGAAAATAGATTTTTTTTTTTACCGACTCTGGCTTCTCTCGTATATTTTTATTCCTCGTGCGATAAGTCAGTTGCTTTATCAAATTAGGATGTAGCCATATGGTTTCTTGATTACTGCTGACAGGGTTTTGGAGTAGCTCTCTCAGGCCTGTTTAGTGGCTATATAAATAAAATGTTTGCTACAAATTACATTCAGACACTATTCTACACTTATTCCCCTGAGCTCTTATTGATATTGAAGTGCATTAAGCCCACTGAGGCAACCTTTAGATTGAAGAAATTGTGTAAAATCTCAGTAGTGCTTTGTAGCCATACTGTAATTGTTTCAAGCAAAACACACTGGTCTTTTAAAACAACCCCCCGGTGTTAACATTAGTAAATAGTCATTGCATGAGCTAATCATTGTGGTTTAATAAAACGCTTCAGCCAAGTTTTGGATGTAGTCCAGCGAAAGTCTGTAGCAATATAATTATTAGCTGTTGCTAGATGTTTCTGTAGAAATGTGATTTATAGTGTTTGAATTCAGTGATGAGGACCAGATGTATTGATAAAGATTAGCAGAAGAGAAAAAGCATGCGAACCTCGAGCATTACGCCAGTTTCTGTAATACATGGACCAAGCTAAAGACACATGTATTACCAAAATAAACTCAAAAGTTTATTGTCTACAGTTGTAAAGGTCTAAGCTTACTGGTTTATTAGTTGAATACAATCAAGGAACTCGAATGTCAAGTGGATAAAGTTTAATAAAAGTAACAAAGATTGACTTTAGTTTTAGGGCAAAGCATTTCTTATTCTAAGGTAGACGATAAATTACTCCTTAAGCTTCTGGACATTTTCTGTGCTGTTGGAAAAACCAACATCAGCACTGCAGACCAGACCAAACCATCAGCTGAAAGATTCAACATAGATAAGGTTGTTGGATTTCTTTTGTCTCTGATTGTTAAACCTACTTAGAAAACTTAAATCTGTAGCTACCCTGGATTGCATTGGTTTCAGGCTCGATTGTATTTAAACACGATTCATCAAGTGATGCTAGTTATGCTCAGGAATTGCTCTTTAGTAAGCTTTTTTCTTCACTGTTGACTTCACTCTTTCATTTATCCTGCACACACGCACGCATCTACAGAGCCGTTCTGGCCTTGAAGCAGTGTGACAGTGTTTGTGCTAATAGGTATAATGGTTCTATTTGATTTAAACTCATGTGAAAACGTTAATGATTAAACATGTTTTGAACATGTCCTCCTGTGCCCTAGAGACTGGCAAACAAGCTGACACTAAGAGGTGTCTGTGAATTTACTGAAGGAAAAAGAGTGACCTTCTTTTAGTTAGTTATTAAATTAGATTCCAGTTGACGGTGCTATGATTTGATTCCACGGATACTCACAGGCTTGTTTGCTTCCAAAATGGAAACCATATACAACTCTAATTCCAAAAAGAGCTGGCACAAAAAATGTAAATAAAAACAGAACGCAGTGATTTGCAAATCTCATAAATCTGTAATATGTTCACAATACAACATAAAAACATGTCAAATTTCTAAATTGAGGAACTTTATCATTATTACAATACAAACAAGGTCATTTATTTGCAAATTGTGTCTGTCATCATTTACATTTTAAACAGTGCTCTAGCTTTTTTGGAATTCGGATTTTCGTATTGATTTTTTTCAAGATTTAGAGTTAACATTTAACGTTCCTCTCCTTTTTTTAAAAATATATTTCTGAACAAGGTGCTGGGTGGTAGATGAAAAACAAGCTGAGGTAGTGTTTTGCACAACTTTCGCTTTCCATGGAGACAACACAAGGCAGTCTGGAGTGTCTATTTCCTGACTGCAAAAACTTGAAACAGTAGCGGTCATTGGTGAAGAAGGAGACAAAGCCTTATTGAATCCCTGAAGAGAGAGAGAGCGATAACAGGGACACGAGAACAGACAAAAACAGCTTTTCTGGAGAATAATCCTTTCTCTTGTTTCATCAAGCGACAGTCCATTTTCCATGTAGATCTTCTTTCCCTCTGTTTAGTATCAAATTATAGATGCATCATTGTTTCCTCTTTTACAGAAAGATCTTGTGTGTCTGTATCTGTTTCTGTGTGCCTGTGGTCTTTTTTTAGCTTGTTTGTGTGTACATGTATATCTGTGTTACCTTTCTCAAGGCAGCCGCAGTGAAACAGCTGACGGCATCTGGCCTGCACAGAGAGATGATCTCACTGTATGCAACAATTGAGACACCAAAAGCTAAAGTTACAATTAATAATATAAAGAGATGTTTACACTTTATAAGAACTGCATATTGTTGGAATGAAGCGGTCTCTTCGATGAACCTCTTGTCTCGCAGCTGTCTCCAGCGTCACTGTGTTGGACTGCATATGGCGACAGCAGTCCTTGTACAAGCGTGCAGCCTCAGTAAGTTTGGCATGACTGAAGTTCAATATGATGGAGTGTCGGTCTGTGGGGTGAGGCATTCTCTGGAGAGACAGCCCAGCGACATCAAGGACAGCAAACTGGCCAGACAGGAAGGAGGCTGACTTGTTAGCAATCCCAAAATTTTCAAAATAAGATGAGCAACGATATTTGTCCACGAGTAAAGTGATGAGAGGTTGTCCTTTTCTTTTGGACAAAAACGGTAAAGATAATAATAGGTAGTATAAAAGATGGACGTAGCCACCATGACATCACTGATTAGTTAGTGAAGCCTCAAGCTGTTTTTTTTTTGGGGGGGGGGTTCTCTCATCGCCATCTTGGTGTTTTGACATCAGATGTGCCAAACAAGGAGTGGATATGATTGTGAAACCGAGGACTCCACAAGTTCATTGACAACTTATTATCCAATGAGCACACGCTAGATAGTCCGCCTTTCTGACTTGTGCAATGCCCGTCGATTACAAAATAAAGTTAATGTTTTATTCAATGAAACTAGTGATTAAGCCCATTAAGTTTCCAGGAAAGTATTTACTGAGGTCTATACATTTCTGTCTTTTATTATATCTGTTATTTAGCCCATATTAGCAGTTTGTCCAAATAAGGTCTGTGTGGGAAACAGTGCACTTGTCTCTCACACCTAATTTCCCCAGAAGAGTTCACAGCAATAAAAATAATCCATTCAGTTTCACAAGCAGGTTGGCAGGTGTTAGGATTCTGTCGCTACTTGTAGAGTGTGTACATACCCAGTGTGCTCTTTAAGTGTGTGTCTGCATGTGGATGTGAGCCTGTGCACATACAGTATGTTAATCCCCGTGACTCTGTCAGCGGCTCTGATGTTGAGTCTGTTTGGACACGTTTGAGTCCGTGGAGATGAAATAGACACCTGCCACAAAGCTTACTTGTAGAAGCCTGTTGGATCTGTTATAACCTAAAAAGATTAGTTAGCAACTTTTTTTGTAGAGCTTATAATTACTTTAATCCTCTTGTGATCTATATCAAATACATAATCAAAATAAATGTTCCATGAAAACATTTTTTAAGGCTCTAACCCTAAAGGCCAGATATTTTATTGTGCTCCCATGGTGTAATATTAGTTAGCTGTTATTAAAAGGATAAATCTCATGCACATCCTGTCTGTTGACATCCATCTTAGCTGTCACTTGCAGTAATTACAGGCATGCAGTGGAGGAAAAACAAAACATCAACTGAACACACACCAGTAGACTGACTGGAAGCCTCCCAGCTTTACAAAGCTTCTGTGATTCTTGGACTCTCCTTAGACATAGAAGTCTAAAGTATTCAGAGAATAAAAGTGTATAGTATGAATATTGTTGTCAACACAAGTTTCAGGAGTTTTACCAACAATAATGCCAGTGCTTTTAATTCTACAACATTAAGACCACTAATGGCGAGATGACTGACACTGATCATCTACATAGATTGCAGTGTTTTGCAGGGAAACGTCAGGTCTAGGTATTTGTGTGGATGTTCCTAACTCCTCACCCTCTCTAATTGCAAAATCCTTCTTATCCAGGACAATGCGCCACTGCTAGTAAAAACTGCTAGATAGCAGCTCCAGGAATATGACTAAGACAAAGAGCTCCCTAAATCTGAATCCAACTGATTGTTCGCAGGATGTGCTGGAATTAGCCCAGACCCCACCTAAAACCCTCAAAACCCAAAGAATCTACAGCCACCAACCAAAACCCATCCCCAGAGGTTCTGTGTCTGCGTCCCCACGGACAAGAGCTGTTTCGGCAGAACAAAGGGGACCTTCAAAATACACACCAGTCGTGGCTTTAATGTTGTGGCCGATCTGTGTGTATTTGACAGCTTGCTTCTGGTTGTCACAGAGCGGCTGTGCTACATCTTTCTGACCTCTTTACACTGCCTTGTATAACCTCTCCCATTAACAGCAGCTCTGCCCCTCCTTATGGAATAGCTTAGCTCCACTGAGACCTTTGTGTGCCAACAATGAGTTCAGCATCCCAAAATAACTCCTAGCCTAGAGGTAGTGTATTTTCTTCCATGATAACTATCAGTGATCACTCCTTTTGTTTTTAAATAATAAAGCTGTGAAATTGAAACTTTAAAAAAGAACACACAACTGACACACCCCAAGTCAGCAGATATTATATAAATTGTTGTACTTGGCACTTCTGCTAATTCGAGGCAGAAGCCGTCACATCTGCTGCTTTTTAGCCCTGTCACCAGTAAGTGTGGGCTTTCCCACTGGATGAGAGGTTCAAGTGACGCACAATAAATGCATGTACAGTCTCAAGATCTCAAGTTTCTGCACCATTTACTCATAAAATGCAATTGGATTTTTATCCAGGTCCTAATAAATAAAGCACAAGTAGTTACTCTTAACATGCACAATCTGAACACAGGCTGGATGGAAGTCCGTGTCCTAACATCTTCCCCAAAAAGCTACCTTGAGGCAGGTGTTCCAATTAAAGAGAGGATATTGGAGGTGTGGCTCGTAGAGGTGCTCCTCCCTGTAATTAAAGGCAAATGATGTTTGTGTGAAAGGTTTCAGAGGCATTTCTAAAGACCTTAGTACTCATCAGTCCAAAATGAGAGGCAGCACTATGTTTGGATGATAAAAGGTACCGCACACAAACATCCTGAGAGCCCCGCTCTACCTCAGGTGTTGCAGGTCTTGCCATCAAAAAGTTAATAATGAATTCAATATTGTATCACAAGTTTTAGAGGAGAGTAATTAATGACCTCCACAATAACACAGTAGCAGTAGTGATTGTAGGTGTGTATGTTCATGTAGGCATTTGCATGCAAGACATTTGTGCTCTTAAGTCTTTGTGAGTCAGTGTAGATACATATGCATGCTCCAGTTGCTTCTCAATGATGCTTCTGTTTTACATTTTTCAGTCTTTTTTTTTTTTTTTTTTTTTAACTGTGAGTGACACTGGACCATGTAATTACTGGGAACTGACTTACACCCAGCTTCTTTTAATTAAAGCAAAAAGCATTCGAGTTGACATAAACATTTTTGCTTTAACTTCTCAAAGACTCACTGATTTCTAAACCCACATTGGAATGCTCTGCATACAAGACTTGATGTAATTCTCAATGTATTTTGCTCATTTCTCTAAGCACACTCTGTGTGTGCTGCTGTGGACAGGCGTTCATACAACTATTTTAAAAAAAAAAAAGAAAAAAAAATCGGGGCCTTTCCTCTTTGCCCCTTTTCTGTTCATGCCTTGGCCTCCATAACAGAGCAGCCTTAGATCCCGAACTAACCCACTGTCTCAATGCCCTCTCTGAGAGGGTTCTGTTCTCAGGCTGGCTCTGGCTATGTACATTTCCTGTCTTCTGTCCAGTGCAGACCAATATCTCATCCCTTGGGCGAGCTTTGTGCTGCAAGCTTACAAAAATGCAAGAAAAGTTTTCTAAAATATTTAGTTACAGCCTTCTCCTTTGCATAGAGTATATATACGTCAACATTACAAATTCAGAGTTGTCCAGTTGCCCTTGTCATACAGTTAAGGGACCAGGAACGTGAAAGTCACATGAGAAAGAATAGGTACGTTGTAGAGAAGCAAATAGAGTACCATAGAATCATCTGTGCACTTGCCTATGCACGCATACAGTGTGTGTCCACACAAGTGTTTGTGGGTGTTAGCGCTGTTTGCTCTGTTTTTGTTTAAACATAAACCCGGTTAGACCAGTGAGCTTTGGATTTAAAACATCTGACATGCATGCAAAGCCAAATTTAAAACATACTTCTCTGGCAAATGCACCTCAGTGCTGTTTATCTCCGAAGTGCTGAAATCATTATTTACTAAGTTAGCTGCCAAATTGATATTTTTCTACCGATGGAAAAGATACACTGCAGGAGTTATCCTATGTTTGTTTTTTCCCGTCTTTCTCTCTAATCTTACGTCATACAGCAGATGTCATGGGGTAGAACACAGGAAGAAAAATAAATACAGCGAACTGTAATCTGAATTTCTGTGGAAACAAAAATGGAGTCAATTAATCAATTTGGGAAGCTGCTGGCTATTTTCTGATGACATAGCCTCTGTGAACAGAAGCCAGTGTTTTGGGGGTGCACTGTACCCACCCAGCTGATATCCAGTACAAGACAATAGCCGATTGTTTCTAGATTATATTTCAGCAGCATTTGCATTCCCTCTTCTGCTCACCACATGGACTGTTAATCTGGATGCAACCAAGGTGTGATCAAACGTGATTGGTCAGTAGTTAATCAATTGCCCTGCCAACTAGAACTAGAAGGTTTCCAGTAGCAAAAGTATTCTTCCTTGCCTACAGATTACACATTTCTATCTGCAGATATCGGCTCAAATAGATTAGGACTCAGTTTGTCTTAAACTTGGCTGTTTGTTTGTCTTATTGTTGGTTAAAGTGATACTTGTACAGTGGACGGGCTGTTCTAAATCTTTTCTGTTATTATTCAAGACAAAAGACAGCAGTGAAGAATCAGCTTCAGTAGCCCCAGTAGTTATAAAAAGCAGTGATATTAGCTGATATTGTCTCACTGTACACCTCGTTTTTGAGGAAAACATTGATCTGATCTTGGTCTGTTTATGCTCTGTGTATGAGTGTCAGTTTCTGTCAAACTCAAGTGTGTTTTATTTGCATATACGCTGTGTGTGTGTGTGTGTGTGTGTGTGCATACTAATTTGTTTACTTCTAGGAAACTATGTACATCTGTAGTTTTGTGACAAGCTCACAATTGCAGAGATGTGTTGTGGCTGTGGCTGCTAATTTTAGGTTTCTCTTCTTAATGCACTTTTTAACACAAGCCCACGTCCCAGCAGCCAAGCTTGGGCCCAACAAAGTTGACCTTTCTTCCCTGCAGCACACACATAAATACACTCGTTCATGTAGGCGGGGAAGTTGCGACTGAGAGAATTTCCCTCTGTGGTCTCAGTTAGCCCAAATATCATTCAGGAAGATTAACTCTCATTTTCACTTTTTTAAATCTCTAACCTCACCCCTGACTATGTCCAGGCTGTCAAGGGAAAGTGTACCCACACTGATCTTTGACAGCAACACTTACGGTGTGGCTTTAGTGGCTTCATCTGCCAGTGATCCTTCCTTCAAGGACAGAGAGAAGGATGCAGGAGTGCAGAGGCAGCACAGAGAAATCTACAATGTAATGGGGAAAATGTGCTTGTGTGTTAAGACTTTACAGTTTTGAATGTATCATACTTGAGAATGAAGTGCTGCATATTTGCATAAAATGACGCACACGCACAGTGGGATACCGTGTCAGCTTGTTGCTGTGTGAGGGCAGCTGGGCCATCTGTTGCAGCATTAACATTAAAGGTGAACTTGAACAAAGTGTCAGCTCATTCAGCTCTCCCAAGTCACTGAAAGTACTTTTTTCTTTAGGTGTATTTGATTTAAATAAGACATTTTCTATATATAGTCATTTAACACTATGGTTTTTCTGCTGTAAACTCTTCAAAACAAGCTTGTCATACAGCATTCGTTTGATGTGATTAACAATTGTGAGGTTAACCTTTCCCTTGCAGGACCTGCCTACATCAGGTCCTCTCTAAACGGGCCTCTCAGTTTTCTGTTTCCATTGCTCTGTCCACCAAACTCAAAAAATGACCATTTACGATTCATTGTTCCTGTCAAAAATGACAGGAACAATGTCACTTTGGTTATTTTGATGCTTTTGTGTCAGCTCATATAGCAGATTTTTCTGGTGCTTGCTGGTTTTCTTCTTTCTTAAATGCCATTTATTTGTAATCCAATCAGCACTGAGTCCAGACCAGTGAATCTTCAGGGCCATTTAAAGCTTGAACAGAGGTAGTTCCTGTGCTAGCAACAGTTCTTATGTGTAAAGCTGCATGTGTGAGAGAGTATTTCTACTGTACTTGTCGACTGAGGGACATATTCTGCTTAAGTTCAGTCCATTCAAGTTACTCAGTAAGCAGCCAGATTCAGTAATCTCTTTGACTTGTTCCCTCTTAGATTCTTCGTAAAAGACTGAATGAATGATGCACTTGTGTGAAGTGTGGCTACTTGTGCGGGTGGAGGGATATGTGGAGTGGCACTGGGGAGGACAAAGTCCCCTCACTAACTCTTTGACTTTATGGGGGTCTCTTACACACACATGTACATGCAGAGGCTCACACACATGGCAGATGTAATCTGGTGGTCATTACTGCAAACAAGGCAGTGTTGTGTTGCACTGCCAAACAGTACACTCTCTCTGGTGCGTCTCTGGTTTAAATTATCACCAGTATCGCACAGACTAGCGGCCTCTCAGCTTCTCCCCCTACAGGGAAACAAGAGGTCAGTGGCACATTCACATACTGAGTGCAGACAGTGAAAAACCAAACATTGCAGATATTTTTCATATGTTGTGTTTCCTGTTTGGTTTTAAGTGAGAACGAAGTTTACTTCTTTACTTTGAGAAGTTGCTGTCTTGTTAGCAACTTTGTTAATGAAAACTGTTTTAGGGTGGTTACAATCAGTGAAGGTCTTTCCATTGTTGAAGATAAAAGTCTCTTTTCTAACACACATACTTAATGTATACCTTTGCTTGTAGGATTTTTTTTTTCAACATGTGTCTACAAAGTCTTAATTACTGTCGTAAACCTTCTCCACCCTCTTAGTTGAATTACCTGTTTTCTCTCTATGATTTATACACATACATGTTGTAACAAAGTTTTCTCTTAATCACTTTTAGGGTGTAATTATTTATTTATTTTATTGTTGTGATACATGATGATGATAATGATCATTTGCATTGATAATAATTTGACTTATAACTGGTACACATACGCACTCTCCACACTGCGATCTGAACTTTTGACTTTGTTTGTCTTGAGCGCAAGACAAACATGACTCAGACGAGTCATGAGTTTATTGAGAAACTGACGTGGAAATATGAAACTGTTTGTTGTAAATGATTAACTGTGGCATCAGACTTTCTGCACATTCCAAATGGACGCAGGCGCCCTGCAGCGCATGTGTGTTTTAACGTTGCCTTTCATTGAGTCATATATTGTTTCGTTTTTTTGTTTTTTTTTCTAGCTTAAGTTGCTATTGCTTCTCAGTGCTGCATACATGAATACAGAGCCAACCGTTCAACCAAAAAAACCAGTGAATTTAGTTCATTGGTCGATCCTGGTAAATCCTGTCTGTCTATCTGTCTGTGGAATGTGTGTCAGACCAGAAAGGAAGATTAGAGAAAAAAGTGGGGCACCAAAGCCCAGAAAAGCTCCAGAGTGGGCTCTAGGGTAATCTATTCTCACTGTCTCTCTGTCTGTTTCTATTTGTTTCTCTCGTTTTCTCTCTCTCTGGGGCTATTCCATGCTTAAACCCACTCAATGGTGGCTTAAACTGCAGCAGGCGTGTTGCTGCTGTTGAGCTGTTACATACGTCTTTTTTTTGTGCCTTTTTATATGTTAGATATTCACACAACATTTGATGATTGCTAATGGGGCAGAAATGTATTAATTGTGTTGATTTTTGCTATTCAGGCACACTAAGCAATTACCCAGTGTTTGGCATGGGACTGTAAATTCATTTTTAGCTAAAGTGGCATAAATATTTAATGCAATTACCCTTTGATTTTTGGAAACCTCATGCATCATTCAACTTAAAAACTAGAAATTATCTACTTCACAGTGGTTTCCTTTTAAATTCTAAATATGATTTCAAGATAAAAAGTTAAATAAAAGCAATAAAAGGTTTTCTACATAGAGGCCATCCAAGGACCTCCATCCAGGCTCACGCCAGTCCCATCAGACAGTTTGGTTGCCTTGCACCAACTTGCATTGGCTTTTCAACCCACGGTGCCTGAGCAGAAGTCCTACTGCAGCAACACTTTAATTGAACACACTAAAAACATGTAATACTTGCTGCTATCGTGCGAGTGGCCCAATGATTGGTGACGTTTAGGCTTCAAAGATAAGTAAAAGCACACTACGTAACAGAAGGCAAAATAAGGGCAACATTGCAAAACAAAATGTTCCACAGAAATCATTTAATCTCCCCCTCAAGAGAGTCAAGACGTATGCAATAATACACAAACTGCCTTCTCATCTTATTGTACTTTCTCATGGGATAGTCTCTCGTTCTCTTTGAGTGTTTGTTTTGGTCTTAACTCTGACCACTCGTTGAACTAGCCAGCTGCTTACTGACTGGATTAACTCGGGCTCAGCGTTAACATTATTGTACTGCTATCACAGAGACATCAGAGACGAGTGGGAGTCAAGGCCTTAGACTGTATAGAGAAACAAACACTGCACAGAGAGATTGGAGTGAATTGTGAACAGCAAGATCATTGAGATAAAAGATTAAACATGGAATGCAGTGGAATAAATAGCCGATGTTTCCATTGCAATCTGCAGCTGAAACCGAAATGTGACGTTATGACATCTCTTGCTGTAAGAGTACAGCTTGCAAGTTGATATATATCTGCATGTCAAGTCTAAAGACAGAAGAGAGTTTTTATCAAGGGATCTTTGTACTAAAACTACGACCACCGTCCTCCTTTTTTTCCCTTTTTTGATCAAATTGAAATCTTTATGGCAGTGCTCTGCTAGGCATGTACTAAAGCCATTCTCATTAAGTTCTTGTTTGGGGCGCTGGTTTGCTTCTTTGTGGTGTCAAGTGAAACAGCTGCTCATCTGGATTGAGGTCAGTTAGCTGGGTCATCCACCCTTAAACATTCCACTGCTTGGGCACAAAGCACTTAGCTTTACTTGTATGTTTAGGTCCTAAAAATAAGTAGTTTTCTGTTCTGTATACTTTGAAAGTAAACAGCACAAACTGAAATACTTTAAAAACTATTAATAGGGCTAATAATGTATTTTTATAAACTCACCGAACATGTATCTGACAACGGGTAGGAGTGTTGTTTCATGCACAAATAAGGACTGGATTTGCAACAATTGTTGAAGATTAGAAATAATCCTCGTAGCACGCCGCAGTCGGAACAGTGAAAGGAGAAGGGATGGTTTTGGCAAGAGCTATGCTTTCTTGTTATCTTAATTGGTTCCCATCCATTGCTTTAGCATCCATTCATAAAGTAGCACTGTGAGGCGGAAACAGTGAAAGGGGAGACTAACAGGGGAGGAAGGTGGGGATACAGCAGCTTTGTGGTATTCAAACGAAAAGAGACACTGAATTTGTCAGCTGTCTCATCGTGTTTAGCTGCAGCTTCAAGACACTGATAATGTGATATCAGACATGTGATACTGAAAACTCGAGATATATCCCTATCCTATCACCTGTTTCCCTTTCAGCTCTCCTCTGGAAAATGATTTCTTTTTCTACTCAAATTTTAAACAAGATGTAGTAGTAGTAGTAAGGCTGCAGCACTACAGTGGCATACTAGAACATTCTCTCATATTAGCATCGGTTTAATAGTCCAAATACATCACCCAGTGCCAAAACATTTTGCTATCTTTGGTTTAAATTTCGTTGCTGACAATGATGTGGCAGAATAGAAGGAATACGTGCAGAAAGGTGATGAAAAGAGAAAAAGAGGACAAATGAGTGGGGAGAAAGGAAGGTGGGGAAAACATGATCTGGGCAGAAAGAAGAGAAAAAGAGAACCACGTAAGGAGATTAACAAAATATAGCCTTCAGGAGAGAAGAGCAACGTAAAGGAGAGAAAGGTAATGCATTACTATTCAGAAAGCATTTCACTGCATTGCAGTGGTGGACTGACACACATTCAGTTTATTCTAAAGGATACTTAATATCCTGAATAGCTTTGTAGACATAGAGGTCAAGCTCCAGATGTTTTTCTGCCTCATTTCACTAAAGTGCATTAAACAATGGCGTTGTTAGTTTTTCTCTAGTTAATAATATGTGCTGAATTACGCTCCTTTTTCCCCTAATCCCCTCCTGTCAGCTTATTTATTCTTTTTTTTCAATGAACATGGTGCTCGTAGTTCAAACTCTTTGTTGCTGGGTAAATCCTTTAATAGTCAACTGTAAGGTCGTGGTAATAGGTTCAGGGATTAAGAGTGGAAAACTTGTTATACGTGTACCAGTGTTGATGGTGCAAACGCAGTACTGAGCCAATTACTCAGTCAGCATATTTTACTATGAATGTTTTAATCTCTTTTTTATGCTAGAAGCAACAATATTTATATCATTAAATAATCCAGAAATCCATCACTTGGCTGACTGTCAATTCAAAGTGAATTGGCATTCATAATTATATTTCTGAGACCTTTACAAAACATTTACAAAGGGTGACACAGCTCTACAGTCCAGTCCAGGAAATGAATACATTGATAATGCATTCACTATATTTAACTGTGTCTGAAAATTGCCATAATTTCTCCCCATTTTCTTTTCTTCCTTCTTCCTCTTCTGCCTTTTTTTCTTATCCTGTCTTTGCATGACAGCTGTTTGGAGATGTAATCAGAAAGTCCCGGGTTTTTTCTGTGTCAGCACGGGTCACACTGAAGCAGGTGCGTGCGTTTGCTCGCCCGCACGCTGCATGTGTTGGTGCCCATTGAGGTTAGACTTGCTGACGGTATAGGGTGTGTTTGTGCGTGTACGTGGGTGCGTGGGTAGGCAGCGTAAGACAGACGAGCTGACTGTCTGTCAGCAGCTATTGATGAATGAAGAGTTGAGCCAAGCAGGGCAGGCTAACTAAGAGAAAATGCTATTATAAGCCCTCAAGCTTAACTCTGATTTATATCCATGCACCACACCTTAATTAATTGCTATACTTAGATTTATTGAGATAATCTTTAGATGAATCTGTTAATTAAATTAATTAAATCACCTTTTTAGACCTCCCTTATTTCCTACATTTATTGAAGCCCATCAGAACTAGCCACTTAGTTTTACAGTTACAGAAATGTGTAATTGGGCACTAATAGTATGGTACCAGACTGACAGAGTAGTTAAATCAGTGAATGAAATCCTAGCTTCTATCTGTACTGTGTGGGTGGCTCCATCTGGGCTTGCCAACTGCTCATCTAGGGCTGTGTGTGCGTGTGTCTATGGATTCATTTCTTTCTTAGCCTCTACAGTATTGTTAAAGTAGTAGCTTTAAACTAAATCACTGACACTTTGTGACACTGTTTTCCTCTTTAGGTAAATACTAAAATGAGTTGTTCTCTATGGTAATGAGAACATGGTAGTTCTGTTTCTGCTATCGTAAATGAGTAGAAAATGGGGATTTGACTAAATGTCCCCTGTAAATGTGGCCTACTTTAAATTAAGGTTGTCAGAGCAGTTTAAAAAGTCACGAATGAAACATATAAATATAGGTTGGTGTCAGTAGTGTTGTATAAACCTCTGAATAAGCTGGTGTTCCATAATGATTCTGAAATAAATGACATCACTCATTTTGTGGTGTAAAAAACACCAGCTATGTGAGACTTAGGTGACTCGGTGTGGATGTTTATTCTCCGGTTCTTTAATTGCCTCGTGAACAGATCACCCTACCTCTGTCCAGCTGGAAGTGTGTGTGTGTGTGTGTGTGTGTGTGTGTGTGTGTGTGTGTGTGTGTGTGTGTGTGTGTGTGTGTGTGTGTGTGTGTAACCAGCTGTACAGTCTCTTATCAGCGTAACCACTGCCCCGTAGTTAACAGCAGCCATCTGGTGCCCATGCACAGAGTTGGTTTTAGCTAACCAACCTCTCTCATCCACATGTCAGTACTACATGCTCTCTCCTTCCTCACTTTCCCCTTTCCTTTTTTGGTTCACCGCTCTTTTTATCCCTCATGTTTTAAATGAATAAATAGAGGCTTTTTTTAACATTTACTTCATTGACTTTTCCCTCATCCCCTCCATTTCTCTTCCTCCCTCATAATTTTCTCATCATGTCTAAAGAAAAGCTGGTATAAGTTTAAAAATAGGACTATTATTATTATTTTGTATGTTGTAGTTATTGTAACTGTTATATACACCGTTTATCCACCACACACATGTTTTAAACACATTCTTAACATCCATCCGTTTTCCTTTGCTTATCCCGTTCAAGGTTGCAGGTGTGCTGAGCCTATCCTAGATACCAGGGGTACAACCTGGGCCGGTCCCCAGTCTGACACAGGGCTAAAAGGGCTAGTTAGAATCTCGAGATGGCATTCCCTGTGTGCCTGTATGTTGTCATTATAAACTAGAAACCTAATGCTTAACATATAAGTTTATATTTAGTATGTACTGTATTATTCTGCAGGTGCAAACTGCAGGCTTATAGCCGAGAAGCATTCAGTATCATCTTGGTTCCTGCATTATTGATACCTTGGCGATCGATGATTTCAGATTGCATCAGATTGTTTCATAATCCACGAGCAACCTGAGAGTTTGTTGTATAACTACAGAGAAAGAGGAATGTTTGCCCTCCGTCTTTACACAGCCTGCTGCCTTTCAGACAGTTGCCTAGTAGGGTTATCTAACAGGTCGGTTTATTCAAAGATTAGCCAATCAAAAACAAACAGTCGACGCTCACTCCACGATGCTATAACAACTAAAAACACTTTAAACTGATGGGTGTCTTTTACAGTATGTTTCCAGTCCATTTAGACACGAACCCTTGAGTGCTCCAGCGCTTTGAAGTCTTGTCTTTCTAATGCAGTCTGACAAAGTGCAAAAACACACATGCACACTCTCCCTGTGTCAGCACAGTGTGACATTCCAAGGAACAATCTGGAAGGGGTTGAGGACAGACACAGACTTGGCAACTCGGCATCTAATTGCCACACTATCTCTCTCTCACTCGGAGAGAAAACTGTCACAAATGTCCTCGCAGACTCTCTGCGGGCTGGCTCACATGAAAGCTGAAATATCAGAAACCATGAGACAAAACGTTGAGATTCTTAAAATAAGAAAATTACTCATTGAGGTTTTTAAGTTAATCAACACCAAGAACTCTTTTAATAAAGTGCAGCATGAAGATGTTTCATTCGCTCCATACTGTTTGGTTTCTTTTGTTGATTGGGAAGTTGTTGTTTTTTTTAAATGGCTAACCAAACCATGCACAACCAAAATATTGTGAAATAATATACTGAAACATTCTGCGGCTAAATTTGCTCCTTTTTTCTCACCAAAGAATGAAGCCTATAGTTTCTCTGACTGGTTAAGTTGGTGGTGCAGGGATAATTACAAGCCTCTGAAAACAAGCTTGTCAGAGAGCAGCTATTTCTACTGACAGCCAGCTATGCCACTATACACACACACACAGAGACACACAGAAGTGGTATGGCCTGGTATTGACGCAGTTGAAGTTTGTTTTTTTTGTGTGCGTCTGTCGCAGACAACTGGAGCTGCCAATGCAGCTATTTCTATCCAGGGGTCAATCATTGCTAGAAAGAGCAGACTATATGTAGTGTGTAAGCAGCCATTCTATCCTGAGAGCACGCAGGGAAAATCAGCCTGACACTTCTCTGTGTATGTAATGCATGAGTGATTAATGCTAATGTGCATATGTGTCATATGTTAGAAACCCCTATTATTCTACTGGGGCACCAAATCAAATTGTTGTAGGCGCCAATAATACAGATGCATATTGTGTACAGTTTCCTTGGTAACTAGGAGGCAAGGCAGGGGCCACACTGACTGGCTGTCTGCTGTGATAGTGGTAGGAAGAGAAGTTTCTCCCCTAGTATTGCAGATTTTTGGGGTTAACCTCATGCTTTTGGCATGATTACAACTACTCCGACCAATATAGGATTTTTAAAACCAATACCTTACTGATACCAATGGTTGGTGATTAAAAATATTCTTTTGTTTATTTCAGATTTTAACGTTTTAATTTTGTTATGTGCAGTTTTTACTGTGCCCTTACTAAGATAATATGACAACGCTGTTTAAAATAATAAAATAATTGTTTTAGTGTCACACCAAGTTGAGGATTACTCATTGAGGCTCTGCCCGACTTGTTGTTCTTGTGGCGTCGCCAGCAAGTCGTAGAATGCCTTCTGGCTGACAAACTATGCAACATCAACCCTCATAGCCCGGTTGAAGGATGTTTATCCCGTCTCTTCTTTACCTTTTAATCATAAATGCTGATACCAGTAGTTAATATCAGGCTCTAACGGCAGCGGTCTGTTCATCTTTAGTTGCGAGACATGAGCTGATTTTGGTTGTCTTATTTGCCTCATTGAATCCAATAACAGTGGGTGAGGTTGTGGCAAAGGACTAATCAACTGAAACCAAACTCTTCATTCGTCAGAATGGGCTGCAACTACACAAAGGTACCTTTGATAATGAGAAACTAACCACCCAGTTTTTGGCTGTGGCCTCTCTGTGGAACTGTGGCATCTATCAGCCACACCCTCTAGAATAACAAGCACACATAGTAAGGGAGCGCTGGGCAGATTGATAGATATGATGACTAAACAAGTCGACGCAGGAATGAATGAGCATTATGATATTAGATGACAAAAAGGTCTTTCATGGCACGTAAAAGTCACACCCTCTGCAATAACAAGCACATGGAAAAACAGGATGAATAAATGAATGGAAAGAGGGTAAAATTTGGTTAGGACTGAGTTCAGTGGGACAGTGAGTTAAGTCGAAAGGTTAGATGATGATTTACAATCCAGAGTAGCCTAATAATAATGACGTAGTATTTCTGTCCAGCTTTCTGCAGTCTAAAACATAACGGTGTGAAAACACGTCTTTGTAGAAGAATGTGACAAAAGGCAGATTGTCTGACTGTGGCTTCAAACCCCCCACAAACCACACGTGTGATGGTGGCGACTGAGATGTTTTGTCACTCTAGTGCACTTACAAAAACATTTGTTGCTTAGTGAGCAAAAGAACTTTGCTGATAGTGCTGATACCATCCCACACTCCTTCAAGCTGCTGATTCACACACTTTTCGTGGTGCTTTATTGTTCAGCATTATTAATAATTGAATTTAGACACTAAATTAATCAGTAATTCCACAGGAGAAGAATTTTGGGCCCAGCATTTTAGCACCCTGGCTTAATCTGAGGTACACACTTCACACCAGATAGCACAAGATGCTGACAAGCCTGAAATGCACTTGGTAAAATTTCCAAACTGTCTTTATCAGATTATAGCTGTAGGATTTCTTTCTTGCTGTTTTGTGTTAGTGTCGGAGAGCTCGTGTTTTGTGCAGGGTTTAAGAGTCAAAGACAATTCTGTAAATGTGTGAGTGAGTGACAGCTCTGCGTGCGTCTCTGCACGCGGTAAGGGCTGCGCTGACAGCAGAATGGCTTGCTCTGTTGGAGGGGATTCACACTTCACATCAGATTATCACAGTCTCGCACACAAAACCCGTGTTCACATAGACAGTATCACGATATCTTTGCTCGATTTCATACAGGATCTTTCTGCCCTCTACTTCCCTCTGTCACGCACACACCGACATAGACATACTCGCAGTAGTCCCACGGAGAAAGCGGCTAGTCATACCGAGCAGCCAGACAATAGCTCTGTCAATCAGCGTCAGGGGCCTGCTTAGCTGTCCAGCCTGAAGACTTCTGGTGGACAGCCCTAAAGGAATCTTATATTAGCCGCGAGCACATTTACCCCTGAATACATGTGTGTGTATGTATGTGTGTGTATATATATATATATATATATATATATATATATATATATATATATATATATATATATATATATATATATATATATATATATATATATATATATATATATATATATATATATATGTGTGTGTGTATATATATGTGTGTGTATATATGTGTATGTATGTATATATGTGTATATATATACACACAGTATGTGCATTTGGTAGCTCAGTTTTGACAGTTTTATGGGGAAGTGTAGATAGAGAGTAGGTCAGGAAGGCCAGTGAGCTGCAGTCAGTGGAGTTCATTTGCATCTTTTCACAATAATTAGGACATTAGAATTTATCTGTTTTAAAGACCCATGACTGCATTTTTCCTTTTTTTGTTTTTGCTCTGTGCTAAACGTTTTCTGCTGTTACTCATATAATTGGAGGTCCTGCTAAATGGTCCAGCTGCAGCTCTGATATAATTATAATATGACTCAATCTCAAGCAAATTATTGCAAATATAACTTTTGGATGGCAGTTCGTGTGAGATGGTTAATATCAAAAACAGTCTTGTTGGCTAACGGGAATAAGACACTGATGGATTTTTCTTTTTTTTTCTGTTTCACAGGCATTAGTGTGACTAAGTCCAAACTGGAAAAAAATGTTTGGTACTAATAAGAATTCAAATATCAGCAAACATCATTCCCTTTCTTCATTTTCTTGCTTCAGTCCCACTCATTTGTCAGCTCTCGTAAAATTAAACTGGTGGGAGGAAGAGGGGGTTAGAACACTGCTCATGGAGTTGTGCATTAGTATCATTAGGTAAATGTCTCAGGTTTGTTCACTGGCAGGAACATTTTTCACAATTAGCATGATTTATTAACAAAATAACGTGTTTTTTTTTTTTTTTTTTCTTCTTTGCTGTCCTTCAGGTGGCACAAGAGACATTGGATCAGCATTGACCAGGATGTGTATGAGACATCGCAGCATAGAGGCTAAACTCAAACAGTTCTCCACGTAAGGAACATTATAGTACTGTATATTACTGTGCTGCTTATTTTTAACCATAGTGCTATTCAGTTGTGTGAGCCACTCTCAATTGCTGCTTTGAGATTAGATTCAAAACTTGCAAAGGTAGATTGTTTTTTCTGTTTTTTCCTCTTGCACTAGTTCCTATATTATTAACTCACAGTTAATGACCCACGCTGCCCTCCATGCTGTGCAGCTCTAATAAAACGGTTTGTAATTCAGTTGTTTCCACACCGTGCCCCCCATGTTTTGACATTTCATGTGTGTGTGGGTGAAATTGCCGTGTCGGGGAATGCTGGGAAAGAGACTATTCGTCTGGCAGTATGTGCATCTATAATGTCTCTGTAAAGACGTACACACCAGGTCTCTCTTCTGTACCTACACACACACACAAACACACACTACACAGACAAGGGGCTCTCTAATTTCAGCTGGCATTTCAGGGGAGATTCCACTTGGAGCTCCATAGTAGTAGTTGTACACAAGGGGGCTGGGGTCAGCAACCCCCCAAATGCATGCACACACACACGCATGCACACACACACACAAACTCACACACAGGGACTTTGTAGAAATGTCTGCAAGTGGGAATAGTCTAATTTTAGTTGCATGCACTAAGACTGCAGCTGTCCACCTCTCACACTCACAGATACGTCTGTAATGATTGACAGATATAACTGTACTTTTTTCTCAGTGTTTTTCTCTCTCTGCCTGTCAATGATTGACACAAAATCATATACCATATAAACAGAAAGGAAAACTAAACAAATGAGTTTGACAGTCTGTCTGAAGTTTTAATTGGAGGGCAGGTATAACCTTGCGCTATGTGTTCAAATTGCTGTATCTTTCACACAGTTATTTCTATATTAATCTAAAACTACTCCAGTTAAATCTCAAACTCGGTACAATTCAGTTTCAAATTGAATCTGCTGAAGCACACACCCTGAAGACTAAAAAGGTCCCTGTCCAAATACTTGCTGTATATGGTGAAATGTGGTTAACTGATCGGGTTGACCTTAGATCAGGGGTGAGGTATGTGCTGCTTTTACAGGGGCTTCCTTGAGGGTCTGATCAACCCTCTACAAGAACAGATGGAGGAGTGGAAAAGAGGAGTCAACACTTTGGACAAGGACCATGCAAAAGGTGGGATGAACAAAAAAAATCTTCCAATCATTGTGGGAAAAGCAGTATTGGTAATCTGTTAGCTCTATTCATACTGTATTAGATGTTAGCAAAGCTTTAAATACATAATTATTTTGTCTTTTTTTTTTTGTCTTTTTTTTTCTTCCCATCTCACATAATACGTTTGTGGAAAACTGTACTTTAAAACTGTTAGTTGACCTTATTAATCTTGTCCATGTGAACCAGAGTACAAAAGAGCTCGGCAGGAAATTAAGAAGAAGTCATCGGACACGCTGAAACTTCAAAAGAAAGCAAAAAAAGGTACTTTTTAATTAACTTTTGCAATAATTTTACCTGCTAAATGCTGGTAACAGTAAATGGATTACACATGACACAACATAAACTAATTCACGCTAAAAAAGGGGGGGGGGGGGTCTTCTTTGTTTAAAAAAACAATTAAAAATAAAGACACATGAGGGTAGAAGGAAAAACAGACAAGACATATTTGGCTCCGCTGCAATAGTTACAATATTTAAGAGAACCATCTACTGTAAATTTACATTCAGGACTAAATTAAAAACCTGATTATTTTAAATGTAAGACAAACTTTTACGTGTCTTAAGCTGACAAATCTTCTTGTAATAGGAAAATGCTCAAACTATATATGTGAGTTTTTCATTAGACACCAGCGATGTGTGTAGACGTTTGTCCCCACTGATTTAGTTGTGCAGCTTCACTGAGGCTAAACATTACCTTACTTGGTAAACACTCCCTCGGAGGGTAGGGCTCGTTTCCCTCTGCCGTTTTCTTGGCTCAGGTTCTACAGACACATTCATCTACCTAGAAAAAAAATTCGATACACAAAAAAGGAGTTGGTCCGATATCCCTTCAGTATCTGTAGGGATATTGCGGGTTCGTTTTTAAATCAGTGGATAACTCGTACAAAACACTTAAGCCAAAAAAAAGTCTCAGCTCAGCACTAGATTTAACTCAGGAATATACATTTGAATCTGTGAAACATATCCAGCAAAATAATGTTTTAAGAGGACTTTAAGTTCGCTTAAACATAAGAAACAAAGACATGGCCAGTCAATAATTCCTCACTCAAATATACATAAAAACTTACTGTATATGTAATCTATTTCTGAGTGGAAACAACATATTGAAGCACATTGAAGTACTGTTTTAGTTTTTTCTCAGGTTCCTAAAATGCTACAGGGTCCATTCGCACACACAATGCTCCAAAATCATGTGATGATTAGTGTTTAGCGCTGGCGCTCCTTCACTTGACTTGGATCTTTTTCCTTTCCTTGTCCCCATGTGGTTCTGATACCATCCCTCACCTTACGCTGCACTGCAGCTGATAATTTCGGTAAGTCAGCTTATAGAATAGACACACTGTCCACACTGTTGCTCACGCCATTGTGCTTAACCGAGCATCTTGGTTGTCTTGTGCAATAGGTACCATGGATCTTTGTATGCAAATTTTAATGTGTGTAAATGCTTCCAATTATTTGCATGCTCATTTTTTTTTCTACAGGTGAGGCTACTCTTGTTTACACTCGATGGTTGCCACAACATACTGGCATGTTGTTGTTGTTTTTTCCTCAGGGGTGGAGAAACCAGGATTCCCACTTTATGTAGATGCTTCATTTACCTTCTCTTTATTTGTTTATATATTCATGGTCTGTAGTTCCTGATTTGAGGGCCTGTGTTGATAATCACCTTAACTTTAACCACATTTATAGGTGGTTTAACTTGTCGTTTGTCATAGCATAACTACAGAAACAGCCAAAGTGATGTTTTTTATAAACAGCTGAATCTAACCACCCTTTAATATTTCACACTAATTCCGAATTTATTGCTATTTGTATATAGACATCTTCTATTTAGGCATTTTGGAGACTTCCACACTGATGTGAGCAAAGACAATCGTAACTAGCTTTGCTTCTTTAAACCTGACTCATAGCAGCACAAACAGATCTTTTAAATAAAATGCAAAGCAGTAGGTTAGTAGATTCTAATATGCTACACTGAAAGAAGACTGCTCCATTTGCTATCAGATGTAAGACACCATCTGTCTGCTTGTGTTGGTCGGTCGATATCTGATGTTTGATATGTGTCTTGTGAGGGTGTTTTTCTGACCTGGGACCCTGGCCGTTCTAAGAAACAGCCTGTGACTGCAACCTAATGTAATCATTGCCCTCGTGAAAGCTGAAGCAGTTAATCTCATTTGGGTGTGCAAATGTATCTACATGTGAATCGAATGGGGGCTACTTCAACCACCTGATTCAAACAACTCAAAGCAACTGAAAAGAAAAAAGCTGAATTCTTGAATCTTTAGGATGATTCAGGTTTACTTTTAACCTAAAAAAGCTCTCTGCAGTCATTTGCACAACCTAGCCTTGCTAATAAAAGGAACACTGGCCAATTCCTCTGATTCCTCATGGCGTTCATACTTGATAACATCACACACATTTGTTGGTTGCACATCCATGATGAGAACATCCCATTTCACCACAATCCTAAGGTGCTCTGCTGGAAGCAGCCATCAGAAGATGGGTACACTGTGGTCATAAAGGGATCGACATGGTCGGCAAGAACAGTCAGTTTCATGCTCAGTTTGTACAAAAAGGCCCAAAGTGTGCCACACCATTAACCATTATACCACCACCAGTCTAAACCGCTGATATTAGGCAAGATGGATCCACGCTTATATTGTTTACCCCAAATTCTGTTTCTGAAATACCTAGACCAGCCTTTCAGGCACCAACAATCATGTCATGTCAGAGTCACTTAAATCACCTTTCTTCTCCAATCTGATGCTCCGTTTGAACTTCAGCAAGTCATCTTAACCATGTCCTCATGCTTAAACGCATTGAGTTGCTGCCATGTGATTGGCTGAATAGATTTTTGCATTAATAAGCACTTAAACATAACCAGTGTACCTAATGCTACAATTGCTATTTGTTCATATATCCTATGAATTCTGTACAGTCACATTATTTGACCGTCTCTCCTTTTCTCTTACAGCACCAATTGTCTGATTGAACATTAAAAATGGTGGTGAAGTAGATTGTAATGTGCGGTCAGTGACCACAGATCTTTATTATACCTTCTGCAGTTGAAGGGAAATAGAAGGTAGCTATCAAAACCTTGTCATCCACATAGCTGCTCAGAGACTAGGAATGCAGACAAACCCAATGTGTAACCAACACTAACACCACCTCTTCTTACCACAACTGTCATTTCATGGCCGTGTGCTCCGGTGTTGTGTCCATACACTTGAGTCCCTGTGTGTGAGTGTTTAGGTCATTTATGTCAATTGTAGTATCTTTATTAAGTCTCTGATGTTATTAAGTAACAGATATGGCCTCTGGTTGAATATTATAAGCAGGTTATTAACAAGTACCTGTTTGGGGGTTTAGTCAGTAAATAAGCATGTTTCCCTCATACTTGACTTTAAAGAGGCTAAACTCATAAACCAATTAGTACATTGCAACTTTTACAACTTAGAATTAGAAGCACTACTCGAGCTACTCACGAGCTCTAAAAAACAGCAACAAAGAAAATATTTGGCTTTCCATCTGTTTCAGACAAAGTACGTCAACTTACAGTAGCGTCTTTCCAAAACCACATCGGTTTTGTTGAGAAAACCGTCTGCCAATGCTTAAAGTAAAGAAAACCAGAATTCAGCATGCTGAGGAGACACCACAGGCTTTGGGGGTTGAAATGCTATTCTTCTACGCCGAGGCCAACTGAGACCTAGCGTGGACTTAGTCCCAAAACCGAGTGAAGGAAAACATTGATACAATATGATAAGAACATTTTTTAACTTTGTCTGACATACTGCATATAAATGAGTATTAATAAGAGAGCGTACATTCGCTCAGAGCATCTTTTGCGATCATGGCATGTAAAGGAATTTTTCCCATTAGAGTTTAAATTTTTTAGATTCAAATATTGTTCAAACTTTTATTTAAGAGTGCTCGACATTGTTTTCAAATAGCTGTTTGGATTCATACCAGACTGTAAGGGGGTCTTCCTGTGCCTGCGCTCCATCACTCCACTACAATTCATGAAATTTGGTTTTGTAGTTTTTGCATCTTATACCTAAGTGACAGACACACGGCACTGATTACATCCCTCCTGGTCTTTTGCCTTAAAGGAGGGATACGATTTTCCCTATAATGAGTTCAGTCCTGCAATGGAAACCAGAATAATGAGTGAGGTCTGTCTTAGCCCTCTAAAGTTTGCTCACGTAGCCAGCTCTCCACAAACCCTTGCATGTTATAATTGTACCCTGGGTTGCCTCAGAAGTTGCATTTGGATCTATATGAAACTGAAAATGTATACTTCAATCTGGACTTTCCAGTCCAGCTTTTACAGTCAATTTACTTTTTAGCTGCCATAAAGACACACACAGCTCACATTCCTCAGAGTCCAGTGTCAAACTCACCCGCTAAACTTGGTAAATGGATTCCCTTCACATTGAAGCTTCTTTTGTCTCGTCTCTTGTTTTTTGTACGCAGTCATTACAGACCCAGACTGCCCCGTGATATTTAGATTTGTAGTGTTCATGTGCTGGTATTTGTGTGTGTTCTGCAAGTCACTGTTAATTATAAAAATGTATCTTCCTGCTGCTTTATCCTGTTAAAAATGCATAGACCACACACGGACACGTCCACGAGGAACAAGCTTGTTTGTCCTCAGGATGACATGCGCATGCTTACAGTGTGTTTTACATTTGAGATGAGGATGATTTACCTGCGTAACTCCATCTCTGTGTTTCCTCTGGTATCTATTTGCATGATAAAGGGCCTCACATGAAACGTCAACAAAAGATCTTTGCCCAGACACAAGAGTAGAAAGAGACCACAGACCTTGTTCAGTTTGCAAGTGTATGCTTAACCTTGATTATCAAAGTTAAAACTCTGTGCGTGTGTGTATATGTTTGCGTGTAAGTGTAATTTAAGTGCCTTTGAAGCACAGTGTCGGGTAGTCGTCAGCTTTCCTGCTTCCTCAGGGAATTCAGGAGGATTTGATTTGACTTCAGGGTATCCTCTCTTAAAATCATACACCTAAATGCAATTTCTAAACACAGAATCAGAAAGTGCTGAATGACACTATAACCTTTGGGACTGCAAAAGTCCTCAGACATTCCTGGATTTATACATGCATATTAAAACGCAGCACAAGGACCAGATGGTTGTGTCAATACCCCGGACTCTTGTGATTATGAAAGCTGATGCACACAGTGTCTCTCTCTCTCTCTCTCTCTCTCTTAACACATTCCAGGAATTCATAGGAATCGACAAACGGTAGTGGAAAGATGGTCAAAATGGCACTCGCTTCCATCTATCTTATCATAACATATGGGAAGCTTTCCAAGATGTGCGAAAGCTTAGCCTAAGGTTGATAACTTGTTTTTCCACTTCTGAGCAAAAGATGGGAAGCTACAGGGACAAGAGTGGCTCTTTACAAGGAGCAGTGTGGAGTAGTTAAGAAATTCAAACAGTAGCTTTTACAACAGCACTGTTCACCTCAATAAACAACATGCAGAGCTGTACAAGTTGCTAGTACCAAGCTAACACCAAAGAGTAGTAGTGATTATTCATGCGTCTCACACTAGGGTAACTATTCTGTTTAATATCTGTGTTGTGAAGGAATTACAAAGGTGAAAAGTATTGTTTTCATACTTAACCTGTCAATTTGATCACATATCTGATCTCATTTTTATATTCCTCTATTGACGTAGATTCCTCTTTTTCCCCTGTTTTTCTTTTTTCTTCCCCTCCAAGGTCGTGGTGATATCCAGCCACAGCTGGACAGCGCCATGCAGGATGTCAGTGACAAATACATTCTGCTGGAAGAGACGGAGAAGCAGGCCCTGAGGAAGGCTCTTATAGAGGAGAGACAGAGATTTTGCTGTTTTGTAGCCATGCTGCGGCCTATAGTGGTGAGTGCAGCGGGGGAGAGGAAAGAGAAATGGGCCTTGGGTAACCACTCAGAGAGAGCAACAGAAAAATGTATTAACTCCACAGGCTCTATGCTTTTTACATCCCACACACTGGATAGAAAACGTTTAACTTTCTTTTTCTTTAACACACTGAACTGTAAGCTTTTTTTTTTTTACTTTAAACACTGAAATGTAATGACTCTTTTTACTGGTGTGTAACCTGATTAGGCGTAATCATCTTGTCTACATGTCCTGTCCTTGTAGGATGAGGAGATTTCTATGTTGGGAGAGGTTACCCATCTCCAGACCATCTCTGAGGACCTCAAAGCCTTGACCTCAGACCCACACAAGCTTCCCCCTGCGAGTGAACAGGTGAGGAAAAACATTAAAAAGATAAAGTACTCATTATGTGCGTCATATTTTTGTGCTTTTTTTTTTTTTTTTTTTTTTTTAATTGTTTACTACCTTTTTTTCTCAACTCTGAAAACAAACAGCTAATAATTTTGTCCATTTCAGGTGATCTTGGACTTGAAGGGCTCAGACTATGGTTGGTCATATCAAACTCCGCCCTCATCCCCCAGCACCACCATGTCCAGGAAGTCTAGCATGTGCAGGTAGGCTCAAATAAGTGAAAGAGGGGCATAGTTTTATAAGCACACATGAATCTACACCCATAAAAACTTTTGAAATTCACTTTACTTAAAATTAAATTAAAGTAAAATTTAATTATGCCGTTTTTTTCACCAGTTTCCCTAAAGTGATAAGAGAAATGGAACTGCGTTACAGTGTTTCGTCAAGTTAGAATTCCACAGTTTTATAACAGTGTCCCGCATATACTTTGCAAGATCTACTAAAATATGCAAAACTGTCATTTTAACCATATCAGTGCTTGTGAATCTGCTTGGAAGACAGCTGATATCAATTTAAAGAGATTTTAAAGTAGGAGTAAATGATTTACTGGCTTTGCATAAACTTTGTCTGCCACCTAGTGGCCAAAATTATTTGCAATACTTTGCAGAAGATATGCTAAAGATATGTTTTGGTATAACTGTATTTGGTGAAAAGTGTTAAGAAAGATGAAGGAGAATTGACAAAAGGAAGCAGCTAATGATTTTTAGCTGTTCAGATCTTGTCTTCTTTACTCTGTCCTCACTGCTTTTGTGTATCTTCCAATGATTCGTTTTCCAGAGCTGTTCTGGTTTAAGGAAATAAGTCTAATGTCTGGGTTGTGTATTGCTTTACGTCTTTTTTTTTAAATGTGCTAAAATCTATTTCAGGGTTGTGGGTGTGGGACCAAAACTTTAAATTACATGTTAGATTATGATTGACTGCTATATGGTAACAATGCAAGACTTTGAGGCCAAAAACAAAAATTGCTGCTTTTCCTCCTGTTTCTTAAGGCTTTTGCAAATATATCATTTTCATCTGAGATTTTGGCGACTTGGTTAATGCATACACATTTTATCAGATGCTGCATCATAGTACAGCACTAGCAGCTTGAGCTGGTTATAGATTTGATTTGCATATAGTTGTTTTATTGTCATAATTTGCTTCACGCTGCATTTATAGTAGGACAGATCTTTTAATTTAGAAGTCACGGAGTAATTAAGACCCACTGTTTATGCTGTTTTTGTTTTTCATGATTTTTTCCTGTGAATATTTTCAAAAAGCTTGCACAAATCCTGCCTGCAATTATTGCCATTTATGATTTCAGTCGCCTTGAGTTGGTTTGTGTTGTTGTTTTTGAGGAGATTGGCCTAATTCACTGCCTGCTGCATCTTGGTGTGGTGTTTTAATTGTTTCCCACCATGTCTTTTCCATTCCCCCACCCCCAAACCTTTGCCTTTATGTCTACTCCTTTTATCTCCTCCTTACCCAATCATCCCCCCTCCTTCAACCCAATCTGCCTTTGGGTGCACTTGATTCTCTTTACCCTCATCGCTTGCTCCTTCCCCTTTCACAGTAGTCTGAACAGCGTTAACAGTAGTGACTCCAGGGGATCCAGTGGCTCTCACTCTCATTCTCCTTCCTCCTCTTCTTCCTCCTCTTCCTCACACCACCTCTTCCACCACCATCACCCTCGCCATCGATACCGCAGCTCCACGCTACCCCAGCAGACCCCAGCTCGGCTTCCTAGCATCTCCTCCCACGACTCGGGCTTCATTTCTTCATCACAAGACCAGTACACATTATCCAAGTCGTCCTCGCCACTGCCAGCTGAAAAAAAGGTAAGAAAGAGGCCTCAGATACCCACACTTGACCATAATTTTGGATCCAACTCTCTCAAGACGATGAGAGACAGTTAGCTGGCAGCAGTTAGTGTGTGTGATCATGGTGAAGTCATTTCACTGCTATTATTATAGCATAAATATGAAGGAAATTAGTCTGCCTCCATTCTAGCCCAGGGCAAAACGGGTCAGGCCCATCCTGCTATTAAAAAGTCAACCGCTGTGACAGACTGCGGTGTGTATTGTATTTTCATTAAATGAATTACAGCAAAATTGCATGTTAGAGCATCAACATTATGTTTTACAGTCGCTAAGAGCATGTCTCTATCAGCAGGTCTGAGTCTGTCACTTTTATCTAATCGTCTGCGAGGTAGTCCAAGGGATCGTCTGTGCGGGCTCCGCGGTTGGAGATCAGCACTGAGAGCAGCTGCACTAGTTGATGTTGTCTTGGCATGCCAGCAACCAGAGTTCCCCTGTCCAGAACACATTGGTAGAGTTAGGCTCCAAGTTTTTATGATGCACTGAATGTGGTTTGGCAAGTCTAACTCTGACCCATTTACAGTACAGTCCTGGGAATCGGCCTCCTCGTTGCCTCTTTCTTGGTGTAGTTACAGTAGCTGAAAGAGAACGGCCTCACAGCTCACACTTTACACATCACAAGGAACTTTGTGTTTCCAGCCTCCAGCACTCACCCTCGCACTGCTGATGTCCATACATTTAATGCTGGTTTGACTCCCAGTGCACCTCTTCTGCAGTCATTCGGCTGTGCACTGCACTAACTGCTGAGAACAGTGAAAAAGTTGCCTCTGCTTTCTTAACAAACTGCTTCTATCTCGCTACCTGCTGACATGTCTATCTTTTGATTCTTTCCTTTTACACGTCCGTCTGTGATGTCTCCCTCCTCCTTTTACCGCTCCTCTCTCCTTCTGGTCTCGTGTCACTGCCTGTTTGCCGCTGCCCTCGCTGTCCCAGGCTTGTCCCACTTCCAGCCCCTCTGAGATGTCAGAGACAGGGCTGCTGCATAGTGACTGCAGCACCCCTTCTTCACTAGCAGATACTACTGCACCTCAGCCCTCTACTGACAAGGTGATAAACACTCATCCACAATGAATCTTATAAGCTTTACACACGCAACATGCTTTCCTCATACTAAACTCTAAACCCGGGTGTGTATGCCATCGATTCAGTGTAATGCAAAGATACTCTGTATGCTGTATGTGCATCTCCAGTTTTCATTCATTTCAGCATCCGTGAGCAGTTCCTTTCTTCTGTGTTGATTTGATTAGTATATTTTTTGTGTTTCCTGTACTTGAGTTATCCTCAGTTATGTTTTGTTTTTATTTTCCACTGTTTTATCATTTAAACGATTTATCCCATTACACATTTGTTTGCTTGTCTTCTTTCTGTTCTCATCCCTCCTCCTGATCGGCATGCACGCAAACAGTTGTCCAATGGTTTCGACCACTACAGCCCAGCCAGTTCCCCCTACCTGCATAGCAACGGGGGCAGTTTGGGCTCAGTGTCAAACACTGCCTTCCCCTTCTTCCCTCCCTCCTCCTCAACCTCCACCTCCTGCCCCACTCGTTCATGGTCACGTCCTGCATCAGCCTTGCTGCCAGACTACCCTCCCTACTGCACATTGGGTTCCCCCATGATGCCTTCATCACGAGTCCCCAGCTGGAAGGTTTGTCCATCTCCTCTGAGTTGACGATCGACATATTTCCGTCCTCCTTGTCTACAGTTTGAACACACATTCAGTGAATTATTTGGGTTTTCTTTATGTTGTTTACCTACTTTAGTTGAGTCCAAAAATGTAGTATGAACAACAAACACTGACATCTGCATCTCGTTTTTTAACAGGACTGGGCGAAGCCTGGGCCTTATGACCAGCCTATGGTCAACACGTTACGGAGAAAGAAAGACAAGGAGAGTCCAGCTGTGGTGGACAGTAATGGGAGTATGAACTGTGATAATAGCCCGCCCTCTGCCCAGACCGCAGCTCCAGCTGCATTGCAAACACCAAGCCAATCAGCATTAGTGCAAGACAAGAACAGGAACACACCTGCGGCTGTCAGGGTCAGTTTTTTGTCGCTGTCTCCCTCTTTTTGTTAACTGATTAAACAAGCATGCTGTTAGTTCGCCAGTGAGGATTCAGCCAAATGTTCTTTTGGGTTTTTGGTCTCTCTGTAACACGTTTTTCCTAATTAAGGAATCTCATTTGCACTTCTTACTGTTTAGCCTGTTTTTTATCTCTTCTTGTGTTGGACAAATATACTGTTAATAATAGCAACTGGTGAGAAATTTACTGGTCTACTTTACATGAATGCTCTCCATAAATTGTTGATTAACTTCAATTAACTTCATCTCAATTTTTCATGGCTTTTTATGCCGAGAAGCACCACATGGTTTCTGCTTAGATCCCTCCCTAATGCTTAAAAGCTGTGGTCATTTGCTAGTCAAATAAAAATTCCTCTGTGATTCATTTCTATCTTACTGCTACTAACTCATGAAGTCTGTAAACGGAGATCAGTCTGTGTATTGCCAACTGTGATACTTGACTTTCAGGTGAACCCACGTTAAACTACTTGCAGGCCAATGTTTTTGTCCTGGAATTTCGATGATATGAATAGCCTCCCACCACTAATGTCCCCATTTAATGACTTTAATGGGTTGAATTTAATGACTTTAATGACTTTAATGAATTGTACCTGACTGGTTCCAGGCAAACATTCAGATTGTTACTAAATGTTTTGTTTTTTCTTTCTTTTTGTTGGTTGATTGCATCTGTTTTTCTCCAGGCCGGGGATATCGAGGCCCAGGATGATCTGGCTCTGGCCTTATCCAGAGGTCTGGAACTGGACACCCAGAGGTCCAGTAGAGACTCTATCCAGTGCTCCAGTGGCTACAGCACACAGACCAACACACCCTGCTGCTCTGAGGATACTATACCGTCACAAGGTAGCACACTCACCAGTTCTCTGCTTCTTTTTAACTTGCTAGCATCATATCATACGTCACGTGGCTGGGTGCATACACTGCTTATTTCTTTGTTTCATTCCAGTATCAGACTACGACTACTTCTCAATGGCTGGAGACCCAGAGTCTGAGCAGCAGCAGTCTGACTTTGATAAGTCCTCCACCATCCCCAGAAATAGTGATATCACTCAGTCCTACAGACGTATGTTCCAGGCCAAACGCCCAGCCTCCACAGCGGGGCTACCCAGCAGTCAGGTACCTTATCCTGGCCCGGGGGCCTACCACACGGGGCCTTATCCCCCCACACCAATCCACACAGGCGCTTATGCATCTACTCCTACTGCACAGTATCCTCCTACGCCTACAGGTAACTGTTTTGGCCACTTTCTTAATGTTGGTGATAAAATATCGTGACCATCAGTTCCCAAAATGCCTCTCTTCGCATTTCTACAGGCCACGGTCCAGTTATTGTGACCCCTGGAGTTGCCACGATCCGCCGCACGCCTTCATCTAAACCTTCTGGACGCCGTTCGGGCTCCGTTACAGGTACAGGCCCCATTCCCATTCGCACTCCTGTCGTTCCTGTAAAGATCCCCACGGTGCCTGATATGCCAGGAGCTGTTAATGGGAACAGAGGCGAGGAGATGGTAGGCAGAGAAGAATCCCCCAGTTCTCCAACATTTACAGGAGAGGAGGATCCCGGCACGCTACCCATGGCGTCCTGGAGCGGTCAGGCCACAACCAACCCTCCCAATCTACCCAACTATGTGAGCCAGCAGCACCTTCAGAGTGAGATGAGACAGGAGGGAGGAGGAGATGATTCAGGAGAGCAAGAAGAAGGAGACATGCTGATGGCCATCCGCAAAGGGGTCAAGCTCAAGAGAACCTTCACCAACGATCGCTCTGCACCACGCATCGCGTGATTCGGCAAAGGTCGCAGGAGACGTGTGACCTCATTTGTAAATTAGGTCAGAAGCTTTAGGAAAAAGGAACGTTGCAGATAAGAAGTGCAATGTGTAAACTTAAAAGGCTTCTTGTAACACATTGCAATATCAGTGGTATCTGCTGGCTTTCGTCACCTGTGAGAACCTCCTGCTACAGCCCCCATTTACAATCACTCAAAGAAAAGACAATAGCAGTTGTCTTATTGGGCTTACGTTGCCTCAGAAATGATATAAAGCCAGGTTAATAACTCACTCTGGATGAGGCCATTTGTGCTAATCCTTGTATAAGCTGTAATTCCAGGCCCACAGATGTAAAAGAGCAGCATAAAACAGCATGTTTTTGTTAATAAGTAGCACCACACTGATCACTCATTATTTTCACACATTCACACAATACTTACGTCTCCTCTGAGTGGGGGAAAAAAAAGTACTGTATATTATGTGTACACAGACTCAGTGTTTTGGGAGTGCACTGTACTGTTGCGGTGGGATCAGCATTCTTACTGTTGATGACTTGGCAATAACCTCTGCAGGTACGACACGCCCTCGAGAGAGCGATATTAAAGTGCTCTATTACAGTAACGGCTTCAGCGGCTGGCCTTTGATGGCTCCATTTTTGGCAACTCCTGACCTGCATCAGTGCTTATTTGGAGGCACGCCCTGATGGCTGTTCATAGGTGCTGAGCTTCCAGTCACAGTTCAAAGACTTAAATGCAGTATGCATCGATACTCAGAGACACCATGAGCACAGGAAGCTCCTAAAGAAAACCAAACAAAAGCAAAGGAAATGACTGCGTTGCATTTGGAGTCGTAGGAGGCTACAGTGTGACTAAAGTGTAACATGTTTGACGCTGTGACATTAAGAGAGACTAAAGTTGTGTCCTGTTCTTCTTTATAAGGGTTCATATTGACACGCTTTGTAAATAATTTTGCACGTCTGTGTTACCGGGGAGTGTCGGCATCGCTCGTTCAATCGTTCAAAATCAATCAGTTCCACATCTTTTAACAGGGACATAAGGATCATCATACTGCACTGCCTCCAAGTGGATTGGGTGTACTTCTCCTCAGTTTGTGACTCATTTAATCTGCAATCTCTACACGTTCATGGGTGGCAGATTAAACCTTGTCAGAGGTTCTCGTGTTAATATACGACCTCTTTCCTTTGTTTGTCATTTATTGACCACAGTTTGAGCTGCTTGGCGTTGATTGCTCACAGCGGCAGCAATAAATCTCAAAGTATATACTGTCTCTGTTTAAAAAGAGAGAGAGAACTAAACATTTTATTGAACCTGAAGCATTATTTCAGAGTTAAATGGTATTTTTGTTAACGCCATGATGTTTCTGTCCTTCAGACTTCAGACCACGTTTTTACAACTGCCACTTTAAATTAGGTTTGTTTTGTTGTTTTTGGTTGTTTTTACAAAGATGATTATGGTATCGACAAGGAAATCGCATAAAAACTATCATATAAGATGAGATACTAGGCCCGTCCTTAGACCAGAGGCTAAACAGGCTAGTTAGTGTCACTTGGTCTGTATTTGATTTTCATTTCAGTTCAAGCACTGTGAGACCATGGCTACTACAGGATGTTTGAAATTGTAAATATTATTTAGTTAGTCCAGGATCTCACACGATTTTAATTTATTTCATTTCTCATTCTTTAAATGTCTTCCTCCTCAACTCGTCTCTATTTTTATACTTACTATAAAATATCAGAGTGGCAGAGCTGTTCCCTCGATCAGTGCCGTCTAAAGTTTTCAGTCAAATGTTCACGACTGTCCCGCTGTCAGTCCCTTATTTCACACATCTGTATATTTTGCATCATGAATTCAGATAAGATGGTTTGAAAGCACAGTTTTGTTTTTTGTAAGAAAAAGCAGGTGTGGTTTTGAGTCTCATCAGTATTATGAGCCCAGGTCTCGTGCAGAGCTGCACCCACTTCAGTTCAGTCCAAACGGCGCATTTTCATCTGAGTGGGAACGATAAAACCCAACTCTCTTTTTTTTTTTTTTGTAAATTATTGTTTAAAGTGATGATTTTTTCCCCCTGGAGACTGAACTGAAAGTGGAGTTTGCTAAACAGATTGCGCCTTGCAAACCTCCGTCCACTCATTTAAAACTTGTATCATTAACCTGTAAGTCCCATATTTAAATTACTAGCATAAATATATATAAATATTATATTTGCCAAATGTCAGTATATCCTATAAGAAGTTTATAGTTTGTGAAAGTTTTAAAGTATAGTTAAGTCTGTTTTCCAGTTTAGTTTTTAGCTGTTTTCCTTCCCCACAGAGAGTTGACCTCTCAGTCTGTCCCTGTAGAGTTCAGGCTTTAATGCATTTTGTTTAGGAGGTAAAAATGTTGTTATGACAGCTTTAGCAATATAATAAAGAATATTAATTTTGTTTTGGCTTTGTGTCTTCTCGAATATGGAGTGAGTGAGTGAGTGAGTGAGTGAGTGAGAGAGAGAATATTCAGAGTCAACAGTTAACCTACCCCGACAAACTGCATGTCTGTGAACTGTGGGAGGAAGGCATGGCAGTGAGAACCCACTGAGAACATGCAAACTCCACACAGAAAGGCCCTACCCAGAAGGTGGATTCAAACTTTCTTGCTGTGAGGCAACGGTGCTAATCACAGTGCTGCCCTTATGAACACATACTGATTAAAATTAGGTGGGTGGATCAATCCGAAAATAAATGGCATCGATACCAAAGCAGGTATTACTATTGAATCGATACTAGTGGGTAGGATCAGCACAAGTACGTCCCAGGTGTCCAAAAAGCCCAATTTAAAAAAACAAAACATGAAATGTTAAAAGATTTATTTGTTTTGTTCACTAGTTTTTATGGAAAGTAAAAGTGTTTTACTGATGATGATTTTATAAATCTGCTCTCCCCTATATAAGGTACACTTATAGGCTGAAAGTATTGGTGTCGGCAATACTGATCCTGTATTTACTTGCTGTCGGATCAATACCAACCTTTGCAGGATCACAAAGCACTAATTAAAATGTGCCTAAACACGAGAAGTTATTTCTAATTAATAATATAGAAATGTTATCCCTGATTTTGGCCACCAGGGGCCGCCCTTATCCAAGTTTAAACATCCAAACCTGATTCAAGGCTTCGACTTGGATTTTTTTTATTACTTCACCCATCCTTAGAGGCCTGGAAATACTTATCAATGAAATAGTCAGTGGACTACTCATTTAAACAGTCAAAAAAAAGGAAGCAAAAGAAACCGCATGAGAAACAGACACTACTTTTCCTTGAGGTGCGGGCTTCTCCTTCTAAAACGAATAACTTCCACATGATGTCATGTTTCGTCGTGGTAGTTTTGTCTTATCTGGCTGAATAATTCAAATGCTCCACGTGCATAACAGCAGAGGGAGTGATGGGCACACACCCAGGAGACAAACACAGACCTTTATCACTATAAACACCACAGATGATGCGCGAAATCACAGTAAGAATGTATCCTCGCGAGAATACGCACAACACTGACTTCTGAAAGGTTACCAACATTTTTAAAAAATATTAACGATGATAATAATAATAATAATAAAGCAAATAAAGATCATTTATGAGATGATGTGGCATAAAATCATCTCATACCGTCAGTGTAGTCCTGACTGTACGTGCGTGTGGCGGTGCCGTCACGGCTACGCACGGAGGAAAGCGGCGCTGCCATTGGAAAATATTTCCAGGGCTGCTGGCCGCTTAAGTGCCCTCCCATCCGCTTCACACATTATCCTGTCAGCCAGAGGTTACACCGACAGGGCTCCAGGCTCGCAAAAATGCGATTAAGTATAAACACCCAGCTAGTTATAAAGGTTTTGGGCTTCGCAAAATCTCACCGGATTTAAAGGAGGAACGCGTATGAGCCGGAGCGACCTCACTGTTTTCAAGGTTTCCTGTGGAGGTTGTTGGACGGGACAGCGGAGCATCGACTGAGGTGAGTCCGATAAGTCAAGTTAGAAAACTGGCAAATCTGTTTTTTCACCTTTGGGTTTCCAAGAAAATGCGTTCAATCCGCTCCAATCAATATTTTTTCGTCGACATGGTCAGTGTGGTGATCATTGCCAGGCCGGTTCTTGCTCCTGTTAAGTAAGCCTGGCTGTCTGTGGAGGGTACAGGATGTTATCGTGCGATGGCTGTTGACGCGATTGTTGCACACTGGAGATAAATAATTATATAAATCTTTACGCCATGTGGTTTTAGGTGAGTGCGCGTTTAAAGTGGTGATAACCAGGCCTGGTGTCGCCTGCTCTGCTCCATCAGGTTTCCGGCTCTTCGCTCTACTTCCCCATCTCAGAGATGCTGCCCTGCTTGCGGAGAGTCCTGCGGCCTGCCTTCTCTCTCAGAGCCGGGACTGGTCTGACCGGAGCCGCGCTCAAAACCCACCAAACGCCCGCCCTAGCATCCCCGGTGCAGCTCGCCTCGGAGACCCCGCTCTCCGTGGTGGTGCAGCGGTGTCATCTGGGCACACACCCCCTGAAGGAGCCGATGGAGCCCCTCAACTCACCCCGAGGAGCCAAGGAGTTTATTTATAGCCTTCATCCGTCTGAACGCACCTGTCTGCTCAGAGAGCTGCACAGGTTCGAGTCCATAGCTATTGCTCAAGGTATGTGATTCATTACATGTGCTTTTATATATGTGTCCAGTGTGACACCCGCCCACCCCCTAAGCTGTGCTTTAGCTTGAATCTTTATGTGAAACAGTTCATGCTAGTCATATTTAACAGATTTTTTTTTTAAAAAAGTCCTTCTTTCTTTTGAAGTTTTGCTTGATATCAGTTGTTTTTGGTCGTAATGATCAAAGGAGGTGTGCCTTGGTTGCATCTATTATTCATCGCTGTGTCCCTGGATACAGTGTGTGATGACAAGGGTTACCTCTGGGGTTACAAATATTCAGGCTTCAGCTTTATTACCATTGACATCTGGCTTAAAGGATGAAGTCACCTGTAGAGTTAGGAGTGTGCTGTTCTTAAAGCAGTACTCCCATTTTAAAGCTTCTGAGGCATGGTGGCGGATTGGCAGCTTCTAATAAATCCTTCATAACTTCCTTACGAAGAGCTGTTAATCTCGAGGAAATGGCCTGACTCTTCCCTGACCTCTGATCTCTAAATTCCCACTTTAGCTTTTCCTTTATAAAGGTGAAAATGCCAAACTCTTGACCCCCCCCCAAAAAAGAAGCTCTCTCCCAAAAAAGAACCTTGTTGCCATTGAGACTTTTTCCTGATTGATTATCTTTCTTATGTGATAATGGTAGTGATCTCTTCCAGGATCCAGAGAATATAAAAACAGTCTCAGTCAGATGCAGCAGTTTTCATCAGTCTCCAGATCTCGAACTAATCAAATAGCCATAGCAGAGTGTGCATCGGTCTGCACTACCACTATCAAAATACAGCAGTAGGTGTATCTTTTAGACCAGAGGTTTGGCATTTGGGCCACAACAATACGCCAGAGCCACTTCAGTGTTCCTTGACTTTGTTTTTCCAACACTTTAATAAAACACAATGCATTTTTACAGACACCCCCCCATTTCATTTGTCTGCAGTCTCTATGGTCCACGATTAGTAGTTAGGCACAATGTGTTTGAGTCACACAACTGTTACACGTGTCTTCTCAGTTCAAAGACACGTAAGTTTGTTGTACTGGAAGGTCCAAAGCGCTTTTGAGTGTGAATATGAGTGTGAGTGACTTTCCTCTTGGGTCCTCTGGTGGACTGGTGATTTGTCTTCTCTCATGGGTGAGACGGCGCTTCTGCCAAAAAAAAGTGTTAGAGGAAAAAAGTGGCTTGATATGTTCAGCCAAGCAAACGTGTTTTTTTTTTTCTCAGGCTTATACAGTGAGGTCAACAATTTGTTGGACAAAGACACATATTTGTAGTTTTTGTGAATTTGAAGTCAAACAATAGAAATTAAACTGCAGACTATTAGCTTTAATTTAAGGGGTTTAACAGTAATTTTGCATCAACTTTTTATAAACTGTCGCCTATTTTTTGAGGGTCAAAAGTAATTGGACAACTGAATAACAAGTAGTTTCACAGCCAGGTCAGGCCGGTTCCCTGTCGGTGTTATGAAAAATTAGGCAGAATAATATGTGCCATTGTAGTCTAATATATGAAGTTGATTCAAAGTGTTGAATTTGTATTTTATAGCTTCTTGCAGAAATTTTATACATGAAGCCCAAATACAGTGTTGATGCATGTGAGGGAAGCCATCATTGGACTGAAAACCCAAAATACATCTATCAGAGATCGCAATAACTTCTGAAGTTTCTAAATCACAATGTTGTTCATACTTGAAAAGAATGAATGCATTAATAATGATAATGGATTGCATCTATATAGCACTTTTCTAGGCACCCAAAGCACTTCACAATTCAGTCACTCTCACATTCACACACTGGTGGAGGCAAGCTACAGTTGTAGCCACAGCTGCCCTGGGGCAGACTGACAGAAGCGAGGCTGCCATATCGCGCCATCGGCCCCTCTGGCCATCACCAGTAGGTGAAGTGTCTTGCCCAAGGACACAACGACACACCTTCCGGTTACAAGACGAACTGCCAACTCTTGAGCCACGATCGCCCCACTGAGCCAATAACTAGCTTAGCAATACTAAAATGCCTGAAAGACTACAGAAGACAACTAAAGTGCATGATCACAGAATTATTTCCATGGTAAATGAAAACAACGGCATCTAACCATGTCAAGAATACTCTCAAAGAGTTAGGTTCATCTTGTCAAGGTTTACAAGGAAGTGAGTCTTTCATCAATGTGAGTACAGAGGTGAACAAAGTGCAAACCACTGGTTACACTCAAGAAAAAGAAGACCAGACTAGACTTTGTCAAAAAATATCTAAACAAGCCTGCACAGTTCTGAAAAATGTCTTTGGGTCATCTGTCAAACCTTGTGGAAGCAGTCGTATGACATGGGCATATATACACACATATATATATATATATATATATATATATGAAAAAAAACCAACAAAAAAAACAAAAAAACAAAACACAACGCCCCCCCCCCCAGTCCCACACAGATCAACACAACCATCAAACATATTAGAGGAATATAACAGTAACAAAAGTAGATTTAAACAGGCAATACCTCTAGACTAGCAAAATAAGAGATAAAGGGTTGCCACTTGTGAAAAAATTTGGCTGTGCAACCTCTCAACGTATATTTAATTTTTTCAAGTTTTAAAAAAAACATGACATCTTTAAGCCACCGGGAAATAGTAGGATACTTAGCAGACTTCCAATGCAACAATATTAGACGTCTCGCTAATAGGGATGTGAAGGCTATAATATCCCTTTGTGTGGAATCAAGTGTAAGTGAGCGAGCAGGAATCCCAAACACAGCAATCAGAGGACAAGGATGAAGAGTTACCCCAAGAACAGTTGACATAATAGCAAAATACCTTGTCCAGAAACCTTGTAGCTCAGGACACAGAAAAAACATGTGGCTAAGGTGACAAGGAGAACCATGGCATTTATCACATTTATTTTCCACTTCTGGATACAATTCAGAAAGTCTAGACTTAGAGAAATGCACCCTGTGTATGACCTTAAATTGAATAAGTCCAAGACGAGCACAGGAGGTGGAAGATCGTATCCTCGTTATAGCCCGTTCCCAAGACTCCTCATGTATTCGAAATCCCAGTTCTTCTTCCCATGTACGCTTAAGCTTAACATTAGAGTGGTTACTAAAAGACAGAATAGCATCATAGAGTTTCGAAATGGTTCCTCTGTGATGAGGAACAAATGATAACGTAGTTTCCCACTGCTGTTCTGGAGGTAAAGAGGGGAAATTTGGGAAACACTTAGCAACAAAATTTCGAATTTGAAAATAGCGAAACAAATGGGTAACAGGGAGATTGTAACGAGAAGACAAGTTGGGAAAACTATCGAAAACACCATCCACATATAAATGTTTGAACTGTTTTATACCCTTGTCACACCACACTGAAAATGTCGAGTCCAAAAGTGAAGGGGGAAACAAATGGTTTTCGCTTAGAGGACCCGAGGAAGACGGCATTACAAAATTAAAGTGACGTCTAAACTGAAACCAGATTTTGAGTGTGTTAAGAACCACCTGATTATCAGTGTACAGAGAGGGTCTCACGGGTAAAGAGGAATAGAGCAAAGCCGGTAAAGAAGAGCCCTTACATGATGATAGCTCCAATTTACACCACGAGGAACCAGAAGATTTTAGCCAGTAGCAAAGTTTATGGATGTGAGCGGCCCAGTAATAGACTAAAAAATTAGGTAATGCAAGTCCTCCACTAAATCTGCATCGCTGCAGCAAAGTTTTAGAGACCCTAGGTGGCTTCCCTCCCCAAATGAAAGAACCAATAATCTTGTCCAGTGAAACAAAAAATTGTTTCGGCAAAAATAAGGGAATTGACTGAAATAAAAATAAAAATTTTGGTAAGATGTTCATTTTAACAACGTTAATCTTACCGATTAAAGAAAGGGGGAGATTACCCCATCTTTGAATATCAGATGTGACCCTAGATATAAGAGGAGACAAATTTGCTGATTTAAGGCCAGCTAGAGAGCGAGTCACGTTAATCCCTAAGTACTTAAACCCAGACGGACTGAGACGAAAGGGTAGATTGGACTGTTGAAGTTGACGTGCTGCCGTATTAACAGGAAAACACTCACTTTTCCCCAAATTCAATTTATAACCTGAAAACGAACTGAAGTTCTCCAGAATACTTAAAACAGCAGGGATGGAGCATGCGGGGTCAGTCATATATAATAACAAGTCATCCGCATACAATGATACTTTATGTGTAATTCCATTACGGATGATTCCCCTGAATACAGAAGAAGATCGCAATGTAATAGACAGAGGCTCGATGGCAATGGCAAAGAGTAAGGGAGACAAAGGGCAACCTTGACGACAACCACGACCCAGCGCAAAATAATCAGAGTAAACATCATTAGTATGAACACTGGCTTTAGGGGACGAATAAAGAAGCCGAATCCAGGAAATAAATTTATCACCAAAACCAAATTTCTCTAAAACTGCAAACAAGTACTCCCACTCCACCCTATCGAAAGCCTTTTCAGCATCTAAAGAAATCACAAGTTCAGGAAGTTCAGATAGACGCTTTGAGTAAATAACATTAAAGAGTGTACGGGTATTAAAAAACAATTGCCGTCCCTTTATAAAGCCATTCTGCTCTTCAGATATAATTCGAGGAAGCACATCCTCAAGGCGAGATGAAATTACTTTAGCCAATACCTTTGCATCGGCATTAAGCAGAGATAATGGCCTGTAGGAACCACAGGAGGCTGGGTCCTTGTCATTTTTGAGAAGGAGCGCTATGGTTGCTTGTGTGAAAGTAGGTGGTAATGAACCGGTTTCCAAGGATTCGTTAAACACAGACAAAAGCAATGGTGCCAATTTACCAATAAATGTTTTATAGAATTCAATTGGAAACCCATCCGGGCCCGGGGCTTTATTAGACTGCATAGCTGTAATAGCTTTTAATACTTCTTCAACAGATAATGGGGAGTCCAATTGCCCCGCATCATTAGCACCAATAACAGGATTTGAAAGATTATGAAGAAATGCATTCATTTTAGCTTTATCCGTGGGAAATTCGGACCTGTACAACAAAGAGTAAAATGTTTTAAAGGTAGAATTAATTTCCAAGGGATCTGTAGTAATATTGTCATCAGAGTGTTTAATAATGGGGATCACACGCGAGGAGGCCTGACGTCGTAACTGATGTGCCAACAAGCGACTAGCCTTGTCACCATATTCGTAATATGAGCCACGACTGCGTAGTAATAAGTGCTCAGCCTCTTTGGTTGACATAAGATCAAATTCTGCTTGCAAATCAAGGCGCTGCTTCAGTAATTCTGGAGAAGGGTTCAGTGTATAACTTTGATCAAGGTTACTAATTGCAGCTATAAGTTCTTTAAGCCTGGCATTAATCTTTTTATTAGCACGGACAGAGTAAGAAATAACTTGACCTCTCAGGTAGCATTTAAGAGTCTCCCATAGCAGAGAATATGAGACAGAATCATCCTGATTGAAGGACAAGAACTCCTCAATAGAGCCTGAAATAAATTCACAAAATTCTTTATCCGCCAGAAGGAGAGAGTTAAATCTCCAAAGTGGAGGGCTACGTTTATGGGTAGAAAGATGAACATCCAATAGCAGAGGAGAATGATCAGATATTACAATACCAGAATAGTCGGAAGAATTAACACATGAATTAAGAGTTCTGTCGATGAAAAAATAATCAATCCTGGAATAAGACTGGTGGACCTGAGAGAAGAATGAAAATTTTTTGATTGAAGGGTTGCGAAATCTCCATGGATCAACAAGATCATTCTGTTTCATAAAATCTGAGAATGTTTTAGACATAGATGATTGAGTCAAATTACGAGGACTAGATCGATCCAAAATTGGATCAAAAACACAATTCAGATCACCACCAAGGATAAGCAAATGTGTATTCAGAAAGGGGATGTTACTCAGCAATCTATTAGCGAATTCAGCATCATCAAAATTCGGGGCATATACATTTACCAACAAAACCTTTTTCTGCATTAGGGTACCAGCAACAATGATGTATCTACCGTTCCTATCAGCGACAACATTGGTCAAAGTGAATTGAACTTTCTTATTAATGAGAATGGCCACTCCTCTAGCCTTCGAATTAAAATTTGAGTGAAAGACCTGACCTACCCAAGGGCAATATAACCTATAATGATCCTTAATGCGAAGATGAGTCTCCTGTAAAAATGCTATGTCAGAATTTAGACGTTTCAAGTGAGTAAAAACCTTAGATCTCTTAACAGGGTTACCCATACCTCTGATATTCCAACTAATGAATCTAAGAGGCATACCTGACCCAGCAATGCTGGGGTCTATATTTCCATTAACCATTTACAAAAAGGAAGAGGAAAAAGACCAAACCAAAATGCCAGTGGCCATGAAGAGCCGAAATGGGACAGCCCCCCCCCCCCAACCCAACCCTGAACACAAATACACCCCCAAGTCTCCACAGAACAGAACAAAGGAGACAGCAGTGTACCCCCAAAGTAGCAAAAATGATTCACCGAAGTGACTGGACTAATTGTTGTCTAAATAAAAATAAAAGCGAGAGAGGGAAAAATAACCTCTCACCAACTTCTCCACAGCATAACAGTGTGCGCGTAACAGTAAACATGTTTTTTTTAAAAAGGGAAAAAATAAAAAGGAAACCAACCAACCAAAAAAAGATCTCACAGTACAAAATATGACTTCCTCAGAAGGAGAACTTTCCAACAAATCACCGAAAGTGCATAAAATTTAAAAAAACAAAAAACAAAAACAACATACATAAATAGATAAACAATTAAAACAAAAACAACCAAACAAAAAAATAAATAAAATTTTAACAGAAACGAAAAACAACTCAGTCCTATGCAAATCAATGCAGCAAGCTTGGAGAAGATTGTGCCGGACTGGTCCGAAGTTCAAGAGTATATTATATGATCCAGTTTCAATAAATAACAATGAAAATAAAAGGAACCAGCACACCAACAGTACAATAACCAGCACAATGGCCTAAGAAAACAATGCACGGGTGGCGTTAAACCTAAGGAGACCGTGAACCCTTAGCAGCATTACAGTATCAAACTGAGGAGCTAACGAGGCTCACCCAGAAATCAAAGTTTTGACATAATCACTGGCCTCCTCTGCCGAAACAAAGTCCTTCTCGACACCCTTATATGTGATGCGGAGTCGCGCTGGATGAAGCAGGCCATACCGAACACCGTCAATGCCACGGAGTTGCTGCCTGACCGTGTTGAATGCAGCACGAGCCCGTGCCACCCTGGCGGTGTAGTCGGGGAAGACTGAGATGGTCCGATCTCCAACTTTAATCTGTCGGCGTTCTCTAGCACGTCGTAAAATGTCGACACAGTCAGTGTGGTAATGAAACCTGCATACAATGGCTCGTGGACGGTCGCCAGGCTTAGGTGCGGGTTGGAGGGTCCTGTGCGAACGATCCAAAAGCGGCTCCTTCCCCAGATCAAATGCTTCTTTTAGCAAGGAAGCTACGGCGACAGTGGTGCACGTGTCAGGGCCCTCCGGTACTCCCACTATCCTAACATTGTTGCGCCGCGATCTGGACTCCAAATCTTCACACTTACTTTCCAGCTTGGCTACATGAGCTGTGAGACCCTTGATAGTGTTTTTCATCTCAGCTATATCATCAGAGCAGACAGTAAGTGCGTGCTCCATCTCCTTCACCGTACCTTTTAGCTCAGACATGGTAGCGTCATTTGCAGCTTTATCGATCGCCAGCTGCGTCTTCACCGCCTGCAGGTCGAACTTAATGGTAGACAAAGCATCACCCAGAGTATCCTGAAGTTCCTTTTTAAAGATGTCGGCGATATCTTTCCTCAGCGAAGCCAGCAACTCGACCTTGAGAGCCTCAATATCAGGATTAGCTTGACATGTGGGGGGCTTTGCAGGAGACGACGGCTCACTCGCGGGTGTGGTCGCGGTTTGCAAACTAGGCCTCAGTTGTGTCTGAATAGTACTGCGGGTTTTAACATTTTTTGCTGCCATTTTACGCCGGCCCGAGTAAAACTTCTCAACAAGACAATCCACAAACCAAAACAGGACTGAAAATACGGCCAAAACGCGCGAATAAATAACAATTTAATCGAAATCGGCGGGAGCTCCCAGACTCGCGTCCTACTCCATCAAAGCTCAACCGGAAGTCCCCCAGAGTTGTTTAACCTTTAGAGAAAAAGTCAGAATAAACCAAAAATGTATGCTAGTGTCACATCTGTACCACATCTTCTCGCTCTGGCATCTTCGGAGGAGCAAATAACCAGCCGTTGGACTGTTGTTGTCTTTTTAAAAGAGGAAATAAAAGAAAAAATAAATCATTACAAAAAATATGCTGTAAATATACATAAAAATTCAAAGAGGGAGAATGTTGCAGAGATAGATATTACTGTTTTCCAAAAGTACATCATTATCTATACGCCTGCAGATGAAGAAAATCACCTATTTCAACACTCATCAAATCTTAAAGATAATACCGATTCATGTTTCTCTTGAACGATTATGATACTTGCAGGTTATCTTTCATTTAAATGGCACATCCTAGAATTCCAAATCTTCTCAAAATAAACTAGAATGAGGTGAGAAGACACAGAAGCCAGTGTTTGTGGGGCCTGCCTGACTGGAGCCTGCTGACATCCTCACCTCCGCTCTATAAAAACCCTGAGGGATTCTCTTACATACTGTGGATGCAGGCTGCAGTCTAGCTGAATCTGTAATTGCTTGGACTGGTCGACGGTCTCCCTGACTGCTTTGCTGGCAGGTAGGTTGAGTTTTTTGACAGGCTTATGAGCATCCATCATTATGCCACTTCCAGTCTGTGGGACATTTGACGCCAAACCCTTATTTTCCATTTTCTTTCTGCCTGTGATTCGCACTTGCTGACTTATCTTAGGACCGGCCAGTCCTCTGGGTTAATGGAGTGTGCTGCGGTAGATTCATGGTGGTTGCGGCCATATCGACTGGATGCGTTTTCCGCTGAGATGGATTGTTATATTAAATTCAGTTTATATTTTATATTTGAAAATGCTTGCCTCAAGAACAACAGATTCATACTGCATGCACAGTTTGCTTACATATTGAGGCTTGAAAGCAAGAAATGTCATCCCAAGCTTTATATCAGTGGTATTTATCAACACTTAGGTCAAAACCTCTACAGAGATGCTCTAATGTCCTATAGACAATAAAGCTGTAAAATTTCTCCTCATCTCAGTTTTAAACAGATTGTATTAAAAAGATGAGATAAGGATGCTGTTTAGAATGCTTTAAGCCTTTCGGCCATTATCATTAGGGTAAAGCTGGGTAGCTGCTAACCAACCCAGCTAGCTTGAGTAGATACTTTTTGGCCACTTCCTTATTTTCTCCAGTGGATCTGCATGTTTGATTTGGCACTTTCCTTCTTGAATGACAGTAAAAGTTATCAAAAAAAATATGTCAAATCTTTCAGTTTTGTTTTTATGAAACAGAGCAAGGAGTCTCTTTTTTTTTTTTCTTCAGGTTTTTGCTAAAACATTTTGCTAAAACAGGTAGAGCCCAAACCAATATATCAGCAAGCTGATATTAGGTGTTTGCCTGTAATGGCTCCGTAGTGTAGTGGTTTACACATGCAACTAACAAACTAAAGATCCTTGGTTTGATGCTGAGAGGAGACACAAGTCCATTAGGGTTGTTGTTTAGGAAAAGTGCTGGCTGCTGTGGCAACCCACGTGAGTAAGAGAGTAGCTGAGACGGATTTTGTTAGCTTTTAGCCAGTATATCGGCACAGGGAAACTATTTTCATTTATCAAGTGATATATCAGAGTTTTAAATCCAATATCGATATCAGTATGAGTCTTAAACATCCTGTCACTTATGTCATTGTGACCTAAAGAGGCAAAGTTTATGATGAGTAATTTTGCTCTCCAAAAATATGTTCAATACATGAGATTTTTTCATATCACGATATGTTTTTTTCATTTCAGGCGATAACGATATCTATCATGATATAAGCCAAATAACTATATTTGTAAGATTTAAATGTGCCGTTGCTCACAAGTAAAATGTGAAATAATCAGCAGCTTGTTTTTATTTAAATATTTATTTCCCATAATAAGTTCAACAGGGTAGATGTACTTAAGGAACATGAGACTTTTTCAGATAAATAAAGGCAAATATTGCAAACTACACAAAAGGCAGCCGCTAAAGCGTTTAAGTTTCAAAATAGAACAAACGAAACAGACTAAATTGTCAATTCCACTTAGAAACAAAATATTAATTCTAAAAATAAATCTTAGTTTGTTTTACAGAAGAACAGACAAAACTGACTAACTTTTGTCAATATCAAATAAACTGAGAACTAAAAGGAAATTCTCAATCTCTCCTTGTTGTATAGCTGAGCTTTTCAAACAGTTTTAACAGTTACTTTAGTCTCACAAAAGCCGAATGACGAATTAGCGCTTCCAGTCAGAGACTGAGGCTACGTCCACACGTACACGGGTATTTTTGAAAACTGAGATTTTCCGTTTTCGTTTTAAAAAATAATCCCGTCCACACATAAAGGCAGAAATGAAGGAAAACGCTGCTATGAACATGCCAAAGCAGCAGGTGGCGCTAGATTCCTAACCGTGCAGAAATACTGGCCAATCAGAAGTCTAGAAGCCTCGGTGGGAAAAAGTAAACAAAGCTGGGGCATAGAAGCAGAACCGAGTCGTATGTGTGGACGGACAGTAACTGTGTGTATATGTAAGCATTTAAACACTGCAGAGAGTAGAATTAACAGTAACAGTATTGTAGAAATTCATTTCACCGAAACAATAACGTGGCGCACAGTGTGACGCATGCACCAGTTTATTGTATTTCCAGACTTGCTTTCGGCACAATTTACAGTGCACGCTACTCTGTTTTTTGTCAGACTTGAAATAGCCGAAATACCTTCAAACTACGGAACTTCTATGGCTCTTCCGTTCGACAATCTCTCCGGCATTGGAACCATCGTCTGTTTTCTCTTCGGTCACGCTCGGTTGATTTTTCTAGTCGGCACACTCATTTCCTCCATTACCCGCTGGCTGCTTCCCAAACAAACACACGTGCGGCTTGGCACTTGTGCTGTACGTAACAAGTCACGCGACGTGACGCTGCGGCTGTGATTGGTTCGGCTCTGCGCTACCTAATTTGGATTGGCTGACCTTTTTTTTTTTTTAAGAGGACAAGAGCGGCGAGGTCTATCGCGATAGCTTAATTTCTCTATCGAGTAAAAGTTATATCGCGATACATATCGTTATCGTTCTATCGCCCAGCTCTAATACATGCATGATGCTCAAATAAACATTTTACAGTGTGCTCATTAAAGAAGTGGAATAAGGATGTGTGTTTGTGCATGTGAAGTAAAGCAGGGTGAAGACAACAGTATGCTCTAAGATATAAAAGAGTGCCAGGGAGAGCATTAGGTGTGAGGTCGATCAGAATCTGGGCCTAAGCAGTGAGGAGCGACTGTATGCCCGCTGAATCCCAGCACTGTTTTGTTGCTGTAATGTACCATTACACAGCGTCTCTCTGTGGTACTGTAAGTGTTTACATTCTCTTCTGTTTTGTTCTGTGAAAATCTTCCATTTTTGCTACTGTAACTATGGTTTTTGTAAGTTTTTTCCTCTCATGTTACGTGTAAATGTAAGTGCTCTGCTGCATTGCAAAGTAGATTGAATGAGTCTTCACATTTGTATACAAAGGGAGATACAATGTAAAGTAGGTATTCAGAGTGAAAGAGATTTAGTTCCCACATAGTCCCGTGCTAAAATGTCCAACTTTACCTAATCAAAAAGTATATTATCATACAATGCAGTTTTGGCCTCTTTTGATATTTTCCCCTGCTATATAAATTCCAAGTGGAGTGAATTTTTCTATAACTCATCCACCTGGATCTTGGAGTTGGGAGCAAGTCAAGAAAATTAAAAATGAAAATTGGATTTTTATATGCAAACAAATCTTGTTTCTCAATGTTCAATCCACAATTTTGTTTGCGCTTGATTCTGATGACATTGTTTACATGCATGCTTCTGTTGCCACCTTAAAGGCCTCTTGTTTCTCAGTATCACAGTGGATGACGACTCATCACAGACGGCTTTCTTACACCCCACTGTATCATATATGAAAAATTTGGACTGAGCAAATCTAAAGCAGCAGCTTTCTATTTTTATTTACAAGGCTCTGCTGCAGAGATTGCCTGCTGACCTCCGTTCCTTGATTGAATTTAAACACAGCACTTACCTTGTCAGGTCGCGGGACATTTTAACATCACCTTTTTGTTGGTTTCACACTGAACTTGGAAAAAATTGATGTAAAATACTTTGCTGCCTAGACATGAAACAAGCTTAAAAAAACTGCATTCACTGTTTTTACTGGAACAATTTAAAATATTATATTTGTCTGTCTGCAACTACTCTTGCACATGTTTTTTTTCCACTTGCGTGTATAACGTGTCTTAATTAAAATAATAATAATAATAATAATAATAATAATAATAATGATGTGGGGAAAGACAAGTAGGAAGTTGAAGGGAACTGTAGTTTTTGATTTAAACATGCATTCATTGATTTTTAGAGCATATCAAGCAACATTATTTTTTAATTCATATAGTGAACATTTAAACACATGACTGTCTGGTTACATCTGTATATCTGCACACTCGTCCAGTGGTTGGTTTTTATCTCTAAATCTCTGCTTGGGCTGGTTCCTTCTTGTTTGTGTGTCCAGGGTTGAAACCACAACCAGAAAAGCCCACGCTCTCACAATATAATGCAAAGAATTTAAAATACACTGCCCCTATTTCCGGAAATTGCCGCAACCAGTGTTGGGGAGTAACGGAATACATGTACCGCCGTTACGTATTTAAAATACAAAATATGAGTAACTGTATTCCGTTACAGTTACTGTTTAAAAAGGTGGTATTTAGAATACAGTTGCTTTGTTGAAATAAATGGATTACACGGCAGTACTTTCCGGTTTCATATTGTCGCGGGTCAGGACTGTTTGGGTTTTGTTTGACAGCTACCTTCTGTTGTTACAGGTGGCAGCGTTACGGTTGCCATGGTTACAGGGTGACGCTCTCTCTCTGCATGTTTCCTGGGTGAGAGAGCGCCTTTTTGTTGTTGTGCTAAGCTAATAGGCAGAATGCTACAGGTATAGCTCTAAAGAATGTAGCATCATGGGCAGTGTAGTCCGTGCTGCAGGGAGAATGGACTGCCATACACGTTATGTGTCTGTGAGCGCGAGGAGGGAGAAAAAGGCGAGTGGAAAAGTATGAGCTGTCATCGAGCAAAAACGGGAGCTGGAAGCATGTAAATATAATAATAACCACTGCAGCCAAGAAGAGTGCCCGATGAGCCCAGTTGTAAGTAAGCTATTAAGACTCGACTGTACACCGTGTTCGTGTTTTCCTCCGAAACAATAAGTTCCGTTGGAGCAGCCTTTCAACGCCTCTCTCTGTCTCTCGCTAGCAAAGTTGACTGACACAACAAACTAAAGCTATTTTTCGGCTACGAGCCCGACACGGAACCGTATTAGTCAGAGGTCCAGTTCGGTGCCGCGGACCTTCAGTAACAGTAATAAATCACAGCAATAGTACATTCACGTAGTTGTAAAAAGCATGATAATATATTAAGTAATCCAAAGTATTCAGAATACATTACTCTCATTGAGTAACGTAACGGAATACGTTACAGAATACATTTTGGGGCATGTATTCTGTAATCTGTAATGGAATACATTTTAAAAGTAACCTTCCCAACACTGGCCGCAACTATAGTGAGGGAGTGCAAGTCGATTTTAAATGAACAGCAGAATAGGTCTTTTGGTCAGCGTGACTGCTTTCAATGATCTGTTATTGCATATGATTCACATGTTTGTGTCCGTTTCTCTATTTGTTTTATTGGTTTTGTTGCATTTGTTGTAACTTCAGGTTGGCCAGCTCTCGCTTGAAAAAAGAGATTTTAAACTCAGTGAGACTTTTATCTGGATAAATAAGACTAATAATAATGAAATAGTTTCCTACTACATATTTATCTATCATAATTCTGTTTCTACACTCACTGAGTGTTTGTTGTATATTTGCTGCTATGACAACTCAATTGGCTCTGGGATTACTAAGTTTCTCTGATTCTGATAATAAATGCAACATTAGCATTTATTTCAAATGCGGTTGTTATAATAGATTATATCCGCTCTCCTTTTATACTTTTGATATACTAATGGGCTTATCTGGAAAATCAGCAAACTCAAGTTTGATCACGGTTAAAAGTTAATTGTTTTGGTGTTATTCCCTTTTTTTCTGTCCAAAATTATCACTGTTTTCTTTTTACTGTTATAAAATTCTCCTGAGAAAAGTTTACCAGGTGTTTTAATGGAAAATAGTGAATTAACATCTCCACAACTCTCAAGAGAAACATTTAAGTAGGAGCAATTTGTAGTTAAGGTCTTACTCATGAGGGGCATTTAAGGTCTATTCCAGAGGTTCAGTTTGGAACAAGAACAAACGGAGAAAGCGGAGGAATGCAGACACTGTGTTAAAGGCTGAGTTGTTTAGATGATGGTTAAAAGGATGGAGAGAAGTGCTATACTCTACTAGTAATAATCTGGTGCATTGTGACTCCAGTTTATCAAACAGGAACATCAATAATAATTTCATCATTTTAAGAAAACTTTGAAATAAAAGAGAAAGAGAGAACCGAAAAATGAGTTCATGACATCAAAAGAAATTAAAATAGTGAATTAGCCTTTGAGTTATAACCTTTCTGACAACCATTCACCTCAAATAAAGATTTTGAATGTACAAATAAAGCATTGTAGCATTGTGTTGTAGCAGGAGCATCGTATTGATCAGATTGCATATAGATTTTAGAGTTGTTTTTAAATGGTGTTTGCAAATTTAAATATTAGAAATATTAAAAGAACAACTACACGGGGATATTTAGTTATGAAAAATGAAAGTCTGATGTACTGTAATCATTTTTTTCACTGTCTCGTTCAGTAAGCATAGTTTTGAGTTCACTGTTATTGTCATAATAAGATCATTATATCAATAGTACATCCCCATGCAGCAGTGTTGTTTGGCCTGATCATAATGTTTGTAAACTGATACTTGATGGAGAAATTAAATATCAAGCTGTTCCAGGAAAGTAATTTCAACTCAGTTCAATTTCATTTATATAGCACCAAGTCACAGTCAATTTATATTGTCCAGTAAAGACCCTACAATGATCCCAGTAATCAGACAGGCCCCTATGAGCAACCACTTGGCAACAGTGGGAAGGAAAAACTCCCTTTTAAGTGGAGGAATAACATTCAGGAAGGGGCAGCCATCCATCATGACTGGTTAGGAGTGATAGATTATTATTTAAAAAAAAAACTAAATCGATACAGGAGATGCTGTTCATCTCCTAAAAAAAAAAATTGTCATTCTAGCCCATTGGTAGTTCCTAGGCAACACGATGATGTCATATCGTTAGCTTCATAGCATAATTGCCTAAGTCAATGACTTAGGCACTTATGCTATGAAGCTAACGATATATGATCTATATGCTGTGGATATAGATCAAGTTACAAACATAGGATCTACATAAATATTTGAAGTTTGAGTTTGAAGACTAATACACACTCACTCACTCACTCTGTGTCTATTATAGTAAGCCTGTGACTGAAATTGCCTTGTGGATTTTCCAACAACATTGCTAAAAAGGCAGATTTAGTTACAGCTGAAACCTTCTTTACATTAATTAATAGTTGAATCCGTATCTTCATGCTCATCTCTACACATTTTGGGGGGTTTAAAGAAAACCTTGTTTCTATTGCCTCTCCCACTGGGAGCATAGATTCGCATATAAAGTTTTTTGTTCACCAAAAATGTCAGGAGTACAGCAGATGCATGCAAAGATGGAGAAAAACAGAATCATTCTGGAGCTCCTCTGGACTTCTGTCATCCTCACTGTTCAGCCACTTTGTGATGTCTACTATATGCCTAGCTTGCCCACAGGGCTGCTGGTGAAGAGATAATAATAATAATAATAATAATGGATTGGATTTATATAGCGCTTTTCAAGGCACCCAAAGCGCTTTACAATGCCACTATTCATTCACTCTCACATTCATACACTGGTGGAGGCAGCTACAGTTGTAGCCACAGCTGCCCCGGGGCAGACTGACAGAAGCGAGGCTGCCATATCGCGCCATCGGCCCCTCTGGCCAACACCAGTAGGCAAGTAGGGTAAAGTGTCTTGCCCAAGGACACAACGACCAGGACAGAGAGCCCAGGGATCGAACCGGCGACCTTCCGGTTACAGATGCGATTCCCAACCCCCTGAGCCACGGTCGCCCATTATAACACGAGAGGAGATGAGATAGAGGGGAAATTGCCTCTATGGCGCAAAGGAGGGAGTCTTAATTGGAGATGCAAAAGAGGCAAGCGAGCAGCAAGAGGATGGGAGACGGCTCGATGATCTTTATGACTTTGCTTTGTTTGTCCCCTCAAGTCTGAGTGCCATCGAATTAAGCTTCCTTTCAAAAACTGGTTCTTTTTCTTTAGCAGCTCTTTCCAAGGCACGACTGAAGCAGATTGAATAACAAATAGGTGATCGAAGCTTTTATCCTCTTTCCACAGGTTACTACATTTCAATGGGGCATCTATATACCTACTATTTTTTTATGCTCAATATCTTTTGCCGTCAGACAGCACGGTGATATTTCACTTCACCTTTCATGTGGAAAGGAGAAGCCGTGCCCTCTCACTTCCTTTTTTTACATTGTGTCCATCTTACCTGGGATAACACACAGAGGAGAGCACCTTTGAATTTCTCACACAGTATTATAGTGATGCAAATTCAAACGTGCTGCTGGGATGTGGCGCTCCCAGGTGGCGTTTAACCTACTGCGACGAAGCATGATCGCAGATTACCACATCAGTGGTGCGACGCTGCCATCCTGCTGATACTCGTCAGTCGAAAGCAGCACTGATTAATTATTTTGGTTACTGACACATCACAGAGGGAGGCCCGTAACCGTCCTGTGGAAGTTGTCTCTGTGACAGATAATTTATGTACTGAAAACACACCATACATCACACAGATACTCCAGTACTGTGTTTATGGAGTAATTGGATTTTGCTGCCAACAACAGAGGTGCAGCCATTAATAACTAATCAGTCTCAACATGCCAGTAAGACAAAGTAAGTGGTTTTTGGAAACGTTTCCAATCAGCTGCCACGATTTATAGCATGCATCCCAAACATTAAGCGATACTAGAGTCAGTATTACCTTTGAATCAGGTCTTTTTATTGGTTAATTATACTAAACCAGTTTACTGTTGTTTACCACAACAGGCTTCCATTTCCATAATGAGACTATTGATTTTGCTCACTCTTACTGATGGATCTAATTAGCTGCAGTTAGCTAATTAAACCACTTTAGCCTCCACAAGTGGGTTGAAAGCTTAGTCTAGAGGGTTTTATACATGTGTTTGATGGCTAAATGCATGCTGTCTTGAGCACTTCAAGCTCTTTATCCAAACAACAGCAGCACACAGACAGTAAACCTGGCTCAGGTTGTTGAAGCTTAATTGTGCAAAGGAGACAAAAGCTGCTGAACAGTAATAGCATCCAGGATTGGAACTGGGCAAACACTCCTGCAGCTTTTTACCGACGAACTGTGGTTGGTTAATGACATGTGCTTGGTCTTTGAATTAAGGCTAATCATCCTGTTTGGATTTAAGATGATGTTGCTGAGCCATCTAGTGGCTGTTTGCTGTGTAAAATCTCCATGCAGCCACTAGATGTCCTCAGACTGTACCAATCCCAGGCACCTGTCCTTCCCGCCCACTCACACACACCTGTTCTCACCTGTCTACTCATAGATTCTAAACCTGGCAGTTGGACTTGTTTAGTGCCAGATTTTCTTATCATTCATGCTCAGTACGTCACAGATTGTTGATGGCACCCTTTTTCCTGCTTCCCTTCCTGTCAGTTACTTTACCTGCCTAAAGGCTCAAATACATTTGCTGTTTGCTGGGGGCAAATGGCAAAAACAACGTAGTAATTTTTTTTCCACAGCTGTGACCCTTGTACTACATGAAGTTGCTTCCTCTTGCAAGTCCTTGTAAAGGAGAAAGTCGAGGGTTAGTCTAAAAAAAGGGGAATAAAGTTAAAAATAAAAGACTGTGATGTTGTCTTTCAGCCTGGTGCCAATCGGGAACTTTTATAATTTATACGGGGAGGACAAAAGCGGGGCAGAAAATCACTGCATATGGTTGCTCTTTTTTTGTGAAGTCTAGGCAGATGGATCGAGCCATGAATCAAATTATACAGAAGCTCAGGTAATATTATGCACAGCGGGATGTGTTTGACATTCAAGGTGGAGTTTGTTGTGGCCAGCCTGTCCATTTCATCACGAGGTCAAAAGCTTAAAAGACAAGGATGGAAAAAATGTCTTTTTCACAAGGTATCACAACCTCTAAAGACACCGCATATTTACCTTTTGTCTTCTCCAAGCAGCTTTTCTCTTTGCTTTTGTCATTCCATGCTTTACTTTTGTACTCGGATGAGAATGTCTCTTTGGTTTCTACCTGGTCCCTTAGAGATATATCTGGCTGACTATGGCTGCCGATTCCCCCATAATGCTCAAGTCAGCACTTGCTTATCAAGGTTAATTTCTCTCCAGCCCTGTATTTGCTGGTTTGCTGGTTTGGCTTCACTGCTTTAAGCAACTCGCTAACCTTGGTTTTCCTCTGTGAAATAGAATTTAAATGACCATTTAGATGCTAAATATTTCACCGTTTTTACAAGATAACTATAAACTTGGTGCATCTGTGCTTTTTGTTGGTTTTTGTAGTGTGCAGGCGTCTTTTTGGTTGCCTGCTGTGTCTGGAATCAGTGGTTAAAAGACAAGCAGTGAAAGCAGGCCAAACAAAAACCAAACAATGAGCTGAAAGATGGTAAAATGCTCTGCAGCGCTGGAGGGGAGCCGGAGAATATGTAGCTAAGACTTTAAAACTTTTTACAGTTATTTGAGAAAAGTACTGATTATGCCAGGTTGCACTTTTTGACATTTTTCAGATTAAAATTTTGATTTATTGCAAAATGTCTGTGAAGGTTCTCAGTCATCCAGGTCATCGTAGTCAAAGGAGCTTGCAAAGAAAAGCGTCTGGACTTCTTTAAGTTGCTTGAAGACGTTTCACCTCTCATCCGAGAAGCTTCTTCAGTTCTAAGGTCAAATGGTGGAGAGTCCCAGATGCCAGTCCAGACGCTTTTCTTTGCAAGCTCCTTTGATTTATTACAAATGTGTTTGATGGTTTATGTCACATGCTTTAAATATCTAAGACCAGTTTGTTGCATAGTGGACATATATTTCATATGACTGACACCAAGCAAAAATATGACCTTACTGGCTAAAAAAGCTAAAACTAACACTGCAGTTGAACTGCTGTGCACCTGCACAGACAAACCACACTTCACGGCACAGATTCAACAATTTGCTGGAAACATTCCTCAGAGATTTTGACAGCTGCACGGCCATGATGTTAATCTTCTGATCCACCACATCTGTAAGGTGCTCCACTGGATTGAGATCTGGTGACTATGGAGGCCATTTGAGTACAATCACTCAGTGCCATGTTCAAAACTCAGTTTGAGCTGATCTGAGCTTTGCCACATGGTACAATGTGGTCATAAAGGGATGGACATGTTCATCAACACTACTTGGTTTGGCTGTGGCGTTTACATGTCGTTCACTCCAAAGTGTGACCTTAGTATCTGGATGTCTGCAGAAATTGAGACTCAGTATTTTTCCAATCTTCTGTTATTGCATTTTGCTTGAGCCCATGTGAACTGTTCTCCCCCAACAGGAGTGGCACCAGGAGTGTTTTTTGCTGCTGTAGCCCATCTCTTTAAGGTATACCCGGGTTGTAACAAGAGGTTATTTGAGTTAATTTTGTCTTCCTATCACTTTGAGGCAGTTGTTGCCACTCACTGGATATTTCCTCTTGTTCAGACTGTTCTCTGTAAACACTAGAGAGAGTTCCACTGGAAAATCCCAGCAGTTCAGCAGTTTCTAAATTACTTTGTCTGGAACCAACAATCACGCCATGTTCAAAGTCACCTTTCTTCCCCATTGTGATGCTTGGTTTGAACTTCAGCAGGTCGTTATGTCCAAGTCTGCATGCCTAAATGCACTGAGTTGCTGCTTTGCGATTGGCTGATAAGATACTGGAGATAAGGGCGGTTGAACAGGTGTACCTGACGAAGTTGCCATTTAATGTTAAGTACAGGTAAAGCCGTTGTACACTGCTTCCAATGTGAACTTTTGGGCGATCAAAGGCAAAATTGAAACTGCACTTCCTGCTTTCCTTCTCTTCTCCAGTGGTTTTCCATTTGTCAGGGGGATCTTTGCAGGGATTGGTGGTGGTTTTGTCTGTTTCTGAGTTTTCTTTCAGGGCTTTGCCAGCTCCCTAAATCGTCACTGAGGAAACAGAAAGCTGTATTTCTTTTTCTACCTGCCATTTAGAATTCAATGAGCTCAGAGGGAAAAAAGTCCTGGATTATGCATCTGCTTGTGTAGGTTCATGCTCCAGTGCTTTGTGTTTTCTTCTCGCAGAAGTAAACTGACAGGGTAATTCTGCGTTTAATGAGAAACTACTCATTATTTTCTCTCAGCAGACATTCGTGTTGTGATATGACATTTAGAAGTTCCTCCCCCGAGTTGCTAAAGGCCAATACTGTCGTCCTCAAATTGGGCAAAACTGAAATAGCCTCTCACAGATCATGTTGAAAACAAAAGCTGAGGACTCTTTTTTTTTTTTCTGGACTGCATTGGGTCACTCAGAATTTTTTGGGCCTAAGTAGCTGGCAGACTGGCTCCCAATGGCAAGTAAACAGCTTTGGCTGTGGCTCAGGTTGTAGAGCAAATCAGCTACTGATTGGAAGGTTGGTGGTTCGATTCCTGGCTCCCCCAGTCTGCATGCCAAATATCCTTGGGTAAGATACTAACCCCAAATTGCCCTGCGATGCGTTCATCGGAGTGTGATTGTGTGAGAATGTTTATTAGTTGCACTTGACTTTAGAAGTGCAGGGATGAATGAGGCGTGCTGTATACAGCGCTTTGAGTACTCCGCGAGAGTAGAAAAGCACTATACAAGAATCAGTCCATTTCATGATACCTTCTCTGACATTCAATGGATGAATTCTAACATTCAGAAGCATATTGCAGGGCACTAAAAATTAAAGAAAAATATTATTATTATTATTGAGATTTCTTTGAGTATTTAATTGATTGTCTTTTACTTTTTATGATACCTAATCTTCATCCTTCTGTAAAAAGTGCCCCCCTCCCCCAAGGAAGAAAAAATTGTTCCCATTTTGTGTTTGCTAATGACGGTCCTGTCCACCAGGTCCACATTCTTTGTGCTGTGTAATTTCCTCTCTCCTGTCTCATATATCATAGGGGAATAGCAAGGTGCTGTGCAGCTGATGAATGGCTCCAGCCTTCAATTGTTCCTCTTCTGCTGAACCTTTGTTCTTTCTCTCCCAGACACACACACACACACACACACACACACACACACACACACACAATACAATGACATAGATTCATACAGAAACACGTCCCTCTAGAATCGAGACTCTCTCCAATAATGTTTTAGTACATAACATGCGAGACATGCACACTAACAGAAACAGGTACACACACACACAACACTGCATTGAACTGCCGTATGCAGAAATGTCCTTGCAGTAGTTGTTGCTTTACCCTCTCAGAGTAAAGCTGAAATTCACAGTGCCTGTATTTGTCATTTCTACGCACAAAAACGAAATGCAGAATGGACTGACAGACATTTATTCAACTTATTTTTTCCTGTGGCTGAGGCTGTTTGGCTTTTTCTTTTCTTCATACTTATCTCCCATTTACAAAACTAAGCTCTTCACACGTTGGTTTCATTCTGTACCAGCACTGAGAGAGTGTGGCCATTTGTCAAAGCAAAACAAAGACAACACACTGCGAGTTCCTCTCGCCTTCTTCTGAGATCACAGCAACACTCTCATAGAGGGAGGAATAAAGCAGCAAAACAAAGCAAATAATCTGTGGGTTGAGCCAAACCAGCTACCACTTATGCAATGACTTTTGAAATATAGAGCAAATTCAAAGTAGTAGCTTTTTTTAGATTTAGGATTTACAGGAAATTCATGTGAACAAGTGACAGAGTTTTATAGTTTACCAAATTCACACAGGTGTTATACCTGATCTTGCAAACAGCATCATCTGTGACCAGAATGCTGAAATGTGTAGTCTGTTTATGTGTAAACACAGTCTTTATCAGATGGAGCTGATTCTGCTTCATAGTTATAGTTAGCAACTTATTACGACCCATTGTTAAGTTGGGGTTGGTGGTGCTGATTCAAGCTTTCAGTCTGACTTGAGGCAGGCGTTGTGGTTTAAAATCTGCATTGGTAACTCAGTAATTCTGATTTCCAGCTTCAAATTGAACCCACCGGGAGAGTCAGCACTTTGTCCAGGGGCGCATCTAAAAGGGGGGCACCGGGGGCCAGACACCTCAAAATCTGATAATGTTTTAATTTTGTGGACTCAGGGATTATTGATACCTGATAACTGAAGTTAATGGGCTTTACATTAAATAAATAATTTAACTATGTGTTATTCTCTAAGGAAATGCAGTCTACACACAAAATCGCTACATTTTGTTCTTTTTTGTTTTTTGTACCACCACCATCTTGGATTGTTAAGTGGGGTTGGTGTTGCTGATTCAAGTTGTAGTTCTGACTTGAGGGGGTGTTTCGCTTTAAAATCTCGTCTGGCAACTCAGAAATTCTGATTTCCAACTTGAAATTGAACACATCAAGAGAGTCAGCATTTTTTCCAGGGGTGCATCTAAAAGGGGGGCACCGGGGGCCAGACATGCCCCAGCTTTCGAAATTTAATTACCACCCCAGTACCCCCAATGATATTAATCTGGGATACTCTAAATAGGACATTGCAATAAAAGAAATGTTTTATATTAATTATTTCTGCTGATTTAGATAATGAACATAAAATATAAATTCTATTTGTAGACTATGCCATATAATAATACTTTTCTAATTAATAAATTAAGTATTATTATTATTTTTTTTTCCATTATGTTTTTATTATTCCTTTATATTTTAAGTATATTTTAATATATATTTTGATGCTAATACGTGACACAAATTAACTTGCAGTGCATGATTTGCAACATTATTTTACAATATTTTGCTTCATTTAACAAAATACTTAACAAACTACAAAAAGTTCCCCAATACAAAAATTTTTTTATGTTGGAACCACTGTATCTTATTTAATAGAGAGGTGATGAGCCTAAAAGTCATGCCCAGTGTTTTCTAATGCAGATTTAATGCTGTATCAGTTTCTGATCCGTTGCCCCCATTCCTGAATATAAGAAAAATCCTTGAATCAGTCCCTCTTTTTGCTTGGGTATAATATGTAAAGCTATTAAATAATTCTACATGCACAAACTTAAAAAAAAAGAGAGATAATAAATGTTTCAAGTCTTTATCCAAATATCCTGAAGATCAGTCTCTGTGTGGAAGTAAACCGATTCATTAGATTTTTTTTAGATTTTTTTTAAGTTTTGAGATGTTACAAATAAAGCAGCCAACGGAAGGAAGGCTGAGACAGAGCCATGCTGAACGCAGTCTGAGCCCTTCACAGCACATGACCTGACACTGCTGCACCGGCGTCAGCTGAGGACTGATTCAGCTGACCTTCACCACTTTGATTTATGTGCAATTCATCCATCTGACGCTGGTGGGTATTCACCAGGGAGCAGATAGTTTTAGGGTGGTGTTAAACACTGCTTTGAAATATGAAAAAGTGGGGGAATATCGTTAAAACACTGATGCATCTTTCTTTACAGAAAAGTTCCATTTTCTAACAAATGCTAGTGTTGTAAGGCAGGTGAGGATAACTGCGTACCAAGAAGGTTTAATGGTTACTGCCTCACTGATGTTGATGATCATTGAAAGGTCTTCAATTAAATCCTGAAGCAGCCCCTGGATGAGCAATAAATGGAAACAAATGGTTTCTGGAGGGAAGTAAACCATCCTCCGTGGATAAGATCTCCATCTCTTGTAGTTGGATGGTTGATGCCTGTGGAAGCAACATAATTGTCCAGAAACTTGGAAAATGGGATAATAATATTTCTTTATACACAAACTGGAAGCATTGACAGGTCAGTGTGTGTCTGTGTATGCACTTTGCTGATGAACATCTGTTGTGAGCTGCATGAGCCGGGAGTTGAACTGAAGACTGTAGAGCTCATAATGTCACACTGAACATGGGTGGCAATGGGTGGGGGGAGGCACACAGGGTGGAGGAAAGAAGGCAGAAAGCTATCTTTAGTTTCCCGTTCATTCTGTGATCGACCAGGTTCAGTTTTTAAACTTCTAAACTTAACTGTAACATAAATAAATCCATTAAGTGACTGAAAATTATTAAATTGTGCTCAAGCTTTTTTTTTTTGTTCTAATTAAGTAAAAACAAAAGTTAATAGTTTTCTCCCTAAAAATCAGTACTTGACTATAATATTTGTTTTGTATTTGTTCTTAATAGCTTGTAAATCAATGGAAAAGGTCCAAGGAGGGAATGAAGGAGTATGTTTGTTTGGAGTTGAATCACCTTCACTACTAATAATCCAAACCTTTCCAGCCTGGTTTACCCTGCAGTGGTGCAATAACACCTGGAAATGACAGACCAGACTTCATTATGTGGACTAACATTTCCACTCACCTCATGGCAATAAATCTAATTTCACTGGACCGGCAGAAGAAGTCCTCTTGTCTTGTGTCTTTAGCCTTAAAACCAATTTAATTATCTATTTCTCTACAGCAGGTCATTGTGCTGCATCACAGTTCAGTGGCTGTTGAGTAAATGTGGCATATAGTCAGACAGTAATTTTACTCTGCAATCCAGATAGAAACTTCAGTTTCAGTTCAGCTGTGCTGTCGCAGTATCAAAGTTTAATGAAATCTCAGTAAACTTTGTATTTGTATGTTGTGTGTGGCAGATATTTGAATCTTTGGGTCTCGGCTCTAATTGTTTGGCGCCACATGCATTCACGCTAATCAGTATGATGGCGAGTCTCCCGATAAGCTTGTTTGGCAACAGTTATTATATGTCGACATCACTTTAACCCTTATTTTGGAAGCAGCCAGGCTACTAAGAAAACCAGCTGGTGCTCACACATCACCTCTTTTCTCACTTCCCTTCACAAGCTTCCAGAGAAATTCATAATCCACTTTAAACGTTATAAATAACATATGAAGTCCTGCATGGCCTACATATAGCAGAGTTATATAGAGACCTTATTCTAATCGTTGGCGTCTCCGATCATGTTATCTGAGTCTTTTAACCCTTTTGTGCTCTTATTTTGAAACTAGAGGTGATCACAGTTTTGAGGTTGTAGCTTCTAAACTTTGAAGTGACCTTCATCGGCCTATCTGTGGTTTGTTATAACTGCTAAAAACTATTTTTAATAGGTTAGCTTTTTCTTTAATCTGTCTCCCATCATTTTTGTCCATTTAATATGTGTACACAGGCATTTAGGACTGTAAGACTGTGTTTTACTGTGAGTCTATATCCACATATCCATATATATTTGTTCAGTCGGGGGAGGTGTGGTTTCTTTTCTCTTCATTCCTCTCATGTCATATTTCTTGCATGCCTTCCTTCTTCTTTTTCTCTGCTTTTATGTTTTGCCATCTATGAAGTGTCTCTCAATAATGCTGATCGTTCTCCTCAATAGAAATGTTTTTCTTTAATATTTGTTTTCTTCTTTTTCCAGGACAGCTGGAAATTGCACCACCCACTGCAGCACAGTTAAGATATGGTAAGAGGTCCTTTTGTTCTTGGCAGATATATTAACTCCTCAATGTGTCTCTATATATTTTATCCTTTTCATCTTACAAGATGAGTACTCATAGAAAATTGCTCACTAATCTTTTAGGACATGCCTCATTTAACAGTCAGTCAGTTTAGGAAAGTTAATGAGGACCAGTTTAATTAATGGCTCATTGTGAATGTGTTGTTTCCGTGAATTGTCCAAAGGAAAGGAAAAACCCCTGTTTATGGACCTAATGGATCCAAATTGAATCTAATAAGCAGTAAAAAAGTCTCTGAGTCTGAGGTCATAATGACTTAAATGTAAAATCAGTGGTTTTTTGAGGTTATTTAAGAGAAAAAACAACAAATTGATGGATTGAATTTATGTGTAAACTTAGAATTAATAAATAAAATTAGATAGGAGCAGGTTTGCAATTCATGGAAGCCACCATGTTGTCCCATCATCTTGAGTACAGATGAGATGGACATCGTTATTCATCGTAATAGTGTTTTATGAATGTGGCTGCAGAGCGGCCACGTACATAGTGCACCAGAGGTGGAGAAGAAGAAAACTCGTAGGCATTCCCGTGCAGAGTGTCAGACTCAGGATATGAGTATCTATGCTTATTATCTGAGAACGGGTCCTCTTCACCAAAGAAGTGAAAACAAGAAGGAAAGAGACAACGCGACTCGATAAAACTACATCTTCTTCCTTCTCACCTCAAGTGTCACCTGCTGAACTGATGTCTGAGCTCTAACACACAAGGACGTGCATTAACATGCACCAACAACAGCTGGTTATGAGCTAACATTAAGCCAGCTAATATTAGGCTGTGATAAACAGTTTGATTGTATTCTCATATCATATGAGAGTTTATTCAATAAGTCTCAGAGTCCAACAATGTTCGATCCACTTTAAAGAAAGCTTCATTAATGCAAGCTAACAGCAGCAAAAACAGCAGCCTTTACTGACAGAAAGGTTCAGGATTTCCTAAAGAATTCACCTCAGGATCACTGTCAACGTTTAGAAGTGAGCTTCTCTTCATTTTGTATCTGACTCCTTTCACAAGTTTTGCAGCCTCCGAAGTAAACAGTCATGGAGACCAGCTGAGGTAAACAGTGGACTGACAGCCTGCACCAGGGGTGCCCAACTCCAGGCCTCAAGGGCCGTGTCCTGCAGGTTTTAGATATCACTCTGGGTCAACACAACTAAATCAAATGATTAGTTCATTACCAGGTCTCTGGAGAACTTCAAGACATGTTAAGGAGGTAACCTACCCATTTAAATCAGCTGTGTTGGATCAAGGACACATTTATAACCTGCAGGACACTGGCCCTCGAGGCCCGGAGTTGGACACCCCTGGCCTACACTCACAAGAGATGAACAAGGCCAGAGTTGTTTGTCCTACATTTGCTACCATAGCTAGGATTATGGCTTGAATTGGGAGTGGTAAAAAAAAACAAAAAAATAAAATAAAATTTGAATGCAATTTGGAATCTACTGACCTCTAGTGGTGAGATTTTGCACACTGTAACTTTAATATGTAGCTGTTCCATCATATACAATATTACTGATATTTAAATCTACTTTAGTTCTTACTAATGTAATGGCTCACTATAATAAACATTGCCACAGCAAATGTGTGAAGTTGTACATCATAATATTATACTCTGAAAAAAATATCCGGAACGACAATCTGCTTAAGCATGGAGAACAATACTTGTTGCACGTAGTCCTAAGTCCATTTGTGCCTTGTTCAATTTCTTTGAAGCGTTTTTTAATTCAAACGTTCCCTAATATATGATAATAGAAAATATAACAGGATTTCTGACTTGTATTGAACATGTTTTTGGAAAAATGAAGGGTAGGGGTAAAAATGGATGAGCTATTTCATCCATTATCTCACATCTCCCCTTTATCAGTGCTTCTTTCTACTAATGTGCTTAAGAAAGCACACTTAATTTAATGGGTTGTCACAGGCTACTAATATTATGTATGCAGCTAAAAGTAGATTTTAAAGGTGTTATTTTATTATGCACGTGTGCGGTGGTTAGCACTGTTACTTCACGGGGCGATCGTGGCTCAAGAGTTTGTCTTGTGATCGGAAGGTTGCTGGTTCGAGCCCCGTTGTGTCCTTGGGCAAGACACTTCATCCGATGCCTACTGGTGGTGGTCAGAGGGCCTGGTAGCGCCAGTGTCTGGCACCCTCGCCTCTGTCAGTGCGCCCCAGGGCAGCTGTGGCTACAATGTATCTTGCCATCACCAGTGTGTGAATGGGTGGATGATTGAATAATTGACTAAGTAAAGCGCTATACAAATACAGGCCATTTGCCATTTTACTTCACAACAAGGAAGTCCTGGTTTCATATCTACCTGGCCTCCATTAACAGCTGGAAAAGATACCGGGGGTTAAGCGGATGGATGTGTGGGTGGATGGTGAATTTGTATAAGGAGACATGTTTTCTGTTTGTACAGTTGTTTGTCCGTTATTACATCCTGGATGATCTTGTGTAAACCAGTCAGCACTTCCCAACATGAGGGTTCGTATTAGAAAACATTTGAAGCATGCATTTCTTTTGAAGTCAAAATAATGTAAAACACAGAGAAATTGAAGAAAAATGAAATGAAATAAACCTGAATTGTTATATAAAACTGGGGACCAGCCAGAAAAGCTTCAGCATAAAGCTGAGTGGGGTTTTTCTCATTGTGCTCACAAAGAAAGAATGTAATCCAACTGCAAAGGCTGTGTGGGCATTTTTCACTCTGTTGGTGATCTCATGAGCTCAGCTTTCTCTCTTCACTTTAAAGGTTTGGAAGCTTCTCCTCCTCGCCTGTCTTATATTTAACAAAAACAGATCTTTGTCACAACAGCCGCTTTGTGTGGGAAATATTTAGTCTCCTCTGGAGTCGAGCATTTGTCTTTTTGAGCTGACACAGAAGAGACAAACTTCAAGTGAAACACTGACTCAGCCTGTTGTCACTGTGGTGTCGCACACATTTGTGATGATAATGTCAATCTTCTTGTTGTTGCCTATTTTTTTCCTACTGGGAGTTACGAGATTATGAAAAAAAACCACTGCATCCATCTCAGGGATGAAAACTTGTGAAAGCTGCGATGGATGGGAGTCCACCTGAGGAATGAAGTTTCAAAAAAAATGCCTGCGACATCTCAAATATTCACTTTGGCGAGCTCAGAGTTTTTCTTTCTTGTAGGCTAGCTGTGATGTGCCCAGGAAAACATTAGAGGAGCCAGATAAAACAGTCCAGACCTTTGCCTGTAGGAAGCAAACTGTAAGCGCCAAACGTCTGCTTTATATTTTTTATTTACGATTGAGTTCATGTTTGTTTTATAATTCATAGAATCATTACATAAGTCATCTTTTCAGGATTAATAAATGTGAAAATATATGTGTTTACATAAAGTAATTTTAAGTCACTGTTTTGGGATTGGAACCTAAAAGGGGGTCCCTCTCACTTTAAGTATGTAAGTGTAATAGTAGCATGAAACCCTGTGTGAGAGGGAAGGGGAGGAGCATGGACAGAGAGGTTAGGAGTCTAACGGTTTTCTGACCGTGTGCACAGCTAGTTCTGGATAACTGCTATTTTTTGGAACTTTCATGTCTTTTAGGAAGGAGTTCATTGTTACATCTTCAGTTTGTAATAAATAAACAGTCTTCAAATCATAATGCAACTGGAAGCATTTCTTTTGGAAACCAGGAACGCGCGTCAGCCATAGACTCTCCTTTTTATGAACTTGGTTTATTGGAAATTACCCTACACAAACTTTGAGCTGATACAAGAGGAAAGTCTTAAGTTCATATCAAGTCACCAAAAGGAAAACTAAGGACGAGCAGTCGTGATTTCCTCAAATTTCCTAATTGAAATTTCCCCACCAACAGGGAAAAATGTCCCCAGATGGCTGTTATAATTAGAGCTAACATGGCCAGAGGAGTCATTTTTTAATATTGGGTTAAACTCAAAGTGTGCAGAATGGGATCCTGAGACAGCCGAGTCCAGTTAAGATAACAGGCCCTTGCTGTGAAATTCAAATTCAGAGCATCGTGGCGTTCACTGCTTTTAAATCTCTAAAGACAGCTTCACTCTTAAATCATTTTCTTGAGTTAAGAATAAAAATGTGACGTATCAAGGATCTGAAAGCACATTTGAGAAATAAAGAGGCAAATCATTTACCAAATGTTGAGATTTCCCCACTGACCTCACTAACTGCTGTTAAATTTCACACTCGAGTTCCAGTTTGTTTCCGTAGGGAATCAGTCAAACCCAACACCGAGAATTCTCTGAGTGCTCACTTTGTTCCGTTTCAGCATACGTTTGAAGGCAGGATTGCCTCTGGTGTCAGTCTGCGTTTAAGTGTTGAGTGTGTCGGTGTTTATCGTGTTGAGCTCAGGCGCTCACAGCAGGATTGAAAGTTCTCACAGCGTCCTGAAGGAGAGCTGCAGCGCTACGAGATCCGTAGAGAACACAGTCGCATCGTGGCGATTACGCTTCAAACTTTCCTGCAGATTTGTCACTTAAACTAAACTGAACTTCACTTGAACTTAAGCTTGAATATCCTTTGCCGGGGCGGTGGATGACATTTTAAAATTCACTTTGATAGCACCATCGGTACATCAGACTGTCTATAGTATCCACGCACTCCTGCTGCAAGTGGATTTTCTTGATATTTATGATGCTATTTACTCTTTCCTGTTTAAAAAATCCATTCCACCTTACCAAGAGTCTAGTGTTCACCCGCTGGCTTCGTAGCTGTCTGCATTTTACCAGCGGCAGTGCTAAAGAAATAAGACGGAACGACTTACCCCCATACCACATTAATGAGCACGCACTAATGTATCACTGCCCGATACTGATTTACAGCTGCTTATGGCTTCAGAGGCGTTTTGTGTCTAATGTTCTCATTTCTCTTCTAAATGTGTGATGCGTTGTTGTCTATCCATGCTGAATCACATTATAATGTGTCTGACAGTGATTTGTTGTGTTTGCTTGCTTTACAGTTCTGCTGCACAATGCACTCCCATTCGTTGGATTTGGATTCCTGGACAACTGCATCATGATTGTTGCTGTAAGTGTCTGCTTCATGAGGCATGCACTCCTAGCACTTTATTCTCTCAGTCTCTGGAGGTAGCTAATGCAACCTGAAAGACTGCAAAAAATGCATTTAAAGGTTGTACTAAGTATAGATTAAATTTTACAAAATAGTACTTTGTTGAGATTAGGAGCTTTGTGAGTGATTAAAGGTCGTCTCGTTGCCTTTGACATGGCTGCTTCGAAGACGAGGAACCAGGTCTGCAACCACTCGCTGTCAGTTGCTGCATGCAAAGCAGCTTTTGTGCATTAAAAATGTAATCGTAGTCATTCTGCTATCAGTTTATGATTGAATGGAGTCAAGTTGGCAATTATGTGTGACCCTTTTTGTGACGACACGGTTATTAACTGTGATAAATTGATGAAAATTGAAATTCCGGTCCAGCCAGAACCTCACACGTTTGAAGCAGAAATAGTGACATAGATGCTAAAAGAAGGTGATTTAACTCCAAAATTACACAGGTGCTTGGCACCCTGGCTTGAGTCCCCTATTGCAAAGAGATGCAGACAACAGCTTGCACTGAGCTTTCCTCTTTGTACAAATGAGCTTCTGTTCTCTTGTTTTTTCCAGGGCACACAGATTGAGTTATCAATCGGCGTGGTTCTCGGCATTTCAACTATGGCAGGTCAGAGAATCTCGTAATGTATTTGAATCTGTTTTATTTTTGAAAACACATTTTCATTTCCTGTATTGTCCTTTTAAAGTATTGATTATATGAGTTATGTAGAAGACTTTGAACAGCAAAAGGAGGATCACCCACAGTGCTGCACTTAGTCAATTCTATAAACGTGTGTTACATATTAGAGCTGGGCGATATGACCCAAAATTCATATCTCGATTTTTTTTTTAAAGCCATATGGTAAGAACAAAAAGAGAGTTTAGTCAAAGCTGTGTCCCAGATGTCAATCAGGCACTTTTATTAACATACAGCATAGATGTACATGAAGAAATTACTCAAAAATAAATTATCAGCATTTATTAAATAATAATGCTCCATAAATAAAAGAACACAATGTTGTTTTTGTGCATAACAAAAAGCTCACAATTGTGCAGTCAAAATGTAAACTAATAGACGCTGAGCATAATAACAAAGACAGACAGATTTCACAGCTGCTCTGTTCCCAACTTCTACTGCGTGACTGACAGCCTGGAGTTTGAAATCCTCTTTGTAACCGTGTCTCTTAGCAGGTGCCATTTATGGTCCTTATACACACACAATACGGTAATATTACGTTGAAGCACAGTACGTATTACTCCGCGAGGCTCCATTACGGTAGCCGTAATGCTCTGACAATCCATCAAGCGGTGCGGCTCCGTAGCTCACCAAAGTCGTACTAAAACACTTTTTTGACAGATTGCACATAAGGTGCACTGTCGAGTTTTGAGAAAATGAAAGGATTTTAGCTCGTTAGCGCGGTTAGCTCGCTAACACGTTGACGCCGTCCAGCCCCACGCACGGGGCGATCCGCGGTAACTTGTTAACGGAGATTTGCCGTGATCATCTTGTCGTTGCCTGCAGGTGAAGCTATGGGGGAGGGGGAGTTGTGCTCAGTGAAGGAGAGGCGAGGCCCAGTAACGCAGCGTAGAGACAAAAATGGACGAAAGAGAGGCAAACTTGCGGCTCCACAAGTATAATTATAACGTAACATAGACTATATCGATATAAACGATGTTGGCACATCTTATATCTCGTATGAAAATATATCGATATTTTTTAAAAACTCGATATATCGCCCAGCTCTATTACATATGTATTGTATATGTGTCACATTCAGATTCAAGAATATCTGCTTGTAAATCAGTCATTTATTTATTGCATTTGATTCGATTTAGGAAAATATATTTGAGAGTAATTCACATTCATGCTGTAGCATGCTAAATCATAGCTGACTGCCAAGTCTCCAAATAGAAGAAAAGGCACTTTTAGATGACGTGTTGACAGAGTGCGCTGTGTTGCAACTTAAACCTTAATCATGGAACTGTGACACTATTTAAAAATAATTATAAAGCGAGGTCAGATTAAAGAAAGAGAGGAGGAAGAGCGGCTGGCTACGTTAAGGAAAACTTCATGAATATGTTAATGCTGTTCACAAGCACATTGAATGGGTATTGTAATATCCCCTTGACGACGCACATCAGAATTTTTGTTATCGCCCGCCACTGTTCGCCGTGTCTAAAAGAGCCCCCCCTACTTTACCCTAAGTGAGAATGAACACACATTAGCTTTGGGATGACTGTATCACTCAGTGCTTCAAATTTAGTGTTTTTCTTTTTGTCCAACTCAAACAAAGCGAGCGTCCTTTATATTGTCATTAATCGAAGCAGAGCTAAAGAGCAGGGGGCATTTCCCTCCCTTTCAGTGCTTCTGATTCTGTTGCTGTTGGTGGTGACGGCAGTTCTTTGTCTTTAGCTCAAGCTTTTAAACATGCAGCAGATTGGGTAAACTGATCTTTTGTCCAAGAGCCTAGGAGGTAGAAGCCAGAGGCTTTTTAAATTCCACTTCACCTGGAGGGACTGGAAAAGGAAGACTTTACCTTTTCCAGTTACAGTAAATGGATCTATAAGGGATACACTGTAGACAAGACTCATTTGAATTTTCACTTCAAACCCTTCTCCATATATTTCTAGTCAGCCAAGTTTCAGTTAAAAAAAAGAAAAATCTCCATTTGTTCAGTTCATTCCCAGTGAATTGATTGAATGGATGATTGGAATTTTGATTGAAGCAATTTCAGGCATGGTAGGACTCGTAGAGAGAAGGTTATCAGGCAGAATGTGCAAAATTCAGTTTTAGAGAGGCCACTCTGAAGTTTGACGGGAGTGCTTGTTACCTTTGTGTGGAGAGGTTTTCTAACCCGGATTTGACAGTGAGCTGTAACAGACACCCTCATTAATCTAGTAGTTTAAAAAAAATCTAAATCTACTGCAGAGCCACTCGGAGACAAGAAGCACACAGGACTTCTGTTCTTTCCTTAAGCACAGCCTTAACACACTTTCTATCACTCAGACCCCATTTAGTCATTCGCACTAGATTGAGGGCATTCGGGGGTCTGCAAATTAAAATGCGCAGTTATCTAACCCGGTCCAGAGTGATTTAGCACTAATGTCAAGTCTCTAGTGAAGACGACAAATCACCTTCTAGGAGGCAAAAATGTCTCTGCTCGCTTGATGAGCGTGGAAGCTGCATGAATCGTCTACTCCTGACTTTCCTAATTACTTCAGTTAAACAGCCTTAATGATGTGAAAAGCCTGCAGCTCAAAATGAATATGAGGTCAAAGAATTGCACTCAAAAAAGATTTATTTGGCCAAAATTCTAACTCTAACTAATTTAATTACAGGTAAATTTTCAGTGTAATTCTGTTAAATAAGTATAATGTAATGTATTGCACTAAAGAGGTCATTTTGGTTCACATGCATTCAATTTGTACCAAGCACATTTTTCCTTTAGGTTTTTCAATAAATAAACATTTGATTTGATCTATTTCAGTTTAATTTTATTCAAAATTGTTACTCATGTTTAGTGAAAGTTAATTTTCCTCCCAGTGCACAGTTTAGAACATTTGATTGATGAGACTGGTCAAACTGGTGGCGCGCAAACAAACCAAGTGGTTGAGCGTGCAACAATGGTGATAAATATGAGGTGAAACTAGGAGGTTTTTAAGGTTTTTCTTTGCTTTGGGCTTTTTTGGGGGGCAGAATTAGGAAAAAATTTTAAAAAAAGAAGGTTTGTCTCTCTAACTTTGTCAGCAATGTTGAGAAATACTAAATGGCCTGTATTTGTATAGCGCTTTTACTAGTCCCTAAGGACCCCAAAGCGCTTTACACAATCAGTCATCCACCCATTCACGCACACATTCACACACTGGTGATGGCAAGCTACGTTGTAACCACAGCCACCCTGGGGCGCACTGACAGAAGCGAGGCTGCCAGACACTGGCGCCACCGGGCCCTCTGACCACCACCAGTAGGCATCGGGTGAAGTGTCTTGCCCAAGGACACAACGACCGAGGCTGTCCAAGCTGGGGCTCGAACCGGCAACCTCCCGAGTACAAGGCGAACTCCCAACTCTTGAGCCACTATCGCCCCCTAGACAAAGGATGGTGAATACGGCGCTCCCAGGGGGAGGAAAAAGAGGAAGACCTCAGAGAATATTCACAGATGCAGTACAGGAGGACATGTAGAGGGTTGGTGCAACAGAACAGGATGTTAGGGACGGGGTGAGCTGGCAACCCTTAAGGGGAGCAAGCTGGAAGAAATAGAAGTGTAATTTTCTTTCTTGACAGAATTGGTGCTTCCAGGCTTCAGTTTGCATACTTGAAGCCTTTGTACAGCTCCAGCTGCCTCACGCAAACAAATTTTCAGCTTTGAGTGAGAACAAAAGCATGTAAGGCCACGTACTGCTGAGTGCAGGTATACTCCTGTTTTTGTCACTGTAGAGAGTGCTGTTCATGCACGCCTATAAATTATGACCGCTTGTACAGGAGCAATACAGCTAGTGTAAAAAGTTCCCGCTGTCTCCCATTTGTAACTTCACATTGTTTCATGCCACATTTATCCCACAGCAGCCGTCAGTGAATAGTTCACATGCAGACAGGCTCTCTAGTTTTGCTTCAGGTGTAAAAAGCTCCTTTTTTTTTGCTGCTTCCAGGCACTTGCATCTGTTCGCTCCATCAGGTTGGCAGTACTGTCAACTATTAGGCAAAAAAGTTTTAGAAAGTTCCCAAGAAATACAGTGTGAAGGAAGCATGTGATAACAGTAACAGAAAGGTTAAGAAATGAAAGTAAACTAAAGAAAAGAGTGTGCTGCTTGGCATTTGCAATGAATTTACAGGCTTGTCGCTGCAAACACTGCAAGGTTGTGATTGAATGGGATTAAGCTGGTAATTACATGCAGTCTGTTTGTGATGATACAGCGATTAACTCTGATAAATGAGGGAAAATCCCCAAACAGCCTGTTGCTTTCCACATACAGAAATTTACATTAAGTAGGAGTTCACATGTAATACTAATATTTAGAGTCCATCCAGAAATCAGAGATTACAAACAGGAAATCTTTTTTTTTTTGTTACTCTTTGTCTTTTTAATTGACTTCCCTTTTTCTACTTGATAAAGTTTGTCAGAATATCAGTTACACTGTGATTTCTGTGTTTGCAGCTGCTTAAGAATGACTTGAATTGTGATGCATTTGCCCGCCCCCTCATCAGTCTGTTGATGTGCATCAGATCTAATGCCAAGGCCCCGAAGAGGGAGAGAAAGCAGCGAATTAAAGGCACAGCCAACCTTGTCTCGTAATTACATCTGAGCAGGTTGACCACATAATAAAGTCTCAAGCTGGCCTCTCCATCACTGCTGTCTCTTCAGTGGCTGTACAGAGGTGCAGTGTTTAACGTCAGCAAGATATTGTGTTACATCTGTTTTAATCATCTTCAGAGTGTAGATTAATTTGCCTAACGTGGCCATATTGCCTCAAAGCAACCATGCACAGCTGCACGTGTGTCCTCCTTCAGCTGACTGAACATTGAACTGCTGCATAGCCAAGAATTCAGCTTTGTGACCGTATAAAGTACTGGTACACAATTCAAGACAAAGCATGGGGCTAATGGCAACTCTCTCTGTTTAAGTGCCAACATGAGGTGAAACACACTGAAAAATATTACACTGCCAGAGAGTAACGTTATATTTAGAAATTAACTAAAAATGTTTAAATAACCACACGAAATCTTCATCTGACCTAAATCAGCTGAAGCAACAAGCCCCTTTTCCTTTGTGGTATTTGCTGATTTACAGTCAGATTTAATGGTGCACAGTGCAAAGATTTCTGCTAAAAGTACCTTATTTAGTCCAAATATGCTCTGTGTGCTTTGGCACCGACTCTTGGGCCAAGAGTTGCACACTTTCCTTTCCTTTCCTAGCTGTTGCAACAGCTCTCGCCTCTCATTCAGAGGCTCTAGTTAAGTCGCTCGTTGTTCTTGTCACAGAAAAAGAAGCTGCTTGCTTTTAAACTTTTATAAACCAGAAGCTTAAAGATGCTTTGCCACAGGATGCATGTGTCTCTGCTCGCTTTGTTAGTAGAGTGTTTGTCTCTGAGTAATGTGTACAATATTTATTGCTACAGTAGCTCAAAGATCAGATGAAAGTGCTCGAGCCCAGCCGGAGATGATGACTGTGCCTCAGCAGTGATGACACGGTTGCGTTGTGTGTTTCCTCTGGAGTATTTCTGTAATGCTGCAGCAGCAATGCTCTGCACTCAGGGTCAGGGACAGCTGAGAGAACAGGAGTAAAGCACAGGCTTTATTTTCTGTCCTTAGGCACAGCTGTTACAGTACCATACGGCACATTCAAAGCATAAACCGGTGACAGTGAAGTTATTTCAGCGTTCCCTCGTCCTCTTTTACTTGCACTACAGCATGTAAGAAGCAAAACGGCAGCAGTGTGGTCTTCTTCTTCAGTGTGTTGTGCCTCTGCTTCTTTGATGAGCCCATAATGCACTTGGGACATCCATCATGCCCTACGGAAAAATGCCTCTGTAACCCATGCCTCTGCTTCTCCCATTATCTACAGCTGCTGCGCTGGGCAACCTGGTATCAGATCTGGCAGGACTGGGGTAAGGCTTGACACACACACACACACACACACACACACACACACACACACACACACACACACACACACACACACACACGTTTGGTAAATTCAAACAGTTCAGTTGAAATTTAGAATCAGTCAAGGAAAGGAAGAGCCATTAATCTGATTGTACAGCAACACGTTTTCCACACAAATATACACAGATAATAATAATAATAATATTTATAAACAAAGGTCCTTTTCACATCACGTTGAGAAGGTAAAGGTTTACCATCATGTTGTTCGTGGGGCTAATTCAATAAATTGCTCACTTTTAACCAGTTACTGGATGTAGGCCCAGGGGTGTGGTTTGATTAAAATGGGACTGAACTAGGTCATATAGATTAAGTAGAAATTATTGTGTATTTAAATCCCTGAAAAATCCTTTCATTCATTTTCCTCCAATTTCTTCATTTTTATTCTGTTTCCTGTCCCAGAAACCCAGCAACAAAAACCCCATCAGATGTTTTTTCCCTTTCCTGCATAATCAAAATTAAAAGAATGAAATTAAGTAAAAGTAGATTAAAACACTGACTGTAAGGACTGATGAATTTGTACAGAGTAATTTAATGTGATTTCCTCAATAACAGCGTAATGATATAGGAAAGCTTGATGGTCATGTTTCTCCGATCCTTCCATCAGCTCATGCATGACTGTTTAAGCGCCTCCTTGTGGCCACAGAGATCATAACAGCTTCCTGAGCTGCTTCATGAGCTCAACCAGTCCCATTACTTAATATAGTGGAACACCAGGGTGAATGCAATGATGGCGTGCATTTATTCTCCTCCTTTTCAGTGTAAATCATACCCATGCATGGATGACAGAAGTGGAATATGCTGTTTCCTTCTGTTTTCCCTGTGATTGATTAGTCTAGTTCTTGTGGTCCATGTAAACACTCTCAGCAGGCACACACACGCATCCATGAGCGAGTGTGTGATTGCCGCTCAATCAAAAGAGGAAAGTGGAGCCCCCGTGGACGCTTTATCAAGGTGAGACAAGGCGTGTGAAGGCCATTTGTCTGCCTCAGAGTCTCAGTGGAGCTGCAGCAAGAGATTTTCACAGCAACGTTTGCGATACAGATTTTGTTCTAACAGGAAACGCTTTAGTGTCCACATAACGCTCGTCTTATAAATTACACTGGGAGTCGGCGGCACTTTAGTGGCTGCAGAGAGACTTCTTGCTGAGGTTGTAGTTGGACTCCGACTCTGAGATCCCAGATGACTAATTACTGCAAATATTACGGCTGGATTTCAAACTGTTTGGTTAACAGAAGTTGGCAAAATTCGTAAATAAAAAAATCCTGTGCATGTACTCGAAAATATGCATATGGCTTTCTGTTGGTGAGTTGGATTACAGCCACACTTTCAGACATTTAGTTCACCTGGAACAAGATCAGGCTTCCCATTCCCAAGCAGCATAGATGTGATGATGTTCAGCCGCAACTGAACTCACTTTCCACCTGCATAGATGAGCCAAATGAAAGACTCTGGAGACTGATTAAAATGCCTCTAACGAACTTACTGTGAACTGCAGCTTCCTTTAGCTTTCGTTTGTTGAAGTGCCTTTAAGTTTTATTTAATCAAGAACTGAGTTCTAAGAAAGCTAAGAAAGTTTTCCTTCTTAGCTGAATTCTGCTGGTTAATGTGCTTGTATGTACAGAAGATCCTGATTTGGTCATCGCGTTGGTATGCAGGAACCCACTGCAGCCAATGAATGCTTGTCTCTGTGTAATATATATATTATATGCTTTTAGATCATATACACACAGAAAATTATATACTGTACCTTTTACCAGTATAAAGTTGTTTGGTTGATATCCACGTACACTGATATTTGATGTGCAGGAGTTGGTCTTCACTGAAAAGTTAAGGACATACTCTATGCAGGCTAATGAGTGTGCTGTAACACGAGTCATAAACACTCTGGACATTGCATCAAAAGAGCCTCAAACCTGCTGGTCCTCTGAGTTTAGTAACTCCCAGTTACTAAATTTTGACTATTATATAATCAAAGTGCACAGACGTAGCTGTCACTGCAGCATGTCCCTTGGCCAATGATGCTTTTTAGTCCTCATAATTAAGAGGAATTCTGCTCATTTAAGAGATACTGACTCACTTGTAGAGAATCTTCCGTGTGTGTGACTGTGCTGAACAACATGCACAACCGTTTCCACATATGTGCCAGTGCATACATATTTTTATCATGTAGGAGTTCATGTTAGGCCACGTTTGTAATGTTTCACTCCGTCTGAGTCTTTTAAGTATTTCGAAAAAACCTAGGAAACCATCTGAATCTTGCTGAACTCCATAATTGAGCTCATGAGTCATTCTGACCATTCAGCTGGTTATTACTAATGCTTCTGTCGAGTTTAGCCTCAGCTGTTTTAGGAATTTCTTACAAATGCAATGCATCGGTGGCTTTCTGGGGCAGACAAGGAAATGCACATTAGGGATCTTTAGGGAATACAGAAGTGGAGACGCATTCCCCTCCGTATCATGCCTGCATTTTCTACCTTACTCCTTCTGAATCATGGAATAATCTGGATTATATTCCATTACCTTTCTTTAAAAAAAGTGGGTGAATGCCTGTGTGACTGATGCCTTTTGAACTTTACAGATTAACAATAGTGACATTTCGTCAATGCACAAAATTCTGTTTTTTTTCCAAACACAAGCTGAGTAACTCAACGTGATGGCTTTTAGTTCCTCCAGATGTAATTTTCCAAATGATAAAATGTATAACTGTGTTTTCTGGGGCTTGCAATGCACCCGGCTCATGTTTCAGCCTGCTTCTCACACAGTGAACAGCCTGTCTGTCTTGTTTTATGTTTTTTGGGATGAGCTCGGGCCTTTCAGTAAATTTCATCATTCCTGCATTGTGATTGCTGCAGTATTTTGTTTTGGCTTTCTTTTTTTTTAAATGCAGAGCTTATTTATTTTGCCCTCCGCTGTTACAAGAGCACGGGTAATTTGGAGTGAATTTGATCTAAAGCCGTGGATGAATGTGAAAGAAATTAGGATTGGGGCTCGGCGGTGAGACTGAATTTCAAAGAAGCGGAGAGAAAAACCAAATGTCACCCTCACTGCAGCTTACTGAGCTTCAAAGCTGTGGTCTCAATTACTTCAATTTAACCATAATTTTAAATGCGAAATAGAAGAAGAAAACATAAACTAGAGACTTAATGGCTACAGTGTATCCACTTGAGATGCTGTAAGAAAGAATATTGTCTAATGAATCTACTTATTCTCCTCATAAGGACTTAATAGCTCATCATCTGTTATGATAAGAATCAGTCCTATTTCCACTACTTCTGCTGCCCCATCCTGAAAGGCAGTGGGCTCGAAAGCACACCCCCCTGGACACAAATGCACAGGCAGACTTGCCTTTTTCTCAGATATGCTGTGTACAGCTTATCGCTCCCCTAACAGCTCCAGCTGCAGCTTATTTGTATGTGCAGCCGACTGAGGTTCCATTAGTGCCAGTGAGTGAAGCCGACCTGGGTCCAACCCATATTTCTTCCCTCACATTCAAAACCGCCTCACCTGCACCATATTTTATGTGCCTTGGCACATGTAGGGTCACATGACAGTGTTTCTGTCGGTTCCCTTCGTTTGCATATTAGAGTCCACTTCCTCCTCTCTAGCTTCAGCCAGATAATTTTCCTTTTTAATGACATTTGGCAGGCTGGCTGTCGCTTCATGTCCATTTTACACCAAAGTGGCTCTAACTGCTCACTGGAGCGTAGCAATGACCTTCTTGCTCTGTTTCCAGGATGGCCAACTGTAGAAATATTCCCACTGTTTCCAAGAGTCTTTTATTTCAGGACTATTAAGCCAAGTGTCTCTTTGGAAACACTTTTTTCCCAAACACACGAGCGGAAACCTGTCAGGTTGTGGACACATAACTGAAGCAGTGCCACAGCTTTCAAGTTCAAGGTTCTTTATTTGTCACATGCATAGTTATACAAGTATAACACACAGCTGAGGCCCCCTGTAGGTGAATCATTTTCATTTCTGTCAAATGATAGAAATGAAATGAAAGGAATGAAAGGATGATATGGCATTACCCAGTCCATATCAGAATAGAGATCCAGCAGAAAGTTCTTGTTTCTAGTTGCACAGAATTCTTAATCCAATCTTACTCATTTTTCTACATCGTGGTGATTTCCGTGGAGCACTCTTTATCTGCTGCAATCCGTCATCGGTCCGTGATCTGTGTAAATCCACGCAAAGCCCTGGGACTGAGTTAATTTATACACTGTTGGAAGCTTCCTCTTTTACTCCATCTGTTGTTAGAGCTGAGGTTTGGCATCCTGCTGGGTTTATGAACATCAGCGACAGGAAGCAGACCGGAGCATTAATCTGTTGATTTATTTTGTCGTTATTAGCACCCACTCTGGTTGTTGTTTGCCTTGGTAGGGAAGTGTCATGTTAGCATGGGTTTATTGAATTATGATACGTAATGGAGAAAATTATCAACGGGGGGATTATTATATAAACAGAAACGATGCAAACACAAATAGGCAGCGGCGAATTCAATCTGTTACAGAAATAGCCGGAATCTTTTAACAAAACCAGCTTTGATGCAGTATTGGTTTGTGCATGCCACATTTTACAGAGTGAGACTTTTTATTTCACATAATGTTTCTTTGATTTTCTTTTTGTCACAATAACATTTCAACAAAATCACAAGACTTTGGTATTCAGACTTCATTTGATTAGAAGGTTTTGATGGATGATGTTTGTGTGTGTGCATGTGTGATATACAGCACTGTGCAAATATCTTGAGCCACTCCTCATTTCTTTGTATTTTTGCTTTCAATGAGAAAAATCACAAAACGTTTTTGCCCATATTTCGTTTTTCCATTTATGTCTGTGCTTTTCAAGAAGTCACTGCACCTATTTCCCATTTCCATAGCAAAATATTAAATAAAAGAGGGGTTGCTCAGGACTTTTGCACAGTACACTGTATATCAGGGGTGGGCAACTCCAGGCCTCGAGTGCCAGTGTCCTGCATGTCAGGTGTGTCCCTGATCCAATCACAGCTGATTTAAATAGCTAAATTAGCTCCTCACCATGTCCTGAAGTTCTCCAGAGGCCTGGTAACAAACTAATCATGTGATTCAGCTGTGTTGACCCAAGGTGAGATCTAAAACCTGCAGGACACCGGCCCTCGGGGCCTGGAATTGCCCACCCCTGCTGTATATAGAGCGTTCTATCAATAGAATAATGCTGTCGCTGCAGTTTGCTGAACTGTGTTAAGTCCCCTCCTGTTTAATACTTTTTCCATCCATCGGTCTCTCCCTCTCCTCAGGCTGGCAGGTTATGTAGAAGCGTTGGCGTCTCGGTTGGGGATGCAGATTCCTGACCTGAGCCCAAAACAGGCTGATATGTGGCAGACAAGAGTCAGCTCTCACACGGTGGGTATAGAAACAGTTACAGAATTTGCTCTGGTTCGCTCCCCCACTGAGCAGCTCCTGATGTGCGAGTGAAACCACTGCAAAAAAAGTGTTTCTGTTGCATTTCTGTGCAAAATGCACATCAAACCAGGACAGGCCTTTGCACGCTGACAACTCAAACGCGAGTAACACAAGTCTGTGTGACGGGGCCCAGCTTTCAAATGTCATAAAAGGAACTGGGACCTGGCGATCTTTAATATGCTATAAGTGCTGAAGCATGAAATATAATAAGCTACAGTGATTAGTCTGGCACCTGGCTGGTTGCTAAAGGCTGCTGTGGCTTGTGAAGAAATAGTTTTTAATAAATACAAGCCAAAAATAACATATTGGTCTTTGGAGATTTTTAAGTGTTTGCTTCCAACCCTTTGTTAGTGTTACAGTAAAGAGGGAAGGTGTGGCATGAAAAGCACCGAGCTCAATAAAAAATGACAATAAAGACCAATTTACAGTTACATAAACAACTTTTAATGCTCCAAGTCACAGTTATAAAAAGACAATTGGTTTTACATTTGTGCCTTTATTGAACCTAGTGAATTTTAACTCGCGCTGCAGGCTGGAGAAACCTGTCCACCTCTGTGTAAATGACTTCTCCACAGGGTTCGTGGATTCAGCGGCTGCAGTTAAGGAGACCAGATTGGAGATGTGGGTTGTGGATATGTCAGTTCGTATAAATTAAGGCCACTGTGTCTGTTTTTCAGACAGAAATCAGCTTTTTTCAGTAAATAAAGGAGTATAGGGATGCACAGAGGCTAAGAAAGCTGAGGGTGTTCATCAGACAGCAATAAGGCGGGCTTTCTGCAAATAAAAGAAAAAGAAATTTGAGGGTCTCTCAAGGATTTGCCAACCTGCAAAGATCACACCTAGAGAACAATATGCAATCCTGAAATAAATGAAGAATAATCCCACGGTAACAATGTGCAGAAATCCCTCCATCTTTGCTAAAATCTTTGTTGTCTTCTTCCCACCCGCAGGGTAAAGCCATCGGCGTGGGCATCGGCTGCATCCTCGGTATGTTTCCCCTCCTCTTCTTCAAGGACGAGGATGAGAAGAAAGAAGGCCAGACGGAGGTGAAGGAGCAAACGCAGTCGCCACCTGCTCCAACAGAGAGCAGCAAAAACTGAGGCGAGGCTAGAGACAAATACTATTCAGAATCCGTTTGAATGCTTGACTTAATCTGACGCCGACTGCTCTCGCCTTGTGCGCTGGAGCGTATGGTAATATCAGTGAACTCCATACGGTCCAATCGCACGGCTCAGTCGAACTATCTGAGGTATTCTGAAGAGGATTTTAGATAATATTCGATCACAAACTCTGAACTTAAGCACAGGAGGCTCGTCATCTCTCGAAGAAACGACTGCTGCTACCTGATCCCGTAACCTCACTTCGTCTTGACTGACCGACACGGTCATTTGTCTAAGACACCTCCTCTTACCTCTGGCTATAGATGGCTAGATCGCATATAGGTTAACTGACAGCTTCATGCACCCCCTGAAATATTATAGGAGAAAACCCAGTTAGAGCTCAGTCGTGTTATAAAGTTCTTGTTTTCTGTCAGAAATCTTGAAAACCTTACAGGGAAGACGGAACAAAGTCAGTTTAGTGTTCCAGATCAGCCAATGTTTAAACACCTTTTCCGTGTTTCCCTGTCAGTTTTTGGTGGTTATAAACCAAGAACACGGTGTCTTCAGTTCCTAAAACATGTAAGCTTCTGGATTTGAGCAAGTCCTGCCTCATCCACAGACCTTGACAACTAGTCCGCTGCAGGTGGTTAAATCTGTAACACCTGAAAGCTTCTTCTTCTCTTCAGTGGTGCACTGCATATGCACACCTCTGCCAAAGGGTTCACACAAATCACTGAAGAAGTGAAATGTATTTAAAAGTCCTACAAAATATTTTAAAGAAGAGGCAGAGGGAGGAAGAGGCAGTGAACAACGATATGAAGTATAAACTGTGGATCACCTGGATCCTCTTTCCTCATTTGCACTGATCCTCCGGTTCATATGTCCACATTTGCACCCACTGGACGAAATACAATATATCCCCCTCAGAGGTGAGATGATATTCAACCTCTTCTGAAAACAGCCACACGTAGAGGTGGAGGTTTGGGGGGAGATGAATGTTATTTTGCATAACGTGACTGCTGTAGTGTTTTCATTTTGTGAGATTAACTGTTACGGTGTGTGCAGACGGGCTGCATTTCTTCCTGTCCCTCACTTCTATTGTGTGTTACTGCCCTCCGCTGGCCGATAGATGGAGATCTAGTTGTTTTCTTTCAACTTGGTGGACCTGCTACGACGACACCCCCCCCCCCCCCCCCCCACACACACACACACACACACACACACACACAGGCTTTAATTTGCCACAGCTCCCACAAACCTTAGCTGCTAGTCTCCCCCGGTCATAATTTCCAACTTTCCTCACATCGCTCATCACCCTGTAATTATTTTCTGAATGATTCTCCTTCAGGAGCTGCACTGAAGAAGTGTTTAGAAATATACGAGAGGCAGCTCTGCGTCACAGCAAATGTATTTATTTTGTTATAATATTCAGACTGGTATTCATGTACGTTTGTATTGTGTTTCTTCTATATCTCAAAGGGCCGTGAAAATATTTATCAGCACAAAATATACCTGCGTGAGTATATTTTAGCAGCTTTCTATGCCATGAAGGACCCAGTGGCTGACCGCTTTATGTTACAGTCTGAACTCACTACGCTTGTTCTAAAAAGACTAAGGAGACCCTGTATACCCTGTATATGACTGTTTTCAATATTTACCGCGTGGGTAAGAGTGATCCTGAAGAATGATAATAATGAAGAAAATGAACGCATACATATATGTAGCTAGGATTTTTGAGTTTTTTATCTTGATTGCTTGATATCCACCTTGCATGCACTGTTAATAAAAAGAAACCTTAATTTAATTAAAAAAACAGTATGTTGTAAGGTTGTGCATCACAGCAGGATGACTCACTGGTGGAGGATAAAGGAGAGGTAAAGTACTCATGCTGGAATAAGATGCACAAGTTATTTAAAATAAATAAAAACTATTTTGTGGCCACAAAGAATCATGTGCTTCAATTTAAGATGGCTAGCGATAAACTTCAGTTGCTTAAAATTGGATTGTCTGTTCAAAGCAAAAAGGATTTTATGAAGGATGGGAAAGGTTTGCAGTAATAACAGCAATTTGCCTCTTTGAACCGCGCCGTTAAATGGCCTGTCCCAGGCTTTAAGGCTCTCTTCAGTGTGCCAGCCGCAGTAAAAACATATAATCTCAGTTAAAGTATGGTAATACTGCCTTTTCCTGGATACCATTTAAAATACACGACTGAAGTTATTGTGCTATTGAGAGCCAACAAGATCTCCAGTTCACAGAAATTTTGAGCTGCGATCTCTTTTTGTTGTTGTTGTTTTTTGAAAATAAGGTAGAAAAAAAGAAATGTTTGAATCCAGCATGCTGCAGTCAAATGCATGCATTGAGGATCTTTTTTGTTTGACGTTCTGGTGTTCCTCGAATGCTGTGAGTTGGTAAGTTGTTTAAATTCATTGCATTGGTACAAGCAGGAGCTGAGATCAGCTTCATCTCTCTAGGAAACTTCATTTTAGCCGAGAATAATCAGTTTGCCCAGTTGCTCCTGTGTCGTGATGGAGTCCAAGGGGCTGAAAAATTCATGTTTTGCTGTCTGTGAAGGTAAAGATGTGCTCTGTGCAACTGTATAAAGAATAGAACCATTAAAATAATCCTTAAATATAATGTAGACGGATAAAACTGGTGTAGATTATAGGAGTGTGTTGCTGTGTTTTGTTTCAGAATTGATCTGCTTTGATTAAAGTTGCGACCTGGCTGCAAACATCTTCCCTAGTGTGGACTTTGCCAGAATGTTCTGCATGAGGACGCTGTTTTTAAATGTATGTAATGTAAATGCGTGGCCTGCAGCTCTTCAGCCATCAGGCTATCTGCAAATGATGATTAATTTTGCCTCTTCACACCAACGCAGTGGATGTTAAATCAAAGTATCAAGATGGAATTGAAGTGCAGACTTCCAGGTTTAATTCTCAGGGTTTAGCAAAAGTATTTCATTCACTGTTTAGGAATTACGAGCATTTTGAAAGTCATTTCAAAACTTTGCCTTTGGATCATTAACATTCTGTCAGCTTGGGAAAGTGAAGCTGTGCTTTTCTTTATGATCCAGGAACTTCCAGCCTCTCCTCCTTTTTTTAATATCTCTTCCTACTCCTGTGCAAGCGTTTGGATCAAATAGTAGCAAAGATTTAGGAGGACTAGCACAGAATGCATGAACAAATGAAAGACAAGGACTGAGCCTGAACAATAAGTGGAGGCTTTTTCTTGTTTTATATTGTTCATTAAGGACAGTTAAATTTTGTTTTGTTATTTGTTTCGATGATGAAATGTATGATAATCTTTTCTTTTTTCATTCTGTAATTTGATCAAACTTCATAGATTAGTCATTTTTTCCTTTCATCCTGTACATTTTTGTAGCTTGTGTGGAAAACTTATCCAACTTGTTTACACATTTTTAGGTGACAGGTTGAGGATTTCTAAGAAATATGCAAACACTACAGCTGACTAAAAAAAGGTGCATACTCTCAACTTTTCTAATCCCTCTAGATGATTGGTTATATTTGCAAAAACTAGCTATGCAAGCATCCATACTTTTCTGATCAGCTGTTGTTTTAATAACAGCTGAGGTATTTGAGTCTCTCTAAAATGAAAACAGTCAGGCAGTGTAGTGATTGTTCACTTCATTTTATACATGTTTGTTTTCCTCTCGTCTTGCCTCACAGTTGTCATTACGTGACTGAATTCAGGCAGAATCACTGCACACGCGCACACACACACCCACACACGTCTGTGTCACATGGGAAAAGACGTGACACAAGGGACAAAGACGGAGCCCCTTTGAGAATATCATCCGAGGTTAAATTGCTGTGGGGAGAGGCGTCGCATGGAGAAGGAGAGCAAACTGTAAGAACGAACACAGCAAATGTTTTCTTCTGACATCAGAAATTGTTTGTTCCTAAAAGAGGTTTTACAGTCACATCTTCAGAGCACAAAAACAAAAAGCGTCTTCGTTATAGTTTATAATAAACCTGCAACAGAGTTTCATTCGAGCTTTATTTGTTACTCAGACTTTCCTCCACACAAAACACTAAAATGGAGCACTGGTGTAATCAGAAAATCTCACATTCTCACAGTCAGTACAATTAGACAGCAAACATCAAAGCAAATACAAAAATATCTTCAGTATCGGTATTAAATCATTTAAATAGCTGCTCGTCAACATATTCATACTGTAAATCTGCCCCTCTGCTCGTCTTCCTGCTCTAAAATCACAGCGCCGACACAGAAACCCGTGGAGCCACAAATATGTTGCCGGGTTAATGAGGCCTGTGGGTACCAAGTGTAATACACTCACACTTTTTAGACCCAAATGTACTCATGTACGTTCAAAGATTACCATATTCAAAAAAAATTTAATAGCATTTTTAACTTCCTTTAAAATACCCTGGTATGTCTATTTTTTAAGTGTTAAATTCATGCTTTCTCCTCATCCCAAGTTTTGTGAAGCAGCTGTAACATCACCTGATATGTCAAAAAGTCAAGCCTCAAAGCAGAGCCTTAATAAATTTAAGGGTTTAGTCAGTATGTAAAAAGTGAGCCAAACAGGCGAACATTTTCTGTCGTTATCAAGTTTAGATTAAATTCCAACACGGATAATAAAAAAACATTAAGATTGTTCTTCTAACGTGATTAAACGTGATGCACTAGGCAACTTGTATAATGCATTGTAAGACATTTTCAAATGTGATGCGCATTTTCTTTACAAAACAACATCTTGCACTGCAACTCGTGTTATAACAAACGTATTGAAAAGCTATCACATAGCTTGCAGACAGCACCATTAAAGAACAATCCGACTGTGCCACCTTTAAAACTACTAATGCTCCAAAATCTGTAATCAGTCCTAAAATTAAAAAAAAAAAAAAGTACTGCAAAATAAATTAAAAAGGCAAAGGTGTCTCGTGTTTACAGTCTGTAATCTGCACATTAACTTCTAGTTTTTCAGCATCATCTGTGCAAAAGGAAACGCTTGTGCAGGGAAGAAAATGAATTCTGATGCAACGCCATCGTGTCACATGGAAAAATGGCTGTTTATGTCAGTCAGATGACTTTTCTTCATGACTTGGCTCAGCTCAGTTCACACAACCACCAGATGTCTCTGTTAAATCAAACCTCCGCTGCTACAAAGAATCACGGAAACATCACTTTTTCAGATCATAATTTCCATTTTGAGCCTTTTCTCAGCTTCCTTGACATTTTGCCAACAGGGACTGAGCACTGTGCACATTAACTACCTTCACTTTTGTCACTGTTAGAGAAAAGGGGACTTTCAGTAGAGGAATAGATCAACTTTACTAATTTAACTATGGGAAGTGTACTTTGGCTTTCAACCAACAGGGGCAAAAGATTTCATTTTATTTCTTACCTTTTCCTTTTTGTTCACAGGGACTGAAGCCAAGAAATATAGAAACTATAAAATACTAGTCTCCTCACCTGAAGGAGCTGCCATACTCATTAAAAACATTAGTAATGGTTAACAGTAATATTAAGGCTTCCACTAAAAAGCTTAAGAGCTCCATGGTCTGATTAGTTTTTCATGTGGTTTTAATCCAAGCCAGTAAACAGTGGAAGTATTGTGACAGTTCATGATTAGGTCCACACACTCGGGGGTCACTGACAGTGGCTGTTGGGATATAACAGTGGGGCGAACCATCACCCACACAGATCTACAAAATCCTCTGGGCAGAGCGAGTGCAGCCTCCTCTTGGCAGAGCGAGTGCAGCCTCCTCTTGGCATGCTCCTCTGCAGCCTCACAAGGGCAGCCTTTGTGTGCCGCCCGAATGCGACCGAGTACAAACATGTCTAAGAGCGACTATATGTGCGTTTTTGTTTCCTAGTGTCTATTTATGCATGAGTTTGCGTGTGCATGTGTCCTGGTATTTGTGGCCCGTTTATGAGCTGCAGACCCGTTGTGCTGGCTGAGATCCCACCAGTCAGTGGGACAGCACAGATTGAGGACAGGAACGAAAGTGAGTCTCAATACTCTCTTCACACTGTTGTATTGTTGTTGGAGGAGGCAGGCTGGTGCTGGTGAGATGGCCAAGGAGGGAGGAAAAGCTGCAGGGAGCGGGAGTAGGTAAAAGGGGAAAGGGGGTTGGGGGCCAGCATTCTGGTGGCGGTGGTGGTGGTTGTACCAGAACCATTTCCTCAGCTGAGGTTTTTCTTCAGTGTCTGCCTGATGAGCTTCAATCATGGGAGAGGGCTCTCCCCGTACACATCCAGTACCATAAGTACAAATTTCCTTTACTCTGTATAGTCAAAAAATAAATAGCACAATGTTTTCCCATTTCAAGCTGGCTGAATGCCCTAGGGATACTCATTTGTCTTTGAGAGGAGACAGAGTCCTAAAAGCCTGGTAAAAGAACGCGAAGTGAGATTTTCAGTCTTTGTCATTGTTGTTGGAGTGAACATGCTGGCACTGGGCTGAGCACGGAGCGGAGGAGGAGACAGAGGAGGTTTTGGTGGTGGGTTCCCTGGGTTTATGTTTGCGATGCAGGGCGACTGCAGCCAGAATGCTGATTATGTGCACGTGGAAGTACATGGACCTAGGTGGGAAAAACAGAGTGGAACTTTTATTATGTAGGGAAAAAAATGATCCAGCTAGATTTATACTAGATTCATTAATAATTCAGATTAGAAACGAGCAACAATATCACACTTAACTACTAACTTATGACAAGAAACCATGCGCATTGTGTTTACAATGGGGCAAGCAGTCATCATATGTTTCAAAACTAGTCACATGGCAACAACATAATGCATTTAGGCACGTGAGTATGGTTAAGATGACCTGCTGAAGTTCAAACTAAGCAACAGAATGAGAAAGAAAGAAAGGTGAAGTGAGTGACTTTGGATGTGACATGGTTGTTGGTGCCAGATGGCTGGAGTATCCTGAGCATTTCAGAAACTGCTGAGCAACTGACAATTTCCCGCACAACAGTCTGGTGGTCCAAATGGTTAAAAATAAATAAATAAAATAAAAATATATCTGGTAAGAAGCAGTTCTCTGGGTAAAAATGCCTTGTTGATGCCAGAGGTCAAAATGGCCAGACTACTTTAGAGCTGATAGGAAAGTAACGGTGATTCACATTATTACACCCAAATAATTACAACCAAGATATGCAGAAGACCATCTCTTAATGCACAATAGTAGCAGAAAACCACACCATGCTGTCAGCTAAGAACAGGAATCTCACAGTGGCTCTCCAAAACTAGACACTGGAAGAACGTTGCTTGGATAAGATGCTGATGAGTTACAATTTCTGCTGCCAGATTCAGACGTTAGGGTCAGAGTTTGGTGTAAACACCATGAAAGCATGACTCTACAAGGCACGCCCTGCATGGTATTAATGGTTCAGGCTGCTGTTGGTGGTGCAATGGTGTGGGGGACCACACCTTGGTACACTTTGAGCCCATTAAGCTCAAACTGACCTACCTGACTATTGTTGCTGACCATGTTCATCCCTTTGTAACCACAATGTAACTAGTTTTTAATGGTGCTACCAGCACAATAACACACCATGCCAAAATGCAGAAAAAATTAACCCCAAAACTGGTTTCTTGAACATGTACTCAAATATCCTCCACAATCAACAGCTCTCAATCTAAAAGCACCTTTGGGATGTGGTAGTTTAGGAAATTCACATCATGGATGAGCAGCAAAGAAAATCTGTAGCAACTGTCATGCTTTTGCATGTCAGTATGGACTAATGAACCTAGGTGAGCCAATGCTGTGAAAAAACTGAAGCAGTTTTGAAGGCAAAAGGGCCTTCAAAGCTATACCATGCTAACAATACCAGTATTAGCATGCTAATACCAGTATTAACATGGTATACCTAATAAAATGGCCAGTGAGTGTGGATTAAAAATTAGTTCTAAGACCATCAAAATACACACGAACATGAAACGTCACCGAATTGTTTTATGTTTTTAAATAGTAAAGGATTTTTAAATACTACATAAACACACAGTTGCGTGCTCCTATATGGTCTACAGGTGTGCAGACAGACATTTACTGCAGAAAATAAGGAAATAAAGGGGATTTATTATGCTAGAGCTAAAGGAGAATCTAGAGCATTGCAAAGAGCAGTCTCGGGGACTTGCCCTTACTTCCTGTCTCTCGCTCAACTGTCAAAGAGAGGAAATGTGGCCAAGAACGGTTTATTGACGCATGATATAAGAACTGTTGACAATCCACTCGGCATGCCTGTGGTTACAGTCAGCGTGATTATGCCTCTTTGGAAGTTTATGGATGTATGTAGAGGGGTTCCTGCTCACCTTCACATGTATGAGTACATAGAAAGATTAATAGAACGCAGAACCACACAGAGTTGAAGCAAAAGGATAATTTGATTAAAGCGGGGTATGACGTACCTGTAATAAACTATAGTGTAGTTAACTGCAAGAAGGAGAAAAGGCATGACAGTGTAGCAGATGGCCAGCTGTGTGGCTGCCCAAGTCAAGATGTCATAACCCAGCTTCATCACTCTGGAGCCCAGGAAGTAATGACGAATTGACCTCCGTATCTGGTGGGGAGAGGCAGACGGACAACAATTATCGTTTAACAGATGACAGGATTAGTGTATTCAAGGAAAACTTTTGTTGAACTATTTAATTAACATGCGAGAAGCAGAAAGTGCCAAGTGCAATAAAAAGTCAGTTAAAGCTGTTCCCAGAGAGGTTTTGTTTGAACAGGCACCAAAAACATTTTTAGAGCCACTTTCATACTGATAAGATATGTTTTTGTTTGTAGTTGTACTGAGGAAACTGAAATATCCTTAATCTTCACAAAGCTACCGTTGTAAATGTAACAAGAGCTGTCCCATCTATTCATGGTCAGTTTGTGTCCATACAGTCCGATTACCTTCCATTTGTATTTTAGAGCATTACTTTGCAGATAATGTAGACAACTTACAGCTCTTGCTGCTATGGTGATGGGGATGGCGGTGAGGAAGGTAAAATAGTACCCTGGATAAACACCATGCCACAAAGCAGACAGGATAAAGGTCAACGCCAAACGGTGCTTTGGTGCTCGGTCATAGCACACCCTGAAAAAGGAACGGGTTGGGAATTTCACTTTTTTTTCCCCCACTTTCCGACTGTGCACACAATTTGATTTCACACTCGCAACACTTACGTTTTAAGCCAAATTCCTGTTCGAATATTCCAGTTGTCTATGAAGGTCTTGAAGCTGGTTGCTGTCTAAAAGAAAAAAGATCAATAGCTACAATAAGAGTGTGCTCCAGTGTCTAATTAACTCACAATTGGACACAGTGCTGAAAGATCATGGTCTCGATTTTAAGCATCTGAAACGCGGCACCTCAATCCCGATGATGTTGAGGTTGCTGATGAGGTCCCAGGATGGCTTTCCATGTTCATCCATCCCAAGGAAACCATATCCTGCAGCATTGTTGACTGCATCAGCTGACAGAGGAAGAAGAAGATCATCACATGACATCCGTGGCATTTGTCCCCAGAAGCAATAAAAAACAAAACAAACTGGCCAAGTAAAACACACAGACGCACTAAATACCCACCTAATGTCCAGGCGAAGTAGAATTTGGGCCTTGCAGCTTGTATGGAGAAGAAAGCATAAGTGAGCCTGGTGAGGAAGGAGGCTTGGCTCACAAAGTCGGGGTCAACGTTGTACTTTATGGGCAAGGACCGAGTGACAGTAAGGAAGAACAGCATACAGCCGGCGCAGACTAGCAGCTTATGACAAACGGCGTTCTGCAGAGAAAGCAAATTACTTCTGAGCACTGATAGAAGCACCATTACAAATGGAGAATATTAGGATTACCATTAAATCTTAAGCAATCAGCATCTATGGCTTAACTTAACCCAAGAGAAACCAGAAACAAACTATCAGTTTGTAGCTCTGCTCTAGTGGATACATTTAAAATGTTCACCACAGAAGTTACACATTTTCTTTGAAGCTGAAAAAAGTCCTCCTGGGTACCTCAGTAATATCTGACCTTCTGCGACTATATGTTTGTAGCAGATTTTTATCTAGTCCACATCAGCCAAGACCTTTCTATAGTTTTTTTATGAAAATGAAGCCATGCAAAACTTTAACCTCCCTACTGAAGGTATTTTCTGAGTTATAGGCCCCCATGTAATTTATGCTAAAGAGGTTAGGTTGAAATTTGGTGCTTTTTAGGTAACCTTATTGTTTTTTCCAGCATAACTCCTTAAGTACAACAGCTATCACATGAAACAAATTTCAGCTATTAAAAACTGCAACCAATGTAATTTTACACCCTCTGCAAGTTTTACAATGTAAAGAAAAATCTAATTTTCTATAATCAACTTTCAGCGCTAGCATCACGGGATGCATCATAATTTTGATAGCAACTTTGCACAGATTTCAATTACTATGACAGAGTAACCGAAATAAACATTTATAGCTTAGACGTTTTATTTGTTTTCTGAGAATTCAATAGAGAACTTCAAGGGTGTTTTCACAATGTTGGATAGATAACAGGTCAAAAGAAGTTACATCATAGCAAGGTCGTTTTGCTCTTTAGTCCTTAAAAGTCCTGGCCTGCTAACGTGAATTTTAAGGGCCTGTAATTCCAAAAATATTCATTGTGCGTAGGCGAAATTTTGCACATCTTTATTCAATTTAGACTTCTCTAAACACCCGTTCTAAGTTTTATCTACTCTTGTTTCTGTAGGATATCAAGAAGGCCAGATCCTCATGTCAATTCAGACACGCAACTCTTGCTGTGAACTTGTGTAAACTTATTTCCAAGGAACAGCCAATCAGAAGAAAACTAGCTAAGAAGATGGGGAAGAGAGTCAAAATGAATCAAGTGTAAGCATGCACCACATCCCAGTAAAAGAATTATTTTTGAACTGTGAATGATGTAAAGTAAAGGACAGTTCAAACGCTCTTTCAATAAAACAAGAACAAGAAGTAAAGCCACTGTAGTAAAGTTACAGAGATTCCAACCAATGGAAGACGAAACATATTGCTGGATAAGCATTTAATCCCCCTCCTGATAAAACAATAACCTATCAATATAAAAATGAAAAAAGTTAAAGACTACAAGAGTAGTAACCAGTATTCATGAACTTACCAGAGGTGATGGGTCCTGGGTCTTATTGTAGCCATTCTGCCGATTACTTGAGGCATGCTGCTGCTTGAGCCTCGTGCTGATGTGTCTGCCCTCTATGAAGTCTATGTACTCTTTGTAGTTACTGCATGGCCCCACCAAGACACTCAGAAAGTTCAGATTGTAACTCAGGTACTCGATGAGAGAAGGCCTCACACTACAAAGAGACGAGGCAGAAATCACTGAAAAGAAACAAACCTTTTCGAAACACTAACTGAGATCGCTTTGAGTGAAACGTGACGGTGCTACTTTAGATTTTCTTCCAAGGTGATCTGAGAAATACATGCCATCTAGTTTTAAATTAAACATCCAACAGGTCATGGTCAGTCAGCATCATTGCTCGCCTTTAACTCTGTTTCTCTGACCCTGTACATATACCAGCTGCCGAGCAATAAAACGAACCAGGATGGGTATTAAAACCTGACCTAATTCATGACCAAATGTGCTTCCATCCATGTTACAAACTATGTGTAATATTTACAGTACAGGAGAACTTGTATGCAAAACTGGAATAAGGACAATGTCTGGTCCCTGATAAATAAGAACAAAATTAGTCCAGTTAATCGAATATTTAAGTATTATGACAAACACATCAATTACCAGATTTACAGCTACTGGGTTATTGCACAGGTAGGCGGCTATATTTTATGGCTGCTTTTAAAATACATTTTAATTCATTTTAAAACGGCATGCATAGTACAGTCCATTGATAATGTGATTTCATGAATTCACATGCACAAAAATGTTTTTCCATGCAAAACGATGTCTCTTTTCTAAGTTCCCAGCATGCTTTTTTCCATAAATAAACTATTCACCATGATTTCATGTCCTTGTCATTGTCCTTCGTGGCTAAAGGAAAAGAAACAGTTATTTATTCTTTAAATAAGGTCCAAGTTCAGATGCACTGTTAAAGTATCTGCACATCTTTGCTGCACATGTAAACTTTACATTATAGGATTACACTCACCAGTTACGTTATTAGGTACACCTGCTAAACTGCTCCTTAATCCAAATGTGTAGTCAGTCAATGACATGGCAGCCACTTAATGCATTTAGGCATGTAGACACGGTCAATGCTGAAGTTCAAACCGAGCAGTACAGTATAGAATAAAGTTGAATTAAGTGGATTTGAATGTGGTATAGTTCTTATTGCCAGACTGGTGGTTCAGAAAAAGCTGATTTTACTGGGATTTTCTCACACAATTATCTCTGGAGATGGTCAGAAAAAGAGAAAATCTCCAATAAGCAGTGGTTCTCTAGGCAAAAAAGAATCGCTGATGCCAGAGCTCAGAGGAAAATCGCCAGATTGGTCAAGCTGATAAGAAGGCAATAGTAGCTCAAATAACCACTTGTTACAACTAAGAGCTACAGACGAGCATCTGTAAATAGAACATTTATCAACCCTTGAAGCACCAGGTACCACACTGAGGCTACAACTCACACGAGCTCACCAAAACTGGACAGCACAAGACTAGAAAAGGTTACCTGGTCTGATAAGTCTTAATTTCTGGTGCAACATTTGGGTCGGGGTCAGAATTTTGTGTAAACACCATGAAAGTATGGATCCATCCTGGTTTGTATGAACAATTTAGACTGGTGGTGGTGGTGTAGTGGTCTGGGGGCTATTTTTGGGCCACACTTTGGGCCACTTAGCACCATATGCGCATTGTCCAATGGCACAGCCTACTTGAGTATTGTTACTGACAATGTCCATCTCTTTATGACCACAATGTACTCATTGTCTAATGATTGCTTCCAGCATCATATCTCACAGCTCACATCATCGCAAACTGTAGTGGATTCAAAAGACCTCCACAGTCACAGTTGAATAGAGCACCTTTGAGTTGTGATGGTACAGGAATTTGAAATCATTCTGCATAATGGTGTAGCTGACAAATCTGCAGCAGCTCTGTGATGCAGTCATGTTGACAAAGACCAGGGGTAGGCAACTCCAGGCCTCGAGTGCCAGTGTCCTGCATGTTTCAGGTGTGTCCCTGATCCAATCACAGCTGATCTATATGGCCAAATTACCTCCTTAGCATGTCTTGAAGTTCTCCAGACGCCTGGTAACAAACTAATCATTTGATTCAGGTATGTTGACCCAGGGTGAGATCTAAAACCTGCAGGACACCGACACTCGAGGCCTGGAGTTGCCCACCCCTGATATAGACTAAAATTTGAAGAATGTTTCCTGCACCTTGGTGAATCAGTGTCATGAAAAATAAAGAGTTTGAAATGCAAAAGGGGGGCCAACCCAATACTAGCAAGTGTACCTAATAAAGTGGCTGGTATATGTACGTTTATCTATGCAGACTTGAAGGCTAAAATCGGACATAGGAAAATCCCAAAGATCTCTAGTCTGTTAAAATTAGACTCTGTTTAAAAAAACCACACACACACAGTTACCACAGTAAGTTACTAACTTGCTTTGCTGTGTAAACTTACTTTATAGCCATGAGCTTCTGCTCCTGTGTCAACTGTTCAGTCTTCTTACACATACCTGAAAAAAATATGGAGTTGTTGATATCTTTAATTCCCCCCTCCCCCCTTCTCTTGTCCTTCTTTAACAGATGTTTAATTCTGACTCTAAGAGACTTTTTCACTGAAACACTAACAACTCACAATGGAAAAAAACCCACAAATGTTACTAACAACATCAATGACTGCACATTTTGTGGCTCACAATTATGACTTCGACATTACATTAGAAGAGAATCAGAAGGATGCGTTTTAATAAAAGCCTAGGCTACATGTTTTACAACAGGTGTGAAAATGTGTGTAAAAGCCTGTCATCCCTGTTAAGTTACTCAGACAGCATGCTGTGAAAGGCTTGCCAATGTGCTGAGCTTCCATATGTATGTGTGCATCCACTTGTCTGACTTACCGTCATGGAGCTGGAAAGCCAACGTGGTGAGCTTCTGTGTTACTATCATCAAAGGTCTGGGCAGAGAAAGATGGTAAATTATTGTTTTTAATTTATCTTAAGAAGTTTAGAAATTGATGCTCACAACCTGTGCCTGATTGTAGGTGGGCAAATTTGAAAAGATTTCACTTTAATAATCATTTTAAATTGTATAAATGTTGCAAGTATGATAGCATAGCAATTCTAATATATGTTTTTGTTTTGTTTTTTAAGTGAAAGTAAAAACTTAAGTCATTTAAAGCATTACCAATTTAAGCACAGCACTTCCCAAGCTCACCGAGCCTCTGTGAGAGACTCTTGGATTTATTTACCATTGTGAATCACTTCATTCTTCTCTAGTTGTGGCAAATCAGGTCACTTATTAATCCAATGCAATACTTTCCTATCCTCAGAGCTTCATTGGATCATCGGGCCCCTTTTAAACCAGCACAGCTAGATTTTCAGCTTATCAAGCACACATTTAGGAAACTCATGTGAATGTGTGTCCACATATAAACTACGTCTCTCTTGCACACACACACTAGTTTGTGTTGGTGTGAGGGCTGCATTGTGTGCACAGCATGGAAAACTGAGGCAGAGAGAGGCTGGCCATGTGGCTGGCAGTGCCAGCTCAGTGAGAGCTGGCAGGGGGCTCTGAAGTAATGTTTTCAGCCAGTATGTGCAAAACTCCAGTACTATAGCATACAGGCTCCATTTTCCATTTTGTACATTATAGAGCGGGCATAGTACCTATGATTTTCATGTCAAGTGTCAATTTCAGTTCATGGAAATGCTCTTGAACAAATGCAAACAGACTTTAGAGACAATGGCTAGATGCATAACACCCTACTAAAGACAGAGCAAGAAATATAGAGGGAAACCAGAAATCTATCAGCATGAATGACTGCTGTTCAGTCTGACTCACACAACCTTTGCTCAGAAACAAAGTTAAGTAGTGAATGTAGTTTGTTTTTTGGGTTTTTTTGTACTGAATTGATACCGAAACATGAAAGTGTATCAAAAAATAAAATAAAATCTGGATCCCTAATTCAATATGGGATCACCAGAGGCTGACTCACAGTCCTGGCTGCTCATCTCTAAAGTCACATGGAGTCTAAATGAGGCTGCCAACAAATTAATCCGCACTGGAACAAGGCAAAGTAGCTGCTGCTGAATACAGAGGCCAGCAAAGTCAGCTGTCGCTTTATAAAGTATAACCACACATAGAAAAACAGACATTTCCAATTAAAATGGGAGGCAGAAAGCAGCCTAAGCTGGGCAGCGTCAACTGTGAACAATGCTGCTGCTATTTTTTTTTTCTTCAGTTGTTTTATATGTACACAAGGCTGGGGGAGTCGGTGTGTAAGCTGGTACCACCAAGGGTGGAAACTGATAACGTATCTAAACCTCAAATGTCTCCATAATGTGCTGTCACAAAGAAGGTGTGGCAAAGAGGAGAGAGAAAGAAATGCTTCAGATTTGCCTCACCCAGAGAAGTCAGTGGAAGGTATTCCATAGTTAAAGATGAAGACTCGGCTCACTTGGCACGCAGTCAGATAGCCCATAGATATCACCATGGAATACCTGAGTGGAAAAGAATGACACAAAGTAAATAAAGTAAAGGGCAGTTCAATCAATCGTTTAATACAATACCTAGAAAAAAAGAAAAAGGACAAGCTGGTGTGGTAACAGTTGAGTCACCAGTAAATGCATTTGAGGAGATTAAGAAGTTTCCTTAACTTATGAGTCATTAGAAATTACTGCAAGTGATTGTTGCCTCTCTGGGTTACTTCACAAAAATTAAAAAAAAAAAAAAAGTGAGCATAATGTTTCTTTTTTTTTTTTATATTTGTGCCATTTACACTACCTCTAAAACTTCCAGCATGGTTTAACTTTGACAAGACGCAACTATTTCATCACACTCTCAAATGAAAAACAAAAGAATGAACAGGCACAGGTAAGAACTTGTGTCATTTCTGCAGGACTGAAAACCTGATATTCTGCTTTACATTTCACATTGTCAAAAAATTTTAAACAGTTACAAACATCGGCATATCTTAAAGTAATGATCACCCGTTGTTCTGATCGTTCCCTAGATTGTCCTGGCTTTAACCTAAAATGTTCAATTACTTTGTTTCCCCGTATCAGTGACACAGAGGTGTGTGTCCAGAAGCACATGTTGAGTTTACACAGTGTTTTGCCTCCAAAGCCATAGAACAATACCAGTTCTACTTTGCTCTACCTACAGGTAATCCTTGAATACCTCACCAAGATAACCGTACAATTTTGCTCTAGTAATAAAAAAAACAAAAAAGCAACAACTGCCAGACACACCTGAGCCATGCTGTCTGAAGTCAACACCCATATCCACCCAGACATAATGGAAAATGTGCATGTGCTCTTAAGAGTTCCACTGAAACCCTGTAAACATGAAAGTTTCAACATCCGCATAAACACCTGCTAGCTATCTTCATGAGTAGACTGGTCAGGCTGGCATGCCTGGCTGCCTGTCGCCTGACGTGTTCTCCAAAGGTTTCATGCCTTTAAAAAAGTACTTTCGTTCAGGCCACATTGGAACAGGAAGACAAAGGGGGCGAGGTGAAGTAGAATGAAGTCTTTCTTGGAATGCGCGGCAGGGAGTGAATGAGTGGTAAACTTCAAGGCCTTAAACTGAGCAACTTAGCCCACCTATGAAGTGAATGGCTTGTGGGCTGGGTTGATCTCGTCTGGCAAGTTTGACCTGAAAACAGCAACAGCTAGTTCTGCAGCCCTATCATGGTAAACGCAGTCCTGTCAATCACATACCGGCTTGATGAAGCAGGCACGTCAGTCAATGCAACCGGAAAGGTGTGTGTGCGATGAGAACGACTACAACCAGACCGACTAGGTTTAATTCATGGTTACAGGAATTACGGGCAAAAGAGCAACAGTTGCACAATCCATGTAAGAATCCACTGGTGTTTCAGACTTTTGTTTCTGTCTTTCAGAATCCATTATATAGCCATTCCCTAGACTTTTATGTTTATTGGCCTTTGAGGCTTGAATTTACCTGTGCACATTGTTGAGGTCAGCTTTGATGATGATCAGGTAGTTTGCAACAACCACAGCCAGGATGTGAGATGAATACCTGCAGAAGTGACACAAAACATTCTGTAGGTCTTTTCAATGACACAGGCAGCATGTGCCAATACAACTTAAACACATTTCCCACAGATACCTGCTGCTAAAGCACTACGATACACACCCATACAAATACATGCGTTTCCAATTTGTCTCATGACCGCATACCCTCAGTGTTCTACTACAATTATAAGCCCGAAGCATTAAAAACATGTTCTAACTGTGCACCCAGGCCAGTTAGTACCATGGCTATTTCAATGTTGTAGTTTAGCATTGTCTTGCTGAAACAAACAATATGCATGTTGTCAGAGTGGCTATATTATTTTGCTCTAAAACTTACATTATTATTAATGTGGCCTTCACAAAAGGTGGATGATACCAATGCCTTGTGCATTAAAGGACCTAGACACCACAGATGATGCTGTAGTGGCAGGAGGCAGAAGTGTTTTCTTGATCTGGTTCACATGAAGTGTTCCTGAGCGCATGCAATAATTTTTTCTACAGAAGGTCTGTTTTTAGTGCTGCAGCCTGAGGGCCTGAGACCATATTCTTAAAGAACTGTTGATCCAGTGGTCTGGTCTTTTTCTTCTTACGTTGACCTGCTACCATGTTTTAAGCACATATTTTTCCAAGGACAACACCATTTTTTCTTTCAGCATTTAACACATTGCTTTGTAGTATTTTTCCAATTAAACGTGTGATGTAAATGATTCATTAATCACTGCATTCTGATTTTATTTAAATCTTATACAGGTGGGCCCACATACAGCCCACTTTGATATTAAGTGAGGCTAGTGAAACTCCCCTTTCTGTCATTGTAAAGACATTTGAATATTTAACCCCTGAGTCTTCTTAGTAGAAGAAAAAGAAGTGCCGTTTCAGTACATCTTAGTTGTTCAACATAAGTGTGTGAAATTACAGAAAAAGTTCTGGTAGCTTATTGCCTAGACTGTTCTGTAATTATAAAATATAAAGTTTTTGTTCATTGACAGAAAACACTTTTTGAAACATGGACACATAAAATATCTTTGACTCACATACTGGAGAAAAAAATGAATGGAGCAGTGTGTGAGACAGTGCCATACATTACCATCCAAAGCAGAAGACGAGAAAACCAATACCGAGCAGAGCGGCAACAAAGTGCCTGACCAGGGGACTGACATGGGCCGGGCTGAGGTAGAGACGAAAGCAGAAGGCAGCAGTTAAGGCAAACAGCTGGCATGCCAGAAAATTCACCTGTGTGGGAAGAGATAAAAATGAGGATTGGGGTGAACAGCAAAGAGAGATAATCAACAAACATTTCACGTTTTATACTTTTATAGGCAATTAAGGGCTTTACGGTATATTATCATAGTGTACTATGATAGTGTAAAATTTTTATAGGGACGTAAAACAGCAGCGTATGACACGTTGCAGGACTGTATCGTTATTTTTATTATTAATAATTTTCTTTAAAACGACAGAATTTAGTTTTTGGACAAAGCCTCCAATAAAAGGACAATAATGTGGACGTGGACGACTTTTAAGGAGCCACGGCACGTGTGTCCCACAAGTGACACAAGGTTAATTGACGGAACATCATTTATGACATGAAATTTATTTATTTTTTAAGAAAAAAACCCAGTAATATATCAAAAGATTTAATTCTTCCGAAATAGCCCCACTGACTTGTGACTCACGCTTGTCCTACCTGATCAAGAGGTAAGCCCAAGTATTCACTGACAGGCAGCAGCCACTCGGATCCAGTGGTTTTAAACGGAGTCTGTGCCGGCTCGCCCATCCTACGCAGCTGTTCTGTCACGGCACCTCGGTTTGCCAGGTTATCTTTACGTGTGTTTGTAGCTAACTACGAACTACTTTCTGTGACTGAAATTCATCGTTTTCCCTTGAGCGCCTGTGACAAGTCAAACCAGTCGACAGACCAGGAACACTCCCTCCTCCTTCTTTCCCTCCCCGTCAGTACCAGTCGAGTTAGACAAAGGCAGGCGAAAAATAAATAGCCCTTCCGGTTGCGGCTTACAAAATAAAAGCCAATTCAAAGCGAATAGACCGCAGACTTCAACTAACCGCACAAATCTCTTCCAGCCTAAAGTCTTCTTTTAACCATACAATGTCCTAGAGTCCACTATTGATGAATGGAGAGCACAGATTGCTATTGTGTCCAGGCAAACGCAAAGTTGACTTGTGTGCTTTTGTTTTGAAAACATCAGCTTTATCACGAAAGACGAAATTAACCCATAATCCCGTGTGCATTAGCGCCAACATCCTAGTTAAACTTTAACCTTTACTTATGATGTTAAAAGTTTTAACAAGAATGTTGCAGCAGTTTTAAAAACATAAAAAATGTTATTACACATAACTTCCGGTGTTTTTTCGAACTTAACATCTCAGAACGTGCGTTTTCTTTCAGACTTACGGACAAAAGTTACTTATGAGCCAGTATAAACACAGTACTGTACAAAAGCTTTAAGCAACTCTTTATGTATTTATATTTTGCACGGAAAATGAGTAATAGGTATAGTGTTTTATTGAAACATACATGGAAATACAGTATATAAGGGAAAAACAGAGTTTTTGGGAAAACTGATCTCAATGTCAATAATTTGCCTGAATTCTCTAAGGCAAGCTTTCTTCTCATCATTCAGGTAGTCTTCAGGAATAGTTCTCCAGACTTTTTTACAATGAAAGCTCGTCTTTGGATGTTGGCTGTCTTTTGTTTTGTTCTCTCCTAAAATGAAACTGCTCACATTGCTTCAATAATATTGAGGTCCGGGCTCTGGAGAGAATAGTCCATGAATAGTGCTTAATTGTGTGTTTTTCTATCCAGTTATGCCTTTACTGCATTGAGAGTGTGTTTGTGATCATTGCTGTGCTTTCCAGATGGTATTGGTGGATCAAAAAATCTCAGTAAATTTCTGTATTCACTGTACAAGAGCCTTAAATGTGTCCGGTCTTTGGTGGATTTCTTTCCTATTAGTAAAAAAAAAAAAGTTTTTCAGGAACTGTTCATCTCCTGTAAACAGTTTTTTTAAGACTGCCACTTTTCCTCCACTTGTCCAGTTTCCCCAAAGTTTTGTAAGAACACATTGCACAGCATGCTGAAATATGTCTCATTTTTTGGTCAGCAGCTCTTTGGTAATTACTTTATTAGTGCAAAACCTATATAACTTTATTTCTGCTGAGCTGTTATCTTTGGCATCTTTCATGAGTTCCAACTAAAGAAATGTAAAAGAAATGTGTTGTTTTTGCAACAGGCTGCTAGTAACAAAGCTTATTTTACCTCATTTTAAAATGGATTCAATACATTTAAATACATAATGACAAAGCCCAAAATTTTTTGGAAATGCAGAAACCTTTCTACATGAGTTCACATTGTTGACAATGCATGTAGCATTCCACCAGTAAAAGGCATATGACAGGACATCTGGAGTTGCCAAAAGACACCCGAAGAACTCTCAGACCATGAGAAACAAAATGATCTGGTGAAGCTTCCTGTCTGGAAGAAACTAGGCACCTGTCACCATCCGTTAACTAAATCATGTTTTTCAGCAGCAGGAACTAGGAAACTAGTTAGGGTCAAGTGTAGGGATGGGTATTGATAAGATTTTCACGATTCAGATTCCATTTTCGATTCTGTTTAACGATTCGATTCTTTATCGATTCTCTTATCGATTCTTTTTAAAAAAGGAGAACACTAAGGTCGATTAGCTTAGAACTTTGTTTTATCTTCTCTTTGAACAAGATAGAAATTTAGGAGTAACATGGCCTTACAAACCCAGCAGTGAGATCTTAAGAGATCCAGCTTCCGGCTCTTCAATGGGGTGTCACAGGGACCCCGGGGGAAAAAAATTGTAAATGTAAAATAATAAAATAAATATTCTCCTGTAGCAATAACAAAGTATAGCATAAATTATTCTGTAGCAATTACACAAGAATATCCAGTAATGTCCCTGCCTACAATTAAACACATTCACTTACTGAAAATCATCTGCTGTGGCAAATGGGTTCAAGCCTTTTACCACAAACTTAGTCACTGCTCAGTGACATTCGTCTATCCTGGCCTGAAAGGAGACGCTACCGATAGACTGCAGCGAGAACTGCCAGCATCTGAGCCAGACTCTGTCCGTCTCTCTCATCATGGTCACTTAAATGCACAGTAATGGCAGGTTTTGTAATAAGGCAGATCGTGCTAACATAATATGCACTGTTGTTGATTATTTACCTGCTGCATTAACGGGAGAGGACGTGCAAACGTTACCGCTGCTGCTGGGTTGAGATTCACGAGTCTGGAGCGGAATTAAAAACACGACATTCATTTAAGGTCATCGCGTTGTTTTGTGAGTAAATGCTTTTGCATATTCGTAGTGTTTCCTCCCTTAAATGAAATATCTACTTTGCAAGTATTGCAAGTTGCCCTGTTGTCATCCGTTCTCGTAAAGTATAACCAAACTTTTTAGCGTTTGAGCTGCTTAGGCGCCGTGTTTCCTGCCAGGTAAATGACGCTCCGCAACGTGGTGACGTCATTCGGGGCGACTGGAATCGATAAGGGAATCGTTTGCAAAAATGGCAAACAATTCCAAGGAATTGAAACAGTGGGAACCGGTTCTCAACAAGAACCGGTTTTCGATACCCATCCCTAGTCAAGGGAAAGATGCATACAGCAAGGTACAGAGGCATCCTTGATGATAACCTGCTCCAGAGTGCTGTGGACTGGGGTGAAAGTTCATCTTCCAAAAGGATAACGTTCCTAAGCACCCAGTCAAAACAACAAAGGAGTGTCTTCAGAAAATTGTGTGAAAGTCCTTGATTGTCCTAAACATGAACCTAATCTCTACAAACATCTTTACAGAGATCTGAAAATGTCTGTGCACTGACGCTCCCTATCCAACCTGATGGAGCCTGAGAGGTTTTGCAAAGAGGAATGGGAGAAACTCTCCTTAAATAGGGATGCCAAGTTTGCAGCATCATACTCAAAAGAGCTGAGGCTGTAATTGTTGACATTTTGTATCATTCTAGCATCTTTACCTTACAATATAAAGCGCCTTGAAGCAAGTCTTGTTGTGATTTGCCACTATAAAAATAATATATAAAGAATTTAATTACATTTGCCAAATTTAACAAAACAAAAAGAAAATATTGAGCAAAGGCTGTGAATACTTATGTACATCATATATACATATTGGGACAGCGTGCTGGCACAATGGTCAGCACTCCTGCCTCACAGCAAGAAGCCATCTGGCTGGGGCCTTTGTGTAGAGTTTATTCAATGCATGTGTGGGTTCTCTCCAGTACTCCGGTTTCTTCCCAAAATCCCAGGTTCCCTCTGTCCCACAGTCTCTGTCTCTTGACATCCACCCGGGAAGCCCTCCTCAGGTCAGAGGAACACAACAAACATCTGGCTGACCTTCACAGGGTCTCTGCCTCACCATATCAAGCAGGTCAGAAAGTATGGTTATCCACTAAAAATGTACCTTAATGAACTGAATCTAATCTCTGAATCTGTGACCTTCCATTTAAACTTACCTCACAATATGAAGATCCATAACCCCTTTCATCTCTCCCAGCTGAAGCCAGTCTGGACCAGCCCAGAAACGTGAGTTAACTACAAAGGAATTACCCAAGTCTTTAGACGCTTTAATTTCCATGTGCATTAGAATGGATGACTGCACGCATGAGTATGGCAAACAGTCCATTGGCTCTAGTGGTGGATTCACGCCGGCCATTGGAGCCTCCTTAGGAGAACAGAGCCCAGGAGGAAGTGAACCATGGGGAGGAGCGGTCCATGCAGCTCAGCCAAGCCCAGCTATCGCCATCAGACATTAGGAAGTGGCTGCTGGCTGGTGAGTACTTCTCTTGTGGTCAGAAAGGGCATTATGTCAATGCCTGTCCTTCGCGCCCACGCCCATCAGTAACCGTAGGGGTACAGTGTTTCCCTACCTCCACTCAGGTACTTGGCAAAATTATTCTTAATCCTTATATTCACCTTTATAATGCCTCCATCGACTCAGGAGCAGAGTAAAATTTTATTGAATAGTCTTTAGCCAAGAAACTCAACTTCCTGTTAATTCCTCTGACTTAACCGTTGCAAGTCTCTGCCTTAAATGGCACCAGACATCGCCTATCGAACTCAGCCCATCAACCATGTAGAAATCTGTTCCTTTTTCATGCAAATGGAACTCCCTTAGTCCTTGGTTATCCATTGCTGAGTATTCATAACCCACAGATCAACTGGTCTAAAGGCTGTATTTCCAGGTGGAGCCTTTTGTTGCTGTGAAAACTGTTGCTTGCTGCAAGACCTCACACCGAGCACATCTATTGCGGGTGTGGTACCTGTTATCGGACCCGGAGTTAGCAACATCCCCCTCAAAACCCGAAGAGGAGAGTCCTGGCCCCTAGCCCTGCCAGTGTAGCAGAAATGGTGACGGATGATGATGGCAGCAGCAGCCGTTCTTCTCTGCGTGAGTAGCTTAATGTTGTTCGTATGTAATTTACGTTGAGTGGGCTAACCACGTTATTAAATTAATGCATGTAAGGTGAACTAGCAAACACCGTCGTTGTTACATGCGGCTGTCTTCTTGTTTGATGGCAGATGCCCCCTTCACCCTGGCCAAAAAGGCTATATTGGCCAAAGAAAAGGTGGAAAACAGTTAAACATGAGAGGTTTTTGGACAAAGTTTGTGTTTTTTCCATTGTTTAAGCACTGCTTCCAGCCAAGAGTGATACCATATACGCCCCATAGCTGCAGAAAAGGCTAACATTGTTATCTTTTTACAAAAAACAGCTGAACATGAGAGGTTTTTGGACAAAGTTTGTGTTCTCCATTCTTTAAGCACCGGTTCGAGCACCGTTTAAGCACCAGCACCGTTTCAAAGGAACCGGTTTGGCACCAGTATCGGATAAAGCCTAAATGATACCCATCCCTAATTTGTTACTGCAAGGAGCTCAATTTATAAAATGCACACCACCTAATCAGAATAAGGGAGGAAGAGGAATAGAAAACAATACTAGCCTTCAATACTCACCTTGGACATTTCGAATATCTGGTCATGCCATTTCGACTCACTAACGCCCCTGCAGTGTTTCAGGCCTTAGTGAATGATGCCCTAAGAGATTTCATCAGTTATTTTGTATTTGTTTACGTTAATGACATTCTCATCTTCTCCAAATCCAGGTCGGAACACATGAAACATGTCCGCTAAGTCCTGCAGCAGTTGCTGGAGAACCACCTCTTTGTAAAAGATAAGATAAGATAAGATAAGATAACCTTTATTAGTCCCACACGTGGGAAAAGGAGAAAAATGTGAGTTTCACATCCAGTCAGTTTCCTTCCTCAGGTTCATCGTGGAATAAGGTAAGCTACAAGCTGACCCGGCTAAGATTAAAACCGTGGTGGAGTGGTATCAACCCCAAACAAGGAAACAGCTTCAAAGATTCCTTGATTCTGCTAATTTGTGGGCGACTGGGAGCTTCTAACCATCAAGCTTGCATTAGAAAAATGGAGGAAATCGCTGGAGGGGATGGAACATCCACAGATCATCTGAATGGACCACAAGTATCTAACGTATGTGCAGGCAGCCAAGTGTCTGAATGCTCATCAGGCCAGGTGGGCTTTAGCCTTCGCCCATTTCAATCTCACTATCACTTACAGGCCTATATCCCTTAATGTAAAACCAGACCCTCAATCACACCAATTCTCTACTCTGAATGAGACCTCAGAGAAGGAAGAGCCCATATTACCCGCTACTTGCATCATCGAATCTCTCACATGGGAGATCAAGCCACTGATAAAGGAGGCTCAGCAGGAAGAACCAGAACCTGGAACTAGACTCTCAGATTGTCTACACCACATGTGTAAAAATCAAGGCCTGTGGGCCAAATGTGGCTGGAGAACTTCTGCATTAAAATAAGTTTACTGTATGTTGCTTAAAAGTGCATGTTGAGCATAAACTACATCTCCCACAATGCATTTTGATTATTACCCTGTTTTGTAAAATTATGTTTCTGTCATATGTTTGTTGTGCCATAGTCCTGCCACTCTTGACTTGAATCTTGTAAATATTGCTGAGGTAGTTGGGAGACTGTCACAAAGAAAACCACGTTTTTGGAATTGTTTTTGCACATCGTTGCTTGTTTTTTCACTATAAATAAATTCACTGTCACTTATCAGGAAGTCCTGCATCTGGATCTTGTTTTCCCTGAAACCTGACAGTCTCTCTGTGCTAGCCCTGCAACAGACTGGCAACGTGTCCAGGGTGCAGTGTTGGGGAGTAACGGAATACATGTACCGCTGTTACGTATTTAAAATACAAAATATGAGTAACTGTATTCCGTTACAGGTACCGTTTAAAAAGGTGGTATTTAGAATACAGTTACTTTGTTGAAATAAATGGATTACACGGCGGTACTTTCCTGTTTCATATTGTGGCGGGTCAGGACTGTTTTGGTTTTGTTTGACAGCTACGTTCTGTAGTTCCAGGCGGCAGCGTTGCGGTTGCCATGGTTACAGGGCGACGCTTGCGCTCTGCGTGTTTCCTGGGTGAGAGAGGCCTTTTTGTTGTTGTTGTTGTTGTGCTAAGCTAATAGGCAGAATGCTACAGGTATAACTCTAAAGAATGTAGCCTCATGGGCAGTGTAGTCCGTGCTGCTGGGAGAATGGACTGCCATACACGTTATGTGTCTGTGAGCGCAAGGAGGGAGAAAAAGGCGAGTGGAAAAGTATGAGCTGTCATCGAGCAAAAACGGGAGCTGGAAGCATGTAAATATAATAATAACCACTGCAGCCAAGAAGAGTGCCCGATGAGCCCAGTTGTAAGTACGCTATTAAGACTCGACTGTACGCTGTGTTCGGAGCAGCAGCCTTTCAACGCCTCTCTTTGTCTCTGGCAAGCAAAGTTGACCCAGACAACAAAGTAAAGCTATTTTTCGGCTACCAGCCCGACACCGAACCCGGTATATTAGTCAGAGGTCCCTTTACTACAGTTCGGAGCCGCGGACCTTCAGTAACATTAATAAATCACAGCAATAGTACATTCACGTAGTTGTAAAAAGCATGATAATATATTAAGTAATCCAAAGTATTCAGAATACGTTACTCTCATCGAGTAACGTAACGGAATACGTTACAGAATAAATTTTGGGGCATGTATTCTGTAATGGAATACATTTTAAAAGTAACCTTCCCAACACTGCCAGGGTGTACCCTTTCTCTAGCCCTATGGTAGCTGGAAGAGGTTATTGATTTTATGGGAACATCTGTGCTGAGTATAGCCTAGGAGTTCTAAGGTCAAAATGGGATACACCCCCAAGGGTTGTTGCAAATGACCAAACTAAGATCCTGTGGAGATACAGCAGGGCTCTAGAGTGTGACCAATTTGGTCGCAAATGCGACCAAATTTTTCAGTGGTGCAACTAAAAAAAAAAAATTGGTTGCACCTGTGCGACCAAATGTTCAGGTAGCAAAAAAAAAAAAAAAAAAATCTGTAACCTTCCCTGTGGTCAACAACAGACACACATTATGCCCCTATCATGGACTAAACCAATCAGAGATAGTAAGGGGCGGGACCTCTCTGATTGGCCGTGGTCCACTTGAAAGTGCAGGTGGAAGTGGGAGGTGAGTAGCTTGAATAAAGCGATATCAATTCATTAAATCCTGAATCGACTTTTAAATAGAACTGTGTTTTGCCAGAAACGCCAGATTCTCAGATTAAAGCTCACAAAACTATTTCAACAACAACCAAACAGCAGATGAGAGCAGGTACACGGATTCCACACAAAGACGTAAACACAGAACGGACCCGACGCATCAGAATCAGCTTTGTCTTTCTCGGCTTTCTCACCCGACGGCCCGTAGACGGACACGCTGTCGGAGCTTAGGGATTCTGATGCGTCCGGTCCGCGCTGTGATTGCGTCTTTTTGCGCTGATTCTGAGCTGCAGGTTTTGTCTCTCTCCAGCCAAAATCCACCGAGCCAGCAGCAAAAGAAGCAGCAAACTGCGCTTCACATTTGATCAATGTCGTCATGAATTTTGCTGTTTTGCTTCCACGACTATTAAAATCACACTTCATGCACAGCTAGCTCTCTCTCTCTCTCTCTCTCTGTACTTCAAGAACAGTTTCCCGTCTCCAATCTCTGTTTTCTGTATTATTCATTCGCTTATTACCCACCAGTCTACCGTTGTTTACAGCGCTGTCGGCTGCTGTCTTTTTCTTTTCTTTTTTTCACTTAAATGACCTCGGACAAGAAAGCCTATTTTTTCTGTTGTTCAATACTGAAGAAATTTAAACTTTATATGCAGAACATTGTAGAATATTTTTAAGGTTATCTGCTATAAAAAGCCAGACCAGGAAAATCTCCTTCATGTTTTTCTGTGTTTTATTCTCAGTTACTTTCACACAAAGGCATCTGCTGTGATGTTCACAATTCTGATGAAGTCAGTACTGATAAATGATCAGAATTATAATATTTCTGACTCTTCTGGCTAAGTTGAATCGAATCGGGACTTTGAAAACCAAAATCGAATGGATTATAGAAATCAGTGATGATACCCAGCCCTAGTGAGCAGCCTAGGCACGACAGAAGTGGATGTAGCTGTAATAGGAAAAGAACTATTGCTAACTTTTCTGTTAAGTTAAGGCCTGATCCTTCTGAAATTCATAGCCAGTGCTCTGACACGGTGTCATCAATCTTTGAATGCTGAAAAAGCACAGTGTATCCAGAAAAACACATTATATTATATAAATTATTATAAAATTTGTGTGCGCCTAACTTTTGGACATCATAGTGGACATAGTGGACATCATAGTGGTGGACGAGCACAGAAGATGGCTGTAGTAGTAGATTTAGCATCACAAAGTAGAGAACTGGAGAAATACGAAGGGCTGAGAGAGGAGCTAGAGGATGCAGAAGGTGAAGGCAACAGTGGTCCCCATGGCAACAGGAGGACTTAAAAATATCATATTTTCTAAATGATAAACAATCAATATGACACTGAATGTCATATTGATCACTAAAACAGAATCATTCTTTCTTTTGGTTCCCCTCAGTGATGAAGACAGAGGTTAAGATCAACTGCAAAATCAAACCAGAATAAGGTTAGTTAGGACATATCATCATGCTTTAGTCTGAGGTGGTTTCTTTCTGAATCTTTCTTAATATGAAGGACGGTTTCTTTGGCCTTTATGTCATCCTGTCACCACAATTCACCGTCTATTTACAGGGTATACAAACCATACTGACATACTGTTGGCTAGAAAGACAGCAGAGTAATGTGACCTTTAAGTCAAACTACTAACTTGTCATACAGTAAAACATCACTGAAGTCATGATGGATGGTTTTCCCTTTTATATTCCAGACTGACACAACACACGGTTATTTTCAGCTGTCTTAGCTGCTCTACCTTCTGCTTTATAGTTATTATTGTATTATATGTCAAAGTAAAAATAAAAACGAAATGTGGGGAAACAGAATGTCGTGTGGATCTTGTCTAAGGAACCACACTCAGCAATCAGGCCAACTAAATTGGATTGTAGTCAGGGGACAGTTATCACTGAAGTCAGTTATACTTATAACTTTTTGTCATGGCCTCACTGTCATGTCAGAAAATTCCCCTCCATCCAAACACCTGTATAGTGGCCCTGATGTGCAAAACAAAAAGTTTCTGCTTAGCTACATGTGGTGACATGACAGACAAAACTCAGGACAAGAAAAGCAAGCATAACTCTGCATAACGTTATCCAGTGATCTCAGTCTGAATTCTTTCCAGTGTCCTAACATGGAAGGAATGTCTTTGTTAAAAGATTCTCTCATTATTCCAAAATCCCTTTCCATATTTTTTTTTAACTCTCTGAAAACTCTAAAGGGCACTGCTCAAAGTAGTATAGAAACATCAGGCTGTTGCTGTAGATCATTCTAATAATAATACTAATAAAGGGTAATTTTGTTGTGTTTTTAGTTGTATTGTTATGTTTTGCACCTCAGGGCACCATACGGTAGATGTTGAGACTTCAAGACAGTAGTGTAGTTGTATAGAGTCATGTAAAAAAGAGAATTTTCACAACCCTCTACATTAGTGATGTGTCGGTCGCGAACGAAACGGCTCTTAGAAGTGAACAATGCGAGCCGGCTCATTATTGGGAGCCGTGTTTTTTTTTTTTCTTCTTTATCTCACCCTCTCTCACACACTTTTTTTCCTGCTTCACTCCGCACACGAGCCTTGTGCTTTAGTGGTGTGCGATACTGCATATTTTGGTATCGATCCGATACCAAGTAAATACGGGCCAGTATCGCCGATACCAATACCGATACCAATACTTTTGAATAAATAAGGTGGATGCCTTGTTGAATTGCTAAATCACAATTAATTTTCATGGCCTTAAGTGTTTTTTGTGATTTTTCCTTTTGTATTATTAATTACTTAAAACCCAGGACATAATTAGGAGAAATAATTTATTTATAATTAAATAAAAAATGCTTTATTATTGTGGCGGGCCGTGTTCTGCGATGCCGCTGCAGGTTTGGTGGTGGTGATGTGTACGGCTGCCAGCGGGAGAGCTGCAGCCGTTGAATGTACTGTTACAGCAACCGTGTGATTATTGTAAGAAAAAATGATGCTGCGAAGCATGAAAATGCCATCGGGTCTGCCGTGGTGGCGATCTTTTTTTTGTTGTTAATCTTAAGTGCACGCAAACCAGTAAACAAATTAAAACAGATAGTGTTGATAAACTATAATACAAAAATTACAATTAAAATTCTAAACAACAAAAACAATTGGTAAAAATATAATTAATGTCCAAACAACTTAATAACCCCCAAAGTGTCTAAGTCACGTGACGTGTCAGCGCAACACCGAAAAGTAAGAGGGGGGGGGGGGGGGAGTGTGCCTGCTCTCCGCTGACACAGGAGCGGTGAGTCCAGCGACCTGGCTGTTTTGTTTTTGCCGAAAGCACAGCATAGCAAACAAGCAGAACTCAAAGTAAAGAATCGATCTAACCAGGCTAGTATCGATCCGATACCGATCCCGACTTGGGATCGATACTATCGATATTTGGATCGATCTGCCCACCACTATTGTGCTTTGCGCTGGGAAGGGGGGGGGGAGGGGCAGTAGTTACACTCGCAGTAGCACAGGAACAGAGCAGGAGGGAGAGACAGAGAAAGAGCTAGGGACAACAATGTCATATTAGAAAGATATACAGGGAGTGCAGAATTATTAGGCAAGTTGTATTTTTGAGGAATAATTTTATTATTGAACAACAACCAGACAAAACGCCAAAACACAGACTTAACAATGTGGTGTATGCTGCACAGTGCAGCGAGGAATGCCCAGACCTCTACATTGGAGAAACCAAACAGCCACTTCACAAGCGCATGGCACAACATAGAAGAGCCACCTCCACAGGACAAGACTCAGCAGTCCATCTGCATCTTAAGGATAAAGGACACTCTTTCGAGGATGCCAATGTTCACATTTTGGACAGAGAGGACAGATGGTTTGAAAGAGGAGTGAAAGAAGCCATCTATGTCCACTGTGAGCGACCATCTTTGAACAGAGGCGGTGGTTTACGACACCAACTCTCTGCCATCTATAATCCAGTTTTGAGATCCCTTCCCAGACGCCTTAACGCCCACTCACATCCTGGGCCATCTGATCTCAGGAATTCGCATGATAAGGTGGGGCCAGGTTTCACAATGAACACACCCGAAACTCTGGCTGATTGGGACCCACACCCAGTTTCACACCTTGGCTCATGCGATTAGAGGATCATCAGGGGGTCCTTTTGTCCCTCTGTGGGGGGTCACTCCCACTAGGTTTATATCTGGGACTCTCCACCATTTGACCTTAGAACTGAAGAAGCTTCTCGGATGAGAGGTGAAACGTCTTCAAGCAACTTAAAGAAGTCCAGACGCTTTTCTTTGCAAGCTCCTTTGAACCCAAAAAACTCATTAATATCAAAGCTGAATGTTTTTGGAAGTAGTTTTTAGTTTGTTTTTAGTTTTAGCTATTTTAGGGGGATATCTGTGTGTGCAGGTGACTATTACTGTGCATAATTATTAGGCAACTTAACAAAAAAACAAATATATACCCATTTCAATTATTTATTTTTACCAGTGACACCAATATAACATCTCCACATTCACAAATATACATTTCTGACATTCAAAAACAAAACAAAAACAAATCAGCGACCAATATAGCCACCTTTCTTTGCAAGGACACTCAAAAGCCTGCCATCCATGGATTCTGTCAGTGTTTTGATCTGTTCACCATCAACATTGCGTGCAGCAGCAACCACAGCCTCCCAGACACTGTTCAGAGAGGTGTACTGTTTTCCCTCCTTGTAAATCTCACATTTGATGATGGACCACAGGTTCTCAATGGGGTTCAGATCAGGTGAACAAGGTGGCCATGTCATTAGTTTTTCTTCTTTTATACCCTTTCTTGCCAGCCACGCTGTGGAGTACTTGGACGCGTGTGATGGAGCATTGTCCTGCATGAAAATCATGTTTTTCTTGAAGGATGCAGACTTCTTCCTGTACCACTGCTTGAAGAAGGTGTCTTCCAGAAACTGGCAGTAGGACTGGGAGTTGAGCTTGACTCCATCCTCAACCCGAAAAGGCCCCACAAGCTCATCTTTGATGATACCAGCCCAAACCAGTACTCCACCTCCACCTTGCTGGCGTCTGAGTCGGACTGGAGCTCTCTGCCCTTTACCAATCCAGCCACGGGCCCATCCATTTGGCCCATCAAGACTCACTCTCATTTCATCAGTCCATAAAACCTTAGAAAAACCAGTCTTGAGATATTTCTTGGCCCAGTCTTGACGTTTCAGCTTGTGTGTCTTGTTCAGTGGTGGTCGTCTTTCAGCCTTTCTTACCTTGGCCATGTCTCTGAGTATTGCACACCTTGTGCTTTTGGGCACTCCAGTGATGTTGCAGCTCTGAAATATGGCTAAAATGGTGGCAAGTGGCATCTTGGCAGCTGCACGCTTGACTTTTCTCAGTTCATGGGCAGTTATTTGGCGCCTTGGTTTTTCCACACGCTTCTTGCGACCCTGTTGACTATTTTGAATGAAACGCTTGATTGTTCGATGATCACGCTTCAGAAGCTTTGCAATTTTGAGACTGCTGCATCCCTCTGCAAGATATCTCACTATTTTTGACTTTTCTGAACCTGTCAAGTCCTTCTTTTGACCCATTTTGCCAAAGGAAAGGACGTTGCCTAATAATTATGCACACCTGATATAGGGTGTTGATGTCATTAGACCACACCCCTTCTCATTACAGAGATGCACATCACCTAATATGCTTAATTGGTAGTAGGCTTTCGAGCCTATACAGCTTGGAGTAAGACAACATGCATGAAGAGGATGATGTGGACAAAATACTCATTTGCCTAATAAAGGGGTGTGGTCTAATGACACACCCCTGTATGCTTTCAATAGTGTCATTTAAGTGACCTAGGTAGCTCTGTTTTGGAAGTTAACGCTAGAAATGTGTTTTGGAATTTGTACGTGCTTTGTCTCTAGGGGCCACTGTATATATTTATATATAAACATATATAAATAAAACCACTTTTTTTTAACATTAGTCATTCCTTTTGTGCATAATTTTATATTGTTGTTAATAATAAATTAATTAAAGCAACAAAACAACCTGAAGAGCCGGTTGGGAGCCGAAAGAGCTGGTTCTCTAAAAAGAGCTGGAGATCCCATCACTAACACCCAGCCCACCACTGGGGAGAGATGCCCTGCAGATTCACGAATGATTGGTTGATTTATAATACTTTATTCATCCTGAGGGCAGTAATTTAAGAAAAGTAAATTACACAGCTTACACCTAAATTCTTACCCTATTCAATGTGTCATGTGCCCTGGTGTCAGCTGCTGTCATCAAGACATTGTTATCCAGACGTCTTGTATATATTTTATTTGTTTTCTGAACCTTTCTCTGGCTCAATTAGATGGTAGCAATTAAGTTCAGTTTATCAGCAATTTCTAAAATGCTAAAACCAGCCCAGTTTCCTCCAATCTTCTGCCAATTGATGGAAGTGGAAAGTGGAAAAGTGTGCCTAATGAAGTGACTACTGTTGAATCTGCATAATGTAATGTATGACTCTATGGGGACTGCTTCTAATCTATCGTTTTATTTTTTTCCTCAGTTCAGCGCTCTGTATATAAGGATCTGGTTCTGCTGATCCAGGCAGAGAAATATCAACTAAGGAGCAAGGCAAGGGCTAAAATTTACTAGTTTTATACACTGACACAAAGAAGAGGGCAGGGTGTATAATCATGTGTAAACTACCAGATTAAACCTCAGCTAACTTATTTAATATAAATGTTATAATCATTCCACTGGTGTCATTTAAATTGTAATGTAAAAGAAAAATCAGTGTAATATTTTTGCACAAATAGAAACGAGTTCACCTACTTGTTTGTGTTGTTCTCACACTTGTAACCTACTTCTTTAGGGTGAGAAAAGCTTCGAACAGGACTGCCTGATGAAAGGGGGCCATCTGTGTCCAATGCACAATGGCACAGATTACAAAGAGGTCCGATTTGGGCCACACATATGTGTGTTGACTCCTCAGTCCACCCACCACCTTTTACTTTGTGACGCGCATAAAGAGCATCCTGGACGACTTCCGCCATGGCTTGAAACCAGATCTTATTTTAAACTCCTGTATTTGGGATACTTCAAGGTGGGCGTTGTTGGGATGGAATTATTTGAAGTGCCTCAATTCTATGCTGGATAGGCCCCATGTGGCTGTAGCAAAACAGCCACAAAATCAATTTAACAGACTTATTGTTATTTAACTATTATTATTTAACAGTTTATTACCTCTTTTATCAGTAATGTACTTACTATAAAATATGGATTTCATAAGTTACGGGTTTATTGAAGTCAACTAGTGAACACATCGATCACTTTATTGAGCTACACCACTTCCACTCTGGCGTTATTGTTAGCATAAAAGATTAAATTTAAATAAAGGTTACATTTTAAAATTGATCATTGCCTCCTGTGCCTAAATAAATACATTGATTACCATTAAAAAAAACGCATATGAAGTAATCACTCCTTTCAAGGATGCCCATTGACCATCACTTTTCAAAATAATCTGTGCAAGTTATTGAATGAGGCTTCCACACACCAAATCCGGTCGTTGGTACTTCCTGGCTTGTGTAGCCATTTTGGAGTTTTTACGTGCTTCGGAGTTTGTACGTGTTTTGGAGTTTTGGAGTGTTTTTGTTTCACTTTAAATTTGTTTAAAAGGAAAAAGCTGAAAATTTAAACAGTTAAAAGTTGAAATGCAAATAGTTGTTTTTTGTATTATATGATTTATTTCTTATATTTTATGTGGAGTGAATAAATAAAAAATTATTTACGGTGGCCCCTAGAGACAAAGCACGTACAAACTCTAAAACACATACAAACTCCAAAGCACGTGAAAACAACAAAACACATAAAAACTCCAAAGTGGCTACACAAGCCAGGAAGTACCAACGACCGGATTTGGTGTGTGGTAGTAACAGGTAAATAAACTTTTTTTTTTTTTTTTTATTATTTGAATATATATGAGTGCTTGTGTATAAATACACAACCAAAACACATTTGCTTTCAATTGTGTAATTTATGTGATCTAGGTAGCTCTGTTTTGGAAGTTCAGTTAACGCTAGAAATGTGTTTTGGAATTTGTATGTGCTTTTTGAAGTTTGTACGTGCTTTGTCTCTAGGGGCCACCGTATATATTTATATATAAGCATATATAAATAAAACCACGTTTTTTACATTAGTAATTAATTTTGTGCATAATTTTATATTGTTGTTAACAATAAATCAATTAAAGCAACAAAACAACCTGAAGAGCCGGTTGGGAATCGAAAGCCGGTTCTCTAAAAAGAGCCGGAATTCCCATCACTACTCTACATAATCTTGTGAAAACTAAGTACACCCCATGATTCAGTTGCTTGTAGAGCCACCTTTAGCAGCAACAAATTGAAGTAATTGTTTTCTGTATAACTTTATCGGTATCTCGTGTCATTGTGGAGAAACTTTGCCTTGCACTTCTTTGCTGTGATGTTTCATTTCATTGAGGTTTGTGGGACTTTGTTTAGGCACAACTCTCTTCAGGTTATTTTCAATCGGGTGGAGATCTGGACTTTGACTTGAGCCATTACAACATCATGGGTCTTTTCTTTCTCAGACATTCTGTTGTGGTTGATTTGCTGCTGACCCAGTTTCACCCAAGCTTTAGATGGCAAACAGATGACCTCTTATTTCACTCTAGACTTTCATATGTACATATGGGTTTGGAGTTCACAGTCATCTCAGTAACTACAAGGCACCTGGGTTCTGTGGCTGGAAAAAACAAAAACAAATGATCACCCCTCTACCACCGTGCTTGACAGTTGGCATTAGGTGATTGTACAGATTTGTTGTGTTTGATATTCTCCAGACACGGTGCTGCACATTATGGACAAATATCTCTACTTAGGTCTGTCCAAAGGACATTGTTCCAGAATTCTTGTGGTTTGTTCAGATGCAAACCCAAACTGTGTTGCCATGTTCTTCAGGCTTACACCTTGCAACCTTTCCAAACAAGCCATAGATGTTCTTTTTTTTTTCTAATTGTACTGCCAAAAAACGTTAAAATTTAACATACAAACTGAGGCCTGACAGTGAGATTTTACCATTTCTCTGGGCATTGTACGGTCAGATGGAATGAATTTTCTGGAATGTCCACTCCCAGGAAGATTGCAGCATTGTCCTGACAACACACACCTACAGTAAATGCTCCAGATTAGCAAACTGCTCAAACTTAAGCTTTTATCAAGGTGCTCACAGTTGCTGGTGATCAGTTAATAAAGTGAATTTCATTTGCAGTACCTGAGTGCTAATTCCAATTACAGTGGAACACAAACTTCCATTTTAACTTCTGAAAACATTCTTTTTCCACTTGGCTGCAACTTCATGCCATCTATATCTTCCCCTATAATTCTTTCACTTATGGAGATGACATCAGCACACTCGCTCCTCTATGTCTCACAGATCGTAACAGCCATTTCCATAGCAAACATATGAGATCCCATAATCCAGACAAATTTATTATGCTTTCATCTGACCGAACAATGTGCTGGCTACATTCATCATCCTTCTTGTCACAGTGGTTTCACAAATACAGTATTTCAATTTTGTTTGGTTTTGAGAGCAGTAATTTTCTCCTTGAACATGGTCCAAAGAGATGAACATCACACAGTGCACTATTTAAGCAATCACTGAAATAACAAACAAATAAAACAAAATCTGTAATGTCACTGGGTGCTTTGGAAACTAATGGAAAAAAAATAAGCAAATCACATTTGTTGCAACATAGAGTTGAGCTCACTTGCATCACTGAGACTGTATATTGGGACCTGCATTTTGCAATGTGCCTTTTTTAAAGTTATAGGTAAGATCCAAACTTGATTAATTTAAACGTATTCAGAAATGATAAGAAGCACAAACACATGGCTTTGCAAATGTTAAAAAAATAGGTCTAATGATAATAATTACATTTTTAATATAATTTAATATAATATTTAAGTCCGTAGATATGTTTTGGTTCTTCATGCTTTCTCTTCAGCAAATTGGTCTCTGGCGCCACCTTACGTCCTATCAGAGAGCTCGCAAGGCGTGACAAGTGACGTCACGTGTTTACAACTGCCAATGAACACGTGGCGCACTGAATCTGAAGCCGTCATTGGTCGAAATGACATCGATATGGGTGGGTACTCTGCCGTTAGGAGCCAATAGGGTCTGGCATGTAAATTCTGTTTGAAATTTTCCCGGGAAATCTGAGTTTCGCGGGAGGGTTCTTGAGCGCGTAAACCGTATCCCTTCATTCATCAGGCCGTTTCCTGAAGCCATTTCTAGACGGGGGAAACGAGAGTTGCGCTACTTTTTAATCCGTTGCATCTGCCTAAATGCACTTTCTGAAGGAAAAATACTTTTCAGAAATCGATAGTTCAGACACTCGTCTTTACTTTGGTCTGATTATTTTTGTAACCATTGCGGCGGATTAGCAGCTATACGAGCTCGAAAGTTCCGAGATAAGAAAGGGGTTACCCTGAATACGCAAGATGAGAAGAGGGACCTCCTCGGCTCAGGAAAAAGTGATTTTAGCAGGGGTTGGAGGCTCTTCTCTGGATAATAATATAATTTTAACAGCTCTCTCGGATCGTTTGAACCCCGGTCAATCAAACGCTACGTATATCCAAATAATAACCACACCACCGCCTTGCAACATTACACAGACATCAAATGTGTGTTTATCCGAGCCTCAGATTAACAACATTTACACAACTCCACAACAAGCTGCAGCAAACGCAGCAGGACAACGACCCGCTCTGGGAAGACCGCCGGTAATAATCCACACAGCTTGCTTATACATTTAGCTTTGCTACGCTCAGCGACACAATGTTAGCTTGCTAACCTAGCCGAGCTTGTTGTTCAGGGCAGCTAATGTTAGCTATTTAGCCAGGGCATTCCCTCGACTCAACCTAGCGAGGTGGCTAACTAACTACCGCTAGCTAAGTTACCCAAGTGAGCTGGTTAAGTGTTTTCGTTTGCTGTGGGGACGCCAGTGACAAGTTTAAGTGAGTTTAGCGTTAACTGGAATGCAGACCTGTCATCTAAGAGAGTGTTAGCAGACTTCATGGTGCTTTTGAGTCCGCTTCACCTTTGCAGCCAGATGGAAATATTGGTAAGAGATGACTAACGTTAGCGCTGGCCTAGTGGCTGCTGTTGGTGTCTTAATTTGGGGGGTTGGGGGATGGTTTCCCTGGCCGGTTCTTGGTAAGCTATATGTTTGTTTTTAGCGTTTTAACGCTACATGATTAGTGGAACTTATAAAGGCATGATGTTATACGCAGATATCGCTACAATTCAGTCTGGGATCTGCTCGATAGATTTTCTCCCAGTCGTCTGTGAAGATGCAAGCCAACTTGGGTAAAGCTTTGAAAATATGCGTTAGCTATCAGAGCTAGTAGCACTATTGGTTATTAGAGAGCAACGTTAGTCGTTGTCGAGCTTGACCTTATTCTTTTAATTCGGCACAACTGTGTCATGCCACTCTTTTGTAACTGAAGTAACGCTGTGGTGCCTTTCAAGTAAAGTGAAACCCGAGTTTGTTGCTTTAGTGCTGATTCTACGTTTCCTGTATTCTCAACATGCACAAACCACACAAAACAGTTAAAGCTGCATTCAGGGTGTTGTTTTCTTTTCTTTCTCCTCCTGGTTATTCATCTTTTATGAACTCAACCAGTCTGCACATATCAGGCTGTGAGCCATGAGAAGGCTTTGGGGTGAGGGGAGCTGCTTGCTGATATAAAATGGCTGACACTTTGACTGTCAACAGAGGACATATTTCTTTCTTTCTCAGTCTGGGGTTATGCAAAAGATGAAGTAGTAAGTATGGGTTTAAAAATTATAATATGTTTTCCATTTCAGGGGAAAGTGGCTTCTGCTGTGCATGAGTTTTAGAGGGAAATGCAGACCAGCAAGCTGGTGGCACGCTGTCCTGCTCAAAGACACTAAAACAGGATGGATTCTTGCAAAAGCACAGATTCATGTTCATTGGGCTATAATTGAGATGGGTTATTTGATTTAAAAAAATTATTATTGTATTTTTGTGCTTTAAGAAACAAGACATGGGGTATGTTTATGGTAAGAAGTTTAACATCTGCATTACCAAATCCAATGTTCAACACATGCCATAAATGGGCTTAAACATGGTGAATGGTACAGATGAATCTGGGGACAATGTAGATGCATATGAAGCTAAATAAAAGCTTGTGTTGGAGCCATAAATTGCTGAATCATACGCTTAAACTGACTCGTGGTGGGTAATTGGACATCAGACATTTTTGTCTGGATTTGAGAATTAAGTTTTGGACTGAGCAGAACTACTTGATGCTTCCATTAATTATTTGGCTGGGTGGAGTTATACGGTCGATTATTTATTGGGATTGGCGTTGGTGTGTGGTGGGACGTTCAAATCGTCGACGTGACTCACTCTTGAGCTATTTGGGCTTGCCCTTTCCAATAAATTTGAAAAAATGGAATCTCTGTGGCTGACAAAACTTCTTTCAATTCAGATTTGATGTTGCTGTCCTTGCTGCGAAAACCTCAGGAATACTGAAGTAGTCGACGGAGAACAATCACATTTGGTGACTAAAAGCAGCCTGAAACTAGCAGTCACTCTATGAAACTCTTCTTTGGTCCTATACTGTGTTTTAGAGAGACTAGGCTTATGGAAAGGCTTTGGAAGTGACTGCCAAATAACCACATCCACCCTTAACTATCCCTTCTGCTCTCTCCTAGGCAAAAAGGCGATTGGCGCTCGATGATTCGGACCACCAGTACCAGACAGAACCAGCCAAAACTCCAAGAGGTAGAGGAGGAGCCGCGGCATCAAATGGGGCACGGCTGAAGACACCCAGAAGTAAGAAGGTGGCTCTTAAGAGCCCTCTGTCATCTTGTTTGTTCATTTCACTGCAGATTGTTTCAACTTCATCGTGTCCACGCTCCTGCCGAGCAGCACAGATGGGAACAGTGTAGATACAGCTGTTTTTTTGTTTTTTTTTATGGTTATTCCAATAAAATGAGTTTTATTTTTTCCCCTGAGCTAAACATCATCATGAAGGTAAGGTCCTTGGTTCTCTCAGCTTTCCATGAAGAAAAATCTCTCCAGTGTTATATCACTATATTAGTGGTGTTGATTAATCTGTTTCATCAATATATAAACAGTAGTATTGTGTATCTAAACTATGGAGCTGAAATGGGGAACTCTCTCAACATATTAAAGAAAAGCAGGGAAGTGTTTCCTATGAAGCGTGTTGCTTCCAGACTATATTCAAGCACAGTAAGTAACTTCCTGTTAGCTTGGTGTTTTATTTGGCCTGCATTCTTAGAAAATTTAAAAAAGAAAGTGGGGAGAGAGATCTGGTTCTTTTACATGAATCTAGTGATCGTGGCAGTGTAATACGTGGTCTTGTGGGAGGTCACAACAGGTGACGTGGTGTGGATCTCTGCTCTTAAACCGCTCTGCCCACTGAGAACGGGAATGGGACACTGTGCGAACAGAGCCTTTAAAATTAAAAAACTTTTAGCTTTAAATTGCAACCCGACAGAGGAATTAAAAAGTGATCCTTTTTTGCCAAACTGGCTTGTAGCTCGTCTTCACAAAAATACGCCGGCGATTGTCGCTGAGTCATTTCCCTTTCAGCATTTCCCTGGAAAAACTGTCTTCGGTTTTCCCAATATTGAGTGTTAGTGAGCAATTTGTACTGTAAATGTGTCCAGTATGAAAATGCCTCGCTTGTTTCCAACAATGACTTCAAAGTTGGCTCTTTGTCTTTGTGAATGAGTCACAACCCAAAACAGAGTATGATCACCCATCCGTCCAGCAGGTAGTCTGCTTCTTCTGACACCCCTGCTGCTCTTGGACTCCTGTTGACTCTCGGACATATTGATGAAGCTGCGTTTCGCTCAGCCATATGCTCTCATGTGAAACTGCATCTAGCAATGACTGAGTTTTCATGTCTTGGCTAGAAACCGTCCTTCAAATTGCTTAAATTACTTAATTTCCCCTTCTTTCTGCTTTTTGTCCACCATAGCACCCAAGTCTCCACCAGAGAAGACGCGGTACGACACATCTTTGGGCCTCTTAACAAAGAAGTTCGTGGACCTTCTTGCTCAGTCTTCCGATGGTGTTTTGGACCTCAACCTTGCTGCTGAAACCTTACAGGTAAATTGAGGAAGATGCTTTGTTTTCGGTCAGCGTTTTAGCGACTGATGAGTTACGCCGTTAAATCTGTACGTGTGTTCCTTGCTTGCAGGTACAGAAAAGGCGGTTGTATGATATCACCAATGTACTAGAAGGCATTCACCTCATCAAGAAGAAATCCAAGAACAACATTCAGTGGATGTAAGTGGTTATTCTCCCTCACTCTGCCATGCAGGTGCTTGGTTTGGACTCTGCATTTTTCTTTCTCCTCCATCTTTGCTTCTTTCTTTACCTCAGCTGATGTGTTGTATGAGGATACCCAAAAGTGCCGACACTCGAATCATTTTAGTAGTTCGCTCACTCAGAACTCATAAGTTCATAACTGGGCACGAGACACCTGTGCTTTGCAGTTTAGGGTGGCTTTTCATTTAAACAGATTTTGAGTCATGTTTGTGAGCTGTATGTACTGTTATGGTTTTATTTTAAAGCTCTGTTGATTTTCCTCTCATGGCCTAAGATGTAGGTCGTGTCCCTGTCAGGCACTAAAGTTGGAAATGACTACAGAAATTTATTGGGTCAGAATACTTTGAAGGTAGTTTCCCCAGTTTTATGTTTTGAAGTCACTTGTTCTTTACAGGATATGCGGTCAGTGGAGCCTGGTAATCACACCTTTGTAATGAAGGAAAGGTGCTTAAGTGAGAGGTAGCTCATACGTACCGAAACATAAATCCTGTGTTTACTTGAAAAGAAATCAGAACTTTTTTGCACTGTTGAAGTTGATGTGCCAAATATTTGAAACTAAAAACCAAATGGCTGCAATTGAGCACCCTTAGGTGACTCTAAACCGCTGTATTTCACTCTGCACTGGCTTTTCTTTCATTTACAGGGGCTGTAGTCTGTTGGAGGTCGAAGGGGCGCTGAGCCAGAGACAGAGACTGACAGCTGAAGTTTCTGCGCTGGCTGATGAAGAGCAGAGGCTCGAACAACTCATCCAGAGATGCTCTCTGGATATGAGACACATGAGCGAGTTGCCAGGCAACCAGAAATATCCTTTTGTTAGTTGAGATTGTGGCTAAAGTTTTAGTTCAACATAAATCTCGTAAAGATGCAGAGTAAGTCACTACAGGATTGCAAGGTCTTGTTTGTAATCTACTAAAACTGCAGATTTCTGAGCAAACACCAAGCAAGTTCATTTCAGGAGTGTCCACTGCAGTTTTACTAAGAGCAGTGAGAACTGGAGAATCAGAAACAACCTGATGATAGATTTTTAAATGTCTCTGTAAGCAGTGTGCTTCTTCAGATCAGTGGGAGGAAGCTGACGGAGTATTGATACGTTCTGACATGAGATTGAAGTCTGTTAGAAATCGCTCTTGACTAGGGAAGCCATTCGCTTCTTAAATGCTGCAGCTCATGTAGGGAGTGGCTGTTTTATTACAAATAAGTTTGTCACAGGCGATCTGATCAAAAACGCCAAACATCAGAAGCCTTTGCTGATTTGAGTTTGGGAGATTCCCCAGTAAAGGTGATTTTCTTGGTCACGTCCAGGCAGCAGGTCCTATAGTGCTATAACCCTTTAACTGTGTAATTTGCGATTTCATTTAAACTTGCACAGAGCGCACAAAGTCAAGGTCTGTTTCAAATTAACTCAAATTTTATGTGGAGGATTGTTGTTCATAAGTCTGAGCTGCAGCTGATTAGTTTTCAGCAGGTGTAGGAGTTCAGTTTGGAAGCCTGAGGGCAGCGTGTCAGGTGAGGAGTGGCACTGGACCATTTCCATTAGTACCTACTCAGGGCGGCTCGCCACAGTTTTCAGGATTTTCCTTTAGGTGATGAGACCTGGTACCAGGCCGGTGTTCCAAGTGACCTAAAAATGTAATGTAAACAGAATGCATACTACCGATCGGCTAGTTGGTGGGTCACTCAGTGAGTCATGAGTGTCTCCTTCACGAAAATCAAAACCGCCATTTATTAAACCCAGCAATGAGGAAAACAGCTGGACAGAAACAACTTTGCTGAGTCTGAAACGCTACACACTGAGCAGCAGGTGTAACGTTGCCTTGACGTCCACCTTTGTAGTGCTTAGCCGCATTGCAATAACGACCCCAAACACGTCCAGTTGGTACTTGGTTGTAATGGAAAACGAGTCGTATCGCCACAAGACTCGAGTCACATCTTGCTGATCTGAGTAGGTACTAATGGTAAACGCTCTTCAGTTTTTTTTCAGCGCTGTTCACTGTGACTTCATCAATCGTGGCGATTCATCTCTGTGTATTGAAAACAGACTTCTTTTTTTGTCCCTCACACCAGCACAGTGTTAACTCACCAATAACCCACTCACCAAAGTTGCTTCCCTACAACGTTATCCACTTCCCTAAAATTAAAAATCAAGTTTAATGATAACACTTCTGACAAACTGGAGGAGATCCAGAACTGACTGCAGAGGCACAAATGCAAGTTCACACATAGGATGCGTAGAAGATCACACAATCATCAGAAGTTAATGTTCCTGTAGATCATATATAAAAAAAGATTTTCTGCATAACATTAGCTTGCAGCCAATTATTAGAATCATCAGGGAAAAAAATGGATTACCTTGTGATCGAACTTAATAGTCATGGTTTGCATGTGTGCACTGCTCAGTAAAGACGCAGAGGCTTGAGATCTTTTCCTCATGGACCCGTGTCCTCAGATTTTGCACACTCAAACTCCTTCAAATACCATGCAGTACAGCTAGTTGCAAAAATAATTGTGCTCGTGCCTTTCATTTGTAAATTGTCATTATGAATTCTTTAAGTCTCACTAATTGTTTTATGATGCCAAAAGGGGGTTTAGACAGGCACAGAATGGTGACATGGCTGTTTCTTAGTCTAAAAGTCTCTTCTCAAAAAGCTGTAATATGCTTTCAGTACTTTAAGAGCTCTGCCTTCAGGAACAACTAGCTGTGTTTTACTTCTCCTCGAACAAACATCTCTTTTCTAACATGTCACAGAATGCAGGTCATTTCATATAGTCTGTTCTGTATCAACACAGACGCAGTTTTATTTCTTTAACCCGGCTGTTTCCACATATGCTTATGTAACATACCAAGATATCAAACAAGGGAGCCTCAGAGACCAGACGGTTATTGTCGTCAAAGCGCCCACAGACACCAAACTAGAAGTGCCGGACCCTGAAGAGGTTTGTATACATGCTCACAAACACACGCGCCTGATTTTTTTTTTTTTTTTTTTTTTTCCCGACCACTTGGCATATGACTTGAGTTCTTTTATAGACAAGACTTCATATTGGTTAGGTTCACTTCTGACCTTAGTCGGGTAAGTCAGTCAGTTTTAAATGTAACTATATTGAAGTTTTTCAACGTGATGTCATGCACATCTTGCTCAAGATTTGTCCACCATATTGGATCTTATACAACCACTGGTTGCTAGGCAATAATGTGTGTATTGCCTGATTGGTTCGGAGTGGTTCATGGAGGTTTCTGGTTTTCGCTGGGTGAAATCTGTTGGAAAGTAGGTGCTGCATGAAAACCTCCTATATTGCACCAGTTGGTAGCAGATTTCCCGGTTGCCAGTAGTTCTGTTTTTTTACGCCTCAACCGTAAAAGGTTGATGGCGCATTGTCAGCACCCTGCAGCGCAGGTGGGCAGGCGGGTGATGTGGACCCCCAAGTTTGTAAATGGATAACAGGAGAACTCAGACGAGTTTGAATCTCAGTGACCTCAACCTCAAGATCAGGGGTCGGAGGTCAAGTTTTCTGAATATTTTGTCAATGCGATAACTTTAGAAGATGGTCACCTAGGATTTTGAAATTCGTCCCATAGGTGCACCTATTAGAAGGCTGAAGGGTACTACTGACCACTGCCAGTATTTTTCCATGGTTCTCTGCAGACTCTTGCTAACTATCTTGAGCGGTAGAGCATCTTGGAAAAGTAGTAAACTTTTAGTTTGAAGGCGAGTGGTCATCATTTACGCTTTTTCACACTGTCACTGTTTCATTACAGCTCAGAGCAGCTGGACAGTGTTTACAGACAAGTCTGTCACTTTCATGGAAACTATAAGCAACTGAAGGGATATGCTAGCAACCGTTTTCTGGTTGGGCAAAATGCATCTTTTTTCCCGTATTGTCATGTGGGGGGAAAATGGGTGTCATTTTCCAGCGACTGCCATCAGCCTCCAGCATCCACGTAACTGGTCGGGGAATAACCCCCGCCCAAATACACACACACACACACACACACACACACACACACACACACACACACACACACACACACACACACACACACACACACAGTGGGTGGTTGCCAAATGGTCCCTAGCTGGTTTCTAAGCCCATGTGACTGGTGCCTTATTAACTTGATCCTACATTGTCACTATGATGGTCATATCTCCAAAATGACTCAAAGGTTAATGCAACAAGGTTGGCAGTCACGTGAACCTCAGTACTCTACTGTATGTTCGAACCATTTAATAGAAACGGAAATTGGGCTGGCCTATGTAACAGACACTTTTTTCCCCTTAAAATCTGTGTGTAAACTTTGAATAAAAAAAAAAAAAAAAGATTTAAACTTAATTTGGTACCGTTAGTTTTAATTTGTCCTTCAACAATGATTTCTGAGTGGCTCGGTCAGTCTGAGAAATCATTGCACTGAATTGATCATATTTTAGATACATTGCTACATGCATAAACTCCATTTGGTGTGTGCACATGTTGGTAATCAGTAGTACATTTATATGCATTGTTGTTCTGATTTGAGTACCTGTTCTCTCTCTGTAGAGTTTATCCATACACCTGACTAGCACAAAGGGTCCCATAGAAGTTCTGCTGTGCCCGGATGAGGAAAACGACCCCAGGAGTCCCGTAAAAAATGGGAACACAGACATCAATGGGAACTCTCCTTTCCTCAAAGTCCTTCAAGGTTGGTTTCAGATGGATAGTAGTGTACCGCAGCACTTTTTGTCATTCATAATGAAAAGCTGATCCATTTATTTTGCGTATCATATATCCATAGACTGAGTAAAAGAAAAAATAGCATGATCATTTAAACACATGGAGAAAAAAAATCCCCATTTCTATTACAGTCACAGAAATTGGCAACATTTAAACAGTTTTCTGTACTGAAGTGAATGAAAACCACATGCTTTGTTTCATTGTTCTTAAATAGTATGAATGGATTGGTAAGAAAGGAGTTCAGTGTTCAGTGCTGATCTAGAAGTGGTTCCAGAAGAGACGTCCAGAGCTCACTAGATTTGCTTCCAGTGCAACAAAACAGCCGTACAGCTTCTTTGAAGACCAGTGGTACTCTTGGCTGTTTTGGTGTCATAACAAATTGTCTCTTTCTCCTTCCACAGATCCCAGCTGCACAACCACTTCTCCTAACCCCTTTCTGGCTCCACCTCCCTCCTCTTCCTCAGCTGTCTCCGTCACAACTCTTTCACCCATCTCATCCACTTACACCAGTCTCCTGCAGCAGACAGAAGACCAGATCCCCTCATCCCTGGGTCCTTTCTTAAACCTTGGGCCTACTCTTCTGGACCAAGAAGATGACTACCTGTTAGGTTTGGGAGACGACCAGGGAATTAGCGACTTGTTTGAATCCTGTGACTTTGATAAAATGCCCTCTCTTGGCCTGGATGAGCTCCTGGGCAGCTAGCATTAGGTGAACAAAATGGACGGAAACACAGAGGGCTTTTTCTGTCCCACAGGGAGTACCGTGTTCTTTCATGGTATAACTAACAAACGTCATCAGCAGTGTAAAGCCTTTGATCTCCTTTTTAGTGGATGCTAATTTACACAGCTGGTTGGTTAAATGTAAATGGGGATGGGAAGGGTATCCACATCTTTGTATGGGTGTTACTATAGAGAGACAGCAAAGAGAGAACAGCTATAAGGAAACATCCCCCACAGTGCTTGGCATTACCTCACATCTGGGGTTATTGCATTGTGTTGAGCATAACCGTGCAGTTACCAAAAAACACCCTCGAGATTGGGAAAGAAGAAAAATCACATTGTCAACTCTTGAAGGATCCTGTCTGGGAATTTGTTTTGGCAAGTAAAAGGTCGATCTTCTTTGTTTTATCTTCGGGTGTGCAGAGCTACCCAGGTAATGCTTTAGGTGTGTTACTGCCAAGTGCTGTGGGTAGAGTTCAAGCTGATTTCATCCACAACAATGATCTGTGACCGAAGGCTTTTACTGCTGACTGTTAAATAGCCATGTTGTGTGTGCACATATGAAACATTTTTGGAAATTATAAAAAATATATATATATAAGAATGGAAACAGGGCTGATTTTGATGCACAGCACTCGCAACATAGTTAGAATAGTTAGGTTAGGCTGATTATAAAGTTCAGAGTATGAGTATTGGGTACATTTGGGTGTCCATTGAAAAATTATTGTGGAAAATAACCAAAATATGCACTCTTGAGTCATGGAAGCAAGACATTTATGCCACATATTCCAGTGTCTTGTCTCCTGACAAATACACAACTTGCTAAGTTGCTAAAGGAAGCTGGAAAAGCCATCATTTCTTGCCAGTGGGTAAATCTGAACACGTGATGTGCAAACTTAAAAATCATCTCCACCCTATACTCTTGATTTGGCAGTTGACGCCTCGACTCTCGCTGCTTTTTACCTTTCCCATCTTCATCAGCAGTAGCCGGCATAACTGAATCCCTTAATGCCTCCTCACTTAGACTGTGTGCAGTGCAATTATACTGTGGATTGAGCTATTCAGAGAAACTTGTGTTCGAATCACTTACCACTCTGTGCGCACTTCCTGCTCGGTGTGTACTGAGACTGTTGTTGGCTCTTTTTAGCTTCAATAACTGTTGAATTTTAATGGATTTTAAAACTGTAGAAATTACTTAACGTCTTGGGTCATCTAAGGGAAAAAAACCAGGATGAGATAGCCACTTATTTAAACTTCAGCATGTAATGAAGGGCTTTTTTTCCTCTGTAAGAAAATGTTAAAAAAAAACAAAACAGCTATTTTGTAATTTAAGTGAATTCAGCGCAACTAAACCGTAGTGACTTGTGTTTGTTTAGAGCTACTGAATTTACCGTGATTAGCCAGCAAAAAAGGCTTGATTACTTGCTGAAAAACAAGCTGAGAGGATGTAATTTTTTTCCCACTTTAGGTATTAGAAACACCATCACAGTTCACTACCAGTAGCTTGTCTGATTACATCCCTTGTAATAGTGAAGTGCAAAGAGACCTTGGCTTTTAGAGATCACAGGTGATATTGCTGCTGTTATTGTTGACTTATCCCCGCCCGACCTGATTGACGTGTGCTTGAGGAATCACGTGTGTGAGTTAATGTCAGAGTCGAGCTTGCGTTAAAGAGTAAGCCTGCCCGTGTGTAAATTGATGTATAGTTTTCTAATTTTTTTTCAGTGCACAAGGTACTGTAGGCTACCTCTCACTTAATGTTGCAAAATAGAAAATAGGGCGTTAAGAGATAAATGCCATAGTTTGTATGATTTTTGAATTCTTTTGTTTTAGGAATTGCCCGCGTTTTATTTAGCAGTCATGTCGGAAACCCCGACATTATAGTGGGAATACCGTTGGCCAAAAGCCAGACTCATACTGTCGCATATTAATTTTCACCACTGGGGTGCACATTTGAAGCATAGAAAAGTGGATGAATGTATTGCAATATTTTTTTAGTGTGTGTCGTTTTTGTTTTTTCTCCAATAAGTTATTTAGCTCCTGTGTCAGTGTTTTTGTTTTAATTATGTTTTTTAAATGGAGAGGCACCACTTAGACACAGGCAGTGATTCGCAGTTGGTCTATCTGGTCATGCAGAGACATTTCTGTGTTTTTCGCATCCCTGGTTTGGCTGTTCTCTGTTGGAAGTGTGTAGGAACTTTTGGAAACTTCCCCCCTGATATTCCTTACCATTTTTGCAATTCTCAGTTTTTTGGAGAGTAGTGATGCCTCTCCAAGTGCCCCTATTATATGTTCATGTACAACCTCTGTTTCATTATTGCTAAAGGAGCTAGAATATGTTTGCGTGCTTTAATGTTCAAAGAACACATTATACCGTACGTTGCTGCAGCATTTCTGTTCACTTTGTCTGAAACTTGCACTTGTGTGCCTTGAATACTCTGCTCCTAATAATCCCCACAGTCTGCACTAAATGGCTAGTTGGCATGAAAAAGGCAAGGTGACATTATCTGACAACAGAAATGCAAAATATGTAAATGAGAACATCACTTTGGACTGTATTAAAAATACACGGTTGTGCATTCTTTTAGGGTCTGCCAAATTAGCCACTAGGTGCAAGTGTTTTACACAGTGACCGAGAGGTTACAGAAGAAAATCCTCGAATGCAAATTTTATTTTATTTTGTTGTTTGGATGAACTTTATTTTTTGTGCTGCTTTTTGTTTGTTTGTTTGTTGGGTTTTCTTTTGAAGCATTTCACATCTGCAAAATTCTGACGCAAGAGCACGATGGGGGCAATTCAGGAAAAGCATGTTGACTTGTTAAAGAATAGCCTCAACTCTGAGAAGAACATCCAGTCTCTTCATTATTTCAATCTTTACAAAATGCACAAAAATGTCCTGATTTACAGCCGTATTTATATTGGTGTATTTTACATGTATTCATGCAAAGTTTAAACACCCACTCTCCAGTTTACAGTAGGTAAAATATTTTCCCCCAAGGATTTCAAGCAACCAGAATCTGGTTGCTATATTTTATGTCCTTTTACATGAGGGATTTTTTTGTGTGTGTGTGTGTGTGTGTGTGTGTGTGTGTGTGTGTGTGTGTGGTGGAAAGATTGTACCTTTCCATTGGTTTCTAATGGAATGTTGGAGATTTCGTGCACTGCTAAAGCTAGTGTCTGGTAATAATGAGTGACTTAAAATTGCAACTTTTTTTTCATTTCGAAATGTGTGATTAGATCTTACTGAAGTGTATCGTTAGGCTAAGTATGATGCTAACTATGGTCCACATTGAAACAGCTTTGTTTTTATTTTCTTATGGTTATTCTTGAGCTGTTACCAAATACGGTGTAATGATCAGTGAATATTCTGTAAAGCTTATGGAAAAAAAAAAAGACACAAAAACAAACAAAAAACAAAAATCTGATTAGAAAGAATTGTCTGTAAAATTATATTTCTGCCTGTTTTTGCTAACTACAGAACAGAGCAGTTTGCGATGTGAAGGCATGGGTGAAAGAGCTCATGAATGTTGGAGATAAAATTGATGTTTTTTGATGTGTGTATTTCAGTTACATGCTTGTTTATGTACATCTGTTAAAATGAGGAATTTGAGCTGTGTGTGCGTGTCTGTGTGTATTGGAGGGGTTGGGGGGGATAAATTTTGTTTTTTTGTACTCTGGGCATTTGTAATTGAAAATTTGAATAAAGCAAATATAAATGAGGAAATGTATATTTTTGTCTTGATGCGTCTTCAGGGAGTAGTTTGCACTATGGTGGAAAGTTTGGCTGCACTATTAGAAGTCTGTAGGTTCAAACATGTATAGTAACTTGCCACTAATTACACCTTACTAATTGTACAGGTTAGGTCTCCTTGTGTCTTCGGGGATGTTGTAATTGTAAGACCGATTCAACAGGGAACTGGAAACATCAGATTCTGATCCATATTGACATGATGGCTTCACACAGTTGCTGCAGATTTATTGGCTGTCCATCCAGGTAACTGCTTTCATGAGAACTTGAATCAGTCTGGCTGTTGTTATCTGACATCAGTAATTTGTTTACACTAACAAACCAACCAACTTGCCAACCATTCTCTGTAAACCCAGGAGATGGTTGTGTGGGGGAAATCCCAGACCAGCCTGTCTGGGATTTCACATTCAAAGTTACATAAATCATGTTTCTTCCTCATTCTGCTCAGTTGAAACTCAGCAGGTCATCTTGACCGTGTCTACATGTCTAAATCAAAGTCAGCTTTATTGTCAAAGACCCTATGTACAGTCATACACAGGAATTTGAAATTGCGATACTCTCATGGCCCTCAGTGTGCACTAAAACAATATAAAGATAAGTCTTCTGTACAATACTATACAATTATTTAAACAGCAGTGTCCAACACAATCGTAGTGATTGTGGGCAAGTTGGCGTGCAAATGGTGGTGGTTCAGAGTTTGTATGTTTGGGGGGGGTTCAGAGGGAAGAGGTCAATGCAGGTCTGGAGTTCGTGTGTCTCAGTCTGCTGGTTCTAGCCCGGAGGCTCTTCAGTCTCCTTCCTGATGGCAGCAAATTGAAGAAGTTGGACAGATGAGTTGAGTCACCTGAAATGCAGAGGGCTTTCCGGATGAGGCGGGTGCAGTAGATGTCCTGGAGGGAGGGAAGAGAAGTATCCACGATCTTCTCCGCTGCTGTCACTACCCGTTGTAACTTTTTCCGTCAGGAGCCATACCGCACAGTGATGCAGCTGGTGAGGATACTCTCAACGGTGCCTCTGTAGAAGGTGCTCGTAATGGTGGTTGAGGCTCTTGCTCACCTCACTTTGCAGAGGAAGATCTTCTGAGATGTGCACAGCCAGGAACTTAGTGCTGCTTACCCTCTCTACAGCAGCACCGTTGATGGTTAGTGGGATGTGCAGGGTGCGAGTTCTCCTGAAGGGACAGGTTGTTGTTGCTGCACCACTCGGCCAGATGGTTAACTTCACTCCTGTAGTAGGTCTCATTGTTGTTGCTGATGTGACCCACCACATTTGATGAAGAGGTTGGAGCTGTGTGATGGTGTGCAGTCGTGGGTCAGCAGAGTGAAGAGAAGGGGGCTCAACATACATGCATCCAGTCTGATGGGGAGGCTATAGTTCAGGACGCAGAGCAAGTCATCTACTAATCAGAAGGTTGCAGACCCAGTCTGCATGCTGAATATCCTTGGGCAAAATACTAACCCCAGGTTGCTCTCTGATCGGAGTGTCAATGCACTGGCAATAGATAGAAAGCACTTACAAAGAGAAAAGTGCTTGTGTGGGTGGGAATGGGTGAAGGAAGCAAGTTGTATAAAGTGCTTTGAGTTTTCAGAATAGAAAAGCGCTGTATGAGAACCTGCCCATTTACCATTTAAATGAGCAGCTGAACCGGTATACCTAATGAAGTGGCTGGTGACCGTATATGTAGTGTTATCCACACATGACACTGAATCATACCCGTATTCATTTGGTCTGAACTTATTCACCCACTACTTGAGAAAAACACGCGCTTATACAGTTTGTCCCTGTTTACCTTCCGTACTTACAGACAAGTATGGCGGTCTAAGGGTTGTGGTGACTGCTTTGGTGGCGTAAATAATCATCGTGTGCCTTTTTAAAGCATATTGCCCTCGGCATTCGAGTTCAGCTGAAGGCTACAACTACAGTGCGACTAAGGTAAGAAACTTTAATGTTTTTATTGGGACTGTCTGCACTGCACAGAATAAGAGACACGTGGGTACTAGCTAGCCAATGAGGCTAGCCAAGATAAACGCTACCCTGCGCTTGTTAACCAGTAAAACCAATGAAGAGGGATAAATAAGTGTCAAATGAAGCATTTTAAATGTTTAAATTTACGTTAATGTTAGCCTCCCTGTGTAAACCCTCGTTTAGGGTAAACTAAAACCAGCTCATAAGTGTGAAACGTGATCTGTTGTATAAAAGTTGTACAACTTGAACCCAGTAAGCGTTTAAGTGATGTGTGCGCATATTCAGCATAGCTTGTATCTCCAGCCATGCAGCTTTTCATCTACTTATCGTGAACAACACATTTAAAGAGAATGTAACGGTAATTAATACATGTGCATCAGTAGATAGAGGTACTGTACTTCAGGATGTCGCACTCACTGGTCATGAAGATCTTGTATTGATAGTTTTTTTAAAGTAATACTTTAATCCATAATTTGCACACTGCATTTTTCTTTATCTATAAATCCTTCTAATAATCATGCTTATTTTGCAAATGCTAATGCTGTTCCTGCACACGTAGCCTTTGCATTCCTAAAACCCTAAAACGGGTACTAATGAAAAAACAGTACAAGGTACAAGGAGTGAGACTGAGGAAGAGTCAGCCATAACATTGCTGAAGAGGTTTCATATCCAAATCTTGAACCATTGCGAAAAACAGTTTAGGAACAAAACAAAGTGTCCACAAAACCATACCAAGAATTTTGCAGGTACTCCGCCTTTATGAGTAAAAACCTTGAAATCTGCTAAATGAAGGAGAGTCTGCAGGCAGCAGTGAAGCATGGAGCTTTCTTAAAGGGATTCTGCCACTATATATTTTTAGGTTACTCCAAAAGGCTGACTAAAGCTTTGCTTAATTTCCAGATCATCATGCCGTCTTCTTGTGACTCTCTGATGGAAGACATCGAGGACATGGTGTCTTCTAGTGACCCCACTCCTCATGAAAGACAGTCTGCTAGAAAAAGTATCATACCAAGGGCAAGGAAGAAGAAAGAGCTCATGAGCGATGAGGAGCTTCAAGCTGACAGGTGTGTCCAGTGTTTGATATTATGTTACTGCCATGGGGGGAAAAAGGGAAATTGTTGGCTTAAAAATAAAAAATTTAACCATGTATTAAAAAAATGTATTAGTAGATATTTTTGTCAGCGAAAAAAGTGTATTTTGGCTTCATGTTAGAAGGAATAACGTCTTTTAGATGGTTTTTAATAATTGTCCACCCATCTCTTAACATCAGTGCACTGAAATGTTTGAGCCCACTTCCATGTGGAGATTATAGTTGTGGAATTCAAGCCTAAAACACATTCAACATACATCCTCTTTATGATTTAACCACCGGCATTTTGTAGAGGGTGTAGCAGCCATGGCAGTTTTTCTTGAAACAACAACTTTAATCGCCACATTTGGACATTTTCTCAAAATGACCAATAATGTTTTTTCTTCATGTGGCCCTAATGCTTTTTCGTACCTGCTCATTTGGGGTTTTTTAGAAAAATGTCATGTTGCCAGCTTTGCACAGATCCACAAATGTAGGCTGAAACATAGATTATGTTTTGTAGTATAGTGGTGACAATCTGTTCTCTTTATTTAGAGAAAGAAAGAAAAAAGAAAGAAATGTAGGTATGCAGTGGAAGTACAGATGTCCCAGTTTCACACTGGGACTTGAACGCATCTCATGTTTGTTGATCTGTGAAATTAGTCTCAAAACTCCACTTGAGATGAGTGTATCAGGTTACTTGTGCACACACATTTAAGGTTTTGTGAGCACGTTTAGTTTTAGACATCTTGGTTTAAGCTTGTCGAATCCGAGGCAAATTCCTCTCATATTAGAGCTATGAAACTTGGAATAATGATCCAAACACTTTAGTAACAAGGAAAATGACTGTATTTCACAAAGTGTTTTGCAACTTAAATCAAGACACTGCTCTATTAATCACAACTCAGCTGCATGCGTTGCTGACACTTTTTAGAGTTCTGTAAAAGTTACAGTGCTAAGCAAACGATTTGGACGCTATTTCTAAATTCCTCCAAGCATCTCGTTCAACAAAACCAAAAGTTTTCCATTTCCAGCATTTTTACCAGTGTTCTCTTGATTGTTCTATCGATTGTACCCTGTGTGAGAGGTTTCTGGTCACCAGTGTATAATCTGGAAGCTCACAATTTTGGGGATTTCTGAAGGTGTTTACTTAGTTTTCCAAGTGAGTGATGTTTTTAATTGAATTTCCTGAAGTGTTTGAAAGAGTGTTTGTTTCTTCAACTACATTTCTAGTTGTTGTTGTTATAACTGAATTGTTTCTTCCACTACTTAAAAAAATAAAATAAACCCCATAATTTAATCTAACTGCAAACTGTTTTCTTCTGATTAGTTGTATGTTAATATTTTATATATTTATATTTCAGTAATCGGATAGATTAGAAAAATCCCATAGTCATGTTGAGCATGTTTACATTCTACATGGCTATGCTGGGGAAAACTAAATTACAGTCGCTGTACATGCTGCTGTTCCACGTTCATGTTGTCTTAATTTTTGCATTTCTTATCTAACAGAGGAAATGACACCAATAGCACACATCAGCTATACCAAAAACCTTAGAAGCTTCCAAGCCACAAATGCCCTACACAAGATCCCACTGAATCGGAAAGCCACCTTATCAGGGTGGTTTGATATTTACTCTTGACATTTAGTTTGACAGCAGCTGGTGTAAAAGCACCTTTGTACTTCCTCCAACACACATGGGTAATAAAGCAAATTTACAATAGACAGCCTTTTGTCAGCTGGTTTGGTTTAGACATCGATTTTTGCACATCAGGATGATTTACAATGGACGTATTACTTGTGTATTTTTTTAGTTTGATCCCTGGTACCCAAAAGATCTGGATGAAAACATGGGGCTGCAGTCATAACAACTCAGATGGGGAGTACATGGCTGGGCAGCTGGCTGCCAGCGGATACAAGATGACTGGTAAGAAATGATGTAATTGTACTATGTTGTATTAATTCTGTTGATTTGAAGTCAACAGTACCAACAGGAAGCTGCCTATACCATAACGTGACAATAGAAATATTGGATGTATTTTATATTTAGACAAAAGATAAATGGATGAACAGCTACAGTGGTAAATATGGAATTATTCTGGGTGCCAGTTTAGCTCGCTGCTTGAGCAGGGGCAGCGCTCCGGGTCGGCTCCAACCCATGGGCCTTTGACGATTGTCTTCCCCCACACTCTCTGCTTTCCTGTTTATTCTCCACTGTGCAGCTAGTAAAAGCAAAAAAGGCCACCACAAATCTTTAAAACATTTAAATATCATTATTATTGTTAAATGTCTATAGGATTAATGTCAATATTATTATTAAACACAAGAGGGCGGTCTTGCTCTATAAGTACACTGAACCTTAAATGTTATTCTGGTTGGTGAGTTTTATTTTTCATTGAATTGAACTTGTTAAAAACACCTATGGATGAACTGTGCAGTGTAAGCATTTTAATTCACGTCTGCAGTCTGCCAGTCTTTAGGAACCAGGTGGATTTTGTTATTTCTCATCGCCATGATTACAGCAGTCATTTACATGCTTTAAGCTGACTTAAAATAGATGAGAGCGTACATGGTTCAGATTACAGCTCGTTAGAGAAAACTGATATAGTGAATGCTGCCTTTCATTCTTCGGTTTTGCGTGAAGACGCTGGCCATGTTCGGTACTAGATTACGGGACGTCTTTCAGGAGGGTTTCGTTGCGAGTGTGCGCAGGTGTGATAGACCGACACAGGTGAAAACGATAACGCAGAGAGTGATATGACACTGAGTTTTGCATTGTAGTCGGTTAAATATGATACTCTGGTGAATGTTTGTGACCTCATGTTTGTCACAAGGAAAATTGATTGTGCCTGGCTTTGTGTGATTAGTTATGTGTTCAGTGTGAGTATTTGTGTTGTTGTGTGTGTGTGTGTGTGTGTGTGTGTGTTTCAATAGACACGCGCCAAGACGGATGAAGAAGACGGAGTAAACCCCTTAGGCATTTTTCTTTCTCTCCGTGGGGTCTCCACAGCCATAGAGCAAAATTAATCACACACTTCAAAAATGCAGATCTACCCACTCATTCAAAGTGACACACAAGACACAGTAAGCCCATGACCACAGGCCAATAGTTTTTCTCCTCATCTGCTAGGCCAGACCCTTGATTTCTCTCTTCTCAGTGCGTTGCTCCTTGCTGACGTAACGCGTCTCTGTTCAGTTTGTCGTCTGTCACCTGCCCCTCCACTTCGTAACAGATCCTGTCACACATCTACTGAAGCTTTAGACTTTCTGTGCTAATTTAATTTGGGATTTTTTTTTTAAATTTAGTGGAATGGCTGCAGTCGGAAGAGAGTGTAGAGAAAACTTGTTTGTATTCAGACAGTTGTTTTCCCACTTTTCCCACTTTGACCTTTGTAAGGGTAGCATCCTCCTGCCTCTGAATCTGATTACAGCACATGTTGCTTCTCTGGTTGTCTTAAAGTCCTCAGCAGATATACATGCAAGAGGGTGTAATGTAATACACTCTTTGGTAATAAGGTTAAATATTGCTGTTATGGGTATTAGATTATTGTAATCTCTGGGTGAAGACTCTCTCTGTCTCCTCCTCATGTTAAAAGCACGGCTGCACAGCGACCGGGCAGGAAAAGTAGGAAAAGAAAGGAAACCCTTAATAATCTTACGCAGCAGAAAGCTCAAATCATTCAGAGCATGTGCCTGTGAGGCAGACTTTAAACACTAAAAGAGAAAATTGGATATAAATACACATGAGGGTCAGAAGAAAGTTAATTGAATGTCTGTCTTCTATTGTTTGCATATATTTTGCATGGTTGAATACGTTTAGAAAGGATGCACTCCTGTTTGATGTTGTCGTATACATTTGTCTCCCTGGTGTGTGCCCCGGTGGTATGTTTACTCTGCTGAAACGAAGGTTCATTTTCTTTCTGTCTGACGCCGTACTTTGATGTGAAGCTGCTATTTCACAATTTATTTATTTTTTACTTTTTCTTTGCCAGAACAGTTTTCTGACTCCAGGGTCTTTATGGAGATGTGCATGTGAGCATGATCCCCAAATGGTGCTCAATAGGTGTGCTTAGTTTTTCACGTGATTTACAAAAGTTGTGCTGTTATCTATGGAAGCCTGTTTCCGCCACTAAAAAAAGTATCCGCTGTTTCTGTCGAAATGTGTGGACACACATGAGTGTGCAGGCACAATATTTCGAGAAAATAACTCGAAATTTTAATTGTTTTCTCGAAATTTCAAACTAAAAGCTAACTCAAAATTTCGAATTAGCTCTGCCAATCAGTAATCTATGTGACTGACATCATTTTCTTATTACCTGGAAGGATATGGCGCAGAGGAATGCGCTCTTAAAACCGGATCGCAACAAATTGGCGCTTTTGAGAGCATGTTTGCTGATAGTAACGCCATGTGATTCAGCTAATAACACAAGGATTTAATCATTTGTGAAGCCACGGTGAAAATACTCAGCAATTTGTGCATTCATGACTGGCTGTGACACTGGTAGCTTAGCTGTAGCATTTGTAGCTCAGGGCTTCAGCTTCCGGGTAACAAGGAAATGACGTCATTCACGTAGATTACTGATTGGCAGCGCTAACTCGAGTTACTTTTCTCAAAATTCCGAGTTAATAAGTCGAAATTTCAAGAAAATAACTTGAAATTTCGAGTTATGAATACTTTTTGTTTTTAATTGTTTATTTATTTTTTTAGTGGTGGAAACGGGCTTCCATACACTAAACACATTATTTCTTTAAAATAAATAGCGGAGCAGTTGGCAGGAAATGACGCGTCTCAAACATTAGTGAATCAGTCTGTGCGCTTGATTTCTTTGTTCCTCCTCCTATATTTAGCACCTTGAGAAAGGAACTCCCAGAAATGCATATGCAACATGATCAGCCGCAAAAAGTCTCAGTTCCCACCTCTTACAGTCTCCTCACTGTAAATACAGACAGTATTTTTTTTTTTTTTTAATGGCAAAACCAAGTTTGTGCTGGTGCAGCATGTTAGTAAATCTTCCCTTATAACTTCCTGCAGCCCTAAACATGCGATTTTATTTGCCACACATAAATTTACCTGCTGAGGGCGCGTGCGTTTAGAGATTCCTGGCAGCTGAAAAAAATACATCTTATAACTCTGCGACAGAATAATGCAGATATTTCCACAATGTAAAGGCCATCTCTCTGCTGTCATTCAAGCTGACCTTAACAGAAACGTGGCCACAGCCATAGACTAGATGCACTCCAGTAGTCAGAGGGAGATAGAAACGATGTGAACGTGTGTGAGATTGTAAAAAAACTATTTCTTTATGCAAGTCACATCAAACAGAGCTCGGAATAGGGAACAGTAATAGGAAAAATGCTGATGGCCATCATTACACGTATGCAAGCTTTGTTAGTTGCATGTCTCACATATAACAGGTTAGAAAAGGTGAGAAATTCTTCCATTCACAGCGAGAAAAAGGTGTTGTTTTACCCTGTGCTGTAGCCCAAAATATACCTTTATCTTACATTCATAAAGCCTCAGAGTACGACCGCTGCTTTTCTTCATACGCCTTTTTTTCCACTCTGTTCTCTCTCAACAAAGTATGTTAAAGGTCAGAGTCTTACTGCTAATGCTAAAGGCTTAGTTTGGTTTCTGTCCTCCACAGCTCTGCTTTTTATCCGTGTCTTGTTTGCGTTCCTGTATCTTTTCTCTTTCCCTGCCGTCCTCGTCCCTCCGTCCCTGTCGGAGTTAAAATCTGCAGTCAGTCGTTGCGTTTCAGTGTGAGATTGTTAGAAAGAAATGGACGGTCATGGACAGAATCAGGTGAGATTACACTTGGTAGAGGTGACGATTGTGCTGAATGGTATTGTATGGAATGATGCGCAGTCTTCTACAAAGGCATGAAATTGTCAGGAGTGTATCAAAGGTGGAATTGTGTAGTATGACTAACATAGAAAAAGGCTCGTGAATAGCATGGCGCTGTTGGCCAGATGGAAGATGAGGACAGGTTGAACATTATCATTTGTGAGTTCGAACGTTCCATATAAAATCACAAATTCCCGCCTACCTCTGTAATTTGTACGCCTATGTGTGTTCAAATCCACCACGTCGCTCTGCAGTTTAATGAAAGCGTATGGACAAAGGAGCCTCGGCGCCTCTGAAAATATGACATCACCTTCTCTCCCTCTCTCTCTTATCCTTCCTTCCTGTTTTCTCTCCATCACATCCCCGTGCCCCCCCTTGTCGCTCCTTCCTACCCTTCTCTAACTTTCTTTCTTAAACTATGACATCACTTTTATAGTAGATAGTAGCAGTTCTTGTGTTGGCCTATAGGTGGCAGCCTTTCCCCGTGTAGCAGCCCTTTGTTGTAAGAATGAACCACTACAATATCAGGGTGAGGTCATCCTTCCAACATCCTCTCTTCCCATTCATGGTTTTAAAATGTGTAACTTTCAAAGCTTCAAAGCAACCCCTGATTATATGCAAGCTGTACATGAAGCCAGCTCTCTATCAGTTGTATTATAAACATATAAACATGGAGGCTGCTCTGTTACGGCTTAATGCAGATTGTTGTAGTTGTGCTTAGTTGAGAAAAATCGCTCCTCATCTGTAGCTGGAGATGCTCTTAGCTTGTACATGCAGTGCTTTAAAGGTGTAACTCTCAGGAACGTCTTTTATTTAACCAGTTACTACATTCATATTTGAGATTAGCATATTACTTGGTTGCCACCTGTGGCGATAAATCATATGCCATGGCGTTTATTTGTTTGGTCACGCTCATATTCTAGTAGTATAAATGCACACACACACATAAAATAAATAGTGCTGATTAAATAACAATGGCTCGCTTTGCTCCTTTTAAAAAGTTGTGTGCATCAATGAAAGACACTGTTGTTTACCTGTGCTTTCATTGTCTTCCACTTGTTTTAGTGCTGGTACTGGTTTATTGTGGCTCGTTCTCATTTGCTGTTCCTGCGCACAACCAAAGGGGGCACTCTTCACCCACGCTAGCACACCGACACCAACGAACTGCATTTGAGCAGAAGAGCAATGTGCCAAATAGTGACTTCATAGGAAGGCATCTATGGTCACACATGAGTGTGCAGACACACACAAACACACCCTTCATGGAAAGTCACACCAGGATATTTTGATTGTTTTTGGCTGGTCTCCTCCCCTCCCAATATCTTTTCTGCCATCCAGCCGGGCACACAGCACTTCAGTTAGGATTTTACATACCGGTTAGGCAAAATTACTCCCGGGTACACAATGTCAGCCAAATGAGGCGTTTTCAGTTCCTGGTTTGGATGCAGACGTTAGAGGATATGGGTTTCAGAGAGAGAGAGGGTGTGGGCTGCTTTGATAAAATGATACGAGGACTTAATTGATCAGCAGGTATTACGGGTGCTGCCGTGAATAGAAAATGCTGTGAGTGTCACAGAGTGTGGTTTTTTTCCCTTTATTAAGCCTTGTTTCAGAGCAGGTAATCGTCAAAAAATATGAAATATATATAATTAAGATTGAAGCATTATGCATACTGCTTTTAGTAATAAAAGTATTTTTTCCAACTGAGCTAAAGCACTTAAAAGTGTTTAGTCAATAGTAGCTGAAAAAAATAATAGTTTAAATGTAGATCTAGTATTTTTACTGCTCTTTAATATTTGCTTAGCCTTAGAAAAATTGTTGTAGTATTTGGATGTTTTGGCTGAAACCCCTGAAACAATGTTCTGATGGCGCTCACACTGCATTTGTGTTTCTAGCTCTTCTGTTGCTCTGTGATTGTATTACATCACCGTAGAGTATTCTCACTCTGAGTCTGTGTTCCTCGCATACGTGCCGTCTCATTCATAAAACGGAGCGTGTGAGGACCTTCTGACTGGCTGCCTACGCGCTACGCAACATTACACGCCGTAAAATTATAGCCAATGAAAACTTACAATGTTGCCTGACTCCACCTCTCACATAAACACACACATTGGCGCTCGCAGCCCGCCCGCTCGTACGCACATTTACTCTTCTCACACACAGTTGCAGCCGTGGTGGGAATTGGTGTTGTGCAGAGAAAGTATCTGAGAGACAGTTGCGTTTTCGACAGTCATCATTCTGTAAGATTAGACTTATCGCCTGGTGTCTGTACGCCTGAGAAAAACTCACTGTATGCTCACCGTCTTTCCACTGTGGCGTAGCTGCGCGGCTCGCTTCACTGATTTAGAGAGGGGAGAAGGAGACTGGGAAAGAATGAAGGAGAAGGCAATGTAAGGAAAGATGAGAGGAGGAGTCCGCGGGGAAGGAAAGATGGTGGTGGGATGCGGGGCACAGCAGACGTAGATGGCACTTCAAGACAGAATTAGTCTAAGCGACGGTTTGGAAGTGCGAAGGCGAGCAGGGAGGGCAAGTACGATGCCAGGGAAATGAGCTAGAATCTGGCAGATCTGCAGAAATTGGGAGTAGAGAGATGTAGAGTGTAGTGGTTTGTATGACCAGGGATGACAGGTGAGATGTAAGGGGAGAGGAAAAAAGAGAAGCTGCAGAAAGAAAATAGGAAATTGTGTCTGGCAGCTGTAGATGCAGTGCGAAGGAAAAGATTCCTGCTGGATAATAAATGAAATGCTCTTAAAAGTTAGCAGAATTATTCATTGTCTGAATCATGTAAAAATATAAAATAACTACACCGTGTGTGCTTGAATTGAAAAAGCACTTTGCACTAATCTGCTAAATTTAGAAATTGTCCTCATTTCATTTTTGTGTAATGCAATTTGATGTAAACAAGGAAAAACTATTAAAACGGTAAAGCAACACCTATCTCTCGTTTCTTAGGTATTTACTAAGGCGCACACAGTCTGCAGAGCTGTGATTTTTGTCTGAAGTTGCGATAGAAAGACCCATCAGTCCAGGCAGTCGGGTGTAACCGTTTAGACATCAGAAGATTAGAGTGATCCCAGCATTGTGCGTGTGCCCGTGCGTGCATGCACATGTGTGTTTTGTTGATCCTACAAGGTGACCCATGTGTAGACGGCACCCAGTAAGTAACCATTTAGAAGCCATAGGATTAAAGACCTTAAAATTCCCATGAGGGAATTATGGATAGAGGAGAAAGAAGGAAAGCGGCATAGGCAGAGGGAAAAGGGGGAGATCGGTGATTACTCTAAGGAATGGAATATTGATAGCATTGTAAACTCGTCTGAGCAGAACAATCATTGCGGCAAGAAATTGTCACGGGGTTTGGAAAACACAGTGTCCGTCTTGGAGATTTTTATTCTCAAAAAAGTTAAATATTAAAAGTAATCTGCATGTGCTGTGGAAATGGGCAAAATAAATGCCTACATAGTAAAGAAACTGCAGGAGGGCAACAAATATGTTCCTTCCAGGAACTCATTCCCGAGAATCAGATCTCCTTCACTGCTGGAAAACCTTTCTCATGTGTATGATTTTAAGGAGCATGGAGAGCAATCAGATTTGACTAAAAAGAGACCTCTCCTCGCTTCTCCGAGGGGGGAAAAACAGAACAAATTTATTTCCGAAAGGGCAGTGATATTTCATCCTTGTTGCCTTAAACCTCAAAGGTAGGAGAGGAAGAAGAATTGAAGCAAAAAGAAAAGCTGCTCCAGTTCCCCATCTGCACAGTCATTTGTGTCCCTGCACTTTCATTTCTTGATGAAGGGAACGAGAGAAGCTGGAAGGAAGTTTCTTTTGCTACTTCCCCGTGGAGGAAGGAAGTGTATTACCTATTCCCTTTAGAATCCAACCAGCCAAGTAAACCCCATGTTATACCAGGAATACCGCCTGCCTTCCACAGGGATTGTGAATACCCTGAAGGGGTATAATGTGAATATCATGGAGGGGATGTAATGGGATAAGGCAGGAGCTGGAGGAAAGGCGTAGGGGTGGAGGGGCAGAAAGGAAAGGAGACTAGCAAAATGACAAGTAAAGGAGGTTGTCTGGAAAAGGGATGAGAGGTGAGGCTAGATTTTGCTCAACATCCATAGTATTGAGCCTTAAATCAAAGCTGGGAGATGTTGGTTTCTGGCATTGAAGGTAGCCTAGGCTTAAAAGAAAAAAAAAATCTATTGGCCTACGACTGACAGTTCCGCTCTGTGGCCAACACACCCACACTGTGTGGGAAATTGCAGGAGTACAGCCTTCACTCCCCTTGAACGCAATCCATCGGGTGCCATTTAACAAGGCATTTAACCCCTAATGTCTCGACTGGAGCTGCTCGATGGGAAACGTGGCACGCCTGTGGATATGTTGGGCAGCTCCCAGTTAGGTGTATGCACCCACCCTCTATTGCCCAAGTCTTGCCAATTCATGTGTAATAATATGACACACAAATACAGCGTGTGTGTTCTTGGGCAGTGTGTGTGAAATTTTGTTTATAAAACTGCTTCCTGTTAATATATTATAGTAAGATTATAGTGAGTCTATAGTTCTTGGCTCAGTATAATAGTTCGTTCTTCATCTTTATAAATTTTTTAACACTAAGCAAAAATTTTTCCTTTTTCTAGAAGACTAAAAAATCTTCTTTAGGCTACATTCAATATAAATAAAATAGATGAAAGTGTTTGTATTTCTTGTGGAGTATTTTAAGTTTAACAGTTACATTACAGTGGAATGACCTATGTGTACAAAGCATACGACAGGAAAAGAGATCAAACTACGTTTTTATTTTTTGCCCCAGAATTAATACTGTGTCATATTCATGGCGTAAGGACAAGTAAAACTAAACGAGTATGGGATTTGTAACTAATGTGAGGATGGCTATACTGCAACCTGCAGATTTGGTGGTTGATGGTGTTCTGTAAAAAGAATAGGGTTGCCGTGTCGCACATTATGCTGTAAATGTACAGTACGGGAGACCATTATGCATATGTATCCTCCACAGTTACAGAGAAGCTGGGCATTAAACCAGTAATGGGCTATTTCAGCTTTGTTTGATGGTTCAGATCCATGTGATACTAAGGCTACGTTCACACTGCAGGTCTTAATGCTCAATTCCGATTTTTTTTGATCAAATCCGATTTTTTTTTGTCTGCTCGTTCACACTACAAATAAAATGCGACAGCAAACGCGCTCTAGTGTGAACGCTCAAAGCGGCCCGCATGCGCAAAAGAAGACGTCACACACAACGCGCTCTGTTTAGACCCAGTATTGTTTGACTGATGGCCCTTAATATAAAGACTTCGGACTTTACGTTTCCCAATTTTTGCTTTAAGTTATTGTGTTAAAATAACCTAATAATGATCCTTATTGCTGTTTTAGAGAGGAGCGGTGCTTCAAAGGATGGTTGCAGATTCCTGTCAGAATCTGCAGATTATACAGTACAAATAAAATGTTCACGTTGTCTTCCCAACAGTTTCACTGACATCTACACTGGAAGGCCAGGAAGTGTTCGTGATGTCTTCTCCGGCGCTGATAATTAGCGTCTGTCTTGTGACAGTGACGTAAAAGACGGATTTAATGCGACATGACCGTTCTAACAGCAGTCGCTTTCTAAAACATCGGATATGTATCAGATTCAGTACCACATACGAAAGTGACCCAGATCGGATTTGAAAATATCGGGTTTGTGCCGTTCACACTGTCATAGCATGAGCGGATATGGGTCGCATAGGGTCAAAAAAATCGGATTTGATGCGCTTTCGCCTGCAGTGTGAACGTAGCCTAAGAGTCATTTTAAGCAGGGTTTTAAAAGGACAACAGTCTCCATCCAGATGAGTATCTGAGCAGTTTTCTTTCTATAGTATGCTGGGTATCGGTGTATGTGTGTGCTGCTGCCCATTGCTTGTCCAGGTTTAACCTTTTTTTTTTTTTTTTTACTGTATTGTGGTTTTTAGTGAGCTGTACATATGTATTATTGCTGTTACTATGTTTTAGTGATGAATTTTATTGACAAATATTATAACATTAGTGTAGGATGTTGTTGTTCTTCCCTTATTCCAGCGGTCCCCAACCCGCAGGCCACGGACCGGTCATTTGTACCGGGCTGCAGGAGTTGAGGCTCGGTTTGATATTTTTGGTTTTCAGGGTTTTTATCGTTATGTTTTTTTATCGTTAGCTCGGTTTCCCTGGGTCTTTTCCTGTGTATTATGAGTAAATCTCCTTTTTTTGGTACCGGTACTGGCTTTATTTTGTTGTATTTATCCGCGACACCTTAAAGGCCGGTCTGTGAAAATATTGTCGGACATAAACCGGTCCGTGGTTGGGGACCGCTGCCTTATTCCTCATTGCCCTCATTCTGTGCTAAGCTCCTCTACAAGGACTCATGAAGTTATGATTTTGAGTCAAACTAGAGCTGCTTGATGTTTAAATTTCATGTTTCATCTTTAAAAGTACCGTGTCGAGTACCAAATCGAATTTCTGTGTTCTGCTGGGAAACCGGTGAGTGGGCGCTGTGATTTATTTATTTCTATCAAGTTTGACGAGATCTCCAAATGCAGCCCCAAACCATGACAGAGCCTCCAGCGTGTTTTACTGATGGCTGCAGACTCTCACTGTTGTACCTGTCCTGGCCTCAGGTCTTGTGTCTGGTTTGTTTTTTGTTTTTATTTAAGGACATGACTTCCAATGACTGTCACTATTTTGTTTCACATTACTCTCTCTCATGGCTGCTATTTCCGTTCTGACTTTCTGAACCTACATTTGCTACATAGTTCAGCTAAATCGTCACACTAAACTGAAGTTTTAATTTAATGATCATTGTACCTTTTGCTGCTTTTATTCATGATTTTCTTTAAGTAACAGTAACAGGTTGACCTTTGGTGACATGTCCCCCACCCACCTATACTGAGCAAATGGTACAGAGCTGTCGTGTTGTATTAGGTCTGGTGGCAGAGAGGTCAGCACTGTAGCATTGATAAACATCTGGCTAAGTAGCATTCATGTGACGTTAAGTTAATCTAACATTAGTTGATGCTTTCATGTTCCTAAAACACTGTAATAATGAAGTTGCTGACGTGTTCAATTGTTCAAAAGTACTGAATTTCCTACATTTAATGTAACTTCAGTTACATACAGTATGCTGTATTTAAAAAGCTGCTTGCTTGTAAAAGGGACAAACCAGGAGCCCTCAAGAAAATAAGAAAATAGAAAAAAAACAACAACCTTTCTTTAAATTGAAGCAGTGCAGTGTGTCTTACTTAATCAAGGAGGCTGTTATTCTAGCCTCTTCAGTGTAGCGCTCTGGCTCCAGTGCTGGTGAAATTTGCCAAACTAAACTTAAGACTGTGACTGGCTTAACCTCGTGTCATGATAACAGACGGTATCATTATCAAAAGAAGTCTGTAGTTATTGACCCGGGTCGGTGTGAACGCTGGTTTTCGCACATGTTCCTAATTAGCGCTTAGACGAGCAGCTGCAGCTTCGTCAGTGAATAGCAGGGAGCTAGCACAATCAAGCTCATTTCAATTGTTGGGTAAGGGTAAATAAAAAAGCAAAGTCTCGCAGGTTGTCGCCAGCTTTTGAAAAGTGTGTGAATTTTACTCGAACTGTGAAATTCACACAGATTTGCTACGTGCATCTGTAATAGAAAATTCACCAACAGAAACGTTCATGATGAAAGGGACATCAGATGATTACATATGATGGCGGTTCGGCATCTATGCTATTGTTGAAACGCAAACATACACAGAGTAAATTTAAAAATGATGTTTTTCTAGACTTTTGAGAAAATCTTTGCAGATAAAAAGCCAGTTTGTATACAGAGAAATGTTATTCGTTCAGCTGCTTTTATTCACTGTTGAAACACGTTGCATAACAAGTACTCTTGTTGGGGTAACTTGCTAGGAACAAGCTAGAACTGTTTATAGAGACATAGAGCTCACCGCTGTGTTAGAATTGGCCGTGATGATTGTAATGTTGCAGTATCGGTAATCCGCTCTTTAAGTGATGACGTATGAACCCTGCTTCCGGGTCCAATTTACTACCCCCCAGCCCTCCACAAAAAACCCACAAAAAAACCCCCAAACAAAACAAAACAGTCAGTGATCACTGTCGGTCTCTCCCGGTTTTTATTACCACTATAGGGCTGAGCGATATGACCAAAATCTCATATCCCGATATAAGAGTTCTATCGTCCGATAATGATATAAATCACAAAAATGTAACATTTTCTGTAAATTCTGTGAATCTCGGGCAGCTCGACTTGCGTGAAGTGTTTCCAGCTGCGCGTCATGTAGCTGGAGTCGAGTGTTTTAACTGATGCATGAAACGATGCATTTTTGGGGAAAAGCCTGTTCTAACGTTTGAGTCTAAGGTTTATTTTTTAGCACCTGGCGGCTCTTTTTTTAATTCTCATCTGTAAATAATCTGCTCGTTCATGCGATTCAGTTTATTTTGAAAAGTCTCAACAGGATCTTGAGCTTTATTGTGAAAGGTTTATGTGGAACATAAACAAACGGACACATGATAGTGTTACCGTCGTTGTTGCTAACCACAACGCATAAAAACAGGCGCTTGTCCGTCTGTAGTGTGGTTATATTAAATATAAGAGAAAGAGAGAACTTCAAGAAATGAATATAGCCACTACAGTGACCATCAAAACCATGAAAAAATATTGGCGTAAACAGTTTATTTTGCGACACCACGAAACAAACGATAGCGTAAAAAAATTTGATTACCAGTGACTGCAATAACACGGAGCTAACAATGTGTTAATTGGGTTCACCAAAGTCCAAACTGAGCTTTATTCACATAATTTGGCAGCACAAATTGTCCCAATTTCAAAATGTCATTGTTTCAAAATGTCAGCGTTTGGTGCAGCGTAGTCACACAGCTTCCTGCTCTTGGAGGACAAACAGTGCAACTTTGTGTCGCGCTTTCTGGCAGTAGAGCTAAAAGGACTAAAGACAGATGATCTGTGTTCTTTGACATTTGACAACTTATTGTAGCTTTCTTTGTTTCGGAATAATTAGCTTGTCTAATACGTTACAAGCTTAAAGAGGAGGGGGACAAATTAGAAGTGAGAAAGACTAAAAAGTCTCTTTGGTTTCCTTGTCATCTTGACTCAACAAGGAAAACAAATGCAATTTCCTTCATAAGGAGGAAATGCTTAAAAGACATTTGTAATTAATGTGGCGTGCCAAGCCGTTGGTGTGGGTGGATAAAGAGTGTGGGTGACATATGGATACAAAGCAAAGAAATCATTTTAGGCATTCAAGGACATGTAGTAAATGACTTTTCAAAGGCCCCCTTTGAGGTTATTCTTTCTCCTTCTCTTCACTTTGGCCCTTTTGTGTTGTTTTGGAAGATAGCCCCCCACTTTCTGTCTGAGTGTCCAATGTTCAGCCATCAGCTGCCATTACTCACTGACCACCTGCTGAAATGGAAAGCAGGGGTGACCTGCGCTGTTGTGTGTGGATGTTTGTATGAGGCCACCTGCTGAAATGAAAGGACTGGCTACCTGTGAGTGAAAAGGGGGAAAAAATGTGACCATGAGAGTTTGTGTGTTGTATGAATTTATTAGCTGTGTGAGGGCTAGTCGCCCCTTTGAATAAACGCACTAGATAATAAGCATGTTACAGAAGTCTGTGGTCCCTGCAAGTATTTCAGTGCTACACGCTTATGTCCTTTCTGTAATGAATCCTGCATGCGTCTCTGATCTCGTCTTCATCCATATAAATGAGTCAGCTCTGTGCTAGATTTCCTGATTTCCATGTGAGAGAACAGATAATGGATAAAGTGGATTAAAAAGCAGCAGATGATTTGAGCAGCGGGTTTAATTTGAATCATCATCCGACAAAGTAACCCTGATCGCCGAGCAGAAAAAGCAACTTGACAGGGAGGCTTGGCGGGACCGTGCTTGACCAGATAAAATAAAAAACTGTGAATGAATATAAGCAACTGTGTGTGGTTATCCACAGGGTTTGAGTCAAATGGCTCATCTGCTATCGATTGTGCAGAGCAGGGTGATAACAGAGCTTGAATTTTCAGCTCAACTTCATTGTGCTCTCTTTGAAAGCTTGCTATCCTCTCCTGTGGTTATTTTAGCAATATGGATCTGTACTGGGAAAGTTAGCAGAGTAAATACAAGTAATGTTTAGCCAGGCAAGAGATCGATAGCTGTGTATTGATTAAGCATCAAGTGTGGCCACAAGCAATTTCCTGGTCGTGTGTGTGAAGGCGAGTGATTGTTTTTTTTGTTTTTGTGTGTTTATAGAACTTTTTATAAGTTCTAGCTTGGACTGAATAATGACACAATGCATTAGTGTAACTTTTAGGGTTCTTCTTATATATATTATTAAACTCACGACTTTAAAAAAAGCACTGCCTCTATTCATTTTTTTCAAAAATAGACAATACATATATTTTATATCTATCTAGTCTGCTAAAATCTGGAGATTTATTTTGAAATTTTTACTAGGAGTGGTTATTTTAATTTTGTTTTTTTTCTATATTCTGGTGTATAGATGTGTTTTTCTTTGCTTTTGCCCTCATTTACTTTCCACACTCGTTTTCTGGATCAAACAGGCACATGGATGCATGCACATCGAAAAGTGTGTGAAGTTTATTGATAATCCAATGCTTTCCACATGGCGGACAGATGGTTCTTCTAATCTTTCAGACAGACACTGCCTTCTGAGATCTGATCTGATCTTATGATCGCTCTGTGTGTGTGTGTGTGTGTGTGTGTGTGTGTGTGTTTATCCGTGTGTATTTCTGCGGTTGAACTCAATAAGTCTATCCTCTGAAGGTCCCAGCTGTTATGTGTGTGTATGTGGGTTTTTCAGCTGCTTGTGTGTTCTTTCAGCATTTTTTTAAATATATGTATAACTTATCTATCATTGGTAGTTAAGTGGTTGAACAGGAATATTATGATGTGGCTGTATTTCACTGTTTTCAGTGGGAAAGAAAAAAAATAGCTGTTTTTTACATTAGGGCTGTTCGATATAACGATATATATCGGGTGACGATATAAAAACATCTATCGTTTCATTTTACGCTATCGTTTGTTTCGTGGTGTCGCAAAATAAACTGTTTACGGCAATATTTTTTCATCGTTCTGATGGTCCCTGTAGTGGCTATATTCATTTCTTAAAGTTCTCTCTTTCTCTTATATGTAATATAACCACACTACAGACAGACAAGCGCTTGTTTTTATGCGTTGTGGTTAGCAACAACGACGGTAACATCATCGCGTGTCCGCTTGTTTAACACATAAACCTTTCACAATAAAGCTCAAGATCCTGTTGAGACTTTTCAAAATAAACTGAATCACGTGAACGAGCAGATTATTTACAGATGAGAATTAAAAAAGAGCCGCCAGGTGCTAAAAAATAAACCTTAGACTCAAACGTTAGAACAGGCTTTTCCCCGCAGCACGCCGTGTAATAAATACTCACAAAGAAAACGGTGGCCTTTACAACTTATGTCTAAAACTGCATAGTTTCATGCATCAGTTAAAACACTCGACTCTAGGTCCATGACGCCCAGCTGGAAACACTTCACACAAGTCGAGCTGCCCGAGATTGACAGAATTTATAGAAAATGTTACATTTTTGTGATTTATATCGTTATCGGACGATAGATGTCTTAATATCGGGATATGAGATTTTGGTCATATCGCACAGCCCTATTTTACATGATGCCAAAAAAATCTAAACACTGGAAAAACTTTGACATGAAGATCACAGCCTTTTCTGTGTGCATGTGTCTTCCTCTGTCCATCTACACAAGAAGAAAGGAACCTTGTAGATGTGCACCCACTGGCCACATGATTAATTACACCTTTTACCTTGAGAACTCCATTCGTGTTTCATAGATGGAAAACATTCCTCCGAGATTTTGGTCCACGTTGACATGAAAGCATCACAGAGTTGCTGCAGGTTTGTCAGTTGCACACCCATGATGCAAATCTCCTGTTGCGCGACATCTCAAAGGTGTTTTATTCAGCTCAGATTGGAGGTCGGTTCAGAGAAACTTTATTAATCCCGGAGGGAAATTGAATTGTCATAGCAGCATAGATACAACATATAATGAAGCATGCTTGCATAAAGAAGTGTAGAAATAAACGCCCTGGAAATAAACTTGCATGCATTTTCACACAGAGAGCTGCAGGTCACTGAAAATTTTAACCTTGTGAAGCTTTTGTGTGAAAATCCCAGCAAATCAGCAGTTTCTGAAATACTCCACGCCACATTCACAGTCACTTAAATCACCCTTTTCCCCATTCTGATGCTCAGTTTAGTTGCTGCCATTTGATTGGCTGATTAGATATTTGAATTAAAGAGCAGTTGAAAAGTAGTCAGTGAGTGCAAACATTGAATAATATACTTTGTTTAAAAGAGAGAGAGGGCAGAGTTCATATAAAAAGCATAAAAAAATCTACATTTGCACGAACTTTAACAAGTCAGCGTCTTTTGGTAACATTATTTTTCTGTCACCTTTCCAGAGGTGACCATACAGTAAAAAAAATCACTCTTATCTTGTAGCTTTATTTAGAAACTGATTGACTTTGAAGGAGAAAGTGTTGAATTATCATCAACAGTAGCTCTAAACATCAATAACGGCTGCATGCGGCACAGGAACTGAGCAGTAACAGAAAACAACAAGACTCCTGCTGTGCCGTTGCTACCTGAGTGACAGAATGACTGCTGGCAAACGGGGATAAATAAGAGATAATTATGCACGAGAAGTTTGTCACGTTGCTGAACGTTCAGGTGTGGAGCTTCTTCAGCAGCGAGTGAGTTAGTGCAGCAGGTATGCTCCGGCCAAGTTATCAGTCACTTTAAGTGCAGGAAACAACATCGCCCAGCTTTGTTGCTCCACACTTTGAGTCTCACGGCATTAAGTGCAACGATACGTTGGTGTGTGACTGCTCGCCTCGGCGCAGTGTAAAATTCTAGCAGCACGATTGTCTCAGCTTGATTTAGCTTCTCTGACCTGATATCTGATTAAAGCCACTCGGATGTGTGTAGGAGCTGGATTAGCATATAAAAAGACGGTGACAGGACATCAGATAATTCTGATGCCATCTGTTTTCAGTGGAATCTGTTAGGAGATGGAATGTGTGTTTTTCTGTGCATGCGCCGCCCCTGCTTCCCTTCTCTCTCTCATCGTCCACGCTGCTGTTTTAGGCTCGGTGTTTGTTTTTATCCAGCAGCTTTTTCTACCTTTTGGTTAATTTTTTTACTTTTTGTATTTGCAAGAGGAGAGAAACTGTTTTCTGTGGACAGACACATCAATTATTTATAATGAGAAACACTTTAATTGTTCCATTTTTGTCATGATTTATTAATTAGGGGAGGCTTCATCTTTACTCCACCTATAATATATTCAGGCACAAATGAATGGAGGCGCACATTTATGTGTGCACGCACACACATACAGGTCTCATAGGCAGCTTTTTACTATCAAAATACTTTCAATTGTTCTATAGGATTATCCATTTAGATGTGCATAAGTGTTAATAAAACAGGTTTTTAATAACTTCAAATAAAAAGCTAATTCTGAAAGGATGAGAGTGAGAAAAGGGAGATTTTTAAATGAGGCTCAGCAGTTTAGAAGGGGTGTGGTATATGATGCTGATAGGAAACTGGAAGCAATGAAAAGCAGAAGAAAAATGGACAATGTGAGGTTAATGGAAAAAGTGAGAGAGAGTGCCTTTTTGCCGTTTCCCCGTGCGCACAGTGACTACTTGGAGAATAAAGGTGGTCAATTTAAATTGCTTTGTATGTGCCAAGTCACTGATCTTTTTTGTGTTGCATCTTAAATTATGGTCAATTTAGAGAGTTAATCAATAGCTGCAGTTCAATTCATGCTCTTCAGTCAGAATAATCCTTGTATTTATTTTCCTTTCTTTCTGTTGATATATTTTTGGCATGATTTTCTCCATTAATCCAGTCATGAGAACCCCCTTTTTTATTACATCCATATATCTCTTCCTCTGTCTTTAAATCCTAGCAATTATTGCAGTCAGGGTTTTTGAGTCACTGTAGATTTTTGGTGTTGAGATAAAAAGAAGATGATGAAAACGCGGAGCTCAAAAATGGACCACCCTGCTTAGTGTCTGTGTATGGAAATGTGCTGTGAACCAGAGTAGCAATTTGTATTGGCGTGTGTTTCTTTCTCTCTCTCTTTTTTTTTTTTTTTAACGTCTACATGCCGTTAGCAGAACAGCCTGTCTAATCACCAGTCTACCTGCCAGCCTCCACGTTCCCTTTAATGCTCAGCACGAAGCACATCAGCAACCAGCCTGCCTCTGTGTACTGGAGGGTGGAATCTGTGATTAAGAGCTTTGTGGTATTCATTTTGAATGTGGTACCATTGCAGGTAGGGAGATCAGGTGATGTGTTCAGGGCAAGTCTGGGTTTCAATTAACAGCATTATAGTGATTATGGTGGAACTGCGAGTATATAGCAATGGTGTGTATGTGTGTGTGTGCCGGTGGTGCATGTAATTTGTGGAGACACCGCCAATTGAACAAGGTGGTCCACTAAGCTTATCATGTGTTGTACTTGCCCAGTTTTCCTCCTCTTTATGCACAAACAGGATCAGCAAAGTGTGTGTGTGTGCGTGCGTGTGTGTGCGCCATATCTTTAGGTCTGTCTCCTGTGACTTTTACATACAAGCTGCTGACTACTACTCCCTGAACCCCTTTGTGTCAAAGTAGTCTCTTCTGTTCAGCTCATCATCCTTTTGGACCCTTCTCCCTTTACGTTTACTTGGCTCTTTCCTACTTTGTATATTTTACTCTTATTTCTTTCTGCCTTTGCCTCCACGCTGCTCCTCTAATCAGCTAACAACGCTGTCTGAGATTTAGTATTGAAATTACATACCATACTTCTCAATTTTTCTTGTCTCCTTGTCTTACCCCCTCATTTTCCTCTCAAACGGGCTTGTAATTTTTCCTCTTGTCTTCCTTTACACTTTTTTTTTAATCATATCTGTGCTTTTTTTTCTTTTTTATGATAGTTGGAGAGTGAATATAAGAGTGCAAGTATCAGGGGACGGTATCATCATAAGGGCATGTTATATGCTTCTGCTTTCTAAGCCATCAGGACACCCCCCGTGCTTTCTATATCAGGGGAGAAAAAGGCGCTCTCTGCATCTGGGCTATTTGCATACAATTTGCATATTAACCCCAACTGGCTGCTTTTAGAATGCCAAGAGGCTAAATTCAGTATTTATTACCACGGCCCATAACTAGTTTTCACTTTTCTGGGTGTCATTTGCATCTGATTTGCATGTCCCTTAGCTTAGATTTGGGAATAAGGAGCCAGATGACCTAAATTGTTTCAATTTCACCCAGAAGTAAAAAAAAAGAAAACACAGAGGAAGCTCTAATTATTGCTATTAATCAAATTAGGTCACTTTACATGTGAAACATAAATATGTGAAGTAGTTATTAGCTCCAAACGCTAACAAGCAATCTGAGTATAAACAGTATTAAGGCTAACCTGAATAAAATTTGAGTCTAAGCATTATGCCAGCTTTTAAGTCACACACATATTTTTTTTTTCTATGCAGTGCCTAATGTTTTTCTCGTCTTCCTATAGATGTTTGATGTTGTAGTAGCAGTTGGCTTCTTGCTAAAGTCTCTGATCCTTGTGGCTGGCTGCTGCTGCTGGCTGCTGCTGGCTGCTGTTGGCTAGCTGTACAGCCACTAGCCAGCAGAGGAATGGAGGGTGTTAATTCCACGTCTACTCCAAGTTTTCTTTTTCACTCATCGTCAGTGATGGTTGCTCTTCATATGGAGAGTTAAAGATCATGCAATGTTCCTCTGTTGGGAGTCCTTCTCAGGAGTTATTTTGAGTTTCAAAATAGCGAATCAGCCGTATATTTTTGGGCTGATTCAATCAATTTTTAAATATATAGGCTCAAAAAGACTAAAACAACACATGATCTAACATATTTTAAGAGATGTAAGTATTTGATACAGTATCCTTTCATTTTGCTAACAGTCGTACAAAAAGCCTTCAAATCAAACCTTCTTTTTATTTTTAAAAATAATGTTTATAACCCATTTCTGCCAGTAATGTGGCCGAAAAAACAAACAACACAAATACACAGACATTTATTTTTAATGCTGCCATCCCGCCTTATGTTTTCCCACTGTGGAGAGAGCCACTTTGCTCTTGTGCACTTATATTATTCAGCTGCTTTTCCAGTAGGTCTCCGTTCCCACTGACAAACTTCTAACTCACCATTCTTCGCCTACAGCTGGAGTAGCCATGCTTGTTCGTGTCTAAGCAGCGCATGAACCTGGATGTTGGTAGATCAGGATCTAAATGGTGGAATTAGAGTCCTTTCAGCTGCCATTCCTTTACAGTGTGTATCTAAACTGTGGACAGAATAAGACAGGTCATTGTGTGTAATTGTGAAAGATGGTTATCTATTCTCTAGGCTACTAAAAAACAAACAAACTAAAAGAACTGCTTTGGTATTCTCCTTTTGTTGACCACAGCCCCTTTTAGCTACTGCCTCTACCTTTGTTTCGCCTCACACTCCATCTGCTACAGTACACATTCATTGCAGGCTTTTTTCCCCAGAGGACAGGTGAGCTTTTACATACAGGTGGTTCCTACTTTTTAAGCTTTCTATCCCAAGTCTTTGTCTCTGTACCAGGTGACATATGGCATAAAAGAAAACAGACACACACAGAGGAAATTTCTGGATCCTTGGTCGCCCTCTAACACATTCTTTTGTGTGCAGAGCAAACAGACGTGTGTTCTTTCCATGCGCTATTTCTTTTCTTTTTCTTTTTTTTTTTCATCGCACAATTGTGCATATACACAAACACACCCAGTTTCACACAAAGGTACACGCACACCATTGAATATTAACTGCCATCTCCTAGAGCAAACAGCAAATATAATCACATTTGTAATGGCAGGGAAATGGCGTGTCAATATTTGTCTAGTCTGTTATTGTTGTGAAATGGGGAAAAGACTGTGGTTACCATGGTGTGCATGACAGTTGGCTTTGAGGTACAGAAAGTCACTCTTTCTCTCGCTTTTTTTTTCATGAGCTCCGATCATAATTGTATATGCTTTCTAGTTAAATTCTTTGTGATCTGTTGAAAACCAGCACATCTTAGATATGACAATGGAAGCAACTAGTTGCTCCAGAGGGGTTAGAATGCAAATCTGTATTTCTCTTATTCGCCATCTCGCTGTGACAGAGGAAAGTTTTTCTGCATATATTATAATCTAAACTTCATCGCGTGTAATCACTAAATCGCTGAGTGTTTCTGTGTATCTTACATTTTCATACGAAGCGTTCTAAATGACGTGCAAACACAACACACCGCAAATACCAGTAGATCCGAACACAAACACCAGCTTAGTTTTGCTAATGTGATGTCACGCAAGGTGCTGAGTCAACAATGGTGAGTTTTGATTTTGTCTTAGGTTGTGTTTTACAGTGTGTGTCAGAAAAGAATGGCCTGATTTTGACATAACGTTTACTGTGGATTCGTGAGGGTCTTCACAGGCTTTACGTGGTTGGTAGCATAACAGCAGCAGCGGCTACAGCGACGATACATTCACTGACTGCAAACTTGTGTGCCGCGCTCTTCTGGAGGAGTTGCACTCTTTGAACGCTTTAAAAACAAAAGCATTCAAAGAGTGCAACTCCTCCAGAAGAGCGCAACCTTGATTGAGCTGATGAAACTGAAATCAACTTGAGCTATCGTGATATCTTGGAAACTGTGGATGCTTGCCTGCTAACAAGCAAACGGGGCCGATCCCTTCAGCAGAAGGACTCTAGCTTTTTGAAACTGGATGATTAGTTTTGACACATGTGCATAAAGTGTAATTTTATAGTAAACGAAGGACAATAGAACCTCAGGAGACAAACTAGGGTTGTTTGCTATAACGATATATATCGGATGACGATATAAAAACATCTTTCGTTTCATTTTACGCTATCGTTTGTTTCGTGGTGTCGCAAAATAAACTGTTTACGGCAATATTTTTTCATGGTTTTGATGGTCACTGTAGTGGCTATATTCATTTCTTAAAGTTCTCTCTTTCTCTTATATTTAATATAACCACACTACAGACGGACAAGCGCCTGTTTTTATGCGTTGTGGTTAGCAACAACGACGGTAACACCATCGCGTGTCCGTTTGTTTATGTTCCACATAAACCTTTCACAATAAAGCTCAAGATCCTGTTGAGACTTTTCAAAATAAACTGAATAACGTGAACGAGCAGATTATTTACAGATGAGAATTAAAAAAGAGCCGCCAGGTGCTAAAAAATAAACCTTAGACTCAAACGTTAGAAAAGGCTTTTCCCCGCAGCACGCCGTGTAATAAATACTCAAGTCTAAAAATGTATTGTTTCATGCATCTGTTAAAACACTCGACTCCAGCTACATGACGCACAGCTGGAAACACTTCCCGCAAGTCGAGCTGCCCGAGATTCACAGAATTTACAGAAAATGTTACATTTTTGTGATTTATATCGTTATCAGGACGATAGATGTCTTAATATCGGGACATGAGATTTTGGTCATATCGCACAGCCCTAAAACAAACTATTTATTTTTACATTCAGTTTTTAAATGATCATTTTAATTAATAAATACAGAACCCCATTACACACAACACACACACATTTTTAGGACCTGCACCATCCAATACGTTGAACAGGCTGTTTATACTTACATCCAGTGTCTTAGACTCACGGATGGACTCTGAGTTTTGTTTTTAAGACATTCCTTTTAAACAGACAGAGCAGAAACTGAAAGTTTGCTCGCTAATTCGTCTGCAGAATGGTGTTGTGTTGACAAGATCAGCCTGATGTCTGCAGGCAGCTGGCTGGCTAGTATTAGCTCCCGGCAGGGACAGACTGGATAAAGTAAAATCCACACCCTGTTTATTCGACTTATGGGCTTCATATGATGTAGCCAGAGAAAATATCTTGTCAACACTCACAGATTTCAAACCAGTGTGCAGACTTTTCCTTCTTTATTCTATTTCTCATGTAATTGTGTTGTCTGGATCAAATACAATTGGTACGGCCGACTGCTGGGGTCTTAAACTGCGACGGGTCTGTATAAACACTCACGGTTTCATTAGTTTTGACTGTTGAGACTCTCAGCAGCTTTTATAGCCATCTGTAATTTTTTGCTAGATTAAAAATGATAATGCTAGCTTTGTGCACGTTTGAATAATGTTTAGCAGAGATGATATATGTATAGGACACATGCGCTCAAATGCTAATGTCAGTCAGAGGATTTTTAAGAGTCTATATTGGATTTTAAAAAGGCAATTAATTGGAAAATAGATTCTTTATCCAGCCTTTGAAATTACACTGGAAAGCGAAAGTGTGTGTCATTTTTGTGGTAAAAGTGAAATCACTGGTATATTAATCTGTCAGTCAGTAACCTTTCAGGCCCTTCTTTCTCCCAGACACCCTGACTTTTGTGCCCTTGACTCTAATAATCCCTTTCTGGCTGTGTGAAATACCTTTTTATGTCTGCGCTGATGATCATAATGGTTTTCTGTCTGAGCTGCTGACTAGTGATTGGCCCCAATTACAGCATGAACCTCAGACTTCAAATCATCCTATCTATGCAAGGTGAGACATGTAATGGCAAAAATCTATTTAGGCCTCGCTTCCATCTCGTGCCTGACTGCAGCTCAATAAATCACACTTGATGCACAGTTAAAATCGCATGAAGTTGACTGCCAGATGTTTATCATTACTCTCCATTGTACATTTTCCCCATATATGTAACCCATATATGCCCTACAAGACCTTAATTCTGCTGGAGAATGTGATTGGTTTGAAACACAATACCTGAAAACATTTGTAACTCCATGACTGTAGTGGAAAAACACGCCTTAATGTTTCCCCATGTAGGTGCGTATATGCTTGACTCTTTACTTTGGCAGTTCACTAGTTCTGGTCTGAAACAGGGGCCCTTGTCTGGACCCAGGTGTGCCCACTGTGGCTCTGTGATCAGACGTAAGAGAGACAGATTGACTCTGGCCTCTTGCCCTGTGGAAGCAAACTTCTGCCATCCAAATTAGTGGTTGGCCTGTCTTGCAGCATTCATCATGGCTGCTCCACTTTCAGCTGAGCTTGCTGCTATTTTTCACCGAGGTACTCCCACTTCATCTTCTAATGCTAGCTCCCTCTCCTTTACCTATCTTCATTATTTTGTACTCTTTCTGTCTGTTTCTTGGATTTCATTTCACCACTCTCCTTTTTTCAATCTCTTCTGGCTTGCTTTTCTTTTTCTCTTTCCCCCCCTTTTGAATCTCTACTCTCACTTCACCTCCATCCTTCTTAACTTGTTAGTCGTGATTCTTTCCCTGCCTCTCAGCCCTGCATCCTCATCGTTTCTGTCTCTTTCAGCCCCTATCTGTCAGGCTCACTCTCCTCCTCCAACAGTAATGTACTCAGAGTTGTTGAGGACAGGAGAGTAATCCCAAGTGAACAGATCTTTCTAAGATGTTGTCAAACTGTTGACGTGAGTGCTATCACGGGCCCCCGCTGTGCCTAACTTGGCATACCCTCTCTACTTCCCTACCTCCACACAGAGACACTCGCACACACGGCCATATCTGTCCCTTGAGAAGAGTCGGGAGATTATGCACACATTACGAGAACCACTGCTGTGGATTTCTGCTATTTAACAGAGTTGATGTAGACAGTGAGTCTGAGAGGACTGCAGTCTGGTGTATCTGAGGTGTGTCAAAAATAGAAAAACTAAAATCTGACATCTCAGCTGATGTAATTCGTACTAATTTGTAAGCTTTTTTTCCCTTTTCAAATCTAGTTTGGGATTTTCCAACCCTGAAGATCAAATATTTGAAAAAAGACGACTCAAAATGGATAAATTACTCAAAATCAATCTGAATGGAAATCTGTGTGAAGATCTTTTTTTCTTTGTGATTGTTCTTGTTTATTTTCTCCATAGCCCAGTAAAAAAATTTGTTTTCTTTAGCAGTCTGTACTGCTTTCAGTAAAGTTATTTTATTCATGTTTGTACTCTAAAGTGAGTGTCTTTTAACTTTATAGACACTAGGGCTGCCACAAACGATTATTTTGATAGTCGACTAGTCACCGATTATTTTTGCGATTAGTCGACTAATCAGATCATGCATCAATTGGACGTAAAACGTACAGCTTATTGCACCAGCAGCATCTGCTCTTATATAACTATCATTAGCTTACAGCTTTAAGTGTTTAAGATATGTGCTAACTAAAAATAAAGACAAGATGATAGTTTATTCAATTTTAATGACATTTGCAGATTGTTTCGATGGAGTTTAATAAACTCCTTGCTATCTAAAATATAACAGGACACCGGAGTATATTCTCGAGCATCTCACAATTCTGATAATCAGCTGTCTGCTTGACATTTATTCAGCTGTGTAAAAACTACAACTTTAGTCTCAGCCAAACCGATTTACTCAGGAACAAATAAAATATTGAAAAAAGGCAAACAATAACATTTGTAAGTTATCTAAGTGACTTATATATATGTTTAACCTGAGTAGCGAAAGACGGCCGTGGGTTTGAAAATGGTTGGCCCGGAGTCCGGTGTTCTCAGCCCCTCTAGTGAGCCTTGCCCCCGGCTAGCTATCGAGCTAGTGGGTAACAGACGTTTCCGAAAACGTCGGAGCGCTTTTGAAAATATGTGGTGTCTTGATAAACTGAGCAGATATTTGAGGTTTACACAGTTACATTCTCGCCTGAAAATATGTTAAACGTTTATTTTGTGACCCAGAAAGAATAATAAGAGTAATATTAAAACTAACTAGCTGCCGCCATTGTTGGAAACTGAGCTGGGCTGCGCTATGAATTCTGGGACACAGCTTCTTCTTCTTCGGGGTTTAACGGCAGCTGGCATCCTTGTACATGCTGTGCTGCCATCTTCTGTTTCAGTCCGTTATTACACTCTTAAATCCTACTACTCATTCCTGCGTCTTTTGGGATCTAGCTTCAAACGACGCGTCGACTATTAAAATGTAATAGTCGACGTAATCGTGACTAGTTGACAAATCGTGGCAGCCCTAATAGACACACATAACATAGAAAATCAGTTTATAGAGGGCTTGGCAATCTATAGTTTTAAGACATAAAATAAGGGTTGACTGGCCAGCAGAGAAGCAGGCTGTCTGATCTGATTTCAGTTTACGGAGATGCTGATGACTCTGTAAACTATATGCCACCAGCAAGCTTTAAATAACACATGAATAAATAGAGAGTTGGCCAAAAGAGGACAAAGAACTGATGCCCTGAGACGCTTTAGTAATACTGAGACACTGCGATTCTGTTGTGCACTAGTGTTGCCCTGTAGTTGCATCAGAAGATGAAGCAGTGATAAAGTTAGATGTGCCTGTGCCAGTTTTTTCTTTGGTTGTGCATCTTTCTGCTATTTTTATAGCTATTTAAAAAAAAATCCCTTTTAGTTTAGGGCTATAGCCGAAGATTGTTTCCGTTCTTGTTATTCTGCTGATGATTATTTGATTGTTTAATCTATTAAAAAATTCATTTGCTTTCTACCTTGTAATGAGGACTTTATGAAAAAGTGAATGTAAACGTAGGATCGCGTCTTACCACAGCAATATGAGCAGTTTCCTCAGTGTGACAGGTCTGAGTGCGTTGTGGGTAGCTGTAGTGTGTGTGTGTGTGTGTGCGTGTGTGTGTGCGTATGCAGTCAGCCAGCATCCCTCTAATGATAGTTGATTGCATTATCATCCACGGCTGAGTGGCTGCTCACCCTTGTAGATGTATGGACCAACTGCCAAACCCCAGGGCCTTCTGTCTGTGTATATGAGTGTGCGTATGTCTTGGTGTTTGTGTGGCTGTAGCTGTGTGCCAGTGCAAGTGCTTCCTTGTAAAATGTGATTGGAGGTGAAGCTCATAAGTCCTCTAAGAGCCATTCAGAATTTGCCACATCAGTAAGGCGCACACACACTCGCACTTGTTCCCCTAAGGAAAAGGAACCTTTTAGGCAGAAATGTTATCACCTGAGAATCAGCCTTGACACACACACACACACACACACACACACACACACACACACACACACACAGCATGACTTTGTGCATTTGCGATTGTAGCTGTTATGTTTGTGCTTGTTTACCTGTGACTGTGGGATGTTGTAAAGTTGCAGTTTTGACACAAAGTGTCGAAAGAAACGATGAATTGACAAAAATGAAAACACAAACAAACCCCAAACAAGCTTGATTCAGTTTCCCTTCTGTTGAATTTGTATGTGTTTGTGATAGTGGCATGTGGTTTTCTTTCTGTGTGACATATTAAGACTGCAGTAGTGCCAGGATAACACAAGTCTAAATACATTAAAAGAATGTATGTTTGAAATATTTATTGTCCTGACAATATATTTTATGAAATATGCTTTAGTATTTAGTTTTTTGTTTGTTTGGAGGGAACATAAATAAATAAATAAATAAATGAATCAAAAGGGGGGAAAAAGTGGGCTGTAGCCATATCTGTGCTAGGACATTATTCATGGCAGTGAGCTCTATCTGACTTCTGGGAGATGCATAACACGGTGGAGCGGGGTCACTGCCCCGCCCTGCCCTCCATTCCACCTGTCCTCCCAGCCAGTACGCTTGGCATCCAGCTGTCCGGCCAGCCTATCAGCCAATAAGCCCATACAGGCCTTGTTAGCTCAGTCAAGTGTGTCCATTCACCCCAAAGCCACCCCTTGCCCCAGCACTCTTACCCCGATAGAGCACTACAGCGCCGTATCCCAAGGTCAGCATGTCCTGTGCATTTTTGTGTGTGTGTCTGACGAGCAGTGGGGGCGGCAGAGGAGGAGAAAGACGATATGTTAGAGATGAAGGGTGCAATGGATGGAGGGTACAGGACAGAAATAACAAGGGGGAGAAGTGCGTGTGAATGTGGGTGTGTCTGTGGGATGGGGCGGAAAGTGGGTCATGGTTTAGTCTGTATGTGAAGCACCAGGAGCATCAAAATGACCCGTAGGGCTGCTGTCTGCCCCTTCTCTCTGTCACTCACACGCACGTGCACACACGCACGTCCCAGTAGCTCTCATGTATCATCTACCAGTGTTGAAGACCCGGGGTGGGTGGTTTAGATTTTTGTGGTCTAGAACACGGTTTCCAACTATTTTCTTTTTCTTAAATGTCTGTGTAACTGTATTCATATCCTCTGTGTTGGCTCACACAAGGACAATTCTTCTTTTCATTATTTGAAGGCAGCGCTAGCTTTGATAGCTGATCCCTGCAGAGGTATTTAATTACCATGTTAGCAATATTTGGAGGGACTGTTACTGTAAGTCTTGGTAATTCGAGCTGCAGTTTACACCACGACGTATACTTTACAGCTTTACTGCAGTGCATAAGTCGACATATGACATTTTGAAACCTACACTTACTGTGGTTTAGGATTTTTAGCATAGTTGATCCAGTTTCTTTTTTAGAGAGGAAAATATTAGTCATTTGTTGATACGGTGGTGTTGGCTGATAAATCAGATTAAAGTATGGATGTTTCATAGTTTCTCTTAGAAGGTACTCTGCAGCTTCTCAGTCTGCAGCCACAAACGCCACAAACAGAACACCCAGCTGATCCGAGCTGAGGAGGGCAGAGCGTAGAAGAGTAACCCACAACCTGTTGTCACAAAAAACAGCAACAACTGAGATCTTAACTCAGAAATAGCTCCACATGCCAAATGTTAATCTTTGTGTATTTGAAGAGGAACAAATAATGAGATCAGCTTTTTAAATGGTCAAATAACGATATCATTAAAGGTGTCAGTGTTGAAAACCCAGTGTTGGTCAGGCTCTACTTTTGTTTACATAAACGCACGGCATAGAAGAGCCACGTCGACAGGACTCGGCAGTTCATCTGCATCTAAAGGACAACAGTCACTCTTTCGATGATGCCAACATTCACATTTTGGACAGAGAGGACAGATGGTTTGAAAGAGGAGTGAAAGAAGCCATCTATGTCTACTGTGAGCGACCATCTTTGAAGAGAGGGCGGGGCTTACAACACCAACTGTCTGCCATCTCTAATCCAGTTTTGAGATCCCTCCCCAGACACCTTAACGCCCACTCACATCCTGGGTCTTTTGACCGCAGTAACTCACATGATAGGGTGGGGCAAGGCTTCACAATGGGTTCATCTGAAACCTTGGCTGACTGTGACACACACCCGTTTTCACACCGTGGCGCGTGTGATTAGGTAGAGGATCAACAGGGGGTCCATGATCCTCTTGGGGGACACTCCCATAGGGTTTAAAATCTGGGACTCCCCACCAATTGCTCTTAGAACTGAAGAGGCTTCTCGGATGAGATCCAGATGCTTTTCTTTCCAAGCTCCTTAGACTACGACGACCTCAACGACTGAGAACCTTCACAGACCCACTGTGGAAATAGATTGTTTACCGCAACAAGCAAAACACTGAGACCGATCGCAAGTTCCTTAGGCTATACCAATAGGAAAACTCTGGATGAGGATAGTTTTAGCCTACTATAGCTGGTGAATTAGCTGAAAATGAATGTAAAGGGTTTTCAGTCATTTAATCATTTAGACCGGCAGATTAGTCGTCTAAGACCTGCTGAGTGGCCAGAATTTCAGTGTTTTCCTTTCATTTGTGTGTATACTTTAAAACATTTAGAATATGTAGAGAGGATTTCTATTTCTGTGTTCTCTTAACATTACCACAATATTTAAAAGGTACTGTTGGGTTGGGGTCCAAATTCTGACAATAAAATTATATAGTGCCTCAAAAAGAGTTTTTTAGCTTCACATCCTAATGAATTTTGAACCGGTCAGATACAAAATAAATGTAACTGTTTAATCTTGGTATGCAACACTGCTTTTGAAGACTGGTATGCCTCATCCTGGTAATATTGTAATGAGAAGGAACATACACAACATCCACAGCATAGATATAAGCCAAAGCTCTTAACAGGGACTTGTTTTACTTGACTGAAATATCAGGTAACAGCTAAAAATGAAGCTTGTGCTCCAAACCTGCAGTTTGTTAAAATACTTGTTTTTCTTTTCTTTTCAGAGATGATCCAACTCTTTATTGTTTACAAGAAATGTAAAATTGAAAGACCTGTGGCTGTTATGGCTCAGCATTGGCGAGGAGCAAATCATTTGTCCACATAATAAAGCAGTTTCCTGTACGCTAGAAGATTTTCAAACCAACATTTCTGGAATAATAATATAAAAGAAAACCATCAAACCTCTTATTTAACTGGAGAAAATGTGGGCTTAAATAAAGTGGGTCATTTAAAAGTAGAAAACGGCTCTTTTTACAGTAAACAGACAATTTACAGTTAAAATTTACAGTTTTCAGTGGTAAAAACTGTAAGTTCCAGGCTAGTACTGGTAATTTAAAATGTATCCTTTATATCTAGAGTTCACGAAGCGGGCCATGCTGGCCACTGGTGGCCTTTTTGTAATATACTTTTCATGCCACACTATAAAGTGACAGGACTAAAGTATCTGTTCAATTTCAGCTTGTCTTTTGTAGCCATTGTTGCAGAGTAAACCTCGCTAACGTTGACAAATGAACCATCCTCTAAGCACGTTGCTGCCCTCAGTCGCGCTCGCTCCCTAAATTGGCACTCAATCATGAAAATTTGGAGAGCCTCTGCTTTTCATTATGGTTAGTTTGCCTGTAAAAATAATATTGGTAGTGGAAAATGACTTCTTATACATATTTTATGTGCTTTTATATCCTTATTGTTTAGTGCAAATGTAATTAGGCCCTAATAGGAAAATATAAAATTTCTAATCAGTTAAATTTAGACACACAGACAAAACCACAGACATTTCTCATTTCTAAGTGCAAGACAACTGTCTGTTTACAGTAAACAAGTGAGTGAAATTTACAGTTTTCAGTTGTAAATTGGCACATCTGCATAAAGTACATGCGAGCATCGGAAATTACCGTATTCCCATTCTGCCTGTTATTGTTTGTGTTGCTCTGCTTTCTGACCCTGCAGCTGAGCCTACTGTCTGCTGCTGTGCGGGGTGCTGCGCACACCTGTGGGTAAATCAGCAAGAAATACAGTCATGTGCAAATACAGCAGAATTCATCATTTTGTAGTGTTTGTAAACCAAAAACATTTAAGTGTAAAGGTGAGCAGACAAATAAGACTCCGGCTCTGTTTCTAATCAGTTATGTTGATTGTGGTGGGTTTTGTGTTTTCATTTATTTATTTATTTATTTTTAAATGAAAATGTGTTCGGGTAAATTATCACCTGCCTCATTCCACACACGCTTTCAATTTCTCTCAGGATGACTCGTTTCTAAGTCAGTCCTACGCATTCTTTTATTCATTTTTATTCATTTTTATGTAAGAAACAATAACTTGCAGTCCCTTTTTTTTTCTCCTTTGATTTGGTCATTTTTCAATCCGTACTTACTTGATGAGTGCACCTGCTCCCAAACCTCCCATACATCATCTCCATAGGGAGTAGTGTGATTGAAATATGTTATGTATGACCCCGTGTATACGCCTGCACCCACACAGACACACACACACACACTGACCACAGGTGCTGCTTTTCTAATATCCCTGTCTCTCTTGTATGATTTGGTCTTAGGGTGAAGTTAGGGTGAGAGGCAGAGACACACACACACACACACACACACACACACACACACACACACACACACGGCGTAAACAGAAATAACCTCAAGGTTAAGATTTAATCATTTGGGCCCTCTGTAGACGTACCGCACCTCCATTCACATACATAGAAATCAAAGCCAAGCTTTGTACACGTGCATGCACACAGGTCAATTTCTTTTTTTATATATATTGGGGTCAACGGTTTGGGATTGCTGGAATTTTTTTAATAGTATTGGAGAAACTCACAAACATACAGCCTAAAAATATCAATCTGTTGTGGTCAAATGGAAAACATTTCTTACACTGAACGACATATAAAACAGGCTTTTTATGTGCGTGCTGCACACTGAGTGAATAGCCATTATTACATGCTCTCTGTCTTTGTTTCTCATAAGATACAGATACATACATTTATGCACTTGCATATAACTATGGTTTCACCATGCAGGCCCTGATGAGTTTTTGTTTGGATATGCTGTGTAGAAATGTTGTTTTTTTTTGTGTGTGTTCCTTAAGTCTAAGAATGGCACAAAGGCAGGAACAGCAGCATTAAACTTTTTACTTGTTACCCATTTACCCACTGGTGTCACCTTAGTCTAACTGGTAAAGTTATCATTCATGGTGTGAAAGCACAGGGCTGGGTTACAGATCTTTATGTTCTGCATTAGATAAGATAAGTCAACAGTTTTTGTGCACTTTCTGTTTTAAGGCATTGTCATGCCATGGCAGGCAAAAATAACCAAATGACTTCTGCGCCATTGGCTGCACCTCTGTCTTAATGCAAATGTATGCAAATGTGAAATTCCAGAGATTTTCCAGTAACACGATGACTTTGTGGTTGGAATTTATCGGAGCTTAAATGGTGACTAAGTCAAGGTTACCGTGAGAAAGCTTTTGCTTAGATTTGGCCAGCGAGACTAGAAAAGCGCTCTATAAAAGCAAGTCCATACCTGAGGATGAAGAGGCAGAGAACATACGCACGGACCCGTAATATTCAACTTAACAGAGGATCTAATGCAGACTTAATTTTTAGTCTGACCCTAGGAAATGTTTAGTGTCCTACTAAGTCATCTATAGTCTAAATTTGCACTTTGATTCACTGATTTAAAAAAGAAAAATTCCACAAAACATGATCTAAAGTTCAGCTGCTGCCTGCCATTTAATCCATAACTACATAAAACCTTATTTTGCAAATGTACAGTCTTGCATCTTTGAGATTCTGCGTCCTCTGCACATCTATGTCTGGTTGGCTCCTTGTAACAGCCAGCGCCTGTCTTCTATCGTCACATGGTTGATGGCAGTTACGCCTGGATTAGTTTTCAGTTAGATGAAAATGTGAAAGAAGAAGCAAAAGCAACTGTCACTGAGAATGTGACAGCGACTGTCAGGGCTCTGTTAATGCGCCGCTCCCTCCGCGCCCTCTCTGTAAATGTTTAGTTAAATACAGCCTCCGTTTTCCAAAAATACAACACAATAAAGCGTCCTTTGACCCCAAACATCGTGTGATGTCATAAATGTGCCTTTGTATGTTAGCTTTGAGCTACAAGGTAATGCTTCTCCATTCAGGCTCATGTGATGTTGTATGCTTTTTCATTTGCTGTTCACTTGATCATTCTTTAAGATCATTTGTATTTTTAATCAATAGATTAATTTCAAAATAAAGGCCCGTTGCTAATATGATATATTATAATTTATAATGAGGAAAAAAGTCACTTTAAACCAAATAAATAAAAAAAGAAATAAATCCAGGATGTGCACCATAATATTTACTGTAGTTGTTTTCTCTCTTTTTCCAGCATAGTTTTTGTCTCTGCACTAGCAAGCTTATTCTGTAGCTAGGATTGTTGTGTGTGTGTTTGCGTGTGTGCGCGTGTTTCTGTTAAATTGATGGAGAGCTTGTTATTGTTGGTCTGCAAAGCATCCCTTGGGACTGAGAGGAGAAAGCAACCACACAGCTGAGACCACTCTCACTAAAGTCCTGTGTGTGTGTGTGTGTGTGTGTGTGTGTGTGTGTGTGTGGGTTGCCTCTCAAATAAATGTAGGCATAATAAGAGCTTTTGCCAGCTGAACACTCTCTCTCTCTCTCACCTCCCCTCGTCCCTTCCCGTTATTCATTTCCCAATCATCAGCACAAATATACATACATTTGTAGCTTTAGGATTACTCATTATGTCTGGTCTTTCTATTATTAGTTTTGTCATTTAAAGAATTGATCACTCCAAACAGAAAAGCCCAAACAAACCCAAAACATGCTCGTGATTCATGCCCTACTGTTGCGAGTCATACGTAGTGCTTTTAGAAGGACTGTCTGTCTGTTTTGATGAGGCATCATTTAGTCAAACTTACTGTCGCATCCAGTCGACTAACAAACCTCAAACCTGCTGCATTTGTACATTTTAAAGATGTGGCGGTTTGCGTCTGTGCTTATGTGTTACTGAATTAATATCTCTGTTACAGATTGGTCATCATATTGAAATTTATTCTGTCTTATGTATTCAAAACTAGTGGCAAAGTGACATCATGAAGGTTTAAATTTTAACGACCTGGAATTTGAATATACTGAAAAATGTTGAATACTTGGTCACAGCATGAATGAGAGTGGAAAGACATTTGCATATATTTGTGTGGCACTATGAATAATTTAATAGTTGTTTCATTCTGGTTTACCCTTGGTGCAGGAAAAAAAAATGGTATGTAGGCTGTTTGTTTGAGGCTTTTTTGTTTTAAATTGTTTGTTTTGTGAACTCTATTGACCGGTAGAGGTTACCTAAGGTACGCTGATTTTCTTTGGTAATTTTATTACATAAAACCACCGTATAGCACATTAACTATAATGCTGTGTGTGTGTGAGTATACTTGGCTGACGCAGGGAAGTAGATTTCCTGAAATATCTGGTTTAATGTGGCATAAAGGAGCAGCGCCCCACCACCAACGTGCCATTACATCCCCTCCAAATCTGTGTGTGACAGCTCTCCTGGCAGTGCTAAGATTCATACCATCGTCTCGAAGAGCACGTGTGTGCGTGCGTCCTGGTTAAACATGTTGAAATGATCTTAATTTTAAGCAACTAGGAGTTTATCTTGTTTGGCACTTGACACGAAGCTGGTTTTCAGCTTTAAAAATTTAGTTGTATACTTTGTATATTTTATATATATATATATATATATATATATATATATGAAAGTGCAGAAAATGCTAAGTGGACACAGGAATCAACCATGTTTTGTCAGAGACACTTTTCCCAGTGCGCTCTAATTCTAGTTTTCACAACATAGAGAAGTGGGAATTTACATGGGGTTAAAATTACCGACACACATTGGATTATTTTGTGAGTACAAACTGACTCACTGTGGAATTCAGACGCAAAGGAGTTCCACCAGAGACTAATTAAGCACTTCTTCATCTTTTAGGATGCCATGTGCTTTGTGCTTGACTCATGACTTTCGGTTTGTTTTTTTCTGTGTGTTGGCTTCATCTTGGGTACTCATAACATTGTAATGCTACGTTTGCTTTTCCAGTCTGCAAAAATAAAATGCGTTGTCTCTCTTTGTAGATGACCCGACAGAAGCAGACGTGTGGTTGCTCAACAGCTGCACTGTGAAAAACCCTGCAGAGGATCACTTCAGAAACTCAATCAAGTAATGAAAAAGCACACAAACGATATGTATCCTTGTCTTGTTCGAAGGATCGTTACATTTTAATAGGAACTGGATAAAGAAGTGTTAGCTTTGCTTAGTAGGTCTTTTATATGGGGTTGTGATGGCTCATTTCTCTATCAGAAGAGTTTAAAATACAGGAAAAAAAGTAAAAAAAATTTAATTATAAGAAAAAAAGAATTAAAAAATAATATTAACACAAATTAAAAAAACTGGCATAGGTAGAATTGCTGCTCAACAGACAATCAGAAATGGTTTTCTACAAATGAATGTGTGCCAAAAAGATTTCCCCGCTGTAGCGAGTTTGTTTTGTTATAATAATTATGTCTTATATTACTAAATCTGAATCACGATCACAACTATGTGTGACAAGGGAGCACAATTCACTCATAAATAAATGAACATCTAATTGTGTTTTGTTAGAAAACGTAATCCAGGATCAATTTAACACAAATGAACTACAAAACATGGCATGTTTAACACATTTTAAGGCAAAATGCAGAAGCACTAAGTGCAGCCTTACTTCTCCCATAGGAAATAAGAAGGTAAGTAGCCCCCAGGTGCTGCTAATCAAATGCACTTGATTAAGTGATCATTAACAAGGGTGAGCACATCTATAAAAGCAGAATTTTGTCCCTTTTGCTGGTGTGGATCATTCAGATGATCGTAAAGGAAATGCGAACATTTTTTCCAGGAGCGGACATCCTGAGTTCAGAGCATGAAATTCTCATCGAAACTCAAAAAAACCTAAGAGGTACATCTGAGACTTCACAGCCTCAATTAGCATGTTAATGTACAGTTAGAAGAAGGCTGAAAAGTACTGTTTGTTTGCAAGGGTTGCCCAGAGAAAGCCTCTCCTCTCTGCAAAGAATATGGCAGCACAGCTTAGGTTTACAAAGTTCCATCTGAACAGACTACAAGACTTCTGGAACAATGTAGGTCTGGGCGATATGAGGAAAATCTAATATCACAATATATTTTTGGCTATAACACGATATATATATCACGATATTGGATTGCATTTTTTTTTTTTTTATACAGCGCTTTTCGAGACCCTCAAAGCGCTTTACAATTCCATTATTCATTCACTCACACATTCACACACTGGTGGAGGCAGCTACAGTTGTAGCCACAGCTGTCCTGGGGCAGACTGACAGAAGCGACGCTGCCATATTGCGCCATCGGCCCCTCTGGCCAACACCAGTAGGCGGTAGGTGACGTGTCTTGCCCAAGGACACAACGACCAAGACACACAGAGCTGGGGATCGAACCGGCAGCCTTTTAAATCACCTCCCAAAACAAATTTTATTTGCAACCATAAAGTGCCTAAAATGCACTATTGCACTGGTATACTCATTCAAATTCACCATTCAGTGTTTTTTTTTTTTTCTTCACTTTGAATTCAAAAAATCTGAATGAATTAAAATGTTTGGTTTTTTAAAAACATTTTATGGTTATTTTTCCCAGTCTGGTCGTGTATAAACATGCATGTGTGCCATGTAGAAGATTTTCTGGTTGGGAGGGGTAATGATGCATTTGCAGTGTGTGGGAGAAAGAAAACTCGCAGTGAATTACATGCAGACAGCTTAATGCCATGGCAGTTACTCGATGTATACTCAATGGTTACGATAAAGCCGTTTTAACCATCGTACATGGAAAAACTCGTGAGGCATCAAGTACATTCGATATATCGCCCATCCCTAGAACAATGTGTTTTGGACAAACGAGAACAAAGTGGAGATGCTGGTCATGATGCACAGTGCCATGTTTGTCAAGACCAAACACAGGCAATGAGCACGGTGGTGGAGGGCTGATGATTTAGGGGTGTTTTGCAGATTCAGGTCCTAGGCAACCTGCGGTCATTGAATCAACCATTAACTCCTCTGTATACCAAAGTATTCTAGAGAATCTTTCTGACAGCTAAAGCTTGGTCCACAGTGGGTCAAGCAATAGGATAATGATCCTAAGCACAGCAGCAAACCTACAACAGAATGGTTGAAAAAGGTGTAACGGCCCAAAGTCCAAAACTTAACTTGATTGAAATGCTATAACAGGACCTTAAGAGAGCTATGCATAAACAAATGCCTACAAATCTCAATGAACCAAGCCTAACATTTATCCACAGCAATATGAGACACTGAAAAGGTCATATGGAAACCGTTACTTTTAGTTGTTGCTAGTAGGAGGTTCTACAAGCTAGTGAATCCCGGGGTGTACTTAGAGTTTGTATTAAAATAATTGTAAATTTTGTGAGGACTAGATGGATTTTTACCATATTCTGACTAATAAAACCCCAGACTTGACAGAGGGTTTACTTTACCATGACTGTAGATCTTTAAACATCTTTAATTATTTCAAAATGTACCTTTTTACTCCAACGTGGACATAACTGTGATGCTTTTTTGCGAAAACCATTTTTCTTATGCATAATTTTGTGTGTGTGTTCTTTTTTTACCCTTTTGCCCGGTGTCAATTTCCACCTACTCACTGTTCTACTGGTCTCTCTCAGCAATACACACACACACACACACACACACACACACACACACACACACACACACACACACACACACACACACACACACACCTATTTGCATAAACACAGAGAAATTAAGCTAACTGTTTTGCATTTTGATTAATTTGCCTCCATCAGGGGCGCACACACCTGGCGGGTATGTGCTTTTGTTTGCGACTCAGAACTTGGATTTTGCTACTAAAGGTTTTAAGGTTTACTTTGAGTAAGAAATCCAAATCCCAAATGATTTAAGCACACATATATGTTTTTATGTCCATATACTGCATATTATTGCATGCGGTTTTAACCTTACCATGCCAGTGTGAAGAGGGAAAGTGGAATTAATGATCCTTGTCTAACATCAAGTTAGTCGTGTGAAATTAATATACACTTGAGCTTCTCTCCTGGGGCCTCTCGAGAGAGTGCAGGTTAACACGCTTTTGCTCTGACCTCAGCTGCTCCAGTGCATCAGTGGCCCACAGAGAGAACTAACAATAATCAAAAATACAACCTAATTAGATATCAGGGATTTTATTCTGGCTTAAATACTCAGAAAATTGAGAAAGATTTTAGTTATTGTTTGTTATTATGATATTCCTTTATTTTCTTTATTGCCCCTCTCATTACAAACCGACAACACACAGCATGGAGCACCAGCTGAATTTCTGCACCAGCCAAACAAAAGAGCTGAGCCCCAGTTAGCTTCACTTTGTTTTTAGATTTTACTCTTTTAGATTATTTGCATTTTGGGCTAAATCAGGCTAAAGCTTTAATTTATTATCTGCCACATTTTCATTTTGGTGGCTGAATTATTGCAATTGAATAACTTCTATCAAGGGAATATTTCAAGAGCCGAACAGTTTTACTTGGCCAACCTGATCAGTTCAATCTTCATGCTCCAGCTGTCTCCTGGTGCTCGGTTCTTTCATTCCTTTTGTTATGGCATTTTTTTTTTAAAATAATGCTTCGAATTTGCCAATTGAAATGCACGAAATAACAACACACGTCAGGACTTTGAAATGTCTTCCTCGTTGATGCTAGAGTTTTTCTTAGACTGGAAAATCACCCAGCTGTAATGCTAATGCAATTAATGCTCTATTCACTGAGAAGGACAAAAACACTCACACACAGATGCACACACGTACACAGAAGAAATGGAAAAGTTTTTCTCCCTTTCATCATTTGCAACGTGCAAGATGGAGACACAAAATGAGGGGGTACGGGATGTGAGTGAATCCAAATGCCGACATGTCGTTCCATTTTGTTCTTTTCCCCAAGAATTATTTTTTTTCTTTGCCTTCTCTTTGTATGATGGACAGAGAGAGGGGGGAAAATGAGAGGAGGAGACAGGCACACGAGCTGCCTCGTGCTCAGTCACACGGTAGCCCTTACGCCTGCGCCTCCTGGTACCACACACTCACACTCAGACTTCGCACACACTTGCATGGGCTGGGGCAATATTTCTGTTCAGATAGTAAGGTCCATAGTTTGTTTGGACAAAGACGGTTTTTGTAGTTTTGCCTCTCTGCAACACTGCACTTGATTTAGACCTCGGTGGATATCAGCGAACACTGTAGCCACTTTCAGCTGTTGCTTGTTTGTGAGTCTCTGCCTTCAGTTTTGTATTTAAAAACTGAAAAGCTGTTCTGTTGGGTTCAGATCATGTGACTTGGTGTAATGTCAACCTGGTAGCCCATTTTGTTGCTTTGAGAAACTCTTGGATTGTTTTTGCTGTGGGTCGTTATCCATTTGCACTGTTCAGTTTTCCAGCATTTGTCTGAATGTGAGCAGAGTACAGTCCTACACACTTCTTAATTCATTCTGATACTTCTATCAGCACTCAGAGAATCAATCAATAGTTCCTCTGGCCTGTGCTATGCTACACATCATGAGCTTGCTCTCTCCTTCTCCATACTTTTCTCTCCCCATCAACCTGCTTCAAGTTAATCTTAGTTCTAATGATGGCCTCCTGCACGTGCATCTATTTGGGCCTCATATTTAAAATTATAGTGAAAAGCTATAAAATACAAATTCAACACTTTGGATCATCATTTGATCATTTCGTTTGCCATTAAATAACAAGGGAGCAGGCCTCATTCGGCCATTAAACTGCTTTTCTTAGGGCCTAACTTGTTGTACCAAACTGTAGGTTATTTCATTTCATATGAATTCTTAAATTCTGCTTTGTGATAAGTTGACTTGTAACCTTGATAAAGTATGTACACTACCAGTGGAAAGTTTGGACACACCTTCTCATTCAATGGTTTTTCTTTATTTCTACGACTTTCTACATTGTAGATACAAACTGAAGACATCAAGTATATAATGCAGGAGAAGAAATGGATAAATAAATCTAAATATGTCTTATATTTTAGATTCCTCAAAGTAACCACCCTTTGCCTTGTTGACAGTGCTGAAAACCCCTGGCCTTCTCTCAATGAGCTTCATGATGTAGTCACCTGAAATGGTTTTCACGTGTGTGCCTTGTCAGGGTTCATTTGTGGAACTTTTTGCCTTCGTAACGGGGTTGGGACCATCAGTTGTGTTGTGCAGAAGTCAGCTTGGTACACAGCTGACAGCCCTATTTGGCAACTGTTAGAATTCATGCTATGGCAAGAACCAATCAGCTAAGAAAAGTGAAACTCAGTCCATCATTACTTTAAAAACTGAAGGTCAGTCAGTTGCTAAAACTCACAAACTCATCAAACCCTGCAAGAAAACTGGCGCCCCAGGAAGGAAGACCAAGAGTCACCTCTGCTGCTGAGGATAAATTCACCTGAGTCATCAGCCTCAGAAATCGCAAGTTAACAGTGCCTCAGATGAGAGCCCAGATAAATGCCACACAGAGTTCCAGTAGCAGACACATCTCTACATCTACTGTTCAGAGCAAACTGAATCAGGCCTTTATGGTCAAATAGCTGCTAAGAAACAACTAATAAGGAAAAACAACAAGAAACACAAGGAATGGACATTGGACCAGTGAAAATCTGTGCTTTGGTCTGATGAGTCCAAATTTGAGTTCTTTGGTGACTTCCTCATGAAGCTCATTAAGAGAGCACCCAAGAGTGTGCAAAGCAGTAATCAAAGCAAATAGTGGATATTTTGGAGAATCTGAAATATAAAACACATTTTGAGTTATTTTACACTTTCTTGTTTACTACATAATTCTGTATGTGTTCATTCATAGTTTTGATGCCTTCAGTGAGAATCTACAATGTAAATAGTCATGAAAATAATGGAAAACCATTAAATGAGTAGGTGTGTCCAAACTTGTGACTGGTAGTGTATGTGTGCATGTATGAATTTCAACTCTTTACCAGCTAATCATTGGTGTTAAGCTGGTTTGAGCATAGATTTCTGTAAAAAGTAGATAGCTAACTCACTGTCCGATCTAAAAAGTGTTAGTCCAAAGGACAGCAAGAAAAGTGAAAACCAGTCCACTGTTGGAATGACTGGTAGAGAGGAGTTACTCCATAAAAAGAAATGCGTGGCCACATTTTAAGTTTAGTAAACACGATACAGGACAAAGTAAAGTTATAGGCAAATATTGCTGCTTTACAAGGAAACATAGCCGACATCCTAACCTTGTCACAAAATATGCCAAGTGCCTGTCACAGGAAAAAGTGAAAGAAACCCGAGGACTTGTTAGCCACAGCTCTGCACTGCACAGGTGCCTGCTCGCTCTACTCCACATGGTAAAAATGTAATATGTTAAAAGACTTTGGCAGGAAGAGTAAAACAAATCAGAGAACTTGAGTCATAAGAAGTATAATGTGAAATATCACTTATATAAAATTAATATTCACCAGTGAAAAACAGGCTGAAATTAAAATGTGCACTGGGAAATCTGAGCAGCTGTCTACTTCAAGTGTCTTCTAATATACAAGACAGAATGGCATCTACTTGACACTCAAAGCAGCCAGTGCCTTAATTATGCAGTATTGTAGGCTTCAGCACAGTTTTATTAAAATATGAACATTTTAATATTTACTAAAGTGTCATTCGAGAGGCATTTGAGAACAGTATCACACGGGTTATTAAGGTCCTCAGTGACCTTTCGCATTGACAAAGATGAATGAGAAATGCATTATTTGTTGCGTTGTTACATTTGTTACAATCGAAGATCACTAGCGTATTGATTTTTATATAAAAACAAAGGAAAACATTAAAGGTCCCTTAATTAAACTTGGTCCAAATGTATGTACACCTATTAAATATTTCCTAAAACATAGATAAATTGATTTTTATAGGGGTAAATGTGACAGTTAATTGTGATATATAGTTGTGTACTATCATGTGTAAGAGGAAAAAGCCAAATGAACACCGGCCAAACATAAACACACACATTATCGTGGTCACACAAGTAACAAGTGTAATAATAAACGAGCTGAGGGGTTTTAAACTCAAACACAGGGGCTTTGAACAGTCTTCTATGGTGGTTTGGAAAGACACAGTGAAAAGATGGTTTATTACTTCAGGAGAACTGGGGCTTAGTTGGCATCCATGCCAAGTGTGTGTGCGATAAGGAGCTGAATTTGCGCATATGTGTATGAGGGTTGTCAGGTGGATGAATGCCCAGGCAGAGCGCTCTGTGTCTGGTGTGAAGGGTTTCCCAGTGAGAGAACGCGATCAGATATGCATGAGGTTTCTTTTGAGTCTGCAGTGTGAGCGAGTTTGTGTGAGTGCACGCACAAAATCCATTTATGGTAGATCTATAGTGAGCGCCGATAAAATGCGTGTTCGTCAAGGATGCCTAGGAGAGGTTCAGATTTATTCTGTGCTGATTATAATTGAGATTATATGAAAGCCCAAGACAGAATTTGTTTGCTTAATAATTACTTTCACTGGTGTTGCAATGCCAGCCGTACGGTTGCCCCTCAGCGTTTTCAGTTTGTGCTCGTCTGGCTCTCTCCGGTCAGCGTGCAGGGAGAGATTGGATACCTTCCAGGATCCTTTAAAAGAGTGAAGGTCTACTCCACCCTGCTGTTTACTCCTCCGGCAGGGCTTTGGCATCAGGAACTAAGTAGCATAAACTGCTAATAGAGCAGCTTCTGAATGCTAAAAAGTCAGTTAGTATGGATGTTTGGGAAAGCATGCGTGTGCATTTAAATGCCAGAATCTATAGTGTAATTCAATGTCAGAGACCTCTCAAATCAATGAATGCAGAATACATTAAAGGAGTAGTTGCTCAGCACGCTGCAATTAAACCGCTCTCCGTTTGTGTGTATTTCAGCATGTGTTGGATTTCTCCACTTGGCTGTTTCTACTAATTAGTATGATCAAGGGAATGGATGTTTAACGAATTAGAAACCAGCTCAGAGCTCTATACTTCCAAATACACCAATTCCCATATTATATTTACATTCATTTCAATATAATTTTAATATTCATGAAACAACCGCAAGAAGGGAAAAAAAAACAGTTGTTAATTGAAAAGGGGCCCACATCACACAGAATGAACTCGTGGAAGACGTCCAAAGTGTATATGTAATGTGCTTATACGGAGTATTTCTAACAGATGTGTAGGCTGGGTGTGACTTTGTGTTATAACCCTTGGCTACAGGACAGTTTACATCAGTGTTGCCTTGGCAGAAGTTTCTGTGTAAATTTAGGGCCTTTAATTTTAGACCATATGCTGCCAAAAGTAGATTGGAAAACGAAACCAAAGCTACTTCATAACTATGCTACATATCAAATATCATCCTAGTTATGGTTATGCATTGGTGTTTTGATGTGATACAAGGATGGAACATGGTTTGTTCCCCAGTATTTTTCTAATTTAATACTTGTTTATCACACTCCAGTGTTTCAGGTCATCAAACAAATTGAAATGTTAGACAAAGATAATACAAGTACTGTATTTTTCGGACCTTAAGGCGCACCGGATTATAAGGCACATTAAGCAAATCAAAACAGTCAGATAAGTCAAACTTGGAAACATGAGAACCGTTTGGAATGAATCTATTTATTTTACTTTCTCATCATTAATCGCTTTGGAAAACATTAACACGATTAAGGTTGTGGTTATGGTTATTATTAAGGTTAGGGTTGGGGCTGGAATACACGGCTGGAACGTGTGTTACCCTCGAGAGTGTCATTCTGTTCGATTCCCGTTCCTGTGGGACGCCTCGGGATGTGACAAATCGTCGGTATGTTACGCGTCTCGTAGTGCTCCGTCAATCCATCAAGCGGTGCGGCTTCGTAGTTTACCAAAGTCGTACTAAAACATTTTTTGACAGATTTTTGAGCGCCGTGTAGCACATAAAATCGGTTCAAGGTCAGTAAGCACAACCAGAATTAATATGTAACCCACCTAAAATCTGCCTCATGAAAATGAACTGCTGTTCCCCAAGAATGTCAGTAGGTGGCACTATGAGATTGTTTAGTGCTTGTGAACTTGAGTTGAGAACTATAGAGAAGGAGAATAGCGCTAAGGCTACGTATGCTGGTCGGAGCTACTCACAGAGTTTTTCCTTAACCTTTTTCTTGAACAAGGATTGTGTGTGAAGACACAAATTGGATTTTACTTTTCCGCTTGTTGGGAAACGCGGACACTTTTTGTTGATGCTGATGTACCTCTGTTTTTGTGTTTTTTGTTCATTTCCGGTGAGTTGACTAACTGCGCTAGCATAGCAAGCTAATCGTTAGCTCAGTATAATGTAAATTTCATGTGTTCCTTTTAAGTGCTGTATTATCTTTTTATTTCTTCACTTGTGAATGTTTTAAGCCAATCGGAAATATTTCTTTGGAAGCTAGTAGGTAAGTTTTATTTATTGTAATGAGATGATAAATATGAGCAGTCTTTGGCTAAATAGTACTGCGACCACGTTTTGCACTTTCCTCGTGCATCAGTAATGTACATTCTCTCAATTCATTGGATTGATGTGACTGCTGTTCACAAAATATGAGATTTGAGTTAAATTTGTATGATGTGGAAATTGTTTTAAGGTTCTTTGATTAATTTTATTATTGATTGCATTAAGTCGTTATATACAAAGAGTGAGAGACATTTGGTCACTAGTGTTGATTAAGTTGTTATATGATATTCATGTAAAATATGTTCACTGCCCTGTGCAGGTTGGTTTTTTTGTTGGAGTCTAAAGTTGCGAGCCAGGATTCCGGATCCCCAGCTGCGATGCAGGAAAGATTTCCAGCCTACTTAGAAGTGACAACTGCGTTACTTCTTGACAGATAAGCTTATGAGATCTCAGAACAATACACTACCCGGGTAGTACTACTAACATTAACACTATACACACACACTCACACACCCGAACTGAAAAGACTGAAAAGAACTCTGAACACTGAACTCTGAACTCTAAAACTGAATACACAGACTGACAAATATGGACAATTGGAACTGTTGTGAACTGTTGAATGACTGTTTTTGGTTTTGTTTTGAATAAATGTTGACTGTTCTTTTAGCTGTGTGTCATTCGCTCCTTAGTCGATTCCTAGAGGCCATAAGCCTAAGATCCTAACTTTCTCTACATTCAGTAGTGGTAAAGTATCGTGTGTTACAAATACATAAGGTACACCGGATTATAAGGCGCACTGTCGATTTTTGAGAAAATTTTAAGTGCGCCTTATAATACTGTAAACAAAATGCACTTTCTAAATGAAGGTGTCGGTTATTAAGGGGAAAAGAACTCCAAACCTACATGGCCCTGTGTGGAAAAGTGATTCCCCCCCGATAAACCTAATAACTGGTTAGGCCACCCTTAGCAGCAACAACTGCAATCAAGCATTTGCAATAACTGGCGAAGAGCCTTTAATAGCGCTTTGAAGGAATTTTGACAAACACTTTTTTACACCACTGTATACAGTGAAGTTATAGGTGGTGATTATGCTCTTCAGTCCATGCAATTTAGAAAAAGTGACTTTTATTTCACTGATTTCTGATGAAACATCTACCAAGGAGAACGTACAGCATCAAAACGTTATTCTGCTCTGAGAATGAGCGGGTCTCTCGAAAACCTTGAATTACTTGCGCCGAGACCGTAGTCAATCTGATAAATCTTTTAAATGGCAAAATCTGACCCACTGATTTAATAAAGGGTTAGACAGTGACCTCAATGACTCAAGCATTCATAAATATTTCCCAAAATCCTGACTTGTTTTCCTCTAAAAGTACTTATAACTTACAGAGGTGCTGAACAGGCCTTGCCAGCATGTTATTTCGAATGAACTGAACACAGAAGTGACTGACATTAAGGCCAGAAATGTTTCCTTTTCATGAGGACATGACAACGAGGTATAAACAATCTGAAATATCTGCAGTGACCTTTAGAGCTGTTTACTAAGGGCAGTTGTTTTGTCTGTGTTCAGGCAGTACAGCAGAGATGCGGGCAAGAATTTGTGTCTGGCTGGAGAGACACACACACACACACACACACACACACACACACACATACACACACATATACACAGAGCTTGATGCCTTGGGCTGGTTTTGGTAGAAACCCAGGGATTGGCATTTAATCTGTCAGTTCTGCAGGGCATTAGCCTACATTTTTGGGTACACACAGACACAAAAATAGAGAGGGAGAGATGGACGGATGGACAGACGGGGGAGAAACGATGGGAGAGTGTAGCCGAGTTCAGGCATCCTGTTTTGGCCTCACTGAGCCCAGGGCTGTGTGAGAACCACACCGAAGCTGGGACTGACCCCAACCTGACCTTGTTTTAACATCTGCATAGTTGGAGTATACTTGAGTTTTCAGTTTTCTTCTATTTTTATAATATGTTGGTTTGTCGAGTAGAGAGAAGATTATCTGCTATTGTTGAGATTTTGAGTGATATTACTGCCCCCTATTTCTGTCCTGCTTTTTGTGGATTTATATCATTGTGAACCATACACATTATTTTTCAGAATGTAGTCATAATTTCCTTTTTTAAGTTTGCTAAGAGAGTCCTTGAAATTAAAAGGGCACGCACAAATGAAAAACAGACTGCACCTAGTAATTCATGAGCAGTTCAAGTGGCTTTGGCTGTTTTGCACTATGTTTATCTGCCTTGTTCTGCTTCTTTCTTCTCTGTTGCTTCATATTCATTTTGAGGTTATATGAAACTAGTGGTCAAAACAAGCTCAAAGTGGATATCTGATATTTTATAGGCCCTGCCAACACAATAGCTATGTCATAATATTCTCATTAAATGTAATACATATTAAATCTTATTAAAGCTGTTCATAATACTGATAGGTTCCTCTTCTTACAACTTTACCTTAACAATACACCTTCCACTCCATGACCCCAGCGTCTTGGGAATAGCTCTAGCTTTGACCTGATTGACTTAAGTGTGACTTAACTGGACACGTAATCGGGTCATTATCTGTCATCCTAGCCTTATCCTTTTCAAATGACTTACCTGCTGTCAGGCTAGGTTTGGTACTTATCCTAAGACATTCAGCCTTAACAACAAACAGTCAGCTCCAATGTTTGTGGTGCAAGCAACGCTTTAAGTAAAGTAACAACCTTAGCATTTTTAAGCTTGTTTATCAGAAAAGGTCATGGGCTTCTCAAGCATCAGAAGGGATGAGTGTAATTTGATAAAAAGCTAAAAATATTAGATCCCTCTTCCTTTTAGAGGTGACTTTTCTTGGCTTGCTTAAAAACATTAAGTAGAAGGCGCTTTCATTTCCACAGCCAGTTAAAGTCCATACCAGTTTAGTCTTGCAATGTCATCTCAGAGGTTGTTTGTTGTTTCTCAGGATACACAATTTCTGTAGAGAGAGAAATGTAGTTCAACCAGTTTAGAAATGATCATTAGAATAATTTTAAATCAGTGGAGAACAATAAACATATTCAAGTTGGACATGAAGTGCTCTGACATCAATTTAACAGTCTTGGCTTAGTTTGGGGGATTGTGACTAGTTAAAGGGCAAAGTGCCAAAACATGAAGTCCTAACATGTAGGGTTTCTGCCTGTGTACTGCAAATCCGATTACCTGCCAGCTATAAACTAAACAACACTTCCCCGAGATCCATATGTGAAAATATGTGGTAGACGGCACATTTAGTCTTCCCTCCTGTTCCTGAGTTGGTGCATTAAAGCATGGCCAAAAAGTATTTTTGAGGTTACCTTTGACCTTTTGGATATGAAAGGCCAAAAACATGTTTTCCATGATCACAGGGATATTTCTGGATCACCAACTTCTTATTAGTTATTGGCTTCCTTTGAACGCTTGCCCTAAATTATACAATTCTAATAATTACCATTAAAATAAATTCTGGAGGTGTTCCCCATTCATGAGACTGGTCCCAGTGTCGTTTGCTGCAGAGACTTAAGAAACATTTATCGCTGCATGGAAATGAGGTAACCCCTTAATCTGTGCTCTCCCACAGGTGTAGCCTGTGTTATTCTTTTTATGTTTGAAGTGGGAATTATACTCCCATACCTCTCCTTTTCTTCTCAGCAATAGGCTTTAAAAAGACATAGGAAGAACCACACTTGATGTTCTTTGCGCCACACAGGATCCACTGAGGAGGGTGGGCAGTGAACCAGCTAACTGACTGACGTCAAACTCGCAGTTAACTTGACTCCAAACTATTTTTAAATACGGCGTGAGGAAGTGAGAGAAGCCTTCAGATGCAGAAGTTGCCAGAGGAAGAGACTGATGTCTGAACCAATACTGGACTTAAAGTGATCATTTCAGAAATGGAGCCAAACTGATCAATATTAAGCTTCTTAAGCAACCTGCCATCAAGCTTTTCCTGATTTGCAAAAAGCTTTTGACCAGGTTTAACTCGCCGTGAGCCTATGGTTTCGAGGTGTGGTGCATGCGTCCACACTGTGGGCCTCCCTCACTGCAGCGCCTCTCCTGAATCAATAACCTCTCATCATGCAACCAGATCTTGATAAACATGACTTTACTCCAGCTTGATTTTGCATCTGTGTGTTCTTTGTATGCACTCATGTTTTCATGTTATTGCATCTAAATGATTTAATTGTTGGTAATTACATTTAATAGGAAATATGGTGCTTGTTTAAGCAGTCGTGGAGAATAATTAATAAAATTACAAACTAATGGATGCACTTCAAATCTTCTTAAGCTTTTATCTCAAACTGAGCAAAAGCTCAAGTCTGCTGGAAAACAGATATTTATTTTTGTGTGTTTTGTTGCGTATTTCAAGTGATGTGTGCACATGAGTGATCCCTTAAACGAATGGCTGCATAATCACAGCCTGTCACATTGTTGCTGGCCTTATAAAGCCTTCTTGAATAGCAATCACAAACAACTCCCGCCTTTCATCTGTTCAGACGGCTGAGCTCTTAAGGCACCCTACTGGGCTCCTGCATTTTTGCTGATCCCCGATTGTGGATTTAAGCCATAAGAGACCAAGTTAATATAGATTTGAAGATAAATGGAGGACCTTTCACTGTGGTGTTTTACGAGTAAATGGTTTCCATAGTTAAATCTCAAGTTGAATTCAACTTTTTGTGAGTTAGTTGGTTTAAAAAGCTTAAAAGAATCTCTTACCCATATTCAGGGTCTCTGCAATCATGTTGATTATTTAATTTTGTATAGGACGGATGTGACGAAGACGAAACCAAAGAGTAGGAAATAATATACAGAGAGGAAGAGGGAAAATTGGATAATGACCTTTTAAATGTATATTAAGCATTGTGCCTACTCAAGTTATTAAAAAGTGAGGGGGGGGGGCTCAGGCCACAATTTGGTAAGATTAAAATTAAAGCAGAACTGTAGGCCCATATGTTTTCTGTCATTGGTGGGAGGGTTGCATTTCCCACTGCAGTTTTAGATAAGGGCTTTAAACATCTGTGAGAGGATGAGTCTGGGAATGGGATAGTCTGGATTGACTTGGATAAAGAAATAGCGAATGGCTAGGCAGGGCTCCATCCATATCCGCGAGTTTTCCTGAAAAGCGGAGTATTCTTTTAAATGACAGGAATTTGGCTCCAAAACATACAGTTTATGTGCGTTAATAGGCTTGAAACTGGATTGTAGGTTTTATTTTATTTTTTTGATAAGCAAAACTTAACAGTGCCTGGAGAAAATCTTATCAGTTTGTAAAAATGGAATTAAAACACGAAGTAACCTCTTCCTTTAATATTCTGTTTATTTCTCGTGAATATCTACTACTTCGCTGCTTTTGCACTACGTTTGAAACAAGTTACTAAAAGAGTGATTCACTGGGTGACATTTTGCTTGCATAATTTCGGTCCAGTTGTCCCTTTAGAGAAAAGAGTCGCTTGCAGTTGTTCTGATTGTAACTTTTGTCCAAATGGTTTCTTTAACTTCACTCATTATTGGAGTCGTACCCTCTCAGATGACAGTCCCTCCATCTGTAGGGCTCGAAAGGGGTCACTGACTGGTTTGAGCATGAAGGCGATGTTAATCAACCTTACAAAATGACCTACAGAGGGCTCCTCGTGTGCATGTTTCTGACCTAAAAGACTTCATGAGGGTGGCACAAGGGCCTCACTTCCTGCAGAGGAACTTGCGCTTACAGAGCTGCTCGACTGGCATCTACCAGAGAGCACCAGAGCTGCCGATGGTTTCTTGTTCTTTTCTTTTTTTATATATAAATTTTTTTTTTCAAGTAACGGACATAGAAGCTTATTTAAAAAAATTTTAAGCAGCATGGCTGAATATAAAGTTTTACATGCAAAACACTGTTTACAAGTGGTCAAGTGTGTCCCCTCTGGATGCATGGCACATTTCCATAATAGTCAAACTCATCCCATGCGTTTGTGAGCATATCTGGAGTCATTGCAGCCACTGCTGTTTTTATTTAACACACCGACAACCACATAAAAACTCACGAATCCCTTTTTTCTGCTTTGGTTGTTACCGGTGAACGGCTGCGAAATTAAAGCACTTTGAAATCGTATGGTTCTTTTTTAAAATAAATACTCTGTATATATAGTATATCGTTCCGATTCACCATACTGTGTGCATTTACTCACTGTGACAGGATTGCCACTGCTTTATGCAAACTGCTTTTTTTTATGTTGTTCTGGCAAATCACTCTCCACGTTGTGTGAGAGAAAGCTGAATGAGCTAAATCCCTCTGTAGTTATTTTGATGGACATGCAATTCTTAGACTTCTCAGGAAATACTGTCTTATTAACAGATGTGTATGCCACTGATAGTCCCGTATCTGGAAAGACACATGGCATTTGAAAAAGCCAGTAATTGTAGGATATGTAAACAAGCATTCCAGATTTTGACATTTATGTGTTGCATTTTGTTTTCATGAATTGCATATATCACAATTCTTTATGCATATGTTAAAACCGAGTCAGCCTTACCTCGACAGAGGAGGAAACTGCATTTCTCTGAAGTGTCTGCAGACGATTGAGATGAGAATCTTTGTAGTCTTATCTTGGGTTGCGTGGGTTTGATTTCCATAAATGACAGTTTGTGTAATATTATATAGATTGACTTTTAATCACTGAATTAACAAAACAAATGGGTAATTGATACAATGATGTCAGTTTGTCATCCACAGCACTCAGGCTGTTAATAAGAATAGATGTCAATAATACTGTCGCAGCTGTGTTGCTCTGTCATGGGGGCTTGTGTTTCAAACTGACTCTGGTAACAGCAACATAATATACCCATTGGCAGCTACACGCCACTGCCATCAGTGAGTGACTTAGAGTTTGTGTGGTGTGATAACAAAGGTAAATAGAAAATATAAAAAGTGAAGCAGTGGGGCAGAAGTGCACGATTGAGAGACGGTGTGGGCTGTCAGGTGTAATAAGAAAATGGTGAAATATTTTGAAATGGGAGGTCTCAGCAGGAGCGCTGACACTGTGGTGTTGTTTTTATTTGGCCTGTATATTGTTCTGTGTGTGTTTTCCAGCAAGAAAGCTAGCACTGGTGAGTGATGATGGCTGTAATGCTCATTATATGCTGTTTGATAAATCTGCAGCGACCCTTGGAAAAGGTCATGTTGAAGAGGCCAGAGGTCCCTGAAAGGTTTTGGAGGTTATGCTCTCTCTACAACTAGTGATGGTGTGTGTGTGTGTGTGTGTGTGTGTGTGTGTGTGGGGCTTTGGACATAGTGGATATATATACACATGGATCTGTGTTGTCCGGGGAATCACTGATCAATTAGGCTCCCTGCATAGTCTCTGTCATGTTAGGAGTCATATTGGATGACTCTTACTGGGCTTTGTTCTTGTTTGTTTAGGTCGTGTTTGTTAGAATGATTTATTGGCGATGTCGTTGCTTTGTTGATGTAATCTGTAGAGTGTTTTATTACTCTGACTCTGAGGTTTGAGTTCAGTTTTATTTATATAAATCACAACAACAGTTGCATCAAGGTGCTTTATGTTGTAAGGTAAAAAACCGAGAATAATACAAAGAAACCCCCCCAACAATCAGATCACCCCCTATGAGCAAGCACTTGGCGATAGTGGGAAGAAAAAACTCCCTTCTAACAAGAAGAAACCTCCAGCAGAACCAGGCTCAGGCAGAGGTGGCCGTCTGCTATGACTGGTTAGGGGTGAGTGGAAGAATACAGGACAAAAGACAGCTAGAGATTAATAATAACTAACGATTAAGTGCAGAGTGACTTATAAACACACAAAGAGGTGAGTGAAGAAGAACATACGGTGCATTATTGGAAGGCCCCAGGAGCCTAGGCCTGTTGCAGTGTAGGTAAGGGAGGGTACTTGATCACCTGATCCAGCCCCAACTATAAGATAATGTTAGCTGTGTTAGTGTGTTTGTTCCCACCTCCCTGCTTTAACACCTGCTTCACTCTTTCTCTTACCTCACTGTTTGTTCAGGAAGTAGACTGTAGAGGCTAATGGCAGCAGTGAGTCACACAAAACTAAGATGCCTGTACTTTCAGGAACTCAAAGCTGTTTTCCTCCTTTTAAGGCCTTGCCATCTGAGAATCGTCCACTGGTTACTCTTGTGACAGTTGCAAGGTCATCTAGTAACAGAACTTCCCCATGTTCCTGTTTTCAGTCTATTTATTCAATAACAAGGTCAATGCTCCTTTCTGAATAATCAGAGATGACTCAAAACTAATATCTAAGTTGATGGAAACTGTGTTCTCTGGTTTCTAAAGATTTAAGGTGCCATAAGCTGGTTTCTGTTTTGTTTTTGTTTGTTTTTGTCCCAGGTAACCAAGAGTTATGTGGACCTAAGTCTAAGTCTTCATAGGTAGAAGACTGATGAAGCAAGATGGGAAGTAAAAAGTAGTTGGTGTCGAGTATTACGAGCCCCGAACAATTAATTACAGGGCTAAACCACTGGCTTTTTTGGGCTCTAAGACTAACTGCCAAGTTAGGGAAATGAAAATACCCCAAAGAACTAAAGATGTGGCGTCTGTTGTGTGAAATTAAAGGATATGATGGTGTTAGGGTTGCCTGAGAACTGAATCCAGCTTGTAAAATGATAATATAGAATGTGAAACTTGTAACCCTGTTCCAGTAACTGAAACAGAAGGCAGCTGTTCAGGTAATCTACAAAAGTCAAAAGTCCATGAACAGAACTTGGTACTGGTGTGTGAAGAATGCAAACAAGCAGAGGTTGCTAAAACCTGTAGGTGGTAACAGAAACCATCTGAGGTTACAGAATTAAATAGAGGGAAGGAGCTCTATGGAGGACTGTAAAGGCAAATCATTCAGCAATTTAAGAAAAGCACTTCTCCATGCAAAGGACACTGGGATTTAAAGAATCCAGGTTAATTACTGTAACAAGTACAAGTCATTAAAACAATGTTGAATGGCTAGCGTCACCTAAGGGCCTCAGGCAGCAGTTCATTAAAACTTTACTTGGATATTTGTTCTTCTGGTGGGTACTTGGCGTTCAGTTTCAGGATTTTGACATTGAACCCGATTTTTAAAAGAAATAATATAGCACAGAAAGCCCAAATCCTCTCAAACTGGCTCCTAGACCTATGGCACTGAGTGTACTGTACTCTAATGGCCTCCACAGTCACCAGATCCCAATCCAAAAGAGCACTTCGTGGGTGTGGTGGAAGAAAATGTGTCAGTGGTGCAGCCAGCAAGGCTGCAGCAACTGTTTGATTCTATCATGTCAGTGTGGGCAGAAACCTCTTGAGGAAAATCTCCGGCATCATATTGAATCTATGCAATCAAATGTTAAGGTAGTTCTGAAGGCGAAAGGTGGCCCAGAACGTACTAGCAAGGTATAACTAATAAAGTGTCTAATAAGTGTACTGTTTAGCATTTAAGATGAAATGAGACAAGAGGAAAACATTCCTGTAGTCTATATAATAGGAAAGAAATTCTCTTATCGTATTTTTCAGGCCATAAGGCACACCGTTGATGAGCGGGTATGTTTTCATAAATAAGGTGCACCGGATTCTAAGGCGCATTAAGTGAAACAAAACAGTCAGACAAGTCAAACTTTACTGAAGTCATTCTTCTTCTTCCTCCACTTCGGTACCATTGATTCAATAATGCTGAATTCTCTCACAGCTGCTCTATTTCCTTGTTGTTGCAATATATTAATGACTTACCTCGTATTGTGGATGGATTATTTCAGTTGTTCTCCTGACTGAAGTTTGGTCCATTTTAGGGATGGGTATTGATAAGATTTTCACGATTCCGATTCCATTTTCGATTCTGTTTAATGATTCGATTCTTTTTTAAAAAGGAGAACACTAAGGTCGATTAGCTTAGAACTTTGTTTTATATCTTCTCTTTGAACAAGATAGAAATTTAGGAGTAACATGGCCTTACAAACCCAACAGTGAGATCTTAAGAGATCCAGCCTACGGCTCTTCAATGGGGTGTCACAGGGTCCCCAGGAAAAAAATAGTAAATGTAAAACAATAAAATAAATATTGTTCTGTAGCAATAACAAATTATAACATAAATTATTCTGTAGCAATTACACAAGAATATCCAGTAATGTCCCTGCCTACAATTAAACACATTCACTTACAGAAATTGGGGACATCTGCTGTGGCAAATGGGTTCAAGCCTTTGACCACAAACTTAGACGAATGTCACCGAGCAGTGACTATCCTGGCCTGAAAAGGGACGCTACCGGTAGACTGCAGCGAGAACTGCCAGCGAGCGCCAGCCACACTATGTCTGTCTCTCTCATCGTGGTCACCTAAATGCAGCACACAGTAATGGCAGGTTTTGTAATAAGGCAGATCGCGCTAACATAATATGCACTGTTAGTTGACTATTTACCTGCCGCATTAACGGCAGAGGACGTGCAAACGTTACCGCTGCTGCTGGTTCGAGATTCACGAGTCTGGAGCGGAATTAAAAACACGACATTCATTTAAGGTTATCGCGTGTTTTGTGAGCAAATGCTTTTGCATATTCGTAGTGTTTCCTACCTTAAATGAAATATCTACTTTGCAAGTATTGCAAGTTGCCCTGTTGTCATCCGTTCTCGTAAAGTATAACCATTAATGTTTCATTAATGTCCTTGCTTATTTTAGCAAGGCTGTGCTGTTTTATGGCAGCATTGCTAATATTAAGAGTCGCAGTGGCACATTGGCTTGCCAGCAATCCAGACCGTAGTAAAACAACATTGTAGCATTATGAATGAAAACATGCAAAAGGAGCTGCCGAGCAGCTGAAATCCCACATCAAGAATTTGAAAGCAATTGGAGTTGATGTAATTAATGTTGAGAATTAGTGATGCAAAGGTTTTGCTGACAGCAAAGTCATATTGCCATGTATTTAAAGAATTCATTCATAACTTGTGTTTAAATGACAAAGTGCTTTTCAAAACCTAAAAACTAGAATTGCACGCATACTCTCACAAATATCAAAACGTTTTTTCTTTTTGTCTCTTGTAGAGATCTAGTTAAATTAAAACCGTGTGTTTTTGTTAGAGTTTGTATTGTTGATTGTCATTTATGCTTAGAAATATTTAACCATAGATGCTTAGAGGTGTATAATCAATTGTGTAGTGATAAGTTGTGTGATCTTTAACAGGCTACAGAGGCTTGGTGTGTATTCCACACTAGAATGCACACCTATATCCTGGGAGCATGGGAAAGTTCGTACCTTGTCTTAATTGTTTTATGGTAGGATTAACGTAGCTACGTCTGTTCTAGTCTAAGTGCTTTTCTGTTTAGATGAACTGCTGGACTTCCTCACCGGGGGGGGGTCTAGTCTACCCTCTTCCTGACCAAGGATGTTTGACCCTTTGATCAGCAACACGCACGCACGCACGCACGCACACACAGGCAAGGTAACCCTAACCCTCTTTGTTTGTATGTAGACGTCGTATGTTAATGAACCTATGCATATTCATGTAACCTCAATAAAAGGACAGTGGTACGGGAGGACGGACGAGAGCGACTGGGGTCAAGCGAAGGGACGGCGCTCTGTCCGGTCTCTCCCGTGCACGAGTAACATGAAGAACTTTGCCTATTTGTGTCTTGCTTAGCAGTGTAATTATATTGTCTTCAACGTTCCAGCGGATGGGTTCAAGCTACAAACCTATCAGTTTTGGTGTGTCGGTACCCCGGAACAATTTCAATACAGTGCTGATGACCTTGATACTTTGACAACACTGCGCTCAAAATTTTGTAGCAGTAATGCGCATTTAATTGAATTTGCAGCTCCAGTGTTAACTTGCAAGAGATGAAGACAAATTACAGTAGAGGAGGGAAAGGAAGAAGTGAGAGAGACAGATAAAAAAGATGGATGGAACGCAGGAGTAAATGGGAGCGAGGTTATTTTGCTCCCAATTAATGAGAGCAGAGAACCCACAAGAGTCATTTCTATTCCTTTTTAATTGAGTTTAGTTATTTCAAGCAGGTAACATATTCGTCATATTTGTCATTTCATTTGGGAGTCGTTAAGGAGGTGGTGAAGAAGGAAGGCAGAGAGACGAGATTCTTTCAGATCTTGAGGTGTACTTGGAGCTCTCTCCTGCAGGTAATTTTTTCTCAGCAGGTGATGGCAGGCTTTCACAAGGTCACACCATTACCTCCTTCTGTCTATCATTCTCTCCCCACTTATGTTCTCTCCACTTTTGGACCCTCACCAACTGTCTTCATGGTTCTTTTTTTTTTTTTCTCTAAATTTGGTCATTAGTTTTACAGTTCAAATTCTGGGGCAATGGGTTCTTGCTATATGAGTATGTAGCCTGTGTGTATTTTATGTTATTTAGAGAAATACCAGCCTTTAAAATGACTGCACAGTGATTTCTGTTTAATAAAATTAGCATTGCTGCTGTGCTGTCAGTTTCTAAAAACACAAGGCTGTCATGTTGCTACATGGCCAACTCATGTAATTTTAAAGCAATGATTTAAAGGCTTTATACATAATTCACTGTAATCTCATTCAGAAGAAGACTGCGAATCTCATTAGCACCTCATTAGGACTTTCATGGCGAGAGAGAGTGAGAGAGACTGATGGGAAAGGAGAAAAACGACTGGGAGAGACATGGAAAAGAGTCGAGGCCAGTTCAGGGCTGAATTAAATTAACTGAGATTTGAGGGTTTTTGTGTTTTTTACTCATCCTAAATGAGGTCTTATTAGGAAAAACTAGAAACTTTTTGAATGGAAATATTGATTAATAAGGTTACATCTTTACGATGGCAGCTTCTTTGCTTGTACTTGCATTTTTTGTTTTAACATACTACTAATATTTTGAATTTGTGAAAACCTAAAGTCAATATCCTTCATTTGTACTCTTTAGACCCTTGGGAATAAAATGTAATTATAAAGCTGAAGAAATATAGGGGAATGGAGCCTGGCAGGGTTAATTTTGACACCTTTTGTTTGAGCATTTTGAGCACATTGTGTGAACATTAGTTTCAGCAAAATCTAAATTGGTTAGTATGGGTCTTTTCGTGATGCTTAGACAATTTAGCATTTTTCAAAAGTTTAATTTCATCTTTTGTGTGGCCAGACTACGTCTTTTGTCGTCAAAAGATGTGGAATTCAAATTAGTCGTCTTTCCTCTTGTTGGGTTACAGGTTAATTTTTCTTTTTTCCCCTCAAGGGTGTAACCTGCCGATACTTTTTGTTTTTAATTAATACATTTATTTTTGAAGATCCTGATTCTCTTTCTAAGAACAATAGTTGTCAGCATGTACAAAACACAATCACCTTTCCAGCGTCTTCTTTTGCTTAAAACAAAGGAAATAAAGTTCTCTGCTACTGGAAAAAGGCAGATGCTACAGGTTTATGTAACAGAACCAATCAATTACTTCCTTAATTTAATAACCCACTTAATTTTTAATTACTTCACCAAAAAACAAGGCATGGGCAGTTTTCTGTCTTTCACTCATCATGTTCCTTATAGTGCTTTGAGCCTTTGCTCATACTGAGGCTCATACATGGCTTTGACCTCTGGATAGCCATGTTCAACTAGGCAAAGGTGATGAAAGTATCTGGTTAGGTTTGTTTTTAAGAAGTTTCTTTGGTTGTTTCCTGTGGTTCACTTTGGCAAACTTTATATCTTTCTCACTCACACCATAAGAGAACAGGCTGCTCATAGTGTGTAGCTTTGAGTCTGCAAGCAGCTAAACGGCTGTAGGAAGCCCATATATGTGTTCCATGTGTGAAGCAGACTAGCTCGCAACCGGACATACGTGAAGCTGACCTGCTGATCCGCAGTCCAATCAGAGCATACTGAAAATCAGACGATGCCCTGCATGTCTGTTTACAGGCTTCATCACATTTCACATACTGTTTATGCTATTCTTGGTCAGCCTATCTAGTTTATCCAATCAGTGAAAGGACTAGAGCTTTCAAAACAATGGAATACAGTGATCCCTCGCTATAACGCGGTTCACCTTTCGTGGCCTCGCTGCATCACTGATTTTGGGTTTTTTTTTTTTTTTGTGCAATTTTGCATGCTTTTTTAAAAATTTTTTTTTTTTTTTTTACAGTGCATTGTGTTCTGCGTCCTGATTGGCTGTAGACCATTGTCAATCAATCTCGTGCCGTGTCTCCTGTGCAGTCAGGATAAGTTCAGCTTGTCAAATTTACATAAATCTTCGATTGTTAGCAGTGTGACTGAAGTGCTGTATATTTGTATTATATATGTACTGTATGTTTGTAAGTTATGGTAAATGGACTGATTCTTATATAGCGCTTTTCTACTCTCCCAGAGTACTCAAAGCACTCTATACAACATGCCACATTCACCCAGTCACACCCATTCTCACAAGCACTTTCTCTACTTAGTGCTGTCTAACTACATTCACACTTCGATGGATGCATCGGAGAGCAACTTGGGGTTAGTATCTTGCCCAAGATACTTGCCCACTTGACATGCAGACTGTCATGCAGACTGGAGGAACCAGGGATCCAACCACCAACGTTCTGATCAGTAGGTGACCTGCTCTACCTCCTGAGCTGCAGCCACCCCAGTTTTCTCCCCAACAAACACAGCAATGTCGACGAAACGTTTTGCACCGTCAAAGGCAACCGCGCATGCCTTTGGTCTTATTTTTCTACAAAGGTTTGAACTTTGAGGGTATAAACAAAAGAGAAAAGTGTGAAAATGTTCATGCCTGTCTGTGAAAAGTGTATAAAGTGTCTTAAAACCTTAAAACATCTATAATAATTGTAAAAAATAAAGTTGTCTACTTGGCAGATTTCACATATCGCTGGTTATTTTTACAACGTAACTCCCGCGATAAACGAGGGACCACTGTATAGCGCAATCTCTCACTGAGGGAAGCATAATGTCTCCGGTGCAAATGTTCACACTCAGCAAAGTCCATTTCTGCAGCTGTGAGAAGTTTGGGTATTACTTGTAAATCTGGATTAATGCATGCAGATCAAGGTATTTATGAAAAGCGCATGAATTCTAAAGCAGAAAGAATTAATCAAGCTGAAATAATGTGGAAATCTACATATGTCACATTTCAAAATGCTTCTCTCTCACACTTTAAAATTCCTCAAAACATAATCAAGAGATTAAAAAGCAAATGTCGCACCCTTAAAGGAATCGCTTGTGTGTAATGTGGCAACTAAATCTACAAACTAAAGCAAATATTTGATGAGAAACTTGATGTTTGTGTGTCTCTACCCGTGAATGCACTGGACTGGAGTCTAAGTAGTTTGACATCGTTATTTCAAGTAGTGAAATGTCAGTGAGAGATGTAGCTCATCTGACAGATGGCATATGGAGAGTAGCGCTCTGACCTTCTGTTCACCTGCACTGAGAAAAAGTCACGTATACACACAACACCTGCTGCCCCGCCCCCCTCTCACCTGATTTCAAACCGCCTCCCTGGCATGAAAGACAATGCGTTAATGCGAGATTATCTCTCTAGACATATTTGTGTGTTTGGACCCGTGTGACACACTGGTCCACAGAGATGCCATAATGTCTGCTGATTCAGTGGGTGGGCGTGAAAGAAGGAAGAAGAAGAAAAGGCCTGTGGGACCGACTGCTTCAGGTGGCAGGTGTGGGTGTTTGTGTAACAGACAGGATAGCAGCTGCTGTGTTCCTATCAAGTATCTTTAGTTACACACAGAAGGCTCTGACACTAAACCAAAACCTGTGACACTGAAACATGATCGGCCTGGATCTTTTCACCCGTAGAGACAAACAAGGAAAGGCAAAAACTGGGTGCAGACGCGTGGATTTCAAAACTACATCAAACTTGATCGTGTCACACAGGCCTACTCTGTTTCAGCAAACTGCTTTTAGATTGCCTACTCATTTATTAATACTCTTCATATGTGAGAAAAGGAAAGAGCAATGGTAAGAGAGAGTTTAGTGCGTTTTCTCGAGGAGCACCTGTAAGCTGCTCTTGCATTCCCCGTCTTGGTCTTTGCCTCTATTTATTTATTCATTTGTTTTTTTCCACCTAACAATTCCAGAGGCCTTTTTGCTAGTGCTAGCTAAACAAGCACTGACCTGGAAATTACCACTGAGCCACAGAGATTCTTTATACTCGCTGCAAGTTACAAAAGATGACATTCTTTCACAGGAAAATGGTGTGTTCACTCTTCATGCAGCTTCAGGGTGACGAGCGCCGGCAGAATTATTTGGCCAGCTTTGCGGTACCCTGATCGGCCTGATGAAGACACAAACTCTTAAAATTTCAGTCAGTGGATGTCACATCCAGGTTTGAGGGTTTAAATATGGTGCTTGATATACATTAAGTCATGCAAGATGACAGTAACATCTCCGACCTTTGTGTGATTTATGCTTAAACCCTGAGGTGTGTTTAGGGTGATGCACACAGTGCAAAAGATTTGGAGTGAAAAACCAATGACAGCATGACGTTACTGGTCAGCTTTAAAGAAGAGGGAACTGGAGGAGCTAATACAGATGTTGCAGAGGGTTGCTAGTTTGTGGATGTCTTCTTGCAAACCTAATGTAAACAAAACATGCGCTTGATTGTGTGTCAGTATTAATGTGAATTTTATAGTGTATATTATTTCCAGTCGCTTTATATTCGTCTAGAAGATGTTGCCATCTAAGTATCTCGGTACTCTTAGAACGGCTCGTTTCTAATTTTGCTTAACCAGCTGATGGGCAGGAGCAAGCTAGCCAAGAAATTTCTCAAACACTATCTGGAGTGACAGAAGCCCAGGGCTTACAACTTTGCCACAGGTATATGCAGAGCACACATGTGTGGAAATCTACACAGTTAGCTGCCAACCTCTGTAAGGGATTGGTAAGCCAGAGCCTCAGTATACCTGGGGCAGTTCTTAACATGTGAGGTACTGTAAACAAACAGACAGATATACAAGGAAGCGATGCTGCTGCGGGGAATCGGCGCGCGTGTTTAAGGCTCTGGATTTTTGCGATGACAAGGGATTATGTGTATATTTGGATATGATTCTGTCAGCCAAGATGCCATCATGCATCTCCTGTATCAGCTACACTCACTTGAGGGCTGTACATTGGGCATAGCCATGTCACTTAAGGGTTAGCCCTGGGTTTTTGCTATTACAAAGGCAGTTCACTTGTTAATTAAGCATAAGCTATTATTGTTACTTCAACTACAATAACTATTTTTTCCATTTAATAGTTTTATCACTGTCATCGTCTGTTTTATGTGCTTCAAGCTACATTACTTAGCATGTTAAACTGCTTAACCTGATTACTGATTTTAGGGTAAGTGAAGTCAGACAGTAGAAAGAAAATATTTAAGTTGCTTCTTTGTACAGTATACTGCTGTAAACTTTGTTGTGTCATACAGTTTTGTGTATGGGTGTTCAGTGACTTTGAGTTTGTAATTGTAGCTTTTTCTGACTCCTACATCTTTGAGCTGTTCTCACTGAAATTGATTTAAAAAACAAACAAAACAAAACCTCAAATAACATCTAGACTTTTGCAGATAAACACAACACCCTACGTGAAAATTAAATCTAAGAATAGTGACCGATTTTGAAGAGATGTGTTTTAGCTATGCAGGTGCAAATACTTAAAAATCATGCAGCGTGCATGGTGTAACAAGAATTTTACCCGGCTGTTAACAGCAGTCCTTCGTTGTAGCTTATACAGGAAATGGATGTTAAGCTTCAAATGAAGACTGATGTCCATTTTGATGCAGCGTACAAATGTGGTCCTAACAAATTGAAAGTGTATGAAGGAGAAAGCTGTAATAAACACGGTTCAACAAAAGAGGTGGAGACGACTCTATTCATGCGCATCTGTAAAAATATTCAGCGTCCTTCTAACAAGCTAAATGTATTCCATAATCACCACCTCTTTCAGTAAAGCCTTTTCCTTCCTCATACACTTTTTGTCCTCCTCCTTTCTAATATAATGAAGCGAGTCTTGGACCTTCCTTTTAATTGCCGTTGACTCTGATGAGAAGAGTAAAGAAAAGAAAAGTAGCATTACATAAATTAATGTTTACAAAGAAAGGGGGTCCTGCAAAGCGATTCAGTCGCGCAGTTGGCTTTGTGTGCACGGCTTCCTTGAATTTCAGCAGAATGTTGTTTAGAGTAAATAAGGCGCTGTGGTAAAACGAGGGGTCTTATTTAGAGGGACTGATGAGCCACTGTAGAGCCTCTTCAGCCAGGGAAATTAACAGGCTGAATAGATGCTTAGACTTCTGTAGCTCTATAATGAGACTCCCACACTTGTTGTATTTTTGCTCTGACTGTACATTTACTCACATATCTGCTTTTTTTTAAATGACTGTTCACATAAAAAATAATAACGGCACACCAACCTAAATAATTTAATTCTATCTTTTATTTCTTGCTTGTGTTTTTATCATTATTGCAGCACAAGAGATTTATACCTCTTTGTTAAATAGGAAGGTGCGTCGTTAAAAAAACCCAAACCTTTCCTCCCTGAAGTGTACCTCGCTGCAGCTCTTAACTGCATGTTGCTTCAAGAGTTCACATTTTATATCCATCAGTGAGAGAATAGCAATCGCGTCCTTAATTCCTGGAGAGAGCCCACCAAATCTATGAGATTGTAGGAAGTCTACAACGAAGTGGAAAAGCTTGAGGCACAAATATATTTGGTCACATTGTATAAGTCCTAGCACTTTGTTTCTGTCGTGTCACTGGGACAGGCCCACCAGGTAATTAACAGGTAAACGACCAATAAAAAGCATGAATGCTGGTGACGGTGTAAACCACACAGGTTATGTTGTTAGCTTTACAAAGATTTACCGCAGAAGTCTGACTGTCCAGTAAGAGATTTTTAGTCCAACTTTCATGCCAGGCAAGTGTATCAGGAAATGAAAAGCAGTCTGTTTACTTCTTCCCAAACTGTCAGTCAGGGGACGCAAAGCTAAACTCCATGTTGCCTTGATTTCCACTGATGCAAAGTACGAGGTTAACATGCATAATTTCTTTCATCTGTTCATCTCTTCCCTGGATACATACATTACACACGAGGAACATGCTCAACAATCACGTCTCCTATATTAAGTGCACAGCTATATTCATAGTATAGATCGCTGTGAACACAGAGTAGAAAATAAGCCTCGTCTACTCTACAGAAACTCACTTTTTCTCTGGAGTTGCCAAGTATAGCACACTATAGCTTCATGTTGTGTTCAGGACCTTCCCTGCAATGCCTCCATAAAATGATATCGAAGCTGCATGTTCAGAAAAACCCTTTATTTCCAGTGTTTATGCTAATATTGAAATATCCATGAAAGGAAGAATTACAGTAAGATTTTACTTGAAGTTGAGACATTTGCAGCACGATATACTAAACAGCTCTGAGGTAGTGTTTGCTTATAGTACAGAAGTGAGTATTCCCTAGTGCCCATTATTAGTCTTCATCTTAATCTCATCATTTACTGTTTTCCTGTTATTCTGTAATTATAGACAGAACTAGATGCACTGAATATTTAGTGTTGCTGCTTTTGCCAGAAGTACTTGTTGGATGATATGGTAAATATTCATAATATAAATAATGTAAAACAAAAGTTAACTGTGGAGTCTTACATGTTATGTAGCCAGACTTTACTGCAGGTGGCAGCAACCCTCTCTCTGTGCCAGAAGTTGTAGAACAGCAAGGTGGAAAGTAAGACAGACTACAGTCCCAGTGCGTTTCTGTAGTGTTATAATCTAGGAAATGATTATTTGTATGCATGCTGCGTCAGAGTCAACTGGTCTAGAACCACAGAGCAATCCCTAACCACAAGAAACCTAACCTGCAAGAACAGAAGGTTTGAATAGTTTGACTGTTTGCATCAGTCTGTCATGCATTTCAAAACAACCCTTACTATTTTATGTGTAAATACAATAGACAATTTCAATACTGCTATGCAATCCTTACTTATTAGAAGGGTGTAATTATTCTGTCTTTGTCTTTTGTAAAACTAAAAAAAATGTGTTGGTTTGCAAAGACTGATGCATTCCAGGTCACTGAGCATGTGCCATTCCACTTTTCCAAACCCTTGCTTGTAATAATTTATGACCTTGAAACCAATCATGATTGTTTATGCTTGGACTAATTTTGTAGGGATCCATTCAACCAGAAAGTCCTTTCACCTGTGTCATCCCAGCAAATATTCTTCGCTCGTCTCCTCTTTTGGATCAAAATAATTGCACAGAAACACAAACACACAGAGACGCTGCATAGTCGCTCATGCCTGCACAAATGGAGGAAGTCAAACGCTTGTTTCCCTGCTTCTAACATTGCCATATTTTCAGTGGCTGCGGCTCACCATAGTAAATATCTTTATTCCCCACTGAAATGACCTGTTCAGTCGGACACTAAAGCTGCCACACTATCGTATAACTGCTGCCGTTCCCAAACAGGAGCTCAGTGCGATGCATTTTCCAGTTGATGTTTGTTCTAAGCGTGTGATTGTTTCGTGAGATCCTTCCTGGTTTTTAAAGAATACAAACCCTCTGCTTTCATGAGCTCTTTCCCCTTTCGGCCTCTTCAGCGCAGCTTGAGGCTGCTGGGCTGGCAGCGTGTCGTTGTTCCATAAGCGTCTCACATATAGATTGCAGGACTTTGCATTAGAAATGGGACTCCTGGGACTCTTCCCAGGATTCAGGTTCAGCTTAGCTAAAGTTATTCCCTGGAGTCTGCGTGTCTAAATGTTTGTGCGCTGTTGTGTTGTTGTTTTTTTAACTAGCATTTTCTCTATTACGAACCACTCAAGTGGTGAATACAACTCATTTATAGTAATGGAATATTTATCACACATTCAGCAGTTTTTACACGACAGATGTCGTCTTTCACAGCGTTGGGCCGGCGTAGCAGGTATTTTCTTTTTTTAAAGGCTGTAATCTGTAAGCCTTGCATTTTGTCTGCCTTGCTTTTACTAGCCCCATGTTGACAATTGGTCTGCAGCCCGATCTCTGATATACCCAAAGGCCATGTGAGCTGGCCATAAACTTGCTGTGTTATAGATGTGCATCGATTGGTCAACAGATCTTGATTGGCCTGTATCCTGTAAAACACAGCTCAAATGTGAATGCTTTTATTAAGCGCATTAGTAATAAATGTACAAAACTGAAAATGAGCCATGCTGTTGACTTTATTATTATTATTATTATGAGTTTTTTCTCCTTGTATACGTGGTTATGTTTGCAGGTGGACTGGGCCTGGCCACCATTGCGGTGACTCTAGGCTTTCATAGCTTGTCTTCAATGTTTAGGCTGCCCAATTTTATATTGCATTTACCATCATATTCCACAACGCGTGTTTATGAGATCTGCTTTCTTGTAGTTATGTTTTATTGATTAATCCACACGTCCCTTCTCTGCTGCTGGTCTTGTTGTCTATTTGTTTTTTTAATTTCTCATTTAGTTTTGCTTTTGCTTGCCTCTGTCTAGCCAATTTAAAAACAACATAGCACTGCTGAAGAATTTCTATCTCTGAGTGTTTGAAAGAAAGGGAGAGGTCCCAAGGAACTATAGCAGCCCCTGACCTTTACATTTCTCTCTTTCATTTCCTTTTGAGTTTCTTCCTGCCTGTCTTTTTAGTTTTTGATGAAGTTGTGCTAATAGATGTGCCCTTTTTCCTTCCTTTTACTCAAAGCCAGTTTCAGATACGCTCGTGACTGATCCCACAACCCCTCGCCATTTAGCACAAACACACTTCAGTGTACCTCGCCTCTAACCGAGTGTCAGCTTGTACAGGCCGTGGCTGCTTTGAAGATAAGTGAGTGTAGCTGATAGATGGATGGTTTTGTTGGACGGCAAGTAACAGTGAACTTAACAGTGAAGTTAATTCTGGTACATTAACACTGATGAGAAATTTCAAAATAACAGCACAGAGTAATGTCCATGTTTGCGCATTGACCAGATTAAAGACAAATCATGCAGTTTGCCATTCCGCTGGGTTGGATTTGCTCTGATTATATCCAAAACACTGATTCATTTGGAAAGCAGTCGTCATTATCCTATATTACAATAATAATACCAGAGATTGATAAAGAGAGCCTGTGTAATCTAAAGTTGGTGTAAATGCAGTTAAAGACATCAGGCTTATCATTCAGGCGCAGTAACAGAGTATTGCTGCACTGTATGGAGTGTCTGAGCTGGAATAGATCGCTCATGGACACTCGTCGGTCTTTAAAAGGTCAACCTTACATTTGGCAGTTAACTTCGGGTGGGCTCTGTGGGACTTTGCTCTCAGGTTTCCCCGCGTTTGATCTCCTCCAGCTTCACCCCTGTGCTGTCTTTTCTCTCTCCTTCTTATAAAGATGTTCTTTTCACAGTTTCGCTGAATCCTTCTTTGCTTTTCCTCCCTCTTCGCTCTCTCTCTCAGCAACATCTCCTACAGGATCCTGTTCCACTACATTAATGGCTTTCATTTATTTTAGTTTGTCTGCAGTCAGATCCCTTAGGCCCAGAGTTAGCTGCTGTTTTATTTATATTGTTTGTGTTTTGACAGTTGTTTTGGGTAAACTTTGCAGATGTACTTATTCACTCAGGGAAGGCTACATTCTTCATCAGAGTAACAGCCTGTGCTGTCAGTCAGCACAGATCCATATCCTGCTGCTGCTTGGATGAAACACGTGGGGACATAAATATGGAACGATGAATAAAACATATATTGAAGCAGCTCAAACGTATGTAAGGTAAAGTTTTAGGCTTCGATATCCATCCTGGAATTGAAATTAGGACAGTGACCATCCGTGAGACTGAATTATTCTGTGTGTAGAAGTTTGTGGAAGTGACACATAAATGAAGTGGAAGATTAGATACATTTGGCCTCACATTCGCACACACACCGGTTCACATCTTAATTACTGAGGCTTGATGGGTACTTAACCTTGCCCCTTGCTGCTTATGCTAATGCAGAGAGGTCAGGAGTGTGCCGAGTGGCTGGCTCGCTGTCAAATCAGCCAGAAACAACTGTCGGAGTGGAGATGAGAGGATGAGGGAGACAGGGGCAAGGACAAGCCAGATATAGGAAAGGGAAGAAGGGACACACCTGACATGTTGGTAAGTTTATGTTTTGGACTTTGCTTCCCCCGAAATGCATCGAATTCAAATCACGCTAAACTGCCAATGTGTACATCTCACATACACAAATCTCCTCACCACTCTTACCAGTATGACCTCATCCTTTAAGCAACATGCTTGTAAAGGAGCATATGGCTGGCTCTGTGTGTGTGTGTGTGTGTGTGTGTGTGTGTGTGTGTGTGTGTGTGTGTGTGTGTGTGTGTGTGTGTGTGTAATGAGCTCATCCTCTCCCCCACTATGTAGGGCTGAGGATGTTGAGCAGCAGGGAGAGTCATTGAGAGGACACAGTTACACTAGCGTTATACTCACCATGTTTGCAAGTATGCCAGGGGTCTGTTTGTATCTGTCCTTCAAAATCGGAGGGTGTGCGCAAACTGGACACCAGCACTTAGGGCTGTGCGATATGACTAAAATCTCATATCCCGATATAACACATTTATCGCCCCGGCAATGATATATATCACAAAATTTTTACATCTCCTGTAAATTCTGTGAATCTCGGGCAACTTGACTTGCGTGAAGTGTTTTCAGCTGGACGTCGTGTAACTGGAGTCGAGTGTTAAATAAGTTGAAACAGCCGCAACTTTCTTGGTGAGTATTTATTACACGGTGTGCTGCGGGGAAAAGCCTGTTCTAAGGTTTATGTTTTAGCACCTGACGGCTCTTTTTAGCTTCTCGTCTGTAAACACTCTACATGCTATTTCATGTGATTCAGATTTTGAAAAATCTCAATAGGGTCTTCAGCTTAATTGTGAAAGGTTTATGTGGAAAATAAACAAGCGGACGGTGGAGACACGCAATGCTTTTACCGCCGTTGTTGCTAATGACAACATGTAAAAACAGTCGCTTGTCCGTCCGTAGTGTGGTTATATTAAATATAAGAGAAGGATAGAAGTATAAGAAATCCTACAGTTACCATCAAACAGTGAAAAAATATTGCTGTAAACAGTTTATTTTGCGACACCACGAAACAAACAATAGCATAAAATGAAACGAAATATGTTTTTATATCGTCATCCGATATATATCGTTATATCGAAGAGCCCTACCAGCACTCTGTGCTGGTGTCCAGTTTGTTGCGACTCCATGTACTTATCCGTGCAACCTCTACACTACGGCAGCACCAACAACTGTAGGCAGGCTAGAAAGAAAGAAGTATAATACAAAACCACAAACTATAGTGGATGTGTTTATGTATAGATGGTTTTTCCTCCACATCGAAAGGAGCCAGCTGAGGTGGTTCGGACATCTGACAAGGATGCCTCCTGGGCGCCTCCTGGGTGAGGTGTTCCGGGCATGTCCCACCGGGAGGAGGCCCCGGGGCAGACCCAGGACACGCTGCAGAGATTATATCTCTCGGCTAGAGGATAAGCTGGAGGAGGTGGCTGGGGAGAGGGAGGTCTTGGCTTCTTTGCTTAGGCTGCTGCCCCCGTGACCCGGCCCCAGATAAAGCAGAAGAAGATGGATGGATGGAAGGTTTTTCCGTCAGCATCAGCTCCTTGTGCACCTCTAGACCACTTCTAGTGGGATGCTACAGTTCTTTGCACTTGCACATGTGTGACTGTGATGATACCATGGAAATCAAAGTTGTGTAGAGAAGATGTGGCAAACTCATCTTAATATATCTGGTCTGATGTGACCAGATATATTCAAATATATGGTATTATGTTCTTTCCTTGGGGTCATATTGCCCATGCTACGTTTTCTTGAAACATCCTAAGGTTAAAATAAAATTAAAATTAAAGTGCTGCCATTTGGCAAGACTGAATGAGATCGAGTGGGCCTTGCAGATGCACAATGTGCTCATAGGAAGGAGCAAACCAACAATGGCAGACACACTGGAACTGTTGCAGAACCACACAAGGAGAAGAAAGTTTGAATCGGTCTTTGATTTTTAAGTCTGAGTCACAGAACTTTGTGATAATTTCTGCCTAATGCACAGACTCCTGGCTTTCATTCTTGCTCTGACTAAGAAACCTCACTAGATTGGCGTCTAGGTTTTAGTGCCTCTGATAATTGTTCTGGTTTGATCTAGACAATGGAAATACACATTAAATGTTTCTGTGGGAGGTGGTGGCTATCTTGTTGACCATAGCAGTGTGTAGGATAGTGGTCTTCTGTTCAGGTCAACACAAAACTTCATATAAGCCCAAAGTGTTCATTGTTCTTGACAATGACAATAAATAAATACTACTAAAAAAAAAAAATCTTCTTTTTTTGGGTTGTATGGAAGCCCCAAACGCAATTTCATTGTTCTTGACAATGACAATAAATAAATACTACTAAAGTGACGCTACATATGCTATGTTAAAAAGCATTTCGTAAAAAGGATAAAGATCGATACCTTTTGTTTCGATCTTAGTCCCACAGGTGGGAAACCAATTTTCCACCTGTGGGACTAATAAAGGTCATCTCATCTTATCTTTGCCATTTTTCTTGTTAACATAACCATTTTCAAATGAGTAAGAATTAAGGAGACTTCAGCATATTACCTCCGTTTATATGATGTCACTACATCTCAGCGGCTGCTGTAATCCACTAAGGAAGGGCCTCTCTTTCACTTCAGGTTTTGTTGTGACAAAGTTGAAGAGGCCTTTATATAGGTCATGCACTGCGGTCCATCCAGTGCCTTAAGTTATTTTAATGTCATATTCATAGCAGAGACATCTCCCAAGTCAACCTGATCAAGTCACTTGGACATTTAGTCTGGTTTAATTTGACTGATTCACTGTGTCTACTGAGCTGTTAAAAACCTGTATGTACAGCACAGCACTCTGTACCATGCATACATATCACAGAGGTCATACATGTATGCATAGAATATTGTGCACTGATGGCATTGCCAGCCAGGACCATGTGTATGCATTGTATCGTTGAAGCATGTGGGTGTTCAGTGTGTGTGTGTGTGTGTGTGTGTGTGTGTGTGTGTCTGTGCGTGTGGTCCTGAGGCAATGGAGAGTGGTGACAAAGAGTTGACAGAGGGCCGTAGAGATTTAGGGCGAGGTGCCAAAGAAGTCAAAGAGAAACGTACACACACACACACACACACCTCGTCGTCTGATCTTGGGGGACATCTGCTCTAGTCCGGGTCACTGGCAACGAGCGCTTGGTTGGGCTCAAAAGTATCACCACGGCAACCGCATCGCATAATCCCATTCCGTCCCATCCCACCCAGGAACTGCGTGCGGCGTGATTGGCCCGTTCCCCCTGGGGCACTGAGGCGGCGACTCAGGCGCTGTCTGCTTACTCGCTGTGTCAGCTATGGCTCCGAGTCTGTGTGCAGAGAGCGAGCAGAGCATTAAAGGAACGTTTGGCGCATTTTGGCAGGAGACGGTGTGAATTATGCAGACGCACCCCTACTGTGAGTGTGTCTGTATGTGCGGCGTTGCCAGTGTGGGAAGAACAAGCTACTCTAAACAGATACCAACTCTTTTGTCCGGGCTTTTCTGACTCACTTAACCTAGTCATGAAAGTTTGTCTGCCCACCTTTTTTTTTTTTCTGGTGTCAGAAAACTCTCTTTCTTTACCTTTTCCTAGAATTTATATACAAGCATTATATAACACTAAATATACTGGACTCAAATTCCCTTGTATGTGCACTGTGTACCTGTTTTTCCAGTTAAACAGATTCTGGTTCTGAAACTACACCGCCTAATGCCAGCAGCTTCTTATAATCAAATAATGACAAAAGTCCTTAATCTTTGCTTTCATCTTTTTTTCTCCTCCATCTCTTCTCTCATACAAACTTTAGCTTTTATCAGTCCCCTCATTTCTCATACACGAGACAGATTAAACTGGCTTTGAATTGCGATGTCTACCTTCACAGATCTTTCTCCCATCACACCATGCTCTCCCACCCCCACCCTCCCCACCTTCATCACTTTCTTTGTTTTCCTGAAGAATCAAACAGTCTAAATTAAAACACAGCTGACAGTTCTGCATCCAGTTTCATTGCTGCTCCTTGCTGCCTACTCCTATGATTCCTACCTCACTTACAAGCATCCCCCCTGCCCCCCCTTCCGTCCCTCCCTCTCTACCTCCCTCTTTCACTCCAGCTGTCAGGAGGCTTCATTATTAAAGATTCATTGCAGAGTCTGGGCAGCTCTTCCAAAAGCTTTTGTCAGACAGACCGAATGCCTTAAATCTCACTGTCACTAACTGGATGTGACATAAAGACTTGCATAAATCCACATGCACACTCACAAATACACACACACAATTTCCTTCTGGTTTGTTTCACGAATTCACTACCTCGCTGCTTTTTAATTCAGATTGTCTTATCAGTGTGGATTTCTAAAGCCTTGTTAAGTGTTTTACCAGTTATTAATCAATATTGTAAATATTTGACATGCAACATGAAATGTTTGACATTGCTTTGTTTTGTCAATATTGGATTTTCTGCATTACCAATTTAAGTAGTATAAAAAACACATATATGTTCACATAATGTACCTTAGTTAATGTGAAAAGGAAAAATGGTGCCTTTGTTTACTAGTTTGTTTCCACCTCAGGTGTAATGCATGCTTTGCTATATGTGCTTCATACTAGGGTTGGGCGATTGGACGAATATATCGACTATCATCGATAGTTTTTACAAGGGCGATTTATTTATTTGCCCATGAGTAAGTTTGCTAATAATGATGGAGCTAATTGCAGCAGTCAACAGAAAAAAAATTAATAGCACTGTTTTAACAGCACTCTCTTACATCTGCGTCCTCAGAGTGCGCTCAAATGCTTGTTGATGGAGCTGCAGAAGCTGGTGATAGTCTAGCATACTCAGCCGGATGGTGGACACATGCATGCTCATGCAAGTTAGTCGTGTTTTTCTGTACTTTGCTCGCATTCTACGTCTGCACAGGCGGCACACCACTTTGGTTACATCCATAGGTTTACCTGTTTCATCCGGTTTAAAGCCAAAGAAATCCCAAATTGGCGACTTTATATTTTTTTAGTGCTGTCAGTATTTACACGCCGTCATCACGACTAACGCGATTAACAATTAACCCGTGTGGAGCGCAGATTGAGTCAAAATCCCTGAAATGGCAGTTTGTCAAAATTTTGTTCATTCTGCGCTCCAGATGGGTTGAGAGTAGGGCTGCCACAAACGATTATTTTGATAGTCGACTAGTCACCGATTATTCTTGCGATTAGTCGACTAATCAGATTATGCATCCATTGGACGTAAAACGTACAGATTATTGCAGCAGCATGCATCTGCTCTTATATAACTATCATTAGCTTACAGCTTTAAGTGTTTAAGGTATGTGAAACTAAAAATAAAGACAAGATGATAGTTTATTAAACTTTTAATGAAATTTCAAGTTTGAAGCCACCCGAAAACAAATATAACAAAATAGCATTTTGTGCTCAGTCCTCACAACTATATTGAACTTTGGGACTATATAGTCAGTATAGCAATCTACACGAGATTATTGTTCATAGCCAGGAAAGTTAGCTTTTCTACATGTTCTGCAGAAAGGCTTGCTCTCTTTTGAGAGCAGATGTTCCCTGCTGTGGAGAAGATCCGCTCCGATGGGGTGGAGGTTGCAGGAATGCACAGAAAAGATTTAGCTAGCTTTGATAGTGTGGGGAAACGTCCCTCATTTTCGCTCCACCATTTAAGAGGATCATCCTTTTTAGAAACTGTGGCTTCTTTAAAGTACAGCTGAACTTCACTTCTCACAACTTGGACATCTTGGTCCTCCTTAGATGCTTCTTCCTCATTGTCACCCTGACTGTCTGTGTCAGACTCAAGGAGGTTGTCCAGAGCAGTCTTTTCAGTTCTACCTGAACCATTGGCTGTCTGCACTTTTGCATGCTCATGTGTCCCAGCATTTGCTTCTTTGACAGCAAGCACTTCAACAGTCCCTTGCACTCTGATGACATCTTCAGGAGCCAAAAACGTCAACTTTCTGTATCTGGGGTCCAAGGCAGCTGCGAGAATAACAGAGTTTTCTTTGTCTGCTGAGAAAGTACATATACTCCCCCATCTCTGTGTTATGCCTTTTTCTGCACTGGCAATGAAAGATTTTCCTGAGCCCGTCTCCAGTTGGCTTTGGTGTACAGCCCGTGTCAGCCCTTTGACCACCTGTGGAAGACCTGAAACCGTTGTGTACTTCTGTCCACTAAGGTAAACAGTAGCAGTCTCAAAAGGTGCCAAACCTTGCTTCAGTTCTTCAAGCAGCACCCACTGCTCTGGCTTCAAGTCGAAGTAGTGTTTCCCCCTTGGCGTTACCTCGGGATCTGAAAGAGTGGCAGTGAGAGGCCAGCGCTGTTCGAGGAGTCTTTCTATCATGTGGAATGTACTATTCCATCTTGTACTGACATCTTGGATCAGTGTATTTTTCTTCACATTCATTTGCTCCTGTTTCATTTTTAGTCTTGTACTAGCCAGCTCGCTTCTCTTAAAGTGCTCCACTAGCTGCCTAGCAGCACCTAGTGCTCTGCTGATGGTGGTTTCTTTGAGAGCAGTATTGACTATGAGCTGGAGTGTGTGTCCAGCACAGCGGATAGAGGCCCATCCATGTTTTTCTTCAAGAAGTCGCATTGCTGCCACCATATTGGAACCACTGTCATGTACTACTGCTTTTATTTTGGCAGGCAAGATGTCAAACTTTGTTAGCACCTCTTCCATCCATGTCATTATATTGGCACCAGTATGCCTCTCCTCAAGAGGCATGGTATCAAGGATGAAGCTCTTCATCTTCCAATCTTCACTCAGGAAATGGCAAGACACACCAAGGTAGGCCTCTGTTGCACGACTGGTCCAGACATCAGCAGTCAGGGTGAAGAAACCTTTGACACCACCAAGGGTCTGCTTTACCTAAAGATATGAGATGATTTGGAACAATAGTAAGCATTAGGGAAATATATTACAGTATATTTTTTCATTATTAATAATGCTTGTCAGTTTATGCATTAAGATTTGAATTTACCAATTGAATAATTCAGTTACATCAAATACACTTACGTATGTTAAACAATAAACATTCAACATATCAGTAAAAAAAAACAAACAACAACAACAACTTTCCATTACATGCTTTAACCAAGATTAATTTATTGGTTCCTCAGTCAGCAAGCTCTATATTATTTCATCATGAAATGTATTAAATTCTAATACAAATTGCTATTTTGTTTTGTGGTGTGAGAGAGTGGAGAGAAAGAGAGACCAACCTTCTCAAAGGTAGCATCATATTTCTTTTCCATCAATTTGGTGAAGTGGGATCGGCCTGGTAGGTAGTTATCATGGTAATGTGGGTTGAACTGCTTGATCATCTCTTTGAAACCTTGATCATCAACCATAGACAGGGGTCTCATGTCCGTCACCAACATGTTCAAGATTGATTCAGTCAGGACATCTGCTTGCTGAGGTGTACATGTTGTTGGCTTGGTGACAAAGTCGTCCATTGAAGACGAATGTATTTTTTTTAGCAGTCCTGTAATGTTAACAGCTATTAATATAAGCAATAATAAGTAGTGCTCTCAGCGTTAATCTCGTCAATACGATGTTAACGCGGCAAATCCCCGTTAGAGCGAAAACGCGGTGCGAGGGCTGCATGGCACTGACTAACGGGGATTTGCCGCGTTAATGCGGTTATGGCGTTAACATCATACTAACGAGATTAACACTGACAGCACAAATAATTAGCAGCTTGCTGTTTACAATAATGTTAGCAGCTAACTAGCCAATTAGCTTACCGAGACGACTGTACCACTTCGTCGTCGGATGCCACGACGTGCTTCCTTTTTAGATGCTCGTGCATCGCCGTTGTACTGCCATGGAAGGCAAGTTCCATTTTGCAGATTTTGCATTGGACCTTCTTTTCTTTTGTTTGGTCAAAATGCTCCCAGACTTTCGAGTTCCGTTGCCGAGTAGCCATGATAACGGAGACTGCTTCTTCTTCTTCTTCTTCATCTTTGCCGTTTAACGGTATCCTTGTAGGTGCATTTCCGCCATCTTCTGTTTCAGTCCGTTATTACACTCTTAAATCTTACTGTTATTCCTGCACCTTTCAGGATTTTACGGCATTTAAACGATGTGTCGACTATTAAATTAGGCGTCGACGATTTTGATAGTCGACGTAATCGTGACTAGTCGACTAATCGTGGCAGCCCTAGTTGAGTGTTAAAAATTTTAATCGTGATGACCGCGTTTAAGGTGCGTTAACAGTCGCCCATTGGCGATTGTTGGGCTGATGATTGGAAAATTTTTACATATTCCCTTCAAGTTCAGATCATGTAATGATGAAAAACCCAAGAGCTACATCTCAGAAGCTACAGGCTGCAGTTAGCATGATAAATGTGAAAGTTCAGTACAGTTACGAGGATAAAGCCAGTTCTTTCTAAAAAGAACACGGCAGCATTGCTAAGGTTTATGCAGTTTCATTTGAAGAAACCACAAGATTTCTGGAATGATGTACTTTAGACATATGACAGTGGAGATATTTGTCCATGTTTGTAAAAAAACAAGCACAGCGTATCAGCCAACCTCATGCTAACTGTTCAGCACGGTCATGGAGGGATAAGGATTTGGGCTTGTTTTGCAGCCACAGGGCCAGGACACTTTGCAGTCATGGCGTCGACTGTGAACTCTTCTGTTTAGCCTCCAATTATTCAAATTGGAGGCTAAAGCTTGGCTGAAATTCAGTCTTACGTCAGGACAATGATCGCAAGCACAGCAGCAAATCTATAGCAAAACGTGTGAACATGGAAAGAATAAAGGTGCTGCAGTGGCCAATCAAAGACTAGACCTGTATGTTTTTGGGCTCAGCCATTTAGCGACTGAAATAATGATGTTCTCAGCTTCATATACTGAGCATTTTCTCACCTAATAACTTGTAGCAGAGTCAATTTGCATGACAGGGCAAATTGCAAGTACAATAAACTCACAACATTAGTTTTTTTAAATTAATTTTTAAGTTTCACGTAGATTTATTTCATAGATGTGCACAATTTACTTTTATTTAAATCCACACTTTAAATAGATTTTTTTCCTGTAATTTATTTATAAAGTTTGACTTTAAGATTTGGGTATCAGAAGAATTTGGAGGTTTGTTTCATATGCTAGAACATACAGACAGGTTTTTATCACTGCATGCAGTTGATTTTGCTTGTTTGCACTGTTGTCAAGCCGTTATCCATTAATGACTTAGGAGCACAGTAGCCTTACGTGCAAAGATGAATGCAATTAGCTGGGAACATCTTACTCCAGCAATGATTTCAAAAGCTGTTTTCATCAGCTACAGATCAAAATGCCTCTGGACCTTCAATCAGTCAGAGCAAAGAAATGTGCCATGTAGGGCTGAGGTGACAATGTAAAAAGCCTACAGTGTGGTCATTATATCAAACACGCCTCATTTTAAATAAACAGTGGTGATTGGCTTGGCAAAGGCTTGTGGAAATCTGTTTTAATGGGTCGGGGGCCAGATGCATTCTGCCAAATGAAGCATAAGCTTGGATTCATCCATTTCCCAAGCTATCGGAAAGTATTTACTCCCACTGAAAATTGCATTAGAATATGTCAGGCTAAGAAATTTTCTAGTGGAGATCAAAAATTACATGCACACAGATGGTCGGAGGGGAAGACTTTAGCACATATGATATGAAGGAGTCATTTTAATTTTAACCGTTGAGGTTCTAAAATAAGATGTTCATCTTCAAAAGGATCCAGAGGATATATTAACTGTATATTTTTGATCATAGTTTTTTTTCCTGGGTTAAATCAGAAAGTGAAACAGAAAAACAGTAGTGTTTGTCATATATTACAGTTAACCTGCTATTCTATGCTTATTTCTCTTTTTGCTTTTGCACAGAAAAGCCCAGGAACAGCAGAAAAAGGTGGTAGTAGCAGGATGCGTTCCCCAGGCCCAGCCGAGGATGGACTACCTCAAAGGTCTCAGCATCATTGGGGTACGTGCACTTTCTGTGAACATCTGTGTATTTTGACTTGGCTGTATTAAAGGTGCGTCTCTTTATCTTCCTTTGTGTCCGATGACGAGTACAGACGGACACGCTTTTCGAGACTGATCGGGATGTCATTCACGGGGCAGCTAACCTTGCTCTGTCTTGGGCTCATTCTCTTCAGGCAGAACATTTCCCAGTCACAAATGTTCTGCATGAAAAGGAAGATCGGGTACATTAACTCCTGTACTATGGGGAGGTGTTATGGGTGAACAGAGACGGAGCTAGGAAAGGACACGTCAGTGATTCCTCAGCATAGACTGCTTCCTTTAAAGGTGGCATGGGGGCAGTCTAGCCTCTAGTTACTTTTGCTACTAGTATTAATATATTTTAGAGAGTACAAGCGGCAAACAGACAAATATGACAATAAATACATTTTAACTTGTTACTTGTTTAAACTGAGCTATTCTGCTTTGGTTACCAGCCACTGGTGAGTGATTGGAGTGCATAACAAAGAGATACAGAGCAGATGAATTATTCTGTTTCACCTTTGCTGTCACAGAAAGGAACTAATGGATATGTCAAGCCTGTTGTTGGTTAATAGCTAAATGAGTGTTCCTCATTGAATAATTGATTCAGTTCGTTGTTTGTTTGCTTTTCAGCACACTGCCACAGTGCAGCCTGGACAAAATCATCCTAACACTTCTATGCCTAACACATATACACAGTGGCCACTTCATTAGTTACACCTGTTCAGCTTCTTGTTAATGCAGACAACTAATTACCCGGTAACATGGCAACTATTGAGCGCATTGAGGCATGTAGACGTCAAGACACAGTGCTGAAGTTTAACCTGAAAGGTGCTTCACGTGACCTTGAATGTGACCTGGTTGAGAGTGCCAGTCGAGATAGTCTGAATATTTCAGAAACGTCTTATTTACTGGGATTTTCCCACACAACCGTCTCTAGGGGTTTACAGAGAATAATCCAAAAGCAGGAGAAAAAGAATGAGTGGCAGCTGGTAGGAAGGCAACGGTGAATCAAAAAACCCAAGGTATGCAGAAGAACGTCTCTGAATGCATAACATGTCTAACCTTGAAGCAGATGGGCAGTGCCATGAGAGCTCCTGTCAGCTAAGAAAAGAAAAGTGATGCTACGATTTGCACACGCTTACCAAACTTCATATGTTAGTGTCAGAAGTTGGAGTAAAGAACATGTAAACATGGATCAGTGCACACTGTGTAACAAACCCAGACATAAATATATGAGAATGCAGAGTCCCTCTGTATTCCCACAGTGGAACATGTAATGATAGTGGCAGTTGGTGGGTTATGCAAATTGGATGCAAATACAAGTTCAGAATTTGTGTATAGTGATTGCACCAACGGCCAGATAAGGAGTGTAGTTAAAAATAAATAGGCGGGCCTTCCTGTTGGATTCATTTTATGTGACCTGTGTGCGTATTGCCAGCTTTTCTGAGTGGTGTTTTATTGCTGTTGTGCTGTTTTGTTTGAGGTTGCTGTTTAATGACTGCAAATGTATTGTGTGAGCTTCATAGACAGTCACGCAAGACTGCAGTGTTTCGCTTTTCTTAACTAGACTTGTCGCATCCTGTAACTGCCATGCATCGCACACCTACGCACACCTACGCAGCGCTGGTTAACTAATCAGAGGATCGGAATGGGCATGCAAAGCTGTGAGCAGGAAATGTCACACCTCAGTATTTATGGTCCTGTTTTTTAAAAATATACAATTTTAATTACTTTATCGAAGGTTAATCCAAATACTATGGATGTCGCATTAGTGCTTGTCATTAAGTTATGGTAATAGAACGACAAACCTTAAAATAAAGCTTAAGCACAGGCAGAAATGTATGTCGTCCAGTAGACCTGTGACTGCCTTTTACATGCAACAAATGTGCTGAATATATCAGTATTTATCCTTTTCTTTCTATGGGTACAATGGAGGATTTAAAAACAGCCAAAGTTGAAAAGTGCGATCTAAATTAATAGCTGAAATGCACACCTGAGTTTTACTCTATGTAGGGACGCCTGCTGCTGCTCTGAATGGGCCCAGATTGCTTGACCATTACACTGAAAAAGGTTTTACTCAGGCATGTGGCATGCAAGTAACTGCTTCCTGCAAAGCACAGTGTGAATCTGAGTGTGTGTGTTTGAAAGGAGGCTTATTTTAAGTGATGGGCCTGAAGGCATTGAGAGCCAGTGCCAAGGGCCAGTGTAGAGTGAAAGTGAAGAGAATTCGAGGTGTGAGGGATGCTGGGAAGAGCGAAAGGAAAATAACAGCAGAAAAATGACCAGTTTTTTTCCCCCCTGTCACTACTTTAGTATTCTGTTTCTTTCTTTCTTTCACTCGTTCTGCTTCCTTTCCTCTTCATGTAATATCGGTTGGTAGATAAGTAAAGTTTGAACTCCTCGTTTAATATTCTGGCTCTTTTAGTATCCAGATTACCCTACTTAAAGTCTGCCTGTTATTAAACTGTGGCCTGTGGGGGCCTTGTTTATTCTCTTTATTAGTGCGGTGGTTCATTATAGTAGCCATTAGCAGAACTGCAGGATTTGTTTTCTATGTGAGACAATGAGGAGAAAAACACAGCTATGGACTTGGGTAATGCTTTATTGTTACCTATGTGGTCGGATCTATCACAGAACGTGTTTGTCAGTACATGCACAATAAACACTCAGTGGCATTTAGGAAATCCATATTCCTTAATCCTGCCTGGTGATTGTAGCTTTTTGCGCTTGTTTGTCTCTGCTCTTATTGCATATGGCCTTTGTGTATATTTGCATATCCACCTTGTTTAAATGTGGATCAGAGTATCAGTGTGTCTGTGGGTCGTCAATATCAGGGTTCTGTTTGACTGTGAAGACTTGGGTTTTCAGGATCAATAAAGTTTTCTCTTGTTTCTTTGTGTTACAGGTCCAGCAGATTGATCGAGTGGTGGAAGTAGTGGACGAGGCTGTTAAAGGTATTTTACCACAGAAAGGCACACACACACGCATTCTTGTTTTACGGTCTTTGCGTGGTCTTTAACGTAATGCTAACCACCGCAATTAAACTCAAAACGAAGGTCCTCTAACACAAATCCATATCCCGACTACAACACAAAACAAATTTGCACTTATGCATGGAAGGAATAAGATCCAAGGATGTATTATTTTATCCAACCATCCATCCATCCATTCGCTTCCACTCATCCTTTGGCAGGGTCACGGGGGGCACTGGAGCCTATCCCAGCTGTCTTAGGGCGAGAGGCGGGGTACACCCTGGACAGGTCGCCAGTCTGTCATAGGGCTAACACATATACACACATAACCGTTCGCACTCACATTCACTCCCGCATTCATACCTATGGGCAATTTAGACTTTCCAACTAACCTATCCCCACTAAGTGCATGTCTTGGGACTGTGGGAGGAAGCTGGAGGACCCGGGGAGAACCCACGCAAACACGGGGAGAACATGCAAACTCCACACAGAAAGGCCTAATGGTGGAATTGAACTCAGGACCTTCTTGCTCATGCTAACCACCGCGTGTATTATTTTAGTCTCTCCACTTTTACTACCTTACTACAGTCTACTTGACCAGTAAGAATCAGAGTGTATCACACTGCATCAGAAGAGCACATAATCAAATGCTGATGACTTAATATTATACTAACACTGTTAAAAAAATCAAAAATTATTAGCTATAATAGTGTTAAGGTTGTTAAAAAATGTAGTATTTTCCAAAGTGAATGGAAAGAGCATGCTTTTTATGTTGTCATGGTAAACTAAAAACAACAAAAAACAACAACATTTGACTAAATAATTGTTTTAAATGTGTATTTTAAAGCAAAAGTCTTCAGCTTTTGTTGAAACCGATCTAACTGTCTGAGCTGCTTCTTAAATGATCCTCTCTGTCTGAGCAGCTCACTGACAGACACACATGGCAGTTATAGGTCATCCGTTTAAACTGTTAGCGAACCACCACACTTAGCTGTTTAATGACGGTCAGAGAGAGTTTACAGTGTGAGTGAGTCTAGTCAAGCTGTCATACACCCCCAGCTGTTCTCTAATAAAGAACAGATTGAGTTTACACTGTGTGTGTGTGTGTGTGTGTGTGTGTGTGTGTGTGTGTGTGTCTGAGTGACTACTTTGCACTGCAGGGTTCACTCTAATGAAGGACAGCTGAACTAAGGCTTAATTTTACAATGTGTCATCAAGCCTAAACTGTGAGCCTACACACAAGCTCACAGTCACACATCTACTCTGTGACTTTTATTCCCCCTTTCTTCTCTGTGATTTGCTCATTCTGTCTTTTTTTCTCCCCATTTCTTTCTCCCACCCTTCCTACATCTTTTGATCTCTTCCCTTCCTCTCTTTCGCCTCTCACCCCCCGTTTCTTTCCCTCCCCTTTTCCTCCCACCATCAGCCCCTCCATAGAAACTAATTTCCCCAGTATCATTACTGTTCTTTATGACCTCGTATAAACTGAGAGCTGTTATTTCGTCTCAGAGGCCTTGGCATAAACCTTAAAGCTGGGGGATTTGCCTATCGTAATGGCTACTAAAATACTTACTTCAATGAACTGCTAATAGATACAGGTCTTTGCTGTGCCAAAATTGCTTGCAGGTCCTGTTTTCCACATGACAAGAGTACTCATATGCTTTTGGGGACTCGCTTCTTAGCGTGTGTGACTTTTTCATTTAGTTCCAGGCTTTAAATGAATTAAACATCCTTGATGTCATGAGGATACATCATAGTTGTAAAGCTGCTTTTTTATCATAGTGCATCTGTGCAATAAAGACTTCAAGTTACTACCTGTAGTATATGATAGCACGTGTTTTTATCCCGTCGTGTTATCTCAGCTTGACTCCCTGGCTTAGTCGGTGCATGCTCACTTATACAGTGTTATTTATTTGTTGGTGGTGGTGTTACTGTGGTTACGAGCTTGATTATCCAGATCAATTTGTTTTAGTTGTGCCACAAGTTAATTTCTTGTTAACAACAACCCGTGCTTTGACTCCGTCTTGTATTCCGAGCCCACTGGCAGTTCCATTTACGGAAAAACAAAAAAAGACACATTAATGACACCCGTGGATACACATTTTTACAAGGGCAGCTTTTATGATTCTCGGCAATGCTCAACAGACAAATACACACCACAAGAACAAATGAGTAAAAGAGTAAAATATTTTTAATCGAGAAGAATGTATGGAAAAACCCACAAAAAGATACTAATAATCTGATCTTGGGACTTTTTTATTATTAAGACTCCTAATATTCATATTCTTTCACTGAGAAATGCCCTTGGATAGTACTTTTTCACCTGATATTCATTTATCGTTAAGGAAACAGTTTATAGTTGGTGTGTGAATGCCACACAAAGACAGGGAGTAGGAAAAGCATAGTTAGGATAATTTATGTGTGCAGCTACAAATCAGAGAATATAACCTTGTGAGCCTTATTTCACCAGTATTAATAACCTGTTTATCAATGCAGAGGGAAAAAACTGAGCAGAAGTGTGGTTGAACAGATGCAGACAGATGATAGTAAGTGAAGTAAGAAGAAAGAAAAACTAGGACTTTTACTTATGTTTTAAGTCATCTGAAGATGTTCTGAGTATCGTATCCGCTCTGAGAGAGCCCCTCTAAATGTGACCAAAAAATCTTCCTTGTAAAGCATCAAAACCTGGATGACGTTTAAGGGAAGCACTCTTCGGAATTGTTGGCGTTGTAGCGCTCATGCATTTGATGCGTGTGTGAGAAAATTTCCCATCAAAACTGGTTGGTGTGAGATTTGGTCAGGACATAAACAGCTTTTTCAAAGACGGTCTTACATATTTAATAAAGAGTTAGGTTGAAAGGATAAATGGAAAAACAGGAAACCCTCCCGTCCTTCTCATCTGCCACCTCTGTCCCCTCTTTTCAATACATTCCCATCAGCTCTCCCCCATTCCTGCCTGCTACTTTACAATCAACCTAGAACCTCTGCTTATAAGACATCAGACACAGGTCAACAGGTCATCCTTTTAGCGTTCTACCTCTCCCTCCAAACCATCCATCTGGCTATCCTACACATCTTTCATCATCATCCAAGCATCTACAAATCTTAGCTTCACATCCATCTATCATTCCCTTTCCTTCCTTCTCTTTTCTGGTGTGTTTTAGTGGGACGTTATGAGTGGATAGGACATTTCTAGCAGTTTAGATTTAAAGGAAAGAAAAGAACAGATTGAGGAAAGTTGAGAAGGAAAAAGAGGAGGGCAGTCAGTCACAAGAAAATGTGGTATTAGTAGACGGGAGTGTGTGTGTCTATGACTATGCAGGGTTGCCCATCACAGCAGTTGGCCTCTGTAAACTCTGTAATTGAGATGACAAATAGTGAAGCGTTCTTTGGTTTTCTTCAGCAAGTCATATTAGCTATTTTATCTCTTGCTTCCCATTCATGGTCCCCTAGGCCCTGAAATTGAATTTGGCTTTGGGTACGTTCCTGGAGTGACTCCATGCTGGCAGTGAGATTATTTCTAGAGTCTTCTGCGGTAGTCACAGTGACAGGGGTCCTGTGCAGTATTAGAGAGCAAAGGAGTATGTGGGGAATGACAATTTCCAGTTTTATTAGAATGGACAAGCTCATTATTTGGGGGAAAAAAACATCTGGAAATCCAGCACCATACTGGTAATTGCTTTTTCCTGACAAGTCTGTGTTTGCAATTATGTTTAGTAAGTATATTTTCCCACCGCGCAGAAATAAATGTTCAATATGAAAGTAGAAAAAGAGGGAATTCTAAAAACAGATTTTACCACAAACCTGCACCGAAATTACTCTTGTGACTTTTTGTAGCCATTAACATTTCACATATTCCAAATGTTTCAGGGCATTATTAGCACATGCATGAGTTTTCAATCCTTGTTTCATGACTGAGGGTGGATGCACAGATCCAGGGGAGGAAAAAAAAATGTGGGGCCAAATGTGGTCCAAATCCCAGCTGTTTTCCACAAGGGACATTTTTGTATTTCCTTGCTTGTACTGGGATATTAAGACCAGTCATGCATCAGCGATTGGCTCTTTGTCCTCCTCTGGGGCAGATTGTCATTTTTATCTACCAATTGATAACCATGCTTCCTGCTCTGAACCCACCCTCCCAAGAGACCCTTGTATTGCGGATGAAAACAGGAAGACAATTCCATCCCTCAGCGCCTCCATCTCACACACAGCTAGCTAGCAGCCTATTAAACAGTTAGAGAAGAGAGAGTACTGCGTCCCATTTCCACACACCAAAGGCTAGATGTCACTAACTGTTAGGCTCAGCTGTGGATTTTCATTTGCCTTGGTTGACACTATGATAGCCAAATATAAATAATTTCTGTTAGTTCTCACTGTGAGTAAAGTAGAGGAATCCCCTTTTTCATTTCTAATATTATCAGTTTTTGGTTTTTTCAATTTTTTTATGTGACTTTATTCTTGGTCAGTCTATTAGTTTACCTCCTTTTTTCTTTTGAATGTTGACAAACAGTGTGGCTTTCTGCGTCTTTGTTCCCTCCTTTTTTACTTTTCCTGCCTTTGTAATTAATTGTATTCAGCTGGGCCTTATTACCCTCTTCCTACTGTGTTTCCATTGTGTTTGTTAACCCCTAGTCTGTGTGAGGTTGTTAGGCATAGGATGGGTCTGTTCTTTTTGGTTGTACTTTTTGTTGGATACCAACTTTTATAGTGTGCATGGGCACACGCTGAGGACCCCTCCCAACCCCAAAACAGTGTTAATGAGAGCCAGAGGCCCCAAAGTCCATTTCTGAGAAGGAAAAACCCTGTTTGCATGTGCTTCGATCTGCTATTATGTCTTTGCTCATTGTCCTGTTCGTACTAAATTTATCCACAGTAGATGAGAGCGATTTATTTGAGGTCGATTTTGCACAATGGGAAGTTTGATTTCTGTTTGGCATTTTGCTTGTGGGTGAAATGCAAATATAATCTCATTGTTTGCATTGTAAGTTTGATGAGAGACATACTCACGAGAGAGCAAGTGCTCTGACAACCAATACGGGCAAAATGTTTCTTACGTCTGTTATATTGTATTTATTTTTCTCTTTAGCAGTGCAATTCAGATTTGGCATTTAAAATACAGCAACAAAAATACTTCAGTGTGCCTTTTTAAACATGTTTGCATCCATCTGCACATGGACAGTAGTGTGATAGTCAGTCAGCGTTTTAGTAGGATCATTTGATTATGTGAGACGATTTGTTTTTGTTGTTTTTCAGGCCACTCGGTTCGTCTGTTGGGTCAGAAGAAAGATGGAGGCCGAAGACTTGGAGGAGCTCGACTGGACCTCCCCAAGATCAGGAAGAACCCTCTCATTGAAATCATCTCCATTAACACCGGGTAGGACACGGAGACACTAACAGAAAACACAGCCTAAAGTGTTTATGTTACAACTGAATACAGTTTTATTGCCTTCCCAGTTTGCTGCATGTGCATGTCGGTGTGCTCTCTCTTTGTGGTTGCTCAGCTACTTGAGCAGCGCATCTCTATGCCTAATTAATAAGGGTATTTTAAATCACTTCACAAGGTGTGCATGCGTGTATGAAATCTGAGTATGTTCATGAACATATATTGGTATTTATCAAGTGGAAATGTAATAGGAGTAAAGTAAAGTAAAATTTTATTTATATAGCACCTTTCAAGATAAAATCACAAAGTGCTTTACAGAGGCAGAAAACGGACATTAAAATCTAAAACAAAACAAAATCAACCAAAAGCGCATTTAAACAGACAGGTTTTTAACTGCTTTTTAAAAGACATGACTGAGTCTACAGATCTCAAACTCAAAGGGAGTGAGTTCCAGAGTCTGGGAGCCACTGATACAAACGCTCTGTCACCTTTTGTTTTTAACCTTGTATGCGGGACAACCAGCAACCCCTGGTCACAAGATCTCAGGGACCTGCTGGGGTGATAAGAAAGAAGAAGATCACTTAAGTTGGAGCTACACTGTGCAGGGCCCTATAAGTCATGATTATGATCTTAAATTGGACCCTGAACTTGACAGGGAGCCAATGCAGCTGAATCAGCAGGGGAGTGGCGTGCCTAACATGCCTCTCAGTTTTTTCTCAGTGTACTATTACAAAAGCATAATTTTAAAAAACGCATTTTCTCCATCATCGCTGTGATGATCTGCAGGATCTTGCCTTTTAAGTCACTCCTAGTTAATTTAAAAATAGTTTTTCTACATTATATCTAAATTTTGTCAATTTATATACATTTGATAATTAAGTCTTAAATACACAGACTCTGAGACCTACATCCTCTTGCACAGCTGGACTTTATGGGTGAATTTTATGTTGTTTACAGATATGTGTCCTCTAACTCATGCACTATATTCTCAGTAGACTAGTTAAAAAGGGTTATGACAGACTAATTCCTAGTGCTGGACCTCCACTGAGGATAATCCATCAATCATCCGAATGCATGTCTTCCGGGTCTATATATTAATGGCTTGACTCCCAGACCAAGTACTCTTGTACCAAAGCAATAATCCTCTTTATGAGTATAGCATTCTAGGCTTAAATGCACAGTATTTGTTCTTGTACAGATGTGTTCAGGCCCTCCTGCTTTTTAGCTAGCTGTCGAGTAAACAAGCTTAAGCTGTTCCTAAGCACCATTAAGAAGTTGTAGACTTCACATAATCAGCAGTGCATCGTCTCTTTCTTTGAACCTCTTGTGTTTACATTTATTACAGTCAGTGAGGGGGTTGAAGATTTTACTTGAATTACTAGTTTTCTCCTTGAATCTGTTGGACTACTTGCAGCAGCATTCTTATGCTTATTTTCGCACTTAACGTGATAAGATCATGCTTATCATGCTGCTGCTTAAAACTGTATTTGTTTTGTCAGCAAAGGTCTCCCTATATAGTGTCTGCAGTCATTGAAGTCATTATATGTAACATCAGTTTTGGTGTATAACCACTAGCATTGCTGTTGGTGGTAGTAAAATATATAGCCTGTTGTATTCCCTCACTTGCGTGCTTGTACTTCTAGAGCGAAGAGAGTATCATCCTTTACCTCAAAGATGTGTTCAAAGTGATGTTATTATTACACAACATACATGATGATAATGGATGCATACTCCAAGGTTAACTGAGAAGTTGTGGGAGTCTTTCCTGAAGAGCGGGTTGTGTTTCAGATGTTCATAATCTGCAGAGCTCAGTTCCAGAGTAAAGCTTCTTAGACCACATTTGAGCTGATCCAAGTAGAAAATCTGTACATTTAACTGGTTCGGCCACTGTTTTTCATCTAAATTGACACTTCTGATCGGTGTCAAATTTAGCATGTCCAAATGGCAGGATTTCAATTAAATAAATCGTCTTTTGCAACATCTGCCATCAAGTGTGCACATCAGAGACAGCACTTTTCTGTAATGTTCTAAGTGTTGCTTAAAATTGGTCACCATAGTGCAGCTGGTTTATTCCTGGTTGGTCTGAAAGACACAATATTTGAAGCTGCACGGTTTATTTTTCTTCTTTTTTCAGCACTTTCCTTGCTCTTATATTTTAACATATGTATATAATTTTCAGTAAATAAACCTTAGGCTCTGTCACTTCTTTAGTCACTTCAAAACTTCAGCCTCTTTTTTAAATATCTGTAACTCTTGCTTTGTGTACCTTTGCACTAACGCTTTTGACTGTTTCTGCTGTGTTTGCTTAAGCGGGTCTTTAAACCTGGAGATACAGTGGTGTAAAAAAGTGTTTGCCCCCTTCCCGATTTCCTGTTTGTTTGTTTTTTGTCACACTTAAATGTTTCAGATCATCAAAGAAAATTAAATTTTAGACAAAGATAACAGAAGTAAACACAAAATTCAGTTTGTAAAGGAAGGTATTTAATAATAAGGGAGAATAAATTCAAACCTACATGGCCCTGTGTGAAGAAGTGATCGTTGGAATATGAACAAATGTTTGTGAAGGTTAGATAGAAAGCACTTGCATAGGAAAAGCATAGAAAAAAGCCATGTATGAATTGGTGAATGAGACAAGTTATATAAAGTGCTTTGAGTGCCCAGAGTAGAAAAGCGTAATGCAAGAACTGGTCCATTTACCATTTAAATAGGATCTGCCTGACAAAGTTGAGTAGACCTAAAGATCCTCAAAAGTCAGACATCATGCCGTGATCCAAAGAAATTCAGGAACAAATGAGAAACAAAGTAATTGAGATCTTTCAGTGTGGAAAAGGTTATAAAGCAATTTCTAAAGCTTTGGGACTCGAGCGAACCACAGTGAGAGTCATTATCCACAAATGGCAACAACATGGAACAGTGGTGAAGTTTCCCAGGTGTGACCAGCTGATCAGAACTGCTGAAGCACAACAGTTCTGATCAGCAAGACAGTGATCCAAAACCCACCAGCAAGTCCGCCTCTGAACGGCTTAAGAAAATCAAAATCAAGACTTTGCAGTGGCCTAGTCAAAGTCCTGACCTGAATCTGATTGACATATGGTATGAGGTATGACTTTAAAAAGGCAGTTCATGCTTTACAACCCTGTAATGTGGCTGATTTACAACAATTCTGCAAAGATAAGTGTGCAAATATTCCTCCACAGCACCATAAAAGACTCACTGGCAGTTATTGCAAAAGCTTGATTGCCGTTGCTGCTGCTAAGGTTGGCCCAGCCTTTTATTAGGTTTAGGGGGCAGTTGCTTTTTCACAAACTTTTCCCCCCCTTAATAATAAACACCTTCATTTAGAAACTGCATCTTGTATTTACTTCTGTTATCTTCGTCTAATATTTAAATTTTTTTGATGATCTGAAACATTTACTGTAAGCGTGACAAACACATGAAAAAATAGAAAGGGGGGCAAAGACTTTTCACACCACTGTATATGAATTGTGTTTGTGGCTTTGTGTTGCAGTATGGGTGTGCAGATGTCAGTCTCTTGGAGCCTCCTGCCAGCAGGAGGTCTGTGTCTGATCCAGATGATCTCGCTGTTGTTTTTCAAAGGGTTGGGCTGGCAACAAATAAATCCTCTTGTTTTTAACCAAAACGGCTTCAGTAGAATAGTGGATTATTCAAATATTTGATTGGGTGAATCGACCAAATCTCTTCCAGATAACACTTATGTTACTGAAAATCCAAGCTTAATATGCGCTTTTGTATGAGCTGGTCAGCCACTGCTGTCAGTAATTTGACATGGTCCTCTTAAGGTTAAAGTGTGTGTGTGTGTGTGTGTGTGTGTGTGTGTGTGTGTGTGTGTGTGTGTGTGTGTGTGTGTGTGTGTTTGGGGGTGTAATGGAAAGAAGACAAAATGTGTCCTTTATGTTTTCTAGTTTTGGATGATCAGTCGTAATTATTCCTCTGAGGTCTTGGTGACATCACTGGTGACATTTGTCAGCTGTTAAAACAGAGAAATCCTTGTGTGGGACACAGGCGCTCACATTCACTTTTTTTTTTAAAATAACCGAAGAGAACACTCAAAACCATTTATGTGTGTGTGTCTTCATTCGTGTAGCTTTTAATGTCTCGAGTTTGTTGCCAATTTGCCTTTTTATATGAACTCGTGGGATGCATTGATTTGAGGGCGCTCTCTTCTATTCTTGCCAAATGTCAAGTAGGTGTCATGCTTCAGGGTGGAGGGCTTCCACAGATCTTTGAAAAGTTGCAAATCTCGTATAAATTTAGGGTTTAAAAACTGAACGTGTCTTAAACCCGGTTGATATCTCCATGCTTTTTTTTTTTTTTTTTGCCATGTCTAAGATATTTTTTCTTAGAATTCTACTAGTGCTATTTTGAATTTTAGAATGGTATCCAACATGTAGTAAATCAAAGCGCCAGATTACAGTTATCTCAAAGTGCTTAGGGCAAAGACACTACAACAATTCAGCGAAAACCCCAACAATTAGACGACTCTGAGCTTTAGAACTTTAGATGATCACAGAGTGAAAGGTCAAGTAGTTCATATTTTCAATTTAACAAGCAAACAAACACACCCCCTCCCAAAAGAAGAAGAAATAAATAAATTATTTTGCACATGCTAATTTTATTCTGGATCTCGTAGATGAACCTAGGGAACCATCCTCTTTGCTTTATTATTGCTAATCCTACCAAAAGCCTGGCACAGTGACTCACCTGGGAGTACCTATGAAAATGTAATTTTGTGTTCAGATTGATTCACAATATTAGTTTCATTAAGTTGCATATTAATTTCATTTGCTCCTGTTAAATCCACATTAGATTGGCTTTCCGCCCCCACCAAGTTAATTTCATCTCATCAGAATACATTCACCGTAGTCTAGCTAGGCCATACGTAGCCTCGGCTTTGTATTAAAGAAACATTGTTAGATTTCTTCTTGGCCAGTAGCACAGTTACTTTTAGTTGTCTTTACTAGCTACATAAATGAACAACAGTCCTGGATTGTACTTTGAAAGGGCCACCATGTTCCTGTGATATGATCCTTATATCATTTGTAGGTTTATTTTAGTAAGTAAGTGAGCAAAATGTATTTATATAGCACATTTCACAGATAAAAATCACAAAGTGCTTCACAATAAAAAAGAAATACAAAAAAAAATAATATAAAAAAACAGTGAAGAAATTAATTATTTTAGTCCTTTATTTATCCAGGTAAAAATATCTCATTGAGATTAAAAATCTCATTTCCAAGCGAGACCTGGCATCATGGCAACAAAATTAAAATCAAAAGCTCGTTTCTATAAAAATGTCTTCAGCTGCTTTTTAAAGGAGTCAGTGGAGTCTAGACGGCGTAAAGACAACGGCAGGGAGTTCCACAGCCTTGGTGCCAGTGCCCGAAAAGCCCGATCCCCACGTGTTCGGGATGAAGCATGAGGTTTTAACAGTTCAGAGATATACTGGGGAGCTTCACTGTGCAGAGCTCTAGAAGTTATAATTAAAATTTACCAATGAAGAGAAGCCAAAACTGGAGTAATGTGTGACCTCTTGTTTGTGCCAGTTAAAAGTCTTGCCGCGGCATTCTGTAGAGTTCGAAGGCGATCCAGAGCTGATTTGTTGAGACAAATAGGGAGTATATACAGCAAAAAGAGAATCGGACCTAAAACAGATCCTTGAGGTACCCCAGAAGGCAGAACTGATGATTCAGACAACACATGATTCATACACACAGTAAAAGAACTCGCAGATAGATATGACATAAACCATTTTAAAACAACACCAGTTATCCCAAACAAGTCCTTCAGCCTATTTATCAGAGGTGAGATCCAGCATAACCAGAATGGTGTACTCTCCAGAGTCTGCTGCCATCAGAATGTCACTAGACACTTTAAGCAAAGCTTTTTCAGTGGAGTGCAATTTGCGGAAACGAGACTGGAAAATGTCCAGAACATTGTTCTTCTCCAAAAAGTTAAGTTGTTCTCCAACTGTTTTTTCCAAGATCTTTGACACCATTGGTAATTTTGATATTGGTCTTTAACTGCTTGGAAGAGATGTGTCCAAATTTGGTTTCTTTAATATTGGTTCAACAATAGCTTGTTTAAAATAGCTGGGAATTTTAATTTGGTTTCATTTTGCTTCCGATTTTGGATTTGAGTTGGATTCACTTTCACACTTCCAAACATTGGGAGTCATATATATTATGCATGTTGTATTGCAAATATACACTCACTGGCCACTTTTGCTGTCACTTGTTAGTAGTGGGTTGGGCCCCTTTCTGCTTTCAGGGTTGCCTTAATTATTCATAACATAGATTCAAGCAAGTGCTGAAAAGATTCCTCAGAGATTTTGGTCCATATCGACGTGATGGCGTCTCACAGTTGCTGCACATTCATGATGTGAGTCTTCCGTTCCACCACATCCCGAAAGTGCTGATGGAAGCAGCCATCAGAAGATGGGTACATTGTGGTCATAGGGGGATGATGGACATGGTCAGCAACAATACTCACTCAAGTTGTAGCATTTAAATAATGCTTAATTTATACTAATGGGCCCAATGTATGAAGGGAAAATATCCCCCAAACCGTTACACCACTTTATTACCTCATAAGGTAAGACGGACCGTGCTTTCATGATGTTGATGTTCAATTCTGACTGTACCATCTTAATGTTGCAGCAGAAGAGACTCATTGGACTCGATAACATTTTTCTAGTCTTCTGTTGTCCAGTTTTTGGTGAGCATGTGTGAATTATAGCCTCACCTTCCTGTTCTGAGCTGAGTGGCTCTTGGTCTTATACTGCTGGAGCCATCATCATGCACAATATATCCAAACATCTGCTTGAATCTTCTGTGCTTTCAGAGATGCTGTTCTGCATACCTTAGTTCTAAAAGTATACCGTTGTTCTAATGAGCGCTTATTTCCCTATCGGCTCAAACATTCAGTCTATTCTCCTCTGATTTCTGACATCAATGAGGTATTTTCACTCAGAGAACTGATACTAACTGGATATTTTCTCTTTGTTGGACCATTCTCTGTAAGCTTTAGAGGTGGTACAGAAATGGATAATCCCAGAAAATGAGAAAATCATAGTGTCATCTGCCTCTTATTCCATGTAATTCAAACCTTGAGAACTTGGATGTTTATCAACCTAGGCTTTTTCACACCTTGTGGATACATTGAATAGTCAGTGAGAGTGGTGAAGCAATGGAGGCAATAGATGTGGGAATGGGATGAAGAGTTTTTGAATAAGATCTTGTTGCTTTGAAAACCACGCTCCTTATATTTTTGATGTTGACTTCATGTTGTTGCTTGTGCTCTTTATTTGGTATAATTTTTCCTCCTCATTATTTGTTTTTGGATTGTTTTACATGGATTGAAAATCCGACGGCGATTGTTTTTGGATTTTTAAACACTATTTGAAATATAGTGGCCAACTTAATTGTGAGTGTTTTATGTGGGGTGTATTTTCAAATATTTTTATGATTTTAATATGTGATCGTTCAACGATACATCGAAGGGCTGAAAAATGCAAAGTGTTTGGAATAAACTTTGTATATAATGAAAAATCTCCCTGAAAAAAGGGAAACGAACAAAAAAGAACAGGCAAATAAACAAGACATTGGGATTGGGTGTCAAATTCTGATTAAACATTGGGGACGTGTGTGTGTGTGTGTGTGTGTGTGTGTGTGTGTGTGTGTGTGTGTGTGTGTTCGTTCAAAACCCTTTTGTGAGCAAGTTCAGATGTGGTGCTTCAGTGTCATAAACAGGAATTTACAACCACTTGCACAGAATGGGTCATTAAGTGTGTGTGTGTGTGTGTCTTGCTGTGTCTGTATCAACCTTTGCCATTAGATTCCAGGCGTAAAAAAAGTCCTTTGTTCCGCTGTTACAGCTCATTACGTTTCATTAGCTGTCTCTTCCCCGTTCTCTGTTTAGTTGCATTTCAGGCAGTTCTCTCTGTCATTGAGATTGCAGCGTGTTAAAGTCAGGTGCACATGATCCCGTCTTCTAACCTCTAACCAATAACTAACTGTATTGTTGCTCCCAGCAGACCAGTAGGTGGACAGGATGGTATCAGAATAGGCAGCAAGACTAGGCTGTGTTTCAAATGTGTTTCACAGCTCTCTGAAACACATTTGAAGAATTGCCCGAAGGCCGACTGCACCGTGATGACTGAGCGCTGTGCTGGCTTTTCGTCCTTTGCAACAAATAGTTTGAAGTTGAACTGCTAATATCAAGAGGTATCAAAAAACTTTGAAACAAAATATTCCAATGGAATGATGGTGCATTTTTTTTAATTTATAGATCTCAATTAAAATAAATATTAATGCAAAAATATACCATTGGATGCCCGCATATTAGGTTTACAATAGGTTTCAAATAGATCGGAGGATCAGAAAATTGAGTGCATGATAAATTTCAGTGCTCTTCGTTTTTGTTACAGGAGAGTAAACATTTCTTCCTCTTGTAGCTGCTGCTCTTCTCAGTCCAGGGACTATAATGGATAACCTTGGAACTTGTACACCAATTTATTCTCTCTCCTTTGTTCACGGTTTTCTATCCTGTCCCTGATTTCTCTCTCTTTTTTCTTCTTTTCACCTCGTGACATTAATAGTAATGTTCTTATCTACTTAACAGAAAGCTAATTTATCTTCCCATTACTGTGTTGAATATCGCATGAATCCATTGTTAGGGATTTGAATGGATGATTAAAACGTTTCACGTGACGGTTTTAGATGCTTTATTTGTATTTGGCTTTAATAATCTCAAGAAAAAAACAGTTTATTTTTTCTATTTTGTTATCTGCTGTTTTCATTTATGTATTTATATAGTCAACCACAATCAGTGTAGCAAAATACACCTACGCTATGCACACAGACACAATGTAAACAAAGCCAGATGAGCATGTAAAAAAATGTATGTATGAGTGCATTGTGAACATATTTGTGTTATCCGGGAGGCCCCCTATGTGTTAGCCTCCTTGTTTCCTGTGATTTGTGTCCCCTCTCCGAGCCGACACAGTGGAATAATAGGCCTTATCAACTTTAGTGCTGACCTTCACGTAGATTTGTGTTAACCATTGTGTCTAAGGTGTATTGCACAACACTTTAGCCAGCTGAGAGTGGGGTAAATTTGGGGTCACTAATGTCTTGGTGCACAGAAAATCAATTAGCCTTAGAGCAGGGTTAGGACTCAGATGTTAAGCTGCAGATACAACATCACTTTATGACTCCTGTTTTTTTGACATTACGTATCCCTGAGTAACAAGGACGGATCAGAATGAAGGTCTAAATGCTTTAGTCAAAACTAAACAAGGGAAGAAACTACAGGCAGTCCTCAGATGCTTTCATCCCACAGTTTGTCACACTCAGACCCTGCCGTTTTTAAGAGCACCTGGGTATCGTAGTCCTTGATCTGCTGTGTGCGAGTTGGAAGGCCACCCTAACAGAAGCTGCTGCAGGTGGAGACTTGATTTAAGTGTAGTTTTTTATTTTATCTTTGGAAGGTTTGTTAAGGTTGGAGGATATTGGAGGCTGGATTGAGATGGTCCACTGGCCAGTTCTGAACTCATGCATGTCAGCTAGCAACAACAAACAATGCACGCTACTTGAAACAAAAAAGCTGCATACAGGTGCTGGATGGCAGGTGTTTCTTATTTAAACAGAAAGCGATGTGAATTTTATTCTGTAGTTTAATTTGTTTGCTTGTGTCTCAATGTTGTTTCAGTTAGGGCTGTTCGATATAACGATATATATCGGATGACGATATAAAAACGTCTATCGTTTCATTTTACGCTATCGTTTGTTTTGTTGTGTCGCAAAATGAACTGTTTACGGCAATATTTTTTCATGGTTTTGATGGTCACTGTAGTGGCTATATTCATTTCTTAAAGTTCTCTCTTTCTCTTATATGTAATATAACCACACTACAGACGGACAAGCGCCTGTTTTTATGCGTTGTCGTTAGCAACAACGACGGTAAAACCATTGCGTGTCCGCTTGTTTATTTTCCACAAACCTTTCACAATAAAGCTCAAGATCCTGTTGAGACTTTTCAAAATAAACTGAATCACGTGAAAGAGGATGCAGAGTATCTACGGATGAGAAGCAAAAAAGAGCCGTCAGGTGCTAAAAAATAAACCTTAGACTCAAACGTTAGAACAGGCTTTTCCCCGCAGCACGCCGTGTAATAAATACTCAAAAAGAAACGGCGGCTGTTACAACTTATGTCTAAAAATGTATCGTTTCATGCATCTGTTAAAACACTCGACTCCAGCTACATGACGCCCAGCTGGAACCACTTCCTGCAAGTCAAGCTGCCCGAGATTCACAGAATTTACAGAAAATGTTACATTTTTGTGATTTATATCGTTATCGGATGATAGAATTCTTATATCGGGATATGAGATTTTGGTCATATCGCACAGCCCTAGCTTCAGTGAAATTTGTGCAAAAGTTTTTGAGCATGTGCTGCCCGTCTTAATATTTCAGTATTAAGAATATTGCCTCCCCAGTAAATATTAAAGTGTCAAGCAAATAACATCACAAAATTTGGAGAAAGCCCTTTTTTTCATATTTAGAAGTTATATTAGCCTCTATGTCTGATAGGATTACTTTTAAATTCGTCTTCAGTAATCATTTTAATTCCAGTCTGCTCAAAATGATCATTTCTGTCATTAAATTTCGCCATCAGTAGTGTGTCGCTGTGATCGGTCCTCTGAAAAACAACGCAAAAAAACAGCTTTTGTGCTTATGTGTATTTTTAACTCTTAGTTCTCAGTTCGCTTTTCTAATTTTGACTTTGAATAATCATGCTGGTCCTATTCCAAGAAAAGAAATGACAGTCATCGGTATGTGATTGGCGTGTTTCACTTTCAGAGCTTCCTCCGTGCTTGGATTCTTTTCTTAGTCCTCTTAACCGTTTCTCTTTGCAGATCAATCAATGTCATTATGATTGATTTATGTATTTATATGGCACATTCCTTGACTAAGCAAGGTAAAAAGTCAGAGCAAAACTCATTGAGTGCGCACTTTATAGAGGGTGTCACTTGGGAATAGCATAATCGAAAGATTCCTGGTGCGATCCTGGGAGAAGACACGAATCCCTGTGGGGTTGGATCAGGTGGGGCATCCGGCATAAGGCAAACATTATTATTTTTATTAAATGTTTTTTTGTATTTATTTGTTCCCTATAGGCACTTAAGAATGCTAATGTTACAAAAGGAATACAGGTGTTGGTGTTATAGAAAAGTATCTGCTTTAAAGGGGAGTGTCACACAAGAAGAAAAGATGGAGAGATGCAAACTCATTAGCAAAGTTATTCGATAACTTAAAAAGACTTATGTTTTGTAATTTCAGTTTCATAGCAACAGCATGGAAGTCAATGGGACTCGAGATCAACGTCTCTTTTTCCTTCTCCTATACATCATTTTTTTTACCTAATAATCAAAGCAGGTATATTTTCTCTAACTTCAGATTCTAATATCCACAGTCATTCTGCATGATATCGGTCCATATCTCTTCCACGTCGTACAACAGAATCCCGTTGGACCGCGCCGCTTGACTGCATTTTCATTTTGTTTGCCGTTGGTCAATGATCTCATCTTTTCTTTTCTGTGTTGTTTTTCTCTTGAAAGAGCAGAAGTGAAAATGCATCATGTCAAGCAGCAACAAAAGATGGAGAAAATGTGCTGATGTGCTTCAGAAAAGTGGAATTACAGCAGAATGAAGGGTGTTTACAAAAGGTTTTCTTCTCACGTACATATGTGTGAACAGTCGCAGAGACGCATGGATGCCCAATATACACACAATCTCATTTTGATTTTGCACTTCAGCACAAGACACACACGCACATACACCTCCACAACAGAATTCTCATTTTCTTTTTCTATTTCATTCTTGACACACACACACACACACACACACACACACACACACACACACACACACACGACTATATGCAGACAGGCACACACACTCACACACAGACATATGTGCACACCTCTTCTAGCTGTGTACCACAGTGGCCTCTCCTGCTGTTTATCAATCCAATGTATGGGTAGTTTTCAGCTCCAGTGGTCTGAACACTTTATTCCATTTCCCTCTTTCCCACTGCTTAACACACAAACACACAAATATATGCTCAGGACAAACACGCACACACTCCGTACACTATTCTCCACACTCGCTCACCAGGACAGACTGTGCTCCCCACAGTAAATCCAAAAGATTGATGTGTCTCCTTGGACAAAATGAGATTGTGTGTCATTACAAGGTATTATGCTACAGAACCCCTGAGTAACTGAATTAGTCCCAGTGTGTCACAGGCAAACACAATTTACACACACACACACACACTCGTGCACACACATACACACAGTAGTTTATTAGTGTGTCCATGATTTCAGGGGACATTACGTTCAGTTCGAAATGTTCTGGAGCTTTAACCATAACTACTACATGTCAAAACTTAAGCTTACTTCAACCTTAACAACATGTCTTCACCTAAAAATTTGATGACAGACATTACAGGAGCTTTTTTTTTATCCTCCTAAGGAAAACACATTGACATACTGTGACGGTGTAAACAAATTTACATCCCTACAATCTGAGCAACACCCAGACCACACACACGAGTGACTATTTTAGAGAAGATTTGTGACTCAAGCAGCAACTTTTTGTCAATAAGAAACACCAGCCGAGTAATGAGGTGATTTCCACTACATTATCTGTAGTGGTGCAGACACATGCAGTCCAGTCCAGTCATTTTGTTTTGTTGCTTTAGAGGAATGGAGTTTAAGAAGAGAGTGGTTACGTTTGTAATAAAATGTTTAGGAACCTTTTGAAAACTCTTAATTGAGAAAAAACCCAAAACATTTTAAAAGGTCTCAATAATTCCTTTACATCCTCTAATATATGCAAAGATTCTGCTAGATGTAAAATGACAACAGCTTTAAAGTGGACCTGTTATGCACATTTCCAGCTGCATATTTTTATTTGTGGATTTGATTAGAGTAGCTTTGCATGATTTACGGTTTAAAATGACCCTTATTTATCTTAGACTGGGCTTTGTTGAAGCCCCTCGGTTCATCTGCTTAAAGCAGATATCGACTTTTAGTGACGTCATACAGAGCCAAGAGGAAGAAAAAAGCTTTAGCCATGTTTTATGTGAGTAACCACCACTGTATCACACTATATACATGGTAGAGCATAATAGGTCCACTTTAAGGCATTTGACTAGTCACTCCTTGATAATTCAGTAAGAATGGAGTAAAAATTCTGTTGCACACTGACTGCATTTGAAAATAATTTCTCTCTAATGTGTAGTTAGAGACGTTGCCAACTTGTTTTAGTCAATCTGCAGTGCATCTCTCTGCAACAGGGAACTCAACCAAACTGGTTGTCATCTGGTTCTATTCTGGTTTTATTCCAATATAATAATAGGTTTGTGGAGGAATTTCTGTTTCAAATCTGAGGTTCTAGCTGAACTCTAAATGTAAGTAGTTAATGTGAATTGTTGTTTACTTTAAATTTATGTATATGTGGACAACTTATACCATATTAACACACACACATTACATGTAATTGCCAACTTGATGCAGTTCTTTTGCAGACTGACAGCAGACTGGCTCAGTCTTGCCGTTTTATCACCTTGACACATCAAACTTGCTTTGAAGATGGCAGCTGTTTGCAAGTGGTTGCAGACCTGCTCATCAACTTCAAGCAACAAGATCACAAGTTCATTGCAAACGGTCACAATCAGTTCAGGCGACCTGCGGTCTCCAACCACTGTTTTGTCTAGTGACTTGCATGAAGTAGTAAGTCAGCAAAACAAGCTGTCAGTTGACGGTTATTACTGTGTGCAGATCCTTTTGACCTCTGAATCTACCTACTGTGTGAGTCAGCTCAGCATTCAGATCATCAGCAAAAAGGGGACTTAAAAATCAAGTAAGTTAGAGTGCAAAGTGGTTAGTAAGCCAGAGAAGTGAGCCGATTACCTGACTCAGTCAGCCTGATTGTAGGCCTAACCTCATAGCATATCTTCACGTGACACTTTATCAGTGAGTTCCAAAATAAACAAATATCCCACCATTCTTTTCCAGCAACAATAGGCTGATTGACTTTAGCACAAACACCGTCTCGAGGTCAGACTACAGACAAAACAAGAAGTTGGGAAAACACAGCCACTACGTGGACGTGGAGATGTGGTTTCACACACAAGCGCACACGCTCTCACACACATACTCACGCTGACTTTTTTCAGTCAAAACAACAAGCAAAGCTGCTGTAGTAGTTTCAGAAACGCGGGGTCAACATGTGACACATTTTCGAAAATGCACACAGAGCTCTTTCAGTATTTAACACGGGGAACATGAGACTCGATAAGAGAACTCGAGAGGTCATGAACAAAGGCTGGATTGAACACAGAGAGAAACAGGGCCCAGCTGCATTAGAGCACACACTCGTAGATGAAAGGAAGCTCACTGAAATCCATGCACACACAAATACGCAAAAACAACCAATCCTCATGTGAAATATTGGTGCAAAAACTTCTTTTTTTTTTACCTAACACACAGCTTCAGAGTGTTAACCAATCGTCACAAGTCAGCGAGCCACCGTAGAAAAGTGTTCGCACAAATTTACACTTTTGAAAAATGAAGTAAAATCTCTGTGTCGTTTCAAACCCACCCTCGCAACTCCACTTAACCCCCATTGACTAAGCGCCACAAGCGCCGCTTAATCCCAAACCCTTATGATTAGAGCTCCTAATAATATTTGATGTGATGAATATTGCCTTTTTTATGACTTACACAAGATCATCGGTGTGTGTGCAGTTCCCATGCAACTTGAAATGGGTTTTAACTGCCAATCTTTTTCTGAATTACTAATAACCCCTCTATTCATTGCTCCTAATAGGTCTTAACGTCATTGTGTCAGCAGTCTTTGTTCCTTGACTCCATATTATTTCGCCACCTCCACTTTGACTTTGAGATGACACTAACAGCAAACTCACAGGCTCGAGGCATTGTTCAGCCATATAACAGCAGTTTGGAGATTTTGTTTGCTAATATACCCACTTCAGCGTCTCCCCGTCTCGACAATAAGCGCAATGACTAATCTTGCTTTACAATTTGCATGGCGCTCAGACTTCCCCTCGCAGTTTAAGCTTTGTTTTCATAATTGCGTTTTGAAGCTGGCACAATACGAGCCCCGACGAACACTAATACACACCGATGGCTGTTTTCTAATTAATGTGTAGCTTTCTAATTAATGTCTAGATTCTAAATACTTATCACTGAGAAATTATTTTCTTGTTCTTAATATGCAGCACAAGGGATCCTTCCCGAAGGGAACTGTACTTTGTTTGTGTGCGTGTGTGTGTGTGTGTATTGAGGCAGGCTTACAAATGTATAGAGGAACCTCAGGGTTTTCCTCCCTTTGTTACCTTTTCAAGGCTGCAACCACACAATCTCTCCGTCTTCATCTCACGCGCGCACACACGCACATTGGGGAGGTAACCTTTCTCATTGTAACACATTGATGAACTACACTGTTGTCAGGTACAACAGCTACCTCTGTGGTTTAATTAACTGGGACAAAACAGAAGAGGGAGCAAGGACAGATATAAAGTAGGCCAAGAAATATTTGGATTTAACTATCAAAGTGCGTCTTTACGTCACTGCAGCTGCTTAGTTTTCCTGAATGGTAAAAGCAGCTTTAAAATTGTTGTATTATTTCAAATAATTTATCATCCATCGCAACTTTAATACAAAGTAAAGGCGTGCATGTGCCTGCCACAGCGAGGGAGGGACACAGGCTCCTCTTGCGCTCAGCGTTGGTCTAGTTGTCACAGACCGTCCTGGCTAATGGAGAAGTCGAAACCGCTAATGCATTGTTGTGATACTGGACAAATGTTCAGCAACAGCAGCACACTTGAACACAGCCATACGAACGCACACACATTGCACGTTACTGATGCAAATACACACAGACACACAAGCAGGCCACTGACTGTCTCTTGAGATTAATGTTGGTGTGATCCATTCAGCTGGGCCTGATCACATTAAGATGGATTGACCCCCTGGTGGTGTGTGTGTGTGTGTGTGTGTGTGTGTGTGTCGGTGTGTGTGCACGCACACGGGGTCCCATCTGTCTGTGTTTTCTCCACAGCAAGGTCCTGTGACCTAGCTGCCATCTTTAGTGCCCTCAGCGAAGCAATACTCTGAGAAGGAGAGATGGATGGATGGATAGCTCGGTTTTCTTTTACCGTTGTGGTGATTTGTGTCATTGAAAATTCTTCTGCTATTTTAAATGAATGTCAGAACGATTATAAGAGAGGGATTGCAGCATTTTAGTGTGCGAGGTGTTAGATGGTCCAACAAATGCAGTGGAACAAGTGGATCGACATGTATAATGTAGCTGTTTGTGCCGTAACAGAATGACCTCTTTTTTTGTCATCTTTAGGTTATTGCGTGTTACTTATTTTTGACAAAGAATTTGTGTAAAGTTGTAGTGTATCTGCTCTGTAGATAGACTGTGATTAACCTTTTTTTTTTTTTTTTTATCACTGGTTTAAATGTGATCCAGTATTTAACTATGAACCATCAGAGGAAGAACAGCTGAACTTTCCTCTACGGAACATATTTATATATCACTTCTTGTATATCGATTATATAAAAAAATGTTACCATATTACAGATGATCCCAGCTTCCACCTGCGAGATGCTTCACAACATTACTCACTGGATAGTGGAAACTATCAGGATTAACGAATCCACCATCCTACTAATTGAAAAACATGGTCATTCTTGAGCACAATATTGTTTTATATATGGAGTAATATCATAGTGTGATTAGTGGTGTCTTTTGTGAGGCAGTACTTTTTGGCCCACAAATTTTGTCCTTTGTGCTTCAGGTTTCTGGGGATCAATGTTATTTTTCCGTGAATGTCAAGGATGCAGTTTATGCTTACTGTTTTTGTTTTTGGACCATAAGGCACATCGGATTATAAGGCGCATTAAGCGAAGCAAAACAGTCAGATAATTCAAACTTTACTCAACTCATTCTTCTTGCTTCCTTCTTTGAGCGAACCAGAACTGAGCTGCTTTTAGGATGCATATATAACAAATCCCAAGCATTGTTTTATTTTACCATGATCAGCTTTAGCAACAAAGTTGTACCCAATGTATTCCCAAGGTTAGAAGCCTCCATTAGTAGTACTGTGCTAATGGACAGTCAGGTTTTCAGAAGTACTGGCCCATTATTAGCTATAATTGAGTTTGTTTGGGTCTTTACCCCCAATTACTTTGCAGTATTTTGCTAATGAGATGCCACAGCGTTTTATTCAGACTGACCCAATAACATGTACTTGCAACTAATGGAACCAACGAGGGGAAAAAAAGCCAGAAAAAGAAAAATGCATAGAAATAAAATTAGATGGAAAATAGAAAATACAAAGATGTCATATGCTCACGTAACCTCAGAAATTCCATGCCAACAACAGTTGGCTGGAAAAGATGTTAAATCCATAAAATGCACCTGAACGAGACAGTTATTTTTGTAATACTGTCGGTGTGCGTGTGTGTGTGTGTGTGTTTTACCATTTTCAGTTTAATATAGGATGTAATTGATTTGCAGTTCAGGATGCTAACACATCGCACAAACTTTTTTTTAATGCCAGGTTGTACTTTTCAAACTACAATGACAAATTCGAGGTCTGAAAATGAATCCAAATTCATCAGATGGTTTTAATAGAGTGTGGTTTGGTTGATCTTCCCAACCAAGCACTCTCCCGGAGTTTACACCCTGCCATACTCAGGGGTTTAGTGTGAGGCAGTTTTATTTTTGTTCTCATTTTTCTGTTCTGCTTCATTCTCCTTTCCCTTCCTTTCACAGTCAATTTGAATCAAGCCTCTCCTTTTTCTTGAACAAAACAATGCGGCGACTCTAGCGTTTCCACTGTTTGTCTTTGAGACAGCTGTCCATGGTCACTTCTAATCCTTTGAAATAGTTTATGAAAGAGAGAACAGTTTTTACTCTCCCCTGTCTTTTAGTGCTTTTCCTTAATTGACAGGGCAAGCTTCATTACTTTCCTTTTAACCTCCTAAGACCCGAACTCTTCCACGACATGCATTTTTAATTTCTCTTTGATATTTGGGCATATTGGGGCCTGATGAATGTAAAAACAAAGAATTACCAGATTTTTTTTTTTTTTTACCTTATTTTTGTTTTTAAGAAAAATGAGAGCCACAAATGAGGATATTCATTTAAAATTTTGATAGAACCGTAGCAGTATAATGTCCTCGTAAGTGGATATCAGGCCCTTGTAGAGCAAAATTGAGTATTTTGGTGTAAATAACCCAAAATGTGATGTCCACATATGTGGACGGCAGGTCCTAGGAGGTTAAAAGTCTCTGTTCATTTATATATTCCACCTTCACATTTTGAGCTGAGTATAGTTCATTTAAGTTGACATCCATTTCCAATGGCATTGGTGAATACAACCAGCTGCTTTCATTTGATGTTTAATATATTATTAGATTTGTGCCGTATGATATAAATGGAGCACAAAAAGATTGAAACACAAGCCCCCAAAGCAAAAAACATGTTTTCTTCAATAAAGTCAAAAGTGAAGGTTTGCTCGATCTTTCTCTTTTTACATTTTCTTTTGTGTCTTTCTGTCGGTGTAGGTGTCTGAATGCGTGTACCTACTGCAAGACGAAGCATGCAAGAGGAGACTTGGCCAGTTATCCCATAGAGGAGCTAGTGGAGAGAGCAAGGCAGTCTTTTCAGGGTGAGTACCTTTTCTCTGTAGACAGACACACACTATCACTACACAGGGCTGTGCAATTATTGGAATTTCAATTTCAGTTACAGTTTTGGTTTAGAATAAGATAACTGAGATAAAAAAAATTATGTGACACATTCTTGTTTTGCCTTGGGTTATAAATCCAGCGCTCCCACTTCCTTTTCTCCTTTATGTTGGTGGATTTTGACCCTGACTGTGCTCGAATTGAGTATAAAAGGTTGTGTCGGTGTCTCTGTGGTTGTGGAGACACTTAAGTTCTGATTCAGCGTACTCCTGTGTGTGTGTGTGTGTGTGTGTGTGTGTGTGTGTGTGTGTGTGTGTGTGTGTCTTATTAAGAGGGAGAGGTTTTAGTAACACATGTTGATGTTTTTGTTCTTGGGTGGAGGCTCCAGCCATTTGGCTCTAGTTTGATGCCAAAGGAACAGCTGTTGTGCGCTGGCATCTGTTCCTTAAGAGCACACTCCCAGAATCCCTAACTGCACAGCAGGCCATGCCTCTGTTAGAGCCCCAGGCAGGTCAGTCAAGGGCAAGTCTACGCACTCATGACACAAGTGGCTAACTTAATTATCGAGGCGCTATCATCCATTTTATGATATGCATTTTAAAAAGCCAACTGTCTATTAAAAAGGCCTGTTTTTCATTTGTTTAAACTAGCTAGGGTCACTCTCTGTTATCCCTTTAACACCAGCATTTATCCATGAGCTCATTGTGTTTCAAACTTTGCTGTAAAACTAAGTATTAATGCACAAAATCTTCCTGCCAAAGACATGAAAAATGATGACAAAAATCCATTTGTTCTGCCATTAACTTTACTTATTTCACAGTAATCACAAAAACATGCTAAGTTCAAAAGGGACAAAGGTACATTTCTTCCTTTCTCTTTTATAACAGCGTTCTAGCCTCATACCTACAGATAAAATTAAATATATAAAACCTCTCGCAAAGTATTGAAACTTCTTATTATGCTGTTCTTCACCCCACTGCCGTAAGAACTTCCCACTAACAGGACTTGCCAGGCTGTTGTGTTCTGGACTCTTAGGATTTACTCGTTCAGGTTGATCCTGGCTCCCAAATGTACTACTGATAATGCTAAGTGTCATGAAAATCATTATTAAATCATTAAAAAGTTGTTTTGCGTTACGTTTGCGCCACAGTTTTCCATCCGAGTGCAAGCATCGCAGCAGGGATGCCTGTTGCGATGCTTGCATGAGAAAGAGATGAATAAATTCTGTACTGCATTGTGCCAGGTGTGTTATATAATTTGCTCAGAACTGATTGGATAACGCTGGTGTCTGTTGTATTACTTCCCAAAAGAAAATATCCTTGTGTGCTAATTGCTCCTGCACAGCTAATAGAATACTTTAATTGACATAAACAACGAGCCTGGAACTTTCAATGCAATGTGAGTGCTGGTCTTTACACAACCTTCGATATTAGGGTAATTAACCCTCCCTCTCCTCCAAAAACCCCCCCAAACATAAACCAAGAGTCCACCCTTGACAAGGACACGGCTTTTAAAATCCCATCCTGAACCCTCTAAAACAGCTGCATCCATGCCACTGCCACAGGGTGGGCAGTCAAGGACAAACTCACCAGCTGCTTGAACCTTGGTGTGTATTTGTATGTTTTTACGATCATGGTCGTATGATTTGGGTGAAATCAGGAGGAAGAAACGCACCTGCCCGTTAGAAAGACGGGGTATACTCAGGCTTTGGGAAGACACATGCATAGATTTAAAAACAGGTTTAGCTTTCATTGCTAACTACCAACAGTAAATACATAAATCAGTATATACATCTTTCACTCCTAATTACAGGGCCTCATGCACTACAATGGATAACCTTAATAGGCTTGTGTGTGTCACGAGCAATGCTCATTCCAAGTTGAATCTTAAATTTAAATATAAACTGTAGTCACTCAATTTTTATCGTCCTACCTTTGGTGTAAGTTTGCATTTCTCTGTGTGTCCATGAAAGGGATTGTAGGAATTCAACTTATATGGAGGCACACTCCTGTACACTCTGCCAAGAAGCCATCAACATGTACAAGTAATAATCCCGTGTATAAACAGGCTGCTGATTGGTTAAAAAGTGTGTTCTTTTTTAGTTTAAGAGGAAGAAGTGCAAAATTAAAAAAGCCCCGCACAGAAGATTAAAAAAGCATGTGTGAGAAGCTCAAACGTTGAGTGTTTGTGCTTTTTTTTTTTTTAAACACTAACACAAGTTGCATGGGCTGCACATAAGGACCCGCAATAGCACAAACACCAACCAGAGTTACCCACACTACCGGATACTTCAGATATTTTTGTCACTGTCCCCCAAATGAAAGCACTCCACACTGCACCACTGCAACGCTGCAGGTCTAAACGTACAGAGTCAAAATGCCCATTGTTCACACATCCCCTGTGCTGGCTCTGTGCCTACTAGGAACCAAAGGGGGCCAGCCCACAATTTGAGAACCACGGGATTGGCACAAGTCTGTGACATTAGTGCAAGTCAGAGTGATGTCCTCTGAAGTTATGGGAACTGTCTGCGCGTGTGTTGAGTGTAGGGTGGGGAGTAATCCGTTACAGCACAGGAAATATGAGTGTCAGAGACAGTTGTTGTTTTGAAAACACAGAAAAAGGAAGCAGAAGGTTATGATTTACAGATAGCTGGAATTAACAGAAACCGACATGGACAGTGAGATGAGAAAAGATGTGAGGTCTCACCATCCAAGCCTTAGATCTAATCTAAAGGGAACGTGCAGTTTGCTAACCTGTTTCTTGTTGACTGTTTTCAAATGTCTCTCTCTCACCACGCACACGCACGCACACACGTGCACACACATCTGGTGCAGCAGGGCCCCTTTTTCTCTCACTCTCACTTTATTTATCACCTTTTTTCTAACTCTAACAAACTGAACCTCACAAATAGACGCTGCAATTTGATTTGCTATTTGATGGCTTTTAAGTAAAACTAGGCCGCTTCTACGAATGCTAATTTTGATTGGCCAGTCAGCCCAGCGCTGGGGGTATTTGATTGGTTTATCTAAGGAATTTTAAAAGGACTTATAGGATTTATTCGAATGCGATTTGTGGTAAACACTTTTCATTCAAGCTGGGAAAAGAGTGAGCGAGTGTGAGCGCACAGCTTTTAAAGTAATCTGAATTATTCAAATGTATGAATTATAATTTTTAACATCAGAGAGGTTTGTTAATGCATGCAGGTAATAGAGGCTGGGGATGTCACGGGAAATGACAGCTGTGTGTGTGTGTGTGTGTGTGTGTGTGTGTGTTTGAGAGAGTGTATGGGTCGGGGAGTGGAGGGGTTCGTGTGTGACAAACACGTGCTGGGGAGCTGAGTGGGTTGGTTTGCGTGTCAGTGGGAAAGCATGGGTGTATATTCTTCTGGAGATGTCAATCAAACCCTACTTACTGTGAACACTCAGCTGTTTAACCTCAGCTTTCAGTTTCAGCTTTAAACTTGGATAAAATGTCTCTGCCGCTCTGTTTATTTTGTCAGCACAGAGGATGCAGGGATGTGGTTTGTAAAATTTAAGGTACTGTTACTGGTTAAAAGCGTCTGGGCTTTAGTAGTTACATGTGACCAATGGATAGTACTAAAGTTTGAATGAGAGGTCGCAGGCAATAGCCTTAGACAATAAAGGGCAGATTTAAAAACTGACAGTCAGCATGTAGTTTGAACTGATCCAGTGTGTGGATCCCCCCCCACCCAAAAAAACAATACACGTCTTTTTTTTTCCTCTCTTTTGCCTGTCCCGTTTGGCTCTTTTGCCATCAGAATTGTTGTCTAAAGGCAAAGAAAGATGCCCAACGGATTTACTTTACCAAATTGACCATCCCAGCCTTGCCGTAATGGTCCATTTGATTCACCTTTTATTGTTTATTTTATTTTCACTTACTGAATACGGGACAGACTTGACTGGGGGAAAGAGGGGGAGAAAGAAAGAGGGAAAGAGAAACAGCTGAGAAGAGGGACGGGGGAGAGAGGCAAAAAACAAAAACCAACAGAACGGGCAGGAAAAAAAAAAGGAAAAAAATGCATATATCAATCACCTGGATCACCTGCTGAGAAAGAAAAAAGAAAACAAGCAGAAGAGAACAAGAGTAATAGAATAAACAACATCACAATGATATATGGGAATATGACAGTAAATACTAAATATTAAACATTATTGTGCAGCACATAAGATCAACAGAACACAGTGTGCTTTGAGGTAGGAGCCAAAAAGGGTGTAGTTTGTGGGTGTGATCACCCGTGTGTACACCTGTGAGCATGGACGCGCTTGTTTTTTTTTTTTTTTTCAAAAGGTTCCTGCATGTAATGATCTGCTAGAGGGTGTGGGGGGGGCCACAGCCCCGTCCTCCAGGGCATGAAGCAGGTATGGAGGAGATCAAAACTCCAGACATCCAGAGGCCCCCAGAACACAAGAGACCAAGGAAGACTAACAGAGGGGCAATACACGTCTTAATGGAGACGGATGGAGTGCTCTAGAATGTTCTTTCCAAGACTACCTATATATAGTCATTAATAAACTTAGGATTCAAGCCATTTATGATGTAGGGAATACTGACATAAGGACATTTTTAGACTGACTTGAGCATTGTGTACAGAACAGTGCCTAACAAACACATCTTTAGATCTGTTTTCTACAATTGCATTTCGCCCACACGCGCGCACGCGCGCGCACACACACACACACACACACACACACATATATATATATATATATATATATATATATATATATATAAATAAAACACCCAGCACGCCCCTGCGGGCGGTTTATCCTTCAAGCTCGGGTCCTCTACCAGAGGCCTGTGAGCTTGAGGGTCCTGCGCAGTATCTTAGCTGTTCCCAGGACTGCGCTCTTCTGGACAGAGATCTCCGATGTTGTTCCCGGGATCTGCTGGAGCCACTCACCTAGCTTGGGAGTCACCGCACCTAGTGCTCCGATTACCACGGGGACCACCGTTACCTTCACCCTCCACATCCTCTCGAGCTCTTCTCTGAGCCCTTGGTATTTCTCCAGCTTCTCGTGTTCCTTCTTCCTGATATTGCTGTCATTCTGAACCGCTACATCGATCACTACGGCCGTCTTCTTCTGTTTGTCTACCACCACCATGTCCGGTTGGTTAGCCACCACCATTTTGTCCGTCTGTATCTGGAAGTCCCACAGGATCTTAGCTCGGTCATTTTCCACCACCCTTGGGGGCATCTCCCATTTTGACCTCGGGACTTCCAGGTTATACTCGGCACAGATTCACTGAGCGCTCTGTGTTGAGCGCTCAGTGAATCTGTGTTCGACTACTCCGCCTAGGCTGCACTGTCGAGCGCAGATCCACTGAGCACTCAACACAGACAGCATAGTCAGAAGGAAGAGCGCAGGGCAAGCTAGCAAGACAGAAGTTACGCTCTCCTTGCAACATGGACCTCCCCCACCCTCATTCAGATCTGGCGTTTGGAATTATTTTGGTTTTCATGTGACGTATGACCCTGAAGGTAAGCGAGTCATGGACTAAAGTAAAACAGTATGTTGGATGTGCCATGCAATGCTCAATTACATGGGTGGGAGCTAGTGTGTTAGTGCAGTTAGCTCGTTAACGTGTTGGCCGTCTAGCCCCATGCACGGGGCGATCGGCGGTAGCTCGTTAACGGAGATTTGCCGTGTTGTGGCGTTAAGGTCATTTCAACGAGATTAACCTGAAAGCACTAGTGGGAACACAACGAATATGACTGCACATTTACGCCGACATCATCCTAGTGCAAAGACAAGTGGAAGCAGACAAAAACAACAAGCATGCTACTAACTTTAGCCGAGTCATTTAGACCGCTGTTAGCACATGATTCTCCTTATGCTGCTGAGAATATAGCCCAGAAGAAGCGGATAGTATAGCTTTTATCTATCTCTTCCCTGCCCGTCGGGCTATTGTAGGAAGGAAAAATATATGTCAATGCTTTTGCATTCTTTCAGAAATGTAGCTGGGTAATTATGTCATTGGCATCGGTGAGCCACTGTCAATATGTGACATATTGAAATCGCGTTTGAATTTGCGCTTGTTTTTTTGCTTTCACTTTGCAATCGTGCGAACTGTGTATAGAGAGCGACAGCACTGATCTGTGAGTGATGATAATTTGTGCACCAATTCCTCTGACATCGTCTTATTAATCGTTAGCTTACTACGCAAACATGACAAGTGAAATCTCCCGCAGCTTAAACATGTGAGAGGTTGATCGCGCAGAGAATCGCTGAGCTTATGTGAGTGCGCGTGTAAAAGCAGCAGGATATATATTTTAGTTCTGCTGAGCCTAATATATATATATATATATATATATATATATATATATATATATATATAAAATTATTGTTATACTATTATTGTTATGCATGGCCTGGCGATATGAGGCGCTAATAATATACAAACTACAGATCCCATAATGCAGCGCTGTAGCCTCCTTGCTGAACGCTAGGCTAACTGAGAACATTCCCGCGTCAATCAAGTCAAACTTCTGTTATTGCTAAGCTAGCCGCTCACAATGGTGGAGAGAAAAGTTGATTCTTACAGCAGAGCCTTTCAGCACCAGTGGGTGACTGAATATATGTTTACAGAGACACGGGACAACGACAGGAAAAGACATTTTTTAAAACGTATGTCAAAGTGTAACCGACATGAAACTGCCCTGGGACAAACTTGTTGGACTTACAACAGATGGAGCGCCGGTGCTGTGCGGTGAAAAAAGTGAAGCTGTCACAAATGCACCAGTGCAACTTGCCTCACTTTCCCTGTTGCCAAGTAATGTTGAACCAAGTCAGCAGACTTTGCTGAACTGCACCTGTCAAAGTTTATTTTTTCAAGTTTATTTAATCTGGAATAATATTCCTGTCTGTTTTTATTCATATTTATGTTTAAAAAACATTGTTTTAGTGTGTTCAATAAATGTTTATCTTGTTTGGCCCGCGACCTAAAGTGGGCCTTGAGTTTTGGCCCCCTGTGCAATTGAGTTTGACACCCTGTGTTACATGAAGTATCATATCACGTGTCACAGTTTGTGTACAACCCATTTACAGTCTCATTTAACAGTGATTGTACAGAAAGAAAGACGTTTCATAGCTTAAAGCTCTGAGACCTGCAGATATTCTGCCCCTGAGAAGTGTGATGGGAGACGAGTAGTCGGTGTGACAGGGAGGTGCCGGGGCCGTGCAGAGAGAGAACTCTATTTTTGTTGCGTTCCTCAACCCCCACTGCGGCAGACGCCTTGTCATTTTTGTCTGTCAGTAGGGTGTTTTTGAAATGGCCTTGTCTGAAACAGGATGTGACGCTTCATAGATACACACACACTGCTATCATTCCCACATGACACACTACATTAGCGTGTGACATGCGTCTCAGCAATCACAACACAGCTTGAATTTTTGGCTCTAGCTGGTGTTGGCATAATGAAAACACACGACATGAAACCTCCTATCACCAATATTTCTTCTTTTTTTTTCTAAAACTACCAGCTGGTGCTTTTCTCCCACGTACAAATGATTGATGCGCTAAATTCTTAAAGGGCTTGTTCCTGTGCTGGAAAATCCTTAAAAACTTCTTGAATATCCTTGAATCTTGCAAAAAGTGTGTGAAATGAAATTGTTTCTGTATTGCCTATCTAATATAATACTGTCAGATTGACGGTTTTGTGTTAGCATTGCTTTAAAAAAGGAATAAAATAGAATAGAGAGATTTAATTTATTTTATTGAGCTGTAATATATAGTTTGTGGCTTGAGTGTGATCTTAGTGCCATTTCTGATGTGAGCCATTGTGCTCATGTGAAAATAAGTAGGGAAGTTTATTTAAGTTGGATGACGAATGACTTTTGGTTGTTTAGGAAGAATTTAGAGAGATTTATCTGCTATATCAAATTTATATATAGACTTTCAGCCTTCTTTCAGACATTTATAGTGATGCTGAGCAGCAGAGTGAAATTCTCAACTTTAATTCCTTTATTATGAGGTCATAAGTTTTCAAGCGGAAATAACTTCTTTCATTTCTGACTAATGATCCTTTGGGATTGGTCTTTCAGAGAAAAACAAAGACAGTTCCCAAGCCCAAACAGAATGGGATCTGATCTTTCCAGTCCTGATTCTGAGACTGTTATGTTAAGGTCTCTCAGTCTGAACAGGCAAGCCAGAATTCTCATGACTTTTATCTCATTTCCCCGTCTAAGCAAAAAAGATAAGTCTTCTTTCCATACTTGAGTGATTGAGAGACAAGCTGGGAAGTGTAGTTTTAAGTAGCCAGTGGCATCCTGAATTAAAATATCTTATTTAGTAATGCCACTCATATAACAATTCTGCAACTCCTGATTATGCATTAATATGTTAATCCCCATAAATATGCATGGCCCTTGCACATCAGCTTATACATGAAAGACTATCTGCTGACTTTAGTGGCCTTCGTGCATACTTCTGTATGACAGCGCTGTGCATGTGACATCTTTGTTATTGTTCTTTTCATCCATGTGTATCAGTTCAGGGACGTAACCAGTTCCCGCTAAACTCTGATAGTGGACAAATTTCAGGAATGACGCAAACGACCAAATTTAGAAAAAAGAGATAAAACAATCTAGTCTGAGCAAAACATCTGAGCACAAAGGCTTGTGGTGTGAGTGTAGCAGAGGCTCTGGACTGTCTCGAGTCAATAACGACTAGAAAGGCAGTCGGCTGATGCTTCTGTTTGCTGCCTGGATGCCTCGGGCTATTTTGTATTTGAATAGAATACGGAATAAAATATTCATTTGGATTTTACTTTTTCCTTGTAATATCAGGAGGTTTCACAATAGCATACATACTTAAAAAAAAAAAGTTCTTTTTCTTTCAGGTTCAGAAAGTATATATGTAATATTGGAGTTGTATGGTGGTGAAAAAGCTTTACACATTTTAGAAGGGCTTGAACAACGGCCGTAAAATTCTAAGCAAAGTATTGAACTATATAACACCCACAAAAAGATATCATCTGCTTTCCCCCCACATGACTCCTGGCATCAGCGTTGAAAGAGATATTAGCAGAAATGGCACTGCTTAGTTCCTTGGTTCCAGCTGGATGACATATGACAGATAGCCACAGATAGACGGGCAGATATGTGGGCTAGGTTGTTGGCTAGCTCCAACATCTGTGACAGGTGTCAGCTCATGTTTACCTCTGCCGCTGCAGCTATGTGACACATGGACAGACAGGGCTGCCAAAGTTTGCCAGGAACGATCCTCTATGGGTGAGCGGTCCATCTAAGTCAGGTGTTCAAGCTAAAGTTTTGTGCGTTTGAATTGCACCTTTGCGCCGCTGCTTGGTTCAATACATTTCTTGCAAAGGCTGTGGAGTTGTGAGTGCAACGTTTTACAGAGAAAACCAAAAGAAAGCTATAAATTAACAGACTCACAAGGTCAAAAATGGATGAAAATATGTGCATAGATACAGATGGGTATGTAATGTAAATTGTAAACATGTAGATGGTAGGGAGGGAGGTAGGGAGATTAAATAAAAACTCACACTGGAAGTGAACAAACCGCAAGACTGAAATATTGATGGGAGAGCATTGATCATAGTTGAGTCACCAAAGAGTCGTCTATTAGAAAGAGCATGTGGAAAACTGCTGAGCATGCAAGCGGTAACACAAATTTCCTGTGTGGAGGCACTTGCATTCATTATTCACAGAGAAAGCCCTCTCACAGAAGCTAAAAATGGATTTTCTAAATCGCTACCAGGCCGATAGCTTGCTGATATTTTTCACTGAGATGTGGAGGTTCCTCTGTGTGTGCTCTTACTGAGTAATCGTTCAGGCTCTGGCAACAGTTTCTCATACTCTGGGTGTTGTGGAGCAAGCAAACTGATTAAAGACTGCAATCACACATGAACACATGCACTAGAGCTCAGATAACGACACACGAAGAATTAATAACAATAGTTACTCGATTTGATTCGTTGTCAGGTCTGTTTTGGTGTTTGTTTGCATGTTTAACTGAAGCAAAACGCAAATTAAAGCACAGACGTAGAAAATCTCAGCTGTATGGAATACAGTTTTTAAAGATCCGGTGTAATGGTCTGTGCAGCAGACGGGGAAATGCTGAGAGCTTAACTATTGGAAACTCATCAATCCGGCTAAATCAGGAAAAGCTCCTTTGCACTTCTGTGACATTGTTATATACTTCTCAGTGTACATATGAAGCAGTGTGTGAGACTCCTCGTGAGATTTGTGGTTTTGATTGGAGATCTTTACCTCTGCATGGAGATCAGGAGTTTGTTTACCAGATTTCACGAATAAAAGACAAACTAACAACTCCTTTAGAACAAACAGTTTTAATATGCTTAACATTTGTCTGCTGTTTTGTGTTGATGACAAAAAGTATTTGATAGAAAAGTGGTCTAATCCTTGTTAAAAATATAGTTAGCCTCAGTATGTCAATTCAATTAATCTGTGTAACATTTTGGTGTAATTAATAGAGCCTGACCGTGTATCTATATCCCCCTATATTAGTTACTTTCACATGTATTGTAGGGGTGCAACGATACACAAAATTCATGGTTCGGTTCGATACTTTGGTGTCACAGTTCGATATTTTTTCGATACAAAAAAATGTTCATGCCTTTTTAATTTGTCATTTATTAAAATTATAAATATTTATTTTAACTCAAAAGTACAGTTTTTAAATTTAATGTTGCTGAAAAAACAAAATAATAAAATAAAATAAATCTATCTGATCGAGGAATCACTCGTCTTTGGAAAAGAGAGTTTATTACAGAGAAATGTCTCTTTCCAAAATAAAAGCTATACTATACGCTTCTTCTGGGCTATATTCTCAGCAGCATATTAAACATATCAGGTCCCCATAATCACGTGCTAACAGCTGTCTAAATGACTCTGGTAAAGTTTGTAGCATGCGTGCTTGTTGTTTTTGTCTGCTTCCACTTGTCTTTGCACTAGGATGCTGTGGGAGTAAATATGCAGTCATATTCGTTGTGTTCCCACTAGTGCTGTCAGCGTTAATCTAGTTAAAATGACATTAACGCCATAACACGGCAAATCTCCGTTAATGAGCTACCACGGATCGCCCCGTGCGTGGGGCTGGACGGCGTCAACACGTTAACAAGCTAACTGCGCTAACGCACTAGTTCCCACCAATTGAGCATTGCGTGGCACATCCAACATACTGTTTTACTTTTGTTCATGACGCGCTTACCTTCAGGGTCATACGTCACATGAAGACCAAGATAGTTCCAAAGGCCAGATCTGAATGAGGGTGGGGGAGGTTCAGTTTCGGGTAGCGTTGAGGCAGTTGCCATTTCTCAACGAGCTTAGCTTCTGTCTTGCTAGCTTGCGCTGCGCTCAGTGGATCTGCACTCGACAGTGCAGCCTAGGCTCGACAGTGCAGCCTAGGCGAAGTAGTCGAACGCAGATTCACTGAGCGCTCAACACAGACAGCATCGTCAGAAGTTGATGAAATAAATTAAAAATTTTGTATTGTTTGATACATATGCGTACCGAACCGAAAGCATTGTATCGAACGGTTCAGTATCGACACGAGTATCGTTGCACCCCTAATGTATTGGTATCTGAATTTATAACAGTCGATAAATGAAAATGAAGAAAGTAAATCTCTTTACTCGATGGGCGCAATTTGTTCACCACATGTCACTTTGAAGCTGACGGCTTGCCACTTGCAGATATTCCAGGCTCTGGCTGTCTAGGTGACCCTCTGATGTATTTACTCCTTTATGTCAATCACCAGTATCCTTCCCTCTCATTGGTAGTTGCTTCATTTTCTTGCCTGGTTGTCACGTTGTTGCAAATCACTTCCAGCGTGAACGCAGCTCAAGGAGGAGCCGGGAGAAACACTCTTAAAGCGTGTTATGAGTGTTGATGTTGCATAGTTTGTCCACAAGAGCAGCGGTCCCCAAACTATTTTGTGCCACGGGCCGGTTTATGTCCGACAATATTTTCACGGAGCGGCCTTTAAGCAGATAAATACAAGAAATAAAATCAGTACTGGTACCCAAAAAAGGAAGATTTGGGGAAAGACCGAAGGAAACTGAGTTAACGAGAAAAACGAGAAAAAATAAAAACCTGAAAACCATAAATTTCACACCTGAGCCTCAACTCTCGCGGTCTGGTAGCAAACAACTCACAGACCAGTACCGGTCCGTGGCCCGGGGATTGGGAACCACTGCACAAGAGGCGACATCTCTGTTGGTAACACATCTTTGGAGTGATGCAGATAAACCAACCGGCTGATCTGAGCAGAGCACGAACAAGTAATCCCAAACTTGTCGAAAGAGACAAACAAGTTTCTCTTCAAACTCCGTCGACACATCATCTTCATAACGACTCATAAGTAACAGCTTATAACAAATCTGTTCATGTTTCACGTGTCTAAAATAACCATCGATTTAAAAATGAATAACTGATTTTCATATCAGTGTCGGTAACGGCCAACAGTAAAAGAAATTCCATGAAAGAAGATTATTTATCTATTTTTTGATTATTAGAATAAGATAGTGAAGAGCCAATTACATCATGATTTGTATGTGCGAAATGAAACTGCTCATTATCGCGGACATGTTAGTGTGTTGTGCGTGTATTGGAGTGTGTTGCTGTGCGCTCACACCAGAAGAGTTGAAAGCTGCTGAAACTAAAGAAGAAGGCGAGGGATTGGTTCTTTTCTCCTTTTTTCTTTTTTTAAATCTCTCTTGTGATACCATATTAAACATCTTTGTGACATTTTGTTCTTCCGGTGCAGCTAAACTGCTGTTGTCCTTCACTTGCGTTGTTGCCTCTGCATTCTTATTTGACCTCTTTTAATTCTTTCCCTAGTCTGGACAAAAAAGACAGCAGAGGGTGGTGTGTGTGTGTGTGTGTGTGCGTGCGTGTGTGTAGCATCTTGTCCTGTGATTTAGTGCCAAGCTGGCAGCAGAGAGTAGTGAATAGGGGGCCCATTTCACACAAAGAGGGCACATACACACAAAACTCGCAGTCAATGCCACACTGCAGGCCACCAACCACACACCTGGCACGCTGCTATTATGTCACCAGCGTGTTGTGTATCTGTGTGCACAAGTGTGTATGTGCGATTGTGTAAGTCCAGCAGACACCATCTGCTCTGTACTCTGTGAACTCGTGTCCACACCTCTCTTCTTCCTGTTCCACTTCACCATAACGTACTTTGACAAAAAACACAACAAAGTAAGCAAAAACTACACTTGATGATCCTTCTCTGTACTACTAAATGTACATTATAATTTAATCTGGCAACAATTGTTGCTACACTTGTATGAGACTTTCATACAAGATTATTTATATTCTAGAGTTGTTTGAGTCCATGTTATTTTTTCCTTTTCCTTTTTCTCACGTCTCTTTCCTCATAGGTCACTTTATCTTCCCTCCATGCCTCCTCAGCTCAATCTGTCTTTTATTACCGGTAATTAATTTTTTACTCTCTGTCACTTTGAAGTCAGCGTGTGCTACTGTATTTAACTGCTGTGGAGGACTGTGTGGGGGGAGGGGGGGAGCAGTTCCCTTCTCAATCAGTAGGTGGCAGTAGGACACTTGGATAAGCATGCAGACCATGCGCTTGCTTCACTGGTCTTGTTATTGTCTGTAGAGCTTTGCACACATGCCCACACTGTCTCTCGCACACTCTGAGAGTCAGCTTGTGTCTTAACTGCTGTAAGTCCTCTGACTCACATTTGGCTTTTAGTTCCTTCTTGCCAAAAAAATGTGCCCGTGCCTCTCTCTCTGTATGTGTGTGGGTTCCCTTTCCCAAGCAGCTAAGCGCACTACTGTTGATGTTGTTTACTTGCCGACTTCCTCCTTGTTAGTCCATGTGAATCACAAAAGACAACAAATTACGTGACACCCTCTTTCTTTGTTATTGTAGCCTTATAAATATTCGGAATGATTTCCCGCTTAAAGAAGTTATTTTCATGTTTTCTTATTTTGTTTCCTCGTGGTGGCAGTGTGTTTGGGGTGGGGTGGGGGGCAATCATCTTTTCATTTCCCTTGTGATCTTTCATGTTTAGTCAAGCTCTGTAATGGTGGCAAAAAAACAAAAAAGTACTGGTTTGAATTTTTTGGGGTTTTTTTGGCCTTAGCTTTTAATTACATCATATCACAGCATGACTTTAGTTAATTTATTACTTATTCTGCTGCTGTTTTCATACTTTCATCACTCTGTTCTGGTACAAGGAGTTATGAAAAACAGTCATGTATGATGGTGGATACTGATTTACATGATCAGTTGAGTCCAGATCATGCCCTGTTACCTAGTGTCATACCTGAGATTTAATTAAAGGGAAAAAACAAAATCATTTTTCAGTCGAGTGTTACTGGAAAGCCTGTGAAAACCACAAGGTTGTTTCCATAGTCCCAGTGCAAAACGAAACAAAGGAAAAGCCGCAAGTGGCTCAAGTCCTCAAGTTTGTCTGCTTTGAAGTCTTGTCTCGGAGGTTTAAAGGCAGAAGAATCTGAGATTAATTGGGCTGTTTAATCTACACAGTTCCTTTGTAAGCTTTTTGTGAGTGTCACAAAAAAACAAAAAGCCTTTTAGATATCCTGAGGGCTTAAAGTTTTTACCGTGTGGCATATTTGTGTCAGATGGATTTCTGTGTGGGAAGAGCGCTTAAGATGAGTGAAAGTTGAGTACGAAGTTGTTTATAGCAGCACAGCAACAGATTCATTTAGGGTGTTTTTATTCGCAATAAGCACTTTCCCTTCCATCTTTATTGTTTATAATTTTCAAGTGGAGAGAAGCCCTTTTTCTTACTTTATGATAATTAAACTGAAGAACAGCTTGTCATATAACATCTGTCTTTATAAAACACAACAGTAAAGCAAGCATAGGTCTGGGAAATCATTAGCTAGTCCCCTGACTTGGTCTCTGTTATTTAGGGCTTCCAGCATAGCCACCTGATATTGGACCCACGACTTCCTGTTCTGTACACAAAAATAAATATGTGAATAAATACATCATTATCAGATTGTGGCCTGTGTTTTTGAGTTTAATTAATTAATTAATTAATTTTTTAAATAGGCAATGTGTTTTGCCTTAAAGGATATCAAATTGAAAATTTACTGGTCCTTAAACTTGAACTTCGGTTTCCACCAGGTCAACAGGGAAGTCTTCTGGTTCTGTAGCTTGTAAGTGCTTTGGTTTTTCCACCCACCCACCTCTGCTTCTGGTTTATGGGGACAGCAGCCTAAGCAGAAAAGCCCAGACATACCTCCCCAGCCACATCCACAGCTTGTTCGGCAGAGCACTGAGGTGTTTCCAGGCCAACCAAGAGATGTAATCTCTCTAGGACAGGCTTGGCCAACTCCAGGCCTCGAGGGCCGTATCCTGCAGGTTTTAGATCTTACCCTGGGTCTACACACCTGAATCAAATGATTAGTTCATTACCAGGCCTCTGGAGAACTTCAAGACATGTTGAGGAGGTAATTTAGCCATTTGAATCAGCTGTGATGGATCAAGGACACATCTAAAACCTGCAGGACACTGGCCCTTTAGGCCTGGGTTTGGACACCACTGCTCTAGGATGTCCTATGTTTGCCTCTTGGCCTCCTCTAAATGGGACATACCCAGAACACCTCTCCCAGTAAGCACCCAGGTGGCATCCTTCTCAAATGCCTAAACAAGCTCTACCGGGTCCTTTTAATGTGGACGAGTAGGCCCTCTTTAATGACTGAACAGAACTAAAAATGCTAAATTCCAGGATCTCATTTTTCAGTAACAACACAAAGCTCAGAACCATAGGTGATGATAGGGACGTCCATCAACCGGTAAATCGACAGCTTCACTTTTACGATAAGCTCCGTCTTCAAAGCGACAGACCCAATCAGTCTGTCAGTATCCCACTCCCCTCACTCATCGACAAGACCCTGACATATTTAAACTCACTTTTCCAGTTGAGGAATATGACCTCAGGCTCGGAGGTGCCGATCCTTATTTCTGCCGCTTCACACTCTTTGCGAACCTCTGCAGTACGAGCTGGAGGCCGCCACCCAATGAACGCAACAGTACCACATCATCTGCAAAAAGCACAGATGAGATTCTCAGTGATGTAAAACCAAAAAGCTGAAATATGCTAAACTGCTTAGTTCAGCATATTCAACACTTTTTTAAATGTGGAAAGATTCTTTACGTTAAATGTATGCATTTTACTCTTATTTCCCATTATAGCTATTAGGCGACTGACAGACTCCAACTTCAGGCTTTAACTTCACTGCTTTTTTTCCTCCCCATGGCCCACAAAAAATATAAACAGTCTGTCTGCAGAAGTGTTCCATGCAAACAGAAGTTTTTGGTTACCAAAGCAGGTTATTGGCCTCCTATCTTTTTCCATACACACTTCACACATCCATCCACTTAACACATCACAATTAATTGGTAGTTTACCTGTAATTAACATGAAACCCACATCATGTTTTGTGATCAGTGCAACTCATTACGTGTGAAAGACAGAGAAATGATGTGTGCAGCTGTTTTTCTGCCTGGATCGTTCCATCACTTCGCACTCACTAATGGCTCTGTTTACTCGTCTTTTTCTTTACCGACTCTGCTCTCTCACCCTGTCATTACAACTTCTTTGATCTTCCCTCTTCATCAGTCACTGGCACAGTCTTCCTCGTGTCCCGTTGTCGATTTGTTGTGTACATTTCTTTGTCTCAGAGTCTTTTTTTCTTTTCTTTTTTTAAACTTTTTACATTTTTAAGAATGTGTTCTCACTTGACAACTATAACCTTTTTAGTTTTTTAGTCTTGTTGTTCATTGGTATCAGTTTACTGCCTAATTTCCAACCTGTGTTAACTTGTGTGTATTAACATTGCTTATGAAAAGCCTAAAACCCATTTTATTCCTAAAGAGACACATCATCAGCAACTTATTTCTTTCCCATTTAGCTTAAGGAATGAGGAAAAACCAAGAGAGAAACATTAGCCCTGAAGTTTGTTTATTTAGTCTTCAGTTTTAAATTAATTTTAAATGATCCATATTGGGATGAAGCTGTGTTGTGGATTCGTGATATAATTTATTAATTACAATTTTAGCTGTTTTAGTGCTGTTATGTTAAATTTAATGGCTTCAGACTCACATATAACAAACATATTTATACATTCAATCACTTATTAATTTTATCTAACTACTACTGTCAAGCTGCTCAAATCAGGCAAAATAAGAATAGTTTTATAAGTAAACTGGTGTAGACTTGTGTCATATTCATTTTTTTTCTTTAGGAATCAAAAGAAGTTTAAAAAGTGCCTTTATTTGGCAAACATGTCCTCATGTACGGTCATTCTACAAAAGTACACCCACATCTTCTAAGTGGAATTTATTTTATTTTATTTTTTATAACTTAGTGTAGTTTTTGTGTATTTGTGCATACGTTTGTGTTTGTCCTTCTCTAAAATATATTTTGATACCATCAGGGGGTCTCTTCACACCCCCTGCAGGAAGCAGTTCTCACATAGTGGTCTGCCCGTTGTTATAGCCACGAGCTCCTGGTGTCGGGTGACATGAAGGGGCTACAGGGTAGACAGCTGATGCACATACTTACGCAAACATAACCGAAGCTTGCTCACAGAAATATTTTGCAAATGCTGGAAACTACTGAATGTGTCCTCTAGGAAATGTTCCCTCAGACGGTTTTAGCTCAAACTCTTTGTGCTTCAGGTTGTACATGGCATTGCCCCTCGATAAACAACCTTTGTCTTGTCCCACTGCAGTTCAAAAATATTTACTCCATCGCATTTACTGTTCCAAAGCATCTTCTGTTGGATGTGTCATTGTTTGGCAGATAGAAAAAGGCAGAAAACTTGATCATCATCTTTACTCAATCTTCATCCCTCAGGTTTATGTCTGAGCTGTCATTTTAGCATCAAAAACACTTGATCAAATTTAAATTGTAGCGTTCCTGTTCAATGAAGAGTCACCAACATTCCTACCAGCAGTACTGGCAGTGGCTTTACACGTTCGTAAAGCCCTGCTTTATGGCAACACAGTTAGATACAAACCATCAAATTTATGCTTTAAATGGTGGTAGAACCAGGACATAACACAGCCAGCTAATTCTTAGGGCATTTTTATACCTGTAGTTTATTTGAACTGAACTAAATTAGTTGATGAGTCATCAGACTTCACTGTCAAAACAACCACTGCATTTCACTTGCTTATGTTAGACTATGTGCTAGCAAGAGACTCGTAATCCCAAGTGTTTTCATTTGTATTTAAAGAAAGGTTTAAAAAAGGACATTGATTCAGTTCTTTTGCTCACCATCGGAATTACTTTGTTCGAACAAACTGCAACAAGACGCCAGTTGAACCAGTAAGATTTGACTCGGGGCAAAAAGCACAGGTCTGTTCACCACACTTATTGTACTAAGGTTCGAAAATGAAAGGTAACACAAAGTCATTCAAAGAGCTTTAAATTGTAAACAGTTAAAAATGAAGTGTATTCTAGTTAGATTTTTTTAGGTTATTTCTTAAATCCTGTGATGGTTCAAGGCAACCCAACCTGCAACCAATATGCTGCTCAAATAATGAGCTCTTGCCTGCTCGTTGTGAATATTTAATGTTTGGTGTTATCAGATGGCATGTTCGTGCACAGTATGCAAATCATAGAAGTGGGTGGGGAGGTGCCATTGATGACTAAACCAAGCAGGCTTTCTTTTGATGCAAAACAGACTTCTTTTTTAAGACTAAGGTTGAAGAATTCTTCTGCACTATTCGTTATAAAATGTTTATTTTTTTAAATAAAATCATGGATTACATGACTATCTATTACCAATAATTTACTTTAACCTGAGCATTAAACCACAGCAGTTGTAGTGCAAACATTTTTTTCTGTTTGCTGATGCACAGAATAGCAGTGATAATTTATCTTTCCGACACTGGGAGTTTAAAAAAAGAAGAAGAGTTACGAATTTTTCGACTTTAATATGATGGAACTTGAGTAGTTCACCACCAAACAAACATAAACCATGTGATGTTAGTTAGTACAGACAAAGGGGGCATTTCGAAAGTCATCTTTTAGTTAAGCTGTATTATTTCTTTGAGTGATAAGAAGTTCCATTTTACAAAACATACTTATTTATTTACATAGATCTTTGACTCAGGGCACTAACTATACATTAGCTTTCTTGATGCTTGTTTTATTCCAGTTAATGTCAGTTTTTGATTGGTGAGGTAGAGGTATAATATATTCAGTATAGGTATACTGAATGAATACTGTGGCATATGATATGGATTTGAACGTTTTAGAGCATTATAATATTAAAAGAAGATTTTTGTGTGGGACTCTATTTTGACAGGGTGGGCAGGAATGACTGCACATTAGGCGATGCTGTTGAATACTTAAAGTGGCTGAAAAGAGTAAGCAAATTGCTGGAGAAAGTGATATAAAGATAAAAGTGAAAAGAACAGAAGAGAAGAGCTTTCAGTGATGTATAACGGCAAGAAGAGATATGAATCATTAAAAAGAAAAATGATAAGGGGAGACGATGGAATACAAGACAGCAGCGCTTAAAATTGTTTGATCTTATGGAATACACTATCACTTCCTGCAGTGAGAGCAGTTTCCATTGGCAAGGAAGAAAAGAGAATGCTTTTTTAATTGCATGGGTTGCACACACACAAACACAAGCTCTGTACATGTCAGGACATGTCTTCAGCATGCATCTGTGTGTTTATTTTTGCCTGCCTCTGGTGGCAGTGCAGTATTTAGCCTCAGTAGTTCTTGTGGTCTCATTACTCTTGCCAAACAGAAGCACATTTTAGCACATAACTTTGTGTTAATCAAGAGGATATTGCTTCACTTAGGTGAAATGGCTTCATATGGAGTTATTGCTATTGTGCTTTCATGACTCAGACCCAAATGCATGACTCCAAAGCATTAAAAAAAAAAAAAAAGTTCAGAAGAAGCTCTAATAGTTTAAAACGATCAAATGTTGCATAGTAACAAGAAAAACAGAGGTTTTATTTACATATAAAATTAATCAATTAAAATATCCAGTAGGATAATTAAAAGCAGTCAGCAGATCGGTGTCATTTTGGGAAAAAAAAGCAGTAAAGTTTTGTCTTTTTGCTAAAAATGGTGAAAAATGCTAATCATCAGTGACAGCTGATTTTCTCCTTATCATAAATTTTTTCCCTCTCTGAGTATAAAAGACGTTATCGAAGCCTTCACAAAGCGGCTCATACCCTTTTAGTGCTGATTAGACCTACTGTAAACCTCAGAGTTAACATCTCAGAAAAATTATGCGCTTCTACTAAAAAGTGCTGAAATACTGGCCACAGCTGAAGTCACAGGAAGAAGGGGGAAGGTTGACCTTCTGGTGTGCAGTGAGTAGAGACTGGGAACTGTGTGCATGAAGAGGAGTGTGTATTCAATGTAGGGAAGTGGTATTCCTGATTCTTCCTCTTTGGTTTGAACCCCAAAGAGAGACTGGATCACTTTTTGCTAATAGCAAAAAGTACCGGTATGTTTAAGACGAAGTTTGTGTTTCTTGACTCCAATAGTGGAGTAACGGTATTTTGTATGCTTTCCTCTCCTGTGTGTGTTTCTGTCTGTCCTGACACGTTTCTCTCTCTAGCCACAGTCACTGTCACTCCAGGTCTTCGGCTAAACAAGTTGTTGAGCGTTTCTGCTTGACTGGACAGCCTGTCGCCACATCTGTCACTTTGCAGAAAACCCTGTGCCTGATTCCCTTCGACCCCCCGTTGCATGTTTTTGTGTCTGTGTGTATTTGGGTGGGGGGGGGGGGGCAATTTAACTGTAAAGCTACTTGCCTAGTAGCTAAAACTGTATGTAGCAAGATGTTTGTTTTACTTTGCTTCTAGACGTTTAGTTTTCTGCAGTAGTAGCCTTTGTTGCAATGAGCTCTATCTGAGATGCAACTCACAGTAAACAATTTCTGGATCCAACAATTAATTATGCACCAATTAATGTTGTTGGCCGAATGTTGTCTTTTTTCCCCACCAAAATGACCTCAGACAAGAAAACCTAATTTCTGCCATTCAATACCAAAAAATTTACAAAATGCTTAAAAAAAGACACCGAGGGAGGATAAGAAGGACGGATGCAACAACATTGTCATCCCCTATGTAGCCGGTGTATCAGAGAAACTCAGGAGAGTTTTCTCCAAGCACGACATCCCAGTGTACTTCAGACCCAGCAACACGCTCAGACAGAAACTGGTTCATCCCAAACACAAAACTTCAAAACACAAACTCAACAATGTGGTGCATGCTGTACAGTGCAGCGAGGAATGCCCAGACCTCTACATTGGAGAAACCAAACAGCCACTTCACAAGCGCATGGCACAATATAGAAGAGCCACCTCCACAGGACAAGACTCAGCCGTCCATCTGCATCTTAAGGATAAAGGACACTCTTTCGATGATGCCAATGTTCACATTTTGGACAGAGAGGACAGATGGTTTGAAAGAGGAGTGAAAGAAGCCATTTACGTCCACTGTGAGCGACCATCTTTGAACAGAGGCGGTGGTTTACGACACCAACTGTCTGCCATCTATAATCCAGTTTTGAGATCCTTCCCAGACGCCTTAACGCCCACTCACATCCTGGGCCATCTGATCTCAGGAAATCACATGATAGGGTGGGGCCAGGTTTCCCAATGAGCTCACCCGAAGCCCTGGCTGATTGGGACCCACACCCAGTTTCACACCTCGGCTCATGCGATTAGAGGATCATCAGGGGGTCCTTTTGTCCCTCTTTGGGGGGAAACTCCCACTGGGTTTAAATCTGGGACTCTCCACCATTTGACCTTAGAACTGAAGAAGCTTCTCGGATGAGAGGTGAAACGTCTTCAAGACACTTAAACAAGTCCAGACACTTTTCTTTCCAAGCTCCTTAGACTACGACCACCTGGATGACTGAGAACCTTCACAGATATATAAGGAAAAGCTCCTTTATATTTTTCTGTGTTTTATCCTCAGTTACTTTGACACAAAGGCATCTGCTGTGATGCTTACAACTCTGATAAACTGATGAAGTTGCAGCTGTATTTTGATACTGAGATAGTTTGTCTGGGCATTTCATTTCCAAGCAGGAACCTCAGAAACACCCCTCAGGGTTAACAGGTGAACAAAAAACAAAACTTTCAAATGTTTTATTTTATTTTTTACATTTTCTATTTTTTCAATTGGGTTGCAGGTTTCTAAGAACTGAAAATCAGACCCCTTCTTGTGGACTTGCACTTTACTTTTTATGTATATCCTTGTCTGCCAATGTAATCTCTCTGCAAACTATGGCTATGGATACTTATGCAGCATAAGTTGTGGACAAAAAGGATGCAAACACTAATGTCTATGCATGTTCAAACATGTGGTTGCGATTGAAGATCGTTCCCTGAAAAGCTTTGGCCTTTGGTTTTCACTGTCTATTCTTACTGGGACCAGTCAGTTCCTGCCTTTGACTACTCTGCCCAAAAAGCACATTATGGCCTTGGTTCTTTGAGAATAGAGTTATTGAACTATACATTTCTTTCTGTTGTATGGACCTCAGCTTTTTAACGGATTTAATACAGAACTGGTGCCTCATGAAAATGCAAGTATTTACATAACATAATATTGTGCAATGTAGCGCTCAGTTAACACATATGACACAGAATAACGCAGTAATACATTTGCAAATATTTAAAACACAGCTGCAAATGCACTGAATACTTATTAGAGTTGCTTTATTAATTAACACTCACACAGGGTCACACAGAGTGCAAAGTTCTTTTGGGCTTGCTACAGTAACTAATTCCAAAGGCACACGCACACACACCGCATAAACTGGCTCAATGAATTAACAAACACAAACATCATGCCTGCAGGTGTCATGAATATATTAGCATAAGTACTGACCGGACCTATAATTATTTATCACATTAATGCCCGCACATGCACACACGTGCACACACGCGCACACAAACCAAGAAATTAGGTCAGCACCATTGAAATGAATGGAATTAAGCCTTATTATGTCTGATTAATAACACAGCTGTAAAAAGTCTGGTGTGTTTGTATGTCACTGGGTCCTGTATGACCATATGTATATACAGTATATGTGATTATACATATTTATGTGTGTGTATGTTTGTCCATTATGCTAACTTCTTGACAGCTGATATTAACCAGTACAAACCTCAATGACTTTTTAATATGGACAAATTTCCATATGTTATTCTCATGGTTAAAAAGTGTGTGTGTGTGTGTGTGTGTGTGTGTGTGTGTGTGTGTGTGTGTGTGTCTGTCTAATGGTCTTATTGTTTTGCAGTTCTTGGAGTCTCTGACAGAAATTACATCTACCCCTGCAGCACCTGTGGGTTTTATACAATGACATAGTTAGTAGTAACATGCTTAAATATATATTTTGGTATTATAAGAGGGCTGATAATGACTTAATTGAACGTATAACCCTGCCTTGAGAACATACCGAGAAAATTGCTTCCTGACTCTCACAAACTACTGTGTGTAGAGTTCACTGTTGAAGGAATGGCACTATGGTTTGTCACAATCATGCAAACAGACGTTTTGAGTCTTACCTAAAGTATATCAGTTGTTGGGCTTCTTGCATCACTGTCTTGTTAAGGCTCATGCACTCCATTGCAACCATATGAAAAAGAAATATAAGACACTCATTGTACATGTTTGTTATTTTGGTATTAGATGTAATTTCTCATATTATGCATTGCTCACAGATGCCCTTTACACATTTTTCCTCATGCCAAATTGTAATTGGGTGTCAATAACAGGAAAATAGGAGAAAAATGCAAAAGAATATCTAAATTGCACAGGTGTCAGGATATTTTTAAATTCATTCAAACATCAAACGTTTAAATTATTTTTGTGTCATTACTTTTTGAACACTTAAACATTCGTACTGGCTGTCAGGCTGCATGAAACTTTTACGAGTTACTTGTGATTGATTGCTAACTCATTAACATATTTCTTTTTTGTGGTCTTTAAATCTTGTCCCCTTGGTATATTTATGTTTTAATGCTACATGATTATGAAACTTCAGCAAAAAAATAAAAAAATCCTCAGATAGTTCCCACCTCCATCTTTCCCTGCCCATTAATTCACTGAACTCCTCGTATTTTAGTGGAAGCAACACTGTCGTGAAGCACTTAAGGCAGTTAAAGGGCTGCTTTTGGTCCCAATCCTCTCATGTGTAGTCATTCATCATCTTGGAAAACAGGCAGCTTCTACAAGTACACACAGACACACACAGAAAAGACAAGCGTGCATATGTGTCATCTTTCCCCCATTACTCTGTTTGTATTCATATAAACACACTGTTACAGTCACACACATAGAAACAATAGGCACATAAACATTATACTTGGAGCTCCCTTGCCAATTACTTTTGATATATCCATATAGTGTGTCTGACCCATATCTTCCGTGACATCACGTGTGCACATATGTGTGCACATACAAACAAGCTTTGATGTATTGAGACGCTCTGCGTTATGCATAGACGTGCACAGAAGGTCATGCCTGCAGTTCGTAAACTATTCAAAAGTAGGTTAAAGCTGATGTGTTGTTGTTTTTTAAAGGATTGTGTAGGCTCTTAATTGAAGCTATGCATGTATATTCACTTATGCACGCGACACACACACGTACACCAAACATGCATGTGCGGCATGCACACATACATGTAATTGGTGTAAACATGCTTGAGAGATATTTGCATATACCCGCGTGTGTGTGTGTGTGTTGGGTTAATCCGTGATGATGATGCTACCTGCCAAGACACCCACGCATCACATCAACAGTTGTTGCTCTAAACTAAGCTGCTTAATTACTGCAATTAAACTCTGTGTGTGGTGTTTGTGCATAGGCTGCAGTGTGATAATGTGTGCAGTGGAGACTGAATACGTGTGTGAAGCTTCTTGATGTATAAAAATGTTTCTTAGTAAAGTTTAGAAATGTTTGTGAAAGCTGCTGAATACGTAAATATCAGATGAATTAAATGAAATTGTGAAGTGACATCACACATATTTACTTGTTAGCCGATTAAACTAATAATTACGTACTCTGTGTACCGTTTGAATCCTTAAATGTCTTTCATATGAAAATTCAGAAGAACGGAATTTTTTTATGGAGTAAATGGATTTCTATTAACAAATCTATCCGTTATCCCTAAACTAAAATGTTTCCCCCCTTCTTCTTTTTCCAGCAAATTTTTTTTGCTTAATTCAGTCTCACAACACGAGCGCTCGCTTTTCTCCCTCTCCTTCCACATTCATCATTTAATTTCTCAAGTTGCTTTTCCTGACATCTGCCCCAGAATCTTTTACTGTGTAGTGGTGGGTGGGGAGGTTTACTGTGGAGGCAGACAGCCAGGGGGTAGTGGATGATGGAGTAGGATAGGGGAGGGACTGATGTGACTGAAGGTCAGACGGGCCTTCCAGTCAGACCCACAGTACAGAAGTGTTGCATGGTTGTGTGTTTTTCGTGTGTGTATATTTTCATATGATGAAGAACTTAATGATTTATTGGAAAAGACATGGTTTGTGTTTACAAGCGCGAATTCCTCTTGGACCTTTTAAACGTGTTATTCCACATGTGAGGATTTTATATACTGAGTCATTTTAAAGTGTTTTATTGAAATAAATACAAATTGGTATTTTAAAAATAATATCTTAATATGTTGCTGTCTTTTAGTTTGGCATTATATTCATTGCATAAATCTAGTTTGCTCGTATGAATCTAATTTGGAAATCACTCAATTTACAGTTATGTTGTAATAATATTGATTATACATCATTTATATGTAGCCTCTCTTGACTCTTTTCGCTGCCCTCCATATGAATTTCTGGGCACGCACAGATTGAATGTACTTAAGAGGAAATCTATCGATCCACGTTGGGTCTGTGTTGACACTCATCTCTCTTTGGAGGGACCCGAAGTGTGTTTGTGCATATTTATAATCAGTCTTTTTTATTGGTCTCCATGAGAAACAAGAAGAGATGGGAATTGTGATCGGTCTGACCAAAGGTACCAAGTTCACAAACTTATAGCTTAGTCGTAGACCAGGCCTGATTTGTGGTGTTTTCTTCTTTGTAGACATTTGTTATATATTATTTTTTTTTGCAAATGTGCAGGGTCAGAGAAACCCCCTAAGTGCTAATATTTATTAGATTGCAGACACTACATTAAGCACATTTTCCGTGACTCAAAGCAACACATAGCTAAACATGGTGTGAACGTTGAGCTACCGTGATGAAAACAAGGGTGTGCACATGCTTATGCTTTAGGCTGTCACATTATTTGTGTTAAATTTTGAATAAATTATCAACCAAATATTCAACTAGCAGAATGTTTTGTTTAAAGCAACCAAACGTGGTTGCCCTCTGTTTCACATGCTTTTCTACCATGTGTATACTGTAACATGTTTACAGCAATTCAAATAATGTATTTAGAGAAAAAGAAATATAGTAGGAAATATTTAAAACCACCATTCCTGTGTGTCCAGTTTACCTATCCGCCATAGTTGCTGGTAGTTTAGTGGAGGAGAAATATATTTGAGTCAACGATTGGATAGGAAAAAAAATTCTAAAAATTGATTTTCTGTAGAATCATACAATTGGTGGCCATGGAACTGTTACTTTTATCAAGGAACGGGACCGCGGCACATCTCCTACACGCACGGACTGTTTACTCCAGAGATCAGCTGATCGCCCTGATGCCGGCCGGTTCGCTGGCCAGGCCCGCAGAAGTACCAGCTGAAATTTGGAGGAAAACACATCGGGGATGCAGAGGTCAAGGACAGAAGAGAAGAAAAAAGGTGACGGTGAGACAGCGGAGGCTCGAAGCGAGGAGGAGGTTTAAACCGTGTCTGCCGTCTATCGTGATGGGTAATGTGCGATCGTTGGCAATTAAAATCGACGAGCTCTCAGCACTGGTACGGAGTCAGAGGGAATACCAAGAGTGTAGCCTGATGTGTTTCACCGAATCATGGCTGCACCAGGACATTCCCGATGAGAATGCTTCCGTGGAAGGCTTCCACACTGTTCGGGCGGACAGGGACAGCATCGCTAGCGGTAAGCGGAAAGGAGGTGGGCTTGCTGTTTTAGTTAACAACCGGTGGTGTAACCCTGCCAACATAACAATCAAAGAAAGGATTTGTTGCCCGGACACTGAACTGTGTGCTGTTGGACTCAGGCCGTATTATTTACCCAGGGAATTCTCTCACGTCATCTTGGTGGCTGTTTATGTACCCCCCTCTGCTAACCCCACAGCTGCATGTGACACTATCCACTCTGCCATAGCTCGGCTACAGACTCAGCACCCGAGTGCCTTTATTGTGATCTCGGGTGACTTCAACCATGTATCACTGGACAATACACTACCAACATTCAAACAATATGTGGACTGTCCCACCAGGGGAGAGAAAACTTTAGACTTACTGTATGCTAACGTCAAGGATGTATTCAGCTCCTCCTCCCTCCCCCCACTTGGTAGGTCAGATCATAACCTGATTCACCTCACCCCCCGCTATGTGCCAATTGTGAGGAGGGAACCTGTGACCACCAGGTCTGTCAGGAGGTGGTCAGAGGAGGCAATAGCGGAACTACAGGGCTGTTTCGAGGTGACCGACTGGGAAACACTCTGTGAGCCTCACGCCGAGGACATCAATGGGCTTACTGAGTGTATCACAGACTACATAACTTTCTGCACCGACTCCATTGTTCCAGCTCAGACTGTTCATTGTTACCCAAATAACAAGCCGTGGGTGACTAAGGACATCAAAGCCCTCCTCAACAACAAGAAGAGGGCTTTCAGAGGGGGCAACAAAGAGGAGGTGAGGAAGATCCAGGTGTTACTAAAGGACAAGATCAGAGAGGCTAAGGACAATTACAGGAGGAAGCTGGAGTGGAAACTCCAGCAGAACAGCATGAGAGAGGTGTGGAGGGGCATGAAGACCATCACTGGATTCAGGCCAACCAACAGCAGGGGAACTGAGGGAGGTGAGAATAGAGCCAATGAGTTGAATCTGTTTTTCAATAGATTCGACACCACAGTGTCTGCTCCTACCCCCACAACCTCACCTGTAGTCAGCCTGGAATCCAGAGCCACACCACTGTGCCAGCCTCTCTCTTCACATGTTGCCTCCTGTGAGATTCCTGACACCCCTCCCCCACCCATCACCTTCACTCAATACCAGGTTGAGATGCAAATGAGGAGACTTCACTCAGGCAAGTCTGCTGGACCAGACGGAGTGAGTCCCCTTGTCCTCAAGACCTGTGCCCCCCAGCTGTGTGGAGTCTTTCATAAACTGTTTATGCTGAGTCTGAGTCTGCAGAGGGTCCCGGTGATGTGGAAGACATCATGCCTCGTCCCTGTACCAAAGACGCCACATCCCAGTGGCCCCCAGGATTACAGGCCCGTGGCATTGACCTCCCACATCATGAAGACCCTGGAAAGGCTCATCCTGGACCAGCTGCGACCCATAGTAAGACCACACCTGGATCCCCTTCAGTTCGCTTATCAGCCTCGTCTCGGAACTGAGGACGCCATCATCTACCTGCTCAATCGTGTCTACACCCATCTGGACCAGCCGGCGAGCACTGTGAGGGTCATGTTTTTTGACTTTTCCAGTGCTTTCAACACCATCAGGCCGACCCTCCTGGGTGATAAGTTAGCAGCGATGCAGGTGGATGCTTCTCTGGTGTCCTGGATTGTTGATTACCTGACAGGAAGACCACAATATGTACGTCTCCCACAGTGTGTGTCTGACAAGGTGATCAGCAACACAGGGGCACCACAGGGGACTGTCCTCTCCCCCTTCCTCTTCACCCTCTACACCACAGACTTCAGCCACTGCACAGAGACATGCCATCTTCAGAAGTTTTCTGATGACTCTGCGGTGGTTGGATGCATCAGCAGGGATGATGAGACAGAGTACCGGGCTGTGGTCGACTCCTTTGTCACGTGGTGTGAGCAGAATCATCTGCAGCTCAACGTGGCAAAGACCAAGGAACTGATCGTGGACTTCAGGAAGACCAGGAAACACTTGACCCCTGTTTCAATTCAGGGGGTCAGTGTTGACATTGTGGAGGACTATAAATACCTTGGAGTACACACTGACAATAAACTGGACTGGGCTAAAAACACCACAGCACTTTACAGGAAGGGCCAGAGTCGTCTCTATTTTTTGAGGCGACTGAGGTCCTTCAACATCTGCCAGAAAATGCTGAGAATTTTCTATGAGTCTGTTGTGGCCAGTGCGATCCTCTATGCTGTTGCATGCTGGGGGAGCAGGCTGAGGGTCGCAGATGCCAACAGACTTAATAAACTAATCCGTAAGGCCAGCAATGTTGTGGGGATGGAGCTGGACTCCCTCAAGGTGGTGTCGGAGAGGCGGATGCTGTCCAAGATAAAGACAATGTTGGATAACACCTCCCACCCACTCCATGACATGCTGGTCAGTCACAGGAGCACGTTCAGTGAGAGACTGAGATTACCGAAAAGCACCACTGAACGACACAGGAAATCATTCCTGCCTGTGGCCATCTCCCTGTACAACGCATCCATTTAACACACTGTTTGCTGCTACAACTACCGTACACATGTTTCTTTTCCAACTATTTATTTATGAGTGACTTATGTATGTATGTATGTATGTATATATATGCATATATTGTACTATTCTTAGTTAGTGTATTGTCTGTCTTGTCTTAATGTTGGTTTAAAATGGAGCACTGTAACAAAAAATAATTTCCCCCAGGGATCAATAAAGTATTCTGATTCTGATGATTCTGATTCTGAATTGACTGGACTGGTGGATGATCATTCATCCATCCATCCATCTTCATCCGCTTATCCGAGGTCGGGTCGCGGGGGTAGCAGCCTAAGCAAAGAGGTCCAGACCTCCCTCTCCCCAGCCACCTCCTCCAGCTTGTCCGGGGGAATACCAAGGCGTTCCCAGGCCAGCCGAGAGATATAATCTCTCCAGCGTGTCCTGGGTCTGCCCCGGGGCCTCCTCCCGGTGGGACATGCCTGGAACACCTCGCCCAGGAGGCGCCCAGGGGGCATCCTTGCCAGATGCCCGAACCACCTCAGCTGGCTCCTTTCGATGTGGAGCAGCAGCTGCTCTACTCTAAGCCCCTCCCGGATGGCCGAACTTCTCACCCTATCTCTAAGGGAGAGGCCAGCCACCCTTCGGAGGAAGCTCATTTCCGCCGCTTGTATCCGCGATCTCGTTCTTTCGGTCACTACCCACAGCTCGTGGCCATAGGTGAGGGTAGGGACGTAGATCGACCGGTAAATTGAGAGCTTCGCTTTTACACTCAGCTCCCTCTTCACCACGACTGACCGGTGCAGCGTCCGCATTACTGCAGCCGCAGCCCCAATCCGTCTGTCGATCTCCAGCTCCCTTCTCCCATCACTCGCGAACAAGACCCCGAGATACTTGAACTCCTCCACTTGGGGCAGGAACTCATCCCCGACCCGGAGTGGGCACTCCACCCTTTTCCGGCTGAGAACCATGGCCTCAGATTTGGAGGTGCTGATCCTCATTCCCGCTGCGTTACACTCGGCTGCGAACCGCTCCAGTGCGAGCTGGAGGCCCTCACCCGATGAAGCCAACAGAACCACATCATCCGCAAAAATCAGAGATGAGATTCTGAGGCCACCAAAGCGAAAGCCCTCCGCCACTTGGCTGCGCCTAGAAATCCTGTCCATAAAAATTATGAACAGAACCGGAGACAAAGGGCAGCCCTGGCGGAGCCCATCACCCACCGGGAACGAGTCCGACTTATTGCCGGCAATGCGAACCAAGCTCTTGCAACGGTTGTATAGGGATTGAATGGCCCGTAGCAATGGGCCAGACACCCCATACTCGCGCAACACCTCCCACAGGACGCCCCGAGGGACACGGTCGAATGCCTTCTCCAGGTCCACAAAACACATGTAGACTGGTTGGGCAAACTCCCATGCACCCTCAAGTATCCTCGAGAGGACAAAGAGCTGGTCCAGTGTTCCGCGACCAGGACGAAAACCGCATTGTTCCTCCTGTATCCGAGGTTCGACTAGCGGACGAACCCTCCTCTCCAGCACCCTGGCATAGACTTTCCCGGGGAGGCTGAGGAGTGTGATCCCCCTGTAGTTGGAACACACCCTCCGGTCCCCCTTCTTGAAGATGGGGACCACCACCCCGGTCTGCCAGTCCACAGGTACTGCCCCTGATCTCCACGCAACATTGCAGAGACGTGTCAACCAAGACAGCCCTACAACGTCCAGAGCCTTCAGGAACTCGGGGCGGACCTCATCGACACCAGGGGCTCTGCCACCAAGGAGTTGTTTAACTGCCTCAGTGACCTCGCCCCCGGAAATCGGTGGGTCACACCCCTCATCCCCAGACTCTGCTTCCTCCCCGGAAGACGTGTCAGTGGGATTAAGGAGGTCCTCGAAGTATTCCTTCCACCGCCCGACAATTTTCTCAGTCGACGTCAACAGCGCTCCGCCAGCACTATACACAGTGCAGGTAGAGCACCGCTTTCCCCTCCTGAGACGCCTGACGGTTTGCCAGAATCTCTTCGAGGCAGTCCGAAAGTCTTTTTCCATGGCCTCTCCGAACTCCTCCCACACCCGAGTTTTTGCTTCAGCCACTGCCCGAGCCGCATTCCGCTTGGCCTGTCGATACCTGTCGGCTGCCTCCGGAGTCCCACAGGCTAACCAAGCCCGATAGGCCTCCTTCTTCAGCCTGGTGGCTCCCTTCACCTCTGGTGTCCACCATTTGGTTCGGGGATTACCACCACGGCAGGCACCAACCACCTTGCGGCCGCAGCTCAATGCAGCAGCTTCGGCAATGGAGACGCTGAACATGGTCCATTCGGACTCAATGTCCCCAGTCTCCCTCGGAATGCTGTTGAAGCTCTGCCGGAGGTGTGCGTTGAAGATCTCGCGGACTGGGGCCTCTGCTAGACGTTCCCAGCACACCCTCACTACGCGTTTAGGTGCACCAGGTCTGTCCAGCGTCCTCCCCCGCCACCTGATCCAACTCACCGCCAGGTGGTGATCAGTTGACAGCTCAGCCCCTCTCTTTACCCGAGTGTCCAGAACATATGGTCGCAGGTCTGGTGATACGATTACAAAATCGATCATCGACCTACGGCCTAGAGCATCCTGGTGCCACGTGCACTTATGGACACTCTTATGTTCGAACAGGGTGTTCGTTATGGCCAAACTGTGATTAGCACAGAAGTCCAATAACAAAGCACCGCTCGGGTTCAGATCAGGGAGGCCGTTCCTCCCAATCACGCCCCTCCAGGTCTCGCTGTCGTTACCCACGTGAGCATTGAAGTCTCCCAGCAGGACAACAGAGTCTCCAGGTGGAGCACCTTCCAGCACCCCCCCCAGGGACTCTAAGAAGGCTGGGTACTCCGAACTGCCACTCGGCGCATAAGCGCAGATGACAGTCAGGACCCGTTCCCCGACCCTAAGGCGCAGGGAACAAACCCTCTCGTCCACCGGGAAAAACCCCAACGTACCGGCAGCAAGCCGAGGGGATATAAGAATACCCACCCCAGCCCGCCGCCTCTCACCAGGGGCAACTCCAGACTGAGACAGAGTCCAGCCCCTCTCCAGGAGACTGGTTCCAGAGCCCAGACAATGCGTAGAGGTGAGCCCAACTATATCTAGCCGGTACCTCTCAACCTCACGCACCAACTCAGGCTCCTTCCCCACCAGAGAGGTGACATTCCATGTCCCTATTGCCAGTCTTGGCAGCCGGGGGTCGGTCCGCCAGGGCCTCCGCTCCTGGCCGCCACCCGGCTCACAATGCACCCGACCCCTATGGCGCCTCCTGCGGGTGGTGGGCCTGCGGGAGGATGGGCCCATGTCTCCTCTTCGGGCTGTGCCCGGCCGGGCCCCATGGACTAAGGCCCGGCCACCAGACGCTCGCCCTCGGGCACCCTCCCCGGGCCTGGCTCCAGGGCGGGGCCCCGGTAACCCTATCCCGGGCAGGGTAAACTGTTCCCTCGATATTCTTTTCATGGGGGTCTTCTGAATCGCTCTTTGTCTGGTCCCTCACCCAGGACCAGTTTGCCATGGGAGACCCTACCAGGGGGCAAAAGCCCCCAGACAACATAGCCCCTGGGATCCCTGGGACACACAAACCCCTCCACCACGATAAGGTAGCGATTCTAGGAGGAGATGATCATTCATATATATATATATATAACTCAGTTTATTGGAGTACCTTGGTATCAGTCAAACTGGCATACTAGACCTACAACCATGCAATAACTATGCAATATTCCAGCATGATGTGACAAAGTCCTGCAGAGGTTCTCGTGATGTTAGGAGTACTTACATATTTCAGTGTTTAAATGTATCATTAAAGTTGAATTTTTCCACAACAAAAGTGGGTTGAGGTGACATGCCTGTGATTCGGTTTTCAAGTTCTTGTAAGGTTCGAGTTCATTATGCTCTTGGGTAACTCTTCCCCTTGGTGACTGTGTAGTTGGGTCAGTGTAAGTATCCCAGGGTGTAGTTGGTCAAACAGGCTCTCACTGATAAAATCTTGTGTTTCTGAGGCCACCACTTGATATCTTTTCCTCAACAATACTTTTGCTGATTTTAGTCAGACTATCTTGAATGAATCATGCCTGAACTGTTTTGTTTTTCTTTTTAAATTGTCTATTTGTTGGTCACTTTTCATCTTCATTAAAGTGCTTTGGAAACAGGGGAGAGTTCCTGTAGATTGCTTTAGAGGGCTTTGGATTGCCAATTTAATAACCTTCAGTTAATCAGCTATGTCCTATAAACAGCTTGAGGGATAGAAAACTAATTTTTGCTTAGAATAACACATTTTTTACGCTTGGACAGTTTGATGCTATTTTCCAGTTTTCACAGTGTTAATTAGTCAAAAGTGTTTAATCAGTGTCATTTGACCACTGCTTCAACCGTAACAATGCAAGAAAATCTAAACATGTTCAGATTTGCATCATTGTTTGTATCATTATGTTTTTGTTTTGGAAAGGAAGTGTGCTTATGTACATATTTTCAAAATTAGTATTCAGATAATACCTATTAACTATAACATATTTTTGCAAAAAATACAACAGTTTTAACCTTACAATAGGAATAAATGAAATTTCTTCATCATTTCTGTGTTATTTTGATTGTAAATATAGCAGATATGTAATTGTGTTATAGTTTATTCTGTTTGGAAATACTAGTAATTTTACATTACAGTGTGGACACACTGGAAAGCATCCAGCCTCTTTGATTATTACATATACGTCTTACATGACAACATGACTATTACATGTACTTCTAAAAAGTATGGAAGCTGAACAGAAACAGGCCTGTCATGGAAATAATTAAATGAAGGTGTTTATGATTAAGTGGAAAAAAATCCAAACCTACATGACCCTGTGTGGAAAAGTGATTGCTCCCTAATCCTAATAACTGGTTGGGCCACCCTTAGTAGCAACAACTGTGATAACTGGCCATGAGTCTTTTACAACCCTGTGGAGGATTTTTGGCCCACTCATCTTTGAAGAATTTTTGTAATTTAGCCACATTGTTAATGCTGTGAAACCCTCCAGCTTGTTTAAGGTCATGCAACAGCATGTCAATCAGACTCAAGTCAGGGCTTTGACTAGGCCACTCCAAAGTCTTCATTCGTTTTTTTCTTAAACCATTCAGGGGTGGACTTTCTGGTGTGTTTTGGATCATTGTGCTGCTGCAGAACCAAAGTGCATGTTAACTTGAGGTCACGAACAGATGGCCAGATATTCTCCTTCAGGATGTTTTGGTAGAGATCAGAATTCATTGTTCTGTTTAGTCTTCCAGGTCATGAGATAGCAAAACAGCCCTAGACCACCACACTACCACCACCATTTTACTGTTGGTATGATGTTCCATTTCTGTGTTACTTTCATGCCAAATGTAACGCCACTCAAACCAAAAAGTTTTGTCTCGTCAGTCCACAGAATATATTTCCAGATATCTTAGGGGGGGATCATCAAGATGTTTTTCTGGCAAATATGAGATGAGCCTTTGTGTTCCTTTTGGACAGCAGTGGTTTTCTCCTTGAAACATGGATGCCATTTTTGCCCAGTCTCTTTCTCATTGTTGAATCATGAACTCTGACCTTAACTGAGACATGTGAAGCCTGTGGTTCTTTAAAGTTGTTCTTGGTTCTTTTTTGACCTCTTGGACGACTCATCAATATGCTCTTTGAGTAATTTTTGTCAGCCGGTCACTCGTGGGAATCTTCACTACTGTTCCAAGTTTTCTCCATTTTTGTATAATGAATCTCACTGTGGTTCACTGGAGTCCCAAAGAAAATAAATAGAAATTGCTTTGTTAACCTTTCCAGACTGATATTTCAGTGACTTTGTTACTTTTTGGGATCATTTAGCCTGCTTTACTTTGTCAGACAGGTTCTATTTAAGTGATTTCTTGATTCATCAGGTCTGCCAGTAATTAGGCCTGAGTGTGTTTAGTGAAACTGAGCTCAACTTTCCCAAAAAATTAGTTAATTCATGATTTAACAAGAGGGGCAATTACTTTTTCACACAGGACCAGTGCGGTTTGGATAACTGTTCCCCCTTAATCAATGAAATCATCATTTAAAAACTGCGTTTTCTATTTACTTTGGTTATTTTTGTCTGATATTAACATTTTTTCGATGATCTGAAACACGTAAGCGTGAGAAATAAGCAAAACACTAGGAAATTAGGAAGGGGGCAAATACTTGTTACAGAGTGCCTGCAGACCGTACCATGTTGAAAGATGCAACATGGTACGGTCCTAGACCGTAGCACCGTACCATTGCAAGATGTCCATTTTGACTTTAATGAAAAAGTTGAACAAGTGCTGCATTCAGGCATACAGCTGACACTATGAGGTGCTGTCAGATTAATGGGGAAGAATCTGTGTCTAGAAAGCACCTTTCATATTGTGAGGATAAGAGCCAAAATATAATTGCAAGTATAGAAATGTCCTCATTACATTTAGTCTAAAATGAAAACTTGTCCATAAAAGCAAACCCAGACACAGCAAACAAGTATTTGACCGAGACCGGGTGTGATGATGGTTTTGTATGGTTTATTCAGGCGCACTGATGGTGTTGTTCTTGGACAAAGACGAATGGAACTTGGACATGCGTGCAACTGTTTCCTCTGTGGTCAAGCTTTCTCTCTCAGCTTGTAGGTTTGGGAATGCGGTCATAAGTGCAGATCTATCTCACTGAGTGTTTTGTTTTACCTTTGTTTGATTTTGTTTTGCATATCAGGACTTTTTAAAATCCTGACATGCTTTTTCACTCCCCTGTCTGTGCTATGCTTTGTCAGGATGAAGTGAATGTTAATAGCGTTTAGGAAAACCCACCCGTGTTTGGAACTGCTCTGACATCAAACTACATCATAAAGTGGTTGGAAAAAGGACTTGGGTCAAATGTTAATGTGTAATGTCAACACACACAGGCCAAAGCACAGTGGAAATGTGTCCCTCCTGACTTTGTTGCATGGGATTCATCTTCCCATATTTAAAAAAAATAAAAATAAAACAATGATAGTACATGATCAATATTCATATTTCTCAATGGTATCAGAGGCCAAAATGTGCTCAGAACAGTATTTCCTAAACCATTCAGCAGTGTACATACTTTCTACTTACCAGAAAGTATTTATTGAAGTAAAACCACTCGCAGCCAGATAATATAATCATGGCAATTAGGCGTACTGTATATAAATTATTTTCAAGTACATTATGAAAAGCAATGGCTAATGTGCTATTAGGTTCACAAATGTCTCCTGACAGACATCGTGACTTTTTTGCACCATCTTGACAGGAGACAATTGTCAGCCCTTTACCACTGTGACCTCTCGTCACTACACGTAAACAAAAGCAGAGGAAGCAGATGTGCAGCTTGTATAAGACCAGATACAGAAGGGCAGGCATTTCCTAATAGCTGCCTCCTCTCTGTATTTGGCCAACAATAACACCGTTGGCACACCTGACACAAAAGAACCGAGAAGCAAGCCAAAAGGGCAAATTACTGGGTAGGTTATTGAGTTGAGCTGGAGATCTGTGCATGGCTGTGGCCTTGAGTAAACATAAGAGACTTTTGCAAAGCATCACCCTGCTCAAAACATAATTAACAGGGGATTCAGAAATATTTCACAGCACACAATATATATGCTTACTATTTGTACAGCATTATTGGACTGGAATCACAAGAATGTTGTTTTGGAAGGAAGCAATTTAGCTCAGAGGTCATTTCAAAGTACGTTTGGCTGTGAATGAGGCCATCATTTGGTCAGTGTCTTTCTGCAACAGTTAAGCTGAAAAGGACAGTGTTATTGTGCTGGTTTTGGTCATTACTGGTATGTAGATGATGCAGTCAAGGTCCTTGACTTGGTAGTGACATTGGTATTACTGAGCCTAAACAAGCTGATTTGAGCTGTCCATGGAATTGCTATCAATGCTTTTCTTTACCTTTAAAAGATGGGAATGTGACAAATTAAATAAATACAGTAAATACTGCAGTAAATAAACACCATTACAAATTAATATTAGAAGATAACACGTCTATATGAGATATGCTCAACCTCTGGGGTGGTTTGAAGATGTCTGGTGGCCAGCAGCAGACGGGAAGGTCTTATGCCTGTGAGGAGACACGTTGCTTAAAAACGTACTTTCTAAGCATAATAAATTGAATGCATTAAATAATGATAGGGAGTTTAATGAACTAGGTTATTATTAAATATTGTCCGAAGGTGAAATATGCATCGGATTAATTGCACACTGAAGCTATCTTGATATATTCTTATACAGTGTGCATGCTGGCCTGATGTGATTTAAGCATGTGTGATTGATGGATGCATTTGATTGCGATTTTAGACGCGGCTGGCGACAGAAATCATTAGTGCTTCTTAATGTCGACGATGAGCTCTGGAAATGCTTTAATTCGACTCCAGACAATTACACCGTCATCATTTTTAATCTATCTGGCCCATGCTCACCTCTATACACACACACACTGTCCAATTAGCCAAACGGTATGACCACATGCATCTTTCTGTCTGTCTCTGCACAGCTAATGATAATGATGGTTGTGTGCATTTGCGTGTGTGTTCCTAATACTTGTCCCCCTGCAAGTGCAAATGTGTTTATGTGTGCCTGTGTGATATAATATGTCTTAACACATAGCTTAAACAGACACTCAGCCATTTCCGGACCTGCAGTCAAATGACACTCATTAAGCTCTAGCGCTGAGCGTTGCTCTAATTTAGCATGAAGCCAGTTGATCACCCCCTCTTGCTGAATTTGACCTTCACATTCCTGCAATCCATGTTTACAACACTGGTATTTTTAATACTTGTCAGTGACTGTCATAAATGGGGTTTCTATCAAAGACCTGGCATATATAAGCAATGACAACAAAAGCTTCAGAGTGGCAGTGAAATAATGATACCTGAGAGAAGGTGAGATAATGACATGGAACCTTTGGAGCTTGAGCTTGGCTGTCATAACTATTTACATTAGTATTTCTAATAACAGATGAAGAAGGAAGTAAAACAGAGTAAAAACCAACTTTTACGTTTATTCTGACAGTTGCTTAAAGAAGAAGAAAATAATGTGATGTGAGGAGACTCCCGCAGAGAATTATAGCTACGAGAGCAGGAGAGAGTTTTACGAAGGGCATTTTAAAGCTTTTTCAGGTGTTACTCATTAGTCAGGAGCACAGACGGTAATTGTTAATTGGACTTATTTTAAGCAGACAGCCATAACGGGCTGTATGGATGTCAAAAATAGGACCGTGAAGCAGTTTGCAGAATGCTATCAGCAAACTTCTGACCTCAAATTAGCCAAAGTTTTGAAAGTTTCAAATATGTAGCGCTAAAATCAACTTTGGATAATACGTGGTGGAGGAGAGCGAAATCCTCCTAGCACAAGCAGCATGGATAATTTAAACTAAGTCGTTAAACAGGAAAAAGATATTTTAACACACGCACACACAAGCTAAACATTAACTCTAAAGTGGAATGCTTGATTCATTTAATTTAACAGTCAAATATCTCCCTCAGGTTTCAGCCTACATGTTTTTCATTCATTACCTTCAGTAGGTAAGGTTATTTTTAATCAAATTAGTGAAATGTTAACATGAGATTCCCTTAAGTACAACAGTACCCACAGTCACTGTAAACTGTTCCCACTTGGGAACTAATACGCAGCCTGCTTTGATTATTGATGGTGGTTATTGGTGGCTGTTACTTCATATGAATTAATGAATTTACTATGGTTAATGAGCATGTTTATATGTGCGTGCCTTTGTAGAGGGAGTGTGCGAGATCTGGTTGACCAGTGAGGACACCGGTGCTTACGGTAGAGACATAGGGACAGACCTGCCCACGCTGCTGTGGAGACTGGTGGAGGAGATTCCCGAAGGTGCCATGCTAAGGCTGGGGATGACGAATCCACCATATATCCTGGAACACCTAGAGGTATGCGCAGTACACACAAGCACCTCCCCAATTTCACCCACGAGTCCTATCAAATATAATAATGCATCGGTATTAATAAAAGTAAAACACCGAGACACTCCACACACTTCCTTTTTACCTGCTTTGTTTTTCTCCTGACGGGCTCTTTCTGTGAACAAACAATATTGCTTTGCCTAGATTTAATAAAGTAAAAGCCTTTCTGTTTTGCTTACCAAGCAGTTTAGCTGCAGCACTCATTCTCTGCTGATTAGTTCATTCTCTTCTTTCCCTAATGAGTCAATTAAGGACCATTGTGTCCTCTTTAGTAACCTCATTTTATCAATCATTATTGTCTTTTCTAATGGAACAATGGGCATTGTTACCCCTCTCTATTTTCTCTCTCGATCTCTAGCCCTGACTTCTTTGTGTGTTTGCATGTCTGTGAGACATGAATTTTCTGCCATTTAAATCTTTTTCTGCCTTACCCCCTTTTTTAAAAAAATTAACTTGTGTTGGAGACACAACACATTATTTTATTCTATCGGTTTTCATGAACTGACAGTCGTGCCTCTTTTTAAATAACATATTCATGTATTGAGTGCAAAGGATTGCAATGTGTGTTTTTAAAAAAAAAAGTCCTTCCATTGTTCAGATTATCTGGATAGATGACACATGCCAACATGTTGTTTCCTGGTCCATTGTTTGTTGCAACCAGTTCATTTTCTTTTCAATTATTTCATTATTATTCACTCTCTAGCAAACTTCAGGAGTCTGTGAAATAGTTAATTAGATTATTAATTGGTTAATTAAAGTTAGACTTGTAAATTTACATCAGGGTTTTGCCATCAATTAAGACTTTCTCTACTTCATTTGGTATTCCTGTAAAATTTGCTGCTGTGGGGATTTGTAGTCTGCTCTTTTTTATGTCATTGCCAGAGAAATGTGAAAAAGAGCAAGTTGCCTTTTGACATTGACAGATCACCATTGACAGATCATCACTGTGCCATCACTCTGAAAATAAACCAATAATGGAAAAGGGTTGAAGTTATAATTTGCCAGATGAGTGCGTTTAACAACCGTTATCAGCTCCCTGTTTCAATTTTGTGAGAGAAGGTAAAGCGTGTTGCATTTTTACCCCGAGGTCCTGCAGTCAGGTCATTAAGAAAGTCTCAGCTAGGGGAGCGAGCTGTTATTCAGTCGGACTTTTTCACTGCTATATGGCAGCTGGTGGTGTCAAGATTTTCTGGGAAATAGAATATTTTGTTAAACCTAAATCTTGCATTGTTGGTAATGAGAAGAATATAAAAACTGGATACATTTGGACTGAGTATGTGATGAAACACCAAGAAAACTGATGGTCTGTGCAAACCTGCTATAAAGTAGTGCAAGAAAGGGTGTGACATCGTTTGCTTTTAGTCATATGATCTAAACATGCATGGATGCTTCATTCTTTTGAAACATCTAAACCTACCTTACAGCCATCAAAATATCGATATAATAAACAGATAGCATAATGGTGAGCATCGTGTTGCGACGATGAGTGTCATGCTTGTGCTGTGCTAGTTCACTTCATCGCCTACCATGGTGTTGATCCAGCATAGTAGGTGTGACTTGAGACATCATTGTCAGTATGTGTTTGATAAATTGATATTTTGCATCTTCCTTCCTGTTCATCTGCTCCTCTACTGTACGTTGCAGGTCTATCTTAACCCACCGTAAGTGTTTGCCCGTGTTAAGGCTCCTGAGAAGTGCTATAGATACACCGCTCATCCTCTGTGGCCTGCTTTTGACAGCTCTTTTGCGACTTGAGTCTTTTAATCTTTATTTATTGATTACTTTATCTCAAAGGAAGTTACTTTTCAGCCACTTAGATTGAAAAGCAACTTCCTTGTTTTTCTTGGTTTGTTCTGTTTTGGTCACATTGTGATTTTTGTACAAATTATCTGCAAAACATGATAGAAGGTAATGTACTGCACTCTTAAAATCCTTTACTGGGACAATGAGTTAATGATCGGAAAACCTCTCTTTCCTTAAAACTGAGGTGTTTGAACACTTCCTACACAATGTCACAATTCTTATTAAGCAATGTTCTGCTGGGAATAAAATCACACGTGAACTTTTTAATGTTATATTAAACGTGATTGCTGACCTTGATAGATTTAATTTCTGGCTTATTTTTCAGTCCTATTATTCTTGCTCTGGTTGCCTGTTTGCATTCATAATTTCAGCCCTGATTAAAAACAGTTGGTTTGAAAAAGGAGAGGAGAAACATGTCAGTGGATGAAATAGAGGATGAACTGGGTAATGGTAACCTTGAAAAAGCAAATGACAGAACTTTTTTTTTTCTTCCTTTTTTCTTTAAAAAATAAATTCATAACAGATACTTTGAATCAAACAATCAAAGATGATTGGGATCACTGATTAATGAAATGAGGGCAGAAATGTAAAAAAGTAAGGGGATGAAGGCCTGGGGATAGAGACGAGGGGTAAAAAGCAGTGGGAAAAGTGCTGTGGGAAGCAGCTATAGAGGTTGTAATTAACCAGGGGTTAATGGAGGTGGCTAATTGTCCCCCACATGTATAGGTAGGCTTTCTGCTTGGCTACATTACAATTAAAAACCCACCCTCCTAATGATAGGGAATAACAATTAACTGATAATTAGAAACACACTTGGAAGACACAGTCACTTGGTGTGTGTGTGTGTGTATTAAGAATAATTTCATATGCTAGCAGCCCTTTTTATTGTTAATGTCCATGTGTTGGATTGAATTATATATTTTTTGCTTTAATTCCTCACCCAATTAACCTACATAAGGAAAGATGGTCTTCTTTAACTTATCATTGTCTTGTGTTGCTCTTGTTCCCTATGTACCCTTTCGTATCCATCCTTTTCCCCCCTCTTGTCTGCTACCCTTTCCACACTGTCCTTTTTTCCCCTTTTTTGCAGTCCTACTCATAAATAAGGGCGTACTGACAGTCATTAAGAAAAAAGTCTTTTGAAAGTCTTTGCGAGCTTCCTTCCTCAGTTTTTCCTTCTTTCTTTGCTTCCTCTTGCAGCTCCTTCTTTTTCAGTATAGCTCTTCATTTTCTCCTTTTGACGCTTTTAATCTTTTTCCCTTCACCTTTTGCTTTTAGTTTTTTCTTCTCCTAATTACTCGTCCATAACCTCTTTTGTCTATTTTCTCCAATTGAAGTCATGATGATGGTAATCACGTCAGTGGCATGGCGATGAAGAAGGCCGAGTCTCCAGAGTATTTTTATCGTTCATCTTAAAGGCTGAATGATGTCCTGCTGTCTCTTCTTTTGAAGAACGCTAGTACTTATATAATGGCATCATACCGAATGGCTGTGATTGAAGCTGAAAAGGCCAAGTAACTTCTCCACTACCCCTTTAAAGATCACCCTCTCTCACAAATACTCACAGATCAACGCGTCTGCACTGTCTCCTTTTGTCACACAAGAGCACACAATTTCTTCCTATGTGCAGCCTGTTTTTCTTGACAGATGTAGACAGGCCAGTAGAACCATTTGCTGATTGGAGCAGTTAAAGGCCCAATCTGCTCTCACGGGCCACTTCTCCCTGACATTTTAGTTGATTGCATTGTGCTATCAGTGCTTCGTTTTTGAGTAGCTTCACGTAAAAATATCTCTACAGTGCCACTTTTTGTTTTTCTCTCTCCTCATTTCCCCCCCCTCTTCAGTTTTTATATTTTGGAGTGTAGCATCTTTTTCCCCATCTACCCATCTCTGAATCTGTCCGTCTGTCCACAGTACAGCCACATCTGACCACTCTGTGTGTGTGTGTGTGTGTGTGTGCAGATAAGTGTGGATGTGTTTCTGTGAGCCTTTATGTGTGGGCGATTTATAATAATCTATACTAGAAATGGCAAATGAGGTGTGAAAATAGTCTCCGTGTAGGTAGTCAACCAGTGAAATCTGCTCCCTTAGTGATGCCAGTGAATTTTCCAACTTTGGCCTTTGGTGATAATGCCGTGTGGATTGTGATCGATCAACAGTTTCTTGATAACCCAGTGGAGTTTTTTCACATGAGATGTTATTCACGAACATGCTACAAGTCTCTGTTTATCTATATACATTGTTACTAACAACAGTAATTCAAAGAGAGGACACAGTCTGACATCAAGTTGAAAAAAAAACCCCAATCAAACTACAGATTGATTGCACGTGTGTTTATATGTTCATCTCGAAATTTTGGACTTTTGTGTGGTTTTCTTATGCTGTGTCACATTGCACTTACCGTGTCTGTGAAGGTTCTCAGTCATCCAGGTCATCGTAGTCTAAGGAGCTTCAAGGAGTTGGTTGAAGACGTTTCACCTCTCATCCGAGAAGCTTCTTCAGTTCTAAAGGGGTCAACTGGTGGGGAGTCCCAGATTTAAACACAGTGGGAGTTTCCCCCCCAAAGATGGACAAAGGACCCCCTGATGATCCTCTATCTAATCACATGAGCCGAGGTGTGAAAATGGGTGTGGGTCACAATCAGCCAGGGTTTTGGGTGAGCTCATTATGAAACCTGGCCCCACCCTATCATGTGATTTCCTGAGGTCAGATGGCCCAGGATGTGAGTGGGCATTAAGACGTCTGGGAAGGGAACTCAAAACTGGATTATAGATGGCAGACAGTTGGTGTCGTAAACCACCGCCTCTGTTCAAAGATGGTCGCTCACAGTGGACGTAAATGGCTTCTTTCACTCCTCATTGCACTTACCGTGTTGTCCGTACTATAAGGTGCACTTAAAATCCTTTAATTTTCTCCAAAATCGACAGTGCGCCTTATGTATTAATTCTGGTTGTGCTTACTGACCTCAAACTGATTTTATGTGGAACACGGCGCTAAAAAATCGGTCAAAAAAAATGTTTTAGTGCGACTTCGGCAAGCTACGAAGCCGCACCGCTTGATGGATTGTCGGAGCATTACGGCTACCGTAATGATGTGTTATGTGATCGCTAGCGACACAGCTATGTTAGCATAACAAAAACACAGTAAAGCTGGAGGATGAATGCTAAGTTTTTTCCGATAGAAGTTAACGTGACAGGCTGCTGTAAACAGACCAAACTTCAGTCAGGAGAACAACTGAGATAATCCATCCACAATCAGAGGTTAGTCAATAATATACTGCAACAACATGTGAACAGAGCAGCTGCGAGAGAATTCAACATTAATGGATCGATGGTACGAAAGTGGAGGAAGCAAGAAGAATGAGTTGAGTAAAGTTTGACTTATCTGGCTGTTTTGTTTCGCTTAAATAATAATAATGGATTGCATTTGTATAGCACTTTTCGAGCCCCTCAAAGCGCTTTACAATTCCACTATTCATTCACTCTCACATTCACACACTGGTGGAGGCAGCTACAGTTGTAGCCACAGCTGCCCTGGGGTAGACTGACAGAAGCGAGGCTGCCATATCGCGCCATCGGCCCCTCTGGCCATCACCAGTAGGGGGTAGGTGAAGTGTCTTGCCCAAGGACACAACGACCGAGACTGTCCGAGCCGGGGCTCGAACCGGCAACCTTCCGATTACAAGACGAACTCCCAAACCGTGAGCCACGATCGCCCCTTATAATCCGGGTGCGCCTTATGGTCCGAAAAATATGGTAATTTTAGTTCATATTTCATTTTATTTGGTTGCTTTTTATTTTTATTTTTTTCCCTCCCACTTTTATCACTTATCAGAAGCATTCCCCTGTGTGCCCTGATAAACTACCAAATAGCTGTAGCACAGCAAAAGGTCTGTCCCATACATACACTAATGATTATACACTAGACACCCGTTCACAGAAACACAGCCACAACCGTCTCTTGCCCGGGCTCAAGGGCAGCTGTATAGAAACACCCTCTCAATCCATTTTCATTTTAATGAAGCCTTTGGGAGCCTCTTCACATTAGAGGCCTAATGTAGCATTTTGTGTGAGGAACTAAACCAAATGAAAGCTCACAGCAAAGCTATTCGGATGTGCCTCTGTTGCGCCTTTAGACTGTAGTTTAGTTGTATTTTTGAGTGACTTGTTGTGCATGTCCCCTTAAAAACAAAGTTTGTCACAGTCACAGAAAACACTTGCACATGACAAATTCTACACATACACCCAATTCACCTTTAACCGTGCAATGCATTTCATTCTAAGAGGTGTGCAGCAAGCTTGGTATAGATGCCAAGGAAAATCAAGCACAGCTTGAAGTGTTTAAAATGTCTATTTCACTTTCTGAAGTGTGGTTGTGCTTGGTCATGTACACACAAATACTGACTTGTCCTGGGAAAAGATTTCTCTACAGACTTCACTGGGTGACACATGATATTAAAAGATATGTGTTTTTAGAGGTCCAGGTAATCTGAATGTATGAATTGATTTCATCTTTCAAAGCTTTGAGTTTTAAAGGATTCTGTCCAATTTCAAATGATAAGACGGCACAAATAACAAGTAAAGCATGTATTTTTTCACATTTATTACTTGAACCTTTTTGCTGCAAAGATAACTGTAGAAGATTTTGTCTCTTCATTGGCCATTTTTCATTTTTCTTCTGGCTTTATGCTTGTGAGTCGGTGCTTCTTTATTTCTGAACAACAACATTGAGAATTTTTTGTGTAGTTTGAACTGTGTTTGAGTGAGTCTTAAAGTGTTACTGTTATTTTCCGAAGTGTCAAACATAATGTTGCTATTAGTGAATAAGTAAGCTCTCATTTTTGAATATGTGTAGGACGCGTTCAGTTAGTGCTCCCTAAAAAACACTCACGGTTAAACACATCTGACTCTTTGTGTCTCCTCTAAGCTGTGCAGTGAATAACACATACAACATCCCGCTGCCCCGAGGAGACCAAATTACATTGAACTGATCCCCTTTGGCCCGTTTGACCATGTATGTTTTTCTCAAATGTTTAAATTCAACCGAATTTCACTTGGAAAGTTAAGGTCGATTTCTTTTGGGTTGCAGAGTTTAGAATTGATTTCATTTTTGTGCGATGTGCTTGATTAATAACATATTTGCAGTCACAAGCTATACAGAGATGACTTGATTCAAAGTTGACCCTGACTTTCAGCAGCCTGCTTAGAGAGAAAGTAAGAAACATTCATTTTTGAAACCCGCAGTATTCAAAACATGACTATCACGTGTTTTAAGCGCCAAACACAAAAAAGAAGGGAGAGTGAATGATGAAAAGGATGAGGAAAAAGATACACAAACAAAAGAAACGGAAAAGCACAAAGTTTAGAGTAAGCATATTTTCTGGGAAATTGTTGTGAAACGTCTGTAGTCACGTGCTGAGGCTGCTTGGAGCTAAATCGACTTTCATCACCTCTCCCCCCACATATGTTTTCTTTTCTTTTAAGTGAGATCTGATTTGAGGGGGGGCGATATCAGATCCTTTGAGCTAATTCGCTTAACTCGATATTTTCTGTGTTCGTGTGTCTATTTGCGCTGATCAACCAGAGATGAAAAGACTGTTTTTTTGCAGATGAAGACCTGTTGGGTTAAAGAACAAAAACGGTATTGGTCAAGGCTGATTTATAAATATATAAATACACAAAAAAGCTTACAGTTGACTGATCATAAAACCTTGCTTGGGCACATTTGAAGGATCCCAGATTGTAACTTGAGCATATGTGATTGATAAATCTCAAACTAAAGTTAATGGCACATCCTTTTTACCCTCACATGACACCAGGATAAATGAGGGTGTAGTCGGGAATATTAAGAGAAAAGCAAACCTTTTGGAAGACAACATCATCGCCATGGTAGAAGCAATTAAAGCCACGTTGAAATGGTGTGTCAACAAATGAAGCCAACATGCAAATTAGGAGTGTGTCACTTCTACAGGGAGTGAGGTATAAAAACTTCAGTACAGACTTGAACTGCAATATTCCTGCATAAAGAAAACAAAGCTTTGCTTTGATCTGAAAACTATCACAACTCTAAAGATGATCAATATCAAGGCAGCACGTAGTTATTGAATATCATATTGTTTTTTAAAAACCATTTTTTACACAGCATCATTTACACTTTGACATTTAGTATTGGTAGCTGTGAAATATTAAAGATCCTCAAGTCTTCTGGGATTTGCAACATCATTTGCAGATCTCTATTATACAGTCAAGTGCATGACAAATGATCCATGTGAGGGAAGTCTCCTGAAACTGTGTTGACACCCAGCTACATACATATACGCATACTCTTAACAAACGTACTTAACTAACTGCCATAAAAACACGAGCCAAATTCACATTTTCATACCCGCATTTCAGCCAACATCCTAGATTCCTCTGAAAAGTCAGAAATTAATCAAGCATAACGCTCAGCCATTAAAACAACTGTTTTCCTGTTCAGGAATGCAATTAAATAAGAATAATTTGGCATCTTAATCCAAAAATAATAATGTTCTTAACATTTTTTTCCAACTACTTTTTGTAGAACAGCAAATTTGAAAATTCGTGCATAGAAACAATAATTATATTTCAACATTAAAACATATAATTTTGATTAAAGTGTTTTACATACTGGTGAACTAATCATTACAGAGACATAAAGAGTGATTTTGGTAATTGGCAATACTGTTAATTTAGGGGAAGCTCCGGGATAGATAGTAGGCATGAAGACTGAATGTAGTGCGACTTTTCATCTCATCATCTCCCTTTACAGCTCCTCCATCTAATGCACAGTACACACTGCAGTAGCTACACCCTTTTACACATGCTCTACAGTAAAATAACAAATGACAAGGTTTTACAGGTTAGAGTTATTTGTATATATTTTGCAAACTTTGTAATATATTGTATTATTTAATTAGTTCAGTCTGTTACCGTTATTGTCTTGGAGCAGCTATAACCCTTTAATAATTGCTAATTTCCTTAGTGGTTATTAAAGTTTTTTTTTATTCTGATTCAAAAGAAACTCATTACTACACATATATTTCTTCAAAGCACACAAGTGTGCATTAATAAATACCCTCTCCCTGCTAGCCATCATTAGATCTTATAGGTCACTTCTACTTGCCAGGAAAACCACATTAGAGGATTGTAACTTAATAATATAAGATGGCGCCGGTGAGGTCGGCTGCCGTCACGACTGCTCCGACCACTTTTTCTTTGTCTTTGCTTTTTAAGTTAGTTTTCAGCGTTTCTAAATCGGCAAAATCATCACCATTGGGTACATTAGGTATGACAGTGACACTCTTGTTTCTATTGGTATACAATGTACTCACAATTCGAAGTTTTTAACTCCGGATCCGAGCTGGCCGAGTGAGATCTCGAGGGAGAACAAAGGGAAGCGGCGACGTCCTAGAGGGAAGCGAGCCGGCGTCAGGAACAGGCTGAGAGCTCGTGCACACCGCACACCTCTGCCTAGCATCCTGCTCGCCAACGTCCAGTCACTGGAGAACAAGCTTGACGACCTCAGGGCCAGGATAAAGTTCCAGAGAGACATTCGGGACTGCAATCTCCTCTGCTTCACCGAGACATGGCTGAACCCAGCGGTGCCGGACCACGCCATCCAGCCGGCCGAGTTCCTCTCGGTTCACCGCATGGACAGGACACGGGACTCGGGGAAGTCAAGGGGAGGCGGCGTGTGTTTAATGGTGAACAACAACTGGTGCAACAGTGCGAACGTTGTTCCTCTCACACGCTCCTGCACACCAAATCTGGAACTACTGTCCATCATGTGTCGTCCTTTTTATCTACCTCGGGAATTTACATCGGTCATTGTAAGTGCCGTTTATATTCCACCACAAGCGGACACGGTCACCGCCTTATGCGAGCTGCATGAGGCACTCACACAGCACCAGACACAACACCGGGACGCTGCGCTTATTGTGACGGGGGACTTTAATAGCGCCAACCTCAAACGCGCAGCGCCGAACTTTTATCAACACATCACCTGCCCCACCAGGGGTGAAAGGACACTGGACCACTGCTACACTACGGTCAAGGACGGCTACAAGGCACAATCCCGCCCCCCGTTTGGCAAATCTGATCACGCCGCCATCTTCCTCATGCCAAAATACAAACAAAGGCTGAAACAGGAAGTTCCGGTTCAGAGGAAGGTCGCGCGCTGGACGGATCAATCGGTGGCCGCGTTACAGGACGCACTCGATGACGCAGACTGGGGCATGTTCAGAAACAGCTCCGACGATGACGTCAACGTGTTTACGGAAGCGGTTGTGGGATTCATCGGGAAACTAGCGGATGATACCGTGGAGACAAAGACTATCACAACGTTTCCCAACCAGAAGCCGTGGGTGGATAAAACCATCCGCGACGCTCTGAGATCCCGCACCGCTGCCTACAACACGGGACTTATGACGGGGGACATGGACCCGTACAAAGCCGCGTCATATAACGTGCGGAGGGCGGTGAAAGAGGCGAAGCAGCGCTACGGGAGGAAACTAGAGTCACAACTCCAACAGAGTGACTCTAGGAGCCTGTGGCGGGGACTAAGGACAATAACGGACTATAAAGCACCAACAACCGGTATGACGAACGCGGCCGTGACTCTGGCAGACGAGCTGAACACTTTCTATGCTCGCTTCGAGGCTGTAGCTAAGGTCTCCAACAATGCTAGTGTTAGCGGCGCTAACGGCTGCAGACAGGAAGATACTGCCAGCACCGGAAACGTGCTCGTCATCTCCGAGCATGAAGTAAGGAGAGCCTTCAAGAGAGTGAACACCAGGAAAGCAGCAGGACCAGACGGCATCCCAGGTCGTATCCTAAGAGACTGCGCATACCAGCTAGCTCCTGTGTTCACTGAGATATTCAACATCTCTTTATCTCAGTCGGTGATCCCCACATGCTTCAAAGAGTCCATCATTGTTCCTGTCCCGAAGAAACCCCACCCTGCTTCTCTCAATGACTATCGCCCTGTAGCCCTCACCTCAGTAGTGATGAAGTGCTTTGAACGCCTGGTCAGAGACTTCATCATTTCTTCACTACCAGACACACTGGACCCACTACAGTTCGCTTACCGTCCAAATCGTTCCACAGACGATGCCATCTCTCATCTCCTCCACACATCACTCACTCACTTGGACACTAGAAGGGGGAATTATGTTAAAATGCTCTTCATAGACTACAGCTCTGCATTTAATACCATAATTCCCTCCACACTCACCACCAAGCTGGAGCATCTGGGACTCAGCTCATCTATGTGTCAGTGGATCTCCAACTTCCTAACTGGCAGACCACAGGCAGTAAGGATGGGCGGACATGTCTCAGCCTCCACCACTCTCAGCACTGGAGCCCCCCAGGGGTGTGTTCTGAGCCCCCTGCTGTACTCTTTGTACACATATGACTGTGTGGCCACTACCAGCTCCACCACCATCATCAAGTTTGCTGACGACACCGTCGTGGTGGGCCTGATCTCTGATAACAACGAGACGGCCTACCTGAAGGAGATTAGGAATCTGGAGAACTGGTGCCAGAGGAACAACCTCCTTCTAAACGTCAGTAAGACAAAGGAGCTGATAGTGGACTTCAGCACTAAGCAGGAGAGGAACTACCAGACCCCCGTCATCAACGAGTGCCCAGTGGAGAGAGTGGACAGCTTCAAATACCTCGGAGTTCACATCACGCAGGACCTGTCATGGTCCTGTCACATCAACACTGTGGTGAAAAAGGCCCGACAGCGTCTCTACCACCTCAGACGCTTGAGAGACTTCCAACTGCCCTCCAAGGTGCTCAGGAACTTTTACTCGTGCACCATAGAGAGCATCCTGGCGGGAAACATCTTAACCTGGTTCGGGAACAGCACCATGCAGGACAGACGAGCTCTAGAGAGGGTTGTGCGGTCAGCTGAGCGCACCATCCGCTCCGAGCTCCCTGACCTGCACTCAATCTACAGCAGGCGGTGCTGGACCAAGGCCAGGAAGATCGTGAAGGACCTCAGCCATCCCAACAACAGACTGTTCTCTCTGCTGAGGTCAGGAAAGCGATTCCGCTCCCTGAAGACCAACACAGAGAGACTGAGGAGGAGCTTCTTCCCGCAGGCGATACGGTCTCTCAATCACACCACCACACAGTACTGACCCACACATACAGTTCTTACACACACACTGGACTTTCTGGACTTTGGTTTTGCACAACACTGGTCACTATATTCTTCATTTCCGGTTAATACTTGTACAGCTGCTGTTATTGTGTATATATTTATTTATATTTAGATTTCTTCATACATTCTTATATAGTTCTATATTGTGTATTTTGTTGTACAGTTATTTTATTTTCAACTTTAATTTATATATTTTATCTTATTCTTCCCAGTTAAATTTACCCTTCATTCTAATTTGTGTTGTACAGTTATTTCATTTTTAACCTTAATTTATATTTTATTCCTTCCTAGTTAAATTTACCCTTTTTAATTTTTCATATTTATTTCCTTTCTTATTCATAGCCTTTTCCTTTTTTGTTTTCTTTAGGTCACGAGCAGTTGTCCAAGCATTTCACTACATATCGTACTGTGTATGACTGTGTACGTGACAAATAAAAATTTGAATTTGAATTTGAATTTGAATTAATAGAAGAGACAGTCAGAGGTAAAAGGTTACACTTTAGAAAGGCCCACGTTTTCCATGTAGATACATTGTTGCAATAGTAGTACGTCTACATTAGTATTTAAAATCTATTACAACAACAGAACTTTACCATTTGAAGTATATTTTATTATTGTAGTACAAAATTAATTCATCACATTTTATGTGGAATATCCCTTTTTTTAGGCTTTGCATGTAGTTTTTGCTTCTTTCTTCTGGTGCCATTGATGGTTGTGGACTCTAAAATAGCTTCACAGCAGAAATTTGAAGTATACACAATAAAGCATCTACACTTAGAAATAGAGGCACTATGAATCCATCACTCTGCTATTTACTCTGGTTCATAATACATTTAAAAACACATAAATGCATGTTCTTTTTCATGGTTTTTCTTTTACACACTAACTCACCCACTTACAGATACATGCAGTAGCCTGATTTCTGTCACCAATCAAGCTCCATTTTCCAACCAAATTAATTCTTTCTAATTTGGAGCTTGCAGCGGTCAACCCCCCGTGGCGCTGATACTGAGCTGTGCCCGTGTGTGTTCATGCACACATATGCTTTAATGTCTGCGTAAGAAGGCGAGCACATTCTACAATAGATCTTAATTGAGAAGACGGACTGCAATCAGTACGTTCTTGTAGGAAATCATTAAATCATTTCTTCCTCCCCTCTCCTTTTCTTTTTCGCCTTCTTATGGTGATTAGCATGGTGATGATAGCATCCTGATTATGTCCATCAGAAAAATCTGACATCTGTGTTCTCTCCAGTTCTATTACTGAGGAAATTAAAAGTGAGAAGAAAAGAAGAAAAAAAACCTTGCAAAGTCCCCTAATTACTGTAGTGCATTTAACTGCAGTGTTCTTAAAAGTATTAGAGTTGGGGTGCATGTTATACTTGAGTGTTGCTCCTGGTGAATTCAGTTTTTCAAATTCATGTAAATACATGTTTGTGCACAGAAACAATGGTTTTAATTTAGCTTAGCAAAATTATTTGACACCCAAAGTACTCTTTTGGGTGTTTTCCCCCCAATTAAATTTTTTCCCCCACCATTTCTCATATAAGATTGTGGACTTAGCCTTGTGTATTGGCTGAAATATTCTTTTGATTTGTCGGATAGAGGGTTTTTATTGAAATAAAATCAAATGAAGAATCTTCTGAATCTGCTTTGATCTGAAAATAGGACCTGCATTCTTCAGTAAAAGCTCTTGACTTTCCAGACATAAAGAAGCCCTACTGGAGCAACCTTGACTCTTAGGACTTTAAATTTCCGATATGAAAAGGAAAAATACAAAAAAAATAAATAAATATAGGATGTAAGCTGTGTATTGTAGAAGCTCTGAAAGGAGTGCAGGAGTGAAAAGAGTGCAGGAAGAGACAGGAATGTTAATGGCACTTTTATTTTATTCAAAGCCAGCGGCTATCATTCACCAGAAGCTTCAGTGAGCCTTCACATTTCCTGTTTTTCTCCTTTTGCACGTTTTAGTTTTTAAGGTGTTGATCTGTGTCATGAAATCAATAATTAATGGACATTATGTTCTGTGAAGTTTGTATGTTCGTGTAGCTGCATGATGGGTTAATTGGCGATGCGGAGGTGTGGACGTGAGCTCGCTTTCTTTGTTAGCGCTGTGAGAGAATGGTGACCTGTTCTGTGTGTATCCCAACTTGTTAGAAATCCACTGCTGTGTTATAGCATATCCACAATCACTAATAGAGTCACACTTACAAATGAAACATTCAAAAATCAGCATGTTATAATAATGTTACCTCCTTAATGTTTTCCCATTTGTGTCATTAGGAGATGGCCAAGATTTTGAATCATCCACGCGTCTATGCCTTCCTCCACGTTCCCGTGCAGTCAGCCTCTGATAGCGTACTGATGGATATGAAGAGAGAATATTGCATTGACGACTTCAAACGAGTGGTAGACTTCCTTAAAGAAAGGTAAGGCAGTATATGGACTCCCAGTTGACTGATTATGTCTATGAGTGCAAATGCATATATAAGCATGTGACTACAACTACAAACTCGGGACATATTAAAACTTTCACCTTCATAGGGATACACACACTCTCCTCCTCACTTGTTACTCATTATATACTTGAACAGGAACAGTGTGTCGTAAGTCAGCGGTCCCTGGGCCATGGACCGGTACCGGGGTGGGAGACTTGAGGCTCGGGTGTGAAATTCATGGTTTTCAGGAGTTTTAGCGTTATTTTTTCATCCTTTTTATCATTGACTCTGTTTCCCTGGGTCTTTTTCTGTGTGTTATGAATAAATCTCCATTTTGTTTTGGGTACCGGTACTGGTTTTATTAAGTTGTATTCATCCGTGTCACTGTAAAGGCTGGTCCGTGAAAGTATTGTTGGACATAAACCGATCTGTGGCGCAAAAAAGGTTGGGGACCGCTGTCGTAAGTTATCAGAACAGCTCATAGGTGTTGGGAGAACATCTTTCTTTTTGGCTAGCAATGCTGCTCTCTTTCTACACTTCCTTCCTTATACTTCCTTTAAGGTATAGATACAATTTAAAATGGATCATTGCTTTTTAGCTGAGAGTTGATGAACTGTTTTTGGTTATGCAAACTGTTGTCTGCCCATCTTTGTGCTCAGATTCCTTATATTGCCTTAATTATCCTACTGAAATATTTAAGGCACATTTTCCAAGCAGTACCGCATCACTTTAGTGTCTCTTAGGTTTGGATGATTTGCTTCATAGGCCTAGATGTGCTATTGTCTCTCTTTGACATCACCACTGGCCAATGACATCTCTGCCAGGCAACAGAGAATGTTATCCTTCCTCTATAATTCAGTAGTATTGTGGAGGATGGAGAACAACAACCAGTATAAAGTAACATGCACACGTTGACTTACACTACAAATTTATTGATCAGGCCCTAGGTGTTTAACACAAGTGGATGGATATCTGCTGAACAGCTAAAACACCATTAACACTTGGATCTTTACTCATTTACCTTAGACCTGGTTTTCCACTATATGGTCCATTTATGTATGTTTTTAATGTATTGTTCTAATATGTAAAATATCTCTCCCGTCTGTTTGGCACTCTTCACTTGCTGTTCACACACAGCAGTTTAGCACAGCAGTGGGGTTTTTAAAAAAAGAGAGAAAACGTAGTATAAAGCGTTTCTGAAAATGCGGGCAGAAATCCAGGCGTGAACCTGTATACACGGACACACCCCAGTGTGCATGTCAGCCTCCAACAGTGTACTGATGCCATTAATAGATGTGATTATTGTTGCTATGGCTCATAAATGTGAGGCTTTTACAAACCATACTTTTCTTTTAGCTGAAAAATGTACATATTTGAATAGCAGCACTGATCTGTTCTTTTCTTCATGTCCTTTTTCTTTACTGTACGACTCTCTTTCTGTAAGCTCTCATTTGAAACGACATCGCTTTACAAGGTTAAGCATTTCCAACTCAGAATTTACTGGCTGCAGCACCATTTGAATGGTTGAGACCAGATTCCTGGCATACTTTGCACTAAAGCAAATGTTCCTTTAGCAAATACACAGTGTGACCTCCTCACACAGATTTCAAGAGAAATGTGTACATCTCTGACATGGATTAAATATAACCACATAATGCACAGATGTGACCTCTGACATTGCCAGAAAGATGCAAAATTAATCTTTCAATATATGGAAGATAATCTGTCATAGAGTTTGAGCATGAGCACTGATGGCAGCGCATGTCAGAGGGGTGAATAAACATAAAACTGGCGCTATGATAATATATAATGAAGAGATTCATGGGAAAATCAGTATGTATTCTAGATATGCCCTAGAATGCTTGCTATTAGAACATATTTTTAATACGCTGGCATGTTATTGCTCTTACCACATCATAACCTACATTTTCTTTAGCCTGAGTTGTTTGGCATGTAGGAAATATGTAAACACATGAATATACAACACATGATTCCAGTTTGTTATTGTGAGAGTTTCAAAGATGAGAAGGGAGGAAAAAGCAAGCACAAGTAAGGCCTAATCTCAGGATCGACATGTGTTCACTCCAATAATATTCAGATATATATAGATATATCTATATATTTCTTTACTTGTATTCTTTTTTTGTAAAGTTGAAGACCTTGTTTCATTATAATTTGATATAATTTGATCATTTTCATTTACTGCTTCAAGATGGCGCCGAGTATGGCAGCCTCGTCGCGAGCTCCCCCAAGCAACGGCTTTCTTCTGTGTTTAATTTTACTTTTCCTTTATTTTTTCACGAGCAGCACTTGTCTCCTTGTGTACGACCGACAAACCTTACTGGACATAAAAGACGGTCTTTCTTATAACTTTCCGGAGTTCAAGTTTTGCAACACGGACGCTCCGTTTGCAGACCCCCCATTCATCTCACCTGAGACGCCTTTGTTCTCTGGCCCTGGAGGCCGCAAACGTCGACGCAGAGGGAGAAGATCTGGCGTTCTGGTTCGACTGAGACGGCGCACTTACAGACCACCGTTACCCAGTTTATTACTGGCTAATATGCAGTCTCTGGAGAACAAGCTGTGCGAGCTTCGGGCACGGATCTCATTCCAGCGAGAGATGCGGGACTGCTGCGTGATCTGCCTCACAGAAACCTGGCTATCGGACAAAGTACCGGACTCCGCAATACAACTGCCGGGGTTCTCTGTGCATCGCGCGGACAGGTCACAGGATCTTACTGGGAAAAGCAGAGGCGGTGGTGTGTGTTTCATGATCAACAACAGCTGGTGTGATTATGCGAACGTGCACCCGGTCAAATCCTTCTGCTCACCGGACCTGGAGTACCTGATGATTAAGTGCCGGCCATTCTGGCTACCGAGGGAATTTACAGCAGTGATTATTACGGCTGTTTACATTCCCCCACAAGCCGACACTGACCGTGCACTCAGGGAACTGTACAGCGCGATCAGCAGCGAGGAAACCGCACACCCAGAGGCAGCGTTTATCACAGCCGGAGACTTTAATAAGGGAAACCTGAAGAAAGTCTCACCAAAACTCCATCAACACATCCTTTTCAACACACGTGGAAACCGGCAACTCGACCACTGTTACACCTCTTTCCGGGATGCGTACAAAGCCCTCCCCCGCGCCCCATTCGGCCAATCAGATCACCGCTCCATCCTGCTCCTGCCCGCCTACAGGCAGAAGCTGAAACAGGAAGCTCCAACCCGGAGGGCGGTGCACTCTTAGATGGACCAATCGGAGTCTGCGCTGCGGGACTGTTTTGATCACGCGGACTGGGAAATGTTTCACGTGGCCGCCAGAGACATTGATGAATACACAGACTCAGTCTGTGGATTTATCAGGAAATGCGTGGAAGATGTCGTCCCATCCAGAACAGTCAAATCCTTCCCAAATCAAAAACCCTGGATTAACGGAGATGTTCGCGCGGCACGGAACACCGCCTTTGCCTCCGCGAACACATCGGACTACAAACACGCACATTACCAACTCCGGAAGACGATCAAAGCAGCCAAACGTGAGTACAGGGACAGGGTGGAACAACAGTTTGACAACCCTCGGAGTATGTGGCAGGGACTAAACACGATCACAGACTTTAGAGGGAAAACCAGCACACCGCAGACCACGGCCTCTCTGTGTGAGGATCTAAACGTATTCTACGCTAGATTCGACACAGCGAACACCATGAGACCGGACAGTGTGCGCACCGCGGATGACGTCAGTGCGCACACTGTGTCTGAGGAGGATGTGCGGAGGTGCTTCAGGAAGGTGAACGCACGCAAAGCTACTGGTCCGGACGGGATTCCCGGCCGCGTCCTCAGGGCATGCGCGGCTCAGCTGGCTGGAGTGTTCACGCACATCTTCAACCTTTCCCTCTCTCTGTCTGTAGTCCCAGCCTGCTTCAAAATGGCCACCATCGTCCCTGTACCCAAATCCTCCACCATCTCCTCATTGAACGACTGGCGACCTGTAGCCCTGACCCCCATCGTAAGCAAATGCTTCGAGAAGCTGGTCAGGGACTTCATCTGCTCTGCACTACCCGACTCACTGGACCCTCTACAGTTTGCATACTGCCACAACAGGTCCACTGATGATGCCATAGCCCTGACACTACACACTGCCCTGTCACACCTGGAGAAGAGAGACACGTATGTGAGGATGCTGTTTGTAGATTACAGCTCAGCATTCAATACCATCGTTCCCTCGAAGCTGGACAGGAAACTGCAGGATCTAGGACTGAGCAGCTCCCTCTGCAGCTGGATCCTTAGCTTCCTGTCTGACAGACGCCAGGTGGTCAGACTGGGCAGCATCACCTCATCCCCCATCACACTGAACACTGGTGCTCCACAGGGGTGTGTACTGAGCCCTCTCCTGTACTCACTCTACACCTACGACTGCACAGCCACTAACAGCTCCAACATCATTGTGAAGTTTGCGGACGACACTACAGTGGTGGGTCTTATCACCAACGGTGATGAGACGGCTTACAGGCAGGAGGTCAGCGCCCTGACCCACTGGTGTCAAGACAACCATCTCACCCTCAACGTCGCAAAGACAAAGGAGTTGATAGTGGACTTCTGGAGGTGCAGAGAAGTACACACCCCCATCACCATCAACGGCGCTGCTGTGGAGAGAGTGAGCAGCTTCCGGTTCCTTGGCGTACACCTGGCTGAGGATCTTACGTGGTCAGTACACACAAACAAAACAGTGAAGAAGGCGCAGCAGCGCCTCTTCTTTCTCAGGAGACTGAAAAGATTCGGCATGAGCCCCCGCATCCTCAGGACCTTCTATCACTGTGCCATTGAGAGCATCCTCACTGGATGCATCACCACCTGGTATGGCAACAGCACCGCCTACAACTGCAAAGCTCTCCAGCGAGTAGTGCGGTGCTCTGAACGGATAATTGGAGGTGAGCTTCCCTCCCTCCAAGACATCTACAGGAAGCGCTGCCTGAGGAAAGCGGGGAGGATCATCAAGGACTCCAGTCACCCCAGCCATAAACTGTTCAGACTGCTTCCATCAGGAAGGAGGTTCTGCAGCATCCGGTCCCGTACCAGCAGACTGAGAGACAGCTTTTTCCATCAGGCCATCAGACTGCTGAACACGTCATAGACACCTCAGCTTCACTACTGGAACTTCAACATTATGCACTCCACACTGTATATAAATGCCACTTGTTTTGCACATATTCAACTCTGTATATTTTATATATTTTATTATTATTATTATTATTATTTTATTTTATTTTTTTACTATTTAATTTGTAAAAATGTGTACACACACACACACACACACACACACACACGTAGGAAAATATTTAGTATACACATCCAGAAATGCATACACTATTATATATTGTACATATTAGTTTCAGGTTGGCCATTCTTGTATTTTGCTCGTTTGTGTTGTTGTGTTTGCACATCTCTGTTGCTTGTGGGGCTCGCACACAAGAATTTCACTCGCATGTGCTGTGCCAGTGTGCCTGCACATGTGATGTGACAATAAAAAGTGATTTGATTTGATTTGATTTGATAACTGCGTCATGTATAAGCCAAAGTCAGCTGAGAAAATAAATCTGGATGATTCATTTTACGCATTCACTCACACACAACCATCTACAGTTAGGCCTGTAGATATTTGTACAATGCTGCATTACATAAAGACTCGCATAATAACCGCGTAAATAAGTAGAAGTAGACTTTCAGTTTTAATTCAAGAGGTTCAAAGAAAGGTATTGCTTGAAGTCTTTCTGCATATTCATGTGATACAAAGTCACCTGTTTCCAGAGGCTTAAATGTGGACAGTGTACTGACAAGCAGTTACATGCCTGAGTAAAACCTGTTCCTTCATTGTCCTATGACAATGGCAGATAAAAGATCTGAAGCTGATTCCAAGTATTGAACTAGTTCACTGGTTCTCTGAATTACCAAGATGTGGTGATGAAGAAGGCGGAAAGACTGGAGATTGTTTGACTGGATAACCTCAAAAAATGAGAAACTTTAGTAGTTGCAAAATCAGTAATCTGGACCAATTTTTAAAATAATGAATGGATTGACCAGCTTAGTAACACTGAAAGACCTGAGAAACCACAGAAGATGACCAACGTCAACTACAGTATAATTATGTCCTTGGTTCAGAAAAGTCCTTCACAACAACTAAACAAGTCAAAAACAGTACCGAGGAGGTATTCATCAAAGTCTTCAATCAAGAGACGCCTTCTTAAATATAAACACAGAATCAGCTTCTAATCTGTGATCACACTGAAAACCAGGAAGGCCAGAGTAGACTTTGCCAGAAAACGTCTAAAAGAGCCGGCACCGTTCTGAAAACCGCACAAGGTTCACTTTTACCAGAATGATGGGAGGAGAAGAATGTGGAGAAGCAAAGAAGACACTTGATCATCTGAAGCATAGCACGTTATCTGTCATGGTGGAGGCGATGTTGTGGCATGGTCACATATGGCTGCAAGGGGAACCGGGTCACTAGTGTTTATATGATGATGTGACTGCTGATGGAAGTAGCAGGATGAACTCCTGCTCAGATTCAGCCAAATGCTGCAAAAGACAACGTCACAGTGGGTTCTAGACTTTAAAGGTCACTGATTGCATATTTATTGCTAAACAGTGCCAGAACTGGAAATGTCTCTCATATCTTGATGGTTTGATTTAAAATCCACTGTCCTGGTGTAAAGAAGTCAAATTCCCCAAAAATGTGACTTTTCAAGAACAAATCTTGTGAAATTAAACTGTACCTTTAAACACTGTGTGCATTTACGGGCTTCACAGAACCACTCCCATGTTTTTTTCCCTTCCTCACATGTCCATATGTTATTGTGTCTTTGTGTACATGTGATACTTTCTGAGTCACTGTATCTCTTTGGATACAGTGACTCACAACGCACTTGCAGGTCTTGTTTTTATCTCTGACCACATCTCCCATTTACACTCTTTTCTCATCCAGTCTTTCCCACAGTCCCGTTGTTTTCCCTCTGGCCCTCTGTGGATACCCTGCTGACATAAAACACGAGCCCCATTAGTCTGAAATTCACCTTTTCTCTGTTCTTTTAGATACTTTATTTATATCCAATATGTGACCCCATTTCCAAAAAATAGTTGATATGCTGTGTAAAATGTAAATGTAAACAGAATGCAGTGATCGCCAAATGTCATAAACCTACCCGTTCATAGAACATGCAAAACATGTCATCAAAAGTTTAAACTGAGACATTTTTAAACTTCTCCTTTTTTACTGAAAATGTTAGCTTATTGTATTTTATGGAGGCAAAAGATTTCAAAGATTGGGACTGGGACATTAAAAGACTGGGACAAGTAAGTGGTACTAAAAATGTTTTACAACTAATCAGATTTGTTGGCAGCAGGTCAGCAACATGATTGGGTATAAAAAGAGCGCCTTAGAGAGGCAGAGGTTCACTAATCTGGAAAACAAAATACTTCTCCAAGCAATTTCAGAATAATGTTACTCCATTTAAAACTGTTAATACTTTGAATATGTCTTCAGCTACAGTCAATAATATCATCAAACATTTTGAGAATCAGGAGAAATCTCTCTGTGCGAGGTACAGTACGAGGATGCTTTTGATCTTCAAACACTCAGCCAGCAATGAATTAAAAACAGGCATGATCCCATCATGGAAATCACTGCAAGGGTTCACAAACACAAATCACTGTCTGTGAACCCAGTTCACTGTACCAGCCAAAAGAAGCGAGACCAGCCAGCTTGTTATCAGCCTTAGAGGTTGCATTAATGCCTGTGGATCTGCAGCTTGCACATCAGGAATGGCACCGTCAATGCTGAAGAGTCACAGGTTATACAGGCTTTAGAGCAAGATATACTCCCATCCAAATGGTGTCTTTTTAAGGGAAGGTCTTGCATATTTAATCAAAACAATGCAAAACTGCTTGCGGCACCTATTATAACAGAATGGCTTCATGGTAGGAGAGTCCAGGTGCTGAACTTACCTGCCTGCATTTAAGAGCTTTCATCAGCTGAAAACATTCGGCACACCATGAGACAAAAAATACGACAAAGACCCAGAACTGTTGAGCAGCTTTAATTGCATTTCAGACAAGAATGGGACAAGAGAACTCTTACAAAAGTCCAGCAACTGGTCTCCACAGCACCCATTTGCAGATGGTTTTAAAAGAGGAGGGGGTCCTGCACCGTGGTAATCATGGTCCTGTCCCAATGTCTTTGGGGGACATTGTTGCCATCAGTTTTAACACTTTGCAAAAAACTTTTTTGTAAATTTAACCTCGCATAAAATTTGGGTTTGAGATTTAGAAGTCACATTTACAAGTTGTATTCTGTTTCTTTTTAGGAATTGGTTGTGTATTGATCATTTATCTTTCTTTCAGGTCATTAAAAAAAAAAATAGATACAGTAAATGTTTTGCATTTTCTAATTTAAGGCATAAATATCTTTTGCGTCAAGGTTTTTGCTTTCTCCTTGGCTCGTTTTGTGGATATACCACAGTTTTTGCCTTGTCTCTGGCTTTTTCTTCTTTTTTTCTCTTTTCTGTTGTTGTTTTGTGTCATTTAGTAGAAATCCTAATACAGTGCCACTAATCTGTCCCCCCTACAAAACCCCCCCCACTGTGGTAAACTGTCAAGGAACACCTAAAGAGACCTTTCCCACAAACACACACATATTTACTCTCCACATACTGGCCATTAACTGTCTTTTGTGTGAGGCCCTGACAAAGCTCTGTGTGTGTGTTTGTGTGCGCGGGTGTTTTCTGGCTACCAGTACATAAACATTCAGACACAAATGGGCGATGTTTGTTGTGTGAAATCGATACCAGCACACATCCAGTGGTCTAAACTGTTTGGCTGCAGCAGTAACATAGATACGGTTCATGGTCTGGGAGAGAGGCCAGGACTTCAGACAAGCCAAAAACGCACCCACTGTGTTCGTGTTCCTGCAAAAGGAGAGAGAGAGTAAGAAGGCGCAAGAGTAGGCATGTGTAATATATGAAAGTTTTTTGTATGCGTGTGTGTTTGGCATGCGTTAGTTCCTGTAGTGATGTTTCAGTTCATGGACGCAACAAGTTGATGATGAGGCAGAGCTGGTATCAGCGTCCTCCTTCTTGTTTTTTTTTGGTCAGGAAAATGGTCTTTTCAGGGAACTTTGTGGAAAAAGGACAGCTTACGCAGCTTATATAAATAAATATATTGGAAACATCATGATTGATGATAATTTTTCATTTCAAAATACATCCAAAATGGTTGAATGGTTGTCTCCATTAATAAAGTTGTTGCTAATTTTTGATGATAAAGTCAGCCCACATAAAAAAGGTCAAAACTATATTAATTCTTGTTTTAAATAAAATAAATAAGTCTGTTTGTAACCGTTTTCTCCTGTGAATTTCTCTTTCAAGTGCTAAAGCACATAAAAGAAGGCTCCACGCATGCTCTGTGGGAGTGTTTGTGTATGCATGAGTCAGGCTGTTAATGTAGATTCTCACAAACAGTCCTTTGTTGAAGCATGTGAAGTTCACCTCACAGAAGGAGACAGGCGTCTTGCCCAGGTGTGTTTGAGGTCACGGCTTATCTGACTGACACACACAGCAGGAGACAAATGTTATTTCTCCTTACAAACAGCTTAATGCCAGCAGCTCTGCAGAGGTCACGAGGGGTCACGCTCCTGCAGCCCTCTGTTATCATTGAAAACCCGCACGCGCGCGCATATCCGTACATGACACGTTAGACCTTTCTCCTTGACGCTGTTTACTGCTCAGGATCCCGAACCCCATTAGGAAATGAAGGGTGCATACCTGGGGTCGAATTGTTTTTCTCAAGGAAATTCTTTTGATTTTGTTTTGTTTTCTGCAAAATGTTTTGCAATGATTTTGTGTCGATGCCATTAAAGTGAGCAAAATTGATTCCAAAAGCCCAATAAGTTTGGCTGAAAATGGAAACGGTCAAGTCAAGATCAGAAATTAATTATTCAGCACCCAGGCTCATCATTACAGTTCAAAACTGGCTATGAAATTTAGAAATGTCTTTAAAAAGCAGGAGGAACTGCAACCTCTGTTGATCCTGCGTTAGCATTATATGAGAGGTTATGACTGGACAAAGAAAATGGCAAAGGCAATATTCCTTTGCTAAATAAAATCAATTACCTTTTAAGAATATTCTATCATAATGGACCATTTGGTTCACACTGTGCTTACTGTTTGCACAATGCATTAAGTTCCTGTGGAAGCTACAGCTGAACAGTGTTGACCTCCAGGGTGAAAGCACAGTTTTTGAATATTAATCTTTTGCAGTATTTTTGCAGCCTGTCCGTTCTTTCACTGCACATTCTCTATTCCAACTTTAATATTCAGCCCAGCTTACACTACAAATGGTTCAACCTTCCACTAAATTTATCCAAATCTGCAGAGAAAAGAATCATTCCGTGTATTCTCCTTTGAATAACACTGGAGGTAATTTTTGGTGGTTTTAACTTAATTGTGTTCTTCCATGAATAATTCTAACAATCAGTGGAATGATTGTTTCATTAAAATAGTTAATTTGCTCTCCTTTTCTGGTATGGACCTTATTTTTCCCCGCTCTTTTTTCTTTGCTTCCATCAATTAAAATCACATAACTCAGTATAGTCTTTATGTAATGCTGTATGGAGTAAATCCTGTTATGGTGGAATTAAGCCTTTACAGAATGAGTGGATGTGGTCAGAGGATTTTCTACAGTTGTTTTATAGTTTGTTAAAGTATTTGGTTGATTTTTTTCCCTGAACTAGTCTTAAGGATTAAGTGTGCTTTAACCACTGGGACCAAAGAAAGGGCCAGGAATAGAATGGTTATGCCCCTGTGAGTAGAGGATTAGTTATTAGATTTATCTGTGCAAATAAAAAACATCATGCTGAAATTTAGGGCTAGTTGGTTTGAGGAGAAAAGAGAGGCGGACGGCGTAAATATCACTCTACCAAACAGTGATGAATGATTGCGTACAACTGTGCATCGAGTGGCACCTTCTGGGGTTTCCTTCTAGGTTGATAGGCTGGTTTCCCTGGAGGTTGTGTGTTCCTGACCCCTTAAAACCCTTTTAGTATAAGGGCATAGAGGTCCTTGTTCCAATTTGCATGTCTTTATGGCCAGAATTGTTCACATTAAAGTAAACTATATTATTTATTTGTTTCAAAGCTGTGTGGCCAAAAGAAGAGCAAAACGACAGCACAACATATTCAAAATAAGGTGATATTTTGTGTAATTTTACGTTTGAATTTCCCAAAAGAATAAGGATTTGGATAGGTCAGCAGCTGACTGATTCAACGACCCTTGACCTACAACGTGACCTATGGAAACCTATCAGTCCCATTTAAGCACCTTTTAAGCGTTTGGCCTGACCCGCTTCACTCCGTTGCTTCACTAATTTAACTCCCTGAGATGTGATTCATTTTTTACATGAGCTGCATTCACCTCACATGCTGCTGTGACTATAATCTTTACTGACCTGAACCATTACCATAACAGAGCCAACTCCAAAACCCATTTACTTTGTTTTTCTTTAAATGCAACACATACTCATGGCTGCATGAGGCTGAGTTTACAGATGTACAAAAAGAGCAAGCTGACAGTCACTGAACCTTTTAGCATACGATTACGATACGAGCTTTCATGACCCTAGTACTATCTAGAAATCAAAGAGGATTTTTTTTAAAAGCCCGGCTGGCGAATCACGGGAGTGAAATGCATATCACGTATTCATAAAATTATTTGTTTAAATCTGCCTCTTGTATGTGGCACTTCAGTAAATAAGAAGTAATTTTCTCTTATGTGTAACAGTTGATTCAGAGACAACAGACGGCCCTTCAGTCTAAACAGTATTCGACACCAGTAATGTAAGTGAAACTAATATAGCAGACAGCTGCAAGGAAAGATTTGGGAGCTCTTTGGAATTTCCAGGTCTGATCTTCATCTGACAGTTGTAGACAAACACAACTTGACTAATCTTATAACACAAAAGACACCTGCATACATACGAGAAAACTTCTGTAAGGCTTTTTGTGCTGGCTTATGACAAGAACCAACAGCCAACCAACAATTTCTTTCGGTATTCATTCTTATAAAATACATCAATCTTTTCTATCTCTTCCAATATGATCTTTTCCTTTTTAATAAAACACTGAAACTCTTCAGTGACTTCACAGCTCAATAAATGAGTTGAGAATGTAACAGTAATGTGAGTTAGTCAGAGACTTGATCCTGGGAAAGTTCTAGTAGACCCTGTTTTCAGTCAATGCTTTACTAAAACAATCAATTTTATTGCTCAGCAGTTTTTTTTCTGTTAGTAATGTGCTGGAATGTGACGCCAGAGTGGCGCTGTGACGCCTGATAAACTTTGTGTGTCTGTATCTTGAGTGCAGCGACTCGCAAACAAACGGCTCCAAGACGCTTGTGTGTCCCGTATGCGTGGCTGTCTGTGTGTGTTTGTTAGTCATCTCTATTAGTCACGAGGCGAGATAGTTATGTCAAACCTCCTTGGGTTACAGCAGGACACATGCATCAGTAGCGTGACTACACAGTGTGTTTGTGTGTGTATTCTGGAGACAGCCTCTTGCTCTGTTTGTTGTTGAAGATACCTTCAGTAGTTAACGCACAAGCACTCCCACAAGGGTTTAAGGTATCAGCCTGGGCTAATGTTTCACTGGAAGGCGGGAGGTGCAGGAGATCCCTGAAGGAATTGGAGAGAAACAAAAAGCAAAAAGCAGAAAAAAACAGATGAGACTTGTTTAGGGAAAGTAAGAAGGGAGGGAAGCAGGAAGGGAGCAGTGGGCTAGACAGGTTTGCAGCTCCAACCTGCCACACTGGCGCGAGTTGTCAACATGTTACGCCTCCTTTCGCCTCTCCTTTCCCTCCAGCTGAATCATCAGCTGGAGGGAAAGGAGAGGGCCAGGTATCTGTGTACTTTGACTCTCAGTGCATGATTGAAAACCCCTGTTTAACCGCAGAAAGAATATGCAGAACAAACAACCTGGTTTAGTCATCACACGGACTCTCACACACACACACACGCTCGAGTGCTTTTAAACTCATCGAGCAGCGCTTCCACTCTGTTGTGCAAGATTTTACATCTGTGTATTTCTACAAGTCTTTAGTAAATTTTAAACTTAGTCATCAAGTACGTCACTAGTAACGGAAGTAATAGAGATTTAATGATTATTATCACATAGATTTAACTCGTAGACATGTCATAAAGTTCATTCATTATAAATAATACATTTAAACTTACAGGATAGGGAGGGTTGAGTAACAACAACTGTTATTGCGACTGTGTCTGTTTATCCACCTGTTAATACTGTTTATGTTGCCTGTTAGCTTGTGTGTAGAAGTAATTTAATCCAGGAAGGAGTGAAAGAGGTAGCAGGTAGTCCTGCCAACATGCCTGGCTGTGTGTGTCAATAAGTCTAGTGTTGTGAATTGCCTTAGTTTAAACAACAGGAAACAAGCAGAGACGACTCATTAGCTTCACACCACGATATCCTCTTCGTGTGTGTGTGTGTGTGTGTGTCTGTGTCTAGAGAAAGACGCACCTTGTGGATAATGACTCTCGCAAATTCCTAAAACATTAGAGTCTTATTGATACTTCCTCTGGATTAAACCTCATTTCCTCCACTTAAACCACAAACTTCATGCACAAAAGATACAGGTGACAAATAAAAGGAAAAACCGACACCTTTGATCCCCACAGCGAGAAGATCTAGTAGTTATATTTTGGGAGTTGTTTTATTTTTGTGGTTTGGGTACACTTATTCCTTTAGGCTACAGTTACAATAAGGAGAACAGGGGTTGGAAACTGTGGCATAACAATAAATTATTGTGAATGTGTGTCATCAGCTTTTGATCTCTCTGCCTTTTGAAAGGGTTGATTGTAAGATGTGGACCACATGCAGTTAGTTTGCATCTTCAAACCAATTTTCGTACATCAAGACGGTGATAAAACAAGGATATAAGGGCAGTAAAACTGAGCCAGGCTTGTATCAGTTTGTAATTGAATGAGGTCAAGTTGGCATTTATGTGCAGTCTGTTTGTGATAATCCCACGATTAACTGTGGTAAATCTCAAATCTGTTGCAAATCCGTTGCTGTCTACATCAGATGCGTGGTGCTGTAGTGGAGCCAGCGGCAGGCTCGCCACTAGCGGACCGTTTAAAATCCACACATTAGACACGGCTCTCTCGGTCACACTGGACCGGATCTAAACAGGGCGAATTTAGACATTTAGAAACACCGAGATGCAGCTAGTTCATTTTATTAAGGACCAGCCTTCTACTAAAAGTATTGCAAATTTGCAGCTCAAAAGTGAAGGTGCCAGTAATGTACCTAAAGAACAACACAGTGTAGATGCAGGCTTTATACTTGCTCTCTGAGAGTGGCAGTCCGTATAAATGAGAGGAGGTTGAAGAGGACTCGGTGTGTTTGATAAAACTGACATTTTCTGTTAGAAATTGCTGGGGACTGTGCAGTTGTGACAGCGAAGACTCAGGTGGACCTTAGGATTTATCCAGAAAGTTGCTTTACTCGAAACTATTCCCCTGAAATGTGTGTGTAACAGGTGTATGATGTGTAGAAGAAAGCAAAGTGCTATTTACCCAAGCTGCCAGTGTGTTAATAAAGGCGTAAATGTATGCAACAGGACTGGAGTTGTGCAATAGGGCTGCTGTCTCATGTCCCGCAGTTAGAAAGTCTTGCTATGAGGATTTGTCTGCAGAAATGTTTGCATGCTTTGGAAGTGATCGCGCAACTGCTGTGACGGGCCGATAGAGAGGAGCAGTTGCACTTCTGAGTGAAAAGATCAACCTTAACCCGCTCGTCATTCACGGCATGTGGCTTGCATGCTCAGTATTATGCTTTACAGTCCATGATGCTGTAAAACACGTTACTGAGCTGAATTATTTTCACATCTTTATTAAGTCTCAAACTCTGCTGTTGAGCTTAGTAAATGCACAAGACGTCATCGTGCGTAACTACTCCTGTCTCGGTCTAACTCGGACTGACTGCTGCCACTCTCAAAGAGACTGGCGAAGGTTTTCAGTTCATCTCATTTATAAATGCAGGCAGACTGCCAACATGTTGTAATCAGCTGGTGTTAGTCTGCATTGATGAGTGTAACTCGTCAGCTCCATTAAATAATGAAACTTGTATTACTAAGTTTTGTGGCAGTCAATTTACTATAAATCCGAATAGATTTAACATCAGAAAGCAAGAGTTATTCACCCCCAATATTTGCATGATCGATGCCGGTAGGAGGATTTATGTATTTCATGAGAGGGTGGATATTATCTGAGGAAGCTTTATACTCATTCCTCACTATAAGTGTTGACAGCAAAGTCCTACATATTCCTGCTCCTTAATAATGCCGGATTTTACTGAAAGAACTGAAGGGAGTGTGTTTATGCATCAGTGTAAGATGCAGAAAAGGATACGTGTCGTTTTCTTTTTTTTTTCTTTTTTACAGTGAATAGAGTAGCTTCCAGTGTTTCGGGCTTTTAATCACATTTCTGCGCAATGATCAGTACAAAATGGAAACATCTCGGCACGTCTTTTCTCAGCAGTGCACACAGAGCAATGTTTATGTTTGTTTCTTCTCAGCTAAAAATACCAACCAGAGATTACTTTACATATGTTTGTCATGTTTACAGCAATCAATGGGTCTGTGTTAGTGTGTGACATACATATCTGAATGTTAGAGCGTATTAGGGTAAGTTAATAATTTTATAAGAATATATTTGCAGTGTTCCCTGTTTCATGCTTCCCTCTTCAGAGACTCGTAGTCAAAAGTAATGATGCAACTTGTTTAACATGCCAGAGTTAAATCTCCTGTATAGAGATGGCACAATACCACTTTTTTATGTCCAATACCAATATCTAAATTTGAATATCTGCCGATACCGACGTGAATCGATAAAGTTCATTTTATAATCAACAAAACTGTTTTGTTTTTTTTAAATATCTTGCTGCATTTTGTATAAGTTCATACTCAAGTTTAAAAAAAAAAAAGTAAACTAAAGCTATTCTGTTATACCTGTATGCAAAAAATACACTGCACCCAAAATATTTCATAGTTCAGCAATACTGATCAATCTAATACACTTAAACCTACTCCATCCTTCCTATTCTGGTATGTTAAACTGTGCTTAGCAGAAATATTAAACAACCTAACTAATAGGGTTGCCAACTCCCAGCAAAAATAATAGGAAACCACCCCCCACCCTCCGCCTTATAATAGTTAATCGACGTAATCTACTTTAATTTAATGCACATGTAAAACAAATGCACAGAAATCAATTATTTTTCTACAATATTTAAATAGATTCAACATTTTTCTTCAACAGAACTGCAGACTCCACAGATGGTACCTTCCCAAAGGAAAAGGTACTATAGCTTGCCAGGGTATATATTAGAGTTAATACTTACTATATACAATAATGGATTTCTACTTACGTCATTTTACGTCAGATGAAAACTTTGGTTGTAAGATTCAGATAATTATTTATTAAAAGCTCGACATTTTAAATGAAAATAAGAAAGAAAAGTATGTCTTTGTGCCCCCTTTTCCCTGTTGATGCCCTATCGGCCCCCCTGGCAAAACTTTGCTAGACCCGCACCTGCACAGTTACCAGCCGTCAGCTGCATAGAAAAGGATCCTGGTCTAGAAAGTAATATTAAATACATTCTAACAACAGCCGATCAAGCTTAAACGTGCTGCTGTTGTTTATCCACTTGTTTCCTCTTTCTGGCGCAAAGGGGGCGATAAACAAACAAGGGAGACGGACTCACGACAGAAAAGCCGATCGGCTGATCATTGATCAGTTTCATGATTGATGTAGTAGCAGGAGAGGGAGGGGGAGAAGAAGAGGCAGTTGCTCCATATATTGGTTGTTAAGCTTAACGTGGGAATGCTTTAAAAACATTCAGAGATGAACTTACACGCTTGCTTTACTTCTCTGGGATAACTTTCTCTGAGACGAAATGCCGGTTTCGTAGCGACGCTCCAAATGCTCAACCAGACCGCCGACAGGTCTAGTAAGCCGCAGCCGCTCTATCACGTGACGCATGCTGCTCCAATGTGCTAAGCTTATGAGCTGGGTTACGCTATGTTGCAAGTTTTGTGAGGTGCTTTTGTGATATTTAATAGCATAGGCTTCTTTCTTTGGGGCTGTCTAGACATGTTGTCTCCTGGTTTACTAATTATTTGAGTGACAGGACTCAATGCATTAAATGTGAAAATCTGTGCTCAGAACTTTTGAATATTCACACTGGGGTGCCACAGGGTTCAATTTTAGGACCTCTGCTGTTCATCATGTATATAAATGATTTGGGACAAAATGTGTCCAATGCTAGTATGCATTTTTATGCTGATGACACAGTTATTTATTCCTTTGGCTCAAACTTTGAAAAGGCAATAGAATCGTTGCAGAAAGCTTTTGACGTGGTTCAGCACACACTTCTGGAGCTGAAATTGGTTCTCAATGCTGAAAAGACAAAGCTAATGTTGTTTTCAAACATGAAGAGATTTCCTCAAACTGTCCCCTTGGTGTCCACTCTTGAGGGAAACCTCATAGAAGTGGTGCATACGTATAAATATCTTGGCTTTTTAATTGATGATTCTCTGACCTTTAAACCTCACATAGACAATCTTGTGAAAAAACTCAAACTAAAATTGGGATTTTTCTTTCGAAACAAATTTTGCTTTTCTTTTGAGACAAAAAAGCGTCTTGTAAATGCTACATTTTTATCTGTTTTAGATTATGGTGATCTGCTGTACATGAATGCTTCCGCCCAGTGTCTTCATAAGATTGACTCAGTTTATCATGCCTCCTTACGGTTTATTACAAACTGTAGGGCCTTGACCCATTGTTGTGATCTGTACGCTCGAGTGGGATGGCCTTCGTTGTCCTCCAGGAGGTTTGCTCACTGGTGCATCTTTATTTATAAGGCCCTGCTTGGACAAATGCCCACCTACATTTGCGATCTGCTCACACGGAGAAGTACTGTTTCTTACAGCCTGCGTTCAAGCGATCTTTTATTGCTCAATGTTCCATTTGCCAGAACTGAACTGGGAAAGAGGGCTTTTACTTATGCTGCCCCTTTCACATGGAACATGATGCAAAAAGACTGGAAGATAGCAGATCTTATTTCATTAAATGCTTTTAAGTCCAGATTGAGAGAGCCAGAGAAAAATGTTTTTAAAATGTAATTGTTATTTATAATATGTATGTAACTTTGTAATTTCAACGTGTTGTCGCCTCTTGGCCAGGACTCCCTTGCAAAAGAGGTTTTTAATCTCAATGGGACTTTTCCTGGTTAAATAAAGGTTAATAATAATAAAAAATAGATCAGATTAAATTTTGTATTTCTCTCCGATATCCGATCCAGTAATTTCGGTGAGTATCGGACCGATGTCGATACATAATATCGGATCGGTCCATCTCCACTCCTGTCCACTGCCACACTGAACTTCAATATTTAATATGAAATTATCTCCAAATGCAACAGTCACAGTTAATGTTGTTACTATTTTTTAAACCCACATCTATAAATCTATGTAAAGAGTAATCTGAAGAAAAAAATGATTTGGGTGAATGAGATTTTCTTTTTATAATTTTTTTGGATGCTTTTACTTTTCACTCATTTAATTACTAAAAACTGGTGTCAAAATATTTTTGTAAAGGAGATGTTAGTCATCTTGTTCATTATCAGCTTATCGTCTTGAAAAGTTAGAAGCTATTTAAGGATAATATTGACTGGCCACTTCTTTGCTGCTTTACCCAGTAACTGTAGTTTATCAATGAAATGCTTTGATGTGGGCTGAGCTCATAAGTTTCAAGGTTATCTTTCTCAGAAGGACTGAGGTCGTGTCTGAGTTACCACAGTTACTTGATTTGGTAAACAATTTATGGATTTACTTAAATCAAACAGGGTTATTTGTTTTTCTTTTTCCTCAAACACATTGTATTTAACACTAGTATGGGAAAGTACATATGCTTCCTGAGTTCAGTTTTCAGGCCCCTCTTCTATGGAACCAGCTCCCAGTTTGGATTCAGAAGACGGACACTAGCTCTACTTTTAAGATTAAGCTTAAAACTTTTCTTCTTGCTAAAGCATATAGTTAAGGCTGGATCAGGTGACCCTGAATCCTCCCTTAGTTATGCTGCAATGGGCACAGGCTGCTGGGGGATCCCCATGATGCAATGAGTATTTCTTCTTCAGTCACCTTTTCACTTACTATGAGTTAATAGACTTCTCTGCATTGAGTCATTAACCTCATAGGACCTGGCGTCCACATATATGGAGATCTCATTTTGGGTTGTCTAGCCCAAAATACTAAACTTTGCTCTACAAGGGCCTTGTATCCACTCACGGGAACATTATGCTGCCACTGTTCTATCGAAATGTAAAGCAAATGTTCTCATGTGTGGATCTTATATTTCTCAGGAACAAAAATTGGGTAAAATAAAATAAAATAATTCTTTGTTTTTACATTCATAAGGTCCCAATCAGCCCAAATAGCAAAGAGAAATTAAAAATGCATGCCATGAAAGTGTTCGGGTTAATCTCTGTCTCTCTTCCACGGCATGTCGTTTATCCTGTCTTCCTTCTCTCACCCCAACCAGTCGCGGCAGATGGCCCCGCCCCTCTCTGAGCCTGGTTCTGTCAAGGGTTTCTTCCTGTTAAAAGGACGTTTTTCCTTCCCACTGTCACCAAAGTACTTGCTCATAGGGGGTCGTGTGATTGTTGGGTTTTTCTCTGTATGTATCATTGTAGGGTCTACCTTACAATATAAAGTGCCTTGAGATGACTATCGTTCCGATTTGGCGCTATATAAATAAAATTGAATTCAATTCCTACACAATATGCCAACTATAATCTGGGAATGTATAGGGTTGAATTTATCTGAAGATACTGGTTTGTTCTCTTGTGTTCCTCGTAATTGTTCGTCCTCTGATTGTAAAACATCCCTTTGATTTGCTTCAATATATCATTTTACAGTCACAAATTCAGTTTGGCTTTTTAAAATATGCAAAAGCACACACAAATTATTACCTTTGAGCCAGGTATGGGCTATCAAAATCCCTAAGACATGTCTCACCGTACCAGAAGTCAGATGCTAAAAATTTATAGCTGATATGAGGAAAAGGAGTCAAAAAACTGGAACCTTTTGGGCAGGGAAGAACATTAGAAATGACTTTTAAACCGCAAACACATTTGAGCCCCTAACAAACAACAGTTTGAGCTCCTAATAATGCCCTCCCAGATAGACTTTATCCACATGAAATCATGTTACATCTTCTTCACATGCCAGCTTTTCAGTTGCCCCTACATTCTGGTCATGCAGAGCAGGTTTAAACACTTTGACTTTGTCTTGTTCTGACAGACCCGTAAACCTACCTTTGGAATGCTAACACAGTAGCACTGAGTGAGTGGAACAAAGTAGCACGGCAGTGAAATGTGGACATACAAGCAACCTCCAAACAAAACACTCTAATGGAACGCCACGTAAACCAAGCAGTAACTTGTTAACTTTCCATGTGCTTCCACACATGCACTCACTGCTGCTCAGCTGATACTGCTAAGCACATACAGGGACATAGTCATATTTCAGCGTCTGACTCACCTCTCAGTTTCTTTAAGATATCAGATTTCTCTTGTTTAGTGTTTGAGTCATCCTGCCTTTGAGAACCACACAGTTTCACTCGGGGTTGTATTAGAATCTGTTTGTGTGACAGTTGAACATGTTTGAGTATTATTCTTGTTAAACGTTATCGCTGGGCAACAGGTACTGTTGATTGCTTACCAGTAACGACAGTACAACTTCTGCCGTTTGTCCACTACTTGTGTTTCTAAACTCGAGAAGAAAACTACGATTTTCAGCTCTGTAGACACCGACTGTGAAGGAAACCTTCATAAATGCCAGAAATTGTCAGAAACGGGAAAGAATGACGAGCAGGGATAGCAAACCAGGTTGTCTAGCGAAGGTGTGAATGGCTCTCATTCGAATATGCTAGGAGTAGCTCACTACAGCACTGCAGAAACAAACTAGAGTAATGTGTTGTGATTGGTTACTAGATTTTTCATTGATGGTGCGTTCCTGAAAGAGTTGGAAGTCAGTAAATCCAAGAACCTGATTAGATGACTCGGCAGGTATTTTTATTTTTTGAAATGCAAAAAAATAAGTAGTATGCTGTATTGTTAATGATACCGGCATGGCTCTATCTGGCCAAGAACTAGCCTTTTTCTGGAACGTGCTAATGCCAAGGTATCTGGAAAGCTTCATCAAATACAGGTAGGTAGGTAAACGAAACACTTAAAATAGAGAAGCGTTCAGATTCATAATCATTTTATTGCAGAAACGACAAGCAAACAGCACCGAAAACAACTGTTTAAACTTAAAATAGCTTTTAAAGTGTCCGGTAATTGTGTCGAACATATTAAAATGCCTCCAGCCTAGAACTCGCCGTGAAAGGCGCCGTCTCTCCTCATCGAGAGTCCACCCTCTGCATGACTCCTGGCAGTTTGAAAATATAAGACAATCGACTCATCATCATTAATGTAGCTGAAAAATAGAAAGTCACATCTTCTGACAAAGAATAACTTGAATGTAATCGAATAAATGGTGGGGTTTTTTTAGTAACTCCAGGCTAAGCTGCAACTCCCATTCTCAAGGTTAAAACCACTGCATTTGGAAAACATTAAAATGTGGATGCTTTAATTGAAAATGGCAATGGCCACAGGAAACATAAAAATGAAGTAAAATATTGACTTCAATTGTTTTACTCGTGTACAGCAGATTGCATGAGTCTGATTCTGAGTTGTGAGGACAGCACATTGATTCCTAAGCTAATACTGGAACAAACCATGAAGTTGCAGCAGACTTTGTTGCATAAAGCAAATCTGTTCAATTTACAGTTTGAGTATATCACACTAAGCTTGATTTAAGTGAAGTCAATACCTTTCAGAAATGGGTGTAAAAAGTGAAGCAGCTATCAGGATTTGCTTTTATATATAATTGTTACCACAAACATGGCGGGAAATTTCCCCCCACTGCAGTTCTGTTCATGATCCAGCAATGTTTACCAGAGTTAATAAGTTAAACTTTAAACTATGTTCTCTCACACCATACCCATTTTATTTTAAGTTATTATAAGGAGTTCAAAAATGACATTGTGATGTTAGGTAAAAACATAAATAACTTACAAGAAATTAAGTGAAATCAAATTTAATATGAGAATCCTTGACCCTAATAATGATTCCACTTAATCCTGTGCTTAAATGCTGATCTTGCATGGTGGAAACTGAAATTACTAGCACCTAAATCAGATTTAATGTCAGGCAATATTTACTCCAGGGAAATGCTCAGATGTCTGCAACACTGAAAGACAATCAGACTTCGATTTCCTGCAAGCTTTCACTTTATCAGGAGGCAGTCCTGCGCCATATGCTCTTTCTGTACCAGGGTGCACCTGAACCTCTGAGTGATCTCTGGGGTTCACAGATGTGCTCCAGGATCACATGATGGGAGGATTCTGCAATGTCATGCTTTATGTTATGTTAAGAAGACACAAGCCTCCAAGGCTGTAGTCACCCTTCTTTGCAATGTTGCTAGTGAATTGTGCAATGGTACCCTAGATTCATTCTAATGTGACATGCCAAAATGATTGATGACATTAATTTGCCCCCACCCCCGTCGTGTCATTGTTAAAATAATTGAGTGACAGAAAGTGAATCAGTTAGCCTGGCCTCCGATCTCTGTAACTCTGGTTTTACTGGGCAGTTCACCTGATAAAGAGGCACAACTTTATTTTGCAGGACAGGTTTTTTCTCACTCAGGAAAACACCTACTGATGTGATGAGCTGCAGTGCTTCTAAGCACCTTTAGCCAGCTGTTGCTGTGATTTGGTGCTATATAAATGAAATTGAATTGTATTGAATTGAACTGAATTTGCCCATAAACTGCATTTCATTGCCTTGTACTTGTGACATGTGCAATGACAATAACGTTGAATTCTATTCTATTCTGATTAAAGATTATTACAAACTGAATCATTGCTTGTTTTGCGCACCCATATCTCATGTTTGTTTGTTTTTTAACACAAAGAAATACTGAAGCTTAAAAACTGACTGATACCCTCGATGAAAACTGACTGAAAGACTCGATGTCTACATCGAGTCTTTATATTTTGCTGGAAATATAGGAATAATTGCAATGATTTATTGAAAGATGAGCAAATATATATGCAGAAACAAAGTCTGTGGCATGGCATATTCTCAACAAAGCCTGAACTCTCTTAGCTTTCTGGTAAGTTTAAGTAGTCTTCAGGAATAGTTCTCCAGACTTCTTAAAGGACATTCAAAGCTCTTCTTTGGATTTTGGTTTCCCTTTGTACTGTTCTCTGAGGAGGCCAATCCATGACTTGTGTTTTTTTTTGTCTTCTAGATATGCTTTTACCACATCTGCAGTGTGTTTTGCATCATGGTTATGCTGAGAAATGAAGGCTAACCTTACATTAGAGCCATTTCTTCAGCAAACAGTCTTAAGTGAACAGCAGATGCATCACTTTAAGGGCCAGATGCATGTCTTTGCTGTATCTCCCCCCCCCCCCCCCCCCCCCCCCCCCTCCACCCCAATCAGCTTTTGATATCTTTTAGGCCAGCCACTTCTTCTTTTGTCCTCTACCTGTTCAGTTTCTGTCAATTTTTTTAGGAACACATTACACAACACGCAGAAATATGCACCTTGTTGGTGCAAAAACAGCATTTTATGCCTGGTAATCTTAAAATTTTGTGTTTTTGTGATAGGCTGCAAGTAAAAAAGTGCATGAGGAAGATTTAGTTCACTGTGTAGACACAACACTGGCTCGTTCCGTGACTTAGTTTCTTTTTTAATGCTTGAATGATTTATAGGTCTGCAGTTTGTGGCTTATGAGCCATTGCTCAAGACCACTTTAGAAAAAAGTACAAGAAAGTCTGGCTGCTTGGAAGCAATATATAAATAAATAGAGGTGGCTCAGTACTTTCACACAGTGTTGTTATAAGTAAATCAAGTGTCATTGCCAGCTCAAGAGAAATCTTCAGTGCGAGTAACATACAATCACTCTTTACTATAAAAAGGCTGATTATTATCAATACTTAATACAGCAACTACTTGATTGAAATTTCAGTAAGCCGGTTTAAGTGAATTCCTTTTTTATCACTTTATAAATGGCACTCTTTGTCTTATTCATTCAGGTTGAATATTTCTAATTTGCTTTGGGTGAACTGCTGAGTAAAGAAAGCACCAAAGCTTTCACGTGTCTACCTTTCATTTGCTTCAGGTGAGGCTTTTATGTTCATTTATCTGATGCCAAGATCTTATCTATATCTGCAGGGTCAGGTCAGGAGAGTGGAGTGGAATGGTAAATTACATGCTACTGCTATGCCAATGAAGGCTGGATGAATATGAAATAAAGTGCAAAGGGTCAGTCCATTTAACACCTGGCTAACCAGTCGTGAGTGGGATGCCTTTGCACCGCTACCCTCCTCCAAGTCTTCAGATGTGCGCGTGGGTGTCTGTGCTGAGACGTGTTTAAAATAACTGTTTGTGTGTGTGAATGGATGGATTTGTGGTGTCTGTGTGCTCTTATTACTCCTCCCTGAGACTAATGGAATGCGTACGCGTGCGTTCTCATTACCCTTCTCCGAGACTAATGAAGTATGTGTGTGCCAGCATGTGTAAGCGAGTGTGTTAAATTGAACTGCAGTTCTGCTCTGCTGTGTTCAGACTGTTTCATTAAATGATAAAGTTTACAGATGACTCCAGCGGGATCATTATTTAGTAGGCTCGCCATTCATTCCACGGCAGCCACCTCGATCTTTATAAATGACCCGCTGCAAAGAAAGACGGAGGTTATTTTGCACCGCAGGGTTAAAGACAAATAACTTTATTATTCTTTCAGGAGACCACCAGAGCCAGCGTGTTTGCACAACCAATTTGCGCTGATATCCAAGATCAGATTTTCTTTTTTTTTTAAATTTCAGATAGTGAGATGCTGCATAAATAAACATAAGATACATTTATTACATAGTTGTTTTTTTCATTATTTCAAAAGAAATGGTCGCATAAATTGTTGCAAATATAAATTAAAACACTTGAAAAAGTTGCTCCATCTTCTACTTTTTAACCCACAAGTTAGACTGGGAGGCATCAGGGACTTGAGGAAAATAAAAGTAAACAATACAGGCTTAGAAAGTCTTTCTGACAGTTTCCTCTGGTGCCGTCTGAAACTATCACCTGTCTCATCTCATTCCGTCTGCTAACCAGTCACTCTTATTTCACTTCCCTACTCTTAATCTTGCCACAGTTTTCTCTAACCTCTTTTTCTAAAACCTTTCACATCTTCTAATCTTTAAGTTAATAAGAAATTGTGAGAATATTATGTTATTGTTATTTTCTTTTTGTCTTACCTGCAGAATTCACAGCATTGCTTCCATGCCGGTGCACTCATTAAGGTCTGCTAACAGTAACCCGAGTTTATATTAGTGCCACGGTGAAGCCGTGAACCCTACTTTCGCAGCTTTGATCTGCCTCTAACTCCTGTGTTATCTGTTCAGTCACCTGGCATGTCTTCTGCTGGTATTCACAGCCCCCTCTCGCTCATCCTTGATAGTGGCAGTGGGTGAGGAAAGTAAGTGATAACCAAGCAGGCCTCTTTCTCCTTGTCTTTCCCTGTAAATTGAGCTGCTACATGACAGTGCTATTACCTCCAGCTGCCACAGCTAAATCAAACACTTAAGTGTGTGAGTGATTACCTACACTCCTCACAAGTGTCCTTATTCCTTCCTCTTTCTTAGATTCCTTCTGTCTCTTTTGCAGAAGAATCGCAGGACACAACAGAAGAGGGTGTATCCCTGCAAACGTATCGCTTGTTTCTTCAACTTAGTATATCAAGAGTTTACATTTAGTAAAGCAAAAAGTAGTAGAAACCACCTCAGGATGGAGAGAGATGTTAAGCCATATTAATACTGTGAGCTACAGTATTTCAGGCTGCTTTCTTTAAGACACCTTTTGTCCCCATGCAGCCCCACATCGTCACATTCACAGCTCAGGTTTTTATCCAACATGCCCACCTTAGCTGAAGGTGTTGTTGTCATCTGATCAAAGAATGGGCTCCCAATATTCTTCAGGCTTCCTTTAGCGTTCTTTAGTTTGATGTGACTTGTCTTGGGGACTCTAGAAGTTCATCATGTGTAGAGGGGGACATTATGTAATAGATGAGTCTAAAGCATTTACCGGTCTATTTTTTAGAGCTAGAATTTTCAAGTGCCCTGCTGTCTTGGACAAAAAGAGGGAAAAAAACCCATGAATGATTATTTATTTTAGAGTATTGGACTGGACAGATGGATCTTAAAGCTTGAAATCCGTAGCGCAGTTCCCACTGCTCTTCCTCACATCAGCACTGCTTATGTCAGACCTGAAATTCTCCCGCTATAGTTCTCAAACAGAATTTGTTTTCAGTCTCATTACAGCTGCTGCTCTCTCCCTTCCTCACACATAATTACACTTTCTACTTAAGCTGTCAGGTTACATGTTAATGTGATTGTATGTAGGACTTGAAGTTTCTTCAAGAGATTTTTGCCAACTTTTTTGCGTTTAACAAAAAATCTGTCAAAGCTCTTAATTTACATCTCTTCTTATTGCCGTATCTCTTTCTCTTCACCTCCTGACTCCTACGCTACAGGAGCCCGACTGAGCCAAACATTATCATTTCAGAGAACACACACACACACACACACACACACACACACACACACACACACACACAGAATGCAGCACAGATGGCAGACATGGTCTCTTTCCCACACATGAATAGGTAAATATTTACCATCCCAGATTGTCTTTCTTCCAATCTCATCCTTCTTTTCTCCACCTTTTTATACCGTATACTTATTTTGTCGCTTGCTGCGTTTTGGTTTGTTTCCCGTCCCAGTGGCCGTGCCTTCATTTTGTCACAGGCCACGTTCACAGGCATCTGTTGTTCAAACATACACATATTTTAAATATCCGATGACGAGGCTCGTTCTGTGTCTATGGGGACTCGTGCACGTATGTATTGAACGTGTGAAGTCTTTAGCAAACAAAGAGTTGATGGTGAGATTTCTGAAGCTTAATTCAGCCCATCCAGGCTGATTAGGGATTAGCTGGAGATTTTAATAGTAGAGTTTAGCCTTCGTGATGGTTCCCTGTCCCCCTGTGCAAAACTTAACTAAAACCTAACTAATAGCTAATGGAGGCTGCTGTCTATGGGGGTGTTGTCCATTTGCCTCAGTGAAGCAGGAGCAGAAGTGACAGAGAGGAAAATACACAGACAAAGACACATGATTTTCTTCAGCAGCGCCTTTTAAGCACCTGCTGAAGTCTCACCATTAGTCATTAGAGTAGCGATTGACTGTATGCTCTTTCTTTTCTCTTCACATGTGTAATATATTCTCAAGGTATTCATTTGCTTTCCATTATAACACATCCATGGTCTCGGACTTCATCAAATAGTGACCAAATTAAATGCAGGTTTTCATGCATCCTAAATATATGTTTATGGTTCATATATGGGGAGATTGTAAGTTGTCAGTAGGGGTGAAAGCGGAGGATGTTTATGCTTTATTTAAATCCTGCTGAGTTTAACATATGAAACTTCATATTTAGACTTTGATGATGATGCTTCTTTCACAATATATTTTTAACATACATTTATTTTTGTCTGTGTTTTGTGGCAAATAAGACCCTCTGTGGGCTTTTCTTTAATAAATATAAAATCTTTATTTAACACTTTTGTCACTCACTCACTTTTAATGCCTCAGTTATTGAAATGTCCTTTTCTGCTTTCTGTTTATCTCCTTTCCACACACAGTTTTGGGGTTTTTTTGGTAAATCTTTACTGGTTTGTCTACTGGTTTGAAAAACACGCATTTTTAAATATGTCTGAAGGTTCTCAGTCATCCAGGTCATCGGAAATCACATGATAGGGTGGGGCCAGTTTTCACAATGAGCTCACCCCAAACCCTGGCTGATTGGGACCTACACCCGCTTTCACACCTTGGCTCATGTGATTAGGTAGAGGATCATCAGGGGGTCCTTTGTCCCTCTTTGGGGGGGACACTCCCACTGGGTTTAAATCTGGGACTCCCCATCACTGACTCTTAGAACTGCAGAAGCTTCTCGAATGAGAGGTGAAACGTCTTCAAGCAACTCAAAGAAGTCCAGACGCTTTTCTTTCCAAGCTCCTTAGACTACGCATTTTTAAAGCGCGCATCCTCAAAATTCTCACAAGCAACAGTTGTAAGAGCAGCATTAGAGCGCTACTGAATATCAGAAAGCGTTTTCTAGGCGTATAGGTGTAAAATAGAGCTTAAAAAATTCAGTGGAAGGATACAAAACTTGCAGGCTTTATTAAGGATTCAAAGACGTATGCATGCCTCATCCGCTGTTTAAATTATGCCCGGTGTTTTGTGGCAAATGTTAATACAAGGTTAAAAAGACAAACCAGTGTTTCAGGATTTGAAGTTTGTAAAAATAGCTCTGTTCTGCACCGCTTTAATTGAAAGCGAGTTGAGCTGAAATGTAATTTTACATCTTTTCCTTGATTTTTTTTTTACTTCCCATCTTTCTTTCTTTGGGTCTATCTTTGGTTCTTTGTTTCTCACACTCTCTGTTTTTGAAAGGTGAACAATAACAAGATCCATTTCTCCTCTCTCATTTTAACAAGGACAGTATCAGTGTGGTTCTTGTTCATTAGTATCACATATCACACCTCTGTCACCCTTAGATCTGGAGGAGGCAGAGGTGTCAAAATGACACATGTGCGCACGCATATTTTTTTACCCTCTCCTTCACCGAAAGAAAAAGCCACAGAAGTCGATTCGCACTAGTTCCTGCTCTTTCCCTCAGTATTCCATTTTTCTTCTGTTATTTTGCACCCCTGGCCTGAATTGTGCATTTTTCTTCATAGCAGCAATGTGTGAGTTTCTAGTAGTATTACAAAAATGAAAAGCACCTAGTGCCTGCCTTTAACTCCTCACTGCCACCACTACCCAAGGGCAATAGGAAATTAGATATACGTGCCCTCTGGAGATGCAAGAAACGTCTTTGTATTTAGAAAAAAGTGCTTGTTTGTTCATAGTGCTAATTTTATTTACCTTCCCTACCACTGCGTTAATAAAACAGCTCAGGGGATTATGAGCAAGAGCTTTAAATAGCAGTAAATTAGTTTATTCAGTATTTCTTTTATCCTTAGAATAGATGAGCTTTTCATTTTGTGTGTGTGATTAAATCTCATGTGATGCACAGGCTTTCTTAATTGTGGCTTGTAGGCCACACTGACACAATTGGGAGGCTTATCATCAGAAAATGAAATATATATTCTCATTTTCAGGATACTTTAGCTGACTGATTGTTGTAGGAGGGTACAGGCCTTCACTAGTTAGTTATTTGAAATACTCAGTAGAACTGCAGTTTCAGAAGATCCAAGGAATCGGTTTTAATGAACGATCGGGAATTATACATTTATTCAGCCGTTTGACCATTCCTTGCACTGTGTTTTAAACGTAGCTCCACTTCTCCATATGAGTGTTGTCAGGCAGATCTGAGAGGTCAAGGATGCCTGTGCCCGCAAGCTGTGATTTAATATTAATGACCAGCAGCCAATTGGAAGTCATCAATAGGTCAGAGGTTATCTTGGGGTTGCAGATGCAGGAAGTTAATGTAATTAAAGATGCATCACATTGTCGATTGCAGAGAAAGTGTCTCTTCCACTCTTAATTTCTTTGTTGAGCTGTCTTCTCTTTGTAAGGCCCTTTAATATGCCTTTGTGCGTTTTGATTTTTGTCCAAATATCTTGTGCTTTGCATGGATTTTCATCCAAACACTCCTTATAGTTGTCTTTTTCTGTGTGTGTAGCACATCTGAAAGCCTTTGTAAGAAGGAAAGTGACTGGAGAAAGAAAACAGATTGAAGGCATAAATAGAAGGCTACATGTAATGGTCTCGTGAGTTGTCTTTGACAGGGTGCTGTTACATGAGGATGCTCCTTCTGATTCCACTCTGTGCCTGTTGTACTTTGATAGAAAGCTTGTAGTCAGTGGTTTGGCTTATTTAAATATACATTTTATTTTCTGTTCTGTTTAAAACCTTTTCCAGTTTCAATTTTTACAGAAGATTCTATTGGAAGGCCAGTTTCCCAAAAAATCATTTAGATTCCTGTACTTGTAAAATGCTTTGTCTTTAGAAGAATTCTCTTGTGCTACTTTGGGCTTTTGGGCTAATTGGCTGTTAATTGGAAGAAATAGTGATAAATAATAGTAATAAATGCCTAAATGCCTTTGGGATTAGGTGTTATCGCTGAAATTTGTGGTAACACATGCTGTCAGTCTCAATGGGAATGTCATGTCCTATAGGTATGCACCTTTTTCCCCTATGGAGTTCTTTTCCAAGCCACCCAACAGCTGTCAATACAAACAAAAATACATGGAAGAAATCATTGCATTTATTCCCACAACATTCTACTGGCCCCGATTAATCCAATGAGCCAGCCGGTCAATAATCAAATACTAATGATCGGCAGCAGAGGTTGCTAATTAGGTTTTGATTGGCTGAATCCTCCTGAGTCCACGGGGAAAGGCACTACCCTCCTTTCATGTTGTGGTGCCTTAGATAGTTCAAAGGTGCACAGCAGCAGTGGACAAATGTCTGTGATTTCCAAACTCGGGCAGAATCTTATGTAATAAATTAGGTAGTAGTTGGCTGTCAGTGATTGTATTGTGATTTGTTTTTGTGTGTGAAACCAAAGTAAAAGTAGTTCCACAAGATGGATAATATGAACCAGTGGTCCTAAAGTGCTGTAGATTGGTTTCATAGCAAAAGTGGATCTTTTGCTGTGGATTTTTAAAAGGTAAATGTTGATAACATGATGTTCTATGACATGGTTTTCATCTAAAGTAGTGTCCTGTAACTCTTGGTTGCACGATACAATTTGTCAATAAAGCTAGTGCAACACTTTTTGTGCTACAAAGTAGCTACCAGTATCTTTACCCAATCAGCTGAAATTGTTTAGTGTAACAAAAAAGAAGCAGGACAGACATCCATTATTTGAGAGGGATTAGTTTCCATTTCAGAGCAATAAAAATAGAGATGAATGCCTTTTTTATACACTATTTGTTTTTAAAATGATTTTCTAGGATATAGCAAAAACTTTGAAATTCCAACTAAGTGTCTCTGTCTTTCTTTCTCTTATAGAGTCCCTGGTGTAACTATTGCTACAGATATAATCTGTGGTTTTCCCGGAGAGACTGAGGAAGACTTTGAAGCAACCATAGACTTAGTGAAAGCCTATCGATTCCCCAGTCTTTTCATCAACCAGTTTTACCCCCGACCCGGTACGCCTGCCGCCAGGTTGGAGCAAGTACCAGCACATGCGGTGAGTGCAGACACGGACAGAGTTTCGATCAGATGCTCTGAAACATGCCAATTAAAGAAGCAAACTTTAGCTTATTGTTACTTAAAAATGTAAAAGCCTTTTCTATACTTGTGAAGATTTTGCATTATTTTAGTATCACTAATCCTGAGATGTATGGAGGAGTGACTGCGAGAGAACATAAATCAAGCTAATGCGCTCCATAGACATTTATAGACATTATTTAGCTGAAAATCTTCTTAAATAATAAATTGTCTGAAGCATTTTTCTCTCGACTTCCCAGGAGATCTACATGTTATTAGTAAACGTTGTCTAACGGTGGTAACAGTCTCATCTGAACACATTATTGTTCTTTGTATAACCACCCAACTTGCGACACATCGCTTCTCTAGCTTCCTACATCTCCCCATCTGCTGCCAAATAAAACAATTAACAGCTAATAAAATCTTAATTGTTTGCAAAGGTGTGTGAGTGAGGGAGGGAGTGAGAAGCAACGCAGACTGAGCATATCACACTCAGTCACACCAACGTTTTCTTGACCTTTTCGCTCATGGATTTCTCAGCTAGATTGCTGTTTGGCGGAACTAAATTCTTATATAATGAGCTAAAGCGTTCATATGTATTATATCAATGCTAAGTAATAATGTAGTTGAACTTTATGATCACGCCGTTGATTATACACATTTTTTTCTTCATAATACACTTTAGCAATAGTACACCTTGTGATTTTTTTTTTCCACTTAAGGAACTAAACTTAACACGCGATTATTTGCAGTTGTTTGTAAAAATCTTTACTCGTGGAAAATTATTTACTATTACTAAAATATGATCCTGTTTCTAAAGTTATTGGACAAAACATGCAACAAAATGCAACAGCTCACATTACTGAAGTGCTGCCGTTGCACATGTGCTGCTTGTGTTTGTACTTCTACCTGAAATATTTTCTTTGACCTCCTTTTTCTTTAGTTTGACCTTTTACATATGCTGTACTCTATACCATGTTGTCTTCTTTCTTGCCTTTATACTCCAATACTCTGTGCCATCAAAGTGTTGACACATCTCTTTCAAGTGGAGTGTCTTCATAAGTCATTCTCTTTTTCCCCTTTTCTCGCCTTCCTCACTTTGCTCTCTGAGGAGAAGCCGGGTGCTTCCTAGAGGGATCAATCCCCAGACACAACCACACTGCAGCTTCTATTCTTCTTTATTTCCCTCTTCGTCCCTTCTCCTCTGACCTTTATTGTCTGTGTTTGGATTATAGCACAATCAGTCCAAGACTTCATTCAGCTTTTTGAGTTTGAAATGTGACATGTAAGAAGACCTTTAATTGTCAAATTAGCATCTTTTTGTAAGACAAGAGCTTACAAAACTGCTTCAAAATAACTCAAAACACTGTAAAATCCTAAAAACTGGACTTCACTGAACTGCAGTGCTCTGCTTTTAATACATACAGAATATGGTTTGGCATTTTGCTGAAATAAACAAGCTAACCTAATCAAGAAGCTGATTGAATGTAGGGCTGTGCCATTATGGCCTAAAAGTACTATTGCAATTATTTATCATGTTTTTTTTTTATTGATTTTAAGCATCAGAAATATTTTTATTGTAGTGTCAGTTAAATATAACACTGATATGTTAACATTATCGTTATCTTTATTCGTGCTGCAAATCTTTGCATCAAAATAAAATAGTTCCTACTTATTTAAATTCATAGAGTCACTTAAAATAAAGTGAAGTAAATTACAATGTAAACATATTTGATATAAAGAAGCAAAATATCAAGTCTTTCAATTCTTTCATCGTGGCTGATTAATGGATGTGAATAAAATTTATAACTCAACATCTATGAGATCTCTCTCCATTTCCCCTGTGATGCACTGCCACTTTGGTAAAGTACCATATTTGTCCAGTAGGTAACTCTTTTTCCTGAAGTCTTACTAGTAGTCGTAAGTTGTTACTCACTGTGTTTATTGGACAAATGGAATACAACTACGGGACTACATTGTGGATTTCAGTGTTCTTGGTGACCTGGATGGTTACCAGTGCTGGGAATAACAGCATTGCAAGTAACGGCGTTACTAACAGCGTTACTTTTTTTCAGTTACAAGTAATCTAACTAATTACTATTCCTATCGTTACAACGCCGTTACAGTTACTAACAAGAAAATGCGGTCCATTACTATTTTTCAACAAACAGACGGTTGAAGCTGTGTTCAGCTTACCGCATCTTATATCAGTTGTACGGAAGTAGCTGACTACGCAAGTAATCTGGACGCTACAGCTTTAAGCAGCTGCGTGCGCTCCCGCGGACGGTAATCACGATCACTGTCTAGCACAACACCTGGAGCTAAGGGGGCAAAACAATAAGTTAGGACTGTCGATATATCGAGTTTTTTAAAAATATCGATATTTTTATACGAGATATAAGATGTGACAATATCGTTTATATCGATATAGTCTTTGTTACGTAATTATACTTGTGGAGCCGCAAGTTTGCCTCTCTTTCGTCAACTTTTGACTCTACGCAACGATACTCTGCCTCGCCTCTCTTTCACTGAACACAACTTCCCCTCCCCCATCGCTTCACCTGCAGGCAACGACAAGATATACACGGCAAATCTCCGTTAACGACTTACCACCCATCGCCCTGTGTGTGGGACTGGACGGCGTCAACGTGTTAATGAGCTAACCGCGCTAACGCCACGCAGCCCAGAGGGGCTGCACAGCCTAAAATCCTTTCATTTTCTCAAAAGTTGACAGCGCGCCTTATGTATGAATTCTGGTTGTGCTTGATGACCGCGAACCGATTTTATGTGGTACACGGCGCTCAGCAATCTGTCAAAAATGTTTGAGTACGACTTTGGTCAGCTACGGAGCCGCACCGCTTGATGGATTGTCAGAGCATTACAGCTACCGAGGAGCCTCGCGGAGTAATACGTACTGTGCTTCAATGTAATATTACCGTATTGTGTGTGTATAAGGACCATAAATGGCACCTGTTAAGAGACATGGTTACGAAGAGGATTTCAAACTCAAGGCTGTCAGTCACACAGTAGAACTTGGGAACAGAGCAGCTGTGAAATCTGTCTTTGTTATTATGCTCAGCGTCTTTTAGTTTACATTTTGACTGCACAATTGTGAGCTCTTTGTTATGCACAAAAACAACATAGTTTTCTTTTATTTATGGAGCATTATTATTTAATAAATGCTCATAATTTATTTTTGAGTAATTTTTTTCATGTACATCTACGCTGTATGCTAATAAAAGTGCCTGTGTGACATCTGGGACACAGCGTGACTAAGAACTCTTTTTGTTCTTTATGGCTTTAAAAAAATATCGAGATATATATCGTATATCGCCATCCAGCTAAAAAATATCGAGATATGAATTTTGGGTCTTATCGCCCAGTCCTAGCATGAGTGCTGCTGTTTGACTGCAGAAGAATAAAGTAGTCGTGGTAAGCCGATCACATGACCACTTAAAGACAAAGCAACAAGGTGATATATACCAGTTTATAAATTGTGTTGATAGGCCACGTAAAACCACAGTCATGATAAACAATATATACGCGGCGTTTTTTCCTCAATAGTTTCGTCACATTTACTGTCTAAGGACAGCGCTAGCAAGCACTCTCTACTTATGAGCAAAAACAAACAAACAAACAAAAACAAAAAACAGGACGTTTTAGGAGTGACGGCGAGAGAGAGAGAGAGAGAGAGCGAGCAGAAAAAGAGAGAGAGCGAGTTTTGATATGTGAGAGATTTGTGACATTTAGCATGTTTGGAGTGTGTAGTTGTCTTGGGTAGTTAGTTTGTAGTGTTGTGGACAGTTTTGTGTTGTGTGTCAGAACAATGAGGCGACTGCTGTCTCCAGGTAGAAACAGGAGTGATACACCTGCTGCTGTCAGACCTGCAGGCATCAGGCTGTGATGTTCTCCTTTATAGTGGACAGAAATTGTTTTTTGGGAGTGGCACAAATAATTTGTGTGGCATCTTATTGAGTGCAGAACAGCTGATTGTTCTGTAAATAGTTTGAAATGGTTATTTAAAAAATCAAGGTAAAAGGTAAATAACTTTGTTGTTTGCAAAACTTGTGCATAGGATTTTAAAATTGACAATTTATATTTGCATTTAAAGTTATGAAATGTGATTCATTAAACATGTTTGTGGTTGTTACACTAAAAAATATAACTTTTTCTACTCTGATTTTATGTTTTTTGTCTGATTTTAGATCAATTGTGTTAATACAGTATGTCAAAATGAAAACACAAGTTTACATTCAGACACGTGAGGTTGTGCTGAAAAGGATGACACCAAACAAGGCAAAGTAAATAGTTTTTAAAGGTGAAATGTGGAGGGAAAATCAAAAGTAGTTAAAAATGGCCAATTATACCTGGGACCCCAGGGTATAATTTTTTTTTTTTTTAAGTAACCCAATAGTTACTTTTCAAGTAATTAATTACTTTCAGAATATTGTAACTCAGTTACTTTTTTGAAGAAGTAACTAGTAACTATAATTAATTACGTTTTCAAAGTAACTTGCCCAACACTGATGGTTACACAGACACACTGATGAGGCTCGCTTTTATAGACATCTGAGCTGATGCTGGGCAATTCACGAAGGTAACGTGTTCCTGGCCTTTATGTATTCTTCATACTGCGATTAGCTGTGTTGCATGTAAAGGATCCAGGACTTCATCTCCTGCCACGCCAGATGTTTGCATTTTGTCTTGATGATCTGTTACCTGTTGCATTTCTGTTTTTCATCCTAGTGTTATTAGGCTGAAACATCACATGCAGGCATGTGGAGTCAGGCAGTGATGAAGAGAGCGCTGTATTTGCTTTTTTCTTTAGCGCCCTGTTGGCAGAGCGCTCATTTTGAAAATAGTTTGATCATCGAGCACGATTGATATAAAAATTAAACTGTGTAGCCCTAAATAGATGCCGTGATATGTCGGTCCAAAACCTGTGACCTGGCAGTCACCCGTGCCGTGTTCATTGCTCAGTATTGCACCCAGATACCATCATGGATCCAGAAGTTTTAACTGTACACCAAAAACATGCTGGATATTTCTTATCTTGGTGAGGCAACATCTGTGGTTTAAATAGTTCTCAAATTGATACTGTTGCACTGAGTCACTGGGTATACTGGAAAAAAATCATTGTAATAAAGAACAGACTTGCCTCACATGGACAAAAGTCCATATTTAGGTGCCTAGAATAAGATGGCAATCATTTGTTTTTTGTTATTAAACTTTATAGAAAATGTACATTTTGAGGAACAATTTAAAAGTGACAGAGAATGGTATACATTTCTTGTCAGAGAGACAAGAAATATATACTCGTGTGGCTCTCTATACCGTACACCTGCTTCAGTGGTTAACATCACTGCATCAGTCAGCATGCACCTGTTTTCAAACACAAACACACACAGCAAACAGACGACATCTAAGCCATGTAGGGTCGGTCATTAATAAAGTGCACCAGATGGTTTGTCTGGAATACAACTGTGTTCAGTAGCCACAGGAGGGATGGATGGAGAACTAGATGGATTAGGAATGGAGGTCTTAGATAAAGAGTGTGTAGGAAAGGAGAGCAGATAGAAAGCACTGCTGAAAGGGAGATGGATGGAGGAAATAATGAGACAGGAAGAAACGCATAAAGGTACATGTCCACCGTGATGCATGTTGGGGGTTCTGCACAGCCTCCTAAATGTGGCCGCTGATGTTGATGTAAATGTATGTAGTGAGGTTTTTCATAGTTACAGTTTGGTTTTGAGGGAAATAAAGTAAACCATATTTACTATATTGTACCAATGACTGCTAATGGGTCACCACAGGGCATCTTCTATGTCCGTCTTGCCCTATCCCTTGCATCCGTCACACCAGCTGTCTGCACAAACTGCTTCTCTACTCCCTTGAATCTTCTGTGTTCTTGCCCAGCAGCTCTGTATTCAACATCCTATCTCCAACATATCCACTGTCCCTTCTCTACACGTGTCCAAACCAGCTTTGTCTCCAAGCCACTCAGCCTGAATTTGTGTCTGATACACTCATTTCTAATGTTGTCCATCTTGGACACCCTCAATGAAAATCGCAGAATCTCTGGTCCGGGCTCCTGTCTTTTTGTTAGTGCCACTGTCTCCTGAAAATACATCTGTATTGTACTGATGAGACTCGATGTCACTGTGTAGAAACGACTCCTTTTCAAAAACGAGGTTTTTTTTCACGCTTTGCTGCTTTGGCACTCGATGAGCTGAGGACAGAAAAGAGAATTTGGTGCAAATATTTGGTCATTTCTAAATCCTGATTTTTAAGGTTAAATTGTTTTAATTTGACATTCTATTCTCTAACAAGCAAACAAATATTTGATTAGAAAAATACAGTCATGAGTGAAGCCTGTCCATCTTCACGTCCAGCTGTCCTGTTCTGTTATGACCTGCTGTATTAGATGACTTATGAGAGAATACTCACTTTAGATTCGAGTGTAGGAAAACACAAAGAACAGGAGACCACATGGATGGAGAGAGAAAGCTATCGTGTTGAGAATAAAGGGAAGTGAATATTATTAGCTTGGATCCCTCTAATCATCCCCAGGTGACTCGAACCTAGCCTTGATGAATGAACTTGCTAAGTAGAAGCTGTTTGGATGTCTGCTGGTGAGGCCGGGTTTTCCAGTGAGCAGCTGCACGAGACAAAGAAAAGAAAAAAGTGATAGCGAAAGAGATTGGCTGCTCAAATGGGGACAGTGTTTTTAATTTCCCCTGGTTGTAATTGGTTAAAAACTCCATTACCCACGAGGCACCAGTGCAGTAGCTGTCAAAGTAAAACAGCTGGCCAGCCACCAGTAGCTCCATCTTCAAGCCTCTGTATCATCTATCTATGCCTGGACGCACACTCAGAAAAATCCACGCTTCCCCTCCGTCTCTGTCTGTATTTGAGACAAAACACTCCTACATGCATAACAGGGGAGCTAATAACAGTTGGTTAAAGGGAGTCTAGCAGGTATTAAGTTGAGTTAATGGTTAAATTGCTGTCTATGCTAGGGAGGCCTACATTTGATTAATGAGCTCCTAACCCACTAATAATAGAAGACATTGCATTTTAATGATACTTTTTTTTTTCTTTTTTAATTCAAATGATTTTTTTCTGTGTATAGGTCGTCAGTGCGCTGTTATAGCTGGAGGGAAAAGCAATAATAGTGTGTGAAAAATAAAGTAGGCTTTTTGACTGAAGGGAATTTTGTTTGATGTTGAAGAAGGACGATTGTGGTGAATAAAGTGTCATTTTTTTAATTTGGAGAAATTCTTAATTAGAACACTTTGACTGTTGGTGCACTTGAAGCATATACTCTCAAGAAAGCTTTTCAAAACCCTTTGGAATTATGTAGATATCATAATTGATTACTCACAAAATGTGATTTGATCTTTTTCTAAATCGCAGTTATAGACAACAATAATCTGACTAGACAAATAACACAGCAACAGCCATACTTATCATGCCTTATTGAACACACTGAGTAATCACTTTACAGCCCGGGCTCGAGAAATATACGAGCCTCGGTGGTAATGACTCCCCAAAAGCTACTTGGAACCAGGTGTTCCATTAAAACGAATGCAATTAGAAGTGCAGGTTGTAGATGTGCTCCACCTTAAAAACAAAGGTGTACAAAATCTGGTTACTTTAGAAGAAGCATTTTACACTTTTGCAGCATTTCCTACTTTGTATCCATCAATCTATTAAAAAAATGGGTGGCAAGAGCTCTGTTGCTGCTCTCCCTAATAGTAGTTGTGCCACAAAGATACCACCAAGAACAAAATGTGCAATTCGGAAAGAGCTGATATAATCTAAGGACACCATGAAGGAAATCAAAAGAATTAAGAACATCTCGGGCAATGTTCTCATATCTCATTGGATAATGTTCTGTGCGCAGATGAGACAAATTGACCCTTTTTACCCTTTTATCTTAGCTCTGCACAACCCCAAATTTAGAGGGGAAAGGCAACAAACACTATATGTATTTTCTAATTTTTATCCCTTTATAGTCCCCACACGTGAGATTTTTGTAGTCCTCTGCATTTAACCCATTCACTCTAGTTTTACACATTCATGAAGAGACGGGGTAGCTGTTGGTGGATTCGGGGCGAACACTCTACCTACTGAGCCATCCCTTCCCTGTACAACACGGGAGCTGCATAGTTTGGGGCTGTCCTGCTTCATAATGCCTCAGGCTTGGATGGCTTGCAGTCACTGATGGAAGAAGGATTTGGTTATTTTAGGAAATTTTCAGCGACCAGTCTTCGATCTAGTACTCGGAGGAGACGTTGGGTGATCCAAAGTCTTTGGATCTGGCTAAGTCAGGGGCGTGGCTTTAACCCTGGTCAAATGACTCAGGGGGCCTTTTCATGCCAGAAATGTTGATGAACTGAAAGTGCTTTGTAGGAGATAATGATCCACAATTTCTCTTATAAGCAGATACTCATGAAGACTCATGCTGCTAAATAAACTTTGCTACATTTTAGCAGTTTGCATTATATATCTGTGGGACAGTGGTGTGGAAAGCCTCCAGCAAAAGTCCTGGGCTCAGGTCCACTGGCCGGTGCATTTCTGAGTGGCTTTTTCAAAGCCATACATTGGCTTTGAAATGTTTAACTGGCAATTGTAAACTGGATGTAGGTGTAAATGTCTATGTGTTAGCCCTGTGATAGTCTGGTGACCCCGCCTTTTGCCTTATGACAGCTGGGATAGACTCCAGCCCTCGCACAACACTGATTTGACTGAGCGGAAGAGGATGGATGAATGATGAAAAAAAGAGAGTAATATTTTTTATACGCGTTGCTTAACTGAGATAGTGGGTAAGAAAATGTTAGTTTAGTGACCTCTGTGAGAGAGGAAGGTCATAAACCCCACTGTGACCACTCTGTGATGCTTTAGGAGGTGTAAATCCTTCACAGGCACAACTCTGCAGTTGATGCCTCAGGTTCTTTGACTATAGATATAATGACGCTCGAGCTCTATATCATTAACATCTGTTTGCCATTAGGGAAAGACAAGTGGGCGCATATTGGTGACCAGAAGCAATTTAAGTATTGGCAAGATCATTGTTACCTTGCCCCACAACACACAATCATTTTGGCATGCTGGAATAATACCAGTATGGGTTTCATAGACACACACGTGCAATTACACAGAATTCTACTGCCTTGCGTCACAGAGTCATGCAATCGATATTTTTTTGTGAATTGACAAACTATGCGCCATGCCTCACTGAATTGCAGTATATACACAAAAATACTCATTAAAAACAGCTTCTGCTTGTCATGTACAGAGCTGGTAACTTACACACAAAAACATACATATAAAATCAGTCACTCAATCATCAATAAACCATTTAGAATCCCGTTATTAGTTTTATGTTTTAAGTCGGTGAAACTAGCAGTTGTTTCCTGGTCTTAATATTGAATCTTTTCAGATGGTGTCGTTAATGATCACAAAATCAGAGCTTGATCAGATCAACTCTTTATGAGCTTTGTGCTACTACTTGTTTATTAGATAAGATAATTGTATTTTTTATATGATGGCTTTTATATTGTTTACTTGTGTCGCCACTGCTCCTGCGTTGGAATTTGGCTACATTCATGTAATGTCACTTCTGGTTTTATGAAGCATCCGTCTCTGGGGACAACAACAGATGGATGTCATGATAACAACCATTGTTCATCATCACCCTGCTGACAGGTCCACACGCTCACGGATTGGCTTTGCATTGCCAGGTTGTCAATAACACAACCTCGACAGCATGCAAAATTAACTTCGAACATGCACCCAAACACACGCAGATGCACACACACATATCTGTGTACAGAGGGAAAAGTCATACATGTAATGCAGAGCGTTTGGAAAACTTGATAACATTAAAGATGTCATGGGATCATTTTTAGGTGAGGCCAGAATGACTATTTGGACAGATGTCACATTTAAACAAACTAAAGTGTGATGTTTGGTTTGTTTAAATCAGACTCTGGTTCGTTTCCCTTTGGTGTGGTTTGCTTGTAAAAATATGAACATGATAATTGCACTTGGGTGCAGACCGATATATCTGCACCGGAGGAAGTGGTCTAGGTCCGGTTCACAAACAAACTCCAGAGCAGTTTGTCACGGACCGGTTTAATGTCAGACTATATTTTCGTGTTGCGGATAAATACAACAAAATGAAATGAAACGACCAAGACAAAAATTGTGATTTTTTTTTTTTCTTTTTTTGGTAAATATAATAATAAACGCGAATTCAGTGTGTAATTGTGTGACTTTATTAGCAGCGTCCTTCTGATATGCACCAACAACACTGAGAGTAACATCCTCCTCTCTGTCCCTTATTCTCTCTGGTCACTATGGTAAAGCGTAAATATTTCTTTCAAAATAAGACACACAACTACAACACAGGGAAACAGAGTTAACGATAAAAACTTAGAAAACCATAAATTTCACACCCGAGCCTCAACTCTCGCGGCCCAGTACCAAACGACTCGCTGACCAGTCCGGGGTTGGGGACCGCTGATGTAAATGATATTATGTGTTTACAGATCATCTGCGGTCTATTTGAGTTTTAGTCTACACATCTTTACCTCTAGACTATAAACTAATACAAATGATTAGACTTTTACTGCTATAGCTAAGAGTGTAGTTCTTATTCTAGGACCCACAGACAGAGCAGTTGTGGGATAATGAGAGCATTCAGCTTTCTTTAGCAGCTTTCCACAATAGTCGGGAGGTTTAAAGGAATTTTGTAGCTCCTATCTTAAAGGTTAGGAACAGGTAAGTTGACTTGAGAATATTACAAAGCTGTAGGATTTCAAATAATGAGCTGAGGTTTCCACCTCTTTCCGATCTGGTGCGACACTGGGAATGTATCTCTTTTTTTCATGAGTTTTTATCTTTTAACAGCTTTTTTTTAGGCTCACATTATCTCTTTTTGTCTTCTGTTTGTCTGTTTTTATGTTGATCTTTGAATCCCTTGTATTCATACCGTTGTCCATATGAGTGTACAGCTTTTGTTTTTTGTGTTAGTCAGTATGTGCCTTCGAGTTGGCACGTTGTTGTTGTTTGTTGTGTTGGTGCGTTGTGTGTATGTGTGCTGCTCCTGAAAAGAACCAAATTCTGCTGAGTATTCATTGGGGCTTGATAAATCCTTACCTGGAGTTAAAGCTGTCTTAGTCGCACTCTCTCACACAAGCACACCATGGAGCATCAATGAATACAGAGTGATGGTAAAAGTTATGAAGGGATGATAAGAAGGGGGAGAAAGGTGTTGAGGAACAATGATGAGATCGCTGCTCAGAGCCGAGGTGCTCAAGGCAAAAGGAGAGAGTGCAAGAAATTATCAAGAGACATACTTACGTGGGGGAGAGTGGGCAAGAGAGCGAAGAATGAATGATTAGAATGAGTTTTCCCCCTCTGGAAAAACAGAACAGGAGGAGGAGGGGCATTGAGGGGTCTGTGGAAAGGCAAAGAAAATGAGAGAAAAGAGGATTTGTGGATTCCAAAGAACCCTTTGGCAGAGGAATAGAGAGGGAATCAGATGAAAACAAGAATGTGAGGATGGCAGTGGGACGGGGCCAATGATTACAGGATTGTATGGATCAGAAGAGGCTTGAGTGAACAGACAATGAGTAAAAGATGGGTAACATATGGAAACAGAAGAAAGCGAATAGATGGGAGGAATGGAGAATAGAGCTACAAGCTATGAGAGGAGCAGAGAACAACAGAAAAGGTCCAAACTGGCCAAAACACAACATTTCTCTTCATACACCACATCTTTTATTGTATTATTATTATTATTATTTTCTTAATTTGGCCTAATTTTTCTCTTATCTGTGGACTTTAGCAGAGGCTGGCATGCTTCTGAAACTTGACTACACCATGTTGTAAATATGGTTAGTTGAATGTTATGCTTGGTTAGTCAGCAGACATTTTTCCTCTACGTTGAAAGATCAAGCTGTCTTTGCTAGTCTGGAATTAGCCAGTTTGTCCAGCTGTGCAATAGCAGAACAACAGGTTTTCTGTTCAGCATGTACGGCTCATGCTTAAGGACATTCAACTTAACCCTGCACATTCTAACACTCAAAAAGACAGAGACACGAGGGGGGGAGAGCAGGAGGGAGAATAGCTATGAATGCATACTCCCTTTAGGTACAGTACCATATTTATATGCCCTTTCCCTTTAGCCATACATGGCCTAATCAGTGAGCTAATTAGCACTTTCTGTAGCTGCATCAGCCTCATGTAACTCATTGCATTAACAACTGCCACAGATCAAACCGTCGCCTCTCACGCTTGTGCATCTCATTATACAGTAAGTACACGAAGGCCAGACTTTAACTAGAAATGAAATGAAGCATTTTCTGCCACAGATGGTGTACAGATAAATACATTCCAACTGTCCGTTCATTATTATTATGAATTCATTGTGGGCATACTTATAAGCCTTGGCTTTTTTCCATCCATTTGAAGTAATCCAGTTAATAGCAGTGGAGCTATAATGTATGTCCATATCTGTATAATATCTCTATGATCATTATCAGAAATACAGAGGACAAGGAAATGCAAATAAGATGTATCACACGTCCAAAGAAATGTTTTACAAACAAAGCAAATAAAGAAGGACGAGAAAATTCAGGCTGTGAATCAGAAATCTTTTGTTTCCATTGTTGAGTCGGACTAGTTCTGTATTTTTGTAGGTTTTTTACCTTACAATATAAAGCACCTTGAGGCAACAGTTCTTGTGTTTTGGCGCTATATAAATAAACCTGAACGGAGTTGTCATTTTAAAGTTCTATTGTTAGTCTTGTAGTAAGAGAGTAATCATGTCTTTTTAACTACGATGGAGCTACATTTAAATCAAAGTGGTTAATTAGCACTAAAGGTTTGAATGTGTTACTGCCACTGTTTCAGGAAAGCTAGCCACAGTCACGATGAGTGGTTAGCCTCTGCTGTTGTTGATCGGTTGATCTTGAAAAGAGTCACTTTTAGATGTTTATTAATAATTGTACCTGAATTAGGTGACAGACGTATGTAACAATGTTTAAGATCAAAAACTGAAACCATCCAAGGTCACAAATCTTCCCGTGGGTTTGCACTTCCAAAAATATGATCACCCCCTCATCCAGCTTCAAACTCGATACTGCACCTCTTTAAGTCTCCATCCAGATTGTCATTAAAAAACATAACGTCATTTATTAGCGAGGTTATTTGTTTTGTGTTAATTATGTAAGTGATTCTTAAACATTTCTTTTTTTTTTTCTGTCTGCAGAAGAAGCAAAGAACTAAAGAGCTGTCGCAGGTCTTCCACTCTTACAACCCTTATGACCATAAGGTAAGATCTTTCACTGTTTGTCCCTCAATAACTTTCCTCGCCAGCGTGAATTGCAGCATTTCTTTTTCAACACTCTATATTGCTTTATTTGCTCATTTAATGTATCTGAATGAGCCGAGCTTTGAGCTTTCAGTGTCATTCGTCTCTAGACCACAAGGTTAGTTGTTGTAGGTCACCATCGCTGCCTTGTATTCAAGGCTGTGATGAATTTTTTGTCTCTCCAAGATCTATGGCTCTTGTTAGAAATCTAGTGAATGAGGACGGCTCAAGTGTTTGTTCCTGATTGCATTGTGAGAGCGAGCGTGTTTGAGAGAGTGAAGTCTGATATAAAGCTAATCATCTCTGTCCATGTGTGGATCCTCCTGTATTTATCTCTGTCTGGGTTCATACGAAGTGCCATCAAACAGTCATGAACTGCACTTATAAGAAGAAAAAGCCTTACGTGTTATAAAATTCTCTTGGATACTTGAGGACATTCGACTAGAAGTCATTGTTGACGGGCTATTGCTGGGGGACAAATTCACAATGTGCTACTACATGAGTGTCGGCAAGAGTTGAGGCTTTTTTTCACTCTTAAAACTGTTGTTTGTTGTCTGAGCCACAGCCGTACAGCCAATAGTTGTCACTCTGTTCACACAACATCACAGAAACTCTTACTACACTTACTGCTCTGTGTCATGTGACCTTGGCTTTGTGCTGTTAGCACGGAAAAGAAAATCAAATGTTATCAGATTGACATTTCACAGCAGACCAAAAATGACACTATTCAGGCACGTTTATGATGATGAAACCTTTGGGATGATAACTTTTATGCGTTGCATTCATATTTTTATATATATATATATATATATATATATATATATATATATATATAAATAAAGCCATGTTCTGAAAGGGTCAAACCCAACTCTAATAACCATCTCCCATGAACGAGATCAGTTATATCCAGCTATGTAGCAACACTTTAGCTTAGCTTTTTATTTGTAACAAAGAATTTTTTTTTATGTGTTAAGCAGTAATTTTAAAGATTTGGGAGAGTTTTTACTGGTGTAGACACACACCTTTGCAGATGCACACAACCTCAGACAGACATTCAGAAAAATTAGTAGAAAAGAGAATTTTTAGCAAAAGCAGAGAGGGTGAATAAGGAGAAGAAGAGAATGCCATTAAAATTTATAAACGTGTTTTTATCTCAATCAGACATGGTTCATAAGCATGCTCTATCTTTAAGTATGATTCTCACGGTGATTGAGAAACCAGATGTGTGACAGTATGCCACTCAGAACTTGGCGTGGTAAGCTGCGGCATCTTGTAAATATCTTTTTACTTTTTTCATTTTCATGTTTTCCTTCTGTTTGTTGAACATGCTGATAAAGTTTAGCTTTATTGAAGAAGTTAAATTCTTACTACTGCAGAAAGCCTCATTAAACCCTGGTCCACTTTGGGATAAATCTTTGAATTTAATAACAGGAAATTTAATAACAGGACGCTACACATAAAGAATATCTGTTTCTGAAATTGCCTTTGAAATAAAACTCATATCGTAAAGCTTATGGCTATTTTCTTTTCAGCTCCACATGCTGTCATCTTTTATGAAAATTCAAAGTATACATGGATGCTTATTTATGAAAGAATGAATTAAGGATTAATTAAGCTGTTGAGATAATACAGTAAATTTTACATATTTTTTATTTTTATTTTGCACATTACATTGTGTTTGTTTATACTGTAGAGCACATTTGTAGCACTTTGTAGTGATCTAGAGTGGGATCATGTGTAGTCTATTTGTACACATTTATACATCCACGGAAATCTTAAAGTTCAACTTAACGATTTATTGGTCAAAAATTGGCAAAAAGCCTTAAAACTTAAAACTATGATTTTTACAAGTGTGCTGCGTATTGTCAACGTACAGAAGGTACTGTATAAGTATTTAAAATGTCATGCCACATTTGACCTATGACGTCTCCTTCAAAGATGAATAGCCTGACCTGAAGGTTCAATTCAATTTTATTTATATAGCGCCAAATCACAATAACAGTCGCCTCAAGGCGCTTTTTATTGTAAGGTAGACCCTACAATGATACATACAGAGAACCCCAACAATCATATGACCCCCTATGAGCAAGCACTTTGTGACAGTGGGAAGGAAAAACTCCCTTTTAACAGGAAGAAACCTCTGGCAGAACCAGGCTCAGGGAGGGGCGGGGCCATCTGCTGCGACCGGTTGATTCAATGCAGAGAGGTCTATTAACTCATAGTGAGTGAGAAAGGTGACTGAAGAAGAAATACTCAATGCATCATGGGAATCCCCAAGCAGCCTATGCCTATTGCAGCATAACTAAGGGAGGATTCAGGGTCACCTGATCCAGATCTAACTATATGCTTTAGCAAAAAGGAAAGTTTGAAGCCTAATCTTAAAAGTAGAGATAGTGTCTGTCTCCTGAATCCAAATTGGAAGCTGGTTCCACAGAAGAGGGGCCTGAAAACTGAAGGCTCGTCTCCAATTCTACCTTTAAATACTCTAACAAGGAACAACAAGTAAGCCTGCAGTGTGAGAGCGAAGTGCTCTAATGGGGTGATATGGTACTACAAGGTCATTAAGATATGATTGGGCCTGATTATTTATTATTAACGTTAAAGTGATAGTAATGATATTTAGAGCATTGCTTGTATTGACAATATATAACCATACAGGGAAGGATATATGGAGATATTATTACAGTAATCATCATTTAAATTCATTACAGTTTGAATACATGTACAGTGTACCTGAATAAGTATAATCATTTTTGGAAAAGAGAAATTAAGATTAAATGAATGCTCACACGTACTTTAGCCAAATATAAATAAAAAATAATTGTACTCAAAATTTTCTCAGGTACGTTAAAAATATGTAAAAGGCTGCACTTTAAGCTTGTTTTCACTGCACCGCAAACGTCTTATTCCCTTAACAGTAAAGGTGAAGGTTTTCCTTTAGATTGACAAAAAATATTCCAGCTTGTAGAGTGTTTTTAACACTCTACAAATCAGCTCATGGTATATAAATGTTACCGTTGGTCTTGTTCCTTTTCTAAGATTGTGGAGATGTGTGAATAGATCCCTTTAGATTAAATGTCTGGATGGCCGTGAGATGTGATTTAATGATAGCAAATGTCATGTCAAGCATGCATTCTCCCACAGCAGGCAGAGGTTTTCCTGTCCTTGCCCGTGTTCGTATACTGTGTAAATGTTGAAGCAAATCAGCATGTATTAAGCCCATATAGCCCTTAGACAAAAATAAATGAAGGCTGATAATGTCCCTCATTTTCCATGATTCCCTTGGGCGTCTGCTAGCTCAGCTTATGGTTTATTTAAGGATATCATGTGTTTACTAACACATCCTATGTCTGTGCGTCTCTGTGCGTGTTTGTGCGCGAGGCTGCGGGAGCGATAACGAGCGAGTCAGCGTTTAGATTTAGAGAGAGGGGAGAAATAGTCGTTTCTGAAGCCATTATTGTTTTTTTGCATCTGCCTGTTGTGATGAAAAGGTCATTAATAAAGACTGAGTTGGGGAGAGGGTTGTGAGTTAGTCGAGGCTTTATTGTAGCTTCAGGGTACCAACCCGATGAAACAATGTTTTTAAATGAACTAATTGTTGTTTTTGTACAGAGCTTGTTTCTTAATCTATCTTCAATAATTCTGAATGACAAACTGAGTAAGTGGCTCGCTAAAATAAAAACCATAAAAGGTTTTTAGAAAGCATACGTGTTTTCTGTCTTTTTCTTTTTGTTTTCACTTTGACATTACAAGTTAAACTATTGCAGTCTGTGCACGGTAAATGGTGTTAAACACCCCCCCCCCCCCCCCCCCCGATATCTGCCTCTAGAGAAAATTATGTTAATATAAATATAAATAATCACCTAGTTTAAAAAATATAAATGTATGAATATATATAAGTCATAGTGAGTGATTGGAGCGCTCCACTTTCAAACAGTTAGTATACATTACTTATAGACAATTGCACTGTTCTGTTGTATTTATGTTTAAAATACCTTCTTGTGTCGTGTGTGTGTGTGTGTGTGTGTGTGTGTGTGTGTGTGTGTGTGTGTGTGTGTGTGTTTACAATGATTAATGTGAGGTATCCCTTAGCCAGATGGTGCTGAACAAGGCCCATCCATCAGCAATGAAAAGAGCAGTGGGCAGAAAGCTGGCAGAGCACTTTGTCTGGGGCCAGTGCCCCCATCGGACACACTCACTTACAGACTCTCTTAGGCTTTGACAGTGTAACCTATTAAGCCGTGTTGGATCCTTGTGTTATTGTTTTGGGGCTTTTTTCTTCTTTTTTTGCAGGATTGCAGGTTCTTGTTTGTTTTTGTTTTTTGTTGTTTTTTACTGCCTTCAACTTAAAAAAAAAAATCAAAACAAACAAACTTCTAGGGTGGAGGCTTGTTTCTGTTTTTTCTATCAATGCCAAACTTCTTTTCTCTAGCATGCAGTAGAGGGGCAGTATACTACTGTAGGGTTTTCGAATGCAGAGAATTTTTGCTAAAAGATATAAATGCTGAGCTTTTCAAAAGTAAGGACAGGAAGATATTCTGTGAATGGTGACACCAAGGTGAAAATGAAAACTGTGCTTTGGTCTGGTGGTTGATATTTGAAATTCTTTGTGGATGTTGACATTCTGATTGGACGTTGCACTCATATTAAAATTGTCATTCTGTGGTGACACACAGAGAATCCTGTGAATGAAATGAGAGGATGATACAGAGAAATGACAGACTAATTATAGACAGACATTAAAAAGAAAATTAATAACATATCTCTTTGTGTAATTGTTTGAGGAACAAACACCAATATGACCTCCACTATTAACCAATAAGTATCTTTTACAGTGAAAACAATTAAAACAACCTGTTCATAGCTCAAGTTATTAAGATACTTGGAGTTTTTCTTATGCGTATCGCATAGTCAGTGGTGATGCACAGTAATACTAGCATCCTTGCTATTGTTTGCCAAGAACCACCAAGTTATATTTCTCTGTATAAATGTGTAGTTAAAGTGTGTAATTGCACTTTTCTCATTCAGACTTTGCTGCATCACCGTGTCATCACTTGCAAAGTTTTGCTCCCTGAAGGATTTGCCCTTCCAGGTTGAGGTTGTGGAGTCCCCATCATGATTAGGTCATTGTCAGCAATGTGTGCGTCCACACATTCAGCTGACTCGAGTTAACAAAGCACCTCTCTCTTCTCCCCCACGCACTGTCACAGTCTCCTGAGAACACACACAGACAGACACACATACACTCTCCATGCTGTGTTCATAGGCCTGAATGACAGGGGTGACAGTTTTCCCCGCGGCAAGAGAGGAGGGACAAGCTGTCAATATGGTCCGGTGCACCTGCCCAGCCTCATAAGAAACACACACAAAGGGAGCGAAACAGAAATAGGGAATATAGTAATAAAAAGGGAGTTAGACACGGCTGAATAATAGGCTCATAATGAAGGCCCAAACAGGGAATAAAGGCATGTGTAGAAAATAAAACACTTAATTACACAATAATAAACTCCCCCTTTGGATATTCTGAACTACTGCTTTGTTTAGGAGTTTACAGAGTTATCTATCATTGGGAAATAAAAGGAAAAATTCTAATTAGTCTAGCAGCTCTCTACAAAACTGTTCTTTTTTTCCCGCCTGTTACTAAACCAAACAATTAGCATTTTCTTTTTTCCCCCTTTTGCCATTTTTAATTGCTGTTATTTTCTTTAAAATGAGTTTTTAAGCTGCTGTTGTTTTGCATTGTTGTGAAATGTTAACCTCTATCTTTGTTAAACTTGACTTTGGCTTGCCGTGCTTCCGTTTTTTTTCTTTTGCTGTTAATTAACTGACTATTCAGGACAAGACAAGGAGGAAGTGGAGAAATGAAACACTAGTACTGGTTATGGTAATTTATTTTCTTGCCATGTTCGCTTAACTTGTCTATTCATCCATTGGTTTTTGCTTTTCTGTGAAAGACCCGTTTTGCTCTGTGCGGCTTTTTTTTTTAAGTACTTAGACTTTTTTGTTACTAGCATACAAAAGCAGTTGATTATGTTTCATTTAGTTTTATGTTGATAAATTAAACTCTTTTCCAACTGATTTTCTATTTATGATGATAATTATTAATTTCCATTGGCATGGCTTGCAGTGTCCAAGCCTGAAGCTGTCACATCACATCATGAGTGTGGCCTGGAGCATACTTACTCACTGGGTTGCACATCAGGGCTCACACTTTCAATGCAAAGTTTTACTGTTGCATGTTGTAGATTGTTCTTTTGGGCAGTGGATCAGACTAACTGTGCAACTTTGTTACACTTCTTGATGCTTTTCTGTAGTAATTACCCATATGGAAAAGAAATAGTAAAAACTTATATGATTTACTCATGAAAGTGGCCACTTTCTCATTACTTTCATATATTGTTTTAGTAAGTATCCAAAATATACATGTTTCATTATATAATTTTTCAAGGGATCTTATATCTGTTTTCACTCTTATATGCTTTTCATACAAGTTTCACACAAGACAGATACAAACTTTATAAGATTTATATATATCTTTTCCATATGGGTAATGTAATGGATGCTCAGTTACCCACTGAACATAAAAATAAAATCTTTGTGACAAACCTGAGGGGGCTTTAGGTAGGCTAAGGCAGCGGTCCCCAACCCCCGGTCCGTGAGTCGTTTGGTACCGGGCCACAAGAGTTAAGACTCGAGTGTGAAATGTATGGTTTTCAGGGTTTTTATTGTTATTTTTTAAAATCATTTTTATTGTTAACTCTGTTTTTTCCCGTGTGTTATGAATAAATCTTGTTTTTGGTACTGGTTTTATTTTGTTGTACTTAAACGCGGCACCTTAAAGGCTGGTCCGTGAAAATATTGTTGGACATAAACTGGTCCGGAAAAAAGGTTGGGGGCCGCTGGGCTAAGGTACATAACATATTAGGTCCGTATGATGTGATGAAAGTCTCTGAGGGGAGATGGCTTAATATCAAATCAGCAATCTGGAAGTTTTTGCTTGTTTGGCTGTGCAATGGCAGTAATCCTGCCTCACTGGCTCAATTTCTGACTACCCTTGTTTAAACAGGGTACCTGTAAATGTTTTGGCCTTTCAAAATAAAATTCCCTCAGTTGACCAAAATGACAATTTCCCACCTGTTTCTTGATATTTATCTAGCTTTATTTTGGATAATTGACATTTTGCTCCCAATACTTCCTGCAGCCTCCATTATATATACTGAATAAATATCTTCATTACAGAGACATTGAATTCAGTCCCTTTGCTACAAGTGTATAAAATCACCTACTTTGCATGAAGTGTGGCTTTAAAAACAATTGTGAAAGAATTGTTTTTTCTTTTTTTCACTGAATTTGAGCATGGTGCTGTAATAGGATGTCATCATTGCAACAGCTCAGTTTGTGAAGTTTCTTCCATGGTAGACATTTCACAATCAACTGTGAGTTGTATTATTGCAAAGTGGAGTTGTATCAGAAGTAGCAGAGTATGAAAGGTTACAGAGCGGGGTCGCTGAGTGCTGAGGTACAAAGTTGCCAACACTCTGTTCCTCACAGGAAGAATCCAATGAATCCAAACCTCACATTGAAATGCTGTCATGTTCCATCTAAGCCACTAACTAAAGCAAAGATGGATAATTGTTAGCACAGAGACCAAGATACCTGGATCTTATGCTGTACGAATTTTATGTGTGTTTTAAGGTTATTTAATGCACTTCTCCCACTTAAATCCCAGCTTATCACAGTACTGCACAGTCAGAGTCAGATACACTTCATCAGAACATCGGAAAAACTCGGCCCTTCTCTATAATTAATTCTCTTTGCCTGTATACATTGCATACTGCACAAGCGCTTTTGTCAGCCACTTTATCTTGTAGTTTCACAGGCCTTTGGAAAGCTTATCTTCCATTGTAAATTGCATGTTAACACAGTTTGAAATCTTGCATTTGCTTATTGATTCTACTTGGCTTTTATCTTGTCCACTGTATGTTTACAGAGTATCTATTTGTCCAACATAACTTACTTCGGCAGTCACTATAAGCAGTGCAGACATAAATGTTTAAATCTTAAAGGTTTTGAATTAGCAGTATGCAAAATGAGTTTTCCTCCTGTGGCTTCAACACGTTCAAAGCGTGCCTGTCTTTACAGAACAAAAGGAAAAAGTCAGTTTTGTTACCACATTTTGTCCAAGACAATGTTGTTGAAACTAAAATGATCTTTATTCAGTTGAGTTAGGATCGCTTTATTTGGCTTTGTTCTGGGAGAGCGCACCACCCACCATTTCATCTGCAAGAGATCCCTGTTGTTAGTCAGGATACATCTTTAAACTTTTATTTCAGCCTTTTAAAAATTCCTCTGGTATTTCATTAAAAGTTTACAGTTAACGCTAAATTAGCATTTTTAGTATAACTCCAATTAGATGTGATTATATATTTACACACAGACTCTTGGTCAGCACAAAGTTCTCTCTGTAAAGAAAAAAACCCATCTGTGTTTATCTCATATTGCCTTTTATGCAGCTCCTCAGTGGGCATGCTGCCTCCACTGACCAAATACATAATTTGTATTCAGAACCATCTGAACTCTGAACAGTTTGTTGACAGACATGCCTGAATTTGTGTCAAATCTCTTTATTTGCCTGGTCATTAAGTCCTTTGCGTATTGTTTTTTTTTTTATCTATTTATTTAATCTATGTTCTTGTAAATTTACTGATAGGGAGAGATGTTAGCAACATATCTTAGAGTAGGAGGATCTTAGAGTACCTGAAGAATACTGACTTTACGCTCAAGACAACAGTTTTTCCAGTTGGAATATAGACATGCTGCTCACATGGGCCTGCAAATGAGCTGTGTGTATAGCACCAAATGTAGGATCACTGCTGTAAAGTCCTTATTCTCATAACTGACTTCCAGAAACTGGGGCACAGTAGGGGGGATAAGTGATACATTAACTGTCTGCAGGCATTGTGTGGGTGTGTGACTGTGTGTGTCTGTGTAAGCAAGCAAGCCAGATTTTTAGAATTTAAATGAAGGCAGTTAAAAATAGTGATGCAAGTCTGCCTTATGTTCTTTGTACGGGTTCGGGTGGCAAGGATTATTCCCAAGTTGTCATATCTGACATGTTTGTGTGACGTATAAAATATTTATTTTTTCATGTAAAAGTCAGTCAGTAGATTATAACCATGTGAGATTGTTGTTCTCAGAAATTTCCTGTATGTTTGATGGGATCATTCATTAGAGCTCATTTGTGGTTAACCCATGTCATCATGCTGTGGGAGTCTGTTTTATGTTTTTTTTTTTTTAAACTAGATGCTTCCTTCTACACCCTAATCTTGTTGCTGTTTCTTCTCCTGACTACATATTAACAAATGACTTTCATATTCAGAAACATTTGCTATAAGGATGTAATCAATAAGCAACAGAGAATTAAGGTATTTCCTCTCCTCTCTCACTTCAGAATATTTCAGTGATCGAATGCTAATAATCCAGATTTATGTGTATACTGTACCATGTAGGTCCAAATATAAAACTGTTGTCACATACCCTGCAGCTGATCCATGTCTCTGTGAGAAATCCCTTTCATTTAATGACAGACAAGGGGTATGATAAATGTTATATGCATACCAACCATATAATAATCAATTGCTTGATTTTTCATTTCATGTTAAGGCTCGAGACATTTTGCCACTACAAAAGCTTGCAACTGAAGTTGATTCATTATTGCAGAATTTTGTTTATTTTGGTTGGAATGTTTCAATAGCAGCACATGATTCTGTCCATATTTTGTTGATCATTGCGTTTATAGTACACACTCTTCGTATAGGTCATAACGATGTGGTCAACCCGCCATCATTAGTCTCGGCTCTTTTGAAACACGCTGGACAGCTTGGGACAATGAAGGAATGAATCAATTAAAGATAAAGGGGAGAAAAGAGCCGGAGCTTCCACATATTGAAGAGGAGAAAACGAGACAAAAAGAACAAAAACACCTCAGAAAGAACAATGGGCTGAATATTTATGGGACTGAACGGAAGAAAAGAAACACAAAGACAATGTTCAACAGCTTTGACACTTATTCTTGAGGTGGCCCTCGGTTTAATTTTTCTTCATAATATTTGGTGGAGTTGTCTCTCAATGTGTTGCGCATAGATTAGTGTGTTTGCTTGTTGTGCTGAAGGCCTGTTAATTGGGTGTTTGGGGCTAATAAATAGCCGTAATTAACAGGCATGGGCGAGGCAGGGGTGTTAAAGCTTTGGCAACCAGATGCAGGAGAACAATGAACTACAGTATGGTGAAATTCACCTGAAAGTATCACTCGTTTAGATTAAAGGAGCATTGACAGAAGTGGCTTTGGAACCAAGAAGGTAGGTTTCTCTGTCACCAGTGAGACATTTGTTGTGATACTAACAGCGATAAATCGGAAGTATTACCTGGTATTGTCACCCCAACGCCTTAACAGTTTCATGTGAATCTTAAATATATATTGCGCTATATGCTGTAGTGTGTGTGTGAAAAGTGTAAGGTGGATCACACATTTAATGTATGTTGTTAAAGACGTGTAGTCTCTGTGTTGCAATGACAGTGTGTTGAAAAGCCAAAGGATACTGTGCGTTTGTAGTTCGGCTGAAAACTGATTGCAAACCCCACCTTTGTCATCTTTAGTCATCATTCTGTCATCTTCATTCTGCTCCTGATCTGGTCTTATGTTCTTTGACCTGGATGGCTGCTTGTCTTTTTGTGTATGTTGATATATGAGCCCAGGCTTGTTGAAGTGAGGTATAGTTGTTTGAAGTCCTGCCAGTTCAAGAAAATGAACTTTAAGCCCATTAAAGAGCAGAAAAGCATCAGGGATTTTCTCTTCCTCTCGACTGCATCAGCTATTTATTTTCACCCATGGTTTTATTTCATGCCTGCGAAGAAGCAAATAGAAAGCTGAATGGGAGCAGGTGAGGTTCAAATCCACTTTATTTGTCTGTTTTTTTCTGGGGGGGGGGGGGGGGTTGTGGGCTTTCAGGGACACGAGTAATAGACCTGAGGTTATTGTGATTTTCATGAAGTTAATAACAGGCCTGTGTCCTGATCTGATTACTTTTAATTGACGCTTTAGAAAGCCAAAGGATGCAAGAAGTGGTGTTTCAGAAAGCATACAGTGGCTTGACCTGTGGTAGTTCAGGGTTGAGCTTTATCAACACATGTATTATATGGCTTTGAGGCATTGTATCACTTGTAGGGTATTAGTCAACCTTGTAAGTATTAATGGTGAAATATATAAACACTTCAGTCTAGAAATGTCACAATACCACAATACCATGTCTTTTCCATTAGCATCACTCTGTTATCACTCTGCGATCATGCTAAATTTGATACCAAACTCACAAAATTGATCAAATGAATTTTTCTCAATAAATTCATCATAGCACATGTAATAAAAATAATATTTTAAGAATTATATATTCACTTAGATATTGTATTATTGCCAATAAGTTGCAGTCTGATGATGTGGCTGACACTTTATGTGTTATGTGCTCTTCACATAGACCCATGGGACACACTTTAACACACTGGAACCCTCGAGCATTGTTGTGTTTGGGTATTTATACATATGGGTTTTGATCCCTAAAATGAAAACAAAAAGCTAGTAAACATAAGGAAACAGCAAGTGAAATGAAAGATTAAGTAAACCAAAATTAGCTTATGCCAACCTCTTTAAATCAAGAGTTAGAACGCAACTTGTAAATATGACATTTTAACATGTTTATGCTATAGACAAACTACATATCATCACATTAATTTGCAGATTTTTATAAACAATTAGATTCAGCTTTAGAATAACCATGTAGATGCTCTATAAACCAATTTGCAACCAGTTATTAAACATTAATGATCATTCATTGCTTAACAGGAAGGAACTACATTAAAAAAATGAATTTTGAGGTAAATTACAGTAAATCATCAACTAAATTTAAATTAACGATCAACTTACATTTATTAATAATGGTTACTGGAAGTATTATCTGATGTCTAAAGGGGACATTTTCATTCTATAAGCTGCACTTAATTTACATCTTTAGTGATTTAGCATAGATTTAATTTTTGGATCTGTGATATGGTTTTAACTTTTATACATATTTCACTAAAAGAAACAGCTTGAACTAAGGTTTCAAGCTGTGTCTCTTTCTTATTTTGGTCTCCTTCTCTACCATTTATCTCTGAGTCAGACAGATTTCTGTCGCACCATTAAAATAAGTCTTTTTTTTTTTTTTTTTTTTGAAAGGAAGGAGCAGTACCCTGAGGGCTTGTCAGCCGACTTGATGACATGAAGCTTCTGTTGAAAGAAAGCAGGGAAGATCAAATGCTTAATGGCCACCTGTGAATATGTGTCTGTGCCTGTTTCTGTTATTAAACACAGACTCGTATTTGAAGTCTTTTCAAGTGATGGATTGAATCTTTAGCACATAATGGAACTTCACTGTGCTTTGCTGGTGGAATCAAAATGAGGAATTTAACTTAAAAAGTTATATAATAAAACAGAAGAACGGAATAGCTACAGCTAAACGCTACAGTGCTATAGTATTCACCATATATACACCATTTGACCCAATCCCTGTATGGGTTTAGCCCCAAAATTGCTTTGGAATATGATATAGGGTGAAACACACACACACAAATATATATTAAATACAAACTAGAAACCAAGGATAAAGTCAGTAGTTGACACAGACCTGTTAAAAGCACATATGCCGAGAATGGCGACAAATAAAAACAAAAAAGGGGATGAGACATTAAAAGCAGGGCAGACCTGTTCGAGTCATCTCTTCTGATGCAGAAGTAAAGCCAGCCTTGAGCGGAGTCTTTTCCAGGAACTGCAGCATAAACAAATTAAGCACCCCTCTAGCTTTTGTTTTTCTGTGCAAGTAGGGAGATATACTGTATGTGCATAGTCTTGAATATGTGCTGTTTTAGGCCATGTGGGCTTCAGTTTTGTGTGTGACTTAGCATGTGTAAGTGATGTTTGTTTTTCTGATATGGCTATAACAGCCTCAGCGGTCTTTCTCGCTCTCTCACTGTGTGTGTGTGTGTGTGTATGCAAATGCCAGATTGTAATAAAATTGTGTATTTTTCATCAGTACAGCACAGGTAGTAGCAATAAGGCCTCAAGCTATGGCTGAGCATTGGCAAAATCAGTGTATTTAATTCCCAACAGGCAAAAACAGGAGATATAGACTATAGCTTAATGCTATGTCCTCAGGGTAACTGATGTATTTTGGTGTTTGGTGTTTGAGATTTCAGGAAATCTCATAGGGACACAGGCTATTTTTTACTAACTGTGGTGTAAACTCTTAGCTCTGTTGTTTTATATATATCTTTATTTCTATGAATAGATGGATATAGATCAGGGGCGATTTTAGCCCATTTTTGGGGGTGCTTCAGGACCCCCAAAATGAATCAAAGCACCCCCAAAGATTTCTTACTTTTTGACTTTTTTTTGACAATATTTGCTGTTTGTGTGACACACTACTAAAAATATAAAAAGCATACAGTACTTGGTTGAGACGTAACATTTTAACAACAAAAGTATAGATAACCCCCCCTCCTTCCCAAAATGGTTTGTTCCAGCTCTCCCCTGCTCTGGCTCTAGCGCCCTTTCTGCCAGAGCGATGGTGGCTGAGACGCAGCTGAGCGGAGGTGTAAGTGCCTGGCTTAAAACAGGACATGTTGGATGCATTTAACCTTCAGTTACTCTTTATATAGTTAGGTAGGAGTCAGAACATGTTTCTTTTTAGCTGAAAAACATTACACCCAGACAATGTTCCCTCTAAGCTGCGCACGTGCGCAATTGCGCACTGCTGGCACGCTCTCTGCGCACAGAAAATCTGCGTTGCGCACAAAAAAAAAAATCTAACCTGAATTGAAATTAAAATTAATACTTTAACAATTCTGTTTTGCAGTGTTAGTCAGTAAGTGACTGGCTGCTCCCGTATGGAATTAGAACGATGCCACCTTATCCCATAGTCCAGCCAATAATGCGATTCACATTCATATATACGCAGCTAATCAACGTCGTTGACAGGCTACGACAGCGTCCTTATGTGCCGACAGCGGTGTTTTAGCTAGCAAAGCGGCGTGGCTGATGTGGAGTGAAGCAAAGTTAATGACAACGTGTACAACCATTGGAGATGTGAGCAGGAAAGATGGAACAATGGACAGAAAAAGTGTGGACTTTATACCAGTTTTGATTTTGTGTTGATAGGCCACGTAAAACCAGAGTTATGATAAAAATATCTGCAATGTTTGGTTTTCTTCCTGAATACTATCGTTGTTTATATTTACTGCGGGAAGAAACGGTAAAAACGGCGTTTTATAAGGAAAACGCTCGAAAGCGCTTTCCGCCTGTGAGCAAAAACAAAACCAAAAAAACCACACCCTTTTCTATTCGTCGAAAAAAGTGCCATGTCAACCAATCAAAAAATGATATGGCAACGTGGCATCTAGTTGTTAAGAAACGGGGGGAAGTTTTAGGAGTGACGGCGGTGTTTTGAGATGTGAGAGATTTGAGACGTTTAGCGCAAATCTTGTGTAGTTAGTGTGTAGTGTAGTCAATAGTTTTGTGTGTGTCAGAACAATGAGGCGACTGCTGAATGTTACAGGTGTTACAGGAGTGATACATCTCCTGTTGTCAGGCCTGCAGGTATCAGGCTGTTGTTCTCCTTTATCTCATAGTGGACAGAAATTATTTTTTGGAGTGGCACAAATAGTTTGTGTGGCATCAAATTTGATGCAGAACACCTGATTGTTCTGTAAATAGCTTGAAATGTCTGTTTAAAAGCGCATTGGCTGCATTAAAAAAAGTAATGCAGCCAATGGCAGCTGCAAAAAACTTTGCAGCTGCCATTGGCTGCATTAAAAAAAGTAATGCAGCCAATGGCAGCTGCAAAGTTTTTTGCAGCTGCCATTGGCTGCATTACTTTTTTTACCACATACTTTTTTTACCACGTGCTGCATTACCACATACTCATAATACAAGTCAGAGATTTTTATATATATATTAGGGGTGCAACGATATTCGTATCGATATTGAACCGTTCGATACAGTGCTTTCGGTTCGGTACGCATATGTATCGAACAATACAACATTTGTAATTTATTTTATCAACTTTCCTTCTGACGATGCTGTCTGTGTTGAGCGCTCAGTGAATCTGTGTTCGACTACTCCGCCTAGGCTGCACTGTCGAGCGCAGATCCACTGAGCGCTCAACACAGACAGCATAGTCAGGAGGAAGAGCACAGGGCAAGCTAGCGAGACAGAAGTTAAGCTCTCCTTGCAAGATGGACCTCCCCCACCCTCATTCAGATCTGGCGTTTGGAATTATTTTGGTTTTCATGTGACATATGACCCTGAAGGTAAGCGAGTCATGGACTAAAGTAAAACAGTATGTTGGATGTGCCATGCAATGCTTAATTACATTGGTGTGAACTAGTGTGTTAGCGCAGTTAGCTCGTTAACGTGTTGGCCGTCTAGCCCCATGCACGGGGCGATCGGCGGTAGCTCGTTAACGGAGATTTGCCGTGTTGTGGCGTTAAGGTCATTTCAACGAGATTAACCTGAAAGCACTAGTGGGAACACAATGAATATGACTGCACATTTACGCCGACATCATCCTAGTGCAAAGACAAAAACAACAAGCATGCTACTAACTTTAGCCGAGTCATTTAGACAGCTGTTAGCACGTGATTCTCCTTATGCTGCTGAGAATATAGCCCAGAAGAAGCGGATAGTATAGCTTTTCTTTTGGAAAGAGACATTTCTCTGTAATAAACTCTCTTTTCCAAAGATGAGTGATTCCTCAATCAGATACAGGGCTTGCAAAATCGCTAGCCCGACGTCCCGGAGCTAGCGATCTTTCCAGTCGGGCTACAAAAATCTCTCTGCCCTGCCCGTCGGGCTATTGTAGGAAAAATATATGTCAATGCTTTTGCATTCTTTCAGAAATGTAGCTGGGTAATTATGTCATTGGCATCGGTGAGCCACTGTCAATATGTGACATATTGAAATCGCGTTTGAATTTGCGCTTGTTTTTTTGCTTTCACTTTGCAATGACAGCACTGATCTGTGAGTGATGATCATTTGTGCACCAATTCCTCTGATTTGTCATAATTTCTCCATTTTGTGGCAAGCTTTTCTTTGGCTGTCACTTCTTCACCCCGACCTGTCTTATTTGGCTCAGCAGAACTAAAATATATATACTGCTACTTTTACACACGGACTCACATAAGCTCAGCGATTCTCTGCGCGATCAACCTCTCACATGTTTAAGCTTGCTGCGGGAGATTTCACTTGTCATGTTTGCATAGTAAGCTAACGATTAATAAGACTATGTCAGAGGAATTGGTGCACAAATTATCATCACTCACAGATCAGTGCTGTCGCTCTCTATACACAGTTCGCACGATTGCAAAGTGAAAGCAAAAAAACAAGCGCAAATTCAAACGCGAGTGGCTCACCGATGCCAATGACATAATTACCCAGCTACATTTCTGAAAGAATGCAAAAGCATTGACATATATTTTTCCTTCCTACAATAGCCCGACGGGCAGGGAAGAGATAGATTTTGGTAGCCCGACTGAAAAAATCGCTAGCCCCAGGACGTCGGGCTAGCGATATTGCAAGCCCTGTATCTGATTGAGGAATCACTCATCTTTGGAAAAGAGAGTTTATTACAGAGAAATGGCTCTTTCCAAAATAAAAGCTATACTATCCGCTTCTTCTGGGCTATATTCTCAGCAGCATAAGGAGAATCATGTGCTAACAGCGGTCTAAATGACTCGGCTAAAGTTAGTAGCATGCTTGTTGTTTTTGTCTTTGCACTAGGATGATGTCGGCGTAAATGTGCAGTCATATTCGTTGTGTTCCCACTAGTGCTTTCAGGTTAATCTCGTTGAAATGACCTTAACGCCACAACACGGCAAATCTCCGTTAACGAGCTACCGCCGATCGCCCCGTGCATGGGGCTAGACGGCCAACACGTTAACGAGCTAACTGCGCTAACACACTAGTTCACACCAATGTAATTGAGCATTGCATGGCACATCCAACATACTGTTTTACTTTAGTCCATGACTCGCTTACCTTCAGGGTCATACGTCACATGAAAACCAAAATAATTCCAAACGCCAGATCTGAATGAGGTTCAATTTGCATGTTGCAAGGAGAGCTTAACTTCTGTCTCGCTAGCTTGCCCTGCGCTCTTCCTTCTGACTATGCTGTCTGTGTTGAGCGCTCAGTGGATCTGCGCTGGACAGTGCAGCCTAGGCGGAGTAGTCGAACACAGATTCACTGAGCGCTCAACACAGACAGCATCGTCAGAAGGAAAGTTGATAAAATTAATTACAAATGTTGTATTGTTCGATACATATGCGTACCGAACCGAAAGCACGGTTCAAACGGTTCAATATCGATACGAATATCGTTGCACCCCTAATATATATATAAAAGCTAAAAAATTCAAGTTATTTTTACTTCCAATAGTATTAACATACTGCACAGGTCAATGACTAGATTTTTTTACATTTTTATTGTAAGTGGGCTAAAGCTGTTATTTAAAAGTAGTCTAACATAAATGTAAATGCTGTAATTTGATTATTTTAATAAACCATGTAACTTGGATGGATTCGATGCTGGCGTGACCACAGTGCACACGTCTGATGTCGCTCACAGTGGTCCAAGGGATCGCTCATGGAGTTTGTGTGTTCGCTCAGACACATGAAAAATTAGAGGGAACATTGCACCCAGGTAACCTGCAGCGTTGAAAACTTGTTTTCCGACAATGTTTGCTACCTTACAATCTGTCCTGCTCTGTATTAAAATCAGCAACATTTCATTGTCCTGTTGCTCCCATTGAAATGTATATAACCTATTTAAAATCTAAAACTTTAAATTGTCCGTAGCCTATTGTTGTTACCACTGTCCTGTTAGAAATGGATACTAACTAGCTAACTGAACCATTAACCTTATAACTCCTATTGTGTGTGTGTGTGTGTGTGTGTGTGTGTACAGAGAGACAGCCAGGTTTATAAGGGATATAAGGAAGTTTTTTCAAAAAAAGGAGCCACATTCAGGTAAAAGTGTAAAATCAAATGATCTGTGAATCAGGAATAATGTTGGATCAGTGTTTCAATATTTATATCTTTTATTAGATATACATGCGGTTTGGTTATTTGCCTCTTGGTTGAAAGTACACTGAGAGAGGACTTTTTCATTAGTGATCTTAATAGTATTTTTTCATATTAATGTAATTTTTCATCTAATTGAATACAATCTATTTGTGTATGATTGTCAGTCCGAAGAGGGAGAGAGGAAAGAGGGGAATGTGAGGAGAAAGTACAAGGTCAGGAAGAACCAGGTAAGAAAACAGACAGGGAACAGTGACAGGCACAACACAAACTGTTAAACTGACACAGACAAAAAACCTAATTTTACTCACACAATCTGGAAGTTGTGTCCTCCCTATATTAAAGCTGCTGTACAGAATCTGCAAAACAAACTGGGTTGAAACATTTTTGACCCTCTTTAACAACATTCCAACATAACATTATTGGGGAGATGAAAATTAATGATATATTTTTATGTAGTTCAGCCACAACTCTACTAAAACCTCAGCCAGTAATAGGTAGGCCAACTTTTGGACCGTCCAGTTGTCTGTATGACTGCCGCAGTACCTACATCACATTTGCGCACTATCAGAAAGTGCCAAACAGCCCTGGTGGAGTGAGGAGCTGTAAAGAGAAGCAGATGCTCTGTTTATATTCTAAAAATGTTTTAAGCTTGTTTCAAAGATTCTGTACAGCAGCTTTAAATGTTTTCCAAAAGCACACATACACTTATCAGTGTTTCTCAAACTTTTTACAGTGTGTACCACCTGATAAAATGTCAAGCTCTCCCAAGCACCACTATGAAAGCATGAAACTCATAAATCTTACAACACAAAATTAGTATTATTAAATTAGTAAAATTAGTATCTGCAGTAAAGATTTTTTCATACATTTTATACATTCTACCACAGGCAAAGTTGCCTCCATTTTTTATATATTTCTTTATTAATATTTTGTAATAATTTATTTGTAATAATTTATTCTGTTTTGGGAGTGTTTTTTTATGTATCTGTATTATATTATACATACACATTAAAAGTAAATCTCTGTCCAAAAAATGCACTCAGTTTACTTTTTACTCACTATGAGCATCATTCATTATTCTCCCCCAGTAATGAAGGTTAGGATATGTATTTTTTTATTCCAATCCATTCTTCTTTTGCAGCATTTAAATAACCTTTATCAGATTTGATGATTTTATTACAGACTTTTCAGTGTTTTGTTTTTCTTTCACAAATGTGGGATTAAATTGTGTTAAAATGTATAAAAAAAAGTCTTATGATTTAATAAAGAAATTTGCAGACTTGCACAGAGATGGTAAAATTATGATGACTGATAACGGAGAAGAAGACAACAGACAACGAGGACAGGGAGGAACAGGGGTTTAAATGCACCAAGGAGACAGTTATAGAGAACTCGGGACAACTGGAGACATTTAAGGATGCAGGGACTGACACAGACAGGGAAGACGTCTCATCGTGACGTGTAAAGTTTATCTTGCCTGGCTGGGCAGCTCTCTGGGTGCTCAGCACCCCCAAAGCTCTAATCCTAGAATCGCCCCTGATATAGATATATTGAGAGAGAGACAATGTTAACCTTTTAATTTAAAGGTTGTAAAACTGCACTCTGGGGGTTTCATTGGCCTCATCTTGTGTATGATGTTTAGCACGTAGAAAAATCTGAATGCACTGACAAGCAATACACAATCCATATGCTGATGTGTGTCTTAGTTCTTTCATATAACATACACTGTATGTGTCTGTACTTAAGAAAAAGCAAAAAAAACAAAACGCCGTTGCTGATTGAGGTTTGATTATTTGTGGGATGTTTTTATGCTGTCGCCCTGGGCAACGTCATGTAATATCACGTACCATGCATTCATGAAATGTAAATGCACAAATGAATTGCCAGTTTTATAGACATTTTCTGACTAAACATGCGTAGAACTGTATATTTGTGTCCTTTTGTGACTCATTAAGTTTCTTTGCATTACCATTTAACATTTTTTTTTGCTTGATGTGCAGTTCATGTTCATAACATTACACTGTTTCATCATAGTACAAGCCTTCATGCATGATGTGTGTCACTGAGTGGGGCTTTACAGTAAATATATAGAAAATTATGCATTATGAGTTTAAGCCTTTTTTAAGGCCTTAGAAAAAGTCAAGAAGTCATTCTTTGCAGTAACTGTGCAGCAATGTGCATGAAATGCCTCAGGTCTTTACAAAGGACAAAGTTGTTTACATATCTAATGCACCATATATGAGTGGATGACCTTTAGTGGCAAGTATGGATTGAACTAAGAACTGTGTGGAGGCCTTATGGAAGGCACCAACTAGTTTATTAATCTAGTATAGTATGGAGGGTTTTTTTCTTGCTTTGAGTAAATGTCTATTGAGTATAACTGTGTGTGTGTCCAGGGTGTTGGATAAAGAAAGAAAGAACAAGTACCACAGACTTGTACTTGATGCGTAGACTTGGTAAATTATTAAGTCTTATTGAAGTCTGCCATCGGCCAATATGCCAGTTTATTTTGCTTAGATCTCCTTAACACACGGGACTGAAAACAAATCTAAGAACAAGGTCCTAAAGGATCATTTAAAAAGTTGGTTTGTTTTAAAAGACATTATGTTAATTGTTAGCCCGAACCCCAGCAGGCGTATCCCATATGTGCTTCTATCATAGTGCTTGTTCACCTTGACCCCGTTTTATATAACACTATAGTAGTGTTGTTACTGTGTATGTTTTGCGTTTGCACACTTGAAAAGTAACTGACTTCTGTCTTTTTTGTCTGTTTCAAATGTGAAAACTTTTTAACTCATGGCTTAAAGTTACTGTAAGTTTCACATTGAGATGGAGAACTGAGATATTTCAATCATTAAAATCTATAACATGTTGACGACTACGCTAAATCTAACACATACTGAAAAGCTGTTAGTAGTTGGATGAAATTTGCCAGTTCTGTAAAAGGTGATAAAATGATAGTTGGCAAGACAAAAACTTTTATTTTATAGTGCGTCCAATATACTTGTGTTCCCTTAAATATAGAAACACAGAAATATTGATTTAACTCTTACAGTAGCTGCTGAGACATGAAAACACACACACAAGCCCGTTCAGCTATCTTAGTGAGGACCTTCATTGACATAATGCCCCTTACCCTGACCCTAACCATCAAAAATGAATGCCTAACCCTGATCCTGAACCTAACCATAACCTAATTGTAACCCTGACACTAAAACCACACTTTGAGCCTCAAAAAGGCCTTCAAACTTGTGAGAACCAGTGAGTGTGTCCTCATAAGTGACTGTTGGTTCTCACAAGTATAGTAGAATGCAAATTTTGGTCCTCACAAAGATAGCTAGACAGGAACACACACACACATTTCTTCATTTTCAGTAGTTGGTAACCAGCTTGCACAACCCTTCCCATCTTGTATTTCCCTGCTGGATGGTTCACTGGCTCATTTGCTGCTTTGGTGGTCCTTTGTGTGATTCAGCTGGTTTTCCAGTCAGTCTCTTACGCTGCAGTTGAACAGGCTTGTTTCCGGAGATCAAACTGAAGGCTTCAGAGCAGATCAGGACCTACCGACTACCTCAAGTCTAAGATTAGAGAGTTGGAGTGCCACAATAGGACTCACTAATTCTCTTATTGTTCTATTAATTATTTGTTGCAAAGTGCAAGGCAATTAAAGTGTTACCACCTTTATATGCATAAAAATAATTTCCAGCACTCTGCTTCATTTCATATGCACATGCACATTTCTATGCAGATCTTTGTGTAATGTCTGTGCATTTGCATTATGCAAGAGTTGTTTTTTTTTAACACTTCCTCATACATTTACATCCGTTTTGTGAATATGGGTTTGTGTTAATGAGTACAGTAGCTTCAAGCATCTGCTGAGTGTCAAATTAGTGAAGCCCACCACGCCAAGCATACAGGTGCTTGTGAGTGTGTGAGCCAATTTGTTTCGAAGTGCTTAATATACACGCTCTACATTCAAGCAATCATATCTTAGTCTATTCAGAGCCTGAATTTGTCTATACATGGACACACACACACACACACACAGGCCGTTTTTGAGCCCTGTCACTCAGCCATATGCCACAGAAGGGTCTGGCATCTGCTGGAATACAAATGCACAGTAACAAGAGACATGCTGAAGTAATCAGGGGTTTTTTTTGTGTATTCCGCTCACACAAAGCAGTCCTGTCATTTTAACAGCTCGTTCCCTGTATGAAAATAGATTTAAAGCAACACATGTATAATCCAGACATATTTGTTGGTGTAACCCCTTTTTGGACAACAGATCAGTGTCGGCAAAACCAGCCCTTTAAAAATGCACATTCATACCCAGAATGGAACACCCCCGAGTTAAGGCATATTTGAATTCATCTATAGCCACTAAGGTTATTCCTTTATTTGTACTTTCACTCAAAGATGGCTTGCCTGCACACAAGACTTGCACTTACATTACCTAATGTTATCTATCTCAATCATAAACTCACTATTTTATTTGCTATCACATATTGTTTCCTTGGTCATAAATACTGAAGGATATTGATTTTTTTTAAACATCAGTGCTTACACATGCCATTTTACCTCCTCTCAGTTCACACATCTCAGTGACCATGTAAAGGCTGAGCTCATAAAGTGTTTTTGCTTTAATCACAGACACTTTGCATCATGCTTAGCGTGCTTGTTTGAAGTGGTTTCGTATGAACAAGAGCACTCTTATGAGTGTATCCTGGGTATTAGCTATGTGTTTATCTTACTGGTTTTGGTTGAATGCTGAGGGATTGGACTTTTTGTCTGTCTTTTCATGACTTTTGGTTTGAATGGCACAGCTGTGTGCGAGCACACTAGCCTCTTAAATCTCACTCTGATTGCTACTTGCTGCCTTTGATTAATGCTCATTATGTCTGGGTGTATATGTGTGTGTGCGCCCATGTGTGCATGTGCTCACAGAGCCAGTTCAACCTGACCCCCCTGCCATAAATCAATCAACACCATTGAAGTGCTAATATTGCCCCCTTTGTGAGCCATTTTCTTATTCAAGTCTCATCTTGCTGAAGGCAATCTGACGTTTACTGATGAGGATTTTGACTTTATTTTTAATGATTTCTATGACAAGTTTAGACAAGCCACACAACATTAATTTGCAACCATTTTATTTATAATTGATTTCCCCCCCTTTAAACCCAACAATTTTTTTTGATCAAGCATGATAGCAAACTGAATATTTTGAAGTTGGGTTTTTTTTTTGGACTACTAGGCAAATAACAAGAGACCATCCTGTAAAATGTAAACTTTCTTTCTTTCTTTGAATTGGAAGAATTAAATAAATAATTCCATGTTTGACAATAGATAAAGACTTTTTTTCAGATATTTTGACAGAATTAATGAATTCATAGTTACTAACATGTTGTTGTTGTTGAACACATCTGCTAATTATGTATTCACTTTCTTCTAGTTGTGAACATCAGAGTATATATATTTTATAATTACTACATTATTCAATTTTACATCCATCAGAGAGGGGAAAAACAATTGTGTTATTTAGTTCTAAATGTTAATGAACAGTAAGACCATCTGATAGATGATATTAAAGCAAAGTCATTAAAGAACATAAATGTCCATTCAGAGCATTTTGAACCTTAATTATGTTACAATCTGTCGTGTGTGTGTGTGTGTGTGTGTGTGTGTGTGTGTGTGTGTTTGCTAATTTTGGCCCTCAGTGTTTCAAACGATAAATAATTTAATTTATTCTCACTTTCCATCGACACTCATCTGGCTCTTTAAAATGTCTTTTTATTCACTTGAAATACAAAGCATGCTATAGTTGGCAACTGCATAATTGGTCAGCAAGTATAAATGCTTCATTGACTGTTTGTGTCACTTCTTATTGGGACTCTGGCTGCCAAATAACAAAGTAAATGAATTCATAGATCAGCTTGCAAAAAGCAGAATACTCTAAAATGACGGGTTCCCCTCTCTGTGATTTAATCGAAATCCCTTTGTCACCATCTGAAGACTTTTCATTTGGAGTGTCTGTTCAGAGTCATTCGGTTTGGGAGACATCTTCCTGATGTTTTCAAGAAAAGTCACCCCTTCTTTCTGGGTCAGATATCCTTCTAGTTTCTGGCCCTCAATTCTTGCATAGTGTGGAAGGAATTTTTAGTCAGTTTGCAGGTATATCATCTCAGGTTGCTCTCGTTAATCTTTTTGAGTCAAAAACAGTGACATATTCCAACCTTCAAATCACGACTCTCACATAGTCCATGTGCTAACGGCTAGCAAGCACATACATATCCAGTTTGTCAACTTTTGACCCTGTGGCCACTAAGCAGCCTGTCTTTATTTATTTATTCATTTATTGATTTGCGCTTTCCACTCAGGCTACCTACATATACATCTATACACTTTGATGGTTTAGACTTACCAGCAAAAATAGGGCTGTGCTTGTATTGAGTGTCTGCAGTTTTTAATGTGCACCACATTTGCACAGGTGGACTAGAGTGCTTTGATTTTACTTTTCCTACTGCATTTTCAGTTTTTCTATGTTCTGATTCCTCATTTTAATTAGTGTATGAACTTCTTTTAATTGCCTGACATATCTACAGACTGAACCTATTATAAGCAGAAATGACTCCCACTTTTCTGTGATTTACTACTATTCACTAAGAAATAGATAAATGCTAACATTGTTACAAATTAGCAGCACACGTGTGTTCTTAAAGACGCTCTTAACAACAACAGATTCCCAAAGACTTCTATCACTCATCTGTTTTTTTTTTGGGGGGGGGGGTTTATCAAAAAGTATAAAAGTACATTTGACAATAAGCCTGCGAAAACAAATGGATTGAATAAAGAAAATAAAAACCTTCAGTCTTGCGTCCTCCTCTCCACATTTCCTTGTTCAGGATATCTGTTGTATTTTTGTCCTTGGTACCTGAGTGACTCGTTGAAAGGAAAAAAAACAAAGTACTTCACAGTCCATCATTGGTGCACTTCAGAATATACCATCAGTGGGACAGATGAAGAGGACGCAAGCGTGCTGAATCAGGAAGACTCACACACACATGCATGCAAAATTTTTAGCTCATGAAGGAAATCAAAATGTCGAGATTCCAAGAGCAAGCAACCCTATACAGCACACATTTAAACCCCGTGTCTGCGTTCTATGTGCATAAGTGAGGGAAATTAAAGATGCGCACAATTATACACAAAACCTACTCCGTGCTGAGCGACAGCTGCAGCTTCCTTGATATTGGTTGACGGGAACGCTTCTGTTTGTGAAGGAGGAGTATTGTTGGGAAAGATTTAAATTCAGCGAAACAGAAAAGAAAACTTGGTAATAAGATTAAGCACAGTTTTCTTTTTTAAAGAAATTGTATATTTATATAGTATTCAGAGTATTCCTTCCAACAAACTTGTTAAAATGCTACACTACAGTTGCAAATTTGTTGGCTTCATCTAGTGGCAAAAATTCCATTGTTTGTCTTTGATCTCCAGTGGGAAGTACAAAACGATTTTTTAAACAAATGAAAGATAAATCTGAAAATCCTCAAACTACTGCCTACCAAGCAAACATAAAGTAGAATTAATGTCACACCAACAGGTTATTTAATGCATAAACATGAATAAAAATAGACCATCATATACTTTTCAAAAACAAGATTTACTGAAGGTATTATCGATCCCTGTTTTCAATGTCAAGTCACTCGCCAACCATTACAGTGGTTTGGGAAAGGGCCTTGGGATTAGAACCTGGATAGATGGATACAATAAATGCCTTAAATGACCTACTTCTACACATTTATTCCCAGTGGATTGTCTTATCACTTCTCACCAAATTTAAAGTCTTTTATCAGTATTTTTGGATTTGTGCAGTTGGTAAAAAAATCACGTTTAAAAAAAAAAAAAAAGCAACAAGAAAAGAAAGGAATATGCATCAAGGTCATGATCCAGCTTTTAACCCAGTGAGGCATTAGGACTATCCTCACCTTATCCCACAGAGCCACCAGGATGGCCTTGTAGCTCATGATTTTCTTTCTCCCTTATCACATACTTTCCCTCATCCTAATATGATGACTGGAGGGCTAGCCTTGAACAGCAATCCGACATTTGCACTAGATAGGCCAGTGCATGTGCGATTATTTGTTGTGTCTCCTGGTGTGGCCTCCAGTGATAATCATAATGGTACCGCTATTGCCAAGGCATTAGCCTCGGCTGCTATTATAGATTAATGTTGATGTATAGATGTATGCCTTACATGTGAACTCTGTCTTACTCTCTCTATTTCTCCGTCTCCTCCCGTGTCTGTTACATATTCACATAAATACATGAATTACACACACCAAGGCCTCCAGGCCCACAGGGACATAACAGACAATCAGCCTGACAATCGCAGCTGAGCTCTGATTGATGCTACAGTTGCATACACACAGACACACACACAGTTTCAGACGCACAGATGCTGTAATGCCAAGAGGACTTTGCAGCCTACATCCCTACATAAACATACATGTACACAGACACACATACTCTGTCTAATAAGCCTGACAATAAGGGGCTGAATAAATGAAGGATGGAACATTTACAATCGCTGTGGTCAGGAGCGAGTTGAGGTTAGTTGTTACTTTTCTGGGACAGGAAAGAAATACATGGCCAGTCTTCTGTCTGAAACCTTTTAGATCAAATCGGTGTAGGTCAAAGGGTGCTGGTGACAGTTTGTGAGGAGTGGATGTCTGCAGTATCTCATGTAAAAAAATGAATAAATAAATGCATGCAGGTGCATGGAGCAAAGCAGTTAATATTTCTGTTATTTAAACTTAATTAAACTAAGAGAAAATAAAATATTGAAGGACGTGATAAACTCGAGACCACATCCACCTACAGCTCTTGTGCTGTGTGATTTCTTTCTGTGTATTTCGTTCACATCATTTTCTAAGACACGACACGTTAATCTTTCCTCTAGCATGACCAAGTATATGTGTTTTCAGCAGTTTGTGAGTTCTGTGTCTGTGATGCCATGGATTTTAGCAACTGATGTTTCAGAGGCTTTCCTCCTGTGTCTTCTGCCACGTCTCTGTTTTGATGTGATTCATTCCAGCATCTGAGACACTAAACAGCCTACGGGCTACTGTCACAGGCCTGCGTGTTTATGTGTAGTGAGAGATACATCTATCTGTCTCTCGTCTGACAAACTAGATCTGTCACGCTGGTGGCGGACTTGGCTGTCTTTTCTTTTCAAATGGCTGAAACTGATGAGGCAATCAGTTGCTCATGTTTGTAAGTTTTTTGTGAAACTTTGCCAGAAAACTATATGTCGTCTGTACGTTCTAGATTATAGAGTGCAAGTAGGACCGGGGTACACATTCATGAGGTTAAAAGGAATACAGCAGCTTTATGGGACATGTTCCATAAGAGCAATAATTCGAATAAATTAACTGTAACGGTAAAAGACTGCACTGTGTAATCATTCTTATTTGGCTTTTTTTCCCTTTGTTTTTAGAAACTGTTTAGCAAACGATATGTATTTAGAAAGTCTCATCGAGGTCAACGTCTCTTTTTCAAAAAACAATTGTAATAAACAAGAAATGTTATTCCAACTTATTCCAACAAAATAATTAAAGCTTGTAAAGCTTTGAGCAAATGCCTTCTAGATGCTAAAACATCCAGTCTTTTCACTTAACCCACAGTTATGACTGTAGGAACTTTCTGCTATAAAGAATTTTATGTCAGTGGTAGATACCGTCCTTAGTTCAAGGGTAACGTCAGCATTAGTGAAAATAAAAGGTGTAAATATGCAGCGCTATGCAAAAGTCTTGGGTCGCTTCTCCTATTTTCAAGAACTAATAAAAACACATTGTAATAAAAAAGACCCAAGAGATGCATCAGGCCCTTCAAGTGATCCAGTTGACCCACCATTTGCTGAAGCTTCAACAGAAGTGCTCTCAATAGGAGGACAGCTGTCGAGAAGCCATTCTTAAAGAGGGGAAGCGGCCAGAAAAGGCTGAGGTGTGACTCTGGAACAGGTCTTAAAGAGTGACGAATCCAACATTGACATCTTTGGTTCAAATTAAGATCAAGGAGAGGTACCACAGTGCCTACAGGCAATATTAAGTATTAAGCAGAATCAGTATTTTGGGGCCGGCTAGGAATGTGACTTAAACCTTTTGTAAGGGTAAAGAATGTTTAATAAACTGGTGCGATCAGCAGTAACACGAGCATTAATTGTTTTCACAAGAAGTAAAATGAAAGGTTTTGGAATCAAATAGTTTAATCATGTAACCCGACGATGTGTTAGTTGCAGAAGTTATTGTTAAGAGCAGATTTCAAGTCTGCTGCTCAGAATGAAGGACATTATTATTTGCAATGGAGCCCAGCACTTTGTGATTGTTGTGTTTTTGCGTTGATAGAAAAGCTTTATTATAGGACTTTGGTTGTTGATGTTTGGTGTATGGAGTTTTCTTGTATGCTCACTTTTGGGCATTTAAATCAAATGCAGGCAGACATTCCATTTTACGTAAACACAGAATAAAATAGCTCATTAAATAGGGTTTAAAAGGTAGGTGCTTTGTACAAGGTTTCCCTTTGAGGTTGTTTTTTTTTTTTGTCAATTTAGAAGTACTGTGAGAATGTTTTGGAACATGTTACCAAAACTGACACTGAATACCAAACCTGTTCATTGTTATTGTGATGATTTTGCGCTAACCTTCGCATGCTTTCAATTCTTTAGTAAAGACTCTGTGAAACTTCTTGAAAGTCCTTGTTTGACACAAGACATATTATGACCTCAGCATTCAAGAAAACTATAAAGAACTTTGCTTTGTTATATGGGAGAACAGCAAGGATGCCGTCCTTCAGGCTTGGAAAGTCTGTGTTCTTGGTGCAAGCGTAACCAGCATTTTGTAGCATTCAAAGTTCAAACACTAACACTTTTTAAATTTGCACACATATTAACAATTGTGTAGTAACCCCTCTTCTTTTAACAACAGTGCATAAAAGTCTCTGAACTGTGCAGACCAGTTGCTGAACTTTTGGGAGAGAAATGTTGTCACATTCTCATCTGATATAGGATTCAAGCTGCTCAACAGTCTTGGCTGGATTTTGTGGCGCAAAAACGATGTTCACACAGTCACACACAGTTATGCATATGTGTTCAGACCCATACACGTGGCAGAATTCAATCATTCAGTTAGGGAATGCTAGCAGTTGCAGACTTGTGTATGTTATCGATCATATAACATCAGTTTCTGGATTTTTACCTAGTAAAAAATCTCCCCTAGGTGGTCCATGTGTTGAACCAGTAGAGGGTATATTCTCCAGGCATGCCAGTACTTCACCTGGACTCTTCTACTACGAAGCCATGATGTTGTAATGGCAGGAGTATGCGATTTAGGATGAGGCCTTCCCTGAAAAAGATATTCTCTGAAGGGAGCATGTGTTATTCTAAAACCATTGGAGAACTCTGCGCTGACAGCAGGCCGGATGGTCCTTTTGCCTCTTTAGTCTCAAGGATGCAACATTCATGTTTTCTAAAAGAGAATTTAACATCTCAATTTGTCTGTCCACAGAACACTTTTCCAATTTGCCTTTGCAGTGCTTTTGAAATGTATCCTGCATTTGTGGATGGGACATTGAACTGTGATCAGACAACGATTTCCGGAAGCGTTCCTGACCCCCATGCACTTCCATGACAGAGCCATGCCTGTTTTTCAAGCAGTGTCGCCTGAAGATTACAGGCATCCTGCGCTGACGTTTAGCCTTGTCAGCATACGGAGATTTCTAATCTAATCTCTGATTTAGATCTCCTCATGTTTCTGACCCATTGCCAATTAACCAAATTAGTTATAAAATGTTCCTCAACCTGTTTCTTTTTAGTACCACTTATTTTTCCAGCCTTTATCGTTCCCATCGCAGCTTTCCTGAGACGTGTTGCTGGCATCAAATTTAAAATTAGCAAATACTTTTTAATGAAATACTAAATTGTCTGTTTAAATACTTGATTTTTATGTTCTACTGTGAACTAGATATGGGTTTACCAGATCTGTAAATCATTGAATTCTATTTTTTTAATAACATTTTTGGAATTGGGGTTGTACTAGTTCTACTAATTTTGCACATTTCCTTTATTGTGGGTTTTAGTCTTCTTGCTAAAAAATTTTTTTTTTATTCCCTTCTGTTTAACAGTTGTTTCCTTTGAATCACCAGCTCAATGTTATTAAAGTCTCTTTTTTTAATTGTATTCACATGCATGAGAGAGCTTTGGTCTGATGAGTTCTGTGAGTGCTGGAGAGGACCTGGAGGGGGCTTGTAGATTTGATGCAGACATGAAGCATTCTGCTTGGGTAAAAACTGCCAACACTTCCCTTAGCTCTGAGAGAGGACAGTGGACATTACAAGGCCAAGAACACTTTACGGGTCTGATTCAGAGCCTTAAGGCAAACAAACAAAGTTAATCAACAAGAATATTAAGCTGTCTAAAGAGCCTTTCTCTGTAAATTCAATTCAATTTTATTTATATAGCGCCAAATCACAACAAAAGTCGCCTCAAGGCGCTTCATAGATACAGAGAAAAACGCAACAATCATATGACCCCCTATGAGCAAGCACTTTGGCGACAGTGGGAAGGAAAAACTCCCTTTTAACAGGAAGAAACCTCTGGCAGAACCAGGCTCAGGGAGGGGCGGGGCCATCTGCTGCGACCGGTTGGGGTGAGAGAAGGAAGACAGGATAAAAGACATGCTATGGAAGAGAGACAGAGGTTAATAACAGATATAATTCAATGCAGAGAGGTCTATTAATACATAGTGAGTGAGAAAGGTGACTGGAAAGGAAAAACTCAATGCATCATGGGAATCCCCCGGCAGCCTACGTCTATTGCAGCATAACTAAGGGAGGATTCAGGGTCACCTGGTCCAGCCCTAACTATATGCTTTAGCAAAAAGGAAAGTTTTAAGCCTAATCTTGAAAGTAGAGATAGTGTCTGTCTCCTGAATCCAAACTGGAAGCTGGTTCCACAGAAGAGGGGCCTGAAAACTGAAGGCTCTGCCTCCCATTCTACTTTTAAATACTCTAGGAACAACAAGTAGGCCTGCAGAGCGAGAGCGAAGTGCTCTAATAGGGTGATATGGCACTACAAGGTCATTAAGATAAGATGGGGCCTGATTATTTAAGACCTTGTATGTGAGGAGCAGGATTTTGAATTCAATTCTGGATTTAACAGGAAGCCAATGAAGGGAAGCCAAAACAGGAGAAATATGCTCTCTCTTTCTAGTCCCTGTCAGGACTCTTGCTGCAGCATTTTGGATTAGCTGAAGACTTTTCAGTGAGTTTTTTGGATATCCTGATAATAATGAATTACAGTCGTCCAGCCTGGAAGTAATAAATGCGTGAACTAGTTTTTCAGCGTCACTCTGAGACAGGATATTTCTAACTTTAAAGATGTTGCGAAAATGGAAGAAAGCAGTCTTACATATTTGTTTAATATGTGCGTTGAAGGACATGTCCTGGTCAAAAATGACTCCAAGGTTCCTCACAGCGTTACTGGAGGCCAAGGTAATGCCATCCAGAGTAAGAATCTGGTTAGATACCATATGTCTAAGATTTTCAGGGCCGAGTACAATAACCTCAGTTTTATCTGAATTAAGAAGCAGAAAATTAGCGGCCATCCAGGTCTTTATGTCTTTAAGACATTCCTGCAGTTTAACTAATTGGTGTGTGTTATCTGGCTTCATGGACAGATAGAGCTGAGTGTCATCTGCATAGCAGTGAAAATGTATGCTATGTCTTCTAATGATGCTGCCTAAGGGAAGCATGTATAATGTAAACAGAATTGGTCCTAGCACTGAACCCTGTGGAACTCCATAATTAACCTCAGTGCGTGAAGAGGACTCTCCATTTACATGCACAAATTGGAGTCTATGAGATAGATATGATACAAACCACTGCAGTGCAGTACCTGTAATACCTACAGCATGTTCTAATCGCTCTAATGGGATATTATGGTCGACAGCATCAAATGCTGCACTAAGGTCTAGCAGGACAAGCACAGAGATGAGTCCACTGTCAGAGGCCAGGTTTAACTACAGCCAGCTTGAAGGCCTGTGGTACATAGCCGATTATTAGAGATAGGTTGATCATATCTAAGATTGAAGCATTAATTAATGGCAGGACTTCTTTGAGCAGTTTTGTAGGAATGGGGTCTAAAAGACACGTTGATGGTTTGGAGGAAGTAATTATTGAAATTAACTCAGAAAGATCAGTTGGAGAAAAAGAGTGTAAATGAACATCAGTGGTACTAAGAGTAGCTGTAGATAATATTAGATCTGTGGGATGATTATTGGTAATTTTTTCTCTAATGATAAGAATTTTATTTGTGAAGAAGTTCATGAAGTCATTACTAGTTAACATTAAAGGGATGGTTGGCTCAAAAGAGCTCTGACTGTTTGTCAGCCTGGCTACAGTGCTGAAGAGAAACCTGGGGGTTGTTCTTATTTTCTTCAATCAGTGATGAATAGTAAGATGTTCTGGCTTTGCGGAGGGCTTTCTTATAAAGCAGCAAACTATTTCTCCAGGCTAAATGATGATCCTCTAAATTTGTGACACGCCATTTCCTCTCCAGATTACGAGTCATCTGCTTTAGGCTACGTGTTTGAGAATTATACCACGGAGTCAGGTACTTCTGATTAGAGACCTTAGTTTTCACAGGAGCTACAGTATCCAGAGTCGTACGTAGTGAGGAGGTGAAATTATTAACAAGATAATCGACCTCTGTTGGGATAGCTGCTCTGCTCTGTGTTGGTACAGGGCATTGAAGATGATAACAGTGGAGCTTGGGTTAGACTCTGTTTATAAAGTGCTTTGCTGGACAAGTTGTTATTGTGACTACTTTTGTCCTGTGTGTATTGTGAGAGTTTGTTATGATCCAGGAGATATCTAGGCCTTCATACACATCCACACTCCCCTTTCTGTATTTGTGATGATCCTCATTGACGTATTTTTTCCGCAAAGCTCTTTACCCTAACCTTTACCATTACAACTAGTGTGGCTAACTCCAAACCTGAACTGTTACAGATTTTCCATTATACTTCTGTCTCCTATTAATCCGTCATTATTCTTCCATAGACAACCTTCAAATGCAATTTTTATTTATTTATATAGTACCTGCATATAATAACAGTCGCTTTCAAGGAGCTTTGCATTGTAAAGTAAAGACTCTACAATGGGCATGTCATTGAAGAGTTACTATTCTGCTGTATTCCAGCTCTTCAACTTGTTCCAAGCTGTTTTTCAGTCTTGACTATTATATGGCTCGGTCAATGGTTCACTGATACTCAAGGTTCCAAGTAGAAAATAAGCACAAACACTGATTTTTCCTTCAGCTTTGACTCTATTGTATATGTTTTATTAAATCAGCAAATGATTTACTGAAATATCCAGGGAAATAGGGAGGTTTTAAATTTCCAGACAGCATTTTAGTCCCCCGCCCCAAATTGTGTAATTAAATACTCTCATCAGGTCTGTATAAACATCCGTATAAGTTAAAACCTCACAACAGCAGGGATATTTCTAATCTATAGTCACCAAAATATTGAAATCCTTGAAAAATACTTAAAAGAAAAAAAGCCAATAAGCACTTTAAATGTCACCGTGAACTTGTTTTGTAAGAGACAATGTTACAGGATAATTTTTGTGTATCATATGCATAATCTCAAAAGCATGAGAAGTTTCCCTTTGTATGATTTAATCTGCATTATGGCGTTATTGTGTATTTTGTGTTAAAAGAATGAATTCCACCGTAATGGATTTTCACATTTACAGTTGCAAACTATGTTCCCACCAATGTACATGTAGGCACTGAAGTTTCAGGCAGGTGGATGGAGACTACTTTGGATTAACAAGCACCAGGTTTTAATTTATTTATTTTTTCTGTTTCCGTCAAACAGAAAAATCTTCACACACAACCACCTTTAAAAGAGTTATTCATGCATTCATGGTCCGCTTTTCTTACTAGCAGGAGTGTTTGTGTGTAGATCTGGGCAGATCTGAAGGACTTTCAAACTTCCTTTAAAAGCTATAAAAGAACTTTTCACTTAATTTTACCACTGAAATTTCCAACATGTTTTCTCAAAGTGTAGTTCCTCCCTGAAAGCTTAAAGACATTGATTGCTTCGTTTCCTTTTCTGTGTATGCTTTAATTTGTGTGTAATCAGAGTTTGACATATTTAAGATTAACCAGAACTGTTGCATTGTTTTCTAAGCTAACTTCTCTATTTCCCCCCCCTAAAATATTCAGTAGTCATTACTTAATTATACATAATCACTGCTTATTTGGAGTCATGCATTATCAAACTGTAAATTCAGCTGTCAGATTATGGTTGATCTCACTTTCCTTTACTTGCTGGAGGTAGGTAAAACAGTGATAGTTTCCACAGGCTAGCAAACCACACATTTCTTCTTATATACTTTATATTGTTGCAGTTCTGAAGGGCTCAGAGAAACAAGCACAATGCAATTTGAATCTGCTGTAAAAACAGTCAAGTGCATTGCCCGAACAGAGTGTTAGGAAGGTTTATTGACTTGGTGAAGAAACTGCTGGTGCTGGTGTGTATGTGTGTGAAGTTATTGACCTGGACCAGCTTGTAGAGGCTTTGACTGGGACAAAGATCTGATATCTGCTCCCAGGCTATTCTGTTTTAGCTTAGTTTGACTAAATTTCTTCAATGTTGATCCTTTTTTCATTTGTTTTCCAACCTTTCTTGCGTCTATTCCTTGTGTCTTCATCATTTGTAAGCTATTACTCTGTCTAAAGTAATTATGCCTTGTGTAGAACAGTTTATTTGTATAACTTGATTTGATTTTACATTTGTCCCTGCAATCATTAAACCAAAACCACCCATAATCCCCTCTGTTTCATGGCCAACACTTAAAAATTTGAGTCTCTTTTATATTGTTTTTTACTTTGAGGCTAAAACAAAATACCCAGACCAACAGGGGCGATTTTTCCCTTCATCTTTCAAGAATCAAAGAGAACCTCCTAAAGATCAGAGCTTCTTTCTTTAGCCCTGTTAAATCACACCCCACAGCGATTGTTCAGCAGCCAACAAAACAAACTATCTTTCTACAAGTAGCTACAAAAAAGCCGTGTGTGTGCCACTTTGCTCAACTATGACATACGCACAACGTTTATGTATTGTGTATGTTTATGTATGTGTTTGTGTGATAAACTGTGTGTATATAAGAATCATATGGATGGATAATGAGTGCAGAGGATAGTTGAGGTAAAAATGAGTGCGTCTGTGCAAGACTGTTGTGATAAAATGTACAATGGTTGCTAGAACGGCATTTAGCGTTGTGTTTGTAAGTCTACAAGCCACTGCTCAACAGTGGTGTTCAGGATTCTTCTCCACACAAACTGAGCTTTTCAACATTTCAGAACAAACCAAAGGCGGATGTTCAGGTTTACGACTCAAAAGAAGAAACTACAATACTGTTTCTGACAAAGTTTTTTTTTTTTTTTTTGTCACTTTCTTTATTGCATACCTGCAGCACCACACAACATCACAGTCCGTCAGCAACCTTCTCCAAATTGAAAGAGGTGCATGCATTTACACACATGGTGTAACAGTAGTTACAGTACACTCGTAATGTCGTAAATAACTGAAAAAATAATTGCAGACATTTGAACACGACGACAGGGATCAGTGATTTATATACTTGAGCTGCTTTTTTTATTAGTTGACTGCTTTAAGTATTAAAATGTAGTCCCCATGTGAAGAAAACTCTAACCCAATGCATTAAATATCAGCTGCTGTGCTGTGAAATCTTGCACGTATTAAATAATTCTGTAATAGTGGTTTGTTGCATCATTGTGGGAATGTCTGAATGAAGCTGTGACGGGCATGAATGTAATACTAACCTATGTCTGAATGACGTTACGTATCCCACTACAACATGCACCGACTGCTTCTCGCCCGGATTAGTCTTCCTGCTCAAAATGAAAACGACAGCAGCAAAATCATTTGGATGTTGTTTAGTGGCACAGATAAAAATGGTGATTAAAATTCAAAGCCACAGTCATCTCCTTGTTCTTGTTATGATGTGGATTAATTATCAATTAAACACATGATCCCGCAAATCTTTACTGGATCTTCGGTGTATCCTGGGATGTTGCTCTCTGGATGGTGAAATAAAAAACCATCATGCTGTGTAAAGACATTCAGTCCTTCTTTGTAAAGCTGTGACGTTCTTCAACAGATGGAGTAAATACAAATCTAAATACACATACATACAAGCCAAAACAAATGCATGCATAAACTGTTATTACTGGAGAACTACTTTGGAACTACTCCTTACAATATTTACATTATTTATTTTTTATTTAATTCAAAATGGTAAATATAAAGGTCAATCAAGTACAGTAAAAGTTGGTCAGCAGTTTTGGTACTGTGAGAAAGTGTTGAGTCCTGCTGGAAAAGATATCAGCATCTCTATGAAGCTTGTCAGCGAAAGAATGCATGAAATGCTCTGAAACCTCCAGTAGGTTGCAACATTGACTTTTTGACTTGATCATACATAGTGGGTAAACCTTCACCACCATTAGAAGATGACCACATGGGACCCTAAATCAGTACAGAATGAATAAACTTCACACTAGCTTGAATTATCCTGCCGTAGGACCTTAAGACTGTTTATAGGACCTTGATTTCCTTGACTTAAAATCTTACTTTCATCTAAAAAGGACCACTGAGCAGCAGTTCAGTACTTAGACACTTTTGACGTTGTCTCTGGTTCAGGGGTGGCTTGACATTGGTAATGTGACAGTTTAGCCACATTCCTACCCATCTGTGGCTTCATTCCCCGTGTTCTTGAATCGACTTTTCTTGACAGTCCTCTTAAGGCTACGGTCATCCCTGTTGCTTGTGTGTGCACTTTTTCCTGCCACACTTTCCTCTACCACTTAGTTTTCCATGCAGCACTGTGAACAGTCAGCCTTTTTTGAAATGACCTTCTGTGGCTCGCCTTCCTTCTAGACGGTGTTGATGATGGTCATCTGGGCCACTGTCAAGTTTGCAGTCTTCCCCAAGATTGTGTTTGCATGTACAGAGCTAAATTAAGCTACACAGTATTTTACTGTTTGAGCAGTAATGTGTTGAAAAGCTGAATTAAAGATACCAGGGTTCAATCAAAATTAAAATTAAAGAGAAGTTTGACATATGCACTTAGACTCCATGAAAATTACATTTTTATCAATTAAATTACAAAAAATAACTTTTTCAACAATACTTTCTTTTTTAGATGCACTCAGGCAACATTAGTGTGTGTGCATACATTTCCACATACATTTTATATTTATAATTTTGTAATGTACTTGAAGGGGAAAGGAGAATTTGACTATGACTAAATAAAAGGTATTTTTTATCTTCCTGGAAAAATATTTTGTTTTCAGTTTAAGTGCACTAAGAAAGGCAACAATTGAGTGCTTGCTGTCCAGTAATAATGGTCTTATGTTTTTTTTTTTACCCACTTCTCCCCCTGAAAATAAAACCCTTCAAATAAAAACAATTTATTTGATTGCTTTTTGAGTCTGTCTCATCCTCTGCAGGTGTTCTCTGTGAGAGTCAGTCAATGATGAGAGGAAGTGGCTGAAAACAAAGAGACAGCCCAGAGACAGTAGAGAGGGATGTAAGAAAAAGGGTAAACATGGGAAAAAAAAAAAAGGAAGAAGAGAGCGCAGAATATGGACGTCTGCAAAAATGGAAATACCTTGGGCGATATGTCAGAGCCATGACTTCTAAGGCTCTGACATTTTGCTAAGGAAATGATCAGTCAGCATACTCTGAGTAAAGGTCTCATCACTGACAGAGTTAAAATGCAAATGCTACCCACAGGACACCTGAATTTGAAACATTTTCAAATGCAGTTAGGTCCAAAAATGTTTAAACGGTGACACTTTTCTCACAGTTGAAGTTGCACAGTGTTGCTTTAAGCCCTGAATGCTGTCAGCCTGTTTTCATGGGCTCAAATGAAATGGACAGTTTACTCAAAACTGTTAAATTAAAAAGTATGGCTACTTTTTTCATTATTGTTTTTTCATTAATTAGAAGATCAAAGCCTGGCTTCGGTTTAAACTCTCATGTTGGCTTTTAAAAAGTACTTCTGTGAACCCCAAGTCGAAGCAGATATCAGTGCAAGTTGTCTTAGCCTGCAAAAAGAAAACAAATCCATCTGAGAGACGGTGTGAACATTAGGACATCCAGTTTGGTACATTGTGCTGTGTTTGGCAACATAAACCGGCCTGGAAATCCTCAAGACGCATGTGTGGTGATCAGTCATGATATAGAAAAACCTCTTCACAACAAGGTCATGAAAAATCTCCAGGAGGCAGGAAATTATGTATGAGAAAACTATGAAAACAAACAATCTAATACTAAGTAAAAGACAAAGAAAATAATTAAAAGTTCAAATATGGAGAAAAAGGAGCAACTGAAACAGGCTGCATGCCAGGTGATGCATGTGCGCATTAATCAAGTCTACCATAAAGAGAAGAGTGAAAATACAAGGATTTAACACAAGTGGAGCTACTGATCCATTGGTCACTTTTAGTCACGGCTGTCCAAGAAGATGACCCTAAAGGTGATACTGGCCAAAGTTACGTCAGAGATGAAGGGAAGTATTAATGCATAATTTATACCTGTTAAATTATGTTTAAAATGAATTAGCCGTTTAGGAAATGTACGGGCGTATATATAGTCATGAAGCACAGAAACTGTGATGAATTGATTCTTGTTCAAATGTGGAAACGCTTCCCCCTTTTTGGTAAGAAAACTAGTCCTAAATAGATTTTATTCTTTCCTGTAGAACTTTCAAAAAAGTTATTCTACTCTTCTATGAATCCTTCGGAGAGTCAACAACATTCCTCCACAAAAATGTGCTTTCTCTCATTTCATCCGACACTAAATTGCCAGATGGGGAGACCTTGTAGTATTTGATTTTCTGATGTCCTGAATAGACTGTTTTCTGTATGCATCTGAATTGCATCGTGTGTAGACTTTTTTTTCTTCTTCTTTTTTTTTAAATGCAGTTTTCTGAACTGAATAGTGCTCGCCATCTCTTTGCAAAGCACTAAAACTGAAGTGGCTCTGAAACCTTGAGATTTTAATTAAAAGGTGAACAGCGGGCACTAACATAAAACTTGAAAAAAACGTGAAAGAGCAAAGCTTTTATTGAATATTGGATCTCCGTGAATAGAAGCTTGACTGAGGAAGCTTGCTTTAATTAAAACTGAAGAAGAAACGCGGCCTATGTAACAAAAACTGCAACCCCATAGCCAACGCATCTATGCACGGCAGACATTCATAAACGTCTGCTGTGCATGTGTACGCTGCAGCAGTAAATGTGTTCTTTTTCAGCGAAACTAGCACAGTTTTATTGGATGAGCTTAAATCAAATGGCTTTACAGCTTGTTTATTGTGAGTGGTTAATTGATGTCCACCTTTATTATAGTACAATTTTTCCTTTTTGTCTGAGTAAATCCATTGGATAACTTCTTTCTCTCTCCTTTTCACTCTTCCTCCCTCTGTCTGTGCAGGTAGGGGAGAGACAGCATGTGTTGGTGACAGAGGAGTCATTTGATTCCCAATACTATGTGGCTCACAACAAGTACTACGAACAGGTAAGGTTATTGTCCAGATACATTAACCAACGACTCAAGCACAGAATCCATAAATCGTGTTTGTTTCTCACCATTTATATATCAAATATATTTCTTAAATGCAATCTCAAGGAGCCAGTGAGGATAACTGTGAGCTGTGCCTTTGCTGAATTTAATTGTTCTCTACCAAATAAAAAGTGTGAATTTTAGTGTGGTAATATTTAAAAAAATATTTTGATAGTGAAAATTTAATCTAAGTGCACAGACTTATGAATAGCTTGTCTGCTAAAGAACCATTTAGCCAAGCTCTTGCACTGTATGCATCAATAATGCTTAAGATGCTCTCCACATACACTTTCCTCCATAGAAAACTCTAGCGGAAAGGCAAATTAATCAATAATTTAACGAATATGTTTTTTCAGTGTGAAACTTTTCCAGCTCTTCTTCATGTCTCAGGACTAGTCACATTAGGTGTCAAATATTTGAGCTTGTATTGAGTAAACTAGGTTAGTTGTAATATCAAGCACACTCACAAATACACACATACACCCTGCGGTGGTCATGGCAGCATTTGGAGGCTGATAGCAGCAGTACTATTTTTTTTTTAACTGTACTAACATTAAGGTCAGCCCTAAAGACATGAACATTCCATCCTGCAACCTCACACACACATATACCTTTGCATGGCTTCAAAGACCCTCTCAACCTGTGAAAAATCCACTTTAAAACATCTTCAAATAAATCAATTTCCTCCTGCTTTAACCATCATCAGAAACATGTTTGAAGTTATGCTTTTTATTAGCAGGGAGGGCAAAGGATGGTAATAATTTTTCCTCCCTTCCACTTCCCTCTCCTCCCCTCTTCTCCTCCTCCTTTGCACTTTCTTCTGTAGGCTATAAACTTCAGTTACAAGTGTTACTCGGTTCATGTGTGCGTTGCATGAGTGCGCACTCCTTAATGCGTGCCTGGATTTGTGTATGTCTTGGCATGTGTGTCAGCTGACCGTACTTAAGCACAATCTCTGACCCTCTTGTGTTGAAATATCCATACTCCTGCTGAACATGCAAACACTTTAAACATTTGCCTAAAATAGTTTGGGACGCTCTAGTGCTGTTAAAACAGACTCCACAGGCAATAGTCCCATAAGTCCCGTAAGTGGTGAGGTGCACACTCCATGAATCACACTTGTCTTTTCAGCACATCAAACAGATGCTTGGTATGAATTAGACTGGGAATGCTGGGAAAGGGAACACCTGGAAATCAGTCATCTTCTTCAAATCATTCCTGAAGAATTTTTGCATTTTTATAGCTGTAAGAGCCCACGTGTAAGACTACAGTTTAATTAGCTGCCAGTAACTTGTAGTGGGATGTCGTGCTTCCCATCATTTACAAAGTGATCCCTAATTTTGCTGCAAAATAGCCATTTAATAAGTTTGTAACTACAACATTCTTTGATAAAATCAAGCTTTTTTGTCACTTAGGCCAGCGGTCCCCAACCCCCGGGCCTCGGACCGGTACCGGTCCGTGAGTCGTTTGGTACCGGGCCGCGAGAGTTGAGGCTCAGGTATGAAATGTACGGTTTTCAGGGTTTTTATCGGTTTTCAGCGTTATTTTGTTATCGTTTTTATCGTTAACTCGGTTTTCCTGGGTCTTTTCACGTGTGTTATGAATAAATCTTCTTTTTTTCGGTACCGGTACTAGTTTTATTTTGTTGTATTTATCCGCGACACCTTGAAGGCCGGTCCGTGAAAATAATGTCGGGCATAAACCGGTCCGTGGCGCAAAAAAGGTTGGGGACCGCTGACTTAGGCTACAGCCACACTAGCCCGGATAGATTTGAAAATGGTGTTTTTGTCCGCATCCACACTAGCGTTTTCAGTCGTTTTCACAGAGTTGTGCGTCCACATTGAAACGGCCGAAAACGCTTACGTTCCAGTCCTGCGCATGCGTGAAACGAAAGAAGATTCGACGTGCCACATTTCTGTCTGCCGCTTATTTGCTTTCCCGAAAAATGATGAGGAAAAGCACAGAGTTTTTTAAATGGATTAACAATGAGGTGGAGTTGTTGCTGCGAGTAACACAAAACTACAAAGTTGCAAAAGCGAGTGAGAATTAAAGAATTTGAAGAAAAGCTATCTGGAGCATGCACAGACTGATATTAATATTTAATAGGGCTGTTAAAACTGAGAGCAAGCAAAACAACTGCTGTATAATGCCCTCCGCTATCTTAGTTTAATTGGTCACATGACTGCATCACATGACTAACATGCGTCATTGTTTTAGAAACTCTCCGTTTTCGCTGTCCACACTGCGACGCGAAAGCACCGTTTTCAAATGTACGCGTTTTCGAGAGCGTTTTCAAAAAGCTGCGTTTTCCATCAAAAGCTGTGATTTTCCACCATTTCCGTGTCGGTGTGGACGGGAGGCCAAAATGGAGAGAAAACGACGGACGTAGCCTTAGGTGATGTTTATGAAACGAGTGCTCATAAAGCACCGGCTCTTCCTCTTACACGCTCACTTTTATGAGTCTCACTGCAAACACATTGGTTCTGTTTTAACCCAGGTGTTCATAGCAATAGTAGGTAAGTCACAGGAAAAGGGCATGAAAGGGGTCATGGGCAACAGACTGAAAGTTACAACCAGCTTCATTTGGAATCCGTCTAAAACAGAGAGGTTAATAGACACATGGCAGAGAAAACAAAAGGTGGTGACCTGAAACATAACAGATACATTCAGGAGACATTAACTTGTCCAAAAGGAGCATTATATGGGACCATTAAGGCAGCTCACTGATCTCCAGTTCATACACATTATACATTACAGATGTTGTGAGTTCAGCCTCACTTTAATTCTTACCATATTGATCCATACAGATCTAATTATTCTAAAAAGATTGTGTAGCAATAAAAGTGTAAATGGATGGAATAATGGATGACGAGAAAGGGAAGTTAAGGTAGTTGAACTGTAAAAGAAATAGTGAGTTTGAGAGGAAAGGAAAGGAAAGGAGGAGGATGTGCGGGCTGAAGGAAATGAGGAATAAGGAAGAGAGAGGTGTGAGAGTGAACAAATGGCCTAGTTTCACTTTGACACCATCAGATGGATATCTATCCTGACGGCTGTAATAGGTACCCAACCCACCTGTGTGTGTGTGTGTGTGTGTGTGTGTGTGTGTGTGTGTGTGTGTGTGTTAGTGTCTGAGTGAGGCAGCAGGAGAGGGGGTTTCCAATGAAATCAGACAAGCTCTTTCATCATTTAATCACTATGTAATGGGCAACGAATGACCCTCACCTACACACACACACAAAGACAGCTATCTCTTCCACAGCCCTGCGGTTTCACCTCTCCACTCACAGTCTGGCTGCTGGTAACTTACACGCACACACACAGCCTCTCTCTGTGGTCAGAGTGTTGAGCAGCAGGTGTGTTGATTGGGCAGACGTCGTGCTGGCTTTGTGTCTGTTTGGCCAGCACTCCGTCTCCTATCATATTTTACCAGCTGGATGAAGGCTGACAGATTAACACTGAGGCAGGCGTGCCTCTGCCATCAGACCAGTAACAATCTCTCCTCCAGTTCATACGCTATTCTCTGCTCAGTCAGTGCCTAAGCCCTGCAGAGTAGTGTAATGGTTAGACGGACCACCAGATGATCCGAGTCGGCACGTCAGCGCTTTGCTGAAGCCAATGTGTACAAGACATTGAATTCCCAGCATGTCTGAGGCTGATGACCCAAACTCTGATCTGTCCTTGGAAAGGATTAAACAAAAACGTTACAGGACTTATAGCAGGGACAAGGATCAGTGACATGCCATCTTATTATCATCATTATTCATTTTGTACATCATCTTTATCTTTGATGATGTATAATAATATGCTAACAAGTTCTCAAACAACTTTTTCAAAGGTTATTGTGTAGTGTCAGATGTAAACCATCTAGGTGGATGGATTTACATCTGCTATTATTCTCCTATGGTGTTCACAAAGCTTGATAAAAAATGATGCCTTCTTCACAAAGAAAGTCACACTTTTGCAGCGATTAGAATTTAAGAAGTTTTTATAACTGCCTGACATCCTTCAAAAATGCACGCACACCAAATCATTTAATTAGTGTTTACTACATAAAACGACTGAATCTGAAAAGAAGAGCCGAAGAAAGGGAGTAAATCGGCACGATAATCATACACCATACATCATTATCAGCTTGTTGACTTTGTAGCTAGTTTGAAATTGTCTTTGAAGGAAAAAGTATTTTCATACAGTCTTTATTTACAGGAATAAGTCATTAAGAACAAATTCCCTTCCACATGAATCCGTAATTATAACTCTTTGTTTTCCCTTTCCTTCCTGCTGTGATCAGCTAAGATGTGCAGTTGCCATGGTGAAATAATAAGACAAACCAGCAAATCCTTCCCTCTGGTTTAGCGCCCAGCTGTTCCTGTACTTGTCGACCTTGAGGTCTTCCATAAATGGAACTGAAAGCACTCAGTTGGGGGGGGTTTGTTTGTTTTTTTCCGCTGTCGTCGTCGTTGGTTTTTATTGTGACGCCGTGGACTGGCTAAATCAATATGGAGGTTGACAGATGTAAAGAACCAGGGAACATTATCTGGTGGAGTGGACGGTTATATAGGTCTGCTTTTTTATGTCAGCCACAGTAAAGTCTTTTAGTTATCTTCCATGTACTCCACAGAAGGCGACTAAGCGGCAAACAACACAATTTGAATCCATTAAATTCTACCTTGAAATTTTAGCAATATGGAGTTGTTAGAATTTTTGCCTTAAAGTGTTTTTTATTTGTGTATTTTTTTGCAGTGAAGTCAGTTATGATGTCCTCCGATTTGCAGGTGCTGGTACCTAAAAGGGTGGAGTTTAAAGGAAAGATGATTGTGGTGGACGTCTATGAGGCAGGAAAACACTTCATGAAAGGCAAACCAGTAGAGGAAAGTAAGCCGTTCACTCCTTCCATTGCCATGCCGCTTCAGAAAGGAGAGGTGTCTGGTCTGCTGCAGGTAAGCACATACATGCATGCTTACAGTTACAGTAATTAAATTAATGCCTAGATGTGTCATTGTCTTGTCAGTCACTCATTATGGTGCTATGACATTTTTAAATGGATGCACAAACAGATATCGTCTTTCAAATATTCATATACAGTATACCAAAAACACACTTGTTCAAAAAATGAAGAACACCAGGTGATCACAGTATAACACAATATAAGGTAAACTTCAGGGATATCAATGTGTCAAGTTACAAAGTATAAATCACTGTGAGTCCATTATCCCTGCTCTGGTCCACTGGAGAGGCAAAAACAACACAACTCCCAAAAAGGGAAGTTTTGTGCATGTTGGCTACAGATCAGTGCTCTCTCCTTCTCCCTCCTGACTAATTTCTCTCTACTTTCGCTTTAGGCTAGTGTGTCAATGTGACCATACCTACAGCCCATTCAGGCTGCACAAGCAGACCTGCTCCTCCAGGATTGCACTTCTGCACATGCCTTCACAAGACGTTTTGTGTCTCAGCACAGTCTCAGGAGTGTGAAGGAGAGCTGGACATGACCATAGAAGGGCACTGAGCCAGCAACAAGGCATGGTATCTGCTGCTTTATGTGATGAGAAACAGGAGGAGACATAAAATGCATGCAGCAGGCTACTTGTGCATGTTTCTACTCAGCCTATCAGAATCGGCCTCCGTGAGGGCGGCATGAGGGTTCTTGGTCCTTTATTATGATCTGTGCACAGGAGTGCTCACTGCACGGTGCGAATATGTACACGGCACCGTATGCTAACACAGTAGGTTACATGTGTGCATGTTACTGAAGAATTTTGTAGGGTTCTGGTAGAGCTCCTCCTGCTCCTCCTTGTACAAAAGAGCAGATTTAGGTCTTGGTGCTTGGTTGATGCACTTTTACAGACCTGTCCAGCTGTTCTTGTGTACAGTATTTACTCCCTATTCTTGAGACGGTGCTGGGAGACACAAAAAGCTTCTGGCGCCAATGAAAATGTCCTACTGCAAGAAGTGGAACACTTGTGCAATGTGAATGGGTTGCAGGTACTTTCCCATAATACCAAGAATGGCAAGAAAAGTAACAATGGTCTATGGCTCCAAAGACATTCTCCTTTTTTATTTTATTTTTTGGAGGTTTTGTTGTTGAGCCTCCTGTGCAACTGCTGTCACTTTAATTTGCACCAAAGCAGGTGAAAGTGACTTATGCTTCCAAAGTGGACACATATATATCCCTGAAGTTTAACTGACTCCACGATATACTTTCACGACCCAGTGTTCCCTTTTATTAAGACCACCTCACATGATGTGGTACTACTGGTTCCTGTTCTAATAGCCACTTGGTGGATAGTGCTCTGAACAAATCAGCTACAGCATCTTGGGAACAAGGTTTGTAGGTTGCTCTTTGTAAGCTACACTGTAAGCAAACTGATAGTTGTCCAAGGTGGAACAAATAGTGAACCTGAGACGGTGAGTTGTGTTGGAAGCAAATGTAATGTGCAGCAGGTACACCTAACAGATAATTACAGTCGCAAAAAAATGTTTAAAATCAGGATTAGGATGCGTTCATTGCTCATAAAGTGTGGTGTGGACTTCATCTTACACTCAGTTCTTTATGTATTTTGCAAATCAGATGAAGGTTATATATTGTATCAGCAGTAAGTACAGAAATCTTGGTCTGCAAACTCTTTCTTGGGACTATGGATGTATTTGATCAAATACTGGGGTCTTGTCTTTTTCAATTAGTGAGAGGATCTATATCTCACTCTGTGCACTTTCTTTATCAAAACTATTAAAATTTTGTTTACAACACGCTATTCAAATTGTGTGCACTCAGCAACTGAGTCAGGTGTGTATTTATGTTTGTCCATAATTTGAATCCATGCTCAGTCCTGTAGTTTAGGAAGAAGCCCCAGTGTATCATCCGTGAGATAAGTAATTTCAGATAAGCTGCAGGCCGGCTAAACTGTCCTTTTCAACACACACACACACACGCACATGTACACACACACGCACATGTACACACAAAACCATGTTAATGTATCTGTTTCACTGCATGTTATTTTTCACTCTGACTAGCTATAGCTTATAGCTCAGGACATGGAGCCACAGAGCAGAATATGATACACTTTCTAATTTCACACTCCATCAGCCTTTACTGCCAGACGTAGAGGGAGGGGAAGAAAGGAACAGACAGAGACATGGTGGGAGGGGGCATGGATGAAGAGGAAAGCAAGCAGAAAGAGAAATGGAGAGCAGAAACTGAGATTAAAAAAGAAAGGGAAAAGAAGGATTTCACAGGAAGCCAAGTGGCACGTCACTCAGCAGTAAAAAGTTCAGAAGAGGAGACTAGGCCTTGTAAAACTACTAGCTTTATGAATCCCGCAGGTCATCCAGCACACAAGCATTCGCCCCTCACCCAGCTTCATTCTCAAACGCTTGCAGTCTTCCAAAAGAAAATCTTACACAATAATCCAGGCCTTATTTTGTTGGACACTAAAGAAACATGTGGATTGCCCATAAATTCATACACACACACATCAGATCACACTTCAAGATAGATGAACCAAAATCACCTCAGGCAGCACTAAAAGAAAATGAAAAAACAAAAAAACAACACACCAGTAATCCCTTCAAAAATGAAACGATGGGCCTGTATAGAGCCAGTTTACCCAAACGTCTACTGGTAACTTGTTTTCTCGAAAACCTCTGTAGAGGAGGCAGTTACACTCCAGCATCCCTAAGCTTGATTAAACTCGGATTCATGGAACTTTGACTCATTTTAACGAGACGGGCACTGTTAGATGTCCATACTTGATCGTTATCACTAAGTAATGGTTAAAAACAAACAGGGCTGCACATATATAAATGGTGTAAATAGTGCAACACAGACTAATTGTGGGTCGATTGTGCTAACTTTTGGAAATATTCACATATTGAATGCCCATTCAGATCCAGCAACAACCCAGCACTCTACCTGCACACTGTTTTTCATGCTTAATGGGCAAATACATATATTTCCAGCTATTCCCTTACCCAAGGTGAAATTCTGGAATTTTTTAAGGTGAGAAGGGAGATAAGGTCACTGAGAAGTAGAAGAGAATTTATGTTAAGAGGTTGAGTTTGACAGAAGGAAGAAGAGAGAGAATCTTTTGGAATTGCAGTAGCTGAATAGGAAACATTGATTTTTTTTTGATTTTTTTGATTTTTTTTTATATCCCTTTGCAAACAAAACTGCTGCTGTGAAGGTTTTTGAGTTTGACTGTCTTGACTTGCTGGTACTTGAGCAAGTCAAGGACTTAGCAAATGACAACAAAATGTAGAGAATTTATTTGGAGAAGTATCAAATGAACTGAAGGAAGGCAACTAAGAAATCAAGCTAAAAGACAAACAGAGGCAAACATTAGTGTTTGTCTTAATTAAATATTGTGTCTGAACTTGAAAAGTTCCGTTTATGCTTCTCTGCTTTCCATGGTGTATTTGCAATTAAGCACTGAGTTATATTAAGTAAAATCTCCAGTGATACTGACGATCTGCAATCCTGATGACCTGCATTGTCAGCTCTTAATGGTACTGAGTTGCACTTAAGCGGAGCGTAGTAATCGACCTACTCTCTGGGAAAAACAATAGTGTCTGGAAAAGACAGGCTTATTGTACGAGTATACAAAATGTTTTCCCATTTTGTTGAGTCTATTAAAAATTCCAAAGTTAAGAAAAAACATATATAAATATAGCAGGTGAACAGTATCTGAAAGCTATATTCTTTATAAATCCACTAAATACCTGACACATGACCTGAGAGATGCATCTGACCCTTCACTTGATACAGTTGACCTACTGTTCACTGAAGCCTCATCAGAAGTGGTTTCAAGAAGCCATTCTGTAAGAAACAGTAATGGGGAAAAGGGCTGAGGTAGAAGCACAGTGGCAGCAGGTGGAGTTCGTTATGGAGTGATTAATTAAAATTTGGATTTTTTTTGGTTTATATTGTTTTCAATGTGTACAAATGAGGTCGAGAGAGAGGTGCAACAGTGAGTGTCTGCAGCTGAGTCCACTGCAGAAAAAGGTGGAGTAAGAGACGAACGAGTGATTGCAGTAAGGCGCATATTCACTCCTGTGTCTTGTGGCAGGGTCTATAATTGCAGGCTTATGGCAAAAGGAAAAAAAGAGCAGGATAAGAGACTGTGTGTGATGACGTGCATGATAGCTGGATGGCTGATAGAAGGAAAGAATCTGAGCTTTGTCGTTTCATCTAGGATGCAGAGGAGCAATGTAAGGCAAAAAAACCAAGAAAAAGAAAGTGGCAGATAAGTGGGTGGTTGGGATTGGCAGGGGAAAGGACTGAGGTCTGTAATGTCCAAAGTGAGATGTCTTTCATGTCAGAAATGGAGAGTAATGAATGCACAAAAGCCAGCATGTAGTGATGTGTGTGAGGACAAAGCATCATGGCCAGATGGATAGATGGATGCATTTATTGAAGAATAGGATATGAAAGCCTGCGTGGATAGCTGGGAAAAAGCGACAGATATATTTGGATGAATGTGGCTTAGTTGCCCAAAACTGGTGAATGAGTTGGTTTAATAGGTGCAGAGATGTGTGAATATATCAACAATGTATTACAGTTACGGATGGATGTGTAATGTGGATAAATTAATAGTGATCCAAAAGCATCCCCAAATTTTTTTGCAAAGAATATGTGTCTGTGACGATGCTTTTATGGACCAGATGAGGCAAAATCCACAGAAAACACAAAACCTCTGTTGGACGTTTTGGTTTTATTGTGTAACTAATCCCAAAGTGTAGTAAATTGTGTTTTTTTGCTTTAAACACTGGACAAGAAACACTTTTGATTTTCTACAGAGAGAGGAAGATCATCACCTTATGTATAGATCTTTTTGTGTGTATTGTTGAACCTCATGTCGGCCACCTTAAGATCTATAAACTGCTAAGTGTGCTTTTTTCCCACCATGTAATAAAAAGCATTAATGACACCATACTTTTTCTTTTATTGAGATGGATCACATCTTCCTTCTCTTTCCCGGTCTCTCGCTCTCTCTCTCTGTTACTCTCTCTACACCTGTTAGTCCTTCATTCACACAAATAGCACTTTCAACATGAGGGGAAGGACAGTAATGAGTCTTTTGGTGAGACACAATAGCAAAGAAAGCACATCATGGTGAAGGAAAAAGTTTCTTCACCAGTCCTCATCTGCAGACGAAATTAAGGGGTTGAATGAGAGAGAGAGAGAGAGAGAGACTGGAAAATAAAGCAGGAATGATGGTGAGAGAGTGAGTGAGATGGAGAGATCAAGACTCAGAGAAGGAGCTTGGAGTGCCATATAATAATCAGCTCTTTTCACAGCATATTTCCTCAAGAAGACCAAGAGAATAGAGAGGGAGAAGAAAACTGCTCTGCTCCCTCAAGAGAGTAAATTGACAGCTTGTATGGAAGGCAGAATGTAAAAGGGAGAGATCTGGAGGAGGGAAAGAGGGAAGAATCTAGGTAGTGAACAATGTTCCTCCATAACCACAAATTGGCAGGATAACAGAAATGGAGTTGAAATTTGCCAGCTTTTTCTCTCTCTCCTTCTTTACGTTCGATGTAAATTCCCAGTAAGAGAAGGCATCTGGTCAGTTTGTAGTTTTTGAAATACATCTTCTAAATGCAACTAGAAAAAAAGGGGTTTTAGTACAGAGCGTGTGGGTGGGATTGCCTTTGCTTTGCATCATAGTGTTTATAGCACGTAAACTCAGACACACTTGCATATAGCAGTAGTCAATGGTAAAAGAAAGCTTATACACACATGTTGATTATTATACGTACACATTTCTAAGCACATACTTGCTTATGCTGTCTTCCCCAGTGTGCCTGGCAGACTCTGACTGGCCGCGGGCTGTATGAGGTGCTTCTGTTTTGTTTATGTGATGATTGCGTGTGTGTAAAAGAAGCAGTGGTGATGCACACAGACACGGAGCTCGCACAAAAGTCAGTATTTCTCTGTAGGAGTTCATTTTCCTTTATTTGTTCCTCCGGACTGACGTGCAATTGTTGTGAGTTCTTGCTTTGATGTTGCGTTATCCTCACGTGTTGTCATCTGCTTTGTCAAGAAAGAAGCCAAAATCAAAGATAGGGATGTAATTTTTGGTCAGGGAGCGGTTAATCCTCTGAAATTGGTCTATTTTTAAACCTTGTATTTAAAATGTCAAAGGGTTTTGCTTGGCCTTTGCTCCACTTTGTTTGCTCTAATAGCAGATCATTTGTTTTGCCTTGAAAACAGCAGGGATCGTTATTTTTTAAGCTCCACTTCAGAGCCAAATGTTACGCCATCAAAATATCAGTCAGGTGTGTTTTCTGTGTTCCAGCCTAACATGTCAGATTGCATTGCAAATCCTCATTCTGCCTCATAATGTCAAAGAGTTCAAACAGCTTTTAATGTTTGAACCATGGGTAGAAAAAGTAAATGCAAAAAACCTGTTCAGTTTAGAGCAGTCTTTATGTTTTTGCATGCTTTCATAGCCATAACCAAGCGTGGGCATTGTAAACAAACACCACTACATTTTTAAGTGTCTCATCCATGTCTTGTGTTTTATTTAGAAGTGTGTCCTCCTCTTGAGCGTGGCGTGTCATTTCGGTGTTACAGACGCTGCATAGAAAAGGATTACTGATCACCTTTTATCCTATGATGCAATATTTCTGTTCAGATAGAAAGCGTTTCTTCCAGGATGACAGAGCAAGGCAGAAGTGGGGATGGGGGGCAGAAGGCAATGATTTGATGGCAGTAATATGTGTCAAAAAGTTGTTGATTTATGAGATTTGTCCATTTTTTTTATTTGTATTTTACACAGCGACCCAACAAGTTCATTTACGTGAGAGCTATTAACTACTTTAACCGTTTTCTTTTTTTGGAAATTTAAAACCGAATATACTAAAAGCATAAAATAATGCAAGTGGATATACGTAGTGGACACAAGGAATGCAAATTAGTACAAAGACTGAGAGACGTCAGTGCTAAGACAGCACAGTCAAATAGATAAAACAGGGAAATTAAAGAAACATCTTTATCAAACTGACAACTTAATGTAGCACCAATGATAACACAGGCGTTTCCAGGGAGACACAAAAATTGAGCAATACAGCTACGCTTTCTGACATGTCAGCTCGTTTTCCAACACCACTAACAAGTCCAGCATCTTCAAAAGCTATAAAGCATTGAACAGCAAGGTGGCTAAAGCATTATCCCAGCCCATCTTTTATTCTGTCTTTTTCTCCCCCCAACAAGAAAACATTCCCAAAACACCACTCGTGCTCTTGTCTTTTCTTTTGGCATGTTGTTTTCACCCTTTTCATGGAAACTGGCATATTTCTCTTGTGCGTTCTCTTTTTAGTGCTAGTCTTTTCACTTTAACACGGACCTTTTATCCCACCATTTGCTCATTTAAAATTTATGTGTGTATCTGCAAATGCTATTTTGCTGTTATGTCTGTGTACTTTTCCCAGTACCTGTAAACATGTGCCTTTTCCCCCCGTTTGTCTGTGTGTGACTGCCTGCCATGTGTTTGATCAGTCATGTGTTTGCACACCCAACACTATAGTGTAGCACATGTAGTGCTCTTCTGTATTTAGTTACAGTAACTGTAAACTGTGCAAACCATATGCGTTTGTCTCTTTGTGAACAGCTTTATAGACAAGTGTTGTATACACTCTATACAAGCAATGACTGTATGAAGACCAAGATGTGTGTGTCATGGTGTTTTAATGACAAGTTATCATTAGCACTGCAGTGATAGAAGCTGGTTAGGACTTGAGTGTCCGTACCAAATCTCTTGAGATCATTTTGATTAAAGTTAATGTCTATCAGTGTGGTAATTATGTTACAAATTGCATTCCAATACAAATTGTTTGCTTGGACACAAGTCCTTCTGACATCTTACTCTACAACAGTGGAAACAACAACACAATTAAAAAAAACACACACACATAAAAATCACAGCAAACTCTTGAAAACACTGTTTTATAGACTGTTTTTAGAATAGAACTGATTAGTTTCCATTGATTGGCTGTGGTTTTCTGAGCCATAGTGGGATAAAAGTGATTCTGCACAAAAGCTGAATACAGTTTGGCCCAAACATTTTTTTTGACAGTGACGCAGTTTTTACACTGAGGGATTGTGGTGTTCAGGCCTTTCTTAAGAGGTTCACTCAAAAGTAATTGGGCAGATTAGCATAAATTAACAAAACACTGAGTTGACTAAGCAGTTTATAAATTGATGGACTGATTGATGTATCGTCCATCAAGAGTCCTTTGGAGGCAAAGGCTACTTTAAGTGTGGTACTCACTTAAAGGCCTGAAGTGCAGTTAGCCACTGTGGAAAGTTGATTTATTGATATAAATGATGACATTTTGACTAGAGAGTATGGATATCAGTAATAATAACCTCCAAAATTGATGGAAAAATGTCAAAAGTGAATGGCTAACTTTAACCAAGTTTGAATAGAAGTAAATGCGAAAAGTTGACTAGTGATAGTTTAGTTACAGAAAGCTTGTCAAGAAATAGCATCCTTATCAGTAGTGGGGATTTGCAGACATTTTTTAGTAAGAACTACGGTTTCCCCTGGGGTTGGGAGCTTGGCAAAGGCAGGAGGGTCACACTACACTGCCAGCCCTCAGGAGCATAGTGCTAGTGCTCTAGCTTTGCTGCCCTGAGACTTTCATACATTAGGGTAAATCACTCTTTCCATCTTTGGTTTTAGATTAATGACCTTTTGGTGAGAAAAAGAAAAATTTGCAATTCCTCCTTTTTCCCCAACTGTCCCTATTTTCTGTTGTAAATACAGCTACAGCACACTGTGATTGTCATTATGGCTTTGTTGAATCAGCCGTGACTAAGGAGCCTGTTACAGTATCTGTTTATACGCGCACGCACCAACTTCCATGGTCTGTGTGTGTCTAGAGTGACACTGACAGCTGGTGAGGATCATGTGAGAAATGTGACCATTGTGCACTGTGCTTCCTGGCTCTCGTGATGTGTTGTGCATTTCACAGTGTGTGTTTTTGTGCGAATATGTCAGTGTATTGGCAAAGGCTGCAGCAGACGCGCAGGCAGATTTTGTTTTAAAAAAGGTGCATATGTGGAACTGGAGCAAGAGTTTTCGTTTTCTTTTTTTTCCCCCGCTCGCTCTCTCTTTCTTTTTCTCCAAGAAACAGACATTTGAGAAGCCTTAGACCTTGAGGGAAAAGTATCTAGCTGTGCTAGGCAGTCTGTACTCCTGGTGTAGTGTTAGATGATTTTCAGGGGGATTATTTTGCTGTGTTTTACTGCTGTGAGCAGAGAGACAGACATTATCTACCACAGGTCTCCACATGTGCACACACACTCACTCACAAATGCCAGCTGTCTTTCTCACAGAAATGCACAAACTCAGCATGCCAGCTAGCAGGTGGTAAACTATCACTGAAAGCCACATCTCTTTTTTGGGGGTGGGGGCTCCCGTTCTTGTGCTTCTCATTTCTTCTCAGTTTTTCCTTCTCTCCTTTCTGCTCTTCTGCTCCGCTGCTTCCTACTGTGCTGACACGCACCTACTGGCACTTGGATTTTCACTTATCCCTCTTACTAGTAATAGATTTTCGACTGTAGTGTTCAGTGTCTCTTCTGGCACCCCATTGTTAAAAGACACCTGCAGAGAGACAGATAAATAGAAGCATAGAGGAGAAGGTGGTGGACTTTGCCCACAGCATATTTATTTCTCTTGCATTAGTCCTTTACGCTTTATAAACTTCTTCTTTTGTCACAGTGGTAATTAAATATTTACTTTGTCTTGTAACTTTTTCCTCATCTGCCATGTCTTTTCTTTTAAAACCTATCCGTGACAGAAGGATGACCCACGCACCCGCCGTTGCAAGGTGATGGGTCTTTATTGATAAGGGTTTTTTGGGCACACACGCTTATCAGCTGCCTCTCTGCCCGGTGTGGTATGCACCGCAAAACTATCACTACTATCCCTAATAATACTATATTACCATACTAACAATACTTAGCATTTATCTTCATAGAAAAGAACTTTATAAATATGATGTTCTGGATGAGAGAGGATGGGCGATCCAAATCTGAATGAGGTTCATCCATCATGATGCAATTCTCACAGTCATGAGGCAAGTGGCTCAGTGGCAAGTGTGTCTTGCACCTTTATTGTTTTCAAGCATCTTTAAAAACAAAACAGCGTATCACTTTGCCATTAGCGAGTCAAGCTGTGATCCTAACATTAAGCAAATGTTGATGCGTCAGCTAGACAACTGTTACAGATTCTCTCTCGACTCATTGTTTGAAGTTACTGTAAGTGACTTAGAGATGTGTCACCTAGGCGTTGTCGGTTATAGTATCCATTCACCATTGTGTGCCCGTAACAGAGGAACCCATTCATGGCAGTGTGTTCAGGAAAAGAGTGGGTGGCAAGGTAGCATTCACAACCTCCAGCAAGTAGAGGGGAGCGAGAGTAATGCGGAGGATAGAGAGGCAGAGGACAAGACACTGTGCAGCTGCTCACTCACGCAGCCATGTGCGTGCAAGACGTGTAGGCGTGCAACGATGCTCAGTTTCATATGAATGTATAGTGTACATGCAGGTAGGTGTTTGTAGTCAACAAAGTTTGCCATTGTTTTGCTTTCAGTCCTTGGGTAAAAATATCTTAGTATGTTTGTATGTAAAGTCTATTTTGGAATTTTTCTTTGTTGGCCTAATAACAAAAGCTTGAAAGGTACAGAAAATTGGAAACACCACATATTACGTGTTAAAGAGACGTGGAATATGAAGATGATGGCGTATTTTAAAGCAACGTACATGAACAAGGACATTTGGATCGATTGTCTCCCCGTCTTCCTCTTCTTGCAATTTGTTTAAGGCTGAAATTAAAAGTACCACACCGTGAAGGATTATTTATTTATAAATCAATCATTTAATTAGCCTAGCTTCAAATCACACCTAAGGTCTCCGTTCTCATACATTACGATAAAATCGTATAAATGTGTAATCAAACAGAATGGTGATCAATGACGGTGGGTGGAGGCCAGGGAGAAATTGGCCTAGTCATTAATAGTCAGTGTTACTAACTGAATTATTACAGCTATCAAGGCCTGAAACGAGTTTTTGATGTTTTTCTCACCACAAACTGCATTTTTGAACGTCACATGATCATGCACATTGTTGAAATGTTTCATGCCAAACATGGAAATTGCTAAATCTAACTTTTAAAAAATGCTTTGAATCAGGAGTGGGTAACCTGACTAAAATAATGAGATAACAAATGTAAATGAAGGACTGCACACTGAACATATATTACATATTTAAATATTAGAAATCAGTCTAACGGATTAACGCCTTTTATGAACATTCCCAAAATATGAAATGCTACAATCAGACAGTAGTTGGAGACTGCGGCACGACCAAAACTTTTGCAGTCGTGTGCAATGAACTTGCACTGTTGCTACCTTTGAAATGGTTTCTTCAACAACAGGGACCAGGTCTGACCACTCAAAGGTGGTCAGGCTGGCTTTTCTTTGCATTCTGTCTGTGATAATATAGTTAATTAAACTGGTGAAACTTGCAAATCTATTGCCGTCTATATACAGACATTAAGTACTTGTATTCAGTCTTAATTTCCCCACAAATAGTGACTTAGTTACTCCAGGACAGCAGTTTAACTGCAAAATGACATAACTGTTTGGCAACCTTACTTTTGTATAGCAATGTAATTGGAATACAACCAGTTGGCAACCAGCTAAGTCAAGTCCACTGCTGCAGAGATGTGGTGACGAGTTGGGCTCATCCGTGCAGGCTGACTCAGACTAATGGCAGCGTGTTGGCAATCTGTCTCAGATTCATTGCAGTTGGTACAAATTGGACTGAGATTGTTTGGAGACAAGTTTCCTCTGCTGTCATCTTGCAATGCAAGTGTTTTCGCAGAGGTTGAGTGTAGCAGTAGTTGTGTTGACCAGAGGTTTAGGGTGTTGAGGTCTGAGCCATATAGTATATCACCATTTTTATCAACATCAAATTTACTAACATATTGCCAATTGTCTGATTATACAGCACTGTATGTGCCACTGATGAAGAACACTATCTGTAGCCATTTGCATCCTCTTATTGGTTTTAGGAGGTTGCTTTGTTCTTTATTTTAGGATATTAATATTGTTGGCTGAATTGATAGCTGTAGCAGAGCAGTATCATTTCACTGTAATACAAATGCAGTCACTGTCTTTTTATCACAGTCTTGCTTCAGCCGTGCTGCTATAACACCATCACATCAGTCGTCTTTCCTCATGTCAATCCAGGCTTCTCTAACTACATAACATTGCACCTTCTCAACATCAGCTCCATTCAATAGACAGCACTCTGCAGTAATTGGATCACTACAAAACTGCATTAACTGCTTACACAGAGATAATAGCATCATAATTGAAATGCACTCATTTGCATAAGCAAATGGCCAGTTTTTATGAATGCTTTCATCCGCAAAGTATTAAAACAAGCACTGCATTTTAAATTCACTTTATTATTGTTTTCCTTTCCACATGAAACTGAGTTCTAGAGAGGAAACAGATGGAGAGAGACAGAAGGTGTAAGGAAGAGACAGCAGTGAGCAAGCAGAGGAAGTGATAAATCCCTGTCATTATCATCATGCCAGCATCCATAGATATATTTCAAAATGTACACAGTAATCAACACGTATGATCTATGAATGGATTTATTTCTTTTTATTTTTTGATATTTCTTTTGGGGCTTGCCTCACATCTGTCCAGGAACTGCAGTTAAAAAATTATTTAGTTGGCTGAAGTGTCATATTTAAAGAAATAGCTTGTGTGTGCTGTGGAATAGACTCAAAGACAGCTGGGGTTTGGTCCTTAAATGCTCTTCTTTATCTTTTTCACTGTGCTGTCAAGCCTTCTTTGATTTGTGACTGTGGCCAGCTGATTTATTTTAAAGATGATTCCACCAGAATTACACGATATGAACTCAGTATCAAGCTCTGTGTGTCTGCATAGGAGATGGGTTTTCACATATCACAGATGATGCTAAAATTAAATCATTTAAACTACCAATCGTTACAAATAGTGCAGAAAAAACTCTCTGATTTGTGTTGGGATTCTTTTTAATCTGCTTGTTTTCCTCCCACAGGAACAAAAGGTCAATGGCGTCCATGTTTCTGCTCCCACGCCTTCTTCGTGCACCTTCTCCATTGGATCTAATAGTCTGGACAGAGAAATGCTGAAGAAGATTGGGATCGGGCTCGCGCTGGCAGCAGTCATCTTGGCTTATATTGTACAGAGAGTGTACTGAACAATGACTGTTGTGTGCGCGGTCTTTTTTATTGTAATGTCAATACCTTCTCTTGGCAGTCTATCGGCATGGTCAAACGGCTTCACCGAACACCTTTTATACCAGTCTTTTTGGTACAAATAATTCACCAGATTTAGGATTTCATTTAGAATATTTTTTAAGTGCTGATTACTTGTGACAGTGACAGTAGAGCCATTTCTTGCTTAGGAAAAAGGTAAAAGTGTGTTTTGTTTAGTTCTTACTGATGGCTACTGGTGCAGCTGTTACACAGATATTCAGTTGATCATACATTCAGGGCTTTACCATCAGTATGAGAGTCTGATCTGTCACTCTGCATCCTTTTAAATTGGAAGGTGATTTAGCTTGGTTTATTTCATTTCGTGAAACTGAGTGATGATCTGTGTTATACTTTGATTAAAGTGTGTACAACTTCTTTTCACAGTATTTATTTTTGAAAGTGAGACATGAACATATTTTCAGAAAATGAATGTCATTTGTGGTGTTTTAAAATGTTAACCTTATGTTTCATTGTTCAAGAAGTGCTTTGTGTTTAGAGTTTTTCCACAATAATTCATAGAATATTTGGCAGAGATGCCAGGCGAATTCTTACTGCTGGGATTCATTTATTATTGACACGCATTGTGTCACCACGCACACATTTTACAAGTAAGATGTAGTTGTTTGCTTCTAGCATACAAGGTTCCCTATATTCTCCAATAGGCCACCGTCACACAGGTCTAGAGAATGGTCAGAAACCCTCTGGCAACCACAGGCTGCAATAGAAAAATCCCCCACCAGTTGCCAAGTAGTTGCTGGCTGTTGCTGAGTGACATTGGTTGCAAAGAGGTATACAGTCCTGCACATCCTTGTAATTTCTTTGGTAACCGGCAAGCAGCCATTGTCACCTGTAGTTTCCATGGAAGATACCAGCTTGTCTCCAAACACACTCCTAACTGCTTGCCTAGCGGTAGTGAAACTGTAAAAGTTGCTCCTTTTAAACCTGTTGGTTAAAGGAATAAAGCACAGCTTTTACTTTGCCTCACCCTTTTTCCCACTTTCACTGCTGCTCAGCGACTAGATGGGGAGTGTTCCAGATATCAATCTAATGCCCGGATAAGCTATAGGTGACTAGCAATCTGCTAGCAACCAAAGCAAAGAGGTTTTTGGTGCAGCACCCTCTTTGATACACATTTTCCCAAGCGATCTGTAGTTTCCAGAGGGTTACCAATTGGTCTCTAGGCATGTGTGGCTGACTTGCAGTGGTATCTAGCTGATTTCCTGCCATGCCAGTCTAAATAACGAGAATGATTCCACCTCCATCATTGATTCATAGGGTTCATAATTCACATGTGGACAAAATTCAAATAGTTGGATAGCAGCAGAAATCTCAAGGGCACCGATATCATACTACTGCTGGATTTTACCAAAACTTGCTTGTGGTTTTTTGTTTTAGTTTTCCTCCCTTTCTATAACAGTGTAATTACCCTCCAATACAACTCTCTATAGTTAGATTTTTTGGGGGGGGTTGTTGTCCCAACCATCCAGAATTGTTAAATAAAGGATAAAATCCATTTGCCATGAGTAAAACTGCCAAAGTGTTGATTGATTGACTGAGTCATTGAATTATTGATTGCTCGGTTGTTGTCATGCATAGAGTTTCCCTGTGTTGCTCTCTAATGTCAGGCTGTTTGGACCTACAGCTGTCCCAGTGCAAGCTCTAAAAACCCCAGACAGTTAATAATGCATGCCCCAATTTATGTGGCGCTTCACTGGGACGTGTCTCCACCAGGATGTCTGTATTTGTGTGTGTGTGTGTGTGCACCCTGTGCATATTTATTTCTAGTCACTCACTTAGCTTGTTTATGGGCTTGTGTCAAAAGTTGTGTGTGTCAGAAAATGCCTCTGCTGTCTGATGTCTTGTCTGTAGGGTCGTCCTGTGCTTAATTTAGCAGAAAGTCAGCATGTGTGCGTCTCTGTTTGTGCGTGCGTGTGTGTGTGCGTGCGCATGCTTTAGAACTGACAGGACTCATCGCTCTCTTATTCAAAAAGCCCTCTTGTTAGATATACAACTGCTTGTAGCCTACATACACGCAGGCTTTGTATTATCTAAGTAAATGATGCATGTCACACATTTTGTAGACAAACAGATACAAGCATGCACTCAGACTTTTTCTTCCCTAGTTGATGCATATTGAATGCACGCACACACATACACTCACAGCATATTGCAGCTTTGTAGTATATAGGCAAATGATGCATGCCAGGCAAACTTGTGCACAAACACAAGCACCAAAGCTTTGTATTACCTGATCAAATGATGCATGTCGTACACACGGACGCACACACTACCTTTTGTATTATGTGATCAAATGATGCGTGTAGCTGTGAAGCTTGTTACATCCATCCAGCAGTGCCCTATATTATTCTGCAGCCATCCATACTGTGCGACAGTTCTTTTGATGCTTTGTAAGCACATTTCCTGCTTGTGTATGTCAGTAACACTGCATTGTTCTCCAATGAAATATGGATTCTACGACACCCTTTATGTTTAGGAGATCATCACTTACTGTGAAATATTGAGGCGGGAGCCATCCACAGAAGATCATTATTCACTTCGCATCATTCACTTCAGTCGTTTCTAATAAAAGCGGCGGTTTCTGAATTCTTGTCTTACAGTTGCAGCTGTTGTCAATTTGTCATCTGTGATGTCCTCTTGGTTTGAAACGGAGAAACTTTGGACGCAAGACAAATGCAAGGGAGGCTGAACATTAACACACTTTTCGGTGTCGTCTCTCATTTGTTTATCATCTCAGTTCATTGATCTAAATGCTGTTTGGCCAGCATAAGAAAATGTTTTCAGGGGTACATCAAACTAAGGTCTTCTAATCCAAAATAAAACAATTTAAGAGATCTAAGATTCTATATGATCACACTTTAAGTCTTTGTTCTAGAGCTTGACAGTGATTTACTACAGGAAAAGTTACAATTAATATGTAGACCGCAGGGGGAAGAAAGAAGAAAGACGTCTCTGCATTTTCAACTGTACAAGTGGTAGCATGTGGGAGGCCAGCATACGCTCACTGTTTTCATGCTGCTACACAGTATGTCATCCCTTTGCAGCCCAAATTGTTGAGTCTGATAGGAAAAAAGGTCCTATACTCACTATCTGTGTAATAATTGATACTCTACTGTGTGTGTGTGTGTGTGTATATGTGTGTATATACAGAGCTCTAGACTAACTTTTTGCCATGGGCGTACCGGTTAGGCGTTAGGCGCACACAAATTTTATAATAATTTATATAATATAATGTGTTTTTCTGGATACACTGTGCTTTTTCAGCATTCAAAGATTGATGACACCATGTCAGAGCACTGGCTATGAATTTCAGAAGGATCAGGCCTTAACTTAACAGAAAAGTTAGCAATAGTTCTTTTCCTATTACAGCTACATCCACTTCTGTCGTGCCTAGGCTGCTCACTAGGGCTGGGTATCATCACTGATTTCTATAATCCATTCGATTCCGGTTTTCAAAGTCCCGATTCGATTCAACTTAGCCAGAAGAGTCAGAAATATTATAATTCTGATCATTTATCAGTACTGACTTCATCAGAATTGTGAACATCACAGCAGATGCCTTTGTGTGAAAGTAACTAAGAATAAAACACAGAAAAACATGAAGGAGATTTTCCTGGTCTGGCTTTTTATAGCAGATAACCTTAAAAATATTCTACAATGTTCTGCATATAAAGTTTAAATTTCTTCAGTATTGAACAACAGAAAAAATAGGCTTTCTTGTCCGAGGTCATTTAAGTGAAAAAAAGAAAAGAAAAAGACAGCAGCCGACAGCGCTGTAAACAACGGTAGACTGGTGGGTAATAAGCGAATGAATAATACAGAAAACAGAGATTGGAGACGGGAAACTGTTCTTGAAGTACAGAGAGAGAGAGAGAGCTAGCTGTGCATGAAGTGTGATTTTAATAGTCGTGGAAGCAAAACAGCAAAATTCATGACGACATTGATCAAAGTGAAGCGCAGTTTGCTGCTTCTTTTGCTGCTGGCTCGGTGAATTTTGGTTGGAGAGAGACAAAACCTGCAGCTCAGAATCAGCGCAAAAAGACGTAATCGCAGCGCGGACCGGACGCATCAGGATCGCTAAGCTCCGACAGCGTGTCCGTCTACGGGCTGTCGGGTGAGAAAGCCGAGAAAGACAAAGCTGATTCTGATACGTCAGGTCCGCTCTGTGTTTACGTCTTTGTGTGGAATCCGTGTACCTGCTCTCATCTGCTGTTTGGTTGTTGTTGAAATAGTTTTGTGAGCTTTAATCTGAGAATCTGGCGTTTCTGGCAAAACACAGTTATATTTAAAAGTCGATTCAGGATTTAATGAATTGATATCGCTTTATTCAAGCTACTCTCCTCCCACTTCCACCTGCACTTTCAAGTGGACCACGGCCAATCAGAGAGGTCCCGCCCCTTACTATCTCTGATTGGTTTAGTCCACGATAGGGGCATAATGTGTCTGTTGTTGACCACAGGGAAGGTTGCAGATTTTTTTTTTTTTTTGCTACCCGAACATTTGGTCGCACAGGTGCAACCAAATGTTTTTTTTTAGTCGCACCACTGAAAAATTTGGTCGCACTCTAGACCCCTGATATATGTGTATGTATATATTAGGGGTGCAACGATACACAAAATTCACGGTTCGGTTCGGTTCGATACTTTGGTGTCACGGTTCGATATTTTTTCGATACAAAAAAAATGTTCATGCCTTTTTAATTTGTCATTTATTAAAATTATAAATATATATTTTAACTCAAAAGTACAGTTTTTAAATTTAACCCTAACCCTTGTGCGTGTTTTTTATTTTGACAGCGAATGCGCACCTGCGGACCACTTATGTGCAGCCCTGGTTATTTAGCTCGTCATATTGCAGCCACAGAAATTATTTTGTCCATGAAACCATAAAGCTGCACTTTCTTTTTGCCTTATAGTCTGATTTGTCATAACTTCTCCGTTTTGTGGTAAGCTTTTCTTTGGCTGTCACTTCTTCACCCTGACCTGTCTTATTTGGCTCAGCAGAACTAAAATATATATCCTGCTGCTTTTACACACGCACTCACATAAGCTCAGCGATTCTCTGCGCGATCAACCTCTCACATGTTTAAGCTTGCTGCGGGAGATTTCACTTGTCATGTTTGCATAGTAAGCTAACGATTAATAAGACGATGTCAGAGGAATTGGTGCACAAATTATCATCACTCACAGATCAGTGCTGTCGCTCTCTATACACAGTTCGCACGATTGCAAAGTGAAAGCAAAAAAACAAGCGCAAATTCAAACGCGAGTGGCTCACCGATGCCAATGACATAATTACCCAGCTACATTTCTGAAAGAATGCAAAAGCATTGACATATATTTTTCCTACAATAGCCCGACGGGCAGGGAAGAGATAGATTTTGGTAGCCCGACTGAAAAAATCGCTAGCCCCAGGACGTTGGGCTAGCGATATTGCAAGCCCTGTATCTGATTGAGGAATCACTCATCTTTGGAAAAGAGAGTTTATTACAGAGAAATGTCTCTTTCCAAAATAAAAGCTATATTATCCGCTTCTTCTGGGCTATATTCTCAGCAGCATAAGGAGAATCATGTGCTAACAGCTGTCTAAATGACTCGGCTAAAGTTAGTAGCATGCTTGTTGTTTTTGTCTTTGCACTAGGATGATGTCGGCGTAAATGTGCAGTCATATTCGTTGTGTTCCCACTAGTGCTTTCAGGTTAATCTCGTTGAAATGACCTTAACGCCACAACACGGCAAATCTCCGTTAACGAGCTACCGCCGATCGCTCCGTGCATGGGGCTAGACGGCCAACACGTTAACGAGCTAACTGCGCTAACACACTAGTTCCCACCCATGTAATTGAGCATTGCATGGCACATCCAACATACTGTTTTACTTTAGTCCATGACTCGCTTACCTTCAGGGTCATACGTCACATGACAACCAAAATAATTCCAAACGCCAGATCTGAATGAGGGTGGGGGAGGTGCATGTTGCAAGGAGAGCTTAACTTCTGTCTTGCTAGCTTGCCCTGTGCTCTTCCTTCTGACTATGCTGTCTGTGTTGAGCGCTCAGTGGATCTGCGCTTGACAGTGCAGCCTAGGCGGAGTAGTCGAACGCAGATTCACTGAGCGCTCAACACAGACAGCATCGTCAGAAGGCAAGTTGATAAAATAAATTACAAATGTTGTATTGTTCGATACATATGCGTACCGAACCGAAAGCACTGTATCGAACGGTTCAATATTGATACGAATATCGTTGCACCCCTAGTATATATGTGTGTGTGTATATATATGTATATATATAAAACGGGCAAACTGCGCTAACGCAGTAGTTCCCACCCATGTAATTGAGCATTGTGTGGCATATCCGACATACTGTTTTACATGTGTCCATGACGCGCTTATCTTCAGGGTCATACTTCACATGAAGACCAAAATAGTTCCAAAGGCCAGATCCGAATGAGGGTGGGGGAGGTTCATTTTGCCATGTTGCAACGAGCTTAGCTTCTGTCTTGCTAGCTTGCGCTGAGTGGATCTGCGCTCGACAGTGCAGTCACATATAGCATGTCCTGACCCCACAGTCAGGTGATGCTATATTATATTTAGATAGAAGCTAGCGAGCTAACTTCCTGCTAACTTCTAACTCCGTTAAATGTTATAAATTCCGTTTTCATGGATGCCTGGATGTTAAACTCAATTGTTACACCTGGTAGAGGAGAACGCTGATCATATTATGAAAGACTTTAGACAGTTTTTCAACTCTGTGATGCCATAGTGATCGTTTGATATATGGACCTGCAGCGGAGTTTAGGCCCAGACACGGCTAGTGACGTCAGACTTAACGACCGGATTGTTTTCTGTATGAATATGTCATCTGTCACATGGTTCTGGGGACATTTTGGCCCATTCTTCTTTACTTCTTTGCTCTGCACAGCATTTCAGGCTGGAGTTTAACTGGACCACTCAGTATCTTTATCACTTCTACCTCTTCTTAAAGTCAATAAAGAGTTCTTTTACTGATGGCATGAAGTTGGCTTTAATGTTAGTTGTAAGGTCTCGAGGTTGTTACAGCTTCACCTTGATCACAAACTACGATCCAAGGAAATAGTAAGACGAGTGAAATAAAGACATAAAATTATCTATATAACATACAAACATACCTCGCTGGCTGACCCATGCTTTGAGGCAGAAATGAGCACTTTACAGATACTTTTAAGAAACAACTTTCTCTGAATTAAATTGGCTTCTCTTGCTTCAACTTGCCATGCTCACACATCAACATGGGCGTGCATCTCCCTCAGGTGCACCAGTGGAACCAACATGCAGTACAATAGTTCCTACATGAGAATTTTCACAATAAATGACCTAATGGCATATAAAATATGCATAGTGCAAAACAAAATACATTAACTGAAAGTAGGGCAGTAAAAATCTTGATTCTGTTCTGTTTAAGCTATTCTGTTGCTGCTATGCTTGGGATAAGGTTTTGCATGTGAATAAATGGCTTCACATTTGACTAGAATACTTTGGCATACATTGAAGTTCATTGAAGAATGCAAAGTGCCCAGGTCGTATCATCACCACTCCACCACCATGCTTCACAGTTGGTGTGAGCTGCTTGTGCTGATGTGCTGTGTTTGGTTTTTGCCTAAGGTGTTGCAGTGCATTGTTGCCAAACATCTGTAGTTTGTTCTGTCCAAAATAAAGCCTTGTGGTTTGTTCAGAGTCAACTTTGCACATTTAAGCTGTGCAGCCATGTTTTGTTTTGTTTTTTAGAGAGAAGAAGCATGGCAACCCTTCCAAATAAACAGTGCTTGAATCATCTTCTAGTTATGCCGCCACAAACTTTAACATTTAACATGCTAACTGTGGCCCATAGGGTGTGAGATGTATTTATGGTATTTTTGTTGTTTCCAAGCCTTGCATGGACTGTTGTTGGGGTGAATATGCTCAGAAATTCACTCCTGGTAAGATTGTAGAATTTTATTTAGGCGTACCTGAAAGCTCCAGACCAGCAAACTGCAAAAACATCTGATTTTATAGATGTGCTCACACTTACTGATGATCAGTTAAATCAAGTGCATTTGATTTGAGTGTACCTGGCAGCTACTTGCCCTTTCAATTCCTAAAAGTCCATCCATCCATTCTCTTCCAGCAGGGGGCTTGAGCCTATCCCAACAGAGTACACACTGTGGCAGGGCTTGCACAGAGAGACACACAACCACTCACACTCATACCTATGGTCCGTTTAGAAGCACCAATTAACCTAACTCCACTAACTTCATATATTTGGACTGTGGGAGGAAGCCAGAGTGAACATCCAAACTTCACATGGAAAGATGTTGGCGTTAAACTCAAGACCTTCTTGCTTTCAGGTAACGGTTCTAACAGCCACACAACAATGCTGCCCAGAACTCGTTCAAATTACTGTACATACCATGTGACACAAGAATCGGATGAATTCTAATTAGAAGTTAATAAAAATGAAACACATGCACCAAGAATGTAGAATGTAAATCATTTTTAAAATCATTTTGAATGCTTAATCACTGCACAGCCCCCTGGTTACTATGCTTCTCTCTCTCATTGCTGTTGTTGTTGCCTCCGTTTGACCTTTCTCTCGTTTCCTAATGTTCGTGTTGCCCCCTCTTTCCCTTTCTCTCGCTCCCTCTATCTAGGTGTGTTTCCACATTCCTGCATCTCTGGCCAATTAAACAGCCACACTTGAGATTCATCAGCTCATCAAGACTTAGCAGTATTTAACCCCTGGCTCTCTTTATCGTTTCCTACTGGATTGTTCAGGTCTGCACTACACCACACTACACCACACCACACCACACCACACCTGTAACTATAAAGTTATCGTCTTCTTCTCCTTGTGCTCTTTTTGACCTCTAAGCTATCCATTTTTCCATCTCAATTTCTTCTTCTCCTCCAGCCACCAGTTCTGCCTCACCCCACCATCCACCTTCTACTCTCACTGGATAAAACCTGCCCTCTCCGCTGTCCACTTTGCTCTCGGCTAACTGTACCAGCCACACCTCTGTTCTCCAGTCTCCGCTCACCTGCCCCCACCTGCTTCCTCTCTCCCAGGGCTAAAATTCTAAGTAAAATCAATACTCCAAAAGCCTTGTTGCAAATGTGAATTTTTTACCCTCTGAGTTCTGCTATTCCATCCAAGCTCTTTTCTTTGACTGGATCTGTGTGTCCTGAGCGCCCATGATCCGGTAACTCTAATAGTGCTGTAGAATGACATGCACTAGCTAGTCTTCTCTTCTGGCTTTCCAGGTACCCTTTCCACTGAGCTGATCAAAAGTTCGTAAGAATACAATTAATTTCAGATTAAACTTCAATTTCACAGAAGATGAGTTCTGTTTAAATAAATGCATGTCAAAATTAGACTATATACACTTTGATAGCAATAACTAGTGTGAATTGTTGGTTAATACAGAGGGTCTTGACATCAGCCACCGGCTGACGGAGATTCTTATTAGCCACAATCTCAGGCAATGACCTTTTCATTCTCATCTAATGAAGTAAATTTCTCACCATTTTTCTGCATCCATCTCTAGGATTATGTATGCAGTAGCCTCTGCTCGAGCTTATCTGAATGTAAATGATTCTTTTGATTAATGGATATTTCGACTGTTTCAATTTTCAATACATGAAAGCAAACAAATACAATTTAGAAAGCAAGGTTTTTGCTTTTTTTAGACTTTACCTGATACCACTCTTGTTAATGTTTGTTCCGCTTTCCTGCAGGAAAGCAGTCATTAAAGTACGGAGAATGAAAAAACCTGACATAAATCCCATGTTGATATATGTCAGGTTAAGCCCAATTTAGCACAGTCAATTTACCATGCTGTCATTCAGCATGCTTCACAACGGTTTCATTAAAAGTATCATTTTCTCTCCCCGTGTGTTTTAGCTCAGAATTTTAACCAGCATCTTTCCTCCATGCCAGTCAAAGCTGCAGCAGCGAGATTACACGGACAACAGCGCTGAAGGTGCAAATAAAATATTTACACCATCAAAGCCTTTCACGCACCATTTATTACAGCGCTGATTCTAATTGACGCAGGATGACGAGCCCACAAAAAGAAATATGAAAATACTGCGATTTGTGAGCGCTTGCGTGTGTGTCTGGAGGGAGGGTGGTCTACTTGGCCCCGGGGCAGATACACAGTAAGAGCAGTGATTGACATTACCTTACAACTGAGGCCTGGCTGAAACAATATCCGCTAATGTGCGTGCAGCGCTGCACTAATTTCCAGCTGCCGCCGTGACCTTCTTTGGAAACAAGGTTGGAAAAATCCTTCTTTTCCTCACCACCTTCCAAATTTTGCGCACATTTCTGCACGCACTGCATGCACCGACATCGTAAACGCATGTTGTAAAGAAGCACACTGAAGCCATATCAGACTTGAGCTACAGGGAATTAAACCAGTACTCCGGCTATTAATTGAGTAAGGACAAGGACGGATTGTGATAATGAATGGAAATATTTGCACTGATGGATAGTTCACCTAAAACTGGCTTAATTTGCTCCAACTAGACCCAAGTGCAATTGTTGAGTGTGAATGAAAGCCCACATGGGTGTAACCAATTAATTTTTGCAATTTTGGTGACCAACTTGCTTTGTTGCTTTGTCTTCTTCACCTCCCACCCTACCCCTTCTTTCTGTCACACTCTGCCTTTCCATATAGGCTGAGTGCTTAAGCACCTTAGTGCCTTCTGGAACAGAGGGGAAACTGTCTTGGCAAGCATATCCATTCCTAATCATATATATGTGTGTGTACATGGGTCCTCATGCCAGCTCCGTCCAAGCATTTAGTTTGGTGGCCCTTGTGCCTGCATTCAGTGATTGTGGCGTTTTTATCTGCACTCACGCACAGACGCAGACTTGCACACACACCCCATTGTCGCTGCAAAGCAAACTGGGAATTCACAGCCTGGCGTGTGAGCGAGAGATTGGCTCTATTGAGCGTCTTGGTGGTTTGCCAGTTCTGATTCAGTGTGTTTCTTTGTGTGTCTCTGGTTTTGTGTCTTCGTGTTTGATGGACCTACATACATCTTTGACTTTGAACGGTTAAGGGTGTTTGTAATCACCAGTGGGACGGGAGACCAAAGTCAATATTTTAGCTCCACACTTTCATTGTTCTTGAAAGCACTTTAATAAGCACACAGAGACACGGCAGCGCCGCAGTATTACTTGGTGTTAAAAGCTGTTATTAGTTTGGAGACTGTTTTAATGTCCCTAAACATGCCAAGTGTGTGCTGTTTGCACAACAGGAAGTGGATAAAATCATTTAGTTTATCTGTCTGAAACTAAAAAAAAAAGAGAAGATTTTTGTTAAGTCATCGTGAACTTGTCTGCATAGTCGTGAAATCTTGTCGATGAAATAAAATCTCTCCACACAAAAGCCCTGTCAAAATGAAGTCTATTTAGGAGTTCATGATGTCATTTATGTTCAACTTGTTCCAGCTTCTGGATACTTAATGAAAAGCTTCTCATTGAACTGCTGGACTGCTCATAGCTGCTTTTTTTTTTCTTCTTCTTCTGAGAGAGAGAGCACTTCACTCAGGTAAGTTTGCTCAGATAAGAGCTACGCTGTAGATCTTGGCAAGCTTACAACTCACTTTTACCGTGGGAAGGGTCAAAAAAGTAACTCCGAGAAACTTTGCTAATTGCGGTAATGTGCCACATTTAGCAGGTTTTAGTTTAATGAACCGTCTGAGTTGAATACTTTTCATCAAACAGCAGGAACGTGCATAATATCTTTTTAAACAGGAATTTGAAAAAAGAAAAAAACAGAAGAGAAAAACAGAGAGATCACCTTGAGGTCTCGTGGCTGTTTTCCTCTTGCTAATGTTTGATTAGAGTACTTCACTTGGCTTCCAAGAAACTTTTAATGATGTTGTCATGGAAATAACTGTACATTGCCTGAGACTCCTGAGGGCTGGTTTGTTGCCATGGTGAAATGTTCCTGCGGCGTTGTCCGCGCATGAAACAATGCTCATTTACATAACTACATTGTTAATGTTTATTGGCAATATTCTCACATGTGTGAAAGAAGAATGCTGAATTAAGGGTGTTTTTTAAGAGTAGAGATATGTAGATATATCATATCTGCTAAGCCAGTGGTTCCCAAACTTTTTTTGCTGGGCCCCCCTTTGTTTTACAAGAAAAATGTCACGCCCCCCCTTGCACTCACACATCCTCCATCCATGCACACCCACATTTAGTAGATAGATAGATATAATTTTATTTCGAACATGCAAATATAATTGAAATAACAACAGAAAAAATTTTTTAAAAATCATCAAGTTTTCATGTATATATCTATGTCTACAGAACGCGTGTGCTCGAAAAGGAGTAGGATGAAGTTTACACTTTTCTTGCTCCTACCCCCTTATTTCAAATTTCATTGCTTACAAATCCATATCCAGGATTCAACATTATTTGATCATATATGGTTAACTATGTACAAGTCTAACACATTGAACATACACAAATAAAACCATTTTCAGCACGTAAACCAGAACAACAACAAACTACATTTTTACATAAACGAATCACTCTGTCTATAACAGCTGCTTAACCTCTGAGCTTATTTTCTATCTATGTGACAAACACCTTAATGAACACTTAAGGTTGGGTTACTCAGACCTTGATCTATAAAAAATGAGGACACAATGAGACAACTCAGTCACTGAGAGGAAGATTTCATATATTCATACAATTTATTATTTTTGAACAATCGTGTGAACTTTTGTATTGATGTACTTGTCTTGATTTCATCTGTAGAGGTGTTCCACACACTAACTCCTCTGACATTGTACATTTGTCCTTACTACTGGCTTGCTGAACATAAGGATCCCTCTCAGGTCATGAGTATTTGGTCTTATTTGGAACAAGTTCTGAATGTAGTGGGGCAAAGATTTATTCGCTGCTTTGTACATTGTTTGCGCAGTTCTGAGGTCAACCAAATCTTTAAATTTGAGAATATTTAATTTGATAAAAAGTGGATTTGATGGTTCTCTTGAAGTAGCTTTATTTATCATCCTTATTGCTCTTTTTTTGCAGAATGTAAACAATTAAGCAAATACAAGTAATCTGCAATAAATTACAGGTGGTAATAAAATAAACTACTAACTCTTTTACGCTACGTCCACACCTACACGGGTATTTTTGAAAACGCAGCTGTTTCTATGAGTTTGGACCTTTCGTTCACACGTAAACAGCGTTTCGAATCACCGAAAACGGAGATTGTTTTAAAACTCAGTTTTTGCGTTTACGTGTGGACGAGGAATACAGTTCGTCACGCAACATCAAAGGTATGCACCTTTATTTACGTCACGCTGTGCGCCATGTTATTGTTTACATGAGATGAATTGCAGAATGGCAGATAGAGACAAAATACTGTTAATCTGACTATCTTCAGGTTTTACATGCTTACATATACATATGCAGTTCCTGTCCCTCCATTTAGAAAGGCAGAGGCGTCACGGTGTAATTATTTTACATGTAGTTGTTTTTTTTCTGTGTAATAATATTCAACATTGCTATCAATACATTTTTCAAAAATGCCTCTCTGTGCAAAATGGGTTTAAAAACATAAACAGCTGTAGGATACTGTTTGTCCATGATTTGAACTGGGGGAACAAATCGTGGCAGGATCAGACTGATATTATTTGTATCCCACTGTAACTTTACTGTATAAAGAGCTAACATCTCCAAAATGTCAGGAGTAGTTAGTCATTACAACAAGTGTTTGTGAACTAAAAATCAAGAATGTGGGATACTGTTTGTCAGTGATTTGAAGAGCCCAGCGCTGCTCCCGACGCAGGGAAAACTAATTCTGTTGCAGAGACCTACCTTGGCACTTGTGCAGGTGAAGTCAAAAGGAAGATATGCTTCACCATATTTTCTAGTCTTTGGCTTAAAATGAAGTTGGTTTGGAAACATATTCAGCGATGCTTCATCTCTTGCGTTTCTGTGGGCGCCCCGTGCTAGCAGTGTCCAAGCGTTTTGGTTTTTTTCCCCCCCTTTTCATACCGCGCCCCCCCAGGGGGCGGGCCCCACACTTTGGGCAGGTCTGTGCTAAGCGATCATGAAGATGGCTTTACCTGAATAAGTGTACATATTAGTCTATTTACTGCTGTTTCAACTTGCATAGTGGACAAAGTGTCAGAACAAATATTGGTGAGGTCAAGAACTCAGCCCAGTCTGACCAATTAAATTTACATGAAATTGAATTATATTTACATGAAGAAATTAAACTCTTCTCAAACCGATTGGAAAAAGAAAATTTACTTGAATAAACCAATACCAGAAAAAAAACTTATACACTGTAGATCGATATAAAGGTCCAGAGATCCAGCCATGGTGGGTTTCTCCACACATCCTCCAGGCTATGACTCAAGTGGTCACTGTAGAACAGGCTGCATGCTTTCACCCTCACTGACAGACCAGAAACTTTCTCCGCATTTCTGTGTGAAACATCCCTTCAGGCCGCTCTAAACGCAAAGTCTTTTATCACTCTCGGCTCTGTATCAAGTCAATCTGTCAGGGTATCTGGGTCTGAGTGACCCAGGGACCCTGACCAGTAATGAACTTGTATTATAATATATGTATTTTTGTTATTGCTGTCCCTCGTTCTCCCTGCTTGTAGATATATGTGTGTGGATGCAGGTGTGCTGTAAGCACTCGTTTACAGGCATCTTCAGGCCTGGTGGGTGTGGCCCTGGGAGGTGATTGGCCACACCTGAAGACCGTGACACACCTGCAGCTGATCAGGCCTTGTCGGAGGAGGTACTTGAGAGTGTGGTGGAGCTCTCTCCGACGCTGGATCATTGCGTGGCTTCACGTTAGTCTCTCGACCAGTTCCTAGTTTAAGTCTGCTGCATTATTGTGTGTCTGACTGCTGCTTCTCTCTTATGTCCCCAGGAGTAGCGGGGAGACGAGAGGACAGCGAGCACGGGGTGCTCATCACGGAGAAGCGGAGACAGGAGTATTAGCACTGGGAAGAGGACACGTCACAGGAGTCGGTAGAGCACGGGGATTTATTGTCATGTTTTTCCATCACTGTAAATAAACGCACTGCTAAGCACACAGAGCTCCACGCCTGGGTCCTCCTTCCCTACACCCCCACAGTTTGCCCTGCCAAGCCGTGAAACAATCTGAGCGGAGATCAGTTCAGGCTCAGAAGCTCCACCCACCCGCTGGTGAAAACTTTTGTTTGCATGAGGCAGCCAATGAGAAGTAGAAAAACTGCCTAAATAAAGAAGGGACAGGAGCTAAAAAATGTTTCCCCACACAGATGAACTGAGAGCAATAACCATCATCCAGCAAAAGGTGAATAAGGATACTGAAAACTACTCTGGTATATTAAAAATAACTACAATAGGGCAGCCTCTCTCTTCTGCCTTACTTTTTAAAATTATATATCATCCCCCTTTTCACCTCATTAGGTTTTTTTTTTGCTTTTCTCCCTCTGTCATATCTCTCACTCATCTCTGCTTCCCACTGTTGCCAAATGGTTGCTACTAGGTTGTGTAGGGCGTTCGTAGTTCAGGGCGATCGTAGTTCAGGGCGATCGTGGCTCAAGAGTTGGCAGTTTGTCTTGTAATTGGAAGGTTGCCGGTTCGAGCCCCGGGTTAGACAGTCTCGATCGTTGTGTCTTTGGGCAAGACACTTCACCTACCGCCTACTGGTGATGGCCAGAGGGGCCAATGGCGCAATATGGCAGCCTCGCTTCTGTCAGTCTGCCCCAGGGCAGCTGTGGCTACAACTTTAGCTTGCCAGTGTGTGAATGTGAGAGTGAATGAATAGTGGAATTGTGAAGCCCTTTGAGGGTCTCGAAAAGCGCTATATAAATGCAGTCCATTATTATTGTGCTTTTTGGGATTGTTGTAGGGTCTTTGCCTTAGAATATAAATATAAGGCACATTGATGCAACTGTTATTGTGAATTGGCACTGTACCGATACAATAGAACTGAACTGATGTTATGGACATTCACTGGTGAAAAAAGTAGGTAAACTCACCTGTCCTCCATTCCCCATTCGGTGCACATATAGCAGAAGACAAACTCAAATCATATCCAAACATATTCATACATCTAAAGGACTTTCACTGATAAAAGGGAGTTGTTATTTAATAGGCACCTCTTCACCTCATAGTGCGAGTGTCTGGGTTGAGGGAGAAGAGCACTGACAGGTTGAAAATGACTTAATATCACAGCTAATTACATGCATGTGCAAGGCTTTCATGCCATATTTTGAAGTTATTTTTTTCTTTCTGAGCTGAACATAGCTTTTGCTGACAGTTTGCAAGGCAGGCGGTCTGCAAAACAACAATCACACATACGGAGTTGAGAAGTCATTCGCAGGGCAGCCTCGCAGCAAGAGGAGTCAGAACTACAAAATGAACAGAAAAGGAAAAACAATAATGGCATTCAAGTTCCCTGAAGACATTTTCGTCACATTTTCCTGTCATGTGGGTGTGGGGGTGGGGGTTCACCTTTTGCTCTTTTTCTCTCTTTATCACTCTTCTTTCTCTTTTGTTCATTTCCTCCTCATGTTTCGTCCTCTCCTCCCTGCTCTTTTCATTTTCTCTTCTTTTTCCTAGCCACCCTCCTCCTGTCGTTGACAGCTCCAGTTAATTTAATGTCAGCTCTGCCAGGCTCGCCTCAGCGCTGTGAAACAGATCTGAGCGCAGGAAAGTGCGAGAGTGGAAGAAAAAACAGAGGCGAAAGGGGAGCAGGAAAATAAGAGATAAAAACTACTTCAAAACTTAAACTTACCAATAAATAGATAATGACGATCAAATAAAGAAGTCGTACTGTCAGAGCTGATACATGGGAGTTTGCCTTCCCACAATCCTTTGCCTCTTGCACGGGAGGCAATTACAATTTCACAGGTTGAAAATTAAAATTCCCTGTAGTGTGTGTTTGCGTGTGTGTGTGTATTCCATGAGATAGAGCAGGCTGTCAAAGTGATTTCAAGCTGTTTAAAGCCTAAGCTCGCAAAAAGGATCCTCGTGCAGCAAAGGGAGGAAAAGAATCTAAATCTCCTCTCCCCTCCTTTTTAAAAAAAAAACTAATTCCTTGAATATTAATTGCCTGGCTGGGTCTTGACGATCAGCTTATTTGTTTGTGATGAGGCTGCAAAAGAAAAGTACTCATAATCCCTGTCTCTTTCTCTCTCTCTCTCGCTTCTCATGCTGTCTACTGCTTGCATTAATCTTTGCGCTCTCCAAATCTTTTTCTTTTTCCTCATATTTTTTTTTTTACCCTTTCTCCATCTTCCTCTTTCTTGGAACATGTTAGTTATTTGTATAATATTTTGCTCCTTAGATAAAACTATAAGCATTTTAGAGTTGGTGTCATCGGATATTGAAGTTCTAATATCTAATTTCTGGTCCTGCTTTATTTACATCCCTGAAGATTTATGGCCCATGTCAGGTTTCATTTTCAAGCCCCAGCGTGTGGCGTGATTTATTCCCATTATAATAGTATCTCCACTTTCCAGTCCCTCTCTCTGATTCCTTACAGCATTCTGTGCAGGCTACATGAGCTATATAATCTCTCTGAGTGTCTGTATCAGTCATCAGTGTTTATGGGTTATCACCCTTTATTCATCCAAGAAAGTCAATGGAGCACACTTGTTTTCATTACAGCAGCACCCTGGCAAATGTTAATACCTGGGAACAACTAACTGCAGCTGCATACACCCGGTGTTCTCTCAGCTGCTCTGCTGGGCCTGAAGTCTAGATTCCTTGCTCAAGGGCACTGTGGCTGGGAAAGAAGGAAGGAAGAAACCCCTACAGGAATATTTAGCTTGATTTATGTGTGAGCTCTTTGATTGAATAGGAACCACTCCAGGAATTTAAAAGGTATGAGGTCAGCACTCGGTAAAGCAATACTTGAGTTGATCATGATTTCATGAAAAAAACAGCAATCAGACATAAATGGTTTTGTCACACTCAAGTAAAAATATGATGAAAGAATTGCATTGATTTTTTTTTTTTGCATTCAGCGACTGATCGGAAGCAGTTGCTGTAACCAAACCTCCGGGCGACCAACCCTTTGAATGCAGGGCAACTGCACAGGTCGCCTGGTGGGAGGCAACCTGTCTCCAAATAATCACAATCACTGATTGATTGCAATCCTTCTCAGACAGAATGGTGAAGCAAATAATTTCTGTCTAATGTATAGATGGAGACAGACTGGCAACATGTTGCAGTCACTCAGTCAGAGTAACTCAGCACAACTCCTCTGCAATGAGACTCTTTCCATTAGGTCACTTAAGAGGTTGCTGAGTGGTTGCATCCTGGTTATAGTGCCTATATAAAAGCATGAATACTGGGCATCTTGAATCAACTGATCAGCTTTAACTAAGTCACTATTTCTGGAGGAATCTTTAAGTTTCTGCTTCAGATCTTGTAGGTTTTGGCCAGACTCTGTAAGTTTTTAGTGAATATCTGCGTATGTTGACAGCAGGATATTTGTGATTTTGCAGACTAATCACAGTTAATCACTGTATCATCACAAACAGATTGTGTGTAATTGCAAACTGGACACCAATGAGTTACAAACTGATAGCAAACTGATTAAATGTTATTGCCGTCTTGATGCACCAAAGTCGCTTTGAAGACAGCAACTAATTGAGCGGTTGAGGACCAGGTCTCCGTCTTCAAACCAACAATTTCAAAGGCAACAGAATCACAACTTCATTGCAAACGATGCCTTTTTTACTTTTACGCATCGTTTTCTCCCCGGTTTGTCCTCATATCCAAACTGAGACGGTGTTTTCACTCAACAAAAACGCAGTGTTTTGAAAACGCTCTTGAAAACGTTTGAAAACGGTGCTTTCGCGTCGCAGTGTGGACAGCGAAAACGGAGACTTTTTCAAAGCAATGACACATTTTAGTCATGTGATGCAGTCAAGTGACCAATTAAACTAAGATAGCAGAGGGCATTATACAGCAGTTGTTTTGTTTGCTCTCAATTTTGACATCCCTGTCAAAGATTAATAGTTTGTACATGCTTCAGATAGCTTTTCTTCAAATTCTTTAATTCTCACTCGCCTTTGCAACTTTGTACCTTTGTGTTACTCGCAGCAACAACTCCACCTCATTGTTAGTCCATTTAAAAAACCTCGGTGCTTTTCCTCGACATTTGCCGCGACGTTTCAAAGAGCCGGAAAGTAAATAAACAGCAGGCAGAAATGAGGCAGGTCGAATCGTCTTGTTTCACGCAAGATCATAGAGTTTGAAGCATCTTTTTAAGTGACTTAGATAAATTTTGTCATCCATAGCGATAAACAGCACATGGATGTGTGTGATAGCTTTTCTGTGTATGTGCAGAGGTCCAGACAAACCACAAACTCAAACTAATTCACTTCCTCTTCTCCTGGCCTCCGGCTGTTTGCTGCTGCCTCTGCACATGCACTGAACTATCTGACTCTAACTGCAAAGTTTACTCTGAAATTAAGTTTCAGCTTGAACAGATGTGTTATTGTGCACTGACGTGAATTTCCATTTTCACTTTATACACATCCATACCACCTCTTTCACTTCACATTGTAGCTGAATGCAAAGAACACATTCTAGCAGCCCAGGGTGCAACTGTAGGGCAGGATTCACACTTTGTCACTGTTGTGGAGATAAGACGAGCCAGACCTGTTACAAAGCGAACAGGTTTTCTCTCTGCAGGGGCAGATAGAAATCCCAGAGCAGCTGGGAGCAGAGTGATTACAGGCTGCTTTGAGCAGCAAGCAGAAATTACTGTGGCTCCTCTCCACTCACATACTCTTTTCGTTTTATGTAGACTTGGGACTTGAGCAAGGTTGACTAGGTCACACCTTTTGGCAGAGCTCTGCTCATTCATTTTCAACTACATTTATTTAGCTGTACTCAAGATCTAAAACAGTTTAAGTCCTCTTCTCTAGCCTGTAGGGCTTTTTTAGCAGAGTGGATGTTACACCGGTGGATTTAGGAAGGGCCTTTTGAAGGACATTCTCAAAAACCAGCTGCACTGAGATGAAAAGACAAACTTTTTTCTCTTTCCTTTTCTTTTTTTAGAGTTCAGCACCAGACACAAAATCTGTAGCACAAACTTTTTGACTTTGGAAAATTAATGATGGTGACTCGGTTTCCCCTTCTTAGTTTACCATTTAAATAAACTCACACCTCCTCTTGATTTTGTTGATTGTGTTTTCTTGTGCGGTTCTAATAACTCTCTCTCATGAAAAAGCTCGCAGTATGATTGTCAACTGATCATTTATTTACATTTTTCCATCTGCTGCACCAGCCTCGCTCATGGGACTGCAATGTAGTTATTGCTTTCAGATGCATTAGTAAGCAAATCAGATTTTTTCTTTTTCAGGTCTCGGTGCAACATTTTTTTAATAGCTAAAACATTAGCAGGAACATGATTTTAAACCCTGGTGTAGCTTCCAGAGGAAACTGAAAGACTATTGAATAGTATAACATGCTGACTTATTACTTAGGAAATTGCAGTGCTTGTGGTGAATGACTTCTTGCAGGGTGTTAATGTAAAAACCCAGCAGAGCAGGGCTCACACTTTGCAAAAGACAACCTTATGGAAAACATATTTTACTCAGCATGGGATGATGCAAAACAGGTCCTCTCCCTCCCCCCCCCCTCCCTGTCCCTCACCATAGTTGATTAATATTGCTAAATATTAATATAATATTAGATGCTGCTCGATTAATAATGCCAAATCTTGCTGACCTGTGCTTTTTGATTTTATGCTCCCTGCACTACATGGCTTTGTGTATATGCACGTGTGTGTGTGTGTGTGTGTGTGTGTGTGTGTGTGTGTGTGTGTGTGTGTGTGTGTGTGTGTTCAGTGGTGTTGAAGGCATTAAAGTGTGAACGCATTTCGAAATTGCTCTTAAATTGCCCACGGGACAGGTTTGGTGAATATATGCCTTACAGAGCTGATGGAAGGAGGACTACTCATCCATGGTGGAAACACTTGCGTAGGTAAACATAAAATGATTTTTTATGTATAGATATACACAGACATACTCTGCTTTCCCCACCATTCCAGCCACACTGATCAGTCTCTTCTGATCCTCCTCCTTACCCTCTTCTTTTTGATGCTTATAACTTGCTTCTTCTTTCCCCTCCTCCTTTCTTTCTCCCATTGCTGTGAAAGACGAGAACCTGATTTCTTCCACTAACTCCCCCCCCCCCCCCCCCCTCTTTATCAGTCTCCCTACCCAGTCAGGTTTAATCCTGTTAGTTATGGTGGATATATGGGGTCCTGCTCACTCTGACTATTCCAGTGAGACATTCCCCAAAGAGCAACCGTAGAGATTCAGTTGCACACTCAGTTTAGAACTACTTCTGTAGGGAAAAGTGTTCACGCAGATGGATTCGCCTGCTTTTACCAGAAAGTGTTTTAAATAAGGAATTACTGAAGTGATAATGTAGCAATTTAAAAAATATATATACACATTATATAGTACAGATTTTGGAGTGTATGTGGCAACTCTTGGTGTTTACTTTTATGCATGGAATGCCTGAAAACCATGAAAATTTGCACAGTCTCGCATTATCCTGAAATTACTTTAAAGTTGCAGTATGTAAAATCTCACCAGTAGATGTCAGTAGACTGCGGATTCTAGTCAACTGAATATTTTTCGTAAGTTTGAAATCATAGCTATGGTGGCCACTGTAGCACGAACAGAATTAGAGCTCAAAAGCATAAAATTTACACTTTAACCCATAATGGCTGTGGCCAGCCAGCTTGTTTCTACTACTGTAAAAAAGAACCCCCTATCCCCACCCCGCAAAAAAACAAAACAAAAACCAAAACAAAAGATTGTATGTTTTAAGATATTTGACTAATATAAACACTCCGAATTTTTTCATTGATTTGTTAAATATTTGGCAGCGCCCTCAAAACGCTGGCCGCTATTCATCTGTAGTCAGCGTAGGCTGTCTGTGCGCTCTTTACCTCAGCTGTCAATATGCCAGGTGAGAACTGCTGTCTGTTAACCCTTTAAGACCTACCATAGAACCAAGGCCGCTAGAGCTTACTTTATATTTTTACATGCTGTAGTGCCATTTTTGGGAGCATTTCAAGTTGCTATACATCAATACAACTGTTATAGCCCAAATTTTAATATGTATGCATTAAGTCCATAGTGACTACATAAATTGCAAAAAAGTGCAATAAACTACAAAAAAATTGAAAATCGCTTTCTACTTGGAGAAATTTAAGAGGTTTATCCCTCAAAACTTTAAATACAAAAAAGTTGCAAAAAATAGTTTACAACAACAGAAAATTTATTTTGAGTGTCTTCATAGTTTTATTTTTGAGATACACCAATTTTTATATACTGCAGAAAAAACAAAAAAACAATCCTATGATGCAAATTTGCAAAGACAACAGCATGTGCATCAAAATAAACTATTTCCAGCAGTGCAATTAGAGTTCTAAGCATCCCAGCAACTATTTAGAAAAGCATTAAGTCAAACATGACATGACTTATAAAAACACCAGTATAGGCTTTTAAGGCCTACAAGTAAAAAAAACTACATTTTCTGCGAAAATGACGTCACTTTCGGTTTCGGGCAGGTAATGGCGGACATGCGATCATTAGCGCTGTCGTCTGTTTCAATGTGGGAAGTGTTACGAACAGCTGATCGGATAGGCTAAGCGTGTTTCTGGAATATTATGTTTTTGTTCCTGCAAGCGCTTTTTATGCAATATTTGCAAAGCTATATGTGGAAGGAAACCGTGACCTAGGACAAGCTGATGGCATAAGATGTAAGTACAATTGCTCCGGTTTCATATGCAAAAAAAAATACTGTGCTAGCTTACGCAGTTCCGGTTCTACAGGGATTTAAAAATAGTTACACGAAATGGAGCGTGCCTGCTCTGACCGGCTTTAAAGGGTTAACTCTGGATGAGGCTGTAAAACTTTGTGAAAGAAGCCCAGTATGAGATGATAAGTGATAGTGACACTGAGGTTAGTTGTTGAGAATGTCCTGGACTTTTCTATCAGTAGCTTTTGTTAGCCTCTGTTAGGTTTTGTTAGCCTCTGTTAGCTGCTGTTAGCCTCTGTTAGCTGCTGTTAGCTGCTGTTAGCCTCTGTTAGCTGCTGTTGGCCGGTGTAAGTAAAACGTTCTTTAAAATGAATCTAACATTGTTGGACTTGGACAGTGAATTTGCTCTCATATGATGGTGTATTGGGAGAAAAGTGTGATTTCTTTTTTTTTTTTAAGGACACACAAAGCTATCATTAGCTGCCACAATTTTTGCTTAACAGCTGTTGTTGTTTAGCCAACAGCTGTCTGGAGATTGGGGGGGTCACACTTCTAATCTGCTGACAATAATATCAGGAATAAATAAACAACCACTCACCTGGAAGTGCAGGGCAGTTACGCCAGGCTGCTCTTTGTTGACTTTAGCTCTGCTTTCAATACGATACTCCCGGACAGACTAATAGTTAAACTGTTGGAAATTGGACTTCCTTCTACCACCTGCCGCTGGATCAGAGACTTCCTCTCAGACCGTGTACAGAGAGTTAGAGTGGGCCTCATCTTTCCTCAGCCCTCAGCCTCAACACCGGCTCTCCACAAGGCTGTGTACTGAGTCCCCTACTGTACACTCTGTACACACATGACTGTGTTATTTCCCACCCAGACAACACAGTCATCAAGTTTGCAGATGATACCACCGTGGTGGGGCTCATCTCAGGGGGAGATGAGACGGCATACAGAGCTGAAGTTCAGAGGCTGTCAGATTGGTGTGTAGATAACAACCTGGACCTCAATACCACCAAGACAAAAGAACTGGTAGTTGACTTCAGAAGGAGGAAGTCCGAGCTGCAGCCTGTCAGCATCAACGGGGAGTGCGTGGAAAGGGTCTCCAGTTTCAAGTTTCTGGGTCTGCACATAGACACAGACCTCCAATGGAGCTCTAACACCTCTGCGGTCTTAAAGAAGGCCCAACAGCATCTCCACTTTCTGAGAATCCTCAGAAAAATGGACCTGAAGAAGGAGCTGCCGACCGTCTTCTACCGCTGCTCCATTGCATCGGTGTGTGGTTCTCCAGCTGCACCACAGCACACAGAAAGGCACTCCAGAGGGTCATCAATATGGCCCAAAAAATCATTGGACATCCTCTTCCCTCCCTGAAGGACCTGTACAGCACTCGCTGTCTCAAGAGGGCACGCAGCATCCTACGGGACTGCACACACCCAGGACACGGGGTGTTTAAGCTGCTGCCGTCTGGCAGGAGGTTCAGGCTGCTGAGGTCCCGAACAAATAGACTCAAGGACAGCTTTTACAACAGGGCAATAGCCCTGATCAATGTAAATAGCTGACCTGACTGGCTACCTCCCTGGACTTTTTTTAGGGGGGAGGTAACAATGTTTAAAACAATAACAATAATAATATTTATATTTATAACAATAATAATTAATATGCAATAATAACAGTGTTAATACACATACACTTATTCTTTTTTATACTAAGTTAATATACTGTGTTGTGTTGTTTGTTGCGTTGTGATGTGTCATAATGTGTCATGTTGTGTTATATGTAGTGCCGACGTAGGACAGTTTTCCAATTTCATTGTACTAGTGTACTATGTATGACTGTGCAATGACAATAAAGAGTTATCTTATCTTATAAACATGTTTTCTTGCATTAAAGGCCTGAATTCAGTTCATGACAAATGAACAAACTCCATATGTTGAGTCTAAAGGTTCAGACAAGAATTGAAATTTGCCTCATTGGTACACAGATGCCTACAGGTTCTTTTCTCCTTTGCCTATTGTGTACTACGTATGTGGCTGGTCTCTAGCCACAAACATATAATATGATTAGGCAGAATGGCAATATCCATCTTGACCACTGTATTCAACATGGTAGAGTAACCACAATATCAGAGCCAGCTCCTGCGTATTTTTAATGGATTAAATCTAAGGTTATTAGAATGCATTATTTTGTTATAAAACATAATTAAACACTAATCAGTGTATATTTATAAGAATAATATTTGTTTTTCCAAGTAAATAAACTTAAAAATAATAGCCTGTATCTTCAATTCCAGTACTCCCCAGCAATTTCTTTTAAATGCTTGCAAATGAAATAATCACAAGATTACAGTTTCCTTCTTGCCAGTTTACATGATTTCACATGACCTTGTAAAGAACAATTCGGTGACTTCCCCCTGTTTTTTCTTAAGTATTGGTAGCTGGAGCAAAACACAGATGTGGACTGGAGACATTTTCATATTTTTCCGCTGAAATGCAAAGATGTGTCTTTTTTCTCTTAGATTACTACAGCATACCAAACCCATAACACTAGATTTTGTTTGTTTCATAACCCACTAACATTTCAGGGTGCACACAGTGATAGGACTGTGGACATGATTTAAAAATAACATTTTAAACAGCAGTGGAAAGCTTTTTACAATAAGAGACAGTGTTGGCCCGTACTTCTGTCAGCTCTCTGCAGCAGGTGATGAGAGACTCTTTGGGGTACAATAGCCTTTGGGAATATATTCTATGAAATAAATTCAGTTTACCTAGAAAATCCTTGTCTTATATTGCCACACTTACCCATACACTGATAAGTTGTTATATGCAACTGGTTATATGCAGGCAGTTATTAACTCAACACTTGAGGTTGTATTTACTACTTATGAAAAAGTGCACAAAAGAGCAGGTGTATTAGCAGAAGAGTGTCTTATTTTACAGAGCAGGCTATAATATTAGAAAAGAAAATAGAGAGTAGAAAGATAATTCTAGATAAATGTAACACAAGTCCTTCAGCCAAAGCAGCATGTGAGTGCGTGTGACTGAAAGTAAAAAAGCTCTACAGAATGAATTTTCGTGTGCTTCAAGTGATCAGCAAGAGTATAAAAACACTATATAAATAAATCTCTGTATAGCCATGAAGGGAGTTATACAAAATACCAAACGTGTAAGTAACTTTCCTATATCCATCTCTAATGGCTATAACTTTTTATTCCTTTAAGGTTAAAATGAAGGTATTTCTGTGATGTTTAAGACAACTTTAGTCATATTCTCTCAGCTGCAAAACCAGGCAGTCTGAGAGCAAGTAAAGAGCAAATAGAAAAATAGAATTCAAACTGGTAAGCAGGCATACTTGCAAATTTTTATAAGGGTCAACAAGTACGAGGCTTTGGAGCCCTTAGGATTTCTTCACTATATTAACACAGCGAGCAACAAAATTGGTTTAAAATTGCTTGCAGCAAGCTGGGGAAAAAGAGCAAGGAATTAAGCTGGTCTTAAAAATCTCTGTTTCTTATTATGGAGGGGCAAAACTTTCAGTCTACTAATACCCTCTCACTATGTGTGCATCAGCACTATTTACCATATTGATTTAAAAAGCGAACCACCTGCATGGACCTGAAAACCCAAGGTTGAACTTGAAGCTACCCCACTAAGCTCCAAGTATTACATCATGGCACAGGCCTGTGGTGGGGGAAAAAGGAAAGGCTGATCGGTTTTCTAAAAATAAACAAATTGTTACTTACAGAGCTGATCATTCATTAAACTATCAGCCTACAGCTGAGGAAAACAAAATGTTTTACTGACAATGAGAAAAAAAGCCAGTTGACGATGTCCCATTCCTCTGGAGATCATTTTTAAGTGTTGTCGTTTATCACCAGCACTTTGCATTTTTTTAGCACTTGGTTGAGATTTTGTCATGAACTGAGATCTGTACTACAAAACAGGTTTCTGGACTTTGTGAGGTAACTTTTATCATTTCACTCTGGTTCTACATTTACCAGGATACATCACCATGGTAACCTACACCCGAAACCCAATCTGCTCTGAAGAAGGCTAATTGAGATAACAGTCTAGCGTTCATGAAACAGCTGCTTACTGACCAACCAGTTCTGCTGAAATCTGTATCACCATTCCTAGAAGATCCTACTGAGCTCAGTGTGTTCCAGGAGTCTCTCTAGGGGTCTAGTTTCTAGATGCCATCTAAACCCTTTAGCCTTCCCTGATGAGCAACAATAATATTGTACAGACTGTCTTTTCCTGCTGGCCTCTTTTTAAAGTCATTTCATTGCTTTTTGGCATTTGACATAATCAACAAACAGACACCACTGAAGCTGCCCACTTAGCTGTTTGCCAGACCGTTCAACAAGCCCCATAATAATAAACAGAGTTGTCAAAAGTACAGACATTCTGCACTTAAGTAGAAGTAAAAATACTACTGTTGAAAATACTCCAGTAAAAGTTGAAGTACTAATTCAATTTCTTTACTCAAGTAAAAGCAAAAAAGTACAGGCTATGAAGTGTACTCAAAGTAAGAAAGTAAAAAGTAGCTCTTTGGGGGATCTTTCTATGTTTGTGCAAATCTAACTGAACCTTGTGCTTTATTAACATAATGATAAAATAATATCAGTAGATTTTTATAAGGAGCTCCAGTAGATTTTCTTAGTGTACAGGCTGTTATCAGCCGACCTGCTGCTGTGGATGTACACAACTGAAATCAACCAGATGTCAGCAGATGTTTAATGAGTTGTCCTGGCTGATTTCATCCTCTACACCAGCAGTCTCCAAATTTTTTTTGCGCCACGGAAAAATACAAAATAAAACTAGTACCGCTACTGAAAAATAGAAGAGTTATTCATAACACACGTGAAAAGACCCAGGAAAACAGAGTTAACGATAAAAACGATAACAAAATAACGCTGAAAAACGATAAAAACCCTGAAAACCACACATTTCATACCTGAGCCTCAACTCTCGTGACCCGGTACCAAACGACTCACGGACCAGTACCTGTCCGAGGCCCGGGGGTTGGGGACCGCTGCTCTACACTAACAGCACACCGTTTAGGTTTGACCTAATTTGACTGTTTATATTAACTTCATATGGCCACTGTGCATCAGTCACACACAGTAGAGCAAACTAACCTGTTTATCCTGCTTTAACCTGCAGAGGATTTTCATGCAACCTTTAAATAACACAGTTGGTCTACCTCGGTTTGTTTTGCACCATGTTTCACAATATAAAAAACGTAATGTCACGTGTTCAGACCCAATACCTGATATAAAGTTGCATGTAAGCTTCAAATTTGCAGTTTATCAAATCCCACTGAGCAGTCCTGACCTTTAAATCTAACCTCTCTTCTTCCTGTCCTGTCCTGTCTTTCTTATCTTTCTCCATCTCTGAGTGAAAATAGCTCTCTTTCTTTTCTCTGTTTCTTTTTGCCTGCATTGTGTGTTAATTTCCAATTTTAACTTGTACTAGAGTGATGGCAAGAGAAATGTGGCACGGACATGTATGGCTGCCAGTGGAGACGGGTCACTCGTGTTTACTGATGATGTGGCTGCTGATAGAAGGGATTTTGAAATGTGCATGGCTGTTCTCTCTGCTCAGATTTAGAGAAATGCTGCAAAAATGACCCGATGAGGGTTCACAGTGCTATCGGAAAATGACCCAAAAGCTCACTGCCAAAAAGTTTTTCAAGGCAGTGAAATGGGATATTCTGTGATGGCCAAATTCACTGACCCGAGGTGAAAGTCTCTACTCTTTAATTACATCTTGATTATTTGATGTAAAATAAATCAATCAAGTGTAGAGAGCTAATCTTGCTAAACAAAAGAAAACAAAACAAAATATGTCTTTGTCCAAATACTTATGAACCTGACTATATACAACATGCCAGTACATTTAAGAGCTGAAGCAATCCTTATATCTTAAATCCTAATTTTAATGTTAACACTCTAGCTTTAATGATACTTCACCTACTTATTTATGTTGCCCTTCTTTAAGTGTTTCTGCCTTTCCTTCTCTCCCACCTATCCTATTCTCTATTTTGCAGTGGCTCACACTTTTATGTCATGGATCAACAACAGAGGTCACTCTTTGCATATGTGTGTGTAGGTGTATGTGAGCAAGTGCACATTTTGATTAAGGCCTTGTCTGCAGGCCCCCCCCCTTTATTTTAATTAAAGAGCAGATGCACCACCCTTGTCCCGTCTGCTGTCCTCTTTTGTACGTGCATGTGTGCGCGCATGCCCGCTTGTCTTATTTTGACCCAGCTTGCCCTCACCATGTGCCACTTTTGAGCCATGGTCTACCCAAGACTGTTGGTGCCATCCACGTAGAAGATAAATTAGTAGGCAGGAGGGACAAAGGGAAGATCTACACACAACCAGCTATTCAAATAGGTTAATAGCTCTTCATTAAGTGCAAAGTTTAACCACTTTTTAACAAGGTATGAAAAGAAAGGAAACACAACCTTTCTTACTTTGTCACACCCCTTTGACTGGCTGATTGGAGGTTTTACAGACTTGGTTTTAAGGTTAGTTAGAATTAAGCAAGAGTTGGAAATGTATTAGGCAATGTCCTCACAAAGATAGCATCGGTGTGCATTTGCGTGTGTGTGTGTGTGTGTGTGTGTGTGTGTGCGTGTGCGTGTGTGTGTGTGTGCGCGCGCACTCGCAGAGCCCAGATTTCACAGTCAGTAGGAGAGCTAATTCTCAGCAGTTGCCTCCTATTGCATCAGCTGACAGTCAACAGATGGAATCAGCTACCGAACCCACTAATAACTTTATTGAACAATGTGTTGGACACAGACACACAAAACAGATGTTTGTTTATTGAAAGCTAAAAAGAAAGTCTCAAGAGGATTAATAGCTATCAATCTGTATTATATGTCTTCTATTACCACTGTATTACCACTGTCTCTTTATATCCGCCACCAATTAGTTTTTGACATAAGCACATATTTTACCAAATGTTGTATAAGGCTTTGACCACCATAACCCACATCTGTTATTAACCATTAACGATAAAAAAATATCCAAGATTAATATCCTGGCTTTGATAGTGGAATATAAAGAGAGTCACACAAAGTGCATAATTGTCCTGACCACATGTGATTATGGGTTGTAAGTCATAATATAATATAAAGGTTGCCTCAAAGTGCTTTAGATTATAAGGTGAAGGCTCCACAGTATTAAAAAGAAACCACAACAATCAGATTAGCCGCTATGAGCACACACAAGGCAACAGTGGGAAGGAAAAACTCCCCTTTTAACAGGAAGAAACCTGGAAGGAAAGAGACGAGAACAGAGGGAGCTCAGACAAAAGACACACTATGGGAGAAGTCAGAGTTCAACAGTTACATATGATCAATATAAACCTTTCATAGCTGCAAACTATTCTATGTGAAACTGCAAATTCATTTTTCGAGCAAATTTACATTTAAAAACTATAGCCATGAATGAGACTTTTGCATTGACCTAGGGTTACGCTGTGTAACCTCAGTGTTTCTTTTTCCTTATCGCAGTAATTAAGGTCTGCTTCTTTTTTGTCTTTCGACACTCTCTGACTTGTAAAAAAAGATATATTCCAGTGCTTTTGGGTTTTTTTGTTAAGAAATACTACACGTTTTCACCGTTTCTGGCCTGATGAAAACAGTAATACATTACCTTACAAATATTCTTAACAGAAGCTCTTTGACAGGCAAAACAGCTTTATTAGGAAAGTTCATGGTGCAGCTCCCTGCAAACTTACTGAGTCAAGGCTGCCTCTACTTGCTTCCTTCTATTCATACGGTCTTTCAATGTGCCATTTATCTCCTGCTAAGAACATTTTAATTTCTGTGTGTCAGAAACAGAGAATGAATAGAATAAATGGCACTGGTTTTTCAAATGCGTGTGTTTGCCTAAGAGTCTATTGGGTGATGGAGAGAGCAGCGTGGTAATTGAAATCTTGTTTCGGTACGTGGAGACCTTTTTCTTTTTTTTTTAACAAATGTGCTGCATTTTGCCCACAGTCTCTCTCAGTCGCTCGCTCTCTTCCTCTCTCCCCCTCTCCTCCTCTCTCTCTGCCGTGTTGCTACCCAGAGATTTGGCAAGTCACTCAACTTAGGATCCATGAGTGTGTTGCCAGGGCATTACAACATCTCTAATTCCCTCAGCCAACCCAATCACAGTAATGAATATCACTCTTTTTCCCCCCAGTAGTTTTTCATAAAACACAGGCGTAGTGGGTCGCAAACAAGTAATGTTTTAGTAAACCAGATGTAAAGTTTTTCGGTAATCTCTGAAGATGGAGGACAGTTATGATTCATTCTTTTCTTTTTTTTAATGGCAGGTATTACAGATATTAAGTTAATCATTTTGTTTTCTGTATAAGCTCTAATCTCAGTCACACACACACACACACACACACACACACACACACACACACACACACACACACACACACACACACACACACACACACACAGCGGTGTAAATACTCCCACCCTCCTCCCTGCTCCTTTCTGCTCTTTCTCCTATGGATCTTTTGATGTCTGCTGTGCTGTGGATCAATGGGCTGACTTTCTGGACTCTACACACATCTGTTGTCAAAGCAGGCCAGTGGCAGGTCTGCCGGGAATGCACGCATTTACACACACACACACACAGGCACACAGAAGATGCTGACTGGAAACTACATTGTGATATATTGACAAGATAGGATTCTGCTGAAAGAGCCCTGACCTCCTGAAAACCAATATGACTCTCAGATTGACCTCGGGGGAAGAGATTTGATTTGATTTATTGACATTCTGACTTTGAGAAATTATTTGTTTGTACAATGTTACCAAAATAGCATAAGTGTATACATATATGTTGAAATGACTAAAACCTACTGCTTATTTGAGAGTTACAAATATTTTTTAATATTCAGTGTATCAGTGTTTAAGTACTTGCTTCTCATTAAGTGAAAGTCTTGTGAGTAAATATATTGTGCCCCTGTGTGAGAGCTAGTTACTACAAAGCAAATTGTAAACATCCTCTTTGTACGTGTGTTTAATAAACGATATATAAAGCATATATGGTAAAACGTGAGATAAACAGAGGTGCATAAAGGCACGGTTCTGAATTATTTGTACGAATGCATGTGGGCATAATTTTGGCATGCAGCTGAAACTGGTATTTCTGTCTGTGTTGTGTTGGCAGTGAAAATGACTGCTTGCCTTTTCTTTCTTTTCTGTATTTCAGAGGTTGCATAACAAATTGTTTCAACAGCTATGCAACCATTACAGAATCCCCTGCTTTGAGTGGCCTGCCCGCAGGCTCCCAGACTGTGCAGCCCAAGAAAATTGGATATAAAATGTGCTTTTGGACCCTCTAACCACATTACTGAGTTGAATCATAAGCATAGAGAGTGCCTCTGATATTCACAGAAGTATATTTGACAATATTGTTACAGAGCTTGTTATTCAGCCAAGCGAATAATGGAGCTGCTTTTGGGTACACTGTTATTTGAAAACTGAAGCAGTTTGGTCTTTGGCAGAGGAAGGCGCTCATTACTGCACCGCTGGCAGTCAGTCACACCTTGGACATGAATATTTCTTTTGATTCCATGATACACACATTACATTAGCCGTCAAAAGAGATGCAATTGAGGAAAAAAAAATATTGCCTGCAAACCAGCATGGGATACAATATTTGTAAATATGACAGAGAACAAACAGTGAACACATAATATTCATTACAGCAACCGCTTTGATCCGTGCTTCACTGCCTGTTTTGTTTAGCAGGAAAGTGCAAAACCGTGGATTTTCTTTTAGGTCCTTTCATTAATAACTTGTGTTTTTCTGCTTTGGTTAACTTTAAAGACGAAGCTCTCGAGCAAAACTTCCTGCACCTGCTCTTTTTTTCCTTTTTAAAGCAAGTAATTTATGAGTAGAAATCTGCAAAATGTCTTTGTCTTTGTTCATACTTCTGTAATGCCAATCAGGTGACTGTTAATCCAGTGGCAAATGCTGGCCGGGCAGATGTTTGGTTTTGCAGATGATCTGTTTGGTAAAAACATGTATGGTAAGTTTAAAAGTGTGTTTACCCAGCGAAATCAGCATTCAGAGCCACACCGAGGAGACCGTTTGAATTTCGAAAGCATCAAGGGAGTGGAAGTACGCGATAAGCCTCTCCATATTTGAAGATTCACTTGTTTATTTGACGACGCCTGCATGGAAGATTGCATGCTAAACAGAGTTTGCGTGACTGACTACCAATTGGCAAACAACATGGCAGTCTTTGTCTTAGGAGCCTTCATAGTAAGAGGAATTTGGGGGCTATCATGTAGGGTTGCATATAATTGTACCTAAGATAGATAGCTGTTATTAACATTATACCTGTGTTATAGAACAGATACCAACACATTGTCTCTTTTTTGCCTTTCATAGTCACTTGAACATTTGGAACATATTTCAAAAATATGTGACATAACTACATAGTACAATATGTTTTTTGCCATTATTTGAACTGGTTTGATATTATTCAGTAGGAAGCTCTGAATAGGTCATGTTTGTCTAAAGTTTGATAGACAAGTGCAAACAGCTGTTTTCTTTTTCATCCTGTCCCCTCTTACGTACTCCTTTAGAAAGTGCTGTTGGTCTTTTAATTACCACTTTCATTTGAGGTGAAAATAGAATTTAAAAAATGACACAATTTGTACTTTTTGATGTGATACATCTGATTCCACTTTTTTGACAGTGATATCCCTTTCAAACATTGACATTCAGCCCTGTTAAATTTGCTGAATGAATGAGATCGTTCCTTTTTTCCCCCCATTGTGCTACATTTTTGGACTTTATTCATGTCTGTTAGCTGAGAAAACCAGGACTAATTTTTTATGTGCCAAATGTCATTCAGAAAACCTCTAAAAACATAGTTGCCCTTGATCAGAGCAACAATAACCCACAGAAAGACTAAGAAAACTGCAAAGGGGAGCGAGACATTAATATTACCAGAAGGTTACATTTATGCGAATTTGAGGACAATAATTCCTGCAGCTGCAGCGAGTGAACTAATGCATGCGGTCTGACCACTGACTGTCAAAACCTCAAAAAGCATTTTGCTTGATTAAAGCAGGTAAGTGAAGGGGGAAAATACTTCAAAGTGTTGTGGATGTCATATTTGTTAAAGACTTAAAAGTTGTGCGTGTGAAAGATATTGTGTCCTGCTAATGCCAAGAATGCTCACACATTTGCGTCAGAGTAGGTGATCAAATTTGATGTCTTGCCTGAGAAACCTCAAAGCAGTTGTTTTGCAAAATGATATTCATGAAAAGCAGTGGAAAGCCAGAGTTGCACTTGATCAGAGTAATAATGACCCTGCAGGCAGAGCAGAGCAATTAAAGGAGAGTCCAGGGGAGAGATGAGAACTATTAACAGCCACAGAGGACCTTCTCTCTCCCCATTTCTGTCTTACTCTCACTGAACCGAGGCTAGCAAAGCTATACACTGATGAAAAAATTGCTGGAGAAACTGAAAAAGCACTAATTAAAGAGGGGGGTGGTTGGGGTGGGGACTAAAGAGGGGAAAGAGATGAAGATCCTCTGTGCTTCAGAGGCATTTCCTGTCCAATTTAATATGTTGCATCAGTTATTTTTGAACTGCCGTTTCTTGCATACAATTTTACATTCACACAGGGTTCTCTGCCTGACCCCAGTCCAAGTCACGCACACTACAGTGGAATAGGAAACTTGGCAGGAATATGACTGTGTAGGATGTTCTCAAATGCCTCGTAGTCACTGGTATAATGACCATGGCTACCATGTTTCTGTAAGCTAATATCTTATTACGATTAATTAGTGGATTTCTCGCTGCTGAGAAAATACCAATTAATCGTTTTTTTTGGCTTAAATTTGTCTTTTCTTGCTTGTTTGAAAAATGAGAGACTGCGTTGGCCACTGTGATAAACACAGTAGTCATTTCAACATTAAAACTCCTTTTTGGCTTTGACGGTAAGAAGCCTGATGGTAAATCTGTTTAAAGGAAAAAAGCAAAGTGAATGAATGAATGTTGATGATGTTTATACATCATCTTTACAACTATTACTATGTGTTACATTGACATGAATGCACTGCACAGTCCTATAATGCATATGTACATTTGGTGCATTCATATATTTCTGCTTAATCCATAAAACACATATTACAAATGCTGACGTACTGTTTTTACCATAGTGTATTTCCAGCCTACCGCTGGACAGTGTAGTGGTACGCCTACAAACCTTTGGAGCGGGAGTTGTAAGTTCAATTCCCACCCGGTATCCAGTAAGGGTCCTGGCTAGACCCCCCCATGCTAAAACCAAGCCCTGGAATGCCGCAGCCTGTCCGCATCTCGGACACAAAGCATTGCACTACATGTTGTATGATTGTGTATATTACAAATAAAGGCTGTTGTAGTATATTACTATACATTTTATTATATACTTTAAGTCACAGTGTCCTGCTATACTTATGAACAACAACAAAATAAAATCGTTTTTTCTTGTATTTGTACCCTGGCCTTGGGCATTGCACTGTATATGGATTTTTAAAAAATGTCTGTTTGTTCTCCTCTGCTTACTGGATTTGATTTATAGTTTTTCATAAAGCGTGTTGTACCAGCTAAGTTTGTGTCCTGTCTTAAGAAAAATGATGATATTCTGTTTTTCTCCTCTCTTCCCATTTTACCTGCTGACCTCTGCAGAGAGATCTATAGCTCAGTTCATTGACAAACAAGTTCAATAAACAATATATAAATAATATATATATATAACACCAATGTTTAATCTTGAATCTAATCATGAAATAATTATCAAATAATTTGTATTATGAAAAAAATACATATGAAATCCCCAAATGCAGAACAATAATAATTTAGTGTTCTACCCAGTAGCAAAGCAGCTGGTGTGCTTACCACATGAGTATTGATGCCCCGGGCAGCAAGTCCCTGGTTGGATTCCTGGCTGGCCAGTTCATTCACCGCATGTCAGTTCTCTCGTGTATATTTTCAGTTTCTTTCCACTACTCCTGCTAATAAAAATGCTCACGAACAAATCTTTAACAAATGAATTCACCTGTATGGTATCATATTTTAAGAACACAACGTTATTTTGTGTTTGAATATTTTTTCAAAGTATACCATTCTTCATTTTACCAAACAAATGCTAGTGTGTTACAGTTATATGAAGGAAATACTAACAACAATACCAAGGAAGACCCTAACATTGCATTAGAATTCCTGTTGTGGGTCCTGTTTCCGGGCAGAAAGCAACCACTCCCTCTAATACAAATTTCCAACAGTGGTTCCACAGCTCGGTGCAGTTAACTCAGAAAGCAGAATAAGGCGTGAAACAGGTTACCTTAACAGGGTCAAACACCAGCTCTATTTAAAATGTCACTGATACGTTCAGGACATATTCCAAGAGTGCGTGTTTGTGTGGCTTGGCTCCTGAACAACCGTGGCAGTGGTAGAGATGAGCTTTTGTGGCCTAGCCTTAAAGTCACATTTAATTGGTGTATTCCCACAAGTAAATAAAAAGGTGACATTTTCTCTTTGGTGCCATGAATGGAATGCTAAAAACCTACAGGCCGAGGTCCCTGAAATGTCAAGGAGGAATAATTTCCATCACATACTATGTCAGCTTTTGTGCCTTGGCCCTGCTCTGCTTTGGGAGACTTGAAAAGGTCATCAACACGTTTGACTTATTTTATGTCAACATTTGGCTGGGAATCAATGACATCTCTGCGTGATCAAAGATAAGTAGGCCATTGCTAAATTTTGTCCCGTGCTTCTACTTTTCTATTTGATACAGCGATACATTAAGGCTTAGATGTCAGATTTCTACCTCCTCCTTGCATCATCCCTGCTTAGGTGGTTTTCTCTGTCTTGCACACACTCACAGGAATACACAGTATCTACAGACTGAAAGCCCCCCCTGGCACAGTAAACAACTTTAAGCGCCCTGGAAAACAAACAGATAAAAGCACGCCTTTGACATGAAAACATGACAATTTTCCCCTAAGAACCTCTCAGAAAAATAAAATCCTGAGAGAGAGATAAAGGCTTTGCTGACAAGAACAGACACCATTGACTGAATCCATGTTATTTTATCATCTGGCATAGCTCTGTGGCCGGCTTTAGGCCAATACGCAGCGAATTACCTGCTGCAACATCAAAACATTCTCATGTAACCATTCAGCTATTCTAGGCCTCAAAGCGTCTTAACAGAAGAAGCGCGTTTGTCCATTGGCTTACAGTGAAATGATTTCAGAAACCAACGCGGCAAAATCTTTAAACTATTCCCTCTTCCTCCCTTCGTTTGTCTCACTCACTCCCTCTGTCCCTCTCTCTGCATTTAATGGCACATTAGGCAATGCTAATCAAATCCAGAGTGATCAGGTTTGATGCATTCATTGACAAGGATTTGTCAGCGCTCTCAAAAAAAGGACTTAGCATTCATAATAGCACAGAAACACCTCTCCCCCTAAACCCTTCCTTGTTTTAGGATTTATGACTTACAGATATGTAGGCTGAAACCTAAAATGGAGGTTTTCTCAACCTTTGATGTCAGTGTTGTGGAGGTTGATAATCTATGTGGGTTGCAGCAGTTTACTTGGGTAATAGCATGTGCATGAACCACACCAATCCCCTTACAAAATGCAAGAGCTGACTAGCCAGTGTATTCCACCACATGATAGACTCATCAACACAATTTGGACTTTGATTTGGACAATAAAATACAGGGTGTAGGATTAGGATGTAACTGTCAATGGGAAAATTCTTGGACTAAAACAAGAGATTAAGAAAAAAAGGAGCGATCATGAAACTCGGTAAAGCAAATGTGTTGTTGTAAGCGCCTCGCAACACATGCAAATGTTCATTTTTGTCCCAAACACCACCAAACTGTGGGATTACAAAAAATAAAGAGATAATAGAGGATTTTTAGGAAAACAGTTGCAAAGACGCAACCAACTCAAGGCTAAGTCAAACAAACCAATTAGAGAAGCCTCCTCAGCAGTGCCTGATATTTAAAAGTAATAAACAATCAGGCAGATAGACAGCCCCCAAAATTAGACACACACACTAGAGGTCTATTATCTCATCTCATATTTAACAAGCAAGTGCTTGATTAACAAACAAGGAGCTTAACAAGCTCTGATTGTTTAACGATGAGTTGCATTAGGGGAATGATTTTAACGTGGATGATTTTATTCCAAACTGATGGCGATGATTTGGATGCCTTCTACGGGCCGCCGTGACATTTGCAGTAATGAAAGGTTTCACTCACTGTTTTAAAGTTTTATAAACCCACGTCAAGACAAAAATCATTTTACTCAAAGACTAACGCAGCAGCGGCAAACTCAAGCAGGAGTGTTTCAAAAGACTTGTCAGATTTTTTATCCCTTTAAAACCTGAACCATAAAAAAACTGCCAGAAATCTTTAATTTTTTGATAATGGAGTGTTTGTTGAACCTTTAGACAAACTATATAAAAATATATGAAAATTTTAAACGGCATATACGGGTGTTAATTTGTATCAAATTTGCTACATTAGCCATATTTTTGCAATTTAGTCATTGAAAATGTCCATCCATCCATCCATCCATCCATCCATTCGCTTCCACTTACCCTTTTCAGGGTCGCGGGGGGTGCTGGAGCCTATCCCAGCTGTCATAGGGCAAGAGGCGGGGCACACCCTGGACAGGTCGCCAGTCTGTCGCAGGGCTATCATTAAAATTGTGTCATGCAATTTATATCATTTTTTGAGGGTAAAAAAAAAGTCACGCTGATGATGTAGAAGTCTCAAGAACTCACAAAAACACATGTATCAAACACAATACACGTGGCTTTAAAGGGTTACAAATGATTTTGGAGAACATTTGCACATATGCAAATCTAAAATACTCTAAATTTAACTTTAATAAGTTGAAGCCTTGGGTGAAAAGTGAGGACAATTAATCGCAGTATTTTCACCCAGCAACATTTTGCTGATCACACTGTTGCAGGTGGTTTAATTTATTCCCCCCGTACACTTATTCACACACAGCGTGTGGGTTAGCACGTTGAACCATGCTGGAGCTTTAGATGTGTTGTAGATGGCATATGTTATGAGGTGGGGCAATGCAGTTAAAGCAGCAAAGAGAATAGCACACACACATATGTACTGCCTGATGAATATGAAGTGGGATCTCCACCTAAAGCAAACTGCTACAGCTGACATAAACTGAGCATGAAGACTCCAGTAGAGGCTTGCACTGAAGGCTAGCTTCTGAAGCTCCCCCATATTCTTTTCTTCTTTTGTTCAGCTGTTTGCCATCAAACAGACCACTGACTTATGCGATGGACACAAAGAAATGGACGCCTTAAGGCATTTCAACCACTCGTCTCCTTCATGAGTGTCAGCCATATTGAAATAGCCGAGATAAACCCCGTTTTTATGATTGAAAAAATGCGGAGACAACCCGAGCTGTGGGTCTTTAATGGTAAAACGGCGATTCTAAAGAAACAGACCATTTTCAGCTCATTTAATGGCACTTGCGTTGACAAGCACTTGAATGATTATTGAGCCTCTTGAATAATAAGGCAAGTCAAGTGTTCCCCGTGTCAACAGAATGCCCTGTCCTTTTAAATCTGCTCAATTGCAGCTGTCACTTAAATGACAATTAAATGCATTTGCTGTGCTGCACAGGTACACCACCACAAATCCAGACTCCAAGCCATTTCAGCAGCAAATGAAAAAAAAAACAAAAAAAAAAAAACAGAAGAAGTTACGTGACTATATAAATATAGCATTGACTACTGGTGCTATCTCAGCGTCATACTTTTTATTTTGCTGTCAACACAAGCATAATGATACAGCAACCTAAAACAATCAGAAGAGAAGAAGAAAGTGACACATCATGGGCTGCAGGAGTTATGGCTTACTGCTCTGCTGCTACAAATTCATCATGTTTGTGACAAGTGAAGGATGATGTTTTTAATTGCTACAACCTCCAGTGGCACCCACGCCTGGCCTTGAGGGACCTGGCGGAGTATGCATGCCATTATATGTATGTGTTGATGTGAGAATATGTACTGTAAGTGTATCAAAAATGTGTATCTGAGAACGTGTTTGAACTTGCAGCTCTAATGTAATCAGTATAATTGCGGAAGAGGTGTTTGTGCGTAATCTAGGTCTCCAGCTTCTTAGCGGAGCAGGGCAAGGGGATATTACAATGTTTAATTAGTAGCTACAGATACACAAAGGTCTCCTTGTGCAAATCTGTGTAGGACAGCACACAGCTCACAATGCAAAAGCGAAAAGATTTAACCACATGTAGCCATGCATGTAAGTTTAAAATCTGTGGTTTCCAAAAGCAAGCGTAAACATCAAAGAATTTCAATGCAGTCTCTTATAGATAATGAAAATCCTTTTATTCTCATGGCATGAGTATGTACACGACTGCACCATTAAATAAAGGCTTTAATGTATCCCTTCCAAAGAGGACCTCCTGGATGGGATCTTTCTGTGTGGAGCTCTCGTGCGTTTTCTCCAGGTACTTTAGCTTCCTCCCACAGTCCAGGGAATGCATGTTAGGTTAATTGGTGATTCTAAATTAGCTTGTGCATGTGAGAGTTCCTATTTCTCCATGATGGCCGTGTCCAGGGTGCATCCCTGCCTCTCGCTCAAAGTCAGTTTGGAATAGACTCCAGCGCCCCTGTGACCCTAAATTGGATAAGAGGTGAAGAAAATGGATAGATGGGTGGAAGTGACTAAAATACACTGCATACATAATGATCTGACTCTCTGGAGAAACTGTACCTGCCATAGTCCCTATTCTTCTCCCCTTCACTGCACAGCTTCCCTCTCAGCACACATTAGGGCCCCGCGCTAATGACACCCATTCTCTCTCCCTCTCGCTCTCTCTTTTCTTCACACACAGACACGCACTCAGGCACACACACACACAGGCTTCCTTTACTAATGAACTCAGCCTCCAACACATTTGCATCTTTCTAAATTAGCTTGATTATTTCAGGCTTATTAGCATAAGCGTATGGAAATTAAATTGGCTATAGTGGCGCGGTGGCTTCAAGGTGTTTTTTTCGTGTGATGTGTAGGTAATGGGCTACATTTGATGATTCCTTAGGAGATGTGTTCCTCTTGTGTAGTGTGAAGTCAGACTGTTTTTAGATCCAAAAGGGCCCGCAAAGCTCATAGATTCTCGATTCAATTATAGTCATTATTAATTGAAATATGAGGACATGTTATAGGAAACTGATTGATAGGAGCAAGTATCCAAGAATTGAGGTCGGGATATAGCTTGTTTCTACCAGTAACTTTGTCCTTGACTTAAAGGAAAAAGTCGAGTAGTTAACTTGGCTAGTTAACTAGCATCCTCAACAAATAGTTCTACTGTTAGTAGCTTGTAGGGGGAAAACACTGCAGGGAGCCACTGAATAGGAAACAAATGTACTCATTTTATTTTAATGTATTTAGAATTAAGAGGCAGTCTGTGTCGTCTTCCTTCATCCCTTCCCTTGATGCCCTCTAGTTTTACTGATCTACAGTAATAGGGGCCTGAAATCGCTCCTACAATAATAACTCAGCCATGGATTATTAATTAATATGTTGAAAGTACTCTCTCTGATTCTAACCCCCGACCACCATCACCACAGCTAATGTGAACCCTGCGAACTTCTATTCTGTAATATTCACAAAGGGATGTGGGTGATGAAAGGGAAATATTATATTCAAGTTTAGGGCACTCTAAATTTAAGAATCTAGGGTGCTCACTGGCCATATTAAATAGCCATGTAATTAGAAGTATATTTCTGGGAGGTGCATACATGTTTTAACTCAGCAGTGAAAAATTAATTAAGTTAATGGTGCCATTCCAGAGGTAGGGCATTCAATGTCTTGTTCAAGGAGACATCAACAACGATCAGGGTTTAAGATTTAGTCATTTTCACTGCAAAACAGCTCACGAAACATGCAGATAGCCAGAATGACTCTTCTAACCCAGCTACTAGAGCTACATGAAGCATCCTTGACATATGTTACCTATAATAATAGAAATAGCACCATTAACTGCAACAAAGCACATCAGCAATTCATTCATCATTTGCCTTTATTGTAAAGGATGTCTTCAAACCAAAATGACAAAACTGATTTGATTTTGTGTTCCAGAAATATTTTACTATGTATGTGTCATATAAAGCTGCATTATAAAAATGACATTTGTAGTACACTTTGTCAATGTCATAACTCTTGCTCCGTGTTTTGTTATCCAATCCAACTGCCCTTACGTCTTCATGCACGTGAGTACATCCTTTGACACTGCATTTATAAAGAGACCAAAGAGCAAGCGACACCTTCTACACAACAGTGCAAAAGCAATATGGCAGTGCAGGAATGTTCAGTATATCAAAGTAGCATCAACCATTTGTTTACACACTTGGTGTCTTTATTTGCAACCAGAAGTGACTTTCTAGACCAGAGGGTGGAGTGATTTTTTTTCAGTGGATTTTCTGGATGTATAGCTGGCTGTACCTCGCAGCAGGCCATGTTATTATAATATCATGATTCCATTCCAACACCATTAACACGGTCCAGTTCAGTCAAGACTGGAATTACTAGATGTGAGGCTAAACAGACAGCCCTCAGCATGTTGGCACACCAAAAACAGTGGCTGAAACTAAGTATGTACAATGAATTGTTGAAAAAAAAATGGAGGCACCCTGCTGTGTGGTGTTTGCATGTAATCCTTGTGCCTGCGTGGTCTCTCTCTGGGTACTACTTTGGCTGTAGTTATGAATGTGAGTGTGAGTATGTATGTGTTGGCTCTATGATAAACTGGTGACCTGTCCAAGGTGTACCCCACTTTTTACCCTATAACAACTGGGATAGGCTCCAGCAGCCCCTCATGACCATACATTAGAAAAGTGGTTAAGAAAATGGATGGATCTTTAAGGAGTGTTAAGTAGGTATTGGAACTGCAGGTTTTCTTCACAGTTCTGCATTAGCTTTATTTTTCAGCACTGGCTAATGCTACTTGGCTAACAGTGGTTAAACTCTGAAGCCTATTCCAGATATAAAGCAGACATTCTGGCGAGCCTCAAATGTATTTAACAAAAGTCAGTCAATGGTATTGACTCCCTTTGGTAACCACCTGTACTACTAACCTTAAAATAAAAAACAAACAAAGGGGACTTTGAATTGCAGTTACATTTGAATTGCAAAAACTTGATTCTGTTCATCTGAATGTAGCTTTCTCAGCTTTAGACTCTCTTCTAATATGGCTTAATGACTCACGAGTAAAGTGTCACACTGACACAGTTTTATTATGAACACCAGGAAGGTGAGAGAGCCCTGGGCCACTCTGAATATCATTTTCCGCTTGCAGTAACAAAGAAATCTGCACATTCACATAATTGACCCCTGGGAATATACATTTAAAGCAGAATATACATGAGTGTAACTTCATTCATGGCTTATTGACTCTGCCTCTCTCTTCACAAACAACACAAGCCTGCACAGAGAAATATCACATATATACCACAGCATCTAGTGCTATACATTGGGGGTAGTGATAACATTTATGAGCGTGATGCTTTTTTCACAGAGGAGCGTTGTAGTCGGTTATTGATGAATCCCACTGTGTAACATTACTTATGAATCAAAAGACGGCGAAAGGGAGCAGATAGAGATGAGAAGAATGTATAGATGTTATAACCTTATCCCTTGAACCATATTTAATCAAAGCTCATGGCTGGAGACCCTTGTTGTCAAAGACACAGCTCACAAGATTTTCTTTTGCAGTATAAGTTGAGCTCAGTACTCAGAGTACATGAGTGTGGATTTCATACTACAGAAAAGTGACAAATCAGATAGTCCGAAGATGAGCGCAATCAGACTTTTGAACTGGATATATACTGGGTATATAGCTTCTAAATGCAATGTATGCTGTTGTTGCAATGTTCGTGTGTAATGTAACTCAAAAATGTGAAACATTCATACTTCTGCCCTGATAAAATGCCAGGATTCCCAAATGGTGCTGCTATCACTAACAATAAGATTAGACATTTAAATTTCAAATAAAGCAATTTACAGATGAAAAAATGGCTCCTTGTAAATGACTGTTGGAGAGATAAGGAGAGTATATAGACTCAGCAAGCTTTCTCTATCTTACTTATGAACCAAGGGAAAGGTAATTAACTACAGCAGAGTCATAGTTAATTATGAAAAACGGAATTTTTTATGTATTCAATGACAGTTTGGCTGCATCATACATTTGAAGTTAATCAGAACACTGGCTTGTTAAGTCATTTCGTCGAACGGAGGATGAGGGGGTAGCGAAGAAGAAAAACAGCACAGTATATATGGGCACAACAGCCACAAAGCATGAAAAGAAAACGCAAGACATCTAGAAACTTGAGCAAAAAAGGAAGAAGGAGAAGACAAGAGGATGAGCAAAACCGAGGTGAGCACTGTAACAAATTAGCCAATCAAACTGTATCAAGTAACAGTTCTGCTAGATACCAACTCATTCCGATTGGTCCTGAGCTCTTATAAACAAATAATTCAGAAAGGAATCCCTGCAACTTTCCATAGAGAAAGAGGAGTCCTGAATACAGTCCTGAATATAACAAATACAGCCTCAAACGTTATGTAAAATCGTTGCGTTTCAGAACCCCCCCCCCCCCCCCCCCCCCCCACACACACACACACACACCAGTACTCCTACTCCTTATAAGCAAACACTTGACAACTGTGTGTTGAAAAAAAAATCCCTTTTAAGAGAAGGAAACCTCCAACCGAACCCGGCTCAGGGCCATCTGCCTCAACTGACTTGAGATGAGGGTGAAGCTTAAAGAGAAAAAAGCACAGAGGTATGATAACAAACAATGTGACAAGTATCTTTATTTAGTATAATAATAAACTAAAGGCCAACGTCTATTTATTTCCCTTTGCATGTGTGTTTCCATCCCAAATTCTTGGTTGGAAAACACTTAATCCAGCGGGACCTACCAAAAGGTGGTTTTGAGGACTTTGGTAGGTGTTTATAAATTTATGTAAAACATGATACTGTCATAACCTCACAAGATGCAATCATGCACAGGTATGCGGATAACATCAAAATAAAAGCTTGAGGGTTTAAAGATGAGTGTGGAGCTACAATGTTGTTGCAGGTGGTTTATATACTTAATGACCTTGTAGTGCCATATCACCCTATTAGAGCGCTTTGCTCTCACTCTGCAGAACTACTTGTTGTTCCTAGAGTATTTTAAAGTAGAATGGGAGGGAGAGCCTTCAGTTTTCAGGCCCCTCTTCTGTGGAACCAGCTTCCAGTTTGGATTCGGGAGACAGACACTATCTCTACTTTCAAGATTAGGCTTAAAACTTTCCTTTTTGCTAAAGCATATAGTTAGGGCTGGACCAGGTGACCCTGAATCCTCCCTGCAATAGACGTAGGCTGCCGGGGATTTCCATGATGCATTGAGTTTTTCCTTTCCTTTCCAGTCACAATATAATAGACCTCTCGGTATTGAATCATATCTGTTATTAACCTCTGTCTCTCTTCCACAGCATGTCTTTCATCCTGTTTTCCTTCTCTCACCCCAACCGGTCACAGCAGATGGCCGCCCCTCCCTGAGCCTGGTTCTGCCGGAGGTTTCTTCCTGTTAAAAGGGAGTTTTTCCTTCCCACTGTCGCCAAAGTGCTTGCTCATAGGGGGTCATATGATTGTTGGGTTTTTCGCTGTACCTACGGAGCGCCTTGAGGCGACTTTTGTTGTGATTTGGCGCTATATAAATAAAATTGAATTGAATTGAATTTTTAATAATAATAATAATAATAATAATAATAATATTAATAATAATAATAATAATAATAATAATAATAGATTGCATTTATATAGTGCTTTTCGGGGCCCTCAAAGTGCTGTACAATTCACTCACTGGTGGAGGCAAGCTACAGTTGTAGCCACAGCTGCCCTGGGGCCATATCGCGCCATCGGCCAGTCTAGTGTTATATGTAAAAACGGCCATTGTTTTTCAAAAACAAGAGGACTGATTTGCCAAGTTTTTGGTGGCTTTAAAGAACATTCTAGATAAGTGAAAAATGTTCCTTGAACTAAAGGTCCTATGCTTCTTCAATAAGTCACTGCTGATCACCGCTGTTTCCTTGTTACATTTAATGAAAATTATGCCTTTGTAAAATACAGCAAATAATAATTTTTATTATAAAGACTTATTCGTTAAACAAGATGAAAAAATATGGCGTCAAATGCATAATACATAAAAATAATTTGTTAAAGTGTTTGCTTCTGATTAAAAGAATATAAAGATGGTGACCTCTAATCTCTACTTCTGGCTATGATATTATGTTATGTGCATAACAGAAAACAAGGTTGTGCTGAATACTAAAGACATGTGAAACAGGTGAGAAGAACAAATAGAACAATAGAATAAAATTAGAGAGGCATGACGACATTTCTTTTTTTCACAAGTTTCATTAAAGTGAGAAAATTATTGAAGCTTGTGTACATACAGAGAAACGCTGCCCTCTTTAATTAAGTACATCTATGTCAACTTTAAACAATGAAAATATCTGTTAGAGTTAGACAAACTCAGAAACAGTTTTTGTTAACAGTTTACCCTACATTACCTCAAAAAGCACCAAGTATCTGGTGAAAAGTTGCTGTTATCAATTGGCAATTACTAGTTAATGTTATTTGCGGCCAGTGTTGGGGAGTAATGGAATACCTGTACCCGCCTTAGGTATTTAAAATACAAAGTATGAGTAACTGTATTCTGCTACAGTTACTGTTTAAGCAGCGATAATTAGAATACAGTTAATTGTTGAAATAAATGGATTACACGGCGGCCTTTTTCCATTTTTTCCCCAATTTTAATCAAAACAACAGAATTTGAATTAAAAAAACAGAATTTGATCAAAAACCAAAGAATTTGCATGAAAACAACAAAATTAGAATGAAAACAACGGAATTTGAAAGAAAACAACGGAATTAGAATGAACAGAACAGAATTTGAATGAACAGAACAGAATTTGACGTACAGAAAAAGACGTACAGAAAAAGAGTAGAATTAGAATTAAATGAATAGAATTTGAATGAAAACAACTGAATTAGAATGAAAAACAACAGAATTTGAATCAAAACAATGGAATTTGAATGAAAACAACAGAATTAGAATGAAAACAATGGAAGTTTAAAACAAACAACAGAATTAGAATGAAAACAATGGAATTTGAATGAAAACAACGGAATTAGAATGAACAGAAAAGAATTTGAATCAAAACAATGGAATTTGAATGAAACCAACAGAATTTGAATGAAAACAATGGAATTAGAATGAAATGAATAGAATTTGAATCAAAACAATGGAATTTGAATGAAAACAACAGAATTAGAATGAAAACAATGGAAGTTTAAAACAAACAACAGAATTAGAATGAAAACAACGGAATTTGAATGAAAACAACAGAATTAGAATGTACAGAACAGAGTTTGAATGAAAACAACGGAATTAGAATGAACAGAACAGAATTTGAATCAAAACAATGGAATTTGAATGAACAGGGGCCTGTTCTTCGTACGTCGCTTACTACATCCAAGATCAAATGACACATCCAAGACCAAACCATCGCGCTAACTGTGAGCTCGCTAATCCGGTTCCCCGAACATACCTGCTGTTGACGATTAGTACAGCTGGACGCAGGAATGTGACATCACTGGGTGTCAAGTCAAACCGAGTAGGAGGTGGAGAGCCCTGAGGAAAAAAAGTAAACGTGACAGACTGGAGGGCGGAACTAATCTTGTGTCTGGGTTTCTGTCGGGAAGGAAAAAGAAGGCGAACTGGGGAGCAACAGGAAGTTGCCACTTTCGGGAAAAGCCCAGCATAATTCTTTCAATAAGTTGTTGCCAACATGAATATTGTGTGGAACTGAAGTATCTACAAAGCCAGGGAGGCAGCTGGTAAGGGAATGGTTGCTGACTATGGTAAAAGACTTTGAAGCGAGTTGCTAAAGAATCGCGGCTGCCGCTAGCTTACGTAGCATTAGCACTGTGCCGTGAGTTGGTCGCCTGTTTACGAGCGGCACCATTGTTTATTGTTGGTCTGCATATGGAAGACTGTTAATGCTTGCATAAGAGAAGCTGGTTATAAATACTATTGTTATTGCTCAAGTTCTAATGCAGATTGATTATTTAATTTAGCACTTTAATAGAAAGCAGTATTTCTCAAGGTGTATGTACAATTGCTAGTGAATTACATAATTTGAGCATTTAAAAATACTCAAGTAAATATTGTACTACAAAGCTTGCGCACTGCATTGATGTGTTTAAAAAAGAAAATGTGTTTGGGATTGTTTACAATATTTGCAGATGTGTGATAACAAACATAATTTGTATTTTGGTTTTTTGGTTTGTATTTAAAGGTTTTTCACCTATGGCTGACTGTGGCCGAAAAGAAGATTAAAGAAAAGGAAAACAAAAGATCTGCCTGGTCATTGAGTGAAACCCAGTTAAACACCTGTGGTAGATGCATCAATCCCTTTCAAGCGGGGAAGCTGCACAAACTTAGAGAGCTTGGCAGTGAAAAACCGGGAAATCAAATCTGGGAAAAATGACCTGGAGTCCTGGGATAAGGGAATAATTAGTGCAAAGAGGAAATTCGGAGAATCCCTCAAGTTGCATGTGCCATTCCCATTAGTAAATAAACCCCAGTTCAAGCCTGAGCACACAAAAATGGCAGACCAAGCTGCTGGAAAGTCAGTTGAACAACTCAAAGGAGTGAGGGCAACAGCCAAGAGATCATTCTCTCGTCTGGTTAATAGCATTACGAGGACGCATGAGGATATGACTGAAGAAGAACTCAAAGACAGTTTCAATAGACTGACGATGGAAGCAGAGAAAGTCATGGAGGCCAATGATGATCTAGAGGCCGGTTTCATTACAGAGCTAGAGGCAAAGCCTGACACAAGTGAAGCAGCTGTGCTGACAGAACAGCAGAGAGCCGACTTAGCAAAGACTGCAAGTGAATGTGAGTTAAAACTGAAGGAAATAAAAACCCTAGTCAGAGAGGCTCTCTGGGCCAACTTTGGAAGTGCAGAATTGTCCACAGCACTACAGGCAGCAGAGGCTGAGTGTGAACATGTTGCTGCCATTACGCCTGACGGTAATTATGAAGTGTATGATTTCGTTCTTGGCCACCTGAAAGAACTGGTGGGAGTGGCAAAGGAGAGGTATAGCAAGTGGAAGCATTGGATCCCATCAGGTATTCGGAGAGATCTTCAAAGCAATATACAGAAGCTGGAACTCTGCGTCCCCAGGCTGGTTTCCAGAAAAGCTGACTTTCTGGAGATGAGAATAAAGGAGGATGCTGATCACCTGTCATCATTGCCAGTTACCTCCAGCTGCCCCATGCCAATCATCAAGCTGAAACCAACAGCACTTCCTAAGTTTCTTGGAAATAAACGAGACTTCCACAGATGGAAGAAGGAATGGGAGGTTCTTCAGGGGCAGGCGGAGCCATCTGGTTCGAAAGAGATCAAAAAGTTTCAGCTACTTGATAGTGTGGATGAGAAAATAACGAGAGAACTTCGACTCACCACTTACAACACTGCAGACGACATCTTTCGTGTTTTGGAGAATCGGTTCGGCAATCAAACATCAATTGCTATTGAAATAGTGGAGGAGTTACAGAGAATGCCAGCTGTCAAGAGCCACCAGCCAAGAAAAATAGTGGAATTAATTCAAGCTGTGGAGAAGGCACTTCAAGACCTGGTTGACCTTGGTGACACGGGGGCCATAAAAAACCCACTGGTGACAAAGTCAATCGAAAGTAAGCTTCCGGAAACACTCAAAAAGGAGTGGCTTATTTATGTTGCTGACAGTAGAAACACGGTCACTCCAGAAAAACGATTTGATAGTCTTCTGGAATTCCTCAAAGAGCAAGAAACCATATATGAACAGCTTGATCATCTGAGAGAGGAAGAGCCAAGTAAGCGAGAAAGAGTGGAGCTGAAACATTCCAGAACCAAATTCACCAAATCAGGTAGTGATGAAGGGTGTGTGGTCTGCGGTGATGGAAAGCATAAAAAGAAACTCTACTTCTGCAGGCAATTTAAGACATTAAAGCTTGCAGAAAAGAAGGCTGCAATTAAGAAACTAGGCGCATGCTGGAGTTGTCTCGAGGTTCATGACAATGGGTCATACTGCAAACCCGCTTATCTGTGCAAAAACCCAGGCTGCAAAGAAGCACGCGCTGCGGAGCACCATTACTACCTATGCCCTAATGCTGAGGTGAGGAAGGGGAGTGCAGCAGGGAGGCAAAACAGATCTGATCCAGAGGGAGGAAAGGTCAGCAGGAAATGTACGGAGGATCAGGAGGAGTTCCTCAGAAAACTGTCACCTGAACTGGCAAGAGAATGCAGGGATGCGTTTTCAAACACTGCATCTAGGGCATGCAGCACCACCAAGGAGAAGCCAAGCCTCCTGTTTGAAGGTGGGCTTCGAGAGCTGCCAGTAATCATGATGCTCCTTGAGGTCACAGCTAATGCTGGGCAAAAGATTGGGACATTAATTGACCTGGCTTCTGACACCAACTATATAACCCACAGAGCTGCAAGCAGTCTTAACCTAAGAAGTGAAGAAATCACTCTGGTTGTTCATGGAGTAGGGGAAATGAAAACGCACGTGAGAACAAGGCGGTATCTTTTGAAGATCCGAGTCAGAACGCCTAGAGGCACCCTTAGGTCACACCAACTGGTCTGCTATGGACTCGACAGCATAGCAGAAGTCCACAAACATGTCACACCGAGTCAGCTACAAAGGTTCTTTCCGGATATACCACTCAACGATCTTGTAAGACCGAAAGACATTCACCTGCTTATAAGTCATAAAGAAGGTCGGCTAGCGCCTCAGAGGAGCAGAGTCATCGGTGACCTTGTGTTATGGGATGGGCCACTCGGAAAGACAGTTGGGGGAACTCACCCTGAGCTCTTCGAGGAGCTTACTGTCTCTGCCCACATGTCCAAGACACACTTTGCCAGGTCAATGAGAGCAGCAGCTGTCAAGTATGAGGAGCTCATTGGCGAGGCCTCGGACCAGTCTTCAACAAGGAAGCATGTTCCTGCTAAGCTTCAGAGGTCAAGTACCTCAACCACCAGTCGAGGATTCTTAGAGTGGTGGAAGTGGGATAGTATTGGTGCTGCATGTGAGCCAAAGTGTGGGGGTTGTTGTTGCGGAAATTGCCAGCCAGGTGGGAAAGAAATGACACTGGCCGAGGAGAGAGAGCTTGAAATAATAAGAGAAGGACTCACCTATGTCACGGGTGATGGCCACAGCGACGAGCCACACTGGCATACCAGATACCCTTGGGCTGAAGATCCAACATCCTTACCAGATAACAAAAAAGGAGTTGAGAACACATTCCTCCGGACAGAGAAGCAATTGGCCAAGGAGCCTGAATGGAAAGCTGCTTATGCCGCCCAGGTGCATGACATGGTGGAGCGTGGAGCCGCAGTCAAGTTGTCCAAGGATATGATCAGTAACTGGGATGGGCCAGTGTGGTACGTGAGCCACCTCATTGCTCCGAATCCCCACTCTGTTACAACTCCAGTGAGGCTTGTGTGGAATAGCAGCCAGAGGTTTAGAGGTGTGAGCTTGAACGACCTGCTAATAAAGGGTCCAGATGTCCTCAACCAGATTCGAGCAGTTCTCCTCAGATTCAGGGGCGGAGTGTACGGAGCCCTTGGTGACATAAAAAAGATGTACAATTCAGTTTGGTTAGAAGACAAAGAGATGCATCTGCATAGGTTCCTCTGGCGGGACTCTGAGGATGACGAGCTAGAGGAATATGCCATCACAAGGGTGAACATTGGAGATAAACCGGCAGGATGCATTGCACAGCTGGCAATGCATGAAACTGCCAGCCTTTCTACCTTTTCCCACCTCAAGGAGGAACGTCGTGTACTCCAGCAAGACAGCTATGTCGACGGCATCCTTACCTCTCACAATGACATGAACCAACTAAAAGTCATTACGGAGAACATTGAGCAGATCCTAAAGGCTGGAGGATTTGAGCTGAAACCTTGGGTCTTGTCTGGTCAAAGTGGGAGGAGGAAGCGCAATGACGAGGGTGAGAAAACAAGAATGAAAACCATTGTCCTACCAAACCAAATGCGTGACGAAGAAAACAAAGCTCTTGGTCTGGGTTACATAGTGGAAGAAGACAAGCTTCATGTCATGGTAGCAATCAACTTCTCCAAGAGGAAGAAAAAGATGCGAGTTGGCCAAGACCTTGCCCAGGAGCAGATTAAGACCCACACGCCAAACCCACTGACGTGAAGAGAGCTTCTCAGCCAAGTGTCAGGGTTGTATGACCCAGTCGGTTTGGTCACTCCTGCAAAGCAAAAAGGAGCAATCTTAGTTCGCAGGGCATTCCAAGAGACAAAAGTAGAAAGCTACTTGGTCAAGGACACTTGGGATATGGCGCTCTCAGATGCCCTGAGGGAGGACGCCATTAGGCTTTTTGAGGAGTATGCCCAGCTCAGCAAAGTCACATTTGCAAGGGCGCTAACTCCCCCGTGCTTCACCGAAGAACCCTGGGCAATTACTTTCTCCGATGGAAGTGAGCAAGCCTATGGGGCAGTGTTGTACTTAAGGTGGAATTCAGATCAGGGCACAATCATCAGGTTGGTGGAGTCCAAAGCTAAGTTAACTCCATTGGACCACAAAGGGGATGTTGTCAAAGCAGAGCTGTGTGGGGCAGTGTTTGGCTCACGCCTAAAGAAATACTTTGAGGCGCAAAGCCGGATTCAGGTTGAGAGGTGGTATCACTTTGTCGATAGCCAAACCGTCATTGGGGCAATACAGCGGGAGAGCTATGGGTACCAGACCTTTTTTGCAAATAGGATTGGAGAAATACAGAGCAGCACAAGGATTCAAGATTGGTGGTGGGTTCCTGGCCCTCAGAACATTGCGGATGTAGTTACAAGAGGAGCTAGTCCCAGGGATCTAGATGAAGACTCAGAATGGCAAAATGGTCCAAAGTTCTTGAGTTTGCCAGTGTGCGAGTGGCCAGTCAGGTCAGCTAAAGAGTTAGCCGCCACTGCCAAAGAAAACGTCAATAAGCTGCAAAGAAAGGCGTTTGTCGCTGCCTTTACAAGGGCCGAGATAAAAGGGCAAGAAGAAAAGTGAAGTCGGGCTGCTGAGGCCCAGGGAGAGCAGCGAAGGCCACCTGCGGGGTCAGTCATCAAGAACCTTGTAGATGTCAAGCGGTTCAGTGACCTAACTCGATTAGTTAGATCAGTTGCTTGGACTTGGAGAGCAGCTAGAAAGTTTCTTGGGGGACATCCAGCTGCTAATGACCCAAAGTGGGAGGCAGTCCCGTTGGTAGGAGTAATTTCGGTGAAGGAACGTGAAGATGCCCTAAGAGACATCTTCCTTGCAGCACAAGACAGCGCTGTCTTCCCAAGCACTACTACAGATAGACTGGTTGTATACAAAGACCCAAGCTCTGGGCTCTTTGTTTGTGGCGGCCGAGTGCAAGCTTTTAAGAAAGACCAGGTTAGTGTTCCCATCTTGGCTTATGATGCTTGGATCTCTACACTGTTGGCTCGGGAGGCCCACAATGAGAGTCATGAGGGAGTTGCTGGGACCCTGCTCAGAATGAGGAAGAAAGCGTGGGTCATAAGAGGGAGAAGGATTGCTCAAAAAGTTGTGGATGGTTGTGTGGTTTGCCGGAAAGCAAAAGCACAGAGTTGCCGGCAAATAATGGGCGACTTACCTCCGGAAAGAACTCAACCTGCTTTACCTTTTGAGTTCACAACAGTGGATCTCTTTGGACCCTACCAAGTGAAGGATGACATCAAGAAAAGAGTCATGATAAAGGTTTGGGGGGTTGTATTCTGTTGTATGGCCAGCAGAGCGATTCACACGGAGTTAGTAAATTCCTTGTCGACTGAAGGCTTCTTAATGGCTTACCAGAGATTTACAGCAATTAGAGGACATCCAAGAAAGATCTGGTCAGACCCAGGTACTAATTTCGTAGGAGCAAAGTCTGTCTTGAAGGAACTTTACGGATTCTTGGAAAGTCAGAATAAGTTTGTCTTGGAGGAGACTGCAGCAAAGAATGGAACAGAGTGGATGTGGAAAGTAAATCCGGCTGATTCCCCACATAGAAATGGAGCTGCTGAGGCTGCTGTGCGCATTGTGAAGAGAGCACTCCAGAGTCTTGGAAGGGAGTCTGGGCTAAGTTACAGTGAGTTCCAGACAGCTCTTCATGTGGCAGCTAACCTTGCAAATGAGCGCCCGATTGATGCCAGAGTACAGAGTCGGGAAGGTTGCATTCATTACGTCACACCCAACAGTCTTTTGCTTGGTCGAGCATCTCAAAGTGGGGACTTCAAGATGTTTGACTTTTCCGTTTACCCCTATAAGAGACTTCAAGCAATCCAGGCAGACGTGAGCAAGTTTTGGAGGTCCTGGAGCCAACTTGCTGGCCCTAATTTGTTTGTAAGGAGCAAGTGGCACACTGCACACAGAAATGTCACTGTTGGAGATGTCGTCTGGTTAAGTGATCAGAATGCGCTGAGAGGGCACTTCAAAATGGGCATAGTTGTCAGCACTAATCCAGACAAAAAGGGTATTGTGAGGGACGTCAATGTCCGGGTATGCCCAAGTTACAGTGGTTCTGTGGCTAAGTCCTTGAGGGCGGAGGACTTAAGCTCTAGTTCAAGAGGAGCGACTCCAGTGGCTCAAGCTACCATCCTTCATAGAGACGTCAGACGTCTAGTTGTTCTGTTACCTGTGGAGGAGCAAAATGGGACCAAGTCGTCAGTGTCATGCTTAAATGGGATGAGTTAAACTGCGGTTTGCTTGTGAACTTGGCGATCTCCTGTGTTCCAAGGGAAGATCGAGTGGGAGGTGTCAAGTCAAACCGAGTAGGAGGTGGAGAGCCCTGAGGAAAAAAAGTAAACGTGACAGACTGGAGGGCGGAACTAATCTTGTGTCTGGGTTTCTGTCGGGAAGGAAAAAGAAGGCGAACTGGGGAGCAACAGGAAGTTGCCACTTTCGGGAAAAGCCCACCATAATTCTTTCAATAAGTTGTTGCCAACATGAATATTGTGTGGAACTGAAGTATCTACAAAGCCAGGGAGGCAGCCGGTAAGGGAATGGTTGCTGACTATGGTAAAAGACTTTGAAGCGAGTTGCTAAAGAATCGCGGCTGCCGCTAGCTTACGTAGCATTAGCACTGTGCCGTGAGTTGGTCGCCTGTTTACGAGCGGCACCATTGTTTATTGTTGGTCTGCATATGGAAGACTGTTAATGCTTGCATAAGAGAAGCTGGTTATAAATACTATTGTTATTGCTCAAGTTCTAATGCAGATTGATTATTTAATTTAGCACTTTAATAGAAAGCAGTATTTCTCAAGGTGTATGTACAATTGCTAGTGAATTACATAATTTGAGCATTTAAAAATACTCAAGTAAATATTGTACTACAAAGCTTGCGCACTGCATTGATGTGTTTAAAAAAGAAAATGTGTTTGGGATTGTTTACAATATTTGCAGATGTGTGATAACAAACATAATTTGTATTTTGGTTTTTTGGTTTGTATTTAAAGGTTTTTCACCTATGGCTGACTGTGGCCGAAAAGAAGATTAAAGAAAAGGAAAACAAAAGATCTGCCTGGTCATTGAGTGAAACCCAGTTAAACACCTGTGGTAGATGCATCAATCCCTTTCAAGCGGGGAAGCTGCACAAACTTAGAGAGCTTGACACTGGGTGTCGTAAAAGGGGCTACGCATCGATAGTAGAAACATTGATCGGCAACCCGCTGATTGGTCGGCGAAAATGTCGAAGGGGCGTGCTCGGTATTTTCTGGCAGCAGAGCAAGAACTCATGAGTGAGGGATTTCAGGAGTTTCAGAGTTTAATTAAAACGCAAGAGAACACTGCAAAGGCTGCAAAAGCAAGGAGAGAGGGCTGGCAGAAAGTTGCTGACAAATCAAACTCGTAGGTAATTTAATAATAATAATAATAATGGATTGGATTTATATAGCGCTTTCCAAGGCACCCAAAGTGCTTTACGATACCACTATTCATTCACTCCCACATTCACACACTGGTGGAGGCAGCTACGGTTGTAGCCAGGCTGCCATATCGCGCCATCGGCCCCTCTGGCCAACACCAGTAGGCGGTAGGGTAGATCTATCATATGACACTATATTGTCCAATATCATATGGCATTATATTATATTATAATATGTTATATTATATCCCCTTTCACATTAGAGCCACAACAGGACCCACAAGAACATGGGAACAAGTAAAAGTGGAATACAGGAGTATTCTACAGAATGGTAATATTTATCTCTTAGATTGCTTTGCGTCTCTTGGCAAGGTAATACTGGCCTGTAATACACTGTTAGTTTGTTCATAACAGCAACCAAGAAAAGGACAGAGGAAAAAAAGACAGGTGGTGGTCCTGCACCCCCTCGTCAACAAGTTGGTTAAGTAAATAATACCCTCACGGGAAAATCGATATCTCTCTATGAGCACACTGTCGCGCTGAGCTAAAGGATCCTGTCTATCCCGCAATATACGCTGAATTCTGAGGACTCTCCTTATCAATCTTGCACCTTCCGCAATGGGTTGGTCGCGTATACAGACAGGACATGGCTGCGACAGGCTTCCCAAATCCACCTTCGCTTTTATAGCCGTGGTCTCTCATCTTGATTACACGAAGTAATTTACAATTACTACTCTGAAATATGAATTACATCTGTAATAATCACATACATGTAATAGAATGTTAATAGTTCATTTCCCTTTTTTAGGAAATGACCTGTATGTATCTGTGTGACATCAATAAAAGGATCAAGTGCTGCATTATCTTTAGTTACATTGATGTTATTTATTTATGGTGAAACAGTGGTAAAATATCGCTGTTGCTTTCGTATAAATGAAGCGGACATACCTGCGTGGCTGCGATCTAATCCTGTTTACATAAAGTAAACCTGCTCCCGAGCAGGTTTACGCTTACGGCTCTGTTGCTATGACAGCAAGTCCCGGATGAGCTTCGGGGAACCGAACGATCCAGGATCACGCGAAATCATCAACAATCTAATCCAGCTAACTTACTTAGCGAGGTACGAAGAACAGGCCCCTGAAAAGAATTTGAATCAAAACAATGGAATTTGAATGAAAACAATGGAGGTTTAAAACAAACAACAGAATTAGAATGAAAACAACGGAATTAACATGAAAACGACGGAATTTTAATGAAAACAACAGAATTTGAGAACAAACAATGGAATTTGTATAAAAAGAGTAGAATTAGAATTAAAACAAAAGAATTTGAATGAAAACGGAATTTGAATGAAAACAACGGAATTAGAATGAAAACAAAAGAATCTGAATGAAAAGAACAGAATTTGAATGAAATAAAAAGAATTTGAATCAAAACAACGGAAATTGAATGAAAACAACAGAATTTGAATGAAAACAATGGAAATTTAAAACAAACAACAGAATTAGAATGAAAATAACGGAATTTGAATGAAAACAACAGAAATGGAATGTACAGAACAGAGTTTGAATGAAAACAGCAGAATTAGAATGAACAGAACAGAATTTGAATCAAAACAACGGAATTTGAATGAACAGAAAAGAATTTGAATCAAAACAATGGAATTTGAATGAAAACAACAGAATTTGAATGAAAACAATGGAAGTTTAAAACAAACAATAGAATTAGAATGAAATGAATACAATTTGAATGAAAACAACAGAATTAGAATGTACAGAACAGAATTTGAATCAAAACAATGGAATTTGAATGAAAACAATGGAGGTTTAAAACAAACAACAGAATTAGAATGAAAACAACGGAATAAAAATGAAAATGATGGAATTTGAATGAAAACAACAGAATTTGAGAACAAACAATGGAATGTGAATAAAAAGAATAGAATTAGAATGAAAACAAAAACATTTGAATGAAAACGGAATTTCAATGAAAAGAATGGAATTAGAATGAAATGAATACAATTTGAATGAAAACAACAGAATTAGAATGAACAGAACAGAATTGAATCAAAACAATGGAATTTGAATGAAAACAAAAGAATTTGAATGAAAACAACGGAATTAGAATGAAAACAACGGAATTTGAATGAAAACAATGGAATTAGAATGTACAGAACAGAGTTTGAATGAAAACAACGGAATTAGAATGAACAGAACAGAATTGAATCAAAACAATGGAATTTGAATGAAAACAAAAGAATTTGAATGAAAACAACAGAATTTGAATGAAAACAACAGAATTTGAATTAAAACAACGGAATTAGAATGTGCAGAACAGAGTTTGAATGAAAACAACGCAATTAGAATGAACAGAAATGAATTTGAATGAAAACAATGGAATTTTAAAACAAACAACAGAATTAGAATGAAAACAACGGAATTTGAAAGAAAAGAACAGAAATTGAATCAAAACAATGGAATTTGAATGAAAACAATGGAGGTTTAAAACAAACAACAGAATTAGAATGAAAACAACGGAATTAACATGAAAACGACGGAATTTTAATGAAAACAACAGAATTTGAGAACAAACAATGGAATTTGTATAAAAAGAGTAGAATTAGAATTAAAACAAAAGAATTTGAATGAAAACGGAATTTGAATGAAAACAACGGAATTTGAATGAAAACAACGGAATTTGAATGAAAACAAAAGAATTTGAATGAAAAGAACAGAATTAGAATGAAATAAAAAGAATTTGAATCAAAACAACGGAAATTGAATGAAAACAACAGAATTTGAATGAAAACAATGGAAATTTAAAACAAACAACAGAATTAGAATGAAAATAACGGAATTTGAATGAAAACAACAAAAATGGAATGTACAGAACAGAGTTTGAATGAAAACAATGGAATTAGAATGAACAGAACAGAATTTGAATGAAAACAATGGAAGTTGAATGAAAACAATGGAAGTTTAAAACAAACAACAGAATTAGAATGAAAACAAAGGAATTTGAATGAAAATAATAGAATTTGAATGAAAACAATGGAAGTTTAAAACAAACAACAGAATTAGAATGAAAACAACAGAATTAAAATGAAAATGATGGAATTTGAATGAAAACAACTGAATTTGAGAACAAACAATGGAATGTGAATAAAAAGAGTAGAACAAAAGCATTTGAATGAAAAGAACGGAATTTCAATGAAAAGAACGGAATTAGAATGAAATGAATATAATTTGAATTAAAACAACAGAATTAGAATGAACAGAACAGAATTGAATGAAAACAATGGAATTTGAATGAAAACAACAGAATTTGAATGAAAACAACAGAATTTGAATTAAAACAACAGAATTAGAATGAAAACAACAGAATTTGAATGAAAACAACAGAATTTGAATTAAAACAACAGAATTAGAATGTACAGAACATAGTTTGAATCAAAACAATGGAATTAGAATGAACAGAACAGAATTTGAATCAAAACAATGGAATTTCAATAAACAGAACAGAATTTGAATCAAAACAATGGAATTTGAATGAAAACAACAGAAATTGAATGAAAAGAACGGAATTAGAATGAAATGAACAGAATTTGAATCAAAACAGTGGAAATAGAATGAAAAGAACAGAATTTGAATGAAAAGAACAGAATTCTGTTGTTTTGAATGAAAACAACAGAATTTGAATGAAAACAATGGAATTAAAAAGAAAACGACGGAATTTGAATGAAACCCAAACAAAACACGCAATGAGAGGCTCTAATGTAAGCGTCCTGTTGATGTTGGTGGTGTCAGATACACAATGGACTCGGAGCCAGCACAACAGAGCCAGGGCAGGAATGCATTTCTTCCGATACCGCTTCACATTTAAAGAAGAAAGGGATTGGCGAAATCTGACCGTGCAATGCAAGTGCTGTTTGCCAGCAACCAAGCTGCTCTCAGCGTCAAGACACTAACGTTAGCCTACTGCAACTACCTTGTTTTAGTTGTGGTAGATACCTGGGTTATGTGCCACTTCAGTATCTTCAATGTACTATTGCTGTGTGATTTATTACTTTCACTGAAGGCTACTCGCCACCGAGCTAACGTCTTATCTTGTGCTAACTTATGTTAAACTAAGTCTTTGCTCCTCTACATTACATATATTGTCTAGTCAGAGAAATTTAGGCCTAACAGCCCGTTAAGAAGCAGAAAGATGTGATTGCTACATTCATGTAGTTCTAAAAGGCATGGCAATATATTAAGTAATCCAAACTACTCAGAATACGTTACTCGCATTGAGTAATTTGATGGAATACGTTACAAACTACATTTTGCGCCATGAATTCTGTAATCTGTAGTGGAATACGTTTTAAAAGTAACCTTCCCAGCACCGTTTGAGGCTTATATTGATATAGTTACTACAGAAGAGACCAGGAGAAGTCATATGAAGGAAATATGTGATCAGTAAATTCTGTGAAATACAGTGAAGATCTTTGTCTTCATAATTCACTTCAGATTAGGGTTGTCATCGCACTAGAAATTCAAACCGCATGCCTACTTGGCTTGATTAGAACAATAAAAAAATTACTTAGGTTTAGCAAAAGCTTGGTGGTTTGCGATAAAAATGGAACATTAATCATGCCCACTGGAAAATGACAGTGACCCAGTGATGCCAGGCATGTATATGTGGTGCATGTGGATGCTTATAGGGGATCCTTTGGTCAATGCAGCAGTTCTTTCAGCAAGAGGCTGGCAATTTCAACATAAGCCCCCACCCCCACCCGAGTGCGAGATATCAAAGAAAAGTGGCTTCCACTTAGTTTTTCAGTCAACTGGATCTTATGTTCTGTTTGCTGTTTAATAGGCAATGCGGATTATTAATGAAAAATAATCTCCTTCTGTAGCGATCTTAACATCAAATAAAAGCCTTGTTTGTAAATTCAGAAGAAGCCTAATCCAAACTAAGCAGAGACCAGCGCAGACTCTTTCTGCTCTGCTCTGATTTGTCCCAACATTTTTCATTTGCTAAAGAGACTAAAGAGACCCAGACTACCACGCTCTAACTACTTAGGACCACCAAAGATAGACTTGAAAACCTAAGCCCAGTTTCAAAAGTTCAAGAATATGAAAGGAGAAAACAATAAACCCTTCTTAGCCGAATTGCTCTCAGTGGGAAGTAAACAGTTATTAACGTATGGCAAGCAGCATGCAGGGATTTCAAACTGGGAGGGAGGTGGGAGGAGAAAGTTGGAGAGAGCGGGTGGAACATGTCAGGACAGAGCGAAGGAGATGAGGAGGGAAAAAGAAGAAGAGAAAAACTAGAGGAAAAGGGAGAAATCTGTCCTCGGTGACAAAGCTGCATTTAGGATTCTTAACTCTAAAACAATTCTTTTATGTGCCCCCCCACCACCTCTTATTTTTCTCTGCCTCCTATCCAATGCACCTCCTCCCTCAGAGGAGTCACTTATATTTCCCCTATCTCACTTTCTCTCTTTTCCCCCCTTTCCTTCTTTCTTTAAATTTTTTTTCTTTGAATAATTTACTTCAGCAGGGGAGAATGGTAGTGCGTTTATTTTGAGTGTGTTTGCGCTTTAAACAGAATGCTTAATGATTGCCGATGGGAGAGAGACTGAATTAATCCCATTTATGTTGAGACCTTTTAGATGTACTGACACCCGTGGCAGACAAACAGGGCCTAGGCAGTGTGTGTACACATATGTGTGTATGCACGTGGTGGGACCTCAACGGGTAGACACAAACGATATCCCATCATATCTGTGGGAAGAACCCTCATATCGCACTTTCTGTTTATGTGTGTGTGCGAAAGAGAGAGAGAGGATATACCTCCACTCGTGATCAAGGCGAGGCCTTTGGGGCATCCCTCTACTTGTTCAGTTGATTTGAAAAGATTTCCTTATGAAATTCAAATTTTTCAGAGTGTATGTATTTCATACTATTTCTGCATTTCCTGAAATACTGAAAAAGCTTTGAAAACCATTTTCATTTATCTTTGTCCAGCTGAGGCATATGTCATTGAATATAACAGCAACCTTTAAATGTTTTTTCTCAGGGGTGTTTTCTTTACATCTGGGCAAAAAAGAAAGAAGTCAAAGGCTTAAAAAGCATTTATAACAGTAGCTAAATTCCAAACTGAGGTGGTATTTACATGCAAAACAGTTTAGCATTGAGATGGTATCTCATGGTGTTGGAAAAACAAACATGTTAGATAAAGTTAATGACTATAAAGGACAAAATACTTTACCTGTCTATGGAAATTGTGTTTTGCTTCAAACTTACACTGGAGTATCATATTTTGATACATGACTGATATTTTGCATGTTTCCATTTAAAGCTGCAGTGCCACATTCTGCCTCTTCTTCTAGCTGTGAGAGAAATAACTCAAATACCGTTAATGTGAATGCTTCTGAATAGGAAATGCAACACCAGGGCATAATCCCCATTGGACAATCAGACAATTCTGATGAGCTTGAAAGTCAGTGTTTAGTATGACCACCTTTAATCTTCAACACAGTCTGAATTTTCTTAGCTTTCTGGTAAGTATTTAAGCAGTCATCAGGAATAGTTCTCCATGCTTCTTGTAGGACATTCAAAGCTCTTCTTTGGATGTTATCTGCTTTTGTTATTTTCTCTGTCAAGATGATCCTACTCTGCTTCAACAATGTTGAGGTCTGAGCTCTGGGTAGATCTGGCTAATGACTGACACTGTTCCACTGCACGTTTTTCTATGCAGGTATTCTTTTACTGTATTGTCAGCGTTTTTGAGATCGTTGTAATGCTGAAAAATTAAGCTGTTGCTCATCAGACACTTTCCAAATGCTACATCCTTCATCCTCTACTTGTCTAATTTCCTCAATTTTTTTAAGGACACACTGCACACCATGCCAACACTTACCAAGTTTTCAGCTCATAGCTCTTAACAATCACTTTGTTGGGCCAAAACTAACATTTTTTGCCAAATTATCTTTGGCAGTTTTTGCTGATTTAGCTAATAAAAAAAGAAAAGGGAGCTAATAATGTGTTTTTGTGACAGGCTGCTAGTGATAAAGTGGACAAAGATAAAATTTAAAACTGGTTACCTGTTATGTGTAGTCACAACACTGGTTCCTGGTACCACTCAATGTAGTGTTTTAAGATTTGAACTGCACTTTGTATTGCATCCAGTATTAGGAAAATACTCTCATGAAGACAAGGGTATATAGGGCAAAAATCAGGTGAGCACCGGTCCCAAACAACATTTATCTCAAGCTTTATGTATGCATTGAAAAGCACCACTGAGTTCAATTGTAAAGCGAATTTATTGGTACATTAAAAGGCCTTGCTCCTTTTTTTTATATTTCATACATTCAACTAGGCATTTACGTGCCAGGCTCTATATTCAAAGCTAATCGCCCCCATTAAACCTCTGCCTGTTGCAGCAACAAAAACTATTTCACAGCTTCTGCAGCGATGTTCACCAGCAGCACTTATGGAAGAGCATTAAGGTTTCCAACAGTCCTTGAATCCACATAATATTGAGCACATTCAGTGTTTGCCTCTGGTATCGCTTGATGAATTTCTGAGCATATGGCACATTCCTCTGCAGGTCAGCATATGTCAGCACAGAATTTAGATTCAGTTTAGATTTAAAAAGGAAAGAGAAAAAAAAGAGAAGAACCCCCCCCCCCCCTTCTTTTTCCCACCCTCCCTCGCTCTCCTGCCACTCCACTTCCCCCACTTCCCTCCTCTCCATCCATCTGTTGTTTCTTGTAGATACAGGGAAAGTGAAAAGAGAGAGAGAGAAATAAGCGAAACATCTGATGAAACTCACTGTGTTGTTCTGGAGCTGATAGCCCCGTAATGCCCATCGATGTATGTATGAGACAGAATAATTTGTTACAGATTTCTGTTTTAGGCATAAGAAAATCTGTAACCTTACATCTTATGACATAATTCCTGCCATATCATTCAGTGATTAAGAAGACTACGGTACTACGCATCTCAAATAAATTTCTATAATGAAAAATTTTGACATGGTTCTTTTGATTAAAGAAAGGTTTATTAGAAAAGGGACCAAAGAAGCTCTCAGGGTAATCAGACAGGATTTGGTAAATTTTGAATATTTTAAAATGGGATTTTATTTTCCAGAAACGAGATTGATAAAATGTATAATCTCTCTCCACATGGAATTCCCTTTTATAGTCTGTTGACTATTTATTGTGTCTATACCTGCACTTCTTAATAGGCTGGTCTATATTTGAACATTTTATGTTACTGGATACGGTTACTGCATCCCTGTTCCAAGAAGGTCATCTGGAAACTGGTTACCTGTTTGGGTTTTTTGTTATCTCTTTGCTTCGGGTATATTGTGTATATTCTCAAGGGATCTTTTATATATAGATTTGTTTTAATCCAATAAATCCAATTCTAACTCCAAATCTTTTTCTCAGCAAAACTGCAAATTACTTTGATGCTACAGATCTGCAGACAGGGTTAAGTTCAGGATGTCACGATTGCAGTGATTGCTTTTGCACACACATATATGTTCTATTAATGCCTGACACCCATGTGCTGTTAGCTTATAGTATGAGGAGTGATTATTTGAAATAGGCCAGATGCCCGGGTATACGTGTGTACATGCTTTGAAATCAACTTTATGCTAATCCGGTTCCACTCCTTGACAGTCTTAGTGAGGAGAGACATTAGCATAACTAGCTAGCGCCACGAACCACAGGGGGTCCTTGTTGTTCACGTACAACATGTAGGTGTGTGTGTCTCAATCTGTTTGAGAGAAATGCTCTAAAGAGACAAAATGCCAATCTGTTTGCTCTTTCACTCTGTCTTAGTTAGAGGTAGGCCTCTGTCTGCTGCCTCTCAATCTCATTTACACCTAGAGGTGTGGGATTTGGGAGACTGACGCACATCCCCACAACCATACACACACACATGGCGGATGGAAGGTGTTTGTCATTTTCCCGACACAGAGTTAGAGAACTTCAACCTTCATTATCTATAATCTATGCTTTGTGATTTTTGCAACCGATGTAGAAAACATGGTGTGGTTTTATACATAAATATATATATGCTGTCTTGCTCACTTTCAAAAAAGACAAAAGTGTATATTACAAATGCCAATCTGTAACCAGGTCACGGAGGGTTAATTAGTTTTAGTTTAGGGTCTGCTACCAAGATAAATAAACACACGGAGGGGGATGATTACAAGAACTTTTCTCTATTCCATCGTTGCTGCAAACAAAAACCAGGTGTAAAGAAAAGGTATTGTAGAAAGATGAAATCGCTGAATAGACAGATAGAAAGTCTGCATTCCTCCCAGTATCCATCTCTCTCTTGTTTGTTCTTGTCTGCTTGTTTTTAACATGGAGCCTAACTCCCAGCAGGACACTTGAGGTGGGCAGAGTTGACACACAAGAACAATCGCACACACATACAAATACACACACATGCATGCACCATCCTCCTGGCACCATGCCATCCTGTCTGGGTCTGTCTATGTGTAGGGGGTGAGCTGTCTGCCCTCATCAGTGCCAACATGTCGCCTATATGTACACTGCTCCGGGGGGACCTGCATGTATGTGTGTGTGTTCCCGTCTGTTCAGCCCTTTACCAATACTCAGTGACCATGTGGGGACAACAAAGCTCATTACACTGGTGACCCCAATCCTATCTGATATGTGTATCCACATTTCATGGGCATACATGCACATCCACAGACAAAATACCTCGGCAGGGACATCATTTTAGGTAGATGAAAGTATATGCATGGATACAGATACAGCATTTTTGGCTAGTGTGCATTATTATTACAGTTTTTTCTGATGGCTTAAGTGCATTTTTTTTTGTAACTATTGGCTATTTTTGCAAAACTCTACACACAAATAAGAAAACCCTTCACCAAATCAGCAAAACATTGTAGTTTTCTTGCAAAAGCTAATAAACCTTGTTTAACTCTCCAAACCTTCGTAAAAATGGTATTTTCGTATCACACAGTTAACACCAAGCCATCACATTAATAAGCACACAATGCACCAACTACACACTGATGGTATGAATAAAAAACACATCAGGCTTTTGCTTTCTTTGTGCACAAGGTAGGCTACGTCAGTTTGAGGTCATACTTTTGTCACAGGTCCATAAACATAGAGGGATCCAAACTTCAAGTACTGGTGTTTATTCACACACATCAAAAGTGTTTATTTCCAAGTCAAAACAAAATAGTAATTTCACTGAGGAAAAAAAAGAAATCAGTCTACATCGTGTCGTCTCTCTGGGTCTGGCCATAAAATTCCGTCTACATCACATGCAATGTCCTCTAGTCCAAGGCACCGGGGAAAATATCTTCTGGAATGGTGTATCCAGGCCTGACATGATGCCTGGTCAATATCCCCACATGCCTCCTCCATTGCCTGTAAAAGGGCTATGCTTTGATGGGGATGACGGTCAGACCTTCCAGTGCCAGGCAGCGAAGAACTCTTCAATTGGATTCAAGAATGGAGAGTATGGGGGGGAGGTTGAGTACAGTGAAGAGTGGGTGATCTGTAAACCACTTGCAGACCAAAGCAGCCCTATGGAAACTAACATTGTCCCATATGATGACGTATTTGGTCTGCTCTGGTCTCTGAACATTAGTAAGCATGTCATGTAAGGTGTCCAGGAATGTAATAATGTGTGCAGTGTTATATGGGTCCAGCGTTGCATGATGGTGAAAAACACCATTTTGACTTATAGCTGCACACATAGTTATGTTACCACCACGTTGTACTGGGACATTGATTATGGCACGGTGTACAATAATGTTCCTGCCACCTCAAACCAGCCTCATCCACAAAAAACTGCTCATGACCCATGGCATCTGCCTCTAGCTCCATCACTCTCTAGACAAGACAAAACAAATTCAGCACAGCAGGCACATGCACGGCACTACAGTGTGCACTTCCAGATTCAGTACCAATGATACTATAGCTTACCTGCACATAGTCATATCGCAGCTGTTTTACACATTCACTGTTTCTTTCCAAAGGTGCTCTGTAGATTTGTTTCATTCGGATTCTGTTGCGAGCAAGTACACCACCTAATACAGAAATGCTCACATTTTGTATGTTTTGGAAGGTGGTGTCATAGGTATTGTTGTGTTTCTCATTAGCATATGGCAGTGCTATAAGTCTTAGTGCAAAGTGACTGTACTAACCGATTCTCATTTCGAAATGTCCTTATGATGCTTGCTACAGCAAGCTTCCCTCAGGATCATTCCATGGTTGATTACATGGTCCACTATTGTAGCTCTGATGTCATCAGTAATTCTATATCTTATTCTTCTTACCCTTCCTTTTACCCCTCCTCGTCCTCCTCTTGCTCCTCCTTGTCCTCTTCCTCTAACTTCACCTCCTTGTTGTCCTCTTCGTCCTACTTCTTCACCTCCACGTCCTCTTCCTCGGCCTCCTCTAATTCTCACTCTTCTCACTCTTCCTGCTCCCTCCATTGTACTCCACACGGACAGCTTACCTGTAGCTTATTTATAGTGCTTATGCTGATTGCAAAGCGAACTAATTATCTAAAACAGTTTTCACATGTGACAGTGTGCCGGACAGTTGGCAAAATAGTGTAAATAACAGCCATAAATGTGTATAGTTTTGTTAGGAGCGTGTGGAAATTGAGTGTAAAGCAGTGAGTTGTGTTCACAGTTCCGTAAAAAGAGTGCTGTGCAGTGGATTGTGCCTACAGTTTTGCAAAGTGTGTGTTACAAAATGGCAAACTGAGTGCAAAGCAGTGTTTGGGTTTGGTTTTGCTATAAGTATTAATAGTTTTAGAAATTGTGCTATAAGAATCACAGTTAGGGTTTAAGCATTCAGAAAAAACTGTAAAACTACAGTGAAATTCTCTAGCAAGCCTATAAGATAAACTTACTTCATAAACTGTGCATTCAATCACTGTAGACCTGATTTAAACTGGTCCAAAAGCTACACACATGTTCATTTGTTGTCGTTGAGAACAAAACATCAGTAAACAAAATATCACAAACCCTAACAAGCCTAAAAGCATTTCATATGTTTCATCTAAAATAGTTCAAACAGTATGATATATATTCCTGCTACAACCCTAGAAGAGATACATATGTTCACCAGTGAGCAGTGGAAACGCTGCTTCTCAAAGGTAAACATCAAGTTTCAACATTGCAAATGAGCTATATTTCTAACCACAAAGACCCTTTCTATGTTTCCTTTGCAAGATTTTTCTAGTTTACTTTCATGAAGCACCAGCACAGCAAATGATGTGCAGTTTAATCTGTTTTGTAACATGCCCCACAAGCATGCTGCATTCCTCACATCTTTCAAGTCTAAACATCCTTCGTGAGTAAAATTTAGCGACTTAGTAGTGTGTAGGGTGTTTGGATTTTTACATTAAAATCAAACCTAACAGAAGAAGCCTATTGAAAACAGATTTGCACTGATGCCCCCCCCTCACCACCACCACCAGTGGAAAGATAAACTCAAAGGTCAAGTCTGATTTCCCGCTGGGGAAAATTTGATTTTCTACGTGCAAATGAAAGAGATTCCTGTTTATAAGGGGATTTAAAATTAGAAACAGATTGAAGTTGAAAGGCTTTTGAGATTTTAGCTGTAAATCAAGATAGAAATGCTTTACTTATGTTTACAATTACAAGTCCAACAATCTCCATTTCCCCACTGTCTCACTGCTGCACACTGTTGTGCTGGTGAAGTCAGATCAGCTGTTTGTAGGTGCAGTGTTCAAAAGTTCTGTTTTCCAGGGATTTATGTTAACTTACAGATGAATAGCTCTGATACCTAGAACCGATTTCCCATTCAACATGGTCACACCTTGGTGATAACTTTTTTCTGGGTAAAAAAAAGAACTTCAATAAAGTTCCTTTTCATATCTAGTCCTTTTCATTTTTTTTCTCTAAAGCCATCAGCTGTCCAACTCCAAAGCCCTATGGTGGTAATTGCCCTTCTCTCTTATCATGACTGGCATTTGCACATAGCACTGACACATTGGTCCTTGCTGGCATTTGCTGATGAGGCAAAAGGGCAGTATCTTACACACTTCTGCACCCACACATAGATGGACTCACACACAGACACACAGGCATGCACCTAAACTTGAGTTTGGAACTGTGCGTTCTAAGGTAGGTGCTCAAGCATAGATATATAGATATATATTGTGGTGCACATTTATACACAGAAGTGGCGTTTTGTCACGGTCTTTGTGGTTTCTCTGTTTTTATATGGTTGAGCATGAGCGACAGAGTCTTCTTGTCCCCGAGGCTCCGGTGTCAGGAAGTATTGGAGTCGACACAGAGTACGCTCAGTAGGCTGCCTGGGCCATGCAACACTGATCTTTATGTCAGCTCAAAGAAATGGAATCAGCCCTTTTCTCTGTCAACCGTTGTGTGTTTTATGTGTGTGTCTGTGTGTGAGCGCGAGCATGACAAAAGCAATGAGGAGACAAGAGGACTCAGCCTTGCCTTGAACTCTGTCACTTTGTTATAAGTCACTACTTTATGCTTTCTGTATGCTCTCTCCATTTGAGCTCTCACTATCTCTTCTCCTCTTGGCAGTTTTCCCTTTTTATCTGCTTCTTTGGTTTGCTCACTGCAAAACTTCTTCCTCAATCAATACATTCCACGGCTCACAAAATACAGCACAGAAACATTTTGGTGGGAAAAAGAATGCACCAAAAAGTGCATTTAAGAATCTTTAATTACTTGGTTAGACAGCAGGTGTTCATCCAAGGTCTGTCCGTGTGGTCTTGGTACAACATGTAGCTCTAATAACCATTAAAGTGGGTTTGATCTCACAACACATAGGAAGCATTGCAGCTTCTCGGACATCAGCTTCATGTGATCCTGATTCTGGATTGGTTTGGAACAAATTCACAGCCTCTATTTTTATCAATTAACTGTGCAGTGCCATGAAATCCTTCTTACTTTTCTCTATGAACACATGAAGCCAGACTACACAAACACACAACACATTTTAAACTAGAACGGTGCTTGTGTGAAAAAAAAAAAGAATCTCCTCTTTTAGTTATGAGCGGCTGTGGCTTAGGAGGCATCTACTAATCAGAAGGTTGTGGTTGGTCAATCCCTGGTTCCAGTTGGCATGCCCAAGTATCCTTGGGCAAGATACTGAAACCGAGTTGCTCTCAGTGTGTTTATTGCAGTGTGAATGTTCGATAGAAAGGGTCTAAGGAGCTTGCAAAGAAAAACGTCTGGACTTCTTTAAGTTGCTTGAAGACGTTTCACCTCTCATCCGAGAAGCTTCTTCAGTTCTAGGGTCAAATGGTGGAGAGCCCCAGATTTAAGCCTTGTGGGAGTATATTCTGTTATGATCCAATGTTGTGTTTGTTTTATGTGTGACTCCTCCCACCAGAGGATTACTGTGGGTTTCTTCCCCTTTTCTCTCTTAGGAGGTGGAGACCTGGGCGTGCCTGCTGAGTAGCTGGGTGGAGTCTCTGTTCGTAACACCTCCCAAGAAGGACAATGGACTCCCTAATGGTCCTCTACCTAATCACATGAGCCAAAGTGTGAAAACGGGTGTGGGTCACAATTAGCTAAGGTTTTGGGTGAACTCATTGTGAAACCTAGCCCCACCCTATCATGTGATTTCCTGAGGTCACATCACCCAGGATTCAAATCGCCCAGGTTTCACAACCTGGATGGCTGAGAACTTTCACAGACACGTTAGATAGAAAGCATTTAGGCATAGAAAAGAGTCCTTACATTAGTGTGTATGTGAAGAGGCAAATGTGTGAAGGCTGTATAAAGCGCTTTGAGAGCTAAAGTAGAAAAGCACTATATAACAACCAGTCCATTTACCATTTTACTATATCCAAAAAAGCTGCAGCTTGACTAGACACACGCAGGCCTGATTGTTACCAGAGCTTCAATCTAATATCCGACCATCCATTGATCCACAAAAAGAAGCTATTTTCTGTTCTACACCATCTACTATTTGTCTGTTTACTGGGAACTTTTTAATTCTCCTCTGTGATTACAGTGACAGTGCTCTTTCATTACTCAGCAAAGTCTCTTATCACTAACATGTGAACTCTGACTCAGTGGACCTGACCTTAACCCCACTAGCTCCTACGTGTGCCTGGGGATGTCAATATTCAGCCTACACTCAAGCAGTCAATAACTGACGTTTAGCTTTTAAAGAAAGAAACAAATTAAACCTGGATGGGGATGAGCTTAGGTCCAGTATTCTGGGTTCAGTCAATTTCAAATTGTTTCATTACTTTTTGTCTTTTTATAATTTGTTGTCTAATTAGGGTGAATTTTACTTTTTGAATGTATTTCTCCCCTTTTTGTGTTCAGTCGGACTCGTTTTCTTTAAATCTATATTCTTTAAAATCATTAATATAAGTAATATAATTGTTAACATGTTTGCTTAACAAAAGGTGTATCTCCAAATACATGTGTTGTGCGGAAAGGTGAAGAACGCGTGGGGAACTTCCTTGCAATCACCAGTTGTTTTAAAAAAATGCCCCTTTAAAATCATCCATATAGAGATTTTCATTTAGCTGCATAATAATGTTTATCATTTGATGCCATTGTGATAAAATATCTGAAGTAGATTTCATTAAAGATTATGAGGCAATTCTGCACATTTTTCATGGATTCTGCTCTTTAAAAAAATCCTTTTACAAAGCTGAGATCATTTGCTAATCCTCCAAAGTGACTCCATCCTTTCCAGCACATCCACAAATGTCAGTTAAAGCACTGTCCTTCATTTGAATATCCCTGATTATTATGCAGCTCCTTCTCTTACATATTCAAAATGGGGTTCTCAATCCAATTAAATGGGCAATGTGCTGTAAAGGCGTGGGCAAACATGATTGAAGGCAGAGCTTAGAATGACAAACAAGAGCAATCTGAGCGAGATGGAAAACCACTTGCTGTGAAGTTAATGGAAGACTCTGTGATGATCACTGATGGAGCGGTGGGTGGAGATGTATGTGTGTGTGACAGAGACACAGACAGATAGAGTGAATAAAAGGTAAAGTCTGAATGAGAGAAACCAAGAGCAATATGGAATCCTGGGTATGAGTTAAGACATACACATGCCAGATTCATGGAGAGGAAGTGACCATTTTTATAGAACACTTAACGAACAGCTTAAAATCAGAAGCAAATGGCTATTAATGTAACATCTACGGCACAGCGTGTTGTTTCATCCATATGATGTTTGGACAAAATCTTTAATTGGCTTGTTTAAGAGATCCAAGAGTGAGAGGTTTATTCTTACACTGCATCTGTAATTAAAAGCAAACTGAACCATGAGGAAATTAAATATATGCAATTATCTGTTTGTGTTTATAATACAGCCCTTCATCTGCCCTTGGTTTAAAACCAAATCAGTGACTTTAAAATAAATACTCAGGAGTGGCTTGATGCTGTTTTGTCAGACTTCTGTCTGATGAATGCCTCTGCGTCCCACTGGCTCACTAAATATGCACAGTGAAATGAGCTGAAACATGGGCCTTAATTAAAAAGTGGAGACCCACGAAGATGTGATTAAAGCAGCGCTCGGTGGATTATAGTGACTAAAGCATCTCCAAAGGCATACAGAAAGAAAAAGAGAGAGGGGGAATGAAAGAGAGGAATGAGCGAGTGATTAAGGCACCGCTTTCTGGGTCTTTTTTCTTTTTTACTTTTCATTTTTTTCTCTTCCATGTGCCTCATAAAGAGCAGCAACAGAAGCACTGTTAGGCTTTGACATGTATTCCCAGTTACGACTTCAGACCCTATATGTGATGGCCTTATGCAAATGTGTGAAATGTCAGACCTCCCTCTGTTTCACCGAGCTGTTATTGTCATATAAATGCTAATGTTAGCAAGAGATACATTTTGGTTAAAATAAGATTTAACAGTTCATGTATACAATGATTACAATCAGAATTATTTTGCCTGGATATACTGTATAGTTTCAGCCTGAAAGAATATTTCTGTAATAGTCTCAGCTGTACAGCAGGGTGATTAACTATGCAGTATGTGCTGTTCATAGGAGTGCTCAGACAGGAGGTCTAGTGGGCCCTTTATAGACACTGCATAGCTAAGCAGTCATAATGATGCTCTCATTAATAATGCAAGGTTTATTATGGACAAATTCACTCTTCTCTTCACTTCACTCAATATTAAACTTTTTTTTCATGTAATTATGAAGAAAAACAGCACCAAGTGAATTGAGCTCCATAAGTTGCAAAAGTTTTCTATATGAAACCTTTATTAAGCTAGCAGTGCCCACGGGCTCAGCAATAATAAGATGAAGAGTTAAATATTAGCACGTTATTCCAAGCAAAGGAGAAAGTAAAGCCTCGTATCACTCATGGCAATATTTTCTAATTAACCTCTTTGTTGTTGTTTTTCTCCATCTGTCTCACTCAGTGCCCCGATGCCCCATGTTGACCTATAGTATGTATGCAAATATCCTGTTTTTCATATCAGATTTCTTACTGTATGGACGTCGGTTCCTGTATTAATCAAATCCCTTTGCACAGTCTCAGCATGCAAAATGGGATAGCGGTAGATAACACAGCGATAAACAGACACTGCTTATACTCCTTTTTCTGTAGATAATCTCTTTAACATCAGTGTGATTAAAGGCTGCATCCCCTATCCATGGGATCTGCGATCCAGTAGCTCTTTTATTGAATCTCTCGTGAATGGGATTAGTGTGGGATGAAAAGTAGGTGGAAAAGGTCATAGAAGACTAAGAGGAAATGAATGGATGGATGAATTCTGGTTTATTAATAACTACCAGATTTTTATCTTCTGTTTGACTTACTTGACAAGGAGGATACAGAATAATATGAGTGAAGAGGAATAAGAAGAACGAAGTAAAACAGGGTCAAACGGTACGGTGTAGAAAGAAAGAAATAGATGGCAGACAATGTGATAATGAAAGGAATGCACATTTGTTGGTGCCGGAGAAGAAAAAGCATAGAGTAAGTAAACAAGTAAACAAAAGAAAAATGAGAACAGAAACAAGGGACTCACACTGAGCACTCAGGTTAAAATAATTCAGAATTAAAGCCAATATGCTAACCAAATCATTATTTTAAGTAATACCCTTTTAAACATTTGATAATTTGAAAAGGAGATCTGGAAGTCAGTTTTAGCCTGTCAGAATTGAACGAAGACGAGCTTCGCAGCCTTGTGACACACTACATATATACTCCATACGCAGCAGCTCTTTCTGCAGCACCCTTGCCACTCATTCAGAATCACATCACTAACATATCAGTGCATTACCTGCTTCCCAACCCCCCATCCCTCCCTCTGACACTGACTGATTAATAACCTCAGACGGTCTTGCACACCCACTCTTACCACTTTCAATCCCACCTAACCTCCTGTGCGTCTCGCTTCTCTTTTAATCTGTACGCATTAGTTTTGTGGCTTGTGTTTCAGTTCTTCTACTTAAACAGACATGACGTAGTTGATGGTGACAGATGGCATTTATTATTGCATGGCTAATATGCAAGAGAGTTGACTGTTTACGCTCCTCTTTCTCTGTTTTAAGTTACCCTGCACTAAAGGTCTTCTTGTTCCAGTCCAGTGAATCACTGGATTACTCATATATTGCTATTTTCTTGTTCTGCCAATCAGACCATAATCTCCCCATCTCCAGTTGTTCGTGTCATCTATCTGCTAACTCAAATTCTCTGCCACCTGTGTTTAAATAGAGGGTTCTCTCATCTCCATTTCCTTTGCTTCATTGCATCTAATCACCCATATGTTCATGGTAGAAAAGTGTCCCTTAAATATTTATTCCCAGAGGCCAAGGCCTTAGTTACACAGGCCTAGAGAATAATCAGTGACCATCACCTGTCATCAGGCAAAAATGTATACTGGTTGCGAGTGGTTGTTGGCAGTTGTTGAGGATTTAATCATTAAAGATCCATTCACACCGGCCAAGCGACTGGCCTAGTAACCACAGGTTTCTGGGGACGAGTGTGTTTTGGACAAGAGGCCAGTGGGTGCTGGTAGCTGTTAGTGTGAAACTCGTCTCAAAGATGGATATGGTGCTAAACTAAAAACGTCCATGCGATTACTCTGGTGGCTAGCAGGTTGTAATATTCACCCACACTTTACATGGAAGACGCCAACATGTCTGAAATCACTTGCAAACCTGCTACAGTGAAACTATGAAAAGTATTGTGTAAGTATGGTAGCAGGGGTTTTGTGTATTTATTATTAGTTGTTGGATTTTGTGAGCTTTTCTGTTTGTTATTAGTTATTTTCATACTCTTAGATTACACAGCTACCTGCCTCCCATGTCTGCATTTTGGGTTTTCAACTTTTACAGAAAAGCACGATGGCACTTGTAAATGGAGAATGTTTATCTTCAAAGTAAAAGTGTTAAATGTGTTTGTGTTTTACTTCGAAGGCTAACATTGTCTATTTCAGGTTCACTAAGCCTGGCTTTGAGTGCTACAAAAAGGCCACACTTATTAACAACACCATTATAACTGAAAGGAAGACAAATACCTAATGGCTAAAAAGCTAATAGCTTTCATATAGCTAATAGCTCTGATGCACAGAGCACTTCAAAGTCATCCGATTGTTAAGTGATGACGTGACGAATCCTACTTCCGGGCCTAAAGTAGTCTGCGTTTAATATGGCTTTTGTGTTGTTAACATGTTTAATGTTATGTATTTTCTTCTATTTAATCTCAAAAAGCTCATAAAACAGTCAGTGATCACTGTTGACCTCCCTCGGCTTTTATTACCGCTAATCATTTATTTAAGATCAGTTTTTAAAACCTTAGGATGTAACTACAGCCCAGCCCATGCAGCAGTATATGAATGACTAACCTCGTATTGTGGATGGATTATCTCAGTTGTTCTCCTGGCTGAAGTTTGGTCCTTTTACAGCATCCTGCCATGCGATTACATTTGTTCCTGACCACCGAGAACACTCACGTTAACTTTTATCGAGTGGAAAAAAAGTTAGCTTGTTTATATTATGCTAACATAGCTGTGTCGCTAGCGGTCACGTAGCACATCATACCAGCTAGCCAAACTTCAGTAACCCTACAAACGTCACTGCTGTTTAGTTTTCTGTCTTCATTTATGTTGGAAGTGATAAGGAAGCTGTACGTTTTAATTTGTTTCCAAAACCCCGCAGTCAGGACATGCTAAATTGTATTTACATGGAAGCTAGCGAGCTAACTTCCTGCTAACTTCTAACTCCGTTAAATGTCATAAATTGCATTTTCATGGATGCCTGGATGTTAAACTCAATTGTTACACCTGGTAGAGCAGAAGATGAAAGACTTTAGATAGTTTTTCAACTCTCAGTAATGCCATAGTGATCGTTTGATATATGGACCTGCAGCGGAGTTTAGGCCCAGACCCGGCTAGTGACGTCAGACTGAACAACCGGTTTGGTATAATTGCTAGTAGACTGAAGTAACTCAATATAAAACACTATGTATTCAATTGGCAGTGACTCTCAAAAGAGCACCTAATTGTTACACAAATTAATATTTACACAGGCTAAGGTAGGAGCTAGCAACAACTCAGACAATGAAAGGGTTTCTACAGTTTATGATTAAATGCAAATGATTTCTTCAACAGTTTAATTGGAAATAGCATCATTTTTTCTGTGCAGACTCACTCAGTCCTTCATCTTAAAGTGTTTATTAATTCCCTCATTAGATCTATGAAGTGTGCTGCTCATCTAACTTGTCATCTGACTCATGCTGTCACCTGCACTGCTGTGTAAAACATCCAGCGATGAAAAGGTCAAGGTGTCATTGCAAGTGAGGAAATGAGAGTTTTGAGCTGCAATACACAGACATGACTGTCGGTGTCTGTTACTGTAGCTGGTAATGTGATGCACACTCTATTCTAAAAGGTAAGTGCTGTCTTCACCACAGATCTGGTAGACATTGATTTATCAAGCTGGTCCATTAGGTCATTCACCTTGTTAGGCACTAGTTAACTGATCTGTGTATGTTTCACACACCTTTTCAGAACTGAATACAACGGTGCTAGTGACTGTTTGCCTGTTGTGTTGTCTTTGTTTTGTACAAGCTGATAAAATCTTCCTGTTGACTGATGGAAACCTATTTTCAAATTTCATTCTGAAAACTTAAGAGAGTGTTGTGCTTTTAGTTTGCCCTTCATCAAAGTACTCTGGCTGGCTTTGCTTTCACTTTGTGAGTCTGTGAGTTGGTCTTTGAAACATTTACTTTAGCAGAAACTACAACAAATCTGTGGACAGATTTTGCCCACAGCATACAGTCACAGCTACAAAAGAAATGAAGGTTGAGTTTGAAGATAGGCATCGTTTGGCCCCATGCTTTAGTTCACCTGTTTGACTTTCTTTTGCAATTTTTCTATTTCTAACTCAATGTATGAGGTGTCTTTACCTCGTATATGCACACACAGTTTTTGAAAAACTAATTGGCTTGGTGGCTGGTGTGATGCCAGTGCAAGATTGGGTCTTGTTGACATGGTTTTAATTAGCTTATGAAAAGAGTTACTGCTCATGAAACTGCCCTGCTAATCCTCTAATTTGCTCTGGCCTCTGATCCCGGACACTTATAGGAAAGTGTTTTCTCCTAGATGCTGGCGTTCTCCCAAGGGTACCTGAAGTAAGTTTGTAATGTCAGTGTCAAGTATATAATCTTAATTCCACTGCCAGTGCACAAACCACTGGTAACTGCACAACTCGAACGTCTCTGAAATCTCCAGGATGGAAGAGCAGTCTGAGATTTGAGAAAAGTCCAGGATAACATCTGTGTTTCACATATTCTGTCCCGCAGCCCCAGTTTAATAAACCTTGTTATGCACAGAAAGGAGCCCTAAAAAGTTGAAAGCAGGACACAACTCAATAAGTCAAATTTTTATTCCAGATTTATCCACCTTTTTACTTGCAGAACATGCACTCATAAGTACACAGAAACTGCTGCTCAAATACTGCTCCCTTGCCGATCAACTCTGAAGTCAGCCTAAGAATAACGATTGTAAAAATGTCATCACAAGTTTGCCGCTGACATGCAGAAAGACAAACTGGTGGAGGACCTTCTGAATAGTTGTGCAAAGAATTTGAAGAAAAGACACAACCTTGTTGGCCTGAGAAGCTTGAAGAGGTAGAAAACATTTTGAAAAAGACATTGTGATATGTGCACACAAGAGTGAAAAGGAGACAGTGAGACTGAAAATACTTAGAGGCAGGAAGTTGGCAGCGCTGTCAGTGCAGAACTGTCTCGGCTTGCACAACGAGGTGAAACCACCTGATGAGGTGTCTCACTCCTACACACACATATGCAGCTGTGTGACTTGATGTCAATGACTGTTTTTCTGACAGCAGCAGTCTGCTGCCTCTCTTTCTGATATTATCACCTTGTTAAAACATGGTAAGATGTTTTTTTTTTTTTGGTTTTTACATGTTGGAAAAGGTGTCTAATCAAAAAATAAAAAGTGTGACTGTTTACATTTTATAGTAGTGAAGCAGGCTGCGGAGGCATTACTCATTTTTTACATATTGGATGCTGTATAAACCACAGAAAGTAAACTAAATTTTCCCTACAGCTCATTCTCCATCTCTGCATGTCTCTTATTTCACTCCACCCCACGTCCCTCCTACTCGCCTTCATCCTAGCTTCCTGCTTGAGTGCCTGGCGGCGCTATAAATGAATTGAGCTAGATGTATGATCAGAAATAAATTTATCTGCTCGACGCGCTTCCTGTGACAATTTCCAGGGCAATATGTAACTGTTTGAAGTCTAAGTTAGTGCGGGGTGGTGGCTAACACAATCTTATCAAACCAGAGAGGGCTGGCTAGAGAATCTAAGCAGGCCTCCCCAGACTGTTGGATATTATTCACTCTGATGGCTTCAAGAGCTTTATCAGTGTGCCAGAAATGCTAAGTAACTGAGTAAAGCCTGTTTCTGTATCTGGCAGTGCCTTTTCATACAGACGTTCTTGCTCTTAAACACATAAATACACATGTTTGTCTCTGTTACCCCGTTTAACCACATGCAGCAAAACCCCCCCTCACGTTCCACACACCCATACTTACTTTTAATGTACTTGCTTGCCCACTAAGCCTCCTTCTATGGGCAGGCGCAGGAGTACTTGGACTGGACATAAAAACAGACACACTGCCTATCAACCTCCTACAGCCACATAAGCGCACACACACACACACACACACTCAGACTGGATTGGTCCCAGCGTCTGCCATCTGCGTGTGTTTGTATGTTGGCCTATTGTACCAGGGAATGTGTTATATTAATGTGTGAAAGTGAATGAATGGGTGTTGAAATGAGTCTTTTGATATTTGGAAAGTACAGAGGGTCAGTCTGTTACATGCTGTCAAGGCCAACGTTGTTTCTTTGAAGAAAGTTTAGACTAAAGTTTGTATTCACAGTGCAACTTGGACTTGAAATATCTGAAAGGCATTTTTTTAAAGATCATTTTTATGTGACTTATACAAAAAAGACCCCTACCTGTGTAACACAGCCATTCTTAAAAACATTTGAATCAAAAGTATTGTCCAAGAATGGCTATTACATCCCATTTATTGTGTATTTGGAGTCTTTCAATAGAAAGACTCTTTCTCTGCATTCAACATATAAAGAACGGTGAAACTGTAGAAAAGTTAAAAATTGTTCAAACATTAAGGTGTTTAAAAGTCTTTGATATCATCAACAATTACTCCAGAGTTTTACTTTACTGAAAGGAAGTTATTATTTCCAACTACAATCATTTGCATATATGCCAGCTCATTTGTAAGGTGCACTTACACAAGGTGTTTAACTGCCATTTAACACAAATATTTAATCAGCCAGTCACATGGCAGCAAGTTGGTCAAGGCAACTTGCTGAAGGTCAAACATCAAAACAAATGTAAGTGATTTTGTGATTCAAGTGTGTTTGCAGCATGGTTGTTGGTGACATTCAAGCTGAGTATTTCAGAAACTGCTGATCTACTGGGACAAACATCTCTAGGGTGTACAGGGAATGGTCCAAGAAGAGAAACTATCCAGGGAACATGAGTTCACATGAGCAAAAATGCCTTCTTGATGCAAAAGTAAAAAATAGCCAGAATACTTTAAGTTAATAGGAAGGCGACAGTGACTCAAACAGTCATTTGGAGAAAAGGATCTTTGAAGGCACTACACAGTGAACCTTGAAGCAGCTATAAAAACAGATAAGAAATGTCAAGTCTGATGAGTCTTGATTTCTGCTGTGATGTGCCGATGGTAGGGTCAGAAAAAGGGTGGTGTAATGATGTGCTGGCTATTTTCTTGGCAAACTTTGTACCCCTTAGTACCAACTAAGAAATACTAAAAAACTGAAACCTACCTGAGTATTGTTGTTGATCGTGTTTATCCCTTCATGAATACAGTATACCAGTCTTCTGATAGTTGCTTCAGTATTATAACACGTCTTGTCTGGTCAAATCATTTCAAAATGGTTTCTTAAACAGTTCATTGTACTCAAACGGCCTCTACAGTCCCCATATCACCTTTGGGATGTGGATGGATGCGCAGCTTAAAAATCTGCAGCAGCTGTGGGGCGCTACCATCTCAGTATGGACCAAAATCTCTGACTAATGATTCCAGCATCTTGTTGAACATGTGCCAGGAAGAATTACAGTAAGCAAAAGAGGATCCACATCGGTATTATCGAAGTGTAACTAATAATATAACTGGTGAGTGTATGGTAGCATGGATTTTCTCTGGTACCTCCAGATCATTCCATGTGACAATGTGAAAATGCTAAAATAGGCAAAGCACAGCTCCTTGCAATTGCATTTACCTACCTGGACTGCCTTGGGCACAGAGAGCGGCAACAAAGACCCCCTAGGGAACCGAACAGTCTGGCCATCAATGACAATTGAAATGACGCAGATTAAGTAAGTCACAGCTTGAGACTGAAAACCACCACTCCAGTCAAAGTAGCTTGAACTCAGATAGATACTATGTCTAAGGCAGTTACATAGCACACCCTGAATGAGGCTTTGATAATTAGCCATTAACTTAAGGGTGTCATTGTGTCAGGACTGTCCACCAAGGCTAACCTTGTTAGCTGCTGGAACTAATGCTATACTCCATTACTAATTTCATGCTAGTATGAAGTACACTCAAACAGGTGACTTTCTAAATCCCTTCACTGGCTGTTGGCCATCATAGAATTTTTAATAAAGGTATTTTGAAATCCTTGTTCCCTCCTGTGTTTCATAAATAAATAAATAATGTTCTATTGCTGTTGACATATCACAAGTATAGAGTGAACAGAGTCAATTTTCTATGAAAACTAAACGGCTTTTAAATCTGCTGATGACAAAACATTGTTACCCTTCACCGTTAATGTAAACTCTGCTGTGTCTTTTGCCCGCTCTTGTTATTAGCTTATTTTTCCAGGGAAGATGAGAAAGATTGAATGCCTTAGACATAAAGCACACAGAAATCTATACACATGGCCTTAGGAAGACCTGAGCTTTAGGTGGAGCGTGACAACTGTACCTGAAGGTGTAAATTATTTTCACGCAAGGTAAAATTTAGCTCTGGCTGATGCTTTTTAAAAAGGATACATTTTTTGACAGGCTTCCACATACCACATACATTATCAAACATTATCAAAGTGATAAATATAGGAGATAACAATACAGGGACAACCACAATAACCAAATAAGACTACACAGACTCTTTTCTGAGAAATCTTTTTCTCACTATTTACAAAACTGCTGTACTGGCTTCATATCTTACCTATGTTTATGCCGTGTGTACTCCAAATCTATCAATTTATTAATCTGTGGTAAGACTGCAAATTTGGAGGGTATCATCTGCTCTCACAAGCTGTACTTTTAGCCTCTCCATAGCAGTATTTCTTTTTTTTGTACAGAGAAAACTCTAAGATTTCAGCACTGAAGGAATGGTTGTAAGGTGAAGTTTTTAATATGTCAAGAGAATTCGAAATGACCTTCATTCCTTATTCCACCTCACCAGTGTGTAGAGTGGATGGCACTAGCACCCACTATCGTCCTACAAATAGCACACATGCAGCAACTTGTCACTGTACTCAACACTTGGTGATAAATCTCAGCAAGGATACAGGGCTACACATACTGATGGTCTGCCCACACTGTTGTCACGATGACTTCATACTCGGCAAGTTAGTTGGATCTTTGAGATTAGTTGGCACACACGCCAAAGCGTTACTTTTGACTGGTCAGGCTGTTTCTGTCTGACCTGCTTTGCTCTTTTCTTTGTATCAAGGCACTGAGCTGCAATATAACATGGTATACATATACCATGATACAGACCTTTGTTATTTTATTTGATGCTAAGTCAAATGGTAGTGTTTTTGCAGACAAATTCCAAATCCCACCAGTTACTAGTTAAACATTTGACTTTCCTACTGTATTTGTTAAAACATGTTTTAAAAAAGGTTTTCTTTAATAATAATAATTTCATGTTCTTGCTCTTTTTGTTCAATTTCTGTATTTTCAGAAGTGGACAAACATACAGAGAAACAGCTCTATCCAAAGAGATGCAAAACAGACAACTGAAAATGCAAACACATGCACACATACAATATCTCTCTGTGTTGTTCTCTCTCTCTCTCTCTCTCACACACACACACACACACACACACACACACACACACACACACACACACACACGCACACACACACACACACACACACACACACACATGTACACACACATATGAGTAAAGGGCTTATTTGAGGTTATTATGGGACATTAGTTTGGCTTGGGAAATGACAGGGCTTTGCATGATTCTGCCGTTGCATAGCAACCTAGGTAATTTTCAGATAGCTAACACTGCTTCATTTTAGGTGATAGAATTTTATTTTTTTGTTAATAAAACAGGAGGAGTGTAGATATTTTTGGCTGCCAGCCACAGGGAGAAAGAAATGGGGGATAGAATAAAAGACAAAAAAAGCAGTCTTTTAAATTGCATTTATATATCACTATGTGTTTTTAAGGGGACGTAACTGCTATCAGATTCTATTTTCTATTAACATAATGAAGATTAACATTGTTAATTGACATATTTGCATTTTGCAAATGTGCTGATAATGAACAAATCAGTTCAGTCTTTAGATATTTTAACGAGGAAAATGAAACAATCAAGCACTGCTCTGTAGGGACTTACAGCATTGTTAAGCTTTTTGTACGGTTATACGGTTATAGTAAAGCACTGGAAGCACTCGGTTAAGACTGGGGAAAAGTCATAAAGTCATAATCATTCCACCCCAAAAAAGGAAAAATAATCCACAGCTGGGCCTTCAACCGCGATTTGAGGTCTACTCTTTTGCGTGATGATGGTACAATTCTACAATCCAAAGTCTGATGTCCTTCATACATGTTGGACTTCATGCAATGTATTTTTGTAGTACAGTACAGTGTTTTATATGAGCACTATATACCTTTTCAAGTCCTCTTTCAGAAAAGGACTGCATAGTATCTTGGCAAAATGTTTATGACAATTTACTTCTACTCTCATGAAAATTATGTATTTGAACTAAAACTGCTTTTTCCAGCCTCACAAATGAGCAAATAAATATGCACGTAATTAGTGAGTGACAATAAAAAAGAAAAGATTCCACTTTTTTAGTTAGGCAGGTGAGTTTGAGCCTCTTCCACCCCAGCTACCTCCCACAATTTTACTTTAAACTGATACAAGAAAACCTTACATTCGACACGACAGTTTTTCACCAACACCAGGAAAGTGAAGAGACTGACCTGAACTTCAGTAACCAAACTTAAGTAGTTTCTATGCAGTGAAAACAATAGCAATACATGAACTCCTGGTGCTCCACGAGGACTATATTCAACCTCATAAACTCACATTCTTCTCTCTTTAGTCTAATCAAATTTCTCTCAATCAAAGGTCCCACCAAGGCATGCAGTGTCAACAATTACATTGTAACACAGATTTAATTAGACAACTAATTTATTAATATGCAACTTCTAGGAGCCAGGGTTGACAGCTTTGATCACTGTTTGTGAAGTTAAGTTGATGGTGTTAGTAACATCCATGAATAACAGAAGCGCTGTGTAGGTTTTCTAAATTAGTAAATCATTTTGAGAATAATGTAGCCTTCAATTCACTCTCCCCTTTAAAATAGTAGAAGAAGAAAGAAAAGTATTTATGATGTACTGCTATGTCACAAATTTGATTTAAAAGATAAATATTGTCATTTGAAAAAACTAGTGTGAAGCCAAGACATAATAAATATACTAAATAGTGCATTTAACATTTGGCAATTAAAACAAAGATGAACACAATGAGAATTTGCATCCCAAATGCCACACTAGGTCACTCCCAGCTACTCCTTGGATAAAAGGGAGAAAAGATAAGGAATAAAAGAATGTGACAGAGCGGGGGGAAAGCAGAGAGGTACAGAAAGGGAATGAGTCTTAGGAGAGATAGAGCTACTGTACAACATGCTGCTGTAGTGGCAGATAAGTATTATTCTGGTGGGGCAGATTAAAAGACTACAATCTTCCGATGAATATATTAACATTTCATGAGACAAATCGAGGACTGGCAATCTCTTCCCTTGCATAAATAATGAACTAGCTTAATATGAATGCCTAGTTGAGAGCCTCCCCTGACATGTGCGAAATCGAATGGGATGCTGTGTGCGAGTGTTATTTGCAGGATGTGTGTAAATGCGAGTAAAAACGTGTGTGTTTAGTGGACGGGGCAAATGGGATTTCTGTTGCAATATGTGTTGGGGTGTTGGCTAGTGATCTGTGCTGTTCCTGCACGTTCAGGCAATGAGGAATCTCTTTTTCCTTTTTCCAGAATGAAGAGATCAATTGCAGCATACACCAGAGTGAAAGCCAACATTTTTCCAGTACGGAAAGAAGTAAAAAAATTGTTGTTTTAAAAGTGTAAAGTGCAGTAAAAGCTGTAAGACATCTCATCAATTTCACACCTTTTTCTTTATTATAGTATTTGAAAATATATTGACATATATTACAATATAAAGCACCTTGAGGTTAAAGTTGACATTTTCCTCTAAATAAAATTTAATTGAATAGGGTCATTTTTCCAGCTGCTGGCTACTAACCCTAACCCTAACCTATAAAACTTAAAGGCACAGCATTTCTGTGTTATTTCTATAACAAACAGAATAAATAAGGCTTCCAAGATAGTATGATAATGGGGAGATGCTTCTGCTATAGTTTACCTTTTCTTTATAATGTTAACTATGAAGATAAATATTAGAAAAAGTAACAAAAAGTTCCTTATCGTTAAGTCCTCTTACTCTCTTTATGTTTTTATGCATACATCATTTCCATCTCATCTTTGGCTCGCTCACTCACCTCAGCCACTCTTCCTCTCTTTGTGTAACTGGGAGATGGAAAGAATTAAGTTGTAGAGTGCTAAAATGATTAGAGATTACAGATATTTTTCTTTTTCTTTTTTTGCTAAAATGCCCCTGCATGTTTTTGCACTCTTCGACAGAATGACATCTGCAGCAAAGTTGTGGAATTTTGAGTGGAACCCTGCTGATTATTTAAAGCAGCCATAGCAAAAACTGGAAAATGCGCCAGCTACCCAAGTGTGAAAGTAGTGGGTTTAAATTGATTTTTGATCCGTGAAAACACAAACATGGTGTGAACTGCGTCGCTTCCAGTTCGCTGGCCCAGTTTAGAATGGACTTTACTGGCAAGGGTGCAACCCAAAAAAACCAACAAGCCGATCAACATTTCTCAGCAGAGTACGGACAAGTTGCCAACCACGGTACATGTTTCAGCTTAGACACACAGTAGAGGAAAGTAACAAAGCAAAGCAAAAAACCCGCAAAACAAAACACATAACGAATGACATAATGAAATGCATGTTATATTGATTTAACTGAAGACTTTTGGCATTAATCTTTTACCTCGAGACCACGATGAAAAGATTTCAGAGAGTTTTGAGGAGCCTCTTATCAGTCTGTGTTATGAGCAGCTATTTCTTATTCCTTTTACCCTGTGCTACTTTAGCGCTAAGTTCCCAGAGTCTATTAAAGCTCTGCATTTTGATGCTGGTTTCCCTAGAGCGTGACAGATCAGTTCAGTCGAAGAGGGTCAAGTAAAGTTCACAGATAAAGGGCAGTTTGGAGAGAATGATGGATGAGGGGGAGGTGGAGCAAGAAAGAAGCGTTCAGAATGAGAGATCTCTCACCTTGCTTCCACATGAAACATCCAAAGACACCAGTAGCTGATGCTGCATTAAGGTTATGCTACTATTAGGCTGTGTGTGATCAAGCTTGTGCACTATATCAGCGGTCCTCAACTCCCAGGCCACGGACTGGTAGCGGTCCATGAGTTGTTTGGTACCAGGCCACGAGAGTTGAGGCTTGGGTGTGAAATTTATGGTTTTCAGGATATTTAGCGGTTTTTATCGTTATTTTTTTAATCGTTTTTATCGTTAACTCAGTTTCCCTGGGTCTTTTCCCGTGTGTTATGAATAAATCTTCTTTTTTTGGTACGGGTACTGGTTTTATTTTGTTGTATTTATCTGCCTTAAAGGCCGATCTGTGAAAATATTGTCCGGAATACACTGGTCCATGGTGTAAAAAGGTTGGGGACCACAGCACCATATAACATGACTTATAATATAATGAGAACCTGTTGTGAATCTGAGGAACAAAAACAATCAGTAACTGGGATAAAACGTCATGTAAATACCCAGTCGGACACAGAGACCTCCTCTCAGTTACAGCCATGCCATAGTTTCCATATCTGCGAGTCTGCTGTGGTAAACAATGCTATCAGATGGTGAGCCTGTGGACATCCACATGCCTGCCAGTTTTAGTGACAGTGCAGACTAACTAAACTACGACTGACCAACTGTGGATATGCCCTTCAGCACACTTGGGTGGACTTTATAGATGTGTAACAGGAAGGCCTACGTTCTCTGGTGTCTGCATCTTCCCATGTCTGTGTCTGGAACTGAGTATAATCTTTGCCTTTGTATTCTTCTTATTATTTTTTGTCATGTGCTCACAGACAACTCATTCAAGTGATTCTGAAGCTTTTTGGCAAGAATTGCCAGGAATGTGAGGATTCCCCACAGTGGTTAATGCCATGGCCCACTGCAGGAACAAAGCTGGAGTGTCGCTATAACTCCCTTCAAACACGCTCCCTTCCATTCTAGTTTTCCTCAGTTGCTCTGGCTCACTTCTTGGCAGTTGAAATTGTCAAAACAGTAGGTGAAATCCTTCACAGCATTGTGTTACTTGTGAACACCAGAAAGAAACTCTCTTTCTATGTGAGTATTTACAGATTGTTGAATTGTCAAAATCTGCTGAACTCACATGTGTTAACTTATGAATATGAGTATTTTAGAGCCTGAGCACAACAGATTTCCAACAGTTTTTGAACATGGATCCAGCACGACGAGGGCAACAGCCTGGCCATGGAAGATGGAGAAGAGTGTGGTAGTGTAGCAAGGGGAAGACAAAAGAGTATAGACTGATACAGAAGAGAGAAGAGTGGTTCTTTCTCCCATTGTCACATGAAGGAGAAAAATTGGGGCTGATTAGAATGTGTAGCAACCACTATTTTGTAACTTTTGTTACAACATGTTGTTTATTCTGTTTACTATAGTGTAATGTGATATGTAACTATTTCATACATCATTAGTAATCAGTTTTGTTCCTTTTGAATAGATCTCTTGAAATTAGCATGTGAAGAGTATTCACTATGATACCCAATAGCAGTCAGTTAACAAGAAAGAAAATTCAAGAAAATTCCTGATTTGATTTCTTCAATCTCTAAATGGGGAGTTTGGCTTCCTTGTGATATTGTTGAGTTTTTGATTTCTCTTTTTACTGCATGAATCCTTTTTTGTTACTATTCTGTGATCCTGTTTTGGTTCATGTTTCCGTTATTATTCTGGTAATGCTGAATGTCTTTTCTTTTTTACTTTTGTTTTGTGATATCTTAAATTTTAGTTCATGACTTTCTTATGGAACAGGTCTATTATTTATTCTGGTAGCAGTTGTGGAGATCACCTTTGCTGTGTTTCTGTCTCATTTCTGTGTTTAAGGCCTTGGTCTCGTACATCGTATTAAACATTAGTATTCACGTCTGCATCAGTATCTTCAGGCTATTACCTTTTAGTCTTTGAAGGTTTGTTTTCTTTCATGTCTTGTCTTAGTTTTACTTCCTGTCTTTCTCCCTCTGATTGTCTCGTCTTGTGTTATTTCACCTGTGTTTAATGGCCTTCCCATTTGTCATCCATTAATCAGCCCTCCGTGTATAAATAATCCCGCCTTCCCCTTAGTCTTTGTCACGGTGTCTCTTATGCTTCCTGTGTAAGCTTGAAGAGCATGCATGTGCTCCTTTTTCTGTTTCCTTCTTGGACTTTGATTATTTCTTTAGTTTTTAATGGTTTAAAAGCTTGTTTTTGTTAGCCTCCAGCTCCAGCCTCCTGAGTTCACACTTCACTCTTACAATATCACATCTATTGGAGAATGAAATGTGCACAAAATGCAGCTTTATGTTAAATACTTTACCACAATAAAGTCAGAGAATGCAACACATCTGATTGATGACACTTAACTATTATGATTCACATCTGAGCTTTGACAAAATATTAATAGGATGTAAAGTTAGAAGTTTATTTGGAGTTCTTTTGATTAGTTTGCATATTGTGACTTCTTCTACAGAAACAGATATTGTAGAGATCATCAACTGATGGTTATATGACAGTTGTTTCTTTTAAGTCAATCTTTGTGAAGGTAAACAAAGAGGTAAAAAGAGTCCATAATGTAGTTTATATCATTCATAAAGAGGTATTTTTCAAGTCAGCAGTTTAAGTCTAGTTACATACTCTGTTGTTAGTGTACACCTAGTACACATGATGTCCCCAAGCTTTCCCTGCTTGCCACCAAAAGCGAGTTTGTAGATGTCTTGAAGCTGTGTACACGAGTCCATATGCATGCATGATGTATCTGAGAAAGTGTGCGTGTGTGTGTCTATTCCCTGCACAGCTTCTGTCCACAGTCACTGTCAAAGCTAGTCCACTGGGTCTTTCAATGCACAGGTGGTGATAGACTGGCCCCTAATGAGTCCATATGGGACTGTCTGGGAGAGGTGTGTGCTGTGTGTGCTGGTTATCTCTCTCTGTGTGTGTGTGTGTGTGCGTGTGTGTGTGTGTGTGTGTGTGTGTGTGTGTACCACTGGCCGGTAAAGTCACTGTGCACTTTAGATATCAATGTCCCCCTTGTGCACAAAAGGTAAAGCCCTGCTGTATGTGAGAAAGAACAACCCACCCACTGAGAACAGTAAAGATGAAACTTGCCACAGTGGGTGAACTTAAGCATCCTGCAAACAACTGCTATGCTTTTACAACCACATACAAACATGCACACTGGTTATGCAAATTCTCTGCACTGCATTGTGTAACAATCAAATTATGGGTTCTGTGGCCAGCATTGTTATGGCTTCTACTGCACATCTATTGGTGTTCTGTTGATCTTACAGCAGTTTCTGTTTATACTTGTGTCAATTCTCAAGGATTCATTTTGCATTTTAATGTATTATATTTCTTATAAAACTGTCAAAACCAGGCAATTAGATATTAACTACTGAGTGTCCTGATCTGGATAGAATCAAGCATTTCTGTAATAGACTTTCTCAGTTAGAGAAACCCAGTTTGTTTTTCTTGTATGTGTTTTTAGTCTGGCTAATCATTTATCTTTGCTTGGTTTTTCAGATTTCCACCAATTACCTCCTTACCAGGGAGTGCAAGCTGTCCCAATGTCAACCGATAAATCACCAAATTGGGATAAAGGATTGAAGAAGTTGAGCAAGGAACACCTGGCCTTGATCATTGCTCTGCAGCTCAGCTCTTCTATATTCTAATTCCGTCATGCGCTCCCAGGACATTCTGGATAAACAGGATTTTCCTCCAGTAATTCCAGGAATTCAACTGGACAAGGCTTCCAAAGGAAACCTGCATCACCACTGGCTGTCACCTTGGTTCCACCAAGAAACCCCACAGCCTCAGATTCTCCATAGCCTCCTGCATGGCCTTGCAATCCATCCGCAGTCAGGCTGGTCCGTGATACTGCAGTCAATTCCACCTTGGTTCACACTCCATCCTGCTCCACAATTCTTATTATAGGTATCTCCATCATGTTGAAATTCAGCATGAAGATGGACAAAACTTACAGCTTTCCTTGTGCTTGAGTTCTGTAAGTTATTGACAAAATCCCAGAGATTAAAGAAGACTATCTGAAGTTGAAGTGGGTTGTAGTCCATGTGGGAACAAATGACATCCAGTATCAACAGTATGAACTTGTGGTTACAGTCACCTGCTGAGTTTGCAGACCTGGCTGTCATCAATGTGTAACGACTATGGGGTGATTTTTATAGATAACTTTGACTTGTTTTGGGAGCACAGACAGCTTTACCAAATAGACTGTCTCTACACTCTAATAGACTGGGTTCATGGAGGTTATTGGCATAAATAGCTTAATGTTTACACCACTTGCATGCTGCACCTTTCTCTGACAACTGCAACCCAACTGCCACAATCTGGTGTTTAAGTGATGACGTATGAATCCTTCTCCTGGGTCTAAACGACTCTGTGTTTATTAAGGCAGTTGTATTTTTAACGTGTTTTAATGCTTTGTATCTTGTTCTATTTAATCTGAACAAGCCCCTAAAAAAGGCAGTAATCACTGTCGGCCTCTCTTGGGTTTTATTACCACTATTCATTTTAAAAGTCAGTTTTAAAAACATTACTATGTAACTACAGCTCAGCCCATGAAGCGGTAAATTAATTACTAACCTCATATTGTGGATCGATTATCTCAGTTGTTCTCCTGACTGAAGTTTGGTCCGTTTACGGCATCCTGCCATGCAATTGCATTTGTCCCTAACCATCAGGAACCATCACGTTAGCTTTCATCGAGTGGAAAAAAGTTAGCGTTTATCCTCCAACTTCACTGCGCTAATGTGTTTATATTATGCTAATCATGGCTTTGTAGCTAGCCAACTCCGGCCTCGAGTGCCGGTGTCCTGCAGGTTTTACCCTGGGTCAACACACCTGAATCAAATGATTAGTTCGTTACCAGGCCTCTGCAAAACTTCAGGAGATGTTGGGGAGGTCATTTAGCCATTTGAATCAGCTGTGTTGGATTAAGGACACATTTAAAACCTGCAGGACAGCCCTCGAGGCCTGGAGTTGCCCACCCCTGACATAGCACATCATTATATACCAGGTAGCCCAACTTCAGTAACCCCACAAACATCACTGCTATTTAATGATAATAATAATAATAATAATAATAATGGATTGGATTTATATAGCGCTTTTCAAGGCACCCAAAGCGCTTTACAATGCCACTATTCATTCACTCTCGCATTCACACACTGGTGGAGGCAAGCTACGGTTGTAGCCACAGCTGCCCTAGGGCAGACTGACAGAAGTGAGGCTGCCATATCGCGCCATCGGCCCCTCTGGCCAACACCAGTAGGCGGTAGGGTAAAGTGTCTTGCCCAAAGACACAACGACCAGGACAGAGAGCCCGGGGATCGAACCGGCAACCTTCCGGTTACAGATACGCTTCCCAACCCCCTGAGCCACGGTCGCCCCAGTTTAGTTTAATGTCTTCATTTATGTTCCCTTATTTAGAACATGGTATATCATGTTTAGGTGGAAACTAGCGAGCTACCTTCCTGCTAACTTCTAACTCCGTTAAATTTCAGAAATTCTGTTTCTGTGGATGACTGGATGTTAAACTTAATTGTTACACCTGGTAAAGCAGCCACACTGATCATTTTATTAAAGATGAAAGAATTTTGACAGTTTGTAACTCTCAGTGGTTCTGCAGTATTCTTTTGACTTTAGGACCTGTAGCGGAGTTTGGACCCGGAAACGGCTAATGACGTCAGACTTAAAGGCTGAACCAGAACTACACGTCAAGCTTCAATCCCTTGAGTGACCAGTTCACATTTTTCAGGTTTGTTCATTTCAATCTAATTACCGCCTACAGTAAGCACAGTCTAGTAAATTCAGGATTACAGTAATACAGTAGTCCTGAATTTAATAGAGTAATTCATTTAAATGGGGACTTTAATTATTTAATGCATCTGCATGACTGTCATAGCCACCAATAAACCAAATCCTGTGGAGACTGTCTGCTCCTAGACCAGCGGTCACCAGTACTGGTCTGTGTTTGGTACCGGGCCGCGAGAGTTGAGGTTCGGGTGTGAAATGTATGGTTTTCAGGGTTTTTATCGGTTTTTAGCATAATTTTGTTATCGTTTTTGTCGTTTACTTGTTTTTCTGGGTCGTTTCACGTGTGTTATGAATAAATCGTCTTTTTTCGGTACCGGTACTAGTTTTATTTTGTTGTATTTATCTGCAACACCTTAAAGGCGTGAAAATATTGTCGGGCATAAACCGGTCCGTGGCGCAAACAAGGTTGGGGACCGCTGTCCTAGACCACCTAAGAACAAACAAAATACCAGAAAAAAATATTTGAATTATGAAAAATCACAAGAAAAAAATACTTTTTAAACTAAGATAAGATAAGATAAGATAAGATAAGATAAGATAGAACTTTATTAATCCCTCGGGTGGGTTCCTCTGGGAAATTCGACTTCCAAAAAAAGCACAGCAACGACCGAAGTTACAGTTACAGAATTGTTATAGATATGTATATATATATATATATATATATATATATATATATATATATATATATATATATATATATATATATACATATATATATATATATATATATATATATATATATATATATATATATATATACCAAGGAGATGCTCTGTCCCCACTGCTGTTCTTTTTTTTTTTTTTTTTTTTTTTTTTTCTAAATGACATCAGAAACAGCAGTATGCGACATTACGTGATGGCAGAGCTTCAGTTCATCCTTTGTCATTTTTTTTTTTTTTTTTTTTTTTTTTTTAATAAATAGGACAGGGGGAATGAATGAGAGAGAGAGGGGGAGAGAAAGAAAGAAAACCAAAGGGGAGAAGAGACGGTGAGAAGGGGGGGGAAGAGAGACAAAAAAAAACAAACTCCTGGGTCACCTGTATGGAGAAAAAACAAACAAACAAACAACCAAACAAAAACAAACTTTGGAGGTGGGGTGCCCCCGGCCTCTCGGCCTAGGGCTCGGTCACTCAGGCGCAGCTGGGGGCCGGCGGAGCTCACGGGCGCGTCACTGCAACTCCCCCTGACTTCTGCTCCGCGGCTGCTGGGCGAGCCCTCATCTGGGACTCTCCTCAGCTCTTACTGGGACAATGGCGCGGCTGCCCCTCTGTTGGTCTTCCATGGTCTCTTGTGTTCTGGGGGCCTCTGGATGTCTGGAGTTTTGATCTCCTCCATACCCGCTTCACACCCTGGAGGACGGGGCTGTGGCCCCCCCACACTCCCTAGCAGATCATTACATGGAGAAACCTTTGGAATGCAAGCATGCTGATCCACACAGGTATGCACACATGGGTATTCACAGACGCGGACTAAAGCTTTCTTGGCTGCTGCCTCAAAGCACACTGTGCGCTGTCTATCTTGCGTGCTGCACAATATCGTTTATTACTTAGTAAATACTGATATCTATGACTAGCTAGTTTATTGTGATGGTGCTTTGTTTTCTCTATTATTATGTTGCTCTTTGTTGTTTGCTGTCTCCCCACTGCTGTTCTGCATAGGCCTGAACCCCCTCAGTGAGATCATTAACAAGACTGGCTACGGATACCGACTACGGAACGGAGCAGTTGTCAGCCACCTCCTGTACATGGATGACATCAAGCTGTATGCCAAGAGTGAACGAGACATCGATTCACTGATCCACACTACCAGGCTATACAGCAATGACATTGGAATGTCGTTCGGACTGGAGAAGTGTAGTCGGATGGTAACAAAGAGGGGGTAGGTAGTCAGAACTGAGGGGATTGAACTACCAGAAGGCAACATTGCAGACATAGAGGACAGTTACAAGTACTTGGGGATCCCACAGGCGAATGGGAACCATGAAGAGGCCGCTAGAAAAGCTGCAACCACCAAGTACCTGCAGAGGGTCAGGCAAGTCCTGAGGAGTCAGCTGAATGGTAAGAACAAGATCCGGGCCATCAACACGTACGCCCTGCCCGTGATCAGGTACCCTGCTGGGGTAATAGGCTGGCCAAAGGAGGAGATAGAAGCCACTGACATAAAGACAAGAAAGCTCCTTACCATGCATGGAGGGTTTCACCCCAAATCCAGCACCCTGAGGCTGTACGCTAAGCGGAAGGAAGGGGGCCGGGGACTGGTGAGTGTCAGCACCACAGTCCAGGATGAGACAACGAACATCCAAGAATACATTGGGAAGATGGCCCCAACTGACCGAGTGCTCAGTGAATACCTCAGGCAGCAGAAACCCAAGAAAGAGGAGGGAGACGAGGAACCATCATGGAAGGACAGGCCCCTGCACGGTATGTACCACCGGCAGATAGAGGAGGTGGCTGATATCCAGAAATCCTACCAGTGGCTGGACAAAGCTGGACTGAAAGACAGCACAGAGGCACTAATCATGGCAGCACAAGAACAAGCTCTGAGCACAAGATCCATAGAGTCTGGGGTCTATCACACCAGGCAAGACCCCAGGTGCAGGCTGTGTAAAGATGCCCCAGAGACAATCCAGCACATAAAAGCAGGGTGCAAGATGCTAGCAGGCAAGGCATACATGGAACGCCATAACCAAGTGGCCGGCATAGTGTACAGGAACATCTGTGCCGAGTATAACCTGGAAGTCCCGAGGTCAAAATGGGAGATGCCCCCAAGGGTGGTGGAGAATGACCGAGCTAAGATCCTGTGGGACTTCCAGATACAGACGGACAAAATGGTGGTGGCTAACCAACCGGACATAGTGGTGGTAGACAAACAGAAGAAGACGGCCGTAGTGATCGATGTAGCGGTTCCGAATGACAGCAATATCAGGAAGAAGGAACACGAGAAGCTGGAGAAATACCAAGGGCTCAGAGAAGAGCTCGAGAGGATGTGGAGGGTGAAGGTAATGGTGGTCCCCGTGGTAATCGGAGCACTAGGTGCGGTGACTCCCAAGCTAGGCGAGTGGCTCCAGCAGATCCCGGGAACAACATCGGAGATCTCTGTCCAGAAGAGCGCAGTCCTGGGAACAGCTAAGATACTGCGCAGGACCCTCAAGCTCCCAGGCCTCTGGTAGAGGACCCGAGCTTGAAGGATAAACCGCCCGCAGGGGCGTGCTGGGTGTTTTTTTTTTATATATATATATATATATACACACACACACACACATATATAAATACAGAGACAAATATAAATAAAATATACAAAGGGGATAAATAGAATAAATAGGAATAAAAAATAAAAATACAAGTGAATTGCACATTTCAAGTATTGAGTCTATTGCACTGTTGACTATTTACAAAAAGTATTGCACAAGGTATTGTACAGTGAGGTGAAGAGGCACTACAGCTTAGTAGTGTACTACAACTGTACTAAAGAACAAAAAATAAATAAATAAATGTGGAGTATTAAAAACACGAGATTACTCTCTTTCAAGTCCCTGACAGTTTATGACTTAATTGATTAAAAGATTGATTTATTTTGCCTCACAGAAACCTGGCTGCAGCAGAATGAATATGATAGTTTAAATGAATCAACAACTGAAGTTATATTAACTGTCAGAATCCTCAAGGCAAAGGCCAAGGAAATTATTTTAACATTCATATATATTTTGCCAATAACAGCCTCAATACTGTATTGAATTATTAGACTCAGCTGGCTTTTCTCAAAATGTAAAGTAACGTACATATGGCACTGAACAGTTTTTCCTGAAAACCCTCTTTTGTCTGACAATTTCTTAATAACATTTAATTTTATAATAATGGACTACACCGAACTGGAAAACATTTTCAGTACACTAGATATTTCACTGAAAATGCTGTAACACAATTTAAAGTTCTTCCTTCTATGTTCAATAGAATTCTTTGTACCAACACAATTAAGAGCAGTTACAAGAACCTCACTCCCACAGAAGTCAATTATCTTGGTAATAGTATTATATCTTTATGGTTTATGGCCCTGAATACAGTCACTCCAAAAAAAGAAAGTGTCAAATCAAAGAGTCAAATTGATGATTCTCAAATGCCTTAAAGTAAAAATGGCATTGTACTAATTTAAATAAGTCTTTGTTATAGTTTTTTGCTCTCTAAAAAAAGATTTCTTTAAAAATAAAATTCCAACCATAAGAGAAAAAAAAAATTCAGTCATCCCTCAGACATATGATTAATTACAGCAACTTTAATAACTGCTGATATTTGATTACACTATTTCATGCCTATTGATCTTTCTGAATTAACTTCAATAATATCTTCCTCTAAATCATCTACATCTTTATTGGACATCATTCCTAGAAGACCGATCAAAAAAGTATGATCATTACTCAGCACCACAATTTAATATGCATATTAAAAAAAGGTAAAAAGTCCTTACTTCATCGAACTATCTTAGCTAATTCTAGAACAATTTCCATCCTTATTAAGCACAAGGCCACACATAGGCCAGCACAAGGCCAGTTGCATACACACTGTTGGTCCTATGCTGGCCCATGTGTGGATTACCTCCGGCAAACCTGATCTGGGCCACCAAAGGGCCGTCAATCTTTGCAGTATGTGAGCCATCTGTAGGTGGTGTGCAGCCACGGGCCAGTTGTAGACAGACTGCTGGCCCTGTGCTGGCCCAGAATAGTTTCAGCTCTGGCCCCAGATATCAGCCTCTAATGTGTACCTTAATCAAGCCATGTAATAACAACATGTGCCAGAACATGCAAAACAGGGCAAAAGTAACATGGCGAAACTCTGTTCAGACAGCAAATGGACTGATTATTGTCTAACACTTTACTACTCTCCCAGAATACTTAATGTGCTCTATACAACATGCCACATTCCCCCAATCACACACTTTCTCTTAACTGAGAGCTTTCTAACTACATACATATTCACACTCTTGACATGCAGACTGGAGGAGCCAGGAATCGAACCACTAAACTTCCGATCAGCAGGTGACCTGCTCTACCGCCCGAGCTACAGCCACCCAGTGGTAAACACGAGTAAACCGTTACTAGGTTTTGGATAAAGTGTACACTCACAAACTTGTCAGACCTGCATTTGAAACATTAGCTACCATAGCAGTATAGTATTGCAACATGGCATTTGGATCTTCTAACTAAAATAGGAACATAAATAGTGCCATCATTGCCAGACCTGGCCCATATGTGGTTGACATACACTCTGCCAAGACACCGGTCAGTCAGAAGTGCCAGCTTGATGCCAGATCTGGGCCAGACCTGTTTTCTATGAGCCTGGGCCACATAACCCAAACCACAATCAAGCCAGATATGGCATGCCATCACGTAGACAGTGCCATCTATGCCAGGCCTGGCCCATATCTGGATGACATACGTCTTATCATGCCAGAAGTCAGCCAGCAGTGCCGGCTTGATACCAGATCCAGGCCAGACCTGCTTGCTATGTGGGAAGTTAGCCATGTAGTTCCACATGGTTTTTTGCTGGACATTTTATGTTATAGATGCTTCCCTCAGGTAATATTATTAACACAACACTAGGATACATTTTCATTTCTATGCAGATGAAACCCAACTATTTTTATCTATATTATTCCTCTATTTATTTATCTTTAAAGCCACATGCATAATTCAATTAGTTATAGAACATAGTTGGTGCAGGTGTGTCTTAAAGAAAAAAGCTTTGATTTCCCATAAATTTCTCCTCCTAAATTCAAACAAAGCTAAGGTTATTATATTCTGCCCTAAAATCCTCAGAAACATGGCGTCAAATCAGATCCTTACTCCAGATGGTATTACTTCGGCCTCCAGCAACACCGTCAGTAATCTTGGAATAAATTTTGACCAGGATATGTCCTTCAATACACACATTAAGTATGCAGGACTTTTTCAACTCCTCAATGTGTCTAAAATTAAAAACATCCGGTCTCAGTCAGATGCTGAAAAACTAATTCATACATTCATTAATTCCAGGCTGGAGTATTGTAATTAATTATTTTCACGTTCTAAAAGCTTCCTTTTAATCCAAAATGTTGTAGTGAGAGTACTCAGAGGGACGAGAAAGATCATATTTCCCCCATATCAGCTTTTCTTCACCACTCCCTATCAAATCCAAAGTTGAATTTAAAATCTTTGTCCTCCTCACTTACTAAGTCTTGATGTGATCCCATTTTATCTTGAAGACCTCGGTAGCACATTATCACAAAAGAGCACTTTGCTCTCAGACTGCCACCTTACTTGTGGTTTCTAAAAGTAGAATGGGAGGCAGAACCTTCAACTGTCAGGTCACACTCCCATGAAATCAGCTCCCATTTTTTAAAATCAGACTAAGCTTTCCTTTTTGATGAAGCTTATTGTTAAAGCTGGATCAGGTGACCCTGTGATGGTGCAGGGTTATAATTATTATATAGGCTCATACGGCTACGTGATTTATGTGGTGCTCTAAGTATTTCATCTCCACTCACAGTTTTTCACGTCACAGCTGTTTATATACCGCTCCAGCATGTCATTAAATTTTTGTTTCCTCCCTCTCTTAGTCTGTGTAATCCTATCTCCCTAGGCTCTCTTTTTCTCTTCTCCCTTCCCTCACCCCAGCTGGTCACGGTAGATGGGTACCCCTTCCTGAGCCTGCATTTGACTGATGTTTCATCCTGTTTAAAGAGAGTTATCCCTTATCACCATTGCAAAGTACTTGCTCATGGGAAGTTGCTTGATTATTTGGGGTTTTCTCAGGAATCCTTTAGGTCTTTATCTCGCAGTATAAAAGCCCTCAAGTTAGCTAAATAAATAAGCCTGAATTCAGCTGAACTGAACTTTTGTTGTTATGTGGTGTTGTTAAAAAGCTGCCCAAGTTACTTAAAAGATTAACTAATAATACAAATATGTGACTATAATGTAAGAAACAGTGTGCCTTCAAATGGTTAGTCTGACCTTAATATTGTGTTTCCTTGTAATCTTTGTCTTTAATGATAAAATGTTTAAGCATAGCAGAATCCATTTTTATGCAACAGATCTATCTGCAGGATTTTTGCTTACAAATGCAAAAGAAAGGGAACAGTTATATCAGTTTAACTGAACACAGTGGACAGATGTGTTTCACACAGTCGGCTTTGTGTACACTAAACTTAAACTATGAGGTGTGTGTGTGCTAGATTTTTCCATTCGAGTTCAAAAGAGTTATCTCTTTATCTGTTTATTCAACACAGGCTGAGTCACAGTGTTGAGTCAGTGGTTTAAAGCAGGTTTGACCTGCTACATGAAACCTGCCTCACATCATCTGGAGGGGCGAGACGGCTGCAAAAACAATAACAAAGAGCACTTTGTGTCAGCAGACTACCAAAGTGACACATTTCATTATGCATGGTGGAGAGAATCTCCAGTAAACACTTTGATGTTTTTCTAAAATGTCAAAATACAATTAACATACAATCCAATTCAGTGTTAGCAGCATACTGCTTTGTGTTATGTGTTACAAGTTTTGTTTGGATTAGCAGCAAACACAAGAAAAGTAGGAATAAATGAATGAATGAAAATGTGTGAAGAAGATCGGATTCAGTGAAAGAAGTGCGACGCTTTCAGTTATTTTATAATGGGCATTATAACAGAGGAGCTCTACACACATCACAAATCTTGTGCTTACTTTGGAAGTGATTTTATTTTCTGTATTTCTGTCATCATGTGCAGAAGCAGAAAGACGTCACAAAATCAGCGTTTTGAAAAATAATTTTAATCACATTTTTCACAAATAGCTGCCTTGTACAGTTCTTTTGAAATATACTTACAGAAAACTTAGTGGACAACCACTTACCTGTTACCTGATCATTTAGTGTTTGCCTTGCTGGATTTACTGGCTGTTAACCAAAGATGACCAGCTGTATTAAAATATAAATGACATAACAGCATCAAAGTGATTCGCTTGCCATTGTGGAAGTCAGTAAGAAAGGAGGAAATTAGATGAATCATTTGAAAGAAATGCCTTTTGCTTAGCTTAATGCATCAGACAGACTTCAGAGCCGATAGTCAAACTGACTACATCACAATCCATCACAACAGTATATGTTAACTTTCCTCCTTTCACACATCAGATATAACTACAAGTCAGCAGGAGAAAGGTGAACAATTTGTTCTTCATTCAAATAGTTTAAGGATACTTCCTGTTATTTAGTCTTTATTGCCTTGTTGTCTTATTGAGGCCTAACATTTCATATAATAATTAGAACAGTCTGCTCTAATGCATCTGAGCAGGAAGAGTTAATGAAAAGGGAACAGTGCTGTCTTGGAAGCAGATGACTGAGACAACAAAAAAGAATATAATGAGGAATAATATAGCACTTTTTCCGCCTACTGAGGACAGAACTGTATTAGACACAGTGAGGAAGCTTAATGTGAAGGACGTGACTTATAAGAGGCAAAAACATTTTTTCCTTGATTAATGTAATGCTATGCGGTCAGTTCACCGGTTGATCCATGAGCATTACTGTGCCAACGTTACCTCCTGGTGTGCCGGTTATTTCCATTAATTCAGACTCAATGTGACATTAGAAATAAACCACAAGGAGGACGAGTGTCATGGCACTGATGAGAGAGTTAAGACTACAAGCCTGGGTTTTTCAAAATTCTCATTACCATTTGTATTAAAGAAATAGAAATGTTAAATGATATTTAGAATGAATGCGGTTTTTTTAGTATTTAGTGTCTAATGGTCTATTGAAACAGAAATGTGGCATTTGTTGAACGTAGTTGTTGCTAAAAAGTCTTACATCACCATGGATGTGGATTATTTTCCAGCACATCTACCTCTTAGGTACACATTTGGAATTTACTTTATGGGTCAAACACAAAGCAACACTAAAGAGAAACATAGCACACATTAATTTAGAAACCAGATTCAGCAACACTACAACACATTTCCTTGTTAAATGCCTCTATTATTAGGAATATATTCATATATCTGTATTTATATTTAGCTAAAATTACTATGTTTAAAAAATAAACTGTATTTGAGTTACATAAAAAAATCACTATACTATTTGAAGCACATTTAAAGCAAAACCTGCCGAGAACCAAGACTCCTCACTAACATCAAATAGATGGCGGTTACATTAAGGACCATGGAGCAGAGTGCATTTGTTTCCTGGCGTTGAAGTCCTGCATAAAATCTCCAATTCTGCAGCACTTTTATGACTGTTACTGACAACTAGCATTGTCCACCATGTACTTGGCTAATAATAGACTATGCAATGTTGAAGTAGTGCCAGCCATGAAGGCTTTTTTCATCTCCCTTGGGATTTTAGAGACATTTACAAACCAGGTTTCAATAGGAAACAAGATAAAAGTGAGACGAACAGAGGAAAAAATATAAGTACATTTAGTAGTAGGCAATTTTGACAGAGACAGAAAACACCATTGCCGACAGATGTGATTTACTCTAAGTGGCTTAAAGCAAGAGATGTGCTGTGTAGTTGCCATTTACAAATAATGGACCTGTCATATATGATGTGGGAAGACGAGGGTATAGAAAATGGGGGATGCTACTGATTCTTTGTGTGAATGTTTATGCAAAGGTCAACCTTATTATACTGATATACAGAGAGAGCACAGTAGCAAAAACAAGCTTGTCAAACAAGGCAAGTATCTGTCAGGGTTACAAGGCAAGCAGAAGCCTTGTTAGTGATTATTTAAGCTGCCAGAGTGCTCCAATGAGGGGAAATAACACTCTATTTATAAATTCACATGTCTCAGGGCAAAGTGTGTTCTGTCCTGGACTCGTGTACAGAGAGAGAGCAAGAATGAATGCTAACAAACACAATCGTAAATGCTTCTCTAGGATATTTCCATTGTTTTTTTGTTACTTACAGTAGATGTGAACTAGAAATCCTACTAATAAAATTAGCAACATTTGTTTTATGACTGTAGGTATAAGTAAATAATTCAGTGATGTTGGAATTTGTTGTGTGAGCAAAACCAAAAGAGATCAGAAAGAGCTGGCTGTACTTGTGCGTTCATGAAGCTCGCATCACGAATGCAATGTACGTGGCATTTGTTTAAAGTGTGTTGGAAACCATAAAATAAATATAAACCAAAAAAGTCTGAGCAGTTCTTACAGTCTTACAGTCTGATGGAAGAAGTGCTCCCACCACCTTTTTCTTTAAAGAGTTAAAGGAAATACAGGATTCTGATCAAGCCTATTCAAGAAGGTGAAAGCAGTGTAATTCTCTTTCATGAATAAATCATTTTCTCCCCCTTTCCAGCCTCGATTTTCCTTGACAGATGCCTGTGTGTCCTCTTCCATTACCCATGTCATTTCCTCTCCTTCAAGTGCAATTCCTGCTCTTGTCCTTAACACTGATCCCTGAGGACTGACATGTAAAGGGAGGGAAGTGATGGGGGGGGGGGGGGGGGGGGGTCACGAGGAAAATTGGTAAAAACTATAAAAAGGTTGCAGTGGGTGCATTAAAAAAACAGACTTAAAGACAAAAGAGCACATAAGATAATTAAGACATCTCTTTGTTAAAAGTAATAATCATTATGAAAAAGAAAAAAAACTTGCAGAATGACACAATATAAATCCAATGCTGCCAGATGGACAAATGCTCAACCAGCCAGGCAGTCACACTTGAATATCGCACCTTACCAACTGTACAGTCAGCTACACAAAAGCTGTGAGAACCAGCTTGGAGGCCATCAGCTTTCAGACAGGCAGCTTTCTATTCATGAGGCAATCAAATAGATATAAAGCCGAGCTCATGAGTTAGGCTCACACACAGATAGATATAACTGCTGCTGCTACTTTTATGCTTCCTCTCTACTGACACTAGATAAAAGAAGCTAGATAACATAATCCAGTATGAAAAAGTGTTGCGGTTAGAGTTAGCCATACATGATAAATGCTGGGGAGGAGAGAAAAGAAGAAAGAGGTAAATATATAGGGGAGGGGTTATGGGGTGGTTGAACGTAGGGGAATGAAGTTTAAAGAGTGCTGAGAAAAATTGGAGTGGGTGGTCAATATGGAGTAAGAAGGGTGCAATAGAAAATAAAGAGTCAAAATCTGTGGAAAAATATGGAGAACATAAGCAAAACCAAGACGACGTCCCGGGGTGACTTTTCTGTTTCTCAGCTGTTTGTGTGCCAGAGACTTGGGTTACACCACAGTCAGCTCCATTCCCCCCAGACACCCCACACAATGGATGATTAATGGTAAAAGATGAAAGTAAAGCAGCAACATAGCAGGAAGAAAATAACATTGGATATGGGGAGAGGAAGGGTGTGAAAGGTGTAAAATGAGTGGATGGAGGAAAAAAAGACAAAATGTAGGAGAGACAGCGCTGAGGATTGGCTTTCTCTCTCCTCTGCCACGGCTAATTTCTGATTGTGTTTGTTTCTGTATCTCATCTTCTGCTTTTCATCTTTTATTCATGCGGTTTCATCCCCCTACCTTGTTTTTCTTCATACATTTCTCTCTGTCTCTCTCTTTCTCTCTCCCTCTCTCTTTAACTCCAGACTGTTAAATGTAGGTCACTCTGTCTGGAAGCTCCCCTCTCCTTTCTCCCTCTCTCTCCCTTGCCACTCATTCAGCCCATCGTTTCCTGCCTCTTCTTCTCCTCCACTGGGGATGCAATTTGTCTGGGCTGGGAGCCGGTTGCCGGATAGCTTGCTCGCCTGGCTGGATACCGCTGTACTGGATATGATTTATATTGCGTATGGAGAGTGCAGGAGCTGCACAATTATAAGGCCCGGCCGCATCTATATCCTGGAATTAGCGGAGACATTTCCAGTGCTTTTTCCCTAGCAACGTGCAGGTGGAGATTGAGCATAGCCAGAGCCCAAGCTGCTGCAAGACTGTTTTTTAAAAGAGGGCAGGAAAAAACCTTTGGCATTGCCCCTGCCTTCTTAATCTCGTCCAAAAAAGAAAAAGACCCTTGGAACGTTGCGTGTTCGTTCGCTTCCAAAATCCACCACATAGGTCCAAATTTCGTTTTCTTTCCTCTCACTTTTTGTGTCTCGTTATTGGCAGGCAGGTTGAGTTGTGCATATTCCTTTTGTCAGGATGATGCTCCGAGCCTCTTTGAAACAACTTTCAGCACAAGGCAAGAAAACAGAGATTTTTGAAAGGTATTTCTGGATTTTACAGCAGCTCTCCATCAAGAAGCGTAAAAATATCGTAGTTATGTCAAGGCTTTGCTTGCTCCTCTTCTCTCCCCTTCCAAAAAATCTGGGAGTGGAGTGGTGAGTGTGTGTGTCTGCTTCCCCTGCTTGCCGCAGTGCAGTGCGACTGGCTTGGAGAAGTGAGGGAGGCAAAACGCAGACTGTTGCTAACTCTGTGGTGGCAGACTGGCAAAAAGAGTGGTTGAATTGTGTGGAGCTGGATGGCTGCAGTTTTAGTAGCACAAAAATCAGCTGAGGCTGTCAATCAGCCATCACTCACTGTCAAGCACAGTCAAAACAAACAGCCTCGTGCATTAGTGGGAGCGTGAGTGGGTGTGTAAGTGGGTGTGAGTACAACAGTCATCACCTCAGAGACCATGCAGACAGACACCCTAAAATTCATATAGACAAAGACACCTCACGCACAGACACGCAGACACATATGACTGCACATAAATACAGACAGCACTTATCCTGACTAGCAAGGTTTTTGCTCTGCCTCTATATTTAGTTTAGTCTCCTGTAGTTTAGATACCTTAATGTAGTTTTCAACTGCCCAAAGATACAGATACGTATCTTTCTCTGTCTTATTGGGTTGAGAAGATCAGGCATTCATACAAAGCTTATCATAATTAACTAAAATTAGACTAAAACTAGGTTTGAAACAACCGATTACCTGGAAGAAAAAGAAAAAATGAGAAAAGGGTACTTATGAAACGACCTAAATTCTAAAATAAAAGTACAGATGAAAGGTCTTCAGTTTTAGTCTTTGACATTGAATTGAAATTCAGCAACCCCCAAATAATCAGGCTTTGGTACACGTATCTTTAAATCTTAAAATGCCAGTGCTCTGTAAGAGTATTTGAAATGCACACAGGTCAGAGGAGGACCTGACTTACCACCTCTTTCACCTCTCCTCGGGTGTCTTCAAAGCTTTTTTCAGAGGCTTTCCTTCAGTCATTCACATTTTTCCCCACTCCTTCTTGCTTGTTTTTTCCCTCCTTCTCGTCTTCACATGAGCAGGGCCAAGGTCTTCAGATGCACCTTTGTGTAAGGCTCCCTTTTTTTTCACTGACCCGGCTGATCCCAGTCTCCCTTTCCTCCACTGCTAAAAGCTAGCTCACCTGGTTTTGCCACTGGTTTTCCAGGTCCTTCAGCAGGGTGGCCCGCTCCATGTCTCGAGTGCTTTAAGATTTTTTTCAAATGCTACTTTCATCTTGCCCTTGTCCTTCCTCCAGGCAGCACTGCCTGTTTAATTTTAAAAGAGTTTGTCCTGAGGGGAGGTAATCTTCTTTTCTCCTCATACTTACCTTCATATCTGCTTTCTGTTTTGTGACCTAATCTTTCAAAGCAAAATTTAGCCTGCTGTTCTCTTCCTTGGGATATTAAGGAAATACAAAAGGATACAATTTCTTCTATTTTCTTTCTGACTTTAATGCATTCCTCTATCAAACAGTTCTGTTTTCAAGGTCTGGTTAATTATATTATAGCACATATGTCTCCAAAGAATACATATGGACATCTACAGTTATTCAGTTATTTAAAAACACATTGCTATGGAATGAATGTACCTACAGTCAGTGGAGAGCCATCTACATGTATGTCTGGTGCATTTTTGCTTGATAATGCAGTGATATCTAAGAGAATGTGAGTTGTAAATATACTGTTTGTGCAGTGCAATTAAATATAGTAATCTAAATGTTTTTCTAAGAGCTGAACAGCTGGTGGTTATTGAATTTCTGTTGTCAGCTGACTAAGACTCAGTTCACTAGCACATGGCTTTCAGCATCCAGACTGAGATAAGAAACATGGAGGATGTGATTTTTTTTAAAGCCTTCAACCTTTGAAACAAGTCTTGTACAGTTCATGTTTGTTTTAAATGAGAGTTTGCATTCTTGAAAAAAAAAAACAACAATTTGAAGGCAGAGCCAACTGCTTTTTCCCTTTGTTTCCAATTCACACAATGCTTGTTTTGTGTCATCACTGCAACACACAGCGAGTGTAAAATAGCCACTTACCAGAGATTACATTTAACCTCTGTCTGGTTTGTTTAAACCAGTGTGTGTTTAATCTAATTTAAATTCCCAATCAATGATAATCCACGAATATATTGAAAAGCAAAGTAGACATGCATAAGAGGAATATCCAGTGTCAAAATGTTCTGATTCCTGCACAGAGCAAAATGGTCGATGAGGAAGAAAAGAGAAAAACACTGCTATAGAGGGCCTAAATACAGCAGTGTGATATTGCAGAAACAAAGATATGTCATTCTCCTGATGATAACTGAGAAAATGTAAACACAAGTGACAACCCTTTTAAAACCTCTCTCTGACTTAATCTGACACTGTTGCTCTTGCTGCCCTTTTTTTTTTTTTACCCCTTTCCCCTCTCACCCCTCCCAACCTCTCCCCCATCCCTCTGTGACATGCACATACACATTGTCAGCCACATCCATCCATCCCATGCCTGCTAGGTGTGAAGAGGGAGATGGCAGTCGGTAATTGGTGAGAAAGCACTTTATCACTTTGCTGGAGAATAGATTACATCCAATGTGTTTCTAATATGATTGAACATAGAGAATAGAAATCATATCCCCTCTTGTCACAGAAACCCCAAAGCAAACTCCTAAAGTGAAAAACAAAATGCAGTACTACATTGCCCTGATATTTGTAATAAAATGCACTCTGATTTCACAAAACTGCTCATGATGGATGCTGGAAAGAACTAAAGTTGTTCTGTTTTTCTAAAAGGACCACAACATACAAAAAAGTGGAATGTAATTAAAGCCAATAAAGAAAACCAAAAAACAAACAAACCCACTTACACACATTGTACTACATCTTGCTGAGAGCAAATTGTACCTTCTTGCTAATTGAAGTCTTTAAAGCTGTAAGCTGAGACACATTTACATCATGTACTCATGTCTGCACAATCAAACAGCATTTTTACAGGGCTCTCAATAGGTCTGCCCATGATATGTTTCTCCAAATGCACTGTATGAAGGTTTAAACTTGGGAATAAATCAACACAGATCTTTCATTTTACATCTGTTTGTGTTCCATCCTCTACCCTGAAAACATACCACAAGTCACTGACTTCCCACTGACAAAGCATATTCTTAAAGACGTGAAGCAGAGAACCATTTCTTGTATGCTTCGCAAATGTGCTACTTGTGTTATATATACATAGACCTGGTGCCATTTTATGTAAAGTGGAGCGCTGGTGTAAAAGACGGCTTCTAATTTCTCCAAAACTTAAAACCTTATTGAGATGCTCGTTTGTTTCTTCCTTCTTTTCTTTCCTCAATTCTCTTTTCCTTTGACCCTGATATTGACTGACTGCACCATCACTGAAAGAGCAGAGCTTAACTTTCCTTATGTCAAAACTGTGTAACTGTGCGTGTGTGTTTGCCATCAATTCTCCAAAGAAGATCATTAATCTCAGGAGATGTGAACCACACACATACGCTGCTGTCTCATCACCTGAGGTTCACTCCAGGGAGCCTTCCATGTGTGTCATCCAGGCACTTTGCCTGGGGCAGGTTAGGAGGTGTCTCTGGAGAGGTATGCCCCACACTGACACAAACGCACACGTGCGCACACAAAAACGTTGGAGGTGACAAGGTGACGCTATGTCTCTGTGATACCTGGTCTCTGTCAAAGCTCAGTGACAACTGGTCACCTCTGACTTGACACGACTGCTCGCACACACGTTGATGTGTAAATGAACTTGGGCATATGCACACAGAGATGCGCATGATATAAGCTACTCTATCACACCAAACAATGATATTTTGAAAGTGCAGCATTTTGCACATGAATGTCAGATGTCAATCATCATATTTAGTTTAATACACATGCATTAATAGTAATCTTTCTTTGCCTGCACCCAGAGCTCTTTATACCCTGCTACACTCTGTGTTGGATGACAGAATCCAAATGGAAAGCGACACTATCTGTGTTCTTTTTTACCATCTATACTGTATTCATCACTATGCTCTCTAGGTACAACTGTTTATTTAGATGGAAACTGATATTATATCTAATTTGGGTCTAAAGCTGACAGTGTGGCTACCCCACAAGCACATTTTGTGGCTAGAGTAAAGGCTTTCTCTTTAACTGGACCACTGAGGCTGACACAAGCTCATTGAATATATAGCAGCACCCTGTGTCTCACAGAAAATAATCAAATGCCTTATAACGATGCACAAAAACAAAATATTTATACGTATATATATATATTTTCTCACACACCATGATAAGTTCAAGGCACATATACCTACTCTGTGTGTCTGTGTGTGTGTTTGCATTTCACTTAACCATTGCCTTGGTAGTTAAGCCCTGCCTGTGTTTGCGCTTCCTAGAGAAACAACCTTGAAATGCGACAGATGTTCAAATTCACCTTTCTGAACTTCACAAATCAAAGCAAGACCACTAATAATAAGCTCCTGTCAGTTTAGAAAAGGGGAGATTGTGGGGGTTAAAACCAAAAAAACCAAAAACGTATATATGCACAAACATACACGCTCCCAAACACACACCGCCAATCATTAACAGCTAAACTAGGGGTCATACTTTGCAGCTGCTCTTTCTGGATAAGATAAGACTTTGCTGCTGTGAAAGAGACACTGTTGTGTGTTCTTTTGTGTGGATTTATGTCTGCATCTTTGTCTCTATCTGCGCTTGAAAACACCTGTTCAAACAAAGCTTTAGAAATATTACTGAATAAATACATTTTATATATACAGTAACCAGCCATCTGTCTGTTATAAGGTTGTAAAGGACCCTGTTGGGGTCATTGACTTCAATGACTTGAATATAATAAATCAAAGAACTTTATTGTCTCTATTGTAGTTTAGTAATACATGCTGTGGGTCCTACTGCCATGTAGATCCATGTGCTTTCAAGAGGTTGAAAGTTTTCCTGAATTTCTGTAATTCTTTGGATGCCACCCATGCCCAGATCATCAAGTTACAGACCCCTGGGCACAAATGTTTGGTGGACCCTAGCCAACTTCTTTTAGTGGTCACACTGTTTTTCTTTCTTCAGTAATCAGACATATCATACAGGAATGTTGACATCCATGTACACAGAGTAGTTTGAAATGAAGGGCACTGTGCCTTACTGAAAAAATGAAAAGTAACCATCACAATACAACTTCACAACAATCTCTAAAAACTTCCAGGCCATGCACTGGGATTCTCCTTTAGAAAAATGAACAGGTAGGAACAGAGGTGTCACTGCTCATCACTGCTTTTGTTACCTGTTGAAGTTCAGGACCCAGCCTGCTGGGCTGGGGTCAGCATTCACTTAGTTTTAACATCACTCTTGGTTCTTGGCTAGCTTAGCGTTAGCATGCTATCTGTGCAGATGCTTGCAGAGAGCTAAATTTGTGTGAGCAGTGTAAAGTAGTTGTTTCGTCCCTGGATGCAGTTTGCACTTTACCATCATGTTCTTGTCCTTTTGTGCAATAAAATTAAAAGTAATGTCCATATCTACACTGCGGACTGCACAGCTGCTTTCTTCTTCCAGCACACAAACCAAAATCAGTTGATTTAGCGCAGTGCAAGTGGAACTGATATACTTGATTGATAGGCAAGCAGATTAACATTTCCAAGAAACTGAACTACTGGCAACCCATCCCTACTTCTCATCACTGTCTTTGTTACCTGTTTAAGATCTGGCTCTGGCTGCTGAGCTGGTCAGTATACAATCAGCTTTAACATCATTCTGGGTTCTTTGTTAGCTTTGTGTTTGCATGCAGTCAGTCTAGATGCTTGCAGACAGCCAAAGTTGTGTTAGTAGTATAATGCTGTTGTTTCTGTCCTGGATGCAGTTTGCATTAAACCATCGCAATCGTTTTCATTTCATGAAGATATGGCATGCAGATAACTGAAAACACAAGTAATGACATAATTGTAAATGAAGTTGCGGTTGACAGTGGTATTTACTCTTGCAATTAATACAAAATCATTATATTTAGCAACTTAACACATCACATTACTAAAAAAATGTAGAGTGACTACTAACATGTTACTTTGGAACATTTTACACCCACCACTTAGGTATCACTTTTTTTCTTTTTTCTTCTATCATGCCCTTTTCAGTCCTTTTGGAAGTGCTGAAATACTCTTCCAAAGCTAGCTGACTTTGGGAGAGACAACTAGTCTCAGCAATATATGGAAGAAAGGGGCAGGTTGTACATTGTCCCCGTGACATGTGCCCAGAATGCCCATTGGATAAACCCAGATGCCACAGTCCACAAGGTGAAGCAGAGGGGAAAAATCCAAGGCCATTCCAATATTGGGGTTATATCACTATCCATTAGTTTTTGTTGTGTTCAGCTCTCTACAGAGTATAACATAAAACAGTGTTATTCTTGTTGTGCTCAAAAGAATAACACAAAATCCTTGAAAAAAGTATTTCAGCCTTTGCCGCCGGCCCAGGCCCTTCCTATATAATGGTCTTCTCATTTCACTGATTACATCCTTTTACAGCTACTTAAGGAGGCAGGTATGTGGTCCATCTGCAGACTCTAATTCAAGTGGCATGCATTGTCAGAGTGTAATTATAAACATCCGATCCACTGGTTATCTTGATTAACTCTTGCGCAACCAGCATCAGGCAAAGTAACCATGCAGATTGCTGTGTGGATGTGCACATTAAAGTGTTGAGCTTCTGTTTAGTATTCCACGCTCTCTGCTAGTTTGTGGAGTGAAAATAATTAGGAGTGTTAGAGATAGTGACATGCCTGAGATGCATAGGAACACAGAGTTCATTCATTTCCATGAAAAATTGTGGAACAATTAAAACCTTTCACAGTCTGTTTACATCGCTGACACCCTCCAGACATCCATTACCACCACTCGCCTCACTACATGCTTAATACTGCAGTTGTGGCTATTTCTTTTGGAAGATTGCAATAAAGGTCAACCATGGCTGGGATGAACAAAAAAAAATGTGGTAGTGGAAAAAGCATAACTGTTAATTTAATTGTGTTTGTTAATGCTGGTGATTGTGTTTCCCAGCTTCACTCTACATCCCATCATATTTTCATAAGTGATTTCATCATTAAACTTTATATTTTCCTATTTGCCATTCTGGGATTTCCATTACTTATATTCCACTTATATCTATACTCTTTGGGTTTTTTTTAAAAATTATTTATCATGAACATTCACGTATTTAATTATTAAAAGGCCAGTATTTTTTAATAGATCAACTACTGTTATGATTCAAGCAGAATAAAGTATCCCATATGGAAAAGATATATATAAATCTTATAAAGTTTGTATCTGCCTTGTGTGAAACTTGTATGAAAAGCATACAAGAGTGAAAACAGATGTAAGATCCCTTGAAAAATTATATAAATGAAACTTGTATGTTTTGGATACTTACTAAAACAATATATGAAAGTAATGAGAAAGTGGCCACTTTCATGAGTAAATCATATAAGTTTTTACTATTTCTTTTCCATATGAGATAAGCAGGGTTTGTGACAGCCGGGAAGTATAACACCTTCATCAATATTTAAGTATGGGAAGATTTAAGTTTTCATGATACCGACTGAATGCACCCCGAGTGGGTGGCTGACCATATGGTGTCAGTGTTCTGAATAACAGATGACCTCAGATCAGATTTATCTTCGGGAGGGAGATGGGGCGAGAAAGGAAAGAGAGACGGGGTTCTTTGGCAACAGTGTTCACCTAACATTCATGCCAATAAAACAAAGTGGGCTTGAGAGTAGAGAGAGGGAGGCAGAAAGCAGAGAAGGAGCACTGAATGACAGATGGGTAAGAAGAGAGAGTGCACACAGAAAGAAGACAGAAGAAGGAGAGTTAAAGAGTTTTTGCTGCTCTGTAGCCTGTATAAAGACATAAATACCAAGTTCCTGACGCAATCTAAGACCCAAGCAAAATTCAGTTTGTACTTCAGTAGAAAACCTGACATTTCTATAAGTCTTATTTAAGTGGCAGGATATTCAGAAGCTTTGAATTCCACCTTTTTTTCTCATGTTTATGTTTATTTTTACCATCTTACCCATTTCAAGTCGTATTATATTTTAAGTGTAATGTAACATAGGATGTAATGTGTGCTAATGTATTTTCTTACACGTTTTTATGCTTAACTTCATTTAATTGTGGTCATTCTATTTGGTTCAAGTAAATTTGGATCTGGGAGGGGCAGGGAGAGAGAGAAAAGAGAGAGAGGGCGAGAAAAGTTAGTGAAGTGAAAAATGGAGGGAGGAGTTGAGTGAGAGAGAGAGAAAGTGTGTGAGAAGGAAAGAGTGAGGACAGACAAAGGAAGTTGGGGGCTTGGGGTGTGTACAAAAAGAACACCTGTTGAGATTGGGGTTGGCACGCGACCCACTCCGACTCGCGTGGCAGCTGCACCTTAGTGTAACAATGGCAGTAAAAGAGAGAGACGGAGAAAGCGAGAGGAAAGTTTGAATGCACTACTTATCCTTTTAGGTCGTGCGAACCTCTCTGTGTGTGTGTGTGTGTGTGTGTGTGTGTGTGTGTGTGTGTGTGTGTGTGTGGCATGCTAATGTTTACAGAGAAGGTAAGGGGGGGGGGGGGGGGGGCAGAGTGAAAGAAAGACAGATAAGTGTGCCAAGAAATTGCCGTGTATTCAAGTTAACTGTGAAACCAAAACTAGGTGGAAGGTTGCATTTATGTTTTAGAATAGAATAGAATAGAATAGAATAGAATAGAATAGAATAGAATATACAACACCTGCTCAAGGTACTGAATGAGGTGTTAGGTTTAAAAGCTTACCAGCTGTCCCTCCAGGTGCACAGAGCTCCCAAGAGTTTGTTGGAAGAGAGGAAAATGTATGAAGAAGATATACTACCCTTGAAATTGTTGTCTGTAATTATTATTACTACTGAATTTGTACCAGCCTCAACAGACTCAAGCTGAAATGTGTGTGTTTTTAGCTTTAAACTTGTACAGTAAATGGTCATTCCTGGGCTAAAGCACAGCGACTTCTATAGCAAAGAGTGAAACTGCATCGTGTTGTCCCACATTTCCATAATAAAAGACGCATTATGGCAAAGTGTGAGTTTACGAGTTAACATTCTTATATCCATTGCAGTTCTGCTCCATGAACACACAAATTGGAGCCCAATTACCCACTGCTTTACTTGGATGCACTGCAGATATGAGGCCATATTGAATATAATTGTATCCAGTGAAATGCATCCAGTAACTCTGGCGACTGTACTTTCATACTAATTTCCCTGTGGCGGTCTAAGTCACCTCTGACTCCACTTTCATTAAGACACTGAACATCTGATCAACTCTCCTGGTCTCTCTCTGTTACACAGACACTTGGCACTATTTTTTTTTAAATTATTATTTAGATTGATTTTTTTAATGTGAAGAAACAGGCATGCTCCCCTGGAAGCCAGAATCATTAAAGTGGTGACTGTTTTCAATCTTTTTTTTAACACCACCATATTGCTTCCATTTCCAGTTAATTCCACAGCCTGTTCTACCTCAGTGCAGTCTGTTATACCTTATTCCAACATACCCGCAGATACACGTTCACTCTGCACAACCGTATCGCTTGGATGCCTCCCTGTCGCACAGAGACATTATGTAATTCACCCCTGGTAACTGTATTCAATGCTGGGGTTGATCTCTTTTTACTCTCCCTAAATTTTCTGTAGCACAGACCGAGACAGGGTCCTCTCCGGCTATGCGACGCCATCTAGCGTCACTCCTAACTCCGCATTGTAGTTTAAAGCCTTCCTACGTCCTACTCTCATTCGTCTCTTTTCATTTATGTGACTCATTACATTTAAAGTAGATTAAATCACAAATTGTCATACTGGGTGAACTGGATGCCCCGAGAAAACAGAGCCTACTACGTGCTGTGATTGCTTTAGGATGATAATATGTCTACAAGCAAAATATGTTTTTTTTTCTTTTTACCCAGATACTTTTTGCGCACCTTTATTAGGTGCATGTGTTAAGATTCAGGAAAACAAGATAAAGTGATGCTGTCTGTTGGCTTTCTGTTTTTGTACACACGTTTCATCTGATTGTGGTCTTACCTTGCGCTGTGCCGTGCGTTTCTCTCTCACCGGTGCTTTTTGTGTTACGAAAAACTGCACTGAGTGTCAGTTTTGAGTTGTGTGTGCGTGTGCGCGCGAACGAGAGAGACAGAGAACAAGCGCTCTCGCAGGCGGTTAATGCGCACACACATCGCACACACAGCCTACTTCTTCTTTTTTTTTCTCCTTTTTTTCTCCCTCCTCGCTTCTCTCTTTCTAGTGCGCTGGAGAGGGTTCGTTCGATATGTGTTATGTGACAAAAGACCGCCCAACCCCGCCTCGGAGAGAGAGAGGAGTGAAAGCAAAGCAAAGCATATATACAGCTTGGCTGTCTTGGAGTCTTTACTCACACCAGCCAAACTATCATGTCAGTCTGCTCGCACGGTGACCACCTGTAGGCAAACTATCACCAATTAAACTAATTATCGCATGTTTCAGTCAGTCGTTAGAATGATAATCAGTTTAAATGAGTGATCCCATTATAATATAGCCTGCAGTATACGCCAGATAACCTTAGAGTGTGTTATCTTTAGCATTGCAAGCACACGGCAATGGACCACTGTATCAGCTGGCTTTATTATAGGTGCGCACCATGCACAATATCCTCACTCTCTGTGTGAGGATAATGGAAGAAAAGGAGGCTGGTTAAAACAGAGTGCGTGGCTTTTGTGCCGTCTCGGGCGCGCTGGTACAAACTGCACTGTGTTTAAACGGCCATATGGTGAAGTATACTTAGCTTTCCTATAGCAAGGCTACATGTTAATGATATACACATGGGCTGGTGGTGAGGGGGGTGTTCATAACATAAGCCAATGTCTCTTTAAAAAAAATGAAGTTTCTTGTTGTATTCTGGAATGAGGTCAGACACGAGGCTCCTCATTGCACGCGCTGATTATTATTAGATTCCATTTTTGGCCAATCGGCGCCGAGGTGGGCGTGAGTCTGGCGCGGAGGCAGGCTAGCGACAGGATTTCATTGGTGGATTTTTATCGCCGTTGTATTACGGGAAGGAATAAATGCAAGTAAGGGGGCCGGGCCGTGAGGGCTGCTTGAATCGCGACTGTAGTTGATGGGAGGCGGACAGTGTAACTCGCTCTAGCTGATTTTTTCTCCCTTACACAGCATGCATGGCTTTTGTTTCTGATGCAGAGAAAAGCACTTACCCTACACACTGTACTTGGGAGCCCTTTGTAAGTGCCCGAGCGCACAGTGTGGCACCCGGTCTGCGCTCTGCAGCTGCATAGACTGTGCTCAGTGGCCCCCACGGCTAAACTGGTTTTTTATAACAGAAGGGGAGACTGAGAGACTGATTACAGGGTACACAGTGGAGACTGGGCTACCATCCGTGCTGTTTTAAACGCCAACAGAAGCTGGAAATTAAACTTTTTTTTTCTTTTTACGCATCTAGCCCACTGAGGCTACTCTGGACTGAAGTGTTGCCGAGTTTACTGCGCATCTCAGGAGTGAATTATTTCTTGCACTGGCTTTTACTCGGCTCAAACTGTGAAGAGGAGGAGAGAAAAGAGCTGAGTTTGCTTTAATAGTGAATCAGAGGAGCAAGGAGAGAGGGAGAGAAAGAGCAAGCACACCGCTCTCCCCCTCTGTCTGCACAGCTGGGCAGCATGGTGCAGAAAATGAGCCACACAGAGAGCACCACCGAGGCGCTGTCCTTCTTCGCCGGGGACTCGAGCTCCGACTCCGGGGCGTGCATGGACCTTGAAACGGCCGCTTCGCCTCTCTCCCCGGGCTCCACCGCTTCTTCGACCGCCGGCGACAAGTTGGGAGACAACCCGGCGTGGTGTAAAACTCCCAGCGGTCACATCAAGAGACCCATGAACGCGTTCATGGTGTGGTCCCAGATAGAGAGGAGAAAAATCATGGAGCAGTCCCCGGACATGCACAACGCCGAGATCTCAAAGAGGCTGGGGAAGCGGTGGAAACTGCTCAGAGACAGCGACAAGATCCCCTTCATCAGAGAGGCGGAGCGGCTCAGGCTGAAGCACATGGCGGACTATCCCGACTACAAGTACCGGCCAAGAAAGAAGGTAAAATCGAGCGCATCCAAGCCCGCAGGAGAGAAGGGGGAAAAGCTCAACTGTAGCTCCAACAACACCAGCACTAAGACGTCCTCCTCTTCGAGGAAGACCGGATCCAAATCACCCAGCAGCAGCAGCAAACCCCACAAATCACTTTTCGGGAGCAGCAGCAATAGCACCAAAGCATCAATGTTCGCCTCTGAGCACCCAGCAGAGCACCACCACAACTCTCTCTACAAGTCCAAGTCCGTCTCCTCCTCAGTAGCCAAGCAGATACCTGATGGCAAGAAGCCCCGACGAGTGTACGTGTTGGGGAGCAGCGGGACTAGCTTGAGCGTGAGCCCGGCGTCTTCCGTCGTGGTCCCGGCCAGCCCGACGCTCAGCAGCTCGGCGGACTCCAGCGACCCGCTCAGCCTGTACGAGGACGCGGCCAGCGGCAGAGAGGAGGGTGCGGACTCCCCCGGCAGCAGCGGCAGCTTGGGCGGCTCTTCGGAGCGCCACGGTGGGCACACGTACAGCAGTCGGCGGGCTTCCTCGCCTACCCCCTCCGGCTCTCACTCCTCCGCCTCGTCGCACTCCTCCTCGTCCTCCTCGGAGGACGAAGAGTTCGAGGACGACTTGCTCGACATCAACCCGAGCCCCAGCTTTGATAGCATGTCGCTGGGGAGCTTTGGCTCCTCGGTGCTGGACAGGGACTGGGATTTGAACTTTGAGTCCGGCTCCGGAGGGTCCCACTTCGAATTCCCCGACTACTGCACACCCGAAGTCAGCGAGATGATCTCCGGGGATTGGCTAGAGTCCACCATCTCCAACCTGGTGTTCACGTACTGAGAAAGGCAAGAGACGACAGTTAACATCCTGAAAGCAAATTAATAATAATAACGAGAAGAAGAATGAGACCACAAACAGAAACGGGGACATAAGTGGGCGCAATAGTTTGTGTTATAGGTTTAACTGCATCAGACTATTAAAGCCCCGCTGAAACTACCCCCCAGTCCTTTCTCGTCCCCCAAAATAGGCAAGAGGCTGCATATCCTTGGAGAGCTACACTTTAAAGCAAATAAATGCCTTTTCTAGGCTACTTTTCTTTGGATGCGTCGACTGTGGGACTTAATACCAACACGACAGTGAAGGGGGTGAAGAAGAAGAAGAGGAAGTAGTACTGGAGACTGAAAACGCTCAGTCGTGGACTGTTTTGAACTGAACAACTTTACTGTGATTGATTTGCACGTCGTTCACTTAATCAATGTTGTTGACGATTTAGCAAAAGAAAGAAAGGAAAAAAAAAGAGACATTTTGCAACTTTTTACCAATCGCCAGGTGAACTTCACCACTAAAAAGGTACAGAAATGGGACTGCCGTGCGACATTTTTTGTTGTTGTGGTGTGTCACTAAAGAGGGATTTAAAAAAAAAAAGAAAGAAAAAAAAAGTGAAACCAAGGTGGGTTGGAGTTTTTTTTTTTAAATTTTTTTTCTAAGTCGACTATTTTCTCAAAAAGCAAAAGGAAAAAAACACGTTAAGCATGATAGCCTACTTTGTTCCTATCTTGTGCTGAGATTTTCTGTGAGACTGTCGAGCAGTTTAAAAACTAGTATTAGGGTTATTTAAATGGATAGGTGGCGCTCGCTTCGGTTCTTCTCTTTAAAAGAAAGGAAGGAAAAAACGGACATTGAAATAATCACCAGCTGTTGTAATTTTTCAGACTTCAGGATTCAAACGCAACTTCAAATCTGTGCTGAACTTTATACACATGTTCTCTATGATTCAGGACCAAAATTCTTTTAATGTTTTCGAGATTTTAACTATAGAGAAATCCTCACCGGTTTCGCTCTCTTCTTTTCCCCTTTTCTCCTCCATCCTTTGAGCTTTGTTTTGTACATGTATTCAGATGCCATTTTATATGGGATGTTGTATTTATATACTGGGCCAAGCATTTTTGACTTGATCATTTTTTAATTTCTTGTATACATGATCTAGTCCTGTATTATTATTATTTTCTTACACGATTGTTTGTCAGTATGTCTGTGTCTGTCACATTTCCTTCTCAGGCGAAGGGCTAGAGTTTAAAAAAAACACACAACTTTTGATTTCTTTTTTTATATTTAAATGTACACACTTTTGGACACTTAAAAAGAGAGGAAACAGTTTGATTATTTTCTCAGTGTATTTTTGTACAAATCTATATAGAAACTGGGGGAGTCAACAATCGGTGTGTGTAGCCTACTAATACAGCTGTATTGGATTTTCTAATTTTTAATACCACCGGCAGGCTGCTTTTCATGCTGCCTTCAAGTGCTTACAGTAAGCTCGTGTGCTCTAAGGTTTTGTTGCCTGTCCAAACGTTTCCCCCACATTTTTTCTTTCTTTTTTCTTTTTTTTTCTTTCGCAAAAACAGGCAACAAAACAGACCTTTTAACCGCGGTGCCAATTGTTTTTGATTTTAGAAATCAAAGGCACCAAACTACATTTACCTACTGACGAAATGAAGGAGCCCCCGTGGCTCAGGTGTGTAATTCATGTTTTACTTCAGTAAACAGGCAAACTTTGCGTGTCTTTTACCAGCATATGCTCTTAAGACTTCTCTGATATCCAGTCCCTAAATATTTCAATATCCTGTATTGACCGTAGCCTGCAGGCATGACATGCTTAACTTCTAAGGATTTAATTGCGATTTGCCCGACAGCACTTGAAAGCAGCATCAGCCTTTGTATCAGCCTACCTTCAACGTTTACAGTGCCAGACTGCAGGCTCCTTAAAGACACAGGAACGCATTGTTTCTGCAGGCTATTCCTGTGGGCCATGTGGGTTTAAGAGCATCACTATCTTGAGCAGCCACTTTGCTTTTGCATTTCCTGTCAAATATCTTGCCTGTGACAACAACAAGGAGATTGTAGCTTTAAATTTGACTTATTTCTTGATGTTTTCATTAACTGATGTCACATTTGCCAATCAACCACTGGATTGAAATAGCACTAGCATTGCAGCAAGTAAACAACAAGGATGATAACATCAAGCGTATTCAAATTTCAGACTTGAGTTCTGCAAACACCTACTTGTACTGCGTTTCTCATTGTATTTGAATATATAATCTTTTCTACTTGTGGGCTAACTATTAGCTAATAATTGTTTTAGTATCTTTATGGCATGGTGAATAGCATTTGTATTTCAGATTCAGGTTATTAGCTGTTGTGTTTTTCAGAAAAAAATGGAAAAAAATGAGGAAAAGCGATGAAACGTGAACTCGGTCTTTGTATATTTGACTGTATCATAAAGCAAAAAGATTGTGTGTTTATGTACGTTGTTGCTATCGAGGACAGGCACTGTCTAAAGCTGCCATCTTTTACACATCATTACCTACATTCGAGGTGGTCAGTTCAGACTGTTTTTTTATATATAAATATGAAAGCATTTTTAAATATATTAACTTTATTTTTCATCCATCCTGTGCAATATGATGTGTAGAATTATCATTTATTGTCTCTAATCATGCCATAAACAAAAGTACCCACCCTCTTTTTGAGTCTCAGAGAAAAGGGGCGGGGACTCATGCCAGCTAAATTGTGTCCATTCACTGCCTGTCAGATTGTTGATACAAACTTGTGTACAGAACTTTTTCAAGGAAGGAAATAAATATCAGCTGGAACTGAAACTCAACAGCTTTTTTCTTTATTCATGAGTGTTGTTTATTTGTTTGATTTTTAATCTCTCTTTCAATGCCACAAATACCCAAGACATGATACATTTGTGTTATTATGTTCCAAGTTCATCTCCTAACAGTAGTTGTCCAAACTGTGTTTAATTATTACATTATATGTTGTTAAGTGTTTTCTATAAGAGGATGAAGATTTTTTACTCACCACTTCAGCTGCTTTTAATTGGCTCTTCTATTCTTCTCTCCCCAAGTTAATCAAGCCATGGTTTACTTGGGGAGAAATGGACAACTGAAAGCAAACGTTTGCGATGCGGGCTGAAAATAACTTAAGTGCTCAAAATAACTTATAAAAACTGTCTTGAGTAATGAGCATTAACTGCTTTTGGGGAAATCCACTCCAGCGGTGTGGCAACACGCTCCCCCACCAAAAAAACTATTATTTACATAATTTTAAGAGGCAAGCAAAAATGGTTGTGAGGTCTGCAGTGTGAAAGAAAAGTGGTTTAGCGAAGAATTATTCAAATATTGTGTTGTAAACTTTCTCAGCCACTGTGACAATTGCACATTAAGTCAGTTTATATTATCCATGTCTGCACATCGCAGGGACTTTTATTTAAGTTTCCTCTTAATGCGGTGTAAATGCCTCATTCATATAGGAAACTTTCTGAAAACTGTCGCAGCTCAAAAAAAGCACACACACTTTAAATTCTAGTCACCACAAAATGGGATGGTTTGGTTTGGAAAGAGTTTTGTAGCAGGTGTCAGCATCCCTAGAGTCACTATCCACTTTATTCTGTAAATAAAGCTTAAAAGGCGATGCTCTTAACCCCTTTGTGACATAAGTTTGATGCTGGAGTTAAGTGGTATGGAAGCTTTATGTTAGGATTCAAGTCTACATCAGATATTCAAACGTGTAGATTTGTTTATTTTAATTTTTTGTATAAATGACATGACCTTTTTCTGTATTTACTGTTTTTATTATATTTACACATCACCAAGAAACCGCATGAAGGCTGCACCCATCTGTTCAAGCACACATGTAAAATTGATTTATGCCTCTAGAGTTTAAAATTCTAATGCATTATGCATAACTTAAAACCACGCTGCTACTGGGTCAAAGCAGAAAATAGTTTAGCGTCACGCGTATCGAACAGAATACACAAGTCGTATTCCCAGCAGCGCTAAATCATGACGATTAACAACGACCTCAGAGTATCTTTTGGTGTTGCTACAATGTTACTTCTGGAGTTCACGTGAATTTCTTTAGTAATAAAAAACAGAAGAGATAGCATTGAATGGACAGAACGCTCTTTATCCCTGAATATTTAATAAAACAACCTGGTAACCGGAAAACTGTTAGAAAGATGATGCAAGAATACAACCTGAAAAGGAAAATATGAATTGCCTGCTGCACCCCTCCTTTATTTCCCCTTCAAACCTCCCCTGGATAATACATTAAAGAGAACACACCCAAGCCAAGAACTGATCATGAAAAGCGATCCTACACCATTGCAACTGACCAAAATATGCCTCAAGCAGTTAGGGCAGGTTTGCCTAAGCACCTTTTTTCTTCTATATAATAGCACACTGCTTATTTACGTCATTAATCAAAGACACACACATACTGAGACCACCTTAAGTGACTGAATGAAGGCGGCTCATTACTGAATACATAATTATCTTCATCCAAGATATGTCTATTCTATTCTATTCCAGCCTGTTGTGCCGTTACGCTGGCATTCAGACTTGATTCAGTCATGATTTCCCTTCCCCCTCTCCCAGACAGACCCTTATTGTGGGGGAAGGGCTGTTTTAGCAGCAGTCAGCCAAGGGCCCTCCAGCGTAGCTGACAAGCATGTCTGTCTACAGTATGCGGATGTGTCTGTGTGTGTGCATGTGTGTGTGCGGGCATGTGCATCATACCACATGACATGGGTATTTTTTGATAACAAGGCAAGAGACTGTATACTTAACTCAAATATTAATGGTTTAATTTATTATTATCATTGTTATTATTATTATTAATTGTTGCTATTTCTCTTCTGTCAGATACTTTAACACAACAGACGATGCAGCTCGAAGCCCACAGCGACTGGTTTTATTGCATAACAGTTTATTTTATTAAATTACTGTAAGTGTTCCATGGTTATTAGTGTAACTGGTTTTGTGAAACTGTTATGTATGGTAAAAACACCAGCATGTTTAGGAGTTATCAGTTATTTTTATTGTCGTAATTAGATGCATCTTGATGCCCTTTTTCACTGTCTGACGTCTACTTTTAAATAAACGAGGAGTAGATGTATAAAAAACAAATCTGCAATGATTGTGGAAACAAAGTGAACGTGTACAAGTGCATAAATCCATAGTGGATATCATGATACGACTGCTAACTATCTCCTTAATGAAATGCAGATATATGCATTTTATAGCAGCTTAATTAGTCGTGTTTTAAAACTAACCTTACACTGCAAATAAACAGTTATTTCAGCTGCCAGTTTTAGCACCCACTGCATACTTCATATCTTAATGTCCTCATGATTGTGAAGCAATAATATCTGTACTGTTTGGTATAATCTTGCAAATTTCTTAAGATTTCCAGCACTTCTGTGTGTCTGTGTGTGTGTTAAGCTCCTCTAAGCTGTATGTAGCCTGTTCAGTGTGCAGTCTCATGCCTGGCTCAGCTGACTCCTCAGTGGGAGATGTGCAGGCAGCAGTCAGGGCAGAGCAGAGTGGAGCAGAACAGGCTGATTGCTGGAGTCAGTGGCCCAGTAAAACCACAGCAGGGGGGGGGGATAAGAGCTCTGCCGGAGGGGCAGAGAGAGGTATGACTGTATCTCTGTCTGTCTGTCTGTCTGTATATAATATATCCATCCTGAGCTAAACCCAAGGGGGTAGATGGTGTTGCTGTGGTGATGTGACTATATGACTATTTATCTGCTTTCTGTGATTTACACCCCCCCCCCCCCCCCCCCCCCAATTATTGATGTGCAAATACCATTTGTTATAGTCGCTGTTAATACACAGATTTCCGTGAGGAGTAGCTCCTTCCTTTTATTATTTATTTGTATTTGTATGGCATATAAATGAAGGACACAGTAGTGGTGTTGTCGGCTATCTTTAGTTTTTAAGTTTTTACCTAACTGGCTGTGTCTAGATGTTCCCAAAATGCATTCACTCACACACTTGTGGAAACCGGTGTACACAAAGAATGCCACACACAAAAGCAGTATTGACTAGTACGCTGCTTTTTCAGGACCCAGGTCAGGTCCAATAGGCAGAGCCACAGAGGCTTTTTCTTCTGCCTGTGAACAGCAGTGTGGTTAATCACTGTCACTGCATGTATTTGCATTTGAATGTTTCCTGTTGTCCTGCGTGCTCCTTTACAGCCGTTACAAACGTTACAGCCGGGACAAAGAGCTGCACATAACTGGGAGAAGGGAGACGTGATTATGACTTCTTCCCTGCCCCTGCTCATCTCCCTCTTCCCCCTCCTTCCAGCACACCCACATGTAATATTACCAGCACCACCCTCACCGACTGCAGTACCAAAAGCAGCCTTCCTAATGAAAAAAAAGCCTGAAACTCTGAAACTCCTTTAATTTATTTTTTTATTTCTCACGACATCCATACAGATTTACATTTCCTATTGGAAGGAGTTATACAACAAAGAGTAACTGATGTTAAGGTAGTGGTTAAGTAAAATTTCAAGTTAAGTTATAAAAACTAGAAAGTTTGCTCATGTAAATGAACTTAATCAAATTAATTAATTAAATAAATGAATAAATATTTATGTATTTACAGGGTGCAAAGATGTCTAAATATTCTATTTACGCATGTTTTGGTGTATCACTGTTACTGTTCTCCAAACTCAAAATAAAGCTTTTGCATAAGATTTGACGTAGCAGTAGCACAGCGGATCCCCGTCATTACAAGTCTAGAGCTACTGATATACACACACCACTTCATTCTTTATTAAAAAAAATAAAAATAAAAATAAAAATCATTTCCCCCCTTTTTTTGGTCTCTTTCTTTGTTCCCCTGCTACTGCTATCCAGACACAATGGTTGTCTCCACGCGGAGGATACAGGAAAGTTTTTGTCAGCCAGCCAAAAGACAAGAAGAATGGAGGAAAAAAGTATTTCGGAAGCAAAGATTTTCTAGTGTGACAGTTTTATGAGGGTTTCTTTTGGTTGCGACTTGAACGAAAGAGAGAGAGAGAGAGAGAGAGAGAGAGAGAGAGAGAGAGAGAGAGAATGCTCAGTGAAGAGCACCTTGCAAGCCAGTGCCACAAAGAGGCTTTAATGAATAAACAAACGCAAGAAGAAAAAAATTTGGGTAAAAAGAATAAATAGATATCCCACGACACAGACAGACATAATTAGCTGCTTTGTAAAAAAAAAAACTTTTGGGGAGTTAGTGTGTTTAAATAAAGTAAAATAGTAATAATAAGTATAATGATAGAACCCAACACCGTGATCTTTATCACTCGCACGGATCCACAGTGTACATTGTTTTGTGCATAGTTGTTTGACTTTGAGAGGGCGGGACTCTTTGGAGAGCGAAATGAACTAGGCGCGGCCAAAAAAGAGCCCCATCCATCTATCACACGTGTAGACAAAGGGGGACTCCACAACACAAAGCTAGATGTGCCCTCTCAAACTTTTTTTTTTCCCTACAACCGACAGCAGCGCGCGCACAGGAAGCCGACTGCCCAGGTGAGTTGTCTCCAAGCGGCACACTGTCTTTGCTTTCAATCCTCGAGCGATTTTTTGGAATTTATTCCCAGTTAAAAGTTGCGGCTGTAGTTGGTGCGTCAGCGCTCAAACTTGAGCACAAAGCAGGAGGGAGAGGGAGAGAGAGCTAGAGAAATCGAGGCAGCAAGGAAGGAGAGAGAGAGAGGGAGCGAGAGGAGCGGTCCCCTGTTCCTTTGTCTGATGCGGGTCGCTTTGAGGAGAGAACTTGAGGGGGATGCTCACACACGCATCTCCATAACGCTCATTAACACTCAACTTGTGCTACTTAGAAGCAATTGTCAGGGAGCTTTCATGGAGTTGAGGCAGAGTTTGTGGGGTTGCTGTATTTTTTTGTCTCTCGAGGATGTTGCGACACAAGACAAAGCCTGTCAGAAGTTTGCGGAGGAAAGGACCTTTTTACGCACGCGAGAAAAATCACAGTTGGCTGATGGATAGTTTGTAAATACTTCTTTTTTCCTTCTTAGTGCAGTAGTTTTATGACTGTTGTGTTTACGTTCTTGCGAAGTTGTCTTTCTGCACCATGGGAATTCCGCGCAGTGCAATCAGGTGTAAAGTCTCCAAGAAACAAGAAACGGTAACACAGAATTAAACTTTTTTTTCCCACTAATGAGAAATGATGTTTATAGGCAACAAAAAAGATGCAATGACGTGAATCTAAAGCGAGCTCGTCTTGAAAATCTTTAAGAAACTTGTTAGAGTTTATTTGGAAATAGATCAACAGGTATAAGTCGCTGCAGCGTCTTTGTTAGGCTACTGTAAAGGCTCCTTTGTTCTCAGTCCATACAAAGAAAGCTAGCAGAAAGGAGCGCAGATCCACCAGGAAACAACTTTTTCTTTTCTTTTTCAAACTTGCAAAGTTAAATTTATGTGATATATATTTTTTAATTATGTTGTTTAATTCTAGTATTTCAAAGTGTTTGAATAGCTTTTATTTGCCTTGTTTTCTTTTAAAGAAGCAAATACCCGGGAATGTAAATACTTTTTATTGTTTATTGAGTTTTATTGTTAAGTTCCACCTTCATTTTTAATTATTTTTCCTCGTTATTTAAAAAAATAAAGTGGACACGATTTAAAAACAAACAAACTTTCTTTATGTTGTGAAGGTGTGGCCAAACAACTTGTGTGGATTTGAAGCATTCCACAGTGGAGTAGCTCTACCCTTAAACTTTGCATTATTCAGCAAAGGGGAGAATTCACACCTACAGGATTTACATGTGGTTTGAAACCAAATCAGTTTGTTATTCTATATAAAGAAATATATATATTTAAAAGTTTCTAAAAACAAATTTGACTCATACAGTTCATTCACACACTTTTACGCTGCTTATTCACTCCTAAAGTACGAGTTTAATATGATTTAGACTGGGATTCCATTTGAATGAGAAAAATGTGCTGTAGCTTTGACTGACTGCAATGCCTTTAACCTTTTTTCTTTTTTCTTTTTATTTGTCTGGGCACTGTCCTTAGGTGGGAATTTAAGCAATTTAACCAGTACAGTGCTTGCTTCTGATGGATTAAGAAAATAAAAAAGATGTGTAGAAAAAAAAACACACGGAAGATGTACAGATTCACCTATCAAGCCATTTTTAAGATGAAATGAAGGATTAAGAGACTGTTCACTTTTCTTCTGGATGAACATGAAGACTTATCTCATGAGGATTTAGACTTCAGCAGCAGCAGCGCCAGTCGGATTGTGTTTTAGGCACACTTGGAAATCTAAACCTCATGGAGATACTTTGAGGATTATAAAAGATGTGCATGTAGAATGCCACAATACAAGACGCGTCCTGGGCCAAAGTCCTTGGGATAGCAGGATATTGCTTTCCTGATCCTTCTCAGCCCCCAGAATGGGTAGGTAATATTACTCTTTAGTGGGAGATGGTATGTGGCACTTGTTCAACCACTTGTTTGCAGGGCTGGTACATGTGTGAAATCCCTAGCACACGCAGGGACACACAAACACACACACACTATTTTCCAGCTACATTTGTCATCAGCTGTATTTTGTAAGGCGTTGTGTTGCCCTTGTACTGTAATCTGAGTTTATTTGTAATGCCATATATTATTTAGGCTTAAAGCTAAAATCAATATACAGTTGATAAAAGATTATTTTGAGGCAACCAGCTTGTCTTATCATGCCAGTCATTAGTCATTGCCCCTGAGAAACTAAGATAATTTTGGCATGGTTAAACAATGATGACTACCAATACTGTAAACTTGCAATTCTCGCAATGTCTTTTTGTATTCCACACTTGTTATGCACGGGGACATTTTTTTAATAACACAGTGAATAACCATGAAATGCCCAAAGCACCTTAATGAAGCTGGACGTTTAGTCCAAGTTTGTTGCACATGACCACTAGTCTGTATTGTAAAATAATGAGCTAAAAGTTCATCTGATGATGTGCAGTTTGTACAGTTCAGTAGTAGTAGAGTCCCTACCTCATGACATGTTTATATTTTAGTTTAGTTTTATCTGTGCATGGTCTCGGCATAGCACAGCAGCATCATTGTGTCATAGTCGGAGTGCATGTTTCATCTGATTTGACTTCAGTTATCTTTTATAAAGCCCAAGAACACTTTTGGGCCAAATTTGAGTGTCCACGGTCTGATCAGTTTTAACACTGATAGTTAGTTTCACTTACGATTGCGTGACAGTCGCATAATTTGCACGCACTGTGATCCACAGCATTCATCAGTTGCGAAATGTTCTGTAGAAAGAGAAATCTTTCTTCAAATGCTCAGTTCATTCGAGGGTCAGGCGAGAGCGAGACCATCCTACGATGGAGAAGGCAGTTTTGTATTTCGCCTAATGCTTTAGCAGCAACTAATTCAGACGAATCTCTTAGAGTCAGAAAAGAGTCACAAGCTATTCAACTGGCCTTCTTAACCTGCATTTGCATTCTACTATACAGGAGTGTGAGGGAGAGAGGAGAGTCACTCCTTTCTCTCTCTTTGCAGCCCCTTATCAATGATGTCATTGAGAGCCAATGAGAGTGTACAGTGGAACTTGTAAGCATCCAAGCTCCACCTTCCAGTCGCTTTGTGCATGGTAGCCCACATGGTCCTGCAGCATCACATTTTCACCATGCATTACTCTGCAGCAGAGAACGGGAGAGAGAGAGGCAGAGATACAGGGATGTGGCTCTTGGCTATGTGTTCTGATGTTAATCTACCGTGTCTGCTCAGAAATGAGTTGTTTATCATTTTAAACATGCAAAGAGCAATAAGATAACATTTTAAAAATGATTTGCCAAAAGCCTCTGAGATACTATTAAATAAGATTATAAAGAAGAATAAAATCCAGCCAAATAACATCGTTAATGTATACTAAATTATTGAAAGTAAGGCTAAAATGCAAAGAATCATTGGAGAAGATTACCTCGATAATATCCCTTAAATCAGTTCGAAATTTCAAATTAGTTACTAAAAGACATGCGGGTCCCTGACAATGCTTTTGTCGGCTTTAATCACATTACTCACTTTTTTCTTCTTGTAACCAGTGGAATTGACTGGAAGAGAAATATTTTACTTGCTTCCTGCTGGTGTTGTGCTAAAGACTCACGTCACTGTCTGGAAGTGAGTAGATCAGTTGGAATCAAGGTCAGTCGATAGTGTGACACACAGGTAGGGCAGATATAGGTCAGTGGCACAATATGGGTGGTGATGAGTCACAAACACACACAGACAGACATAGAGGGAGGGAGGAAGAGGGAGCATGGCAAATTGGACTCTGAGATATGGAAGCTTTATTTAACACAAATCATATCAACGTTGCAATGTAACATATAAATGAACAGGAAGTGCATATTAAGCTGCACTCATAACTCTGTAGCTCTTACATGTGACATAGTGAATTTGAGTTGTGCAGTTGCATCCAGTACTCAGATAATGAAATAGTGAGTAAAACAGACACATCAGGGTTATAATAAATAATCATTATGACATGCCCGGCACTTGGCTCTTAATAGAGATTGCACTGGGGTGCTTTTTCCCACAATACAGCATGCTCCACTCTGTGCATCTTAATTACATTGCTTATCAGTAATGCTGTTATCAAGTGCGGGGCAGTTTTCTTAGCATTTGCCATTCAGTGGACTCTTTATGAGAGGATACATTCTTGTATGCGGTCGCCCTAGTGGGAGCTGCAAATCTAAACCTAATCCACTGAGTTACACAGGATGACATTAACGCAGCAATCTGTGCCATCTCTCAGTTCTGAAGTCTCAATATCCATCTAAGCTGCTCATTAAAGTGGGGAATGGTTTAACACCCTCTTTTTCTATGCGCCATATGCACAACTAAATCTGTGTCACTATAATCGCTTATCCATCCTTGTTTGTTGTTACACTAAAATGCAGCTCATTCTCTGCCTGGAAGTGAAGTCTAATAAGAGCCACGCTTTGTACTGCAGAGTTGGAGCAATGTATTACCTTAGATTCTCATCCCGGAGATGCCAGCATTCTTACATCTACATTGTTTCTATCCATTTATAATGCACAGCATGTCTGTAAACCCGACTCATGCTATGCAAAGTGCATTAGATTAGAATACAACATTAGGCCCAGAGTAACTAATCACTACAATGAGCCTAATTCTCCTAGACATTGTGTGGTTGGGCCTCTTGAAAGCTATCAGGTTTATTTTTTACCGCTCGCTGTATGGAGGTTATGGGAAATGCAGCTGATAGTGGCTCACATAAAATCCCTATAATAAATTTATGTGTACGCTGCTGGTGTTTTCTGGTTTATTAAGCAACAAAATGACAACAAATGCCACTTAAGGCCCAATCTGTTTATGCAGCATGTGATGCCTACACACTGTCGACCCTTAACTGTGTATGTTAACACTGCGCTTTATCTAATTCATGCTATTTTTACAGTCTCATATGTACTGTCTGATGCTCTGATACTAGCGCTGACAGATGGCCAAACAAATTTTGAGTTGGACCTTCAGAGCGCAACAGCCGCTCAAACAGATTTTGTATGTGTTATGTTCTGCGCGCCTTAACAAAAGAACAGAATTGGTTGAGATGGGCTGGTTGTCAAAAACAGCAGCAGTTAATAATCTTTTCATTTTCTCCACCAGCCGATTTTGGGCTGATAGTCCTTTTTTGCATATCATTGAGTCATACAGTTGGTACAGTTCAGTGAATTACAGTGCAGTAAAACAGGCCCACCATTACTAATCATGACGACAGCCCTAATTCTCCGAGCTACAGGCATTCTGTGGTCATCCTGTTGCAAACTATCAGAGCTTAGTTTTACCACTCAGCGCCTGTAGCCGAGAGATAAGTTAACGTGCTCTGCTGGCATGCTAATACATACCAGCACTGGGGGACAGGAATAAATTATTTCTTTATGACTGCGCACAAGGCAGAGCATTTGAAGGGAGCGTAGGGAGAGATAGAGAGGAAACATAGGGAGATGAAGCAGAAAGAACAGACATGGGGGTAAATGATGGGCAGAGAAGACAGGAGGGGAAAAAAGGAAATAGAGATCCAGACTGAGAGGGGAAAAAAGAGTTAGAAAGAGAGATAAAAAAGACAAGGATAATGCAGATAGCAAGCATCATTGTGCTCTTTATACCAGCCTTTCTTCAGTTTATAGTAATTCTGTCACCATGCCTGTGGTGAGAGAAGCAGCCATAAGTTAAGCTATGAGCTCATTATCAACAAAGGGTTTGTTTTGGGAAATAATAATGGCAGAGAAAGTTTTATTGCTCTGACCAGGAAACAACAGCCTGCATCCACAAACGTGCGACCTTTTCACCGGTTTTGCCCTACTTTTAAACGCTCAAGTCACGCAACGACAAATGGGTGTCAGATAACATTAAAGTGAGTGAAATCTCACTAAAATACACCCGGATTGGTTTCAGTGAAAATAGCTTTGATTCAAATGGCAATTTAAGATCTCTGAAACATTAAATAAAAGAGTACTAACATTTAGCTAAATTATTTTTGAGTCTGCGTGCTGATGTCTTGTGTCGTGCCACGTTGTGTGCTTACACTTGGCAGCCGCTGTACGTTTGCACTCTGGGATTTTAGTAGAGGCAAAACCACACCACAAACAGTAGCGTGACGAGTCAGTCAATACATAAAGGTAAGCGCCAAATCAAAATTCACCGGATGATAGCTCGCACGAGGTGTTGCACAGCAGGTCTGACTGTCTCTGAAGATATTGCTTTCCAACCCTCTTTCATCTATGCCCAGGTATAGATATGGGGGACACAATTTCCAATAACAGCCTTTAGCTGTCTGGTTGTCTGTCTATTATGGATCAACTTATTACCTCCATAAATGCAGAGCGTGTTGCTGTCTGGGAATGGGCTGATAATCCCTCTAAAGACTGGGGTTTTATCAAAGATAAATCTGCTACACACACACGCACAGACACGGACAGGCATGCCCCACATGAGTACACATAGACACACACATACACACACACATGACTTGCCTGGTATAAGCATAGACATATGTGTGAGGACTAGGATTTTATCACAGACAAATCTGTGATTGTCTGGTAGTTAAAAGATTATAAAGCAGTGATTTTATAGACACAAACACACACACGTGTCATTAGCGCATGAACACTGGCTTCCTTGCTACAGGCACAGTGTAGTTAAGTGATATCATTAATGCTATTCTTCAATACTGTGATTCGCTTTGGATTATTAATCTGATAAGGGCTCAGTAAATCATTTCACTGACAGCTTTTATTATATTCACTTACTTCTGTTTTCTTTTTACCCCCGCTTTAATATAAAGTCCCATTCCCAGCCATGCCCGGCTTTTTTCAGTTTCCTACGATTGCAGAGGTAATGTGTCTAACGTCACCATCAACACTGCAAAGCCCATTTCGATTTTTGCTATAGTTTTACAGAGATAACATTTTGAACATCATGTTTCCCCTTTTGAAAAATAGAAGAAAAAAAATAGTAAGATGTGTGTCAATCCAGTTAAGGAGAAAACGGTTCTGAGATAAGCAGTCGGGCACTGCATTGTACAGCCTAATTGAAATGACAGCTGTCTCAAGCTAATTGATCTGCAGCAGAGCCAGAACACAGGGAGTGAAGAGACGCTGGCCTTCAGTGCAAGGTTAGAGAAAGAAAAGCTGCCAGTGATGAAGACCCAGCTTGCAGCCAGCACGCTGCTTTTTCGAGGTTGGACCTAGACTGAGTTGGCACTGTTTTCCCAGACCAGCAAGTCAGAGGAGAATGCCCTCCAGTAGTGAATGCTTGGACTGTCCTCAGTGCTGGGTACTCACTCTTAGATGCAAGTACATGACCCGACTGTATCTGTTTACTTTATTTTCCATCATTCTTTTAACAGCGTTGGAAGGATGTAGGCTTTCTGTCATTTTTTGACAGAGCAGAGCAGCACTGAAAATTAAAAATAGCATACCGTCAAGTCACTCACGGGCAAGTCGTGACAGCAGTAGCAGTTCATAAAATGTAACATACATTGCAGAGTTCCCCATTGGAGCATGTCTATGAGGACTAAAGGACCTTAGGTGCAGAAGAAGTGCACACTGCTGGATTTCTTTTGGTTTAAGCCCCACAATCAGCTACTTTTGGTGACTCCTGGAAGAAATGTCCCTGCGACTCGAAAACTCTTGCTAAACAGAGCTCTTAGTTTCCCCCATGCATTCGATTACACTCATGTCCATGTAGTTCACATTTTCTAGTTTAGACACGTTGGCCGCTTCATTTTGGTGTCTCGGAGTCAGTTTGGTGTCAATACTTGCCCTTGATCAGCAGGCAGAAGTTAGGAGTTACATAAAGGTTGTGTATTTTGGTGCTTTAGATGAAATGAACTCAAAGTAGCGTTCATTTTTTCAGGTTGTGTGTAATTTGACAGAAGTAGGAGATATAAGATGACAGAAGAGGTGTTGCTTACCTCCATTGTGTGCTTGTAAACAAATTTACAGTGATTTTGTGTCACCTTTCCACATTCCCTCCAAAAGATGTATTCTGTCAGCCAGAGAATGATGCTTCCTTATATTAGGGAGCAACCTGCCTCAGCTGCCAGCCATATTCTGTAAACTGAAAGGAAAATTAAAGACAGTTATTCTGTTTGAAACTACATCCTTTGATTTCCTAAAGGATTTATAATGTTTTGACAGTAATTATTTAAAATATTAACTTTAAAAAACAACACAAAACAATCACAGCAAGAGAGCAAATATTTCATACAGGGATAAAAGCGCAGGAGAATGAGTGAGAATCTCGAGAATGCAATAAATGAGCTTTAGCTACAATCCTGCTGCCCTGGAAATGTCACTTGAGATTTTTTCTTAGTTTCCCTTAATTATTTATTTATTATATTTTATTATATTATATTTATAGTGATGATTTTTCTTTTCACTTATTTCAAAATATGAAGTACAGTTTTCTTGTCTCTTGTGTCACTCTATCATTTAGTCCTGGGAACTTCAGATATAGAAATACATATAGAAACATAAAGACAATGTCTAAATAAAAAATGCTGTGTCTTAATGACATGCAAATCCAAAGTATATCTTTGAGCTTTTTTGAGAAATAGATAGCGAGTGGAAGTGGGGTTTTTCCAGTTATAGGTGGCAATATTAGAGTTAGGTGGTGTGTTGTCTCTTTTTGTGTCTGTTTGATATTTTGTGATATGCGCTTTCTGCTTTTGGAGAAGTATTATTCAAGCAGGTTAATCCAGAATATTATCTTCTGTCATCTTGCCTCTGCACCATGTCAGGACTGTGTACTTTGGCTGACTAATACCAAATCTATTTTGATGTTTTGATGGAGATATCTTTGAGCTTAGCTGGATATAGTGTGATAAATCAGATTATGTCCCATAACACTAGCTGAGATATCAGACTCGAAACTGTCCTGCTCTATGCAAACAACTCTGCTTTCAGGAATGGGAATTTTGTTGCTATCAAGATTACCGAGTAGAATAAAGATATCTACATCATCTTACTCAATGCCGTTCCTAACCTTTTGGGAGATATAAGGTGACATGTAGACAGCTAGGACAGGAGCCTCATTTAAACCATATCTGTCAACAGGGCCTGGATTTCTTTGGATGTGCTTTTGCATGCTGTTCTTTTCTTTCTTTTTGTTGCAAAAAGACTACAAAGTTTTAGAAAGTCCATAAAAGCATTTATTTTAAATATTCATGTCTACCCTTTCATCAATTAAAATCTTATTCTGTTTTAAAATGGACCTTTTGCTGATAAAGTACAGTGTGATTGGTACTTGTTACAGTATGGTGAATGTCATACTGAGAGATAACCCAGAGTTTATCTATGTGCATGGCAGTGCCATTTATAGCTATGATGGTGAATATTAAATGCTGGGATTCCTTGAGGCAGATAATGCCTGTGACTGTAAGTCTTACCCTGAGAGTATCTGCAAGGACACGATTTTCCAGTCCAGTGCGGGACATAATCTGAGTGCCTGGAAATGGGCTGAATAAACTCAAGTTAATTTCCTGCTCTGAATAAAGCAGTAATTCCAGGCTGGATACAGCCTTGACGATGGACACAGGTGGATAAAAGCGCAGGTTTTTGTAAAACATGGCACCACACGCAACAGTAAGGGCTCACATTTAATTCAAAAGCTGTTTAAAGCAATGCACCTCAAGCTAAGGCTTTTCTGGGCAATATTAAAAATTCAGTGGAGTATAAAGGTTGACATATTGCTTTTCCAGGTCATACGAGGTCAATATGAAATCTCTGGTGGGAATGCGGCTGAATGAGGCCAAGTTGTGTCCCACTCTTATTATTATTATGCATTCAATTGCTTTGCATCAGCTGTCAGCTATTCTGTGCTATACTTGGTTACCAGCTCTGCTGCACAAGGTCAAGTTCATGGTGCTTGTATATCCTTGCTGAATAAGACTGATTATGACTCAAACCCACCATAGTGTGTCTGACTCATTGACAATCACTGAAAGTCTTACACATATTTGCACCATCATCCGCCTGTAGTGTTTGGGTTGTACGGCTGGGGGCAAAGTTCATAAAACCTTAACATAACCTGCTCTTATTAAGACTAACAATCCACTTGAAATCACATTTGGAGGCAAATTTCTTTTCAGACAAGGTCACCTGAGAAATGAGCTGATTAAGAATGAGTCATACCTTTATTTATACATTAGGCAGTTACTCGGCACACTTTGACAAACAAGCTATCAGATATCTGTCACGGGCGAGACTCATCAGTGGCTCCGTAATCTGTGCCCCACTTTTTAGAAGCCTATGATCAGTGGGCTCAGTGGACTCATTCAACAAGCAGCTGAAGACTCATCTTTTAAAATTGGCATTTGGGTAGAATTTCATTTCATTTTATTGTTTTATTTCATTCAATTTTTTTTTTGCCATTGTTGGTTTTGTTTGGTTGGAAGCACTTTGTGATTTCAAAAGGCGCTAAATAAATAAATGTACTTACTTTTTGCCAGCGAGCCTGTTGTGGAAATAGGAATCATTTACTATTGTCTTAATTATAAGGAGTGGAACTAATTTACTCCTCAGAACCTGGCTACCTAGTACAGCTACTACACTACGTTTCTTTTCTGGTGTTCAGGCTGATAACTTGTTAAATATTAATTCACTCTTTTTCCAAACTGAGGTACCTCCTTGTACACTTTAATTGGTTTAGTGGGCATTAAGAATGCTCACATGCAGCTTAATTGCCCATTAATATGACTCATTTACTTTTATTACAAATTGCCTAGCTTTATTTCAGCACTTCGGGCAGACTAGATGAAACTGACTGGACTTGTTCTGCCTAAAATTCAATCCAGAATCAACTAAATCTTCCTGCACGTACAAATTTAATCCATGTGCCTAATTTAGGACGCTTAGAAAACAGACATATGTGTGAGTGTCAAGGTGTTTCAAGCGCCTCAGTGATTCCATGCTCATTTGTGAGAATCTCTTTCTCCCGCTGTTTATGTTTGCCGTCTGTTGTTACTTGAACGCACGCAGACAGAGGATGCTTTACCGGCTACTTGGTAAGATCTCTGATGTCCTCAGCATGTATAGTAATGAGAACTGCTGACACAGTGATCCAGGGACACTCAGACACAAAGATGTTCAGGATGAAAGCACGCAGACAGAAGGTGTTTTTTCTTTCTTTCGTCCATTCTTATCTATTTCACTTCATTTCCTTCATGTGATTTCTCACTTTCTCGTATCTGTTTGCCCTCCCTTGTAATTTATTCCATCTTTCTTTTCCCTGTTGCCTACACTGCATGTCTGAGTCTGTATTTTTAAATATATATATATATATAATTTTTACCTCTGACTTCATTTTTCAGATTTTCTCCATCACACACAGACTCACACTGAAGTGCTGTCTTGCCACAATAGACAGTGGGAGGACTGCGCCAGCCTCCTCTTCAGTTCACTGCCAGTTCACTCAGCTGCACACTGACAGGAATGATGCTAGAGAGAAATGCAAATCTGATCATGACGGCTATGCCAGCCACAAATGTTAACATCCCTCCTCAAAACTTTAGGTACCGTTTTGCATTCACTTGAAAGTGCAGCTCTAGACTTTTAGACATGGTTTTGTATTATTCTCGTCTCAGTGCGGCTAGACTGGTAATGTACTGTCACTCTGTGCTGATTCACCTGTCCCTGTAGCTCGCACGGAGTCTAAAAATATCACTTCAGGCTTTGTGAAAGTCAAAAGCATCTCATTTCTCATTTGATGAGAATACAACACAAAGTGGCATCATTACATTAAGTGCATTCTGGGACCCCAAAATGCGAGGTTGTCACCCCTTTGTGACGACCTTGCAAAGATCATCAGTCTTACAAAGTTTTTTATTTGGCACAGTTTCTTTTCACAGTATGAATGGCTGGTAATTTTGGTTGTGTAGAGCAAAGACAAGCTGTCCTTGTCATGTCGAGTATTTTTTTTATGCTGGACTGTGCCCTTGGACAAAAATATTAGAGTCCCCACTGAGTTATGCACTCTCCATCAGTCTGTGTGCATGTCTGCCTCATCATCTTGGCCTCTTTCTCACACACTGCACTTGCACTACCTCCTCTGTCACTTTCCCTCTTCCTCCTTTAGTTACGCTTTGACTTTTTCTTCTTTTTTGTCTCTCTGCTTTCTTTTTTTCCCTCCCTCAGTCTCTTGTCTGCATTGCTGTCTTTCAGAATTTGCTTTTTTAAGTTTCCTTGTGCCGTCTGCCTGTCACAGTTGAGATGCATGTCTGTCTTACTCTCGCTTTTCTTAATCTCTGGCTGCCTCTCTGGCTGGCTGCATGACTGTCTGTTTCTATAGCTCTGCCTCTGTTTCTAGCTGTGTCTGTCTGTTGGCCTCTACCTCCCACTCTCTAACTCTCTTTGTCTTATGCTCAAATGCCTTCTTAGCTCTAATGGCTTTTTTTTTGCTCTCTACTTAACTCTATTTCCATATTTTTTTCTCAACCATTGTAGTTCTCCATGTTAACATAGCCCGTTGAGCACCCCTTCATTTTGCACTGGTTTGCTCCTTCTCTCTTTTGATGACTGAGTCACTGTCCTCCTCCGTCACATGTGTTCATTCAATCACTGTGAGAGCTCACTTCTTGAGGAGTTTCCCTCCTTAGATTACCTCTGACCTGCATGGGAAAGATGGTGACTTATTCCTTTTTTAGCGAGTTCACATTACTTTTCATGTATTTTAGGCTACCTGCATAATACCAAGTACAGTTGGCTTTGACCTGGATCTGTACAAATTATTTTATCTGCCGAGAATAAAATATTTGCTCACCATCTTCACAACATTTATGGCGCTAACTGGCCTCTAGCAGGTACAGCTAATATTTTGCACTCAGTCAATTTTGATTTGATGGAGTTTGTTTTTGTGTTTTTATAAGTAAAATTAAACTGAAATGAATTGAACTGAAATCTATGCCAGTTCCCATTTGTGTTTTGCAGGGCTCGTCATGTGTGTATACATACGACATGTACATTTGTGTAAGATCCCATCCATATTCTGTGCTGTTGAAATTCTGTGTGTGTCTATATTTAGATTACCTTTCCTATTCAACACATTAGGATATCTCTCAATTAGTGACAAGGAATTTCCAAACCACTGGAGCCATTGTCTTAAACTAGGGCTCCATAAAGCTTAATTTCCCATAGAGAAAAGGGGTAGCGGGGTTGTTTTGACGTCCAAATGTTCTTATCTCATGCACTATTAAGTGAGGCACTGGGGTGTGTTGGTAACATGGTTTAGAGTCCGTCTGTCACAGCCTCAGGTTATGCTGCTTCTAGTGCACACACACGCATACATGTACATAGAAACGCATGCATATTCACACAAATGAAAAGACAAACTACATGCACACATAAACACATAAGCAACTATTTTTTTCAGCCACCCATTTGCACACCTAAACACTGCCTCAGGGCTGTATAGCACGAGTCCTGTTTGGCATTGGTGCAGGTCAGAAGGGTTCCCTGAGACTTCACTTCACTGATCACATCAGGGGACACTAATAGCTTTTATGTATGTGTTTCCATATATATTAAGTATTGATTCCACTTTGACTTGAAAGGTAACATAGGGCGTTTTGGCTGGCTTTGGATTATTCAGTTTGATCTCAGTGTGAATATAATGAGAGAATAGTGTACATGTACGGCACACTTTTCTTATTACATTTTAAGTGACATTCAGTACACTACTGCACATGCATTTCCATTGAGAGTCAATCCATTCTTTGTAACAATAATGCAAATATTTATTTTTACTACACCTCGAGTATTTCAGCAGACCTCCTTCAATGAACCAACCCAGTCATCAGGAAGCAGGAAAGAAAGGAAGTAAAGGATGTTTGAGCATATGTAAGAGCACCTATGAGTTTGGTGTTCGTTTATCATGTTCAAATCAAAGACTTTGCTAAAGAACACTTCACTTTATTTGCTTTGCAACCCAGAATAAAATGTGAATGCACTGAATGCACTTTCAATCATTTTATAGACATGGAGTAGAGATGGATAAGAAGATGAAAACAAGCATGAAACTAATCTTTAAGCACTCAACAGCATGGAATGTGGAGTTGCTGCAAATCTGTGAAAAGCACAAGAGTAGTTAATTGTTAATAATAGTAATAGCTATCGTTACTTCTTCATGTATGTGTGTGGAAATGCATATATTTCCTTGGTTAAGAAAAATCTGTCTAATAAAATCATGCCAGTTCAAGAACATCCTTGAAGAAGTGAGCGTTTCACTGTCGAGGTCAACGACCAAGAGACGCCCTCATGAATGTAAATACAGAGGGGTGCAACTCAATGGAAACACTGAAGAACAGAAAGGCCAGATTAAACTTTGACAGAGAACATTTAAAAGAGTCTGCACACTTCTGAAATTTTTTTTGGACAGATGAAACCAAGATTAGCATGTGCCAGAATGATGGGAAAAGTAAAGAGAAGGAAAGGAACCGCTCATGTGAGCATATCACATTAACAGTCAAACATTGGAGATGCAGTATTATGGCACGGGGGTGTATGACTCCCGGCTGAACCAGATCTCTGATGTTTAGTGTTGATGTGACTGCTGATAGAAACAGCAGGTTGAATTGTGAAGTGTAGAGGGCTATATTCTCTGCTCAGATTCAACCAAATGCTGCAAAACTGAGCCGACACTTCACAGTGGCAGTGGAACAGCACCTAAAGCACACTACAAAATCAACCCAAGGGTTTCTCAAAGCAAAGAAATGCAGTATTCTTACATGGCCAAGCCAGTCACCTGATCTCAACCCATAAGTGCGTGCTTTGCAGTTACTGAAGCACAAACTGAATGCAGAAAGATCCACAAAGAAGACGCTTCAGTGATGGCCTCAAATAGCATCTTAGCATTTGTTGATGTCCATGAGTTGTAGACTTTAGGCCCATCACTGACTGTAAAGTAATCCACTGTGTTGATGTAGAGAGGGAAAATAACCAGAATGTGTAATTTCCCCTAAACCAAACTAGATGCAGTTGTAATGCACTGACGCAGATCTCCATGTGCATACATACGTCCACCTATAGATGAACTGAAAAACACAAGCAGATGCAGACATCAAGCCTGGGAGAGGCTCTGGCAGGCTGTGAGGTGCTGCAGTGAAATTGATGCCACATACACTTTGTGTATTTTGCTTGTGTGTGAAGGCGTGCATACATGTGTGTTTTGGCCTTAACTGCTGGCAGTCCCGTGTAGGAGCTCTGATAGTGTGTGTTTGTGTGTGTCTATAAAAGATAGAGGCCAGATTTTGGGACAAAAGATTATCCTAAGTTGGTACACTCTTTTTGTTTTTTCCTCAAATTCATCCTCAAGGTTTTTCTCATATTGTCAGACTCTGACACACACACACACACACACACACACACACACACACACACACACACACACATAGTATACAATGGCTTTGCTGCAGGCACCAAAGTAACATTCTCTTTTTTTTTTTTTTTTTGCCTGTCCCGTTTGGCTCTTTTGCCATCAGAATTGTTGTCTAAAGGCAAAGAAAGATGCCCAACGGATTTACTTTACCAAATTGACCATCCCAGCCTTGCCGTAATGGTCCATTTGATTCACCTTTTATTGTTTATTTTATTTTCACTTACTGAATACGGGACAGACTTGACTGGGGGAAAGAAGGGGAGAAAGAAAGAGAAAGAGCTGAGAAGAGGGACGGGGGAGAAGGGCAAAAACCAAAAACCAACAGAATGAGCATAAAAAAAAAATAAAAAAAAAATGCAAATATCAATCACCTGGATCACCTGCTGAGAAAGAAAAAAGAAAACAAGCAGAAGAGAACAAGAGTAATAGAATAAACAACATCACAATGATATATGGGAATATGACAGTAAATACTAAATGTTAAACATTATTGTGCAGCACATAAGATCAACAGAACACAGTGTGCTTTGAGGTAGGAGCCAAAAAGGGTGTAGTTTGTGGGTGTGATCACCCGTGTGTACACCTGTGAGCATGGACGCGCTTGTTTTTTTAAAAGGTTCCTTCATGTAATGATCTGCTAGAGGGTGTGGGGGGGCCACAGCCCCGTCCTCCAGGGCATGAAGCAGGTATGGAGGAGATCAAAACTCCAGACATCCAGAGGCCCCCAGAACACAAGAGACCAAGGAGCTCTGATAGTGTGTGTTTGTGTGTGTCTATAAAAGATAGAGGCCAGATTTTGGGACAAAAGTTAAAGATTATCCTAAGTTGGTACACTCTTTTTGTTTTTTCCTCAAATTCATCCTCAAGGTTTTTCTCATATTGTCAGACTCTGACACACACACACACACACACACACACACACACACACACACACACACACACACACACACACACACACACACACACACACACAGTATACAGTGTCTTTGCTGCAGGCACCAAAGTAGGTAGTCAGGCAGTATTTGTCTTTCTTTGCATGCGTGCCAGGTAAACTGATGCCTGATGTGTCTCTGCATATGTGTGGATGAAACTGGGTGAGGGGTATGTTAGCGTCCACGCAGTCATCATGGAAGCAGGAAAGAAAAGAAGTAAAGGATGTTTGAGCATATGTAGGAGCACCTGTGACTTTGGTCTTTGTTTGTCATGTGAAAAATTTTCCTTCAAATTAAAAACTATTCTAAACATGAACTACAGAACCCACTTTAACTTCTCTGCAAGACAGAGTAAAATATCCACAGCTAGTGGGTTTGTTTGGCAGTTAACAAACTCAATGAAGTCTCTTTTCTTATGATTTCACTCTGAGCTCACGGAAGAGCTGGGCTTCTACCACCAAAGGCACCAAACTTAGAATACATTTTTCTGTTTCATTTCTTTGTTTTCTGGTTATCCAGGGCTGAATTCTTTTTTTCTGCTGTCACACAAAACGCTCATGTATGCTTTAAGCTTTTGCTGAGTGAGTAACACAAAGTACGACAGACTGTGTGTAAAGTGCTAAGTGAGCAGAAGACTGCATGGCAGCCTCTCACAGAGTTTGCCAAATGCATGTTGCCTTGGCAGAAGAACTGTCCTTTCTGAGCAGCTAGTGGTACCAATGATCTAGCTAGTGTTACATGTATACGTCTGTGTGTTGGTGAGTCAGACCGCTCAGTATTTCTCAGTTTGTTTGGAGCACCAAGTAGCATCTGAAGAGAAGAGTGGCTTCCTGCTCTGATAATGACAGAACAGCATGCATTTTTAGCGTGAGTGTAGTGTATCTACTGATAACATCAGCTTAAATCCAGATTAGAAAATCCCTAGAGCTTGTATTTATGTTTGTAGGGCTGGGGTGTGCTCTTTTAACGAATCTGTTAGGTACAGTTTTTCACAGTCGTTTTTCTATGTGGACGCATGCACACAAAAATGCCGGTTTGTCCATAACACAACAAAGGGCAAGATCTTCTGACAAGCCTGGTGAGCCCTAAAGTGGGTTTATCAACAAAGCACTTCAGAGCAGTGAGGAGGAGGCGAAAGAGGAGATGAAGAGTTTAAAGTAGCAACAGGGGTCTTTTCTACTTAAAAGTTTACCCGAGAGAAACTTTTGAGATCAAGGCCCAGGCGACTGACTAGCAGCTGACCAAAGTCCGGGTAAAAAAACACAAACCAAAACCAAAAAAAACATCATCTGAAAACTTGGGGAAGTTACGAAAGGCTTCAAAGTGAGACAGGTGTGCTGGATCCTGTGGTTGTTGTGATACTGGAATTTAAAACTCGATACCAATATCCAGGAAAATGTCATAGATACTACCGTATTTCCCGGACTACAAAGCGCACCTGAATATTAGCCGCACAAGCTAAAATCAGGGGAAAATCCTGTTTTGTACATACATTAGCTGCACCTGACTAAAAGCCGCAGGTGATTCAATGTTGACTTATCATATGTTAGAGAATATGCACAAAGGGAATTGTCAGGAAAGAGATGGCTGTTTGGAGACACACCCCTTTTATTAATATTTTGAAAAACAAGTTATGGGTACATATTTGCATAACTTTTTAGGTATATGTACAAGTAGCGGTAATTACAAGTACGAAACATGTACTGTGCTTCATAAATGAGTACCAAAGTCCTCTTCTCCAGTGTCGGATACAAACAGGCTCAGGATGGCTTCGTCATCCACTCTCAGCTTCTTTCCTTCGTTGTCACTTTCAAAACCAAACAAATCCTTGTTGTCAGTAGGGATGGGTACCGGTGTCCGGTGCCATGATGGCACCGGTTCTGACATAAACGGTAGTAACCAGACCGAAAAGCAGCGCACATTTCGGTGCTTTATTTCGGTGCTTTTTTTTCCTGAGCTGTGATACACTTTAGATTCTAGCCAATCATTTTACGTTTCCGAGGATAGTAGGCGGGGCCAGGTACGTACATTCTGTTAGCGCAGAGCTACAGATTAAAAATGTCCAAGGCGAAGCGGTCAAAAGTCTGGCTGTACTTCATAGCAAAAGATGCAAACTCAGCAGCCTGCAACAAGTGCTTTAAGCTGATACTGTGATACTGTCAAAGGAGGTAACACCTCAAATCCGATGAAACACCTGGCGACGCATAGCGTTTTTTTTAAAAGCCCAGAAATGCGCCGTATTTGATAGCTTGCCGCGAGACCTCACACCGAGCACATCTACTGCCGGTGGGTTACCTGTTATGCAACATCCCCCAAAAACACGAAGAGGAGAGTCCTGGCCCCTAGCCCTGCCAGTGTAGCAGAAATGATGACGGATGATGGTGGCAGCAGCCGTTCTTCTCTGCGTGAGTAGCTAATTTACGTTGAGTAGGCTAACCACGTTATTACATTAATGCATGTAAGGTGAGCTAGCAAACATCATCATAGCTACATGCGGCTGTCTTCTTGTTTGATGGCAGATACTCCCTTCACCCTGGCTAAAAAGGCTAAAATGACCAAAGAAAAAGTGGAAAACAGTTAAACATGAGAGGTTTTTGGACAAAGTTTGTGTTTTTTCCATTGTTTAAGCACTGCTTCCAGCCAAGAGTGATACCATATATGCCCCATAGCTGCAGAAAAGGCTAACATTGTTATCTTTTTACAAAAAACAGCTGAACATGAGAGGTTTTTGGACCAATTTTGTGTTCTCCATTCTTTAAGCACCGGTTTGAGCACCGTTTGAGCACCGACACCGTTTCAAAAGTACCGATTTGGCACCGGTATCGGATAAAACCTAAACGATACCCATCCCTAGTTGTCAGTGTCAGAGTCGAACACCCTCAGAAGGGCTGTAGCGGTGTCCTCCTCTCCATCATGCAGCAGTCCAGCCCTTCGAAATCCGTTGGTGATCATGGATGTTTTCACACTTTTCCACGCTGTCAGATTCCACCGGTGGAGTTGAGCATAACTTGCTTTTCGCAAGTTTATCGCCGCTCGTCATCCACGCCTCCCGCTGAACGCGTAGCGCTACTTTGAAGTTTGTTCAAAGTAGAGTGGTATGTTGTGACCAACATACCACTCTTGAACCCCGATACTGTGTGTCTGATCACATGCCCTTCCGCCAGACAACGTGGTGCCGTACAACAGCGGAACAAACAAAACAAATCATCTTACGATATGAAAAAAATCATGGACAATCCATAGAAAAGCCGCACCTGACTAAAAGCCGCAGGGTTCAAAGCTTGTGCAAAAAGTAGCGGCTTATAGCCCGACAATTACGGTAATTTAGATGCCATGAGAGAAAAAATGACACAATTGTGAGGTTTATTAAAAAAACAAAAAAGACTACAACAATACTGGTTGGTGCAAAAGAATTCAACTATAACCCTGTTTAATTTCTGTGCTTCTGGTGACTTGGCACCATATTTTTAGGGGTGTGCAAATAAAACTGGAAGCTTGTTAACATTACAGACAAGCAGGACTGATAATGTTTGCTAATAGCTGCTACCTTAATTGTGACTTAACATATAGCTAATAAGGGTAAAAGCTGAACACCTAATGCTAAAATGTTCTGACCAGGTATGTATTTATATTAAGTGTTTAATTAAGTGTTTTCTTAAGTGTTGTTGAACCGGAAGCTTTATTGACCTAACAAAACACCTCATAAAGACTGGGGTATGAGTCATTAAGGTTACATTCACACTGCAGGCGAAAGCGCACTTTTTTGACCCTATACAACCCATATCCGATCATGGTATGACAGTGTTAACAGCACAAATCCGACCTAAGTCACTTTCGTATGTGGTACTGAATCCGATACATATCTGATATTTTAGAAAGCGACTGCTGTTTGAATGGTTATGTCACATTAATAATAATAATGGATTGCATTTCGAGAACCTCAAAACGCTTTACAATTCCACTATTCATTCACTCTCACATTCACACACTGGTGGAGGCAAGCTACAGTTGTAGCCACAGCTGGCCTGGGGCAGACTGACAGAAGCAAGGCTGCCATATCGCGCCAACGGCCCCTTTGGCCATCACCAGTAGGCGGTAGGTGAAGTGTCTTGCCCAAGGACACAACGACCGAGGCTATCCAAGCTGGGGCTCGAACCGGCAACCTTCCGATTACAGGACGAACTGCCGACTCTTGAGCCACGATCGCCCCTTGAATCTGTCTTTTTAAATCTATTAAATTAAATCTGTCTTTTGCGTCACTGACACAAGACAGACGCCAATTATCAGTGCCGGAGAAGCGCCCAAGAAGACATCGTGAACGCTTCCTGGCCTTCCATTGTAGATGTTAGCGAAACTGTTGGGAAGACAACGTTGGAGAAATGTGAACATTTTATTTGTATAATAATCTGTATAATCTGCAGATTCTGACAAAAATCTGCAACTATCCTTTGAAGCACCGCTCCTCTAACAGCAATCCGATCGTTCAGTCTGACGTCACTAGCCATGTCTGGGCCTAAACTCTGCTGCAGGTCCATATATCAAATGATCACTGTGGCATTACTGAGAGTTGAAACACTGTCTTTAGTCTTTCATCTTTAATAAAATTATCAGCGTTCTGCTCTACCAGGTGTAACAACTGAGTTTAACATCCAGGCATCCATGAAAACGGAATTTATGACATTTAACGGAATTAGAAGTTAGCTCGCTAGCTTCTATATAAATACAATATAGCATGTCCTGACTGCGGGGTTTTGGACACAAATTAAAACGTACAGCTTTCTTATCACTTCCAACATAAATGAAGACAGAAAACTAAACAGCAGTGACGTCTGTAGGGTTACTGAAGTTTGGCTAGCTGGTATATAATGATGTGCTACGTGACCGCTAGCAACACAGCTATGTTAGCATAATATAAACAAGCTAACTTTTTTTCCACTCGATAAAAGTTAACGTGAGTGTTCTTGGTGGTCAGGATCAAATGTAATCGCATGGCAGGATGCTGTAAAAGGACCAAACTTCAGCCAGGAGAACAACTGAGATAATCCATCCACAATACGAGGTTAGTCATTCATATACTGCTGCATGGGCTGTGCTGTAGTTACATCGTAAGGTTTTAAAAACTGAGCTTAAATAAATGATTAGCGGTAATAAAAGCTGAGGGAGGTCAACGGTGATCACTGACTTTTTTTAGGAGCTTTTTGAGATTAAATAGAAGAAAATACAAAGCATTAAACATGTTAACAACACAAAAGCCATATTAAATGCAGACTACTTTAGGCCCGGAAGTAGGATTCGTCACGTCATCACTTAATAATCGGACAAGGATAATTATTAGACCATATTTAAATAACAAAATAACTTTATAACTTAAAGCAAAATTGGGAAACGTAAAGTTCGAAACAAGTCTTTATATTAAGGGCCATCAGTCAAACAATACTGTTTGGTCTGGGTCTAAACAGAGCGCGTTGTGTGTGACATCTTCTTTTGCACATGCAGGCCGCTTTGAGGGCCGTGAACGGTTCACACTAGGGTGCGTTTGCTGTCACATTTTATTTGTAGTGTGAACAACCACACAAAAAAAATCGGATTTGATCAAAAAATCTGAATTGAGCATTAAGACCTTCAGTGTGAACGTAGCCTAAGATGCTATGCTAAGTTTGCTGCGCTGCTGTTCATGTGTCAGGTGCTGGTGAAGAGAAGGGCTTTATGCCTGCCTGTCTTCAGGAGTGTTCTGTCACATTGCGAGCCAGCTGCTGGAAACAATGCTGTTTGAAATGATTAGTCATACTAAAAGTAATTTTTAGTATCAGTTAGTATTCAATTATGCCATGGTATATGCTAGCTTCTTTAAAATTTTGGTATTGAAAGGTACTGTATTGGTTCTGGAATTGGTTATAGTGACATCCATAGCGGATATCTTGCATAGATAAGAAATAGGGGAAAAAAACAAAACAAAAAAATAAACCACACACAAAATACACACTCACATAAATTTTACTAGTTGCATAAAATTTCAAGCCAATTTGGAACAACGTTCAGACTTGTTTTATTCATGATGGACTTTGTTGTCAGAAAGGTGAGACAAAGAACCAAGTTGGGTGCTTGTATCTTAACATGCAGCATGCATTATGCTCACTTCTCACTGTGACTTTAATTAACCATCGTTCAGCCTCATCACAAATTTTTAATAGTATCCAAAGCTATTTTTGACAATACCCAGCAAGCCTGCCTATTCAGATAATTAAGCTCCAAAGTTGCCATCACAGCCAAAATTTCAAGTTTAGGGTTGTCCCAAGGCTGTTGAATTTTTTATTTTTTTTCCACCACCACATTCTCCTAAATTTGCATGAGCGGGCCTAATTAGAGGTTGAATTTGGTTGCAAAGCACTGACTGCACCACCAAGTTTTTATCCAGCCTTAAAGCACACAAGAGGCCTGTCTTGGTGTCTCAGCAGAATTAAGCGTATAATATCACAAGTGTTGATGCAGCTCACAACCCGGAATGTTTTCCCTGCCGCTCTTCATTTCATGCTATGACATTTACATTTTTTTAAGAAACCCACATTCCTTTAAATACTGAGACAAAGATAAAATGAAAGCCAAAGTTGCAAATATGGTAACGAAACCCAGTGAGTTCTTTCAAACATTTAGCAAAAAGATAGTAATGCATTACATGGTGTGTTTCTGCACAGTATATGTATTTGTGCTTCAGAAGTCATATAATGATCTCTACAGGGTCTTTGAAGCATTATGTGAGGTATCAGTCTCATGCAATGTTACTTCCCACTTACAATGTATCTGCATAGCCAAAAGCAAAGAGCCTGAAGTTCAGCCCATTAAATGGATCCAAGTTATCCTCAGGCTTCTTTTCCATCCAGCAGGGTTTTATAAGGGGTATATTTCACTGACTCACTGGCACAGCTGAGCAGGGAAATCCTTCTCTTCACGGTCTAGTTAGGATGACTGATGCAAATATGCTGCTGCTGAGTCCAGACACTGACACCATCATCACACTGACCCACTTAAAGAGCGAGAGAGCGAAATAGAGACAGAGTGAGAGAGGATGTTCCAAGTCATTTGTGACTTACATTTATTATTGTGACTTCACGTGTTTTAAGTCGTTTCAAAGCTATTAAAGCACCAACTCGTGCACGCAAGCTCTGTGATGTGGGAAGGAGGACGAGATATATTTCAGCTCATTTCAGATGAATGTCTGGGACATTCTTTGGACATGCATGAAAGAAAGAGATCAGCTTCAGATCATTTGTGATGCATATTGCGTTGTATATTTTCTGTGCAACCACATGCCTTTCCTCTGTGTGGGACTTTCCTAATTGATACATATGGTAGCCATCAACTTTTGCATGGATCTTTTGATCTGGTCGTCTTGTTAAGGAAAGAGTGAATGCTCGTTTTACAAGATCATGATAGTATCATCCAGTTTTATTTTTGTAAGTTTGAACATTTAGCAATCTTAGACTAAGGATATAGTTGACTATCCCCTCTATAGCCTTGGCTTGTTCAGTCTGGTAAGCATTAAAGAGGAACTCATTTAACTTAAGTAACTTTACCATTTAACTGTCACAACCTGGCTTGATTTGGTCCAGGTTTTTGCAAAGAATGAATGCCATTGAAATGCAGCAGATTTAACTGGAGGTGGATGGAGTGGATGACAGGTGAAAGATCAGTGATTACTGGTAATATTGGCAATCAAGTCACTGCAGGATTCAGTACTAAGCCTGAACGCTACTCGCATCAACCAAGATCTGTGAGTGCCTAAACGTAACCATTAAAACTAACAATGCTGTAGCAGCAAAAGCTGTAAATCAAATACATTGTTACGCATTCATCGTCAACATTTTTACAACTTGTCTGGTTAATAGAAAGCATATTAAAAGCTGTATGATTTCTTCAAAATGCATTTTCAGTTGTTGACTACTTGGCTTTAAATATCTTCTAGGCGGCAACTTTGTGAGGTAAAAGTGAAAGGCACTATGGGACAGGAAGTCTCTGATTGTAGCCCGGCCCACTAATTTGTCTGGGTAACAAACAAAGTCAGCATTTTGGAAGGGCTGTAACACAACTGATGAAAGTCGTTATGTTATTTAAACGTTTACAATTGCCCCATTTTATATCAAGTAAATTAGACTGATTGTGAATCAGTCGCAAACGCCCGTACACTTCAGGAGTTGCACGAAACTCATCTCTAATCCTTGCCGTTGTCACTTATTTTTTTTCTCACCAAGTTTATGGCTTTTTGTGTATTTGTTATTTGCTTATTGTGATTACTTTATTGAAAATATCTTGCCCAGGTACTGAAATCCACATGAGCTCCTATGCCTTCTTCTTGTTTATATTCCACGTGAGTGCTGCTGGCCTTATTGCTCGTTAACCTTTCCTAATATGACCTGCGTGTATTAATAACACTCAGTAGGAAAGGTCAATCAATGTGTGTGCGTGCATTAGTGCTTGTTTAATTGTTTGTCAGCAGGAATGCTTATGCAATCTGTAAGTGGCTCTGCATAGGAGGTATATGGGCTTTTCAGTGAAGTGGTGAGGGTAAATTGAATTTGCTCTTAATAATTAACCAGGACAAATGGTTTGATTTTTGTAATTCAGTTAAAACATAGGAACGCAAAACCCCTTTTTATCTATACAGAATTGCCTTGTACTCAATTACTTCATTAAATTCAGCTTGACCTTAAAGAATATTATTACAATATAAATGTATATATCTGACTCGTGAATTTCAACCAATTGTCTCATTAAAATGTTGCGTGCAATTCTACGCTGACCTTTTTAGTGCAGCAGTGCTTGGAGATGCTTATCTTCCAAAAAGAAAAAAAATGAAGATTTTCGATGTGCACCACTAAACAAATTACATAAAAATGTCCTAGTAGGCTTCTAATTGTTATAGTAGTAGTAGCAATGCAGCTAAATATGTATCAGCACAGTGATTCAGTTATTTAACTTGGCTTTCGATTTTTGCCGTTTTTCTGTGTTAAACTACTGGATCAAGCAGTTTTGATGATTTATTTTTAGCTTCTGCACTGTAAGTGAACCCTCTTTAATGAGCTCCATGTTTTTTTTCACTCTGGATCCAAATCATTGGGAAAGGAAGTCCAGGCATGTGTGCATCTGCAGAATCAGAGAGTGGGTATGCTTGGCAGTCAAACAGATCAGGGTGTCATGCGTGAATCCACTAAAAGTATTGATTATAGCTAAGAATGCTCAAATGTTCGGAGAAGTCCCTGCTAACCTGCCTACTGAGTAGTCCTGCTTGGTGCATTACCACCTGCTTCCTGAAACATGGATGTCTGAGTGATGGACATTGTTAATAAAACCAAAGCTTACTGTCCTGAACCATGAACCGTGGATAATTTTCATTTAGTGTTAGTGTTTATAGTGATCGTGCACTTATGTCTACATTATCGTGTACTCTTGGCAAATAGTCTATATTTATAGTTTTTTGAGCCAGAAGTGACCATGTTTGAGTGAGAGGATGGCGTGCTGACACAAGTCTTTTTCTTTGACTGAGAGTGATGTACATTTTGTCATCGGATGGTGAGCGCAAGGCTCTGACTGAATGTCCGTGTTGATGTTTTGACTGTGCAGACTCGTCCTCTGAGACGGCACATAATTATGCATCAACTATCTGCCCTTCAGGCAGACCTCAAGAGAAGTCAAACAGGAATGAATACTTAGCAGAGGTGTCTCCAGCTGTTCATGTCTGCAACAGAGTACAATCACTCAGTAATGCTAACAAGCCTGGTTAGCAAGGTGTGTAAATGTACTGTATGGTTAAATTGCAAAGATGCATAGATGTGCTAATTAGTGCATACAAGCAAACAAGACGTAAAAAAAAAGCTGCAGTACACTTATTGGGCAGTCTGTCAGTGCATTAACAAAATAACTTGTTGTATTATTCATCCAATACCTGTGTTAGACATGCACCAACATTACAAACATGGACACGTTGTCTAGTTCAGAGCAAAACTTTCAAACATTTAAACCTAAATACTACCAGTAATGACAGCTAAATGTTTGTTGACATTGACAGCTTGGCACGGGGAATTAACGATAGATTATTGAGACTTGACAAAGTGGCATTCACATGGGTCAGTGAGGATTATTTCAACAGGGCCACTGAGGTAAAGAGATATTTTGATCAACACCTCTGAAAGCATAATACCCCATGCAGGTTTTTGTAAACTCAGTAATGCACAACTCTAGTACACAAATAGCAAAGTTGATGACAACAATGTATCGGCATGTAAATGTTAGCTAAAACAGCAGCTTGGTGCTTCATATATTAACACATCCCCATTGGCACCAAATAATCTTCCAAGGTCAGGTTCAGCTCATGGAAATCTTTAAATGTGCAGTGAATGCTTTCTGTGTTTTTGAAATATTAGATCGTTATCTGCCATCCCAGAATTGCGTATGAAATTTGTCTTGAACTCTCTGTTTAATACGTCCTTGTGCTCTTAATTTTTTTGTCTCAGACCTCAACAAACCGTTTTTCATTTTGTTTTAGATAACAGACCACCACCGTCTAGTATTATTAATTATAGCCCACAACAAGATAAAAATAATAAACGGAGGCATTGCTTCACAAACAGAGAAGCATACCTGAGTGTTTATCTCTGTGTGGTTGACTGCTAGGTGAATGCGAATGCAGTCAACCACAGCTCGATTCTTGGTTTATGTACACTGTATATATATATATATTTACAAGCCTGTTTGTTGTGCTGACTTTGCTGTGTAAGAGCTTAAAAGCATGCACACAAAGTTCAGCTTTCATTTAATTGCAGCCCACCAAATACCCAATTTTGGGTCCCAATCCGTGGTTTAGAAAAACAGCCGACACGACCCACTGCAGACGAGCATTTCATGTTTTCTCGGTGTGTGATTTCCAATCTGACTGAGGCCCGATAACAGCGACATTGCTGTTACTCATTCCCTCAGATCCCCATGCCTTCGTCTCTCCTAATCAGATTTCTCTGGTTGGGTTATTTATCATCGCCAGCTCTGACTGTGAGTGATGCTTGGCTAATGGGTTTAGCATTCAAATGTGCCGGCTTGATGCGACAGAATCCCAACAAGGGTTGTCATTCCTGTGGCAGCAGCAGCTCCAGAGTGGCGTAAATAAGAGCAAAAAATAACACTGAAATTTGCATTCATGTCATGTCCTTTTTTTTTTTTTTGAACTTTTTGGTTTGATTGATTTTAAAAGTGTTAAAGTAATATGGAGATAGAGGTGAAGAAAGGAAAAAAGAAAGAAAGTTCAAGTTTGTTAAGAATGACAAGATCAAGATGTTCATCCATGCATATGTTTACTGATGTATCCATCCAACCATCCATGAACTGTGCATTTCTGTTTGCCTGTTCATTTATTTCCAGTTCAGATGGGATAAAAAAGGGATCTTGACTCACTGAGAGAGAGCCAGGAAATAAAGAAATGCATCAAAAAACAGTATACAGCACAGAGTCTTTGACAGGGTGAAGAGCCCATAAACAGAAATGAGTTGTGCTGAATGACAGTTATGGTTATGACAGTAAGTCATAAACCAACAGCTGTGAGTCTTCTGCGACTCTTCTATCTAATTTCACAATTGCACCTGCACCGTGCGGTGACATTCTGTGGTATGTGCTTGTGAGACGGGTCGTCGTCTCTTTTTGTTTGTTGCACAATCTGCAGCGATGACAGAACGCTAAATAACAAGACAGCTGTTTGTCTCTCGATGATATGTGGTTGAGTGTCAGGTGCATCCTTTCCTGATGTTTGATCTAAGGCCATAAATTAACTGATAGCAGTGATAACGACGCAGAGTGCATGTGTATGGATGCACGTGTGGGCTTGTGTGCGTGTACGTCAGACTCTGCAGTCTTCACTGTTCCATGTAAATAGCTCCATATGTGTGGATGGAAGACTTTATAGGGCTCATGGGAAACATTATGGACGCCCTTATCGGCTCATCAGTCATGTAACCCGGTTACAAAGGGAAACATTTGATCACAATGAGCAATATCAAGAATGCTTTACTTTCAACTATTAGTTCTGCTCCTTAGTAGTTTCTAAAGTGTGTAGATTCTTCCTCAGCAGATTGCTAATCAACCACCAGTTTCAGCATGATTCCGGGCAAGTCTCGACATGCATACACCCTCTGAGTTTAGGCAGTTTGTCTTGCCTTCCAGGATTCTGCTCACACCTACACTCACAGAAACACATGCGGCGCCAGTTTACTGGGATGTTTAGCATTCATTGGCGTCAAAAGAAAAGAAAAAGTGAAAAAAACTCAATTTAAAAAATGCAACAGAGCACATCTGTATCACCCTACATGGCGGTAAAGTTGCAAAACCTGATCATGAGTTTATCGTTATGTAACACACTGTTTGTTTCTGTATCTGTGGCGGGATTTTGCTGAGGCCTGACAAGCTGCATGGACAAGTTAACCAGGTAGTTAGTATCTTGTTCTGGTTAGAAAAATACAACGTCACCTCTATAATCTCTATAATGTCGCACTCATAATAGATTACAGTTTTTTGCTGCAATCTCATCCTTTTTTCACCTCCTCCAGCCTTATTTCTCAGTGTCTCTCGTCCCTTTACTCCTAGTGTTTACTTCTATATTATTGCCCCTGTATTTTATCCTCGCATGCATTACATTTAATTACGTGGTTTGCGCTGGATCATCTTGCTGAATAAAAAAAGTATCTATTACTTATCCTAGAGTATTTCCTTGCAGCACAGTTTAAATGTGATTGAATTGTCACAGTGTATCTGTGTTTTGTCCCTCCTTTTGTGCGGGCTGATGAACTGACAAACCCTCATGTCTCTGTATTTTGATTCAGTGTGCGTGCTTATTTGCCTAAACGTGTGCGCCTAGGTTATGTGTCCCAGCATGACTTCAAGTCTCCCACTTAGCTTTGTAATTACCTTTTTTCCTGCTATGACTGTTAATTGGAGTAGGGGAAAGTCACTGCTGTGCACATGCAGACACACAGATTAACACATGCACAGTTGAGCTGTCTCACCGAGAGCGATCAGGACTCTTAAGTGCTCTTAATTAAGTTAAAGCTCCACAGTGACATGTTTTTGTATTTATCTGTTCTGATTTTTCATTTATCATTTTCTGAAACTAATCCTTTGTGTATATAGTTACCCCGGTGAGTGGGAAATGACACTTTGACAGCCTGTTCGGTCTGCTGTTGACAAGTGCGAGTGAGAAATTTCATTTGTCATTCGGATGCAGGGGAGCTGACACCAAATGACTGTGATGAAGTTTTTAATTGAATTTTGAAAATGGTTATGTATTTTCATTTTTACATATTTCATTACTTACTATGTCGAAAGCTGCTCATCAACATTTGCCACGAGGACAAGGAAACTCAAACTTAACATCAGTTTGCAGCTTTTTACATATTGATTTGACAATACTACAATTTGACATGCTTCGATGAAAGCTGCTAAGTTGGGGAAATTATGTTTTAAGTGTTAAATATGTATATTTTAACATGCTATTTGTTTTGTTGATTTTTGTTAGTCTGTCTAAACTCTAATTGAGATCTTTTCCGACTGTTTTTTTCACTCCTCACAGTTTTGGAGCCTACAGTTACAGGGCCTAGTCGGTACCATTACTGGTACCATGAAGCTAAATGTGAGCTTGCACAAGTAGTCCACATCCATACATACCACTGCCCGTGGGACATTATGTTTAGGCTCATCTGACTGTTCGGGTGCTTTCAGAACAGATCATGTGGTTTGAGTTATAGGTTAGTATAAATCAGAGGATCAGTGAAACAGGAAGGCAGTTAGGCGTGAGTTGAATAAAATGGTTTTCTGATTGTTACACTGCCAACACATTGTAACTTATTATAGCTTTAGTTTCTTTCTCTTTCTGTCTGTGGCTTTCTCCTTCTTTCTTATTCACTTCAATAACGTTTTCTTTATTCTTTATTCATTCTGGAATCAAAGGTGATCTATAATTTCATAATGTTGACAGACTGACAAAAAGTAAAAAGTGTGCAGAGACAGAAGATTTCAAATAGAGTATCTGAAAGTGTCACTTCAAGATCCAGTCCAGAACACTGCAGTTGATTGTGCTTTTTTTTTTAAGTGCTTTGTTTTTTCTGGTTAGAAATGTTTAAAATGACAGCTATCTCCTGGCACATGATGTCTCGCATGTCACAGTATTCCTGTTCTTAATGTATTGCAGTGCGGGTTTCAAGTTTTCGCATCATTCTTGTATGCCTATTTGCAGGAATGTTTCCCTTCCAAGTCATGAGGTCAAGGATTCTTGCAGGTGCATGGCCCAAAGGCTGCATTTTTGGAGACATCAGAGAAAGTTTCTCATGCTGACAAAACAAGCGAGACACGTAACAATAACCAACACACATTTTTAAGAGGAGGTGGACTTTCTGCAACCATCAGGGATGTGTCTGTACATGGGATGCATTTACACACAGATTACTTATTAATTTTTGTTTGGTCCGCTTGTTCCAGTGGTAAGGAAACATTTTTTTTGTCATTTGCATTTTTTCTTTTGCATTTTGTGAGTCTGAGATGTAATGTGTGATTGTAGCCATGGTTGAGACCGTTCCTAGTCTATGTGTGTGTATATCTGTGTGAGTGCGCACGCGCGTGTGCATGTACGTAATTTTGTGACAAGAAAGCCACAGATTATTGCACATGAAATGTTATTCATACAAAGCAGCTCTAGCGTGACTATCCCCCTGCTACAGCACTCAACAGCCTATTGGAGAAATACAACAGAACAAATCTCAGTGAAAATAACAGTCTGCAAATCTCACAAGGGAGGTTCTCTTCAACTTCTCGTCATTTCTGATTTTACTTTTTTCCAACTGAGGTCCTTGTTGTAAGTTAAAAAAAAGAATGTGTGTCTTTTTTTATATGAACAGAAAGGCTGTAAACATTTGTGTGCTGGGAACTGTTACAGTACAGCATGAGGGTGTTGTCTAGAAACCCCCCAGAACAAGGAAGCTGTCTAAAAGTTTGGAGGTTAACACTAACTAGAGGTGGGAATTACCACACACTGCATGACACAATTATTACAATACTTTGCTCATAATAGGATATTCTGATATTAGTGCAATTTTAAACATTCTGTGATATGCTGAGCATTGCAATAACATATGCTGCCATTCTTAACCTTTTTTCAGCTGCAGATTATTTCCTCAAAGTAATATGTCATCAGTGTCAGTTTTGACGGACAAGATAAAGATATTTCACTTCAGTTACTTTGTTGCTGGAAAATAAGACTACCAAGTACACTAACAATGTCAATGAATGGTATCAAAAGTCAGTCTGAAATTGACTGGAGTCAAGGTGGCAATTACATGCAGTCTGTTTGTGCTTTTACAGCAATTACCTGCAATAAATCATTAAAAATCACATATCCATTGCTGTCTACATAAACAGAAATTCATATTTAACCATTATATTTGCACTCAGTAACCTTCGTGTTCTTCACGGATATAACCAGAATACAACCAGCCAGCACCTAGGTGTGCTCACAGACAAAGACTCATTCAGACTTATGCAACATGTTGGCAATCTGTCTGCCTTTATAAACAGTCGTTCCAGGTTAGACTGCAACTATCTGCACAAAGGTTGCTCTCCTATTAGGTAACCTGTGCAATCGTTTTGCAGTCAAAAGTGGTTGACACCCTCTATCTGTGGGCTACTGTTTAGTCAGCTCATGTTACAATTTGTTGCAGAATTTGAAAAAATAAAATCAATATAATCACGGGGCAGTTATTGTTTTTTTGTAGATGCAATGTCCTATTTTTACATATGTGGCTAAGTCATTAGCTTGCTCTGAATTTAGAGGCAGCTTTGTCAAGCTAAGTGTATCCAGTGTCCAGAAAATATTGTGATACCACGCTGTATCGACTTTTTCTCCCCACCCCTATAAACACTCAAGAAAAAAAAATTTATACTAACAAATAGCTGCTCGCAGGTCATATAACTTGTGTACAGAAAAGAAAATAGAAAAATATAGAAAAACATGAAAAGAGAAGTTGTGCACACTACTTTTCTTTTCCGTTCCTTTTGAGAATTGCACACTCACTCAAGCACCCCTTTTCTCCATCATATATCCTTTTACACTATACTTTCACTGCCCACTCAACATTTGACCAGAGGCTACAGAGTGTGACCATTCAACACGCTGACATCAAAATCCATACTTATAATGGTGCGAGAAGTCCGCGTTTGATATTTGATTCTGGTGTCTGCTGCGCAGGCAATCTGGAGCTTTACAAAGTAATGTCTTTGAAATGTCACACAGGATTATTGGGGGTATAGGGAGATTATTTTTTCAGTGATCTGGAGATCTCTTTAGCTCACTATGTAGTTTTATATTGTGCCTTCTTCACAAAGGCTTTGTGAGTCTGTGATAAGAGATCGTGATTGAAATGATGGGCTGGCAGTTAAAAAAAAAAAGGTAAGTGAAGAAAGAGGACCAGAAAAAAGCCTTTTGACTAAAAAGATTTCTAATAAATAGGTTAAAAGACAGCAAGAAACAAAATTTGAGGAAACATTGAACAGAAAGTTTGCAGAGATCAACTATAATGTCAGTGCAGTGAAGGGACATAAACAAACAAGCAGTCCATCGTCTTTTTGTCTCATTCTATCAGTGCCTGAGTTATTTTCTTATCCTAGCTCATTTTGTTTTTCTGCATCCATACTTACCCCACCCTGTTTTTAAGCTGGATCTTGTTGTGTTTTTTCTTTCCCCCATTCACTGTTAGTTTTCTCTTCTTCTTTTCCTTTTCCTCGCTGTGTCCTGTGATTTCTTCCCTCTGGTGTTCTGGTTTTGTAGATGTAATCTCTGTGATCTCGATGCGAGCTGTTTATAACTTCTAAATATGCCGCTTCCCTACCTTGACTTATTTTCCCAGAGTAACAGTTATGAGGCAAATGTTTTCATTTTCATGGTGTTCTGCATGCTTATCTTTTATTTCCCGCTAGATTTCATTTTTGGCAATCCAGAAGTTATTTCCTACGGTGAGAAGTGATAGGTAAAGTGGGAAAGCATTTCCTCTGTATTTTTCCTGTTCTGAAGCCGTAGTTACAGATCCTGTACGGCTTCTCTGTTGTTGAGTTGTACTGCCGCGGTGAAATGTTCTTAGAGATCATATTGGAACAAAATGGCTTTTTGTATCGCAGATTGAATAATAATCATTTTATTGGTTATTTTACCTAAAAATCATTGTGCCATAACAATTTCCCCTGGCTGCTCTAAACATGTAAAGCGCAGCCTGACATGGCTCATAGCTCAGCTATAATTCTGATAATATATGGGCGTAATAACACAGGGGAGAACTGTGGAAGACATATTCTTTTTAATAAACAAGATTTCAGTCCTATTTCTACTCTCAGAAAAGTCCTTGAACAGTAGCTAAACAAGTGGCAGTTGCTATGCAACATCCAAGTGATAAATTTTGCTTTGGCACGTTCATTTTATAATCATTGCTAATGCAGTTGTTTCTGTGTGTCTGTATGTTTTGAAACCTGCATCAGTCAGTCAAAACGGCACTCAACAAGCCGTTTCAAAAAAGTTTCTTTTAATAGCGCCGTCTGCTGTTTTTGAGAAACTGTGGGTCTGCCTCACCGACAGTTAAAAAAATGAATAAAGGGAAAGTATTAGAGCATTTGAAGCCCTGCAATTGTGCGGATGATTATTAAAAGGATTTTTCAAATTCTGATTTCATTTAGATGTGGTAGAAATGCTGACAGACCGCTATTGTTCACCGCACACAAAAGAAACTTCTTTAGGCTTACTTTATAGCAATGAAGCATATTTCAGCCTAACGCCACAGCTTTGTGAGGCAAGAGACGGCAGAAGAGAAGAATGGCCTCTATAGTCTGCCTTTGACACTTATGCTGCCTGCGACTTTTTAACCCTAACTTCCATTGGATGAAAGAGTCCCTGGGTCTGTCTGCTGCCTTTTTTTCATTCGCTCCCCTCCATGTCTGTCACTGATCTGATCATCTCTCTCGACCCCCCGCCCCTTCCACACACAGTTCCTGCCTTTTCTCTCCCAGCGCCTGTGGTCATTTTCAGTTAGTGGTTGAACTGACTCTTTGAAACAGGAGCAGCAGGAAAGAGAGTGAGAACCAATGAAGAGAACAAGGCAGTAAAAAGTAACAGAATAATGAGAAGAGAATTAGAGAGCTCTGAAGACCGAGGAAGCGGGGAGAGAGAAAAAGGGATTGATCCTGATACTCGTGTACCGACGGCCTCTTTTTCAGCAGACCTCACTCTCCCCATGAACTCTGTGTAAAATCACCTTAAGCAATTAGCTTTTTAGTGTTATGCTCCATTTACCAGTGTTGCATAATTATGCAGAATTAAAGTGCGAGCAGAGTTTCACAAACAGAAAGCCTGATCCCATTGTCTCCTTTCTCCTTCTGAATGTGATTAGTATTTCAGTGTAAAAGCCTCAGCCATCCATTGTCACTCCATTTCTCTCCTTATATTCTTCTCATGTAATTTGAGAAGTAACGCAATGAAAAAAAAAAATCCCCCCGCTCGTCTGACCCACCGTTGAACCTTTGGTTGCTCTGACAGATCGCTCCAACACAAGCCTTTCATTTCATCAGTGAAAAAGGGTCTCTCTCCGCTATTTTTTTTAATGCGTCGCGTCTCTCAGCGCAAATAGACAGCAGTAAAAAGATCAAGTCCAGTGCCATTAACGTGTGTGATATCTGCGCTTTGTGCGTGTTTGTCCACCTCGGTGCCATTGATGTATGTGATGATTGTGTGTCTGTATAGGGCCCATTTGTGAGATAAGGAGCTATAGTGGATATAAGGGACGTGCAGAAAGGGGCTTTGTTTCGTCCAGACATGGTGAGAGGTATTGCAGACAATTATAATGTTTCTTTGGAGCTCGACTCTTCAGAAGATGACACACCCTAACACAGACCGCCCATTCAGTCCCTGTGGTTACGTATTGGACAAATGACAACTGTGCAGGTCTACGTCTGTGCAGACATTATATGTCTTAAAGAAATGATATTATATGAACATCTCTTAATGAAGCTTTTCATTTCATGCATTTTTAAAAATGATTATTTCTGTGGATGAAAAGCAGCAAAAATTGAGATTATTGTCAGGCGAGTGGAAACACTGAAATAAATATCATAAATGAAATTTTAATTTTCCTGCTCGAGGACATTTGTGAGGTTGTAATCGGTAATTTTGAGCCTAAAAGAGACTAGATAAACGAAATGAAAAAAGGTTTAGTATCGGTTTGATTTTACAAAAGGTGTAAAGTGTGTGGTAAGAGCGTGCACCCAGAGATGCGGTAGATGGATGGGATCGTTAAAGTGTGGGAATGGGATCAAGCAATACTGTAGATGGAGAGCACTGTTGTACTGTTTTAGTTGTAGCTTAATCTATTATATTTTGGGAGTACAAACTATGAAGTTCTCCCTCTGTGTGTTTTTTGAGGTTTTAAATAATTAAAATAATAAAAATGATTCCCATGTCTGAACACGGGGGCGGACTTAGCTATGGTTTGAGATGTAAAATATACTGGATTTCTGTGTCAGAGTATAAAGTGCTCAGGTGTTTCAAGGTTTGAGAGTTCATGTGTGGCCTCTGTTGGTGTCAGAAGGACTTGCACTGTGGGACTGGTTTTATTTCATGTGCATAACTATTAGTGTGTGCATATTTCAGTGTTTTTCAACTGCACATCTGACACGCACTGAACTCTTCACCCCTTGCATTGCAAATCTTTGGCTCAGGACCTGCAGTGCTTGGCAAACAATCTAGGAAATGGAAATAATTTTGTTTGTGTGTGCGTTCTTAATTTCTAGGTAATTTCTAAGTGTAAAGCTGAGGTGTGTTAGTTGTTTTGATTAAGATTTGAGCTGAAACTGATACATCTCTGCCTTTTGACAAATGAAACATTTACATTTGAGGTACACAACATGTACTTTTCTCACTTTTGTGCCCTTAGCCAGATTCTTAGTGCCTATAAAATGTCAGTATTTCCCCATGTGGAGAGTCCAGGAGTGTTTTAATGATCAGTTCCTGTACCACAGCTTGATAAAAACTGTAGTTCCATAAAAATATTTTGCTAAAAAGTTTTAAGCTGCTGATCTGTTCTGTGTAATAGATTACATTCCAAAAGTAAGCTTTCCAGCTTTGTTCACACTATAAAGCTTTTATAATAGCTTTTATGAACCTCAGGCTTTGTACAGTATGAAGCTTTTATCTATAAGACTTTCAGCTGTGCGTTAGCTTTGCCAATAAGACATGCTGTTTAAGAGTTGGCAGCTGGTCTCTAGCCTCCACAGTAAATGGTTTGCAGCTGACTCTTATTCATAGTGTGTGTTTTTTCCCCTTTTTTCCTTTTCAAAATGATTTTGTCATGACCAAAACTTTTCTTAGGTAGAGTTACCAATCTTTGCCAGCTTGTCAGTCATGCTGTCCCACGTCTGAGACTCAAAAATCTCTACTAAGCTAATTTATAGTCCACTTTTTTAAAAGGGTGTTTTAGTGCTTTTTAAATATTTATTTATAAAAAGGGAGCTGTAAATCATCACTGTCACGATCCTGGGTCTTAGGACCCAGTGTTTTGAGTTTTAGTTCATTTTGATGTTTATAGTATGTTTAGCTCATTAGGCCTCCTATGTTGATTTGCTTATTAGTTCCCCCTTGTGTTTCAACCCATGTTAAGTCTCCCCTGCCCTTCATGTCTCTCTGTGCCCCCTCTGTTCTGTTTATGGTGTGTCTTTGCATGTTTGAGTTTCTTGTTTTCTGTCACCCTGCATTGTGCATTATGTTCTCATGGTTGGTCTTTTGTTACTCCCTCTAGTCTAGTCTCTTGTGTTCAAAGCTGAGTATTTCCCTCTGTGTATTTTGGTTCTTAGACCTCTGCCTTATGGTTTGTCTCTGTTTCTTAGTTGCTGTCTCCACTGTGTCTAGTTCGCGTCGCTGTGTGATACTTCCTGTTTTACTTTGAAGGTCCATGCCTCATGTGAGTGTTTCTAGTTTTGCGTCTCTGTCTCGTCCAGTCCTGATTTCTCCCAGCTGTGCCCTCCTTCTGTGTCTCATTCCCTCGTTATCCCTCTGTGTATTTAAGCCCTGTGTTTCTCTTTGTCAGTGTCGTAGTCTCCACCATAGCTGTGTGATTTTTCCCTGTGGCTCCTTGTGCTTTAGTTTTCCCAGTTTAGTCTATTTTGTATTGTTTTTCGTGTCCCACTCCACGCCAGCAATAAAGCTGTGTTTTTTGAGTTTACCTTTTGTCTCTGTGAGTTTGCGTTTGGGTCCTACTTTTGCCTGCACACAGCCGTACTGTGACAGTCACAGGAAGCTCTAATACTTCTTTTTAAAGATTAAGGTGCCCATGTGGGAAATCCCGCATGTTTAGCTGCTGTGGTGGAACTTGCCATGGGAGACATTCCTTTCTACCTGAGTAAGCTGAGGCACACACACGCTTGCACGCACGCACACATGCACACACACACGCACACACCTAACATTTTAACAAGATGGGCCTGTTGTGCTTGTTCTCACTAAAACTAACAACTAATATACTATATCAGGAAGCAAAGTTATAATAAAGATAATAGACGTGTATGTGAGGCTGTTTGCGAGGGGGGAGGAAGGGGTAGGGCTGCACTTTAATTACTTACAGCTGAGCAACTGAATCTCTCTCGCCCTCTCTCTCTCTCTCTCTGTCTACCCTATAATCCACATTTAAGTTATAAACACTGTTAAGTTTCCATCTCTTTCTTTTTCTCATCTTGGGTGGCCAAACTGTGTTCATGACCCAAATTATGCTTCTTTTGCCTAATAGGGCTAACATTTGAACACGTGTATTTAAACACAAACTTTAGCAGTTTAGTTTTCTTTGGTTGTTTGGCATATAATTGCACGTCTTAACAGCTTTGATAGAAAACTGAGGGAAATTATGTGAAATTGCAGAGTGAATAATAAGCGAGTCTCGTGGAATTAAATACAAAACTTTACAATGGAAGAGATGCAAAAGAAAATGCATTGCTTGGGATGTTTTCCTGTTATCTTTGTGTTTATTGCAATTGTCACAAAAGCCCTAAGAAGCAGTTGTTGTAAAATTCATATAATTACAGACTTCCTTTCACGCTGCTGAGTGAAGATTATAAAGCCTTTCTCACAGAGGCTTCAGGTTTAATATTGCTTGGGTACTTGTAGTTCCTGGGTAGCTAAAGTTGACGTTTGATACTCTATTGATCCCTTAACAGAGTTTTCAGGTTTTATTGAGGTCAGAGGTCAAGCTTTGCTGTAGAAAAAACCCCACTGTGGTTGGAGTTGCTGGCAGGTAGCAATAACACCACCCCTCACTTCCATTTGATTTCAGCATTATTCTGAATGGCTGATAAGTAGTTTGGATTAAGTTTTACAATTATTAATGCGGTAACCAAATTAATAGTTTAATTTATTGAAGTTGATGACTAAATGCTCAAACTGAGGTATTTTAACTTCCCACTGTTCCTAGAAAATGTACTGAGCCCGCTTTCAGATGGGCTACTATATGCAAACTGCTGAAGTAAAAGGCTTAGATATTCAATTCAAGTCAATTCAATTCAGTTTTATTTATACAGCACTAAATCACAACAACAGTCGCCTCAAGGCACTTTATATTGTAAGGTAGACCCTACAATGATGCATACAGAGAAACACCCAACAATCACAGGACCTCCTATGAGCAAGCACTTTGGCGACCGTGGGAAGGAAAAACTCCCTTTTAACAGGAAGAAACCTTTGATAGAACCAGGCACAGGGGCGGCCACCTGCCGCGACCGGTTGGGGTGAGAGAAGGAAGACAGGACAAAAGGAGAACCAGAGATTAGTAACAAGTATGATTCAGTGCAGAAAGGCCTATTAACACATAGTGAGTGAGAAAGGTGTTTGCTTTAAACAGAGCTCGGAAAAAAACCTGAAGCTGTGAAGCTGTTGTTGCATCTTTAGGTTCTTAGGTATGCTCACTTTTAGTAAAGACGGTGGATTGAAACTGTGTTTAGTGGTGTGCATACAGATGGTTGGTGTTCAGGTTTCCCTCAAATGCCTTTATTTTCTCTAACTCTGACTTCGAGGTTCACTGTAGAGGCCATTTGAATACAGTGACATGTTTACGAAACCAGTTTGAGATGATCTGAGCTTTGTGACATGGTGCTTTAGCCATTAGAAGATGGAAGATGGGTACAGTATGATCATAAATGAATGGACATGATCAGCAACAATGCTCAGGCAGGCTGTGGCTTTTTAAAAAATGCTGAGTTGGTGTTAAAAAGACCCAAAGTGTGCCAAGAAAATGTTATATCCCCCACATCATTACAACACCACCAGCAGCATTTAAACTGTTGATATGACGCAGGATGTTGTTCGTGCCAAATTTGAATGCTGAAATCCAAAACGTTGCAACAGAAATCAAGACTCATCGGACCAGGCAACACTGAATATTTTCTCGCCTTTGGACAGTTGTCTATAAACTCTAGAAATGATCTGTGTGTGGTATTCTCAGTAAACCAGCTATTTCTGAAATACTCAGAAAAGTCCATCTGGCCCCGACAACCACCCTGATCATCTTTACCACATCTGAGTTAGAAAGAGTGAGTACGTGAGAGTGAAAGAGGGAGAGATTTTCTTATATAATGTGAAAGTAAATAAAAATACAGTAAAACTGTGAGGGTCAGCATAAATGGACAAGGTGGTAGAGGTGAAGAACAGAGTGAAACAGAAGCAGGAGTGTAGGAAGTTATGAGTAGCTGCTGACACCACTCTTTAGCTGTACAGTATATGGAGAGTCTCTATATGATCTGTGGGTGGCCTGAATTCATTCGGTGGAAACTGAAACCAGCCTATCCTCTCTAGTCTTACATCAACAGAATGTTATTTATGTGTTCTATTTTAAGGTGAAAGCTCTGAGTTTCTCCCTCTCTGTCTCCCTCTTTCTGTGTGTATGCCTGGAGCATTCCTCTTACTGCAAACTATGTGAAAAAAAAAATAAACCGGGTTGGCTACGTTTCCCTAAAGTTAATGATTATAAAGAGGTGTTGGCAGACTAAATTATCACCTTCTGAAAGGACTCTTTGAAAAATATGTGAACCACACATATCTGCAGGAAATGTCAGTGTAATCCTGCCACCCTTACCTCACTGACTCCACCCATTTCTGAGCTTGAAAAACCCTCAAAAACTACATTAATTTTTGAATGAAATGTTAATTTTTGTCCGTAAAAAGGCATCACTGTAAAAAGGTTAGTTAATCTATCGATAACATTAGATGCACCTGAATGATATAAAGCAGAATGATTCCTTCTCATAGTATCACATCACTGAAACACTTTGCCTCCTGTTCAGATTATGTGCAGGTTAACAGTGCCAATCTTAACTCAGTTGATTGATACGACCGTTTCGTTTCTGAGGAATTCCACACGCTTAACTCTTTTGCCAAAACTCCTGTATTAAAATCATGAGGCGAAAAATCCCCCAGATGAAAGCGCAAAAAGAGCCAGTGTAATATGACAGCTAAATTTGATGGCACCGGGCAGACTAAGATGACTGCTCTGAAAATCTAATGAAAGGTTTCTTTGAGAGGCCATGTTAGCAGGTGAATGGAAGTGAAATATGTAGGCTTCCTCCTCCTCCTGCTCCCCTCTCCCCACCTGTACTCTTTCTCCAGGCTGAAAGGAAAGCCTGTCTAGGCTTCGACTCTGTGTAACCACAGCTCACTAACAACTTCTAGTGATTCATTTCTGTGTGATTTATCTATACAGTTGTCCGTGTCCCAATGAAGGAAGGAGTTATTCCAATATAGCTACTTTTAAAGCCTTTTTTAAATTACACTTTTCCTTTCTCTTGCATAAAGAGGCATTGTACATGGGACAGACCAAAAAGAAAATTAAATAGATTAAGTCTTTATTCTGATTGTTTTTAAGAGCGAGTTATTAATTCGACATAAGAAAAGGTAATAAATTAAATGACTGTTTACATTTTCCTCTCCTCATTTTTAACATTTTGTGTCTAAGTGAGTAATGCTGTTCATTATTCAAACTGAAGCTTAGGAAACAAAACGAGATCTGACACACCCTTGTATCAAGCCCCTGGGCTAGTGAGAGACAATATGTTGTTCTAATATGCTAATTTCACATTATGGATTCAGTGAAAATGAGCATGTGAGATGATCACACCATTAAAAGTTAGCATTAGCAATGTACTATGCTAATCACACCAGATGGGACCATTCTGTTTGTGTAAATTAACTTCCTCCACTTCTTTGTCGTCAGACCTGGGAAGATAATCCTTGACAGGCCTTACTTGACTGAAATATATTGGCTGAAATAAATTCATTTAAATGAGCTTTCAGGAAACATAGTCCGAGCTCAGATACCCTCAGACTACGAATGTGCTGCGCGCCTCATTCCAGGAGCTGCTGTAAATTACTTTTTCATTTTCAAGGTTTAAAATAAGCTGTGAAAATATACCAGACTTGGTGGTAACTAAAAGAAAATGTAACTGGTATGTTTTAGAAATACATATGTATCTTGGCAACAGTGTCTCGCTTGAGCCTGTAAGCCTGAAGTACTCAGCTGATGGGGTCTTTTCAGGAGTTTGTGTCTGGTTTTATGTGAGTTATGGGTAAGCCCTTTCTTTCCTCTTGTGCCGCTTGCCAACAGTCTAGCTGGGTAGACTGATTTGCTCATACACATCTTTGGTACAGTCTGTTTCTGCAGTCTGCATATAATCATTAGCACTTTAGGATTTTAGAGTTATTCTTCTATCGTGATTTGCTCTAGGTGGTGGCTTGGGGGAAGGTGTGATAAGTACTAATGTGAGGAAAACATCTACCTCTAGTAGAGAAACTTGCCCCATTAAAATGCGTTGTTTTTATGCCAAGAATACTGTCATTATCATAACAAACTACACAAATGGACTCTGATAAAATTCAGTAACCCTCCTTAGCCAAAATCAGTATTAGTTTTCCACCACTGTCCCCGGGCATGTTCTGGCTCTCTGGCTCCATAATCCAGGGCATATTCTAAGATCCCTAACCCAGCAGTAAGCTTTGTTATTGGGCTTTCGTCCAGCTCTGCTCTTGGGAGGTCCAAGAGCTCCTCTAAAACCCCTCTGGTATTTTTTTTTTTTTTGTTATGTGAAGGATTTTTATTTTCAATCACACTGTCCCAATCCCCGGGACAATTAGAGGTCGTCACAGAGCAGTTTACAGAAAGTGCAGAGCAACTGAATGTTGTTTTGGAAAGTTGTTATGGTCCCTTGTGTAACTGAATAGTCTTGGAACAGCAACATTAAAAAGAAAGAAAGAAAAAAAACTTCACAATACAGTAGCAGAAATAGGTTGCTTATCTTTTAATATTTTATACTTACCAGAGACCTTGTTTATCTAAATCCCCGAAAAGTTGAGGGTGTCCAAGAAAATTAAATGTTTTACACAGACATTCGGTAAGCATTTCTTCCAAGACCTTATTCAAATCCCAACATGAGATAATTATATGTTTTCATCTTCCAGGTACTTGAACTCATTATCTCAATTCAGTCTACTTATATCATCAGATCTAATAATTTCACACAAGGAGCTTATACAGTATCATGTAGTGCTAATAGACCTTTACATCTTGCCAGATTTATGTTTGTAAAATCAATGTTTAAAGAGACAATTTGGCATTTTTGTTATGTTCCATTTCTTTCACTAAAAGATAGCCATAGTTACCCTTTATTAGAACTCTGTCACACAATGCACACAACTTTTACTTTGAAGGCTAACAATCTCCATTGCTTTTTACTTTGCACTTTTTACAGTAGTACAACACTAGATGTTGGCATGTGCTAGCAGATAAGTCGGTGTATTCCATGCAAACTACAGGCGACTGCAGCAGTCTGCTAGCAACCAAAGCTATCACAAAGAAGTATCCCCAGCAAGTATCCCGAGCTCTTATTGTACTTAGCTAGTAACCAGCCATTGGGGAATTTGCCTTTTTCCCGTGATAGCCAGGTGGTTGCTGAGTGGTCTCTGGGCTGGGGTGACTTGGGCCTTATTCAGCAGTCTCTAGCTACCTTGTATGATAGCAGTATTGTTCATGCCAATGTTTACATGTAGGACAAAGCTCTCCAGTGGTGATAGATGGAAGCACATGAGAAAAAAAGAGGTTATATACAGCAATGTCTCAAGTAGAAGTAGTGGTAGATCATTGGATTCTTCAGCTTTGTTTCCTTTTTCAAAAAGGTGATTACTTCATTTATTATTTTATATTACGTTCAGTAACATAAAATCAAGTGTATATATTGAAGCGAAAATAGATCTTTCCATAAACCAATACTTACTATACTGACATGACAAAACCACAATGTAGAAGCAGAAATAATGTATTAGTGCACTGAAAACACAAGGAAACTACTGTTCACTTATTGTGTGCAAGAGCTTGCTCTAAATTGCTGCTTAAAATATTTGTCCAACATTAGAGCTAATGATAGCATAAGGAAAAAACAAGCAATGCAACATTACCAAATTATAATCACCCGGTATTTATGAGCCACTATTTAACAGTTGTGGCAGTGGAGCAGTTCATTTTGTGCCTTTAAATAACTACGTCGAACTCATTAACCTTTCACATGTACACATTACTTCTGCAACCAACCCTGTTCTCTCTCTTTCTCTCTCTCTCTCTCTTGGCCATTATCTTGTCAGCATAAAGTCATTGTCTGAACCAATCCCAATGATGTAATTTCCTTCATAAACAAGTCCAATTTCCTCTTGAGGTTCCATGTGAGCTGAGTTTATCCAGAGTGCCCCAAAGGGACTTCAGTTTGCTTCAGTCTTTCTACTTCACCCAGTATACTGCAGGACTTTCCATTACAGCTTGCTTATTTCTATAGGTGGATGAGCCTTGTGTGCAGCAAAACCACATAAGACGTGTTTGATGAGACAGACCCTGTCATAAAATCATTCATATATTAAGATGTTCTATACTCTTCTATAAGTATCCATCCATCCGTCCATTTTTTTTGCTCCTCCAGTTTAGGGTCACGGGTGGACTGGAGCCATCCCAGTCACCAAAGGGCTTCAATAACTAGTCCATAAGTAATATACCAAACAGTTGATTCTTTTCATCTGGATGCAGTGTTTTCCATTCATCAAGTGACTTCCTCTAAAAACACTGCATCCAGATGAACAGAATCAACTTTGTGGAATTTCCTTACCTGGATGATTGAGGATGCATCAAAACTTAAGTAATATAGTTTTCTATAAGTACCCTGGCTTAAAGTATAGATTATCTGAGTGAAAGCATATAATCTTTTGATAGGTTTTTGTTGGAGCAGTGGTTCTTTTTTTCTTTTTACAGCAATGCAGATTAACAATCCAGTCACAACCTGGACTGATGTCAATGCTCAGGCATCACAATATGTGGAAACGCTGCGCTGTTCAAGCAGAAGTTGTAGTTTCTTTAAATCAGCAAGGTGAAACGAACGACCACAGCATGAAGTGTTTTTGGGATTTTTTTATGGAGTACATCACAGCTGTGGCCTGCCTGCAACAACATGGCCTTGGTTATTGTATTCAGCAAACGTAATCACAATCTAGATGAGCTTTAAAGCTGCTCGTTGCTGTCAGGGGAAAAAGAGCACCATTTTCCTTGCCAAATACCCTCCTTGGTCTGTTTCTCATGGAAGAGTGATATGGGTTAGGAGTTTAGAACTGTAACACACCCATGTGTTTTAACAGTTCTCCACCACATGTGTTATCAGCTGAATGTGGGAAAGCCCCGCTGAGAGAATGACATCATCCCCTAAAACTAGCGATATTTTTAACACACAAGGGTGTAACTGGGAGGAAAGAAGGCCATGGCAGAGACTGCTGAAAACAACTGAAACTAATGTAAACAGATAAAGAGGCAGATGCCAATTAAGGGTCGGAGGAGAGCTTTAGATTTTGCACAATTTGGAAAAGGTGCAAAAGTGTACAGCGTACAGTTTATGGAACTTCCAGAAAGAACTTTGAATCTCAAAGCTTTAAAAGGTTATCAAAGCATCCTTTATAATAAGTAAAACACAATGTGGGCTATAAAATGAAGCATTTGCAATATTTTTTTCACCTTTTAAAGCTCCAACATAGTCGGGAGTTTGATCTTAAAATGTTTTAACTCTGCATGTGCTGTCAGTTTAGCCATAATTAGCATGAAACCCAGTGACATAATTTATAGTTTTGCAGTAAGAGAGAAGGGTGGAACTGGAAAATCGCAGGGAATCTTTGGAAATGAGTGAATGCTAAGAAAGACTGAAAACAATGGAAACAATGATGATGCCTGCAGTTTTTTTTTCTGGGAACAGGGTCGTGATATGCTATAATTCACTGGCATTACCATAGAAACATGAGCATGTTAAAGTAATTGGTTTCGACAATAAATACAAAGTGTGAGCACACAATGTCTCATCAATTCTGAATAGGGCAAAAGACGCTGAACTGCCTTCTCAGCAGTTGAGCCTGCATTTCAGACTTCTCCAAAGGTTGTGGGCTCTGTTTAGCAGAACTTTGGCAAAGACACAAACTCATCCTAATAATTGTGAAGGTTTCTTCCAACATATTAACTGTCAGCTGAAAGTGTTCTTGCAGCATTAAAAGCATAGACACTTAAATCTGATACTTCTCTTACTTTAACAGGCATGTTTTGGCTTAGTGTGTAAAATCTTGCATTAACGTTCTAAAATTCTGTTAAACATTCTTTAGGTTAGACACCACATGATGATGTAACATTGTAAGTGTTTTTTTTTCTTCTGATCTACTGATACTGATACTATCTGGCGTAGTCGACTGATTAAGGGGTGAAGTCAGCTAAAGTCATCTGGCCACTGCTTCTTTAAAGAAAAGTGGTGAGCTGCTCATGCTATTAAACTAAAAAAAAAAGGGGGGGGGGGGCTTTGGGGAAGCTTACATCACCATTGTCATTACCACCATGACCACTGCACTGACCAGCAATATCATCTGCCTCACCGCTGTCATCATTATCAGCTCCCAAAGCTCAGTGCAGTAGCATAATAAACTCTGAGATTTAAAGCCCTGCTGGAAAGATGACATCATCTTTAACCTCCCAATAATTCTTCAGCGAAGAACTGACAGAACTGAAGAGCTAGCTGTGTAAATGATGTGGTGTGTTGGCATCTTTGCAGGAATTGTCAGCTGCTTTGCTGTCTACATCTCAAAGAAAAGGCCCTGTGGGAAAGTTGACATCATTCACATGCTGCAGAACAATAACTGGCATCTCTAATCCTCTGACATAAAATTGACATATGTCTAGAATTGGAGGGGGAAAAAATATGTGAGCAGTGGAAATCGTTGGCCCTTCTGCCGGAATCATCAGCTGTTTGGCGTTCTGGAAATGAGCGCGGGGTTTTTTATTTTAGCAGACTTGTCAGAGACACAGCCCGTGAACTGCAACTGCGAGGGTTCAGCGGTTCTTCATGAAATGCTGTCACACATCTCTGTGCAGTGTTCCAAGGGTATCTACTCTGTAATGTCCAAGATCGCTTAATAACCCTCAAGAATATGTCTTCAGTCTAACCCCAGGCTAAATGACATAATTCCTAGACAGTGAAAGCTCAGCTGTAAACTTCAAACTGGTATGAAAGGAAATAAATATGAGGTCAAAAGCATCTGAAAATTTACAACCATAGCGGCCAGCCCAAGGTTAGAAACTTGAAAACTTGTCAGCAGGCGTTCATCAAAGATGCAGTAAGGGCTTGAGGGACATACAAGCTCTCTATTGCAAAGTTTTGTGTTTTCACAGAAAACTGACAGAAAGGCAATGTAGTAATCTTGCTGAAAGGTATAGTTATATGCAACATTTCAATTCAGTTGAGTAAAATTCAGTTTCATTTATATAATGCCAATCACAACAACTGCCAAAGTGAATACTGTTTATCTTGTTTATGTTTACTGATCAAATATGACATAGAAATGTAGATAAAATGTGTTTTAGATAAAAAGTTTTCATATAAAGCTGTTAAAATGCATAAATACAAAGTAAAGAACCATTTTTTTTACACTGTAATCTAATAGCTAATTAATCTAATTTGCTCTTTTCTACCCTTTTCTTCATGGGGGTGGGGGGTCCACTGGATGCTGCCTTTGGGAAAAAGCACTCAGTTTACTAAACTGGCTGAGAAAGCATGCCCACTCTACACCAAGATTTTATATATATTTATATAATGGCGGTCTAACCTGGTACCTTTACTGTTAGTGTTTGGAATAATTTAAAAGCAACAATAGTAATTACAAAGAACTGCTGATGAAGTCAAAGTTCATTTATTTGGTATTTATTCTGTATATGAGCAGTTATGATGTTAAAGGTTAGCACCTAGAGCTGGGCGATATGAGATTTTTTCATATCACGATATGTTTTTTTCATTTCAGGCGATAACGATACCTATCACGATATAAGCCAAATAACTATATTTGTAAGATTTAAATGTGCCGTTGCTCACAAGTAAAATGTGAAATAATCAGCAGCTTGTTTTTATTTAAATATTTATTTCCCATAATAAGTTCAACAGGGTAGATGTACTTAAGGAACATGAGACTTTTTCAGATAAATAAAGGCAAATATTGCAAACTACACAAAAGGCAGCCGCTAAAGCGTTTAAGTTTCAAAATAGAACAAACGAAACAGACTAAATTGTCAATTCCACAAAATATTAATTCTAAAAATAAATCTTAGTTTGTTTTACAGAAGAACAGACAAAACTGACTAACTTTTGTCAATATCAAATAAACTGAGAACTAAAAGGAAATTCTCAATCTCTCCTTGTTGTATAGCTGAGCTTTTCAAACAGTTGTAACAGTTACTTTAGTCTGACAAAAGCCGAATGACGAATTAGCGCTTCCAGTCAGAGACTGAGGCTACGTCCACACGTACACGGGTATTTTTGAAAACGGAGATTTTCCGCTTTCGTTTTAAAAAATAATCCCGTCCACACATAAAGGCAGAAATGAAGGAAAACGCTGCTATGAACATGCCAAAGCAGCAGGTGGCGCTAGATTCCTAACCGCGCAGAAATGTTGGCCAATCAGAAGTCTAGAAGCCTCGGTGGGAAAAAGTAAACAAAGCTGGGGCATAGAAGCAGAACCGAGTCGTATGTGTGGACGGACAGTAACTGTGTGTATATGTAAGCATTTAAACACTGCAGAGTAGAATTAACAGTATTATAGAAATTCATTTCACCGAAACAATAACGTGGCGCACAGTGTGACGCATGCACCAGTTTATTGTATTTCCAGACTTGCTTTCGGCACAATTTACAGTGCACGCTACTCTGTTTTTTGTCAGACTTGAAATAGCCGAAATACCTTCACACTACGGAACTTCTATGGCTCTTCCGTTCGACAATCTCTCCGGCATTGGAACCATCATCTGTTTTCTCTTCGGTTGATTTTTCTAGTCGGCACACTGATTTCCTCCATTACGTGCTGGCTGCTTCCCAAACAAACACACGTGCGGCTTGGCACTTGTGCTGTACGTAACAAGTCATGCGACGTGACGCTGCGGCTGTGATTGGTTCGGCTCTGCGCTACTTAATTTGGATTGGCTGACCTTTTTTTTTTTTTTTTTTTTTAAGAGGACAAGAGCGGCGAGGTCTATCGCGATAGCTTAATTTCTCTATCGAGTAAAAGTTATATCGCGATACATATCGTTATCGTTCTATCGCCCAGCTCTATTAGCACCCCATAGCATACAAAATCAAATCAAGGCAAAATGTGGCCTTTACATCCTCTGACTTGCTATAGTACGTCCCTCTGTCCTATTTAGGGATTCATGGGGTTCTACATGAATATTTGAATTCATTTGCATGAACAAACAAGCTGTGTTGCTCATGATGCAGTGTTGTTTAGCTGGCTTGTCTGGGGTTCTCACCTGCTCAGGAAGAAGGATGAGTAACACCTTTAATTGTTGAGGTCACTGAATATTGCAAAGTCCATAAAAGGGTCTAACAAAGCTGAATCACTTAATGAATCAGTAACTGGAGAACCAGAGTGGAGAACCAGTGCCGTTAGAGTTTCGCGGGCACATACAAGAAGGATACATCACATGCTGAGCCTTTCTAACTCCTCAAAGAAGTGATGGCATCACTGAATGAATAATGAAAAGCTGACGTCTCAAGTGTCCTGTATACTTTGCATTCTCTTCAGATCTTTCCTCAGGCACAATGTAACTTAGTGTCTGACTCAAGTGAGTCACGCTAACATCTGTAGAGAAAATATGGTGTGCTGTTTTTAAGTCAGTAAGTGAGTGACTCTGCCTGATGAGTCATTGGGTTTATACTGGACAAACTCAGTGGCTCATTCGCAAATATTTAATCAGAATCCGTAGCATCATTTTACAATAGGAACAACTCTATAATTAGTCAGTGAGTTGCTTTATAATAAGGAAAAAAGTACAGGAATTCAGGTTGCATGCAAAAGCTCAGGCTTTTACACCAGGATATCAAAGTACACATGACTAAGCTGCTGATAGTGCTACTTTTAACAGGCATGGAGTAAACACGCTGGCTGCTTATGCCCATGTTCAGGATGCCACAGTGTTTGAATTGGATGTCAGTACGATTTCAGCATGTGACCGAATGATGAGCGTGAGTCCTCCGTGTGACTGTCGTCACCTAATTATTGTTGAAATCCCCTACAACACATGTACGCAGACAGACACACAGTTGGACATGTCTTCTTTCCTATGGAGTATTAACTCTTCCTTGTTTATCCAGTTGCTATGAAAACACAATCAGCCACAAGTCAACACTGAAATACTCCAAACAAGCTTGATTATTTCTCTAATTAAGCTTTAATAAGCCCTTATTAAACGGCCACAGGCCTCGTTAGGCGGTTCATTAAGCCATTTCATCCTTTTATTCCTTCATTAAGTCCCTTTTTCTTCTTTCTTTTCTTCTCAGGGAGTGTGGGAGTGGTGAGGTCTGGGAGATCACGACCTTAATTCTCTCCAAGACAGACGGTTTAATTAACACTGGAAGAATCCTCACTGACTCCAGACCTCTACAGTGAGAATGTACAGGGGAATTGGCTTGCCAAGGTAAGTCACTATGCTAATGTGCTTTTTACTGGCAATATACACTAATAACCTCTTAGGTTAGAACAACTCTGTCTCCTGTATTTGTGATGTAATTAGATGATAATATTGTGTGCATTAAAACATGCAAAAAATATCAATTCACATCTAATTTGGCAGTGTTTTGGAGAGATGATTATCATGAGCATGAGTGAATTAAATATGAAATACATTTTTTTTGAAACCTCAATCTTAGAAATGGAGGGGTAAGCAATTTTTAAAGCGGTGCAAGCTACAGAACAGCAAGATGTAAATATTCAACCAACTGACAGCATGCTAAAAGTGGATAATTTTTTTGGTTCCCCTTCACCGGGTAGCACGTTATGTGCAGTCAACACTGACATTTTGGTTGCAACAGCTGTCGCAAAGTGCAAAATGTTAAGATCCCACCACTTGTGTGTGGGTTGTTTACAGTTAGAAGCAGGAAATCTATTCGTGTTATCAAGACAAGTTCGACTGCGAAAGCAACTAAAACGGAACATTTGCCACAGATAGAGAGAAGTCTGAAGTGGCTAACCATCAAAACTTCCTAAATGTTGATCACCTTTTTAAATTTTCTCACATTGGTTTGCACTTTGACATTATGCACCAATACTGAGTTAACAGTATCCTGTTTGAACAGTGTATCAGTTTCAGGATGGCATCTAGTTAAAAATATCTTTTTACAAGGATTTGATGCTCACAGTGATGCTTGTGATAGTTGTTTTTTGTACTGACTAAAGGTAATAAACTGATACCAGCTGGACACCCAAACATTATGCTCAAAACGAGTTTTCGGCATTACAGTTTTGGAACTAAAAAGAGTCCCTTTTGAAAAGTGAAATACTAAATATTCACCCTGAAGCTCAAAAGTTGCAGATAAGGGTTAATAGCACCTGTTTTTAATGTCTGCTGTGTTGGGGGATTCCCCTCTCTGTGTGGAATAGTGAATCTCCCACACACAGAGCTTCTATTTCACATGATAACAAACAGCACCTGACAGTGTGTTTGCCTTTAGCAGTAAAGAAATTTATACCCCTGGGAATCTTAAAGAACAGGTGTTCCTCAGTTCATCCACCATAACGCTGTTTATAATTGCATTAAGAATCAGTACACTCAGAAAAATAAATGGACCTATTGTACTTGCAGGGCAATGTTTTTCCTGCGGTCTCTCCAGGTGAGGCTTGACGTTGAATGACTAAGACTTCTGATCCAGATTTAACTGACATTCAGCCTGGTTCCCATTAAAACAAACATAACAAAACTATGTTGTTAAAATGTTTATGATTGCATAAGACTGTGATTTTCTCCAGCCAGCTAGGACGTTTGAGTGCTAACGTTGTACCTTTGCATATTAGTACATAGCATAGCATTTTTCTACTTATACTGACTGACTTGTCAAAGCTTATCTCACATCTGCACCTATGCTCAGCTAACATGCATGCCTCCAGATGGTGAGAGGAAAGGAGAGCACCCAGTTAGAAAAGCACCAGGCACGGGAAGAACAAAGGCCCCAAGAAGGCTGACACCCAGAGCTCACTTGCAGAAAAGAGAAAAAAAACAAACCAAAACCCCCCCAGAATTATGCAACTACATGTTTACTGTTTGGAAACAGCTTTTTGGTCCTTGAACGGATACCTTTAGTCAGTGTCAGAAATTAGTAACTCTAACAGTAAGTACCAAACAAGTAGGGCATGGAAGCAGTACATCTAATGTAGACGTGTGTGTATTTTTGTGGGGATAGAGAAAGAGAGTGGTAGAAAATTAAATATTGTGGGAAAAGTTAATGTCTGTATGTGTACGCACACAAAAATGCATTTTTTAAAATCCTGCTGAGGTAACAGATGTTCACTGTAGCGATAAGCACCGAGTGTCCAAACTAATCACTGGTTTGTGTGTGTGTGTCTGTGTGAAGGGGAATATGTCCCTGTGTCAGTCAGAAAAGCTGTCCTTCACCTGTCTGTGCTGTTTTTGGTACACTGTATGCATGTGTGTGTGTAGGCTGACATGCTCTAGTGCACATAGATAAATATTACACCTTCAGTGATGAAGTGACTGAGCTTCCTGACACTTCTCCAGATGTCCAAACCCCAGGATTCACCGTCTGCCTCCTTCATTTTTTGTCTTTCTTCCTGTCCTGGTTGTTTTGGATTTCTTTGAGTACCAACACAGCATCCCTGTTGTACAATTTATTTTATCACAATGCTTCTGTAGATCACTCGCTTCAGTTACCCTTGCTAACACATATAGCATTAAACACGTACTCAACATACACATGCACATTCGTATTTACTGCGGTGAATATGAATATGCCCCCTCCCCGCATGGAAGTGCTGGTTTTGACGTTATGCAAAGTCACAGCTCCTACATAGGAAGACAAAACGAGAAACACACACACCCCATATGTCAAGTGATAAGTTACAACATTAGTGCCAAAAATTCCATTGAAAAGCAGAAGCTCTGACTGTTTTTACCTTTTTTGTAGAGAGAAATGAAACTTGTGTAACTACAGTATCCACAGTTGAGAGATTATATTGACTTACACATTAAGTATGATGAAAAAACGTAGAAATATCTGCCATTATTGTGTATTTAATCAGAGATGCCTTTGCAGACGGCTTTTTGATGTGCTAAATAATGCTCGGAGCGAGTAATCCTAACTTAAGTGGGTACTTGGTTTTATTCAAGTCCAAATCTGAAAATAGGGGGATAAGCTTTGGACAAATGCTGAATCCACAAGATTACGGTGTGCAGCTTAGCCTGCTGAGCAAGCCAATCACTGGCTGAGTGTCTTAATTGTCTGTAATTGTAGCTGTAGTCTAGTCAGTGAAACAATCAAAGCAAGCTATTACAAGACCTCGGTCACCAGCCCTTAGGGTGGGACCTTAGATCTCCAGATACGTGCATGCACATAGAAATATACAATTGCGTATACATGCACGCATCCATGCACGCACGCACACAGAAACAGACACATACACATACACATACACATACAAGCAGTCACCCACACATTTCCTGTGTGTTTCATGTAAGACAGTCTTTTTCTTCCTTCTCTTCTGTTTGGAGAGGAAGTGCAGGTCTAATGACTTTTCCAATGCGTCACAAGCAGTGCATGTGGGAGGCAAGCAGCCGCACTGCACGTGTGTGCATGTGAGAATCTTTATGCATATATGTATGAGTCTGTGAAGGGCTTGACACATGCGAGATTTGTTATTCATTTGTTAAAGGCTTTATGTGTATTTCGCCTGTCTGTTTCAGAGAAACTTCACAAAAAGTTTGTGAGCGCTTTTGAAATAAAGTTATTCATGTGCTTGTGTTCACAGGAAGTGTGCACACCTAACTGAGTATTTTTGGTCAGCCTCTGAAAAATAAGCATCTCATAGGGATTCCGATTCACTCCTTGCATCGATGTGGCCATGTGCACCACTGAATACTGCATGTGTACACAGTTTGTTTTTGAAAGTGCATCTTGTTTCTCGTAAACAGAGCTACCACTGAGAACATACACAACTGTAAAACCTAGTCTGTCTGCACTACTCATACTCTACATATCAATCCTAATCAATATTTTATTTTATGGGAGAATGTGTAGCAAGCTGAACTTTCAGTAATAATATTTTCTGTTAATGTATAATGTATTTATGATGGTTGCTGCCAATATTTCTCCTCATTTTCAGTGTCCCACTGCATCATTGTGGGGCTCTGGAGGGTTCCACTCATAAATCACCAGCAACTGGTGAAAGTCAGGCTTTTCATCATGAAATGTAACAGTTTTTAAAAAATTGGAGTCTTTTTAAGGAAACAGTTGAAGCAAAGACAAACCGTTACAATGGCTGCAGATTTCATGTGTCCATTGGTATTGGCACTTTTTAGTTTTGTTCCATTGGTGCATTCTTGAATTAGTCAGAAGTTTTTATGGGATGCCCTCTCAACCTCGATTTCCTACTCAGAAAGTCCAATCTCTATCCATGAATGTACTGCAACAGCAAAAAGCATAATGATTGTGATCCCTGAATGGCTCTACTTTGCGAGGAACCAAACAAATCTGACATTTGTGTTTCCAGGTATCTGGACTGCAACATATGTTACAGCTAAGTTAGCTGTAAATGCAGGCAACAAGAATCAGAGGAACTGGTTAAGATGCCGTTGCACAAAAAGGTGACTAAATGACTAAATGAACTGAGCAAAGAAAAGTGGCCATGGAGAAGCTCAGTTAGTAGTAGGAAGCGCTGGAGCTAAAGCAGGGTGCCAGAAACCTGACTGAGTTTACTTTGAAACTGCAGACACATGGATAGAAGTTAACTAGAGAAAGAATACGTTTAGAATAGCACATTATATACAAGTTACTGAACGTGTGACTGATTATATAAGCAGAGTATCTACTAGGTGGTAGACATGTTGGAGGTTGTAATGTAAGGCATGATCCTTAGCTCTGACCTCGAGCATAGATTTCTAGCAACACAACTACATCGCCACAAGCAGGAACCATTCTTCTTGGGTTGCCAGTGTGAAAAACCATTAGCTAATCCCCACAATGCCTTGTTCCCCAAGCTCCAGCTGCAGTGAGCTTGCACAGTTCAGCTGAGGCCACAGAGAAGTGTTTTGCTCAAAACAAGTACCCATTCAAAGACCAGGGTTGGTTCTTAGCAACTTCAGCAAGTGACTATTGAAACATTATTTTAGGTGAAATGAAAAACAGAATCAAAAACAGTGTTTTGATTGGATTCAAGGCCTTTACTGAACCCTTCCACCACATCATCACTCCTATTCTTTACCTTTGCTCCCTAGTGCCAACTCCATCATTTTCTTCACTATGTCTTATGCTTATGAACACCCACTCACATTTTCCTTCTTTTTTCTCCTCCTTTCATGTTTTTCCTTCAGTTTATTCCTCTTTCTACTTGTCCTTCCATTCTCCTCTGTCCTCCATCGTTTCATGCCCAACACCCAACCTCTTTCAGCAGCTGTTCGTCTCCACTCCATTCCTTTTCCACACTTTTTCCTTTGGATCCTTTACTATCATTACATTCTTTCTGTTGTTTGACATATTAAACTTCTTTATATGTGGTGATCGAAGGATGAAAAAGGTTATAAGTATAGTGGAAAAGCAATGGCTTGGTGTAAGTATGTATTATTCAGTGATAAAATGGAATGACTTAGTTGTCTGCAATACCAAGAGCAAATGATAGCTATACATTTACAATAATCATTGATAATCATTACTAGTTAGTTTAGGCACCTATTAATTTTCTTACCAAAACATGGGAAATGTCATGAACCCTCATGCTTGTCTACTGAATATAAGACTACAGGCTTAGCATTGGTTAGCTTAGCCTTAAGACTGGGTAATCATTAACATTCGCATCTGGAAAACAAGAGCTAAAGTTGCTACTGAATGAGTATGATCACCACTGACAGTGAGAAGAAGACATGGGAATGAAGCCCAACAGTCTTTTCCCCTGACATGTTTGAAACCTTTACTAGTTCTCATCAGTTTAAGTTTTATATCAGCATGAAACTGTCATCCTATTTGTATTTATGCTTTTTCCCATATATTTATTCCCCCCCCACAGAACCTTTAATATAGGCTTTAAAAAAAGAAAAAAGAAAGTAGTAGAGATAAAACAAATGAGATAATGTGTCAATATAGTAAAACTTAGGAGGTGAAGCTTTACTTGTCTGATCTGATCTGGCTGTCTGGTTTCATATTTAGTATTCACATGTGTGCGTGATATTGAGCTTCTTCTCTGACTCTCAGCCAAAAAGTCAATTGTTCAACATTAATTTTTCATATCACCATGGCGGTTTCAGTCATAGTTTTAACAGCGTATTGACCTGAAATGTGTTTGAAATCAACCAATTTGCAGAATCTTCTTTTGCCTGGTTCCAGTAAATGGATAACATACTGTACAACAACCATGTCTCTACAAGCAAACTGTATTATTATTTCCCTTATTAGATTTTATGTTGTTATTGTTATTTTGTTCTGAATTGTTATTTGCTTAGATTTGGGCACTAAAACTGATTACTTATTTCAGGGAAAGGGATCATGATTAAAATGTAACCTTTTATCACATTAACCACCTTAGGAGCTCCTCCTTCATTTTCTGGGTTACCAGGGTGAAAGAGTTCCACCCCATCTATTGTATGATTGTTCAACTGAAGAGCAGCTAAAGCAGCAAAACCAATATATCATGAGGTTGAAACTATTGATGAAATGTCACAAATCTGAAGAATTAAGTCGCCCTTGAAATGTAATTGAGAATGCAGTTTAGCGGTGTAGGAAGGTAATTCTTAGGAGACGGGCCTTATGTTTTATTGGTTTTAAAGTACTGACTCAGTTTAGCCTTGAGTTGCGTTTATTTTATTTGCAGCTGTATAATGAAGGGTCTTGGGTTTATCATCTCCACCAGGACCCTGTAAGGGAAGTCATTGCGTTCCGTCCTGCATGCTCTCTACTGCTCTCGTTAGCTTTTCATATCCCTTCTATCTGAGACTACTGAGGCAGTTCAGCTGAGGTCAGATAGATAGTGTGCGCTGCCCTGGGGATACACAGATTGGCTACCAACCAGAGAACCAGAATAAGTTTGAAGGAGATGTTCAAGTATGCTTTCAATCCCTCTCTCTCTCACTTTGCTGCTATATGCCAAGGCTTGTTGCTTGTAGAGGCTTGTGCCAGAGGCTTAAAAGAACTTTTGGGAATAATACTACTACTACTAATAAATAATAATAATAATAATAATAATAATAATAATAGTCTCTTTGTTTGAGGGATAGAAATGGGGTAAGAAAGTGCTTGAAGCAGTGAGAAAGCCAGAAAGGCAGAGGCAAATACTTGCTCAGGCTAAAGCCTGAAGTCATTGCAGGAAGCTGATATTTTCCCAGACTTACTTTACTCTTTCTCGGAGTCTGATCCAACAATTGCAGCTTCCTCTGAGGGGCTAATAATACAGCAGAACCATTGTGCAAAGCGTCATTTCCTTTTGCCTGATTTAGCAAGAGAGAATGTTTGCATGCAATCTTTCCCCTCCCAGTGTGGTTGGGAGATTTTGCTGCCATCAGATTGGATTGTCACACCACATCGTAATAATGCACTATTATAGTCTGGCTCAGATGATCGTAGATACACAGATAACAGTCCTTTAGCTGCTATAGCTGCTCAGCTGTTCTCTAAGTCTCAGCTGTCTTGTAACGGTACTGTTTTTTGGTGTATAAAAAGACGAGCAACATGCTTTAATTTTTAAACAGTGTTTTTCTTTTACGCACATAATGACCTGAGATACACAGACTGATCACTGTGCATCTCAGCTTAGCCTTGATCATTCCCGCAGGCAAAGCATACTCAGCCTGTCTGACCAGCTTGACCAGTTTATCTATCTGTGTTTTTTGTGGATGCGTCTGTGTGTATGTGTGCGTGCGTGTGTGCGTGTGCATTCATATCTGTTCACCTGGCTCTCGGCCTATCTTGCAGTTTGTCTTTATGTTTGGCTGACTATGCAGTTTCTATTTTATCGGTACGTCTACCAGTTTGTGTGTATGTGTGTGTCCATGGGTGAAATGACCACTGGGTTTCCTGCTGTGTTGACCACATGCTCAGCTCCATTCTCCTTTCCTTCAGTGCTGCTTTTTACCCCACTTGGCTGCTCTACCTTGACTACCCATGTTGTTCTGTCTTGCCTGGCTTTTCATTTTGTAGTGAATGGTCATGGTTTTGGGCCTTATTCTATCCTTGAGGTTTTGGACCTCATGGGGATCCCTTTCAGGTAAAACTGGTACACTGTGAAAAGAAAGCCTACAGGGACAAACACACAGGATTCAGATGGATACATTTTGCTACTCGCAGTTGAAATTGTAAATGTCACGTGCAGGTTTGCTTTTGAAATCACCTGGAGCCAAAGAGGTGTTTTATGACACCTCTGTGTCAGGAGATAAAGATCTAGGAACCACAGCATGAGCAGTTATAGTCCTTTTCACTCAACAGATAATGCAATGAGCACCACCTACAGTGACTCAAACAATACTGAATGGAAATGAATAGAGTCACAGTGCTGCATACTGAATGACAAAGAATGATAAAAAACAAAAACAACAAAAACAACATCCTCAAAGAAGCCTTGTGCTCTAAATTTGCATGTTTAAGAGTTCTGATTTTTCTTTGTTAATGCCAGTGCTGAGAGGTACTCTTAAAACTCAGCACCACTGTCATCTTCATTATCATTACCACCAAAAAGTGCAACAAAATCCCTCCTTCTCTATCTCTCCACTTGATCGCAGCTCTATTTCCTTCTCTCCTCATAGCCACATTCTCCAGAAGTCAGAGACAATAATGGTCTAATTTGTCTGGGTGAGAGCTTGTGAGTGCAAATGCCTGGCCAGTAGACCATATGGTGTTGAGACTCAAGGAGAAATGCATGTCTCTGTGTATGACCTTACCTGTCTGAAAGCATGACATATTTGTTTGTAAAACATGTGCAGCTTGTGTGATTAGAGATTAAGTGTGTAGATATGCCCATTTGTCTTTGAGTGTGTGAAGAAATAAACTACCAGTCAAAAGGCTGGACTCAGGGAATTTTTTAAATGAAAACCTGTTGCTTGATTCAGTAAATAAATTACAAAATAATTGAGGAATATAGTCAATACACTGGGAACTTCTTAGATAGGGTCAAAGCTATTCCCAACACGGTCAACCCCAACAACTCAGCAGAACTGATTGTGTTGCCTACTCCATTATAAACAGTCCTAACTCTTTTTTCTTCTGTAAATAGTTCTTGTAGAGCTTACAGTTAAGCTCTGGGTCACTGCATGTGAAAATGTGTTCTAATTAAGTGGTGTCCACACATAATGATAAGGTATTGATAAAGTATTTGTTCCTGAAGACTCGTTTTATCCTGTGAAATTCTGTCTCTGCAAAACTACAAAAACGCTCCCAAACCCTGCCTGGGAGATGCCATCAATCACTTATCCAGCATCTTTCATTTATCTCTGATGGTCTCTTGACCTATCAAGTTGCATTTTGTCCAACTAAGTCTGTGTCATTTTACTGGAACTGCAAGCTACAGTCTAATACAAGTATCGTGTACTTGTTTCGCTTGTTTCTTTATATTATGTGCTGTGATTTACTGAAATATATGCAAACAGAGTATTTACAATTCTAAAGAGGTTGAAAGTGTTACACCCCGGCCTAGGCAACCGGCGTGCAACACAGGAAAAATAAAAATAAGGGAAAAAAACAACAAAACAACTACTACGGTTTTCCACGAAAATATCCCAAAACAAAAGTATCGACAACTATTTACCTCAAAGCAAAATAAGACATTTATTTACATCAAAACACCAAACTATTTACAACCGGCGGGGAGATCGCGACCATGACAAACTGAAACACAAGGCTTAAATACATAGAGGGAGCAATCAGGGAATGGACCACAGGAGGGAAACACAGCTGGGGCAAATCAGAACTGACGAGACAAGGAAGCGTAAACTGAACACACTGAGATAAGACAGACTTTCAAAGTAAAGCAGGAAACGCATAACAGTCACGCCTAAAACAAAACACTGACAACACTGAATCGTAACAGTTCCCCCCACCCAAAAATCAAACATTTAAAACATGTAACCCCAAAGAAAATGTTTGATTCATGACCAGCGCATACGGCACCGGCTGCTGTTCTGCGGCGACGCTGATGGCTGGATGGGCCCCTTGGATCCTCCAGCGAAGACGACGAAGGCTGGAGCGGTCCCTCGGACCCTCCAGCGAAGGCAGACGAAGGCTGGAGCGGTCCCTCGGTCCCTCCAGCGAAGACAAACAAAGGCTGGAGCGGTCCCTCGGACCCTCCAGCGAAGACGACGAAGGCTGGAGCGGTCCCTCGGACAGCGGGTGGCCGCGGTCCTGGAGTCCCTGAGGAGGGCGGGGCTCACGGCCAACCCGAAGAAGTGTGCGGTTGGACGGAGGGAGGTACAGTATCTGGGGTACCACTTGGGGGGCGGGCAGGTGCGTCCACAGGTGGAGAAGACGGCGGCTATCGCATCCCCAAGACTAAAAAGGAGGTGAGACGGTTTCTGGGGCTGGCAGGTTACTATCGCCGTTTCGTGCCAGGGTTTGCGCAGCTGACCAGCCCCCTGACCGATCTCACCCGAAAGGGTGCTCCAGATCTGGTTCAGTGGACGGGGCCGTGCCAGGCGGCGTTTGTGCAGGTGAAAAAGTCTCTCTGTGGGGAGCCGCTGCTTCACACTCCTAACCTTTCCCTCCCTTTTGTTCTGTAGACTGACGCCGCGAACAGAGGGCTGGGGGCTGTTTTGTCCCAGCAGGTAAGGGGGGTCGACCGTCGCGTTCTTTACATCAGCCAGAAGCTGGCAGAGCGTGAAAGACGGTGCAGCACTGTGGAGAAGGAGTGCTTGGCTATCCGGTGGGCGGTCGACTCCCTTCGCTATTACCTCCTGGGGCGCTCATTCACCCTCTGCTCGGACCACGCCCCGCTGCAGTGGCTCCACCGCATGAAGGATGCCAACGCCTAGATCACCCGGTGGTATCTGGCTGTACAGCCCTTTAAGTTCAAGGTGGTCCATAGGCCATAGAAGCAGATGGCGGTGGCTGATTTCCTTTCTCGCTCGCGGGGGTGGGGGGGGGGGGTGGGGGGGGGAGTAGGTTCGGCCGGACGGCTCCCAGGCCTCAGTCGGGCGGTGGGGGTGTGTGGCGCAGGTGTGGTCCCGGGCGCGGCTGCAGGGGAGGAGTGGTGCAGTGAGCTCAATGGGGCGGTGCTGGAGATGCCGGTGAGAACAGCTGATGGCGATTTGGACTGATGGTGGTTTCCTTCCCTTTTTATAGTGAGATGGAGAGGAGCGGGGAGAGAGGGAAATCAGCTGGGACCGACAGCTGTCAGACTGTCTTCAGTCATAACCCAGGGAAAACTATAAATAAATGTGGAATCTGGTGATAAAGACCTGTGTGTGTGTGTGTGTACCTGTGTGTAGTGCATTTCACAGACTCAAACAAGTTTTGCTGAAAAACTGAATATGGAACAAGCAAAGCTTAATACTAAACAATATATACATTAGCTGTATAATACCAGTAGGCCAGCTCTTATAGTAATTTGGTATGGCTTTGCGGGCCAAATGTAATTAGGCTGCAGGCCAAATTTGGTCCGCGGGCCAAAGTTTGACACCTATGGCATAGTGGATCAAAATCCTATGGTACTTTTTTGCATGGCTGAACTGCAGCCCAAACCATGACAGAGCCTCAACCAGGTTTTACAGATGGATGTACTCACCGTTTCCCCATCCTGACCTCTACAGGGTGGGCCATTTATATGGATACACCGTAATAAAATGGGAATGGTTGGTGATATTAAAATCCTGTTTGTGGCACATTAGTATATGTGAGGGGGCAAACTCCTCAAGATGGGTGGTGACCATGGTGGCCATTTAGAAGTCGGCCATCTTGGATACAACTTTTGTTTTTTCAATAGGAAGAGGGCCATGTAACACATCAAACTTATTGGTAATCCATCCATCCATTCGCTTCCGCTTATCCTTTTCAGGGTCGCGGGGGGCGCTGGAGCCTATCCCAGCTGTCATAGGGCGAGAGGCAGGGTACACCCTGGACAGGTCGCCAGTCTGTCGCAGGGCCAACACACAGGGACAGACAACCATTCGCACTCACATTCATTCGCACATTCACACCTAGTGACAATTTGGATTATCCAATTAACCTATCCCCACAAGCTGCATGTCTTTGGACGGTGGGAGGAAGCTGGAGTACCCGGAGGGTACCCACGCAAACATGGGGAGAACATGCAAACTCCACACAGAAAGACCTGAAATTGAACTCAGGACCTTCTTGCTGTGCGGCAACAGTGCTAACCACCGTGCCACCGTGCTGCCCCTTATTGGTAATGTCACAAGAAAAACAATGGTGTGCTTGGTTTCAACGTAACTTTATTCTTTCATGAGTTATTTACAAGTTTCTCTTTGTTCACAGCCATTGACATGTCGAAGAGGTTAACACGTGAGGAGCGGATCGAAATTGTGTTGATATCTGGTGAACGCAGTAACCGGGTCATTGCAGCAGATTTCAATGCAAGACACCCTACGAGACCACCCCTCTCCCATGCTACAGTTAGCAAACTGCTTGCTAAGTTTCGTGAAACTGGTTCAGTGTTGGATTTGCCAAAATGTGGACGCAAGAAAACTGTCACTAATGAAGAAACATCAGTGGCTGTCCTAGCTTCATTCAGCAAGAGCCCACAGCGTAGCGCTCACCGCATGTCACTGGAGAGTGGCATTAGTCGAACATCCCTTCGGCGGATATTAGCTACTCACAAATGGCACCCTTACAAACTCCAGCTACTGCAGCATCTCAACGAGGATGACCCAGATCGGCGCACAGAATTTGCCGAATGGGCAAAACAAAAATTGGAACAGGACCCTCAGTTCACGCAGAAGATTTTGTTCAGTGATGAGGCAAACTTTTATGTGAATGGTGAAGTTAACAAACAAAACCACCACTATTGGTCTGACACTAACCCACATTGGATGGATCCCTCCAAGACTGTTGGAACAACAAAAGTGATGGTTTGGTGTGGTATATGGGGTACAACGGTAGTGGGTCCAATAGTTCTTCATCAATGGAAACCTCAAGGCCACTGGATATTTGAAATCGCTACATGATGTTTTCCCTCTTTATGCACTGAAGCTGGCACGTTCCCTGAGTTTTTCCAGCAAGATGGTGCACCACCACATTATGGGTGCCAGGTCCGAGCATTCCTAGATGAACAGTTTCCTGGAAAGTGGATTGGTCGTCGTGGGCCAGTTGAATGGCCCCCAAGGTCTTCGAATCTGACCCCCTTAGACTTTTATCTTTGGGGTCATCTGAAGGAAATTGTCTATGGTGTGAAGATACGAGATGTGCAGCACCTGAAACTACAGATACTGGATGCCTGTGCTGGCATTTCTCCTGCGGTGTTGTTATCAGTGTATGAAGAGTGGGAGAAGAGGGTTGCATTGACAATCCAACACAATAGAGATTGACAGACCACGTGACTTTCGCGCATTGCATGCCGGGAACTCGTGGCAAAACAATCAAAGCAATGCATCAAATGCAAACATTTGCAGCACCGCAAAACGTTCATTCTTCAGTTCCAATACCTTCTTGCTTTTTCTTTGTCCCCCAAAAAAGTTATGTACAAAACAAAGGAGAACAAGGCCGGTCCGTACAAAGACAGACTCGACGAAAAGTCAAAGAAAAGATACGAGGAAAAAATCAAAGGAGTGAAAGGTTTGGACCCTTACGAGCACACAGAGTGTACAAAAGATGTGAGCGTGCTGCCCAACTTTCACCACGCTCATATTTATAATTATACGGTTCTTTGATGAGTGCATACACTCATGAAGTTTTTAGCAACTTCAGGTCACTGCAACAAGCCCAGGTACAGTTTACCGACGGATGGGTACAGGACCTTGAAATGCACCGTGTAGAACGAAAGACCATCGTACATATCACAAGTTTACCAGTCTCACAAATCGTCTTCATAAATACACATTGGTTAACCGTTTCTTAATAGGACCTTTAAGCTTAACGGTAATTAATTAGTAGTGGAAATAATTTCTGGTTCGCATTACAGAAATGTAGCAGTGACAATAATATTGTATGCTGTAATCGTACTGGGCAATTAGTGATACAAAAAAACCTGTTTTATCCTGTGAATAAAAGTATATGTTTTTGTCAATGTACCATAATAACAGAAGCGAAACGCAATATTGTGTCAGGACAATTCACTATTTATACACAATTAATAAAGGAGCATAGCGTGACAATTTCTGTTCAGCACCAGACTTGCTTTTAACCTATATCACCAATTATGTTATGAAAAATGACGTATTAACTACTACAAAACACTGACCTTTGTGGAAATGCTTGGAGCAGACTAACATGTGAGCTGGAGTGTTCTGAGACGTTATATTTGGTCTTTGAATGGCTGCAATCCAGGCCATCCGTTGCCTCTTTGTTACTTCGGAAACATGGCTCGAACAATTTCTCTTTAACGACGTAATACGATAACAACTGATCTCTTTACCTGTCGGTTTCCCGTGGCTGTCATGCGACCGGCTATTGCAGTTAATAATACAACAGCTTCTTGCCATTTTTTGTGTTTCTTTTCTTTTCTGTAATTTCAATTGAAAGCCTGCGTGCGCTAGTACCTCTTGCCACGAGTTCCCAGAATCCCTTACGGTTTTAACCCTGAATGACGTCACATTTTCAATCTCTATGGGCAGCACATTGAACACATTTTATAAGTGGTCAGAAACTTGTAAATAACTCATGAAAGAATAAAGTTACGTTGAAACCAAGCACACCATTGTTTTTCTTGTGACATTACCAATAAGTTTGATGTGTCACATGGCCCTCTTCCTATTGAAAAAACAAAAGTTGTATCCAAGATGGCCGACTTCTAAATGGCCACCATGGTCACCACCCATCTTGAGGAGTTTGCCCCCTCACATATACTAATGTGCCACAAACAGGATTTTAATATCACCAACCATTCCCATTTTATTACGGTGTATCCATATAAATGGCCCACCCTGTAGACTGAAGATGATGTGAACCAGAAACTTGAAATTTGGATTCATCGCTTTATCAGACCTGTTTCCACAGATTTTTAGTCCAGTTCTTGTATAAGTTGGCATACCTCAGCCTTTTCTTTCCTTTTTTCTTCCTTCGGTGAGCAGTGGATTAACTGAAGGGTCAGATGCATCTCTCAGATCCTGTGTCACATGTTTACTTAATTTCCCATTTCTTAAAGACATGACTTTCAGATACTGTTTCTATGCTGTAGATAGTTTTTAGGTCTGCTGCTTCATCCTTTGTCCTGAGCTTGTCCAGGTTCTTCAAATTGTTTAGGAAACACTGTATACCACACTGAGATATGCCAAGTTTTTGGCTGATAGCTCTTTGGGAATCATCTTGATTGTGTAGAATTGCTATTTATTTCTATCAAACTATGTTTTCTTTGGCATTTTTCATAGATTCAACTAAAGAAATGTGAAGAAATGACTTGTTTTTGTGTCAGGCTGCTAGTAACAAACTAAACAAACTACAGTTTAAAATCTTTTTTTCTGTATTGTCTGTTATGTGTAGACACAGCAATGGTCATTTCTTGAGTTAGGTGCCTTTTTTATGCTTGAATGATTCGTTGGCCAGTGTTAAGTGGTTTAACAAACAAAACAAAAGCAGCCAAACCCTAAAAGACCTCCAGGAAGCCTGGAGAACTATTGCTCAAGACTACTTGGGGAAAATATAAGACAAGAAAGTCTGGCTTCTTGGAAGCAAGATAAAAAGAATTGAGGGTGTGGGTCAAAACTTTTTCACAACACTACATTTGTGTTAGTTATGCACAGCCTCTATCTTCTCTTCCATAAAACTCTTGAATGGTAGGATATATTCTACCCATGAGTTTTGTCTATGTCTTTTCATTATGGCACTAGCTGTTCCAATGTGGACTTAAAAAGGAAAGCAGATCTTCAGTCCCAAGACAAGAGCTGAATTAGTGTGTCCAAGTCTAGACTAATCTGGATTATTAGAAGGTGTGCCATAGTGGCATGAAGTTTAAAAGAAGAGGATTTGGCTTGGGGAGTGTTTATGTTTTACCTGCTTCCTTTTTCTGCTTTGAGAGGAAATGAGGGCTTAACTTCAGAATGCTTGTGGCAAAACATAAAGACAACTTTTCTCTGGTCCCATAACTTTATTGCATCATTAACTGCTTCTCTTTTGCTGATTGAATTCACTAACAAAGTGCCCATGAATTCTTAAAAGCATGTTATTGATATAAAGTCCACTCAGAACAATTGAAATAAGTTCTTGCACCTCTTTGCCCTACTATAAACATTCACTTGTGCCCTTTTAAACTTGCTTGCAGACACTAGTAAAATTCCCCAGCTGTCTGAACTCTCTCTTTCTCTCTGTAAACCTAGCCAGCTGCCTGCCCTCCACTTTTGACCTTGTTTTAATGAACTTGATTGTTTGTGTGTTTATATATATGTATGCGTGTGTGTGTGTGTGTGTGTGCATATTTGAGTGAATATATGTCAGTTGGCTCCCACTGTGACCCTTGACCTTTTAAGACTGACAGGCTAAATCTAGCCTCCCTGGTTCTCTGTATGGCTCTCGTCTCCTTTTCTTTCCCCTGTTTCGTGACTGATACCCTGTCAACGGGACAAGCTCTCAGGTTGTATGTGTGTGCATGTGTGTATGTGTGTGTTTGGGGTGAAATATGTCTTACAGATCCAAAGAAACAAATAGTTTATGACCCCTTTAACCTCCACTTTGACAGTCGGGTCAGAGTGACCCGAACAGTATATACGTAATATAAACATGGCAGTGGGGTGCTTAAAAGTGCTTTCAACTATATATATATATATATATATATATATATATATATATTTCAACAATAAAAGGAGGGCTAATTACTCCATAAAGATGGGGAAACAGCACAGTACCAATCCATTCACCAGAACAAGGAACAAACTGCTGAAAGAGAAGCTTTTACATCAATGTTTTTGAATCCAGAAAAACACTCCCTGTATTGTACAGACCCAGCACAGACCATCATGTACTCCCATACAAAGAGTAGATTTGTAGTGTGTCACATCAGTGTAGTGGGAACAATCCTGGCAGACATTTTTTTGAATAAAACGAACCCCGTCAAATGCAAATTTTCATATCAATACATTTTGTGTAGAATGTCCACTGGCATTTTTAAGTGTCTACTGGAAAGCACACAAAGCATTCATAAATACATTTAAAATTATTTTGTGAAAAATAATGTGTGTTTTTCCACCGAACTTCATTATCTGCTAATTTGCTCACCTGGTTCTTTCTGCTCTTCTACAATCTCTCTGTCCTCTCTCTCTCTCTTTCGACATCCTCCTCGCTCCTTCTTTGCTCAGACAATTACACACAAACACATTATTTTCAATGAGAAAATAACACAAAAATATAATCTTAGGAAACTTATAAGATTCTCATAAGATTCTATACACATTTGATAACCCTGCTTAGTGATGTGAAATCATCATCAGTGTGTATGGGCAAAACAGAAGCTACTTTGGCTTTATAACTACCTATCCACACGCTCCTGTTTCTTTTTGCTGTCTCTCTCTTTGTTGTCTTTATCCTTCTCTCTGCCTCTCTGTTGTCCCCTCTCACTCTTTGTGCTGTCACCTAAACGTCAAATGTAGCAGTGAGATGAAATTTCCAATCCAATAAAAGGCATAAACTTATCCATATTAATTTACAGCCATATTCAAACTGAATACAGGCTGCCGTTGGCATGAAGTAAGCAGCTAGCTTATTGCTAGCAGCTAGCAATAAGCTATAGGACCACTAATTTGGAAGGTTTAAATGAAGCTAGTAATCTCCAGATATCTAGCCTATATTGATTAATATTTATGCTATTTATTTTATTTATGCTATTTAGACAGAAAATATTTATAAGCAGACACTTTCTAAGTCTCAGTGATGTCCCCAGCTGTAGAAGCATTGTGATATCAAGAACACGGGACAGTTAGACGTGTTTTCATTGTGTCCCGTCTCTAGTAGATGAGTTGGCAAATTACGACACTTTCAATGATGGCAATGTCACAAAATTTGGGGGTCTTTGATCACCACAAAAGAAGGGTCTAAACTTGCCTTTGCTGAAAGGATTGCTCCACCCCCATATCAATCCTTCTTGTAGGGGAGACCGGGGATAGTTGTAACATGGGTCAGTTGTAACACTTCCAATTTCTCCAATCAGGGCTAAGTTTCAAATGATGTGATTCATCCTGTGCATGCCTAATTCAGTTCTGCTATCACATGTAAAAAATCAGCACATTTTGTCAAACACAGACAATTTAACACGAATAAAAATCATTTGTATGCCAAAAAGTAAGTTTTTCTTCTTTATTTCAATTTCTAATAGCATTATCTGCTTTGCAGTTAAACTCATCAAACTTGAATTATGTTATTTGTATGTCTATGGGGATATATTCTGTGTAGGTCTTTAGTGCTAATGTTTTAGCCGTTGGCTGTAATGTTAGCTAGTTCATGGCTATAGGAGTCTGGGTTAGTTGTAACAATAATGCACATGTTACAACTTACCACACTATTACTTTAACTTATATTAAACAAGTTGGGGCAACGACATCAGCAGAGAGAGGTTCACTGGTCACTTTTGTATATGCGGTTAATGCCATTGGCAACACAATTCCTCCACTGTTTGTGTTCCCACACATACATTATGCAGATCACTGTGTCAGAGATGGACCAGTAGGAAGTACTGGTAGTGGAAATAAATCCGGATGGGTGCAAGAAACAGATTTCCTCATCTTTCTGAAGCACTTTGCAAACCACACCAAGGTAAGCCATGATAAAAAGTAATGGAATTGCGATGCTGGTGAACAACTACATTTTTTCAGCTTCATTGTTATGTTCAAAATTGGTGCAAGAGTTGTAGGTTATAATGCCCACTGAGCCAATGAGGCCAAACTCAAGGAAGACCAACCAAAATTAATGAAATATTCAGTTGCAGAAAATTCCATAATTTGTCTTTTTTGGGGGGTTGGAATATGTTCAAAAGCTAGATTTCTGCATTCTGTTACACACACACATAGCTACATAAATGGCTCTAAGTGCATTCATGTGTTGAATAAAAAAGATTACATGTTAATGTTTTGTCAGTACCCTTATTTCATTATGTTACATTTCACCCCAGGATATGTTACAACTAACCCAGACTATGGGGTTAATTGTAACATTTCACTCTTTGTGTTTGAGACCATACCATGCAATGGGTAATTGTGCTGTAGAGAAAATAGCTGCACTATGTATTAGCAGAGACATGTAAATACTTTGCATTACATTTTGAATCCACTACCTTAAAAGAGCTTCAATTTACAGACAAATGTCAAAAATGTTACAACTATCCCCGGTCTCCCCTACTCCTCATTTTGTTAGACTAGACTAATCATTAAGTTAGCTAGCGGCTGTGGCTAATAAAAAGATAGTTACGTTAATGGTTAATGTGGGAGCTAGGCCTGTTGTCATATTAAAGCCTTAAAGTCGCAGGTTGAGGCTGAGAAAACTCTGCCAGTGACAGAAACAGTGGAAGCCTGTCTTACCAACTGTACGTGATCACCGATCAGATTATGATTCAAAGTCAGCAGACGCTCAGCACTACTTTAGACAAGCTAGAATTATTGTTGTCTTTTTAATTGTTTCTGGTTTTTTCACTACCTAAGAGAAATATTTCAAATATTTTTCATGTACATTCATGGATACTTTATTAAGTACACCTGATCAACTGGCTTTGAACCTGGTATGGGTTTTGTCTGTTCAGAATACTTCAGAAACTGCTGATTTACCCACACAAACATCTCCAGTGTTTATAGAGAACTGTTGGAAAAAGAGAAAATATCCAGCAATCAACAGTTCTCAAGCTAGTTCACACTAGTGTTGATGGTGTAATGGTGTAGGAGATATTTTCTTGGCACGCGTTTAGCCTCTTCGAATCGAACATTATTTATAACGGCCTACCTGAGTGTTGTTGCTGGTCGTAGCCATCCCTGTGACAAAGTAGCTATAACGGAATTAATTTGTGACTAAAGTGTACTCATCTTCTGATGGCTGCTTCCAGGAGGATACAACACTTTGTTAATAAGCTCAAATCATCTCCCAATGGTTTACTGAACATGATGAGTTCACTGTACTCACATGGACTACAGAATCACCGGACCTTAATCCAACAGGACCACCTTCAGGATGTGGCAGAACAGGAGATTTCTATCACAGATTTGTAGCTGAAAATCTGCATCGATGGTGTGATGTTATCATGTCAGAGTAAGGACTCAGAGGAATGTTTTCAGCATCTTGTGGAATCTGTGCCAGTACTTAATGTAAAAGAGTGTCCAAGCTGGTGCTACAATGGTACAAAGTGTCCAGTGATTTTATATACCTTATATAACTTGTTATATAACATTAAAATAGTTTTGTCAAAATCACAATAGTTTCATTTTGACACTGTGGCGGTATCTGCTCAGGCAGGTGGAACAGAGCACACCCGTTTGTGAATGGGATCACTTAAAAATGAGGCGACTTAGAATTTTCAAATCAATACCACAGATACACCTACTAGGAGACTGAGGGGAAGGAACAATGACAAACAACAATTAGTTGATGCTTAAAGCTGGTTTATTTAACATGACATAAACAGTAAATTGTATCCAAGTTATCTGTCTTAATGTGTTGTGCAAGGTCTGGCTGAAGGACTGATGTGCAGAAATGATGTTATGTCCCTCAATAATTCACAAGACCTGCTGCTCTGCTTCGAATATTGGTAAGAACTTCACCCAGTGATTACTGAATGGATTTTCACCAAAATTTTGCCCAAGTTCAAGACCAGATTTGTTGGTTGTTTTTTTGTCATTTAGTCTATTTTGTTTTAAATTTTCACAAGAATTGCTTGTTCCTGTAGAATATTGGTGATCCCCACAATCAGACGATTCCCTATGTGCAAGCATTTACCCACAGTGGGAATGAAAAACCTGCTTGTAAGAGGAAGAAACCTCTGGCAGAACCAGATTGTTGTCACAGCAGTGACTGGTTGGGGTGGGGGAAGTGAAAAAAAAAGCCAAGGTGATAATTGTTGGAGCAACTTAATTATTTTTTTTGTTAAAATATTAAACTGTTGTAATCAGATTTAATTGAGTATTGGGTTTTACAATGTGGATAAGCATTTGCACTGGAATGCATCTGTAATTTTGCTGTTAATTGCTTTTTCCAATCCCTGTTTGTGGTTTTAAATTGAATGTTTACTTTTGTCTGGGGTCAAAGAAACAATGCTGGGGATTGCAGGAGATTGATTTTGTGTGGTGTTTCTTGTTTCCAATTTTAAGTCTGCTGAGAGATCACAAGGTTTTCTCCCTCTGTCCTTCTAATGTCAATGCAAAGGGAACTCGTAGAGAGGTCAGTGTCATAGAATAGATGCTGGAGAACCTCCAGTGTTGTGATGCCATCAGCTTGTCCTAGGTCACGGTTTCCTTCCACATATAGCTATGCAAAAACTGCATAAAAAGCACTTGCAACAACAAATACATAATATTCCATAAACACGCTTTGCCGATCCGATCAGCTGTTCATAACATTTCCTAGACGTCATCGCGAACTTTCACATGTCCGCCATTACCTGCCCGAAACCGGAAGTGACGTCATTTCGTGGAAATGTAGTTTTTTACCATCAGGGCCTCATGAGCCTATACTGGTGTTTTTAAAAGTTATCTTTGACTTTATGACTTTCTGTGTCGTTTCTGGGATGCTTAGGACTCCTATTGCACTGCTGGAAATAGTTTATTTTGATGCATATGCTGCTTTTTTGCAAATTTGCACTATGATATGTATTTTCATTTTTCCTGCAGTGTATAAAAATTGGTGTATTTCAAAAATAAAACTATGAAGACACTCAAAATAAATTTCCTGTGGTGGGAAACTATTTTGTGCAACTTTTTTGTATTTACAGTTTTGAGGGATAAGCCTCTTAAATTTCTCTAACTAGAAATATATGTTAAAAAAACAAAAACGATTTTCAATTTTTTTGTAGTTTATGTAAATACTATGCACTTAATGCATACATATTATTAAAATTTGGGCTATAATGGTTGTATTGATGTATAGCAACTTGAAATGCTCCCAAAAATGGCATTGCAGCATATAAAATATAATATAAGCTCTGGTGGACTTGGTTCTATGGTAGGTCTTAAAGGGTTAAATGGAATACGAAGCATAATTTTAGGCTCTCTGTACCAAACCGTCTGCTCTCAGGAACCAGGAATCACTTAGATATGGGACGTGCTTGGCCAAAGTCAATAACTTTAACTTTGATGGGATACTGATGGCGTTCCACAACCATTATGTTTCCAGGTTTGAGGTCAGCATGCACTATTCCCAGAGAATGCAGGTGGAACAGAGTATTTGCTAGTTGATGTAAAATTAGACTTGTTTTTCTTATGAGGACACCCTGGTTATTCCAATCCTCTATGTTGCTCCTCATGTGCATATGCGTGTGTGCGTGTGTGGTGTGTGCATGTGTGTGTGAAGGTGGGTGTCTAAGTGCCAAAGACACAGGCAAAGAGACAGAGCATATTCAAGTGTGTTTTTGTGTAAGGAGGTCACAAAGGAAGACACTGTCCAGACTTTTCAAAAATAACAACATATAGAGTTGCGTTTGGACAATGTGTGTGTCTGTGTTTCTGTGAGTGCATATATATGTGTGTGTGCATGTGTGTATTACTGAAAAGAGTATCTGGTTATTATTTAGTCAGGCTTGACTTCTGACCCTCTCCTTTTTGACCTCCCACATCCTGTTCATCTGGGGAGATGGGCATACATTCATACACATGCACCCACTCAATACCCCACCCCCATCACCACCACCAACCTAACAGCGCCACCCCCAGCCCTCTTGGCCACCAACAGACACGCTGGAGTCACAAAGAGTTCATGTTTATGTGAAATGAAGTGAAATCAAAGGTTTATCGATTTTCTCTCGTGAGTAGTTCAGCATACACGACTTATCCGTGATAGAATGTGCTGGAATAATAAAAAATAAAGGATGGCCTGTAAATGGTAAATGGCCTGTATTTGTATAGTGCTTTACTAGTCCCTAAGGACCTCAAAGCGCTTTATACATCCAGCCATCCACCCATGCACACACTGATGATGGCAAGCTACATTGTAGCCACAGCCACCCTGGGGCGCACTGACAGAGGCGAGGCTGCCGAGGATGATCAAAGGTGGCTCAGAAATGACGTAAATACACACACTCTGTAAAGGCATACAGCTTTATTAGAGTCTATATCTAAATATTCTTTCCTAACATACCCGTCTGCACGTGTTTTCAAACTGGATGTGTTTTGTAACAGGATTTAAAGAGATTTCAATCTGAACAATGAGACTGTGAAAAAAGAATATGCACTCCCTCCTAAAAAAAACTAAACAGAAACAAGATGATTAGACAGAGGCTGCTGCCACTGCACTGACAAAAAAAAGGAAAGCATCAGATGTAGGTCTTAGCTTTGTCCCGCTGGATGCCATTACATTACTCTTCAGTCGTGGTATTTTATCTACTCAGAGCTTCATTATGCTTCATTAGTCATTGGATGGTTTTTGTGAGTCATTGTGTAAACAACACTTGCATTCATATATGGCATGCACAATTTGTAAATTTATGTTTGCATATGCTGTGCATGTCAAATATTGCATCTGTAAGCAGAAAAGGGGAGAGAGACTCGTCAGTGCCTTTTATAGCATACTCACCTTCTTATCTCCTTTTGACATTTCAAAGACCAAAACCCTCGTCTGTGCAGCTATAGCTGAAGCGATAAACTGCTGTGGTATACTGGATGGCACTTCACCATTTTTGCATATGGTGTTTAACAGCACTATTATGTGTACTTGAAGCGGCATACATTCATTGCCGTAATCATCGCTGCAAATATCCAGAAATGTGATAGCAATAAAGCATAACCACACAATGTCTTGAAATATAAGACAAAAAAAGAATGTATTGGCACACGGCGTAATTTTATTTCACCAAGTCTTCCCAAGTTGTCAAACGTCAAAACAGAATGCAGCAGTATAGAAAACAAAATAAAAACAATAAAAATACAGCAGTGAAGTGGAATTCAATAAAATGAGTTGAAAGCGCAGGCTCGCTTATGGTCAGGCTTGAGTTTAGCCGGAGGGCAAAACTTTGCTTTTAACTGCTGGGACTGGGTGAATAGGTTGACTTAGTGCTTGTGTGAAATATTTGTTTTGGCAGTGTTAGAGTGAGTGTGTTAGTGTGAGGGAACTGCTGTGTTGGTGTGTGGATGTCAACAGATGTCTCTGTGTATGTAAGCTAAACATGCCCTATTCTTAATTCCAGGGTGAACCTGAACTTCCTCCCCTTTCAAGTCTTTTTTTTTCTTCCTTTCTCCAACACAGACTGACACAAGATGAATGAGTCATCTTTCAGACAGTTTTTTCTCATTCTTCTTTGTACAGATGTTTATTGTTTTAACAACATGCCTCCATAGGGGCAGGGAATGTGACAGGACGCTGTCCGCACAATGATTACCACTAAATAAACCAAAGAAAGGGGTTTATTAAGATTGGAGTTAACATAAAACAACAAACTAAAGGTATCTGGAAGACAGAGAGAGTACTTTATTTACTTTCATGCTACTATGAGGGTTGTGGTGTGCATTGCTTTTTGTGACAGTGAGCCTGAAATGCCACAATTACTAATGTGATTTTCTTAAAATAATATAAGTCATTTACTCATTTTTTATTAGCTTTTACCTTTTCTTGCCCTTTTCTTATTACACTGAAGTTGCTGTCCATTTTGGATGTTTCCCGAGTCCTCAGAGGTGTCAGTGTTACAGCTTTGTGCTTGTTCACTGTCACCTCACACCAAACCTGACCTGATCGCTGCCCACCTTTGAAAGAGTGAACTTTGACCAGAAAAACCCCTGCCAGGTCCTAATGATGTAGAGAGGATTGCGGGTGACAGGAGACGAATGCGAAGACAGACACACGTGGGCTGGTGCACAGACTTTGAGACACAATAATAGAGTGAAAAGGGCTTTTCTGCAGACCCGAGTGACGAGAGAACACGCACACACACACAGAGCACAGCTTACAGCTTACACAGGAAACTGCTGAGACGTGCGGGTCATGTCCGCTTCCATGTTTATAGTCTTTACAGACATATTAAAGCAGACACGTGCACACCCACACGGGCACACCTGGCGTAATCAGTTATCTTTGTTTTTGCATATTGTCTTTTTGACAAAGTAGTATGTGCTTTAGTTTAGCCTGAGCCACGGGGTCAATTTGACATTGTTTTATTATTGCTCTTTGAGAACATATAAGCAATTCTTCAAAAAGTCCTGAAGAACATGCATGCAATCGCCTTACCTCCTGTAATTGACTCTTCTGAAGGTTAAACTGGACACAAACTAATTTGCTTTGGCCTCCGAGGGCTTCCTTCACCTAAAATAACGAGCCACGCAGTTTACCCTTTACTAAACCTCCCCAGTAGACCACAGATGGCCTTTCAATTACCGAGCTAAAACATGCAGAATGGCAACACATAGCATTATTAATGAAGTGCAAGAGGGGCTGTATTCATATCTCATCACGATAAAGCAAGCAAAACCACACATACGCAAAAACACGGAGACACACACACACACACACACACACACAAATTTGCAGACATGCTCATGCACACATGAACAGACAGATATACAAGCATGTGGCAGTGTACTAGTCACATATATGGCCATGCACATATACACACACACAAACCAAGATTGCATGCTAAGCAAATAAGAAAGGTAATCTTTCTTAGGGTCACTACTCCATTCATCTACATTGCACCAATCTATAAATCCAACCCTCTGATGCCAAGGAAAGCCAGTGCATATGCAGAGCGATCTGGAGCTAGTTACTGTGTTTCTGCTGACTCATTTGCACATCACATTGAGCTTTTACATTTATTATAAATGGAGTAGGCAGCAAGAAACACTGAGGGTCAGTTTTTTTTAATTCTGAAGTTATCAAGCCATTTATTTGAGGGTGGACTTTTTTTTATTTCTCTCTCTCTAGTTTGCCATGATAATTCTTCTGTTAGAGTCCACAAGTATAATAGCCTATTTAAATTAAGGAAACTTGCATTAAATAAAATTAAAATGTGAACAAGGAGGGTGAAAATTGAGAATAGAAGGACCATAATTATTCTTTTCTAACTGTAAAATCACACTGGCCACAGGGAGCAGGGTATTAAATCACCAAACTAGCAATTAGCAGCTGACCCGCACTACCTCCTGAGCCACAACCACCCACATATACAACTGTAATACAGTTAGTGATTTGAAGTTTGCTAAATCAGTAGTCTTTAATATTTATATTTTACTTATCTAATAAAAGTTTTATGCAAGCAGTCTTGTACAATTTACATTTTTATAATCTAAATGTTTTGAGTGAATAACCAATATTTAATATTACTGATTAAACTGGGACTGTTTTGCACGTAAGTGTTTGTATTTTCTATGCAGTGTATATATATTACATGCTGTAGTGCTGGCACAGAGCATTGACCAGCCTGCTGAAGTCATGTGGTCTGGTGGATTTCATTTACCCAAGCCCAGCATCACATGGCCAATGATAAACAAGGTTTAAGATTCCAGACTTTGCCACACACTTAAAAAAAACAAAACAAAAACGTATTATAATTCAGAAAATAACATGTCTAAATTTGCTTATGCAATATTTATGGTGACAGAGGGAGAAGGAAATCATGACAGAAAACCTCTGTAGTCTTTACATCAGTGTGACGGTTAAATGTTACTTTCGAGTGTGTTTTGTGTGGAATGTTTGCACACACATTAAAAATACAAAACAAAGAAAAATCCGACTCACACTGTGACATTATGAGATGAGAAAGTTGTGAAAAACTGTATGTATGTAAGTCCCACTGTTTAGGAATATATAATTCTCTATTGATATGCTAAAAAGACATTTGGGATTGGAGTTTTAAAGGCAGATATCCACCAGGGAGTTGTGGGCTAGCAGAGGGTAGCTGCATAATCAGCTCTACCATCAGCCAACTGATATTCTGCATAATAGAGAGGGGATTTCTGGGTCAGTGTGTGTCTGTGTGTGTTGTGTATGTGTGTGGCTGTAGCAATGTTGGTGGGGGTCTATCCTTTTATCCACATGGATGTGTGCATGTCTGCATGTGTCCTATCCGCATGTGTATGTATGTGTTCCCTCCACGGCTTGGTGTTTACGTGTGCATGTGTGTATCTGGGGCTCTGACCCTTTACCCCACCGGGAACAGATTTCATTAGGGAACAGAGAGTGAGGTACATGCAGACAGACAGACAGAGAGCCAGAGAAATAGGAAGAAAAAAATCAGGGGACCAAATGAATGAAAGATGGGCAGGAGGCAAGTAAGGGTAGCTTTAGAATGTATTAATAGGTCAAAGGTCACTTCATTTTCACAACAAGGAAAAAGAGCCAATGCAAAAGAAGCCATGACCTTTTGTAATTCACACACACATATGCACGTTTGTATGAAGCTTTTTCCAATTAGACACTTGACCCAATGCTAGGTTTAGCCTAGCGTTAAAAATATCTGCCCATCTGTCCCCCACACGAAAGAGAAGACCCCACAATGTGTCTGTGTAAACAGTTTTATGGCCCCACGACATGATTAATACCTGGTCCACTTTTTCTCAAACAACCCAGCTGAACAATCTAGACTTAAGTGTGGTTTAATTAAGTTGCCGTGCGAGTGTTTGAGGTGTAGGAAATGGGTGAACAAGGCATGCAGGGTCGCTTGATAGAAGGTTAGAAGATTGCGTGTGTATAGCAGAAAATGAGACTGTCAGGTTCCATGTGTGTACAAATGCACCCGTGGTGCTCTCTGTATTTGTGTGCTTCAGTGCTTCTGTGTGGAAGGTGTGGGTGTATACAAATAGGTTTACTGAAAAATCAGAGTCTTGAGCCGACCAGTGTTGCAAAAGGCAGGTTAAAACTTTTTAAGTTTAAAAAAAGAAAAAATAAAGATGAGGAGAAGAGGAAGAAAGGAAGAAAAAAAGTTGTGTAGCAATAAGCATTAGAAAAACTAAAGGAACAAATGTGATTATTGCTCATATTCAGTTATAAGTTATTAAAGGAAAATTAAGTCATATTCAAAGAAAGCAGGGTGAAACAGAGAAGAAGTTGATTGATGAAAAATGCCAGGATAATCTTAGAGGAAAAAAATGGCATCGAGGTACAAAGCAACCACAACAGAAGCCCAAAACCTTAACAAAGCCCACCACCGTATGATCACACCACACCACACCACCGTATGAGTGTTGTGGTTTATCTGACAGGACGTTCCCATATTTATTACAGTCATAAACTAAACTGCCCGTGTGGTCAAATTACAGTATCTTGGCTCACACATGTGTAAAAGATCAGGTTCTTTAGTCATTTGTAGGACAGGTTTTACTGATGGTTTTTGTAAAAAGTTTGCTTTTTTACTGCCCAAGTTCTTGTCATGTTCTTTTTTCCACGACTGAATTTCGATTGCTGGCTCTTGAGTCGCGCCTTCCTATTTGATTTGTTACATGCAGGACTCATGACGTTAGATAACTTCAAATGTTATTCACGGATGTGTATTGCCTTGAAGAAAGTGAAGGATGAATGGTTTAAGGATGAGAGAAAGATCGATGGATATAGAGAGAAGAAAATCCGGAGAAACAGCCAAAGGGAAGCAGAGCGTTGAGAAACAGACTGAGAAACAGACAGACAGCTAGGACAGAGATTGAGTGAGAGTCAGGGACAGAAAAAAAAGACAGGGAGAGAATTAAAGGAACCACAACAGAAGCCAAAAGCCCACTAAGTCTCCTACTCCTTATGGTGGCGGGGTGTGGTGTTGGGGATCTGGCACAACTTCCTACAGTACAGCCCCTTTCTAAACATCTCATATATACACCCAGTCAGACACAAAGTCACGGCTAACCACATCACAATTTGGTGCATATGTGTGTGTGTGTGTGTTTGTGCATGTGGGAGTGTGTGCAACCACTCAGCTCAGCTGCTCCCAGGCTCACAGAAAGCATTGGCTGCTTGAGCGTGTCAGAACGGTCTCTTGATCTCATCTGTCTTTTTATTGCCTAATCCCTATCTGTATTTTCTTCCATTCTCCCCTCTTATATACCCCTCTTATTGCCCTTCATCTTCTCCCTTCTACCCAACAATCCCTATCAATACAACTTTAGTTTCTCTGGAAGCATTTTTCAGTTCATACCAGTAAAAGTGTTTCTTAAGTAGTGTACCGGTAATTCAGTAAGTTTGACATCTGTCTAACACACTGAGCCTTTCTAAGCATTCCTGTTTTTATGGATGAGATTCAGATCGTAGCCAGCCCTCCATATGCGTCTTTCACGCACAATCTCAATGGGTCGATAGTCCGATGAGGTTTTTGGCTATGAATGTTTCATCCTGGTTTACATAACAGTAGCTGAGCTCTTTGGTAGCACATTGTGAATGTGTGATTACAAAGTGCTGTTTGTTCTACTCAACCTCTTCTTACTCTCTGTCTGACTGCGCTTTAAATTTCCCTCTTCTTTGTTTCTTATTTCAGATAAATACTTTTCATTTGCAACTTACCTCATTACATAACATTCAGTTTGTGTTGTTAAATTTTGCAGACAGGAGTACATAAAGAAAAACAACAGTGTAACTGTAACTAAAGGTCCTCATTTGTACAGTTTTGTAACTTTGGGATACCTTTAATTTTTAAATATTTTTTTTATATGTAGCTGCTTTAACATTGATGGAATGTAGAAATAATTTTGAATAAATTATGATTTTAAACTAGAAATTATGCTTGAAATGAACAAAGCAAAGGGAAACAATGTAAAGAAAATCTATGGTCATGTTTGTATGTCTATGAGACTATACATCATCACAGACGTTCTAAATGCTAGCATGTTAACAACAATTGGATAGAGAAAAAATCCCTAATTTTATGTGCCAGTTTAAAAGAAATCAATAAAAATCTGTTCAAATCCTGATGGGGACATGACATTTGTGTACCAAATGACATGGCAGTCCATCCAATATATGTCAGGACATTTCTCTTATCAACCTCAGCAATCCTGTTGAAGCACTCCAGACTGGGCATGTTGTCGTGCACTAGCTAAAATGTGTTATTAACTGTTCCTTGATTCTTCTTCCTCCTAGCGTTTTTCCCGCTCGGTTGCAGGGTCCGCTTTTCTGCAAAGTCGTCTCCACTTGGGTCGGTCAAGGGCGTCGGTCAGATCGGCTTCGATCTTCTTCACGTCGTCCTTGATTCGGTCCATCCATCTCCGCTTTGGTCTGCCTCTAGGTCGACGTCCTTGGGGGCTGAGCCGCAGTGCTGTTCTCACCACTGAGTTCTCATCGCTCCGTACCACATGTCCGTACCACCGCAGCCTCGCTTCTTGCATCTTATCTGTGATTGGCGCGATTCCCATCCTCTTTCTAACGTCGGTGTTCATGACGTGGTCCCATCGTGTTAGGCCTAGGCACCATCGCAGCATCCGCATTTCCATCGTGTGAAGGGCTTGTTCGTGCTTTGCGGTGGCTGGCCAGCACTCGGATCCATAGAGGGCGACGGGGCGCACTACACTCTTGTAGATTTTTGACTTGAGGCGATTGGGCATTCTTCGGTCACACAGGACGCCGGTGACTTGGCGCCATTTCATCCACGCTGCGTTGATCCTGGCTCGTACATCTAGTAGGATATCGCCGTCATTGCTGATCCGAGGTATTTGAAATGAGGTACTTTCGCCAGATCTTCTCCATTGACGCTGATCGTGCCGTCGGTCTGGGGGCCAGCCTCTAAGTATTCGGTCTTGTTGGTGTTGAGCCTCAGGCCGAAGTCAGCTAGGCGAGTCTTCCATTGCTGCGTTTGGTATTGCAGTTCTATTCGCGATTCATCGGCCAGGAAGACATCGTCGGCGTAGAGAAGTGTCCAGGGATGGGGTGACTGGAGATCCGCCGTCGCAGTGTCCATGCAAAGGATGAAGAGCAGCGGGGAGAGTGCCGAGCCTTGGTGGACGCCCACATTGATGTTAAAGGGCGGCGATGTTCCCACTGGGCTTCTGACCACGCTGGTGACTTGTCGGTAGAGGAGCTTTGTCCAGTTGACGTAGGCTTCAGGAACTACATGTGATCGCAGGGAGTGCCAGATGAGGTCGTGTGGGACACGGTCAAACGCCTTTTCCAAGTCGAGGAAGGCCATGTGGATGGTCTTGGACTTCTCTCGGTGCTTCTCCAAAAGCAGGCGGGCAGCATGGATGGCGTCCGTCGTGCCACGCCCCCTGATGAAGCCACATTGGTTGGGCGTTAAGTTGACGATTTCTCGCATCCTGGCGTCGATGATCCGTTCGAAAACCTTCATGGTATGGCTTAGGAGTCGGATCGGGCGGTAGTTGGAGCATTCAGCCACATCGCCTTTCCCTTTCCAGATGGGCACCGTTATGCTGGTTGACCAGGCTGCTGGGACGGTCCCGTCTCTGATGATGCTATTGAACAGGCTGGCGAGGACTAAGGCGCCTTGGCGCCCGAGCAGCTTCCAGACTTCGGCTGGTATGTCGTCTGGTCCGGTCGCTTTACCATTCTTCATATTTTTAACGGCTGTTTCCACTTCCTTGATGGTGATTGGCGGGACAGGTCCTGGGACGGGCGGGGCACTGTGGATTGGCTGGTGAGGGAACTCCACGTTGCAGATATCGGAGAAATACTCGCTCCAGCGATTGAGGATGGCGGGCGGGTCGCGGAGGGTTTGATGGTTGGCATCCTTGATGTGTTTGACCTGGCCAATATCCTGTGTTGCTCGATGGCGGCTGCTGGCAAGGCGGTAGATTTTGTTCGCTCCTCCGGGCGTGTCCAACTCTTCATACAGTTGGTCATAGTGCGATGCCTTTGCCGCTGCTACCGCCTTCTTTGCGGCCGATCGTAGGGCCCTGTATTGCTGGTAGTCGCCATCGCTGCGGGATTGAAGCCACACTTTGAGTGCCGACTTCTTTTCCTTGATGGTTTGCTGCACGCTATCATTCCACCACCATACTTGCTTGTCGATGAAGTGCTTCCCTGGCTTCGTCGCCCCCAAGGGTGTTGCCTGCTGCGTCACGTATTTGACTGGCGATGTTCTCCCAAGCCTTGTCCACTGGCTCATTGGAGTCCACGTCGAGGTGTTCAAGGGCGTCCATAAGCTGCTGTTTGCACTCAGGGAGGCGCCACCACTTGATCTTCTCCACCGTCGTGGTTGGTGTTCTTCGTCGTCGTTGGCCAAGGTTGAGTCGGAGATCCATCACAAGTAGCCGATGTTGAGGGCCAATATTGGTTGATGGTATGACTTTTACGTTCGTGACTAGGCTGAGATGGGGTCTTCGGACTAGCCAGTAGTCGATTTGGGAGTCTCTGCCGCCGCTGGAGTACGTGATGAGGTGTGCCGGCTTCTTTTTGAAGAAGGTGTTGGTCACGGCAAGATCGTGGGCCTCTGCGTAGTCCAGTACCCGGCAACCGTCGTCGTTTCTGGTCCCAAATCCTTGGCCGCCATGGAATAGGTGATATCCGTCTCTCCCCTTGCCTACATGTCCATTTAGGTCGCCGCCTACCGCCACGTGTTCCTCAGGGCTAATCGTTTGCAGGTGGTCGTCGAGGGCGCGCCAGAATTCTGTCTTCTCCTCGTCGGGGCAGTTGGTCTGTGGTGCATAGCAGGAGATAATCCGTAACTGTTCCTTGATTAATGCACTTATATGTGGAAATAAATCTGTCTGGAGACCATCTTTGAAAGGCAGAGTACAAAAGTAAAACCTTTCCCCACAAGGCAATTTCCTTAGCAGACAGTAGACCAACACAACACAATACATAATTATAGTACATCGTACAAAACACAATACAAGGTCCAAATATCCTACACTGTTAGAAAAACAAACAAAAAGAAGAACAGATGGAACAAAGGACAACCTGTATCTATTAGTATTATCTTCGTACAACTTAAACTTTAGCCCTAATAGAAGCATCTGGAACTCGATGTAAAGGATGCTGACAATCCCAAATAGTGGTTGTAGCTTGAAGAAAGATAGCTGTAAGTCAGCTGTCAGTGGAAACTAAAACTTACCTCTACAAAGATTATAAGAGTCTAAAAAAACAAATTTTATTGTTGTTAGAAAATTTGTAATATTGTGGCACAAGCAGAACTTTCAGGCTGCGCCTTTTTGCTTCTCAGAAGGTCAGTATAAGTCTCAGCAGACGAGTGTCTGTGCTTTTGATTATTAAAGTAGGAATTAATGTCATCGCCCTTGCAGACAGACAAAAAGCTGTCTTGTGTCAGTTTTTCCAATATTTGCACATTTAATCAGCATCAGCATCTTGATCATCTTACTAATGTGCAAACCTTCAGATGCATTGCCTCAAACAGTCCGTGCTATTATTGAAATAAACGACACCAGAATCTTTTGATTCTACGAGCTCAATTTATGTACATGAAAACACAGCCTGCATTTCATTCAGTTGTCGCATGCAGTGTGCCTATAATTAGAGTGATTTACTGAGGCAACAGATAATTATATAATCATAGGCTGTGAATGTGTTGTATACTCATTTAGGGAGTGAAGCTGGAATCGATATTTCTACACATAACCGAGGTTGCTTTAGTTCAAGAGGAAGCAGTATAATAAAATATCGCCTAAAGCCTGAAAAGTTGATACTTGTTTAGTAACATCCAATAACTTCTGTGTCTCAATTTGATTCCTATCAGTTATCCTAATATGCTCTTTACTGAGTGATGGAAACGTAACTAGAATCTTTCATTTGTTGCATAAACATCACAGATAAGGCAGTGTGTCTGCTTCAATTGGAAATACAGTATATTACAATCCAATGAGGACGCCATCACCTGTGGTCCAACATCAGCTCCAAAAGCTGCTATTGCTATAAATTTTAAGCTTTGGAGCTAAAAGGAAGTATAGATGCCACCATGTATGAGTCAGGTCCTCTAACCACCCATAAATGTGAAAATAGTTAATGTGTTTCCATGCTGGTTCAAATGTCTATTTCTGCATCATTTGTGGTCCCAACCTCAGTTCCTTCTTCTCTAAACCAATAAGATGTATGAGTCAGGTTCCTTTAGCCATTTATAAGCATGGCATTGAGCAGACAGCCACCCATAAATGTCTTTGCCTGTGTCTCCAACTATTGCCAAAAGTCTTATTGCAGGGACTCTAAATGTCTTCTTAACCTGTTGATGAATATGTTTTTTCACTTTTCAAGATTTCAGGATGTGTTTCGTAGAAATAATATATGTCTTTTTTCGCAGGCAACTCTTCTTTCCTCTCTCCTTCATAAAAGTCGACATTTTACTCTATCTCCTTATTTTTCATTCTGTCAGTGTTTCTGACTTAATCTCTTTCTTAGTGTTTGGTGACTGTGTATGAATCAGGCCTTCTGGTGCATTTAGTTACATTTTCCTCCTTTTTTCTCTTGCTCACTGTCATTCTTTGTCAGGTCCTCTTGGCCATAGACTGAAATGCTGACAGACGATGCCCATGAATGATGAATGATGACTGGAGGTCTGTCTGGTGCCAGCAGAATGCATAATACAGCATCGATACAGCAATCGCAGTCCTCCTCAGCAGAAACATGGCGCAGTTTCTGTATCACATTATTGGAAGATTTGCCCCAAGCAGGACAGCAGGACCACTCAAAGTGGAAATCAACCGCAATGTTGAATGTTGTTTCGGTTGGAGTCCTAAATGAAGCAGCATTACAAAGAGTTTTCTGGTGAGTGCTGAAATGATCATGTCAGGATAAAAACAATAACCCGAATAGATTTTTTGTTAATCTTGTTATACACATATCTTTGTTCTTATCTCTGTATAGGATAAACCATATTTAATCTTAATCTACTCTAACGTGCTGTAATGTGACCAGATATTATAGCTACAGCCTTTCAGTGTGTATATATGTGATTTACATTTTATACTTTATAGGTCTTTGTTTGGATATGTTTCAAACTTTTAATGTGGATGTGAGTTCATATCTTTTTTTGCATACAGTCAGTGTGTATGTGTGTGTGTTTGCAGTGGGTGAATGGAAGCACATATACATTGACTTGAGGCATGTTTACACTTCTGCATTTATGTGCTACTGATTAGGTGTGAAAAGTGGCACCCAGAGTGTATGGGGAGTGAACTATATGTGTCTGCATGCAGACCCCTATAGTCTAGGGATGTATGGCAGTGTTGAAGCATGTTGTGGATATATTACTGTGTGTGTGTGTGTGTGTGTGTGTCTGTGTATTCCTAGTATGTAGGTCATCGGTGTATTCCTGATGAAATGTAGTCCTCTGGAGAACCCTACAGATATGAGGGCCTAAATTAGACACTATTATCTGTGTGTGTGTGTGTATGAGAGAGAGAGCTATACACATTTGCCGGACCAGAGCTTCACAGACATGTGTTTTCAATTTTGTGCATGCTTTTACATGTAAGAGCAGCATCACGAGTGTGTGTTTGTCCATCTGTGTGCGTAGGTGTTAAATTGCATGTAATTTCAAACATTATGTATTTATGTATGTGAATGAAAATGACACAGTGGTATCATCTGACAGACTCGTTGCCTATTATCACTGACCTGGGACTGTAAACCTCGGCCCTTGATTTTAACGACTGTTGGCACAGAAAGCCTGTCCATATTGTCACATTACCAAGCCAAACTGCTAATAAGCCTCAAGCACCACTCCAAGAAGAGTATGTGACCAAATGTAGGAAACACACACTCTGCTGCATAACATACACAAGAGGTGCATTTGCAGGAGTGATGAAGTTAGTTTTAAGGGTGACTGACTTTTATAACATGTAAAAAAAAGTGTTTGATGTCTTTTTGTACGTCTTTAACACTGAAATTTCAGTTTTGGAAATCCATTCAAAGCTATTACTCTTACATCTTGGTGTTTTGTATAGCTGCTGTTGGAGAAACAGGGCAATGATGATTAGGTTTCTTTAAAGTATACAGGACATACATATTTTGTGTCACTTTCTAGATACAAAATGTGTCTTTCTGAATACCCTGTGATCTTAGTGCTGTTGAAACATTACATATAATCCCCTTTCATTTCGAGATGTCTACATTTCCAGGCAGCCGACTGTCAGTAAGTCACAGGGACAATATGCAGTCAATCTGTCAAACCAATTCAGAATTTTGCCAGAGCTCAGCCCAAAAGTTATATTCAACCTGAGAGAGATGAATGGGAGTGAGAATGTCTACCTTTGAAAAGCTTCATGCTTTGACCAAATCATATGCTGTCACTCCTAAGCTTTAGAAGGCCTGCACTTTTCATCAAAGCCGTTGATGGCTACCTTTCACAGTACTGTCGAATACACCCTCAAAAGCTTCCCTCCCTCCTTTCCTTCCATCCCCTCCCAAATCTCTTTCTTCTTCCCTCCGATGTCTACTACCCCCCTGCCCCTCCACCCAATCCTTCCATTCCCCTTGTCCTTAATCCCTCCCCTCCCTCCTCTCCTCAATCAAACCCTCAAATCCCTCCAGGTTTTTTTCCCCCCTGTGTGTATGTGTGACTTCAGTACTGTCAAGATAGATGAAACAAGAAAAATTCAGATTCATCACAGTCATAACCTGCCATGATGATAATCCACTGCTATTCTTCCCTTGTGGCATTAGGCCGATGTTACTGGCCTTTTTGGGGTTTATTTGCATATTTGTTTCCCCTTTGTTTCTTTTGATGAATTATTTACTGTGGAGTAAAAATGACAGCAGAGATCAGTGATGATTGCTGTCACGGGCGGATGTGAGTTCTTTTCTCCTCTTTGTAATTGTTCTCTTCTTTGCTGATTTTCAATCAAGCTTTTTTTCTTTACTCATATTTCCTGGTGACAACAGACAATAAAGTGGGGGGGAAAACACACAGATATTTTAACATTGCCAGTGAAACCTTTCCACTGTCTAGCGGGAACGAAGCTTCCTTTGTTGTCGTAGTGATTATAGGGTAGGGAAAAGCTGCAAAAAGAGGAGAAAAGGGAGAGAGAAGGGATCAAATGGAAAAATACTGTGAACACAAATCTGCTAGGAGGACCACCTCACACACCTCCCACACACACACACACACACACACACACACACACACACACACACACACACACACACACACACACACACACACAGGGCAATTGAGTGAAAACACACACATCCTGCCCTTCATCATCCAACCATAAAAGAGACTTGATTAGAATAAGATAAACGACTAATAATAGTCGAGCAGTGCAGTTTGCGATCCTTTCAACTTTCTAACTGGAAACAGAAACGTCTTGCTGAGTTTCCAGGAGCTTAAGGTTTAGGCAGCATGTGTATTTGCAAACAAAACAATGTCTTTCGAGTTGTAATCACAGTGAGCTGTGTCCACATGCCTTGATTGTAAAGCCTCAGAAACATTGTCTTCGCAGTGTGTATCAGGATCTACCCTCATGTACACACACTTCCACGCGCGCACACACAACACACACTGCCACCCTGTCCCTGTGTTGGCCTATCCAAGAATAACAATGCATAATTCATGTTCCAAAGTCTCGTCTGCAGACAAAAGTCAGCGCTTGCATTTATTATTTATTGAAAACAGCTCACATGATGAATCCTTTAACAAACAGACTAAGCACTGTACCTATTTCTTTTTCTCATGCTGTTTGTGTTTTGGCATAGATTTAAGTAGGCTCATTAGCAGAGATGAGGATGCGAGGAGAGGAGAAGAATGGCAGGGAAGAGAGAGGTGAAGTGAGCCTGTGTGTGTGTGTGAGAGAGAGAGAGAGAGAAAGAGGAAATGAGGCGAAGGGATAAAGGGATAATTTTTTGAAAAGGTGTGAATTAATGAGTCTTGGGCGTCGCAGACTAATTAATACAAAAATGAAATGCTTTGAGCGCTAAGTTTAAGGCCTTCATTACATTTAAACAATGAAAGTTTACCCCGCTAACCGCTGGGTGTTTGACTTTACTTAACTGCACTGAAAAACCTGGATGTAACAGATTTGTGTTGCTACATAATAACCGAATCTTTTTTCCATGGCTGTTGCAGTGCTGCAGCAGTGCTACACTCCAGCAGAATAAGTCCAAGCAAACACCCGTGCACACCCGCTTTCCAATGTCATGGCTGCACTTGTTGTGTGGGCAGTTTGCCTTGAAGACGGGGAGCAATTTATTGTAGAGTGAAGGGACCCTGTGCTATCCTATGCTAATGCAGTCATCATTTATTCCAGAGTACTTGTATTTTTTTCTCTCTCTCTCTTTCTCCTTCTACTCCACCCCCTTCACCATCCATCACTCTTTCAAGCCATGAGGTATTATCTTTGCGGAACGTTTTATATTCAGTCTTCCTTTAGATGGGTGGAGGCGCGCGCACACACAGTCATTTTTGTTAAATAAAAACGCAATCAAATCTGGTCTCGCAAAGGTTGAATAATTGATGCGTTATGTTAAAAAAGGAATGAAATAATCATAGCCTGTTGGATGTTGGAAGAATATCAAACCCAGCATTGGTGCTTGGCAGACTGGGCTGAGCAGGGTAGGGGCCTTATGTATTTGGGACGGCTGCCCTGTAAAATAATAATGAACAGCAAAGAGTAAGGAGATTAGGAGATTTTTGTTCTGCACTGTACCTGACACTTTGTAAATGCCCACCCATGCTTTTGTTATACAGCGTGACCAGGATCCATCTATCCTGCACTGACAAATCAAAATTTTCTGTAAATGATTCATTTGGTGTGCCATTCCAGCAGCTCTGCAAAAATGGGTGCAGTAGTAGGTACACACGAAGTTGCTGTTGTCGTTGCCGCTATGGAAACAATACATCTTAGGCATATTATTTTTTTATTTAACCATTTGCCAAAGCGTCAAATAACAATAATGTTGTCATTTATATTAGATATTAACAAAGTCACAATACCAGACCAGACTAAATAATAAATCTGAATAGCATTCTAATAAACATACTTGATGTTGCAGTGATTCATGGTCAGCTCATCAGCATTCAGCTTTACTAGTCTACAGTATAAGCTCTTAGGGGTGATGAATGAAATAATATCTGCTTGTTTGCCACTGTAGACTAGTGGGACCTGTTTTCACAGCCATAAAAGTCAGCTATGAATATATACATAGTGTACATCTCTTTATGGATCATGCGTACACATCCACAAACACAGACTCCAAATAATATCATTGTTTCAAATGAAGATGAACTGTTTTTATAGTAAGGAACACCTTTAAGATTGTGCCCATTCGGTATGTAGCAACCGTGCAAAATGAGCATATTCATTCACAGCTCCACTGAGTCGTGTGCAGCCGAGCATTGCTCACCGATAGCGTTTTTATTAATGTTTCAGATTTCCATTAACCAGATGTGTCTGGGTCAAGAGGTGCATTTGTCCTCTCTTTTAATGTGGTGATTGCAGCTAGGGTTTTATTGATACTTAAAGATGCTGTACAGGATGCTGTGTGAGCAGCATGATAAGCTGCTTGATTGTAAGTAAGAAGGGCAGGCAAAAAAATATGTGTGTGTGTGTCTTGTTCGGGGATCACTGAGACAAAAACTTGTCATTTACTTATATATTTATTTCCTTCTTGATTCACTAAAGGATAATATGAAATACACTCAGCGTGCATTAGGCCTTTATATATTCAGCGCACCACTGCAAACCTATAGACAGCCACAAAACATGTACAAACAGTGCCATTTTATCTGTCCTTCTCAGTTTTTCTTTATTCTGCCAAACCCTTCCCTCCATCCCTTTTCTGTGCCCTCTGACTAGTCAAACAGTGTTCTACTCAGGGGGCTTATTTTATTAATTCACCATTTCCTCTGTTACAGGCCGCTTTCATTGTAGTCCACATAGCAAGAAGACCACCTCATAGGGATTTTCCTCTTCACCAGGTAACCACAAAGGGTAAAAGAAGCACATTATCCACATGTACAACACCCAACCCCTCCCACACACGCAAGCTTTTTGTGCTATATTGTGCTGACCACCGTCGCAGCAGGAAAAACACAAGCGCGCACACACATAGCATATTATCTTTATGAGGTGTTATACACCAGTGACCACCAACACAGGGTCTCAGTGTTCTCTAATCCACACTCAGACTGAAAAGACTGTTCCATGCAGTAGAGGGATTACACTGTCGGATTAATGTGAGTTTTAATTTGAGTCATTTTGAGAGCCCGTGATAATAGGAATAGGTGCAGGGAATAATACCACTGCTCCGATATGAACTGAAATGTGGTACAACTTTATATTATTTTATTACAGCTGAGTCGGCTTCAGTGAGACACACATTGTTTGCGTGCGTGTTTGTCCTTGTTTGTCTCACTGGAGATGAGCACGCAGAAGCTTTATAAGTCTGTGAAACCTGCTATTATCACTATGGCTAGCACAGATATTGGAGTGGCTCAAGGAAAAAGTTTTCATTTAGAGTCACTGATTAGCTGCTTATTGTGCCCAAAACAATTTTGAAGTTATTATGAAAAGAAGGCAAAATGCATTGTTTGGAATTTTATTTATTTATTTTATAGATTTTCCACTTTTAGAGATTTCAGACCTGCAGTGAACAAACATTACTCTGCTTTTTCCCCTCTCAGTCCTCATCCGTTTGTATCAGCATGTTACTGCTTTTCAGCCTTTTCTGACTCTAAATGAATCAAATGCTGCTGTTGTGTTATCCAACAGTGGTTGGAGAAGGCAGCATTACCAAAATTATTTTGACTTTGTGCAATGAATTTGTTATATCATTGTCTTTGAAATGGTTGTTCTAAAGATGGGGTCCACTTGTAGTCAGTTGTTGTCTTCAAAGCAACTTCAGTGCATCAAGATGGTTATAAAAAGGGCAATAAGACTAAGGTAGTTCGCTGCTATCGGTCTGCTATCAGTGAATGGAGTTAAGTTGCCATTCGCTTGCAATCTGTTTGTGAATTTGGTGAAAATGGCAAATCTGTTTCTGTCTGCATACAAAAGAAATTCACATTAAACAGAAATTTAAGTCCAGTAAGAACCTTATAGATCTGAAAGAGAAATTCAGAAACGGCTCCACAAATAGTGACATAGTTGCTCTAGGAGGGCAAAATGACAGGCGCTTGACAACCTATCTTTTCTAAAGGATTGATTCTGAATTTGGCTTCCAGCTCCCGATTGCAAAGAGATGCATCACAGATGAGAAATACTCATTTATGCAGACAGATTCTGATTGCAACATGGTGGGATTGAGTCTACATAGTTTAGGTACCTAAATCTAAACTAAAGGCAATAGGTGAACCCACTGCTACCCTCGCTGACGGCAGCAACTTCTGACAGAAGAGTACTATTTGACACCCAGGGATGAAAACACTGTCTGTTTTCTTTATATTTTATCATTCTTTGTGCATTACCAGTACGAAACAGTTCTTGTGTATAGAACCCAGTGCTTGCAGTCCTCCATTCTAGGCAAAATAAACAACAGCTGCTATCAAATATGGTAGATTAACTCCAAAACAGAGAGAGCCCAGAAACATGATATGATGTTCATTCCAAAGTCATATTCTTATTATACTATTGATACAAGTGGTGTTTATAGATCATTCATTTTTTTCTACATGAATAGAGGCAGAAAAAAGCTTTTTCTCTAGAGTGAAGATACTTTCTCTACGAGCAACAACAAAATCATGGTTTTCAGTTCAGTGGATGCGATGTTATATATTGTTGGGTTTTTATTTTCTACTTCTAGAAGGAGGAGAGCTGTTTGGAGTTGGGGTTAAAAAAAGAAGAAGAAGAAGAAGACGGGTTGTATTTTAGTTAATTCAGATTCAGGTTGGATTAATTAGATTTTGCACAGTATCTGTGTAGTGCAATATGGCTTCATCTCCCCTGTAGGAGATTACAACAATCGAATCCCAAATTCTCTGTGGTTGTTGATCCATATTGCTTTTGAAAAACTCACTGCTGAACTGTTCTCTGAAATTGCTTGCTGGAATTTTCATCAGTCTGTTGACTTAAAATTAAAAATAAAAAGTCAATAGATTTGTTAAACAACAGAAATGACTCTTACTGGGAGTGACTGGGAAAGAAATGAATTCCATCACTGCGTAGACCACATCATCTCCTTTGGCTCTGCACCACCGTCCTCTCTCGCTGTGATCAGACAGTCAGTGGTGATTTCATTTTACATAAAGTAGAGGAAACTACAGTTAAAGTGCCATATCTCAACTTTGACTTGAAGTTTATGTTAAGTTTATGAAACTTACAAAAGAAAAGGTTTAAAAGTAATTGGACATGTGACACTGTGTGGGCAGCTCTCGCTTTATTTAAACGTTTTCATACAAAATATGCTGTAATTACGTGCCATCTGCAAGTAAAGACAAGAAAAGCAAATGAAGTAAGCATAATAGAAACACTCAAGAAGCACATCTGATAAAATCAAGGCCAATTGCTTTGCTGAAATCAAACATTCTAAAAACAACGGTGTTCACAGAAGAAATGGCAGGGAACATTATATTAACAACATTGCACGCCATGTTGGTAATGTATTTTGCGTTTTAAACAACCCCCCCAAAGAAGAGCTTTGAGAACTTTTCTTGAAGGCTACTCAAAGAAATTATTGGGACACTTGCCTAAAAGTTCTAAGGTGGTTATAACAAACATTGACTTTCGAGCACATTAGAAATGCACAAATTGTGCTTGCACATTTAGATAAATCCCTCAACCTATATCCCATTTTCCAACCAAAATATGAAGAAATGAGGGGTCACTCAAGACTTTTGCATAGTACTGTATATAGGATCATAGCACTCAGAACTCATTAGAGAATGATTAACCTGGACAGCGTCTCATAATTTAACAGGATAATGATACTAAGAATATACAGCCAAAGACATTTTTCAGTGTAAAGAGGTGGAACATTGTTAGTTTGGCAAGCATTTAAGGTCCTCAATCTTGAGAATCCATCAAAATCCATCCATGCAGGCTTCAAGCCATGTTCTTGTAGCCAGACCACAGCAGGTTTGGATCTGTCAGTGTCCCATGAGAAATTACTGGCTAATAAGGTTGCTGCTACAGCATGTTTTAGCTATAACAAGGTAACAATAACAAAGGTTTATGCAGTTTTAGACCAAGTATGTTTTTGAAGTGACTTCCTGGGAATCACAATTTTTTCTTAATAAGACGGTAAGAAATATCTAATCATGTACAAACTACATATCAATCTGCACTCAGTGCATGCTAGCTTTCTGAACTGTGCAGTCTGTGCCTTTTCCCAGCTTCTGTGCTATATCCCATGATTCATCTGACTTGTAACAGTTGTGTTTTATGAAAGCCTTTTTTCAAACAGTTTCCAACTTTGATTTCCCAGGTTCAGTGTATTAAACACTCTAATATGATACATTTTAAATTTTATATACACAGCCTGTTGTCATAACTCCTAAGGAAACAAAATAAATTTGAAGTCTAATTTCAGTTTTCAGTCAATACGTCAGTTGGTTCGCAGCTGTCAAACATTCATCTACTAAGAAGAATTTGAAAACATTCGGATCCTTTACAGAGGGGTTGTTACAAGGTATCAAAATGTCTAAAAAAAAAACCCACTACCCAAGACAAAGAGATTACCCCAGCACTCCTCAGCGCGATGATTTTTTGAAGCCCCTCAGAAGAGCATTTGAGCTTTGTATAAAGGAAAAACAACACAGGAGAAGCACCGGGACATACAGTGCAAACTCCAAAACACAATACACAAAGAGATGCAGTGCAAGCTACAAGAAGAAGACCAAGAGATGCAGTGCAAGCTCCAGCAATTCGAGAAGAAAAATGAAGGGCTTCAAGTGATGTTTAATGAAGCATTCAAAAGAAATACACAACTGCAACAAGAGAAAGAAGATCAAGAACCTTCAGTGTAAGCTTCAAGAAAAAGACCAGGAGATGCAATGCAAGCTCCAGTGCATGGAGAAGAATATGAAGGGCTTCAAGTGATGTTTAAACAAGCACTCAAAAGAAATGCACAACTACTGAAGAACAAAGAACAACTGGAAGAGATGCAAAAAGAAATGCAACATGATCTCCAAGAGTTTGAGAAGAAAAGTACAGTTAAGAGTATTATACAACAAAGCAAATGACAAAAACATTGAAATTGAGGACGAGAAACAAGAACTAGAAAAAATATGCACAGAAAGCAGAGTAAAATCTAAGCAATGGTGAGCAAAAATACCCATTTGCAACAAAGTGCAGTACACAAACACTGAAATGCAAGAGGAGAAGCAACGGCAGAAAATAAATACATAAAGACATCCAGTGTACACTTCACGACCTGCAGAGGAGACATCAAGAGTTACTGGCCATATCTGACAAAGTACAACAAACAAACAACGTCATGCACAAGGAAAGGAAAGTTCAACAAGAAAAACATTAAAAGAAAACTGCAAGAGAAAAACAAAGAGCTCAAAGAAAAGCACGAAGAAAAGCAGGAAAAATTAGAAGAACTGGAGAAAAGGTGTAAGAAACTTGAGCTGCAGCATACAGAGCTTTTCAATGAGATGACAAACCTCACAGCGCAGAACAAAGATCTGCAGGAACTGTGCCTGCAAAAGAAGAAAAAGCACTTCAGGTTTTTCATGAAGAAGGACTCCGCTGCTTCTTTAGTTCAGCCAGGAAAAGAGTAGCGTGATCCTCCTCCTGCAGGGGCAAAGTAGACAATAAATGATGAAAATAAATTTAAATAAATAATGTCGTTTAGGAACACTACTGAATGTTACTTAAGAAAATCTGAATAAGGTAAACTGAGCTTTATTTAACCTGACGCTCTGTATTAAGATTTGTTGACAGGTTTGAATTGGATAACAGGATGAAGGCAAAGAATAACTCACGAAACGTTTAAGAATAATTCACCTTAATTGGATAACTGGACATACGTAAAGTCTCACTTTAACCATTTGTCTTTGTTTTATGAAGAAACGTTTACATTTATAGTGTCGACTAATCGGTAAGGGTGTGACAAATTAAGTATGAAAACAGCAAAGGGGTCAGTTGAAGCTGCACACATGTGTGTGGACTGTCACAATATGCAGATCAATTGCAACTGTGAAATTAATGCAGAATTATTCTGTAGAGCATGGATCCCTTAGAACGTACCATCACGTGCACAAGAAAACCCCATTTACACAAAAAGGAAGCGTCATTCAGAGTTGCAGCTGTTGAGTAGAAATGCATGTACTGAGTGTAGATTGCTATGTAGTTCATTAGATATTTCTTATATTAGCTTGTTAGCTCGTATTTTATGAAAGTCCATTCCATTTTTTCAAAGAGTTTCCAACTGTGATTTCCCAGGTTCAACGTATTAAACACCCCATTAACTTTGAAAGAGCCTTCATTTTTATTTGAAATTGACTGGTCTGCCAAACAAACAAATAAGTAACTGTCCAAATGCTTGGATCTGGATGCCAATAAATTCTGCAAATGCTAACCAAGTGAACAAAAGAGTTGCACACACTTACTTTAAGACATATATGATTTTTTAATGTAATTGCATAAATCTCCCTCTGCAAGAAATGCAATGAGAAGTTCAGTGCAGCTGCTGTTCGCTTCTTCTGAAGCTGTTCTAAAGAACTTTGGTGATCTTTTTCCCATTTTCTTGGTTTCCCACTGACTTGGTACTGTATCATATCTGTAGCCTTAGCGATGGGTGTCAACCTCACAGGGAACAGAGATTATTCCAACACTGACAGTTACTCACAGCTATCTGGGCATGTCTAAAGAAGCTATATGCATCATTTAAGGTAGAAATTATTATTAATGTCCTTTGATGATAAGAATATGGTTAATAATTATTAATACATATCCTTATTCATTTGTAGTGCAGACTCAAAGTTCCCTAGCTTTTGCTGGCTAGCAGTAATGCACAATTCATAAACTTGTTTTATTTGTTTTTGTTTCTTTAAATATAAAGGCTAAACTCACAGCATTTCTTCCTCTCTGAATACACCTTCTGGGAAAAGAACAACTACAGAATTGGAAGAGTCTATAATGTAAATAGAAAGAACCACGGACCAGATTTTAAACTGAAATCGCCTTTCACGCTGACGTACACTTGAACAGAACACGCAGCAGCTGGTAAAATTGCAATGTTTTGCGCGCTAATTTGGTATGTGCTTCAAAATCAGCAAATTGGGACAACCTTGCTGAAATGGAGATGCTTTTGACAAGTGAAATGGCCTGCCTCATATATTATGCTAAAAAAATACACATTTGAAAGGAACGTCTGACGCTGTAAGCAGGAAATTGGGGGTAAATTGGCACATTCTCTCAGCTTAAGTTAATTGTGCTCGTGCTATTGTCAGGGCATTTGCAGGGTGACAGACAGATGGGCGAGGGCTGACACATGTATTTGGAAGAGTTTAAAATTCAAATGCTCCTCATGTGTGAATGCAGACACCTGCGGTAATCAGCTGGCTGGTGTGTATGTGGTGTGAGTGACGTGCAACCTTGTATTTACCCATAAGCCTCTCTGTCCCTGCCCGTCTTGCTGTCAGGGTTCCTCCTTGTTTTCTGGTGTCAGGTATGCTGTCACGTTTTCCTGAGTGATTAAAAACCCTGGAAGGAAAAAAAAAACACTGTGTACTGTGGTTATATTTTCTAAAAGGAGTTTTAAAGTAAGGAGGCAAGGTATTTATTTCTGTTTGAGCTCCTGGGCATGGTTGATCTCTGTGCTATTAAAAATTCATTCACTGATAATACCCCCACTCCCCACCCCCAACGCGTTCCTCTCCATCTCCCTTCCCCTGTCTCCCTCTGTAGAACGCTCATTTTCTCAATGGTATCTCTGTTTCTTTGTGTCAGTTCACTTCACTTTATTGGCATGGGGTGTGATTCACTGTCTCTATCTCTCTTTGTTCGCGTTGTCTCTCCTTTCATTCTGCGTCTCCTTCCCTCTCTTTCCTCGCTCTTCAAAAATCTGCCATGGAAGCGAGACAGAAGAGCGCCTGCTGTTTCTCTGACACACTCTTCCTCTCTTAAATCAAAACCAACTGAGGCGAAATCAGGTTATTACCTTAGCAGTGTTTCTTCTCTCTCCCTCGCACCCATTCTTCCATTTTTGCCCAAGGTCTATGAAATTTTACACTTTGAAAAGAAAGGGCAGCCGCTCAGTCAGACGAATGGGTGCGAGCTGAATTTGAAAGGAGATAGCTGCATAAATAAAACAGAAAAAATAAATAGCCTACTGAAGTGTGAGATGGATGTCTGACAGGGCCTGACGATGTATGCGTGCGCATGTGTGTGTGTTTGTGTGCATACTCTTGCCCCTCGGTCTGCCTTCAAACGCTACACCTCAGACCCCTCACACGCACGTACCCGTTACAGGGGGTGGTGTTATCAAGTTTGTTGTGGTCAAATATTTGTGATTTCTTTACTGCCTTTCATCCTTGGAGGCAAATAAGGATAGGCATTTATCAGTATGTGATCTCAGAGAGTTGGAAGAGCTCCATAAGTTCTCCGAAAGGAACAAGTTTTGAATGTATGCTACACACAGACGAAAGATGGGGAATAAGGGAAAACACAAAGTAAAGACCTAACTTTCAGCAGAGGTGAGCAGACTGAATGGAAAGCTGAAAACAAAGGGAAAAAGTCCATTTAAAATGCATGCATTCAAGTGATACAGATGGAAAGGGATGAAAGAAGTTATAACAAATTGAACAGAGTAAAGAGTTGAAGGAGAGGAGCCCAAAAAAGCAAGGGCGGTCAGTAAACAGCACGGCAGAGAGTCAAGCAGACATAAACAACTGCAGCTAAAGATGGATGATAAAGACGGAGGAACGGCTGTATCGGTGATGAACGATCAGCAATGTGGACGGGCAAATGAATGATTTGAGGAGAAGAAAGGGGAGGGAAAGGTTGTAAACAAGTCAGAATAACCTCATAAGAATGGCATATCCACCAGAGCTAGGATGGATTGTTGTATGTTATACAAAAAATAAAGGAAAGTTGTCACAATGAAGTAACCTTTGCATGACCTTGGATTGAAAGGGAAAGTAGGAAAGTGACAAAGTTAAAATCTAGCACAGAGCACGGAGATCAAGGACGCAGATAGTTGAGAGAGGGAATGAGCACGGAATAATGAAAAACATGTAAAATAAATACCTAACCTTCTGTTTGCTTTTCAAAAGTACAAATAGAATAAGATGTCGGCGCTTTGTAGATGACACAAACGTGTTTTCAATGAGGCTGCTGTATGGAGAGACCAGGTTGATTAGGAGCTGTGTCATCTTTTGCCAAGACTCGCTTTCTTTGAATAAATACAAGAATCTTTGGAAGACTCAAGAGTGTGTCTCTTTGTGCACTTGTGCATGTCTGCCTGTTTGCCTCTTTGTACAAGGCCCAGATGATCGGGTCAGACTCACACTTCTGTGCGTCCATGACCTGCCAACAACACCTCCACATTAACGCAGGAGAAGCAGTTGATACCACGGACCTAATGAGCACACTTGAGCATGTGAAAATAAAGCAGGGCGGCTCAACTGTAAGACTTTTTTTTGTTTCTTTTTCTTCCTCCTGACAGGCTTACCTTTGTAACACAAATTTTTCTTTGTAAAATTTGGCTATGATGAATTGAGCTGAATGTGAAGCCAGCCATATATGCAGCAGGGAAGTTCTTTTCAAGTCCAATTTACCTGATATGTCTTTGAACTGGAGGAAATGGGAACATCTGTTTAAAAGCCCCAAAAATATATGGGAGTAAAAGCTCCAAAAGGCCCCTGCTGACCCTTGGTTCAGTCAAACAGTAGTGCTGCTTTTTAATGTGCAGACTGCTAAACCACTTTGTGCTGCTTGCATTTCTGTCATAGAACTAAACCTGATAACGAACTGTTGTATATTTATAGCTCCCAGATAGTGTCTCGTCACACCTTCTTGTCTATACCATATTACGTGACTGTATTCATGTCAGCTGCACTTTAATTAAATGCAGACATCTTTTCATTCCCTACATTTGTTATCACTTTGAAACAAATCCATCACACCTTTTTTGCACACATGATTTGAAGCCTGAACAAATCTTAGCAGGGCTTAATAAATGAAATCAATTCATGATTTTTACTTTTTTTTTTTTTTTTTAAACAACCTGAATTCCTCAGTGGTGAGAACTAAACAAGGCTCCTACATTCATCCCAGCAGCCCACCCTCTCTCACCTGTGCAAATTACTGTGTGTAAACAGATTGGATCGCACTAGCTTCATGTGGTTAGCCACTTCCCTAGCTGGGACAGGCTCCACTCAGGAGAAATAAACCATTTCCTGTTCACCGAGGGAACGATATGCTCAACTGTAACATACTGTAATTCTTTCCAGACGCTGGGTAGATTTGATCTTGTTGGAAAAAGTGCAGTACTAACAGGAGACATGTTCAGTAATGCAGAATACTTTAAACACATTCATAGGTTTCATTTCTTTAATGGGTGCATGCTAAAATATTGAAATAAAAACATGGAGTTAAACCCAGTGTACTACCTGCAGTCATTTTAAATTACTCCATATAGGACAAGATGTCTTGTAATCCTTAATGTGGGTTCCTTAAGGGTCAGCTTGAATTAACAGTCATCTGGGCCCTTTATTTCCTTTGGGCGTGTAACTGTTTTAAACTCCCAAAGTAAACTCCACGCCTTGCAAATGTGTAGCTGTTCTGTTTCTTACTCAGTGAAAAAGCTTATGTAAGCTTAAAAAAATATCATTTTATTGTAACATTATTCATTATTATTTATTGTTTGTGTCATCTCTCTGAGATACTTACTTTATATGTAATCAGTCATCCAAACAGTTCATTATGAATTGGACACAAGAAACAGATTTGGCTGCAGATGCAGTGCAGAACCATCCTTGTCTGAACCCGTGGAAGATCCTCCAGCGCCGGATATATCTCAATGCATCTTCTAGTCTTCTGCTTAGTTATCACACTGATAATCCTAAAACTGTGAAAACAGACACTATCCTTAATTGGTTTGTATCATATCTCTGAAAAACGCATAGTTTACCGTCACTTTGGAATGTAATTTGATGTCTTTTTTTAATGAATGCTATTGCAATATTGGGCTAGACCCTCAATGCTACTGATGACATCTAATCTTCGTGACAGCTTATTTTGCAGGCTGACTTCTCTTGATCTCCCACACTGATATGCAGAGTGTAAATGTTTGAATGTTTTATCGCACAAGTGAAAACGGGAAAGACAGAGGTTTAAAAATATGGGCTCAGTTGCAGTAGGCATTGGATTAATTATACAACGATTCAATAATTGCAGTATATTTAAATATTAAAAAACATTATGAACATTTAAAGTGAATGAGTTAGGAAGATCATTAATGGATAATGAGTTTAGGAATATACGATGTGTTATGTGTTAGTGCTTTGATAGGATCATCAATCCTATACACTTTTTATTTGGTTAACGGGAGCTTCACAAGGTCGCCTCATACCCTGCTCTAATTTTTAAGTCCGACCTTGTGTTGGCGTGTGTGTATGTGTGTGAGTGCGTGTGCATGTATATGTAATAAAGAAGAATTTCACTTAGTGTGGAGACATATCCTGGCAAATCCACAGCTCAAAACACACAAGCAGTAAGTTTCCTTGACCTCAAATGTTGTTAAAATATTCACGAGTACAAAATATTGTTTCTTCCTCTTGATTTTACCTGATTTTCAACCTTCTTTTCTTCCTTTAATCTTTTTCTCTTGTTAGCCCACAGACTGTGTTCTGTAGTACCACAGGAGTTCTGTCGTCTGCAGAACAATTATGTCAATTATCTCGCATTTAAATGGTTTCCAGAGAGGAGTTCCTTGGCTAATAACAGTCAAATGAAGTGACAACTAACCAATTAATCTCACTCTAATTGCTCAGTAGGTACAGTCAATCAATCATAATGCCCCTCTCTCTGTACTTTCTTCCTTGCTTTCAGCGCACATTTTACACTCGGTAGCTTGGCTCACTACATGTCAATCAAATATTAATTCATCCTTTCGCTCCTGTGGGGATGGAAGTGCATTCCAGTGTGTTGACTTCATGGCTATGCTGCTAGTCAGCACATTTGACTTCTATCGTGACAATGTTTGCTTGAAAATGCTTTATGGGCAAATTAAAAGAGTAAAGCAACAGTAGAGATAGGGAGGCCATTCATTTCATAATTGCATGTTTGCAGCTTTGATCATGTTACATAGACAAACATTAGCTCACTGTTAGTCTATATTTAATAGTCTAAATTGCCAAATCACTGCTCCATATGCTAGAGACCAAGAGCCTTTGAACTGACAGTTTCACAGACTCGAATGTTATGATATATCTTGTGAGATTTACACTATGTGCAGCTTTGCTTTCTGCACCCTTGCACACATGTATCCAGAGCCACAAGCTTGAGTGAAGCACAGAGCTGAGCAGCTAAAATCTGCCTGAGTGCTTTACTGAAATAATTTATTCCGGTGTCATTCCAGAAAAAAAAAGGTCACATTTGCAATTTGCAGCAGTGGTGATGGAAATCTGAAAAACAAACTATTACTGTTTAGTACGTTTAAAAAAGTTGAAAAATGACACTTTAATGTGAGCTTTGTGAGGTTTTTGGGAGAGCTTATTTATGTGGTCAGCATTATGAGGAGGTAGGGTTAGTGAGTGACTCATTAAAAAAAAGGAAACAGCAAAGAATGTGAGCCTGTGTTTTGTCCTAAAGTGGGAGAATCCGCTCACCACTCCAAAAATTTGGAGTTCGTAACATAATGCTGGGTTTCCCTACAAGTAATGCTAGTCAAAAATGTCCATACAAAATCTATTGGTTTCTCTGAATCGTATTTTTTTGGCATAACAAGATATTTTCACTGAGCACGTATTGACAATAATATCCAAGTTTTATTCCAGTCTTATTTATCCTGGCACATTTAATCTCAAGAGCTGCTCATTAAACGTCTGTCTTTAACAAATTCCCATCAGCGAGATGTTAGTCACCTGCACGCTATTAAAACATCACAACATTGAGATAGTCATTCTTAATTCTCTCATATTAACACTTTACATCAGGTGCATCAGGGTCTGTGAGTGTGTGTCATTCACTACAAGTGCTTGAGTAAAAGTGCTAACAAAAAACTTGCTATTTTAACAAACGGGGATGCCAGTTTATTTCATTTATTCTCCACAAAACTGCACTTTTATTATAAATCGTGTTTTGGACACTTTGGATTTTTGAAGTTGTGCCTTGAAGCTACTGCTCACTTATTTTAAATTTCTCAGTCTCCAAATGTTATTGCAATAAATGTGTTTATTGAGTCAAAACTTGTTGGATATTTTGTTCAGAGTGATCCCACACAAATGCCATAGTGCTGTCTTCTATGGTTAATGTAGTAAACCCATAATGTCAGCGCTTATTATACTAGCTATTGATCTTTCAAATTTGCGTCCTTTTGCCCCTTTTGATGTGTATATTCATAGAAATTAAGCATAAATATCATCACAAAGACTCAACTCAAAACAGAAATTTTGATTAGTAAATGTAAACCCCAGAGGAGCACTCAACAGTCAAGCAGATATCACTGCCAGCAAAGTCCTTGAAACTGCTGTGAACCTCAAATGTTTGCCGTTCACATCAGTGCAACAACACAGTTGATGTGGAATAGGCAGGCCTCCTGCCATATTTGCAGTTTCAGGATTTAGCCTGAAATAACAAAACAGTTCTTAATAGTTCTTAGTTAAGCTCTGCAGGGCCTACATGCAGTATAAAACTGACCGCAGTACTCTGGCATTACATGTAATTAGTTGCTGCCCAGCACTGCCCGCCATGTATTCTGTCAACAACAAATGTATATCTGCAGGTTGTATTAACTGCAGCTATACATGAATTGGCTCAAAAGTCTGAAATTGATTGGGGGGGAAGAAAAATCTGCCGTGTGGGCACGTATGCTTCGTCCCACACTGTCACGGCTCGTGGTGTCAAATGTTGTCTGAAAATATTGTTTTCCCTCAGTGATGTTTAATTGTTCCTCAACCAATTCCCCTTTCCATTCTCATTCCCACCACTAATTAGGAATGGAATTTAACTAGCAATGACTTTAGCGGGGAATCAGAACACACCCAGCCATTATAAAAAACCTAGGGACCCATAATGTGGTGTGGACTTGGCCACTGAAACCATGGGGTGGAGAGACATGAGGAGAGAGCTGCTGCTTCTCTCTGCTGCTCTTTGCATTTTTGGTTCTGGTCTTTGTTGCCATTGGCCTGTCATGAGAAGTTTCTCTCTTCCCATTTTGAAATTGTTTTCTGTTTGTGTTCCTCTGCTCTTCTGGCTTTTTTTTGTTTTCCTCTCAACATCTCTCCGTTTCTCTCTTGACCTTTAGTGTCACCTCATTCTTTTTCCTCCACCCTCGCTCACACACACACACACACACACACACACACACACACACACACACACACGCGCGCGCGCGCTCTTCCTCCTTCCCACTCTCTCCTGCCACAGTAAGACCTAATATGAACTTTTGCTAGGAGCTGAGATCTATTTTATTGCCAGTGTTACTGTGAATGCCTTCATAAATTTAATGCTGTAATGCCTTTGAACAGCCTTCAAGTCCTCAGATTCATAAACACACACGCGCACGCACACACACACAGATACACGCACAGTTGCTCCCATTTTTTCCCACTTTTCTTTATGAACTTCCCAACACATGCACAATCGCACACGCACAGATGTGATGTGTGAATGAGGTCTTTGAGGTTGTTTTTGCTCACATCAGACACAGCAGCCCCAGTGTTTGTTTGCAATTTCCACTGGCTCCGGTCCACTCCACCAAACCCATGGGAATTTGTGGATCAGCATCTTCTCAAAAAGCTCCTGGGCGTCACAGTGTACGAGTGAGCACAGAGCGAGTGCAATGGGTGCAGTGATGCTGTTAGTTTTATGTGGTATTTCAGATGTACTCTATGTGCCATAGTTTATGGTAGAATTTAATAGGCAGTGCTGTAGTTTAAGACTGACAGTGTCATTAAATTACTAAATCACTGCAAAAAAAAAAAAGTAAATATATACAGTTTGTCCTTTTCAGTTTCTTTTAGTAAATATTTCATTCTGAGTCCTGCAGAAAGTTAAGAGGCTCTTGAAATTAAATTTGATGTATGTTTCTCTTCATACTTTTGCTATTGGGTTTTACACACTGTATTATTATTCTCACACAATAACACTCAGAATACAGCCTACAAGGCTGTTTTTAACCAGAATATTTAAGGACTGTATAAGCTACAGTGTTTAGCTGCTGTTTAGCTGCTGTAATTTAAGCTAAATATATATACTGTGTAAAAAATGTCAAGACTGGAAGCTAACTACAGTGTTTTATGTAAATGCGGAGCAGATGTTCTTATTGAAGTGATGTCAGTGTGTAAATAATGTTAAACATACACGGCAGCACAGTAACAGTGAATCATTAGCACCTGCAGTAGGAACATACAGCAAATTTAAAAAATACATAAATAAAATTGAATTGAACTGAACCTGCTGTAGGTTGAAATTAATAATGCACAGTTCAGTAGAGGCACAGTGAGTTTGTTTCATGGGTTGTTTGGCTTGTGATATAGATCATAGGCACTCACATGCATTAGGAGACATGTAAAGAAATCTTCAGAAAGATGAATAAAGGTTTGGCGTTTAGACTTCAAACTCACAGAGAACAGTCTCAGAGATGACGTAAAATCATCTCGTGTAGCACGCCGCATTGTCATTCATAGCCTGGAAGCAGACATCTGAAGCTTTGCGTGTAACTGGAGAGTAACATGTGTAGGTAAACAGTGTTACTGTTTGTTTCAGGTGTGTCAGAGTGAGGCTCAGTGGGAAAGATTGCTGTGTCTAGACAGGAGTGTGAGGGTAAGTGTAACATTTTCTCTTTGTTGTAACTTACGGCAAAGACGTGTCTACGTCTCTCAGTTTTCACCCCCTGTTCTCTTTTCTGCAACCCTGATTATTTTTTCTGTTGCCTCCCTCTCTCTCTCTCTCTGTTTCTGTGCTCCTACAGCTGATTGCATAAATAATTTACGGCATGTAAATCCTTAGCAGCTGTTTGCTCCTCTTTGCCCCGTTTGTTCCTGTTTTCTTTCTTCCAGGTTAACATGGGACTTTTCTCAACCTTGTCACCTCTCCTCCCCTCTCTCTCCCTTTCTGCCTCTGTGCCTGGGGTTAACCTATCTTTCTTTCTCTCTAATTACACTGTTCTCAGTTCCAGCCCTTGTGTCTTCCCATGGGTTTCCATGTCTTTATGTAAGGAGTGGCTTTTTCTTGTATTGATGGGAATTTTGACTTGTAAGTCCATAGCTGTTGTTGTGTATTTGCATGTGGATGTGTGTGTCTTCCACTGTGCGCTTCTGCATGTAGATTGCTGCTCCACAAGACAGCCACCGTGTGGCTTCAGACCCTTACAATCAAGACGCTTATATGGGCTTATTGTGATTACAGTTCTTAGCTGTGCCTATGTACAATTTCGTCTGTCACTCCAGGCTTCAAATCCTCTAAGAAGGATCTCCAATTCAAATTGCGCTGTCAAATTACGTTTTCTTCTTTTCTGCCGTAGTCCCCTCAATCCATTCCCTAGGTTGGACATGAAGCAATTTTATGTTAAAAAAGAAATAATAATAATACTAAAAAAAAAGAGTCGCTCTGCACAAGAGAATCTATCAGAAAATTGTATGAGGCCAAATTCAAGGGGGGAAAAAAGATGAACAACAAAAGGAAAACTTTACCTTTGGCTCTGTTAAGTCATTTCTTTTCCCCTATTCAATTTCCATTGTTTAAGACTGGGGCTGATCTTTCCAATATTGCTGCTAATCTAACTTCAAAGGGATGCCGGTATGTTAAAACACTTTTTAATTGTGATAAGGAATACGCTTTCATGCTTAAACCCCTTCTCCTCTGTTCGTCTGGACAGAACCCACAAATGCAGAGGCTGTTTTTTCACTCGGCAATTAAAATTAGAATTGGTCACATTTTTCACTGTCAGCCATTTCCTTTGCACACAAAGACATGCGGGCCACACAAGCGTGCGCGTACAGACATATGCAAACCCAGATACTACCATACAATACACATGGTGTTTTTGCTCAGTTGAACCATATCTAAAATAGCTTGCATGAAGACCATTAAAGAAGAAGAAAAAAAATCCTCCTCAAAACTAAAACAACCCTTAAGACCGTGTGGGTCTGGTAGGGCTGATGATTCACCACAAGCTTCCCTGTTACTTCTATGAGACATGCGATGCAGGCTGCGCCTTGTTGTCCAGAGATAACAGATTAACGTGATTGCTGAGTGAATCATTTGCACTCTAGTGCTTTTGACATGGAAGATTCTTGAGGCTTTGATACTTGCACAATATTTTGAAGGAGTGGAGCAGTAAGATGTAATTCTGTTGTGACAAAATCAATTTGGATAAAAGCACAATGTAAAAAGCAAGAGTGGCATGAAAATGAAGTATTGGTTACAGCTGATAGGGAAATTGTCTATTTTGCCTCAGAGCTTTGAATATGAGTGCATCTAAAAAAAATTTCATAAGAAGAGTGAAAATTTGAGGAATGGGGAAAAACAAATATACTGTGCTTGCTGCCCAACCCAGTCACGTGATGGGTTTTTGTGTTTCCCATTCAGGATGCATTTAAATGTACGTCTGTAAATCAAAGCTTTTTTAAATATACATGAAGTGGCTCAGTATTCTCCGAGAATAGTTGTAATCTGGAGAGATGTGTCCTTGTGTCTTTGCTTATGGCCCATGTTGAACAGGGACATTTGTCATACTTAAAAATTTAATTTCCTCTGTTGCAGCTCCTCCACACTTATTTATCTAGTCTTATATGATATGTGAAAAAGTGTAAGAGGTGGGTCACTGAATCCTTCTTTTCAAGGTTCATCAAAAACTAGTGACAAAGAGCTGTTTTTTCCCACTAGAACTCCATGAACAACAGAATCTGTCAGTAATAAAAAATACCAGCAATTTATCTGACCCTTGCTGAGCAAGCAAGACACAAACTTGCAGAAATACGATGTATTACTGCTCCCCCTACAGTCAACTCACAGTTAGACAGATAGCCACTTATATTTGAGTGGTGATGATGTGTCTGTTCGTCACACGAAAGCAGACACACACAGACACACAAAAAAGTCGGCGCAGTCCTGTGACCACACACCAAACTTCAGCTTGTACCATCTCCTGTAGGCTGCAAGAATGCTGGAGTGACAAAGGCAGCACTTTGGACAGCTGGCACAGGTTCAGGTGTGGGCCAATAACTTGCCTGTAGTGGAAAAGTCCTTTTGTGACTTTGCAGTCGAGACAGGCAGCTCTGTTCTTCCCTGCAGCAGCACTCACATTTCACACTCAGTTTGAGCATTTGCAGTATGTCAAAAATCCTGACTGAGTGTTTCGCTGACATGACTTAGACAAGGATTTGTTTCTGCATTTGAGGAACAAATTACTAGTGACGGCACAGAAGTAGAACCTTCTTGAATCCATGTCCACTCTGTCTAGATTCTTGTTTTTCAGTCTGAACCAGTTATGTGCATGTGCGGTTGTGTATGTGCTTAAATGTGTTCATGTCTGTGCTTGTTTTCCCGTGAGATTTATTTGCATGTGTGACTGCGCGTGTGACCCTGTGTGGCTGCGTGACCCGATTGTGAGTCTACAGTACTCGACAGAGTGAGTGAGGTCTGTGAATCTGTTTTGCTTTTTTTGGGGTTGTTGTGCAGCATGGCCTCATTACCCAGGTGTTTACCCCTAACCACAGGAAGCTCTTGTCAGTGACGACTGTCTGCCGGCAAACATTGCCTGAGGGAAAGAAAGACAGGGAGGAAGGAACCTAGCAAAAGAGAGACAGTTGAGGGGAGGCATGAGAATCAGAGATGTCTGTCTGTCTGCTTGTCTGTCTGACTATCTATATATCTGTATATACTGTATATGCTCTATATATATTTCTTTAAATGTGTGTGTGGTTGTGCCAGTCAAACCTTCACTGGCAGGTCACTGGGTTCTTCTGTTTCTCCACCAGTGAAGGGAGGGAGGATAAGAGACGGGGAGGGAGAGAGGAGAGGAGGCATACAAGCTGCTGACAGGGATTTATGAGCTGATAGTGTCAGACTGCAAGCACAACAACAGTCTCCCTGTCTCTGCCTGTCTGCTCATGGAGGGAGAGAGTGACAGAAAGAATGGAGGGGGTGTTGGAGGAAGAAGTGAGCCAGCAAAATGAGTTGAAAATGAAAGAGCAGAACAAGAGAGGAAGTGAGCCAGGGAATAAGGCAGGATCAGGATTGGGATGTTATTTGATTTGATTCTTTCTTTGTCGTTTACTCTTTTCCTTTTATCACAATGTGGGGTTTTTTCTTCACAACCCTTCATTTACTCGCCTTTCAACATCACCTTTGTATGACTTGAATTGACTGTTGCGTTGGCTGATTTTAATTGTTTAGACCAATGATGTGAGTAAGAAACAGAGCGTTTAAGGCTGCTGTTGGTCTTGCATGGCCAAGAAGATGATGATGATGATGATGATGACAGTACAAACACTGTACAGAGATGACCAGACATTCATATGCTGGATGGTAACATTTCTTCCATTGTGTTGTTGTGACACATCAGTAGCTCAGATAAAGACGGTGATTATGCGTTTGATAAGCTGAGGCTACTGCAATGAAGTGTGAACAGTTGTTCCATTTTAAGAACTGTGCAGGAATACATGCTAGCACAACTGTTCTTTGTAGTTGTGTGTCTGTGTGTGTATGTGCGTAGAAGAGACAGAGTGGCTGTTTAGATATGTCATGGTGAATCACAGCTAAAGTGTTCACTGCTAGATGACACACAGTAATATATAGTAGTTGGACTGTCTGACTGTCTGGCGTATGAGAGATCCATTCTGGAGTTAATTTTGTCTAATTAATGTTGTAGGATAAATCCATAATAGCTGTCTTTAGTTTGTTTCACAATATATTCCCATGTGGCTACAGTTAAGAAGATAGCACTTAATTCCCCTATTATCAGTATAAAATCTTATCTTATACTACACTTGCATAGTGAATCTTATGGGAGTCAGTACTGTAACTATATATCTAAGCTACTCATCCTTTGCGTTTAGGTATACTTATGGTATATTTCAACTTTTTACATGTGGTACAGACATGCTGAGTGCTGTTGTCTGTTAATCGCATATTCTTAGGCCTAAAAATATGTTGTACTTATAGACAACCCATAAACTTAATTTCCAAAATTGATTTCCAGTTTTGGAAGTTGTATAATTGTGCCTGGAATACCATGCCCTGTTGAATGTTATGACTATGATAATAACAGTGATCCAGATGTGAAGTCTGCCAGACTGGCATGTTGGGGGGAAAAGCAGCCTGACTGTGCACAGCATACATGCCCCCTGGGAATAATACAGACATCTAGTGATTTATATGTCAGTTCTTTTTTTTCTTTTTTTTAATGACATAGTATTAAAGAGTAGTGATTCATGAGGCTCTTTTCATTTCACATCGAAACTCTGACTTGTTTCAGGCTATAGCTTACACTTTCCAGTATGCTTAGTAATGATCCTACAATAACTTTCCCAGAATTTCAAATGCCAGCGTCTTTCTTTTTGAATTCTTGTCTGTAGATAATAGTCACAGCCCCTGTGCGCCAAATATTGATTCAGTGACGACAACGCCAGTTGGGCATAGATACCCTACGGTGCAGATCCTTCATAAGAAAAGCTGGCCCTGTGGTTGGTGCTTTTTTCCAACCAGTAACAGTACAGCGTGGTAAGGAGAGTGACAGTTTGGGATTTTTTTTTATTTTTGGACAGCTAGTGGTAAAAGATAAGGGCAGAAAGCAAGGCAACCTATGAAATTTAGAAAGAGCATGTTGCACTGTTGGGGCCCAAATCTGAGCTGCACTGAATGTTATCACAAAGGTAGTTTGGATCCTTTAACCTCCTAGGACCTGGCGTCCACATATGTGGACATCACATTTTGGGTTATTTAGACCAAAATACTCAATTTTGCTCTACAAGGGCCTGATATCCACTTACGAGGACATTATACTGCTACTGTTCTATCAAATTTTTAAACGAATATCCTCATATGTGGCTCTTATTTTTCTTAAAAACAAAAATAAGGTAAAAAAAAAAAAGATCTGGTAATTCTTTGTATTTACGTTAATCGGGCCCCAATATGCCCAACTATCAAAGAGAAATTAAAAATGCATGCCGTGGAAGAGTTTGGGTCTTAGGAGGTTAAAAATTAACTTGATATTCCACCAGTTTCAAACAAATATCTCATCATAGTAGTATGTACTATAAACGTATGTGCTATGTGCAATACCTGTTACTCAAGGTAACCAAAATATTTCAACGAAAGATAGCAACTGTTGTTTTTACCCATCATATTTCTGCTTTGTTAAAACCCAGCCACATGGGGGCCACAAACATAACTCCTCTTGTCTGAAGAGTCGCAAACATGCAGATCATCGGTAAGAATTGTGATGTGTAGTGAGATTAGGTAACAGGTGAAAGAGAGCTGGGAGAGGTGGAGGTTTTCACCAGTGAGAAGAGGAAGAACAGGAGTACAAGCGCAACATTTCATGTGTCACAGTGAGAGGGAGACAGGTGGAAAGGTGAAGATGCAAGGAGAGAAAGAGATAGTGAAGGTAAGGTTGTTTATACACTAGGGGTTCACCATTCCAGAGAACAAGCAGTGCACAAGAGAGGTGAATAAGAGAGTGGAGGCAGGGTGGGGTGGGTGGAGACGAGTGTTTGCTGTGATTTGTGACAGAAAGACAGCAGCCAGAGTGAAAGGGAAGGTTTACAAGATATTAGTGAGACTTGCTATGATGTATGATTTGGAGACCGTGTCACTGAGAAAACAGGAGGCGGCAGCAGAATTGTATTCCTAAGATTTTCAGTGGTGAGAAAGTGGCAACCACTAAAGGGAGAGAAGAAGAAGATATTCGCCTTCTTTTACCCTTTTGAATTAATTGAAACTTTTATCCATAAAGACTAAATGCACTAAAATTAAAAATTCTTATATCTGTTTCTTATGTATGTGTTTGCACAGTGCAGATCTACACAGAAGCTTACAGGAAACTGAAGAAGACGGGTGAGGTTAAAGAGGACAGCACGATGGAAAAAACAAGAATGAAAGCAGCCAGTGATAAATATTAACTTTTGTGAAACATTTTGAGCATTTGCATCACTAAAAGTCCTCATATATAGCTGTTTGTCATCGCCTTAAACTGCTAGAATTTGATTTTAAAAATACGGGTATCATGTAGCGGTTCGAGTTAGAAGCTGGGAATATGCAATCACATCTGTAAGAGTTACATTTCGCAGCTCATTGTATCTCTGACTGCAAAATAAAGTTTGATAACAATCTGTTTTTGTGTTATTAATATGTTGTATGGAAATAAAGAAAAAAAACCAATGAAAGCACTTTTTAAATGCTTTTTTGTAAATCTGTTTTTTAAAAAAAACAATATGTCTGCACAAGGGCCTGTAATTAAAAGGGAAAAGGGCCTCAGTGTGGCATTTCCTGTATGCTATAGGAACATCACTGTGGATTTTATGTGAAACATTCAGAAGTGGTGGATGTCACAACAATCATAGCCACTAACCTGTGCTAGTCTGGTAAAACATGCTAAAAGCCCGTTGATGTCGAGTCCCTTACTGGGATGAAAGTCACTATTGTTTCTGTCTCTGTGCGCACGCCTGTGTTTTTGTGCGTGTGTGCACATGTGTGTTTGTCTGCCCTTACACTGATCTGAAGAGAAAGTAGTTTCAAAGGGAGCGACTCACATGTAATAACATGCACTCGGCAAGTGACAATCCACATGCACACACACACACAGGTGAAAGGTGACAAAATTCCCTCTTTATATCTTTACATTGCAAATTCTTTGTTGAACAGTGTATCTAGGAAAAGTTCCAACACAACAGTGTATTCACATATATACTCTCTATATATGTGCATTTTAACTCTCAAGAAGTAGCTTTTACAATTTAACCACAAGGGAACAAATACTACATTAAGAACATCTATTCATACAATATGTAAAACTCTGGAGAAGTATGTCCAGCACTGCAAAACATCTAAAGACTTCCACTTTCATCGTCACAACATAGATTATCAATGAATATTGCATTGTTTTGAGAAAAAAATCTAAAATAACATAAAGAACTTTAATGATCACTCAGGAGACTTGTGAAAATATGAAGCTTTACTTTTCATATGAGAATACCAGCAGTCTGGGAATGCTCAGAGGTACAGAACCAAGTGCCTCTTCCTCTGCTTTCAGAGAGAAAAGAGAGAAGAGAGGTAATTATTTTTCCTTCCACATCTGCATCTTAAAGCTCTTTAAATAGTTTAGAGTTCAGCAGCTCGTTCAGTATGCTGCGATAATGATGGTGGTGACTTTAGATGAAAAATATCTCACGTCTGTAATTTGATTTGAGTTTGATCGGAGGTGACTTTTAACTCATAGGGTAGGGAAACCTAGGCGTAGGCTTGCTTTTACAATATGCTTATTGACCAGTTCTTTATCCTCATAGGGCCAATATAAAAACAACAAGTTCATATCGCAGTACCAAATATGAAGTCAAAAATCCCTATACTATAAAATGCTGCAGCAGGCTCCTACTCAGCGCAGCGCCATGGCAACTCAACGCACAATTTTATGTCAATCCATCCAGAAGTTCTTTAGAGGTTCTTTAGCTACATCATCCTGTCCCATAACTCCACTGCCATGGCTAAAGAGTAGAAAAAAAGTGTTTTTTATATAAGAATGTCCATTTTCAGCCAGCATAGAGCATGTGAAATACCAGAGCAGGGTTCGCTTAGGGACGAACTTCGAGGCCGGCCTATCTTTCTCCTTCTATCTTTGCATGCGGTTACTAACACCAGCTTCCCTCGTCACATGCGACCCCCCGCCTCACTTGTTCACCCACCATATTTTCCACCTACAGTTTATTGCACTTCCTCTTCTTCTGCTCAAGGCCCCTAGTCTGTCTGCCAGACAGGAAAAACAAAGACTTTGGGACTATCATTACGGTCCAAATGGTATATCACACTGTACCATTGAACGGTACCTCATTGAATATTCAGTAGTGTTACACAGTATCTATTTAAGAAAAACTAAAATAAATTCATTAGATACTTAGGAAGTTATGGACATAATTTAAGTTAGCTTTCATCTGTGTCCTCATTCATGCAAACTGGTATTTGAAACACGAGCTGTGCTTTAAACTTTAATTTAATTTGGTAAAGAGCCGAGAAACACAGCCGACTTATCAGATGAACACACGTACAAGCACGCATGTTTAACTGCACGCAAGGTGTCAGTTGAATTGCTGTCCTTGTTTCACAGTTTCAGGCCAAGAATGAAACTATTTGAGGACAAAACTCACTAATGATTAAATTACATGCTTGACATCAAATAATTATCAAATAAAATAAGTAGGGCAACAGCTATATTTACCCTATCACATGAATTTATTCCAAAACCGGAATGATTTTATTGAAGTTTTATGTTTTGTTGGTCAATACCTCTCACTACGTAATTGCAATTTATTAATTAATTAAAAAAATGTCACCAGTACATATTTTCAGGCTTAAATAATTGTAAGAGACAATTAAGTGTGTAATAGTATATTATGACTGCAATGTCCAATTAATTGCTGGAATGTATCTTTTTCCACTTGTTAGCTGCCATGACTGTTTTTTTCCCTCTTATGTACCTCAGCCAGGATGTGCACAAGTCTGCCAGCCGTTAACCCCACAGAGGAAGTGTGCAGGAAATTAGATCAGCCTTAAACAGAGGTAACGCCTAAGCCTGAACCACTGACACCAGACCAATAACTGTCACTCATTGCACCTGATGCAGAGATACTAAAAATGTAGCAAATAACAGGAAAGTAACAGAAAGTAACAGTAACAGAACAGAACAGAAACGATCAACACAGCAGAGCCATCAAAGAGAAAAGCAAATCATATGAAAGAAAACTAGAACTGAACTTAAAGAAGGGATGGGCTTGAAAAGACAATGAGATCAGATCAAATTTAGCAGAAGAGAACAGAGAAAAGAAAGATGTGCAGCTTTTAGAATCACACATATTCTGGTAGAAAAGATAACAGTGTTAAAGTTAGGCTGAATCTATGCGTGACCAAGACTACATTGTTGCATTTTGCTTTACAAGGCAACAGATTATAGACTAAAACATTACAGCCAAGACCACATTAAAACGAAACAGCCCCGTGATGCTCAGAAGAAAGAAGAAAATTACTTGTATTAACTTTTAGATATAATATATTTGGAAAATATGATGTTTCAATAGCTAAAAATACCAATTCTGTGGGCAAACTCATACAGTAACTGCTGCTACGGCCTGTACGTATTCTTGTTACCATGATGAAAAACACATTTCGAAACTTCACAGAGGAAACCAGGCCTGGCAGTACTGTGTGCGCACATGTGGATGTGAGTATATGTTGTGCATTTCTATACACTGATCTCAGCACGCACATCAGTGCACATCAGAATGAAAAAGAAAACACTGCATTTTTTTTTCATTGAGCGCACAGACAGGAAGAAGGAGCAACCATGTACACTATATCCAAGCACAACTTTTTTTTCTCCTTGAGGTGCAATACACAACTGCAGTTAGTAGAAACCTGCTTTGTTATGCTAAGTTTATGTTCTATTTTCATTAAACCCCTACATAAATTTGTCAGTTTTTTTAAAGTGCCCGAATATATACAAACTGAATATGAGGGCAATCCCAAAAGTAAGGTCTCCAAAGCAGTGGCGACGTAGAGAAACTGTTCGTATGGCTGCTGGCCACACTGTTGTGATGGGTGCTTCCTCCAAACAAGCATGCATGGCTTCGCTGGGATGCTCAATCTTGGCTCGGCAGCCCTTGAAAATGGAGCTCCCGTTGAACGCTACCACCAAGTGCAAAGTTCGCGCAGTTATTTGAGAATGCCAAAGGTGTTAAACCAGTTGAAATTCATCGCCACTTGACAGAAGTGTATGGACACTCATGCATAGATGTCAAAAATGTTTGTTCCCTAAGTTGAAAGAGCATTTGTCTGGAAGGCGATTCTGCTCCGACGAAGAGGTCAAAGATGACGTTCAATGCTTACTGAAGGACATGGCAGCAAGCTGGTATGACATGGGCATTCTAAAACTGCCACAGCATCTACAAAAATGCTTCGACCGAAATGGTGATTATGTAGAAAAGAAAATAATTCTTCAGCCTTAAAAATCATGTAGATATTATAGAAAGTAAACAGAGTGATTTTCTAACGAAGACCTTGCTTTTGGGATTCCCTTCGTATATCAGAGACTCTGCAGTTGTCAATCACTTTCTTATTTACTTCATAACTTAGTCGCTTGAACTGCTCACCGATCCATCTGCTTGACCGTGTAGTGGCGCATGTTTGAATATTTGTTGAAGAGCAGCTTTTGTATTAAAGCCACTCTTTTCAAATAAAAGATACCAGATAAGTAATGTATGCATGACCCTTTACTCAAATATCATGAGGTCCATTTTGTACTTAAGGGCCATTAAAAGTACTTAGTAAAATTTAGAAATGTTAATCTCTGTCTGCAGATGGGACTCTTTGTCAGACAGACACTTGCCTCGATGAAAAAATAGCCAAATGCAGCAGGAGTTATGAATAATAATAGTGTAACAAAAATAATACTAATGTTTCATAGCTGTGAACTGTCACCTGACCGAAAAATATAATTAACATATGGTGATATTCAAGGCTTTGTAACACATTACGTGATTCAATGAGTGACTGATGAAGCGGGTAAATATACGAACAAATAAATGAATAGGTAATGAAATGATTAATTATTTAATTAGTTAAACAAACCAAGCAAGCGTCAGACACTAACAATGCTCAAAAGCATCATTATCATACCTGCATAATCACACCCTTGCACAAAATGTCACACGGTTTTAACACCATTTTAAACCTATTTATGTACTTTTAACCACGCACACCTAAATCCCACTTTGCATACTTTATTGGCATGTTCTTCTCAGAAAACACACAGAACATGTGAACTCTTGGTTCTTAAATGACTATCACTTTGCTCCGCTCTTTATAAATGTCATGTTGTTGTCAAATTAAGATATTTATTTAAGACATACCAGTCTACATCCTACAATTTACCTTTAGAAGCAGCCCTGCTAGTGTGGAATCACTGATAGTTAAAGATTTCTGAAGGGACTAAAACCAAGGTTACAATTAATCAGAGATTCTCTGTTAGATCAAGACTTTATCTCCACTGGAAAATCAACCCCTGCTCCTACACATCAGTCTGATAGAAGAGTAGCTGGAAGACAATCAGGAAGAAACGGCATAGAACAAATTATAGGGCCATGGGTGTGACAGAGCATTGCATTCCAGAGGCAGACTCTCAACTGTATAACTCTGGAAGTGAATCAGTCTAATATTGTGATCCCAGATATCCACTGTCGCAGGTTTGGAACAATTCTTGACATGATGTCTGCTGCCATGTACAAATGCCCTGACATATGTAGGGCCACGAGTGAGCATAAGAAGGGTATCGTGAAGCATGTAGCTTTACGTTTTTTTGAAAACCAGTGGCTTTCAGTAATAGCCTGCCCCACTTCATTACCATCAACATTATCCAGATATATTTTTTGGTGTGTGTCCTGAGGTATAAAACAAGGCTTCCTTTTACCCATTAGGAAACTAAGAACTCGGCTTCCCTCTAATGAAGGGTGAAGAAAAAAAGGTGTACAGGGAAGAGGATAAAGACTGAAGAAGTTAAAATGTAGAACAACGTTACTGTTTGACTGATGTGTGCTTGTGGTGGTCATCAGGGTCATCATGATGAAATGCGGTGGTCAAACAATGAAGCTGTTCCAATTAGCAAAAAGTATTGCTGCATCTATAACAGCTTATTAAGGTTATTATTAAAGCATGCGTTTAAACAGTTTGGCTCACTGATATCGACGTCTCTTTTTCAAGCGAGTGTTTACACATAAACACAAGACATATACAGTTTAGGAGTAGAAGGATGGGCAGACAGAAATAATGTAGCGTCACAGGTTTTTGTAGCTCATTCAATTTCTAGGCACCATATTATTTTAAATACAGTTTTTGTAAATAAACACCTTACAAAGGTGCTCTCTCTCACTAGCCAAGTATGACCATGCCACTTTGCCATGTAACCTGGTGGGAAAAGCAACATCACCTTTGATAAACTGCAATTAACTGTGACACGCAGAATCAAATGGCTACAGGGTAGATGGAGATAAGTCTGAATAGTCATATTAAGTGTAATGTAATAAAAGGCAGTTTAAAAATAAATAAAAATCACAAAAAGTGACTGCTGACTAAGAAAAACAAATCATGATCCTTAGGTTAGTGTCCAAATCTTTTTTATCTTTTCCAAAACATTAAAATACTGCTATCTTGGACACTTACAGGATAGTTGGACACTTGTAGGTAGTTAAGTCTTAACTAAATAATATTTGACTCAGATTAACAAGTGAAACAGAACTGTAATATGTTGATAGGATGAAAGCCTTAGCGGCCTCAGTAGCTCCCTGGATCAAGAGACTGTATTCTCAGAATTCTATTAACAAGTTGATCGCTTTGTTTTGTAAGCTGGCCATCTGTAACCCTGCAATACCTGTTAGGGCAGGTGACTTCACCAAGAAAGGAGCAGGAGAGAGAAACTATTCAAGTGAGGTCTTGCTCCACCAGAGGGAGAAAACCACGGGCAATATATATGCTCCTTGTGTATGTAAAAAAAACATATTTGATACTAAAGTCAGGCAGAAGAGATTCCTCCAGTGTGGGGCACACATCTGCACTCTCCTTAAAATTAAAGGTAGCATCCACAAGGTTTTTCACACGTCTCATTTTTACTTAGAGGAAAGACAGTCGCTACATCTACATCCTCCTCGTGTTTTCCCCCCTGTTTCAGTCCTAGAGTGGCAGTATGTGATGGATTGTGGAAGCACTTTTCTCTTCCTAGTGTGACCGTTTCAATCCTTTTAATTTACCCTGAGTACTAAAAAGTGGAAGCCTGAACCATGATTGCTGATTATTCACCTGGACTGTATTCTGTATTCAGTATATTGTTTTCCCAAACAGGGCAAAAACTTATCATGATCATCTTTACATGGCACAAAAATAGCACAAGGATGTCCCTAGTGGCGTGCCATACTTCATCTGCTATTACTCTTGTAAAGACAGGGACCGGCAGCAGAAAGGAAGCGCTCACCTCTTTGTCTGATGCAAACACGACTAGCTTTGTGGAATTAACATATCTCAGCGAGACACATATTCAGTATTGAATATGTTTGTTGGTGACTGCAAGCAATAGGCTACCCCTCAGGGGCATAGAGGCATCAACTACCTGAGGCTTGTAGGGTCCTTTGTTCTGATTTTGCTTATACTCTTATACAGTAATAGGACAGAGATGTCAACTTTACCGAGCTGGAATACAGTTATTTCAATTGCTGCTAGCTGGCTTATAATGTCTATACTCCAGCAAGAGTCCCCCTCTGCATGTAAGTTCACGAAATTGCAAGCAGTACAGTTGTAAAGGGAATCACATCCATCATAGCCAGAAGTGAAAATCCAGAGCAAGTGAAACAATTCAGGATCTCTGACAGATACGTCAACAGTAAAACATACAGCATGACTGCGCAAACATACAGAAATATCAACACTTACATATGCAATACGATACACAGCAGAGGGAGTCTATGACAGAAAAAAGTATTAAATGACAAAGAACATATTCTATGAATCTTTAAAAAGCTATTATCAGTATCTTATTATATGTATACAGCGTATATATTTACATAAAATATGCCTTCTAAATGCCATTTGCACAGCATACTCTACTGTTTCATTTGTTCTAGGAAACAAGGGCAAACTAATTTAGCAAAACAGAGTCGGCTGGCTGATGCAACACAGTGAAATTTTAGGAGCAATCATGCACAATGAACCACTTCTGTCAGACCACCTATCGAGCTGCATGTGTGTGCTTGTGCATGTGTGTGTACAAATCAGTGTCAATATTTTCCTGTACTGTATGTGTGTAGGTGTCTAAGTGTGCACCTGTCACTAATGTACATAAGAAATTCATGTCTTCTCTGTTCTCCACTCCTACAGTGCAGCCTGAAGGCAATTTTCATCACTACCTCATGCAACTGCAGGTATCTATTGTGGCCTGTTCCTAGTATCTTGCTGAAGTTTTGGCTGTAGGTGATATGATCCGAAAACCCCTCCACTTGAGCTGTGCCATGTAATTTAAACTGAAATCCATAATAAGTCTGCTCAGAACAGTGCTACTGTTGTGGCTTATTTGTCACTGTTGTAGGTGAAAACTGCTATTATTTTTGTGTATTTATCCATCCATCCATCCGAGGAAGAGAGAGTCTGCCAAGACTCATGTCCAGACCCATATAAGAGGCATGAAAATAAATAAATAAAGGCTTGGAACTGACTTGACGTCAGATCTAAGCACAGCAGGCCATTTATTTTTTAAAGTTGCATGGTTAGATTTGGAAATGGGTGTATCACAATCTAAACTGCAATCTTTGTAAAGTAGTTTGGTTCCCAAATTTTACCAAACAGCAAGTGAAAGCATCCATCCATCCATCCATCTTCATCCGCTTTGTCCGGGGCCGGGTCGCGGGGGCAGCAGCCTAAGCAAAGAGGCCCAGACCTCCCTCTCCCCAGCCACCTCCTCCAGCTTATCCGGGGGAATACCAAGGCGTTCCCAGGCCAGCCGAGAGATATAATCTCTCCAGCGTGTCCTGGGTCTGCCCCGGGGCCTCCTCCCGGTGGGACATGCCTGGAACACCTCACCCAGGAGGCGCCCAGGGGGCATCCTTGTCAGATGCCCGAACCACCTCAGCTGGCTCCTTTCGATGTGGAGCAGCAGCTGCTCTACTCTGAGCCCCTCCCGGATGGCCGAACTTCTCACCCTATCTCTAAGGGAGAGGCCAGCCACCCTTCGGAGTAAGCTCATTTCTGCCGCTTGTATCCGCGATCTCGTTCTTTCGGTCACTACCCACAGCTCGTGGCCATAGGTGAGGGTAGGGACGTAGATCGACCGGTAAATTGAGAGCTTCGCTTTTACACTCAGCTCCCTCTTCACCACGACGGACCGGTGCAGCGTCCGCATTACTGCAGCTGCAGCCCCAATCCGTCTGTCGATCTCCGGCTCCCTTCTCCCATCACTCGCGAACAAGACCCCGAGATACTTGAACTCCTCCACTTGGGGCAGGAACTCATCCCCGACCCGACCAAGTGAAAGCAAAAGTACACAAATTAAGGATGAAAAAAAAAATAGTGCCCGAATGAGAGGAGCCAAAACAGAGTCAACAAAAAATGTATAACACAAATGATTTTTGTGTCTTGATAGACATGACATGGATTCTAACTTGAGCTATGGGTTGCTTTTACAACAGCATCAGATCAATCAATCATAACCCATTTTTAACACTTCTAGGGTACACTTGATCTGTTTCTCAACCTGAAAAGCCTGGCTCAGTTTAATCTAGTTCAGCCTCCCTCTTTCTCTCAGTTTCTCTGCTCCATTCCAGCTCCTCTCTGGGAGTTGATCACCCTTTGGCTACTCTACTTGATTTCTTCCATGACTCTATACTTTTCTAACAGCTTCCTGATTGCCTCGCTCTTGACCTTTATATAAAGATGAAGCTGAACATGAAACTCTGCATGCCCACCGATTAACCCCCTAAGTAACTTGAAATATTGGAGACTTAGCTAATAAACAAATGCATTAGGAACAGGGTACCATACAAATGTTGTGGTCCACTGAATTTTATGACATCTTCAACATAAAAATGTGGATGACATTATATTTAATGTTTCTAATTTGAGCTTGGTTCATTCTGCCTTTTTCCTTTGTCTCCTGTAATGGCTAAAGCTCAGCATTTTTTCATTTAGTATAATGAAATCATTCAACAATGAAATATCACTGAGCTTTTTAACAATACAGCTGCAATACAATCTATGTCTAAATATATGTAGTTAAAAACCATTTAAATAGAATGATGATGCAAATGTTATGTAATGTTATGTTTGCATAACTAGAGTACTTTGATACAATATTATATTTGTCTAACACGTAAAAAACAACCAGACAGTTTTTAATTATTCCACCGTGTCTCTTTGTCCTGTCTTGCTCCCCATCACCCCCAACCAGTCCTATCAAATGACTCCCAATCCCTGAGCCCCAGGAAAGTGAGTTTTGTCTTCCCACTGTCACCAAAGCGCTTGCTCATAGGAGGTCAAACGCTTGTTGGAATATCTCTGTTTTCTCTGGATTCTCTGTTTTCTCTGTAGTATTGTATGATCTTTACCTTACAATATAAAATGCCCCGAGGCAGCTGCTGTGATTTGGTGCTATATCAATAAAATTTAATGTAACTGCTTTATTTATAAAATGATTTGCTATCTACAAAGTAAAATGTCAACTATTTAGTCTGTGGTATACTGATGGTAAGAAAAATAACTTTAGCAGCAGATTTGTGGCTGTGTATTGCACACTAAAACTTAATAAATTAAGATGGCTAGCCAATATAACAAATGACAAGTCCAAATATGATAACATCTTTCCCTAAAAATCTAACATGGCAGTGGAAAAAAATGCTGTTTTGAGACTTCAAAACGCAGAATTGAAAACCAACAGGTGCTGCAGCACTGCAGACATTTCTATGTATACACTGTTTCTATAGGAGAAACAAGATCTTTACTGCATCTTTGATGAGTTGCCTACTGAGATCTGGCCTCCTTCTTGGCAGCCAACTAAGCTTACCCCTGCTTATACATTTGCTGCTAAGCTGCTACAAGTAAATGTTACAAATCTATGAGTGAGAAGAAAGTTATGACAGGATGGCAATACGAAGGAGGAAAGGAGAATGATGTATTTGTTACAAGTGGTAACAATAATATTAACAAAATAAAAATGTTCTTCTGTTTGACTGATTAAATATGGCTCTTTTTCACATCATGCTTTCTGCAAATCAATCACTAGATCAGATTTGTGTCAGATTGTGTATAGTTCATTTTTATTATGTATTTATGAATCAAACCATACCTACAGTACTCTACAATCAGGCTCAGCCTTGCGTAACCAGGTCACTAATTCTTGTCATTGATGAATGTCAGATTATCAATAATATATTTCATCTGGAAGAAAAGCTGTTTGCTTTGAGAGCTCATTCTTCAGTGTATTTTCTATGATTCCCTGTATTCTAAGTATTTAGACAATGAAACACTGATAACTTAATTACCTTGGATGTGAAATGACAGCAGTTATTTAATTGTTCACTTTATATGGCTAAATGCGGCCTTTAATTAAAGCTGCCAGTCATTTGCCTCATAATTAGTGTGTCATGCCATATTTAGTAAAGCAATAACAACAGGGTGCCAAAACATTAGAATGTCACATCTGTATGGACCTCAGCCAATTACTTTGCATTGACTTACATCACTGACAATGAGCTGAAATTGTCTCCGTTTAACAGGTGTACATTCTCTGAAGTCAATTAGCGCATTTTTTTTTTTTGCTCTCTTCCTCTTTAAACAATCAGTACCATCACCAACAGTTGATTACAGCAGAAACTGTGGGAAGAAGCACTCAAATGCCTTTGGTTGTGAGAGAAAAGCAAATCTGTTTCAAGTAGTGTAACAATGTACTGATACAAAATGTTAGCATGTTTGGCTAGAAACGTATATACAATATGATTATGTGAGTTGCTAATGATGAACTAGTTTTATATTAGTCCCATCATTCCATTTTGCCTATTACCATTTACCAATCACACTTCTCTATGTGAACTGCTCCACAGGCCTTAAAAACGGTAACATACTGACAGAAATGCTATGCTAATATGCTAATTGATTAGTTTAAGCAGGGTATTTCTATTTACAATGACACGCGCAGCTGTGTTTAAGGCTAAACATTCCATTCCATCAAAAGTTCAAAGTTCAAGAGTTCTGGTTCAACTGAATGCCCCTTCAAGTCAGATTTCTGATTCAGAAACTCAAAGAAGCACCACCAGTCCAGAATTCACAATCCAAGATGGCGGCAGGGAACATAAATAGTAAAACTGCAAAACCCATAGTCTGTACTGCCCCTATTGTATATTTATAACTTGCTAAATAGGCCACACACAGAGCACTGACCAGCCTCTATCCCTGAATGAGCAGCCGTGGTATTTTCGAGCACAAAAAGGTGGTTGATTCAATCCTTTATTTCCAGAGATCCAGATTGAAATGGAGGGCAAGTGAAGTGGACGTGGCTAACGTATGTAGCTAGAGTGGATGAGTGATGTCAGATAGTCAGCGAAGCCAGCTGCAGGTCAGTTGTTCCAGAAACGACAAAACTGGACACTCAAGGAAACAGCAAAATACAATAAGGGAAATAACAACAATACACATAACAGCCGAGTTACAACCATAGGAATTGCTGATGGGCTTGGGATGAGTGGAAGGATGAGCTGGTCTTAAATTCCTGCCTGCTGATTGCTGCTGGATCACAGGTGGATGATGCAGGTGTGGAAGCAAGCCTCCATCCCCATAAGCAGTTACCGAAGAACCAGAGCTAGCATGGACAATCTTCTAAAACCAGTCTTCTAGTCTTTAGTCACTGGTTGTAAAGCGCAAACAGACAAACAGTTCAGGAATTGTTAAAAAAAACTGTGTGCTACACTCAGAGAAATATTTATGTTCCAAAATACTGATTTTAAGTAATTAAGTCATTTTAAATAACACTGATTTTACATATTTCAGTTGCATTTTACACAAGATTATTGCTTTATCTTTATGGAGTGTGTTCCATTGTTTCAGTAACATAAGCATTTAATATTGACCCCCTTATCTCAAATATGAACTGATATGTAGAAACATTTTTATTTATTTACTCCTCGAAGTACCTGCCTACCTCAACAAAATCTCACCTCTGGAACATAGCTCTTGTAGAAGTCAGTAAAAATAATCCATTGAATGTGCTAGCTGAACCTCACAAGACCTAGTTCATCGACAGCAAACAGTTACACCAGCGAGAAGTTCCTCCTAATTTGAGTTAACGGCCAGATTGGAGTTGGAAAAAAAATTACACTCGAAAACAGCTGCTGATGTTATAAAATTCTGGGCTGCAGTTCAGCATTGGATCATTAAAATCCATTAGCCTAAATCGAGAATAAATAAAAGAATAGGTCAGGTTTTCTGTAGCCCTATAAAGTTTATAGTCTTCTATAAACCAACAATATTGTATTTCACATAATACAGATGCCAAGCAACAGGTGATAGCACAATAATACTTTGCATTTACCAACAAATAAACAAACCCAGTGAACTGTGTGTCAAGCTGATGGAATACTCTGATATTTATATATTTATTTATTCATTGGATGAAAACCGGGTTGAGATAAGTATTTTTACTAATTTCTCAAAGTTTTATAATGAATAGCACATAATTAGCTGTGGAGTGACTGGTGAACCATACAATGCAGTCATCACCATCAGCTTCACCAGCACAGAAAAGAAACTGGTTTTAATCATCGTATCACTGCATAACTTTGTTGTTTCGTTATACAGTCTGTGTGATTCTGACTTAGGAAAAGCACAAAACATGGAGCAAAACTCACTGCAGAGACCTGATTAAAATTCAAGGCAAGTGCAAAATAAATAAATGAAAACACCATCACTGTTGTCCATCTAGTATTTCAGATGCCCAGTCCTGTCACCTGCAGCATTACAGCTTAAGGAAACACACACATTTCCTGTTTATCTGTGAGAACAAAAGAGAACATCTGGGAAAAGACCTGGGACAAACCCAACCAAACATGCTTGCATGTTTCTATAAACATACACAGGGTGGCAGGAAATACCCCCCCCCCCCAAAAAAAAGAAAATACTGTAATCGTTGCTCTCTCAGATGCTGTCTCTCAGATGCTGTCTCTCTGTCTTTCTCTTGCCGCCTCTCATAATAAAAGCTGGTTTGACAGGCCAGTGTAGAGTACTGCATTTGTGGCACAGGAGGGAGTATTCTATTGCTGCTGAACACCAAATTGTATTATTGAAGTGCTTTTCTTATTCCTCCTTCGCTATTTGTCCTTATATTAAAAATGTTTCCAGTCTTCAATAAAAGCTTAATGCGGTCTTATACACGCAACATTTGCAAGTGAATTGCAATGCACCATATTGCCTCCGATGGTAATCAGAAAAACATTGTGCTGTGCGAGAAAGAATAGCCAGGCCAATATCGAGCGTGATTGTGCTGAATGTTATCTGATGGAGATGTTGGAAATAAAGGCAAACTGTATGTAAACTGAATGCCACACTGGTTGGCCATATGGCCGGCAATAAGATGCAGGCAAGTGAAACAGCAGGAGGAAATTATAGTTAAATTATATCCACAGCCCTGTTTGCATGCAAAGTCGTAAGTAAATAAGACAAGCATATGGCACAGAATAAGTTAAGAATATGTTATATGTGAAATATGCTTAAATTGTGAAGGAATGTGTGTGGTGTCTTTGTGCAGTCAGGTAATCATATATTAGTTCTCCTTCTCTCTGTCTCATTTTCATCCCAATCAAGTTTGTCTTTTATGATTCATGCTTATCTCTGTGCTATCTCAGCTTGTTATTGTGTACCTGTGTTTTTGGTATCTTGTACTCTCTTGATATTTTACTCTTGATCTGTGTGATTTCTTTTCCTTCCTTTGCAGGATCTATCTTTTTCATCTAGTGTTGTTCTCATGCCTCTTGCCCACTCCCCAGCCCTCTTTCCCCACAGACAGTATATTTGGATATCATTCGGCAGAAAAGGTGTCTTACGGGGAGGCAAGAAGCCGTTTGAACATCAATTTCAGCAAAATCAAAATAGTGCGCAAAAATTCCTCACTCTTCACCCATTTCTGAGCTCTTTTTTTCCTCTCTCTCTCTTTCTCTTTAATTTTTTATTTTGCTCCTCCCTGACATCTCAGATAGTGACAGTGTGGTGACAGGCTGGCTGATTAAAATAACAGCAAACATAGAAAAACGTGGAAAATAGAAGGGGCAGGGGTCAGAGAAGAAGACAGCAGCTAAAAAAAACACAGATAGAATAAAAGAGACAGAAATTAGAGGATAGAGAAAATGACTGCACTAGAATGCGGTCCAAAAGAGTTGAGAAAGCAATAATAGCTGGAGGAAAGTAGACAGGAAACCAAAAGATGTTGGACAAACTGATGTGCACATTTACACACTCAGCAGGATATTGGTGATAAATATACTGACAGTAGCTTCTTAACAACTTCAGGTGTGTGCTGCCATGCTGTCTGACATTTACACCTGGGACCTGAATTCAGAAACAGTGAAGGATGAATAATATTTTTATGCTGTTAACTCACAGTAATGGGAGCCTGAATCTGACAGCGATCTGTGTATCACTGCTCTTTTAGTTAAACTAAGCAGCAGCAAATATATTTCCTATAACAAGAAGTAATAAATGAAAAAAAGAGATTTATAAGAGACAAAAAATAAGGCCTTCAAGAAAGCTGGCAAGTGTAACAGTCTTATTCCCTTTTTCCTATCTCATTCAATGCCTTCCCTCTGATTTGTAGTGACCCAGTAAACTTCGCAGTGAACCAGAATCGCTACAGCTGATTGGCTGCATAAGTGCTAGAGAGTCATGTGATCAAACACATAAATGCACGCTTCTTTGGGGCCGCACCTTCTGAGCTGTAGTTGGCAGTTTTCTGCAAAGAACTCCCCTGTAATTTTTCTTGTGTTCATGTGAACATTGCTGAGCTCCTCTTTAGCCTGTCACGCTAAACTTACCTCCTCTCCTTTCCTCTAGGCTCCTCTCCCCCTCCAATCCTCTTTAGTCATATGCTTCACAGTTTCTGTATTATGAAGTTCAGTCTGTCAGTGGGTGCAATATCTCTTGGGGAAAAACAAAGAAAATGGAAAAATAACCAAAAAAAAGAGAGATGTGTATATATTCAACCCAGTTTGCTTTTCTTAACACATGCCAAAGAATTTGTAACAGCTTTCAAGCTTCAACACAAAAGCTCGTCCCCTCTACCTTTTCCAACAACCACAATGTGCTTGTCTGTGAGATGGTGCTCTCATCTCAGGTTAAGAAAAAGGTTAATGCTTTAGGGTGGTGGGGTGGGGTGGGGTTGTGTAGTAGACTAGACTTTTTCTTGGCCGGACATGGTGGCTTCCTGAGAATTCTTTGGATGAAGGTAAGTTTACTCATCATTTTTTGTAATAACCCTAATAGCTGCATTTTTAACAAGCCAAGCTTTTCATTTAAAAAAACTATAATGCTCTGAGTTGGACACTCCCATTAACAGTTCAATGTATTTAGGTTAAAAACTCTTCTTTCTATAGAGTATAGACACTTTTTTTAAAAAAACAAGAAGTGTCAACCCCACCCCACCACCCTAAAGCATTAAACTTTTTCTGTATGGATTTCAAAAAGATTTATAAACCTCATCATTCATTTTAAAAGTTGCACTTTGGTGGACTTGGTGGTGCATTTAAATGGTGGTAGCTTTTTATGTACTGTACAGAAGAGTATAAGTGCAGTTTTATTTCTCCTTAACAAAGCTAACATTTTCTTAAAGAAAGGACAGGGAAAGCTTTTATTCCACTGCAGGAAGTTGCCATAAAGTTTTACACCAAATCTCTGCTCTGTTTGCCTTTCTGATTCCTCCAAAGGACTGATGAGATGACCTCATAATTTTGTGATAGCTTAAATACACAGCACATGAAACCATGTTAACAATGGAGGGAATGTTGATTGCATACTGTAGCCACAGTGTGTTGCCGTTTGTCGTGCCAGCCTATAATGACAAGTTTTAGGTAGTTGATGCGATGTTTGAGAGAAAAAGAACTCTACCTTGAAAGTGTAATTTCAGATGTACCACGAAAGCAGCATTCCAATGAGCAGCTTGATGCTGCAGTGACGCAGAGTGACTTGCTCTGTCATGGGAAGCAGATCTTTATTTACAGCTCACTTACATTACAGTTACGCAACAGCCAGACACACAGCTCAAGTTTCCCACAAGGCAGCAGTCTTCACTTTGCTTCTCTTCTCTTCAGACTTTTCTGCATTGGTTTCCAGTTTCCTCCCTTCCCTCTCATCCTCTTGCTGTTTCCCATACTGTTATGTTTCCATATGCTACAGACATTGGTAGTTTATGGACTGAGGTCTCCTACCCTATCCTACTTGGCTGAAATTCTGCTGTGTAACATAGTAATGTAGTCTGCTGCAATCTTTTGCCATCATTTTTCCAGTACATCATCCCCTTCCTAGCCATTCTTAAACAGGCAGCTCTTAAACAAAAACTGCTTTATAAGTAACTTTTGACCATGTAACAATACTTAGTTCGTAATACTATTGGCTTTTTTTGAACTGTAATAGCCATGGTTAGAGGACATTTTTATATGTTTGTTCAGATGCTATCTTTATTTTCCTGTATTTTCAGCAGCTACTCTGTGGTGCAGCGTAACTGATCTGAATCTAGTAAATGAGGCTTGCAACTCCAGCTGCTGACGAGGGCAGACACGTACAAAGGTCTGATGTTGGAGCCTCGGGAGAACAAGGACTGGACATTGTTGCCATATCGTTAAAGTGCACATCTGTGGTTATTCGAAATAATAAATAATTGGAAATCATTAGATATTATCCCAGTACCTGTGGGGTTGGCACGTTGCATGCACTTATTTTTTCCACTTGGAGTTTTCCAGTTTGGAGGTGATGACAGATTTAATTTGTACTGTATTAGGGTTGACCAAATTTTCTTCAAGGCATTTGCAGAAATACATGAAATGCATATGTAATATTCCACCGCTGTCTCTTCCAGGTAGCCTACAATGTTGATTGTCTTCAATTATAAATAAGCTCTCAACTGAGCTAATGTCAGTTCATGGGCAAGTCGTCTTTAACAATGTACAGCCTCTACTTGGCTGTCTCCTCCAGCGCTGCTTGACTCTTGGCCACGTTTGATTTAATCACTATGTGGGCCAGACTCTAGACGATGAATGATAACGTTATGATGTTAGCATTTCCCCTCTACTAACCTTTGCAAGAGAACAGCCCACCACTCTACACAGTTATCAGAATGCATACTTTTTGATTTAATATCAAAACTGAGGCTATACCAGGCTTAACATATCAATAATATATAACAGGTGAAAACTGTGAGCTGTTCTCACTGTAGACTGTAAAAAGTAATAATTGCAGTGGCAGTAAATAGACCACACTCGATTTCTTTAAGCTGACCTGTGAAAAGAAAAGGCAAATTTGGTCCATAAAGCGAAAAATATACACTGAAAGTAGAAGATTTGAATTAGAGGACACAGACTTTGATGCAAGGAAGGTCTTCCTGAATATGATTACTGTGAATATTTAGTTCATATGATGAAGTGCGCTTCCACACTGCTTACGTCTTTGTGCGAGTTTGTGATATGAGAAATGACTGGTGGTGTTAATTACATTTTAACACAGCAGGGTTTAATTATACAAGTGCTGTCTGGGTAATAGCCACACATGCTTATATCTGAAAATTTAAATCACAAGAAATAGTTCGGCTGACCTGATCTGAACTCAGCTTGTTAAGGTAAAGAAAATAAACCTACTTTAAACAAACACAATAAAAGAAATAAATAAAGTGTAATAAAATACATTTAAGTTACATCATGCAAAAATAATGAAATCATAAAAATCTAAAACCAAATTTTCGTTTAGCCAAAAATGAATTGACTGAGCACACACATACTCACACATGCACACACCAAGGCTGCCTTTTCCAAACTCAAACCACATGAAAGCATTCAAACCCAGCACAGCTGGGTGTGTGTCTGTTTTTTATCACCCAGCTTAATTTTGCCATATGATGTCTTGTCTTGCCCAGAGTCTTAAATTTCAACGTCCCGCCTTTTATTATATTGGCATTAATTATAAAAATGATAGGGATCTGATGCCTTGTGTGTATGTGTATATGCATGTGGGTTTAGATATAGACCTCCTTAATCTTGCTTAGTAAGAAGGGTGAAATGCTAATTATACAGTAACTCTGTCATCTTTTGGGGATTAACGCCATATATCAGCCTACTCACTGTATGGAAGCCTCTGGCAGGCATTTAAAATTGTCAAAACTTGGGGATCTATGCATAAAATCTTATGTAACCAGTACACTATGCTGTACATTATTGCTTGGAAGCATTACAATACTGTGAAAAAGTCTTAAGCCAGCCCTCAATGCTTTATATTTAGCTTCAAAGTGAGGCTTTCTTTGAATTTTTAAAAAGTGGTCTTGAGTAATACTTTTCTGAAGGTCTTAAAATGTTTTTCATTGGACATTATCGAGTCCAGTGCTTGTACCTGCCCATTTTAAGGGGAATGTTCGTTGAGCCACTTAACACTGAATCGTTCAAGCATAAAAACACAAGTGTCCCAGTTTAGTCAAAAAACATTATGCTAGAGTTCAAAAACAGCACTCTCTTTTCTCTATTACCACTACCTAATTCCACTTTCTCTTAATGTAATTTCATGACCACAGTGCCAAAATGGGTCTTACACTGAAATGTGATCACCGAAAACACAAATGCATCAAAAATATAACGTTTGTTTGTTATCTGCTTTGGTTGGTATTTTACTTTGTGATGTGTATTTTGAGAAAAGCAGAGAAGAGACAGCATTCGGTGATTGGTTTTCATCTGACACATTCCAACACAGTCTTTTATCAGCTGTTATATTTTAATCTTCGAAGCTTATCATCATATTCATTATCACATTCTTGATTGTGATCACTTGGTTTTTTTTCACCACATTATTGACTAAAGACAAAATTTAGTTGTCTGGAATATGGCATGTTGATTAGTTTCTGTACATTATTACCTTTATTACCTTTTTAATCATATTGCTCTTTATCCTTATTGCTTTCACAAATAGTTCAGAACTACAAAGGATAGGCCACAGTCCTACACACACACACACACACACACACACACACACACACACACACACACACACACACACACACAGGGACCCCTCTGCTGTGTTGCTGTTTCCAAACTGGAGGGGGTTCTGGGAGCAAAAATAATGAGCTCATCAGTTCAGCCTGGAGGTGGTGCTGGCAACACACACACACACACACACACACACACACACACACACACACACATAATTTTTCTTTTTCTCTCTTTCTATCCCATACACAGACACAGAGGCAATTACCACAATCCATGCTCGGGAGGATATTCCATCTCTCTCCAGCCGACTTGACCGTGACTCACTGTAAAGACTCAGGGCTGCTGAAGTGGTTGCCCCAACTCCTCACCCTCTTCTTTTTGTTGTTCCAAAGAAATGCATGTGGTTTTAAAAGAGAAGAGTGCATGTGTCAGAATATGTGTTCATGCTCGTCGACGGGGATGTTTGTTAAGTGTGCATCAGTGCACGTTCTCAGATCTAATCCTGTGCAGCAAGCGTATGGAGATTTTCAGTCAGTTGCATCTGTGCATGTGGTAATTTAAGTTTCTGGGTAGCGGGGATTTTGTGCACACGGATGTCCTAATGCATTCATATAGCTATGAAAGCGAAGGTGACGATGAGGAGGAGCAAAAGACTGATGATGGAATGTTGTCAAGTGCTGTCTGCAGGAAGTCTAGGCTTGTTTATTTGAAGGGAGGATTATCATTTGAATGAACTGCATGAACCCAGACTTAAAGCATGGTGGCTCTAGAAATGGAGGTCATGAACTAGTAGGTTGAATAATTGCATTGAGTTTTCACTGCTCATAGCAAACAAGTGGGTGGTCTAAATCCACATGACTGCAAGTTTAAAAAAATTCTCATTAATGTGAAGTTATTGAATACATTTTATGAGATAAAAGGCAAACAATAATGGTAACTGAAATACAGTAAATTTATGGAAACTAAATGTGCTAAATTTGACAAAGTACAGTTTATTAATGTCATAAGTAAATTAATGCTCTTAATTAAAAACTCACAAGCTCATATGTTTAGCTTTGCCACTAAGACACTCTGTCCTTCAAACAGTACCTGCCTCAAAAGACAATTTCTTTGTCCTAAATGATCAATTCAGCATTAATAAACACATAGTGGTTTGTTGCCACTCATTAATCATCCTCAGCTTGGGCTCTTTGGCTTGATGCAATTAACTGGTTTCATTGAGATTTCTAAGTTGGAGTGAAATACAAAGACAGAGGATGCCTTCTGGATTATTGATTCAGTTTACTTGCGTGTCCTTTCAGTTGTCTCCACTAATCTCACATTTTTGCTTCCACGTGTTACTTGCTACTTCTCTTCTCTTCTCTTCTCTTCTCTTCTCTTCTCTTCTCTTCTCTTCTCTTCTCTTCTCTTCTCCTGGACTCCTCCTTTCAGCTCTGTCTTTTCTCTTGTTCTGTCCTTCACTTGTTTTTTTGGCGTAATGATGCCTCACAGCTCTAAGTTATTAGATCCAATATAATTTTCAAAGCAATAAAATCTGTGGATTTTATTCTTTGTCTTTATTTTTTTTTTCCATTACCCTCGGAATGTATTATAACAAGCTTACTTTTGATCCTTACAGGCTCAGGTTTAATTACATTCAAAGAGACATCACTATCAGCCATAGAGCAGAATAAGCAAAGAAGGCTTTTTTGATTAAGACCATAGTTTCTGTTTTGGGTTCTATTTTTTTATGAGTTAATATCTGGATTCTTTGTGATATCAGCCATGACTGGAAGTTTGAAACTTATTTTTCAATAACCTCATATTCATATGGAAAGTTAGGCTCTCCAAATCCAGGATGGTGAATATTTAGCAAGCAAAATGTCACACAGGAATATGGTATTAACCTTTTGATATTGAATCATTTACTATGCAAGTTATTAAAATAAACTTTTTTCCTTTTCAACCGGAGTCTGGATGTGTGTAAATGCATGTGTTTCAGTGTGCAGTCGGTTGAGAACGGGTTGGAAAGGTCAGTATGCTGCATTATCAATTACATCTTTTTCGCAACACTTTCAAACAGATAGAGAAAGAAATTAGACCGGTTCCACTTCACTTTGCCTCATAACACTTAATAAATTGAAGAACCAGTCCTAACCTAATATTTAATGAATTCAGTATGAAGTCTGAACAACAAGTCTTCACAATTAAATGCTATGTTGTTGTTGCAGGAGGCTCATGGGTTGATCTTTTTCATACATTTTCATCAAGATACAATTACTTTCACAAGGTTCACAGCACTTTTTTAAAATATTTTTAACGTACCTCTTATCTTTTATTAAGACATTGTTTGCATGTCAGAAGAAACGGAATGCTGTCATCAGCTGTAAATAAGAGCAATAACAAATCACAACCCAACACTGATTATGTGAATAACGTAATGTTATCAGCCCTGATTTCAATACATTATTATTTTGGCAAAACAGTTTTCTTGCCTTTCTCATTTTGTGGGAGTTTATTTTGAATTCTTCCTTAGTGGAATTTTAGCCACTTGGGGGCAACAAAGCAAGTCATAATACTACACATCACTGATATTAAAAATAGGTGGCTATTTACATATCCAGCAGACACAACACCGGCAACGTCAATTTTTGGGGGGAGTGTATTTGTCTCAACCTGATGACTAAGTCCTATATTTGCTTAGTTTTGTTTTTGTCTACGAGCAGTCGCTGATGACTCAGTTCCCGTCAGTCATTACTGACATGCTATTTACCTCCTTGAGGGGATAGGATAGCTGCTGCTTTTAAGCTGGATAGCTTTCTCTGGCTGCTGGGGAAAAAAGATGCTTAAAAATCCATTAAGGAAAGAATCATAACTTTCTGTTTCTGGTTTAGTATGGGCGCTTTCACATCATGCTGGCATTTCCTCCTCATTCACTATAATACCCCAAAACACAAGACTTTAACCAGTTAAAAGTTGTTATACTGATCTCTTCCTTTTAATGGATGAGCTTGAGCAGGGTTGTTTTGTAGATTTTTCCAAACTGTAACTGTGTGTGTAATCATTTAGTGAAGTGCAGAACACTGTTGCTTCATGCTCTGTTATGCTTCTTAAAATCAAGAGGACACAGATGTGGGCAGTGGGCAACTTATAGGATTCCCTCTTAATAATCACTTACAAATGGTCCTGGTGCTTTCTGTCCTATTCTCCCATTGGCTAAAAAAATTGAATGGTGAGTTGTATCCATGTTGCCATTTGTCAGTGTGTTAGCGCTGCAACATATATTGGCAAACAGTCCAGGATGTACCCCACCTCTTGTCCCGTGACACCTGGGATAGGCTCCAGCTTCCCTGAACTGGGTAAGGAGAAGAAAATCGACGAGTAGATGTTGCCAACTAATTACGTTATATAGCTATAAAGTATTTTCCTCCATACTGTTATTGAAAGTGGAGCATACAACCAAATATTACAATTTGCTTTGATAGGAACTTTTTTGATCATCACTCTCTACTGAAAAGATAAACGGGAAGCAGAGGAATCTGAAATATGAGAAAAGATATAGAATAAATTAGGAACCATGGCAGGTGTGACAGTAAAAATCTTGAAAGAGAAATAGACAGAGCAATAAAGTGAGTAGTTTTATTTGCTGAAACAGTTTTTAAATCCAAATAGTATTTCTATGAATAATTAAAACTATGATAATTAATAAATAATTGTTTTCCAGCTTGAAGGTGATCAAAGTTGTGATGCTAAAAAGGGATTAATACTCTGGCAGTCATCTGCATCTTCCTAATACAAAATAATGTGCAATTATTTTGCTATGATTAAGTGCTATATTGACATCAGCTGAAAGATAGAAGTGTTTATAAAGGGGAATCATATTCATAAGACAGTATGCATGGATTCTAATATATGGTAAATGGACTGGTACTTATATAGCACTTTTCTACTTAATTTGAGCACCTAAAGCAGAAGTTTCATTCACACCTTAGAACATTTATCCAAAATTCACTTTAACAGATACAGTAGTGCTCAGTATGTTGCCCGAGGATATTTTTTTTTTTTTTTTTTTTTTGCCCGAGGATATTTTAACACACGGACAGGAGAAGCTGGAGATCGATCCACTGACATGCCTGGTAGCTGACCTGTTCTACCACCTGAGCCACAGATGTCCCCTAAAGTAATTCATGTGTGAGTGTAAATGTGTGTGTGTGTGTGTGTGTGTGTGTGTGTGTGTGTGTGTGTTTTGGTGAATAGATATCACGATATACAGTGGGGCAAAAAAGTATTTAGTCAGCCACCGATTGTGCAAGTTCCCCCACTTAAAATGATGACAGAGGTCAGTAATTTGCACCAGAGGTACACTTCAACTGTGAGAGACAGAATGTGAAAAAAAAATCCATGAATCCACATGGTAGGATTTGTAAAGAATTAATTCGTAAATCAGGGTGGAAAATAAGTATTTGGTCACCTCAAACAAGGAAAATCTCTGGCTCTCACAGACCTGTAACGTCTTCTGTAAGAAGCTTTTCTGTCCCCCACTCGTTACCTGTATGAATGGCACCTGTTTGAACTCATCATCTGTATAAAAGACACCTGTCCACAGCCTCAAACAGTCAGACTCCAAACTCCGCCATGGCCAAGACCAAAGAGCTTTCGAAGGACACCAGGAAAAGTATTGTAGACCTGCACCAGACTGGGAAGAGTGAATCTACAATAGGCAAGCAGCTTGGTGTGAAAAAATCAACTGTGGGAGCAATCATCAGAAAATGGAAGACATACAAGACCACTGATAATCTCCCTCGATCTGGGGCTCCACGCAAGATCTCATCCCGTGGGGTCAAAATGATCATGGGAACGGTGAGCAAAGATCCCAGAACCACACGGGGGGACCTGGTGAATGACCTGCAGAGAGCTGGGACCAAAGTAACAAAGGTCACCATCAGTAACACACTACAACGGCAGGGAATCAAATCCCGCAGTGCCAGACGTGTTCCGCTGCTGAAGCCAGTGCATGTCCAGGCCCGTCTGAAGTTTGCCAGAGAGCACATGGATGATACAGCAGAGGATTGGGAGAATGTCATGTGGTCAGATGAAACCAAAGTAGAACTTTTTGGTATAAACTCAACTCGTCGTGTTTGGAGGAAGAAGAATACTGAGTTGCATCCCAAGAACACCATACCTACTGTGAAGCATGGGGGTGGAAACATCATGCTATGGGGCTGTTTTTCTGCCAAGGGGACAGGACGACTGATCCGTGTTAAGGACAGAATGAATGGGGCCATGTATCGTGAGATTTTGAGCCAAAACCTCCTTCCATCAGTGAGAACTTTGAAGATGAAACGAGGCTGGGTCTTCCAACATGACAATGATCCAAAACACACCGCCCGGGCAACAAAGGAGTGGCTCCGTAAGAAGCATTTGAAAGTCCTGGAGTGGCCTAGCCAGTCTCCAGACCTCAACCCCATAGAAAATCTGTGGTGGGAGTTGAAAGTCCGTGTTGCTCGGCGACAGCCCCAAAACATCACTGCTCTCGAGAAGATCTGCATGGAGGAATGGGCCAAAATACCAGCTACTGTGTGTGCAAACCTGGTAAAGACCTATAGTAAACGTTTGACCTCTGTTATTGCCAACAAAGGTTATGTTACAAAGTATTGAGTTGTATTTTTGTTATTGACCAAATACTTATTTTCCACCCTGATTTACGAATAAATTCTTTACAAATCCTACCATGTGGATTCATGGATTTTTTTTTCACATTCTGTCTCTCACAGTTGAAGTGTACCTCTGGTGCAAATTACTGACCTCTGTCATCATTTTAAGTGGGGGAACTTGCACAATCGGTGGCTGACTAAATACTTTTTTGCCCCACTGTAGATAGATGTTATACTATGTTCTATTTCTATTGTAAAGCGCTTTGGGTGCCTTGAAAAGCGCTATATAAATCCAATCCATTATTATTATTATTATTATTATTATTATTATTATTGCTGACTTCATTCAGTGCTTACTTACTGCTGATTGTACCATAAGAAAAATGACTGTCACTGCTGATCATTGCCCATGAATCATAATGGATCCTTTTAAACATTCATCTCAGATGCACTTATTGTGCATTTGCATGGATAAAGGTGATTTTAATTTGATGTTTTCATGAATTCTTATGGTGATATTCTCAACAATGCAATACCATTAAACATCCATCCATCCATCCATCTGTTACCCATTATATCTCAAAAAACAAGAAAACAAATAATTATGAAAAACCCCACCAAAAATTTCATTTTACAGTGTTGTGTAACATTTTGCTTGGTCCCTGAGTCATAAAACCTAACAAGAAATTGTCATTGGTCATTTAGAGAACAAGACAAAAGATTCAGGGTGTTAATGTAAAACTGGCTGAATGAAGTTAAAAAAAAAAAACCCAAACCAAAACAAACCAAACCATTCTGAAGCTTACTTTTCTCTTTTCATGAATACTGATGTGAACTACAATCCATTTGCAGCCACACGTCCGCTCAGTCTGCAATTTATGATTCAAGCTGTAACTACCTCATTTGATCCCATCCTTGTTATGCTAATTTCCTCTCACAATGGTAGCAAATCAGTTTGATTTAACTGTGCAAACTGTGTGAGTAGAGGAGTGGTTGCTTTTACAGTTCAGTTTGTGTGTCTGCTTGTGTGGGCTTACACCTGTGTGTCTGTGTATGTGTGTGTGCGCATGTGTGTGTGTGAAATACAGCGTACAGTTGTCACTGCACTGAGAGGTGTTTTTGTACCAAAGCCAAAGCTTCCAATCTGCATTTTGATGTCATTAGCCTGCCACATCAGGTTGCTTCAGTGGTACTTTAAACCCAGATTGTGTTTTCAAGAGCACTACACAGAATATGCAACAAAAGGTTTAAAAAGCATCAAAAAGACCCTTATAATGAAATCCGAAATTATTTTAGAAATTGGTCATTTGGTATTCTAGATTTTCTTACATCTGTATAGTAAAAACTAAAGCACACAACTGAAAGCACACAACTGATATAGTTAGTTATTTTTCTGTTATGGTTATCATACTGTGTTTCTTACTATGCACATATTATTTCCTGTTTTACAGGACATTCAGAGGTTGCAAGCCTTCCAAAATAGCACTACTTATCTTCACGCCAATAAGTTGTCAAAAAGTCAGCTCAGTGCTGGTTGTCTCCTAATGTGAGATTTGCATTGGTCTTGACTTCCTTTTCACACCTTTTCCTTCTATGAGTGTCTTTAAACATTTGAGACTGCTGGTGAGGTGGTGCTCTTTTTGTGGTATATATCACCTCTTTCTGGACTGCAGTATATACAGGTATATATATATATATATATATATATACACACACACACACACACACACACACACACACACACACACACACACATACATATATATATGTATGTGTGTGTATATATATATATGTGTGTGTGTGTGTGTACGAAGCTCACTCACATCAAGTCACAAGAACGTGTTCTGGAACATAGTTATGGTCAAAGTTTTATTGATCACCTCAAAATTACTCAAAGTTTTGAAATGTCATGTGTACACACACAGACATTCTGCATAGTAACTACTAGTCCACGATGCCCTTGAGCTCTGGTCCTTGTTTTTTCTAACCTGACCCTCAGTGATGTGAAAGACTGTGTGTCAGAAAGAGAAAGTGAGAGAGTAGAAGTGAATCTATCTTATTTGCTTATTTTTTTATTTTATTTTTTTGCTCGATTCTCTGAAACATGAGGTAGGGTGAAAACAAACCTCAAAGTCAGGTAGTGCTTGACTTATGCAAGTGATTTACGAGAGTTTCTTTTCCTCTGAGTCTAATAACTGGGAGTCTGGAGCTGAGTCATTGTATATAACAGTGATATCTGTCAACTGTGTTAAATGGTAAAAATGGTAAATGGCCTGCATTTGTATAGCGCTTTTCTAGTCCCTAAGGACCCCAAAGCGCTTCACACTACATTCAGTCATTCACCCATTCACACACACATTCACACAGTGTTAATTGAATATTGACCTACACTCACCAGGCACTGCATTGTTTCAGCCTTACCTTACCTTGCTTGTACAGGGTTGGGCCGCCTTTTGCTTTCACAGCTGTCTCACTTCTTCATGGCACAAATTCGACAAGGTGCTGGAAACATTTCTCAGAGATTTTGGTCCCCACTGACATGATAGCAAAAACCCAGTTGCTGCTGATTTATCAGCTGGAAATCCATGACTAGAATCTCCTGTTCCCCCACATCCCAAAGGAGTTCTACTGAATTAAGATCTGATGACTGTTGAGGTCATTTGAGTAGAGGGAACTCATTGTTATGTTCAAAAAATCAGTTTGAGATGATTTGAACTTTGTGACACAACATGATGTATTATCCTGCTGGAAACTGCTATCAGAAGATGGGTACACTGTGCTCATAACCACTGTGATCATATGATTAGCAACAGCACTTAGGAAGTCTATGATGTTAAATGATGCACCACCAGGAGCCTGAACTCTTGATACAAGGCAGGATAGATCCATGTGTTTATGTTGTTTACCGCAAATGGAGATTCATCAGAATAGGCAATATTTTTTCAGTCTCCTGTCATTCAAATTTGCTCATCCTGTGCAAATTGTAGCCTCAGTTTCCTGTTCCTAGCTGACAGGAGCGGCACCCAGTGTGGGACACTGCTGCGGCACCCAGTGTGGGAAAATCCCAGTACTCAGACCAGCCTCTCTAGTACCAAAAACCATGCCACGTTCAAAGTTAGATCATCTTTGTTCCCCATTCTGATGCTTGGCTTATCTCAATCCTGCCAACACATGTAAGTACACAGAGGTGCTGCCACGTAATTGGCTGACTAGATATTTGGAGTGGTTTGTTTTCAGTTTGTTTTTCAGGTGCAGGTCATCCTGTTTCTGGTCAACTGTTTTTATTTTATTTTTTGGCCTCTATTCTACTGCTCTGTTTCCCTTTGCCACTGAAGAGTAGGAACGGAGTGCCCAGTAGATGGGGAAAAAAGAACGCATTAGAATGGTGCAAATCAACCAATTAAAACAAAAACAAACACACAAACATGGTGTAGATAATAGTCAAGTATAGTGGCATTAATAACAGGAAGCCCAGCCCAGCCCATTCCTTCTAGATTGGGTGTAAAATAGAAGGTGGTTGTTATGGGAAAATACTGTGCATCCAGAACGAGGTAAGCAATTATGTACTGTAAGCTTTGGCTAACAACGCCTTCTTAATCCATGCTGAACAGTTTACTGTAAAGCGATGCAAGCAAGATGTCTGTTCTCTCCTCCGGAAACTAAAGTTTAAAGTTTTTGTTCAACATCAAGACTCAAGTACAAGGGTACATCACTGTTGTTAGTAGTCTAAATGAAAACCACCTTCACATGTAACTTTGTAACTCCTGCATTAAGCTGTAATTTTTCATTTGTATTCTTCTGTTGAATTGACTTACCATAAATCAATAAAGATATGGGCTGATAATGTTGTGATGAGCAAAGCTCAGCTGTGAAATTAAGTTTTGGAATTCAAGGTTGAAATTAACACAAGTGAAGCATCGAGAAGGATAGAGCAGCAAGACTTGTTAATCCTTAAATCCTTAAAACCCTCAAGAAGGAAAAATGTGATTTAACAAGGGCCATATTATTTTAACAAGCTTTCTGTTTAGCCAGCCATACTTGTATTTATCCCAAATCTACCACACTCTCTCAGTATCTCTCCGAGTCTCTGTTTGCTGCATCCTAAATCTAATGTGTTGCTTTTTTCCCTCATATACTTCTCTTTCTCTTTTATTCTGTAAATCAATTTTGGGCTTGAGGCTGCTGTGCCTTGCAGGCATAGCTCTCTTTGATAGCGTTCCCACCACAACTCTGTATGTGTGTGTGATAGCACCCACCACAGCTCAACAGCCAAGCCAGATTTCAAACTTTTTTGTAGGATTTTGGTTTAAACTCAGCTATGATGCTGCCTAAACAGAAGCGTATAGACACATATGCACACACACACGCTCACATACGCACATGCACTCAGTGGTGTGTGTGTACAGGGTTTTGGTTAATGGCAATGTAAAAAACTGAAGTTTCGTTCCTCTGCTACACATGTGTAGGCTTAGCAATAAAGAGCTAGAGACAGACAGAGGGAGAGAAAAGGAGAGGCACAGCTTTGAAGGCAGATGTACCTAAAGGCAATGTCCTTCAAAGAGTTTGTTTCTCAAAGATTTTTCAGGCTGGGAAGAGGGAATATTGTGCATAAATGTTGGAGATAATGAGCTGATTCCCACATGTTGTAATTTCTAATAGGTACATACACACACACACGCTCTCATTTTCATATCTTACTGAGGACATCTAATTGACATAATGCGCTCCCTAGCCACTTACCCTAAACCTAACCATCAAAAATGAATGCCTAACCCTTACCCTATACCTAACCATAACCTAATTGTAACCCTGACACTAAAACTACATTTTGAGCCTGAAAAAGGCCTTCAAGCTCATGGAGACAGGCATTTTGTCACCATAAGTGACTTTTGGTCCCCACAAGTATAGTGGTATGCCAATTGTCTGTCCCCACAAGGATGTCTAAACATGTACACACACACACACACACACACACACACACACACACACACACACACACACACACACACACACACACACACACACACACACGTATACACGTGTATGACTTTGTCAGAGGAAAAGATTTGGGATGAGTCCAAACTAAACGCAATTAAATCACAACATATTTGACAGTAAAGCTATTACATTTAAGAAAGGTTAAGGGAAAATGTTTTGCTTTGCTGTTATTATTTTATTGTAGAATCTTATGATACTGTAGATTGTGTATTAAAATACAAGCAACACATCACCAGTGGATCTCACTATAATTGTTTACTGTAGATGTACTGTTTTTCGGTCCAGTTGCAACGCTGAATATCCAAGTGCCTGGCCTTTATTAGATGGAAATCATAGGCATGTTTTTTTTCCTATCTTTGCTTTTCTATTTAGCCACAAACAGTAACTAAAGGTGGATGCCCCACATGTTCTTTTTTGTCATAACAGCTTCTGTCTTCTCTTTTGACTCAAGCATGATTCATTCCCTCAGGTCACATGTGCCACACAGTTGTCACTCAAGCTCTGCTCTCCAAAACCTACTGGCTCCACCGGGTTGTGTGCGCTCTGCTGCAGATGTGTCTCTCTAAGCCTTGCGCTAAGCCCTCTGTGCTATTCTAAACTCCGACTGTAAACAAGTGTATGGAAAGCTCTGCAATAAATAAGAGTGGAATGCAACATGTAAGCTGACATCATAGCCACCTGTCTTGCAAGAGAGCCCAGACTTTGAACTTAAAATCACTGTTAACCGGTTGTGTTGCATCTTATGTGGAATAGCTCCCCCCATTGACTGAAGACTGTATAGCAGGTAAGTGTATATTGTTGGATTTGTTTGATAGTCAAATGACTGTAATATTGTGTTTTGGAGGAAGTCAATCTGAATTATAACTCTCACTGCTGAAAAAAGCAAAACGAGTTATTGTTTTTTTTCCATAGTGGACACATTTCAAAACCATCACAGTCTCTTCTAATAAAGTACATGTGAAACACTGATTTACATTTGTTACACACATTTTCTAATTGAGCACTGCTGTTTGTTTAACATACACAGTGTCATCAGATGTTTTTCTGGAGAGCCCCAGCCTTTCCTACTCCCCTAGTAGTAGTAACACCTCCTTAGTAACCCCTACTTCACTGTGCTACAGAGAGATTGCATCACACTGGCTCTTTACCTGTGAAAGACAAACAACACATTCTTTAATCCTGTGAATCAAAGGTATTTCTGTATGTAATTTTTTTTAAAACATCACTGCAATTAGTGGATAGAGAAGGAAAATGTTTCTGATAAATACGTACAACCCTGTTTCGAAAACGTTAGAAAATTATGTAAATGCATGCAAATAGAGCCTCATTTTTAATTTGATAAGCTTGTTTAAAACACCATTAAACCTCACTCGTGATTGCAGAAACATGTCGCTACAGTATTTTTTTTTTCCAGTGTAACATAATTTAAGGTCAGTCACTGGATAGAAAGATCAAAACTTTAAGGTCATGCTTCACTTGACAAACTACAAGGGCTGCGTCCTCTCAACCTCTGAAACCATGGCTTCCTTGAAGAGATGTGGCTGAAGAGACAGCAAGATGAAATAAATCTGTCATAAAATAAAAATAAAAACTGTGTTTCTGGTGATTTTCTATTGAGATTATGAAACATTAACTTTGAAGTTGTAACATTAAGTCAAAGCATGACATCATGACATGCTCTGGCAGGCACTGATGTCAGATTTTCTGCCTCAGTGTTTAGAATCAGTGAGCCTTGGTGGGTAGAAGTGATTTCACAAGACTGCCGAAATATAATGAGCTTATATAGCTTTAGAGAAGATGTAATCTTTTCTTAAAATATCATTCTAATCAAATTTTCCCCTTTTTTATACAGTGCAATTGGTTGGATAAGTGAAGTTTAATAATATAGGAAAGACAAGTTCCTAAACTTGTGCACTGTGTGACATCTGCACCTTAATTGGTTGTTCTTTAAACACCTTTCTCTTATAATGTCACCCGGGAAGCTACATGATATTACTAATACAGAAAATAGTGTAAAGACCTGCCAGACCTGAAATCCAGCATGTGTGCAGCCCTCATTCTCATTAGACCTGCGGCTTTGTTTATGTTAAATACTCACAGATGAGTCTCATAAAATCCTTTTAGCTACTTGGACTACAGCTAACAGTATGCTATGTAAATTAGATTTTTTTAAAAAATATATTTTTAATACCACACTAAGTAATCTGGGATTTCAGTGAAAGCCCTAATAAAATACTTGAACATAAGATTTTAATACCTAGAATATTTCTGAAATACCTGTTGTTTTATTGCATGCTTGTGAAATTAAAAATTGTTTCCAGGGAAAACACGCTCTTCCATAGACAAAAAAAAAGTTGTTTAGCCAAAGACGTTAAAGACACAGTTTTCCCCTATTTGCTACCCTTACACAGTCATTAGTCCTCTGCTGTTTTATTGAATGTAAATACTCACATCTCAGTGCAAATAGTTTAAACTTTTTTTTTCTCTGAACTGCTTTAGGGAATATCCAAACTTTTCATGACACATGTTTAGCAGAACTTTTGGTCAGAAGATTTGCTTTTTGCCCTCTTTTGATTGAAAAAATTCAAAAACACCTCGTGTCTGTGAAAGTTCTCAGTCATCCAGGTCATCATAGTCTAAGGAGCTTGGAAAGAAAAGTGTCTGGACCTCTTTAAGTTGTTTGAAGACGTTTCACTTCTCATCTGAGAAGCTTCTTCAGTTCTAGGGTCAAATGGTGGAGAGTCCCAGATTTAAGCCCTGTGGGAGTTTCCATTGTGCCTGTTGGGGGGGGTCAGTCCCTAGAACTGAAGAAGCTTCTCGGATGAGAGGTGAAACGTCTTCAAACAACTTAAGGAAGTCCAGACGCTTTTCTTTCTTTCAAGCTCCTTAAAAACATCTCCTCTCACCTAATCTTAGATGTCTTGTCATGAACAATACATCTGAAACACTTTCAAAAGAATCTTAATCAGTCATCTGTTTCATAAACTCAAGCACTGTTTATGATTGAGCTCAAAGTCTGTAAGTTTCAGCTTGGATGAGAGGACTTGGAAATGATCAGCACCCTACTAAAACATTTTGTTGCAAGGTGTAGGCCTGGCCTAAAGCAGCAGAGCAGATCATCCTCAGTCTTCATTCCAGTAAATGCATGAACAGTGTGACTGGGATGTTATAGCAACAAATGTTTTTGGTCCTGTGCTTGTTCTGTGGACTAAGCTTCAGAAGTACCTGGGACCTTAAATGAATGTTCTATCACCAATCGATTACTCTGTGAGTATTTTACTATTATTGGTGATCATTTCATATATGATGAAGACCTATTTTCTGAGTTCAATCTAATTTACTAGGCATGCTAGATTTCACTGTGCTAACAACAAATGCACTTCATGATTCCAAAGATACTAGCTTAGTGTAGATAGCAACATTTTATCATAAATATTGCATAATTAAAATAAACTACATAACTTAATGTTTTTACATCCTGCAGTAAAAAGGAAAAAAAACACAAGCTTTCTCTTTAAGCACAAAAACAAAGCACCCGTGTTTGACAAGTGACATTATTACTTCTTAAAGGTTTGTATTAAACAAATAAACCTAAATGTAATTTAAGTAAAAGTCAGCATCCAGAAACTGACACTGCTATCATTCATATAAAACAAACAAAGATTTGATTTATGTCAACCTTATTACACAGGCAAGCACATAGTAGGAAATGTGCTAGTGCTTCAGTGGTACAGCTCATTTTGAATGTCTATATCCAGGCTTTCTTACCCACATCTCTCTTTCTCGCTTGCTTTAAGTCTTTGCTGTTTTGTGTTTGATCTTGCATGAACTTAGACAGAAAAAGGTTTTGTTATATTGTAATATAAAATTCAACCTTCATCAAAATTCTTAAGATGTATAGCTTCAAAACTATAATAGATTTTGTAGAATTTATGTAATAAAGAAAATGTTTTATAGATGATGATGTTCCATTCACTGAAACTGTGAAAGTCCACGAGAGATCTGAATCCTGAACAACAGTACTTGACATAGAATATATCAGTTCATTTGCCTGTAAGTTTGAAGCTGAAAAAGAATGAAGAGTTTTGAGTTTTCAATAAAAACTTCAATATGAAAAACTGCAAACTACATGCTCATATGGATGACTTGAAGTCATATCCTTAGGCATACTTTCTCACACTCTGAGACAGTGGTACTTTTCAGGGTATTTTACTATCCATGTGCTGCTGTGAGCAATTAAAGGTCCAATGGGACAGACAGGAATGTAGCTTTGGCTTTTAACATACAGTGAGCCCTCTGTGCTGCTCAACTCTGACCAACCTTGAAGCGTTTCGATGAGTAGATGGAAATACCTGTTTGTAGGTGAAAACCATGCGCATATATGTCTATACAAACCACATGTCCCTGCATATGAACCCTACTGACCTGTAAAGGGATTAAACCACAGCAGGGTTCTTACAGCAGTCAACCTTTTCACAGTTGCTAAATATGCACACATGCAGGTGAACACACACACTCACATCGGCACACACTCACACAGACGCGCACCAAATGTGTTCTTGTCATCCTGTCCTCCACCTCTAACTCTAACCTTTGTCACAGACCGTTTTCACAGACATGCAGATGTTTCCTGAGACCAGAATCTGTTATCTATGGCAAGAATTGCACCAAATCGTCACATCTGTATTTTACTTTTAATAGAGTATTTACAAGTAGCAGTGATATACAATGAAATGACAAGTTAAATGTTACTGTAATCTGCAACAGATGAATGGCATTGAGTTATACTCAGTCTAGTTAAAAATGATTGTGATTTAAAAGTTTGTATGTAAAATATAACTTTTTAAAAATTTTGCTTTTAAGTTTTCTGCTATTTAAGCATGTCTTTTTTAAGCATACTGTCTGGTATACTGACAGCATGGGGTCAGACTCAGCACAGCCACTGGGATAAACATAAATTCAAAGTCAAATTTATTTATATAGCACATTTCAGACAACAACTGTTGAGCAAGTTGCTATACATTTAAAATAATCTAAAGAGATTAAAAAAAAAAACAGAGGAAAACATGAAGACATAAAATTTAAGAAAAAGTAGTAAAAAATGAGAAGATTTGAGTAAGAAACAAGATAAATAAAAGTAGTACAAAGTCATTTTAATGTAAAAGCCAAGGAATAAAAGTGGGTTTTCGGATGGGTTTTGAAAGTGTCTAATGTTGGGGAGGTCTCGATGTGAAGCGGCAGTTTGTTCCACAATTTAGGAGCAGTCACAGCAAAGGCCCAGTCTCCTCTGTGCTTTAATCTGGACCTTGGGACAGCTAGGAGCATTTGATCTGCAGACCTCAGTGATCTTGCAGGAGTGTACCAACTCAAAATTATTGAACAGAACAACTCTCAGTACAAATCCCATGCTGTCAAGTAATTGACCCCACTAAGGTGGATTGTCATTCCATCAGACAAGAATGCCTAACACACTTAAGTAACAAATATAGATTGTCTTTAAAGATATTAAAATAGTTGTTACATTTTCCATGGTTCACTGTTGAGGTGATATCTAACTCTAATTTTCCTTAATGGATTGAAGGTTTAAAAAAAGCCTAAAAGATCTCTTTCTTTAAGTTAAACACAATTTCTATCTGCACAGCTATATTTTTATCATGTCAGAATTACTGCTGCTGGAAGTACTGTTGTCTTAATCACAGCCTTTTAACTTCCAACATGATAACGGTGCCACCTAGAGGACTCCTAGCATGCTCTTAATGAATGAGCCTCCACAGCACATTTCTGACCATGTGCTAGTATATACCATTTTATTCTTTACATCACTAGATTATATAAATGAATACATAAATCATCTGTGGGGGAAAGCTACTAAGAAGACATGATTGATTAACATGATAATTGATTTTAATATTACATTCATAATCCGAAATACATTTAAAACTCCAGGTGCTTTGAAAAGTGAAAATGCATCCAGAATCTACAGTTAACATTAATATATTGCACTAAAGAAATTTATTATTTTATGTGTCTAACACAAAAAAATACATAATTTTCCTCCTTCACTATCCTTCTGGACTTGTGATATAGGATGACTCTTCTAGTGTAACAGTGCGTGTTACCTCCAAATAGCACCTCTGGGGTTGAGAAGTTGCTGTTGTGAGTTTGCATATGTGAGATGAAATACTCGAGTCTGTGTGTGTGTGTGTGTGTGTGTGTGTGTGTGTGTGTGTGTGTGTGCTTGTGTGCGCTTGTGTTTTCATGCATCTCTTGGGGTACCCAGCTGAAGCCAGCTGTATATCACGCAAGTCTCCCTTGTGTAACTTCAAAGTCACAGCATGTTCAGTTCAGGCTATTCATGACACAGTCACCGGAAGGACACATGTGTTTATGGAACCTGGACATACTGCTGTACATATAATGTCGTATACTTACTCTGTACTTCTTTCAAGGATATCATTTCAGCAAGTTTTCTTACCGAGCTATATGGGAGGACAGCAGAGAAATCTCTCTGGCCCTGGACAGAAGAAGCAAACATGCATGCCATGTGTCCTTCACACAACTTGAAACTGAAATAACCATGCTTTGAAAACTGCCGTAGAGAATTTGACTGTCTTCATAGCGCTGTGACTTTGTATTTCAGTTTTGCCTGAAAACTTTTGGACCAACACAATCTGGGAAAGGATAAGATGAACAAAAGAGACTGCAACAGAAAGTGGATAGAGGTAAGAAGATGAGACGTAATCTGTAAAGAAACATAAAACAAAGTTCTCATGTACAGACTACATTCCCACAAAAAAATAAAGCAAAACAAAATAAAAAATAACTGCCAAAGTGGTTCTGGACTACTTGTCCACCTTTTGAGGTTGTGGCTTAGGAACTAAAGAAAGAGATCTACTAATTGGAAAGTCAGTGTTTCGATCTCTGGCTCCTCCAACCTATGAGTCAAATAGTGTTTGAGTGTACTTTAACCCTTGGATGCACAACCTACCAATACCTACACTCTTCCACGAGTGGGGTCAAAAATGATCCTAAATAGAAACAATGCATTTTGCTATAAACTCAGTTGTTATTCTTCAAAATCTTTAAATCAAAGAGTTGTTACATGTTTGTGACATGAGGCCCTTTGCATTTTTATTAGTTTTTTCATTAATTTTAAGAAATTGCAGTTTTTGTATCACTTGTATCACTTTTGTATGCTTGCTCTGCATATACCGTACTGCAGAAGCTGGGTCTTCCTTCTGAAAGGCACAAGTTGTTCATTCACTGTAACACAATCACTGAGAATTTATTTCTGCCTGCAGTTGACTAGGAACAGGCCCCATATGTAGTGGAAAGCTGCCATGTGGTTTGTTTTCAGTCCATAGGCTCTAGTCCTCTTGTCATCAAAGTGCAAGAAACGGCGAATATCTTTAAATCTTTGAATTGACATAGTGGCCTTGTACAATGGGTTATGCAGAGGACTCCCAAAAAACACACTGACTGGTACATCCCAGTTCTTCTCACTTCCTGCAAGAATGTTCAATCAAATGAAGGCCAGGAGCTTATGTTTGATTACATTTTTCCACTCTTTTCCCCTGTCTGTGGCTACTCTTTGTGCCTCCATGTTTGTGCATGTCAGCACCTCTCCTATTATATTATCAGACATGAACATCTTCCATGCATCTATTGGGGAGACAGTACTAAACCCAGGTGCAAGCCCCTGCCAACTAATTCAGAATATTGTGGCTAAAGCAGTAAGAGGGGCTCATTCTGTTAGACTCAATATCCATTTCCTCTTCAGAGGACTCATCAGAGGACTCCTCTGTGTCTGACTGGCCTTGTCCAGTGGGGGGGACAGTAGTCTGGGTCCTCTATATCTGAGATGTCAGATTCTGAGTCAATGCCTCCAATTGGGCTCTTCATCCCATCCGTCCGGGATCATTTATAGGGCAAGGTCCACAGCTGGCCTCATAGCAGCCATGTTACTTTAAATATTAAAAAAATAAATCAGAAAGGACAATGTTTGAAATGCACAGGAAACTATAAACAGGGCTGCACATAAATGGTCCACAGGTGCGCATTCACTGTCAAAATAAAAGACACGCACCAGATAAGAAGTTGGAACGCTCGTTTGCGTACATTAGATGTTCTGGAGGAGGACAGACATTTGTTCAGAACTCTAAAGATGTCGAAGAAGCAAGCTCTGTAAGCAATTACTTTGGCGTTCCTCCACCGCAAAAGAAGCGCGTATTCTATGAATTTCCGGGAATACTTTTATTTTGACAGCGAATGCACACTTGCGAACCACTTATGTGCAGCCCTGACTATAAATCATGTATGTTACTGTGTAAAAATTAATTCTTGATCCATCAGAAGTGTAAGTGGGACAGTCAAAGTTGCTAAGAATGAAAGTTTCATAGAAGATTCCATAGGAACTGCTTGGGGTCATTTATGACCCCACTTGTGGAAGAGTGGGGTAGCGATACAAAAACTGCATTTTTTTTTTAAATTAATGAAAAAATTAATAAAAATGCAAATAGCCTCATGTTACAAACATATTTTATGAGGAATACCTGGAATATGAATATATTACAACTTTTCATTTTAAAGATTTTGAAGAAAAACAACCCATGGGGTCATTTTTGACCCCACGTGTGCATCTAAGGGTTAAAACTGATTTTAAAAAATGCTTTGTATGTAGATGTAGAAAAAACAATGTGTGTGAACAGAGGGAGATGGTACTCATCTTTCTAAACAGAAAAAACCCCAAACGCTATAAATACTAAATATAGCAACTAACTTTCACTTACACTGCTACTCAGACATGATTCAGGATAGGATTATATTTCACCTCAGAAGTTTGCACAATTATTCAAGATAAACATAATCAAAGTTTTAATTACATTTCCACAAAAACAAGCGCTCAAACTTGGTATATAAATTTGTAAAAGAGTTTTCACAGGTTGCGAATGCACAGCACTAGAGTGATAGGGGAAAACAAAGAAGTGTTTTATATAAATTGCAGAAGCCAGGTGCACTGTGGGCGGTCAATTTCCTTATTTAAAATAAAAACAAAACACTGCAGCCTTTCAAAAAACAAAGCCAGTACAGGATATTCTCACTCTATAAAAATAGGTCAAAATGACATTTCTTTCTTCTTCAACATAAACTTTAAGATTCTCATAAGATGCAGCACATTAACTTGTAACATTAGCAAACTGCAGTTTTACTCACTGTACACAGCCTAGCACACTGACCCCCCGCCTCTCCTTCTGTCTGTTCCTGTGTGACAGAGTCAGTAACACCACAGCAGGAGGTGAAAGGAGGAGAGCTGCAGGCAGGAAGAGAGAGGAGAGGGAAACTGCAAAAGTACAGCACAGATTCATGCCTAACATTAGACGGCGGCAATGCAAAAATGTGTGACACTGCAAAAAGAAGGCACAGGGAAGAAAGAAAAAAAGAAAAAAGGTCTGTGTGCGATAGGGTTTAAATCCAATAACTGCATGCATGTATGGATCCGAGTCATTGTTCAAATATTTGAGCTTTTGTGTGCGCGTGTGTGTGTGCATGTGCACTTGCACAATGAATGGGGTGCCAGGCGGCAGCAGCTGGGAATGCCTTCCTCTGTTCTCCTGTCATCAATAAATGATCAGAGTGGGCCATCTGGAGAGAGGGAACCACCAACCACCAAGACCTGGCACTGAACGAATGACACAGAGAAAGAAAAAGAATGTGAGGATAGATCAGTGAACAGTAAGAGTAAGAGCGAGATGGGACAGGAAGGGGGAAGTTAAATTTAAAGAACACTGGGGAGGCAATTAAAAAGGATGGGAAAAAGACCCTACAATATATTGGTGGAGCTCAAAAGAAAATCGAATATTGTGAAAAGTTGTTTTTTCATGATTTAATTCAAAAAGGCATCATCTCCGATATTCTTTTGTTTAAATTGTTATGATTATAGCTCACGAAAATCAGAAATCAAGCATCTTATGTAATTAGAATATTCCCAAACAGCAATCAAAAAAAGGATTTACTAAATGTGGAACTTCTGAGTATGCTTTTTATTCTACTTGATTGAGTTTCCTTTACCATGACTTACTGCATCAGTAAAGTGTGAGGCAGAGGCATTCAGCTTGTGGTGTTGCTAAAAGCCAGGTTGCTTTGATAACAGTCTTCAGCTCATCTGTACTTTTGGGCTGAGTATTTCACATCTTACTCTTATCAGTGCCCTATAAATCGTCTGTAGGGTTCAGGTCAGGTGAGTCAGCTTATCAATTAAGCACATTACAATAAAATTCACATGACAATAACATGGTAAGCAAACCATTTGGAAGTAGTTTTGGCACTGTTTGCAGGTGGTAGGTTTAATCAAAAAGGAAACCGGCATCGCCATAAAGCTTTTCAACAGATGGAATCCTGACCTGATCTCCTGGTAGACAGCTGTGTTGATTTTGGATTTGTTGAAACAGAGTGGACCAACCACCAACAACACCAGCAGATGACATGGCACAACAAATCCTAACAGACTGCACAAACTTTACACTGGCATTTCAACACCTTACATCTGTGTCTCTCTAGACTCTAGGATCTTGATTTTCAAATGAAATCAAATTTACTTTCATTTGAAACGAGGACTTTGGACCATTAAGCCACAGTTTAGTTCTTTTTTCCTTAGTCCAGCTAAGATACTCCTGACACTGTCTGTGGTTCTGGAGTCTTTTGCCATTACTTTTGCAACACTTGACTGAAAGTGGCTGTGCATGGTGGCTGTTGATGTATTGCAACCACCTGGGATTCCTCTGGCCCACCAGTAACCCAGAAGTTTGCAGACGACACAGCCATCATGGGGTGTATCTGGGATGATCAGGAAGAGGAGTACAGAAGTCTGGTGAGGAACTTTGTCGCATGGAGTCACACAAACCACCTGCAACTCAACACCTCAAAGACTAAGGAACTGGTTGTGGACTTCGGGAGGTCTAGAGCAGGTCCACTGCCGGTTCAGATAGAGGGGGAGGAGGTGGAGGTGGTCAACAAGTACAAGTACCTCGGGCTGTGGGTGGACAATAAACTGGACTGGTCATGCAACACAGAGTACCTGTATAAAAAAGCCCAAAGCCGACTGTACTTCCTCAGGAGGCTGAGGTCTGCAGGAAGCTCCTGAGGATGTTTTACCAGTCAGTGGTTGCTGGAGTACTTTTCTATGCTGTGGTGTGCTGGGGGAGCAGCACAGCAAAGAAGGACTCATCCAGGCTGGAGAAACTGATCAGGAGGGCTAGCTCTGTGGTCGGCATGAAGCTGGACACTCTGGTGACAGTGGCAGAGAAAAGGACATTAAAGAAACTGATGGACATTATGGGCAATGCCAGGCATCCTCTGCACACGGCCATTAACAACCAGAAGAGTCTGTTCAGTGACAGGTTGCTTCTCCCAAAGACAAGAACTAACAGACTTAAAAACTCCTTTGTCCCACACGCCATCAGACTGTTTAACTCCTCTCTGGAGGGGAGAGGGAGGGGAAACAGGAGGACAAAGGAGGGAACAACTAAGCTGTAGTGCCTCTTCACCTCACTGTGCAATACCTTTTGTGCAATACTTTTGTAAATAGTCAACGGTGCAATAGACTCAATACTTGAAATGTGCAATTCACTTGTATTTTTATTTTTATTCCTATTTATTCTATTTATCCCCTTCGTATATTTTATTTATATTGTCTCTGTATTTATATATATGTGTGTGTGTATAACTCTGTAACTTCTGTCGGTGCTGTGCTTTTTTGGAAATCGAATTTCCCAGAGGAACCCACCCGAGGGATTAATAAAGTTCTATCTTATCTTATCTTATCTAACCCCTTCACTTCCTGCCTGCTGAGAGAAATATCCAAGAAGAGCTCAGACTCCACTCCTCAATTATCAGCCAACTTTTTCTACTGTGTACTTTACCCCTGACCATCACTAACCCCCCATTTACTCTCCATTAGAGCTTCCTGTTCATTCCTGTAGAAAGATACTCACTGGAGCACTTATCTTTTTCAGACTCCTGCTTTTTTTCCCCATTCCAAGTAGTTCTTAAAAATGTTGCAGTTCAAAAGCAAAACGTGTTGTAATGTGACTCGACAAATTTGCATCTAGACAAAAAGAGTAAACTTCGACCACATGTGCCAGAAGAAAATGCAGTTGTTTCAAAAGAACTCACACTTTTGTATACTCAGATACTACATTTGACATAATACATACATAATATGACATTTTCAGAGACAGAAAATATGCAAAGAATATGCATAAAATAATTAGCCAATTTAAAGTAATTTTTTAAAAAGTATTTATTTTCACATTTTGTTTGTGGCTGGAGTTAAGAGAGTCATGGTCCTGAGTCTTTGACTTAGTATTTAGAGTTTTATACTGGCGTGTTTGTTGGAACGTTATAAGATAATGTAAGTTCTTGTTCCTGAATATGTTATGTTCTAGTGCCTCTGAGTTTGTTATTTAAATTTCCTGAATTCTAGTTTCATTATTTTGTCTGTCTCTTATATGTGGTCTCTGAGTCTGTTTTTTTTACCTCTGGTCTACCCAGTTGTGTCTCAGTGTTCTGTGGTCTCTCTGGTCTCTCATTTTTAGAAAATCTTACTAAAAATATTTAAAAAGCCATGCTATCCAAGCTAACATTTGAATTGGAGGAGAGTTAATAATTAATCACAGAATTGGTGGAAGTAGTATACATTTATCACTCTTTACAGTAGCTTAGTACAGCTCAGTACAGCACAGTATGCTGGAAGAACATGATAAATATTTATAACAATAGATCCTGTTTGTAGGCTTGCATTACAATCACATGACTTTCTTTTTCTCACACTCACTGACATTTTTCTAAAATATTCTAATATGCTGAAACTTGTTTTTGTTATGTATGTACTACATTTTATTATGAAGTAAGTATAAAGTATGTATAAAGCTACATATGTATACATATGTACACTTTTGTCTGCTATAGCCACTGGACTGCCATACCATTATAACCAAAAAAGCAAAATTATTCATTAGGAGTCTTGCTATCAGCCACACAAACTTCTGTGGCCATTTCATTATGTGAGTTATATTTTGAGCATTTATTTAAGAAAGCAATTTAATTCATATCTCACATTAAATCATAATTTATATATGTTACACATTATATGCTATTTAATCTTTGTTATATGTACATTATAGTACTTCTCATAAGCACACATGATGAGTCCAGACAAATAATTATATTTTAATATTGTCCCCTACATCATTAGCTTAACATGACAATTTTACAGTAGGCTACCTCTTAGGAATTCATATCTAACATCCCCAAGCAATATGAAGCACTCTCTCTAAATTTGTGTCTGCGTTCTTCTGTGTTTACATGTATGTCTAAATGCAGCCCTAATTTGCATTTGCATGGTCATTTCGGATTTAATTTGCCTCACTGTGTGACTAATTTGTGCTCCAATAAGTAACATATGCCCCAGGCCATATAACCTAGACATTGCATGGTTTTAAATTAGCTTTTATAATCCTTAGAGGCTATAAATATGTTCAGTGATTAGATATTTTAGTAAACTAACCTATTAGAATTTGGTATAGAAAAGCCAAGTATATGGTAAGCCACGCAGCACACAACAGACTGCCTAATTTTTAATGTTACAACGTTAAATACTGTAAGCAGAGCTGGACATAAAAAAGTAGGTACCATATTCATATTGCCTCTTTTTGGTAGCACTGGTTTAACTTTTCCTTTGTTTAAAACCCTTTTATACTTCAAGTGTTTGTAACACTTTCCAATAAATTTTGACCCATTAGATTTTTTTTTAAATTTCATTTATTATAATATCACAATTTTTACTATTTTCACTATCGTGTTTACCTTATGATGTGTTATGAAATGCTGTGTTAGTTTTCAGAATATTTTCTGTCTTGGGGCTTGTCAAGAAGTTTTTCACAAATATTAGACAACTGTTGTGTTCTTTTTGGTCAGCTATAGTTTTAGCTTCAAAATTCTCCCATTCCCTGTTTTCCAAATCTCTTTTTCGTTACTAAATCATGAACACTGACCGTTCCAACCTTTGTCCATTCATGGCTAATGGCTCTCACTTTGGCTTGCTGGAGTCTATGGTTGCTTTTTGAGAGCTTAAACCCTACTTCACTGTGCTCCACAGGTTCTATTCATGTGATTCAACAGGTTTGGTGATAATCAGGGCTGGGTGTTATTAGTGACACTGAAATCAGCTTTCTTTAAGATCTGTTAAGGATGACTTTTGATGGTGACTTCACTACTTCTGTTTTCTCAGAAGCTACTCCACATTTGTAAAAATGTGATCAGTACAAGGCATTTCTGTCCCATTAAATATGTTTTAATGTGCTCATTAATTACTTGAGATCCATCCATCCATTCTCTTCTGCTTATTCTTGTCAGGGTCACTCTATGGGAAGAAGCTGAAGTACTTGGAGAGAACCCACGCAAACATGGAGAGAACAGGCAGACTCCACACAGAAAGATCCCAGCCTGATGGTGAATTGAACTCAGGACCTTCTTGCTGTGAAGCAACAGTGCTAACCACCATGTTACGATACTGCCGTGTGTGTATATATATATATATATATATATTAGGGGTGCAACGATACACAAAATTCACGGTTCGGTTCGGTTCGATCCTTGGTGTCACGGTTCGATATTTTTTCGATACAAAAAAAATGTTCATGCCTTTTTAATTTGTCATTAATTAGTCCAGCTTTGTCCAGCCACTGGTAGGATTTGTGGATATCAGCCACCTCCTCTATCTGCCGGTGGTACATACCGTGCAGGGGCCTGTCCTTCCATGATGGTTCCTCGTCTCCCTCCTCTTTCTTGGGTTTCTTGGGTTTCTGCTGCCTGAGGTATTCACTGAGCACTCGGTCAGGTGGGGCCATCTTCCCAATGTATTCTGCTATATATATATATATATATATATATATATATATATATATATATATATACGCCCGGTCCGCGTCAGGTGTTGAGGAACCAGGGCACCCTGACGAAAAGTGGGCTACTGGAACAAGAAGGCATTGTTGGGATGCTACTACGCAAGTAACCCTGGCGGAAGGGGGCTACATGAATAGGATGGGAATAGGATGGGAGCACTAGGTGCTGTGACTCCCAAGCTAGGCAAGTGGCTCCAGCAGATCCCGGGAATAACATCGGAGATCTCTGTCCAGAAGAGCGCAGTCCTGGGAACAGCTAAGATAGTGCGCAGGACCCTCAAGCTCCCAGGCCTCTGGTAGAGGACCCGAGCTTGAAGGATAAACTGCCCGCAGGGGAGTGCTGGGTGTTATATATATTTTAATAAAAGGCTTGCTATAGGCAGGAGCTTTCTTTTTCTCATGGTCAACAATTGTTCTAATTGTTATTATTGTTACTTGCACAGTACACGTGACAATATTCATCTCCCCAGCTTCCACTTTTTACACTAAAGCATTTTCCCAGCTGCCTTTCTTTCGTTCCAGAAAACCGTCATATGTACAAAGAGAAGATGCTTCCTTACAGCATACAGTCATATCACCCCACAGCAGGAGAGCTATCTGCGCCCTGTCTGTCACGGACCTGGGTCTTTGAATAAGTATGGACATGTGTATTTTTGGTGCTGCTGTCCTGTTTCCTTGTGTTTGTGTATAGTGTGTGTGTGTGTGTGTCTGTCTGTCTGTCTGTCTGTCTGTCTGTCTGTCTTTCTTTCTTTCTTTCTTTCTTTCTTTCTTGATGGCTGACTCTGGTATAATACCTGGGGGAAATAATACCATTCTTTCCCCCAGGAGGAGCGTGGAAACAGGAGGGCAGCAAGCACAGGGATTGGGAGAACACGGGAGCGGAGAGCACAAAGACACAACATGGGAGTCCAGGGAGCACACAGGTATTTATTGTTATTTTCCTGCACTGTAAATTAACGCACTGTTGCAGTGAAGAGTCCTGTGTTTTGGGTCCTATTTTGACACTGTCTTTATTAGTTGGAATGTGCCCTCACTAAATTATTAATTAACATACATTAATTATTAATGTATTTATTATTGATGCTTAAACAATATTGAAGTGATTTGCAAGTCACTTTAACACCCCACTAACACAATGTGCATTCCCAAATTTTGAACTGTAAATTTCCAGATTGTTTTATTTAATTTACTTAATATATATAATTCACTCACTTGCTGCACATAATGTCCTCTTTGTATATATGTACTTACTTTATATTTTTTTCTCTCTCTTTTTGCACATTCGAGGAGTGTATCAGGACACATTTCACTGCATGTGGTACTTGTATAACTATGCAAATAAAAGATCTTGAATCTTTGATGTTTCATGCATATTATTTAAACTGACAGCACATTTAAATAAACAAAAAATGCTTGAAATTAGTAATCTGTGTTTGCAACTGACATAATTTAAATTTAAAAAAAATTATTGCGCTGTGTATTGTACATCTAGTCTAGTTTCTTGACTTTTGAGGGACTGTTTAGCTTGATGGGGTAGGAAGATAGAGTAACAAGCAATAATACTCTAATTTTTCTTTCTGTTTCCTGCTTTCCTTGACTTTTTCATTCTTTATTTGCTGTGCACAGTTTTACTGTTAATTATGATCAAAGAGTTTTTGGTTGTGTATTGTGTGTCCTAACATTAGTCACACTTCAATGACATGAAGTGTGATCTGCCTGAAGCACAGCAGACTAAAAAGCAAGGCATACAGACGAAGCAGTGGGGAGAAAGAGGAAGGGAGTAAGGAAATAATTTTGTACATTAGGCTAAAACAGTGTGATCATCGAACATTTTAGTGCAAAAAATAACAAACCCAACGGACTCAAAATACCTCCATGCTTATTTACAGTCTGTCTCTATCAGCCAGTTACTTAGACAAACTAGCCTGCTCACAATTTCAGAGCTCAAGGCAGCTCTATTTTTTTGTTACAATATGACCTGCAAGTGAGAACAGTCTCTCACATGGAACAGAAGTGGCAGGACTAGTCCAATACTTGTGGGCCAGGACAAACAGCTGTGGGTGGGTCCCTGCTCAACTGGACCACCATTGCAGTGGGCAGTCTGTCTCACTGATGGTGGATTCTGCTCTACCAACTCAGGATCCTGTTACACGGGGCTTCCTCATCTGAATTAGAGTCTGAAGACAATGAAGAGAGTGTTAGGTTTTGTCATTTATGCTTAGAAATATTTAACCATATATGCTTAGAGGTGTATAATCAATTGTGTAGTGATAGGATGTGTGATCTTTAGCAGGCTGCAAAGGCTACATCCTGGGAGCATGGGAAGAGGTCGTACCTTGTTTTATTGTTTTACTGTAGGATTAACGTAGCTATGTCAGTTTTAGTCTAAGTGCTTTTTCACATATAGATGAACTGTTGGACTTCCAGACCAGCAGGTTTAGGGAAGTCATTTATGGGGTCACACTCTGACCCCACACACACACACAGGCAAGGTACTCTTTGTTTGTATGTAGACGTCGTATGTTAATGAACCTATGCATATTCATGTAACCTCAATAAAAGAGCAGTGTTACGGGGGAGCGGACGAGAGCAACTGGGGTCAAGCAAAGGAACGGCGTTTGTCCGGTTCTCTCCCGTGCACGAGAATCATGAAGAACTTTGCCTACTTCGTGTCTTGCTTTGCTGTGTAATTATATTGTCTTCAACATTCCAGCGAATAGGTTCAAGCTACAAACCTATCAGAGAGGAGGAGGCTCTTTGTCTTTGCTGGCTCCTTTGCGGTGGCATCTTTACACTGTTCCTGCAGCAGGGCCTCAAGGCTGGTCCAAGCCTCTTCTCACTCTCCCCTTGCAAGGCACTTTAAATCCTTAAAGCGTGGGGCAAATACAGTAGCTATCTTGAGCCACTGACGGTTGAGTATAGCTACGCGTTGAGATAGGTCCTTTATGAAGGGAGCCTTAAATTTCACCGTGTAGTTTGAGTCATCATCAGAGACCTCCATGGTGGGATGCAGGTGGCAGAAAGCAGGTAAAACCACTGAACATGAGACATATGTTTCACCTCCAAGAAGCTTAGTCACAAACCTGTAGTAGACAGAAAGCAATTATTAATCTACATAATAACTGTCAACTATAGGGCTTTTTGAAGAAACAGTATAAATAAGTTAAAAAATAGTTTTATTTACCTGCATGGCTCAAGGACAGTCGCCAGCTTTTGGAGTTTTATCAGCTCTGATGGAAAAATTACTTGCTTGTGCTTTTGCCTAAAGCAGCAAAACTAACCTCTGGATTCTTTAGTAGACGAGAAACCATATCTAATGTTGAATTCCACCGCTGACCTACTAACTTTGGTCCTGAAACCAGTCATTTCATGAAGTTTGGGCTGCCGACACCTTTTGTTTGGTACGCTTTGGTTGGTGCATTTAGATTGGTAACATTGAAGTGGTATGCAAACTCCTTTTTGCACAGTTTGCACAAAACTACGTTTTTATCAAGGCTTCCATCAGGTAGTCTTTTGAAATGAAATTTGCCTCAGATCACTCCTGGCAGCACACTTTCGTCTGATTTTTTGTAGCTCTGATGTGTGCATTAGTGTAATCAGTATACCAGGAAATCGTGCATTGACAAAAATTCCTCTTTGCTTGGAATGCAAAGTGCTATTAAATGCATTATTTTTTTTAACATGTGTTTTCAAATTAATTAATCGCAATTAACACATTAAATTCTCACCTCTACTGTAAACAAACAATGTAAGACGTGTATGAGGCAGAACTCTGAGATGCAAGGAGAGCTATCATGTTCTCTTTGGTTTTACAGTGCTTGCCTTGCTTGCCATGATGAAATTCTCTAAGAATAAGTTATTTTGATGATGATGAGGAAATTTCTCTTACACCATTATCAGGAACTGTAACTTCAGTAGAGCCCTCTCCTTCTAGACGGTTCTAGTTTTTTTTTTCTTTTTTTTTTTTTTTTTTATCTTGCATGTCATATATAAAATGCCAAAGAGCACACCACAGATATTTGTCAATGCCAAATGTCCAACTCTGTTGTGTAAATAATTGCAAAAACTTTTGGAGATGATTAATCTCTGTAAATATGTTTATTTGCTTTTCAGTATGGGGGAAAGAAAAGATTGCCATTTTTCATCTTTCTACTCATGTCCTTCATCAGAAGTTTATTTCAGTTTTATGTCATTTTGATATCAGTTCTGCACGATACCATCTGTTGAGGTTGACATGCAATGTTCCTTGTAAAATTTTAATTGCCTCTGGAACACTGGTTTTTCAAGCAGAAGCACTTGATTGACTTCAATACAAAGTTGTGTAAACTGCAGGGTAAACTGCATACAGTGTCAGTTTCTGAGAGCTGCAACAGGCCTCTATTAAGACATTGACTTGCATTCTTCCTATCAGGCAATGCACGAGTTCCCTGTCAATGTGCATCACTAAAATGCACTATGGGGTGTTCTTTTATCATTCATTACCCGTGTCCACAAGGTCAAATTGACTAGAGAACTAACTGCAGGAATTTTCCTTTTGTCTATGATTGTTCACACATAACTTTTGATGTGCCCAATCTAGACAAAGCAAGCAGATATGTTGCGCCTCACTGAAACAGTACTGACCTGGCCAACCTTCAGTGACAGTGCTACAGCACACATGGGATCTACTAGGATAAGAGTTCAGGGGTGCTGGCTAGGAGAAAATAATTGGGCATCAGATAGGGCACAATCGAGCCAGGCCAAATTTATCCAAGCAGCAAATAGACAGATAGAAACCAGGCAGTTAGTAAGTACAGTAAGGCCAAAGCACAAGTGACCTGACCAAGCTATATGGTGACATGTTTTCACACCGCAGGATTTATATATAGGACGTTATTTCAGATAGAATTTGTGAATTTCTCTTTAGATGGTCTTGCTTATATGTCTTGGTATTCACATAGCTTTTTTTTAACTCATTCACTGCCAGCCATTGGCAGTGAATGAGTTAAACCCATTGACTCATTCACTGCAATTGACGGCTATAGACGTCAATGGCAGTGAATGAGTTAATTGATATGTTTAAACTTGAAACAACAACAATAACAACACCAAATCCTAATTGTAAAGGACACATTTTCCCTGTAGGCTATTATCTCAACTACAACTTCACTAAAATAAACCATCAACTGTTAAGGAAAATTCAGAAAACGCTTGTGCTTCTTTAATTAGCTAACTGATGAATATAGCATTTTTGACAAAGGCGTGAGGTGAACTTTAACACAGCTTCAGAGTATGAAAATGTATAATTACTAAAAGATAAACCATAAAATTGTAGTTTTTATGTTTTTATTTTCCCTTTTGTTTTACAGGTAAGGTTTTACTGGTATAGTAATTTATTTCAATTTCATGTTTAATCACCATTCCAGTTTACTGCCTATTCAAAAACAGCCAATCCAGTATGTTATGAGCTGTAGAGGATTAATGACAGTCATTAACAGTCTTCTTATTTAGATTCTGCAAACCAAAGCCAACATGCAAGAATCCCAGCCAAAGCAGCACTGTTTGACCAAGTCTATAAACCAGTAGACATATCCTCACCCTGTTTTCACACTGCAGATCTGTTGGTAATTTTTTAGAGCGACATCTAATATTGCATTAGCGACATAACCTCTGTCACACGTTTCCTACAAGAGTATAAAAACCATTTGATGGAAAGACGCTTACAAACCATATGTAATCATATATAATCTTACTTACTCTGCTGAATTGTTTCTTTTATGTATTTATTTTTGTAATTTTCTTTTAAATATTGTAATGTGCTTTATTTGCTGTAGAAGAGAAGTCTACTATAAATCAAATGCCTCTGATCCATTTAATTTGAAAAGGTAACACTGTTTTTTTTTAATGATAACAAAAACAAATCAATAAAATTAAATGGGATAGAATTTTAAAAAGATTGCTTGGCCAACAGGGGAAAACAAACAAACTTTCTGACCTATACTGTTTTGACTTGAATACCATTTGTGTTACATTGCCTGATTCTAATGTACAGCTTTTCTCTTATACCTGAAGACTTTATACAACATGCCTCATTCGCCCAAGCACTTTTTATGCTTAAGATTCTATCTCACATTCACACTCCAGTCCATCTGAGAGGAACTTGGAGTTAGTATCTTGCCCAAGGATATTGGCACACAAACTGGAACAGCCTGGGATCAAACCACCAACCTTTTGATTAGTAATTGAGCTGCTCAACTTCCTGAGCTACAGCCACTGATGAAGAGTCCCTCATGATGCATCTTTACTACAGTACATAGATGATATAAACAATAATTAGGCATTAACCATTTGAACCTTCCTTTCCCTTCTTGGCCTTAAAAAAAGTTATTTATACTAGGGCTGGGCCATATTATACCGTTCACTTGAACCGGTTTACTTGAAAAGACTTGATATTTTACCCCAAATATAAAATTTAACATGCATATTATATAGAGATTGAAAATGTGACGTCATTCACGGGTAGAACCGCAAAGGATTCTGGGAACTCGTGGCAAGCGGTACTAGCGCACGCAGGCTTTCAATTAAAATCAGTTATACAGCGATAAAAAGAAACACAAAAATGTCAAGAAGCTGTTGTATTATTAACTGCAATAGCCGGTCGCATGACAGCCACGGGAAGCCGACGAGTAAAGAGATCGGTTGTTATCGGATTACGTCGTTGAAGAGAAATTGTTCGAGCCATGTTTCCGAAGTAACAAAGAGGCGACTGGATTGCAGCCATTCAAAGACAAAATATAACATCCCAGAACACTCCAGCTCACAGGTTAGTCTGCTCCAAGCATTTCCACAAAGGTCAGTCTGCTGTTGTAGTTAATACGTCATTTTTCTTAACATAATTGGTGATATAGGTTACAAGCAAGTCTGGCGCTGAACAGAAATTGTCGCGCTATGCTCCTTTGTTTATTGTGCATAAATAATGAATTGTCTTGACACAATATTGCGTTTCGCTTCTGTTATTATGGTACATTGACAAAAACATATACTTTTATTCACAGGATAAAACAGTTGTTTTGTATCACTAATTGCCCAGTACGATTACAGCATACAGTATTATTGTCACTGCTACATTTCTGTGATGCTACCAGAAATTATTTCCACTGCTAATTAATTACCATTGAGCTCAAAGGTCCTATTAATAAACGGTTAACGAATGTGTATTTATGACGACGATTTGTGAGACTGGTAAACTTATGATACGTACGATGGTCTTTACTTTCTACACGGTGCATTTCAAGGTCCTGCACCCATCCGTCGGTAAACTGTACCTGGGCTTGTTGCAGTGACCGGAAGTTACTAAACTTCACGAGTGTATGCACTCACTCCAAGAAGCGTATAATTATAAATATGCATATAAATATGCTACGATGAGATAGCTGACTTCATCTAACTAGCAAATGTTTTCCAGGCTACGTTGGTGATGCAGTTTTTTTTTTAAAATGATATTTAAAAAAAAAATCATTTATTTATGTATGATATTTTTGTCATGCGATTTTAAAGCCAGTCCTACAACCGCATCCAAGAATAACATGCAGCTTATCTCAGAACTGTCGGTGAAAATTATTCTTGGAGCTAGGTTTAATTGAGCTGCATTTTAAAGAGGTGCAATTTCACAATTTGTGTATATTTTCTAAGTTCACTATTTTGTCATGTGTTGAGAAAAACACAGATTTAAAAATTACATGGTCTAATATTTACATTTAGCATATAACTGCAACATGCTTTTTTTCGTTTTTTTTTTAAAGACTCGAAAGGACTTGAAATTCAAAATTTCAGACTTGTGACTTTACTTGGACTTTTACACCAGTGACTTGAGACTCGACTCTGACTTGCCTGACATTACTTGAGACTTGACTTGAGACTTGAGGATAAAGACTTGAGACTTATTTGAGACTTGCAAAACAATGACTTGGTCCCACCTCTGGCATATTCTGACTGAGAGATTTCTGAAAAAATTTAAACGTGCATCTCTGTTATCACTTCCAACATAAATGAAGACAGAAAACTAAACAGCAGTGACGTTTGAAGGATTACTGAAGTTGGGCTAGCTGGTATATAATGATGTGCTACGTGATCGCTAGCGACACAGCTATATTAGCATAGCATAAACAGTGAAGCTCAAGGATGAACGGTAACACTTTTCCACTTGATAATTAGTTAACGTGAAGGTTCCTGATGGTTAGAGACAAATGCAATCACATGGCAGGATGCTGTAAACTGACCAAACTTCAGTCAGGAGAACAAATGAGATAATCCATCCACAATGCGAGGTTCGTCATTAATATACTGCAACAACATGGGAATAGAGCAGCTGTGACAGAATACAGCATTAATGAATCAATGGTACAGAAGTGGAGGAAGCAAGAAGAATGAGTTGAATAAAGTTTGATTTATTTGACTGCTTTGTTTCGCTTAATGTGCCTTATAATCCCAGGCACCTTATGATCTGAAAAATAAGTATTTGACTTTTTTATTTGGGACACTGTAGTTTAATGTTGCAAAGGACCTCTTTTTAACTTTAGTCGATATTATACAAGGTATAAGATTTTAGCTAATTTCAGATGACTTGAATGGCAGTAAGCTGAAAGGCTATTATGAACTGTTTGTCCAGTGATGCTAAAACATTGTTGCTTTCCCTGGGTTTAGTGTCCTTCTGAAGAGCACACATAAATATAATGTAGCCATGGGGATTTGGGCTAGAATTGAGCCAGCGTATGTGTATATGAGTGCGTGACTCTGTATGTGTTAGCTTAGTCTATGTGCATTTTTGACCCCGGGGAGCCTGGTTCAGACCAAATTACCTGTCAGGGGTTGACATCACCTACCCCCCAACCAATCATACACAGAGGACAACTGGGCTCTGCTCCAAGGCTTCAGAGATCTGTCACCTCAACTAGCTTTGCATTCTCTCCCCATCTTTCTTTCTTTCTTTCTTTCTTTCTTTCTTTCTTTCTTTCTTTCTTTCTTATACTCCTATCTCCAGCTCCTACACAAAATTAAAAATGAATATGGTATCCATATCCAATCTGGAATCAAATCACAGGCAGAATGTACCAAATCTGCATTTGGGATGCTACTTTTGAACTCCCTGATTATATTATTGCTTTGCCAAATTAGGTACAACTCATTATTTATGGCTAACTGTTATTTATTCTCTTCACATGTGAGTTGTTTTTGTAAGATTCTGATATTGAAGTTTTCTGCATTTTCACTCCCAGGGTGCCGTTATAGCAACATTGTTTAACTACAGCTAATACAGTGCTTCTTTAGCAAGAGACAGTAAACGAAGGTCAGCAACTTAGAAATGAAATTTCAAACTGAAGCAGATAAGCAGATAATTTCTATACACAGTAAATACACGGTGCTCACCAGAGAGTGAGAGCATAATAGTCTGAACTAACCTGTCAGATTGGGCTGCAGTTGTCAAAATAGCAGTTGGAGGCATTGGAATGAAGGTCACTGATTTCGAAGTAGACTTCCTACAGGGATTGACCTGACTGACTACTGACTGCACAAAGAAAATGTGATGTGTATAATGTATTTTTAACACCATGGACCAAAGCTAGACATAACTAGTACTGATTATTATAGTGAAAAAAAAGTTTTGCTTAAATGTAACTATCAGGCAATGTTTAGATAATCGATTTTCTGTTTATAATAGCCAATATTTAGAAATGACTCTGTGTAATATATGCCCAAGACTCCAGAGCAAATATTTATTAGTAAAAAAAAAAAATCTAACAATTATTACACCAAGCAGTACTATCAGAAAGGGATTTGTGTCATCCCAAATGAATTCTTCAAACAGCTGCAACCACACAGAACTGCTGTCATAAATATTTACTCTTGTATGGCCCATCTCCTCAACTGACATTAATCAGTCAGTCTGGAATTACAGGGAGAGACAGAAACTAGGCTAAACTTGAAAAATAACTAGCTATATAACAATGTTTTAATCATTCTGCCACGTACCATGAAAGAACAGATCAATGTAAAAGTGGGATTACTAAGAGTGTAATTATTATTATTATTATTATTATTATTATTATTATTATTATTATTATTATTGTTGTTGTTGTTGTTGTTGTTATATTGATTGATTGATTGATTGATCATACTTTATTCATACTTTATATCATTATATATTATTATTATTATTATTATTATTATTATTATTATTATATTACTGATTTTATATTGTATTTATTCAACCATTTATTCATTAATGTGATACAAGTTAAATCATAGGCAGAAACCTGCATAGCTTTCAAAAGAAGTGTTTCTGTTGGTGTCCCCACAACTGGAAAACAATTCAAGAATCCACCCTGGAAACCTGACCTGAGCTGTATCCCACATTTAAACGATATTAAAATAAAGCTGGAGCCTTCATAACATAAAACAGACTATATCTTTGCCCTTGATGCAAGAGCACAATAAAATATTTAATCTTATATCAGCTTGTTATTATTAAACAAGTTTTCGTTTAGTCATGTTTGTTTGAGTCAGAATGTCAATGAAATATGCAATAGTTTGTAGACAAAAGAAGCTCCACTTCAATGAAAACAGCACCCCCAAAAAACCTTAATGAAGTCCAAAATGTATAAAACGAGTTCAAAAATTGTAAAAGGTTCAAACTTTGAACTTTTTTTGCATCACTACTGATACTGTTTGATAAATCAACTCCTACATGTACACAGAAACGTATCATCTGCTTTATTAAACTGCTTTTTCGTGTGTAATGAAACTCCTGTTCCATGCCGGGTGAGTGCCGAGTATGTTTGTGTATATGGGGTGGGAATGCACATTTGTGTCTGCGTGCGCCTGTTCGTCTGTGTCTATATGTCAGGTTGGGCCTTAGACTCCACCTCTCTGGGAATATCTCAGGCTCTCTGAGGTATTGAGGCCTATCTCCCCTCACCACACTCCCTGCCGGTGGCTGATACCCTCAGACGTTGGTGTGTTGGTGGTTCTTGGTGTCTGAGGCTGGGCGCTCATGTATGTACCGACTCACTCCTGGTGGCTGATTGGTGGGGCCTGGCGCCTGTGGCCTGGCTGGGCCTCTTCCGGGGGGTGGGGTGCCCTCAGGCCTCTGGGCCTGAGGCTCGGTCCTCTCTGGCACAGCTGGCTGCCGGCAGAGCCTGTGGGCACGTCACTGCAGCCCCCTCTGGTCTCTGCTCCGTGGCTGCTGGGTGACCTCTTGTTCGGGGCTCTCCTCAGCTCTTCCCAGGAGGGTGACACGGTTGCCCCTTTGGTGGTCCTCCTTGGGTCCTCGTACACTGGGGCCTCTGGATGTCTGGGGCCTGGATCTCCTCCATAACTGCTTTATGCCCTGGGGGACGGGGCTATGGCTCCCCACACTCCCTAGCAGATTGTTACATGGAGAAACCATTTGAATACAAGCATGCTGATCCACACAGGTGTGCACACAGGTGTACACACGGGTGTTCACAGACACAAACTACACCTTTCTTGGCTGCTACCTCAAAGCACATTGTGCGCTGTCGATCATGCGTGCTGCACAATAACATTTAATATTTAGTATCTACTGTTATCTCCTGTTAGCTAGTTTATTGTGATGGTGTTGTATTTATGTTGCTCTTTTTTGTTTGTTTTCTCTTCTGTTTTTTTAATCTCCATACAGGTGATCCAGGTGTTTTGTTTGTTTTTCTTTTTTTTCTTCCCCCCTTTCTCACCATCTCTTCTCCCCTCTATTTTTTTTCTCTCTCTCCCTCTCTTTCTTTCATTCTTTCTCCCTGTCCTATCCCCCAGTCATGTCTGTCCCGTCTGTAACAACCCAAAATCAAATCAAATAAATACATAATTATAATAAAGGTCAATCAAATGGACCAATATGGCAAGGCCATGATGATCCACTTGGGAAAGTATATCCGCTTGGCATCTTTCTTGGCCTTCAGACAACAATGCTGATGGCTAAAGATCCAAACGGGACAGGCAAAAAAAAAAAAAAAAAAAAAAATCATTCTGCCACGTACCATGAAAGAACAGATCAATGTAAAAGTGGGATTATTATTATTATTATTATATTACTGATTTTTTATTGTATTTATTCAACCATTTATTCATTAATGTGATACAAGTTAAATCGTAGGCAGAAACTTGCATAGCTTTCAAAAGAAGTGTTTCTGTTGGTGTCCCCACAACTGGAAAACAATTCAAGAATCCACCCTGGAAACCTGACCTGAGCTGTATCCCACATTTAAACGATATTAAAATAAAGCTGGAGCCTTCATAACATAAAACAGACTATATCTTTGCCCTTGATGCAAGAGCACAATAAAATATTTAATCTTATATCAGCTTGTTATTATTAAACAAGTTTCCATTTAGTCATGTTTGTTTGAGTCAGAATGTCAATGAAATATGCAATAGTTTGTAGACATAAGAAGCTCCACTTCAATGAAAACAGCATCCCCAAAAAACCTTAATGAAGTCCAAAATGTATAAAACGAGTTCAAAAATTGTAAAAGGTTCAAACTTTGAACTTTTCTTTGCATCACTACTGATACTGTTTGATAAATCAACTCCTACATGTACACAGAAACATATCATCTGCTTTATTAAACTGCTTTTTCGTGTGTAATGAAACTCCTGTTCCATGCTAAAGAGCTTCTTTCAGGACCTGCAAACTACAGCCAGTTTTGCAATACATCAAATTTTCTACTGTTTTACACTCTAGCCATGCACCACAGGCCCAACAACATGTAAATCTTTCCTTATGTAACTGATTTTTGACTGCTGACGAGGCCTAAAATAAGTTATCTCAGTGGAGCATTTAAGGCTATGATGACCTGATTGTCTACTGATCATCTGGGTGTTTTGACTCAAGATACAATAGATGACAAGGACAACCTAGCTGCTGAACATTTTTTCTGAACAGCAGCAAACTAATCATAGCTTTTTGCTCTAGAGAGCGCATTTCCAATAAGTCAACAGGAGGTAAGTGCAAAACTATTTAGTTTTTGTATGTTTTTGATTTTTTGCAGTCTTAAAGAGCCTGTGTTATTTTTATTATCATGTAGTTTTATTATTTATTTTATTAATTGTATTTTTTGTCAACATGTAAGTCCTGGAAAAGAACTCAAAAGGGAAAAGGAAAATGCTCATCCACCAAAGGATTCATTACATTGTCAACTCAAACCCAATTTGCAAGGAAGTACAGCAGGTTTTAAAGTTATTTAGTGATGCTGTCAGGCAATTTATTCCGACTTTGTCCGATATACATGAAGATTTCTCTGTCTTGAGCTCCATAGGATTTGTTGTAAAGAACATATGTGGGAAGATATGGGAAGATCCACCCTTTCAAGCAGAGTAGAATGTAAGCACTGTCTAAGATTGACTAGCTGTCACCAGACATTGATTTCCTCTCGCCTACTTACTTGCTTCATAGAAATAAACTAAGGGTAAATCCCATGGTACCACATACTTCCTGCATGGTCAGATTGATGCACTTATGCAGTATATTTTTCTTTTTTCATCTTGAGATGTAAAAACCATGTTTCACTAAGTAACTTTGCAACATACGCCCAATGTGTGTGTGTGTGTGTTTAGGAGGGTTCTCACTAGTATAAACAAACAGCTGCACGGCAGGTAATAAGAGAACAGTTAAAAGTTTAATATTAAAATGTCGTCAAGACAAGGTACACGCTTCTGAATTAAGGTGTTGTGGTATTTATGGGCTGATTGGTGATCATTATTGTTATGATTGCAGCAGTTAATCGGCTCTCTAAAAGAATAATGAGATGATGCTTGTTAGCAAACCAAACACCTGCAAGGGCAGACGTTGTGCATGTGTGTGTAGGTGTGATGTGTGTATGATTGGATATGGTCCAAATGGAGTACTAATAGCTGCACTTGTTGCCACCTTAATAAGAGAACCTGGCATACACAACTCTCCATTCATCACTCTCAACACAGAGTTGAAAAACATTTCTGTGTTGTAGTCACTGCTTCTCCAGTGTGTTTTCTGGCTTTATTTTTTCTGTAATTTGCAGTTTGTCCCTTTTGCAATACTCACTGTACCCCCCCCCCCCCCCCCCCCACACACACACACACACACGCACACACAAGACCGTTCAGCTATCTTAGTGAGGACCTTCTTTGACATAATTGTCTCTCTAGCCCCTTACCCTAACCCTAACCATTGAAAATGACTCCCTAAATAACCCTTACCCTAAACCTAACCATAACCCAATTGTAACCCTGACACTAAAACCACATTTTGAGCCTCAAAAAGGCCTTCAAATTTGCGAGGACCGGTTGGTTCTCACAAGTATAGTACAATGCAGATATCGGTCCTCACAAAGATAGCTAAACAGGAACACATACACACACATCACCTTTTTTTCTTCATTCTTCATTAAGTCCAAGAGTCTAGTAAACAAAACTACATGATTAGACAAACAGGCAAACAAACAAAGGCCCTACCAAATTCTTTTACAACCCTGCAAATAATTAATTTAAGAGTTGTAAAATGAAAATCATATCTAGCCAGTCTTTCCAGTTTTCTATCAAGTCAGACTTTTAAATAAATGTTGTTAAAGATTAATTAAATTGGCACTATTGTTGTGCCCTTGTGCATTAACATATATAAGACTGAGGAAATATGAGTAGTACCTTTAGGCTTATGTTAACACAAACTTTGAAAGTGCGTAGAATGACAAAGTGTAATGTAGGAAGAGGAAGACAGAAACAGTAGATAAAGAGGAGAAGTGCAACAGAGTTTTCACTGTTGTTACAACTCAGCAGGGGAGCAATATTTTTTCCTGCTAGTGTGAATCCAGATAACGAATAACTATTACATAAAGTAGTCTGGGTGTTTTGTATGTGTGTGTGTGTGTTTTCAGAATATGTGCATGTGCAATAAGGGTGATTTGTGGGTTTTGGTGAAGACATATTCATGCATTTAGAATCACAATGTCACATCAAATAGAAATCTATCATTCTCAGGATTTTAGCTGCAGATCCTCTGTCTTTGGACACATTACATTGTGTCCAATATATCCTGATACACATAGGCCATTCTAGTTATTCTCAACTTATAGACAAAACCTATAACAAATCCAAGCTTTGTCAGAAAAAAAAATCTAAGAAACATAATCAGGTATTAAATATGGAATCAGTGTGAGAAGGCTGCACAGTCAAATTGTTTTTGTGCAGGGAAAAAAAAAACGAAACAAAAAATAAAATCTTTTCTTTAATTTGGCGCTTCGCTAGTTCTGCAATAAACACCCAGTTTTTGTCTTACCTTACAAAAAATTTATAAAGATTTCTAGGAAGTATGGAATATATGAACAAGCCTGTCTTTAAAATATTAAAAGCTGTTTGTATGACAAACTTTGCAGAAATAGCAAAATGCCAAAGTTTAAAGAAAAGATTTTGTTTTGTTTTGTTTCATTCAGTGGTGGCATCTTTAGGTCCTTGGCACTTGGTGCCTGACACCTCACTTTCCCTGATAGTTTGGACTTTCACATCACACTTCGCCCTAGCTAATCCTGTCTGCCTGCCTGTGTCTCATACTTGTATTGACAGAAGTAGCTCTAGGCTTTTACAAACAATAATGTTGGCAATGAAAGCACTTCCACTGTAGTTTCTTGTGAAATAGTGCAGGTTTTGCTATCCAACTAATTATCCAGTTTTAGGTGGTTTCCCTCATTCACTAAAAGACAAACCATTTCAATATAATCAGGTTACATTATCTGTAAGATGCTGGGTAGCTTTAAATCATCTGAATATCTTTTTAAGATATACACTAAGATGAACTATAATGCCCTGCCATTTGATTGGACTATTGCTGGCACATAGTTTCCTAAGGAAAGCCCCATATCCACATTGCTTCCTAGTAAACATCAAACTAGATTAGGGGCAATGCAGAGGGACAGTGGAGGATGAATGGTTGGTTAGATATGCATCATGGGTTGAGGGAGGCAGACCCCTGCTGGTTGGCCTTGGCTGCCGTAACCTTTACAGCTACACTGACAGGATTCCAGATGTCTCAACTAAAGATACACAATCTCATACTGGATTTTTCTTGCACTAAACTGATTTAAGGATGCTTTGGTTATATGGCATTTGCAATTTAATTGGCCATGTATTAAATGCTTTCTTTTAATACCTGATATTCATCTAGCTATTAGAAGATCTTATTTAAAGATTCAAAGTCAATACAAACTGAACCCATTTACTCGGTGTGATAAATTAAGACAAAACATGTTCTTGTAGTGATTTTAAAAGTTAGGTTGTACTGTGGGTTTTTTTGTCATCGTCCTGGGTCGTGTGACCCAGTGTTTTGAGTTTCCTTGTATTTTTATATAGTTTATTTTTAAGTTCATCTTGTCATGTTAAGCTCCTCCCATATGGAAAAGAAATAGAAAAAAAATTGCATAAGATGTGGCCTACTTCATATAGTGAATCATATAAGGCTTATATGATTTACTCATGAAAGTGGCCACTTTCTCATTACTTTCATATATTGTTTTAGTAAGTATCCAAAACATACAACTTTCATTTATATAGATATAAGGGATCTTATATCCGTTTTCACTCTTGTATGCTTTTCATACAAGTTTCACACAAGACAGATACAAACCTTATAAGATTTATACATATCTTTTCCATATGGGCTAGGCTGCAGTTGTAGTTTTTTGTTTATTAGATCCCTTTGTGTTATCACCCCCTGTGTTTAAGTCTCTCTTGTTGGTTCGTGTGTCTAAACCTGTCATGTTTCATGTTTGCACGTTTCATTTTGTCAAGCTTGTGTCATGTCGGCGTCTCGTTATGTTTTCTGTTTTGTTTTGAAAGTCATGATGTTCATTTGGGTCAGCTGTTTCCTCATGTGCTTCCACTTCCCCTGATCACCTCCTGTGTGTATTTAGTCTGCCATGTTCATAGTGTGTTCATAGTATTCATAGCAAAGTGTTCTTAGTGTTCTTAGTCCTTGTCTTCCTAGTTATCACAGTTGAGTCACAGTTTTCTTAGTGTTCAGTTTTTCCAGTTTTCCCAGTTTAGGTTCTAGTTTAATTTCGCCACTGTCCTTGCTGCTTTGTTTTTGTCTCCGTCTATTAGCCATAATAACAGCTCACCATTTGTTTCAAGTTCAATACCGTCTCCTCGCCTGTGTCTGTTCCTGGGTCCTCATCAGTTACCGAACATGGTTGCAAACTGTGACAGTTTTTGAATCCCATAATTTTCTTGTTGTACATATAAAACATTTCTCTAACCTTCTCTAATGAAGTTAGAAAAGGTTAGCTAGCTTTTTCTTAATTTGATTGTTTTCAAATTTGCACATTTTTTTGGACAAGGTAATGTGTTTAGCAACAATATCTAAGATGCATAAGTTTTAAGCTAAAATTAATCGTAACATATACGTTTTTGATCTTTTGCCCTGTGGAATTTTTCCCCCTCTGCAGGATTAATACAAAAACCTGGAACCTCTAAAAGCCCCTAATTTATATAAACATTTATGTTGCTTTTACATCAGCGGAATGTTCTAAGAAAAAGCTCAGAGTAATTGATGTTATTACCATGCATCTCCTGTCATTGCCTCACTAAATGCACAGGGACAGAGACTCACCTAAATGGCAGAGAGGAGCAGTGACCTCAGGAATGGTGGAAGTAAACACTGGAGCGTACTTTGCTAACGGTATGCATTTGAGTCAAATACAAATGTGAATAGGCACAGAGAAGGAATGCAGTAAAGAAGTGGGGAAAAAGGAACTAAGAGAAAGGCACAGGGGAGAAATAGAGAGGAAACGCTAATGAGATAAAAGAGAGCAATCATTTCTTCAAGTGATTGCATAGATGAGGGATAATTTATTATAAATGTGGGCTTAACTTCCTTTGACTTGGATGCATTAGCTTTGCCCCACAAGTGTTTCTCAATAGATCGCTAGAATTGCAATTTAGTCCCCCAGTATTATGCAAATGGAACTGCTGGCCAGCTCCTAATTCATAGATTGCACTCAATGTCCCCTCACCAAACCATTGTCCCATAATTAATGACTCATTCTCAGTTTTTCCCTCTATGGTTCTTGCTATTTACAGCTTAAACCTCAGAAAAAACCTAAGTAGAAAAAGAGTAAAGACAAAAACAAAATGGATTTACAGGAATCAAACTATCAAAATGAATAACCACTTTTAAATGTATAAATGGCACATAAAATGTATTAAATGATAAATGATAATGGACATAACATAAAATGTACTGATTGCTATAGAAATTAATAGTGTTAAAATGTCACTTATTTAAATGCAATGAACATCCCTGTTTATTAAACAAAACAGTAATTTAGCACAAATTAAGTTTAATAAGTAAGCTAAGCAAAAGTAATTACACCATCTGTGGTTTATATGGTTAGAATGCTCAAGGGACAGTGAAGATTGTTATTTGACATGTAGTCATTATGGTGGTATTGCTTTCTATTTGTAATGGTATCTTAAATTACAAAAATCACACACACATAAAAATTATTTGGCATATTTTTAAAGCATGTATAAGGGTGACATACCGATATCCATTTTATAATAATACATGTAAAAGGGGATAAGGATGTCAGTCTTACCACAGGTTTTTACAGTTACCTTATTCCTAAAATGCCACCTTTCTACCTAAATACTTTACATTCATCAAGCCTGTGACAAAATTCAGGGATGTCTCCCATTCTTTGCGGATTGTCATGTTATATATATCTCATATACAGGTACTATATTGTTGAAGTAACAAATGGTCCAAGCAGTAATCAATTCTTCCCCTCTATGATAAGAAAATACCATATTGGACACATAGGCATACAAAAATAAAGGCTGTGTCTTTATTTACGCACACTTGACAGGAATGCAGATGGAAAGCCACGTCTAAAAGCACATCCACCCATCCACATATCTGCCAATTCATTTTTCAGTCCACCAATCTGCCCCATCCATATATCTATTCCAGTCTTTCTCGAAGTGTGGTACGTGTACCACTAGTGGCACGCGGGAAAGCTCCAATTTTTTTTAAATACCAGAAAAAACCAGAAAACGTGTCCCCAAGTGTGAGTCCTTTAAAAAGAGTAGCCTTTCCTTATCGCCAGCGGTCGCTGCCACTACGAAGTGCTAGTGGGCTTGTTTCCCTGCAAAGGCGGCACAGCGCTGTCACGCTGATGGTAAAAACACGGCCCTTTTCCGTCGTGCCACCATCCCAGCCACCATTGATGAGTTGGAGGCCCCAGGGAGGATTGGTAGGGGTGCGGGAGGCGGTGAATAGGGAACTATCCCCTGGATGGCGAAGCTCCTGGTAGCCAGGAGAATGCAATCCGCTTCTTCTGCAAGTGAGTGGTAATCCTTCGCGGCCAGCAGTGGGGAGTTGGCGACGCCAGCTCATACCAGCAACTGTTGGAAGAAGACGTGAGTGAAGAGGAATCTGCCGTCATCCGTTCCTAGCAAGGACAGCATGCTCTCCATGAGCTCGAGTGCAGTACCATCACCCAGGCCCGAGAGGGAGAGGAATTTCTTGGCCATTCTGTTTCAGAGAGGGAGTAGCGCGACAGCAGCAGCACCTTGAGAGCGGTGTATTTCCCTTGGGTGGGAGGGTCCTGGAGGAGGGTCATCACATGCCGGGTGGAAAGTGTATCCAGCAAGGCCACCACATGATGGTATTTCGTGTTGTCAGCTGAAACGCCACGAAGGGCAAACTGAGTTTCGACGTGCACGAACCATGAAGGAGGGTCATGAAGCCAAAAATCCTACAGCTTAACCGCCACAGCAAAAATTTAAACGTACAGCTCTGCTATCACTTCCAACATAAATGAAGACAGAAAACTAAACAGCAGTGACATTTGTAGGGTTACTGAAGTTGGGCGAGCTGATCTGTAATGATGTGCTGTGTGGTGGCTAGCTACACAGCTATGGTTAGCATAATATAAACACTGAAGCTGGAAGATGAACAAATGTAACTGCATGGCAAGATGCTGTTAACGGACCAAACTTCAGTCAGGAGAACAACTGCAGTCATTAATATACTGCTTCATGGCTGTAGTTACATTGTAAGGTTTTAAAAACTGAGCTTTAAAATGTATAGTGATGATAAAAACCGAGAGAAGCCAACAGGGATCACTGACTTTTTTAGGGGCTTGTTCTGAGTAAATACAACAAAATATAAAGCATTAAAACATGTTAAAAATACAACAGGAGTAGTTTGGACCCAGAAGCAGGTTTCATCAGGTCATCACTTAAAGATTGGATATCCCAACTGTTGTGAATGTTTTAATGCAGTACAGTTGTTATTATTATCACATCTTGTTTATGACAGTTAAGATAAATAACATTCATATAAGAAATAAAATTGTCTCGTGTAAACTGTATGTGGTGTTAAATAGGCCTATACTGCTGTACTTTAATGTCGGTCATAAGGGTGGCACTTCAAGAGCCATATATTTTATGAGGTGGTACTCATTGAGAAAAGTTTGAGGATTGAACAGATCAGTGGTTCTCAATCAAAGTTACTTTTGAATTAGGGTCAAAGACCAGAGATCCAACCTAGTCAGTCCTGATCATGTAAAAGGTCCCTGAAACGAAAGTATCTTTTACACCCAACAATACTTGCAATACACTGAATCTACTTCAAAACAAGGTAGAAAAACTGAGATGTCAAATTGACTGTACCTTAAAAACACACCAGCAAACAGAAAAATGCTGCAAGAAGAGCATTTTTAAGTTTAGTCCAGTTTGGGTTGTTTGGTTTGTTATTAGGTCCCTTTTCATGCCCTGGTCTTCTCTCTGTGTCCTTTTTGTCTGGTTCTTGCCACTGTGTGTCCTCCCCAGCATCACCTCCTATGGGTGCCTTCCTGTGAAGAGCACACACAGGAACACTTGTCTTCATGTTGCCTAGTTGTCTGTTTCTCCATTTAATTCTCTGTGTGCTCTCTCATCCCGCTGTTTATGTTCTTTGGCTGTTTTAGTTTTCTTATCTATTCTGTAGGTTTCTGTTGTCTTGCATTTTGTATACTTCGTGTTTTACCTTGACAGTCACTTGTTCGGTTTGTACTATATTTCTCTGTGCTTCCCCTGTCTCTTCAGTTGATTGTGTTCAGCCGTGTACCCCAGGTGTTTCCTCTCTGCCCTGAATCCATCTGGTTTGGTGTTGTTCCTCATTCTTGGCTGTGTATTCTGTTTGTGAGTTTACTTCCTAGTTTTTCCCAGTTGTATTCATTCCTTCCAGTTAAGTTCTGCCTGCCCGAGTCTGCATTTTGGGTCCAATCTCTTTCCCTCTTTACGACAAAGTTAACAGTTTTGAATAGATAGATTTGAATAGTGGGGATAGGTTAATTGGATAATCCAAATTTCCACTAGGTCTGAATGTGCGAGTGAACGTGAGTGCGAATGGTTGTCTGTCCCTGTGTGTTGGCCCTGTGACAGACTGGCGACCTGTCCAGGGTGTACCCTGCCTCTCGCCCTATGACAGCTGGGATAGGCTCCAGCGCCCCCCGCGACCCTGAAAAGGATAAGCGGAAGCGAATGGATGGATGGATGGAGATTTGAATAGATTAGTCAGAGATTTAGTCTGAGATTTCAGATTACACAATAGATATAAAATCAGTTTGTGTCTAGAGTAACACATTTTTCGATCTTCATAACTGAGATAACAAGTGACAGAACAACACCATACCCCCAAGTTTTATACCTAGTTGCTCATTTTCTGAAGCACTAATTCCTGAAGTCAATTCAACATTTTGGTTAAACCCTTGAAAGTCAGCAGTTTGATCACATCTCAATTGTTTGAACACCACTTTACTGTGGTGATGTTCATAGGCAAAATTAGAAAAACTTTGTTGTTCTTCAAATAACTATGTTACTGTCTATATATTTGTGTATATTTGTTTAGGGTAACCAGCAATCTTTCCATGAATAAGGTTGTGAAAGGAGCCTTTAGAAAAATGCAAGTAAGTTTTTTGGGTCTGCTAGTTTTCTTCTCCAGAAAATCTAGAGAAGGTGGTCAAGAATTCAGAAACGGGTCAAATCAGCTTTAAATCTCTTTGCAACACAGGGTAACACCTGGTGGGGAGTCTTTGATCCAATTGTGTAAAAGGCACTTCTGAGCAATTAAAATAAACTTCTGAAGATGTTTGTAGTCTCATGCAGGGATATACAATTCCCTTGAGAGAATGCCCAAGAGGAAATCAGCAAGTTCTTTTTCTTACATTTCGTCCTAAATATTCCCCCAATTTCCTTTGAATTAACTACTTTAAAAATAGATTGCACCCCAAAAAGTAGTGGAAATATTTTCCACTATCAGTGTGGCATTTAGGAGCGAGGAAATGTTACCATTTGTGCATAGTAAGATGGGATAATATATTTGAACATTTTATATAGATAATCGCACGCATCACAATCGCAAATACATATGCACAAGAATTAACCTATCAACAGTCAGTGTCAGAGGGCTGCAATATAGATGAGCATATCTGATCAAACTAGGAAAGGTTATGCAAATAGGATCACTGTAATTAAACCAAATTCATGCATAAAACATTGAGCTACCTTACTCTCTCTCTGTCTCTCTCTGTGTGTGTGTGTGTGTGTGTTTGCAGAAAGTCTGCCTCCCTGCTGCTTCATATCCTTGGGACAAAAAAATGGGTGGGGCCATTATTCCTGACACTGCATATAATATTGAGATGTTAGATAAAGCATTGTATGCTTTATCTAACATCTAAAAAAAAAAACCCTCAAAACACACAGGATGTGTACACATACTTGTTTAAATACTATCTAAAGTGAAAAGAGTTTCTATTTTTTTTCTCTTCTAAACCAACATTGACGATAAAAGCAGAGCTCAAGCACTTTCATGTAGATAAGTGACTCAGCAGCATGATTATTCTTCTGAAACATAAAAAAGGCTTGGAAGCAAAAGTAAATGCAAATGTATTTAGACAGATAGATAGATAATTAAATAGATAATCTTAGACTACAGATCATCAAATTTCATACAAAAAATAAAACAGATTATTATTGTATGGCTGGGGCACTTGCTTACAGACTTCACTATTCTCTGGCTGTCTATGTGACTCACTGTAATTATGCTTATCCTCTGTTGGGGTGACGCCCACCCACAAAACTCCATTTGGCCCTGAAATCTTTCTGGATCCTGATTCAGTTGTCATGGAAACAAGGAGAACGCCAGGCACGTGGTTGTGCCTTTAAATCCAATTAATATGCAGTCTGACTTATCTGTTTTTCTTAGAATGGGGTGTATGTCTTGGGTGACAGGGTGAATGGGGTCTGGTAGTTGGTGTAAAAAGAAAAGTTGGACAGGGGAGATTAATTATTCTTTATTCTGATTTTGGGGTGTGAAAGTGAGAATGTGTGCTTAAATGGTGTAAGGACAACTGGAGGATCAATTCATGTTATTGTGAGTGATGGGTAAAGATATGAGAATGAAGGGACACAAGATAATTCACAGAGCTCTCACAATTTTCTATGATATATGTCTATCAACTAGCACTACACATTATCCTTTCTTATTAGACACAATGTAAGGGTCCTTCAGGTGCAAGAGAGGCCTTGATCTTACAAGGGGGGCCCTGACACCACGAGCGCGCAAAGATGAGGAAAGAGAAAGAAAAGTAGAAGAATAAAAAAATGAACATAAGGAGGAGTGAGAATATGTGAAAAGGAGAAGTGATGCAAAAGAAATAGGAGTGGAGCCAGGTGACAGCCTTGTAGAAGCAGCCAGCTGGAGAGAGCCAAACACTGAAACCAATTAATTCCCTCCACATGTTTTGAGACAAAAGTCTGCACTTGACCCTGCTCAGAGCTGAGGAAAAAGCAGGAAGGGTGTAGACACCAAGGGGGGTGCAGGTTGTGGCGACAAACAGTGCACTATAGAAGTACGAGGATTAAGGAGCTAGAAGAGAGCAATTGAGAAGGGAGCTAGAAAAGAGTGACACAGACAGTGTATGTAAGGGGAGTGAGACAAGATGAGTGTAGGAAAATATACAGCATGTAGAAAGATTCATACAAAAAGGAATAGGGATTATGAGACAGCTTATTTCATATATATATATATATATATATATATATATATATATATATATATATATATATATATATATATATATATATATTTTTTTTTTTTGTTCATTTGTTTTTTGTTTTGGAATATACTGATCCTTGGTTTGCATTTAGTGCACTTTTATGTTCATTTGTAAGTCTGTACAGCAATATGGTTTAAAGTAATTGTTTGTGCACGTCAACCTCGGAACTTAGACATATTATCTCTTGGCTGCTAGACTGCAATTTACAATGGTGCTTTCATAAAGACACACCTTAACATCTTTATGAAAGCACAGACAGAGTCTTCACATTTTTTTAGAAGAGAGTAAATATAATAAGCTCAGCGATCATTTAGGAATGTACTGGACCATGACAAAAAGTCAACTGTAGTTTGCACAACACTATTTAGAAAAAGGGTGTACAAAGCCTTGGGTATGATCATGTTTTTTAATGATTACAAGATAAAACTTAAGACAAAACTGTTTTTAAACAGTGTGCATTTTACAGGATCTTGGTAGCTAATAAGCAAAAGTTGATATGACTTACTATAAATGTGTTGAATTTAAAAAAGTTAACAAATTTGTTTCATTTTCATTTTTGCATCTTTTTTTTTACCTTTAGGGTGAAACTGCTGCTCCAGTGTATAAAGTGACATTAGAAAAGGAAGGTATTTTTTCTGTTAATTATTGGTAAATAATGCACACCAGAAATCTACTCGAATTACACAGAAATATGCGATGCTTATTGGATTAACAAAGAATCTACTTAGCTGGACTTTTAATGTTTTAAGCAGTTAATTACATATTACACAGACTTTGCAAAACAATTAATGAAAGAGTTATATCTATATTACAAATAATGCCTGAACAGGCTCAGGCGGAAGCGATGTCTATTTATATGCCTGGCCTATATTCTTATTATTAAAGCTACCCTACCTTCCAAGTAGAAAAAAGAAATAACATCAACAAACAGTTAAAAAAGAATATTCTCACATGTAACATTCAAAAATATATTTGTTGAGCATTCTATTGAAGACCACAAATAAATATTTAACGCAAAGTAAACACTATATTTACTTAAAATAGGGATACTGAGAAAACTTGTGCACATATTTTTGTACTATGCAATACTGATTCATTATATATTGCCTTATTTTATGACAATATATAATGTGGTTTTATACTGTAATAAGATATTGCGTTGTGTTAGCATCTTAAATAGCTTTAAAAAAATGAAAATATATTTTTCAATGCTATTTATGTCATTTTTTGCATGACAACAAATGTCCCGGTGGATAAGAAGAAATAATTAGAGCATATGGATATGTCCACAAACAATTGCAAACCAAGCCAAAATGTTGGTGAAACCATAAAAAGTGTTATGTATATGACTCTGTCCCTTAAAGTAAACATTGTGGCTGCAGTGGTAAAGCCTATGGCGACTACTTGGATGCACAGTAAGAGTGTAGGGCACACCCACTGATGTCTGCTCTTCAACACAAATGACAAAGAGATTTGTGCATTCTACTGAAACTATGCCGTCCCTTTGTTACTTATCACATGTCAGTCATTGGTGACACAGTCTTTTAATCCCACTTAACCTTATCTAAATGTGGGTGGTACTTCTACAGAAAGCAAACAACGGTCACTGCCTCTAGGATTCCTGTCTTTTTAGGCTCATTATAGACTGTTTGTCAAATCATCATTTTTCATATTTTAAACTTGAAGTGTAAACACTAATGACGTGTCAAAATTTAAACTCTAATTCTGTCCTAAAGAACTGCTATTAAAAAGGACCAGACAATTCTAAAACAAAATAATGTTTGCAATAATTTTTTTCCTCCTCTTCTTCTTAAATTTGATTTCAGTTTTGAAATCCTGTGTGAAATGAAATAATATATATCTTATATTTGGAAAGGAGAAAGACCATAAAAACAGATCATTTGAAAATATAAGTGATCTTTTTGGACCCAAAGTCAAAGGGCATAAGGGCAGTTTCAGCTAGCAATGCTTTGTCTTCTCTTTGGCGCATTCAAAGCCAGGGAGAGAAAAAAGACAAAATGATTGGAAGAGAAAATCCTATCATTTGATTGTCTGACTACATCACTCCACCTCCACATGTTCAACACCCCATGATAGGAACATCTCTCTGGGACAATAGAGTGAAACAAGTACTTGAGCGGGGGAGGCAATCTGGAGCTAGAGATGTCATTAGGGAGGACCTGAGAGCAAGCAATTGAGCAGAGTGCTTCCCTGGAGAGTTGGTTCTTTCATTGATATTCCCTCTGAACATTCCTCGTCATCTTTCTTCCTTTCTTGCTTGCTTCTATCGAATATATGGTATCTTCTCAGGTTTAACAAATATATGAAGCTATTTTTATGCAAATTGTTTCTTTTTGAAAACTGAGTCTGCTTTGCTGGAATTCTCATCTGCACACTCGTGATACAGTTCTGTTAATTGTCCTTGTGGAGTCATCTAATCAAATTAATTATTTTGCATTTTGTACTTTCATACCTACTACAACAATAACAGTAAAAAAAAAACAAACAAAACAAAAACTTCTTAAACAAATAATAATTTCAGATATTTCTTGTGGGACGCTCAGTCAACATGACACTTAGTTATACAACTCTCCAAATAGGGAGACTTATGCTTTAATTTCAGATATTTAGTTTTCTTCTTGGTACTTTTTTTTTCTTCTTTTTTTTGAGAATATGCCTCTTCACTACATTAACATTGTACATTGAAAAATTTGGTGTCTTGATCAATCGACTATACTGTGTGTAACATATCTGTAATGAAATTGGTCTGAAGTGTCATGGCATAAACTCCAAAGGAAGCACCATGTTCCTGTCATTCAATTGAAGATTCGTCTAACCTTTTTCACAATCTATCAAATAGAGTCAGAATCAAATTTTTTGTTTGTTTGTTTTTATTATGATGAAAAATAAATCATGTGTAATAATATTTACAACCAAACCAAACAATTGTCAGCAATTTTACATACCATCTTCAACTGTGAAAGCAAATCCATCTTTCAAAAACACTGGGAGACGCTGTAAAATGTAAATAAATAAAATAATCTCATAAAACCCTTTCTATTTACTATAGAACATAGAAACATATCAAATGTTTAAACTGAAACTTTACTATTTCATGAAAAATATTACCTTATTTTGAATATTGCAGCAGTGAAAAGTCTAAAAAAAAAATTCTACAAATTTCAGAATAATGCTCCTCAAAATTGAGAAGTCTTTGAATATCTCATTATCTGGAGTACATAATATTATTAAAAGATTCAGAGAATCTGGAGAAATCTCTGTGCACCAGGACATCAATACTGGATGCCCATGAGTTTCAGGCGCTAAGGTGAAAATGTATTTAAGGCATGATTCTGTCATGCCTTTTTAAATACATGGCATGCAGTGGGCTAAGAAACAATTCCTGAAATCACTGTCTATGAACACAGTTGGCTGTGCCATCTATAAATGTGGTAAAGCATGTTATGCAAAGAAGTCATATGTGAACATGGTCGAGAAACCTCCTCTTCTCTGGGTCATAGCTTATTTAAAATGGACTGAGGCAAATTGTAAAACTGTTCTGTGGTCAAACAAATTGAATTTTGTTTTTGGAAACATGGATTTGGTATCCAGACTAAAGAGGAGAGGGTCCATTCAGAGAGGAGATGCACCATCCAGCTTGTTATCAGCATTCGTTACGAAGTCAGCATCTCTGATGGTATGGTGGAACATTAGTGCCTTAAACTGACAGCTTACACATCTGGAAAGGCACTATCTATGATGTAAGGTGTATAAAGTTTTTAGAGCAACAAATGTACCTATCCAAAGTATATCTTTTTCAGTAAAGCATATCTCTTATGGTATTTTTCAGCAAGACAATGGTAAACTGCATATGGCATTACAACAGCAACGGCCTGCCTGCAAACTGCCTGGGCACATCGTGAAATAAAAGATATGGCAAAGAAGACACAGGACTATTGAGCAGCTAGAATTCTTTATCAGATAGGAATGGGACAATATTCTTATCCCTAAAGTCCAGTTACTAGTCTGCTCAGTTCATGGATTATTATTGTAGAATTCTTGCTGCTGTTTTTGATGATGATGATGATGACGTTGATGAACGGTTTATATAAAAATGTAAATATGAAACAGATACATCTCTTTAACATATCCTTCAATTGGATATATTGACATTTGACAAGACTGTGTATAACAGTAAGCAAACTTACAAAAAAATCCCAAACAATTATTATTTCAGCAGGATGGTCATCAAACGTTTCTCAACAAACCTCAGCATAGGAAAATAAATGGTAAATGGTCTGTATTTGTATAGCTCTTTGCTTGGTCCTAAGGACCCCAAAGCGCTTTACACTATACAGGGAGTGCAGAATTATTAGGCAAATGAGTATTTTGTCCACATCAACCTCTTCATGCATGTTGTCTTACTCCAAGCTGTATAGGCTCGAAAGCCTACTACCAATTAAGCATATTAGGTGATGTGCATCTCTGTAATGAGAAGGGGTGTGGTCTAATGACATCAACACCCTATATCAGGTGTGCATAATTATTAGGCAACGTCCTTTCCTTTGGCAAAATGGGTCAAAAGAAGGACTTGACAGGCTCAGAAAAGTCAAAAATAGTGAGATATCTTGCAGAGGGATGCAGCAGTCTCAAAATTGCAAAGCTTCTGAAGCGTGATCATCGACCAATCAAGCGTTTCATTCAAAATAGTCAACAGGGTCGCAAGAAGTGTGTGGAAAAACCAAGGTGCAAAATAACTGCCCATGAACTGAGAAAAGTCAAGCGTGCAGCTGCCAAGATGCCACTTGCCACCAGTTTGGCCATATTTCAGAGCTGCAACATCACTGGAGTGCCAAAAAGCACAAGGTGTGCAATACTCAGAGACATGGCCAAGGTAAGAAAGGCTGAAAGACGACCACCACTGAACAAGACACACAAGCTGAAACGTCAAGACTGGGCCAAGAAATATCTCAAGACTGATTTTTCTAAGGTTTTATGGACTGATGAAATGAGAGTGAGTCTTGATGGGCCAGATGGATGGGCCTGTGGCTGGATTGGTAAAGGGCAGAGAGCTCCAGTCCGACTCAGACGCCAGCAAGGTGGAGGTGGAGTACTGGTTTGGGCTGGTATCATCAAAGATGAGCTTGTGGGGCCTTTTCGGGTTGAGGATGGAGTCAAGCTCAACTCCCAGTCCTACTGCCAGTTTCTGGAAGACACCTTCTTCAAGCAGTGGTACAGGAAGAAGTCTGCATCCTTCAAGAAAAACATGATTTTCATGCAGGACAATGCTCCATCACACGCGTCCAAGTACTCCACAGCGTGGCTGGCAAGAAAGGGTATAAAAGAAGTAAAACTAATGACATGGCCACCTTGTTCACCTGATCTGAACCCCATTGAGAACCTGTGGTCCATCATCAAATGTGAGATTTACAAGGAGGGAAAACAGTACACCTCTCTGAACAGTGTCTGGGAGGCTGTGGTTGCTGCTGCACGCAATGTTGATGGTGAACAGATCAAAACACTGACAGAATCCATGGATGGCAGGCTTTTGAGTGTCCTTGCAAAGAAAGGCGGCTATATTGGTCGCTGATTTGTTTTTGTTTTGTTTTTGAATGTCAGAAATGTATATTTGTGAATGTGGAAATGTTATATTGGTTTCACTGGTAAAAATAAATGATTGAAATGGGTATATATTTGTCTTTTGTTAAGTTGCCTAATAATTATGCACAGTAATAGTCACCTGCACACACAGATATCCCCCTAAAATAGCTAAAACTAAAAACAAACTAACAACTACTTCCAAAAACATTCAGCTTTGATATTAATGAGTTTTTTGGGTTCATTGAGAACATGGTTGTTGTTCAATAATAAAATTATTCCTCAAAAATACAACTTGCCTAATAATTCTGCACTCCCTGTACACAATCATCCACCCATTCACACACTCGTGATGGCAAGCTACAGTGTAGCCACAGCCACCCTGGGGTGCACTGACAGAGGCGAGGCTGCCGGACACTGGCACCACTAGGCCCTCTGACCACCACCAGTAGGCAACGGGTGAAGTGTCTTGCCCAAAGACACAACGACTGAGACTGTCGGAGCCGGGGCTCGAACCGGCAATCTTCCGATTACAAGACGAACGCCAAACTCTTGAGCCACGATCGCCACCACCAAAATAATAGATTTTCTTATACAGACTGGATCTATTTTCACTCCTGGACTTCTAGATGTGTTTTCATATTGCAGAATGATCCCTAATTATTCTGCATTTTTTTATTCTATGTATCTGCGAGTGCCCTGCCCAGGGTGTACACTCTCACCCTCTATAATTGCTGGGATAGGCTCCAGTCCCCCTGCATCCCTTCTGAAAGCTGATGGAAGGATGGAAAAAAAGTTGGGTTTACTACAGCCGATTCAATTTTCAATTCAATTCAATTCAATTTTATTTATATAGCGCCAAATCACAACAAAAGTCACCTCAAGGCGCTTCATAAATACAGAGACAAACCCAACAATCATATGACCCCCTATGAGCAAGCACTTTGGCGACAGTGGGAAGGAAAAACTCCCTTTTAACAGGAAGAAACCTCCGGCAGAACCAGGCTCAGGGAGGGGCGGCCATCTGCTGCGACCGGTTGGGGTGATCATAGTTTAAAGATATAAGGCCTCCCAAACGTTTATGTGTAATGGGATGGAAGGATGGTACGTAAACATTGTGATTCCAGGAAGAAAAAAACATCTCACACTTTGTGAGGTAGAAGTTGATGATACTGTAAACAATCCATGACAGACCCAACCACATCTCAACGCTTTTCAGCACACTTTATTATGGTTGCTTGTTTACACGCTGCTGCAGCTTTTCAGCCGCCAACCGAACACACACCAACAAGAATATAGCTCAGGACCCAGTACAGACTTTTAAGCTGTTGAGGCGTGATTGTGGATGCTGCTCAGGTGTGTCCGTCCACCTACCCTGCAGACCAAGCCAGAAACGAGGTTTCTGTAAGGCAGAGTAAATTGATGTAATCGAGTAATGTTTAATAATAACAGTTCTTCCTGGTGCAGATGTGGATACTGTATTGTTCTTTCTTTGTGATTTTTCATGTTTTTTGCCAATTTTTAGTTTGTTGCTTGTCTGTTTAGGAGCAGACACGGTCTCTAAGGGCATGGGGGCTCTGGGGGTGATAACAGGAGGGGAGAAACTGCAGAGAGGCTTGTAAGACTGCAACTTTGCTTCCTGGCCTCAACTCTGGATAGTCACGTTTTAAGGGGTTTAATAAATTTGGCCAGATTTCTAGAAATGAGAGCTGCTCCATCCAAAGAGTTATGGATGCCATCTCTCCTAACAAGACTGGGTTTCCGCCAGAAAGTTTCCCAATTATCTATAAAGCCCACATTGTTTTCTGGACACCAATCAAATAGCCAGTAATCTCAAGAGACCATGTGGCTAAACATGGCACTCCTGGTCCGATTGGGAAGGGGATCAGAGAAAACTACAGAGTCTATCATTGTTTTGGCAAAGTTACACACCAATTCAATTTCAGTTTTAGTGATCTTCGATTGACGTAGCCAGGTGTCACTACTGCCAAACTGAATTATAATTTTACTGAATTTACCTTTATCCTTAGCCAGCAGTTTTCAGTTTCCCTCAATGTCACCTGCTTTGACCCTTGGAGACAATTGACCATGGTTAGGGTTAGGGTGTCTCTGGCTTTACATGTCTGAAAACAGAATCACCGATTACCAGAGTTTGATCCCCAGCAGGTGTGTCACCACGTGGGGAAAATGTCTCAGACAGATAAGACTATGCTTCCTCCTTACCGTCACCTAGCCATATTGCTTTCCTGGCCGTTGGGGACAATTTGCCAGGGGAGAGCTAACGCTACTTTCGGGTTAGCTTAGTGGGGGCCTGGTTAGCTTCAGGTTTTTCAAGGGTCCGAAGCCGAGTCTCCAATTCAGTTCCAGAGCTGCCTTTGAGGCCAAGAGCCTTGTCACAGCTGGTTGCATTAGATAGTACCTGCAGCCCATTCTGTTTACTTACTCTAGGTAGTCCATCTCTTTCAATTGTGCCATCAGCTCCCAACACAATGTTTATATTGTCAAGGAAACCAGAAAAGTAGCTGTTACATGAGGGAAGCTAGACTATAGAAAAGGATCAACCGAGCAGCAGGAGTAGATAACTACTCCTTTGTATAAGAAGGAACAGGAGGAGCACTTCCCAAACCTTATAACATGACCTCCATCAGGCTACTTCTGCACATATTTCTGAACAACAGGTGAGAGACAGACTCTGTGAGGGTGGCATGAAGGCCTGCCATCAGTTAATGGGACCTGTTCACAGCCTAACACTGTGCTACTCAAACACAGAATTGGCAGAGACACTGTACTGTATGTATACTTTATGTTGTTTAAAATGTCATCTAGCATGACTTGTTTGGGAAACACAACAAATAATGGCACACATGGATGTGCCATGCTGCAGGAGCTGGAGTATCTCTGGAACCTCAGAGGGTGGAAGAAAAATCAGTCAGGAGGTAGAAGGAGCAATGATCTGTAGCCACCACCTGGTAAACCGTTCCATTTTGGGAGTTGCCTTGTTATTGCCTGTCCAATGCACATGTTGTCACTTTTTAATTCAATTCAATTTAGTTCAATTCAATTTAGATAGTGCCAAATTACAACAGCAATTACCTTAAGGCACTTTAAAGCACTATCGCAAGGTATAGATCCTTCAATATTACAGAGAAAAAAACCCAAATCAAAGGAACCTTCTTTTGAGTAAGTACTTGGTGGGAAGGAAAAATTCCCTTCTGACAAGAAGAAGTCTCCAGCAGTATCAGGTTGAGGTAATAGGGGAAAAAAATCACACTGTATAACTTATATCAATGTCAATCTGCCCAATTTGACAGAGCCAAAGAGTGAAAGCCATGGTCTGTCTGGTTAGGCACCAGATGCTTGCCATCCAGATTAAACACCTGGTTAGACAATATATTTCTAGTGAATTTATTTGGATTTAGAAGCATGAAATTAAAAGACTTTCCTACAGTGTGTGTTATCTGGCTTCATGTATCGATAAAGAAAAGAGGACCTCCCATTTATATGAACAAATTGGAGTCTATAAGGGATGGAGCTGTATAGTTCCTTTGATTTGTTAGTCTGTTTGCCTAATGATTCTGTTTATCGGTTCCATTTGCACTTGCACTATAACCAGCTGATTTCAGTTCATGTCATCGAGGACGAAAATAGAGGTGTTGTCTACAGCAGGAATATGTACAGTATTTGAATTTTTATTGCACAAAAGGACAAGTGCATTATGGTAAAATGGAAACTGCATCGAGGACAGACACAACAGCATTATACAGTGGGGCAAAAAAGTATTTAGTCAGCCACCGATTGTGCAAGTTCCCCCACTTAAAATGATGACAGAGGTCAGTAATTTGCACCAAAGGTACACTTCAACTGTGAGAGACAGAATGTGAAAAAAAAATCCATGAATCCACATGGTAGGATTTGTAAAGAATTTATTCGTAAATCAGGGTGGAAAATAAGTATTTGGTCACCTCAAACAAGGAAAATCTCTGGCTCTCACAGACCTGTAACGTCTTCTGTAAGAAGCTTTTCTGTCCCCCACTCGTTACCTGTATGAATGGCACCTGTTTGAACCCATCATCTGTATAAAAGACACCTGTCCACAGCCTCAAACAGTCAGACTCCAAACTCCGCCATGGCCAAGACCAAAGAGCTTTCGAAGGACACCAGGAAAAGTATTGTAGACCTGCACCAGACTGGGAAGAGTGAATCTACAATAGACAAGCAGCTTGGTGTGAAAAAATCAACTGTGGGAGCAATCATCAGAAAATGGAAGACATACAAGACCACTGATAATCTCCCACGATCTGGGGCTCCACGCAAGATCTCATCCCGTGGGGTCAAAATGATCATGAGAACGGTGAGCAAAGATCCCAGAACCACACGGGGGACCTGGTGAATGACCTGCAGAGAGCTGGGACCAAAGTAACAAAGGTCACCATCAGTAACACACTACAACGGCAGGGAATCAAATCCCGCAGTGCCAGACGTGTTCCGCTGCTGAAGCCAGCGCATGTCCAGGCCCGTCTGAAGTTTGCCAGAGAGCACATGGATGATACAGCAGAGGATTGGGAGAATGTCATGTGGTCAGATGAAACCAAAGTAGAACTTTTTGGTATAAACTCAACTCGTCGTGTTTGGAGGAAGAAGAATACTGAGTTGCATCCCAAGAACACCATACCTACTGTGAAGCATGGGGGTGGAAACATCATGCTATGGGGCTGTTTTTCTGCCAAGGGGACAGGACGACTGATCCGTGTTAAGGACAGAATGAATGGGGCCATGTATCGTGAGATTTTGAGCCAAAACCTCCTTCCATCAGTGAGAACTTTGAAGATGAAAGGAGGCTGGGTCTTCCAACATGACAATGATCCAAAACACACCGCCCGGGCAACAAAGGAGTGGCTCCGTAAGAAGCATTTGAAAGTACTGGAGTGGCCTAGCCAGTCTCCAGACCTCAACCCCATAGAAAATCTGTGGCGGGAGTTGAAAGTCCGTGTTGCTCGGCGACAGCCCCAAAACATCACTGCTCTCGAGAAGATCTGCATGGAGGAATACCAAAATACCAGATACTGTGTGTGCAAACCTGGTAAAGACCTATAGTAAACGTTTGACCTCTGTTATTGCCAACAAAGGTTATGTTACAAAGTATTGAGTTGTATTTTTGTTATTGACCAAATACTTATTTTCCACCCTGATTTACGAATAAATTCTTTACAAATCCTACCATGTGGATTCATGGATTTTTTTTTCACATTCTGTCTCTCACAGTTGAAGTGTACCTCTGGTGCAAATTACTGACCTCTGTCATCATTTTAGGTGGGGGAACTTGCACAATCGGTGGCTGACTAAATACTTTTTTGCCCCACTGTACTTCTAGGAGAACTCCAGCTCTTTGCAAACATCTGCACAGACACCATGCTAATACAAGGCATGTCATCAGATATGGCAGCCTGACAGAATGGTACAATAGTACAATCAGGCTGCCAGCTAATAGCATCACGATAAATAGCATATTTGCAATGGCAGACCTGAACTATGTCTGTTTCTTTTGCAGTTAGGATGTAGTTTGTAGCTAAAAGCCAAAGGAGCTGCACAAGAAATTAATGCATAAAGGCAGACAGAAAATATGTCATGTAATGGGAAAATAAGATTGTGGACAAAGAAATAATGCAAATCTGTAGTTACGTTAATGAACAACATGTATGTGGAGTGACAGTCACCTTCAAGGGAGGCAGACACCTGGTATTTGACATGGATTTGTATGAAACTAAGCAAAGTTACAAGAACAACATTTATTATTTGAACATGATTTTTCATTCTTTAAACAACTCATAGTCATGATCACAGTAAGCATATATAACAATGGGTGAGTATATGAAAATGCAGATTGAACCTACTTTGAGACACATACCTATGCTTTAAGGTAAGTCCTTGGTAGAATATGTTTCCAGTTTTTCATGTATTTTATATTATATATATATTTAATGTAGTACTGGTAAAGAACAAGAAAATTAAAAACCGAGACAAAAATCAGTTTTGCACAAATTTTATTCTTGTTGGGAATTTTTTCCCTTAAATCTTCTCCAAAAATTGTGTAAGTGTTCAAAACATTTAATCAATATCTTTTAAACTAGTTTATAGTCAAATAGTTATGGCAACTAGGAAATTCTGAATTATTACATGACATCCCATGATGTTTTCAGAATAGAGAAATACAGTAAGTGAGGTTGTCTGGTTGGGTCCGTGACAAAAAGTTCTGTTGTATGCACAGCACTGTTATGAAAAAGGGAGTCACCTGGTATTTGACAAGGGTGTATATGAAATTAAGCAAAGTTACAGGAATAACATTTATTATTTGAACATAAATTTTCATTCTTTAAACAACTGTCAGTCACATGATCACTGTGTAAACATATATAATAATGGCTCAGTTTGTGAAAATGCAGATTGAACCTACTATGAGACTCCTACCTACAACTAAAGGTAATTCCTTGGTAGAATAGGATGATATGAGTTTTTCCATGTATTTTGTAAAATATATCTATATAGATATATATAGATATATATTACCAGAAACAAAAAAAAAGAAAAAAAAGAAAAAAGAAAAAAAACCAAAGGGAAAAAAAACAAAAAAAGTACTTAACTTAAACGTGACAGTAATATCATTAATAACCTTCAATTGTCAAACTAATATATTTTTGGAAATATTCTACCTTATCAAGGCTTAATTACTGTTATAATTTAAAAATTGACAATTGTATTTAAAAAATTACTCTAAAAGAAATTTCAAATCGCAAACCATTAAAAAAATATTGTACATCTGTCAAATCCTCTACTCCAGATTAAATATGATAAACTTTACCTGAAATAATGTTTTCTTTTCTCTATAGGATGTTGACTACGGCTGGAATATTTGTCTTGTTGTCTATTCTAGGAAAGCTGAGTGGAAATTTGGGTGAGATTAAAAAATGTATCTAAGAAATATAATAAGTAAACGTGAATTCATTACAATTCTAGGACTTGGTTAATTTAACAAACGAAAAGATAGTAAAAGTAAATAACTGATTTGAAGAATTCATATTTAATTATATATTTTAATTAGATCAGTGAAAAAGTGTTTTCAAAAAGATTATAAGAAAAATTCAATTAAAGAAGCTGACTGTAGATATTTTGGTGAAATGACTTACACCACTGTTAATTACATTTGGTAATTCTGTGCATCTTTCTATCTTTTAAATATCAAGGTGAAAATGTTGCCAGACTTGGACAAGTGAGTCAATCTTCAAAGTATGGGAATGCCAAACCCGAAAATGCCATTGATGGGAATCGTGCCAGCAACTTCAACCAGGGATCCTGTGCCTGTACAAATAACAACTTGAATCCATGGTGGAGACTTGACCTTTTGAAAACATATAAAATCAACACTGTGACTATCACCAACAGACAAGACTGTTGCCCTGAGAGGATCAATGGAGCTGAGATCCGCATTGGAAATTCACTTAATGACAATGGCAATGCGAATCCCAGGTAAATGAGCTATTCATCTTATACTTGATTCAAATTTTGTCATAACTGTCATATATGTGGCAATCATTAATTAAAATTGTAATAGATTTCTACTTCTACTTCTGTTTTTCTAGAGTTAAGTTAATTAGGCAATAAAGAGCAGCACCTTGATTATCTGAAATTGACATTTATACAAACTTTTACTTTAGATTAATCTTATGTTACTTGTTAATCTGTTTCCTTGTCATTTGTTTTCAGGTGTGCTGTAATCTCATCCATCGCTGCTGGGGCATCACAAACCTTTGCATGCAATGGAATGGAAGGTCGCTACATAAACATCGTTATTCCTGGGAGAACAGAATACCTGACACTTTGTGAGGTGGAAGTTGATGGTACACTTTCAGGTAAATCTTGTCCAATTCTTCTCGTGTGTTCCACGTTTAATGAACACATAATGGTTTTTGGAGTTCTTCTTATCATATTAATGCTAATATTTGCAACTTTTCAGAGACTAATGTTGCCAGACTTGGACAAGTGAGTCAGTCTTCAACGTATGGGAATGCCAAACCCGAAAATGCCATTGATGGGAATCGTGCCAGCAACTACAACCAGGGATCCTGTGCCTGTACAAACAACAACTTGAATCCATGGTGGAGACTTGACCTTTTGAAGACATATAAAATCAACACTGTGACTATCACCAACAGACAAGACTGTTGCCCTGAGAGGATCAATGGAGCTGAGATCCGCATTGGAAATTCACTTAATGACAATGGCAATGCGAATCCCAGGTAAATGAGCTATTCATCTTATACGTGATTCAAATTTTGTCATAACAGTCATATATGTGGGAATCATTACCTGTTAATCTGTTTCCTTGTCATTTGTTTTCAGATGTGCTGTAATCTCATCCATCGCTGCTGGGGCATCACAAACCTTTGCATGCAATGGAATGGAAGGTCGCTACATAAACATCATTATTCCTGGGAGAACAGAATACCTGACACTTTGTGAGGTGGAAGTTGATGGTACACTTTCAGGTAAATCTTGTCCAATTCTTCTTGTGTGTTCTGGGTTAAATGAACACATAATGGGTTTTGGAGTTCTTCTTATCACATTAATGCTAATATTTGCAACTTTTCAGAGACTAATGTTGCCAGACTTGGACAAGTGAGTCAATCTTCAAAGTATGGGAATGCCAAACCCGAAAATGCCATTGATGGGAATCGTGCCAGCAACTTCAACCAGGGATCCTGTGCCTGTACAAACAACGACTTGAATCCATGGTGGAGACTTGACCTTTTGAAAACATATAAAATCAACACTGTGACTATCACCAACAGACAAGACTGTTGCCCTGAGAGGATCAATGGAGCTGAGATCCGCATTGGAAATTCACTTAATGACAATGGCAATGCGAATCCCAGGTAAATGAGCTATTCATCTTATACTTGATTCAAATTTTGTCATAACTGTCATATATGTGGCAATCATTAATTAAAATTGTAATAGATTTCTACTTCTACTTCTGTTTTTCTAGAGTTAAGTTAATTAGGCAATAAAGAGCAGCACCTTGATTATCTGAAATTGACATTTATACAAACTTTTACTTTAGATTAATCTTATGTTACTTGTTAATCTGTTTCCTTGTCATTTGTTTTCAGGTGTGCTGTAATCTCATCCATCGCTGCTGGGGCATCACAAACCTTTGCATGCAATGGAATGGAAGGTCGCTACATAAACATCGTTATTCCTGGGAGAACAGAATACCTGACACTTTGTGAGGTGGAAGTTGATGGTACACTTTCAGGTAAATCTTGTCCAATTCTTCTCGTGTGTTCTGGGTTAAATGAACACATAATGGTTTTTGGAGTACTTCTTATCATATTAATGCTAATATTTGCAACTTTTCAGAGACTAATGTTGCCAGACTTGGACAAGTGGCTCAGTCTTCAACGTATGGGAATGCCAAACCCGAAAATGCCATTGATGGGAATCGTGCCAGCAACTACAACCAGGGATCCTGTGCCTGTACAAACAACAACTTGAATCCATGGTGGAGACTTGACCTTTTGAAAACATATAAAATCAACACTGTGACTATCACCAACAGACAAGACTGTTGCCCTGAAAGGATCAATGGAGCTGAGATCCGCATTGGAAATTCACTTAATGACAATGGCAATGCGAATCCCAGGTAAATGAGCTATTCATCTTATACTTGATTCAAATTTTGTCATAACCATCATATATGTGGCAATCATTAATTATAATTGTAATAGATTTCTACTTCTATCTCTGTTTTTTTTAGAGTTAAGTTCATCAGGCAATAAAGAGCAGCACCTTGATTATATGAAATTGACATTTATACAAACTTTTACTTTAGATTAATCTTATGTTACTTGTTAATCTTTTTTCTTGTCATTTGTTTTCAGATGTGCTGTAATCTCATCCATCGCTGCTGGGGCATCACAAACCTTTGCATGCAATGGAATGGAAGGTCGCTACATAAACATCGTTATTCCTGGGAGAACAGAATACCTGACACTTTGTGAGGTGGAAGTTGATGGTACACAACTCGATTCTTACAATGAATCTGAGTGTAGCTGGGTCTAAACAAAAGAATTTAGTCTTGTAGTATTCCTTAAGTTTTAAAGTAGGTGTGTGACAATAAGGGTCATTTAGTTAGATCAATCACTTTTTACTGAATGCTTCCATTCATATATGACTTCATAAATAAATTTTGCCTTTATCTGTTGTATCACATGTAATATTTTACAAAACATATTACACTTTCTGTTTCTTTTCCATGCACATGTTTAAACTCCAAATAAATATTGGTGCAGCACACGTTTGAAGAGTCATTCGTTTCCGTTCCAGAGACATAGTTGAAAGGTTAGAATCCTTTGCTCTACCCATCAGTCAATCAATCAATCCTTAGAGAACCACCATTCTGTCGTTCCCTAAAAGTGAACATTAACTTTGTTAAAAGTCCAAATACCCACAGGTACAAACATCTGACTGGCACTACCCCTCTAGGTATCCCACGCAGGATTCTCATTGCATCATTATATGCAACATGCAGCTTCTGGATGTTGCATTGCTTGTAAGATGACCACAAGGAAGCAGTATATAGTGCTGTGCAATACGTTTTAAGCCAGTGGTTCTCAACCAAGAGAGGCCAGCAGTGATCACTGACTGTTTTTTAGGTGCTTGTTCAGATTAAATAGAACAAAATACAAAGCATTAATGTACAAAGCGTGGATGTTTTAATCCAGTACATTTGTTATTATTATCATCATTTGTCACATCCTGTTTATGACAGTTGAAATATATAACATTCATATAAGAAATAAAATTGTCTCCTGTAAACTGTATGTGGAGTTAAATAGACCTATACTACTGTACTTTAATGTCAGTTATGAGGGTGGTACTTCAAGAGCCATATATTTTATGAGGTGGTACTCATTGAGAAAAGTTTGAGAACCACTGCTTTAAGCAAAGCCACTGAACAGAAGCTGAACTTACATGCAGTGGTATTTTCCTGGATATAGCGCTTACAACATTGTCTATATAAATATATATATATCTAATCGTCATCATTCATTTGATCAGTAATAAAGTGACCCACGTATTTCACCTTTTTACAAACCTCAAGAGTAGGGCTGGGTATCGTCACTGATCTCTAGAATGGATTCGATTCCGATTCACATGGATCGATTCGATCCATGATTCGATTCGTTTTGGTTTGATTTGAATCGAGGAAATTTTGCCTCAGACAGCCAGAAATATTATTTTATAATTCTGATTTTTATATCTATAAAAAGAGAGCTGACACTTGTGAGACTTTATCAAAGGTGTAAGCATCACAGCAGATGTCAAAGTAATTGAGGATAAAACAGAAAAACATGAAGGAGATTTTACTGGCCTGGCTTTTTAAATCAGATAACCTTAAAAATATTCTGCACTCAAACAAAACTGAAGAAAACCATAAATCAACATATAAACATTACCTGGTGCTGCTGAAGTGAAGCAGAGCAAAGTTACAGAGGTTTTATTAGAGACACAGCCAAGCATTTTGCAGTTTCGCATAATTTTAAAAAGTTTACATTTATTCAGTATTGAGACTTACTTGTCAGAAGTCAGTTAAATAAAAAAGAAAAGAAAAAAAACCAGCGGCTGACAGCGCTGTAAACAATGGTAGACTGGTGGTTAACAAGCAAGCGAATAATGCAGAAAACAGATTTTTAGATGGAGTACACAGAGAGAGACAGAGAAAGAGCTGTACATGAAGTGTCATTTTATCGTGGTGGAAGCAACAGCAAAAGTAAGAGGGAATTCATGACAATTTATGTGAACCGAAATGGATCTTCATTTGCTGCTGGTTCAGTCAATATTGTTTGGAGAGTGATGAAACCTGGAGCTTCCGAATCTAGTGCAAAAAAGACGTAAACACAAAGCGCAGACCCGGCAAAACATCAGAATCTGTGAGCTGTCGGCTTTTAGCCCCAACAGCGTGTCCGTGTGAGAAAGCCAACATCTCACTGATTGTGATGCGTCACCGGGTCCGCACTTTGTGTTTATGTCTTTGTGCAGAATCTGTGTTCCTGCTCTCATTTACTGTTTTAGCTGTTTGGTGGTTGTTGGAATTTTGTGAGGTTTGACCTGGATTCTGTAGATTCTGGAGTTTTGGGGAAAATAATTTTATATTTACAAATTGATTCAGGATTTTAATGAATCGATATCGAGTTATTCATGCTCAAATCAATTTTGGTTGGTGAATTGGTAAATTGTCCAGATATCTGGCAGACTAGTTCAGAACTCAAATTCAGACTCGTCCTCTACAAACAAGAAGTCCTGACATAAAGCCAGATGGTCTGTCCTTCAAGCTCAGGTCCTTTACCAGAGGCCCAGGCGCTTGAGGGTCCTGCGAAGTTTCTTAGCTGTTCGTAGGACTGCGCTCCTGATGTTCGTGGGATCTGCTGGAGCCACTCAGCTAGTTGGGGAGTCACTGCACCTAGTGCTCCAATTACCACTTGGACCACTGTTACCTTCACACTCCAGATCTTCTTGAGCTCTTCTCTGAGCAGTGGCGTGTCTAGAAAATTTTTGTTGGGGGGGCCAGGTAGGGGCACAGATTTGGAGAAGGGTGGCAGATGTAATTGGCAGATAATGTTTAAAAAACATTCTACCAACCGTTAACCATAATTTAATAACCCTATAAACCTAATAACCGAATGCGCTTTTAACTCTTATTAGAATGAGATTTTAACCACTACGGTGCAAAGTTTTTAGATACTATGTTGATAGAGTACAAGAGATACAATCAGTGCTTTGTCACTGTTTACTCAGCATTCAAGGACAGCAATATTTGCATAGTATTTTTACTGACATATAGTGCACATATGTTTTGGGCAAAAACATTTTTGAATATTAAAATACAAACATCTCTAACAAACAAATTGACAAATTAGCCAATGCCAATGTAAAACTTTATCTGCCTATTAAAAAAAGAAGATAATCTTCTCACAAACTGGTGTTTGATTTTGAAACAGGAAAAAAGTGGGGAAACAACTGAAAAGACTAACATTTGAATAAAACCTGAAAGCAAGTAAATACTTTCTATGCTGCCTTATGGTAAGCTTTGGTAATATTGATAAAGAACAACACTGGCTGATGATGAAATACAGTCAGCTGGCATGGTAACACTGCCAGTATTAACTGGGACAGAAAATCGGGCATTTTGACTAGAGACCGGCCCACTAGGAATTAAAGCCATAAAGCCTTTGAATGAAAACAAACGCTGTTGTGACAGTGATGTACACTGTCTTGTTGGTATATGTATGATTTCTATACATTTTAAGTCAGATAAAAACTTTGGTTGTAAGATTTAGATAATTATTTAATAAAAGCTAGATATTTTAAATGAGAATAAGAAAGTAAATGGTAAATGGCCTGCATTTGTATAGCGCTTTTCTAGTCCCCAAGGACCCCAAAGCGCTTCATACTACATTCAGTCATTCACACACACATTCACACACTGGTGATGGCAAACTACATTGTAGCCACAGCTGCCCTGGGGTGCACTGACAGAGGCGAGGCTGCCAGACACTGGCGGCACCGGGCCCTCTGACCACCACCAGTAGGCAAACATGGGGTTAGTATCTTGCCCAAGGATATTTGGCATGCAGGCAGGAGGAAGCCTGGGATCGAACCACCGACCTTCTGATTAGTGGCTGACCTGAACTACAGCCAGGTGGTAGAGCAGGTATTTCTTTGTGCCCCCCCCTTTCCCTGTTAATGCCCTACCTGGCCCCCTGGGCGGATCTAGGAACGTTTTGCCCCCTGGCAAAACTTTCCTAGACCCGCCCCTACACAGTTACCAGCTGTCAGCTGCTTAGAAAAGGATGCTGGTGTTATTCGTCTCTCAGAAACAGTTCATAACTTCCCTTCAACTCATTCATGTCACCTAAAAGGTAAACCTGTTTCTCCATCACAGCTCTGATGATTCAGTAAGGACATCTCCTGGTTTCATCTTCATGTTTCCCTCTCATCACATAACCAAACCAATATCATAACCAGCAGGTTTACAGCTGTGGCTCCAGCAAACATCAGCTGATACTAGAAATTAATATTAAATAAATTCTAACAACAGCTGATCAAGCTTAAAAGTGCTGCTGTTGTTTACCGCGACATCCGCTGGTTTCCTCTTTCTGGCGCAAAGTGGGCGATAAACAAACAAGAGAGAAAAGCCGATCAGCTGATCATTGATCAGTTTCATGATTGAAGTAGCAACAGGAGAGGCAGGGGGAGAGAATGAGAGAAGAAGATGCAGCTGTGCAGCGTAACGACAGAATAACTCCAGCTTTGTGCCTTTTTTTCATTATAGCGAAAGTACGGGACAAACTGTGTCTCTTCTCAGCTCAATACGAAACGCATAATATTTTCTCTGAATGAGGGACCATTCCACTTTTTTAAGGAGCCGTTGGCAACTCTACTAACTAAACTTATGAATAAAATAAAGTTCACTATCAGTAACATCATAGCACCCACCCAGCTGTATAGAAACTCCGTCATGCTAGCTAGTAGCAGTACGAGTTATTGTAACTGACTGTAAAAAGTCAGCACAACGAAAATAAACTCCACCTGAACTTGGTTTATATCTGACCCAGATAGACTGCAGGCCATAACTTCTTACCTGAAGTTCAGTTCACCTGACACTCGGACTGGCGGCTGCCTCGGGGCTCTCCTCCTGCCTCCCCTTCCCTCATCCACCTGCTGGCCTCTGTGGAAGCCCCGCCATAGCCACCACCAAACAACTGAGTTATTTTTACACATCGACCTGCATCTGGCCAATCCACCACCTCTCATTGTTCATGCCGTTACAAAAAAAAATAAAAAATAAGTCACTGGGCATATGCCCGGTATGCCCGATGGCCAGTCCAGCTATGTTAACCTGGGGTGGCCAGTCTGGTTGGGGGGGTGGCCGCTGGAAACGCCACTGTCTCTGAGCCCTTGGTATGTCTCCAGCTTCTCGTGTTCCTTCATCCTGATGTTGCTGTCATTCAGTATTGCTACATCTATCACTGTTGCCATCTTCCTCTGCTTGTCTTTCACTACTATATCTGGTTGGTTAGCCATCACCATTTTATCCGTCTGTATCTGGAAGTCAATTTTAACCACCCTAGGGGGCGTCTCCCATTTTGACCTTGGGATTTCCAGGCCATACTCAGCACAGATATTTCTGTATACTATGGCGTTCCATGTATGCCCTGCCTGCTAATATCTTGCACTCTGCTGTTATGTGTTGGATTGTCTCAGGGGCATCTTTACACAGCCTCTATGGATCTTGTGTTCAAAGCTTGTTTCTGTGCTGACATGATTAATGGCAGGACTACAGGTTGAATGACTGACTGAGCAGCAGCCTGAATGGCTGAGTGTAGTGATGGTTGTGGTGGAAGAGAAGCAGGTGGTAGTGTGGATGATGGAGCTAAGGGCGACTGAGTGGTAGTAATGGCGGTTGGGGAGAAGGCTGGACTGTGCTCTGGGGAGAAGGCTGAATGACTGACTGAGGAGCATCCTGAGCAGCTGAGTGTAGTGATGGTTGTGGGAGCAGATGTAGGACAGCTGGTGGTGTAGGTTCCCCTGAGCCTGCAATGCGGATGAAGGGTGCAGGCACCTGCTGGACACCAGTCGCTCCCACCTGAAGAGTAGGTACAGGTGCAGAGATCGGCTGGGTCCTGGCGGGCCTCACCTCAGGGGTTGGCACAGGTTTCGGCAGGGACTGGGCGGCTGCTGTCCCCACCCGAGGAGCTGATACGGGTGCAGGGACCAGCAGAGCCTCAGCCAATCCGAAAACCAGAACAGGGAACAGCTGGGCGCCAGCCCCCCTCACCTGGGGAACTGAGGCAGGTGCAGGGGAGTGCTGAGCCACAGCTATCCCTAGAGCACAAGGGGCCTGGGAGGCGGGCCTAGAAAGAACAGACTGCAAGAGATTAATTCCCTGCCCTGAGTGAGCGGATGAGAAACAGCACTCTGACTTCGCAGATTTAAGTGTGCTAAAGCTGTAGCTTACAGGCACTAAAGCACCACCTTCAGGGTTTACAACCTCTAGAGAAGTGTGATCTGCTGATGCACCAACAGTCTTTGAGCTTCTTTCTTCGGAACTAACCATGCTTATACTGTCAGAGGAGGGGTTAATAGCCAATGTAAACATAGTCCCGTGCACCGGAAAGGCAGATGAAACAAAGTCTTTTACCTCCGGATCGCTGGAAATAGTCTCGTTGTAGCAGCTGCTGTTGCGCTACTGAGAGCCCCGTCTGCTGCTGCTGTGGCGTGGAATCTCAGTTTGACGAGGCGACCTCCACGGTTACCCCGTCTCCTGCGTCGCTTCCGCACATCCAGTGGCAGTGGTAAGGAACGCCAGTGTGGTGGTGTTACTTCCAAATCGGGAGGCAGAAAGCCTTGGTTGTCATTTCCAAACCGAACTAAAGCTTGGGTAGATAAGCCTATTTCCAATAATGTCTGGCGATCATAAAACAATGTAGGGCTGACATGTTGCACAAAATTGACTAAAAGCAATAAAAAAATAAATAAATAAATAAAAGAGAGCAATAGATGGCGTGCCAAACACACAGGTGCCATGTTGGCCACCTGACCTAAGCCTAATCGAGATGGAGAGCAGAGTGAAGGCATGCAATGCAAATAAATAAACATGTTCAGTATAATATATCTATATTTTTGTAATGTTGTTTAATTTATATAGCAAATGTAACACAGTAAGGGGAATTGTTGAAAAGAATATATCAATGGGCCAATAGGCTCGACTATACGAGCACACGGGTGAGTTTAAATGAGACACAGAGACAAGAATGTAACTCAAAAGAACCAGCCAACTTTAGTGAAATAAACCATAAGGTTGAGAAGCACAGGTTAAAGACACTTTACAATGGTAGAAAGGAAGCTTACAAAAATTAAAAGAAAAGTAAAACACATAAACTACTAAAGCAATGACTTGGCCAAGTGTTACTTTTGGTTTTCAATGTCCGGGTTTCAATGCTCGGGTTTCAATGTTTGGGTGCACCCTAGTAACATGACTCCTTAACTCTTATAGAAACAGTTACACAAATCCAATGTACATTCAAATGAAAATCTCACACTCTTTTCACATGTGGAGAATGTTCTACACAACAGCTCATTATTTAAAGTCCCAAATAAAAAATGTCCAAGGGGTAGTGTCCAAAAAATTCCCAGGGTGTGAAAGAAAATAGGGGTGAGAGAATGTCAGTCAGTGGTCTTATGTATAACCAGCTGTGCGTGAAAGTGTGAGTGTGTATAGGAATTTCTTTTACTTATGTATTAACACTTATTTTATTATTATTATTATTATTATTATTATTATTATTATTATTATTATTATTTTATTGTATAATGCCTTGGTGCCACTGGATTTTAACATGTCTGACACACATACCGCAAGACAAATGGTGGGGGTCTAGTAAGGAAGTTGGGGGGAAGCAGACACTCCACACGAAGAGTCTTTTGTCTCTTCAAGGACTTCAAGGAGGTAGCCAGTAGAGCAGGGCGATATGGCCAAAAATATTTATCACGATATATATTTGAAAATTTGCGATAACGATATAACCGACGATATAATTGATGCGAGACAAAATACAACTCCACAACATTACTAGCGCAAAAAGACAACCTTCCATTTATTTTCACTTAAACAAGAAGCTGGTTTTTATGTACATTAAAGCTTTATAAAAATGTAACAGTGCAAATGCAAATTCCTTGCTGAAAGTTTAACCAAAAGGCATTTCCAGTAGAAATGGGCTGACATATCCTGAGCATAACCATGTATAATATCCACTGAAGTTAAAAAGAGGTGCTTTGCAACATTAAACTGCAGTGTGCAGTACGCATTTTTCGGACCATAAGGTGCACGGGATTATAAGGCACATTAAGCGAAACAAAGCAGTCAGATAAATCAAACTTTATTAAACTCATTCTTCTTGCTTCCTCCACTTCTGTACCATTGATTCATTAATGTTGAATTCTCTGGCAGCTGCTCTATTCCCATGTTGTTGCAGTATATTAATGACTAACCTCGTATTGTGAATGGATTATCTCAGTTGTTCTCCTGACTGAAGTTTGGTCCGTTTACAGTATCCTGCCATGCGATTGCATTTGTCTCTAACCATGAAGAACCTTCACGTTAACTTTTATAAGTGGAAAAGTGTTAGTGTTCGTCCTCCAGCTTCACTGTTTATGTTATGCTAACATAGCTGTGTCGCTAGCGATCACGTAGCACATCATTATATACCAGCTAGCCCAATTTCAGTAACCCTACAAACGTCACTGCTGTTTAGTTTCCTGTCTTCATTTATGTTGGAAGTGATAGCAGAGCTGTACGTTTGATTTTTTTCAGAAATCTCTCAGTCAGAACATGCTATATCATGCTTAGGTAACTAGCGAAACTAGCGAGCTAACTTCCGCTAGCTTCCTGCTAACTTCTAACTCCGTTAAATGTAATACATTTTGTTTTCATGGATGCCTGGAAGTTAAACTTTATAGTTACACCTGGTAAAGCAGCAATGCTGATCGTTTTATTAAAGATGAAAGAATTTAGACAGTTTTTAACTCTAAGTGATGCTGCAGTGTTGTTTGACCTGAAACATACGGAGTTTAGGACCCAGATTACTCCCAGATTTAAGAGCATCTTAGTCCGACAAATACGACAATAACGACGGCCGCTTGCATGTTCTGCAAAAAAATGTGCTTTGTTGTGTATCTGACGGACAAACACCAAACTAGTTCCACATCACTGAAGTTGCACCATTTTTACAAACCAATTCTGGTTCATCTGTTTCACTCAACAATCGGCCATGTGCGTATGAAAACAAAGGCACTGCGCATGCGCGTTTTACTCCCATTCTATCGCGATATTTCATTTTCCTATCGTTGCCTAACATTATACCGGTATTACCGTGAACGGTATAATATGGCCCAGCCCTAGTAGCCAGGGAGTGTGAACTAGGGCTGGGCGATATATCGAGTTTTTTAAAAATATCGATATATTTTCATACGAGATATAAGATGTGACAATATCGTTTATATCAATATAGTCTATGTTACGTTATAATTATACTTGTGGAGCCGCAGGTTTGCCTCTCTTTCGTCCACTTTTGTCTCTACGCAACGTTACTCGGCCTCGCCTCTCCTTCACTGAACACAACTCCCCCTCCCCCATAGCTTCACCTGCAGGCAATGACAAGATGAAAGCGGAAAATCTCCGTTAGCGAGTTACCGTGCGTGGGGCTGGATGGCGTCAACGTGTTAGCGAGCAAACCGCGCTAGCGAGCTAACCGCGCTAACGACATGCAGCCCGGAGGGGCACGGCCTAAAATCCTTTCATTTTTTCAAAAATCGACAGTGCGCCTTATGTATGAATTCTGGTTGTGCTTACTGACCGCGAACCGATTTTATGTGGTACACAGCGCTCAGCAATCTGTCAAAAAATGTTTTAATATGACTTTGCTAAGCTACGGAGCTGCACCGCTTGATGGATTGTCGGAGGATTATGGCTACCGAGGAGGAGCCTCGCGGAGTGATACGTACTGTGTGTGTATAAGGACCACAAATGGCACCTGTTCAGAGACGTGGTGCAGCTGTGAAATCTGTCTCTTTGTTATTATGCTCAGCGTCTATTAGTTTACATTTTGACTGCACAATTGTGAGCTTTTTGTTATGCACAAAAACAACATTGTTTTCTTTTATTTATGGACCATGATTATTTAATAAATGCTGATAATTTATTTTTGAGTAATTTCTTCATGTACATCTACGCTGTATGTAAATAAAAGTGCCCGTGTGACATCTGGGACACAGCGTGACTAAGAACTCTCTTTTTGTTCTTAACTTATGGCTTAAAAAAAAAAAAAGAAAATCGAGATATATATCTTATATCGCCATCCAGCTAAAAAATATCGAGATATGAATTTTGGGTCATATCGCCCAGCCCTAGTGTGAACCTTAAGGTGTGAAACAGCTGTGTACTGCCTTTTGTTCCTGAAGAAGGTATTTAACTGACAGCCATGCTAGGCTCAGTGAGACTCTGCTGACCCTGCTCTGCGGTCATGCAGGCTCTCCACAAGCTTGGTGTTCTGTTCTTTGTGTGTTTGGATTAAAGAATGTTAGCTACCACTCACCGCTTGTCTGCAGGCTTTATTTAAATGGAAAACTTCCACAACAGAGTGATACAGTCCTACCACACAGCAAGGTGCAGCAGATCATCAAGTGGAAAAGAAGTGAATCTCAGTCTCTCTACGTCCAGGTGGGAAGGCTCGCCATCTATTTCAAACCCTGACCTGTCAACAGACAGGGTCAGAAGAGCAATTCAAATATTAATTATGCTGTTCAAGCTATAATTCACAATTTAGGATTTTGTTGAAATCACATTCAACATCAATTTGCAATTAAAATACTCAAATTTGCAAAAATAAAACATCTCTCTTACACAAACTATGCATTAAACCAAGTAAAGTCAGTGCATATACGACAGTTATTAATCAAACAATTCAGATAAATTCAGTTTCTCAACAATAAAATGCAAAACAGACTTAACTGAGACATACAATATGTGCTCACCGATCTCAGTGCATCACGGCCGAATACAATGGTATGCGGGGCTCTAAATAACGTAACAGGACATGTTGTTTTTCTCTTTAATAACTGCAATACGACGTGAAGGAAAATAAACATAAGTTGCGCTTCAAGTGTTACCTTACTTCTGGAAGCAGATTGAGATGAACTTTCAGGCAGTTGATAACAACTAGAGCTAATGAAGGCTAACAGTTTAGCTCCACACGGTACTTTCTAAAATCGCCAGAAAACTGCAGCATTCGCCTGTTTACTCACTGTGGCTTCTTTTAACATGAAAGGTAGCTGATAACCAGCGAACTTGGTTGCAACTTATATCTAATACTTTTTCCTGCTCAAAAGCTTCAGTCTCTCTTTTCTCCTGCCAGCATGCAACTACCTCCACACATAGCAGCGAACACAGAGCACATGGGTGGGACATACAGCGGCAGGCTGCTCTGCCATTGGTCAAAGCATACTGGGACCTGTGCATTTCGATTGGTTGGGCAGGCTGTCCATCTCTCCTCATATCAGTCCTTAAAGTGGTACCCTCATTGTATGTGGGTTACAAACAACATGTATGTGGAGTGACAGTCACCTTCAAGGGAGGCAGACAACTGGTATTTGACATGGGTTTGTATGAAACTAAGCAAAGTTACAAGAACAACATTTATTATTTGAACATGATCACAGTAAGCATATATAACAATGGCTGAGTATATGAAAATGCAGATCAAACCTACTTTGAGACACATATCTATGCTTTAAGGTAAGTCCGTGGGAGAATATGTTTCCATCTTTCCACGTATTTTATACTGGATATATATTTTTAACCCCCTCCCCCCAACAAAACCCCCAAAACAAAACAACAACAACAACAAAAAGCAAAAAAAGCAGTACAACTTAAATGTGACAGCAATAACATAAAGTTAGGCAAGACTGAGGCTGAAAAGGTCAAAGTTGCAGTAAGTGAAGGTAAGGTGTCTATGAAGTGTCCGGTCCGTGATCTTCCCCACTTTCCTCAGGCACCAGTTCTTGTAGACATCCTGGAGGGGGCTAAGCTCACCTCCAATTATCCGTTCAGAACACCGCACCACTCTCTGAAGAGCTTTGCGGTTGAAGGTCCTGAGGATGCGGGGGCTCATGCCAAATCTCTTCAGTCTCCTGAGAAAGAAGAGGTGCTGCTGCGCATTCTTCACTGTTTTGTTCATGTGAACAGACCATGTGAGATCCTCTGCCAGATGTACACCTAGGAAATGGAAGCTGCTCACTCTCTCCACAGCAACGCCGTTGATGGTGATGGGGGTGTGTGCTTCTCTACAACTCTGGAAGTCCACTATCAACTCCTTTGTCTGTGTGACTTTGAGGGTGAAATGGTTCTCCAGGCACCACTGTGTCAGGGCGCTGACCTCCTCCCTGTAGGCTGTCTCATCACCTTTGGTGATAAGACCCTCCACTGTTGTGTCATCCGCCAACTTCACAATGGTGTTGGAGTTGCTAGTGGCCGTGCAGTCGTAGGTGTAGAGTGAGTATAGGAGAGGGCTCAGTGCACACCCCTGTGGAGCACCAGTATGTGTGTGGCATCTGTCAGACAGCTGCAGAGAGAGCTGCTCAATCCTAGGTTCTGCAGTTGTCTGTCCAGCTTCGAGGGAACGATGGTATTGAATGCTGAGCTGTAATCTACAAACAGCATCCTTTTCTCCATGTGCGAGAGGGCAGTATGTAGTGTCAGGGCTATGGCATCATCAGTGGACCTGTTGGGGTGGTATTCAAATTTTAGAGGGTCCAGTGAGTTGGGTAGTCCAGAGCAGATGAAGTCCCTGACCAGCCTCTCAAAGTATTGCTCACGAAGGGGGTCAGGGCTACTGGTCGGCAGTCATTCAGTGATGAGATGGTGGAGGATTTGGGTACAGGGACGATGATGGCTGTTTTGAAGTAGGCTGGGGCTGCAGACAGAGAGAGGGAAAGGTTGAAGATGTGTGGAAACACTCCAACCAGCTCGACCTCAAGCATGACTTGAGGACACAGCCGGGATTCACATCCAGACTAGTAGCTTTGCATGCATTCACCTTTTTGAAGCACTTCCACACATCCTCCTCAGCACTGACGTCATCCACAATGCATACATTGTCCGGTATCCTGGTATAGGAATAGCAATAAAGTGTGTTAAAGACAGACCTTAAAAAACACTGTAGTACTGGTAAAGAACAAGAAAATTAAAAACGAGACAAAAATCAGTTTTGCACAAATTTTATTCTTGTTGGGATTTTTTCCCCTTAAATCTACTCCTTAAATTGTGTAAGTGTTCAAAACATTTAATCAATATATTTTAAACTAGTTTATAACTAGGCAAATAGTTATGGCAACAACCAGTGGCGGAGCGGGGGGGTGGCTTACTGGGCTTAAGCCCGGGTTGTTTTCTCAGAAGCCCGGGGTAATTTTTTCATAGTTAGATGCCTGGCTGACAACTGTATAAAACAAAAAACTACACACAATATTCGAAGCACATAGTGCACACTGTGGGAATTTACGACTGTGCGTAAATCCCCCCTAATAATGGTATGATCTGAACTCAGGCACTAAGTGGGGTGGGGCAGTTGCTGACTACGAGTGCGCTGTTGGAGAAACGGAGCCAGGCAGACAGAGGAGAACTGAAGTTTGACCAGGTACCAAAGCAAATCATTCATACTGTACAAATAATGTAAATATGAAGGTGTATCACAAAAGATATCAAACTGATCACTTGACCCATTATTACGTTAGGCTACTTGCTCTTCAAGTGAATCAACAAATGGCGAAATGAAAAGCTGAAGAACAACAATGCTGTTTTTTTAGAGAGTCTTAGCGTACATGTTTGTTTATTTCATATTTTCAGTTGTTACTAGGGGTGTGGGAAAAAATCGATACTGTGTAGTATCATGATATTTTGTTTTCTAATAATGTATCGATACAGGGACAGCAGAAATCGATATTTTGTTACAAAAAAAGTTTTTGTGGAATGGAACATGCTCTGACTTCAGAGCATGTTGATCCTTTTTCTGAGCAAAAGATTAACTTTTTTTTGGCAGCAATAAACATGACAGTTTACTTATTTTAATTTAAGACATTTTTTTTTATTTTAATTAAGTTTAAAACTTTTTTATTTAATGTAAAATTATATTTTGTTTTAATTTACTTTCAAATTCTTCAGTTGCTGAAGGGGCTGCATAGTTTTCAAAAATTGCATAGTTCAGAATAGCTATAATTGTACCAGATGGTTGCATTCAGTTAAGTTGGACTAGACTGTAATACAAACCGTTCAGTTTGTCAACATTAAAACTGACTGAAATGAGAGAAAGACTGAGTGTGAGACTTTGATATTAGATAAAATGAATATTGATAAAGTTTACCTTTATGTACAGAATTCGAATATCGCAAAATATTTTAAAAAATTGTAATAATATCGTATCGTGCGTTAAGTATTGTGATAATATCGTATCGTGGGATGTATGGCGATTCCCACTTCTAGTTGTTACCCTCCACAGCTAAATAAATCGGTTTCAGTAATGTACTGATATACAAGAATGGACATAAGGGGCTTCTTTCAAAGAAAAAACTCTGGTAGTATTTTATATATTATGCTTTGTTCAGTATATTTCTATGCAAAACAAGAGGAACTTCAATACACAGCAGTATATTCACAGTTTAAACCAGATATTTACATACACTTTATGGAAAACACAAGAACATTTTTTTTACTGTTAAACATCAATTTAGAGTAAACTTGTTTTGTTTTGGATAAATAAATATTGAAATATCTTTTGAATTAGTTAAATGTCAGAATAAAGAGAGACAGAGCTGTGTATTTTTATCACTTTGATCAAATTTAGGAGTACATGTACATTAAGTTTATTGTTAATTAATAAGAAAACTCCAGACAATTCTATTCTGAGCTGAAGAAGCTTCTGATAGGTTAGTAGAGTCCATCTGAGTAAATTGGTGGCACAACTGTGGATGCATATAAGGCAAAACACAGAGCCTGTTTCTTTGAAATGGGAAAATCAAGAGATGTCAACCAAAACACCAGGAAAATAATTGTGGAGCTCCATAAGTGTGGCTCAGTTTTGAATACAATTTGGTGCCATTTACAATTAAGAAATACAGACAATTTATCTCTTTACTCTTAAAGTTAACAAATATGTTTTTTATATTTATCAATCTAAAAAAATAAACATTTAGTCTGATTTGATGTTACAATTAAAAAAGTGTTTGTGTTTTGATCTGAAGAGTTTGTAAATATCTGGTTTCAACTGTATATTTGATGATTGTCAGCACTAAGATCCGGTCTTTTATCAGTTCCCAGAGTCAGAACCAGACACGGAGAAGCTGCATTCAGCTTTTATGCTCCTTATATCTGGAACAAACTCCCAGAAAGCCTCAGATCAGCTGAAACACTCAGTTTATTTAAATCCAGGTTGAAGACTCACCTGTTCTCAGCTGCATTTGAATAAAGCACCAAATCCACACTTTAAGCTTAAATTTCAAAACTTACATTTAACTACTGATTTTATCTACTGTTCTGATTTTATCTGTTTTGATTTTATATACTGTTGTTTGTTTGTTTGTTTGTTAATTAGTTAGTTAGTTTATTTGCTTGTTTTAATCAATTTTAAATCATGTTTTTATTTGTTCTTGTTTCTAATGTCTCTGTAAAGCACTTTGAATCACCTTGTTGTTGAATTGTGCTATACAAATAAACTTGCCTTGCCTTGCCTTGCCTTGCCTTGCCTAAGAGGGAGAGAAAGGAACAGAGAGAGAGAGGAGAATGAGGACAGAACAGAGATGGAACAAGAGCAGGTGAGACACACATGTTAGTCAAATGGTTGTTTACCAAAAGTATCACCGTATCATAGGTACTCATGTATCTCGTACCTAGTGTTTCTTTTTAGGTTTGCTATTTTTCAAATTCTACATTTATTAAGTTATGCAGGCTTTTTTGCACAACAAGGCTAAATAATTATATAAACTTTTCTCAATCTAAATAGTGGACTTTGGTAGAATTAAAAAATAAGTGTAGTGCAGGTCTATGATGATTTTTAGTGCTACTATCATCTAGTTCTGATTCCGTCTTGGTTAAGTCCTAAGTAGTCCTGATTTTGAACTGTTGTAGTCCTGTTTTAATTCTGGATCAGTTCTGGGTCTGGTTGAATTGGGGTTTAGTCCTCGTGTCTTGATACAGCCCTGACCTTGTTCTGCCTTGCTCCTTAATTAAAAAACTACTTTTAGGTGTCCTGCACATGTGATATATATTTTTCCCTATATGAAGTCATTCTTTCTTGAACAAAACTCAAAACAGAGCCAATTAATCTTTCAGTCATTTCTACCCCCCCCCCCCCCCCCCCCCCAAAAAAAAAAAAAATCCCACATGCATACCACCATTTAGGGCTAAGCCCCGGGTGTTTCAAATGTCTGGCTCCGCCTCTGGCAACAACTAGGAAATTCTGAATTATTACATGACATCCCATGATGTTTTCAGAATAGAGAAATACAGTAAGTGAGGTTGTCTGGTTGGGTCCGTGACAAAAAGTTCTGTTGTATGCACAGCACTGTTATGAAAAAGGGAGTCACCTGGTATTTGACAAGGGTGTATATGAAACTAAGCAAAGTTACAAAAATAACATTTATTATTTGAACATGATGTCACATGATCACATGATCACTGTAAGAATATATAATAATGGCTCAGTTTGTGAAAATGCAGATTGAACCTCCTATGAGACTCCTAACTACAACTAAAGGTAATTCCTTGGTAGAATAGGATGCTTTTCCATGTATTTTGTAAAATATATCTATATAGATATATATATATATATATATTACCAGAAAAAAGAAAAAAAAGAAAAAAAAAGAGAAAACAAAAAACCAAAGGAAAAAAACCAAAAAAGTACTTAACTTAAATGTGACAGTAATATCATTAATAACCTTCAACTGTCAAACTAATATATTTTTGGAAATATTCTACCTTATCAAGTCTTAATTACTGTTATAATTTAAAAATTGACAATTGTATTTAAAAAATTACTCTAGAAGGAATTGCAAATTGCAAACCATTAACAAAAATTGTAAAATCCTCTACTCCAGATTAAATATGATAAACTTTATCTGAAATAATGTTTTCTTTTGTCTATAGGATGTTGACTACGGCTGGAATATTTGTCTTGTTGTCTATTCTAGGAAAGCTGAGTGGAAATTTGGGTGAGATTAAAAAATGTATCTAAGAAATATAATAAGTAAACGTGAATTCATTACAATTCTAGGACTTGGTTAATTTAACAAATGAAAAGATATTAAGTAAATAACTGATTTGAAGAATTCACATTTAATTATATATTTTAATTAGATCAGTGAAAAAGTGTTTTCAAAAAGATTATAAGAAAAATTCAATTAAAGAAGCTGACTGAAGATATTTTAGTGAAATTACTTACACCACTGGTAATTACATTTGGTAATTCTGTGAATCTTTCTATCTTTTAAATATTAAGGTCAAAATGTTGCCAGACTTGGACAAGTGGCTCAGTCTTCAACGTATGGGAATGCCAAACCCGAAAATGCCATTGATGGGAATCGTGCCAGCAACTACAACCAGGGATCCTGTGCCCATACAAACAACGACTTGAATCCATGGTGGAGACTTGAACTTTTGAAGACATATAAAATCAACACTGTGACTATCACCAACAGACAAGACTGTTGTCCTGAGAGGATCAATGGAGCTGAGATCCGCATTGGAAATTCACTTAATGACAATGGCAATGCGAATCCCAGGTAAATGAGCTATTTATCTTTGAAACTTTGTCATAACCGTCATATATGTGGCAATCATTAATAATGTTTATAAAACAAATGCTACTTCTACACCATTTTTTAGAGTTAAGTCCACAATACAATTTCGAGCAGCATCATAACTATCTGAGAGGGACATTTACACAAATTTTTGTTTTACATTAGTCTTATGTTACTTGTTAATCTTTTTTCTGGTCATTTGTTTTCAGATGTGCTGTAATCTCATCCATCGCTGCTGGGGCATCACAAACCTTTGCATGCAATGGAATGGAAGGTCGCTACATAAACATCATTATTCCTGGGAGAACAGAATACCTGACACTTTGTGAGGTGGAAGTTAATGGTACACTTTCAGGTAAATCTTGTCCAATTCTTCTCGTGTGTTCCACGTTTAATGAACACATAATGGGTTTTGAAGTTCTTCTTATCATATTATTGCTAATATTTGCAACTTTTCAGAGACTAATGTTGCCAGACTTGGACAAGTGAGTCAGTCTTCAACGTATGGGAATGCCAAACCCGAAAATGCCATTGATGGGAATCGTGCCAGCAACTACAACCAGGGATCCTGTGCCCATACAAACAACGACTTGAATCCATGGTGGAGACTTGACCTTTTGAAGACGTATAAAATCAACACTGTGACTATCACCAACAGACAAGACTGTTGCCCTGAGAGGATCAATGGAGCTGAGATCCGCATTGGAAATTCACTTAATGACAATGGCAATGCGAATCCCAGGTAAATGAGCTACTCATCTTTGAAACTTTGTCATAACAGTCATATATGTGGCAATCATTAATTATGTTTATAAAAAATTCTACTTCTACCTCCTTTTTTAGAGTTACGTCCACCATACAATTTCGAGCAGCATCTTAACTATCTGAGAGGGACATTTATACAAATTTTTGTTTTACATTAGTCTTATGTTACTTGTTAATCTTTTTTCTTGTCATTTGTTTTCAGATGTGCTGTAATCTCATCCATCGCTGCTGGGGCATCACAAACCTTTGCATGCAATGGAATGGAAGGTCGCTACATAAACATCGTTATTCCTGGGAGAACAGAATACCTGACACTTTGTGAGGTGGAAGTTGATGGTACACTTTCAGGTAAATCTTGTCCAGTTCTTCTCGTGTGTTCCACATTTAATGAACATATAATGGGTTTTGGAGTTCTTCTTATCATATTATTGCTAATATTTGCAACTTTTCAGAGACTAATGTTGCCAGACTTGGACAAGTGGCTCAGTCTTCAACGTATGGGAATGCCAAACCCGAAAATGCCATTGATGGGAATCGTGCCAGCAACTACAACCAGGGATCCTGTGCCTGTACAAACAACAACTTGAATCCATGGTGGAGACTTGAACTTTTGAAGACATATAAAATCAACACTGTGACTATCACCAACAGACAAGACTGTTGTCCTGAGAGGATCAATGGAGCTGAGATCCGCATTGGAAATTCACTTAATGACAATGGCAATGCGAATCCCAGGTAAATGAGCTATTTATCTTTGAAACTTTGTCATAACCGTCATATATGTGGCAATCATTAATAATGTTTATAAAACAAATGCTACTTCTACACCATTTTTTAGAGTTAAGTCCACAATACAATTTCGAGCAGCATCATAACTATCTGAGAGGGACATTTACACAAATTTTTGTTTTACATTAGTCTTATGTTACTTGTTAATCTTTTTTCTGGTCATTTGTTTTCAGATGTGCTGTAATCTCATCCATCGCTGCTGGGGCATCACAAACCTTTGCATGCAATGGAATGGAAGGTCGCTACATAAACATCATTATTCCTGGGAGAACAGAATACCTGACACTTTGTGAGGTGGAAGTTAATGGTACACTTTCAGGTAAATCTTGTCCAATTCTTCTCGTGTGTTCCACGTTTAATGAACACATAATGGGTTTTGAAGTTCTTCTTATCATATTATTGCTAATATTTGCAACTTTTCAGAGACTAATGTTGCCAGACTTGGACAAGTGAGTCAGTCTTCAACGTATGGGAATGCCAAACCCGAAAATGCCATTGATGGGAATCGTGCCAGCAACTACAACCAGGGATCCTGTGCCCATACAAACAACGACTTGAATCCATGGTGGAGACTTGACCTTTTGAAGACGTATAAAATCAACACTGTGACTATCACCAACAGACAAGACTGTTGCCCTGAGAGGATCAATGGAGCTGAGATCCGCATTGGAAATTCACTTAATGACAATGGCAATGCGAATCCCAGGTAAATGAGCTATTCATCTTTGAAACTTTGTCATAACAGTCATATATGTGGCAATCATTAATTATGTTTATAAAAAATTCTACTTCTACCTCCTTTTTTAGAGTTACGTCCACCATACAATTTCGAGCAGCATCTTAACTATCTGAGAGGGACATTTATACAAATTTTTGTTTTACATTAGTCTTATGTTACTTGTTAATCTTTTTTCTTGTCATTTGTTTTCAGATGTGCTGTAATCTCATCCATCGCTGCTGGGGCATCACAAACCTTTGCATGCAATGGAATGGAAGGTCGCTACATAAACATCGTTATTCCTGGGAGAACAGAATACCTGACACTTTGTGAGGTGGAAGTTGATGGTACACTTTCAGGTAAATCTTGTCCAGTTCTTCTCGTGTGTTCCACATTTAATGAACATATAATGGGTTTTGGAGTTCTTCTTATCATATTATTGCTAATATTTGCAACTTTTCAGAGACTAATGTTGCCAGACTTGGACAAGTGGCTCAGTCTTCAACGTATGGGAATGCCAAACCCGAAAATGCCATTGATGGGAATCGTGCCAGCAACTACAACCAGGGATCCTGTGCCTGTACAAACAACAACTTGAATCCATGGTGGAGACTTGACCTTTTGAAAACATATAAAATCAACACTGTGACTATCACCAACAGACAAGACTGTTGCCCTGAGAGGATCAATGGAGCTGAGATCCGCATTGGAAATTCACTTAATGACAATGGCAATGCGAATCCCAGGTAAATGAGCTATTCATCTTATACGTGATTCAAATTTTGTCATAACAGTCATATATGTGGGAATCATTACCTGTTAATCTGTTTCCTTGTCATTTGTTTTCAGATGTGCTGTAATCTCATCTATCGCTGCTGGGGCATCACAAACCTTTGCATGCAATGGAATGGAAGGTCGCTACATAAACATCATTATTCCTGGGAGAACAGAATACCTGACACTTTGTGAGGTGGAAGTTGATGGTACACTTTCAGGTAAATCTTGTCCAATTCTTCTTGTGTGTTCTGGGTTAAATGAACACATAATGGTTTTTGGAGTACTTCTTATCATATTAATGCTAATATTTGCAACTTTTCAGAGACTAATGTTGCCAGACTTGGACAAGTGGCTCAGTCTTCAACGTATGGGAATGCCAAACCCGAAAATGCCATTGATGGGAATCGTGCCAGCAACTACAACCAGGGATCCTGTGCCCATACAAACAACGACTTGAATCCATGGTGGAGACTTGACCTTTTGAAGACATATAAAATCAACACTGTGACTATCACCAACAGACAAGACTGTTGCCCTGAGAGGATCAATGGAGCTGAGATCCGCATTGGAAATTCACTTAATGACAATGGCAATGCGAATCCCAGGTAAATGAGCTACTCATCTTTGAAACTTTGTCATAACAGTCATATATGTGGCAATCATTAATTATGTTTATAAAAAATTCTACTTCTACCCCGTTATTTAGAGTTACGTCCACCATACAATTTCGAGCAGCATCTTAACTATCTGAGAGGGACATTTATCCAATTTTTGTTTTACATTAGTCTTATGTTACTTGTTAATCTTTTTTCTTGTCATTTGTTTTCAGATGTGCTGTAATCTCATCCATCGCTGCTGGGGCATCACAAACCTTTGCATGCAATGGAATGGAAGGTCGCTACATAAACATCGTTATTCCTGGGAGAACAGAATACCTGACACTTTGTGAGGTGGAAGTTGATGGTACACTTTCAGGTAAATCTTGTCCAGTTCTTCTCGTGTGTTCCACGTTTAATGAACACATAATGGGTTTTGGAGTTCTTCTTATCATATTATTGCTAATATTTGCAACTTTTCAGAGACTAATGTTGCCAGACTTGGACAAGTGGCTCAGTCTTCAACGTATGGGAATGCCAAACCCGAAAATGCCATTGATGGGAATCGTGCCAGCAACTACAACCAGGGATCCTGTGCCTGTACAAACAACAACTTGAATCCATGGTGGAGACTTGACCTTTTGAAAACATATAAAATCAACACTGTGACTATCACCAACAGACAAGATTGTTGCCCTGAGAGGATCAATGGAGCTGAGATCTGCATTGGAAATTCACTTAATGACAATGGCAATGCGAATCCCAGGTAAATGAGCTATTCATCTTATACGTGATTCAAATTTTGTCATAACAGTCATATATGTGGGAATCATTACCTGTTAATCTGTTTCCTTGTCATTTGTTTTCAGATGTGCTGTAATCTCATCTATCGCTGCTGGGGCATCACAAACCTTTGCATGCAATGGAATGGAAGGTCGCTACATAAACATCATTATTCCTGGGAGAACAGAATACCTGACACTTTGTGAGGTGGAAGTTGATGGTACACTTTCAGGTAAATCTTGTCCAATTCTTCTTGTGTGTTCTGGGTTAAATGAACACATAATGGTTTTTGGAGTACTTCTTATCATATTAATGCTAATATTTGCAACTTTTCAGAGACTAATGTTGCCAGACTTGGACAAGTGGCTCAGTCTTCAACGTATGGGAATGCCAAACCCGAAAATGCCATTGATGGGAATCGTGCCAGGAACTACAACCAGGGATCCTGTGCCCATACAAACAACGACTTGAATCCATGGTGGAGACTTGACCTTTTGAAGACATATAAAATCAACACTGTGACTATCACCAACAGACAAGACTGTTGCCCTGAGAGGATCAATGGAGCTGAGATCCGCATTGGAAATTCACTTAATGACAATGGCAATGCGAATCCCAGGTAAATGAGCTACTCATCTTTGAAACTTTGTCATAACAGTCATATATGTGGCAATCATTAATTATGTTTATAAAAAATTCTACTTCTACCCCGTTATTTAGAGTTACGTCCACCATACAATTTCGAGCAGCATCTTAACTATCTGAGAGGGACATTTATCCAATTTTTGTTTTACATTAGTCTTATGTTACTTGTTAATCTTTTTTCTTGTCATTTGTTTTCAGATGTGCTGTAATCTCATCCATCGCTGCTGGGGTATCACAAACCTTTGCATGCAATGGAATGGAAGGTCGCTACATAAACATCGTTATTCCTGGGAGAACAGAATACCTGACACTTTGTGAGGTGGAAGTTGATGGTACACTTTCAGGTAAATCTTGTCCAGTTCTTCTCGTGTGTTCCACGTTTAATGAACACATAATGGGTTTTGGAGTTCTTCTTATCATATTATTGCTAATATTTGCAACTTTTCAGAGACTAATGTTGCCAGACTTGGACAAGTGGCTCAGTCTTCAACGTATGGGAATGCCAAACCCGAAAATGCCATTGATGGGAATCGTGCCAGCAACTACAACCAGGGATCCTGTGCCTGTACAAACAACAACTTGAATCCATGGTGGAGACTTGACCTTTTGAAAACATATAAAATCAACACTGTGACTATCACCAACAGACAAGATTGTTGCCCTGAGAGGATCAATGGAGCTGAGATCCGCATTGGAAATTCACTTAATGACAATGGCAATGCGAATCCCAGGTAAATGAGCTATTCATCTTATACGTGATTCAAATTTTGTCATAACAGTCATATATGTGGGAATCATTACCTGTTAATCTGTTTCCTTGTCATTTGTTTTCAGATGTGCTGTAATCTCATCTATCGCTGCTGGGGCATCACAAACCTTTGCATGCAATGGAATGGAAGGTCGCTACATAAACATCATTATTCCTGGGAGAACAGAATACCTGACACTTTGTGAGGTGGAAGTTGATGGTACACTTTCAGGTAAATCTTGTCCAATTCTTCTTGTGTGTTCTGGGTTAAATGAACACATAATGGTTTTTGGAGTACTTCTTATCATATTAATGCTAATATTTGCAACTTTTCAGAGACTAATGTTGCCAGACTTGGACAAGTGGCTCAGTCTTCAACGTATGGGAATGCCAAACCCGAAAATGCCATTGATGGGAATCGTGCCAGGAACTACAACCAGGGATCCTGTGCCCATACAAACAACGACTTGAATCCATGGTGGAGACTTGACCTTTTGAAGACATATAAAATCAACACTGTGACTATCACCAACAGACAAGACTGTTGCCCTGAGAGGATCAATGGAGCTGAGATCCGCATTGGAAATTCACTTAATGACAATGGCAATGCGAATCCCAGGTAAATGAGCTACTCATCTTTGAAACTTTGTCATAACAGTAATATATGTGGCAATCATTAATTATGTTTATAAAAAATTCTACTTCTACCCCGTTATTTAGAGTTACGTCCACCATACAATTTCGAGCAGCATCTTAACTATCTGAGAGGGACATTTATCCAATTTTTGTTTTACATTAGTCTTATGTTACTTGTTAATCTTTTTTCTTGTCATTTGTTTTCAGATGTGCTGTAATCTCATCCATCGCTGCTGGGACATCACAAACCTTTGCATGCAATGGAATGGAAGGTCGCTACATAAACATCGTTATTCCTGGGAGAACAGAATACCTGACACTTTGTGAGGTGGAAGTTGATGGTACACTTTCAGGTAAATCTTGTCCAGTTCTTCTCGTGTGTTCCACGTTTAATGAACACATAATGGGTTTTGGAGTTCTTCTTATCATATTATTGCTAATATTTGCAACTTTTCAGAGACTAATGTTGCCAGACTTGGACAAGTGGCTCAGTCTTCAACGTATGGGAATGCCAAACCCGAAAATGCCATTGATGGGAATCGTGCCAGCAACTACAACCAGGGATCCTGTGCCTGTACAAACAACAACTTGAATCCATGGTGGAGACTTGACCTTTTGAAAACATATAAAATCAACACTGTGACTATCACCAACAGACAAGACTGTTGCCCTGAGAGGATCAATGGAGCTGAGATCCGCATTGGAAATTCACTTAATGACAATGGCAATGCGAATCCCAGGTAAATGAGCTATTCATCTTATACGTGATTCAAATTTTGTCATAACAGTCATATATGTGGGAATCATTACCTGTTAATCTGTTTCCTTGTCATTTGTTTTCAGATGTGCTGTAATCTCATCTATCGCTGCTGGGGCATCACAAACCTTTGCATGCAATGGAATGGAAGGTCGCTACATAAACATCATTATTCCTGGGAGAACAGAATACCTGACACTTTGTGAGGTGGAAGTTGATGGTACACTTTCAGGTAAATCTTGTCCAATTCTTCTTGTGTGTTCTGGGTTAAATGAACACATAATGGTTTTTGGAGTACTTCTTATCATATTAATGCTAATATTTGCAACTTTTCAGAGACTAATGTTGCCAGACTTGGACAAGTGGCTCAGTCTTCAACGTATGGGAATGCCAAACCCGAAAATGCCATTGATGGGAATCGTGCCAGCAACTACAACCAGGGATCCTGTGCCCATACAAACAACGACTTGAATCCATGGTGGAGACTTGACCTTTTGAAGACATATAAAATCAACACTGTGACTATCACCAACAGACAAGACTGTTGCCCTGAGAGGATCAATGGAGCTGAGATCCGCATTGGAAATTCACTTAATGACAATGGCAATGCGAATCCCAGGTAAATGAGCTACTCATCTTTGAAACTTTGTCATAACAGTCATATATGTGGCAATCATTAATTATGTTTATAAAAAATTCTACTTCTACCCCGTTATTTAGAGTTACGTCCACCATACAATTTCGAGCAGCATCTTAACTATCTGAGAGGGACATTTATCCAATTTTTGTTTTACATTAGTCTTATGTTACTTGTTAATCTTTTTTCTTGTCATTTGTTTTCAGATGTGCTGTAATCTCATCCATCGCTGCTGGGGCATCACAAACCTTTGCATGCAATGGAATGGAAGGTCGCTACATAAACATCGTTATTCCTGGGAGAACAGAATACCTGACACTTTGTGAGGTGGAAGTTGATGGTACACTTTCAGGTAAATCTTGTCCAGTTCTTCTCGTGTGTTCCACGTTTAATGAACACATAATGGGTTTTGGAGTTCTTCTTATCATATTATTGCTAATATTTGCAACTTTTCAGAGACTAATGTTGCCAGACTTGGACAAGTGGCTCAGTCTTCAACGTATGGGAATGCCAAACCCGAAAATGCCATTGATGGGAATCGTGCCAGCAACTACAACCAGGGATCCTGTGCCTGTACAAACAACAACTTGAATCCATGGTGGAGACTTGGCCTTTTGAAAACATATAAAATCAACACTGTGACTATCACCAACAGACAAGACTGTTGCCCTGAGAGGATCAATGGAGCTGAGATCCGCATTGGAAATTCACTTAATGACAATGGCAATGCGAATCCCAGGTAAATGAGCTATTCATCTTATACGTGATTCAAATTTTGTCATAACAGTCATATATGTGGGAATCATTACCTGTTAATCTGTTTCCTTGTCATTTGTTTTCAGATGTGCTGTAATCTCATCTATCGCTGCTGGGGCATCACAAACCTTTGCATGCAATGGAATGGAAGGTCGCTACATAAACATCATTATTCCTGGGAGAACAGAATACCTGACACTTTGTGAGGTGGAAGTTGATGGTACACTTTCAGGTAAATCTTGTCCAATTCTTCTTGTGTGTTCTGGGTTAAATGAACACATAATGGTTTTTGGAGTACTTCTTATCATATTAATGCTAATATTTGCAACTTTTCAGAGACTAATGTTGCCAGACTTGGACAAGTGGCTCAGTCTTCAACGTATGGGAATGCCAAACCCGAAAATGCCATTGATGGGAATCGTGCCAGCAACTACAACCAGGGATCCTGTGCCCATACAAACAACGACTTGAATCCATGGTGGAGACTTGACCTTTTGAAAACATATAAAATCAACACTGTGACTATCACCAACAGACAAGACTGTTGCCCTGAGAGGATCAATGGAGCTGAGATCCGCATTGGAAATTCACTTAATGACAATGGCAATGCGAATCCCAGGTAAATGAGCTATTCATCTTATACTTGATTCAAATTTTGTCATAACTGTCATATATGTGGCAATCATTAATTAAAATTGTAATAGATTTCTACTTCTACTTCTGTTTTTCTAGAGTTAAGTTAATTAGGCAATAAAGAGCAGCACCTTGATTATCTGAAATTGACATTTATACAAACTTTTACTTTAGATTAATCTTATGTTACTTGTTAATCTGTTTCCTTGTAATTTGTTTTCAGGTGTGCTGTAATCTCATCCATCGCTCCTGGGGCATCACAAACCTTTGCATGCAATGGAATGGAAGGTCGCTACATAAACATCGTTATTCCTGGGAGAACAGAATACCTGACACTTTGTGAGGTGGAAGTTGATGGTACACTTTCAGGTAAATCTTGTCCAATTCTTCTTGTGTGTTCTGGGTTAAATGAACACATAATGGTTTTTGGAGTACTTCTTATCATATTAATGCTAATATTTGCAACTTTTCAGAGACTAATGTTGCCAGACTTGGACAAGTGGCTCAGTCTTCAACGTATGGGAATGCCAAACCCGAAAATGCCATTGATGGGAATCGTGCCAGCAACTACAACCAGGGATCCTGTGCCTGTACAAACAACAACTTGAATCCATGGTGGAGACTTGACCTTTTGAAGACATATAAAATCAACACTGTGACTATCACCAACAGACAAGACTGTTGCCCTGAGAGGATCAATGGAGCTGAGATCCGCATTGGAAATTCACTTAATGACAATGGCAATGCGAATCCCAGGTAAATGAGCTACTCATCTTTGAAACTTTGTCATAACAGTCATATATGTGGCAATCATTAATTATGTTTATAAAAAATTCTACTTCTACCCCGTTATTTAGAGTTACGTCCACCATACAATTTCGAGCAGCATCTTAACTATCTGAGAGGGACATTTATCCAATTTTTGTTTTACATTAGTCTTATGTTACTTGTTAATCTTTTTTCTTGTCATTTGTTTTCAGATGTGCTGTAATCTCATCCATCGCTGCTGGGGCATCACAAACCTTTGCATGCAATGGAATGGAAGGTCGCTACATAAACATCATTATTCCCGGGAGAACAGAATACCTGACACTTTGTGAGGTGGAAGTTGATGGTACACAACTCGATTCTTACAATGAATCTGAGTGTGGCTGGGTCTAAACAAAATTATTTAGTCTTGTAGTATTCCTTAAGTTCTAAAGTAGGTGTGTGACAATAAGGGTCATTTATTTCAAGTTTTTTGCAACTTTTTAGTGACTCTTTTTTGTACCCCCTACTCTTCACGACACACTGCAGGGATATTCTATTCCGATCAATCACTTTTTACTGAATGCTTCCATTCATATATGACTTCATAAATAAATTTTACCTTTATCTGTTGTATCACATGTAATATTTTACAAAACATATTACACTTTCTGTTTCTTTTCCATGCACATGTTTAAACACCAAATAAATATTGGTGCAGCACACGTTTGAAGAGTCATTCGTTCCCGTTGCAGAGAAATAGTTGAAAGGGTAGAATCCTTTGCTCTACCCATCAGTCAATCAATCAATCCTTAGAGAACCACCATTCTGTCGTTCCCGAAACGTGAACATTAACTTTGTTAAAGGTCCAAATACCCACAGGTACAAACATCTGACTGGCACTACCCCTCTAGGTATCCCACGCAGGATTCTCATTGCATCATTATATGCAACATGCAGCTTCTGGATGCTGCATTGCTTGTAAGATGACCACAAGGAAGCAGTATATAGTGCTGTGCAATACATTTTAAGCCAGTGGTTCTCAACCAAGAGAGGCCAGCAGTGATCACTGACTGTTTTTTAGGTGCTTGTTCAGATTAAATAGAACAAAATACAAAGCATTAATGTACAAAGCGTGGATGTTTTAATCCAGTACAGTTGTTATTATTATCATCATTTGTCACATCCGCTTTATGACAGTTGAAATATATAACATTCATATAAGAAATAAAATTGTCTCCTGTAAACTGTATGTGGAGTTAAATAGACCTATACTACTGTACTTTAATGTCAGTTATGAGGGTGGTACTTCAAGAGCCATATATTTTATGAGGTGGTACTCATTGAGAAAAGAACCACTGCTTTAAGCAAAGCCACTGAACAGAAGCTGAACTTACATGCAGTGGTATTTGCCTGGATATAGAGCTTACAAGATTGTCTATATAAATATATATATATATCTAATCGTCATCATTCATTTGATCAGTAATAAAGTGACCCATGTATTTCACCTTTTTATAAACCTCAAGAGTAGGGCTGGGTATCGTCACTGATCTTTAGAATGGATTTGATTCCGATTCACATGGATCGATTCAATCCATGATTCGATTCGATTTGGTTTGATTTGAATCGAGGAAATTTTGCCTCAGACAGCCAGAAATATTATTTTATAATTCTGATTTTTATATCTATAAAAAGAGAGCTGACACTTGTGAGACTTTATCAAAGGTGTAAGCATCACAGCAGATGTCAAAGTAACTGAGGATAAAACAGAAATCAACATATAAACATTACCTGGTGCTGCTGAAGTGAAGCAGAGCAAAGTTATAGAGGTTTTATTAGAGACACAGCCAAGCATTTTGCAGTTTCGCATAATTTTAAAAAGTTTACATTTATTCAGTATTGAGACTTACTTGTCGGAAGTCAGTTAAATAAAAAAAGAAAAAAGAAAAAAAAACCAGCGGCTGGTATAACACACAGTGAAATGTAGCCTGACATGCTCCTCGACATGTGCAAAAATTGGGGGGGTAGAGGAAGAACATTATATATATATATATATATATTAGGGGTGCAACGATACACAAAATTCACGGTTCGGTTCGATTCGATACTTTGGTGTCACGGTTCGATATTTTTTCGATACAAAAAAAATGTTCATGCATTTTTAATTTGTCATTTATTAAAATTATAAATATATATTTTAACTCAAAAGTACAGTTTTTAAATTTAACCCTAACCCTTGTGCGTGTTTTTTATTTTGACAGCGAATGCGCACCTGCGGACCACTTATGTGCAGCCCTGGTTATTTAGCTCGTCATATTGCAGCCACAGAAATTCTTTTGTCCATGAAACCATAAAGCTGCACTTTCTTTTTGCCTTATAGTCTGATTTGTCATAACTTCTCCGTTTTGTGGCAAGCTTTTATTTGGCTGTCACTTCTTCACCCTGACCTGTCTTATTTGGCTCAGCAGAACTGAAATGCTTTTACACACGCACTCACATAAGCTCAGCGATTCTCTGCGCGATCAACCTCTCACATGTTTAAGCTTGCTGCGGGAGATTTCACTTGTCATGTTTGCATAGTAAGCTAACGATTAATAAGACGATGTCAGAGGAATTGGTGCACAAATTATCATCACTCACAGATCAGTGCTGTCGCTCTCTATACACAGTTCGCACGATTGCAAAGTGAAAGCAAAAAAACAAGTGCAAATTCAAACGCGATTTCAATATGTCACATATTGACAGTGGCTCACCGATGCCAATGACATAATTACCCAGCTACATTTCTGAAAGAATGCAAAAGCATTGACATATATTTTTCCTACAATAGCCCGACGGGCAGGGCAGAGATAGATTTTGGTAGCCCGACTGAAAAAAATCGCTAGCTCCGGGACGTCGGGCTAGCGATATTGCAAGCCCTGTATCTGATTGAGGAATCACTCATCTTTGGAAAAGAGAGTTTATTACAGAGAAATGGCTCTTTCCAAAATAAAAGCTATACTATCCGCTTCTTCTGGGCTATATTCTCAGCAGCATAAGGAGAGTCATGTGCTAACAGCTGTCTAAATGACTCGGCTAAAGTTAGTAGCATGCTTGCTTTTTTTGTCTGCTTCCACTTGTCTTTGCACTAGGATGATGTCGGCGTAAATGTGCAGTCATATTCGTTGTGTTCCCACTAGTGCTTTCAGGTTAATCTCGTTGAAATGACCTTAACGCCACAACACGGCAAAACTCCGTTAACGAGCTACCGCCGATCGCTCCGTGCATGGGGCTAGACGGCCAACACGTTAACGAGCTAACTGCGGTAACACACTAGTTCACACCAATGTAATAGAGCATTGCATGGCACATCCAACATACTGTTTTACTTTAGTCCATGACTCGCTTACCTTCAGGGTCATACGTCACATGAAAACCAAAATAATTCCAAACGCCAGATCTGAATGAGGTTCAATTTGCCTGTTGAAAGGAGAGCTTAACTTCTGTCTCGCTAGCTTGCCCTGCGCTCTTCCTTCTGACTATGCTGTCTGTGTGGAGCGCTCAGGGGATCTGCGCTCGACAGTGCAGCCTAGGCGGAGTAGTCGAACACAGATTCACTGAGCGCTCAACACAGACAGCATCGTCAGAAGGAAAATTGATAAAATAAATTACAAATGTTGCATTGTTCGATACATATGTGTACCGAACCAAAAGCACTGTATCGAACGGTTCAATATCGATACGAATATCGTTGCACCCCTAATATATATATATATATATATATATATATACACTGGGTGAATGTGCAGTAGTAGCAGCAAGCAGGTGAATTCTGTACATTAATATGAATAGACATCTGACTATTTTGCAGGATAGACAATATAAACATATTTAAAATTAAAGGAATTTGAAATGTACATTGTGCCTTGGTTTAGAGTGTCTGGAAGAGAGTCCTGTCTCAGTCAATTATAGATGATGTGAGAGGGCGGGTGTGTGTATTTAGGGCACGGATGGCTTGGGGATAGAAGCTCCTCTTGAGTCTCTCTGTCCTTGCCCGGAAGATGCGGAACCTTCTACCAGATTGCAGAAGTTGGAACAGTTTGTTGCCAGGATGAGACGGGTCCTTCAGTATCTGCGCTGCTCTAGTCCGGCATCTCCTGGTGTAGGTGTCCTGAAGCGGGGGGAGAGCAATCCTGCAGCAGCGTTCTGCTGTATGGATCACTCTCTGGAGAGCTTTTTGGTCCTTCACACAGCTGTGAGGATGCTCTCCACAGCCCCTGTATAGAAAATCCTGAGGATCTTTGGAGAGACCCTGAACTTCCTCAGTTGTCGTAGGTGATACAGGCGCTGCCTAGCCTTTTTGGTCTGGACCTGAATGTGGGCAGCCCATGTCAGGTCTGAGGAGATGTGGACACCAAGATACTTGAAGGACTGCACCCTCTCCACTGGAGCTCCATTGATGATAATGGGCTTGTAGTCTCTGTGCTGACCCCTTCTGAAGTCCACCACCAGCTCCTTGGTCTTGCTGACGTTCAGCTGGAGGTGGTTGTCCTGGCACCACGATGCCAGATTCTTCACTTCATCCATGTAGGCCGCCTCATCGTTGTTGGAGATGGCACCCAACACCACTGTGTCGTCAGCAAACTTCACAATGGTGTTGGAGCCATGGGTGGCCACACAGTCTGAAGTGTAGAGGGAGTAGAGCATTGGCGAGAGGACACATCCCTGAGGTGCTCCTGTGTTGATGGTGATGCTGTTGGAGAAGCACCTGCCCACCCTCACCACCTGAGTTCTGCCAGTGAGGAAGTCCAACACCCATGCACACAGACGGCTGTTAAGTCCCAGATCCCTCAGCTTTGTGAACAGTCTGCAGGGCACTATTGTGTTAAACGCTGAACTGTAATCAACAAACAGCATTCGCACATAGTTACCCTGTTTCTTGTCCACGTGGCTGAGAGTGGTGTGTAGGACGTGGGCGATGGCATCCTCTGTGGATCTGTTGGATCTGTAGGCGAACTGCAGCGGATCTGTGGTGTCTGGGATGGAGGAGGAGATGATGTTCTTCAGCAGCCTCTCAAACACCTTCATTACTACCGAGGTCAGTGCAACTGGCCGGTAATCGTTCAGGGATGAGGGTTTGCTGTTCTTGGGCACAGGGATGATGGTGGATCTTTTGAAGCATGTGGGGACCACAGACTTCGCCAGGGACTCGTTGAAGATGTAAGTGAACACACCTGCTAGCTGGTCAGCACAGCAGCGCAGCAGACGGCCGGTGATGCCGTCTGGCCCCGCCGCTTTCCTTGTGTTCACTCTCCTCAGTGCCGTTCGGACGTCATGCTCCGCGATGCTGGTCACCGGTCTCTCGCTGATGACGTCACTGTCCTCGGTAGTCAGGCGGTAGATAGCATTAGCCGCCTGGCTAACCTCGAAACGGGCGTAGAACCGATTCAGCTCGTTCGTGAATGCAGAGTCGGCGTTGATCGGCGCAGTGTCCCTGGCTTTGTAGTCCATAATGGTGCGTAGTCCATGCCACATACTCCGTGTGTCGCCCTGGTGGAAGCGGGACTCCACACGTTCCCGGTACCGGCGTTTGGCATCTCTCACCGCGCGCCGCACGCCGTATGAGGCCGCTTTGTAGGCGCTCATATCGCCAGTGGCGAGACCCACGTTGTAGGAGGCGGTCCTGGCGTTTACTGCAGTGCGGATCGATCTGTCCATCCACGGTTTCTGGTTTGGGAATGTGGTGACTTGTCGGAAGTCAGTTAAATAAAAAAAGAAAAAAGAAAAAAAACCAGCGGCTGACAGCGCTGTAAACAATGGTAGACTGGTGGTTAATAAGCAAGTGAATAATGCAGAAAACAGAGATTTTTAGATGGAGTACACAGAGAGACAGAGAAAGAGCTGTACGTGAAGTGTCATTTTATCGTGGTGGAAGCAACAGCAAAAGTAAGGGGGAATTCATGACAATGTTTATGTGAACCGAAATGTGAAGCGCAGTTTGGATCTTCTTTTGCTGCTGGTTCAGTCAATATTGTTTGGAGAGTCTTGAAACCTGGAGCTTCCGAATCTAGTGCAAAAAAGACGTAAACACAAAGCGCAGACCCGGCAACACATCAGAATCTGTGAGCTGTCGGCTTTTAGCCCCGACAGCGTATCCGTGTGAGAAAGCCAACATCTCACTGATGGTGATGCGTCACCGGGTCCGCACTTTGTGTTTATGTCTTTGGTGGTTGTTGGAATTTTGTGAGGTTTGACCTGGTTTCTGTAGATTCTGGAGTTTTGGGCAAAATAATTTTATATTTAAAAATTGATTCAGGATTTTAATGAATCGATATCGAGTTATTCATGCTCAAATCGATTTTGGTTGGTGAATTGGTAAATTATCCAGATATCTGGCAGACTAGTTCAGAACTCAAATTCAGACTCTTCCTCTACAAACAAGAAGTCCTGACATAAAGCCAGATGGTCTATCCTTCAAGCTCAGGTCCTTTACCAGAGGCCCAGGCGCTTGAGGGTCCTGCGAAGTTTCTCAGCTGTTCGTAGGACTGCGCTCCTCTGATGTTCGTGGGATCTGCTGGAGCCACTCACCTAGTTTGGGAGTCACTGCACCTAGTGCTCCAATTACCACTGGGACCACTGTTACCTTCACACTCCAGATCTTCTTGAGCTCTTCTCTGAGCCCTTAGTATGTCTCCAGCTTCTCCTGTTCCTTCATCCTGATGTTGCTGTCATTCAGTATCACTACATCTATCACTGCTGCCGTCTTCCTCTGCTTGTCTTTCACTACTATATCTGGTTGGTTAGCCATCACCATTTTATCCGTCTGTATCTGGAAGTCAATTTTAACCACCCTAGGGGGCGTCTCCCATTTTGACCTTGGGATTTCCAGGCAATACTCAGCACAGATATTTCTGTATACTATGGCATTCCATGTATGCCCTGCCTGTTAATATCTTGCACTCTGCTGTTATGTGTTGGATTGTCTCAGGGGCATCTTTACACAGCCTCTATGGATCTTGTGTTCAAAGCTTGTTTCTGTGCTGACATGATTAACACCTCTGTGCTGTCTTTCATTCCAGCTTTGTCCAGCCACTGGTAGGACTTCTGGATATCAGCCACTTCCTCTATCTGCCATTGTTGCATACTGTGCAGGGGCCTGTCCTTCCATGATCATTCCTCCTCTTGCTCCTCTTTCTTGGGTTTCTGTTGCCTGAGGTATTCACTGAGCATGTGGTCAGTTGGGGCCATCTTCCTGATGTATTTGTGGATGTTTGTTCTCTCATCCTGGACCGTAGTGCTGACACTCACCAGTTCCCGGCCTCCTTCCTTATCATACAGCCTCAGGGTGCTGGACTTGGGGTGAAACCCTCCATGCAGGGTCAGAAGCTTCCTGGTCTTGATGTCAGTCGCTTCTTTCTCTTTCTTTGGCCAGCTTATTATCCCAGCAGGGTACCTGATCATGGGCAGGGCATGGGTGTTGATACCCCAGATCATGTTCTCACTGTTCAGTTGATTTCTCAGGACTTGCCTGACCCTCTGCAGGTAATTAGTGGTTTTAGCTTTCCTAGCGGCCTCTTCATGGTTCCCATTTGGCTGTGGGATTCCCAGGTACTTGTAGCTGTCCTCTATGTCTCCAGTGTTGCCTTCTGGCAGTGCAATCCCTTCAGTTCTGACTACCTGTATATCTGTATATCCTGGTGGTGTGGATCAGTGAATTGATGTCTAGTTGACTCTTGGCATACAGCTTGATGTCATCCATGTAGAGGAGGTGGCTTGCACAGAATCCATAATCAGTCTTGTCAAAGATCTCACTGAGAGGCTTCAGGCCTATTCAGAACAGCAGTGGGGACAGAGCATCTCCTTGGTATATCCCACACTGGATGGTGATGCATGGCGCATGGGTTGGTGAGCTTGGTATTGCAGTCTCAGACAACAACTGCTATGTCTACCAGGAGATGGTGTTTCAAACCCTTAGCCTTCTCTCAGTGAGCTTCATGATGTTGTCACCTGAAATGGTTTTCACTTCACAGGTTTGCCTTGTCAGGGTTCATTTGCGGAATTTCTTGCCTTGTTAATGGGGCTGGGACCATCGGTTGTGTTGTGTAGAAGTCAGGTTGGTACACAGCTGACAGCCCTATTTGACAACTGTTAGAATTTATATTATGGCAAGAACCAATCAGCTAAGAGAAGTGAAACTACAGTCTATCATTACTTTAAAAACTGAAGGTCGGTTAGTCTGGAAATTTGCTAAAACTTTGAATGTGTCCCCAACTGTAGTTCCAAAAACCACCAAGCGCTACGATAAAACTGGCTCACATGAGGACCACCCCAGGAAAAGAAGACCAAGATTCACCTTTGCTGCTGAGGATAAATTCATCCGAGTCACCAGCCTCAGAAATTTCAAGTTAACAGCACCTCAGATTAGAGCCCCGATAAATGCCACACAGAGTTACAGTAGAGGGCACATCTCTACATCAATTGTCGAGAAGAGACTGCACTTTTGTGGTCAAATACCCGCCAAGAAACCACTACTAAAACCAAGCAACAAGCAGAAGAGATTTGTTTGGGCAAAAAAAAAAAAAAACCCCACAAGGAATGGACATTAGGCCAGTGGAAATCTGTACTTAGGTCTAATGAGTCCAAATTTGAGATCTTCGCTTCTACCCGCCGTGTTTTTGTGTGACGCAGAAAAGGTGAACGATGGTCTCTACATGTATGGTCCCCACCGTAAAGCATGGAGGAGGAGGTGATGGTGTGGAAGTGGTTGATGGTTGTACTGTTGGGGATTTTTTCAAAATTGAAGGCACACTGAACCAGCATGGCTACCACAGCATTCTGCACTGACATGCCATTCCATCCGGTTTGAGTTTAGTTTAGTTATTTTTCAACAGGACAGTGACCCCAAACACACCTCCAGGCTGTGTAAGAGCTGTTTGACCAAGAAGGAGAGTGATGGAGTGCTGCTCCAGATGGCCTGGCCTTCACAGTCACCTCATCATCATCATCATCATCATCATCATCATCATCATCATCATCATCATTTATTTATATTAGCACTTTAAAAACACACCTGGTAGACCAAAGTGCTGTACAATACAAATATGCATATAGTAATAAGATAGCAGAAACCAGACATAGCAATAAAATTAATTTTAAAAAAAAGAGAAAAATGTCAGTTACCCACAGAGTTAAACGCCAAGATCAACATCTGGAGTGTGAGAAAAACGATCCGATCATTAAAATTTAAAAAGTTTTTTGCCATCCATGCTTTAACATCAATAAGGCAGTCAAGCAGAGGTCCAGTTGGGAGACTATCAGAATGACTAAAAGGTAAATGAAGCTGGCAGCAGTCATCTGCATATAGATGGAATGGCACTTTATGTTTTCGGGAATTCGTGCCAAGAGGCAAAAGGTACAGTGTTAAGCAATAATGGCCCAAGAATAGATCCCTGTGGCGCACCCGAAAGCAGAGGGGCCACAGAGGATGAAGATGACTCCAACTTAACACAAAAGGTCCTATTTAAGAGATAGGACTTTAACCACAAAAGTGCCGAACCAGAAATTCCCACACAGTGCTGTAAGCGGGAGATCAGCAAATCGTGATCCATTGTGTCAAATGCAGCGGTCATGTCCAACCAGACCAGCACTGCATATTTACCACGGTCTGTCGCTATCAGGATGTCATTCATAACTTTTACGAGGGCTGTCTTGGTACTGTGAAATGGCTTAAAGCCGGACTGAAAGATTTCTGACAAATTAGAGTCATTCAAGTAGTCCATCAACTGAGTATAAACAATCCTTTCCAGAATCTTACTAAGAAAGGGAAGCTTAGAGATCGGTCTAAAATTTGATATGACTGAACTATCTAAGCCTGGTTTCTTAAGTAAAGGATGTATGACTGCATGCTTAAATTCCCTAGGTACTTGACCAGACAAAAGACTAGTATTAATAATGTTCAAAATTTTTGGTACGATGGTAGGAAATACCTTTTTAAGAAAATGGGGAGGAACAACGTCATTTGGAGAGCCACACAGTTTAGCATTCAACACAAGTTTCTCTAAATCAGATAAAATAATTGGTAGAAAAGCAGAGAACAGACTTGAGCAAGAACCATGCATGGTTGGGTCAGCAATAGATAGAGTCGGAGGTCTCAAACTAGCAACCTTGTCCACAAAATAATTAAGAAACTTATTCCACATAACCGCAGAAGAGTGCAAAAGAATATAGCCTTCCGTATTAAGTACAGAATTTATAGTGTTACATAGAACATGAGGGTTATGCAAGCTGGCAGCAATAAGTTGGGAAAAATAGGAGTGCTTGGCAGCCTTTACTGCTCTCTGATAGACTTTCCAGCTAGTCTTAAGAGCTTCCAGAGAGACATGCAGCCTATCTTTTTTCCACCGTCTTTCACATCTTCTACATTCTTTTCTAGCGGCTCTGGTAAAATCAGTTAGCCAAGGACTAGACTTTGGCTTATACTGTCTGATTCTAAAAGGAGCGACAACGTCGAGGACAGATTTACAAGCAGAATCCAAATAAGAAAGTAATCCATCTGAGGTGGACAACTCAGGAGGATAAGAAATAAGTTGGTCAAACAATATGGAAAACTGCTCGGCAGTATCTGAGCCAAAAGCAAGATAGCATCGAGCAGGTACAGCTCGCTTAACAACAGGATTAAAAAGAACAATGTCACATAAAATAGGCATATGGTCAGAAAACACAACATCCTCGATGAGTAGGTTACGGACAGATAAACCATGTGATAAAACCAAGTCCAGTGTGTGACCACGTTCTTGAGTGGCACCTTTAGCAGACTGAACAAAATTAAAATAGTTCAGTCCAGAAAGTCCTTAGCCAGGGGCTTCCCGGGCAGCAGACGTGCATTTTAAAATCACCAAGCAAAAGGATCTGGTCATACCGTGATGCACAGTTAGCAAGAAACTCTGAGAACTCGGATAAAAACTCCTTATTATATTTTGGGGGCCGATAAACAATCAAACACAACACCGAAGACGAGTGGCCCAGTTTGCACAAACACAGTTCAAAACTGGTGTGGCGTGTCGATGGGGATAGCTGCTTAAAGTCAAGATGTGCCTTAAAAACAAAAGCTAGCCCTCCTCCGCGACCAGAAACTCTCGGAACACTAAAGAAGGCACAGCCAGCCGGCAATAATTCAGAAAAGGCACTTAACTCACCGGGTGGAATCCAAGTTTTTAGCCAAGCAAAGAAAATCCAGCGCATGGGAAGAGAAAAATTCCTTCAAAATGAATGTCTTATTTGCCACTGGCCATCTGGTATTAATTAAACCCAACCTGAGAGGAATTGGCTTGGGAGCTTCCAAGGCGTTAACAACCAGATCCACAGGTCGGAGGTTTGTTCGGTCCACTCCACGCCAACGCAGATGTCGGAGAGGAGGGGATTTTGCAGAACCCTTCTCGAGAGATCCCACAAGAGGAACCAAGCAGGAGTCCACCGGGTCCAAAGCATGCAACAGCACCAAGAGTTGCGGGCCGGATTGACAAATGGAGCGAAGCTCATGAGGAAAACAAGAAATCTTGAGTCTCAGTTTGACGAGGCAACCTCCACGGTTACCCCGTCTCCTGCGTCGCTTCCGCACATCCAGTGGCAGTGGTAAGGAACGCCAGTGTGGTGGTGGGAGGCAGAAAGCCTTGGTTGTCATTTCCAAACCGAACTAAAGCTTGGGTAGATAAGCCTATTTCCAATAATGTCTGGCAATCATAAAACAATGTAGGGCTGACATGTTGCACAAAATTGACTAAAAGCAATAAAATAAAACAAATAAAAGAGAGCGATAGATGGCATGCCAAACACACAGGTGCCATGTTGGCCACCTGACCTAAGCCTAATCGAGATGGAGAGCAGAGTGAAGGCATGCATTGCATACAAATAAATAAACATGTTCAGTGTAATATATCTATTTTTCTGTAATATTGTTTAATTTATATAGCAAGACTCTTACCAGGTTGATAGTCTAAATGCTTTACTGCACACTAAGTATACAAAAAAGACTTATATTCACACAAACAGGCACAGAACCATCAGTACTAGGTCAAGGATGACAGCAGGCAGATGAAGAGGCACTTAGGAGACCTTTCTCTTGTCTTTATTCTGGGCGTTCCCTTTAAGAGCTCTATACTCAGTGAGCCTATTGATAGGAAATAAATGATGGCTTGCAGTTGTTGGAAAATGAATAATTTGGCTTGATTATAAGTATAAAAGTATTAATAAATACGTTACGGTATAAAATCAGAATCACAAGATTAGTGATGTTGAGTGTCCTTTTAATCAAGTTTAAATTTGAAAATTTAATAAAACATAAAGAAAGAAGAAACGTCATGCAGAAACAAGAGAAAAAGAAAACTGAAAGGCACAATGTGATCTGAATATGTATAAAAAATAAAAAATGCCAGCACATACAGTGCAAAAAATTTAAATGAAAAAACTGAATCATTGTTTAATACCATCATAAAACCAACATCCAATTGCATGCAATGTACATAATATGCACCCAGTGGACAATGAGTATGCAATGAGTCAGAAGTGAATGCTTTATATCATCAGTGCTTAAAGGCAGGTTTGGAGATTCCTTGTCTGTTCAATATTGTTGATTCTGCTCTATGGAGGAGGCCTATCACCTCTAAAAGCCCCAGAGAGCCACTGGTTCAGCACAGATAATAAATATGCATGGCAATCAATACATATTTGGTGGTGGGGGACAGAAAAATAGAGGAAAACACAAGAAAAGAGCAGAGGGTCTGGAATGTTCATCTTCATTTATTCTTCCCTATGCGGCACATGTACACAGGCACACATCACTGCCTTTAAAAGCACGCACACAGTCACAGGTTCTGGTATGGAGACACTATGCATGCACAGCAAGAGAGATGAGGAAAGGAATATGCCCTGATCAGCAAATTATCCATTCCTTTCTTTTCAACTGTCCCTGTGGGAATGTGCAGTGTGTAATGGCAAATGCACTCCTCTTATGATTTGCTGGTTCCTATAGTCATTCCATTGACTCCCACCTGAGACATAGGAACAAACTCCTCAATTTATGCTGAATAAGATTATTTATTAAGCTATTGAAATGCAAACTACACAATTTGGGTTAAAATGTATTACAAGTCTTAAACAAGGATGTTTTACCTGCCATATTATCTTCAGTTTCAGCAGTTTCAGGACTGTAATTATGGCAAAATTTCAAGCAACTTCCCACAACAGCTATATACAATGTATATTAGATACATATTTAAAATGTCTAACATGGAATGGCAATCCTCTTAAACTATGTATTTTCTTTCTTCATGCCTAATTAATAGCTAGTGAAGGACTGATTTATTTTCTTAGTCACTTATCCCATTAAGGTTTCCAAGGGAGCCTTTTCCAGCTGTCATACCACTGTACCCTACAGGTCATCACAGGAATAACATAACTTGCTTTTCCAGAGTGCAGATTAGTAGACTGTATGGTAATAAGATGATTTCATAGCTAAGTTGATGCTGGTATTGTTCAAAAGCATATTCCATAATGGAAGAAATAGGCTCAGAACAGAACATCTTCAGTACTTTCTCAGGGCTCTGACTGTAAAATATGGAAAGCAACTGATTCTTTAACTTCGAAATTATTCACCAAAATAATACAAATATATTTATTCTTCTGCACAAATGTGTGCAAAGAGATCTGTGAGCTGTGAAACTGCATTTTGTAGCCATCACTGTGAAATACTGTTGACCCAAAAGGAAACATCTTAGGCTCCCTCATCATTTTTTGGTGCAGTCTTGGCTGCATTACAGTTCATCAAATGCCTCAACACATACTCAAAGTACACCCAAATGACCTCCATGTAACATTAACATTTGACAAAACACAGTATAAATGTATGTTGGTGATATTACAACTTATCTTTGTTTAGTAATTGGTGTCACTGGGTGGATATAATATAGCCCAAGGGGTCATTTGACACTGTAATGATAGCAGGTTGTCATAGCAGGTGGATGATTGTCACTCTTTGCTCTCAGTATTTCTTTCATAGTGGAGTAAATGGAACTTCAGACTGTCTCTTCTGAGAATGTTTTTCATGTAGGCAAAAAAAAGACAATTGCGTGTGCACTGTTTCATCGAAAAAGTGATGACACAAATGATCAGTAACTTTCACAACCGCATCCATACAAAATCAAAGGCAATGACCTACAGGCCAAAGATCACTGGTAAATGGAAGAAACTGCAATTTCTAAACCCAAAATTGTCACATAAGGTCTGAGCACAACCAGTACCCTGCTTGTCATTTTTTCAACATTTATGGGGTTTTGCACCATAAAATCATCCCCCACAGGCAGTCAGTTAGGAATTCTACTGTAACATCCCAAGGCATCTGAGGTAGAGGGGAAATAGAGCTATTGTGTGTGCCATCTTGTGCCAGTACACCCTGAAAGGGGCCTTTCAAAAAGAACGTGAAAACAGCAATCCTGGAAACTGTCTAAATGTATACAAGATGACCCTCATGAACAAAAGGTCAAATTTATAAAATAATATGTGTGTTCGAGTCTCTTTTTCCCACTTTTTTCTCTTCTTTCCCATTTTATATTATTCAGTTCTTGCCTCTTTCTTTCAGTTTGTATTTGTCTTTTCCCCTTTCTTTATTTTTCTTGAAGCCCTATTTTCCTCATTTTGGTCTCCTACTATCCACTCGTTTTCTCCTTCTCTGGCATCTTAATAAGCCCTAACATGCAGGCCATTATCAAGTACTCCATATAGACCAAACAGGTGCATCATTAATCTAAGCTTTTTTCACAGCTAGCTGGGTGTAATGGTAACTGGATAACACATTGTTTCCTATGTGAGCCAGGGCATCCATATTATCTAGCATCACTCCCTAATAAATTTTACCTGGAGATGTGGCATTTTGTCTCGTTGTGCCAAGGCATTGTGTTACTGGGTGTCCCTAGTGTATGAGAATGAATATAATACAGTGTTCTCTAATTAGCCCTTCCTCTCTCTTGCTAACACCCACACATTCTCTCTGTTTTCTGTTTTCAGGCTTTTATTTGCTTATAAATGTATAACACATTTGTTAAGATGTGGAAAATGTGCATTTTTGCAAAATGATACATTAAGGAAAACAGGATTCTGTGCAGTCTACAAATATTTATTATTTGGTAAATTAATAAACACAGACAAATAACAAATAATTTCCCAGGATTTTACGAAATATATCCATGTCAGGGTTCCTGGGTCGGTGACCCAGTGTTTTCAGTTTTGTTCATGTTCAGTTTATTTTGCCACTTCCATGTGCTCACTTCCTGCTTTTCCTGTGTCAGCTCGTCTTGTGTCATTAGCCAGATTATGTTCAGCTGTGTACTCACCGGTCTCTCATTATAATCCTCATCAGTCTGTGTATTTAAGCCCTCTGTTTCTACTCGTTCACTGTCGTGTCATTGATGTTATGTTGTCCTTCCCGTGTGTTCCCTCAGTTCAGTCAGCCGTTCAGTTGTCCAGCCAGTCAGTGTCCGTTCACCCTCTGTTCACCCACTCCCTATAATAAACCTTCACCTACCTGCCAGTCCTGCGTTTGGGTTCCTTCTTCCTCGCCTCCACACAACGCCCGACAATCCATCCTTTTCTGCAAGGCACTTTCAGCCAGCACCTGCTGTTTAAAATGTGCCACTGACATACAAATTATAGGACTTAATACTACAGAAAATTATATGACTTGAGTGGTATTATTAATTTTGTACTGTCCAAAATAAAACTTTAGCAATCAGATGCATCTGGCAAACTGTCACCAAATGCCTTCTCATGATGCCATGACACTGTATTAAGATTATTTACAACACATTTAATAAAACAGTAACAACTGCAAGAACAATTGTTTATATTTGAACAAGATCTACTTTCATCATCTGTTGACCTGAAGTATATTGTAGAGTAGAGTGCTGTTAAGGCAAATTCAACATTTCCTGTAAGGATTTCATTTTAAAAGCAACATAGCTCTTAATTTGACAGAAAACCTAGACAGTCTTACACTTTGGGACAAGCTGACACTGCATAACACTGTCTCAAAAAGTGTTGGAGAATTTGGACTCTTTAACAGAAAGCTGCAGAAGACTCCTCAGGCATAGCTGGAGATTCAGCTCTTGCAACAAACAACGATCCTTTACTTGAAATTTTTAATAAAGAAGTTAATGCCTGGATGTGTTTGCCCACAAAATCTTGGGAGTCTGGCACGGCACAGAATGCCCAGTGTGATTTTATCCAAAATACATTTGATATGGTATTTAAAAGAATTGCAACAGAATTAAACAGACTTAAATTCATAATATGTACTTAAAACACATACACAGTGGAATCACAGTAAAACAGTTGTGCTCTGTCAAAAAAAATGTATCTTACAATCTATCTTACAAAAAACAAAACTTAATCTGTTTATGAGCAGAGTGTTACTAATGTGTTAAACACTTTCCATGAATCATCTGTGTTTTGGTCAGGTAGGTACATAGAAAGCCACTGGCTCTAGCCTGGTTGTTGAATACTGAACCTCTGATCCATGTCAGTGATACCAAATATAAAGTGTGAAATCTTCTGTTTTTATGTAGTAAAAGCACAGCAGAATTTCTGAGAGTATCTACTTTGGGTAACTTGTATCTTCAGTCTTTACCTCGTTAGAGTTGTTAATTTGTCCCACAAAATATTCTAACCGAGCCTGTCATCTAACAGTATCATACCAGTGAATAAGTAATAATGATAATGATAGATTTTCTATCACTTATCTGCCTTCTCTGAATAAACTTATCTAAATTTCCACCATGCTCAAATTAAAGAACATTGCTGTATTTAAAAGCAAAAGGCACCCTATGCTTTCATTTATATGGGGTTTAATAAAACATTGGACGTATCCATGAGAGATCCAAGATGGCGTTGCTGTTTATTAATCTCTGTCAGATACACAGTTTTCTGAAGAAGTTTTTTCAACTGAGAATGAGGAAAACAATTAGCCATTTATCAAAGTTGCTGTATATGTACTACTGATTGACTGATGGTGAGACATAACTGTTCCGCTAGCAAAGTACACACGAGAAAAAGGTTCTATGGTATTTCCATGGCACACACACACACACACATGCACAACCTCAAGTCAACCATAATATTCCATTCCAGGCAATTATTTTATCTCATGAGCCAGAGCTTACTGTCTGTAAGGCCCTATACCACATACACGCACACGCACGCACGCACGCACGCACGCACACGCACACACACACACACACACACACAATTTTTTGTACTTGGTCCAAATCCAGGGATAGCCCGAGGGTGGGCACCAGTTGGCTCCCACATTTGGCTGGTTCCACACCGTTAGTCAGATATCGGCTCCATTGTACAGGGGGAATTGTCTTTCAAATGATACCTAGCCCACAGTCTGTTTATGTCTTCACATCTTTGTGCACTCCATTCAAATGTGAAATGCATGCATATGTGTATATGTGTATGTAAAGGACTATGGCAGTGCAAGCATTTGCTTCTGTCATTATTTGATATGTTTTTTTTTTTCTTCTAAACACAAGCAAGCTGTCCTGTCCAACTGGTCCATTACGCCTTCTAGTGAAAATGTGTGTACTCAAGCAGGCTTAATTTCCTGACTCTCACTTTTTCTCCTTTACCACATATTTTTGTAATTTGTCTGTCTATCTGTGCAAAGAAAATAAAAATGTGTGTTAATGTTTACCGCTTTGCAGCTACCAGCATCATTAGTGAAATCTAATGTGTTGTTAAAACATTGTTAGGCCCACAGCATGCTAACATCATCACATTTTACCTTGCTTGCCTGTCACTACAGTTTTTTTTAAACTGTTCTTTGAAATTCCCAAGCCAGATGCATCCTTGGTCTTGATCACACTTTATGCTCGTTATTATTTTTATTAATAATAATAATAACAATAATAATAAATACTCATTTTATAAATAAATAATGCTATTTTAGCCTCCTTTCTCAGATTATTATTTGACCTTGAATTATTTAAATTGGTATTTTAAAATCACTTGTCATGAGAAATGGTTTACTGCATGCTAAAATAATTCTGCAATTCATAATATTTCACATTTAATATTTACTTAGTGTAATGATATTTTTAAAACATTTTTTTTTAGCATCTCTTCTTTTAAATATATACGTTCACATTCTTTTTAAAATATTCTTTGGGCTATTTATTGCAAAATACTTTAAGAGGAAGGCACTTAATTGTCCCATTTAGAAAGCTTGACCTTGGAAGAATCTAATTAATTAGTGTGGTATGAAGGTTAATTAGTAACAAAGGATGTCCATGCATCATAAAGCCCCTTGTCTTAACCCACAGTGGCAGTCAGGCAGAAAAACAGTCATCAGTCATCCCCTCGGTGAGAGAACTCTGAAGTGATATTCATACCTTTAGTTCATTTCTGACCAGCTCTTGATCGCTGACCCTTTTTGCCATGAAAGGCAAAGGATCCACCTGCTGGGATTCTGTATTTGAATAAGCAATGAGTTAATGGGATGTCCCATTCTCTTTGATGAATGAGATTTGTGATGTAAAAGGTGAACGTTGCAGCCATCTTCACTGCCTCAAGCCATATGAATGCAAATTTTAACAGTAAGAGTTTGGCATTTCTAAATAACTAGGGGATAAAAAACTGAAACTGTTTGTGCTAGAGAGTTGCACTCTGTTTTATTGACATCTATTCAAGTCAGTAATTTCTTTGCTGTTATATGAACTGCAGCCAGGATTTTGTTAGCTCATTGGAGTAGATGTACTTAAAGTGCTGTTAATGTGCAGTGGTGATTCTAGTGTTTGTTGGGGTCCTGACTCTAACTGCTGGCCATGCAGAGCTGGACACACTAAACCCCTCTGCTAGCTAAGTTAACCAATGTTAAAAAAAAACAAAGAAAGAAAGAAATGATGTGATTCTAGTGGAAGTTACATTGCTCAAATGACACTCCCCTACTGTTAAGGCTAGCAGCATTTAGATATTAACATATTTAATCCTTATCTACTCCACTCACCTTGGTCTTGCTTTATTTATCCTCTCCCCCCCCCCCCCCCTTTTTTTTCCTTTCTCTTTTCTCTCCTCTCAAATTTTGCTGAGCTTCAATGTTGTCATTAGGTTTGGTTAAACACTATCATGCAGGGAGGTTAAGTCTCTCCTTTTTTAAAATGGCACTGCTGTAGTTTAAAGTCTGTCAGGCCTTAGGGGTCTCCCAGTGGCCTGGGGCCTATAAGCAGTTGTCTGCTGTGCCTGATGGCAAGCAATGCCTCTGTATATGCAGTATTATTTATCAACTTATTTAAAAAAGCATGGGGAAACATTGACATGGCATTCTCTGACTTATAGAGGAAGATAACCATTCACACCTCCACCTACAACCTATTTAGACTCAAAAAATTAACCCACATTGCATGTCTTGGACTACGGAAAGAAGTGAAGTAGCCACTTCCACACAGAAACACACCCAGGTGGTCTGAACCCAGAATCATTATGTTCACCACTGATGATGTGCTGCTAGTCTGTAGCTAGAATGTTACATGTAATTTGTCTAACCAATACTGCACAGTAAAACACCAACACGACCCCCCCCCCCCCCCCCCCCACACACACACACACTAATAATAAAAATAAGACTATGCTGCCTCCATTATTAATGTTGTGAAACCTCCACTTATTATCTGGCAAGAAATGGTACAAAATATAATTGATCCCTGACCCTTGTGGGGGCTAAAGGCAAGATGTGTCACTAGGAAAATCATACTAATGTGAGTTCTGTGTTATGTGATAACTTGCAGGGTATTTTAAAATATTAGAAGCATTTCTTATTTTCAGACAGTTATCGTGTACATTTAAGTCTCTACTGCAAAGTTTATTATGTTAAAATGATTTATTTTATGATGTTCCATCCAAGGTCTTGTGTCATAAGTGAACCTCATGGGTGGTGGTTATTGAGGACTGTACTGATAGATGATAACTACATGTCACAGAGTAAGGAAACAATTGTGTTTAGAGGTTTTTAGGTTCAATGAGGTTCAAATACACACATCATTAAAATGTAAATGGGGCAAAGAAATCAATAAGAAAGTAGTTCATATGACTATGAATTTTTAATTTAAGTTAGCTTTCTATACAATCATTGAGATGACACTGAAATAGAAAATACATTCACAGTATACTTATGTTATACAAAATTATACTGAAGACTGTCTTTCAGGGTGGTAAATATTTATAGACATTGTCAACAACTCACAAGTTGATATGTTTACAATGGCCTCAATAACTTGAACAGTGCTAAATTTAAATTAAAAAAAATCATATGGAAGGAAGGTTCTGTGATTCCAAGTCCCTGGTTCTCTGAGTCTGAACATTAGGAACCTCATAACTCTGCCAGGAAACAAACACTCTCTCAGAGCTCCACTGGGTCGTCTTAAGCATAGGAATAGGCACATTAGAAATTTTGTTCAAGTTACCAGAAACAAAGACTCAAAGAGCGGTCCCACAGACACTACTACAGTTAGCCAACACTGAGGTGTAGACTGAAGGTCAGGTCCGAGCTTAAATAGCAGCCAGCTGATTGCCTTGCGATCCACAGGTGTTTGATTGATTCAGGTGTGGCCAGGAAAGGGTGGAGCTCCACACACACACACACACACACACACACACACACACACACACTGTAACAGTTGCTATCGTAATGCAGTGTATCACCACATGGCGGCGCCTCCTGTCTCACGACTGGTGTCACCCCCTTTTTTGTTCTTCTTCGCACTCCTCCTGTAATGGATGCTCCCGTGTGTACGCGGACTAGTGTGCTCTTCAGTAATGTGTGGTAGAGGTAGCACTTATTTTTGATATTGTAAATAAATGAGTACTTTTTGGAAAGTCAGAAGCTGTTGCTCATTCGCTATCCACCTGCACACCTCCGCGGCTGGCTTCATCTCCACCGCACGTTACAACACACACACACACACACACACACACACACACACACACACACACACACACACACACACACACACACACACACACACACAGAGTAGTCAGCACGTAAACAGAATAAGAGAGAGAGGGAGAGAGAGGGAAAACAAAGGAGAGAGAGAAACGGTGGAGACACAAAGGAGGACTGGAGGACCATGACATGATTTCGTATTTTAATAATGTGAAATGTTCACATGCCACAATTTTAAAGCTAGTAACAAAATACTTTGCTACCCTTAAACCTACCCCTAAATTTTACACATACCAGGCATTTTCACTAGAAGCGAGCCTTTATTAATTTTTCTATTTCTTTTCCATTTAAATCTTAAGTTGAATCAGTCTTTCAGTTCCTGTGTAACAAGCACACATGCTGTTTTTGTGAAACAAATCTTGAAATGTAGTTTCTCTAGCACACAGACACACACACGCACACAGAGCAAAAAAGCAGAGTGAGTGAGAGAGAAAAAGAGCCTTTTCTTTCTTAACTCTCTCTCCTTGTTATGTTCAGTTAGGACTTAAGGGCAGCCATTTGTATGCTCTTATATTCCACAGGGAGCTGTCCTCAAAAGCCACTATCTCAAGCTTTTCATATGATTTTGCAATCAAAACCTTGGGAAATACTTGAGCAGAGGTGGCTCTCAGAGTGCTGAGATGTGCAGTTTTCCATCTATCTGTAGAGTGGTAATTGACAGGAAAGGTAGGTGAGAGGAAAGCAAAAGGAAGGGTGCTGCAGATCAGTCGCTGAGTCTGCACAGGGAGTCTGTGATTGGAGCAATTCCACTTAGGGAATTTGATATTGGAGGCCATATGGATGGATTGTCTGTCTGTCATGGCATCTATGCAGCACTTGCTGGATCTCTGATTGGAGAATTTCAAATAGCACCAAAGATTTCGAATGGTATGACAAGGACAATTTGTCAAGTATCACAACCGAGTGTTCCTTTTGTGTAGCTTGTACATTTGTCTCATATTTTCTGGGTATAGACAGAGGAAATAAATACCCAGCCCATCCTCAAACTCTCAGCACTCCTGTAAAGTAATTTCAGAGACAACAAATGTGATTTAAATGTGTTTTTTCATTGTGTAAGAGTATCCAAGTGCTATTGTGATTGCACATACAGGTGCACACTTGCACATATTGTAGGCGTCAGTCCTTGTAAATACACAGTGTTTGGGCATATGCATGCACTTACACAAGACATGAAGAAAAGGAGGTATATGTGTTGTCTGTGTAGGTGTAAAATAGAGGTAAGCTGAGAAATTGCAGAGGACTTGCAAGTCTTGCATGGTAATGAGAAAAGGGACACTAATTCTTTCATTTGATGCTCTGTAATTATGGCGTCCATGGCCCAGTCTGGCACACCAACTAGATTTATGGTCTCCCTTGGTATGAAACTGTGTGTTCATGTGTGTGTGAGGAAGAAAGACAGTGGAGGTGAGGCAAGATAGAGAGCAGAGAGCGAGAAGCTAACAGGCAATTGGACAAAGGGGAGGGAAGGCAGAGTGAGAAAAAAAATTAAAGAGTGTTATAAAACACAGTCTCCTATCTTAAATCACAAGTTTTGCCCAAGTGAAGTGTAGGCTGTGATTACTATGATAAAAGGTCATGGCTGAATACATTTACATCTTCTCAATGACAAATTGACCTTGTTGGAGTGCAAGCCAAGAGGATGTACCTACATCTGTTTGTATTGTGTATATTTATTTATTTTTTAAATCTCCAATCGAATAAAGATTTTGTTGCAGTTTTTCTGATCTACAACATTTGCCTGTTACGCATAGTATAGGTAATGAGTGTTAGGTGTTAACTTGATGTATGAATCCATGTGTCTCTGTCCCTTCAAATATCAAAATATATTCTATGTAAAGAAAAAACGTGTGCTCCATGACATTTATCCACTTCTATTTTACTGACTTAATCAATTACCTTCTAACAATACGTCACTTCTGAGTTTCAGTGCTTGACAATTACGTTTTTTTTCTCTGTGTTTAATGACACCCATTAAGCCCGCTTTGGTTGGTGTTACCATGGTAAAAAAAAAAAACAATCATAAAAGCTGTCCTTTGGTGTCCTTAATGACTGAGGATATCACAGCCTGTTTGTTAATACTGTAAGTCCTCTTTCTGATGACTTTTAACCCTTTTAAGGATGATTTATTGCAAATACTCATTCTTTTTAATTATCCCTGCAGCAAGGTGTCCAACAGTTTTGTAAATCCATTACTGAAAATCAATACTCAGCTTTTAGGTTATGAATTAATTAATGAAGTGTGAAGTTTACTCTGAGTGAGGGCCCATTGATGAAGAAGGAATGTGACAGTGACATAAAGGTAAAAAGACAGAATGAAGACATAGACCAGGTGACTCCAAATGATCCGATATTGCCTGGTATGGCACATATTAGCATTATGCCTTTAATTGCCTTTAATTTCTGTTGTTCATTTAAGTTAATTTGAGGTCTTGGAAGCAAACATTTATCTGTTGCATATGAGTGAGTAATTTCCCCCCACATGCCTTTGACAGCCAGTCTCCCAGCCTGGCTATCATTATGTTAGGACCAATTTTACAGGAAAAAAAGTGTTGGAAGCTTCACTGATTTTTTTTTTGTTTGTTGTTGTTGTTTTTTGTCGTTTCTGTTTTTCTGTGTGTTTCCAAATGTTGTCCAAATTTTACCAGTAAACACCACTTATTAGCTAACTAGCTAGCCAACTTTCTAAAAATATAACCTTAGGCACTTTAAAGGTTACAACATAAATTGTTACTAAGATAGTTGCTATTAAATGAGGCTATGATTTAATGTTACATTTTGCATAGTTGCACACTTTTAAGCAGAAGAGCATCTGAGAGAAAAACAGGACGGGAGCCTCTAAATTCATTGTGCACCTGTGGGACAGAGACAAGAAACAGGCAAAGTATATGTTTTCTGACCTGAAGCATGCTCCACATTCAAGTTGATATTGTATGCAAACCATTTAGCAAACTGTCTCGTTCTATCCCATGTTTAAATTAAATAGCCCTGCAGCTGAAATCACTGCTTTTCTCAGAGTGCACTACCTTGCAACTAATAGTCCCCATTATTCATGGCTCTACAGCAGAGGTCACTGCCATGGGGTTTACTTTTCTCTACCTCACTAAATTGGAAGTCAAGAGAAAATGAATCGAGACACCCACACATGGAATGAGCTATAGGTTTGACTTTGACTTGTCCTCAAACTGCAAAGTGAAAAAATAGTTTTATATACATGTCATATGGATCATCAGAAAGTGTGCTGTAGGTCAATCTGGGTATCGATGTATCAAGAATTTTGAATGAAATATGATTTTGTTTTTTTGTAACATTTATTTTCTCTCCATTATTATTTAGGCTCAGAGGTATGATATAGATAAACTAAGCCATCCCTTGTGTGTTATTATTTCCTTGGCTCAATAATGATAGGAAATAGAAAAAAAGAAATTCTTAACAGTTTTATAATATTGTGAGGTCAACATGTTCTGCAAAGGTTTTACTGTAAAAAGCTACAGTATCACTACATGCCCTTTGATAACCAGCATACGTAACCATACAAACTATGCTTTTATCCAAAATTTCCTTAACTTGGAATTATCTGTTTTGACTGTATTTAAAGGAACATACTACATAAATACTAGGATACTGACATCAAATTACAAAGCTAAATGAAGTTTTTTGCCTCATTTTTCACTTTGTCTTAAAATCTGATACTTCTGATATCACCTGCAAAAGCTTTTTGAAAATATTATTCACCACAAACAATGCTGGCTGCCAGTCCAGAGCAAGTCTTCAATTTTCCGTGACTGCCACAAGGAAGTCATGGACAAGACCGACATCTGATAAATTGGTGATTTTAAAAACCAACAGTTGAGTTAAGGTGATGGTTTGAAGCCTGAAACTATTTGTCACCTTGCAAGTTCAAGGTCTGACTTTGAAAATTGAGACATTTTGCCATAAGACTGAAAAATCCTCTTCAATTTGCTGAGCTTGACCTTTTCATCATCCCGGCAGAGAAATTATTTTATAACACAGAAGGACTGTGTCATTCAGCAGCCTCTTGCACACACATATGCCTGGTATCCATATATTGCTTAACCCCTGATAATCTCATTTCCAGAAAAGGTTGGGGAAGGTCTTATTGTCATGGTCCTGGGTCGTTGACCCAGCGTTTTGTGTTTTGTGACTATTTCCCTCTGTTCTAGTTATTCTGTGTCCTCCCCCCTTGTGTCCGGTTCGGGTTCTAGATTTCCTGTTTTACTTTGTAGGTCTGTGTCTCGTTATGCCCATTAAGTTCCAGCTGTGTCCCCTCCTGTGTGCCATTTCCTCATTACCTGGTGTGTGTATTTATAGTTGGTGTCTGCCTGTGCTCCTCGTCGGCTCGTCTGCACTCATCTGTGTATTTCTGCGTATCTCTGCATTCATCTGTGTTTCTTGGTATCCTGGTCCTTGGTCTGCGTCTCTCTGCTCCGCTCTCCGTTTTGTAAGATTTCAGGTTTGCTCTTTAGTTTCTCCCAGTTTAGGTTTCCGTTTGTAATTACTCGTGCTTCATTGCCTGTTTTTGCCACTACCACCCTGTAAATAAAACGTCATTCGTATCATCAGTTTGCTGCATTTTGGGTCCTCCTTTTCCTCCACACCACACGGCTCCCTCCGCCAGCCGTGACAGTACGAGCCGACCAAACATGGACCCAGCGGCATCCGCACCTCCCGAGGAGCTTCGGGAGGAACTAATTGACTCTGTTTCCAGGTTGGTTAACCTATGGCTCGAGCATGAGGGGGAGGAGTGTCTCCGCGCTGTAGAAGCCAGGCTACAGCAGCTCATCTCTCCTCACTCCTGGCTGCTGGACTCTCTTCACCCGCTCGCACAGGACTTCATACTCAACGAACTGCACCTTCACCCACCAGCCGCTACCGCTTCCCAACTCAGCCCGGCGGCGAAGATTTTGCCCGGCCCGCCGGAGGTTTTGCCCGGCCCGCCGGAGGTTTTGCCCGGCCCGCCGGAGGTTTTGCCCGGGAGGAAGCGACGATCGCGCCGTCGGCGCATCACCCCACAGCCGAAGACTAGGACTTCGGAACTGCCGGCTGTGGTGAGTGGAAAAGACACTCCGTCTGTTTCGCCAGCTCGCATGACTGTTTATTCCGGGGCTGTGTTTGTTGAGCCAGCTGCCCAGCCGGTAGCTCGGTTAGCTGCCCTGCAGCCGCTACCTCAGTTAGCCACTCAATCTCCACCTCCATTACAGTCACAGCCAGACCTATTAGACACCTTGTTACAATCCGTGGCTCAGTCAATAGCTCAGTTGGCAAGAGACTCATCAGCGTTATTACCAGCTCAGCCACCTATTCAGCCACCATCTTCACCAGCTCCGCCTGTACTACAAGTCCAGTCCATCCAACCGGAAAAGCACTGTTTTTCACCTGTTCATGTCAAGCAGAGAGACACACCACATAACGCAGTAGTCAGTCCGCAACAGCTGGCCAGCCCAGAGACTGTGACGCACTCCAGGGCCTCCCCAGAGGCTGGGTCCCAGCCCCCGGCTGACTCTGGACCCCTGGAGGTTAAGAAGCCAGCTGAGGACTGCATCCGGCTGTCGCTGCCTGAGCTGAGTCGATGCTCTGTGCAGCTGCAGTCTGCTTTGTGTTTGCCAGAGGCCCGTGCGCCTGCTGGTTCTGACCCGTACCTGCCAGAGGCCCGTGCGCCTGCTGGTTCTGACCCGTACCTGCCAGAGGCCCGTGCGCCTGCTGGCTCTGTTCTGTGCCTGCCAGAGGCCCGTGCGCCTGCTGGCTCTATTCTGTGCCTGCCAGAGGCCCGTGCGCCTACTGGTTCTGACCTGTGTGTTCCAGGGGCCCCGGTGCCCACTGGTCCAGAGACTGTTTTCGCTGGGGGGCCCGAGGAGCCCGTCCAGCCTCCTGTCTCGCCTGCTGGGGGGCCCGAGGAGCCCGTCCAGCCTCCTGTCTCGCCTGCTGGGGGGCCCGAGGAGCCCGTCCAGCCTCAAGACTCATCAGCTGGAGGTTCAGGAGAACCTAGCCAGCCTCCTGTCTCGTCAGCTGGGGGGCCCGAGGAGCCCGTCCAGCCCCAAGACCCATCATCGCCACCAGCTGCAGCCTCTGTGTCTCCATCCTCGCCAGCTGCGGCCTCTGTGTCTTCACCCACGCCGTCGCCTGGTCCAGCCACTACTTCACCCACGCCTGGCCCGGCTTCAGCTTCTGCTTCACCCACGCCTGGCCCGGCTTCAGCTTCTGCTTCACCCACGCCTGGCCCGGCCTCTGCTTCTGCTTCATCCTCGCCTGGCCCGGCCTCTGCTTCTGCTTCATCCTCGCCTGGCCCGGCTTCAGCTTCTGCTTCATCCTCGCCTGGTCCGGCTCCAGCCTTCGTGTCTTCAGCATCGCCTGGCCCGGCTTCAGCATCCTCATCAGCTGCCTCGTCTGGTCCAGCCTCTGCTTCGGTCTCGTCTGGTGCTGCGACGGCCACGCCACCTTCGGGTCCCAAACTGCCGCCTCGACATCGGCGGTCATCTGCCAGGCCGCTGGTGGAGCGTCATCGTCAACATGGACGACCTCCTAGACGCCGCCGTTGCCGTCCGCACGGTCAGCCTCCAGACTTCTGTTATCGCCGCCGTTGCTGTCCGCACGGTCGGCCGCCTGAACGGTTTCCCTGTTGCCGCCGCTGCCGTGTGCACGGGCGGCCCCCTGAACTGCCTCCACTCCGCCACCGCTGCCTTCCGCTCGGTCGGCTTATGGATCTGCGTCGCCGACGTGGCCGGCCTCAGAAGATAAACTGTCCTGGACTTCTGAGCTGTGAGCCTCTGGGCCGGCCTCCTGACCTGTGTTTTGTCCTGGTACTCCAGCATGTGTGTTTTTGTTTTGGACAATTCCCTCGGTCCGCTGGAGCTTGTTTTGTTCGGTGTTGGTCCCTCCGTCCTGGGCCCCCGCCGCCCGCCCTGGGTTGGTCGTCTGTTTTTGTTTTGGGCTGTCTGGAGCCAGCCCTTGGAGGGGGGGTACTGTCATGGTCCTGGGTCGTTGACCCAGCGTTTTGTGTTTTGTGACTATTTCCCTCTGTTCTAGTTATTCTGTGTCCTCCCCCCTTGTGTCCGGTTCGGGTTCTAGATTTCCTGTTTTACTTTGTAGGTCTGTGTCTCGTTATGCCCATTAAGTTCCAGCTGTGTCCCCTCCTGTGTGCCATTTCCTCATTACCTGGTGTGTGTATTTATAGTTGGTGTCTGCCTGTGCTCCTCGTCGGCTCGTCTGCACTCATCCGTGTATTTCTGCGTATCTCTGCATTCATCTGTGTTTCTTGGTATCCTGGTCCTTGGTCTGCGTCTCTCTGCTCCGCTCTCCGTTTTGTAAGATTTCAGGTTTGCTCTTTAGTTTCTCCCAGTTTAGGTTTCCGTTTGTAATTACTCGTGCTGCATTGCCTGTTTTTGCCACTACCACCCTGTAAATAAAACGTCATTCGTATCATCAGTTTGCTGCATTTTGGGTCCTCCTTTTCCTCCACACCACACGGCTCCCTCCCCCAGCCGTGACACTTATGGCTGATTGGGCCAACAGGAATAGAGTTTAGACATCCCCAGAAACAAAATGCATCACTCATACAAATTTATCAGGGTCATTAAGAGCCCCATTCATATTCCCTGCATTCGAAGTTATGTGCATTTGCATGTTTCATTATTTTTCTAATTACAGGAGAATGGTGTAGTGTGATAGGATTTAATGTATCTCTCCACCTCCTTTGTACGTCAGGCAAGATGGATCCTCCCTTCCCCCTCTCGATGGGCAACATAATATATCAGCTTTGCAAGTCTTATTTAGCGACACAGTGGTTAAGACCAAGTCTGCCCTGGGTTCAAGTCCATCAGCCAGGGTCTTTTTGAACTTGAATCTGGAAAACTCTCAGGAAGTTCAAATGATGCATGTTTTGCCAGACCTGTATTTTTAAGAAAAGCTAAAAAATGTAATTTGGGTTTTCATACTAAAACATGTGTGCTACATTGATAGCAATAGTTGCAATGCTTTTATAAACTAGTCTAAGATAAACTTACCCTTTGTAACTAGTAACTAGTTGCATGTGAAATGACAGTCACAATGTGTTTGCTTTTTTAAATTGTTATCTTATTATCTATATGCTAGCATTATGTACTGTGTCAGTCATACATCATCTTGCAAGCTAGTGTGCATATCTGGTGTATATATGACTGATACACACAATCATATGTGGAAATGAGAAATAATTCCTATATCCGTGACAGTCGCTTTATCTAGCATAAAGTGACTGGTGTACTGTATGCACATTGTACACTATGGGAAAATATATAAAAGACAAATGCAGAGCTGGTTAGCGATTAGTATGGCAATATCAAACAAATGACACAAAGTAGTTTAATAGTCAGATTTAATGATGGTCTTTGCCATACTCTTAGCAAAAGGTATTGTCTGTATTTAGTAGGGATGGGTACCGGTGTCCGGTGCCATGATGGCACCGGTTCTGACATAAACGGTAGTAACCAGACCGAAAAGCAGCGCACATTTCGGTGCTTTATTTCGGTGCTTTTTTTTTCCTGAGCTGTGATACACTTTTAGCCAATCGTTTTACGTTTCCGAGGATAGTAGGCGGGGCCAGGTACGTACGTTCTGTTAGCGCAGAGCTACAGATTAAAAATGTCCAAGGCGAAGCGGTTAAAAGTCTGGCTGTACTTCACAGCAAAATATGCAAACTCAGCAGCCTGCAACAAGTGCTTTAAGCTGATACTGTGATACTGTCAAAGGAGGTAACACCTCGAATCTCATGAAACACCTGGCGACGCATAGCGTTTTTTTACAAGCCGAGAAATGCGCCGTATTTGATGGCAGCAGTGGCCGTTCTTCTCTGCGTGAGTAGCTTAATGTTGTTCTTGTGTGATTTACGTTGAGTAGGCTAACCACGTTATTACATTAATGCATGTAAGGTGAACTAGCAAACATCATCATAGCTACATGCGGCTGTCTTCTTGTTTGATGGCAGATACTCCCTTCACCCTGGCCAAAAAGGCTAAAATGACCAAAGAAAAAGAGGGAAACTGCTAAACATGAGAGGTTTTTGGACAAAGTTTGTGTTTTTTTCATTGTTTAAGCACTGCTTCCAGCCAAGAGTGATACCATATATGCCCCATAGCTGCAGAAAAGGCTAACATTGTTATCTTTTTACAAAAAAACAGCTGAACATGAGAGGTTTTTGGACCAATTTTGTGTTCTCCATTCTTTAAGCACCGGTTTGAGCACCGTTTGAGCACCGGCACCGTTTCAAAAGTACCGATTTGGCACCGGTATCGGATAAAACCTAAACGATACCCATCCCTAGTATTTAGGAAGGTGCGCCATGCACGTTTTATGACTAACATAGCTTTGTGGCCTTATTGCATAGGTATCTAAGAAGACGTCTCTGAAGGTTCTAAGTCACCCGGGTCATAGTGGTCTTGGAAAGACTTGGAAACTTGGAAAGAAAAGCATCTGGACTTCATTACATTTCTTGAAGACGTTTCACCTCTCATCTGAGAAGCTTCTTCAGTTCTTAGAGCAATTGGTGGAGAGTCCCAGATTTTTAAGCCATTATGGGAGTGTCCCATAGAGGGTTGTGGACCTCCTATTGATCCTCTGCTTAATCACACGTCCCAAGGTATGGAAACGGGTCAGCCAAGGTTTCGGGTGAACCCATTGTGAGACCTTGCCCCACCCTATCATGTGACTTACTGAAATCAAATGACCCAAGATGTGAGTGGGTGTTAAGGCGTCAGGGGAGGGATCTCAAAACTGGATTATAGATGGCAGACAGTTGGTGTCGTAAGCCATGCCCTCTGTTCAAAGATGGTCATTCACAGTAGACATAGATGGCTTCTTTCACTTCTCTTTCAAACCATCTGTCTTCTCTGTCTAAAATGTGAACACTGGCATCCTCAAAAGAGTGACTGTTGTCCTTTAGATGCAGATGTACAGCCAAGTCTTGTGCCGTCGAGGTGGCTCTTCTATGCTGTTGGTTTCTCCAGTGTAGACGTCTGAGCATTCTTTGCTGCACTGCACAGCATATGCTACATTGCTAAGTTTGTGTTTAGGAGTTTTGTCTTTGGGATGAACCAGGATGCACACAGAAATGGCAGCAGAGGTATATTTATAATGTCATGACTCCCCATTGATTTCTGTTTTAAGTCTAGTTTTTTAACTATGTGTCGCACTTTAACTATTCATTCACTCATCACTATATTTTGTAGATTTTCACATCCATGGCCAACTTATAATCACTGGTTAAACAATTAAGCAAATGCAAGTAATCAGCAGGTAGTAAGAAAATAAACTACTAACTCTTTTACGTTAAGTCCACACCTACACGGGTATTTTTGAAAACGCAGCTGTTTCGTCCACACGTAAACGGCATTTCGAATCACCGAAAACGGAGATTTTTTTAAAACTCATTTGTTTGTTTGTTTGTTTTGTGGACGAGGAATACAGAGTTCGTCATGCAACGTTAAAGGTATGTGCCTTTTTTCACGTCACGCTGTGCGCCACGTTATTGTTTACATGAGATGAATTGCAGAATGGCAGATATTCAGATTAACAGTATTTTGTCTCTATCTTCAGGTTTTACACGCTTACATATACAGGGAGTGCAGAATTATTAGGCAAATGAATATTTTGTCCACTTCATCCTCTTCATGCATGTTGTCTTACTCCAAGCTGTATAGGCTCGAAAGCCTTCTACCAATTAAGCATATTAGGTGATGTGCATCTCTGTAATGAGAAGGGGTGTGGTCTAATGACATCAACACCCTATATCAGGTGTGCATAATTATTAGGCAACGTCCTTTCCTTTGGCAAAATGGGTCAAAAGAAGGACTTGACAGGCTCAGAAAAGTCAAAAATTGTGAGATATCTTGCAGAGGGATGCAGCAGTCTCAAAATTGCAAAGCTTCTGAAGCGTGATCATCGAACAATCAAGCGTTTCATTCAAAATAGTCAACAGGGTCGCAAGAAGCGTGTGGAAAAACCAAGGCGCAAAATAACTGCCCATGAACTGAGAAAAGTCAAGCGTGCAGCTGCCAAGATGCCACTTGCCACCAGTTTGGCCATATTTCAGAGCTGCAACATCACTGGAGTGCCCAAAAGCACAAGGTGTGCAATACTCAGAGACATGGCCAAGGTAAGAAAGGCTGAAAGACGACCACCACTGAACAAGACACACAAGCTGAAACGTCAAGACTGGGCCAAGAAATATCTCAAGACTGGTTTTTCTAAGGTTTTATGGACTGATGAAATGAGAGTGAGTCTTGATGGGCCAGATGGATGGGCCCGTGGCTGGATTGGTAAAGAGCAGAGAGCTCCAGTCCGACTCAAACGCCAGCAAGGTGGAGGTGGAGTACTGGTTTGGGCTGGTATCATCAAAGATGAGCTTGTGGGGCCTTTTCGGGTTGAGGATGGAGTCAAGCTCAACTCCCAGTCCTACTGCCAGTTTCTGGAAGACACCTTCTTCAAGCAGTGGTACAGGAAGAAGTCTGCATCCTTCAAGAAAAACATGATTTTCATGCAGGACAATGCTCCATCACACGCGTCCAAGTACTCCACAGCGTGGCTGGCAAGAAAGGGTATAAAAGAAGAAAAACTAATGACATGGCCACCTTGTTCACCTGATCTGAACCCCATTGAGAACCTGTGGTCCATCATCAAATGTGAGATTTACAAGGAGGGAAAACAGTACACCTCTCTGAACAGTGTCTGGGAGGCTGTGGTTGCTGCTGCACGCAATGTTGATGGTGAACAGATCAAAACACTGACAGAATCCATGGATGGCAGGCTTTTGAGTGTCCTTGCAAAGAAAGGTGGCTATATTGGTCGCTGATTTGTTTTTGTTTTGTTTTTGAATGTCAGAAATGTATATTTGTGAATGTGGAGATGTTATATTGGTTTCACTGGTAAATATAAATAATTGAAATGGGTATATATTTGTTTTTGGTTAAGTTGCCTAATAATTATGCACAGTAATAGTCACCTGCACACACAGATATCCCCCTAAAATAGCTAAAACTAAAAACAAACTAAAAACTACTTCCAAAAAAATTCAGCTTTGATATTAATGAGTTTTTTGGGTTCCTTGAGAACATGGTTGTTGTTCAATAATAAAATTATTCCTCAAAAATACAACTTGCCTAATAATTCTGCACTCCCTTTAAACACGCAGTTACTGTCCCTCTATTTAGAAAGACAGAGGTGTCACGGTGTAATTATTTTACATGTAGTTGTTTTTTTCCTGTGTAATAATATTCAACATTGCTATCAATAAATTTTTCAAAAAAATGCCTCTTTGTGCAAAATGGGTTTAAAAACATCTCCAAAATGTCAGGAGTAGATAGCCATTACAACAAGTGTTTGTGAATTAAAAATCAAGAATGTGGGATACTGTTTGTCCATGATTTGAACAGCCCAGCGGTGCTCCCTACGAAGGGAAAACCAATTTTGCAGGGGAGACCTACCTTGGCACTTGTGCAGGTGAAACCAAAGGGAAGATATGCTTCACCATATTTTCTAGTCTTTGGCTCAGAATGAAGTTGGTTTGTAAACATATTCAGTGATGCTTCATCTCCTGCTTTGCGTTTGTGTGGGAGCCCTGTGCTAGCAGTGTCCAAGCACTGGTTGTTGTTTTTTTTCCCTTTTCATGCCGCGCCTCCCCTGCAATGGCTCTGCGCCCCCCCCTAGGGGGCGGGCCCCACACTTTGGGAAGGTCTGGGTTAAACTAACACACGTCTTTAGACTGAGGGAGGAAGTTAGAGTAGCTGGAGAACACACACTCCAAGTTGTTAGTAGATTCCATGCAGAACTTTACAGGGCCGCTGCAATTGCAGCCACACACTAATTTGTCCCTCTATGTAAATTTGTTGCTTCTGTCTAATATATTATTCTGGTCAACAGTAGTTCCAGATTTCAAAAACAAAACGGTTTTTTTGGCAAGTCCAAACTAAAATGGGTGAATATTTATGTGCCAGTAAAAATGATTCAAAAAATTAATTGGTAACCTAGAAGTGTAACAAAAAAGCAGGTCCCAGGCTGGGTCCCTTAGCCAAACATTTAATAAGCAAACACACAAACTGCTCTCCAAGTGTGATATTAAAGTAAAAATTCATGAATACTACTGCGTTTACCTCCATATAATTATTATTGTTTTAGCCTTGTTATGAATAGTTTTTCTTTTTTCACTTTTGTATATGAAATTCCTTCCCTAAAAAGATTTGTACATTTGGCTAAGGCACTAATTTCCTGGTCAGCATTGCTTTTGAATAAAGACATACTGTAGGCTCCAGGGGATGAGAAACCGACAGACAGGGAGCTGAGAAAATGGATGAAGCCAGATCAGACTGGCCTAGCAAGATCATTCCCTGGGTTATTCCCTCGTTTAATATCAGCTCTGATTCTAATATATATTTATGAAGCTCTCCTGTGCACATTGACATCCTAGTTACCACAGCAGCAGGTGTTCGGTCGATGTAGTATACGGCCTGGGTCTCAGACAAACACACACAGTGGAACACCTGGATGAAGACTAGCATATTATTTAGGACACACAGATTCCCAAACAGACAATAGATTTTATTTATTTATTTTTTCAAGCAAGCTTTTTCCTGGAGGGTGACTGCTTTCACTTTTGGTGCTTCCAAGGTCAAAAAGAACTGTGTCTCATTATAATCTACAGGTGCTTTTGGAATTCCAAATCTAGCGTATGTGTGTGTGTTTGTTATTATGTGCAGTACACGACTATGTTGTGTCTATGTGTGCTTACGTGTGTGTTTGAATGGAAATGAGTATATCTAAAGGGCTCTCACCCTCTCTCACAAGATAGATAGGATCTTAACAAGCATGAGGGCAGAAGGGAAGTGTGTGAGTCTGTGTGTGTTTGCCTTCCGGCTACAGCATTTTTTCCCAGATTGATATTGCATCAAATCACAAAGACAATTCCCTTGATTTTCTGACTCGTGGCATGGCCGGTAGTGAACTATGAGAGCTGTTCGATCAAATATTTACCAGTATATATCCTGACTCACACCACAACAAATTTTATTTATGTTCTTGGCAAAAAGTACTGCAAAGAACTTGCACATTACAGGGACAGTAAGGAAAGGACAGTGCATCTGTTATTTTATGTTTACCTAATGAAATAAGACAAAAATAATAATAAAAAGAAAAATCGACTTGAGTTTATATGGAAATATTGTTATCATACATCTCTGTAAACAATAATGTCTCTGTGCTAACACTTGAATAACACTTGCGTAAGTACTAGATAGAATGATCTGTCATTCTAATGAAGAGCTTGTTTGTCCTACCTGGTTAGACAAGCTTATTCTATATCTTGCCTTCTGTGGATCAAATTTCTCAACCACCCCTCAAGAGGCATCAGAATGCTGTCTTGTTCATCTTGTCCAACATCTTCATAATATAGAAATACATTTGACATGTTACATGATCAACAATATGTTTTCTCCAGGATAGCTATTGTTAAAGGTTTTGCATAAACTGTCCTCCTCTAGTTTGTTATCAAAGCATATTCAGCAAAGCTGGCCAAAGCTGGAAGGTATGTTTCATCATATTTTAATTGCATATTTTTGGGGCATATTTGACATAGCATTGCACATTCATTTCATGTTATAGGACATGCACTAGAAAGGATTTCAGAAATTTGATTACAGTGCAATTTAATAATTGCAGGTCATTACTACAGAGGTAGAAAGTTATTATAGTTACATAATCTATACAGTGGATTTACTGCATGTAGTTAAATAGAATTGATTTGCTTTTCCACATCTTAAAACAAATTACATTTTAAAAACTAGTCCAAAAGGCACCAATTTGAAAAGTGGCTGAGGTTTAGCCATTAAAAGGAAGCCTGATATAGAAGCCCAACTAATGGTCTATTTTCTGTTTTGGGTGTTTTTGTTGATGTTTTTTTATGTGCAAGAATAGTGACTTGTGGAGAATGACACCACTCACTGTATATGATGCAATCAAGGAACTGAAATGGAAAATGTATGGTATAGAACGGTTTGTAGGGAAGTAGGTTTTGTTCTCCCTTTTGGAAGGGAAATCAAAAAAGTACTGTGAACATCTGCCCCATACTTTAGCTGGACTTTGGGTGTGACATCAATAAAGAAAGAGAGAAATAGAGAAAGATACAGAGAAAGAAGAGAATGCAAAGAGGACAGGATTAGTAAAAAAGAAGTGATGGCAGCTAAACAAAGGATGACCAGTGGAACAACACTTGGTCCACATCCCACATAGCAAGCAGGTCTGACCCTGATCCGGTATCAAGCCGGCACTGCTGGATGACTTCTGGCATGATAAGACGTATGTCATCCAGATGTGGGCCAGGCCTGGCATAGATGGCACTGTCTATGTGATGGCATGCCATATCTGGCTTGATTGTAGTTTGGTGTATGTGGCCCAGGCCCATAGAAAACAGGTCTGACCCAGATCTGGCATCAAGCTGGCACTTCTGACTGACTCTGTCATGGCAGAGTGTATGTCAACCAGATGTGGGCCAGGTCTGGCAGTGATGGCACTGTTTATGTTCCTATTTTCCTATTTTAGTTATAAAGACCCAAATGCCTTAGGTGTAAGGCATTTGGGTCTGGCTGGCTCAAAACAGTTTCAGCTCTGGCCCCAGATATCAGCCTAATGTGTACATTAATCAAGCCATGTAATAACAACATGTGGCAGAACATAATAGTGCAAAAAGTAACATGACAAAACTCTGTTCAGACAGTGAATGGACTGATTCTTATAAAATGCTTTTTTACTCTCCTGGATTACTCAAAGTGCCACAAGTACAACATGCCACATTCACCCAATCACCCACTTTCTCTAAACTGAGTGCTTCCTAACTACGTTCATGCACGTTTAGACTTTTGACATGCAGACTGGAGGAGCCAGGGATCGAACCACTAACGTTGCGATCAGTGTGGGCCACCTCTGGCAAATCTGATCTGGGCCACCAAAGGGCCGTCATTCTTTGCGGTATGTGGGCCATGTGTAAGCACAATGTATGGGCCAGATCCGGGCCATACCAATTTTGCTATGTGGAATGACATACTGTACATATGGAGGTATGGAATTGCCTAGGAGAGAGACCATTGGATGACATACAGGTATCAAATTTAAAGAAGGTCATGTACAGCACTGTTGTAACTCCAGAGGGTTGATAAGTCATACTATGAAGACATGGGAAAAAGTTGTTGTCTTCTAAAGAGGAAGGTGATGAGCAGTAAGCAGCAGTATGGCCTCAGTGTTGATAGAGGAGTAAATAGCAGGTCAGATGGAATTATACTGTGTCTTTTTGGATCTAGAGAAAGCATGTGATTGGGTGCAAAGAGAAAGAACTGTGGTACTGTGTGAGGAAGGTCTGAACATGGTTTGGAGATGGTGGCTCTGACAAAAAAAGATGGGAGATGGAACTGGAAATGGAAAAGTTGAAGATGCTAATATTTTCATTAGGAGGCACCAGGAAATGAGTTTATCAGTGGGACAATTCCTGTTGAGTGGCTTGAGAACAAACAAGGCAAGAGGCAAGGCTGTATGGAGTATACTGAAGATAGTGGAAAAAGAATGCAGAATATGGAGGTGTCAGACATGAAGAAATGAGAAAGACCACTGAGAAAATTTATTGATGTACAGTAGTGAAGGAGGACATGCACAGGGTTGGTGTGACAGAAGAGGATGCCAGAAACAGGGTGAAATGGAAATTATTTGCTGTGGCAACCCCTAAAGGGACCAGAAAAAAAAGATGAACAATTTGTATTTGGTGTCAGTATTAAGATTGAAAATCAAGTATACTTAATGAAAAATGAGAATTTGCATAGGATGCAATTTTTTATTAGAAAATATTTAGTCCGTATTCACACTGATGCAAAACTAAGTCATAATCCTACATTCTTAAAGTGAATTTTCAAAAGGGTTACAATCAAAACAAGTCAGTGCACCGTGAGTTCACTCAAATGACACAACATGTGGGAGGAATAAAATGAGGAAGGGTAGCACTGTATGTAGTAGAGGAGAAGGTGGTGGTAAAGGAGAGGACATTATGTACTCGTCCTTCATTTATCAAGCAAACTCTCACCACCATGCACAAAAGTATGAACATGGAAAATCATTTGACTTGCATGAAGTGATTTCTACAAGCACAGAAAACAGTGATATGTTTTTGGTATTCTGTCTGCTCTACAAATGTCTTGCTACAGTGCTTGTTGAAATTGTGTTATATTTCCCTAGTGCATTAGCTCCATTTCACATTTTGGAAAACAAAAACCCTTTCTGTGTATGTGATAAAAAGAAAAATCCTTGCTGGTGGTGAAGTGTGGTGTGATGGTAGTGCATTGGTGGTTCACTGCACAGTGAAATAGCAGGGCCAAATGACATTCAGACTAAACTCCTCTTCGAAATGACCACACAGACAAGAGGGTTTGACTTCACTCCCTTTACTTAGGCCAGTTGAAGTAGGGTAAAACTGAGAAAACAACATGAAATGCTCTTAGAAATCAAAGACAAGGACAAATACACAATAACGGTACAAATGACTTGTTTAGCCAAAAGCATTAGCGAATCCTCTCTTTACAAACATTTCTATTAAGCAAACACTGCAATCGCATTTCTTCAAGTAGATTTTGTTCATTATAAAGGATGGAACAGAATTACATACCGACAATGCCCTTACAGACCATCTTAAGGGAGACAATTGTTACTACAGCAGAGAACAGGAGAACAGGAGAAGTCTTTTCCCCAAACAATAGCATGCACTTTCTGATGACATCATAGAACAGAGACAGATTTGCGCATGTTACCCCAGGTCATGCCAGAAGGAGGCACTAAAGAGCAACTTTCTCAGGGAAAATCTATTAAAACAGAACACAGTTACACGGTGACATAACACTATTTGTCATAATATCTTTTGGGGATTTTCTTAAATTACAGGTATACATCCCAAAACACAAGCAATAGTTGAGATAACTAAATGTTATCGCACATAACTAATGGGTTTATATTTATTATTTCTTCTTTTAGGCAGTCAAGAATGTTTTACCAGTGTTTACAAATGTTTTTTTTAAACGTCATTTGCCAGTATTGCTTTTTGCATTCTAACAATCAAGAGATGCAGTCACCGTATGTCTGGAACAGTCACCATCACTTAGTTCCTATTCTGCTGGCACACCATCTAGCCTGGAGAAGGGCCAAAAAAGTGTGAATTCTAAAGATGTATGCAGTATGGCCGAATGCTCCCCTAATCACATCTCTAGAAGGTGTTCAGGAAAAAATATTCTCTTACTCTCTGTTACTTCTTCAGAAAGTAAAGACATCTGTAGGCCCATTTATCTGTGTTCACTGTGTTTGTGGGTTATATAGCCTACATGTAAAAGTAAGGGGCTTCCAGCCAGTCTTCTATTATAGAGGAGTGGGAGGAAGTTCATGTACAGTAGGCTGGTCTGTTACCTGTAGACAGCATTGTGTCTCCAGGAGACAGACTCAGTGATATAGCCTGTGAAGCAGTTCTGTGTATCCACGAGGGGCTGCTGTCATAGGAATGGATTCTTTAAAACATGCTATGACCAGCAACACTTGTACTATAGTAGAAAGTGCCACAGCATGGAATTCACTCATGCAATAGTGAAGTATTTCAGGACTAGGTTAGTGATGTGATAAAAAATTGTCCATCAGCACATCTGTTAGCTGATGGGCACGTTCTTTGAAAGCCCAGCCTGGGATTATATTAGACCTTGCAGCTCTGCAAGGGTTAACACACTGCACACCGCTAACATGAGTCATATATATATTACAGAGTCTTTGCAACTGCTTTGTAGCACTAAAATATATCTACATTTTATTTTGTTTTTCATGCATTTTCAAAGGTCACAGATATATTTCATTTTTAGGATTACTCTTACAAACATACAGTACATAAGAAGCTGGTGAGGTATTAATAGTATGAAAGGAAGCTGTTGTAGCTCTGTTTTTATTATATTTGTGGGATATAGGGGTTTGGGTTTGAATTGGATTCCTTATCAGAATCAGAATCAGAAAACTTTATTGATCCCTAGGGGAAATTATAACATAATTATAATAATATTACTATATAATAATATAATAATAAGTGCTTATTAATGAATTGCAAAACATTTTCACATTAATAAAGACTAGTTATAGTTCACTACAACACCCTACATTTTTTGGTGTTTGGGAAGCTACTGCTTTTTTTTTGTTTTTTTTGTTTTGTTATCATGCGTCTGTGTAACATACTGACACGATTTAATCTTTCCTTGAATTTTTTTGAGTCTCACTGAGTATACAGCACCAGTGGCTAGTTTTCACCTGTGAATTTCTCAATTTTCATAGACTTCCAATCTCTTTGTCTGTCTCTGTCTTTCTCTTTCCCTTCTGTCTTAGAAACACTCATCATGAACAACAGCACACATTCCTATTTTCAATTATTCTGGCTGAGGGCAATATGTTTTAATGATGAGCTGATTCTCCAAGTGCAGTCTCCAGCTTTGCCAGCCTGAGCAGCAATGCCTTTTGCACATGTCAGGGTCGGGGCCTAGTTGTAATCTGAGGCTCATTACAGCTGGTGAGGCCAAGAGCAGAAACGGAACACAACATCTCCCTGCAGCGCTGAATTACTTTTCCACCACTGGGTTCCCCTTTCTCTCGCTCAGTGTTGCTCTCCTTGTCTCAGCTGCTTCACTGTTTGTCTTTGATCTCTCTCTTTCCTGTCTTATTCCCTCCCTCCTCATCTCTCTCAATCTCAATACCTTGTTCTCCCCATCTGCTTCTCCATTTATTTCTCAGTGTCTTTTTCTTGCTCTCTCTCTTTCTCTTTCTCCCTTCGTTCTGTCTCAGCACTCATTGGGGAGTGCAGTGGGTTTTGAGGCTAGTTTTATTGAGTTTACTCAGGTTCCTGGAAAGGACTATTTACCAATAAGGTCATGATGAGGTATACCAAGTCTATGAGCAAATCCTCAAATCTCTCTCAAACCATCTGGTGTGTGTGTTTTTATGTGGAGTTGCTTGTTTATTATATGTGTTCATTTTTTCTAGTCCTGAATATTAGATTTCTAGATCCTTCACAGAAGAAGGTTTATCTCACATATTGAGAGGTAAGCTTAGTACTGACAGAACTGTGAATAACCTTGTTAAATAGATACTGGACTGCATCTAAATTACAGCACTACAATTTTCATACATTTAGTAAATTGGAGATGTAAATTATTCATTGTGAAACTTTTCTGCAGTCAGGGGATGCATGAAAAAATGAAGCCAATGTGGAAGTGTCAAAAACTACAGTTTGTCGAAAGGCCACTCGAGGCTCGCTCCAAAAGCAAATCAGTCCTCATACACTTCCATATTAAAATGCCCTACTTTATTCTATCAGTAAAATATCAGTAAAAGCATGTTTATATTATTGAAAGCACTATTAGTACAAAGTGTATTTGCACTGAATGATACAAATACAGTTTTGAGTTCCATGGATAATTTCCACATTCATAAAGACTGTGTGGTGGGTAAATGTTTTTTATAATTCAACTATCTGGATACTAATGTTAGAGGTGTGGCTGCTTTGATTACCAGCTCTCCTCAATCATGGCTAGTAAGGTTATCTTTATAAATCTGGTACCATTTATCTGACAAGAACTATGGTTTGCTGTGTTGTACAGACATTTGTGCTTCGGTTTTGGTGAGCAAAACCATAAAAATAGTGTGATTATGTTGGTAAGAAAAACCAAGATTATATTGTAACCACTGTATTTCTGTCCTTATGTAATTCCTTAAAAATAATCAAAGAAATTCAAAATAATCAGTTTAAAGCAATATTTTGAATTACAGAATGAACATATAAAAGGACTTCTTCTGGATAGCTACATTTTAAGAGTTTTGGCCTTTTTGCTTTTTCATTTTCCACCACAAATATTCAAATAAAACTTTCCTCTGTGTCTGACAGATAGATATGTGGGATTATGTTGAAGAGAGAAAACTTTCCCTGACTCCTTAGGGTATATACGGATAATTTATCCTTTACGGGGATTTGTGTCTATCAAACAAGAGTGAAATGTTATATAAGAGAAGTATATCTGGGAGGAATTTATTCAGCTGTAACTGATCCATTCCCTTTCTGAGCCACTTTTTGACGTTCTTTGATATAATAGAAGAGTGGAGGAAGTGACTAGTGTGGGTAGCTTTTGAATGTTTGAATGCATGAACCCCCTGTGTCAGAATAAAGATAGTAGACTTTCTTCAATATTCATGGACTGAAAACATGATGGGCTATTTGAAAATGAAAAGCCGGCCATGTAGAAAAATATTGAGAGAAAAGCTGAAATATCCTATAAAATGAAACTGTAGCCCTTCGCAAAGACATCACAATAGGTTTTCTTGAGGAATTTCTCTGGCATTATACTGTCCATCGTAAAACTTTAACTCAGACTCGATTGACTTTAATCCAGTCTCTCTGATTTTCTTCCATTAATGCAGCTTGTTCAAAATGTTGCCGAATGTAGCATGTAGAAATGATTTTTATTGTTGCAACCAAAAAGTTATATTGTTGAACAGTGCATATTAAAAAGAGATTACACTGTCAGTAATCCTCTACACTAAAGGTTGAGGACTCCGACCCAGATGGACTGCAAATGGGTTTTCCCCCCCTCCTATATACGTTATCATAAAACAACATGCACATTGAATCAGTCAATATGAGATGCAAAATGTTATCAAGTTGATGTCTGTTGTTGACACACTGTTGCATGCTAACACAGATTTTATTTGAACAGAACCCTTATAGTTTAATAGTGATCCTATTTGTTTTAAGCAGCAAATTTGTAACTTCAAGGTCAAAAGTTTTCTGTTACTGTCATGGAGACAGTTTCAAATTCATAAATTAATAATCATATTTCTTCTAGTAACTGTTTCATAACAGTAATATGGTAGTTTAAATATATGTACAAAGACATAGACGGCCTACATCAGCTAAATTAGACCTCATTATTAAAAACGTTGTTGTTTAGTGATGTATCAGCCCATTAATACATTTATAGCACAATTTTAAAGCAAAAAAGCAAAAAAAACTTTACTACTTTTGTTGTCTTTTGTTGTCTGTCTTTTACATGTCATTGGACCTGTTTGAAAGGGTGCACAGATAATGTCTGTTTCTGTCTTGCTGAAGTGAACATGAAGTGATTAAGCTGTCTTCTTGTCTTTCTGAAGCAGGTCACAATTTGTGCCACAGCTGTCACCCATCTGGCTTGTGTGCTACCTTGCCAGGATATGTCTTTAGCATTACACCAGTACAATATGTAAAACAAAAGCACGTGTCTCCCCCTGTAAAAACATCAAGGAAGCTGGTGATATTTTGAAGAACCCCTATAATGTTATACAGAAGCAATAATTCCTCTGTCAGCGGCAGATTTTTTTTCTTTTTCACTACCAAAGTATTAATACAACTAATAAGCTCATACAGTGGCAAGCATAATCATCAGCAACTACACACACATTGCTGTTATCACAATCAGCAGCAGTCTCATATTGTGTGCAGGCAGATTGATTACCAGAGCAGCGGGGCCAATATTCAAAATTTTTTCTCAATGCCCCAAAACACTGATTTTTGTGACCACTGCTAATTTTAAGATAATGTCTTCCACTTTTATATGTCCTCAGTTAAATTACATACTTGCAAATGTATATGTGTGTATCTGTTTTGACTCAGCAAGGATGATATTAAACGAGTAAAAAAAAGAAAGCAAAACTGATATTTTAAAGCAATACAGAATGCTTGAGAGTTTTGCTGCATCCTTGGAGGACCACCCAGAGAAGCTTGATTTCTGCTTGAAGAATTGAACAAATTAAGTTTCTTGATCTTACATGCTGTAATTACTATTCTGAAGTGCAATCACATAATACATCATGATTAGGGAAGCAGATGTTGTTGTTTCTATAATGCAGGTTTGTATCTCATTGAAAACCTTCAGCTCAACAGATAAAAAAAAAGGTACATCAGTAAAAATACAGAGGATATGGGAATCCCTCCTGTATGATATATTCTGTGGTTCAGTGTTGATGGCAGGTTTTCCCTGTGTCTCTATTATGCAACTCTGCAGCAAGAGAATTTGAGAAAAAAACACACTCTACTCTTCACAGTCTACTATTGAATATTTAAACCAAATGTTATTTTAAACATTCAAATTTTGAATCTGAAAGAGCCAATAAGATCAAATAAGCAAATATTGTAAATTATACAACGTGTATATTATTTTGGAGAGGAAACTATATATGTAGTACTAATGACCGTGGAAATTTTCTAGTAAAGATTTTCATGGATGAAGAGACCAGAGGCCAAAACAAGATCAGGTCAGAATAAGATAAGATAAGATAAGATAACCTTTATTAGTCCCACACGTGGGAAATTTGTTTTGTCACAGCAGGAAGTGGACAGTGCAAAAGTTATGAGGCAAAAATTAGAATACAATAAGAATAAATACAGTACACAGCTGTACAGAATAGAATAAAATAAAATAAATATACAATAAGATAAAAATAGAATACAAATACAAATACTATATACAACTGAGTAAAAATACAACGATGACAGAAAGGATTATTGCACTTAGTATTATTGCATATGTATGGATGTGTGTGCTTGATCAGTTAAAGTCTTTATTATGGAGTCTGACAGCAGTGGGGAGGAAAGACCTGCGAAATCTCTCCGTCCCACACCGTGGGTGCCGCAGTCTCCCACTGAAGGAGCTGCTCATTGCTGTCACAGTCTGCTGCATGGGGTGGGAGACGTTGTCCAACAGGGATGACAGCTTAGCCGCCGTTCTCCTGTCACTCACCACCTCCACTGGGTCCAGAGGGCATCCTAGAACAGAGCTGGCCCTTCGGATCACCCTGTTCAGTCTCTTCCTGTCCCCAGCAGAGATGCTGCCGCCCCAGCAGACCACGCCACAAAAGATAGCAGAAGCCACAACAGAGTCATAGAATTTCTTCAGGAGTGGGCCCTCCACTCCAAACGACCTGAGTCTCCGCAGCAGGTACAGCCTGCTCTGCCCTTTCCTGTAGAGGGCGTCTGAGTTATGAGTCCAGTCCAGTCTATTGTTCAGATGAACACCAAGGTACCTGTAGCTGTCCACAGCCTCAATGTCCATACCTTGGATGTTCAGTGGTTGCAGTGGAGAATGCTTGTGCCTGCGGAAGTCTACCACCAGTTCCTTGGTTTTACTGGCGTTGATCTGGAGGTAGTTCAGCTGGCACCAGTCCACAAAGTCTTGGGTCAGACCTCTGTACTCCTTGTCGTCCCCATCAGTGATGAGGCCGACTATTGCAGAGTCATCAGAGAACTTCTGCAGGAAGCACTGGGTGGAATTGTGGGAGAAGTCTGCAGTGTAGATGGTGAAGAGGAACGGAGCCAGAACCGTTCCCTGTGGGGCCCCCATACTGCAGACGACCCTGTCCGACACACAGCCCTGAGTCCTCACATACTGTGGTCGGTCGGTGAGGTAGTCCAGGATCCAGGTAGTGAGGTGATGGTCCACTCCAGAGTTCACCAGCTTGTCCTTTAGAACCGAGGGAAGAATGGTGTTGAAGGCACTGGAGAAATCAAAGAACATGATTCTCACAGTGCTTCCAGCGGTCTCCAGGTGAGCGAGGGAACGATGTAGGAGGTGAATGACGGCATCATCCGCTCCAATGCCAGGCTGGTAGGCAAACTGAAGTGGGTCCAGTGATGAGCTTATTAGGCGCCGAAGCTGAGCCAGGACCAACCGCTCCAGGGTCTTCATCAGGTGGGATGTCAGAGCCACCGGCCTGTAGCTGTTGAGGTACTTGGGGCGTGAAGTCTTTGGCACTGGTGGTGGGAAGTTAGCCAGCTATAGTAGTTCCAGGTGTGATAAAAAAAAAAAAGAAGAAATGCCCAAGAAGTACAACAAGCTGTCCACATCTGAGGCCTGCCCTTGAAGAGGGTATACCAGAGAGATAGAAGATGGGAGAATAAACCAGGGAACAATACAACAGCAGCAGCAGCCCCAGCAAAGCTGGAGATAAAGCAATATGGGAAAAGCATATGGGAGAAGGATGTAACACATAACAACAGTGGCTAGTAGATCAAGAACAGACCATAGCAACCTCCGTGAACAGGCTCCAGTAACCTTCACAGTGGCAGACATCCAAAAAAGGGTCTCAAGCATGAAGATTTGGACAGCATCAGGCCCAACTGGATCTCTATGCCTACTGACTAAAGAAGCTTATTGCACTTCATGAACATCTGGCACCACAAATAAACTAGCTGGTAATGGATGAGACACCCAGAATGCCTAATTGAAGCCTGGACAGTCCTGATCCCCAAGTATCCCCCCAAAAAGACCAGTCTCATCCAACTACCATCTAATAACCTGCCTCATTGCAACATGGAATCTCCCATCAGGCATCATAGCGGGTAAAATGAACAGGGACTTGACTCAATACATGACACAGAAAGGGCACAGAAAGGAATTAGCAGAAACACCAGAGGAGCAAAACATCGGCTACTGGTAGATAGACCAATCACTCGAGACCATAAGACCACATTGCACACTGCTTGGATTGACTACAAGAAAGCTTACAACTCAGTGTCTTACACATGGATCCTGGAATGCCTAGGATTACACATTAAGAGCCTTCATCTGGAATTCCTTGGGGATGTAGTGAACAACACTAGGGGCCACACGACATTGTTTAACTTATCCACACTTCTAAGATGTATTGCAATGACATCAGTCATGACCGGAGAAGTGTTGTCAGATTCAGATACTAGCAAAGAGGATAGTTAGTCAGAACTTATGGTACTGCACTACCAGAAGGCAAGATTGCAGACATTGAGGACAGCTAGAAGTATGTGGAAATCCCACTGGCAAATCGGAACCATGAAGAGGCTGCTAGGAAAGCTGCAACCCCTAAATATCTTCAGAGAGTAAGGCAAGACCTGAATGCGAAGAACAGAGATCTGACCAATCAACAACTATGTCCTGCTGATCGTTAGAAACCCTGCTGGGTTAATAAGCTGACCAAAGGATGAGATAGAAGCCACTGACATCAAGACAAGAAAACTCCTTAACATGCATGGAGGGTTTCACCCCAAGTCCAGCACCTTGAGACTGTACACTAAGTGGAAGGAAGGTGGCCAAGGACTAATGAGTGTCAGAACCACTACCCAGTATGAAACAAAAAGTTGATACCATAAGTGTAACAACATAAGTACAGATAATGACCGCCCAGGTGGGTGAGTGGGGAAATTATTTGTTATACATGTTAATATATAAATGTCTATGTAAACTGTATTTGATATGATAAGAAAAAGAACAGTCGGGTCATGTGATGATATTTGTCACATTAGACAATCCAGTCCCAGATTTGTATTTTATTTTTTAATAGCTACAATATTTAGCTAGGAGCAACTATTTAGTACATTTATCTGTCTTGTATTGCATCTCTTGTTTATTGAACTGCCAAAGCTGATAATACAATAAATCACTGATTTCATTTTTAAAAAATAAAAAGTACGTAAGAAACAAACAAAAAAATAAAATAAAATCAAGCAACTGCAAGACTTTTAATAGGAGAAATAGTACAACAAGCATCAGAAAAATAAAAGTAGAAAAAATGGTGTGGGTATTTTGGTCATATGACCACTACAAGAAAGGCCACTTTATGGTCTATTTCAGGTGTGCCACTCCCTCTGTGGTAGAGAATGGACCAGAACAAAACAGTTGTCTGGTACTTTGAGCTCCCACCCTGTCCCTGCACGAGACTATATTCCACACAGCAGGCTGTGAAATCATTTTGGTCTCCCTCGGAAGAGAGCCCCCATGCAGAAATCCATAAATTCATGAGCATCTACCATCCACACATGAAACGAAAGGATGTGGTGGAAAAAAGAAAAAGAGTATGACAGAGAGGAAAGAGAGAAATACAGTGAAAGAGGAAAAGAAGGAGAGGCAAACAGACAGGAGGACACTGCAAAAGAGGAGAAGAATAAAAACTGGACAGGCAGAGCAAAAGAGAGGAACAAAAAGGAAAAGAGACAAATGAATGCTGAGGAGCAGGGTGAGTGCTTGGAGGGACCCAGCATGAGTCTAGTGTGAACCCCCGACCGATTCAGCACCGGAAGACACAGTCATAGGAAAATCAAAATTCTTTGGTTGCTTTCACATGCACACAGAAACATGCATACATCCTATGACAGACACTAACACAGAAACACATTATTAAGAGGACCTTTGAGTATGCACTCTGCTTTTGATGATCTTACATATTCTGATGTTCATGTACATGCACAAGCACACTTGCATACACAGCTGCTGTGTTTCTTAATTCAAGCACAATTCTCACTCCCTAACTCCCTGGTAGCCCTCAGCCTGCCTGCCCTTTTAGCTCTCCCATGTCTTTGCACTTCCACTTACTTTCCTGCATTCCAACCCCAAAGTGTACCAAAGCTAACAGATTTGCAAAGATTACTTTAGAAATACAGACAAATAAACTACCCTGTTAAAAAATAGAAGTGCTTTATTACTTCATTAAAATATTGTAGCTTAATAGATTACCTTTAATTACTTTTCTAAAATTTAAATAGGGCAATATGGCAGAAAAGTCAGGCTGTAAATGTTTCCTCAAGATTGTTGTCAGGAATATTGATGTCGGTATAATTCAGTATTGTTCAACTGCCAACTGAATAGAACCTAATGGTGCTGAACTTAAATTAGTCCCAGCGGCTATGCTGACACATATTGCCTGGAAATTTGCCAAAAAGAGAAGAAAAGATGGAAAAAAGATGAAAAGCAACACAATGAATATTAAATTCTTCATATAAAATCCTCTTCATAAGGATCATAGCATATATATGTGTAAATGTCTGTATATACCCCATCTCCAACTTACTGGGTATTTAAATCTGTGTTTTTTTAAACCCCATTTATTACAGATTCTAATTCTGCTGCTTTTCATATATATTATGTTAATTTCATTGTTCCCCTATGAAGAAATCATAGTAGCAGCAATAGCTAGCAATTGCTACTACTATGATATTGTGAGCAATATTAAGCTCTCTGTTTGCGTTTGACTTTCTTTCCAGTGTTATGCTAAGTGTATGTAACCTGTAAATAGTCACCAAACGGTCAGCAAGATTTGCATCCATGATCCTGTTCCAATCACCACTAAATACAGACTTAAGACTTTGAAAAAGAACCACAAGCCTAACAAAAACTGCTTGTAGGGCAGGTTCTAATACATACAGTTTTTGAAACCAGTATATGCTCATACAATCTCATTCTAACTTTCAGTACCTGCCATTTCTTTTGGTCACTGTGATTGATTAGTTAGATTTATTTACCTTTGTAAGTTAATTATGTATGTATCTAGATGCTACCCTACACAAATTTCTCTTAACAGAGTATATGTAGTTGAAGTGCAGTAAGAACAAAACATTAAGTAGCCTATGTAGATATCGCATCTGCACCCTGGACTGCAAGTTTGATATACCCAGAATACCTGTGTTATCTGGCTTAACCCACCTTAACATTTGTGGTAGTCACACAAAGGTGTTTATCAACTTGAGAAGTTAAAACAGGGTATATCAATCTAGCTAGGAGTATCTTCATGTGACAGGAGTGGTGCTGCCAGCATCTGACCACTCACAAAAAAATGGCTAATGTCTAGCGATTCATTTTACAAAGGAAGTAAACTTTGATGTAACCCCTTCATATTAGAAAAATATGAAGTGGTTAAACACATAACAGGGCTCTAGACTAACCTTTTGCCATGGGCGTACCGGTACGCCTAACTTTAAAAAGTTAGGTGTACTGGCACAAAAGTTAGGCACACACAAATTTTATAATAATTTATATAATATAATGTGTTTTTCTGGATACACTGTGCTTTTTCAGCATTCAAAGATTGATGACACCGTGTCAGAGCACTGGCTATGAATTTCAGAAGGATCAGGCCTTAACTTAACAGAAAAGTTAGCAATAGTTCTTTTCCTATTACAGCTACATCCACTTCTGTCGGGCCTAGGCTGCTCACTAGGGCTGGGTATCATCACTGATTTCTATAATCCATTCGATTCCGGTTTTCAAAGTCCCGATTCGATTCAACTTAGCCCCAGACAGTCAGAAATATTATAATTCTGATCATTTATCAGTACTGACTTCATCAGAATTGTGAACATCACAGCAGATGCCTTTGTGTGAAAGTAACTGAGAATAAAACACAGAAAAACATGAAGGAGATTTTCCTGGTCTGGCTTTTTATAGCAGATAACCTTAAAAATATTCTACAATGTTCTGCATATAAAGTTTAAATTTCTTCAGTATTGAACAACAGAAAAAATAGGCTTTCTTGTCCGAGGTCATTTAAGTGAAAAAAGAAAAGAAAAAGACAGCAGCCGACAGCGCTGTAAACAACGGTAGACTGGTGGGTAATAAGCGAATGAATACAGGGAGTGCAGAATTATTAGGCAAGTTGTATTTTTGAGGAATAATTTTATTATTGAACAACAACCATGTTCTCAATGAACCCAAAAAACCCATTAATATCAAAGCTGAATGTTTTTGGAAGTAGTTTTTAGTTTTAGCTATTTTAGGGGGATATCTGTGTGTGCAGGTGACTATTAATGTGCATAATTATTAGGCAACTTATTAAAAAACAAATATATACCCATTTCAATTATTTATTTTTACCAGTGACACCAATATAACATCTCCACATTCACAAATATACATTTCTGACATTCAAAAACAAAACAAAAACAAATCAGCGACCAATATAGCCACCTTTCTTTGCAAGGACACTCAAAAGCCTGCCATCCATGGATTCTGTCAGTGTTTTGATCTGTTCACCATCAACATTGCGTGCAGCAGCAACCACAGCCTCCCAGACACTGTTCAGAGAGGTGTACTGTTTTCCCTCCTTGTAAATCTCATATTTGATGATGGACCAAAGGTTCTCAATGGGGTTCAGATCAGGTGAACAAGGAGGCCATGTCATTAGTTTTTCTTCTTTTATACCCTTTCTTGCCAGCCACGCTGTGGAGTACTTGGACGCGTGTGATGGAGCATTGTCCTGCATGAAAATCATGTTTTTCTTGAAGGATGCAGACTTCTTCCTGTACCACTGCTTGAAGAAGGTGTCTTCCAGAAACTGGGAGTAGGACTGGGAGTTGAGCTTGACTCCATCCTCAACCCAAAAAGGCCCCACAAGCTCATCTTTGATGATACCAGCCCAAACCAGTACTCCACCTCCACCTTGCTGGCGTCTGAGTCGGACTGGAGCTCTCTGCCCTTTACCAATCCAGCCACGGGCCCATCCATCTGGCCCATCAAGACTCACTCTCATTTCATCAGTCCATAAAACCTTAGAAAAACCAGTCTTGAGATATTTCTTGGCCCAGTCTTGACGTTTCAGCTTGTGTGTCTTGTTCAGTGGTGGTCGTCTTTCAGCCTTTCTTACCTTGGCCATGTCTCTGAGTATTGCACACCTTGTGCTTTTGGGCACTCCAGTGATGTTGCAGCTCTGAAATATGGCCAAACTGGTGGCAAGTGGCATCTTGGCAGCTGCACGCTTGACTTTTCTCAGTTCATGGGCAGTTATTTGGCGCCTTGGTTTTTCCACACGCTTCTTGCGACCCTGTTGACTATTTTGAATGAAACGCTTGATTGTTCGATGATCACGCTTCAGAAGCTTTGCAATTTTGAGACTGTTGCATCCCTCTGCAAGATATCTCACTATTTTTGACTTTTCTGAGCCTGTCAAGTCCTTCTTTTGACCCGTTTTGCCAAAGGAAAGGACGTTGCCTAATAATTATGAACACCTGATATAGGGTGTTGATGTCATTAGACCACACCCCTTCTCATTACAGAGATGCACATCACCTAATATGCTTAATTGGTAGTAGGCTTTCGAGCCTATACAGCTTGGAGTAAGACAACATGCATGAAGAGGATGATGTGGACAAAATACTCATTTGCCTAATAATTCTGCACTCCCTGTAATACAGAAAACAGAGATTGGAGACGGGAAACTGTTCTTGAAGTACAGAGAGAGATAGAGAGAGAGCTAGCTGTGCATGGAGTGTGATTTTAATAGTCGTGGAAGCAAAACAGCAAAATTCATGACGACATTGATCAAATGTGAAGCGCAGTTTGCTGCTTCTTTTGCTGCTGGCTCAGTGAATTTTGGTTGGAGAGAGACAAAACCTGCAGCTCAGAATCAGCGCAAAAAGACGTGAACACAGCGCGGACCGGACGCATCAGGATCGCTAAGCTCTGACAGCGTGTCCGTCTACGGGCCGTCGGGTGAGAAAGCCGAGAAAGACAAAGCCGATTCTGATACGTCGGTCCGCTCTGTGTTTACGTCTTTGTGTGGAATCCGTGTACCTGCTCTCATTTGCTGTTTGGTTGTTGTTGAAATGGTTTTGTGAGCTTTAATCTGAGAATCTGGCGTTTCTGGCAAAACACAGTTCTATTTAAAAGTCGATTCAGGATTTAATGAATTGATATCGCTTTATTCAAGCTACTCTCCTCCCACTTCCACCTGCACTTTCAACTGGACCACGGCCAATCAGAGAGGTCCCGCCCCTTACTATCTCTGATTGGTTTAGTCCACGATAGGGGCAAAATGTGTCTGTTGTTGACCACAGGAAAGGTTGCAGATTTTTTTTTTTTTTTTTCCTACCCGAACAGTTGGTCGCACAGGTGCAACCAAATATTTTTTTTTAGTCGCACCACTGAAAAATTTGGTCGCACTCTAGAGCCCTGCATAATACGGATATAAATAAACCATGGCACGATATTCATGTAATAAAAGAATAATGAGATAACAAATTTTACTTCAGTTTAAATTGTAATTCTAATACTAAGCTTGAATTACTTAAATTATCAACAGGAACATGAACAGAAGCAGAGAAAAAAAAACCAGCTTTATTTTCTGTTGTCTAAATTGTAGAGAGTGACTTTGCCTCTAAACAGAAAATGAATAGGTAGAAGTGTTAAAGTGGGATGCAGCGTGCAGGGCAGCTCTAAAATCAGTTGTAGTGGCTGAGGAAGGGAAAAAGATTCACAACTCACAATAATTTCTATTGAGAGCTCCAGTAGGTTTTATTTGTGTATTGGTTGTGATCAGCTGTTCAGGGCTACTGCTGCTCTGACGTTTACTACTCTTTGTGCAGGTGATGCCTGCATTTTAAACGTAATTGTTACACCTGGTAGAGCAGCCACACTGATCATTTTATTAAAGATGAAAGAATTTAGACAGTTTGTAACTCTCAGTGTTCGTTTGACTTTGGGACCTGTAGTGGAGTTTGGACCCGGAAATGGCTAATGACATCAGACTTAATGACTGGATTATGTGGAAAAAAAGAAGAGGGGCAGACTTTCCAAAGACAGCAAGTGTAGTGGTACAGGGCAAGTACACAGTTAGACGGGTGAGCCGGATTTAAATGCATTTGTATCGGGGGAAAAGTGGAGAAACAAGTGGAAATATAAAATGAGCAGCATCTTGGCCGCATTTCAATCATATTAGAAACTGCAAAGCTGAGTGGAGAATCTTTTCAAATTAGAAGCCTGCTAAAGTGATATTCATTTTTATTTTCAAACTTGTCCAGCTTCAATCTCATGTGTGTTCCCCCTAGTAGTATTAAATGCATAAAGGCTTTTATGAAAACACTGATTAAAAAAATTACGTCCTTGAAAAAATGATTGAAAAAGATAACATTTACAGTTCAGTTTTAAATATTACATTACATAATAATGATAATAATAACCCTTAAGTCTTTTGATCTGCTGCTCACCACAAGCAATCCCCAGCTGCAATCACAGCCTGGAAGATGGTGAAAGATGTACCCTTAGGCCCCCTCCTCGATTCAGAGATGGTCTTTCCCTTTTCACGTAAAAGGCCTCCTTGACTCCGCTCTCTAACCAGTGTTCCTCCCTGTCCAGGATGTGTACATCCTCATCATTAAAAGAGTGTCCACTGGCCTGTAGGTGTAAATAAACTGCGGAGTCCTGGCCTGACGAGGTAGCTCTTCTGTGTTGTGCCATCCGCTTTGCCAAAGGTTGTTTGGTTTCCCCGATGTATAAATCCTGGCAATCCTCCTGGGCACTTAACAGCGTACACTATGTTACTCTGTTTGTGTCGGGGGACCCGATCCTTGGGTTGGACCAATTTTTGGTGCTTCAAAAGCCACACAGTGTTTAGAAAAAATGCATCTCAGCTGTTCCGATACTCCTGACACATACGGGATCACTACAGGTTTTCGCTTAGGCAGCGGTTGTCCTTCTCTCCTGGATTGCCTGGAGCTTTCTTTTGCCTCCTTCCCAGCTTTGACAAAAGTCCGGCTGGGATAACCACATTTACTCAGGGCCTTCTTGATGTGATGTTCTTCTGCTTCCCTGGCCGCTGTGTCTGTGGGAATGGTGTTCGCTCTGTTGTAGTGTAGGTGGTGTTCCAGTGTAGGATAACAACGCCCTCTTTTCTTCTTCTTCCATATACAAATTAGCCACGATCAGTGTTGGTCAAGTTACTTGAAAAAAGTAATCAGTAACTAATTACTGATTACATCCCCCCACTCGGTGCTTGTTTAGGGGTTTTTTTTCGCTGTAAAAAGAAATTTTCTTCCCACGCACAACGGACACTAATGTTTTTGTCACTTTTTATGGAATCAAACTCAAAGTAAGGTCAGTACTTCCACGCTTTAAACGCTGCATGCTCATACTCTCTCCCGCACTCGATATATTATCCATTGTTAATCTGCACACAGCTGTTGTCACGAACGTCGCACTCGCTTACGTGTCATGAGACATTCCCGCAAAAAAATCACGGTTTTAGTAACGCAGTAATGCAGCGTTCCTATGGGAAAGTAACGGTAATCTGATTACCGTTTTACAATAGTAATCCCTTACTTTACTCGTTACTAGAAAAAAGTAATCAGATTAACAAGTAACGCGTTACTGCCCATCTCTGGCCACGATGAATGAAACTGGGGAAACCATGGCACACCCATGTTTCTGCCTATAGAACTGACCCTTGTATGTGAAGTAGGTGGAATGAAGACACAGTTCCAAAAGCAAAAACACTTGGTCAATGCTGAGAGTGGTCCTGTTGCTGAGATTGGGGTCATCCTGTAATCTCTTACGAACTACCTCCAACGCTTCCGACCAAGTTGATCATACAGACAATCTGTCTTAAAGGTGTAACCTGTTTATATATCTTCAGTAAAGCATACAGACTTGGTGTAGATTCCCCTGGGTATAGCCTGTGGTATGAGGTCTGGTCGATAGCCTTGTCTTGTTCTAACTGCTTCAGGCAGTCTATCATCCTCTTCCTGTAGTCACTTCCTGGGTCTTGTTTCAGGGGCTCATAAGTATTTTCGTCACTGAGCAGTGACAAAATTTTCTCATGATAGACTTTCTGGTTTAGCAATACTGTGCACCTACCCTTGTCTGCAGGAAGGATGATAATGTTGTTGTCATTACTAAGGCACTCTCCTCACCATGGAAGAGAGTGCCTTCCCCTCCTCCATGGTGATGTTGGATGCTGGGGGCTTTGCATTGCTGAGACAGGCCAACACTTTTGTCCGTAGTTGCACTGCTTCCACTTCTGCAATATTGTTGTTTCGAATTGCTGTTTCTGTGGCTGTGATCAGTTCCACTAGCGGGATTTGTCTCGGCGTGACAGCAAAATTCAACCCTTTAGCAAGGATGTTTTTCTCTGTTTGGGTGAGCTGTCTGTCAGACAAATTCTTCACCCACTTGTCCACATCCTCGATGTTGCATCCTTCTCTCTTCTGGCCGCTGAGGACACTCAACGTAATGTGCTGTGGTTTCCGACGTACAACAAGTAAGTCAAACTTACTTGTTGTACGTCGTTAGCAGCAGTGTTGGGTAAGTTACTTTAAATTAGTAACTTAGTTACATTACTAGTTACTTCTATCAAAAGTAACTCAATTACTTCAAGTTACTCGTTACTTTCAGAGTAACTAGTTACTAGGGAAAGTAACTTTGGTTTTACTCAGAATTCTCTTGTTAATGTGTTGCTTCCGTAACTGGATACCCGGCAAGATTGCCAGTCTTCTAGCTTGCTTACTTGCCACAAGTGCACTGTGCCACCTACCAATAGAAAGGAAAAAATAATGTGCACATTTCCACAAGAGAAATCCCACGCCTGATTCTATCCTAGCCTGCTTTTTACATCCAACACGAAAACTGCAGTCGTGGTGCTTTCGATTGTACTCAGAACTCGGAAATTCTGCCTTCTGAATAGGAAGATGTAGGTAACACCAGACTGCAGATGAGCTGCATACAGGGCTGGACTGGGACAAAAAAATCGTCCTGGGCATTTTGACTAGAGGACACTCAACGTAATGTGCTGTGGTTTCCGACGTACAACAAGTAAGTCAAACTTACCATTATAGGAAAAATCATAAAGCCTTTGAATGAAAATAAACACTGTTGTGACTGTGATGTACACTGTTCTGATGGTATATATGTATCAATCTATCAATTGTTTGTTGCAAGACTCAGATAATTATTTTTTTAAAAGTGAGACATTTTAAATGAAAATAAGAAAGTATTTCTTTGTGCCCCCCTTTCCCTTTTAATGCCCTACATGGACCCCTGGCAACACTTTGCTAGACCCGCCCCTGCACAGTTACCAGCTGTCAGCTGCTTAGAAAAGGATCCTGATGTTAATAGTCTCTCAGAAACAGTTCATAACTTCCCTTCAACTCATTCATGTCACCTAAAAGGTAAACCTGTTTCTCCATCACAGCTCTGATGATTCAGTGAGGACATCTCCTGGTTTCATCTTCATGTTTCCCTCTCATCACATAACCAAACCAATATCATAACCAGCAGGTTTACAGCTGTGGCTCCAGCCAACATCAGCTGATACTAGAAATTAATATTAAATAAATTCTAACAACAGCTGATCAAGCTTAAAAGTGCTGCTGTTGTTTACCGCGGCATCCGCTGGTTTCCTCTTTCTGGAACAAAGTGGGCGATAAATAAACAAGAGGGAAAAGCCAATCAGCTGATCATTGATCAGTTTCATGATTGAAGTAGAAACAGGAGAGGGAGGGTGAGAGGATGAGAGAAGAAGAGGCAGCTGTGCGGTGTAAACACAGAATAACTCCAGCTTTGTGTCTTTTTCATTGTAGCTGAAGTCTGGGAGAAACTGTTCCTTTTCACCTCAATACGAAACCCGTAATATTTTCTCTGAATACGAGACGATTCCGTTTTTTACATGGCGGTTGGCAACTCTAATAATTAACCTTATGAACAAAATAAAGTTCAACATCAGTAACATAGCACCCACCCAGCTGTATAGAAACTCCGTCATGCTAGCTAGCACGCAGTACGAAAAAGTCAGCATAACGAAAATAAACTCCATCTAAACTTGGTTCATATCTGACCCAGATAGACTGCAGGTCATAACTTCTTACCTGAAGTTCAGTTCACCTGACCCTCTCGGACCGGCGGCCGCTTCGGGTCTCTCCTCTTGCCTCCCTTTTTCTTCATCCACCTGCTGGCTTCCACCACTTGCTAATGTTATTGAATCTGTGGAAGCTCCGCGATAGCCACCACACGAAGTAACGAATAACGAGCCTATCTAAATCCCAGTAACGAGTAACGCGTTCTCGGTTTTGGCATAATAACTAGTTACCGTGCTCGTTACCACAATAATAACGTAGTTACTGTAACGCGTTACTTAATAACGCGTTAGTCCCAACACTGGTTAGCAGTGATGTGAACAACGGCGTTACTAGTGGTGTTACTTTTTTCAGTAACGAGTAAACGAACTAATTGCTACTTCTATCATTACAACGCCGTTACTGTTACTAACAAGAAAATGCGGTGCGGTCGCGTTACTATTTTTCAACAAACAGACGGTTGAAGCTGTCTTCAGCTTACCACATCTTATATCAGTTGCACGGAAGTAGCTGTAAGTAATCTGGGCGCTACAGCTTTAAGCAGCTGTGCGCACTCCCGCGGGCGGCAATCACTTTCTAGCAGACAATCACTTTTTGGCACAACACCTGGAGCTAAGGGGCAAACAATCGCAAGAGTGCTGCTGTTTGACTGAGGAAGAATAAAGTAGTCGTGGTAAGCCAATCACATGACCACTTCAAGATGACAAAGCAACAAAGTGATATATACCAGTTTTTAAATTGTGTTGATAGGCCACGTAAAACCAGAGTCATGATAAACAATATATACGCGACGTTTTTTCCTCAATATTTCGTCACGTCTAACATCTAAGGACAGCGCTAGCAAGCACTCTCTGCTTATGACCAAAAAACAAAAAAACCTGCCCTTTGTTGGTGGAAAAATTTACCATGTCAACCAATCAAAAATGATATGGCAACATGACATTTGGTTGTTTAAGAAGAGGGGGAAGTTTGAGGCGTGACAGCGAGAAAGCGAGAGAGAGAGAGAAAGACAGCAGAAAAAGAGAGAGAGCGAGTTTTGAGATGTGAGAGATTTGTGACGTTTAGCATGTTTGGAGTGTGTAGTTAATGTGTTGTCTTGTGTAGGTAGTGTGTAGTGTTGTGGACAGTTTTGTGTTGTGTGTCAGAACAATGAGGCAACTGCTGTCTCCAGGTAAAAAACAGGAGTGATGCGCCTCCTGCTGTCAGACCTGCAGGTATCAGGCTGTGATGTTCTCCTTTATAGTGGACAGAAAATTTTGCAATGGCACAAATAATTTGTGTGGCATCTTATTGAATGCAGAACACCTGATTGTTATGTAAATAGTTTGAAATGGTTATTAAAAAAGGGGTAAACGGTAAAGGGCTGCAAATAACTTTGTTGTTTGCAAATGTTGTGAAATATGATTCATTAATGTTTGTGGTTGTTACAGTAAAAAATATAACTTTTTCTACTCTGATTTTGTGTTTTTTGTCTAATTTTAGATCAATTGTGTTAATACAGTATGTCAAAATAAAAACATAACTGTAAATTCAGACTCGTGAGGTTGTGCTGAAAAGGATGACACCAAACATGGCAAAGTAAATAGTTTTTAAAGATGAAATGTAGAGGTAAAATCAAAAGTAGTTAAAAATGGCGAATTATACCCTGGACCCCAGAGGGTTAAACATTTTTTTAAAAAGTAACCCAATAGTTACTATTCAAGTAATTAATTACTTTTATAATCTTGTAACTCAGTTACTAACTGTTACTTTTTTGAAGAAGTAACTAGTAACTATAAGTAATTACTTTTTCAAAGTAACTTGCCCAACACTGGTCGTTAGTATGAAGGAACTGACCTCCCTGCCCACTGTTCCTTAAGTGGGCTGGTTTCATTCATTATGCAAATGTACTGTTTATAAGATTGGGAAAACCTGCTGTCAGCTGGGACTGAAGAAGTCACTTGGATGAGTGACGAAAGGTTTCTCCCACTGAAAACGCTACATCCAGATGAACAGAATCAACTTTTGGAGATTTACAGCTTTTCCTACCAATAAATACCTCACTTATGGCCATTCATACTACACAAAGCAAATAAGCAATGTACAATTAAATGATAAAAAAGTTTCTATTTTTCAATTGCTTCTATAGAAATTTCTTTTTTATGACTACACTCTTAAATATTCTATGTGAAAAAAACGCTTGCCCCCTTCCCGGATCCCTATTTCTTTTGTATGTTTGTCACACATAAATGTTTCAGATCATCAAAAATTTTTTAATTTTTAAGACTTTTAAGATTTTAATATTAGACAAAGATGCAGGTTCTAAGTGAAGGTGATTATTACTAAGAGCAAAAAACTGGTTGCCCCCTAAACTTAATAAGTGGTTGGGCCACCCTTAGCAGCAACAACTACAATCATGTGTTTGCGATAACTGGCAATCAGTCTTTTCCAGGAATTTTTGCCCACTCATCTTTGCAGACTTGTTGCTAAGTGTCAGGGTTCTGTGTGGCTGGTCGGGTTGTTGTACTCACCTTCTTCGCCTTGGGGGATGTCTGGATACCTGTGCCTCCTCGGACCCCTCACCATCTACTTACCTGATGCTCCTTCTGGCTGATTGCCCCTGACACCATTTAAGGTCTTGGTGGAATGCTATTCCTCGTTGGATTGTTGTACTATTCTCAGTTAGTGTAGCCTGGTTCTCTATTGTATTCCTCTTTGTGCCACCTGGTTCTCTGGCTAATCGTTGTTTTTCCGTCTCCCCTGCACAGACCTCCCTGGACCCCAGCCTGCCTTCCGTGGACACAGGGAAGACAGTAAAGACGAGTGTGAGGAGTGTCTTTTCCCCAGCCCTGGACCTACCCTAGGAATCCCTGGACCCCAATTCCCCCTCTCAGTGTACATATGTAAATATTCCACCTGGTTTTTTGAATAATCCCTGTTCTGTTTGCACAGTTCTGAGTCCTGCACTTGAGTCCAGCCTTGTAATCCTGGCATTACGGTCATGCAACAGAATTTCAATCAGACTGAGGTCAGGACTTTGACTAGACAACTCCAAAGTCTTCTTTTTGTTTATCTTAAGCCATTCATTGGTGGATTTGCTGGTGTGTTTTAGATCATTGTCCTGCTACAGAACCCAAGTGCGCTTCAGCCTGAAATCATAAACAGATGGCCGGACATTCTCCTTCAGGATGTTTTGGTAGGGAGCAGAATTCATGGTTCCATTTAGCAGAGCAAGTCTTCCAGGTCCTGAAGTGACAAAACAGTCCCAGGCCATCACACTGCCACCATCATATTTTACTGTTGGTATGATGTTCCCTTTTTTGAAATGCTGTGTTAGTTTTATGCCAAATGTAATGGGACACACCCCTTCCAAAAAGTCTTGTCAGTCCACACTGTCAGGGCCAGTGTGGCTGCCAGGCAGAGTGGACCCAAAGTGCAGATTCGAACAAAGATATTCAAAGCGTGAAGTGAAATAATTTATTTACAATGACTAGAGAGCACAGGCACTAATGAGATGTGCGGGGAGTTATTTACAGGGGAGTGCGTGGGGGGCTATATACAACAGTACGACAATACTATTTAGAAAACGTAGAAACTATGGCTAAACAGAGAAAATTATAAATAAGAACTAGAGCAGGGATCTATGACTGTGAATACAGACTCCAAGCACTTGGGGGTCATGGAGATGATTATGCAACAGGGTTCCAGGAAGCAATTCATGATGCTGACATGATTAGGCAGATTGAGAGCCGGAAGACAGAAACTTTGGTTGCAGATGGAGGCATGTCACGAGAGGGAGGGCAAGACAGTGTTGGTCCAGGTGAGGGTTAAGGATAGGATCCGATTTCATAAGTCCAAATGTGTTGGCAGAGAGGCAGGCAGGTCAGAATGAGACTGGAGTCTGTGGCGGAGGTTTTGCGAGCAGACCAGCGACCAGGTTATGAAAAGCCACGGGCACAGGTGAGTAATGATTCATGGACTTGAACTGGGTAGCAGACGATCTGGTAAGGAGTAGTAGTCAGCGCTGGCCTTAAGTACTGCCACGATAATGAGATCCAGGTGTGGCTCCAGGGAGGAAACTAGGTCAACTCCACCCAGGAGACGAAACATGAACCTGTCGGAAAAACACTGCCATACACAGTGACACACACAGTATTTTCTCAAAAGTCTTGGGGATCATCAAGGTGTTTTCTGGCAAAACACCTTGATGATTCCTTTGGATCTTGGCATGATGTCTGGCTTTTAACAAGCGTTTTCTGTTCCTTTTCCTCAGCAGTGGTTTTCGTCTTGGAACTCCATCATGCAGGCCATTTTTGCCCAGTCTCTTTCTTATGGTGGAGTCATGAACACTGACTTTAACTGAGGAAAGTGAGGCATGCAGTTGTTTGGAAGTTTTTCTGTGGTCTTTTGTGAACTTGGAAGATTTTTTGCTGTGCTCTTAGGGAGATTTTGTTCGGCCAGTTACTCCTGGGAAGGTTCACCACTGTTCCATGTTTCCACCATTCGTGGATAATGGTTCTCACTGGGGTTCTGATGCTGTACTCCCACAGCATTAGAAATGGCTGTATAACCAGATCTATCCAGACTGACAGATCTCAATTACTTTGCTTCTCAATTGTTCCTGAATTCCTTTGGATCTTGGCATGATGTCTGGCTTTTAAGGATCTTTTGGTCTACTCATCTTTGTCAGGCCGGTCCTATCTAAATGATTTTGTGATTGAGAACAGGTGTGGCAGTAATTAGGCCTGGGTGTGGCTAGGGAAATTAAAGTCAGCTTTTCAAAAGATGTGATACATCACAGTTAATTTATCTTATAACTCACGAACGTATAATTTATCTTATTGCTTTTTCAGTAAGGCCCATGTCGGTTTGAATCTTTTCCCCTTAATAATAAGTACCTTCATTTAGAAAACTGCATTTTGTATTTATTAGTGTTATCTTTGTATAATATCTTTGTCAAATTAAATTTGTTTGATGATCTGAAACATGAAAGTGTGACATACACACACAAAAAAAGGAAATCTGGACAGTAGCCAAAAATGTTTCACACCACACATGTCTGCAGCATAAGTTACCATGGCAGTGCATTGTGCTAAGAAGTAAAGCACTATTGAAAAAACCCACTGTCACATTCAGGTTTAGTAACCATGATCTACACCTAAATACACAACTTTTTCATGGGCAATAGAAAATTATTGTCCCCAGAGGATTAGACTTAATCACTCAATCATTGATTGAACAGTGGCATTGATTAGTATGGAACAGAATGTATGAGGCAGGGATTATTAATATTATGAACTACTTCAGTGGGTTGAACTATTCATTTACTTTGTCAAATATTTCTAGGTTGATTGGATGGAATCTCCATGTTTGTTAGAGGCAGAGGCATTTAAACCAATATAGATAGATACACTTGATGGTACAAAAGCAACCCATCACAGGAATAAAATGTAATCGCTTTGATGTTCCCCAAAGTTCTCATTCGACATGCAACACCACTGAGCAGAAATCAATTTCAACTGGTTCCTTGGTTGACAATCAAATACCAACAAAGTTTCAGTAATGACATTCAGTCTCAACTATATTTCACCAATTTATCACTACAGTTTGTGTAATTAAATGCTAAATTAATCAAGTTAATATCATATCAACTTTAGTTCAAAGAATGATATAATACACTTTTTAGTCATATCTCTTAATAAAAATGATAATATATGTTAAACTCATTTGATATTACATCATTGTATGATTTTTCCCCTTTGTTTTATACAACACTGAAGAGAACAGTACTCTGCAACTTAGGCTGGTGCCCTTTAGATACCAGTGTGACCACACACACACACACACACACACACACGCACGCACGCACGCACACACACACACACACACACACACACACACACACACACACACACACACACACACACACACACACACACACACAGTCACCCATTGACAAAAGGTTAACAGATCTACACAGATGCAACAGGAAGTGTAATCACCTCAATTATTCCACCACAGGTGCCTATTGGGCAAATCATATGACATTTCCACAGTCTTTTCATTTTGTGAAATGGACATGACAGATCAATAATTATAATAGAAGGAAAAGAAAGTCTCTGCTTCTTTGATGACTGTCTAACTGGTAAAAGCATAGTTGAAGAGGTGGCAAGAACTATTATTCTGAGGAGGGAGAATAAAAGTGACGTCACTAACATGGAATTAGTGAGAGCATTTAAGAACATGTGCTGGCTGAACAGCCTAAAGAACAAAACTGTATAATTTCAAAATATGAATTGCAAAATATTTATTTGATCACAATGGCTATATCTGTGTTGGGTGATAAATAGAATTTGATGACTGCTTCACTGTATAAACAAAGGGAGGAAGGATTGTTCATAACAATTACTGATGCAGTATATACACATACATATTTACATGTCCAGAACAATTTCCTTTCTGTGTTTAAAAAAAGAAAAACTACATATAACATAAATTACTGTATATGACATAACAGTTAAAAAATAAATATTGTAACTCACTGATGAGGCTGTGTGTTTTGGTGATTTTATTTATGTGTTTACTTGTTAAATTAGAGCAGGATAGTATAAATAAGCGATAAATTAATAAATTAGAACTCTTTTTCCTGCATCTAACATAAAATACTGAAATAATTACTTTCTAGTCTGCATGCTTCAAAAGATCTTGCCTGCCCCCATCAGGCTATTAATGAAATAACAACAAATTTAAAAGTTATGCAGTCACTACAGTGTCTGGCTTGAACACCACCATTATGTCATGGTCAATGAGTTGGAGACTGGAGACTTTTTATTTATTTGTCTGTTCTGATTTAAAGCCTTCCCTTGGCTATTGTTGTAAGTCACTACATCATAGAAATAGACCACGAGATGAGAAAAAAGAATTTAAAAAAATCTCTCTAGTTTTTTTTTACAAGCTTTTATTGGATTTTTTTTTATTAAAATAAAGTCACTACCTACCTATCATTGTCAATGATAATATTTAAATCTAATTTTTACTCCCTTTCCCCTTGTTTTTTTCTTGTGTTGATCCTCTAATGCATGTTTCTGTCCTAAAATGACAACGGGTCTTTAAATTTCCATGTATATTGTTTTCATGTTTCCATGTATATAATTGGCTTCTACTTTTAGGATTTAACCTTCAGTTACATTTATGACATTCACCTATGAGACAACATATTTATGGATGACCGGTACTGCTATTTGTCGCCACCCTTTTGTATTTACTCAATGGATTTTTAGGCAGTCACTACCCTTTTAGATATGAATCAGAAGCTATGAATGGGATTCACTGCACTGCACAAAAGCAACTGACAAGGATTGAAAATCAGGGAAACAGAATTCATATAACTTTGTTTACTGTATGTGTTATTATTTGAAAGAAACAAAAAATGACTACCTCTTTTCTTTCTTTTGCTATTTAAAGCACTTGCATTTTTTTGCTCATTTGCTTTTTTTGTAATAATAAAACACTTCTAAACTCATAAGGTAAAGCACACAATATAAATTGGACACAGCTTACATTCTGGAGAATTGAAATGACACAGTGGACAACTACAAAACTGTTTTTCCAACTTAGTTATTGTCCTTTTACATGAGGTGTCCACAAATTGATGGCACCTTTATTACAGATTTATTGCCTGTGTCCTGGCTAAAACCCATGGGTGTAAAGAAATACTGGAAAAATAATGCTTGCTAATGGGAGGGGAATGCTAATTTATGCAAATCAATCTATCAGCCATTAATGGACATTTTTTATACATATAAATCTGAGGTTATCTTTTTCTCTCCTCTGTTAAAAGGAGTTTTCACCTTGAATCTGTAGGGGAGGTGTGTTTAAATTAATTGCGTCTCTTGTTCATGTTATTGTGGGCTGTTTAGGTTCCAGTGAGAAATACGTTACTGCAAACTTCTGGGTATGTTAATAGGGGACAATAAAATACATTGGGGACATAGCATCTGATGTGACAGAGCAATTAGGGCTATGTTTTATGAGTGTCTTGCTGTCTTAAAATGTGGCCTACACTGTGGAGGATTGCTAATTTGGAAACATCCTTAGCCATATCCTAAGCATTGGAGCTCCTAAGAACATAAATTGCTGGCAGTCTTGTTATTCTCTTTAACATTTTGCTGGAACATGCATTTCAGGGCATGTTTGGTAAGATTATTTCATATTTTTTCTATTCAAGAATAATGCATTTTTTGCAGGAAAGTGTGTTGTTTGCTGTTGTTGTACTGTCAAAAGTTTTTTTTTGTTTCATTTTTGTACAATTTGTGCAGCAGCAGCTGCACATAGTGTGCTGATTATAAGCTGATGTTTTACCATCTACAGAACCGTGGACTGAAGCCTCACAAGATGTGTTCTCCTATGAAAGTGATCTTGGCAGACTCCCATAAAATACAGGTATCTCTCAAGATTAAAGTACTTTTTAAAAATGCAGTTTCCATTATTTGGGATTTTATTAATAAAAAGGGAAACATTAGGAAAAATCTGTGAAGAAGCAAAAGCAGGAATTTTCATAGTAAAGTTTGTTAAACCTTTTACAGTGTGTGAGATAATGTTAGAAACTACATCCTGGCATTCATGTAGATGATATGTAACTACATGTAATATTGCTTCAGATCAAGTAAACACCTCCATGGAAAAGGCACTTCCAGCAGCAACTGCCTCTACCAGCAAAATTAGGTCAGGAAACTCTCAAGGAACATGGCAACAATGCCTAGCAGGGAGTTTATGCTCAGTGTTATTGCCCCAGCAATCGGTTAGGTCTGCCAGAAATGACATCACAAGTACTGGCACCCAGTGTGCATTGGTGTCTTTTCAGCTTACGTAGCATGGATGGTGCGGCTGGCACGGCTGAGCTTCAGGCTTGAATGTGAGATTGGGTAGGTCCCTAGAGGCTTTTTTAATTATATATCAATGAAGAAGTATAGGGATTTCCAGATCGCATACAGAGAGGTTGCTGCAAAAGTTGTAAAAGACAAGCTGTATTACAGAAAACTGTTTCCTGTTTGGGGTTCTACTATTCTCACTTCAACACGAAGCACTGTTTTGTTTTTGTTTGTGAGACCTGTCTTTTAGAAACAGATATAGGGTTGAAGCATCAGTAATTGTTACTAGGCTATGTTAGGCAATGACCAACATGTCAAACATAACTGTGGCATGAGGCTTTCAAACTGTTGCTTTGTGCCAGGGCAAGCCTGATTCCTAGAGGCTTGAGCCAATATCCTGATGCCAGATATCACAGGACAAACTTAATGCTCTTATATCAGTGCCCTGATGTGTTGTGGCTTTTTTGGTGAAACCTACATAGCTTGAGATGGGAGATTTTAATCTAGTGGCTGATGGATTAATCCTGTTTCGTTTAGTCACACCAAACTTGGAGTATGGAAGTGATCTTGCCTTCTGAGGTTTGACAAAAAAAAATCAGTGTGGCTTTTCCTGAAATGTTTTTACGTATGCAGTGAAATATATATTTGATATATCATCATAGATATTTTGTGCGGTTTAGCATTTGCCTTATGTGTGCTTTTCCCAGTTTACTACCTTTTGCTGTCATTTGATATGTGATGAATTTCACTCTGTAATCTTGTCATGGCAGAACAAACCCAAATAATCTGTAGGAGGCAGACAAGACTGTAATCCTCTACCCAAGAGGCAATCAATCCCTCTACTGCCCGTTGGATGACTCTACAAAATCATTATAAACATTACTTGCATATAAGACTGAACTTTTTTTTACAACCCAAGGAACATTTTAAGATATAAATAGATGCTTCGTTCTGTTTTGTTTACATATATATATATATGTCCTTTTTTGCATGTATAATTATTTGTCTTCTTGCTTTTTAAAGGTAATCACAGTATCACATTTAGTGTCAAGAACTAAGACAGAGAGTAAACTGTTTGGGTTTCTAAGATGCTAATGACAGTTGACATTTCACTGACATATCAGTCCACAATAACTGCAGTCTTTTGTGAATGAAAACTCAGTTTAAAATGGGTTTTGAGCTTCAGGGAACATACCAGATTAGGTGAAGGTCAATTTTTCCACTAAGGAGCTGAAAGTAAATTTCACTCTGCCATTTCTGGTATTGGTCTGCCTTTGGATGCTATTTTATTCACAAAATTTTGTTTGTGTGGTGCAACTCCCCAGGCATTTTGAATAACCAACAAATACATGTTTAATAACTTTGCAGGATTTTCGTGTTGGTGTGTAAAGGTGTTTGGAGTTCTGGTTTTCTCCAGTGCATACAGTGCAAATGGTCCATCTATTTTTCTCATAATCCTGAACTCTCTGAAACCTTTAAACACATGTTTATAACAAAAATGTCTGGTGAGTACCTGATGATGCATAGAGGGAACATTTTGTAGCTAAACTTCAAAACAGATTGTACACCAGAAAATTTATTAGTCTTCTGTTAGTTTTGCAACTAAGGGTTCATTGCATTTACAATTACCTGCCAGAAAACAAACAAACAAAAACACAAAAAACTGTTTTTACATCTACCTCATGAAGGCATCTCAAGGATGAGACAAAAAAGGATAATGTTTTAAAGGTTTTAAAAGGCCATGGGATGCCATTATTTTCTTATTACTGGGCAAGTATCTCCATGCCATTACAATAAGTTACGTCAGACTGTAGCACAAAAAAAAAAACAAAACATTGAATCATTTGACAGTAATATGCATAACCTGCCTACCAGATCAGAAGTATTATAAAGTGAAGGTGCAGACTGCTATCATGCTGGCCAATTTAACCCCTGCCTGTCTGGAAAACTTGTTCTTTTCCCGTTATTGCCTAATGGAGCATATTTAAGTATCAAGTTGAACATCCACAGACACACAAAAATACCTCTATGCAGAAAGGATGTATTTTGCCTTGGCAGATGAATCCTCCAACCATGATCATATCTGAATGAGTTTATATCCCCAAATCATCTGAAAGAAAGTAGGATGCAAAACAGCTGTAGTCATCTGTTATGTACCACTAAAAGCAATACCAATCCCCATTTCAAAAAGGAGCGAGTTTACTTGGAAGAATGGAATATGATTTATTGAATTAGAGAAGTTAATGTATTTGAGGATTAGACTCTGATGACCCATCATGGCAGAAAGTAATCCCATTGATGATAGGATGTAGGACAGGAAGCCCCAAATTATAGAACCTGATGGTGGTGGTGAAGATGAAGACTAAGACTTGAACACAGCTCTGGCTGAGGTGTTTGAGGTGGAGACAGGGACAAGGCAGGTTGCACAAGAGAGTGTGAAAGGGAGAATAATGGACAGCACAGTTCTAAACCATGTGAAGCGGAGGTTAATTGGTTCAAGTGTGTGTGTGTGGGGGGGGGATGACTGGACTAGAATAATGTCAATTTTGAGACTGACAGCGTGGGAAAGTGGTAGACATGTAAACAGGAAAGCAGCTGAACACCCAAGAAAGCAGGCAGATGAGTGATTACAGATCTTCCTCGTTGAAGCTACGCATAAGCTTCATTTTAAAATATCAAAAAAAGTTGAATCTACAAAAACTTCAAATTGGAATACTTTTGTTGTTGTTGTTGTTGTTGTTGATTGTTTGACTGATTGGTAGTCCTATCTTTTCATGACTTTCTCTGCCTGCTCCATAAGCAGTATCTACATTTAATTCTTCCATCTTTGGACAAAGTAAATGCCTTGGCTACAACAGTACTTAGTATAGCAGTAATTGAATCTTTACAATCTTTACAGAAGTCTTGGGTACTTTCTAGTTGTTTTTTAGAGAATACATTTGCATGAAGACTCATAGTTTAATGGAATGAAAAACTCAAAGTTTGAGCAGCCATTTGTGTCATGTACTGTTACAAAGGATTTACTTTTTATTTGAAAAATACAATAAAATTAAAAATACAAATCAAATGTATGTATGTATCATATATTTCATCTCTGTGTGTTAAATATAACATGTTTAACTAAAAGATAAGAGTACAACTTCAAATAATGTGGTTTACACAATGCAGAATATTTTAAAGTGAAGAGTGAATGAGAACGGTTTAACTGGATTCAGCTGAATTGAACATTCAATATATATTAGCCTAAAATCTAAATATAAAAAAAACTAATTATAACTATGAATGTTAGATGTACATTTTTGATCTAAAGGACTGTTTAAAAATTTCTAAGACAGCTGTAACCAAAAAGTCTGGATGTTCAACTATCTGAATTAACCTGTTTCATTGATCACAGCAGCATCAACAAAGAAAAAGGCGCTTTTGTAATTCACAATGATTTCTTTTCTGTAAGATCAATTTAGGCTATTTACTAATTGTAACGGAAATGAGTTGACCACTATTGTCATAAGCATCCATTGAGGCACAGTTCCAATCTCACTGTTTTTATGCTGATGGCTAATTGTTGGTCTGATTGCTTGGCCTTCCAGTGCTGTGGTTTCCATGCTAATAAGCTAATTATTGAACAACAATGTAGTCTCAGATAATTCAATCACACTAGCCACTAATGAACATGGTGTCCAATAAGAACTTGATTTTTTAATTCTACGTGCTTCTGTACTTGACAAGATTCACTGCTCATTTGAGTGTAGATGTAATTTTATGGTGAGGTTAAAAAACATGCCCTGTAGTCAAATGAAATTTTAACATTTCAGAATTTGGCTTTGGAAAAGAGCTTGGATTTTATCCATGTAGTGTATTAAATTTATATATTACTATGCATTGTTTTTTAATACTGAGGCAAAAACGATTTGTTATGATGATCTTGCTTGCAGCAGCCAGGGGAGGAAACCCAGGTGCACTAATCCTCAGATACCAAGACTAGCAACTGGGACATGGAAACGTCACCTCTTTGGTGGGGAAGGAGCCTTAGCTAATGTGTGAGGTTAAAAGGTGCCGGCTAGATATAGTCAGGCTCACCCAAAAGCATTGCTTGGGCTCTGGAACCAGTCTCCTGGAGAAGGGTTGGACTCTGTCTCAGTCTGGAGTTGCCCTTGGGGAGAGGGAGTGGGCTGGGGTGGGTATCTTGGTATCCTCTCGGGTTGCTGCCTGAATGTTGGAGTTTTTCACAGTGGACGAGAGGGTTGCTCCTTACAAAAGACAGTTCAAAGTACCCAGCCTTTCTGGAATCCACACAATGTTCAAACATAAGGGTGTCCATAAGTGCACATTGCACCTGGACACCATAGGCTGCAGTTCAATGACTGCTTTTGTAATCATATTATCAGATCGGCAGCTGTATGTTCTGGACAGTGGGGTGAGCTGTCAATTGATCACCATCTGGTGGTGAGTTAGATTAGGTGGCAGGCAGGATATTGGATGGGCCTGGGGCCATTAAACGTATAGTTAGGGTGTGCTGGGAACGCCTAACAGAGGATCCTGTCCACAACATCTTAACTCCGGCAGAGCTTAATGGACCATGTTCAGCATCTCCATTGCTTAAGCTGCTGCATTGAGCTGCGGCCGCAAGGTGGTTGGTGCCTGTTGTGGTGGTAATCCCAGAACCAGATGGTGGACACCAGAGGTGAAGGCAACCATCAGGCTGAAGAAGGAGTCCTATCGGGCTTGGCTAGCCTGCAAGACTTTGGGGGCAGCCAGTAGGTACCAACAGGCCAAGCAGGACGTGCTTGGGCAGTGGCTGAAGCAAAAACTCGAGTGGTTGGTGGTTCAATCCCTGACTTTCCCCAGTCTGCATGCCAAATATCCCTGGGCAAGATACTAACCCCAAGTTGCCTCTGATGCATTCATCGGAGTATGAATGTTAGTTGGAAAACACTTAAAAGTATAGAAGAAAGTGCTTGTGTGAATGGGTGAATGTGGCATGTTGTATAAAGAGCATTAAGTGCCCTGGGAGAGTAGAATAGCACTATTTAAGAATCAGTCCATTTACCATTTCAGAGAGGCCATGGAAAAAGACTTTCAGACTGCTTTGAAGACATTCTCGCAAACCTCCAGGCCGCTCAAGAGGGGAAATTTGGTGTTCTACCTGCACTGTGTAATTTGCGGGTGGAGCGCTTCAGACTTCAACTGAGGATATTTTGGGGTGGTGGAAGGAATACTTCGAGGACCTCCTTAATCCCACTGACACGTCTTCTGAACTGTTCCCTCGGACAAGCTAGGGGAGGGGCCAAGGGAAGGTCTGGGCTTCTTTTCTTAGGCTGGAAGAAGAAGGATCGATGCATATACGAACTACCAAGACATAGGCAACTTTTTAATATGTTAAGTTACAGTCAAAGTAGTGCTCTACACTCTAAAAAGCTCTTGAAATATATACTTTGCTTTTAGATTGAGGTTGAATGACTTGATAACTTAATGAAAAACTATAGATTTCAGTTGTTTACTTTGTTGGTATTTGGTGTGTTAAGAAACACAGTTTTTAACATTCAACAATAATGTCTATGCATTATTCAACACTGTTCCGTGAGAACGAGTTTATTTAATGCAGATATGTAGTAACTTGATTATTGTTGAGGCAAACTCTAAAGCTGCCACATTTGCCTCGTAATAAAGCTGAATGGGTCATACCGGGGTTTGAAAAGGATAAAGATTCAGGGCCTATCAAAAAAGAAACTCATCCTCTGACTCTACAAAGCAGAGTGCTGCAAAGAGAACAAAAAAAGGGATTTGGGGTCTGGGGATGTGTTCTAAAAGCTCCTGTTAATATTAAATACATTTAGTTCCAATTTCCTAGCACAGAGGGATTTAGTGTCACAGGGGTTCATTTCATTGGCCTTTTGACATGACTAAATCAAATGCTGAAAAATTCATTTTACTATTATTTGATGGGCAGGCATGATTCAGACTGGTGGCTGCTGGCAAAGGCATGCTAAAGCTTTATCCACTATTTCATGTATTTTATTTGATATTGGAAAAAGAGAGAGAAACAAGAACAAAGGAATGAAAGAGAAGAAGAAAGAAAAAAGTTTAGAACCAGAGAGTGAGAAAGAACTTTTCCAAAGAAATACACCAAACCAAAGACCAATGGCAATGGCATATTTATAATGAAAGCAAAGGAAAGCAAGCATGAGAGACTTTTTGGCTTTAGATGATGTCCCACCTCGCTGCTGGAAGCCAAATGAACATTCTGCTTTTTTTAACCATAAAATGGCTGATTCTGAAGCTTTACTCTGACACAGAGAGAATTAAGTTGGTTTGACTGGGCTTAGGCTGAGTTATCACATCCCCCAGCCGGACACTACACATACAGGCTGAGACCAGTAGAGAGGAGAGGGGAAGAAGTCTTAAAAGCAGGTGCATGATTCCTATGGCATAATGCTGAGTTGAAAAGGACTAGCTGTCTGTACTTTAGGCTTTATGGGTCTCTGTCATACAAAGCGCAGCCAGAGGCCGTGTATCAGAGGTATGAGGTGGAAGGGTTGTGGTTTCAATACTTACTGTAATATAACTTGGAAGTTGTTGGTTGGCATCCGTGATCTTACTTAAACTAAAGGTGCTTTTAATTTCATGTGCACAATACAGTTTTTCAAGCACTGAGACAATTAAATCCCCTCCCCCCCACACACAAAAAAACAAACAAAGCATTAGTCTATTTTTTACTCAACTACACTTAAATAGTCGAAAAATACCTTTGACCAGGCAAAAAACCCAAATTATAAGCATGCATGCATATCCACGAGTAAAACAAACAATTTTGACATTATAGACATAGTCAGTCATTCTGTTGAGGTTATTTAAGAAAAAAGGAATGATTAGCATTGATTAGCTTGTAATTACAAATTCAGAGCAGGCTTGAATGGTCTCTTTTACTAAAAAAAAGTGAACATGCAAAGGAAAGAGACAACAAGGCCAGTATCTTAATAAAATATCATCCTCTTCCTCCTCACCTCAACCCTCATCTCCTGAAGTGATGTCAGGGCTCTTTCACAAGAAAACGTGCACAAACATGTTTATTTATTCCTGATATTGTCAGAGTTACTTACTGTCAGATTAGACATGCGACCCTCCCGTCTTTGGACAGCTGACAAAGAGCTGGCTACACAACAACAACAACAGAAAGTCACACTTTCTCTCTGATATACTACAGATGAATGACGGAGTCTGTGAGTCTGTGAGGTAACTCGGGGATAAAAACATAAAATACCACAAATATTAAATTACATATCTGTTTTTGAGGTAAGAAACAGAATCCACTTGACCAAAATCTACTGATATCTAGCAGCATTATTTTATACCCTTAATGCAAACACCAACACTGTGCTGGACACAGTAAGACAGTGTATTTAGTCACTGGCACTGGGTTATATCAGTCAGTGATGGTTACTTTTCCTCAGGCCACTGATTAGACATTAATAAATGATACTGACGCACAAAACTACACACTGTGCCTCCTGAGGCACATGTCATAACCATAATCTATTTAAGAACAAACCTTGCCATTTTTTTCTTTTATCTCAACAATGTTGATGCTTTGTCCTGCAAAACCCAAATATCTGTATTTTGCACTTCATATATCAACTCATCATTCACACAGGCCCAGCACATTTTCCCTTCAAAATGAAGACAGTATAATCAGTTAGGTTTGATGGATTTCGTTATGGTCTTTCATGTGCAAATTCTAGTATTTCTTAAAGGTCCTGTGAAAAACTCCTATGAAATCCTTTTTCATTATGGTCAATGTCCACAACCATTAAGTTTACACAGATCACAAATGGCTCAGTGAAAGTATGGGAATTGTGTGCACTTTAAAATCCTATTTGGACCAATTTAGCTTTTCCTCTTCTCCACCTCTGATGCTCTTATGATTGTGTTTTTGTCTGTGGAAAAAGCATTTGCAACCACAGAGTCACATATTTGTGTCCTGCGGGAATGCTTCTGTGGAATATTAACATTTTTTTTTCTCTGTAGGCTGGTTTACTGTAATGGAAAACTCTGTTGACCATGAAACTATATTCACAACTTTACATCAAATGCTTGTATATATTTTTTGTTGGAAGATACAAACTATACAAATGAGTATGTGTTTTGACTGTGAGTTTCTGTGTCCAAGTCTGCAAAAAATGCCAATCTAAGTTGTTTAAATTTAGAGTTTATGAAATAGTTGTGTTTGTTTGTGACGTGAATGAGATCATATAATTGTCATTTTTCCTGATTTTTCTGTGCATTCTTCTATAGGAAGCTGTAATGGGTAAGAACAACATGAAGAGTTCTCTTTCATTGGAGGTTTTATATTTTTACTGTATTTATGTATTGACCTCAACTAGTTCACCACTATATCATGAATGGGTAAAAAGAAAGTGTCCTTTCTAATTTGAGATAGATTATAATTGTGCACAATATTAATTTAGCATGAGAAAAGACATCGTAAGTTGTTTTACCTAATGACTTTATAGTGTCATGTTATTTGCATATTTTCATATCAGATGAAGCTTTTCACTATTCCTGCTTGGTGTCGTGTAAATTATTAGATGTTTTTCAGGCCAGCCTGAAAGTCATAGTCATATAAATCATAAACAAACCAAGAATTATTATTCAGAGTGTATGTCTCACTAATAACGTGCAATGGGAAATTATGTTTCCTTTTATTATAACCACATATATTTGATTAGGTTATAAACATTATTTCTATGTGCTTCTAGGTCCAGAAATGATTAACTTCCATTGGGGAGCATTAATCACACCATTAAAAACAGTAATAAATATTGCAGAACAACAATAAAGAAACAGAAGCTAACGACGTATAATGTGGTATATGACGGATTATGTGTCTTTTGTTTTTTAAATGATATTCTAAAGCTAAATCTCTGCATGTAATTGTACTGTATTAGTCAGAGCACACATAACACCAACAGTACTGTCACACAGAATGAAAGTCCAAATTGACTTTTTTTTGACAGGAAATAAACCTTAATATTTTCATGAAATTGAGCAAAATGACTGAATGAATCTATCAATAAAAAATAAGCAGTGATACAAAAGGATGAATATGCAGGTAAGCTGAATCTAGAGATATAGCAGTACCAGTAGTATGACAAATCAAAGGCAGTCCATGTAAATGACACTGCATATGTTTCCCAGTGTACTGTACCATATTAACTCTTTCTGTACAGTCTGAAAGTGCTGAATACGTTATAAACTTCTCACTGTAGAGATAAAAGATTTCCATTAAGTCACTTAAGAGGAATTTAGTCACTCTCCCATTGGCTTTCACTCAAAGAGGCCAGATAAGTCTTAAATATGCAGGAGTGGTTGATATTTTAAGAAAGTCATTTGTGTGAAATTTGACTTTGCTTGAAAAACCGCGGACAGCAAGGAATAAGTAAGAAGTAAGAAAATGGAAGATCCAAGAGAGACAGTGTGTGGCAGAGTAAATGATGGTGGTGAAGAGATGAAGCAAAAAAAAAAAAAAAATAGATGCAGAAAGGGAGCAAAATAGATGACATGAAGTATATAACTGATATACAATATATAAATCTTTGAAAGATTTTGGGGATTTTTTGCCAAGGACAGCTCTCATGTTACCCCAAACAGTATGAATGATTTTAAATATGTGAATGATTTTTTTTCATAGATTTTAAGGCATGCCATGTAACATGTCAAACATCTGAACTCTGAATAATAAAGGAAATATGATTTTTCTAGGATTTGATGACTAAGGATGAAGTATACTGCTGAATGAGCTGAGTTAAAGGCAATGCTGAAATCTTTGAAGGACCACGCTTGATTAAAAACACATTGTGAAGCATTACTTTTGTTTGTTTCCAAAGTACAAAAAAAGGCTACAAACATTAAAAAAAACTATTTTGTTATTTACTTTACCTTTAAGACTGTGATGCAGAACATCAGTAAAGCTAATCAAAGATGTAGAACAAGCATCCTAGTTGCAAACAAAAAATCAACTAAACGATGACACAATCAAGAACAGCTAGACTTCCCAATATGTTTTGTCTTAACTTTACTGTGTGCAGTATTTCTCAATGCCATGTGTGAAAAATGCAATTTATTGAACATTTTCTAATGCATGGTGTGTAAACTGTTAAGTTGATTTTTAGAAATGGGTTGGGCTTTGTGTTCCACTTTACAATTATTTATTTCTTCACAGGTTTTTCCTGGGGATTTTGTATCTGACACGGCTTATCTAACAAACTCAGATTCAAGAGTATCAATGAGCTGGTGACATTCCAAGATTTTCTTCACAACCTGATGCTTGATCCGTATAAATAAGGAAGGGTAAGTGAAAAAAGATAAACGATTACAACTATATTAAAGGAATTTAATATACATGAGCAGTGTTGGGAAGGTTACTTTTCAAATGTACTCCACTACAGATTACAGAATACATGCCCCAAAATTTATTTTGAAACATATCCTGTATTCTGAATACTTTGGATTACTTAATATATTATGATGTACTATTGCTGTGTGATTTATTACTATTACTGAAGGTTATTTGCCATACCAATACCAACTAGATTTTAAATTCTTAATATGAGTAACAAGATGAGTAACAGTAGGGTGGACATTAGGTAAGGCTGCACTTTTTGCAGCGATCTCGTATAGATAACTATTCTGCACATATATAAAACAGGTCCGCGGCTCCGAACCATAAAAGCATAAAACCGTAAAGGGACCTCTGGCTAATATGTCGGGTTCCGTGTCGGGCTCGTAGCCGAAAACTAGCTTTACTTTGTTGTCTGGGTCAACTTTGCTAGCAAGAGACAGAGAGAGGCGTTGAAAGGCTGCTCCAACAGAACTTATTGTTTCGGAGGAAAACACGAACACAGTGTACAGTCGAGTCTTAATAGCTTACTTACAACTGGGCTCGTCAGGCACTCTTTTTGGTTGTAGTGGTTATTATTATATTTACATGCTTCCATCTCCTGTTTCTAGTCGATGAAAACTCGTATTTTTAGGCTCTCCTTTTTCTCCCTCCTTGCGCTCACAGACACAGAACTGGTATGGCAGTCCATCCTCCCTGCAGCACGGACTAAACTGCCCATGAGGCTACATTCTTTAGGGCAATGCCTGTAACACTCTGCCTATTGCCTTCATATTAAATCATTTTTTGAAAATGAAAAAAAAAAAAAAATTTTCTTCACATCATTATGCAAGTAGGGGTGACATGGGCCGCGGGATTGAGACCCAGGGATTAGAGCCTCTTAATGTGTGTTTTGTTTGGGTTTCCACCAGAAATTGGAATTGCCAAAATATGAAACAGGAAAGTACCGCCGTGTAATCCATTTATTTCAACAAAGTAACTGTATTCTGAATACCACCCTTTTAAATGGTAACTGTAATGGAATACAGTTACTCATAATTTGTATTTTAAATACATAGCGGCGGTACATGTATTCCGTTACTCCCCAACACTGTACATGAGTGTATTATGTGCCTGCAGAAGTGAATGTGTGAGGTAACGGAGAGAAAGAAGAAGGGGTAGTATGACTTCATGCAGGCCTGAAAATTAATTTATTTATGTGGGGCATTTTGTGATATTAGACATTAGGTATTTCTCAATGAGCTTTATAAAGACACTCCCACTCATGAATACTATGCACACATGGACATACACACAGAGACACAAGCACAAACACATCTGCTACGTTCCTGTTCAGGCCAAATACCATTATTCTAATTCAAGACTCAAGCAGTTTTGGACCACAAGAGGCAGTTGTTGGATAGCCATACCCTTCAAATCCAGTGACACACAATCTGCCTCACACATACACATATGTGCACACATGGCTAGACACCCCACTCAACCCCCCATCATGCCATCTCCCCACCTTACCCCCAAAACACCCGAAAACAAAATTTATTCATTCATTTATCCATTCATCCAATCATTTTGGCCCCTTCACTATTTGAGAGGAGGTGAATAGGCCCATTGTGCTGCAACCTGTGTACCTCAACGCCTCAAGCACTCTGGCCAATTTTTGCTCCCATGCTGTCCCCTTAAGAGGAAAGAGCTGAAATGAAAAGCCTCGTCCTTCTTTCTCCCTCCTGCTCTCCTTCCCCCCTGCCATCATCCTCCCATCCTCCTCTCCTCTCCAAAAACAACCCATAATGGGGGACTGGAGGCTGTCTATCTATTTTTTTTTACTGCCAAAAGAAGCGAAAGAGAAAGAGAGTAAGGGAGAGAGAGAGACAGAGAGAGAGACCAACAGTGAGCTCATCATCCTTGATTAGGCCTGTCACCACCAGGTAGGAGGCAGCAATTAGCCTTGGCCAGGCCTGTTCCACTGAGACATACGCATGCACACATGCCCACACGTGCTCCCTCACACACACATGCTTAATTACGCCGACACAACAGACACTCGTTCAGACACACACCCATACACTTGGGGGACCAACTGAATGAGTGCGGCATCTGTTAGAGAGTGATTTGGCTGGTGAAGTGAAAGAAAGGATGGATGAATGTGCAGTGAGGAGGAGAACAGCAGTGGCTCACCCGCATGGAGGGATGAGAACAGCAAAAGAAGTCATGGTGAAGGACAGGAGAGGAAAATGATGGAGGGAGGAAAAGTTTTTTTTTATAAAGCTAGGAGAAAGGTAAGAGGACAGGTGGAAAAGGACAATGTGCAAAGCAGGGAAGTAAATAGAATTCAATTCATGAATGTATAAAATGCTCAAATTTGGTAATGTGGTGAATAGTCCAGGAAGGAGCAAAAGAAACACTAAGCTGAGGAGTGGCTAAAGCAGAAAAAAACAAAATAAAAGAGCGGAAATAAAAAAGAGTAAGGCTGCATAGATTGATAGTATAGTTTGTAATGGGACAAAAGGAAGGGCCAAGCAAGGCATGAAGGGAAATGAGGAATGAGGAGGGGAAGGGGGAGTGGGGCAAATGTGCAAGTGAAAGAAGAAATGAGAGATGGAGGAGTAGAAGGGAGGACAGATGGAGTGAGGAAAGGGAAAGGAAAGCAGGCATGTAGCAAATGAGAGGTGGGGAGAGATGGGAAGAAAGAGCAAGGGCTGAGATGGACGAGGGAGAGGAGATTGGCTGTTTGGTTTTGATAGCATGTGCCAAATCGATTGTGGCTGACTAATCCAGTTAGTTATGGCAGAGGCATGCAGAAAAGGCGCTTATGGGGGTGTTAGGTTATTGGGTAGGGGTACGGGTATGTGCGTGCATGCATGTGTGTATGTGTGTGTGTGTGTGTGTGTGTGTGTGTGTGTGTGTGTGTGTGTCTGCGTGCATGTGCATGTATGTCCGTCTGTAGTGGTGCGACTGGTGTATATTTCCTGCCCTGTGTTTCTACATGTGTTTGCACGCGTGTTTGTGTGAAGCATGTCCAAAACAGCCGTGCTAGGAAAATTTGTTATCTGAGAAAATAATTAAATAAATGAATAACACAGCACACAACAGTTATTATTCGCTCATACATATTAATTAAAAGTGTTCCAACATAAAACTCATTTAAATGACTTTTATTATAAATGAAAGGACTGGCAACAAAAAAAAAATAAAGGGATTACCTTTAACATGGTATGAATTCTTTTCATTCTTTTTTGACTAAATGATAGATTAATTAGATTCTTCAGTGCAAACAGACATGGACAGATGGACTCTGTTGGCAAATAACTACTTGCAAAGGATTTTCTTAAGGTGTCCAGTCAACTAAACATTTTCAGGAATTACTGTATGTTAAAGAACAAGGAATTTCTTTGTCAGAATTCTTAAAAAAAAAACATGGTAAAATATTATTGCTAAACAGCAGTAGTGCTACTTGGTGCTTACCATGCACTGCCCTGGTAGGCTGCTCTTAACAATGAGCCACTTATATAGAAAAGGAACGCTGGCATGTTAAATCAATTCTATAAATGCCTGCATTTACTTCTCCTTATCGGGGAAAAAAAGAAATTCTCTTAGGTCTAATAAATGCTGCCACTGACCATATTTCTGATTAGGGGCTTTGGGTGAAGGAAGGGGTTTGACACTCATTTTTCACAAACAATTTTTCCATTTTTCTTCACAGGCAGACAGTTGGCATTAGATTAGCACAGGCCTAACAGAGACAGGGCTGCTAGCAAATTGTGCAGCTTGAAGGGCAAACGCCCCTCTGAATTTATCAACTTATGGCTCCAGTGAGCTGCAAGGGATGGTGATGACCTTAAGATACCCTCCTTTTACCGTCAGTCCAAGCTACATGCAGAGGTTTGTTAGAGAGCCATAGGCTACTAGCCTGAATGGGTAGATTGTTTTCTGTAATTTCATATTTAATAAATCTGTATGTGCTGCACTATGGTACAACTACGACATACGTCTGTGGCTTAATTAAATAGTGAATACACATTTACAGCTTTATTCTTACTATGTTGTTATTTAAAGGTACAGTCAGTTGTTTTGGTTTATTTAATAGAAAAACAAATATTATACTCATAAATATACATTGATTTCTCTGTAATTATGTCTTCTAACAAATAAATTCAGTCTCATGAACTTAGAATTAAATACATGGTAGGGAGTGCCAGTTTGTGAAAGCTGCCAGTGGCAGAGATGGCCATTCCACCTAACCATATTTTATGTATGTGGTTAGAGATCTATATATGGAGTATAAGCGCCAGAGGCAAATGTTAATTTGTTGCTGCATTTTGAGACTAAAGATATAAACGGTCATATCTTCACATAAGGGGTCTCCTTCACCAAAGAAGCAAAAACACAAAGGGAAAAGAGTGCAATCAATATTTTAATAAAACAAGTTTTTCCTCATCTAAAACCTCATCTCCTGAACAGAAGTTAGCCAAAAATGTGCATAAATGTGCTTATTTATGCTGATATTTTTGCAATTATTTATGGTCAGCAGATTAGACATTTGACCCTCCTGTCCCCGGATAGCTGTCAAGGAGCTGGCTAAACAGCAACAGCTGGTTAGAAGTTAACATTATGACTGCATTCTCACATCATATGGAACCTTTTTTGCTAAGTAAGATATGAGAGCATTAAGTCCATTAAAAAGTAGTTAATAAACCAGCAAACAGTGGCTAACAGCAGCAAAAACGCAAGAACAGAAAAGTTCATTATATGATCAACAATTCACAAGTATCACTGCCATTGGTCAGAAGTGAGGTTCACTGACTCACCGACTTGTTTTGGACTTCTTTCAAAAAGTTTTGCATCCTTCTTCAGAAGTAAGCTGACACCCTACACCAGGGCTGGACTGGGACAAAAAAATCGGCCCGGGCATTTTGACTAGAGACCGGCCCGCCAGGTATTATAGGAAAAGCCATAAAGCCTTTGAATGAAAACAAATGCTGTTGTGACTGATGTACACTGTCTCGTTGGTATATGCATGATTTCTATACATTTTACATCAGATGAAAACGTTTGTTGTAAGATTCAGATCATTTTTAATTTAAAGCTAGACATTTTACATGAGAATAAGAAAGAAAAGGATTTCTTTGTGCCCCCCTTTCCCTGTTAATGCCCTACCTGGCCCCCTGGCAAAACTTTGCTAGATCCGCCCCTGCACAGTTACCAGCTGTCAGCTACTTAGAAAAAGGATCCTGGTGTTATTTGTCTCTCAGAAACAGTTCATAACTTCCCTTCAACTCATTCATGTCACCTAAAAGGTAAACCTGTTTCTCCATCACCTGTTCAGCTCTGATGATTCAGTAAGGACATCTCCTGGTTTAATCTTCAAAGAAAACAAAAAACATTGGCCCATAAAAACGAAAAATCACCATCGGCCCACCAGTGCCCTCACATACAGAGCACTAAAGGGCCAGACTCCAGACTTCTTCTTTTCAATCTCTTTTAAATTGCTGATTTTATATTTATTCTGTATCAAAATAAATTTTACTTATTTTATACTTTATGGATTATTATGGATAATATTAATACAATTTTATTGATAGATCCAATGTTGTCCAGAATGTTGTTTAAAGTAAAAACTTTGAGTATTAATGGAAACTAACAGTTTGGCACAGATACCACTCTTTATGTGCTGTCTTATAAGACTGAATGAAGATGGAATAGAGAGGGTATGATTGAGACTTGGATATATACGCAAAGCATGCTGTGTGTACTCAAGTGTGTGCTCCCCAAACTCCATCACTCATGTATATGGCAGCTTGATACAAAGAGCTGTTGTTCACTGCTGCAACTCAACTAAAAGGACAGAAACAAGGGAAGCATAGATTTCAAAGCCATTCTAAAATACAGTGTACTATATTGTACTGTGCAGGATTTCCTTTGTTAGATTAATTTAACAAAGTATATCCTTAAATTAAATAAGTGAAATGTAGCTGGATGAGTACATTGTGCCTTAAAAACAAATGGACTTCGTTAAATGCAATTGGTTTCTTTTCATAAGGCAGCTGGTCATAGTGCTTCAGTAACAGAGTAAGAGTAAGTCTTTACGACTGTTTGATTATGTAGACTGCATGCAACCATTCTACATTTAGTATCTCTGGATCTGCTTACTAGCTTACTAAATCACTTGATTTACTGATTGATTGACTCACTGATTATTTACTTATTGTTATTGCATTCCATAGATCAGCACTAAGAACACTGACACGCAGACTCCTAACTGTGTTATTAAAATAATAAATATAGTACAATGGACATATTTCATACTGTAAAGTAATTATCACCCAGTCTAGATAATCAAAAGACTTGTTTTTAGTCTAAAAGTCATTCTTACTACTTACTTACTTACTACTCTTACTACTAAATGAAAACATAGTTGTTAAAATGGCAATGTCACAAATAGCACCAGTCTGTGTCAAAGTTAACATTTTATTTTCACAGATAAAGTTGCAGCAAATGAAAGACAAGGAGGGCATCAGGCAGCATTTTTACAAATAATAAAAAGAGACAGACAGGGAACAAGTTAACATAATGAACAAACGCTCTGAAAACCCATATGGTTTACCTCAATATAACATTTTGCACTTAACTTTGAAAGCATGGTGTAATGGCCATGGATAAATTGGGCTATTACAGAGGAAATACACTAAGCTTTTATGTTGTTTTTTTAATTTCCGTTTATTCCAAATTGACTTAAAGCGTAAAGGATTACCTCTATCAAAATGGGAAAGGAACTTCCTCAATTGCCATCTGCTGCACTGAACGACTACTTTGTTACTTGCTGCTATTTCAGAATAACAACATCATATTCCCTTTCCTGATCATTTAAGTTCTTATTAAAATAATGATGTTTGTAATGGTAAACATTTTGAACTGGTATGTACTGTTAGCTAAATGTAAAATAAACATTTTTGTTGTTGGTTTTTCAGTTTTGATTCCCTTGGTGTCAAGAACAATGTTAATATTTTGCTAGAATGACTATTACTGCTATCTGTCCACATGCAGTTGAGATGTGTGCACATGATGTACAGTGTTTTTTCCAATGATTTTTTCTGAGCTTTTGACTCGTGTCTGTGTGCGACTCTGTGGGATATAATTTATACTTAATGTAACCAACTCCACCTCATCCTGTTTCTCCTCATCTGAAGCCTCAGAACTCAGGACTTTAACATGTTAAAACATTCATAAACATGCTTTTTTTTATTTCAGATATTGCCACAATTGCTTATTATCATTAGAATTAATATGTGACTCTCCCATCTACTGACAGCTGATAAATCTGCTAGTAACAGCTGTTTATAAGCTAAAATAACATTAGGCTAGTGCCCCAAAAATCACACTTTCTATCTGATAAACTGATTGATTACATTCTTATATTGTATGGGAGTTCATTTGTTAATTGTAAAAGTCTGACATTAGATCCATTTTCTATTTACTTTTGAAGTAGTTTCAGTAACACCATCGAACAGTGGCTAACACCGGCAAAAATAGCAGCACTTACAGAAAATTTCATGATCTTCAGGATCTTCAACAGCTCACCTCAATCACTGTCATCAGTCCAAAAGGAGTCTAAGCCATATTAGACTCCTTTCATAAAGCTTTATCATCTCCTTTATTTACTCTGACTGGACCCACATTTCATACAGATGCATGATGGTCAGAGAGTTTGAGTTAACTTGGAGTAAAAATGCAAAATATTGTAAAATATTTGAAACAAATGCTTTTTTTCATAATTTGCTATTAAGTGTTGAAATTGTTCAAATGCCTTAACAGTTTGTACAAAAAAATGTTTTTATATACAGCTGTAGAAACTTACTGGGCATCCTCATTTGTTATTGGGAAAACAGAGTGGCCAGAGGAAAAGATTTTTTTTTCCAAGTCAGTGTGACCCTTTTAGGTCTGATGGATCAGAATCTTTGCTTAGTCAGAATAACATCAGTTAGACTGCACTCTTAATACGGTATTAGTTTGGATTATTTCTGCTCACTGAGAATTAATTGGGAGGCTCACCTTTTTTAGGAATTGCTGATTTCTATTCAATGGATTTTCACCTACAAAAAACCCTGACCTGCAGTGAACCCAAAGCTCAAAAATGCCTATATAATGGCACAATTATTAAACAAAAACAATCATATTAATGAATAATACTAAATAATCTTAATCTATTTTCTCCACCATACTTACGGTAAGGTGTCAATCTGTGAGTCAAACCTCCTCTCAGTTGGGTGAATATAGTGGTAGTCAACATGTTGATATGTTAATGAGTTGTATAAAAAGGTAAATAATTAAAAATACATAAAAAGTACTGCACTGTAATGAAAAACATTGGACATTTCATGAGTTGAAAGTGGGTCAACATAAAATTTGCACTGCTACTGTCCCTGTATTAAATCATCCTGAACCTTACAAAGTAAATGTTGACTCAGAGTTAATCTATTTCATAAAATTTGAAAATTCAAATTGTGTTTTTGATTGCTTCTTTGTCAGACTGCATTTCCCTTCTGACTCATATCTGGCAGGACGCTGAGAGGGAGAAAGCGAGTGAGAGAGACAAGGAGAGAGCTTTGTGCATTACAATGGCTGGAGCCAAGAGCTCGAATTGATATGGCTCGGGACCACCATGGTCCTCCACCAAACTAATGGCTGCTTCAGAGGATGCTAGAGAAGAAAAGTCCATCCATCAATCTATTTTCTTAACCGTTTATCCAACTAGAGTCTTGGGAGAGCTGTAGCCTATCTTGGCTGAAATTTGCCGGGAGGTGGGGTACACCCTGGACTGGTTCCCAATCCATCACAGGAAAGGAAAAGTCCTTCACCTCAAAAGAGCTTTCTGTGTCACTTTCAACTGTTCTATGGCCCGGGGATCACTATTTAACTCTTGCCACACATATCCACGCAAATTTCAAGCCTCGTTTATTTTAAACTATCTATTCAGTGCCAATCTGATCAAACAGATCAGTTAATTGAATTTTGCTCTTTGATGGTGACACTACAATAGACTATGTATTAAAAATAATAAGGCTTCAGGAACAAAGCATACAAATGTTCTTTCACCTTCAAACTTTTCCTGCTTTCTTTTTATTAATGAAGCACTGAAGGCAAGCTATAAAAATATCTTGGAGTCCAAACATGTTTTGTAGAATCCTTAGAACATACAATAGCATTGAGATGACCTCAGCAGATTGGATATCCTATTTTAGCTTAACTACTGTACATTTAGTTGGCATCACAGATTATGAAATGCCTACCGAACACCTTTAAATGTCAGTTTGAAGAGTATCAATTAATCACAAATCTTTGGCTATACAATTACAAAGGAAAGACAGGTAGTACAGATGAAAAAAAGAAGAAGAATGGGGATTATGGATATAGAAAAATGCACCAAAAAGATGCAGAGGATTTCAATTTAATAGTTTGAGATGACACTTTAAATCCATTGAATTCACCATTGCAACACAGTTTCAATTTTCATCAGATATCGAAAATAAATAAGTGTTTCTACTCCTTTTTTGATTTACAAAAAGACAGAATAGTATATAAATAGCATATAGTATATAAAAATGACACAAGACTAACCAAACCCTTGCTCTCAAACATAATTATAACACATCATGGCCATGAATCATGGCTAGTAAAGCTATTCAGCCTGGTGTGACTTGCAATGTGACACATAAAGAAGCATAGCTGGTATCTCTTTGCATCACATTTGAATACACTACAAGCTCCATTTAGTGTTACATCTCAATTTTTCCTGTCCAGTTTTAATGGTGTGTTAAGCTTCATGCAAGCAAGACTGATCTACTGTTTTTTCCTAAACTAAATAGGCATTTTTTAATGTAAAAACCTGATCCTAACAGTGAGAGATATTTAAGGTAAATTGAAAAATTGGCCACTTTTGATTCCTTGGGAGTGTTAAAGGTTGCATCTTTTGATAATAATCAATATAATTATTGTAATGAACACAACATAGCCATCGCCATGGACCTCTGGGAATTCAGTGGGCCAAATATAGAAGTTCTAAACTATGTGATTGCTTTTGCTGTTATGGCTGCATTCAATTATGAACTCTCCCTCATAACCTCAGGTATTGCGTAGCACAGCAAAACCATGGCTGATTCAATTCACTACAAATAAAACCTGGGACAGGGTGCCCGTAATCAATGGATAATTTCCACGTTACATGTCCTGTGGAGTTCTGTGGTGTCAGATGCAATCAAAAGTGTCAGAACCTGTAAAACTTCCTCTCACCTTGTGTGTATATAGGAGAGCGGGTGTGCTCAGAGGGTGTGCACATGTTGCCTTGCCACTCAATAACCACACTGTCGTGCACTGCTCTCTCAACAACAAATGGTACCAACCACTGTGTTGTGAATCCAATTTTCAACACCCAGTAGGCGTCATTCTGTACTTTATGTCAATAAAGCCGTTTCATTTGCATCATTATAAGTATTTATATTGATACTAAAATAATTTTACTTCTCAGAAGGCAGAGTGTTCCACCTGTGCTATTGTGCTATGGCTTTACCAGAACATAACTTTAACAGAGCATGCTACCTTTAAGATAACATTACATGCTGCAGGTGCATTAATGAGCATTTCAAACACGCTTACAGCTATTTGCAAAAAGCGCACATCGTAATTGCAAAGACTCTTTTATTAAAATACTGCTAGAAATCGCACAAAACCTTAACAGTAATGTCTTCTCTGACTTTTAACATTAAAACCTCTCACAGCAAAGGGTTTTTTGGTTGATTATTGACCTTAACATAGTAAGAATGTTATATTAACATAGTGCTATGTATCTGTCACTCTAAAAAACCATAATGACCAATTCTAATATTAATCATCAAGAGGTGCTATATCTCTAATAGTTATGAGGTGTATCTTTGCTTAACTCTTGGAAGACATAAGAATAAGAGAAATGATTAAATTTCTTTCCTTTTCCTGTGCTTGCTAATGGCATTACATCTCTTTGTTATGCCTTGCTGGTGCAGACAGCAGTCCCTCGGTAATTAAGTACAAATGCTAGAGAGAGAAAGAGAGCGAGGGAGGGAGAGGACGAGAAAGAGGAAGGCTCAGCTGGTTCCTTGAACATAAAAACAGGTCTAATTAACAGCGCTGGCTTCACACATGAGATTGACTCAAAGGGGAGTGAATTGCAGGCAATTACTCATACAGCAGAATATCATTTATAGACAGTTCATCTGGAAACTTCTCCCAGTTTATTAATTTTACTGCTATGATACTGGAAAATGTTAAGCATGGATGTATTGCAATTTATAAAATGATGTAACAATGTTAGAACGACCGAGAATCTTCTGTTGTGAAGACAAAAGTATAAATCTGTTTTCCGTACAATGTGGGCTAATTACCCCTCCTTATTTTGACTTCAGGATGAAGTTGTTCCCTTTTTACAATGTGGATGTTACCTGATGTGAGGATATTGCTTCGTCATCAGGTTTGTCTGACAAAAGATGGAGAAAAAAACCAACGAAAAAAACCTCTCCACTCTCCCTGTCTCTTATTTTCTTTTCACAGTGAGACATAATAAATGGCTAGTCAGCATCCCACCAGAGAATAATATAACTCCAGCTGTTGCTTTCTGTCCATGTCTTCCATGTCTACCTCCACCAGTATTTTCCTTTTCCCTCCACCTTTTTTTTTCTGAACATGTAGTCACTGGCAGACACTCCCCACCTCATCCCACATACACACATACACCTCCCACCCTTCACTCCCATCTTAACTCTATCAGTCCCCCCCGTCTGGAACACTCTCCTTTCCCTTGTACCAACCCTTTCCCCTCTCCTCCATCGTCAGCACTCAGCATCCTCCCCCACAGAACAGAGAGAAGCCAACATTATTCTAGCAGAGGAGCAGGTGAGGGTTAAAAGGCGACCATGGCCTAGTCTTCCAGGAATTAAAGGGAAAGAGCTCGGGGAAGCTGGGGATAAAGACAGGGCCTGTTTAAAATTCTGACACCTCTCTGCTATAAAGTAGGATTTCTGAGCCACTTGGGGCACAGGGAGGAGGAAAAGCGACTTAAGCAGATGCAGAGGGTAAATGCAGGGCTTTGTTATTTCTGACAAGCCCACAGAATGGAAATGTCATTAACTGACTGTAAATATTCAAACTCCATCTCTTCCATTCCCACTGTCTGATGGAGGTTTTTACAATGTTATTTTGTCTTTAGGCATTTGCATAGATAATACACATTGTGCACTGAGAAGAAATTCTCTTAAACCTACATCAATAATTCAAGCATATAGGTAAAAAAAAAGGAAACAAAAAAAAAGATAGGAATATGAAAGCCTCCGTACAAGAATTATTCATTTGCATTAATTTTGTGTGAGGTTTGCTGAATTATGCAACTAAAAAAGAGGGAACAATGTCTTCCATAGTCTAGTTGCAGTGTAGGAAAATGTACAGTTTTGTGTAGGCAACCGTATTACATTTTGCTGAAACTGCTTCATAAGAATTTTATTCAATTTCTCTAGAAGACTTTTTGAGTCAAACTTTTTTCCACCAAGTGTATGTTATTTCATTTGTAATGTGTACTATTTTATTGACCTGATATGCATATATTATGTTAAATTATTTACTTTTAAAGATTCTATTTAAAACCTGCAAAAATTCAAACAACAAATCTCAAGATTTGGGGTTTGGGCAACTGTAAAGCCATTGCATTTAAGATCAGACATTGCTCTGCTCTTACATGGAGTAGAAGTGCATGTTTGCCTGTCTACCATAGCGTGTCCATATATTGCACAGGGCAACATGATAGTAATACAGATTTCCCCTAAGGATATATAACAAGATAGCAAGAAATACAGAAAGAGTGAAAAAAAGCAGCATAGAAGTGGGACTCCCAAGTCCAAACCAAGACAAGACTAGCCTAGGTAATGAACACAAACAAACTAGCCACAAAAGACAACCCAAGCAGATGACAACATTTGCAGCCAACACCTTCAAGGACAAATGGAATACTGCTGGCAGCCACAGAGCACCTCAGGGCAGCCAGTGGAATCACTCTACCACCAACAACATATATTTATCATTTAGCCCTTGGCAATTCAGCCTCCAGAGACATTTGGAATGCCTCATCAAATGATGCCGATGTTCCCTTTCAGTGGTTTTGTGTTGTTTGCCCAAAAGCTGCAAGGCACATTCATCTTTGGAATAAGCCAATCCCCTTTCTTCCTTTCTCCCCTTGTGGATATGTTGAGAAGCCTGCTGATGTGGGTTATTTGTCCCCCTCATACTGAACACAAGGAGTGAGTGTATTTGGGTTGATTTTGTTGCAATATATTCTACACTACTGCATGAGATGGTTATTGGGAGACTTAAAACAAAAAAGAAAATGAATGTTTTTCTAGCCTGTTTATTTATTTATTTGTTTACTTTGTAGAGTTAGTTAGAGATATCACTGCATCAGTCAGCAAGTGATTGCTTTGACAAGACTGAGAAATACCAGAAACTTTATCACTAGAAGGTTCTGTACAGTAATATTCAGCAGACATGAATAATCATCTGAATTTTTCTTTATCAAAACTTATTGTGTGGATTGCCATAAAATGTTATATTCAAACCCCCCAGCGAATGAATCAGTGACTTTTGTGGCTGTGACCAATGACAGACCTAGTTTTCACCTAGTTTTCAGTGAAATATCCTCATAAAATGACAGAACACTTTGACCATTCCCCTTACTATGTTTCCTCATAACTTTTGCAGTTTTGTTACTTCTAAGATTGATATTTTTGTTTTTGATGAAATAACTAATATCTAATAAATGCACTGCCTTGAAACTTGTTATACACACTCATGTTTCCCTGAAGATAACATGCATATATTAACTCATTCACTGCCATTGACGTCTATAGCCGTCAATGGCAGTGAATGAGTCAATGGGTTTAACTCATTCACTGCCAATGGCTGGCAGTGAATGAGTTAAGTGGTTCCTTAACTTAACTTACATGTCGAAACAAAAAGAAAAGAAATTGAGAATTTAGTATTTTTTAACCAAATACAAAAATTTCCACCCGACTTTGTCCTTCTTAAATAAATATCAAGTCCTACTGCCATTCAAACTCCTGCACTAACATGCTAAAGTAAGGCTTTAGCCTGTAAACTAAGATGACGAGGTTATCATTTTACCGGCTGATCAGCATGCATTTCAATACTAATGTTAAAATGTAGTACACTGAAAATTTTGATTATTAAGTATGACTCCCAATCATGACGTTACCTGCCTTTTATCTTATCTTGCCAAACCAGGAGAGTAAAAAATAGACAAATAAGGGTTAAAAAAAATCTTTATCTGCAGCAAGCAGACACAAAATTGTAATGAAATAGGCATGCTCATTACTCGTCCATTTAAAGTCCAAAGATATCCATTGTACATGCTGCAGTTCCCTGGAAGCAGCTCGTTATAAAGAATGGAAAGGTACTGAACATCAATAGCATGCATGACTTCTTTTATGAGCCTTGCACACAGTTAAATTGGTGACATTTGGCCTTTAATGGGCTGGCTGAAAACTCATATCCTTTCTAACTACTGAATGAGGACTTCTAATGAACACCCAACCAGCTAAGAGAGTTAGTGGCCAGTACTCAGTGAACTGAAAAACCAGGAAAGGCAATTATCAGTGCTCCCAAACAGCACTGATCGAGGATTGCTGCCCAGAGCAATGTTTTTAACCTTAATTTTAGAACCCTAGATTTACTGCAGCTGCTATGCAGCAATTTTTATTATTAATCATATAAAATTTAATTATACTCTTTTTGAGGACATACTAACAGCACTAAATTGAAATTTAAAAAAATATACAGCCACAGAAAAATAACTACTGCAGTATAATAATTATAATGATGATGATGATGATGATGATTAGAACTCCAGTTTGGGCTTATCGGTAGGTTTTAGCCTGTAATCATAGCATAAACAACTAAACCTCGAGATCAGCTAATTCATAAGCTGAAAGGTCACGAAACCCTAGTTTACTGACCCAGCTAAAAACTTGCTGAGGGGGAACATATACCATGTTTTATACTTCAGCATTACTTTTCATGCCTTCATTTCAAGCACAGGACTTTGCTATTGATCTATGAGCCTGAAGATTGGACGTTGCGATTAATGACCTTAGATGAAAGAAGTATTCCTCTGAGGTCCATTCCTTGAAATGCCACTAGATTACCTCCCATCTTCCACCAGAGCTTCATCATGAGTGTGAGTGATGCAGGGGCAGGAGGACTGAAAAAATGATGGCCCCTGAGTCGCAAGAGAGCTGTGTAAGTATAAGGTAAGGTAATTTTTGCGAAGAGCTATCTCCATCTCTCTTTTCGTGTCATTTACTCATTCTCTAAATTTTCCTTCTTCATCTTTCCTCTTCTTTCTGCCTTGCATCCTCACTCCCTCTTTTTACTCACCCCATCCCATTTTGCTTGGCTCAAGTCCTCAATTATTTTCAGACTGCCAGGCAAGGCAGTGCAGGGGCACAGGGGACCATTTTGACTTAGTACATTAAAGAATTCATGATTTGAAACCACCACAGCCCACGCTGACGACTCTATGATATGACTTTTCAGTGCCTGAAGCTCCTTCCTTCTTCCCCCCTTTTCCACCAGACTGGCTTTCATTCCCCCTGACGACTGACATTGATCTATCCTTGAGTCTTTTAGCTCCAGGACTCCCATACCTTAAACTTCTAAGTCTTGACCATTAAAAGAACAGAGAAGCCAATATTTATGAATCTGTCTGCAATGATTTCCTGGTCCGTTTCTTGTGTCACCATCTGTAAATTGGCTTGTTGGTATTAGGCACATACAGCGACAGACTTGACAGCAAACTGCTGAAAAAGTGATGAAATGTCTCAGGGAAACACGATGTAATGGTGTTAAAGAGAAGAAGGCATAACACAACACTGAGCAGTGTGTGCTGGACAAACAGAGTTTAACATATTTGGAAAAGGCAAAGTAAAACAATACAGGTCATATCTACTGACACATTAATGTTTTCATTTCTTTTTTTCTTTCTAATGATATAAGTTGAGTATTCAATAATAAACATTACACTCTAATAGGTTAACTTGAATGGTTTTGTATTAAGCATCCTGTACCAGTGGACTCAAACAACAACAGCTTATCAAAAAGACAAGCAGGAGGGGGGTATTAATTTAGTCAAATTCACAAAATTGAGCTTTTTAAAGTTGAGGTTTGCTTGAAAAATGTGACTTCCTCAGGTTTATGTACACATTAGCTAAATTAGGGTTAATTATTGCACAAACAGTAGGTTTAACATTGTGTTCAGAGTGTCAACATCACAGCCAGTACCTGTTCTCTGCGGGAGAGACTTCAGATTTCGCTCTCAGTGGGACGGTGCTGACACTGCGCACATCTAATGTCGCTACTCTACTTGTAGTGACTTCATTCATAAACTGCAATGTGTGAAATAACACATTCAAAATATTTGTATTATCAGAGTCCCAACAATATCTAAATGCCACAGCTGTAAAATGTATAGTCTTTTACACACTTAGCCATTCACCCTTCACAATTTCATTCAAGCCCCACTGTGTATCCTGCTTTTAATGTTTTGTGTGTGTGTTTGAACGATCTGCTCTTCTGTGAATACAGTAAAGAGCATGGCGTGAGCAATGTGATGGGAACATAGTGCCATCTTCTGCCCAGACTTGTTACTGCTATTTTCTTGATTACACTGGTTCATGTCTGCGACATCTGGTTGCAGGGACATAATGTGATGTTAATCTCCTGAGACCTGGTCTTATTTTTACCTCAATATTCTGTTCAACCTGGTGCTTTTATTTACTTGTGTGGAATAAGAAGAACTCAGACAGACACCATCTCTGCTACGCACACCTAGTCAACATACTGAATGTCCTAACATGTGTTTCCAGACTGCAGGGGCATTCTTCCATTGCTTGGCTACAACATCCAATACCAAACAAGCCTTCCTCACTGTGGGCGGCATGCTGCTCACAGTGTGAGCTCCCTAATGGCTATAATGGAGGACAAGACCATTTATTATTACTGGCGGGATGAGGTATGTATACGGCTACAATTAAGGAGAAAAACAACCTGGTGCTTGTAAAGGGCAGTAATGTGACTCTGGGAGTGATGGATGCAGGAGGAATGAGTCTCGCAGGCCTGTGGGAGTATCTTATTATCTGAGGCAGGTGGGGGATCCGTCATTGAGGAAAATTAGAAAAGGGAGCCAGAATGAGCGGGAAAAGAAAGACATGGGGGAGAAAGAGGCTGGAAAGATAGGTATCTTGAAATTGGAGAGAAGGAAAAGGAGAGGAGCCAAGAAACAAAGTAAGAGATGTTAAAACAAGAGAAGGTAAAACACAGGTTTGCTCTGCTGGTCAGTTGCATAGTGACAGTAGGCAAGATAAGTGTAGCTAAACTTGCTTTGAAGCAAATTCATCTGTTATTACAGATAATTGGAAGTCAAATTAAAGAACTTCCCTTGATGTAATGCTTTCCATGTGGAATTCACTTATTTACTATTCCAATAATTAGATTATTAGTAAAGTTACTGACGATCCTTTCAAATTGCTGGTAATAACGCCCCCTTCTTGCCATGTATGTGCTCTATGTGGAAAAGGATTTCTCTCTCTCTCTCTCTCTCTCTCTCTCTCTCTCATCATTTTTCCTATTCAGAAATCTGTTTCCTTAAAGAACAGGAAATATTGTCTATCCTGCATCCATTTGTTTATATTTTGGTATCACTGCAGATATAAAGCCATTAATCTACGCCTAAGAACACATTATTGTATGCATGAAAAGGACAGGCACCACTATCTGTGTGAATTATTACAAACACCAGGGTCCATGTTCACTACTAGCAAGCAAATCTCAATTAAACTGGCAGGTGAAAGTGAAATGCATAAAATACCGTGCTTGCAGAATTACAGCCAAATGTATTACTAACTGTAAGTGTGTTTGTTTCTGTATGCGCCTGTTCACATGGTCCCCTATTTGGGATGAACAGCCATATGCATGAATTCATTCTGTGGGGCAGCAAATGCCAATGAGCTGCCTAATAGCGCCATTAGGCTCTGACAAATGAAAAAACAAACTTACTCTAAAATGGAGATTCATACATTTCAGTGCCTTTGGTTTCTTAACCATCACTCCTGGGTCGATCTTACAATTATCTATGGCTGTGACATTTGAACTCCAATTGATTCAAATGGAACATTCATGCCCATGGATCACTGTTATTCAAATTGTACGACAGATGAAATTGTAGAATCTAATGTGGACTGATTTCATTATCATTGGCGCTTGGAAATGTCCAGTTGGAATACTTAACATAATCAGGCAATCAGGGAAGGTTAACTCTACACTGTACTTAGACTTTCAAATACCAATATTTTATTAAGCTATGATTGGCTGTTTGAGCTAAAATCAAACTGATAAAATAATGGGTGCACTGTTTCACAAATACTGCTACTCTTTTTAACTCTACATTATAGATATGTGTGAGTCAAATGCATTACAGAATTACTGCCTAATGTGAATTTTTACTAAATGTAGTAGATCGTCTGTGTATTCTTGAGGCTTAAATGCATGATGGGCAATAAAGATTATTGCATCACAGATTTTAAGAATTTTTCAATACAAATCAATTTTAAAATAACAGAAATACACACACAAAAAAGATATTTTCCAGTTGCTTATGTAAGAAAAATGCAGTTATATAATCTCAAAAAAGTAGTTTGTACACAAAAAGAAAAAGATGCATTCCTTTTTTTCCCTATCTTTTACTTATCTGGATAATCCGAAAATTCCTAAAACTGTCAATAAAATGTCAGGGTCCCCTATCTCATGTACATACTCCTGACATTTCGTGAGGATGTGCTGGAAACTTTATACAGTATATACCTCTGTCTGCGTGCACTGGGCTTGACTCTGTGTATGTGCACGAGTGTCGCCGTGCCCATGTGGACTTGTTAAATCGATTTTCTGGAAGATGTACGTGATTTGCAGTGTCAGTTGTACACATTGACAGGCAGCCTAGTCTAATGTAAAAATGGATAATCCCCAGCCTCATGGTGGATGCTCCATGATAAGAAATTTATTGTCATTTTAATGTGTTTTCATTGATATAATCATCTGCCAAAAGCAGGGAGGTGATATTGAGAGAAACAGAACAGCACAAAGAAACACATAGAAAAGCACACTGAGACAATTAGTCATAAAATAAGGCAAAGTGAACATGAGCAAGACTAAAAATCAATTTATTTATGCAGAAAGAAAAAAACTACAACAGTCAGACAGAAGGAGGAAGTGTAGAAAGAGGCAGATGGGGGACATTAAGTCAAAGTTAAGTAACCATCGTCTGCTTCTTTATCTCACCCAGATATGGTAATCCAGTGAGCCTCTGATATTTGTTTAACAGCCTGGCTTGTGTGTGTGTGTGTGTGTGTGTGTGTGTGTGTGTGTGTGTGTGTGTGTGTGTGCGTGTGTGTGTGTGTGCGTGTGTGCGTGTGTGTGTGTGTGTGTGTGTGTGTGTGTGCGTGTGTGTGTGTGCGTGTGTGTGTGTGTGTGTGTGCGTGCGCATATGTGTGAGATTGAGAATATGAGTGAGAAAAGGCCCAGTCGTGCTTTTTCATCTTGCTCCCAGTTACACCAGCTCAGCTTAGCCAATGTTGAATGAAACAGTTATAATCTCATTGTGATGGAAAAGTGAGTATAAACTACTTCTAAGGCATTCAGAAAAAACACAGCTGTGCATATGTGTGTTAAAGTAATCTCAGTAAACAGATATCTGCATATAAATTTGCAGGATCCGTAGGCAAGAGACATGACTTTTTATTCCTGATGTGCTTTCTGATGTGTGGTTGCAGTGCCACTACTATTGAACAGTCAAGTCTGAGCAGATAGTAAAAATTCTACTCACTGGTCACATGATGAGTCTCTGCAGCATTTGTAAAATGATGCATGGAAATATCAGCCATTTGAACCAAAATTAGGCCATTGGTCCCAGAAGCCACATGCATGTTTTATCTAGGTTTGTTGAGTCTTCAGACACAGAGGTCTAAAGAGCTGACTGGCTTTTTTCAGCTTGCTCAGTCACCATGGTAACTTTTTTTCTAGCATTAGGCTGATAGTAATATAAATTCTTAGCTGAGGAAAGACTTTTTGATACTGCAGACTTTATTTGTCTGCCAAGTAAACACACTCAACCTAAATTGTATCACACACATTTAGTTGTTGATGGTAGTGATTTTATGTAACTTGTACTTGATAATACATATAAATACACTGCGGTGAACACATTGCATTCTTGTCTTGTTCCTGGAAATATATGGGTATTTCCAGGAATGGTATACTGTCAATGAGTGGTTAAAAAATCTGAAAAATAAATGGAGGATGCTTAATTTTAAAATGGTACTTTTTTTGTTTGTTTGTTTGTTCTTTTCAAAACATATTCAATTTACATCCAATATATAACCAGACTTTGGTTATATTTCTTTTGAACCTAATTTTGTTTCTGTGAATCAAATTCATTTTTTATATCATAGGGCATCCATGAGAATCCTCCTTGGAACAAAAGTCAATAAAAGCATCAAAGTTAATAAACACATGTGTAATGATGTTTGATTTTCTGTTTTTAATTGCCAACTTGATTTTTCCTGTCCCAGGTCAGATAAAAAGTATGTTAAGTGTGAATGAAAAACCTACGCTTGCAGCTATAATGTATTGAGGGATTTCACAACCAATCCTGTTTTATTTCCATGCACAGATTTAACTATTTAGGAATTGCCTGAAGTCTAGAGCCCATGGACATCACCAATTGCTGATTTTTTTCCCTTTGAGATGCTCTGCTAGGCCTTTACTGCAGCCACCTTCAGCTTCTGCTCATTTGTTTGTCTCTTTGCATTTAATTTTGTATTTAATAAGAGCTATCTCTACTGGATTAAGATCAGATGAATGACTCAGAGTTTGAAGTATCATCATAGTCACAACACTACCGCCTCCTCCATGTCTCACAAATAATGTGCTACTGTCATTGTCAGGATATCGTGTTTGTTTTTTCCTCCTCTGTGCTTTGGTTTCCTTCTCTGGAGTTGGTTACAGTGGGTTCGCCTGTGGATGAGTTTGGATGCAGATACCATTCATTTCCCCTGGTCTTAAATGCAGCAGACTCACTGAGTTTGCTGTATTTAGGATTGATAATTGTCCCAAGAGCATCTTCACCCTTGTGGTGGTAGTGACTACTCTGTGATCCATAGCTCAGTAATAAAAATTCTCTTTCCGTTCCAGCTTGCCTTTTCCAAGCTTGGCTCCTCGATTCCAGCCCATTTTTGTCCGTGGTTCATCCTCAGTGCCTCCAGTGTGCTCCCCGCTGTCTCACTAGGATTCTGTAAGCTGCTTTCACTAACTGCTGTCCGCCTGCCCACTCTCCGCCACAGCTGCTCACCTAGCCTGTTGAGTAGATGTACCGAACCCCTCCCAACTTTGGATCCCCCTCACAGAAAAGTAAGAGTGTCTAAACTCACAAGGCAAACCTGTCTCTCAGAAAATTCAGCTAACTGTCTCCTCTCCTTCCCCAGCACCCCCTCGAGTCTCACTGGTTTCTATTAAAAGGAGTACCTGGTACGTATCAGTCTGTTCGAGATGGTGTTCTGCTGCCAGTCTGGTAAATGGTGGAGAAGATTGGTCAGTATTATCGATGATGGGCAACAGTTTGGTCAGTAACTTTCTCTCGACCACAGCTTCAAAAATGTCTTGTTTGAAGCCAATCACAGACCCATTCCTAGTAGTTTCATTCTGTCTATTTTTGTCACCAGTGCCATCGCTGGTCTCCCGTAGACTACAGCAAAGTATGCTGCACTCGCCACAAATAAGTGATGAAAAATCACCAACATTTTGTGGACACAATGAAGCATCCCAGCTTCCTTAAGAAACAGAGCCTTCTCATCCTCTTTTCATCCACCAGTGCTCTGTACTCCTTCATAGAGTATTTCTCTAAATTGGATGACCCTAGGTTGTGCTGAACCTGAGGCGTACAAGGTTGACATGGATGGAGATGGCATAGCCCCTTATGAAGCACTGCTTGTGCACATCACCAAATCAGAAGAAGATTGATCAATCTGACACTGGCCTGTCAGGAAGTCAGTAATCCATAAGAAGGTTGACATCTACACTGATATTTTCTGTAGCTTCTCTCTCAGTAGCAGGGGCTGGATGATGTTGAATGAGAAATCAATGGTGATCTTCATCATACAGCTGTTACTATCTTGATTGGAGAACAATCTCTGCAGCACATAGATTATTGGGTCATCCACTCTCATGTTTGGTCTATATGCAAACTTCAGAGGATCAAGAGATTTTTTTTTTTTTTACCTGAGACAGCTATGTGGGGCCAAGACTAATCTCTCCAAGTTGGTTGATAATCATTAAGTGAGGCTGACAGTGTTAACTTTTTTAACACTAGTATTTTCTCCTGTTTGAGTTAATAGTAAATGTGACAGAGGATCACAAACATTTGGCTAGCACAGGTCCTTGGAGCCTTGAGAATGATACGGTACCATGAAGCCCAGCAACCTTGCCCTTTATTCACATGTGTAGTGTGAGAGATCATTTGTTTTCTGTGACTTGTGTATTAGTGGGGACTTACAATGATTATGTGTATCCCATTATTGCATTGCCATAACAATTGGATGAATATATAACAAAGTTCAGTATAAACACAGGACCATTTCAACATGCTGTTGATGGCACACTTGCAAGTTCAGACATGGAAAAAGACCCATTCTTACTCACTGGCTTGCACATGTGATTATGGCCACACTCACCCTTTGCTGGCAAAATGACTTTTTGCAGGCCCTGATGGCTAAAGTGAATAAACCTCCATTAACTTTACCTTTTTCTTCCCTCTACAGTTCTCTCAGATTTTCTCCCATCTCTTCTGTTTATTTCTTAGTTCTTTCTTTGTCCCTTAACCCTCTTTTCTTTCTTACCACTCCCTTCTATCCATCTAACTCTCCTTCTGAGCCCTCTCTCTAATATCTCCCCTGCAGCCATTTTTGGGACCCTACAGGGAGGGAAGCAATCTTAGATTTATTTTACCTCCAATTTCCAATTTGAGAGACCCCTGCTGCTCGAGGCGAATCTTCAAAGGGCCTGATGTGAGTCGTACTGTTAAATTAAAGTCTGTAAAAAATGGCAAAAATATTTCAACCCCCCCATGTTCCTAAATAGAGCAACAAGAACCAGAACATCATCTACACTCTGTACACAGAACAGCATGTATTACCTCCCTGAATAGTTTCTAGGGATACAATCCCTGGCAAGGAACATGACTTAAAGTGAACATGAGACAGAAATGTGCCAAAAGTGAATAATAATAATAGAAAAACATAAGTTGAACTGTAATCAGAACTTTTCATGTAAATAGTAAATCCCTTCAACAGGACAGTTAACATAACAAGAAGCATTTCAGCTACATAAATGACTTTCATGCCACTATATTAAATATCGTGTTGGGAAAATGCTATGTACTTGCAGTCAGTGCCACAGTGATACATTCAACAGTTACAGTAGGTGGCATTAAAAGACAAATTAAAGCTCTCCTGGCCTTATTTCATAGCTGATCCGACCCCATGCAAAATAAGACCCAAACTATTGCCCGAATGTCCTTTGATACGCCATCACCACTGAAAAGAATACAGTCTGCCTTGTAGTCTCCATATGTCAGTTCTCAAATCCTTCCACAAAAGAGCCACATACACGCCATTTTTGTTCTTGATCTCTCAGAAACACAAACTGTCTCTCTCCCTCCCTCTCTTTCTTTCAAAAACAAACACTCTCTCTTTGACTGGCCTATACACACACTGTACTCTTGCATTTACACTCGCGCAGCACACAGTCCTCTTCTCACAGTATAAAGCCTGAAGACAGGTGTTGGATTAGCTTTCTGGAAGAAAAGAGCTCAGCTCCTTTCATAGGAGTTGAGCTGGCCTGGAGAGCCGGGGAGGCAGGTGCACCATGAGAAGAGGGAACGGGAAAGAAGTGCGTGTATGCATGTGCGTTTGTGTGTCAGAGGATGCAGCCCAGTCATCCTATCTATTGAGAGGAAAAGAAGGGGCTTTTGGCAAAGCTGGCTCCTGTAATTGGAGATCCTGGCGTGGCCAGAAGTGAAAGCGTGGTTGGCTGTTGCCACGTGGTGACAGTTGCTTGCCAGCCATCCTGTCTATACACATATACAAGCACACTTTCATACACACAGAGAGACAAATGCACACTTGGACGTTTAAACTTTTGAATGCCTTCCACTGACTAACAGTTGCTCTAATCTGTTTAGATTTTCCCCACAAAAATTGTTATGTTCATCATGAGAATCAGATCATTTCTGCATCATCTCTAAAATGAAAAACAATCTTTTTATTATTAATTGTAAATCCAACAATCATGCAATCAGGAACCTGGCCAACCTAGCAAATACTTACATTGCAGACTCACAGACTTTGCAAACATGCACAAGCTGCCAGCTTGTAACCAGGGTAACAGAGAGAGCAAAGGAGGCCTCTTCCAGATGCTTTTGTTCTTAAGGACAACCCTTGGAGACTGTCTGCCATATTACCATGGGACTCTAGCCCTCTCTCTCTCTCACTCACCCTCTCCCTCGCTCTCTCTTCTCTCTCTCTCTATCACCTTTAATCCTCCAATTTGAGGCTTTTTTCATTTAAATGACCAATTACAGAGATGCAGAGTAAAGGGGGAAGCGCAACAAAGTAGAGGGGGTTTGAGGAGGGGAGTAAACTGAAGGGCAGATGGAAAAGTACAAAAAGAGCTGAAGATAGGCAAGCATACTGTAGTGTGGTTGTGTGTGTCTGTGTGTGCATGTGTGTGTGGGTGGGTGGATGGGTGGGTTGTGTGTTGGTGTGTCATATTAAAACCCAGAGGAACCCAACCTTACCCTGCCAGCTGTGAGGCAGGTGCAAGGTTACATTCTACACTCAAGTTGCACTCCAAAAAAACTCTTGCATTTGTGTTTAGCAAATAAGTGTGTGTGCGTGTGTGTGTAGGTGTGTGTGTGTGTGTGTGAGGCACTTGAATTTCGTCTAAACATTCAAACAAAAAGTAAAGTAGTAGCTTTTTTTCATACATTTGCTTATCATAAAAGCAAAAGAAGTTTGGATCTTCACATTTACGGTAGCTCATGAAATAAAGTCTTCAGCATAGCGTGGCTCGTGTGATTTTTCCTGTTTTTTTTTGCATTTTGATCTTCATTTAATTGGGAATGGAAGATAAACTCAAAGTCCTTAAGGTAATAACACACAACCACACACTTATTAATTAATAACAGGTCCTCCTTTACCCCTGAATAAATAGCTGCAGATTTGAAATCATGTTTTTCCCTCTGCTGTATTTCAGCTATGGGTTGATCTTTTCATGATTGCTTGCAGTGCTCGTTTTGCTACATGCTACGTGTTCTTCCTAAATTAAGAAACTTAATAAACCAAACCTTTCTGGGGAACTGCTCTATCCTTTTAAAAAAAAAATCTTATATTTATTATACTTTTTTGGCAGTTCTCAGTTAAATGGCTTGAAACAAGTGTGTGAGAGAGAGTGTGACCCTGTGGGGTGTGATTCAGCGTGATTAATTGTTGTTAAGTGCGCTTCTTATAAGAGATGTTGTGCCTGCAGAGGAAAGAGACTATTACAGCTGAGACCCATACATCAAGCCTGATAGACCAGTGAAAGACGACCACCATCAGCGCACATGTGCACAAATGGTACAATTAAAACAGCTAAAAATGTGGGGGTAGGTAACTACAGGGACATCAGGCTATTGACCCAGCAATCTGTGTTCATAATGTGTGCGTGGCAGGGCATGTGCATTAAGTGTTACTGGCTATTAATAATTTTGTGTTGGACGATGTATAGGATTTATACCTGACAGCTCCTTTCAGATCATATTTCCTCTCTATTTGCCTTCAAATCCATAACTTTGAAAATCCCAGTCTTCTCTGTTTATTAAAGCATGATGGGAGCATAAGGATAATTATAATTAAGGATAAACATCATTATTAGTTTACTGAAAATGATGTGAAACTGATCCTTTTTTGGTCACAATACATTACATGGATGCCATTACTGAAGGGCCTGTGTCAGAATTACATTAGCATTTATAGATATGGGATTTCTCTCAATTACTTCTTCCCATATTACTGGCTTACAGGGCTCATGGCCCATATAAGAATGAAGCTAAAGATAAACCAATTAATTTAACCAAAGATTACTGCTCTATCTTACTTTTTTTTTTTCTCACCACAATTCTTTCCAACTGAATAAATGCTGCCTTGGTTTAATGTCTGTACAGCTATAACTTTGACAGCTTTCTCTCCAAAGAGAAAGATCACCTCCATCACAATGGCACTTTTGCCCCCTCCAGTCAGTGGTTTATGAAATACAGCATGGTCCAAGTTCAAGTGGAAAGTCCAAGCTTCCAGCCCTGGAATGGCAGATTGACTGAGGAATCAATAAGATGACAAATAGGCCACAACACCAAGGCTAAGGATTCAAGATGGATAAATCTGGTCTTCCTTCTCTCCATCTATCATACAATATAAGAGAGGTAGGGAGAGCAAATGCAATGCAGCTACGATCACTACTACAAAATCGTTCTTATCTTTTGTCTCACTTGAAAAAAAAAATAACAAGAAAACATTAATTAGTTTCTGTGTAAGAAATCTTGAAACTTCAGTTCAGAAATGTTGAATTATGGATGCACATTTCACAATTGTAATAGCTTTTGCAAAGAATCAGCTTTCATTTCCTCTGTGCCTCCAATTCTCATCATAATATAATATAACAGGAAATAAATAAATCACATTATATCAAAGAGCTATTGCACAAGCCTTGGCATCGAGGAAAAGCTCCAGTTGCAGATTATTTTATTTCATGAGCAGAATGTTTCAAGTTTTCATTGGCTGCACCGACATCAAATGCTGTAAAACTTTTTTAAAACTTAATTTAAGTATTAAAATCATAGTCTACCTTAAAATGACTGTCAAACAGTACACATAATAATATCAGTAAATGTTTGACGAATGTAGGTCAGTGTCTAGATAGTATGTAATGGTGCTGAGGCTAGGCTGAATTTGTTTACTGTTATTGCAGTTCCCACGAAGTCCAGTAGATGTCAGGCTTGTTAGCAGAAAGTTAATATTGACTGCAGTGTGGGTGTTGACGTCGGTAGATTGATGGCAAATAATGTATTGCCATGAGATGCTTAAATTATTTATCTGATATTTTCATTTATAACATCTCTGTCACCATGGGATTTTTTTCTTGTTAAGATTTAGTGGCTAATGGAAGATAGATTTGTATGTTGTACAGATAGCAAAGCCAATTGATTGAAATTGTGATTTTTGAGACTGGGTTATAAAAATATAACTGACTTGATTTGCTTATATTATGTCTATTAGATCAAATTATCCAGAATTATCCAATCATAATGAGCCTTACTGTGTAGTATAATTTAGAGCACACTAACAGAATAGCTTAAAGTGTCCCCCCCCCCCCCCCCCCCCCCCCCTCCCTACCTCTAAATAAGACTCAGTTATATGGGTGCTTAATATAGCTTTTAAGATATAGTGTATATAAATTATGGTGACATAATCAAATACACAACTCTCGAGGCAAAATAGCTTAATAAGGTGTACTTTTCTACCAATTCAATATAGATATTTATTTTAAATATGTGAAAAATATTTATTTAAGATTAGTGCCACTTGAACACTGCATCATGAAATGAATGGTTGGTAGAAAAAAAGGCTAATTGGACAACATTTTCCTATACATGACCAGTAACTTCCAGAGAAGGTTCACCATATAAATCAGAGTATAATGAAATAAATTTGCAGCGGAAGAACACAAGACCACAGACGAGAACAGGGGAAATCATAGAGCAAAGGAGAATAAAATGGCTTCTGTTGCAGCCACAACACTGAATCAGCCATGAACATCTCTGTATACCAAAGTACTCTAGAATCAAATGTGAGGCCATCTGTCCAACAGCTGAAGCTTGGTAAAAACTGAGTCATGCAACAGGACAATGATGCCAAGCACAGCAGAAAATCTACAACAGAATGGCCAAAAAGGAAAAGAATCAAGGTGATGCAGAGGCCCAAAGTCCAGACCTCAACCTTATTAAAATGCCTAGAATAAAACCTTAAGAGAGGTGCATAAACAAATGCCTGTAAACATTTAAAACAGAGGAACTGTAGCTTGCCAAGTGAAGGGACACTTCAGTAAAATCTTGTTAAAATGTTATTGTTCCACTTTCCCATGAGAAACAATACACCAGCTTATTAACAAGTGAAAGTTTATCTTGAAACATTTGATTTTTAACATGGTAACAATGACACCCTGCTAACAGCACAATATTATAGCTATGTTGCTGTTTTACTCTGTAACTAGATAATGAGAACTTTCCAAACTTTATTATTTATTTATTTATTTTTTTACATTTCATTGAAAAATTACACCCGTCAGCCACAACATTAAAACTACTTGCCCAATATTGTACTGGTCCCTCACCATGCCTATCATGGTGTTCCGTTCAGTTTAGTTCAATTCAGTTTATAAAGCTGCCAACAGATAATATTATTGCCATGGGTTTGTGATGTGCAGCAAAATTTACATGGATGGTGGGTTTTCTCAGAGTAATATCATCATGAATGCCTGGACATACTGTAAGACTTCCAAACAGAATAATACACAGAGTATCACGCTCCATCTCCACAGCTTGTGTTCCTTCCTATCCTGCTACTATCTCAGATAAAAGAAAAAAAATAATTAAGTGTACCGTGTTGCTATTAACATAAAAGCGCTATACAAATACAGGCCATTTACCATTTACCATTTACCATAATACACAGGAAAAAGTCCATACATCCTTGTTTGATTCTTTCAAGAAATGGGTGTGATGCTTGGATGCACAGTGTGAAGTAGACAAGGGTGTAACCAGTTTGCAGCTTTTCAGGCAACACACAGTAAGTGGTAATGCATATCTTAGAAAGCATTCTTCTATAACCAGCAGAAAGCACAAGAAAAAAGCACTGTCTGCTTTTGAAATTTAATGCTAATGTATATGCCATTATGCTTCCATGCAGCTTAGTTTTTTAATACAACATTTCATTGTATCTTATATCTGTGTCATGAAAATTTTACGGATAAATTTGAGCATCTAATAAAATGCACAATACAAACTTTACAAAACATAACCTCAGTTTTACTCTGCATGAGAAATGTCCACCTCAGTAGTACTTAAATCTGCATGCAAACCCCTTTTTATTTAAATAAACACAAAGTTGTACTTTTTAAAATACTGTATAATTACAGGGGATGAGGCAGTTAACCTTGAGGTGAAGGCAAACTCTGGAAGTCCCCAAAAGTAAAGAGGTTGATTTAGCAAACCTGTTATCATTACTGTCAAACCATTTCAGGGCTGCAGGATAGCTTGTGGTAAAATTGGAGTTTCCTTCATAATCAGCTGTCATACACTTATACACAAAAGGCATCTTGAGTCATAATGTACTCCGGCTGCAGCATCACTGCTAATGTAGGTCACAATGTCCTGCGGGTTGCCAGGTACCATCACCCTATATATCAGTTAACTTAAGTGATATGCCAAGAAGCAAACATGAGCAATATGAGATGCTTTCTTTCTTATATATATTTCTTATCCTATTTACTGTAGTGTTAAAAGCTATGTGCCTTCTATAGCTACACAACCTGCATCCATTTAGTAATTATTGTGCTGTATTTCACACTAAGTGTGTTGTAGGTGAACAACCTGTTAGCCAAACAAACACCAGACACACAGTATTTAAGTAGCATACCTTTAATATAAACATTTTATTATTTTATTCTACTGTGACCAATACTCGGCCCTGCTCTCTGCAGCTCAGTGCTGTCTCTCTCTAATGAGCTATGGTTTGCCATCAGTCATTACAGGAAGCCTGATTATCCAACTGGCATTCTGCACAGCTCACAGAGAACTTCCTGAAGGTGACCTTCTCAGGTTGCCATAGAAACCTCTCTCTCAGTGAGATAGAGAGAGAGAGTGAGAGAGAGGCAAAGAGAGCGAGGGACAGAGACAGAGCAATACAGAGAACAATAACAGAACATTTTGTCCAAATAAAAAAGCATTAGTATGCTGTGGTGTCATTGCACAGGCACATCATCTGGCAGTAGAGTTGTCTTGTTAACCAGTGGTAAACAGATAAAAAAAAAAAATCCCCTATCATTATTCAACAGCCTTCCATTTACTTTATTTATTGCATTCATTACCTTAAAAATGTTACTGTGAAGGTTCATTATTTGTCATCAGGTTAGAAGGTGTTTTTTTTCCTTTTTGTGTTTTTGGGGGTGACGTGTACACCTATACACCATGTTTATCAATGAGCTGCACCATAGAACTGAAAAACAAAACAGCTGCTGGAGTCTGGGGAGATGTTGTTGCCATTCTTGACTGATATATAACTTAAGCTTGTCTTCTTTGTCATATTATTTGTTTCATGATGTGCCAAAAGCTTTGATTTGATGAAGGGTTTGAACTGCACACAGGCCAGTTCAGCACCCAGACCCTTGAACTATGAACCTGATGCAAAAGATGGTTTAACATTGTCTTGCTAAAATGTGAAAGGCCTTCCCTGAAAAAGATCACATGTGCAAAGGAGCTGTGTGTTGCTTTAAATACAGGTTGCTGTTAATATACTTTTGAGCACTGATGATATCTTTTTCAAATGTGCAAGCTGCCAGTTTCATAGGCACTAATGCAACCCCATTCCATCAGAGATGCAGGCTTTTGAACAGAGCGCAGAAAAAAGACAGATGGTCCCTTTCCTTTTTTTCAGTCTGGAGGATGTGGCCTCCATGTTTTCCCAAAAAGAATTTCAAATTTCAATTAATCTGACCACAGAACAGTTTTCCACTTTGCCTCAGTCAATGATAAATGAGCTTTAACCCAAATAATCCAGAAGTGTTTCTGGTTCATGTTCACATATCATGGCTTCTTTTTGTTCATAATAGAGCTTTTACCTCCACATGTGGATTGCACAATGAACAGAGCCTGTGCATTCATTTGCATGACTGACCCAGAGTCTTTGGAACTTTATGTTGAGGAACATTATGCTGAAACTATTCCACAATTTCCATGCATTTCTTTGAGATTTGTGAACATCTGCCTATCTTTACTTCAGAGGAACTCAGCTTCTCTAAGATGCTCTTTTTATACACAGTCATTTAACTGACCTTTTGCCAGTTAACCTTATTAGTTTCAAAATGTTCCTCCAGGTGTTTCTTTTTGCTACCATCTACTTTTCCAGTTTTTGCTGTCTCTATCCAAACTTTTTTGATGTATTGCTGCCAGCAAATTCTAGGGGTTTTTTTCAGTTTAAAAAACTGATGCGGTTCCAAGTCACTGGATTCTATTTTAATAATGCTGTGCACAGCAACATTTTTGCGATGCTGGTTGTACATGTAATACTTTGATCTTACATTATTACATTTCCAGTGCAACAAAAGCATGAAGGCAACTTTACTTTCCTAATACAGGTAAAAGAAAACATGTTGATTTGAAGCATAAGGTAACTTGACCTCTTTTTCAAGACATTACAGCATCACTTCATATATATCCAATGACTTTCATAGTGGATATTTCACTACCTTTCCACTAGAAAAACTTAAGAATTCCTTTACTGTGATTTGACTGCGGCACAGAGACTTTTCAGCGTGCACTATCAGTCATTCAAAATAAAGAGATGAACTTTCTCAGTTACCTTTCTGCCAAATCACTCTTTAAAATTTGAATGGTCCAGCCCTTGTTTGTTCTCCTGTTGTTTTTCTGCTCCAGTCACTTACAATTACGCCTTTTGACCAATAAAAGACAAATTTTATTAAACCTGTTCTGTCTTTCTCCACAACCAAGTCAACAAAACAAACAGTGACAGGTTTTCTTTATACAACTTAAATTCCAAAGCCTGTATCAAAAAAAGCTAACATTTTTCTAAAAGCTGAAATAAAAATGTCAATTACATTATTAAAGCAAGGCATGAGCAAGGCAAATGGGGAACTAAGTCTGCCATTCTTATTCTTTCTTTATTCCGCATGGACTTTATTTCTGAGGCGCAATATAGTTTGCTCTTTTAGATTCCACCTCCTTCATGATGATTGCTGATATGGTGACTAACACTTCCTTCAGCCATTTATGTCACCAAGTGAGCTAAAAATAGAGAGCTCTGGAATGTGACCAGAAAAAAAATATATGTTTTACGTCACTCTGTACCATTGCATGTTCTCTGACTTTGTTCTGACTTGTTCCCCTTGAAATCTATCTATCTATCTATCTATCTATCTATCTATCTATCTATCTGTAAAATTATGAATGAAATTCTTTTTTTCTAATCCTTCCATCCCTCCTGCCTGGTTATTTATAATCGTTACTGAATCATATACTGTCATGGATGGAACGCCTGCGCAGTAGACAGCGTGAAAATGTGAATCATCGACAGAGAGAGAGGGGTGACTGTAGAGTGATGGGACCCGGCTAAGGGAAGAGCAGCGAATGATCACTCTCCGAGCTGGTAATGACAGGTAAATGGCGATTTATCATCATCATTATTATTATTATTTGGAAATATGGGGATAGTGCTGTAGCATCGGTGCGGGTTGTTGTTTTTGTTAGTAGCACACCGAGAACTCACATTTTCTAAGAAGACTCCTTCAGTCGTGTCCTCCATGCACCGCTGCACATCTGGAAGAAGCTTCCGTGTTGACAATGTCAAAGTAATGTTTGTTTTAATCACCGTGCATTCATTTGTATCTCATTTTTTCTATGTCGAGTATTTCTGTCTTACTTTAAACTCGTTTCGGGCGTTGCTGTCTTAATGACATGGAACAACGTTTCTCCAATACGTTTCTTCGGCGTATGTCATTTCATGCTAAAGGATTAGCTACTTTTTCTCAAGTGGTTACAATATCAGCCAACTTGATTTGGACGTTTTTTGTGTTGTTTTTTTACGTGAAGTCCACATTTGCAAGGTTAAGCTTCAACGGTGCAGTGGGTCTCAATCTCATAGGGGGTTGGGAGGGCGAGTGGATGAAGTCTATTTTCAGACTGGCGTCACATATTACGTCTGTGTGTTTTCCTGCTGGGTTAAGGCTGAATGATTTTCAGCACCACGGTCAGTGGTGCTGATATGTTTGGACCGTTATATCAAGACATTCCGGTTTGATTTGTCCTAACAGCTCTGATTTTTAACCGAGATGGGTTAAAATGTTTGTGTTTGATTTACTTTTATTTTTATGTCTTGTTTTATCTGTTGTAGAAAGGAAACACACAACAGCTGATTGAAGATTAGTTAAAGATTGGATGTTGTTTAAAGTTATTCAAGCCATTCTAATTAAAAATGTTTGTTTTCTTAAAAGCTATTATAACAAGTTCCCATTAAAGTTAACAGACTGAATTAAATTTGAATTACACCTTGTTGTTGACTCAACAACTAAAAAAACAGAAAATTAAAACTAACAGTCAGTCAGCAAACTCAAGCTTTTATTGTTCATTTTTCAGGTACATGATATATGAGTACAATATAAATATTCTTCTGTACTTTGTACAATTAAGCTGTGTGTGACAAAGGTAAACGTACTAGGGAAGAGTGTGCCTCATCTGTATGCAGCATTTCAGATAAGAGGCACTGGCTGGGTAGAGTAGCAACATGAGAGCTGTTGTTTGTACAGAGAGAGAATGTGTCCTTTATCTACTTACTTATAATTACAACAATGAAGACAAAGTGAACTAACCCTTTGTTGGTATTTGTCATATGGTTAGTTTACGCCAATTAAAAACTTTTTGAACTATTTTGTGACTATGGAGTACATAAATAAAACAGACAAAAGTATAAACATCATCAGGTCCACTGATTATGTAATGGTAACTATAAAAGCTAAGTAAAAATAAGCAAACCGACAGTTTAAACTAGAGTTGTGTAACCATATTAATAGCACTGTGGGTTGGAGGTTAAAAAATACTTGACATGTCCACTCAAATTTCCTCCTGTAGGACTCTTTCATATTGCACTATCACTGTACACTTTGCATTAGTAAATTGATTTAATATGATTTACTCTACAACTCATCCACATATAATTTGGCTGTAGAACTTTCATTTAAAAATGTTGTTTAGATATTAACTGTAAAGCTTCAGATTATGACTGATAATATTGTTTACTGCCTCTATTAACATTATTTGAATGACTATTACAAAGGTGAACATCAGGTTTATAATATATGTGAAGTGTAACAGGAGTTTGAACATTAAGATCACAATCTGTTTCAATTACTGTTAACGTTTTCTTCGCTAGATGGTTAGGTTTGGGCAGCTTAATGTTGTGGTTTACGCCATTAACCCTGCATATTATAAATGTCCAGTGCATGCAAATGTGAGCAAGAGGTCCTTCACAAGAGGTTTGGATCACTGATCAGCAAATAAACCATTATTACCTAAGAATGATAGTGTCTAGGAATGATTAAAACCAAACTAACAAACAAACAACCAATATGTTTTATAAAATGCAATGTGTGCTGATGTGTGTGAGGTGTTATCGTCTGACATTGACTATGATGTAATGCACAATACTATATTATTAATGATTTTTTAAATTTGATATCATAGAAACTGATGGAAAAAAAACATATTATATAAGATTACTAATTAGTTAAAAGTGAAGTTATTTAGTAATTTAGTTATTTAGTAATGTGTAATTAACTATGAATTTATATAGATGATTATTATATATTATTATATACTATTATTATTGTCATTATTATTTTATAGTATTGTTCTGTTTATTTATATCCTGCTGCTAAACTAAACTAATTTCCCCTTGTGGGACAATAAAGAAATTGAATTTAATTAAAAAAAATAATGTTTTTTTTTAATAATAATATTGTAAATAATTTACTCGCTAGTTTGGTATAATGTGGTTCCAGCTACAAGAGGTATGTAATTTCATGTACTATTATGTCTGACATCTAACTGATGAGTTTTACAATATCAGGCCAGTGGTTTTCTTATGAGGTTAGACACTTAGTTTTTTTTTTTCATTATTCCAACCACAATGCATTGTATACCAGTGTCTTACTGGAAAGAGCATGATCACATTTTAACATATATGGACTCAATATTTCCTTCCCACAATTAAACCCTTTTCTTATTGTAATTCAGTCCAGCAGAAATAGTCGATTTAGTATTAGCTAACAAAAACATGAAGCATAATTGGTTTGTACAGAGCAGAACTGTGCAATGCAGTTAGCTCTCAGTCAGTAGGGGATTAATGTTCATAAAATCTATTCACATATGGTCACAGATATTATTAGTTTTTAACTAACACCTAATAGTTACATATTTCACATATTTCACTGTTGAGGCAAAGTCCAATATGCAGTTATGTTTGTTAATAGTTTTTCTTTAAACATTACAAAAAAGATTTTTCTATGTATGTCAGCACCCTCTGCATTTAGCTGAAACATTATTGGATCCAAAGAGTAATATGTCACGCTTTATTTTATAACAGCAGACAAGCAGAATGCATCATTAAACTCAATGCCCTATGGCACCCATTCCTTCAGTACATTGTTACATAACAACAGTGACTACATGCTTATGTGTACAAAAGCATAAATGTACTGCACATGTGTATGCAATTATGCGTTTAAACAGTTTGTCCAGAAACTGTGTATGCAAACAACAACAAAAAATAAAATAAACAAACTGCCTTTTTTAACTCCTACTGCAAGTATGATGTATAAAAACAGAAATAGCCTCACCCATGCGGCTTTGGCTGTGGTGAGCAGAAGGCTGTACTATTAGGCTTTAGTAATGCCACTGATATCAGGCTGCTTTCACGGTAAGTCTAAATCTTTGAATATGAAGATACATCCCATTATATTTAAACCCACACTTTCCTTTTGACTGTCATTTTTTTTTCTTGCCTTGCTGAATCGAGAAGTTTTTGAGCTAGATTTTCCCCCATTGAAATGAGGTTTCCAATATTGGGAGATATGTACATTATATAATTAAGAAGAGGTGCAAGAGTTTAGTTTCCTCCCAGATCTCTTGAATTAAATCAGGCTTAAAGGTTATTGGAGATGTGTGTTTTTTATGTGTGTTCTCAGGTAGACAGATGTGAAGGATGACTTCTTGCTCAGAGATCTGTGGGTCAGAATATAGTGAGCAAGTTCAAACCGGTGGGAACTACCAGCAGTATGGCGTCCGCTCCTACCTACACCAGGTAACAGTGTAACCAGACTCAGCACCCACACAAAGTAAGACGTCTCCTATGAAACTCACAAACGGATAAAAGCACAAAATCACCAAACCTTCATTTCTTGTAGGTTTAGGTTCAAGATGTGAATTTTAAGAATGCCTGTACTTTTCTTTGATTCCTTATCCAGTTTTATGAGGACTGCACAGCTTCTATCTGGGAACGTGATGAAGATTTTCAGATTCAGAGATTGCCTAGCAGGTGGAGCTCTTTACTCTGGAAGGTCAGATTAACCCTTAGCTTGTTCAAAACGACACCAATATAATGGAACTGAAAATAAACCAAATTAACCAAATTATTTACAACTATAACAATATATGTTTTTGACTTTCGTTGTTTTTTGACTTTTTCTTTTCACAGGTCTGTCTCGCGTTCGGTACCTTGATCTTGTTTGCGGGCCTCATTGTTGTTTTGGTAGGTTATGCCACTCCAGCCAAGATTGAAGCATTTGGTGAAGATGATCTACTCTTTGTTGACAGGTATAGAAACAGTACAACGTACGAGTGGGAAAGAATTTAGGTAACCTTTGCTATTCTGAAATAGTAAAGGTTACATAGACTTACAATTAACAGATCATGAACTTTATTTGAAGTGTTACTTCTTAGTCTTGACAATAATGTCCAAGAACAGTGTTCTAGTAGGACATGCATATGTTTAAATTTAGAAATAACTCTAAATAGTTGTATAAATATTGAACAAAAAGACTTGGTGGCAAATAAATGATTGCTTTGAACTGTTCTTGTAACAGCCATGCCGTCAGTTTCAACCGTGCACTGGATGTTTGTAAGCTGACTGGTGCAGTGCTGTTCTGTGTGGGAGGCACCTCCATGGCTGTGGGTCTCCTGCTGTCTGCCTTTGCCAAAAGCTACTCCAAAGAAGAATTGTTTCTGCAACAGAAGTTTAAGGAGAGGTTGGCAGATCTGCAAGCAACAGTTGGTAAGTTTTCATTCTCTTCTTTCCCAGTATAACACGTTCAAATTAATGTAAGCAGAATAAATGTAAAGGTTGTTGAAATGGCTCTGCGTTTGTATATGAATATGAATATCTAAATCACAGTAACTGCTTATGCCACAGGTACTCCAATAATGAGAGCACCAACTCCCGGAGAAGGAAAGGTGCCAGTCACACTTACCAAAGTTCAGAACATCCAGCCAGTGACCACAAAGTCAGAGCCCTGATCAAGGCTAAGATCAAGGCATAAAGTGAAAGTTGTAAGAGGACCGGTGTGTGTATGTCGATCCATGTGTGCAGTTTATCTTTTTAAAAGGTCAGCTTACATAACAAATAGTATTGCTTCCTCATCTTATTTTGTTTGACATTAAAATGAGATTTTAAAAACTTAGAAAGGATGAACAAAATATAGGGGATTTATTTATCAGATGTTATGAAACTTTAATATTAAGAAAACATTTTTTTTTAAATTTCACTGGAAAAGACATCGGCAGAATAGTGACACAGTGCAGTAATTTCCACAGAGCGTGTTTTCTGTTTGTTTACTGTTGAGAGAATTCTTACTTTTGTAAAAGGCAATGATGTTACTGCTGGAGGGCGATGGGCAGCAAGTGGCATATTTGAAATTTTTGTCCCCCATTCCCAGAAATGATCAAATGTACCACTTAACACTCATTACCTCTGACTAGTGACCATCAGGATGAGTGCATGTTTGGAATTATTAGCTGTTAAAAGTGTAAATGTACTATATTTACCTGAAACGTTCATCCAGGCTGACAAAGCACGACATCGTTTTATAATACCTTTTTTTTCCCTTTCTGATAAAGTAGTAACTCAAAGGTCTTAACCTTTCTAAAGGTTCACAGTGTCCTAACAGATTAGACATAAATGCAGATTAGAAGAGACAGTATGGGGAGATTCTGTGTCTATCTTCTGTCTTATTAGGCCAGTGACCTTGTTTCCTTCAGTAAATCTTCAGACAGAATCAATACACAAGAGCAGACAGGCTGATGAAAGTTACATTGAACCAGACAGAGCATGCAGAACAGCAATGATATGTCAGATTACTTCCAACATACAGCAAATAAGACATTCATCATGTCTTCTATCTTTATTTTTAAGTTTTTAATACCTAAACACTGGCTTACCCACCTTTTCCTTTCCATTGTTTCCTTTTCACCCTGTGACAAAAGGCTCATAGACACACACAGATCCATCAGAGCAGACGCTGTTTTGAATCAAAATGCTAATAGCTACCAGACATGAGTCAGTGCTACTCATGAAAATGAAGATGGGTGCATCGAGAGAGACAATGTGACACACAGGTTACATAACGGAGGGAAGATGAGAGCACGTTCAGCTCTCCAATGGGATCGCAGCAACATTGTATCTGACAGCACTAATGGATGAATTAAAGAGATTCAATAAATGCCTTCCTACTATCACACACAAAATTTGAAACTCAATAATTTATATCACAGTCAGCAATGTTTAACACCGGAGAGCTGTTAAATTCCAGGACCACATTTTTTACACTATAGAGAATTTGCTTATGTACTGGATGTGAAACTGAAGGAGCGATTATTAAGACGGTTCCTGTTTTATTCATTCCTTTATGCTATACAAGAATTCACACTGTAACTGTAACTTAGAAGCACAATAAGCTGGTAACGGCCATGTTTTTCTGCTTTTTAACACACTGTGTCCTCATGTGTTGTACATATATTTATTACAATTACTGTAATCCTACCCTACCACTTTAAAAGCTTGTTTTTGTTTGTTTTTCTTAACATGTATCTTTTGTTTCATCATTATAAACAAACCTGTACTGTAAAAAAAATCTGTACTTGGTTAGAACAATTCTACTGTCCAAGATACAAGCTTCAGTTTTTTTTAAACCATATCTCATCATCAAATTCTTGCAGCACAGCTTGTATATTTACTCTATAAGATGTTGATTTGCTATGCTGACTACTATTGTCAATGTAAGTTGACCTTTTCAATATTATTCTAATTACCTCCAATCTTCTTTCTACTAAGTCCTGGTGTCATTTTAACACATTTACTCTCAGATGCAACACAGAAGCATAGCTGTAACTACAAAAAAACCCAACCTAGTAATAAGCAAGGCATTTCATTTTCAAGATACACAGCCACTGAGCTGCGGGCCTTCAGTACATGAAGAAAAGCCAAGCTGTTAAACAAGCCATTACGGACAAACCTTCTAGTGCGGCCAGGACTTTAACAGGCAGTGCTGGTTTGTAATGTTATGCTGTTTCCTGCTGCATTACAAACTCTAATCCATAATGGATATTTTTTTTCTGCTATATATCAAACTTGAAGTCTTTCCTGATGTAACAGTGGATCATCCCACTAAATAAAAAACGATGCTACCCTTATTTGCGAACAGATCGGATAAAGAACACATATAAATCAGTGTCTACATGCAGTATGTCTATTTTTCGAACAGCACAATAAAACTGACATATCGGTGGATCGGAAATGCGTGAAAACTGTATTGCAGCACACTGTGCAGTAAACTGACAGCCTGGTGGCTTAACTGTTGATAAAACTTTATACCTCCCAACAGAAGTGAGAGGTATAAAGTGGTATAAAGTGGGAGTATAAAGTGGCTTAGTTTATGTCTCCCTACAGAAATAAAAAAATACTTCACTGTTGTCACAAGGGTCAAATGTTTTTGATCTTATTTTAATCTTTAATCTTCCCTGCTGTTTTCCTTTAATATCTCACAGTTGCCATCTATGTGTGCCAAACAACTGACACTTTTACTTCCTAAATTCCCTGCAGGGTTATTTAAATATACTGTACAATACTAGCTAAGCAGGACTTTGTGTTCTTTAAAATCTGGTGCCTTCCCCTTTTTTCTTAATCAAGAAAAAATTATAATTTTTGATTATTGATTCAAACCAATGTTTAAATAATTATAGATTTAAATTAATTCAAACAATATGTTAATAATGTTCATTTTTACATTGTAGAAGCCCCCCTTGTAATCAGTCTGGAGGGTGTGTTATTTAGGGCCTTACTGAACACGCCCACATGCATACACACTCAGAAAACAGAGTAGCTGGTGGAGGAGATAACACAGAATTAATGGTGACGCCAGAAATAGCATCTTGAGGATCATCACCTCAACCAGGCAGGCCTTATGACTCACACACTTCTGCCCCCACCTCCTTTGCTTTCTGCGTCTCCTGCTCTTTGCTCTCTCGTTCTTCCTCCTCCCTCTCAGCCAGGTTCCTTATCTCTCTTGGGATGGTGACTCACAAACACATCGACTGCATGAATCCCAATTTGAACAGCTGCGGGGATGAGCGGGCAGTGGGGCCATCATACATACTGAATTAGATCAGAGTTCATATTTCCTGCCTGCAGCTGGTGGTTTATAGTGGATTTATGGAACTTTGTTTCAGGAAAAAAATGACAAATTAAAATCACTGAATGAGAGTGAGAAGAGTGGCTCTCCAAAAATATCACTTTTCTTCCTGTCAGGATGAAAGCAGCTAAAGACCAAAGTGCAGTTTCACTAAGACAGACTGAAGATCTAGATCTAATGCATCATGAGACATTAGTTATAGTAGGTCTCTAAGTCCATATTAGTCCATCTAAGTCTTCATAACAACAACATAATGACCTATGCCTAGAGTTTTAAGGGTTTTAAGAATGTTCTGTTTGGAAAATTCAACCAAGAGCGTCCCATAAAAAGTTGGGACGCTGTAAATAAAAACAGAATCTGATGACTTGAAAATCTCATAAACCGATATTTTATTCACCAAAGAGAAAAGAAAACATAGTTGTTTTACTATTTCAGGAAAAATTGTATTTTGAGTTTGGCAGCAACACATCTCAAAAAGTTGTGATGGGGTTGGAAATATAAATGCTACTGAAAAAGAAACAGCAGGAGGAACATTTTGCAACTAAGTAGGTTAACTGGCAACAGGTCAGTAAAATGACTGAGCATTTTACAGAGGCAGTGACAAATTGTCCAATTTGTAAAAAAAAACATCTGAATAATGTCCCTGAATGTAAAATTGCAAAGACTTTAAATATCACATCTACTACACAGAGTCTGGTGAAATCTCTGTGCGGAAGGGACAGGAATGTGATATTTGAGACCTCAGGCAGCACTGCATTAAAAACAGGATGGATTCTGCATGGGCTCAGGAAAACTTCCAGAACGTGTTGGTGATCCACAGAAAAATCTACATCTGTGAACATGATCCAAATACACTGAGTCAAAGTGGAAAGCTGTTCCACCATGAAAAGAATTGAAATTTGAGATTCTTTTTGAAAAGCATGGACATCACATCCTCCAGAGTATAGAGGAGAGGGACCATCCAGGTTGTTACTGATACTTAGTTACAAAGCCTGTATCACTGATGGTGTGGAGGTGCATTAGTGCCCATGCTTCTATGCAGATGGAATCTTTTTCAGATTGTATAAGACACTAAACTGCATACTGCATCTACTACAACAAGGCCTTCTAATAGAAAAGTCCAGGTGCTAAACATTTGGCCCATCATGAAAAGAAAAGTGAGGAAAGTAGGACTGAAAACTACTGAGCAGTTGGAATCCTGACCTTTTTTTTTCTTCTTCTTTTGCAAAATAGTTTTCTCAGTTTAAATATTTGATATCATTCTATGTTCTAAAGTGAATGAAAAATGGGCTTATGGGACATTAAAACGTTTAAATCTCTTGTATTTACATTTTACACGTACATCTCAACTCTTGTGGAATGGAGAGTGTAGTTCCATCTCAGTGAACTTTTAAAAAAAGCTTTACGCCTGCTGTGAAATTAATTTCCAATATCATACATCATCATCACTTTTTTAAATGATTTTATTTTTACTATTCCATTGACTAATGCATTTCATCACTGAAGTATCAGTTACAGAAGACCAAAAAAACTGTCTTTTTTTCCCTCAGTTTAATTTTTCTGGAAGCAGATGGACATTGGCATAGCAGCAACATTACAAAATAATATGACATGAAACTGCCTTTAAAAATTAGACATTGAAAATATGGTTCAGTGACAGAAATCAACATTAGGCGTAACAGTAAGGTTCTGGGCCTCCACTTGCACTTGTAGACTGGGAATAATTCTGTAAGTCTCTGGAACTGCATTACAGGGATGAAACATCATTGTTATAAAAGATGTTGACTAGTGTGATGTGTTGATCCTGCCGTTAGAGGGGACTAAAAATATAATGGACAAAAATCTTGCACGAGTGTTCTGGGTATGTTAAATTTATATGATGCACATCACTTTGATGCTAACTGAATCATTCAGTGACAACTTTAGCCCTACAGATGGAAGCACTCATTTAGGAAGAAGATCTGAATTTTTTATAAATTAGCTTACCATTCAAAAACAAACAATAATATATGTCTCGTTAAATACATTTGTATGAGTTTCTATGAGAGGCATAACCATTCTTTCGAAAAATTTCAAAGGATATTATTATATTATCATTTCTCTGCATCACTCACAACAGTGCTCACAGACAGTGTGTAAAGAAACAATAAAGCAACCTATTAGTTAAGAACATTTTTAATGCAAAAATAAGAATATATATGGATTTTATATGTGTATTCTGTTTCAAACATGAAAGTTATAAAGTTTTGATCCATATGGTGTTTCTGTAGTTTAGCAGACAACCATTTAAAGATTTAGGTTACATGCTCAGCATTGCAAAACTGCTTTTATATTGCTTTGTTTTCTATAAATTTCTATAAATTTTCATCTGTCACTTTCATTATATAAATAGATTTTGTAATTTCATATTTTCAGTATGAAGAACTTGGTGTTTTTTCCTATCCTTTAAATTTTTCACTTTCGTCTTGCCTCTCTTGATCACCATCTTCCCCTGTGTGTGCACTCGGCATCTTTGCTGGTTCATTTTTTCTCATCTGTGTTGAGCTCTGCTTCACCTTCTACCTCATTATCTTCTCCACTGACCTCAGCATTCACCTTGCTCTCTTCTTCTTCACCTGACTCTTTGGTAGTGCCCTCTTTTGTTTCGTTTTCATCCTCTTCTTGATTACTGTTGCCTCTGCTACTTCTACTGCTATCGTTCTCTTTAGTCTCGTTATCTGACTGAGTCGTCTCTGGATCGTTGCCGTTTCCCGTCTTTTTCTGTTCCTCCACTGTGTCTACATCATTAGTGTGATCCGTAGTGCTTTTTTCCACCTCAGTGTGGTCTTTATCTTCCTTCTCATCTTCCACAATTTTCCTCCTTTCACCTTGAGAAGACATATTGTTTCCATCCTCAGTCTCCTTACTGTCTAGAGCCTTATCACTGCTAGATCCATACTCTTCACCATTAAACACCTTCTTATTCTTTTCTGGATCCTCCTTCTTTTCCTCCACTTTCTTCTCATTTTCTGCTATGTCTTCTCCTTTTCCATCTTTTTGTCCATCGATTTCTGTTTTTCCTCCACCTCCCCCCTCTTTTTCACCGTTTGTCTCCTGGTTATTCATCTTGTTTTCACTGCTAGGTAAATCACCTTCTTCTCTGCCATTTTCAGTGGCAACCTCCTCTTTTTCTTCTGGCTTTTCAACATTCTCCTCTGTTTCATTTGTATCAGTAGCATCAAGTTTCTGTAATGCAGTATAACCACAGAAGCAATTAATATCTCTAAATATTTTAACAGATGCAGTATGTTGAATTCTTTCTGTGATTTACACTGTTCTGTTGATGCTATGGTTCGTTGGTGCTATCTGCCTCTGTACACCCGCACAGTAGATTTTAAATCAAACATCAAGAAACGATAAACAGCAATCAATTATTGCCATACTGTAACTGTTTAGGAATTACAGTCATTTTTATACATAGTTTTTAGACGCCTGAAGTAATTGAACAGTTAACTGACAAGCGGTTTCATGCCCAGGTGAAACCAGTCCGTCCCCTCATAATCTTATCAAAAAATTAAGCAGAAAAAGATCTGGAGATGAATCCAAGTATTTGGTATCTTTTCCCCCGAATTCTCAATGTGATGTCCCAAAGACATGAAAAAAACAAAAACCTATGAGACCTATGCACTGGCCAGCTCAGCAAAACCAAAAGGACTGGAACACCATCGTTTGTTGGTTACGAAAAAAGCCTTCACGACTTCTAGACCAGTCAAGAAAACTATCAAGGAGCTTAGTCTAAAATGAAGAGATGCTTTCATAAATGGAAAGAGAAGGTGCAAATCAGTGGTTCCACTGAAGAATGGGAAGAACATAGCAAATATCTAAAAGAGCCTACACAGTTCTGGAACAACGTTTTCATCTGTTCTTTGGTCAGATGAAATCAAGAATCATGGAAAGGAGCATGGAGAAGAAAAGGAATAGCCCATGTTCCGAAGCATACCACATCATCTGTCAGACATGATGGACATATGGGAATGTATGGCTACTGAAACCAGGTCACTAGTGTTTATTTATGATGTGAATGACAAAGTAGCAGGATAAACTGTGAAGTGTACAGGGTTGTACTCTCTGCTCCGATTCAGCCAAATGCTGCAAAACTGATCAGACAGTGCTTCACAGTGCAAACTGCAAAAGCAACCCAAGAATATGTCAAGACAAAAAAAAATCTGATATTTTTCAATGGCCAAGTGAGTCACCTGACCCCAATCAAATAAAGCATGTTTTTCAGTTAACTGAAGAAAAAGCAGAGAGACCCACAAACAAGCAACTACTGAATGTGGCTGGAGTAAAAACCTGCCACCTCAAGAAGGAGGAAGAACAGCATTTGGTGATGTCCATGGGTTCTAGACTTCAGGCTGTCAGTCAGGTAGACTAGACTACCACCACTGACTTTCATTATTAGTATTAAGAACAATCCTATTTAAAAATGCTTTGCTTAATAACTTGTGAGTCTGAAAATGAGGGATTATGTATAAAAATGACTGTAAATATATATGTAAAATAAAAAGAGCGAGTGAGTAGTGTATGTTTATACCGCTTCAGGTCCATTGTCTTCTAGTTTTTGGCAATCAGCATTTCCTTCATCAAACTTCTGTTCCAGTTCATCTAGAAAAACAGACAATATTAGCTCTGCATGCAAAATCAGAAGCTCATTTTACAGAGAGGTATTTGATTCCTTAAAGTACCGAAAAAAACAAGTTAAAGCATGTTTTCCAGTTGTGTTCCATCCTAATGTGCAATATTGAATACTGAAAAGGCTTGTTGTGGCCAGTACAACATAAAGGAAAGGTAAATAAAGAGTGTCCTACTATCCTGGTATAGATGCAGTAGACTTAACTGGACTCATTCAGAAAAAAACATGTAAAATACAGTAAAATAATAATAATTGACAATGTTAATGAATACATGTTAAAAAAAAAAAAAAAAAAAGCAGATGAATATAGTGTCACACCTGTAAAAACTTGCCCTCAAATCTTGTCATTCTTTGGGCATAAAAGAGCCAAAGTGTTCCTTTATGTGCCCACTGCTCATCTTTTCAAGACCCTGAAACCAAAATTTTCGCACTCACTGCAAATTAATTCATTTTACAAACCCAAAAAATCTGTCCCATAAATATGGGTGCTTTTATTCGTCCTTCAGTCGAAGTCTTGTTGAAATTATTCAGCTTTTATTCAGCAGATGTTGCCAAATTTGAATACATGCAGCACAAGAGTGACACCTGCTGGTCTAAAGGAAAAGCACCCAAGATAATTTGTTGCAAGTAAACAACTTTACCTAGACAATGGGAAGTGTGCAGGAGAGAGCCAGTAAACATTTTATAAGCTCATTTAGTGATCTAAATTTTACACTGAATGTTTAACATTGTCTTCATCTTTATTATCACCACTGCAGTAATCATCCTAATCATCACCACAGGCATGCAAAGTAGATGGTTTTCTCCTTTAACCATTGCTTTTGTATGATATCACAAAACAAATATGATGACCCATGATAATCATCCAACAGACTAGAGGCCTGTAGAAGAAATCCTCCAGTTCCCCCCCGAGGAAACACAAACAACTGTAAAGTGAGACTGGGAGTCCAGGAATTTAAATGAAGACATCGTACTACAACTCCAAACAAGCTCAGCTCAGCAAGGCAGTTCTGTTGGAGTGTGAAAATGGATACGGGGCTTTTCTATTTTCATGTGAGCATGTGCATCAAAGACCTTGGAGTAATTAACCCTAAACATAAGAGGAAGACAAGTATACGCTCTGATAAACAACATAATTACACACTTGTTTTGAAACATTGGATGAGACTGAAATTTCTAATCAGGAATGAAAAAAAGAACAGTGCAATTAATATCTTTAATATTAGTTTTCCTTTCTACACATACCGGTTAAGGAAGAAAAATGACTCCGGTAGAGATTAGAAGAGTTTATGGAGACATTTAATGCATTTCAAATGCAAAACTGATTGAAGTTTAGCCATGGTGGGAGATGAAACGTTATGGTAATAATAACAGACCTCTTTAAGAATATTTTATGGAAATCACCCCGCATTCATTAGGAGTGAGGGCCAAGCGATTCAGTGTAAGCAGTAAGCAGAGGAGGAGCTGCTATGACTCTAAACATCTTAACATGATTTAAGGATGAGGAACAGGCTCATGAAAATGCTAAATCAAATTAAATATGATATTTAGAATCTCCCCCTTCTTTCTCATTCCAGTATATCCGGAGAGTCTGGCTTTGCAAATGGTTGGACTGCTTTATGTATGTGTGTGCAACTGAGTGTAAAATGTGTCTGACTTTTCCTTTCATAATCAGGCAAACACACACACACACACTCCCTCCTCCACAAGGCATAAGCAGACAGAGCACACCCACATTTCAGATGATGTGCTGCATCCATTAGTAAGAAGTAAAATTGTATGCAACTGCAAGCAGATATAATTACTCATATAAACGACTCTTGCTGGCATTATCTTGGAAGGTAAAGTTACAGATGATTGTCGCTCCAGAGAAATGCAATAAAACACAACTCAAGATGAAGTGATAGGCTGGATAGATTGCACATGTGCACACACAAATACAGTCTGCTTTTAGCGATGCAGGGTTTTTTTGCTGATCTAAATCCTGAAATGCATTGTTAAAAAGTTGCCAAAGGACATTTCACCAAATTCAAGTCTTAGCACAGTAGCAAAGCAGGTATTTTATCATTTTGCCTACCAGATGTAAAGGATTGCTGAAATCATGTGATGTTCTTAGAAGGTGTAGTGAAGAGGTTAATACAGAACTTAATAATCAAACATGAGCAAAGAGATGCATTCTACAAGAATGTTTCAAAGATTTTCCACTCCTTCAGGAAGCACTTTAAAGTCCAATAAACTTCTCCACAGGACATTTTTAACCACTATTGCAAAGGAATCTGTGAGTGAGTGGTATAATCTACACTGTTCTTTTTGTTGTTCTGCAAATTTGCAAATTATTCTCTAATTTGTGTTGGGACTTTTTAGAAAACCATTAACCCAGGTAAAACTCTTCTTTACCTTGTTTTTTTTAACCAAATCTTCCTTACAGAAAAAATAACTACTGTGCTCTGTCTAGTATCTGTGGATACTAGGTAGGATAGACATTTGTTATTGCAACATTTTCAGTGCTGATGATCACCAGGCATAATAACCTCTGACAGGGTGACACTTGCAGTAGGTTGTAACTCAGAGCAAAACAAATCACTGCTTTACACAGTAAAGCCAGTTTCTGCTGATCCCTTATTCACAAGGGGGTCACTCTGCATGTTTGATTTAGCAAGATGCCCTTCCTGACACAACCCTCGAGGGACTCGTGTCTCCTCTCAGGATCAAGCTGGAGCGCTTTTGTTAAGCGAGTGTGTAAACTACTACACTGTGGATGCACCACACTACATCACACACATGTGTGCTTTTATTTATTTATTTGCTTGGCCTCCACAAGCCTGGTCTACTTTAGCATTAACTGTACTGCAGCTAATAAATTCTCAAGTCTTGAAATACTACTTAATGGACCTGAATCACTTCACACATCACTCCTTGTATTTCACTGGACAGTACAGTAAATTGCATATTTACACCCAGATGATTTAATCCACTCAGCCTGTACCTGAGTTATAGTTGGGTGTAAAACAACATGCACAGTGATTTGGAATGCTGCCACTCTGCATGTGCGCTCCGGTCACTGACCAGGGTCCTGTTAAAACATGCAATGACTGTATGGCTACATGGGAGACCCAGCTGCTGCTGGCTTTACATAAATCTGAAACACAGAAAAGCTGAACAGCTGAGAATAAAAATGGTTGACTGGTCTAACTCTTTCATTCTGTGATACCACAATAACATGACTTGATACTTATAATGCTAATGATTTGTAAATGAAGATTTGGTGACTCACATGTCACTTACTCCAAATCAACCCTAAGGACTTTACTCATAAAGACAGCTGGAATCTCCCTTTGTTGGTATTATTAGAATGGTAAGATCCACCAGTTTCGGAGCTTAACTCAGTACAATGGATCACTATCTTGGCATTTGTTGCCATCGCTAAATATTATTGTTATATAATGGAAGTGCAAAACCTTGCCATGTCCTTTTAAAAGATATGGTATATTGAAATGTCTAGCATTAAGAATAGACACAAGCTGTCTACACTGTGGCATTAAGTATTTCTTATGTATAGCCTTTATCTTTGAGATTTGTTTCCAAGATACATCTGGAAAAAAAAATGCCATGCACTTTTGTGTAGAAAATTCCTCATATGCTCTGTGCTTAGATAGCTTTGACATTAAATCAAAGAAAACCTTTGCTTAACAATGTTGCAACCAGACAGCCAAAGTAATATTTATAAAGGTCACAGCTTCTGTTAAATGTTTAAATAATTCATGGAGCTTTTTCCCCTGCACTGTTCTCAAAGTTGCCTGAAATCTTGCCATTGACCGTTTTCATTAAACAAAGGTTTTAATCTGAATGAATGTCTAAGTGCAATATGAACACATATTAAAATCTGATTTCTTTTCCTTTCTACATAACTGAAAAAAACATGAGAGCATGACCATTTTATTCCAAGTTCAAGTACTTATGCTGTTGAGTTGTAATCATCAAATCTAAGAAAACACTGAACGCAATTCCTTTCTCTAATAATTCAAGCACTGATAGTCTTCTGTATATTTATTTAATTACTAATTGATTTATATCTTTTCTGATAGTTGTTCATGTTCTCTTTATCCTCTAAACTACATTATATGGACTAAAACTAGAAGAAAAGAAAGAAAAACACATTTTAAAATGCATCGTTGATGCCATTTGCTTGCATTCCTAAACCTCTCTTTAACAAATAATATAAACTTTAGATGGCCAAATGAAGAGAAATGCTAAAAAAAAGACAAGCCTGAAAAGTAGAGATTGAACCTGATAGACATGAGGAATATTTGTGTCAATAAGAGTGTCACACATCACCATCACAGCCGGTGCTGTTGTATGTCACAGCCAAAACACTTGTTAACAGATGAATGTGGCAGATTAGTACAGCTTCCCTGCTCTTTAATCCAGTAATCCTGCATCAATGGGTCATGAAGAACCCTTTTCTGCTGTAGTGAAAAGGAAGGAGATGAAAGGAATAGAAGAATCCACGAAGAACAGACAAGCATGGCGGTGATGTCGGAAATTTGACATATGAGCGTGTGCACAAATGCACATAAAAACAGACATGTGTGCGCACACACACACAGCACACGTTGTCAGAACTTAGCAAATGAAAAAAAAAAAAAGTGGTGCCATCATTCATCCCTCACTGCTTAGCCTCTTTTTTGACACAGGCACACGATTTGAGATGCACACTCTCTTTGTGTACATGTCTCCTGCCTCCTAACACTGGGTTGAACCCTATTTCACTCTGACAAGCATTATAGATACATATGCTAACAGGGCTAATTCCCCCCAGCAGAATCACATTTTATGACACCAGAGGCTGAGGTTTGATCTGGTTGGTTGGCTTGTGCATACGCAAAGGCATGCAGAGACAAGCATAATCACACAAACACACATGCACACAAGCTCACTCACTCATGTCCAGCAATTTTTATTTCTCTCACATTCAACTTTCAAATAATACAAAGAATGGTTTTTGTTCTCTTTCTTATTTAAAACTGACTTCAAATCAAAGCCCTTTTGAGAAAATGTATGCTGTACATCCTTCATAAAACATACTTAAATACAACAGAAATTCAACTGGCTTCTGCTACCTTCAAAAAGATAAAGTACAAGAAAAGAAGGGAGCCATGCTATTCAGACATGAAGGTTCTGTGTAAAGTGAATGCCCTTGAAGTATTAATGCAAGTGCAGAAATCATGTGTGTGAAATTCAACATCTCTAGATTTATATTTTTAAATAAAAGGCATGATGAACCATGTTGGAATATTGGCTGCTCTGTAAGTAAATAGAAGTAGAAATAGAAAGCCCATTTTTAGCTAAGCTGATGCATTTTTTTTTAACCCTATTTCTGAGGGTTTCAAGCTGCAAAGAATCCAGATTTTCCACAAATTTTCCTATAGTAACTTCCTATAGTAACTAACTACAAAGTGGAAAACAATGTTTGGCTTCCACTTCTAATCATTATTTGTACTGTAGCTTGCATTACATCCACTATTTATTGCATTGTGTGCTATTATTTCTTCCTACAAGAAAAAGCATCCTGGATTAAAAGTATTCCACAAATTTAATCACACAAAAAGTTCTTTAGGGAACAAAATAAACCTGACCCTTTAATTAGTGTCTCATCCACCCCCCACCAACAGTGTTAATGTAATAAGTAGGCATGTACACAGCCTGTAAAAGTTCAGATAATCAGTAGAACCCTGCTCTGCCTTTACCTTTCCTCTCTCTCCTCTTGTGCATACCTTTTTATCAGTAATTTCTTCTTGAAGTACAAGGCTCTTTTGTTGATTTTCAGAGCAGCAATTTGGCGCCAGCGAGGGGCCCAGGCAACTAAAAATCTGCTTTGATGACTCTAAATGGAGAGATTATCCAAATGAAAGGCAATTATCCAAACCCCACCCATCCCTCTACCCGTTAATATCTCTCTGAGCGTTTTTTTTTATTCCATCCAGTACTCATGCTTCATCATCCCTTGGTTATTCATCAAATTCACTGTTTGATTCCACCTGTTTTCCCTTTTCCTCCCTTCTCCACCTCCATAATGTTCTACTCACTTCATCATCTCAGCTTTTTATTCCCTCTTCTCTCCTTCTTTATCCCCAATCACCTGTCTAAACACATCCTTTTCTCCTTTTTCGGTTACGCTTTTCTTTGTCTCCCCTTTTGGTTCTGCTGCATTCCCCTTCTTTTCCCAGGAGAGCCATTAACTGAATTGGCCACAGAGGCCATTTAAGAAAGAGAACACTGATAAACATCCCATTTCTATTTTGAGGCTAGCAACAACTGCTAATTGCTTCCATTCAAGCTGTTTTTGAAAGAAAAGGCTAACACTGACTAAATTGGACCAATAAGTTTAAAAGAATAATAAAGACCAAACCAACAAGCCATGTGTCTTTCTGGTTAAGTCTTTTAACCCACAGATACTGGTTATGTTTCATGCCTTCACAGTATAGTCTGGGTTAATTCCCCTCATATTAAGTGTGTTTTGAACTACAGGTCAATTTAGAATGTCTAAATAGCATCTCTGAAATTAACAATAATGTTAATAATCCTTAATTAATGTTTCAGAGAGCAGGAAGAATGTATCGTTTAGGCTACTGGATGGTATCTACCATCACACAGTAGCATGCCCTGTTTTACTCAACACATGAAAACATAACAAATATAATGAATTTAAACATATTTTATCAAAAGCGGAAATCACGAGAACATTCTGGAACTGTTGGGAGTTGTTATGCCTAACCACTAAAACCTTACGTATGTGGCATTTTCACATATGCTTCCCACATACTACATAACTGCATGATGCTTGATTTAAATATCCTCCTCTTTATATTTTATGACTTGAGAAAGGAAATCCCAGAAATACGACACAACAGGTTCTGGTGCAAAAATCTTTGAGCTCCCACCTCTTCCAAACAATCTTATCACTGCACTCTCAATGCCAAGAGTACTTTTTTAATGCCAAAACCCAGATGGCACTGGCATAAGACATTAGCAAATTTGACCTTAAGTCTCTTGGCTGGCTGGGAATACTTTGGTGAATATTGATATATATCCAAAATCAATTGCAATTGTATGGGTCAAATTTGACCCTGAACAGCCTCAGGGTACAACAATTTATATTATACAATACAATTTTTAAATACATCTTGTGTATTTTGGGTCACTTTATAAAAAGTCTTAAAATCCAGGTCAAAAGCATGACATTTAGGGTACGTTTTCTGCTGTCAAATGTCAAAAAAGGCTACATTTGACCTGAACAGGATGCAAGGGTTAAGCTGGGTCTCTTTGTTATATTAAGGTCAAATTCATGTCATTCATTCCAAGTTTGCTGCATGAGATGTCACACCTCCTCTCCCTTCTCTCTGCTCTCACTCAGCATTGTGTTCCCTAATGAAACAGCAAAGGTAAAGGCTTTACAATAGACGGTGAGTAACGGGGACTGGTGAACACACACACATAGACACACGCACTCAAAAACTAAACTCCATGTTGTAAACACAGTGAGTGCACTGCAGAGGGAGAATCTCCGGTTACAGGGTCACTCGGTCTCGTTTGTCTTTTTTTCCCGCTGTCATCGGCTTGCTTGTCCTTACAGTCTCATCCCTCATTCCAAAGCCATCTTTGACAAATACATTTATAATGAATTGATGCTTTTATAATCATATAATATCTTTTGTCTTGGTTCCAATGTTCCAACACATCAGAGATCTGAAGTGTGGGTTTCATGCTTTGTACTTTCCACAGCCTCTGCCAGTCTGGCAACCTTTTGGCTGTGTTCCTTTTGGCACCAGAGCGGGGTGTATTTACCTCATGCCCGGCCAGGGCAGGATTTCCCAAAGGGAAAATAACACCAAACACCTCTGTGCTGCTTACAATCACCATAAAAGGTGATATGAACACTGTGTTCCTGTTGCAAAGCCAAATACTAACACAACACTGAATTTAACCTACCTAAGATGGTAGGCTAAAGGGACATTTTTATTGTTGTTGTCGTTGTTGTGTAAGCCAGTATTTGTTCATGTTTCATTTGAGAACCAAAAAAACAAAACAAAACAAAAAAAAAAGCAATAAATAAAAAGAATAAAGATGTCTTTGGGAATTAAATATACTGCTTAGAGTGAAATCAGGACCATGGACAGAGACAAACACTCCGTCTTTCTATGAAACCAAACAAATAAGGAAAATATTGTGTCTCACTAACATGAAAGGACTAAGAAAGCATTGTACAGGTCAAACGGTGAGGACTGCATGAGAAAGTGAAATGTCCTCAAAGCCATTTAAAGATGTCTTATGTCAGATTTTGTTTTCTGAGATGTCTGTCTGTTAATGTAATTTTTGCTCAATGTCATCCAAGGGGACCAACAATGCAGTATGCTTTTCTGTGCCTATAATATGACGTGCCACACAATCTGATACAGGCAATTTTGAGGGTGACATTACAGGCTGCAAATGCAGACATGAACATACCAACACAGAGAACACACACACACACACACACACACACACACACACACACACACACGTTCCTCAGTTCTCTCGTTTGATGCAAAAAGCCACCTCCTCTGAACCACAGTCACAAATTCTCCATGCTCTTTTGGGGGTTCTGCTGTCAAATCCCCTGCCAGAGAGCCAACAGGCAAAATCTATTAAGAGCCACAACATGACGTAATGTGGTTCATACCACAGAATCAGTTATAACAAGGTCAGCAGCAGTCTGCAGAAGATTTGCTTCCCTTTGACTTTAAAACTGATAATCATAAAGACAATGGATGAATGGATAGATGGATGAATAATAATAATAATAATGAGATTAAGAGTCCCAGAGCAGCAAAACCTCCTAATTTCCAAAAAAAAAAAAAAAAAAAAAAAAAAGGATGGCAGGTGCCAAACTTTCTGTAGGACATTATTATATACGTATCACAAGAAGATGACGTAATGTGTTTGTTGTAATAAAGGTTAATGTCATCATGTTAGACCTACTTTTAATATTTCATGGCAAATATTTTGCAGAGCAACAGCGCCACTGTGTGGACATTTATGAATGCAGCAGGTTACATAAGATTCCAGTGACAAAGCATTACATCATATTTTTGTGTATGTTAAACTCTCAGCAGCACATAAACACCACTTGTGAAACATGGGATGGCAAATTCTTAAAGAAGTAGATTATTCTGATACCTTCCACTTGCACACATCTACCATACTCTATAGATGAAAAATGAATACAGAAAGTGGTGATGATGATGACAGAATCACAGGAGCATGAGTGTTGCTAACTATTGGTTATTGGGTATATTATTATCCATGAACTAAACTATTTTAGTTCTTGGGTAATAATATGTCAAACAAACTTTGATTAGATTCCTTTTGTATGATTTTCCTTCACTAGCTCATTTTTATTAAAATGTGACTTTTTTGACGGTGTTGAAACAAGTAAATACTACTGATTATAACTCTATGTTTAAATATATATTACAAACAAACTACTTAAGGATATAATTACAAATGCAAGCCCCAGAATAATATGAGCAAGAGCATGTCACTGCTATATTGTTTATCCAGTGTAGTCAAAGTAACCCTTAAATATAAACCTATACTATATACAGTAGCAATGCTTTCCTTTCTTTGACTTCGGGATGAATACAGCCCCGCTGAGCTTAATAGCCACCATGAAAACAAACAGGTGTAGATATTAAAATTTCACTTCTATTCACGGTGATCTTTTTCGTGTTTTTGCATTACCATTGTCAGATGCACCAGGAGTCAAGCTCTGTCTGCTCTTAATCTTCTTTAAGGAGAGCAGTCTGGCCTGAGAAATCTCTCTTACAATGGAGGACAGGTGTTCCTTGTTGTGGCTTGGAGGCGAGGCCTTAGGAGACTCTCCATCTCCACTGTCACTGCTCTGGACCATCGACTTACCCTGCAGAAAGTAGCAGTCAGATTTAGTTAGTAAGAAACTTCTCATAATCATGATGATGGAGAGTAAAAAAAGACTTACATCTTGGGTTTGCTGCATCAGTTTATCCAAAGGTGGGATTTTGAAATGAACCATAACGTTTTGTTTTTTTTAGAAACATGACTAAATATTTTATATTCACAATGAAATACAATTCTGCAAGTCCACTTGATCCTAAATTTAATTCAGGCTTAAAATTTAGGACTGGGGAGTCTAGACCACCATGTTTTTACATCATTATTTGCTAGCCATCCCTAAATAATTAAACCAGCAGAATTTTTCAGAGAAAATCTTTTCTCTGTGCTTTGCATGTTAAAGAATCCTGGAAAAGTTTTGGATTATAAAATATAAATAAATAACAGCTCACAAAATATTGGACTACTGACATTTTCACTCTGTTTTGAGAACCTGTAGATGGGCGGCAAAGAATAAGATTTCATTCTGTGAAAAAAAGAAAACAGACAAAAAGTGTTGACATATATATTTGATACTGCAAAAATGATTAACAAATATTGACTTACATACATGAAACCCATACATAAAGGATTGAAGTGTAATACATTTGAACATGACATGTGCAGGTATATTTAGTGTGTACGTGTGTGTGCATGTACATGTCTATGCATAGGAATAGTAGTGGTAGAAAAGTTATTTTAAGCTATATAGTTTATGTCTTGCATATTTCCACAACCATATCCATAATCATATACTGTGTATGCTACCATTGTATATAGTGCATTATCTTACTTCTTTTTTATTTGTTTGTATTTTTTGTATTTTCCTTCTGATATCTGTACTTGAGCTGAGGTAACGCAAAAATCTCCCCATCGTGGAATCAATAAAGTCTTGTCTTATCTTATCGTAAATAACATCTGTTCACAAACTTCCTAATATCTGTTTGTTTTTTAGTCTGTCTATAATTAAGCTCTTCATAGTTGTGTGTACGTGCCTATAATATCTATCTGTAATCATAATCATTTCAAACAGAACACCTTCATACAGATGGAACATGCGTGAGGATTGTAGTTTTCAAGGGAATTAAAAGCAGCTTTGTAGCCCTAAAGGAGTAATTAGTTGCCCCAGTGGAAAAGATCTAAACACAAACTGTACGGTTTCCAAAAAGCATCCCTGGTCACCATAGTATTCTATTTTTAAAGTTCCACAGCTCTTCATGAATGACTCAAGACTACACATAGTGATGGATATTAACGGTGTTCATGACTCACTGCTATTCGTGTGCAATTCTATTGTAGAAATGCTTGTGTTTATTTTTAATGCAGGCTAAATCAAATGCAAAATTTCAAACCTAATGACATCATTTTGCAGATCTTAGATGTGTGACAGTTTGGTAAATGTCAAGTCTTCATTTTTGTTTTTAAATCAAGCACTCAGTGTTAAGATAAAGTGTTACTTTCTTTACCCTCTGACTCGCCTCGTCCCTCTGGGTTTGGTGAAGAGCAGATCACTGTAAGGAAGCTTCTTAAACTTTTCTCTTCCCACAGCCACATAAAGCTGACCACTCTCTAGCTGATTCCCCTCAGTCACCTGTTGGCCTTCATAGGTAAAGAGACTAGAACACACAAAGAGAATCAAAAGCCTTATTGTTTACATCATGTGCTGGCTCCATGTGATCGTTTATTGAGCTGGTTGAAAAATGAAGCATACCGACTTTTGTTGTGCCAGTAGAATGTATGTTTCATATAGTGTCAGAGCAGATAGACTACCAGTTAAAAGTTTAGACACAGCTTCACATTTAATGGTTTTTCTTTATTTTTCTGACTATTTACATTATAGATTCACACTGAAGGCATCAACACTATGAATGAACACATATGGAATTGTATAGTAAACAAAAAAGTTAAATAACTCAAAACATGTTTTATATTTTAAATTCTTATATTTGGTGTCTTTAGCATATGCCTACAATATAACTGAATGAGAAGGTGTGTCCAAATTTTTGACTGGTAGTGTATATTTTTACTTAACAAAAGAAAATCCATTTTAGCATCGGTAGTAAATACATTTTGAGATCAAAAATCAAATCAAAATTCAATAATGCAAATATATGAAATTGGGAATAATGTGCTGTAACGGAAGTGCATGTGTTGAAAGTCTGATGCAAATTAGTTTATATAATAAAGTTTGCAAAGAAATGCAGTACATTTATGCAGTTTTTTGTTTTTTGAAATTGTCCACCTACCTTCTAACTCCCCCAAGGACTCTTAAACCCATCTTCTCTGTAATCATTTCTAGTATCTTGTCAAACTGGCCCAGTATCCTCTGGTGGACCAACAGCCTCACTGCGGAGTTCAATATATCACCATTTGCCACCACACTATGGAAGGGAAATGCACAGTTAAAAAAATAAAAGGCAGAACTTTGGTGCAAACTGCTTCAGTTTCCATTGTCAAGTCCAGTTTTTCTTACACTACCTATCTACTACATCTACTTCTTTTCTATGTCCAAATTGGTCATATATTTATATTGTGTATTTAATCCAAAATAATGGGACAATTTAAGAAGATTTTTTCCCAAAGTGAAGTTAAAAACTTGAAAAATGAAAATTCAGCTTACAATATGGTGCATGGCTCCTTGATGGGTTTCAGGAATCGAGCTGACACAATGAATCTATTTGGTGGAAATGGTTTAATCTAAAAAAAAAGAGAAAAAAAGAAACAGTCAAAAAGTGTCAATAAGTCTATATCAAACATACAGCTGTTAATTAAATTTATCTGGAAGAAAAAACCTATTAGTGCAGTTTTTAATAATGCATTAAGCTGAATGAGTAATGTTGATGTTTTGTGATAACAGGACTAAGTTAAAAGCTTGTTGGTGAATCACCTTGTCCACATGGGATCTGGAGGCTCAAAACAACAGACCTGTATAAACTTTAGGGACTTTGCAGACCAATGCTCATACTGTAGTCCAAACAGAATGGGCACTTTACTAACCCTTCATCCTAAATACTGGATACAAAAGACTCATCAGGGTTAATAATAGCATGCAAGCTCTAGAGTCAAAACTAGCAACAACAGTTTGACAGTAATTAAATGGCTTTGTAAAATCATTTTAACCATACAGGGAGTGCAGAATTATTAGGCAAATGAGTATTTTGTCCACATCATCCTCTTCATGCATGTTGTCTTACTCCAAGCTGTATAGGCTCGAAAGCCTACTACCAATTAAGCATATTAGGTGATGTGCATCTCTGTAATGAGAAGGGGTGTGGTCTAATGACATCAACACCGTATATCAGGTGTGCATAATTATTAGGCAATGTCCTTTCCTTTGGCAAAATGGGTCAAAAGAAGGACTTGACAGGCTCAGAAAAGTCAAAAATAGTGAGATATCTTGCAGAGGGATGCAGCAGTCTCAAAATTGCAAAGCTTCTGAAGCGTGATCATCGAACAATCAAGTGTTTCATTCAAAATAGTCAACAGGGTCGCAAGAAGCATGTGGAAAAACCAAGGTGCAAAATAACTGCCCATGAACTGAGAAAAGTCAAGCGTGCAGCTGCCAAGATGCCACTTGCCACCAGTTTGGCCATATTTCAGAGCTGCAACATCACTGGAGTGTCCAAAAGCACAAGGTGTGCAATACTCAGAGACATGGCCAAGGTAAGAAAGGCTGAAAGACGACCACCACTGAACAAGACACACAAGCTGAAACGTCAAGACTGGGCCAAGAAATATCTCAAGACTGGTTTTTCTAAGGTTTTATGGACTGATGAAATGAGAGTGAGTCTTGATGGGCCAGATGGATGGGCCCGTGGCTGGATTGGTAAAGGGCAGAGAGCTCCAGTCCGACTCAGACGCCAGCAAGGTGGAGGTGGAGTACTGGTTTGGGCTGGTATCATCAAAGATGAGCTTGTGGGGCCTTTTCGGGTTGAGGATGGAGTCAAGCTCAACTCCCAGTCCTACTGCCAGTTTCTGGAAGACACCTTCTTCAAGCAGTGGTACAGGAAGAAGTCTGCATCCTTCAAGAAAAACATGATTTTCATGCAGGACAATGCTCCATCACACGCGTCCAAGTACTCCACAGCGTGGCTGGCAAGAAAGGGTATAAAAGAAGTAAAACTAATGACATGGCCTCCTTGTTCACCTGATCTGAACCCCATTGAGAACCTGTGGTCCATCATCAAATGTGAGATTTACAAGGAGGGAAAACAGTACACCTCTCTGAACAGTGTCTGGGAGGCTGTGGTTGCTGCTGCACGCAATGTTGATGGTGAACAGATCAAAACACTGACAGAATCCATGGATGGCAGGCTTTTGAGTGTCCTTGCGAAGAAAGGTGGCTATATTGGTCGCTGATTTGTTTTTGTTTTGTTTTTGAATGTCAGAAATGTATATTTGTGAATGTGGAGATGTTATATTGGTTTCACTGGTAAAAATAAATAATTGAAATGGGTATATATTTGTTTTTTTGTTAAGTTGCCTAATAATTATGCACAGTAATAGTCACCTGCACACACAGATATCCCCCTAAAATAGCTAAAACTAAAAACAAACTAAAAACTACTTCCAAAAACATTCAGCTTTGATATTAATGAGTTTTTTGGGTTCATTGAGAACATGGTTGTTGTTCAATAATAAAATTATTCCTCAAAAATACAACTTGCCTAATAATTATGCACTCCCTGTATTTTTAGTACACGAAAGTACAAAATAAAGAAAGAGCAACATCAAAGCTTTTACTTATAAAGAAAATCCGCTATTGTCCACACTAAAATCATCCGTGATGTCCATGACAGCAAAAGAATGGCTCCCCTGTGATGTGAGGCTGCAGAGAGTAAGCTCTGCAGGTTTTGTCCCACAACACCTGTAACCTACTGTGAGACTTGCATCCTAGGGGAGAATGGGATGAGGGAGGAGTTATATTAAAAGTCTTCTGGTGTGTGTGAGTGCAACCTGGCAACTGAGGTGTGAAGGTCAGAAGTAAAATTAAAAAATCTTAGATAAATAAAGGGCGGTGCATGTTCAGTGGTACACCAGTTTTCAACAACAAGCCAACTGCACACTGCACACCGGGAGAAAATGCTACAACATACTACAGAGAGAGGCTTTGGAAACCACAGAAGATGATAAAACACCACAATCAAAAATCCTGAAATCTGCTGTTTGCTAGAGAATAGAATTATTTTTATTTATTTTATGTTTTTTGTTAGACCTAGCTAACCAATCCAAATCAGGAAGAAACCAAGCAAGGCAAGGCATGCATCAGTCTCTAGGGACATCGCACAAGTTTTTATTATCTATCGATTTGTTTATCAGTATCTGATCTTTCATTCTATAGTGGGCAAAAAGTCCCCACGGCTCGTTTTAGCGTCCTTGTACATAGTCCACTTGGCAGAAAAAAAAACAAAACAAAGGAAACTCCTTGTTCTTTCAGTGCATCATTTAAATGGAACCTCTGCCACATCACACACCTACTCAGTTATATCTTGAGTGTGCACTCGCTAGATACCAGTGAAGTAAACAACAATTAACAAGGTCATCTATAATGAAAGTTCTTGCAGCGGGTGATGAGACATAATCAAGAGCACGTTCTCTTTGAACGATAAACACGTTACAGTCAAGAGGAGCAGATGATGACAGCTAGTGTCTTTAAAGTTGTGGTCATAAGTTAAAAAAAATAAATTACAATAATTTTAAAAATGGGCTGCACACTTTTTAGAATACCCTGACAAAATTTGGAGTGCCCCATTATTTGCTCTGACAGCAATTAGCATGTCAAATTCTGCACCTCTTTATTTTCTGACATCTTGTCCATAATGCAAATGAAGTCAGCAAAATTTGTTATTTTGGGTTCTACTAGACCATTCTGTGCTTTCGCCAGGATACATTTTATATTAGTTTAAAAAAAAAATAAGGAGGTCATGAACCTGTGGGCTACCTGACTTTAAGCTCCTTTGGCTCTGACTTCATTGATGCATTAAAGATGTATTAAAAGGAGGGATGATTATGATCCATAAATCAATAATGCATGGAAACTGAGACGACAACACAGTGATTCCTCACAGAGAACAATTAGGGGGAATGCTAAACATAACACCTTTCTTCAAGGATCTTCATAAAATCTTTATGCTGTGAGTGTTCCCAAATATATTTTTCATTTTGAAGCAGTTTTGGATGTTAAAAACTGGACATAACAACTTTGTAGTTGAAATGTAGCCACTTCAACACACTAAAGTGTCTGAAACTAAATCTAATGCAACCTGTGGACTTGATGTAGTAAGAGAGCATTTGAGGAGTCTAGCTGGATTATTGGAACTGTAAATTATATAAACCATCTCTTCTAATTGCTAGTTTAAAGCCAGCTATTAAAAAAAATCCTGGGAATTCCAGGCTGTTAACACTGTTACCCTATAACAGCGTGGATCTTACTGACTTTTGAAGCCGCTTTGCCATACCTGCATTGGAACGGTCTGCATCATTTTCTTCTTCCTGGAGCCAATCTGTAGATAACTAAAAACAAGAGATAACGTGACGTAAAGGTTAGGTTTCCTGTTCTGTAAGGTATTCTGCACCCCACACATGCAGAATAACGTTTTCAGCAGTTAGCAAATTCTCATCCCTAACTGCTGAAAGCTGTACCAAGAGTTAAACAACTAGAATTTAGCCACTTGTCGCATAAAGTCAATTACCAAATGTGCAGATTTTTACTGCACAAAATTTAATAAGTTGTTATACAGAGAGTGTTAATTTCAATTGTTCCTGCATCATCACAGCTGATATTCCAAACATTTTTATCTGAATATTTAAAGAAAATAAATCTGCATGCACTTTCTCTGGTTTTTACTGTAAAAATAAAGGAGGATGGAGACAGTATGCAATCTTTTTGCATCTGGGATACATTAACTTCCCCTCTGCTGCTTCTCCATTGCATTCTATGAATAAGTGGCTGCTCAAATCTCATTATCTGCTGCATGAGGCCACTTATTTTTAGGCTAGGGCAGAGTACACTTCTCTACAGTGCTGATCTCATTTATCACTGCCGTGAGTCAGCACTGGTGCAAAACTTTAAAGCCACGACTCAGCTCCGTGTCTGACAATTGGCTCGATTTGCGTACATATATATTTGCTAATGTCAGCTACAATGATTATGAAACAGTAGGGATATTTCAAAAGAAATTTGCATGAGTCTCGATTAACAATGATTGCTAAGGGCCAGCTTTCCCTCTTGAATGCATCCGCAACTGGTAGATGGTTTATTCCTGGTCATCTACAGCTGTATGCATCTAATGCTTATTGACGTCTGTATAATGACACAGCGTGAAAGCCTTATAAAAGTAGGCTAGCTTATTTGCCTAAACCACAATTTATGCTTACTCTAGCTTTTTGAATTTTTCCCTCCCAGCAGCGACGTACTGCTCCCCGCTCCTCAGGCTCTCCAAGCAGTCAACTTTATGACCTCCTCTCGGTGTGTAAATGTTTCTCACGGCTCCAAACGGGGCTTGTATGCCGCCCGTCACCTCTCTTAGCAAGGTTTCAAAGTTGCACATCCTCTTTTGGTTTATCACTATCCGCCGAGCATCGTAGTATGGATCGCCGTTTCGAAACATGAAAACGTTCTTCACCACGGGTTGAGAGAGAAAGTTTGGCCTCTCCGAACTCATCTTTGTGCGTAAAAGCGGGCGGAGAGGAAAAAAAACACGTTACAACAAACTCACGGTTCAGAGGTACGGGCCATTATAACGTCATTAGAGCTGTTCCATTCTCGTCAAATGTTCTGGGTTGAGTAAAAATGGGTAATGGAGGCAAATCTTCAACCAGCAGACTGGACAGAGAAAAATCCAGAGGAGGAAAAAACTGCTTTCTGCACTTAAGAAAGTTGCTGATTAAAAGTATGATGGAGCGTATAAAAGTGCTGACGTTTCCCTGCGTTACAAATGTCAGCTGTCTGCAGAATTCCCGCTCCTCTGCACAGGAGTGTGTGGAGTAACCACTACAGCGTGTGCACCGCTATAAACCGCAGGTGATGGTAAAAAGCCCAGCGAGTCTAAGTAGTTCCCTACTCTATGTAGACTGGGTATCATGGGAGCTCAACTGTTGGGATGTATCTATGGGAACAAGCCGTCGTCCCCTGGCCGATTAGAAGGGACCTTGCACAGCCATAATCACCAGGTAGTCAATCATTAGCTGATGAGATGGAGACCTAAGTGTTCAAATGCGCCCCGTCAGTGTGTGGGGTAAGATAACAGCATAGGCCCAAAGAAGTCCGTGATCAGAGAAAAATAATAATAAAAAAAAAAAATTGTAACCAAATACTCCTGGTGGGCAGGTGAGAACGTTAATGAGGCACCATGAGACCAGGTCGAAGCCGGGTTGCTGGTGACATCCTGAAAGCGGGGCGAAAAACATGTTTGTCTTGTGAACTGTAATTATTCTGGAAACGCAGCTTCTAGATATGTGTACCTTATGTACTTTTGCTCAAAAGTGAAAATGTATTCATACAAGTCAAAAGACCCTGATTCATTTTAATTAATGAATGCAATGTTTCCATTAGAACCAATACTGATACTACTAATAACAAGAAGAAGAAGACGACGACGACGAACAACAACTATTACTACTAATGCACTGTCTGTGGTTGATTTCTGTGAAGTTCTAAGCTTTCCACCTTATTTTTATAATTTTGCTGAGCAATCCGCTTGTTAGAGGTCCGTCAGATAATTCAGAGCAAAAGTTCTACACAAGTAATTATAATAAATATAACTAAATGTAATAAATATAGCCACTGTGGTGTACTTTTTTGGAGCCATTTCGGTGACATTATGAGCGTCTGTAAGTGCGTGAATTACCTAGAAGATGATGCATAAAGTGTAATTCATTTACAAAGAGAATTCACGCCTGGGCCAATAATAGCTTACACTAGTATGATTATTATCCGAATACTGAAATTTGAAGTGGAACAAAAAACCACCAAGTTTTGCATCATATTTTTAAACACACCATAGTAGACAGGATATGAGGTCAGTTATATTAAAATGGGTTAGGTTCTTTATTTGAACTCTTCATAATGAGTAAGCTCTGTGCTCTCTTTTTTTTTTTTTTTTTTTTGGCAACCGAACTGTATATACAAGTAACCTTGCATTGATGGGCTGCTTATAGTGGCATATAGTGCCCTTTTCCAACCAGTAGAGGGCAGTGGACACCAAATAACGGATCATAAACACACACCTGCAAGATAAGAAGCCAAAAGAAAGTATTTTTATGCAATAAAAAGTAATTTGTGTACTTATCCATTCACAGAGGGTTGCCTCTGTTGGTTCCGTGATGTCATAGTAGTACAATAGTATGGTGCATGAAAACGTGATGCATTTAGCAATACTCTCATGACATAAGAAGTTATAGAGTATTGTCTCAAATGTACAATTAACTACAGGCAGTGACCGCTTTGTTTATTTGTTTTCTGTATGCTATGAAATTAAATTGATTCGTTTATTCTTTGAACATAAAAGACCTCCAGTTTGAGACTGGGAGGAGATGCAAACCCAGCCTCAGGTGGTCACAAGCTAGTATACTCCTAATGCTGGTTCCAAATGAGAGGGCTGCATCAGGAAATGACAAACCTTTGGAAATAAGGGAGCAGCTAAAAGTACCTCTTTTTTAATTTGGAAAAATGATTATGTTCCTAGCATTTTTTTTTTTTCAAAAGACATGTTTATTTAATACTTTCAGTGCACAAGGTTTACACAGTTTCAGTTAAAGTGACTGGAAAGTTGCAGAATGTGTATATCCCATTAAACACAATATCAAGAATAAGCCCAAATAATATAAGCACAGTGCACATCAAAACAACAAAATTCCATTTTCTTCCACCTTTCCTTGTGTATATGTATGTCTTTTTTCAATCTCAACATCAGTGGCAAGACATGAAATTATACATAATTGCTGTTGTTTATCGGATGTGATAATGGCACCTTTTAAACCCTATCCCTGCACAGCCAAAATTGCTTTGCAATTGCCCTTGCTTGACAACATTTGGAAAAAACTTGATGGCAAATATCTGTCATTGCCTGATAACACTAGCGAGAAACTGAAGTCGGGTGGCATCATGAAAACGTAGAAATTCAGGTATATTAAGGATCTACGTCCATATCAAATAAAATGTAAATGTACAAAAGTGCTTGTTTGGCTAAAAAGGATCAGTAGAGATAGCAGTTGATACAAAAACAGTTAAGTGCTGTAACTAAGAAAAATGTGTGCTTTTATTTTGTAAACCTGGCACATTAAGGAATCATAATAAAATGATAAATAAGTGAAGGCTTTTATTTTTGAAAATCTGAACAATTTCTGAGGATAACATTTAATTTTTTTTAAGTTAATGGGAGTTTTAACAGCTGGGATAAGATCCAGTAACGTATGAAAGACAGTCCTGTTCTTGTATTAATCACCAGGGTATGTCACATAGAAAGAGACGAAAGAGGCAAAACTGTGTACTACAGATAGGAATACAAACTTTATTTTACTCTATCTAATAATATTACATTACTATTACATTAATGTAGCAAAAGGTTCAGCTAACTTTGCATAAAAATAGGTGGTAGAAATATTCTTCAAGGAGCTATTTCTACTTTCTTATTTTAAGTATGTTTCAGAGCCTGTACTTTTTCACTTCACTTGCTGTAAAAATCTGAAATCTTTGGATTGTAATGATATTGATATGATAGTGGTTAAAAGAGTCATTGAGGCTATTATGAAACCATACATCTGTAATTTATCATTTCAAACTGGTCGATTTCCAGACAGAATGAAAATAGCAAAAGTTATACTTCTATACAAATCTGGAAACAAACACCATTTCACCAACTACAGGCCTGTCTCTTTACTACCTCAATTCTCAAAAGTTCTTGAAAAACTGTTTAAAAACCGACAGTAAAAATTTATAGATAAACAAAAACTACTCACTGAGAGTCAGTACGGATTCAGATCAAGCAGATCAACATCATTGGCACTATTAGATTCAATAGAATACATCACAAATTCCATAGACAAAAAGCAATATGTGGCTGAGTTATTCATAGACTTGACAAAGGCATTTGACACTATAGATCATGATATATTAATAAGAAAACTGGAACGTTATGGTGTCAGAGGGGTAGTTTCAGATTGGGTCCGGAGTTATTTAAGTGACAGAAAGCAGTTTGTGAAAATAAATGGTTGTTCCTTATGTATGGACATTGCTTGTGGTGTACCCCAAGGGTCAGTTTTGGGTCCAAAATTCTCCAACTTGTACATTAACGACATCTGTAAAGTGTCCAAAGTATTAAAAATGGTTCTCTTTGCTGACGACAAACATTTTTTGCTCTGGTGATGATCTGCAGAATTTATTGGAGGATATGACTAATGAAATAAGTAAAGTGAAGTCCTGGCTTGATAAAAATAAATTATCATTAAATTTGAATAAATCTAAACTTATGTTATTTGGAAATAGTAGTTTAAATACAAATGCAAAGATTCAAATAAATGGTGTTGATATTGAAAGAGTCAGTGAAAATAAATTTCTGGGGGTAATAATAGATGAAAAACTTAACTGCAGAGCTCACGTAAGATACATTCATTCCAAAGTATCACGAAGCATTGCAATACTAAACAAGGCAAAACAGGTATTCGACAGAACATCACTTCATATTCTCTACTGTTCACTGGTTTCACCATACTTAAGCTATTGTGCAGAGGTCTGGGGCAATAACTATAAAACCACATTACATTCACTTTTTACTCTTCAAATAAAAAGCAATTCGAATCATCCACAATGCAGGTTATAGGGAACATACAAACTCACTATTTTTGCAGTCTGAAATATTGAAAATTGATGATCTAGTGAAATTCCAAACAGCACAAATTCTATTCAAAGCAAAAAATAAAGACCTGCCAGGTAATATTCAGAGTATGTTTTTTTTGAAAGAAGGAAGTTGTAATTTAAGGGGTTTTTGTAACTTCAAAACAATGAAGGTACGTACTACAAGAAAAGGTTTTTGTGTTTCTGTTCATGGAGTGAAACTATGGAACAGTCTGAATATGGAATTAAAGCAATGTCCAAACATAAAACTGTTCAAAAAGAGTTATAAAAATATGATCTTCTCGATCTATAAAGAAAAGGAAAATATTTAAATTAAGTGAATGTTGCTATTTAAAAAACAAACAAACAAACAGACAAAAAAACTCATGATGTGATATTATAGTATATAGTATATCAGAAATCTGTTCACTATTTTTATTACAAATTATATCAGTAAGGAAGCTGACTAAATATTAACTGATCATTTATGGCAAAGGGGTGGGATTAAATAAGTGTTTACTTCTTCCCACTCCCTTTCAACATGTAAATTAATCAGAACTTTTTTTTATGTAATTTGTATAGTATTTTTTTCTTTCTTATTTTCTTTTCTAAATGTACTTGTATATTGTTCACATGTTGGAATAAATTACCAAATTACCCAAATTACCAATTACTTGAATCAGCACTTCAGCTTTTATTGTAGTGTTTTTTGACACTGGTATCAAAAGTACAGATATTCTTTACTTAGTTCTACTCAAATAAAGAACATCTGTACTTTTGCCACTTCTGTCTACTACTCAGCCACTGACAGCACTTCAGCATGTCTTAAATACTCTTGAAACTGAGGAAGAATCAAGAACAATGTAAACGTCCTCCTTTTATGAGATGGTTAGCATGAGGGTCTGTGCAGACCTCCTTTTGCTCTACAGGTCCATATTGCCCTGCCCATACAGATGGTGCACTAGGGCTCTCAAGAACCTAAATATCTGCTCTGGCTGGAGGTGTGGCTGAATCATTTGCCACCTGGGTTCAGTTACTACACCTGTTTCCCATCTTCAAATTACCACTGTGGATTTGAGGACCAGTTCTTACCTCAATTTTGCTGTCATACCTGCTAGTTGTCATTTACCGCCTTGTGTTCCCATGGATAGATGGCAATGTCATGAATATATAGTACCTGCTAGTATTTTATATTTTATTATTATCATTATTAGTAGTAGTAGTTTTCAGTTTATCCAGCTATAATGTGTAGAAGTTAATTAATACCAGTGATAGTGCTATTGATCACTACTTTCTTATGGACAGCAATGGATGATGATCTAGTTTCTTCATGAGCAAAAGCTGTTTGGTGCAAGTTTCAGGTCTGTGGTGAAATTGCTTAATGAACAGGACTTCTCTACATGCCTGAGAAAATAACCTTGAAGGCAAACTAGCCAAATTTAAACATTTAAAGATACATATTCTGATTCCCAGAACTTCTTCATTATGCTCAGTGTCCCATACATATTTATATATACACTCAGGGTAAGAATAAAGTGTACCCATTGTCGATTCTAAGATTTTACATATCTGGAATCATAAAAAGATCATCTGTCCTTTAGCAGGGTCTAAAATTGCATAATAACAATACATAACAACGGCATCATTTATTTAACAAAAACTAAGCTAAAATGCAAAATTATTGCATGAAAAACTGAGGTGCTTAGCTTTCACATGCTGTTTTTGCATTTTGACTTAGATTTTTTAAATAAATAATGACACATTGTAAAATGTCATGTACTCTCGTGATCTATTTCCTCATTTAAATGAATTGAATAATTTTAAAACATGCTAAGCTTTGATAAAACTATGATATATGATGCCTTAGAAATGAGGACAGATGCACTGAACACTAATGAAACATTTATTTTAAAACAACAACATTTGGGAATCTTTAACAAATGCAGAATGTAGAATGTTACATTAGTGCTTCCCATCATTAGTACACATCAATTAGCAAACTGTAAGTAACTAAGTAAAGTCTAATAAACAATGAAATTGCAGTGAATTAATCATCTTTTCATTCTGAATGACAAATCAACCCTTACAGTGTCATTTAATAACCAGGAAGTTAAACTTTTGATTTCTTTTGAGAGATCGTGCTTTTTAATCATCAATTGTACCCAAATGTTTGTCTTGGTGGATAAGGAATATTATGTTTCTGTGGACTGCCTCTGAAACCATTTGTCTAACGCACTTGTTACAGTAATGAACACCACAGAGTCTGGGTCACGCTGACCAATCTTGAAAGAGCTCAATTATCGGTGCTTTTCACAACATGCGGGCTGTGTTTATGTTTTTCAGTTTAGTGGTTATCTGTTTAGTTAGAATAAATCACTTGAATACAGACATGCCTGGAGGGTAGATGGCTAAAATGTCTCTTTTGGAATACCGAAGACAACGTTATGAGGGATCAATAAACCTTCTGGTTTTTGTACACAAAATTGTTCGAGTGGAACCCTGACATTTGTGCTCCTAATGATCATACCAGATTACATCATTTTTATTTAATATTAAAGTAATAGCTTCACTGATCAGCAGTTACTTAAAAAAATTATTTAGGTGCTAACTTCTATAAAGCCATCACAGTGCCATAAAGAAAGGAAAAGAAAGTATTATCGTTATTGTTGTTGCTGTTGGTTAAAAGAGAAAACAATGAGGTATATTTAAATTGAATTAATTATACTTTATTTGACAGTACAAAACAAAATTATACAGTTGTAAACACCACAAGGCACAGTACAGCAGCACAGGCATACAATTTGGGACATAGTGTTACATGTACCATAAGGAGTGATAACAAGTCATTATTGACCTGTTTGGGAAGGATTACTTGTTTTCTGATTAAACAGAAAGAGTTTGCAAGAGGAAGAAAATGTATGTAAATCTTATATGAATATATGTGCGTTTGTGTGTTTGCAGTTATTTAATATCATACAGTACAATACAAGGCTCTCTACATTACATTTACTTACACAGATATACCAGTTTGTTACATTACACACTATTTATTTGCAGTTCAATAAAAAGCAGCTTTCAAACAGTCTTGAAATACTGGTTAAGACTGTGTAAACTGTGAAATTAAAGCTTTATGCTTTCTGGAGGAAATGTGACAGTCATTGTCGCCAAATCACAACCTGAAACTTTTGAGGAAGGGGTGGGGACACGATTTGTTACAATGTGTAAAGAGTTAATGATCTTCTAAGATGAGCTGTGTACAGTTTAAAAGAAAGTACATCCCTTGGCAAAATATTCTCATTAGATGACGAGATATCTGAATTTTTTTTTTAACTCACTGTGCTCTTTGGTCGATTAAATCAGCAGCGTGGCTAATGCTTTTTTTTTTTTTTTGTCTATCGGTACGTTCTTTTAAACTTTAGAATTGGCATTGAGCTCATGTGACTCCAGGGCAGCTGTAATAAATGACAGTTTTATCTTCAGCGTATTTTGTGATTTTTAACCTAAAGAATTACGTTGTGATGCGAAGTGAATGAGCTCAGAGTAAAAGCTCCTTTTTACTCTCATGTCATTTTAGTTTAATGCAATATTGGAATTGGAAATAAAGTAAAAACCTGGTGAAATATGCTCTGCAGGAATCCTAACTTCATAACAGTCTTTTAACAGAAACAGCAAACAGATATATAGCGACATTAACATAATATGGACTGGGATTCAGTAAAACTTTGAGCGCTCAGCATTTCAATTATTTCTGAGCGCTGAATATTTGAAGATTTTTCACCCAGAACAATAACAACAATAAAAACATAAAGGTAATGAAAATAAAGGCCACATGCTGTTTGAACTTTATCAGCTAACTGAAAATGAAACAAACCAACATAAATAAAACGTGACATTGTTTGTGTGTAGCACCTCAACATCTTCCACAGTTGTCATGTTGACAAATGTCCATGGGCATCTAAACATACAGCATTCATTTTCTTGGAGCTTTCATTGGTCGTTATTGGGAATGGCTAATGCAAAAATATCCAAGAACATTTCTCACACTGCTACTTCGCAAGCTGCATTCAGGGACCTTTGCATTTATGGAAAAGAACAGGCTGAACACCACATGAACTGTTTAACTGAATCCCATTCACTAGCAGTAATTAAATGGTGGAGATGTCCAATGCACAGCTTCACACAAAATTAAAGAACACTACGATTTCATTGTGTGTGTGTGTGTGTGGTTTTTTTCTTGGCACTTTTAAACTTCCCACCACCATTATCATTGTTTTTAAATAAACTGCTCTCCTCTTCTTTGTTCCTTGGACATTTACTGTGCATGCATTCACTCAGTGTCCATGCAGTCATCCTCTCTCTTTTTCTCTCTCGCACTCTCTCTCTTTCTTTCTTTCCCACTCTCTCTGTAGCCCTCAGACCACCAACCAGTGATGCAACTGTGGGGGGGGGAAAAGTGCAATGCGTCAAAGAAATAAATTACAGTACTGTGCTCCCGTACAAATTACCATAAAGTATGATTGAATTAACTCTTACAGTGAACTGCCGGACCTCCCCGTTGTCTACCAGATGATGCTCTGTCTCTGGGGTGATGGCATAAGCCAATCTCTGTTCAAGGGAAAAGAGTAATTAACTCTTGTCATACACTCCACTTAATTAATCAAGAAAGAGCTCCATCATGACAAAGGCAGCTAAAGATGGAAGATTAGTATGGATAAGAATCATCTGAAAAGATTTTGGAGCTTATAGACTTACGTCGCAAAACTTTCCAGGCAGTGTGCACAGTTTGTAGATGGCATAGAGAGGCACCATGGTCATTGATGACATGGCCAGACACCACCCAAGCATGTTAGCCCATGCAGGAAACATGTAGGAGCCATAGTTTGGGGGGTTAAATGTGGCAAAGCTCACCACAACCATGAACTATGGGAAAGAGATTTATGAACACACATGACCTGAAAAACCACTGATTAAAAGGAGGTAAGATTATTGCAAGACAACACTTGTGGCTGATGTTAAAATGGAAAGCATAGTAAGAAATGAACTCAATCATTCATTCTCATGATGAGTGAATCACATGCCTTAGCCACCCCAGGAAAGATGAGAGACTAGGGAATAATAATATCCAGTAAAGTTGTTTCCTTTGTGTACGTATTTGGAAGAAGATGCTGTAGTAACAGTGTTTTGCTGCTGACATATAGTTGTGTGAGTGTACTGCAAGACATAAGCAGAGGATATGAACAATCTGATTTATACTCAGTGTGAATGTGAATCAAAAGCTAAGCAGTGAGATAATGATAGGGTTAATGTATGGGGGTTGAAAAGCTACTTTATTCATTCAGCAGGTCTGTTGATTTTTTTAGATGCAAAATTAAACATGCTTTTTTATTTCTGGTATTGAGGTCACATGTTGTCTGTGGAAAACTAAATTCTCTGTTTAAAAGTCAAACTTTGTTTGGTTATCATGATAAAAAAAACACTGATGAGAGGAGAATCAGATCAAACTACAGTCTAAGTTTTATGCATCTTTTGATTTCACATTTTTTAACTTTCACTTGCTGGGGTTTGTATAACTCACCAGGAGGAAGCAGGGACTGACAAACTTCCAGCATAGCCTCCAGTACCTGCCTGGTCGGTGGCCAATCATCTCCTCAATGTCATCGCTGAAACGGTCCACTCCTAAAACACACAGAAATACTCAATATTACCATGACATGGTTAAAGAAAAGCAGAGTTACAGTACTGTATATTAGCTTGGAGCATAAGAAGAACAATCTCTCTGTCTTTCTCTCTGCACAATTCCAAGAGAAATTTTGGTATGAGCATTATCAACGCAGGGTGTGTGTTCATGCTCCATGTGTATACATTTAAATTGAAAGTTAAGTCTAATACAAAAAAAACTGTAATACCAGAGGTTATCAGGTATCAGTAAAAATAGCAAAAATACAGCATACCATTAAACTATTTGCATTAACCAACGTCATTCTGCAAAGCTAACCATTATGAGCTGCTGCACCATTTTTCACCTTTGTCATGATTTTGCTTCTCTTATTCCTTGGCTGTATTTTGCCTTTTTGCCTTCCTGTCCTGAAGGCATCTCTCACCGCAGAGGAATAGATCCGGAACGACTGCCAGGTATTCCGCACTGCTAGATGTACTTATGTGGTCAAGCATTTCTGTCAGCAGTCAAGAGTATTGGGGGGAAAAGAGCCAGAAAAAGGCCCCCTAAAGCCTTAGGCTTGATTTATCTGACTTGCCAAGGTCAGGACCCACCAAAGTGGGGCAATATGTTGACCTCATTGCCTGGGGCCTGCTTAGTATTTAGTCCTTTATGCACCTCTTCATAGTCATACTTATTAGACATTAGACAAGAAACTCAGTCTCTGACCTTTAAATTGTTTTTCTGTCTGCTGGTGTTTCCGGATAGGGTCTAGAATTTCCACTCAATTATTGTTTTTTGTTTTTTTTAATTTGCTTGTTTTTCTTTTAAGCTGTTATTGCTGTCAGTGAAAATCCATGAAAAAAAATCAAACACACATAGACTTACCCCTTCCCTCTGGGGGGGGGGGGGGGGGGGGGGACCCAGATGGCTATCATTACTGCAATTATCTACAGAACCACAAGAGGTCACTAAAGAGCACACAGGGGTCTAATATTTGTCTTCATGAGCTCCTACCAAAACTAGAGGTGTCTTTCTATACAGTGCCTCTTACCCTGTAAATATAATAAATTTTTTTTTATTTTCTTCCTCTGTCTGATGTCATTCACAAATAATTTAATTTGTTATTGACAAAAAATATGTTAAATGGAGTATCATAAGAATCTGGCCACATGGAGAGAGTTTGACTTGCACACAAGAGCCTGCGATCTAGATATGAGGCAGCTGATTCCTGCCGGTTCCCAAGATACAATTTTCTTTACATAGTTCTTCATCACTGCTGATTGAGCACAAAGATTCACACGGGCAATGATTAGAATTCGTCTTCATCTTGCAAGCACCACAGGTACTGTATATGCTTGTGACTTGGGTAGAGATTTGGTCAGAGAGTGAAGTGGCCAGTAGGAATGGATTGTCTGGCAGCAATATTCTTACATCTAATAGAAATATGTTGCATTGAGGCACAGATGACTTATGCGAAAAGATTTCTCATCAAACCCTTAATAAAGCATCAGCTTTGTTGGCCATGAAAAAAAATCATCCCCCTGCCTCTTTTCTTTAGTCCATCTTTCTCACCATAGAACCACGCTATACCGATGGCTTCAATAAGCACTCCAAACAGAATCGATGTTCCTGCTGCAAAGTGGTCCAGCAGAGTAAACACATACATCCCTCCCTGGAGAGGAAGAGGAGAGAAAGAAAATAATGCCTGTAAGTTTTCTACTGTTACCTTGTTTTTAGACAGTTTTGCAGATATTATGTCTGTACGTATGCAAACACTAGAGTTTAACCACAGCGCAAGGATAAATTCTAACTAGCACACTAACGTGATGTGCATGCCATTAAACACAGACTCCTCAATAAGAGACTTACATTTGTAACACAGAAGAGGGAGATGAGAAAAGTGGAAACAACAATAAAGAGGGTGAACAGCTCTCTGTGCTTGTGGAGGAATTTGAATTCATCAATTAGTCCCGTGATCACTGATTCCATGCCACCCATCTACAACAAAAAACACAGCAGTTAGAAAGAAAGAAAAAGTCAGTCCTGAGCTGTTAAGTCACTGAAGAGGCCCGTCGATGCTTGGATAGTTACTGCTCCTAGACTATATATTTGAGAGTAATGAAAAACAGTAATTTGGCACAGAAAAGGTATGCTATTTGGCTGACCAAAGGGATGTAACTGTGAGTGTCTGTGTGGATACTCACTGCACTGTCAATGCCCAGAGTCAACAGCATGATGAAGAAGATAACTGCCCAAATTGATGACCCGGGTAGTGTTGCAATGGCTTCGGGGTAAATGACAAACACTAATCCAGCGCCTAAAAGAGCACAAAAACCATGAAAAAAAGAGCAAAGGTGAACAGCAGCGCAAAACAAAATGTAGTGCTCAAACTATTTCCCCTTCTAGCAAATATAAAATAAAAGTAAAAGAGGAGGTAGAACAAAAATGGATGTTGTAGATTAGCCAAAATCAACAGCCTTATAGCCTTCCCGTCAGTTTTATGACATTTTAAACTCAAAATTAAACAGTTTAAAAAGCTTTGCATAATCAACAATAAACAATCATACCGTCTCTTGCAACTTTGTCTAGAGCCACGTTGTGCTTTTGGGACATGTACCCAAGGAAGGAGAAAACCACAAAGCCAGAGAAGAAACTTGTTAAAGAGTTGATGGAGCTGGTAATGATGGCGTCCCTGGATCAATAAAAGAAGGCAGAAACACGATAGTCCATAATAAGAATGTAAAACACTTTGTCAATATATCATCAGCCAGCAAACAGTCAATATCCACATAACTGACCAGACCAGCTGTGAATCAGGGATGCACTTAAAAAAAAATTATGTACAGGCTTGACATCAGCTTAGGAAACCTTTGACTGATCTAGATCTAGATAGATTGCTCTGTCAGATTTTCAGTATCTTGCATCATGTGACAAACTAGTGAGTTGTTCTTTTCATTAAAAAAAAAAAAGAACAAAACAGCAATAACCTTTTTAAGGTTAAATGGTACGTTAAAAGCGAGTTTATGCTTTTATGGAATCCTCGAAGTGTTAGTTATCAGAAGCATTTTTTTAAAGGGCAAAACGGGGGAGATAAAAGCCACCTGTGGGTCGCAGATGATTTTCAAAGAGTGCAACAGTTTTGATTGGTGTAACATCTAAAGTAGTCTGCTGCGCAGCTTGGTGTCAAAGACATAGAGGGTTTCAAGGAGCTTCAAAGGTTATTGTAATTCACCTGCTTATGTTGCATGTGTGCTTGCAGAATCAGCTTCCCCACCTCCGTGTGCCTCCGTGAATTCCCACCTGCCTCTCCCCGTGTATCCGTACCTGTAACAGTTGTTGCTGAATTTGTTGTAGCTGGAAAAGGCAATTAGCACACCAAACCCCACTCCCAGCGAGAAACAGATCTGCGTTGCTGCCTCAATCCAGACCTGGGGAGAGAAAGAACAAGCGCACTTGTGTGAAGCGGCAAACAAAAGGCACAGGAGAGGAAAAAAGCCATTATTAGAGATAATTGCAGGAAACTCATTCAACAGCAGCAGATGAAAGACGCTTGTGAATATGGGGGGTAATTTTGCAAATTACTGCTCCATGCATCTATCTAATCTAATTCTCCAATTGCTCCCGTGCATCTCTCAATCTCTGTCCTTGCTTTCGCTATCATAAATGAATCCTTTAGTCACGCATGTGGATTTATTGGGACCCTCAACACCTAGTGTTAAGTTAAATTAGATATTTATATTGTGATAGGAGGTTTCATGGATAAGAAAAATATTTGAAATGAGTGACACAAGTAGTTTTCTCAAATTTCTTTATTGCCTCCAGGGAAGGTAGCAATTAAAACAATGCTGTGTTTACTTGCACTAAAATAATTCCACATTCAGGCTTTTGGCACAATAAAATTAAAGGGTTAATTTAACAGTAGACATAGAGGATAGCAATAGTAGAGCCCAATGCTCTTGTTATGCTTCTTGTTTGTTAAGCAAATAAAACTTCATTATGCTTTTTTTCTGTTATCGCTGTTTCAGGTTCTCTTAATCTGTGGACTTGAGCTCAGAATTTTATGTGTCAACATTTTTTGTGTGTGAGCAGGTCTGTTGTCTAAATCACTCTTTGTGGAACCATAATTAAACTAAACTAGACTAAAATAAAATAAACTAAGATAAAACACAGATTTAGACTTTCTTTTATTGATGGCCACTTCCATCTTTTATATACAGCCTGTATTTTCTACCCTTTTTTCTGAGTTGTTGTTTTGTTTTTTTCTGTTTTGGTTATTTATCTCAGAAAATCCATAACTATGCCAACAAATCTACAGCTATAAAATACTTTCTTGGATTATGTTATATCACATTTTGGGTTGATAAGAATATCATTCATCAAGATCTAGGACTTTAAATGCTAAATTTATCAGCGTTAGTTGTTGCAGTATGTGTTGGTTTTGACCTATACACTGGCTTTGCATTGGATGTCAAGCAACAGGTACAAGTTACAATTCCCTGCCATGAGAACTCCTGTTAAGCACAGTAGTATGATATGTTAAAAAAAAATTTGTAGTTGTGCATTCTTCATTTTTTAGTATTGGAGTCTCTTTACATGCAAGTGTAAAAATTAAATACAGGAAATACAAGTGAAAATGTAAATAAAGCCACAGTATTTCCCCTCATACTATATCTTCTTCTTGTGGAACACTGTCACTCTCACTTCACTTGTGTCTCCTCTTTCTTCTTTTGGCGCTCACCTTGGCGTCACAGAGTCTTAGGAAGTCCACGGAGAGGTAGGCCTTAATGCCATCAATGGCTCCAGGCAGGGTGACTCCGCGGAGCAGCAGCACAGTTAAGACCACATAGGGCATTGTGGCTGTGATCCACACAACCTGAAAGAGTCACACAAGGTACACACACACACACACTCACATGATACACACAAGAAAAAGATACATGCATGCAGAACAATCATGCATTTAAAGATGGTGCTGCATTTGACTGCTATGCTGTTAAAGTCACTGTGCACCATGACTCACTTAGATTTTTAGTTTTGCAAATATAACAGTAATTAATGTCTGCTATCTTATATGTTACCTTGCCAGAAGTCTTGACTCCCTTCCAGAGACTGAAGTAGAGCAGAACAATAACCACAGCTAGACAGGAAGTCAGCTGCCAACGTGGACGACCCAGGTTATCAATGCCGTTACTGTCCTGGATATGGAGTACTGCCCTTCTGAGAAAGGAGAACATTCAAGCAAGAGGCATGGTGACTCCTAAATCACCATTTAGTGTACACTGACTGTCTTGTATGTATGAGCACATTCAAATTTAGAAAGACTTCGCTTAACAGAGGTGTGAAGAGACAGGATGAGCTCAAGAATACTGGCCTAAAAAGCTGTCACCAGAATTTCATGTCACACATTGTTGACACCAATCCATCGTCTGCACTGGGCTTAACATTGTAGCTAATTTCTGAGTTTTTTAGTTACCATAGTTACTGCACTAAATCCAAAGGGTTCCCTTTTTTTCTGACGAGAGCTTAGCGTCTTAAAAAAAAGAATAAAAAGAACATATGCAACAGAAGGTAAAGCAACACCTCTGTTGACTTCTCTCCAGACATTTAAAAAGAAAAAAAATAACCTATTTTATTATTTCTGTCATGAAAATGTATCAACACCAATTAAATATATGTTTAAATATGTTCCATATGAACTACAGGACGTAAAATACCATTACTAAAACACACACATCTAAAGTACATACAGTACTGTATGTACTGAGTAGGATATTCAGGGTTCACTGATTCCAGATGTAATCATAATAACTGCTGCAATCAAGATAAAAATGACTAAAGTTCATTATAATATTATTATTCATATCAGAAACTGAAGTATAAACTAGGCTCCAGATACCCTTCATAAGATTGGCTTTACATCCAGTCCCTGTTTCTGAAAGATGATACTTGAGCTTCACCTAAAGGGAGATTTGAGACCTCAGGCTGTCTGACCAGATGCTGCACCAAGTGTCGCTACATCTGTTGCAAGTGCTGAAAATAATGCATTATAATGAATTACATTATCACAAATGGCAGCTAAGATGGGAAAACTGCCTAAAGGTGACAACGTTCAAAGTCTACTTTATTCTAGATAGTTACCAAGCATGTGTCACGTTAAAGACTAAATTCATTGGACATTGTTTTTGCCTTGATCCATAAATTTAGAGGCAGCCTAACAGATGAGACTAAATAAGATCAGCCAATTTTCAGCTGATATAGTCAAATTGTCTGCAGGTGGTTGTGCATAAATAGCCCACTGCCATTTTATCTAACGTGGATGAAATACTGCATCTGTCACAGCAGAACAACCCCTTTCACTTGCTGAAATAGGAGACACCTGGTCAGCTTCATAAAGGAAGGCAATATTGGCTAAATGCAGCCAAACTGTGCATTTCTGATTCTCTGTTATAATATATCTCAGCTATTTAGGCTGCAAAGGCATTCCATTACTGCACTCCAACCAAACACATCATACCTCATGCAGTAGACATGTGCAGGACTATCTAAGCAACCTTTTTTACTCCTTACAAATAGTGTGCTAAAGCTGAAGATCAGGCCAACTTACTCAAAATACTCCTGAGCCGGGGTGGCTTTGTAAATGTCACTGACTGAGCCGTTGTCAGCCCAGTCGGAGCAGTTTGGACTGTTCCACGTGTTGTTGCAATGAACCCACGGTAGCTCGCCGGTGAAAGAGGAGAAGAGGTAGAACATTGCCCATGAGATGATGACGTTATAGTAGAAACCAACATAGAGGGAGATGAGGATCACTGTAAAGCCTACGCCTGTTGAGGGAAACATAAGTTATGAATATCATAGACACTAAGGATACAATACTGAAGAATATTACTACTAATACTAATAATATTACTGTCTTTCTCGTGACCAGACATAACATATTGTTAGTGCACACCATAAAGCACACTGTGAGTATACAGTAGCCAGAGTAGCCAGTGCTACATGCCTGCAGTCTCACAAAAAAAGAAACAACCTTCAAACGCTGCCTCTTTATGCCTTAATTATCAATCCATCTACCCTTTCTGTAAATCAGAAACAATGTCCACTCTTCTAAGGCTGTATTTAAATGTTAACCTTTGCTAGGAAGCATAACTGCAACTGTGCCTTATTGATTTCTTTGTAATGTGGATGTGATATTTGTCCAGGGAGCCATGTCTCTTATTAGCGCCACATGCGGCCGTGCTATCTCTCAATCTCCCTTCACCAACCCTTTCCAAGTCCTTTTTTCTTCAAATGGATTGATCCTGGGAGGAAACCAGCTTTTTGATCAGAATAATTACTGTCAATACGGGCATGTGTACGTGTATTTGAATAATTACTGTTATCCCCCTGCTGAGAGACAGAGAGAGAGTGAAGCGTGTGATTAGAACGTCAACGTACTCTGTGTGGTCCCTGACAGACGGCACATGCTCCAAGGAACACACATAGACGAAAAACACGAAGCAACACGTACACACTGCGGGCCACCTTCAGACCAACAAGGGCACGATGCCACACAAGACAGCCTTATGGCTTCTCACTGTGGAGCAACAGATGGTCTGCTGTTATCAGAGGTAACTTCTTCTAAAAAATCAAAGGGAATTCAGAGAAAGCGACGGATGAATGCACACAAATTAAAGCTTGTTTAAAAAGCGTAAAAAACAGAGCCAAGTAAAGTGTATCATTATATTTTCAACTCATGACTTTGCTTAGAAACGTGAGTCGGACTTCATGTTTGTTTCTCCATTAGTGTATGTTTGGATGGCATTTCTCCTGAACTGCGCTTTGCTTAACGGTGTGTTGAAAAGTACCCAGAACAAGCATCAGCCAGTGTTACCTGCCACTGGGTGACACAAAAGGATGCGGACAATCAGAATAAAAGTCTAAAAGCCCAATTTTCATTTGCTTTCCATGTGAGTGCCAGCAGAACCTGATGTTCCGGGAGGGATAAACAATGCCTGTCGCTGCTCAGCTCAGAGACAAGCAGACAAAAGAGACTGGCATGTGGACAGGCAGGCATGTGGGCAGGCAAGCAGACAGAAAGACACGTAGGGATTAAAGGGAGAATGTTAGCAGACAGACAGCCATGTAGGCAGATGGACATACAGAAAAATGTAACTCGTCCCATGATACATTTATTATATTCCTAAGAGGGTGTGCGTATATCCTCGAGTGTTTGCATATGTGAGCAAGGGTCTGTCACATTTGATTTTACCTTCATACATTTTACTTTCCTACCTTTAAATATGGGACATATCTTCCAGACTCCTGCTGCCCCCTCTCTGTTATACTGACCCAGAGCCAGCTCCATGTAGAAGAGTGGCATGCCTGCTATCACCATGAAAAACAGGTACGGCACCAGAAATGCACCTACACACACACACACACACACACACACACACACACACACACACAATTTTAAAAATAAATACATTTATTTACTTATGTCTTGCAGACATGTTCACACATGTAAATTCAAAGAACAGCATCAGTTTAGTGCCAGTTTACAGGATCATATGCAGTGTCAACGCAGATTATGAAAATGTAGTATTTAGTATTTTTACATTTTTCTTTCTATGTCAAACTGCCACTGTACGATAGACAGCCCTCTTTACTCCAATAATTGACTATTCTAATAAAATGAAAACACAATTTTCAAAAGAGGGGGCTCATATATAAAAGTGTAGTTTGTCTTTGAAGATAAAGTTTATGCCTCTGACAGAACTTTTGTCATATTTCCTTACATACATATTAGACTTAGCGACGTGAAAGGCTGTGTGTTAGCCTTGACCATAGCTGCAGCATCATTTACAGCTCTTAAACATAATGAGAGCTCTATGTTAAACAGCCATAATTAGTGACACTGATTGTTAGAGCTAATCTATTCAGAACAGCTGTGGTGGTTTTTCCCCTATTTTGATCTCTGTAAAGGGTTGAAATAAGACGAAAACAACGGCCATCATACACACAGATCTGAAGCACACACAAACATGTGCATGTAGTACATGCATGCATAAAGTACTCTAGCCTGTAACTAATTCCTCCTTTTCTCTGCCTTCTTCTCTCTCTGTTTCATTATTTTTCTTATTTGCCTTTGCTCAGCACAGTCACCATGTTTATGCCCTCCTACCCCTCTCAATGTGGCAGACTAATCCCCTGGACTGGGGCAAAAAAAAGAAAGAAAGAAAGAAAGAAAGAAAGAAAGAAAGAAAGAAAGAAAGAAAGAAAGAAAAACACAGTTTCCTCACATCAGTCTCTTCATCAATCTCACCTCCTCCATTTTTGTAGCAGAGATAAGGGAACCTCCAGACATTTGCCAGGTCCACAGCAAATCCAATCACGGACAGGAGGAAGTCAATTTTCTTTCCCCAGGTCTCCCTCTCTTCCTCCCCACTGGGGTTAGTCTGAGTCGGAGTTGGAGTCACTAAGGTGGTCGATGTGAACTGAACCCCATTCTGTTCCTTTACAAGTATCAGCTCCACCTGAAGGGTCACCAAGTTTAAAATCAATCATGCATAATGCAGAATGGAATATTACAAACACATTCACCTTAAGAAATGTTATTCATGGTGATGTATTAAAAATGTACTGTAAAATACTATTATTTGTACTATTTTTACCATTTTTGTCATTCTTTAAAAAAAGCATCATATTTGTATAATGCTGATCTTTAGCACTTTATAGTTTAGTACAATATAATGAGTCACACAGATGAGAGAGCAAATGCAGTCATTTCATAAATTGAGACCTTTGCACAGTAACAGCCTTGTGTGTCTTAGATCTGTACCGACCTCTTTTGGACCCATCGTGTTGGAGGTGGGTTTTTCTGGGGCTACAACTGAGGACATCACGGTGCAAAATGGTAATAGTTGAAATCTCGGTAGGTAAAGCTGACAAGTCTTGAGCACAAAATGAGACAGAAAAAAATGAGTTTGTTTTTTTTTATTCCGTTTGTGAAGAATAAGGTTTTTGATTCAAGTATAAAAATCATCAAAAGGATCACTGGGATGAAAATTAAGGATTAAGAACAATATGAGATGCTTTTAAACACTGAAACTGTAGCAGATATACATATTTTTAAAAAAATTAAATGTGGCATAAGAGAGAGAAAGAGAAAACACAACAGAGTCATTTGATTCAGACTGAGGGTAACAAGAAGGGATGGGGGAGCATGTCTACAAGGTCATCACAGCATGCTCGTTTTATTTCACAAGTGCTGATAACCATTTTACTTGCAGAATGGCCTAGTATGTTGATGATGCACACTATCTACCAACATGTTGTACTCCAGATTTAATTTTGGTTTAAAATTATGTCACAAAAATACTTTTTATGTGAAAGTGTATGTGTTTTTTTGTTTTTGTTTTTCTCTAAATCTTTTCAAAAGGATCACATCAAATTATTGTAATTAAATTGCAATTAATTAATTTTTCTTTTTTACTAACAACACAGGATATAATGGATATATAATGCTATTAATACAGGGAAATACAGAGTTACAAAGCACAAAACATTTTAAACTACAAAATGATATTCTTACCTTTTAGAAATAATAGCTGAACTCCGATGTCAGTTTGGATTCAATTCCAGTGCTGATGTTCTCTAGTGTGCTGTAAACTGATGCTGATCATATTTACGCAGACCTTCCTTGATAAGTTAGACTCAAAGCAAGAGATGTTAAGCACAAACAGAAGGGGGAAAACAGATGATAATTAAGAGAGAAAAAGATGAGGAACTGGCAATCTATGAGTTATAGAAAGCCCTCCCACCCTCCTTGGCTCCACTGACAGACACACAGAGCCCCGAGCACCCTGTGGGTTTGTATGGAGATCTGTCTGCGGGACCACTCTTGAAATATGAGAAACAATCAACAACACCCCCCCATCACCGTCACTCTCCTCCCTCCCTCCTCGATCAAGCTTCATGTCTTCCTCCTCCTCTCTCACCCATCATATATCCATGTAAGTGTGAGGGGATAAAAAGCAAATACAATATTGCAACACTTATTCCCAGATGCATGCAGTTTCAGCATCGTTATCATCCTCTTGATTCAGATACATTATAGCTGTATAACATAAGCACCTAATCTTTTCTGGCCCACGGATAAGACAGCAGTGAGAGCTTAAAGCTTAAAGATTTCTAAAATAAAGTGCAATAAAATTTTTAAAAAACATAAATAAATTTAAATAATAATTTTATTAATTACATTGAAAAGCCTTAATTTTGCATCTAACCTACAGCTGTATTGGTAAATGGACTGATTCTTATATAGCGCTTTCCTACTCTCCCAGAGAACTCAAAGCACTTTATACGACATGCCACATTCACCATTTCACACTTTCTTTTATTCTTTCTATCCACTATTCACACCTTCATACTCCAATGGATGCATAGTTAGTATCTTGCCCAAGGATATTTGGCATGCAGACTGAAGGAAACAGGGATCAAACCACCAACCTTCCAATCAGTAGATGACCTGCTCTATCTCCTGAGCTACAGCCACCCTTTATATAAGGTAGAGTGGTTGTGGTTAAAGCTGTTCATAGACTTTCTTGGTTTTATGTTCAGGGAACTCACCTTTAACAGCAATACAGTTGGCAGCAATTCATTGCAATCTCAATACCCAAAGTAATAAGGTGATAGAAGAAAGACGGTGGTAGAAAAAAGAGAAAACCATACAGCTCCTTCAACCTCCAAAATAAAACTATTCAGTAAATTAATTTGCAGTGGGTCTGAGGCATTATCACCAATATATGATTTGCATAAGCTGCCATAACAAGAACAATTTTAATATATAATTAGAAAAAATTTATTTTAATTTGTCTTAAAAAATGTCTAAAAAACCAAAATAAATACGCAAAAGGGTTGGCTTGGCCGAATCAGCATGAACACAGAATACCATTATGCAACAAACTGCAATGATTCAGTCTCTCAAAATCAAATCTCTAACTTGGTTTCACCTGAGATTCAAACTAGCTTATAACAATACCTGTCTCCTGGAGCAGCTAGCATTAGCGAAAACCCTCAAAAGAAATGAAACATTGTGAGCAGCAGCAAGAAAAGACAACCGTATCTAATAATAATATGCATCGAACCCTATCCCACTTGAAATCAGTGTCAGTCGCACAAAGAACAACACACACACAAACAAAATACTAATTGAACTAAATGAAACTTTGCTTTGGGGTTTAATAGTAAGAAGTAGAAGTAAGGTGTTCTGGGAGGTTTTAATAATTTTGCCTCTTATGTGTAAAACCCAAGGTTAACATCAAAGGTCTTTCTTAGTTGATACCCCCCCCCCCCCCCCTTCTACCTTTAAAACGATCTCAGTGACCAAGTGACACACCGTGTCCAAGCAAAAATGTCATTACCTGTAATGTTCAGCAGGCAAAACAGAATCAGCACTGACACTTAGACCCCTTCCATTTCAGATTTAACCACAGCAGGACCAGGGCATTGAATAACCCAATCAGCCTGCTCCCCTTGGACGGACGTATAACTCATGTTTAGAATGGCAACTTGTTGTTTGCAAGCCAATCGTGGTGATCAATTGTCCACCAACCCCAGCTCAACTGACACAATACACAACGCACACACCTTTAAAGTGCAATCATCCTTCAAGCCTCGTATCAGAAGTTGTTGGGTCGATGTAAGCCGTGCTGGAATTATGAGGTTTCCGACAGAGCTTGGACAACGATGAGTTGAACATAATCGAGTGTCTTGTTTTCATAAATGCAACAGCTGAGACCCAGAGGAGAAGGGTCACGAGGAGGAGGAGGGGAGCAAGCAGGAGCAGAAGATAGGCAAGGGTGAGGAAAGAATGGCAGAGGAGGAAGTGAAAGGCAATGCAAAAGGAAAAGAAAATGAGAAAAATGTTAAAATGGGAAGAAGTACAGTACAGTACCAGCCAGTAATACAGTATTACTGGCTGGTAACTACTACAACCTGAAACTTTCCTTTTCGTTCTAATGAGTTTTCTCCTTTGAATAAGCAGTTACATCTAGATGATGATTTGAGAGGGTTAGTAGATGCACAAGCCCGTTTTCTCCTTGTGAGCGCCGTCTGCTTGATCATGAAAGGAGGGAAAAAGAAACACAGGAGAAGGAATGAGGACAAATTCTTAACCCATTGAGTCATGAGCATAAGCACTCATTTCAGACAATAAGAACATTCCTCCCCTCCACAGACTAACCTATTTAACCTCCTGAGCATCACAGGGGGGGTTCCTGAAAGTCTAATTCAATAATAAATTATTTTTGAAACAGTTTTTTTTTTTTTACTTACTTGTGTTCTCTAATTGGGAAAATGCCATTAACACTTTTCAGTTACATACAAAGCCTCTGGTAACCACAAAGGAACAATAATAACTCTTACATACAGTTATTGAGCAATTGGTTTCAACTGACTGAAGAGTCTTCAGCCATGGTAATTGCTCAGGGAGTACATACACACTGAGGTTTTGTACTAAATGTTTATGCAAGCATGGTAGCATATTGTTGCTGGATGTTTTACAGAATGGCAGAGAGAATTGCCTAGTTTTGCTACACACTAGAGGTCACACTATAGAGGCCCCTAAGTAACAAGAGTGCATGGAAAATAAATTCATTGAATTACACACTTCTGGAACTAAAGGAAAAGTCAAGGGACGACCAGTATTGTTAGCATCCATCCCCTGTGAACTCTGAATGTCTGTGAGTAACCCATTATGTACATGGATAGTGTGTCACATGCACATAATTTATGTCAAAACATTTCACTGTGGCTCAAAGTGGTGGAACTGGGTGAACAGAACAGAGATTAACGTCTATAGAGAGGTGACCAAAGTATATCTGACAAAAAACAGAGCTGGAAGGAAATTAAATGGCTGAATATACTTGTGCAAATCATTTCATAAACATGACCTCAACGTATTGTGAGTCACATAATTTGCTAGATATTTAACTTAAATTGTACCATTATGGATTTCTCCTACCCCAGTCTCCGTCATGCAGCCTACTGCAGCTCAACATACTGGACTTAAAAGAAAAAACAAACAAACAAACAAAAAAAAAAACACTGCATTTTCTCTGTGTTTCCTCAAGAGGGAGGCATTTCTGCAATAACAGGTCAAGAAAATAGATGACTGTATGAACATGTGGCCTGACTACGTTTCTATCAACCTTATAATTCATGGTTATAGATGTAAGGCATATATGGAAGATTAAAACAATTTAAGAATTGATACTGCAATTACACTTTCCTCAATATCTTTAACATGCGTTATACAGTAAAGCTAAATTCATAATTACAAATAGAATTTTTTTCACTGCAAAGGCTTTCTTGTACTGATGTAGAAGTCATTGCACCCCAACCTCACATAATAAAACCTCTGTTACAGAATGACCCAATAACACTGTGACAGACAGGAGGAGTGTTGATGCTTCTTTAATTCCATCGGCGAGTCACATTAACAAGTTATATCATAGCAGTCCTGAACAAATTCAAAACTCTCAATCATCAAAATGCATTAACAAAATAAAAACAAAAACTTATTCAGAAAAAAGTTTGAAGTAAAGCTACAGGAGAAAAGTAGTTCAGTTTCATGGTCCATATACAGTGAGCCATCAGAAAGTTAATATCGCTCTTTCAGAGTACACAAGTCTTTCGTCTTAGGCTCACTGTTAGATAAACTGTTTAAGCAGGCAGTAATAGCATACAAGTTCTCTCATAGGTTTACATTTTCTCAGACTGATACAAAGTCAGGAAAAACACTGCCTCTACTGAGGTACCTGAAATGAAAATATGTGAGTGGAGGGAGACAAAAAAGTCATGAAAGGAAATTTAAATAGTATTTTCATATAGCCCCAATGCAGAATTGTTCTGAATATAAATACTGACTATATAAAAAGCAGATCTTTGACTTGAATACATATCATAGTACATCATCATCCTCTGACCGTCCAGTGGAGCTTTCCATTTAAAATAAAACTGCAGGAGGGGTTACTGTGGCTCAATAAATCGCATTCTGTCAGGTGCTGAAATATTGACTTCCTGTTTCAGCCGTAATTCAAAATAAGATTCCCCATTTATATACAAAAACAGTATGGTTTCAAACATACAGAGTGAACTGTTAACTATGCATTAGAAAAATCACATCACTAAGAAGTACATTTAATACTTATCCATTTCACGGTGCAAACAGGTTTAAGTCATTCAAATCTTTACACTGATGCCAAGTCCCAGAAGTTCACAAATTCAATTTCAGGCTACAAAATTTCCACAATCCTGAGATGTTGCAGAAAAGTAGGGCTAAAAAGGGAAGAGGGGGGGGGGGGGCAGCTTTCTTTGTGATCTATACTTTTCTCTGTGCTCCCTTTACTGTAACAAATACATGAGAAAAAAAGAATCACATTAAAATGACCTACAATACTGTTGTCTACAAATGCAACATGCTTTAGAGCAATGTGAAATATTTAAGAAGGAAAAGCTACTAAAGTGCAAGCACAAATCGATAAAACTTCAATGACAAAGTATGGAGACAATACCAAAAGATTGTCATGACATGTGTGCAGTCTGGAGTGTCTGTATGATGTGGCCCGTCATGTGGCGGTTCTTCACCTCAGGGCTCGACATATGTACACACTCACACTTTACTTAGTTCAACCTGCACACATCACACATTAGTAAAACAAGGAGGAAGGGGGGGGGGGGGGGTGTGTGAAAAGGACAGAAAACAAAACTTTTGAAACCTTAATTCCTTAGGAAAATGTCCACTGGAGATCAGTGCCGAGTGGCTTCCAATTGTGACAAGATTGTCTATACATTCTTGATTTTCGCATAAAAATTCTACAGATTCAAGGCTATCATCACGAGTAGTAATAATATAGCAATAAACCTTTCATAGTGTAAGAGGAATACAGCACAAAAACAACTGCATTATTACACAAAGAAAAATAAAATGTGGCTCATTTATCAACAATAAAATCTGCAGAGAAGATCACAGATCTTTGTCATGGCAGTGAAAATAAAAATCAGTCATATACGTATATCAAAAATTCACAAAATGTCCTGCATTTGGAATATTCAAAATGCATATAAGAACTCTTCAAAAGCATACATCTTGAGAAGGCTTAAGAGATGTGAAATATTGCTTCACTGAAAGCCATAATGGGATACACATATACACTATGAATGATCACAGATGAGATGGAAATGTGATTTAAAATAATCTCCCAAAATCCCTCATTTTATTTGTTTCCAAAATAAAAAAAAATAAAAAAAATAAAAATAAAATAAAAATCTGACCAAAGAACTAAATGAGGAACTACTTAACCTTAATTTTTTATTAAATCCCTTCACTGTCATTAAAATTGAAATCACAACCTCACCCCCTTACTGAGTGACTAAATCAGACCCCCTGGAGGGGAGGGGGGGGGGGGGGGGGAATCCAAAAGTAAAATTACAGGCGGACATTTCAAACAACAGACTGGTCCCTCAAATGGGGTGTATGAAGCACAATGTTACAGATGACTAAGGAGCAAACTCCATCCTGGAAGTCATTAGGGAAGATTAATTGACAATAATATGGTCCTACAAGGATAACAGTGTAATGCAGAAAATACACTTTTGCCTTTAAAATATCCAACTAAGCTACTTAACTGAATGTGCTTTCAGTGGTCACGTACAGTGATGTTTTTCCACTCTTTTCAACATTACACAACTAGCTCAAAAGGACAGTAACAAACCTAGAAGGTGACGTGAAATCATCAAATGCATTTTTGGTCCAAGTGTAATTTCTTTTAAAACATAAAAAAAAAAAAAACTTATGCGGGTGAGAAATGACCAAACTGTGGAATGTACATGCATGTGATCCATTGAACGCCAAAAATTGTGACATCATACAAGTTTTTCAATTTTGTCTCTGAACCCTGAGCGAAATCAAATATTATATTTATGTACAAATACATCCACACACACCAGGCTCATAGCAAGTACGACCACAAACTTGCAGAAACCCTAGTTAACCTCAAATGTGGCTATTGAAGCTAAATGCTTCAAGTAGTCCAACAGTTGTCACTGGTACCCTCAGGCCTTCCTTTTTCAGCACTTAATCCTCAATCCTGCTTAAATTAACTTGAGCCCATCCTTTCTGCACTTTCTACTCAAAAGGCAGCTATCATAAAGAGAGGAAATGGATAAAAGTTACAAATCAATGATAACCAAATACAGATGACTGGGGGCTCATTTTGTTCAGTTTCCCCTCATTTATATATTTAAAAAATAATAAAAAAAAATATCAAACAAAAGGACAGTCCATACTCTGTTAGAGGGAAAAGAATTTGCCCTAGAAATTTTAATATGTGCCTGCGCTTCAAGTATTCAAGTATTGTAACCCTAACAGCCATTGTTTGGCATTCTGACAAATCTTACTATGGAAGAGGAAAAAGTAACAAAATAAACCTTTTAGAGGCTGAAAATCTCATAAATTTCACGGATACAATGGTAATAAAAGGTTATGGTAAACTTGATTTTTGTATTTGTGATTAATGAAAGATAGTCCCTTCTTATTCAGCAATTTACAGCTCTCCTTACACAACACTCCTCTCACCAGGAGAGGGGTTTGCTTTCCCCATCCAATTTCTCTAAACTCTTTTAGTTGTGTTTCTTGAGTCCATCTATTGTGCCATCGTGGTCGCTGAATTCGGGACAGATACCATTAGCCGTTTTGCTGGTGGCGGCGGCTCCTTTCACTTTCAGTGTCGACAGGCTGGGTTGGGTTTGGTGATCATTGTAGGGAGCACTGTGGAGGTCTGTGTTTTCTGTGTACAGGTAGTCGTCAGCAAAGTCTTGGTGGTGCTCCACAAAGTTTCTGAACTTGTCTGCGAAAAGACCACATGGGGGTGCCAGACACAAAGGCAGCATTAGGAAAAACTGCCAAGAGACTGAGGGCATCTTAAAATAAAGTGTCCTGGTTGTCAAATCTAATCCAATGCATGAGGGGAAAAAAACTCACTTTGATAACTAATTATAGCTCAAAAGAATTCAGTGAAATATTTTTATGGCCGTTTTATTCGATCTCTTACCAAATGTGATCTTCCCTGTGTTGTCCACGTCAATGGCGGTAAACAGATGTGACACGCTGATGTGACTCACGCCTAAAGCTGTCTTAAGTATAACTGCTAACTCGCTTTCTGTGATGGCACCATCCTCCTCTGCCTCAAACATCTGGGGAAGAGGAAATATGATAAGATTAAAACATTCTCCTTGGCTTTGCTTTAGGGCCACTTGAACAGCATATAAGGTGACAGCCCTTGCTCAACTCAAATATCAAGCAAGTAAGAAGAGAAGATTATCATGCTCTTCTCACCTTACTTCATCAAGCTGATTTATAGATACCCAGAGTAACTGATCGGCTTCAGTGAAACCCTAAATGCACACTTCATCAAGCATTTTGAAAGGTTTTGAAATATGGGACAAATATAAATGTACTACCCAGAAGATGCGTTAATGGAGCAAATGTTATGCTGGTGCTTATGAAGCACAAAACTATTCTGCCAGTTGGTCAGATAAGCATAAATCTTACCTTAAAGGCCAATTTCATTGTTTCCAGAGTTTTGGCAGGCCTGCATACAACAGATAAGGCTATCACATATTCTCTAATATCCATTCTGTTATCTTCATGCTGAAAAGACAAGAGACCACAATAAAAATAAAATCAGACTGTGAGCAAGACTGCTATGTTTCACAGAAGCATCTGGCCGATAGCCATTTAGGTCAAAAACACATTGCAGCAACAAATCTTTTCTTGTTTAGGTTCCATTATGCAAATATGCACACTGAGTTTAGTTTAAAGAAAGCGCATACAATCCAGTTTTCTAGAAGCACTTTCTCATCAGACTACTTCAATCACGCCCCAAACTAGAACGAATATTGCTTCAGTTGTGCATTTTTCTAAAACTGCTGTTCTGTATCTGCATAATAAAAACTAAACGTGAAAATAATAAAACAAAATGCACTCAAGTAGCAGCAGTAACCACTGTGAAAGACTGCAGAGCAATCATGGTTATCAGTAAAAGGTCGCTGCAGTTTTTACCTCGTCAAAAAGACCAAACATGTCTCGCAGCATATCTGAAACTGGCACATCAAGGAAGTGTGCAAAGCCTTCCAGTCCCAGCTTCTGCCCCTCAAGCTTCCTGGCTCTGTTCCCATACTCCTGCAAAACCTTCTCGGAGTTCTGTGGTTTCAATCTGGGACAGCGATGACATAATAACATAAGAATAACAGTGTAAGCAAAGAGAGAGGGGAAAAAAATGAGAAGACTTGTGCTCCTGAGAATGAGCAAGCTATGACAACTCTATAGACTTTACAGTTATACTGTATAATATTTATGTGCTCCGTTCTACTCATTTGCATTTCCCCCCCCCAACAAGCTACATGTTTTTCATTGTTTCGACTCTTTCATTCTCTGCTAGGCAAAACGCTAAATCCCTGCAGTGTTGGGAGAATATTTTGCCTTCCTCACCCTTGTGCCCCTTACTTAGTCATCTTTGATAGGTTTATTGCCTTGGAAAGTTTGAATGACTCACCCCAGTCTCCTGACAAGCTTGGCAAACTCCAGCAGACAGGTGTCGACTGGCAGCCTCAGCTGGCCTTCTGCCATGGCCAGCTGGCAGTCTTCAAATGAATAATCTGTGATGGGTACCCCCAGGGCTCTGTGCACCACACAGGAGAGATAATGATGGGACATCAGTTTGTGCAAATCAATATGAACTTTGCTTAAGGCCAATAACGCAGAGAAAGTATCTGATACATCTACTTTGAAGTTGGGAACAATGTTCCAAGTTTTCTCCATGAATCTGCAGAGCTGAAGTTTCCCCATGTGTAGCTCAAAGCAATAATGCACAAAATGTAGTAATCTAATAGGCAAGTATAGCCCTTACACAGCATAAGACAATGATAACTAGGTGGTTCACATTCATTTAGGATTGTATTTTATATATAATTATTATACTTCTAAAGAAAAATGCAAAGTTTCTAAACAGTGTATACTTTATTTAATAATTAGATGACAATGGAAATCTAAAAGATGTGGATTAATACAACTTTACAGCTAGAGACATTCACTGCATTCACCGTTTTTAAATGAAGAGGCAAAATTGGAATTGGAATAATAACCTCAGTCAACTTTGTGTTGTGTACATAAATTGTTGAAATGTATATAATATGATCAATTATTTCAACATACTTAGCCATGATACGTCTCACATTGATGGCAAAGAGTGCAGGATTCTTCTTCTCCTCCTCTGAGGGTGTATAGATGGGAAGAAACTGTAGAAAGCCCCCCCAAAAATATCTTTTTTAAAATCATTAGCATCTCTCTCAGAGTCATATTTTTCATACGGGTAGATATGCAATTATCTATATTGACAGTAATGCACACTTACCTCTATCACAAACTCATTGTGTAACTGGCAGAGTGTCAGCCATAAAATTTGGAATCTGGATAATAACAGGACATCAACAACAACAACAAATTACAAACAAACAAAGAAAAAAAAAAGAAAAAAAAAAAAGGAGAGCCCTGCACAGACGACACGTCAACTGAAAACCTCTTACATTTTTCTTGTTGTTTATTTAATTTTCTTAATGCACAAATTTTCAAACCCTTTAATATTTAAGTTCCAGCTGGGAAAGCTTAAGGTAACATGCGAGAATAAATTAATTAAAACACTGTCAAATTATCAAGTCATGTGAGATTGTGTGTAAATACTATGCAATTTCCATATTTGTCATTTTGAGTTTAGTTCTTTATTTATGTCTGATTTTGACTTAAAACAATGTTAGTTACAGTATGTAAAGAATGCACAAAGTGTTAAATTAAGAAAGTGTGAAATTCTGTACTTACGCTCCTGGGCCTTGCCATGTCCATGTGATTGAGTCCTGTTAAAAATAAATAAATAAACAAACAAACCACATGAAGAAGAGACAAATTATTAGTCTCTCAAACACACTTTTACTTTTTATTTCTTGGTTCAAGTGATAACTTTGCTCCAGCTTTCTTTCTCACGGGCAGCTTATTTTCAATCAGTTTAAAAATGATTACAGTGTAATTAGTTTATGGTAAGTTAAGTGTGCAATTAAATACTCAACTCTAGCACATTAAAATTCAGTTTGGACAAACATTTTTCAGATACCCCCAACAAGCATTTCATACAGGTTTCAATATGTTACAGTTTTGATGCGTTTACTCAGAGCGAAAACATGTATTAGCTTTAGACTTCACCTGGATACGTGCTTAGGTTTCCAAAGCTAAGAGATTCATTGTGCTAATGATTATTTATTCTTTTAAATTTTGGAAGGCTTCTATCCTTTTATGGACATTTCCAAAATAAGGTTGCTCCAAAAAAATGGAAATGCTATGTTTAATCCCTTAAATGTAAACACAGTAAGATAATGTGTGTCAATAAAATTCAAAATCCATTATGTTTCATGGCAGACTGAATTTATTTTTTTATTACCATTATATTAAAAAGTCTACTGTTCTCACGCAATGACACCTATTAAATGCAAATGAGGCAGCCCAGGAATTAATATTCACACAGACTAGCTAGAAGTTATTAAAAATTGGTTTCTGTACTTCGTTCTAATGCTTTGCGGCTGAATACAGATGGGCAAAATGGGCATCACTAGCGTTTTTTCTCAGCTAGAGTGATTTCATATGGCTGAAAAACTTCTGGAATCGCTTTTAACTCTTTAAAGCTGTGGAACCCACCCCCTTTCTTTCCTCTAGCTGTGGACACCGACTTCATTTTCATCAGACATAATTTTCATATGTAAAATTATGTCTCAGAAAGCTGTTATGCTTTTGAATGACTAAATTCTGCAGTCATAGTAAGATAATTTGCTGTGATATCAGCAGATAACAGCCTTGCTGTGCATCATTCCACAGTTATTATCATTGTGCATGAATTTCGGCATCATAAAAGTAAAGCCAATAGTGCCATCATGAGGAAAAAAAATGGCAAAACAAATTGGCATCAATCAACAAAACATTTTGGGTATTTGAAAATTCCATAACAAAAGCATCATGGTTAACCAGTCAATTGGTTTGAGGAACAAAAAGGGCGATGAGTGCTTTTCCAAATAAAATGAATTAATGCCACAGGACACGATTCTAGATTTGTTTTGTTTTTTTCTACATTTCACAGCTCCTATTTCTAATCTATCACCTAATGACAAAAAGGCTAAGGGGGGGGGAAAAAAAAAACAACTTTTTGCCAATTTACTTACCAGTTTATTAGGGTAACGAATGACCACAGGCTGCACTGGTACAGCTGGGATGAAGGCCCCTACGAGGATTTAAAAACAACAACAAAAACAAGACAGGAGACTAGTTTTCATCTGTTATATTTGTAAAGGAAACATGCTGGTCTAAGAAAAAATTAGAATAGCAATTACACAGTTAAAAAAGAAAACAAAAGAAAACAAAAAAAACATGGGTACTTACCTGGCTTAAAGGTGATTAGGCAGGATCTATTGGTGCACGTTCCCTCTGGAAAAATCATGATCTGTATGTATGAGAGGGAAACTAGTTAGTGGTTGATGTTTACTGCAATGTCTGGTAAAAACAGATCATGGCATTCATGCATTTAATTGGTGCAACATGGTGACTCTTGCATAACTTCACCAACTTACCTGAGGCCATTCTCCTCCAGAGCGGGCTCTGCGTTTGATCTCCTCCACAGTCTTCTTCCTGGAGTCCTGGTCTGACCGGGAAACGAACACCGGCCTGATGTACTTAATCAAAGCTTGAAACAGAAGGAAGACAGTGGAGGAAATTCAGATAGAAATTACTTGAGAAGCCATTGCTGCAAACAACAAATACTTCTATTTCTGCAATAAATATCCCAATCGTAAATGTAGAACTGTCAAACATCAAAAGCACAAACGCTTCACTACACAGAATAATTTAATTGGGCAGAGATCTAATCTTTTGCAGGCACAAAACTCAATCAAAAGTCTAAAGTTTTTAACACAAAGGAAAAACCGTATCCAATAATGACTGGGATTAGATACATTTCAAGCAAAAACGCATAATTTTATGAAAATCTGTAAGATCCACAAAAAGTTTGCAGGATTAAATCATTGTTAAATATATCTTACATTGTACTTGCATTTCCTTTTGCTGTAAAAAAAAAAAAAAAATAATGGTGTACTTTATTCAGTGAGTATAACTCATAAATATACAGAAGGAGATACACAAATACAAGGAACACAGCTATTAAGGAACAAAAACTGTCACACATTTGATGTCAACTTCCTCTTTTGATGACAGATTAGGAAACCAATTCTGTACAATAACCCCCACCCACTCAGTGACATGCTGGCCAGTCACGGGAGCACAGTCGGTGACAGACTGAGATTACCCAAATCCACCACTGAATGACACAAGAAATCATTGCTGCCTGTGGTCATCTTTATGTACAGTTCCTCCATCTAAAGCACACATACACAATGCAGTAGTTGCACACCTTTAAGATCTGCACATACTGTACAGAGACAATAACAAAATAAGTATGATAAGAGAGGGACCTCAATTAAAACTTTATCCATATTCAATTTTGTTTGATATATTGGGATATCTATATATTAGAGCTATTTGTATTTATAAGAACCATTTTGTAGTAGGGCTGGTCCATATTATACCGTTCACGGTAATACCGGTATAATGTTAGGCAACGATAGGAAAATGAAATATCGCGATAGAATATGAGTAAAACGCGCATGCGCAGTGCCTTTGTTTTCATACGCACATGGCCGATTGTTGAGTGAAACAGATGAACCAGAATTGGTTTGTAAAAATGGTTTAACTTCAGTGATGTGGAACTGGTTTGGTGTTTGTCCGTCAGATACAAGACAAAGCACATTTTTTGCAGAACATGCAAGCGGCTGTCCTTATTGTCGTATTTGTCGGACTAAGATGCTCTTAAATCTGGGAGTAATCTGGGTCCTAAACCCCGTATTTCTCAGGTCAAACAACACTGCAGCATCACTGAGAGTTAAAAACTGTCTAAATTCTTTCATCTTTAATAAAACGATCAGCATTGCTGCTTTACCAGGTGTAACTATGAAGTTTAACTTCCAGGCATCCATGAAAACAAAATTTATTACATTTAACGGAGTTAGAAGTTAGCAGGAAGCTAGCGGAAGTTAGCTCGCTAGTTTCGCTAGTTACCTAAGCATGATATTGCATGTTCTGACTGAGAGATTTCTGAAAAAATTCAAACGTACAGCTCTGCTATCACTTCCAACATAAATGAAGACAGGAAACTAAACAGCAGTGACGTTTGTAGGGTTACTGAAGTTGGGCTAGCTGGTATATAATGATGTGCTACGTGATCGCTAGCGACACAGCTATGTTAGCATAACATAAACAGTGAAGCTGGAGGACGAACACTAACACTTTTCCACTTGTAAAAGTTAACGTTAAGGTTCCTGATAGTTGGAGACAAATTCAGTCGCATGGCAGGATGCTGTAAACGGACCAAACTTCAGTCAGGAGAACAACTGAGATAATCCATCCACAATACAAGGTTAGTCATTAATATACTGCAACAACATGGGAATAGAGCAGCTGCCAGAGAATTCAACACTAATGAATCAATGGTACAGAAGTGGAGGAAGCAAGAATGAGTTGAATAAAGTTTGATTTATCTGACTGCTTTGTTTCGCTTAATGTGCCTTATAATCCCGTGCACCTTATGGTCCGAAAAATACGTACTGCACACTGCAGTTTAATGTTGCAAAGCACCTCTTTTTAACTTCAGTGGATATTATACATGGTTATGCTCAGTATATGTCAGCCCATTTCTACTGGAAATGCCTTTTGGTTAAACTTTCAGCAAGGAATTTGCATTTGCACTGTTACATTTTTATAAAGCTTTAATGTACATAAAAACCAGCTTCTTGTTTAAGTGAAAATAAATGGAAGGTTGTCTTTTTGCACTAGTAATGTTGTGGAGTTGTATTTTGTCTCGCATCAATTATATCGTCAGTTATATCGTTATCGCAAATTTTCAAATATATATCGTGATAAATATTTTTGGCCATATCGCCCTGCTCTATTTTGTAGTATATTGTTTTTTAACTAGTTAATTTTCTTACTGCCTTGAGCAACTGTTTCCCCTGGGATTAATAAAGTATTCTGATTCTGATTCATCTAATGTTTAAATATAAGCCACGTTTCCATTGTAGGAACTCTGAGCAGGCAGAAGGTGGCACTAAAACACATAGGACATAACATACAGCCCTCTAATCATCATTGTTTTCATGACCATGAGACCATCGTCAGATGATGGGATAACTGATTTGAAACACCTCCGGCTGCGATTTCAATTCAGAGCACAACAAAACAACAGTAATGGTCAGTGCAACTATCGATCTGTGAAAAACAACCAGGGACAACAGGGGTAATGGTGGCTGTATGACTATTTGTTATGTCCGTCTATATGATATGATTCTTTTTATTTTGTTGACAGTGATACAGTTTTTGTGCTGGCAGTAGTTACACGCTGGAGCTTTTGTCAGTCCACTGCTGCTGGCTTGGTTGATGATAATCACCTGCATTTGAAACAAACTTTAACCTTTACATACTGACACAATCTACAACAACAGTGCTGAACCAGTTAACTGTGTGCATATTATCAGGTACAGAGCAACTGCCCAATGTAATGCTAGACCATTTATTTATTTATTTGTTTGTTTTTCTAAGCCCTATCACTAAAATGTAAGGTGTAACGAGAACATTAACACTTGTTGCCACCCACTCCACCTTGCCTGCACTCTCTTCTTCACATCTATAGAGCACTGTCTATTGCTTTGGCTGGTTAACCCCTGGAGTGTAAATTTATCTACCCTCATAGCTTCACTGTTACACCCATCTCCCTCTCATTCACTGAATTTCATTCCTCTTCTCTCCAGGCTCTTTACCACCTGCTCTCCTCAACTCACTATAGATCACAATGTCACCTGTGAACACCATAGTCCATGGAGACTCCTATCTGATGACATCTGTCAACCTGTCCATCATAACTGCAAACAAAAAGGGGCTCAGAGCCGATCCCCGATGTAATCCCACCCCCCCACTTTGAACCCGTCTGCCACGTCTACTACACACTTCACCACTGTTTTGCTGTCCTCATACACTTTCTGCACCATCCTCATATACTACTACAGTTCCTCTCTTGGCACCTTATATGCTTTCTCCAGTTCCACAAAGACACAATGCAGCTCCTTCTGACCTTCTCTACTGCATCTACAGCGCTCTTTGTGCCGTAACAACAAAACTGCTCATTTCACAGCCAAAAAAGTACTCTTGAGTAATGCAGTGAAATTATTGTTGGTGCATAATAACTGAAAGAACAAATTTAAATATTTTGATTTTGATTTGATTTTTATTGATTAGCATTCAAATATCTCAGTGAAAACAGAACAAAGATCTACCACAAAGCAAGAAAGCATGAGACAAGGCTAATCAAAAGGTATTGGCTGAAGCATTTGCTTATTACGCCTACCCTTTTCACAAAATATCTTTTTGCATGCAGCTCGAAGCAAATAATAAAACAAAGCAAAAACCAAACAAACAAACAAGAAAAAAAAACAAAAAAAACTTTCCACCTTAGATAAGTAACTACATCAAAGCAAAAGAATCAAGAGGTTTTGTTTTTTTTTGGGGGGTTTTTTTTATATTTGTCCTCATCTTGTTTTTTTTTAAAGAAATCTGTTCCCCTTAAGTCATACTGACTCTCTCTGACTTTGAACAGTCCAATATATGTGCAATCTGTGCACTAGTAGACGTGCAAAGGGACATGTGCAATGACAAACAGGAAACTGAGTAGGCAAAGACTAGGGTTAAAGACTTTGTAGAGCAGAAGCATCTTTCGTTTTACCGAGACCAAAAAAAAAAAAAAAAAAAAGCCTCTCTTTGCTCATACAGAAAGTCAACAGAAAGAGAGAAGTTTGAGAGTAGTAAGGGAACAAAATGAAGAAAGAAGAAGGTGAGACCATGACAAGAAGAAGAAGAAATGATTTCAACTGTGAGCTGTCTGCTGACAGGAAGGGATTACATCTCTCGCAAGAACCCTACAAGTCGCTCTGCACACGTCATTCTGGCTGATCAGGTCTTAATGCTTATTCTGGATTCCACGTGGCCATGCCCTTGTGCTTGGTTCCTACTGCAAGTCCAAAAGGACTTGTCACCCTAAAGAACATTAGAGGCCCTTTAACATTTTAGGGAAAGCCAATATTGAGATAGTAGAAACAATAGAACAGCAGCATAAAATTCAATATATTTTTACAATTTCAAATGCATTCATTTGCATTTTTTACACTTTAGCCCAGCTAATCCAAATCATAATAGCTGACTGCATATTGTTTAAACAGACAATTTGCCAATAAACAAATATGCTGAAATATGGTCGTAATCCTGCAACACAAGTAAAGCTGCTTTAACTTGGCCGAGCTTCACTCAGCCTGGAACTAACAATGTGGCTAATTACTGACTCAGCAGGCAGAGCAGGAGGAGAAAGGAAGGCAAAAATAACACATAAACACCTTCACAGCATGTTCTGCTTACGGGGACATAAGAACCGGTGACTGAACTGGCAATTGAGAAGACTGTTGAACTTGCAGCCTAGTTGATAGGATTTGACTTATATTATTGTACTGAGTGCGTCTAAGCAAGTCCTGCCGGTCCTCTGGATGTTACTCTGAGTTGTGCAAAGACAAGGCCACACAGCTAGCTAAATAAGCATTTGGCTTTGTGGGATCTATGTCTGGCTATGAATAAAATTTTAAAAAAAATCATTAGTCTGAGTGTCTTTTATCCAGACACTTATATTTTGTATTTTGACTTGGCTCCTTTTGACATGTTTGTGGGTTAAAGAATGTTGTGAGTACAGTGTAACACTGAGCATTCAAGTTTGACTTTTTTTTCTTTTTAACAAAATTACCTTGTTTAGTCACAGTTGAAAACTCAAACGTGTTGTTCTGGAGTATAATATCTGCTTTCATTACAGCATAGCATCTGTATTTTCTTTGTCTTTTTTTTTTTGAGGTATAGCACTGCTATACCAAGCTACACAAGGCTGAACAAAAACCAAGCTACACTTGCTTTTAACTTATCAAAATTAAATGCAAATCAGAGTGGGCAATCCCCTGTTGACTGTAACGGCAGCAAAGTCATGGGAACTGTCTTACTGATGCTGTACTGATAATCTTCCCCTTTGTACAAGCCACATACCACAAATATCATCTTTCCCTCACGTGCTGCTGAAATGCATCTAGTAACTCACTGTCATGAGCAATGAGATTTTGTTTTTGTGTGTGCCTGTGTGTTCGTGTGTGTGGTGGTGGGGTTACTTACTTCCCCAGAGAGGTATATCCTTGCTCTCAGCCTTCATGACAATTGAGGACATTGTCATGGTGACTGGGATGGCATCAAAGTAAGAAGAGTGGGGTGCCAGGGTAAGGATAGGTGCTTCTGTAGGCAATGCCCTTCGCCCTTTCACAGTCATCCAATGGAACCCTCCCGCAAACCACATGACTCGCATGATTATTCTCAGAATGATGTCCACCAGTCTGGAAAACAAGATCATCCATGTGTGAGAAGCACTTTTCACTTCTTGCAAATAAAAGAAAACACTTTAAATGATATAGCATAATTTATTAAAACAGCAGTACCAATATTCACAATAGAGTCATAAGGGACACAGGATTAGTGTTGTAAGTTGCTATGGAAAATAAACTGCGTCAATAATTGGTGACCAGAAGCGAACTGACACCATAACCACCTGTAATGCACAGTGTGGGGTCTAGTTCTTCAAATGTATTACTTCTCACGCTGTTTCTTCACTAACATTACCAGTGAGATCTCACAACTTAAGACAGAATTATATCCGTCATCTTTCCAGTCAAGGCCAATCAAGAAACTAGCTATAATTTAAGTTTCACTAAAAAACACCTTTTACCAGAAGTATCACAAAATTTCTATTTGACACACAGCACTTTAAGTACATCAGAGCTTTAAATTCAACAAAAAGTGCTTGGTTGGTATCATCATAAAGTGAGTAAGACAGCAAAGACTAGCTGGAGAACTGTGTGCTTTAACCCTACAGGGCCTGCTGTCAACAGCCAAACTAAACTTGATATTAACGATGCTCATGATTATGCAATTGTTTCTTGTCTTAAAAATCAATAAATTCCTCAATTTATACTGGCTACTGTCAGGAGGAAGTAGGCACCACCTCCACAACTAAATTATAGAAAGACTGTGCTGGATTGGCAAAAACATGTTTGAACATGGATGCTATCGTACAAACTCAACAAACATAGGAAGTCACATACTTTGACAAATTTCATTGTGCAGTTCCTTCGAAAACATAAAATGAGTAATGCAAGGGAAGCACATCACAAATCTACCATAACAATGCACATTAGTTTAACAGTACTAGACTCTGCATTCTAAACTCCCTCATTCAAGAGGGGTCGCCATAGCTCCATGTTTGAATGCCCACAACTCCAAAGGGAAACCAGGGATCTTTCATTTCTTAGGCCGATGTGCAAATCATTACACTATGGAGCCACTCGAGCTTAATTACTGAACTTTGAGCCAGTTCTACCAGTTTTTTTTTTTTTTTAAATTATCGAAAGCTATACATTAAAAAACACCCACCTTCTCCAGAGGCACTGGGGTTCAACGGTGGTCTCGGAGCGCCCCACTGAGGCAATGAAGGCAAAAGGCCAGGCCAGCAACATCATGAATGCAGCTATGAGTAGACGGATGGGGAATAGCGTGACTGTCATTAACGCAATCTGTGAAATAGAGAAAAAGCAAAAAGATCAGTTATTTTCTATACTGCTACAGTTCTTATTTGTAAAAGGATGACTTCAGCCTACAGAATGAATCCATGACTGAAGTGATCTCTTACAGGATGGGTATGTCAGCAACTTCATAGCTGTTCAGGTTGCCAAACTGGAGCTTTAATGGTCGAACAACAATGGTCTCAGGCTGCAGTTCAAACAAGTAAAATGACTGTGTGTTTGTAAAATAAGCAACACACACAAACAAGTGCCTAATATGTGTGTCCTACACAGTATAAATGGCAGCGAGTTTGCAGCATGGCCTCTAAACATAGCTCCTATAATTTAAGACTACGCAATACAAATTTGTCTTATGGGTTTACTTCCTATACTCACAAGCAATATCCTTTAAAGCTGACATGTTATATACCAAGTTGTGCATTCTTAGAGGCTCTGATAATCCTTGCACCTCACTCTAAAGATTCAGTTATGACTGTTTATTTAAAAGCTATTCATGACCCTGATAGCACACCTTATCTTTTGTCAATATTTGTCCTGATAGCAAGCACTGCTGTTAAACATCAAGTCTAAGTGGCCTACCTTATCAGGAGAGAGTTCTTATCTAACAGCAAATTCAGTTTAAACTGCATTTTAAAATGCCAAACACATTCTCAAAAAAGGGGGCTGGGGGTTCCTGTTGTTAAGAATGTCTTAACCCAGCGGTCCCCAACCTGTTTTGCGCCACGGACTGGTTTATGCCCGACAATATTTTCACGTACCGGCCTTTAAGGTGTCGCGGATAAATACAACAAAATAAAACTAGTACCGGTACCGAAAAAAAGAAGATTTATTCATAACACACGTGAAAAGACCCAGGAAAACAGAGTTAACGATAAAAACAATAACAAAATAACGCTGAAAACCGATAAAAACCCTGAACACTATACATTTCACACCTGAGCCTCAACTCTCGCGGCCCGGTACCAAACGACTCACCGGTACCGGTCCGAGGCCCAGGGTTGGGGACCGCTGTCTTAACCTGTGCAATGTTGAAAGATCAATTCAAAGCACAGGAATACATGAATGTCAACAGGCAATGCTAGTAAAGGGACTCTTTGGAATTTAAGAGGTATAGCAATATGCTAAAAAAAACTTTATTTTAGGGCTTATAATGTAATCAAATATAAAAATGTTATCTAACAGACTGTATAAATCTTTTTTCTGTCCTAATTAAAGTCCCAAGAGGCTGAAAACAATGTGCACTGTTAAACCACATAATCATACATATGTAACAGAAGGCTAAGTTAGAAAGTGAGCTCTGTGTTAAACATCAGCTATACACGCAGTTCCACACTAACCTCAAAGATGATTTTTTGTGCATTTGGGGGGTTTTTTTCCTTCCATTTTTAAATATCAGCAAAAATACAAAAACAATAGAGTGATTTTAGCCTGTGTTTAAGGAGATGCCAACAAATTAATAGTAAAACACTTCTCTGAATTAGCAGCATTGACAAATAAAAATCCAAGCGAATTGCATATGCCCAGAGGGTTTTTGTTTAACCACTCCCTCTCGTTTTAGCGCTGATGAGTTAGAAAAGAAAGAAAACCCTTAATGTTCACTTGATTTGGAAATATTAACGTGCAAAAGTATAAGAAAAAGACAGTGCTTCTGGGAGTGGACTTTCAAACGAAAAAAAAAAAAAAAAAATGAAGCTGAGATTTAGTTTAGAGAACAGTGATGGTTCTTCGCAATGCTAATGCCAACAGTAATACAGTACGCAGTGGTCTGCCAATCAATCTATGCTCTATCAGACCTGCAGTCTGCAATCTTTTCTGTGTCATTTCATGTTCAACATTTATAAACTACAACTTTTACATGAGCAGGATCATACCCCTCATACTATTATTCAGTGTGGATGTAGATGCTGGATACTATAGAGCAAATGCTGAAGGCCATTTAGTTATGAAGGGGCAGGAGGTATTGTTTTCCAAAGCACTATACACAACTGATGTGCCCACTCTTGATGTCAGACCACATAAAACTTCTAATTATACTAAAAAGTTACCATAATATCATCGCTCATCGAGTAGTGAATCACAGCGATTATCATATACAGGACAGCATTTTGCTAGCGAACCCTGTGTTCTGGCATTCATGTAGGAAATATTATTTAATGGTACGGTTTTGTGCAATTATGAGAAGTTGTAAATGTTTCCACTTTCACTACACAAAGACAGATTTGGGCCTTTAGGTTAGGCTTGTCAAAATCAGACTCCTAAGATTAGCAGAATGCATTGTGACACCTCACCAGCTTTTGAAGCTTCTCAGGAACAGTTCTTTGAAATAGAATATTGGCTGACCACAATCTAATCAAGAACATCACAAAATATTGCCATAAAGTCACCCTACTGATCAGCTCTCAGTCAATTAACTTGACTAAAGTTTACAGACATTGCATGAGCAACTTTATGTGGATTGAATGGGTAAGTATTGAATTACAAAGCCTCTAAAGTTGATCCAAGATTTAGCCACATTAGTCATTTGCCCCATTAGTAAGAATTATCTACCTTATTACGATTGCCTCTTTTTATAGAAATCCACTTTGAGCATCAGCAAAGCAGTGAAAAGAATTTATTCCTTTTAAAAATATGCAAAAGCAGAATAATTCTCAATTCATTAACAGCCTATCAGTTCCCAAGCCGTTAGCCTGCAAAACTATATAAAGTTAAAGCTTTATGGTTTGACAGCAACTCCTCTGATCCTGCTATTATTGTCCATTACTTAATTAAATTATCACCACACAACTGAGGCAGTCTTTCGCATTTGTGAAACACCAATGCAACACAAACTTCTTCAGTTTGTGCGTTTCACTAGAAAGACTGTGACAATGTCCGGTTTTACAATAAACAGAACATACTGCAGTTCTCTTTCTCTCTGAAGTGAAAACAGACTCTGTGGGTTGATCATTTGGATGTGAAAGCAAGACCTGAGCACGATGCTCTCTGTAGCCTCTTTGAGTGTCACTTATCAGTTGTCCAGTTGTTAGACTCAAAGTCTCATGAACAAGTTTTTATTTCTTCCCCTTTTGTTTATATATTAAACTTGCTGGAGAAACCACACTTTTGTTTTAGTCTTGAGGAACGGCTAATAAATGTAAGCCTATTCTCTTGGCTTTGATCCACCTATCTACCACACATTCTCAATTCTCCCTCCAGTCTCTATGGGGAAAAAAGCAACAAATAAAGAGATGTGCTTGACCTTCACCTAGTCACTATGTGTATCTGTAACACCATACTCTATTACAGAATGGCAGAGCTGCCTCATTCATAAACTCTGGCCTTCCCATTCTACTGTGCTGTGTTACTGAAAATACCTAACACATAGCTGTGCTGCAATTCCACATTGTTTACTAACACAGCACATATTACATTATCTATGTTAAGAATAAGCAGTCAATTGCAAGTAATTGTTTAGAATGAACGCACAGGTGCACACACATCTCTGTGTCAGCTATTTCGAGAGATCATATGAGGTTAACTACACATGGGCCATGTGTGCCTTTAATTCGCATGCAGTCCCAGTTTTCAAGAACATGACAGTCTAATACTCAAGCTTACAGATGATGACTGCAGGTTCTCATTATCTGTGCCTAATGCAACACGTAGCAAAAGTGGACAAGACAATACTGAAGGAGGTAAATCTGTGCAGGGTTCAAATTTCCGCTGAACGATGTCTGTACTTCTCACTTAAACAGTGTCATGACTTTAAAGTGAAACTGATCAGTGTAAGCCTAGTGGCTGCAAACCTGACTTGCTCTCCAATTAACTCCTTTTGCAGAGAAGCCCGAAAGCCCCAAAATCTGATTACGTGCAGCAGCAGTGACGAATAGCTGCTATAAAGTTTTGCTCCATCTTCAACGAGAAAGGCAAATTGTTTGAACATTAAGAGCTGTGGGGAAATCCATTTTATTTGTAGACAGGAGGAGGGTTGGAAAAAACGTGTCTGCCGGTTTACAACCCCCCTTCTCCAAATCCTCACGTGTTAATTGAACCGCGATAACCAACGAAGCCAGAGCAAAAAAAGAAGAGAAGCATGTTTAAATAAACGACGTACACAAATGTTGTCATCCAATATAGTGAAACCCACCAAAAAACCTTTCTAATAGCCGGAGTAACAATTAAACAGCAACAAGCTAGGCCCCTCTTGGACAGGCAGCCATGCTCAAATAACTGACTTTCGTTCTCCTATTATAGAGACAGGGTGATTTACAAGCTTTACATCAGGTAGTCGTGTGTAAAATGGGACATTCTTTCTACAGTTAAGGCGATTGTTTTAAAGACCCCCCGCGCTTTCAATGGGGATTCAAGTAAGGCAGTAGAACCGACAAGATAGCGGAGAAAAAGCAACATGTATGTAGCTAATGTTAGCTGACTAGCTAATACTAGCTCAACTGAATGCATGCAATCAAGGGAATCAGTTAAATAACTGCCAGTATGACTCTGTGTCGCACTAAAGTGATAGTGTTCCACGGGCAGCTAAAACTGCATGAATAGGTTAAAAAATGCGTGCAAACACATACACAAAATTACCTTTGCTTTTTCCAGTGGGGTGAATTTCAAGACGTGCACAAAAGGGTTTCTGACCGGTGGAGCTTGATCCATTTTCTTTCCATCTCCTTCCATCACACATTGTCTGTTACTCGGCAACCTCATTTTTTATAGAGGTAATATTAGTCGTGGCTGCAGCTGTATTTCTTAATACTTCAGTCAGAAAACTGATTCTGCTTGAAAGGAAGGCTCTTCACGCAAAACGTAGCGTCCCTTATCTGTCTTGGACAGTGGCTAATTGAGCTGGCAGTGCAGGGCTATTAACGCTATCTCCCTTTCTTGGACAGCATGGAGGGATGATGACTGGCTCGAGGATTAGCTGGGGATGTCTGAAGTCGCCGATATCGCAGGAGTCCTTCCTCCACACCGTGCTCCCCAATCAAACCAGTCCGCTAGCTTTGGATGCTAACGGAGCCGCTGTTCCACTCGTCATGCATCACGCATGCGCAAGACAATCTTTCTTACCCATGTCGATCCCCTGTGCCCAGCATGGTGTGATGCTGCGTTCACATTTAACAAAAATGTCGTAATTTTAATAATTTGATCAATTTGCTCTACGTTTTGTTTGTATATTTGTATTTGGGAGGATATTTATTAATTTAGTTTCACTTTTTAAAAAATGAATATTTATAACACAAGCACACATAAATACGGTGTGCTTGTGGGTTAAAATTTATAGAATAGAATAGAATAGAATAGAATAGAATACCTTTATTGTCACTATACAGTTGTACTATGAGATACAGAGCATCTCCTACTCAGTGCAAACATGCTGGGGGGGCACAGTTCTGCAGCGGCTGTGGGGGGCGGCTGTGTTATCGGTGCATGTGTGAGTTCAGGGTGGTTATGGCTTTGGGGAAGAAACTGTTTTTGAGTCTGTGGGTTTTTGTGTTGATGCACCTGTAGCAGGCTGAACATGTTGAAACCCCAGGGTGGGAGCTGTCCTTGATAATGTTTGCTGCTCTGCTGAGGCAGCGGGAGGAATAAATGTCCATCAGGGAGGGGAGAGGGCAGCCGATGATCTTTTGTGCTGTCTTGACCACACTCTGAAGCCTCACTCTATCCGCCATGGTGCAGCTGCCGTACCATACCGTGATGCAGTAGGTTAGCAGGCTCTCAATGGATGAGCGGTAGAAGGTCAGCAGCAGGTTGGAGTTCAGCTTATACTTCTTGAGGACTCTCAGGAAGTGCAGCCACTGTTGGGCCTTCTTGACGACTGCTGAGATGTTGTCTGTCCAGGAGATGTCAGCAGAGATGAGGACACCAAGGAACCGGAAGGTGTGGACCCTCTCCACACACTCCCCGTTGATGTAAAGGGGGGCCAAGTCAGTGCTGTGTCTCCTGAAGTCAACAATGAGCTCTTTGGTTTTCTTAGTGTTCAGTGCCAGGTTGTTTTCTGAACACCAGGCTGCCAGCTTCAGAACTTCCTCTCTATAGCCTAATGACATCTATGTGTGTGTGTGTATATATATGTATATATATATATATATATATATATATATATATATATATATATAATCCCAACACTGTTCATGATGTGAATGTTTTCGAAACGTCCTCAGTGTTCTGTAGAATGGTAGAGTAGCGTGCATGTAGAGTTTCCCGTGACTGCAAAAGTACAGCAGAAGTGGAAAGGGAAACTACCAAGAAGGAATTCGATGTATCCTCTGGGCAGAGGAAAAGGGACACTTGGTGGCGGAACGAGGAAGTACAGGAAAGTATTCAAAGCAAGAGGTCAACAAAGAAAAAGTGGGGAGATGAAGGAAATAGACACGAATACTGGGAATGTAGGTGTACAGCAAAGAGGGATGTGGCAAGGGAAAAGGGCTTGACTCTAAGGAAGGATAAAGGGTCTTGTATCAATTGGCTAGGCAGAAAGATCGATCTGGAAAGGATGTGCAACAGGTCAGGGTGATTAAGGACAGAGTACTGAAGAGCGTGTTGAGAATTTGGAAGGAGTACTTTCAGGAGCTGATGAATGAAGAGGGAGGATGGATGAAGGACAGCTATTGAATCATTAAATGCAGAAGATTACTAAGAGTGAGGGAGGCCAGCTATGAAGAATATCAGAATCAGAATACTTTATTGATCCCTAGGGGAAATTATGTAGGGTGAATATGAAGGGTGAATGACAGACCTGTGTCGGTGTGGACCTGTCTAAAAATGCCTGAGGACCGAGAAGAATTGTTGTAAAGGTCAGGAGGAGTTGCACTGTGTCTTTGTGGATCTAGAGAAAGCATATGACAAAGTACCAAGAGAAGAACTGTGGTACTGCATAAGGAAGTCAAAAGTACGTAAGGGGTGGTGCAGGGTATGTATAAAGAGAGTCAGACAATGGCGAGGACAGTATACAATGAAGATTCATGGATGTAGTTGTGGCGTGGGTGTGGTCTCTGGCCAGCTGCAGAGGAGGGGTGACTCAGCGAGCTCCCGGGGCGGCGCAGGGGCGGGGTGAACAGGTGTGCTGGGGATCTGTCAGTGATTGTCTCTCTTTATATGTTGGCAGTGACAGTCGGAGGAGGAGAGCGGACGTGACAGCAGTGAGAGAGAGCGGGAGTGTCTGTGTCCCAGTACAAAACCACAGTATTAAATAAAAGTTCTGCTGTCGTAATATTCGCTCCGGCTTATGTTTCTTGGGGCCAACATTACAGTAGTAAAATAGGACATGCAAAGGGTTTGCGTGACAGAGGAAGATGCTAGGGATAGGGTGAGATTGTGGCAGATGGTGCGTTGTGGCAAACCCTAAAAGGAGGAGCCAGAAGAAGAATAAGAGAGTGAATTTGAACAGAGCTTAACTTAACTTAACTTAACTAAACGATAAACTCTAAAGTATGAGATAGCAGTCTTTTCTGCTTTGCAAAGAGACCAATTGCAGAACTGTAAATATGTAGCTTAAACAGATTTGAATTTAAATGAATAAGGTGACATAGGCCTGAACATACAGACAACATATCCTATCAGTTCAATAAGCAATCAGTAATCAATAACAGGCAAAAAACAAAAACAAAAAAAACAACCCAACAAAAAAACCCCCAAACAAACACACATTTCATTTGTCCCAAACGTAGTTCATCACACAGTGGCTCTTTGTTAGTCAACTAACCAAGTATGAAACAACGAAATCTAGGACTAATGGTTTGCATTGTGACTATTCTCAAATAAACAAACAAAATAAGTATTTTCCATCCATTTTTTTAGGCTTTAGTTCATTTGGAGATTCATTTGTTTGTTTCCATAACTTGTCCAAAATCTGCATTGAGGTGTTTTGCTATTTATGTTTCTTTTTGTATTTTGTGTTTAAATGGCTAATTTAAGAATCCCACAGGGGAAGTTTCACAGAATTGTCATTAATGAATTAATTCCTATTTATTTATTATTTCCCTTCTCATTTTTGTCAGAATAAAAAGAGATGTGCAGAAAACGTTATCTACTGAGCCGCTTTTTGTTATGGCTTTAAAGAGTTCTGTTCCAGAAAGTATCTAAATCAGACATGTTTAGATGCATATTCTTTCATGTGCATATGTAAATATCAAGTTTGAGAAACGTTATAATATAGGAATTATTGGTCCTAATGTTTGTATCATCTGGAGTACTTTTATGGTGATATATATTTACACTGTTTACCCTATTTAATGGCTTGCCTTAATGCCAGTTTATAACCGATTATATGCTTCCCTCTAGTGGTGAAAACTTCACAGTGCCATCAGAAGTACAGTAATTCTGACTTACACTCAATGATATGTGTAAAGATGCTTACGTATACACACAGCTGTTGATGCCCATGTAGTTCATAATACACGTCACTTTCAACATAAAGAGCTAATTTTAGTGGAAGATTATATTTCCTTTGATTCTCAACAGTCATCATGCTCTCCTGATTAATTGCCAAAGATATTTTAGACAAAGATTTGACAAATGACATTAAACCATTAAACTGAAATCAGTCAGCAGAAAAAAAGAAGAAAAAATATAAATACATGTTATTTAATTCAGTTTTTATTGCTTGCTTTATTGGTTAAAAATGAATAAAAGTTTGAGTTATAACACCAGTTGCTTCACTAACTCCTTTCCATCCCATGTCAAATGATGTAAAAGGCCGCTAGTGAGAGCAGAATGTGAGAGGGTGTGTATATGTATGTCTTAAGTACCTACATGAAAATATGTTCATTTCATTTCAACACATTCATTTCAGATAAAAGGTGTGAACAGGGCAGTTGACACGTTTAAGACACATTTATTTGGAAATAACTTTTATTTAGAAATACCTTTTATTTAGTTATTTATTTTTCATAATAAAAGACGCGACACAAATAGACTACGCTGTGCAGAAAACTCAAAGTAATCGCATTTATATTTGCCAGAGTGTTGAACTGCATTGCATTGTGTGTGCACAGCAGTTTTTAAAGTTTCCCTTTTGCAAGCCTATTGATTCAAGTACATGCTTGTATAGGTACTCAAGCATAGTGTGAAAAATGATGATGCATGTTGGAGGCTTTACTTTTATTGTGACACTTGATTTCTCCTCATTCTCATAGCAGTCATGTTTCTCTGTTTTCTTTTTTTTCCTTTTTTTTTTTGCTTATGGCTTTTCCAATTGCAGATATGTCAAGGACAACCAGTCAAACACGTATACACAAACACATACACACAACGCTCATTTTGCAGGCACAGACAGACTAGCACACACCATTAAACTTCATATTGTAATTTGGGTATGGACTAGCATGTAGCCAAAGTGCCCTGTGGGCTGACCGTATCAGGTCGTGACATTTGCATTTGACAGGAATCATATAAGACAGGGTTAATACTGGATAGGATGGAGAGATAGAAGAAGGGGGAAAGAAATAGGGGAAAAGGTTTCCCCCATTTCTGCGACAGCTCATTCCCTCTCTTTCCATCCTTCAATCCCATAGCTGAGGTGCTTAAATTAAAAAGGAAGAAATCCAATTTAAAGACATGGGGTAAACAATCACAAAACACTTGTTTCTAGAAGAGAGACAATTTCCCGGTGCCTTGTCCAATTTCTTATGGCCTGGAGGGCTGCCGCATGCGTTTTAACAACTGGTTCTACACCACTGATTAAAATTGTAATGCCGGTGTTGAATCAATCCATATGACATTTTAAAAATACACAGCTATCAGGACATTTTATATATACAGCATTTTTTCTATTGTTTTCATTTGGAAACAGAAAGGTGCAAGGTGGTGACTTGCACTGGGTGTCAGAACTCTGCCTTGCAACTGTTTGAAGGGGAGAGAAAAAATGAAGTTTCAACATCTTAAACAAGTATAAATATGTCACTATAATTGCATATGGTGTTTACTCAAAAGCCACGTGTAAGGTATGCACAGTGAAACCTGTAACAGGACAATTATCACTCTGTTTCTGCTGTTTTGTGAACAATCAACATAATTTGGAACCAGTTAAGTTTACTATTTTTTTTTGTCTCCAACAGGATTCTGATGGGATCTTAAATTCTTCCATTTCTAAACAGGCGTTTCAGTGGCTTTAGTTGTCATCACCACCATCACATTTCAACCCAGATTCAAAACGGAGGCAGCTTCATGCATTTGTGAATTAAAGTGCAGTAAAGCTGACTATCAGTTTCTGAAGGCAAACTCTGTCAAATGTGAAATGAAAGAAGGTTGAGTCTGTGCTGATGAAGTCCAACGGTGGATAAGTTCGAATACCAGTTAGCAGAAAATTTAGAGAACAAAAATACAAATGAACAGCTATGATGAATGAATGAGGTGGAAATTAAATAGAGGGAATAAGAATAAGAACAAAAGAAGAAAATCCAGATTTCTATAGCACTGTTATATAGTATCCCCCCCACCCCCCAGGCCAAACATCTGAGGCAGAGTGACAGATGGACCGTTGTTTGCTTCACACCACAGAAATGTTTTACCAGCCCTTGCGCCCATGTCAATCAATGGCCGGCATGTTCCAAAACATACTCAACACACAAAGAGAACACTTTGGCTTGAGGAAATGGATTGTGCCCGAGATTGGCAGGGGACTCTGCAAGTGTCAATCACCAAAGGCCCTTTGTTTTATCCCTCTTCTATTGCTTCTATGACAAAGACCTGTCTTTTTACTTTCATTCGTCTTTGCATGAGTAATACGCATTCATATGACTTTTCTTTGTTTGTTGTTGGTTTGTTTTACATTTGGTTCCAAGACAAAAAGTGGTAAAGAAAAGAACCTCAAACAAAAGTGTAATGCTGTAGGTTTATCCCAGAGAGAGGATTTTATCAGAACCTACAGGTAAGAGAGGAATTCACAACCGTCCATTTCTGTGCAGCAGGCTTTTGTGAAACCACTAATCTACACATTGCATGATATGCTGATGATGAGTGCAGGATGAAGCGGGTAGGGAGGGGAAGGCGGTCTGATCGCTACAGTTTGAAACCGCAATTTCACACAACGAATGTTTGAAATCTGAGAAAGCTGCCGGTGCCTTCTCTGGCATTGCATCTAAGCGGCTTCTCGCTGTTTTCTTTTTTTTTTTCCTCATCTCTTTCCTCTCATCTCGTGTCCTTTCTTCCTGTCTGGCCTCTCCAGGTGCTGTGCTATCTCAGAGCTAACACAGGAATCCATGAGCCGTGTACATCGACGGCCCTTTGAAAAAGGAAGCCACTTTGCCGCTCATCTTGGAAAGCACCTTCCATCGTCCTCTGTGTTCCTCGCTGAGATGAAGGGAGTTCCTGAGAGAAGAGCGGGTTTTGTAACCAAAGCCACATGTTGGGCAAGACAGCCAGTTGTAGGACAAGAAAGATCTTTGTGGTGAACACAAGTGCTTGGCTGTCCTCTGGCATGCCTGTCTGTCAGCGTTGCTTTGCCGACTGGACACCTGTACAACTGTAATATTACACATGCAAAAACAAAAGGGAGAGTGGGGAGTTATAAGGGGAGATTATACAGACAGTGCTTGTGCATGTGTTTACTTTGTAATATATCACTAAATGGTGCTGAGTGCCCACTCCTGTTTGATGGGGAAACAACCTCCCTTTGTCTCAAAAGGATCTCTCAGGAAGTGAGAGTATATTTTTAACACTCAAAAAAATGTTGCTGGGATATTTCAGAGACAGTATTTGACCTTGAAAGGCACAACGAGTGTGACCATGGCGTGACTGAATCACTGATCATTTTTTGGACTTTGGTTATGCTTTGATCTTTTTGTTGTAATCTTCATATTAAATAATTTTCTCAAGCCGTGTAGAATGAAGTCAAAGGAACAAAGAGATAAAAAAAACCCCACTAAAATAAGAAAACCCCCCCCCCCCCATACACTTGAATAATCAAAGAAAGAAGAAAAAATAGAGACACAAGCCAGTATGGAAATCAAATGGGTGTCAGTGATTTGGAATGTGACTGCATCATACTAAGCAGGAAGGGGAAACAGATAAAACCTGAATGCTGCTCTTTCGCACAGACACATATACACACAATACACATATCTTGTGGTGCTATCATCAGAGGGGAAGTGTCAGGTGACAGAAAACACGGATCAACCTCAGTGGTAAAACCACGAGTGTGTGTGTGTGTGCATTTGTGTCTCTGAATAGGAATGAGAAAGAAATCTACTTCTAAAATTAGTCTTTACTTTATTAGCCAAAGCAGGGTCTTCAGATTGTTACAATTATTTTCAAGAACAAGATCAACAAGTGTATCTCTGCTTTCTGAACTATACAGCTTTATGGTTTTGGATACCTGCTAAATTATGGCATAATTGATTATGTATATGATATGGTTCAAGTGACACTTGCTAAAAGACACGTCTATCTGTGCAGTGGTGCACATTTCTTGATACATACACGTTACTTTCAGATGAAGCCCATAAGACAGTCCTTGCTTTGTATCAACCCAATTTACCCTGCATTTGGTGTGTGTGTGCCAAATATGATTTTGTTTCACACTGACCACTGATAACAAAGGGAAGTCGAAACTCGTGGAATTAAATTCCAAAAAATTCCTGAATATTAAATTAATATTCAGTCTACATGTTGAGTGGGGACAGATGATGGTTTTGTTCTATAGCCTAACATGTCGTTTTATCTGTGGAAGACAGGTTTGTGGTTTCAAGGACAGTTTACTGTAAATCACTTACATTATCAGGTAGAATAAGCTTGAGCATTATGTTTGTTTGAATTAAATATGCTAATATTACTTTCTTCCAAAGGGTTGATGAGGTTGAACAAGAAAATGTTAGCCAGATCATTTTAATGCTGTGGCTGACAGTTTAACATTAAATCTTCAGTAATTTAAAGTTCATCACCACTCATTCAAAAGCAACAACACAAACCCAGACTCTTAAAATGTATTACATTAGAGGGCACCACAAACAAAATTAAAACAGTTGAGACAGATTCAAAAAGATAATGCTTGGGAGAGGAGAGTGGAAGAAACAGAGGGTTAATTCTTCTCTTGACAAGCAGGTTGGAAAGATTAGACAGAAACAAAATTACTCTACTTGGATTGGTACAAGTGTCCAGGCAAAGTGGGAATGGAAGTGTGGGTGGCTTGCTGATGAAAGGCAGATGTCACATTTCATGTGTCAAATGTCCTTGTTAGGTTTTTTTTTCCTTCTTTTTTTTTCTTGGTTCTTCCCTGTCTCCAAATCTGCCAACACTTCAACAAATGTACCCCATTTTCTCTCTCTCGTCCTCTCTCTGATTACTTTCTATGTTCTCTTCTGCAAGAGGGATAGTGTTTAGTCTAATTGACCAACTATGGTGATGACAAAGGTATCAAAGCAAAGTGATTTTGATTTTTCCTTTTGAGACATGCCTGCTTTTTCATTTTGTCAGTTCCTCATCTTTTTCAAACCATCCAGTTAAGATCTTTATGTAGGTGGCAAAGAGTTAGAGTTTCTGCTTAAAGTTTAGTATTTTATCCTAAGACTTGCAAATCTAAACTATGCTAGAGGTTGAAATACTTAATTTATTTGGATAAAATAAGCAACTTGTTTCAAGGTTATTTATATCCATATGTCTATGCACTTATCGGACTACAGTATGTACAATGTGGACTTTTTTTCTTTTGCTGCAGTACTAACTGTGAGCAATTGGAGGAGCTCTAGTGATATTGTTTTGATCACTCGGAAAGACCACTGGAAGGACCAAATCTGCATCTGTATACATGTGCATGCAAACCTTGACTGTGTACCTATTTTTGTATGTTTGTTACTTCTGCTGCTGTGCTGACGATGCATGCATTTGTGGATTAAAGTTATGTTAGTGCATGTGTTCAATGTGCACAGCCTTATACATATTTTTTGTATACACAGAGCCATGTGTGTCATATGGGTAACAAACGTGTGTAAATTCAAGTACAGCAATGAAAATAAACAACACTTATTTGTGCTTTGATTATAAGTGAACTTTGACTCCATTTGCTTTATTGACTATTTTCTTAACTCGTCTAGTTTAACCACTTTAACCAATTTGCATAGCTACACTTACTAAATGTTGTTGTAAATGTGATAAAAAAAAATTCTTAAGTTATGGAAAAAGTTTGTTTTTTGTGAGGTCATATGATCGTAACCTTTGAGCATCGGTTCATCAGCTCATACTTCAGTTAAGTGAACTTTTATGCCATATTGAATTCAATTTCCTTTGTGTGTCATGTATTGTATTCTAGAAATGATAGATGTGATAATAGAAATGATGTGAGGTCACAGTGACCCTGACCTGACATCTAACAAGTCTATTCTAAGTAAATAAATATGATAATTAAAAAAAAAGGTCCTATAAAATTCTCAGATATCAAATTTGAAGTAAACACATATTAAACCTGGATAATATCAGTTGTGTTACAGAACTTAAACCAGAGTAAAAAGACAAAAAAGTGATTCACATTAAACATAAATTTCATGTAAATTATCTTTGAAACAGAAAAAAAAACAGAATCAGAAACGGAAAAAGAAAAGAAAGTGTCTTTCTTGATAACAAGAACAAAAAATAACATGTTCTAAAAACTAATAATGTACACAAAATACAAAGCTATAAATTGAAGATGCTGCACAATCAAAAGCATATGCCAAAAACTGAATGCTGCAGGAACCTCAATGACCTGCCACTAACATTTTTTTTACATCAGAATTGACCTCCAAAACAAACAACATACAGTAGAATACAACAGCCTGTGAGGCAATTTAATCCAGGAGACTGAATAAAACCATGACTGAACTGACACTTACTTTTATGCATTTTTTTTTACATTTTTAATTTTGTTTTACTTAATTAATTTTTTGGGTGAAAAAAAGTGTGCCAGGCATAAATGTAATGAAAGCTAAGTTTTATAAAGTATTACATGAAATACATTTTAAAAATGGTATTAGTGTTTAAATGAAGGAAAGGGTACATCTGACAGTCAGCGTGTATTTAAGATTACAAAAACAGATTATCACTACCAAATCTCTCAGTTAGTATTTTGCAAGAGAAATATGTCTCTTTGTACATCTAAAGCTCAGCTGTCTTGTAGCTCTTACATGCTGTTGAAACGGTCTCAGCACAGTGGTTGATATTGGCCTTGCAGCAAAGAAAACAATGCCCCTACATGGTCCTATCAAATTCTTACTTAAATCCCCTCTTTTAACCCGCTTTCATTCTGTGTCATTCTGCCTTGTAGCTGGCCTAGACTTACAAGTCTCTGACTGTGACATAAGGGATTCTGCGTCGTCCAGTCCTAACCGATTACACAAAGATGCAAGACAAAAGGACAGCAAAGTGGCCTGCACATTTATTTGCCTATGTAAAGTGAGACGGAAAGAAGGACAGAAATTCAAAGAGTGATGGGACGGAGAGAGAAAAAGAGACAGAAAATGGAAAAGAGTGGAACACAAACAGGAAGAAATGATTATTTATGATTATGGGTGTTAATAAAGTCAAATATACAATAAAAAAAAATACTTAAAAAAAAAAGGAGGAAAAAAAAGGCGAGAAAAGGGATGCCTTTCTTTGTAGTCACTCTTGTTATCGCTGGTCCAGGCCAGCATCTTTATTCTACCAGTAGAAAATGCTAATCATCAATCTCAGGCTGCGTGCTACGTCTCTGTTTAATAGCTGATAGGGAGTCTCCACAGGCTGCTTTGCTTCTTTGTTTAAAATGACATATAACGGGACTGAGCCTTATCAGTGTCTCTATGCATTCTCTCTCTCTCTCTCGCCAGTGTAAAAAAGCAAGCTGCAATTGATTTTGAGCCAGGGATAACTTAATTCATCAATTTAACATGAAATGAATATGCCCAAGTAAGGATGTGGGGACATTAGGCAACCTTTTCAACAATAACAAAAGAAGAGGAGAGACAGAGAGAAAGGGAGCGAAAGAGAGCAAGGGGATAAAGGATTGAAATTTTCTGGTATTATTATCACCTTTAGAACCCATATTTTCATCTTCATAGCAAATCCATCAGCAAGGGAGAGGTACTAGAGCCAAAATCACAATGTATTGTTAAACATATCAATAAATCTAGCGTACTGATAAAAATGACCACTGGAACATAATTTAAAAAGTGACTAAAACTATAAGAGGAGGGGGGCGGCATATTATCGCCAGGTTGTGGTGCCGGTGTTCACCTCTACTGTATGAATAAAAAGGAAACACACTTCTTCTTGCAAAGTAGTTGGGTCCTTTTCTCCTGGTAAAAGTCGGAAAACCTATCATACTTTTTATACTGATGATGATATTATTAGATTTTACACTTAAGTTTGATAACTTGTGCACTGACTCTACCTAGATAATGATTTTGGATCCAAATCAAATATTCTAGCTTCCTATTTCCTCACTGTCTTGCACTTACAGGATGCCACTGTTTATGATGGTTTCAGGTCAGCTGCTTGTCTGTCACATGATCAAGAAGGAAGGAAAACATTAACGCTGAACATGGGCTGGAGCAGGTGAAAGCTCTTGGCCTTACTGTCAGTACTGAGAGATGTCATTACTTATTCATGAGTCCTAAATGCAGAGCAAATTAGATGGCCATGGCAGACCCTAAGCCATGGGTTGGGTTACAATTCCTTGTGTGTAGTAGGGGATATTAGATAAAAGCAGTCTTGTTGAAACAAACTTAGTGAGTAGCTGTGATATTTGCCAAAAGTTGATTCTCTTCATCTGGATGTAGCATTTTAGATGCGATATTGACTTCATCTACATAACCATTTAAAAGAAACAAAAAGGATACCCAATTGTTATTAATAAAAATGTTTCTTTCCTCTTGTACGAACACATATGGAGTAGGGATGGGTGAGGATGGAGTTTTGTCTCTGGCTTTGTTTAGGATAAACTGCAAATTGCTCTTTACACAGTGAGAATTCAAACATTTGTGCTAAAATTCAGTAAAATTCAGTAAACCTTTGTTTAGCAAATTGCAAATTTTATTTAACAACCTGCAAAAGATGGAGACTAAATTATTACCACTTGTTTATTGAGTTTATTATGTTTAATGTCATTCGAGACCATTATCATTATTGTCTAATGATTATAGCTTTCCTTGAACAAATGAGGCAGTAAAGTGAAGTTACAGAGCCACAAAGTACCCATAAGGAGGAGGAGGAGGTGAGGGTGGATTGTCATGGTAAGCAAACTCTTCTTGGCAGAATTGGTAGAGTTCATTTAAAATGATTGGTTTCTGAACCAGCTTTTAAGTGTGGTTCACAAATTTTCGATATTGTTGGAGTTGGGGCTTTCCCGAAGTTTAATGTTATCCTGCTTTATCCATTCCAAAACCAATTTTGATGTGTGTTTGGGATCACTGTCCTGTTGGAACACCCAACTGTGTTTCAAGTCTCCAGCTATTATGATAAAGTTTAAGAATTCGGAGCTAGCCATCTTTTTACGTTATTCCATCAACTTTGTGCAATGTACCAATACAAGTGGCAGCAAAACAGTCCTAGAGCATGACGCTACCGCCACCATAATTGACAGCTGAAACAATGTTGTTAGGTTTGAAATCCTAACCTTTATTCCAAACATACCTCTTGTAATTATGGCTAAATTCTTCATTCTGTGTCTCATCTAACTATGTATAGGATTTGGCTTGTTCATATGGGGAACTACAAATTTCAGTAGAGTTTTTAATGTTTTGGATTTTGGGGCAGGGGCTTCTTTCTTGTCTGGCACCCTCTCAGTCCATGGCCATGTAAAACTTGCTTCGCAGGACAGTGACACTGTTCCTAAACTTTCTAATCATTTTCCTCTCATTTGAGGGTGATAGTTTGGGTCTTCTTCCTGACTTTGGGAAATTGATGACACATCCAAGAGACCCAAATTGTGTAAATCTAAATCTCCTTCTTAGATCTTCACTGAATTTCTTGGACTCTCCAAATTCTTTGGAGTAATGTATAATCCAGCAAGTACTGTCAAACAAATCCCTTTTATGATGTCAAAGAGACACTACTGACCTAGTCAAACATGATCAATAGTGATAAATTAATAGGTCTTGGTCTTTTTTTCTGCTGACATGTTGTCGTCTGTAGGACCTCCGTGTACAGGGTCTTTATAGTCCAAATGCAGATCCAAATGGTCGTTGTGGGTGGCTTTTCAACGTCAAACAAACGACTAATTTTAGACATCATTTTTATACTGCTTCAATAGGCTCTGTAGTCCCATGTCTCCAGAGGGTGGAGGGCATGTTTTATGTACAGAAAACATGAAGGAATGCAGGGTGATCAGTGGACATCTCCAAGATGGCGCAGGCTCTTGACGCTAAAACAAAAATGAGCAGCTGCACGGTGGATTTCGAGCAGAAATGTCCCCAGTTTCTCACAGGTAGCTTGCAAAATGTGCGCACCAACAAAGACTGCCGAGTAGATAGCCCAGAAGATACAGACTTCCACAACCTTTTTAATCCTGCTATTGAACACAACCACATTCACTTCCTCTTACAATCAGCTCTTCACAATAAAACAGGTTACTTGTAAAAACCTGAAAAAATACTTCCTCTGCTAAGTGCATTAATGGTATGTATTTGATCAGACATGAGACATTTTGAGTGAACTGTGTCTTTCGTGATCCAGTATTTCAGTTTCTCAATTTCCCACTGAATACAGCTCTTGTGTGATCAGAGGTCTGTACACAGCAGAGGGTGCTACTGTTTCAAAGCAGCTGGAAATGATCTGTCATCAGAAGGGAGAGATGAAGATAATAACTGGGTATTATGGGATGTATCTGAAAGCTTAGGGACATCATACACGCTCAACACATGCACATTCTGTGTGCTTAACCGTGATACTTGAAGACCATGGCTTGGAAACGAGCCAGATGGCTGAACTGGTATAATATTACTTCATTAAGACAAACCAAAAAATACAATAATCATGTTAACTCTGCATGACAGCCATGAATAACCACTATGAAGCAACTGCCCTCTCTTACCCTTGCAAGAACAGAGAGCAGTTGTCGGCACTGATATAGTTGGCCATGGATAAAAATGTAAACGTAGTTTCAGCCTTGTAGCTAGACAGATGATAGCTGGTAAAAAACATTGTTGCTCCATGTACCCAACCTGATTTACAAATTCTCCGCTCTGTTTTCCATCTACCAGACTCCCAAGCAAACAGGCCAGAGAGGTTACACTACAGGAAATGAACTGCATATCACGTTACTATTTCTATTTGATAGAGGCAGGTGTAAAATATGCATGGCTGGACTCCGTGGGACAACCCCACCATGCTATTATTGACTATTCATTTTTCTTTGGTTGTCATTGATGTATGTTGGCAAAAGAGTAAGTAATGCATATGTAACCCACACATATATACACTTTTTTAAATATACATTGGCCAAGAACGAAAAATACTGCCCCAGTGATTTTTCCACAGTCCTTATCTGCATTTGCAGGTTGCCCAGATCCATCAATGTTTATGAAGCTAAGGCAAGTGTAATTCTAGCACATTTATCCACCTGGAACACACACGTGCATGTAGACATGCACATGGAATTTGGGATTTTTTTTCCCTTTTCTTATTATCCAGCCAAGACAAAAATCTTGAATTATTTTTAGAGGAAAAATTCCCAAATATTTTATGCTAGATAAGAAGAAGATATGGCTTGGGGAGGCTCCTGGCTGGACATCATGGGAAGATAACTAGGATTTATTAATGACCTGACACTGGAAGAGTCTAAAGTAATTAGGCTCTTCCCTCTCTCTTTCTGGTCTGCCCGCTTTCCCGTTTTCTGCTTTGGTAGATGGGGAAGCAAATTTTGGTGATAGTTTGATAACCAAAGCAACAAGAGCACCCAGTGGACAACAGGGAAAAAAACAAAAACAAAAAAACAAAAACCGATGAGAATGAATGAGTATAGAAAAAAGAGGGATGCCACTGATGTTATCAAAGTTCTTTCAATTTGTCCCACAGAAAGCAAAGCGCCTATCAGCTGCATTCACCTGTGAATGGTTAATTGTCCAGCACATGCATATGGGTGAGTCATTAATAACATTTGATTAATGGTTTAATTCTCTCGCCCATTCTTTTTCACTCTCTCACAGACACAGCTTAAAGACAAATAAGCTCACAATGTCTGTATTATATTGAATGAATATACATTCAATTGCTATACAAATAGACAAAATAGCCTTTTTCTGACATGTATATTATGTAGATGTAAGAGTTTTTTTCATTTGTTTTTTGTTTTTTGTTCATGTGATGTGTGACACACAACCTATATAAATGGTAATGGACTGAATTTGAACCAATTTTCAGAATCCAAGATTTTTGGACTCTGAAAATTCCAAACTTTAATGTTTATAAAATAATGTTTTCAGACTCTGTGACTGTGATGTGGGAGAGAGTCACTGTAGTTTCAGGTTTATGGTTTTCCTACCGAGAGAAAGAAGAGTTTTCAAATTTAGCAAGTCACTAAAGTATAATAATGAATGTGCATTGCTAACATAAGTTACAGAGTGGATGCACTCTTTTTATGGCTGTTTACGATGACAGCCAACTATGACAAAATCACTCGGTAAAGAAAATGTCATAAAACATGTGCTATACACTGTGATACATTGCACTCCTACAGTTTCAGAATAAATTTTCAAAGGAGCTAATAAAAAAGGCAATGGATAAATATCGCTAGACAAAGAATATGTCATATAATTATCTCCTCTGTGCACACTCCTGCGCACTATCCCCCTTAAAGCCCCATTTGTCTCTTGATCCATTAGCAGAACCGTCTTGAATATCTTTCTATCTCTCACAGCTGCTCTAGGATGGAGAGAAAGCATCTGAGATACATTACAACAGTCAGTTGGTGTGTAAATTGTTCACATGTGATGCTATCCATCCCCTGGGTGCTCAGCTATCCTCCAGAATATATGTGTGTACATGCATGTTAGAATGTTTGTGTCTGTAAGCAAGAGAAAGTAGAACATTGTCCATCGATGGTGAAAACCCAAAGATGAATTTGAGATCTTGACAGCTATGTATGCGCATATGTACATATGCTTTTGGTCAAACTTTGTGTACCCCACTAAATGAGTGTGTGTGCAAGTGTGAGTGAGTGAGTGAGTGTGTGTGTGTGTCACACAAGGCACCTCACAAATAGAGAGCAACAGCAAGTCAATGTCCACTTATCACAAAGAAGAGGATAAGAAGATTATCTGAAAATCAAAGGCTGACAGTATCTGAACTGGTGAAGTGAGATGGACTGGCAGCTTTTCCTTCTGTCAGTCTTTTTATTTTTAATGCTCCTAAGGTCTGTTGTTGGTCTCTTCACTCATCCTGACTTTTGTCTCTTTCCCTCCGAGTGTTTTGATGTTTTTAAAATAATAATCATGTTCAGAAATATGAATTCTTCATGATGAGCTGAAACTTTGTTTTAATGGATCAAGTTAATGCTTGCTCAATGTGGGACTTAGTGAAATGTTGAGATTAGGACTTTATGACTGTGTGGTATGATGTTTTTCTGATGATAAATGTATCTACTCAAAAATAACTAAAAAAGGCAACCTAGGTTAAACAATAGGGTTAAACAGAACTTATCAAGATTAAAAATAGGATTTACAAGTTTTCAACAGTATATGATTCAGTGCCAACACAGGAAGGTGTGAGCAAAATTTGTTTGATGTTGACACTGTAAGCAAAGGTTTGTGTCTTTAGAAAATCAATCAGTGTTCTTTTCCTCTTTTTTTTTTTATATCTTAACAATCGAACAGTAACTGCATTAATAGTAAATGTCTAAGAGTACACATCGATTTAAAAAAAAAAAAACACTAGCAGCTTCTTTGTTAGTTTTTATGCATCTATTATTGTGCTATCAGTGAATGTGTATTTCTGTACTGTATAAAAACCTGTTTTCTGAAAATAAGAGTGGGGAGCCGTGTTACAATATACATACTTTCATCTTTCATACTTTTATCTGTGTAATTAGGTCACTAAGCATCGGTGTGTGACACAAATTAAGCCAATATAATCAAGCCAAAGAAAAAATTCCTAAGCCTCTATACTTGCGTGTTGTAATCCACAAAGCCATAATTGCCTCAATTTGCTGTCTTAGGTTTGTAACAAGACAGACTAGATGTTCTTCCCCCAGTACAATGATGGACCTGTGATTTAAGATGTCGTACAGCAGTTTAGCTGTAGTGTGTGTGTTAGACAGACAAGATGTTCTACAGCCTTTACAATGACAGATCTGTGGTCAGAGCTTCACAGCTAGAGTGTGTGCATGTCTGAGCGTGATGGATCAGCTCTGGGTTGACATGATGTCCAACAGGAGTGTAGTACAAGCTCCAACAAACCACGTTGCTTCTGGTCTACATGCTCTGTGCATTTGCAAAGCTAACTAGTGCTTCTCTCGTGGTAAGCATTACTTCCTACCATTATGCAGGTTTTGTTTATTTCCCTAGCATGCCTCCTAAGTTTTTCTTTGGTGCTTACTCTTCATTGATTTGTTTTATTTTAAAAGACATGCAACTATTTGTTTTTGCTTCTATCACAATCTGTCTTCGCTGACTTGGTGCAGTGCTAATATAATCTCATAAAGATTTGAAATCTTCTCATTATGAAGCCTTTTAATTGACCTTTAATTTAAACTGATGTGGCACTTTTTGATGTCTACTTCCCCATAAAATTACCACATTTGTGCATATGTGGGTGGATGGATGCCTTTATGTGGATGAGTAGTGTTTTACTAGGGAGAAATGTGTCTGGATAACAGACATCTCTCTTGTACTGACCCGATTCAGCTTATTGTCATCACAACTTAAACCCCCACAGAAAAACATTGTCTGTCTACCTTCTCAATTTAGTTAGTCTGCAAGGACTGGAGTGTCCCTGCAGAACATAACCAGAGTCCAAACAACACACTCTCAGATACACACACACACACACACACACACACACACACACACACACACACACACACACACACACACACACACAAAAGGCCATTATAAAATGCCAATTTATATTTAATATGTTCCTGTTTGAATCTGTTTGGGCCACAGTGTTACAAATGGAGGCGACGTGGTTAAAGTATTTATGCTATGCAACCCAACAGTCTATCTATTAGTAATATGGGTGTAGTGAAGGGAAACATATTCTTTGTCTCATATCCCATTTGTTGTCAGGATGGATTCACTCACTGAGCGAGATGCCATACGGGGATAACAAGAGGATCACGAGGGGCAGAGAAGAATCTGTGGCTGTTTGTGTGTGCATGAGTACACTCAGTAATTCAAATGGGTTGACTTAGTTTTTATATTTGAATGTGTGAGTGAATGTGTTTGTTGGAGACTAAACTGAAATATAAGTTACTGTGTTGCAATAACATTGTTTGCTTCTTTTTTTCATTCTATTTACTTTGTATTTACTTTGTATCTTTTTGCCCAGTAGTGAAAAGCAGTGGAAAGCATGAACGTCCATCCATTTGCAGGACCCTTTTCAAGATTGCGGGGGGCGCTGGAGCCTATCCCAGCTATCTTAGGGCGAGAGGCGGGGTACATCCTGGACAGGTTGCCAGTCTGTCGCAGGGCTTACACATAGACAAAGAGAACCAATTGAACTTAAATTCACACCTATGGGCGATTTAGAGTTTCCAATTAACCTAAGTGCATGTTTTTGGACCTTCTTGCAGTGGTAACCACCGTGCCACCATGCTGCTGGAAAGTATGAAAGTTAATACCTAAAATCCAAACTGGATATCATTTTGATGTGTCTTTAGCATTTCATTTATTTATTGTAATCTTATGTGAAAGCTTTGTAGACTGCAGCACACAAGTGAAGCAACTTGTGGGAAACACAGCAAAAAGTTTGTGTATAGCCTGAAATCATGATCATATTAACCTTTAAAAACAAAAGCCACAGTTAGATGGGATACAGTGTTGTTCTTCTTGTAAAGACACAGAAGTACTGTAGGTACTGTTGTAACATTGGCTCTATTTGTTGAATCACTTTAGGAAACAGACAAACAGTGGTAGTTGTAGGCAAACATCATGTAAACAAGAGGAACTGGATGCCGCATTAGGCTAAATGACAGTTAAATTTAAGGCATGCAGTGCTGGTAGCGATATGCTACGGAGCAGACAGCAAAACAAAAGGAGAGATGTTTACAGTGGTGTGACAATGAGCCATGCCGGGGAGAAAGGTAAGAATTAATAGCAACAAAATGAAATCCTGCTTAGGATGCATGTTTACCTCTGGTTAAATGCATATTAGATGACTGGGTAGAACTTTAAAATAAAAGCAAATAAAATTTCAAAGCCACGCTGAGGTGCACAGGGGCATATTGTAATCACAACATGGTGGAACATAAGTTAAAAGTCTTTCAGAATTTATATAACATAGAAGTGACATTACTTTGGATGTAAGTGAAGAGGAGAATTTGCATGAGGTATAAATTACTTATCAGGGCACAACATAAGTTTCTCAGTACTGTTGGCACCAATCAAAATTAATTATTTCTGTTGTTAATTTTTTATTGTCTCAACACACAACTGAAAAAGTCCATTAGTCACTTAGCATCCATTTAATGTTTCATGGCAAGCTGCTTGGAAGGACAAAATATAGTCACCAAAGAGAAAACAACTAAATGGAACCACATGATGCTTCTACATACAGATGTCACACATCGAGGAGGACAACTGTACTGGTAGTAACGTGAAAGAATTCAGTGCTTTGGCACAATTTCTATTCATTCATGTTCTGTATTGGACTAAAACAGGAAATATATAGTAGCTTTGGGGAGAGTAAATTTAAGATTTCTCTCCTTGGGAACTTTTATGAAAAACTGCTGCTGTCATCTTTTTTCCATTACTGCTGACTGCTACTTATGGAAGCCATATTGTGGAAAATTCTGTAGATAAGAATTCAAGTAGTTCATGAAAAAAACCTTAATTTTATTTTTAAAAGAATATATTCTGAAAATAGTTAGTGAGTGTATACTTCCTCCCAGGTGAATCTTCATATCTTATAAGTATTTCATCACAACTTTCTTGACCTCGTCCACAGTACAAGGCTAACAGTGTATGACAGGCCCTACTGATATTAAAGATATTTCCTTTCATGTTAAGCCACTGAAAGTATGTTCAGTTAACTATCAATTCTTGACTTTGTACAGTTATCATTCTTTATGGAAGAAATGTTCAGGGTGTCTGGCTATAACAGTTTGGTTCCTGGGGAACTGCAGCTTTTTAGTCTTGTCAATAATACAGGCCTTGATGAGGCACAACCTGTCCCCAACTGTGAAGGTTTCATCCAAAATTAATTAATTCCCTGTTTTATTAATCTGAAACCACAAGCTGAGATGTTCAAAGCTGCAGGAAATCCAGGACCTGTGATTCAGAGGAAGAGGGCAAATAAGAGAGAGGGAGAGAAATTATGTTTGCCAGCACATTGGCTCCTACCATCGTAGTCTTCAAAGTTATTAGGAAAGTCATCAAACTCTAAAGAAGTGTATACAATACATACAACCTGGACTGGAAATGTTCATAAACAGTAAAATACTTAAAGTTGTGCATCAGATATAATAATAATCATATTTTTTTAATTTAAAAATGTAGTAAATGAAAGATCTATAAAAGGTAACACATACTTTAGGTACATGCATAACACGCACATCTAATGCAAATGACACACCTTGTGCTGTTTTAGACTCTTCACAATTGAATGGCCCAAGAGTAATATATATTCATCAGCGTCATTTTTCACACCCACACGTTGAGGAATGAAAACAACCCATCCATGCACGTATATAGACACACTCACAGCTTTGATGTATATTTCCATTAATTTATCGGGCAGGGGTGTGGGATGCCGGGAAGGTCACGGGACGTCATGTTTTTAAACTGACAGTGTTTTTTAAGGTACTTGTCAGTCTGGGATGACTGAGCAGAAAAGCTGCTACCCTACATCCACACTGTGTGGAAGAGGGAGTGTAGGGAGGGGAATGGGCAGGCATACAAGTGAGAAAGCCAAGGGGAAACGTCAGTGGGATGATAGAGAGGAAAGAAATTGGAAGAAACTGTGGGCATGGATTGAGAGCAGGAGGAGAAGTGGGCTACAGAAAGCAATGTGAAGGGAGCAAAGATGGAGTGAAGGGTGGAGCACGTTTTTCCACGGAAGTGAAGAAAAAGTTTTAAAAAGACTGCATGCTTGGTAAAAACATAATGGCTAATAATAATGATAATAATATGATATTACTTTGGATTCATCTCTCAAAGGCCTCTACTGTTAATAGAGCATTGAAAATGTATGTGCCCACTCACTGCAGAAGTGATTCCACTGCATCATCTGATCTGTGTGATAAATTCCAGGGTAAATTAATTGTAGCACTCAGCTTCTGCTGGAAATTTGATGTGTATTATCTGCTTAAATAAAGGAGAACATATTAAGATGTGACCACGCCTTGTATTTAGAAATTTGATGTTCATGAAAATGACAGAGTAAGTTGGTATGCTTATTCCAATTATTCATTCGATTCAAGTAAAGGTTAGGCCTCTTTGCTCTTTGAACAGATCTTTTTAAACTACATCCTTCTCCATGCTCCTGGACCTCCCATGGCTGCCTTTGCCTCCATTTGCATTCATTTTCATGATTGCTCCATGCCTGTCTCCTTTTCCCCACCTCTCCCTCCTATTACCTGGCTGTCCACTTGACTTTGCATCACTCTGCAGACAGAATTCACCATACTCGCCTCCTTTTCAAAACCACAGGCATGGTTGAGGGGAGCTGTAGTTGAAATCGTTCAAGTGTGCTCATTCGCGTTTTTTAAGGCTTGTCATTTCACAATTCTACCTTTTCCAACGCTGCTGTCGAATAGACGGGGATTAATAGGCATCACCTCAGTGCTCCTCAGAGTGGATTTTTGCCTTGCCTTTGAAATTATTAAAAGAAAATTCAATTTTCTGTGGAATACATGTATTTTAAAACATATTTTCTAACTGACAGGATATCTTATCTATGACATTTAAAAATCAAGGCAACTAAGGTTTTTTTTTCCTTTTTACTACACATGTGAGCTTGACACAAATGTTTTTGCTTTTCATCTACAACAACTTTTTTCTCCCCAGCGCAACTATGGGGCGCCGTTTGTAAACTGAAACATGCCGAAATTAACAGCAACATTTTTCCACATTTAGCTCTAAATCTTACAAAAACATGTTTTTTCGAGTCATTTTTTACAACATTTAGTATAATATTTGTAACTTTTCATATTTAAAACAGGATTTTAAATGTTAAATCTAAATGCTAAATGTTAAATGTAAATATTATATTTAAATGTAAATGTTAAATGTTAAATGTAAATATTATATTTAAATGTAAATGTTAAATGTTAAATGTAAATGTTATATATAAATCTAAATGTTAAATGTTAAATCTAAATGTTATATATAAATCTAAATGTTAAATGTTAAATCTAAATGTTATATATAAATCTAAATGTTAAATGTTAAATCTAAATATTATATATAAATCTAAATGTTAAATGTTAAATCTAAATGTTATATATAAATCTAAATGTTAAATGTTAAATCTAAATGTTATATATAAATCTAAATGTTAAATGTTAAATCTAAATGTTATATATAAATCTAAATGTTAAATGTTAAATCTAAATGTTATATATAAATCTAAATGTTAAATGTTAAATCTAAATGTTATATATAAATCTAAATGTTAAATGTTAAATCTAAATGTTATATATAAATCTAAATGTTAAATGTTAAATCTAAATGTTATATATAAATCTAAATGTTAAATGTTAAATCTAAATGTTATATATAAATCTAAATGTTAAATGTTAAATCTAAATGTTACGGGAAACTAAATATTTAGCTAATATGCAAATTTATTGTACGGGTCAACGGAAATACCAAAATAAAAGCTTCAAGAAAACCTCCCGCGCTAAAGTGTGCCGGTCGCGGTCAGGTTCTGTGTTTGCGCTCCTCTTACGGTCACTTTTGACTGCCATGAGCTGCTTCGACTATTCCCTACCAGCATGTCCAGCGATTTAGCTGAAAACATTGGAAGAGCCGTTTTGTCGGCCATCCAACGATTCAGCGGTAATGCACCCTCGACCTCACAAACGCCGCAGCACTTGGTAAGTTTATTGTATAGCATTTTGGACGGGTTGATAGCAGTGTTAGCAAAACTAGCAAAGCTAAATTACTTAGCTAGTCCTCAATTATTTCATTTGGTAGGCAGCAGACAGAGATCGAACATCATACAACTCTATTTATTTATTTGGTAGGTAGGTAACAGTCGTTCTTGATGTAAATGTTTCCTTAGGAATCCAGCAATGCACCTGGACCAAGTAGACCTGCCGTCTCCACTGGGATACCATACTGCTCGGTAGGCCTTCTTACACATATCATTTAATTCATTTATCATGAAATTTCCCCTTGTGGGACTAATAAAGGTATGTTATCTCATCTTAGCTGACTGGTTTTGATATACAGTCAGGTTCATAAGTAGTTGGATACAGACACATTTTCTAATGTTGCTTCTGTACATTACCAGAATGAATTAAAAATGAAACTACTCCAATGCAGTTGAAGTGCAGACTTTAAGTTTTAATTCAGTGGGTTGGACTAAATGAATGCATAAAAATGTGAGAGGGAAAAATTAATTTGTAAACACAATCCTATCATTTCAGAGGCTCTAAAGTAATTAGACAAATTAAATAACTGAAAATAAAATGATAATTTCTATTACTTTATTCAAAACCCTTTGTTGGCAATGACAGCCTGAAGTCTTGAAGTCATGGACACCACCAGATGCTGGCATTCCTCCTTACTAAGGCTCTGCCAGGCCTTTACTGCATTGGCTTTCAGTTGCTGTTTGTTTGTGGGCCTTTCTGTCCTAAATTTAGTCTTCAACAACTGAAATGTATGCTCAATTGGGTTAAAATCCAGTGACTGACTTGGCCATTCAAGAATATTCTATTTCTTTACTTTATTAAAGTCATGGGGTGCTTGGACTGTATGTTTTGGGTCATCTTCCATCTTTATTATTAAATGCTTCCCAATCAATGTGACTACTTTTAGCTGGACTTAAGCAGACAAGTATGTCTCTGAACACATTCAGCTGCTTCAGTCCTGTGTCACATATTCAGTAAACACTACCAGTGCCACTGGCAGCCATGCACGCCCAAACCATCACACTGCCTCTGCCATGTTTTACAGATGATGTGGTATGCTTTGGATCATGAGTCGTTCCACCCTTCTCCATACTTTTTTCTTGCCATCATTCTGGTAGAGGTTGATCTTGGTTTTATCTGTCCAAAGAATGTTTTTCCAAAATTTAGCTGGCTTTTACTAGATGTTTTTTTTTTTTTTTTTTTTTTTGTTAAGTCCATTCTAGCCTTTCTATTCTTGAGGCTTATGAGTGGCTTGCACCTTGCAGTGAACCCTCTGTATTAGGGCTGTTCGATATGACGATATGAAAACATCTATCATTTCATATTATACGCTATCATTTGTTCTGTGGTGTCGCAAAATAAATTTTACGTCAATATTTTTCATCGTTTTGATGGCCACTGTAGTGGCTGTATTAATTTCTTAATTTTCTTTTTTCTGTTATGTTCTCTTTGACCGCATGTTGTCTGTTCACAGTAAAATTTTCAAAATGCAAACACTACGTCTCAAATCAATTCCAGGCCTTTTATCTGCTTAATTGGTAATGACATCATCATTTTAATATGGATACCCTAAATTAAAGCTTAGTCTGCACATCATGTCCATGATATAATTTTGATTGGAATATGTTTCAGTAAACGGGCAACAAAATAAAACTTGTTAGGGTCCAAATACACACTGACCTAATTGCAGGCCTTTGCTACTCTAATTGAGTGCTCAAAGCACTTTATACAACAGATCTCATTTACCCATTCACATGCACAGATTAATACAAGCACTTTTTCTGTCCAACATTCGCACACAGTCATAGTCGGATAAACTCATTGGGAGCTCTAGATTAGAGCACCTGGGAACTGAATCACCAACTTGACCAACAATCACCAAATGCTAATCTACAAGATACAAAAGGTTCAGTTTTCTGTGTAATGGGTAGACAATAGTAAGATGGTCTGAGTCTACAGTTTGTTTGTTTGTTTTTAATGAACAGATAACAGAAACCTTACGGATGTATTGTAATGCATAGGTGTCTATCTGTATCTGTGTTTGAATTCATTTCAGGTTCCTCTTCCATCAGTTCCTCAAGCTCATGCTACGCGCTCACATTTTGTGAGAAAAAACAAGACCTGCAAACACTATACAAAAGATGTTGTGTGCTTGCCCTTGTCTTCAGCATCAACGTTTCTCATACCGAGAGGAGATTCACGAGCAAAACTAGCACAAGATGGCCTTATTGGGAAGATCTCCTTTACATCTGACTGGTCTGAAGCACAACTTAGAGAAGAAATAGCAGCAATCTTCAGAAGAACATTTGCACTGTCAACTGGCCAGACATTCCCTTTTGAGTATTTGAGTACAATTAGAGGATGTAAACGACTAATGAAACCAAATGTTTCTAGCAGTTTTCTTTGGGGTGGCCAAGAAGTTGGCTCGATTTGTTCCACCACCTGCCTCTATATAATGGCAGGGATACAAAAACCTGCACAGGTAAACATTTTATATTGCAGTGCAGAAATATTTATTGTCTAAAAAGTGAGTCTGTTCCCTTAACATAATTTTATTAATTGTATTAATTAATATTGCAGTTTCAGCAGGTGTAAACAGTTTTTAGTGCAGCCATGTGCCTCTGTGTTACCAGTGATTTGGTGCAACTGTATTTGATTTTATGTAGAACATGCTTTCTTTTCCCTCAGGAGGAACCAGAAGAGCTGTCTGATAGTGACTTTGAAAGTCCAGTCTGCCGGAGAAGACGAGGTATGTGATGTGAATGAAAACCTAGTGAGGTTCTAAGCTCGATGACCAGTTAGATTTTGTTACTGCAGTGCGTAATAATTCCTGGGGGGTTTGTTTGATGAGAGCATCGTTAATTTGTCCGATTGGGGCGATCGTGGCTCAAGAGTTGGGAGTTTGCCTTGTAATCGGAAGGTTGCCGGTTCGAGCCCCGGCTCGGACAGTCTCGGTCATTGTGTCCTTGGGCAAGACACTTCACCTACCGCCTACTGGTGTTGGCCAGAAGGGCCGATGGCGCGATATGGCAGCCTCGCCTCTGTCAGTCTGCCCCAGGGCAGCTGTGGCTACAACTGTAGCTTGCCTTCACCAGTGTGTGAATGGGTGGATGACTGGGTGTGTAAAGCGCTTTGGGGTCCTTAGGGGGGACTAGTAAAAGTGCTATACAAATACAGGCCATTTACCATTTTAATGTTTACGAATTATCACAGGTGATTACAGCCAAGGAGGAATATGTGCCCAACTTTCACTTAAACTAATATAAGGATATATAAAGGCTGTTAACATTATGAAGCAAGTCATGCTGACCTTCTTTCCTTTGTTCAGTGCATCATGCGTTGTCTACAACACCAGGTGAAAGTGAGGCCAAGCATCAGGAAACAGAGAGCTGCATTCAAGAGAGTGAAAATGAGGGACAGGCAGAGGGACAGCAGATGTTTCCATATAATGTGGCAGAATTTGTGTAAGCTGTTGTCTAGGGGTTAAAGAAATCCTTCATTTTAGATGTTGTTTAGGATATTGTTTTGATGCAAGTTTCCAATTTGCATGTTTGGGGTTTTTTTGCTGAATGACTGCAACTTTAGGATTTACATTTAATTTATTTTTTTTTTTTAATGATGTAGTGTGAGAAATTCTTCAAGGCTGACATGTTTTATGATTTCTAATATCTCTTATCTACTTAGCCCTATTTTTCTGGAGGAAGATGAAGCTCTTGAAGAGGCAATTCAGCGTAGCCTCCTAGAAGAGTCTGATAGACAGAGTGAAGTTCATATTTCAAGGTAAGATTTGAAAGTAACCTTTGATAATTGAATATTTTATTTGCATCTTTACTTGCATCATTTTTTTGCAGTTACACAATTACAAAGGTAATTGCTCATTTCTGACTAATTTAATATGGACTATCACAACATAATTATATGTTGTAACTCTGTGCACTTGAGTCAAATGTACAGCAAATTTCCATTTTTCCCCAAGATCTGTTTGTCATTGTCCCTTTTTTATATAGGTCTTTTAAGAAGCTCAGCAAAGAAGAAATTGAAGGTCTTCTTAGAGCTCATAGTGAGAAAGTCATTACACCAGGAACAAGACAACTCCATATCAGTCGAGCCAATGTGTGGTCGACTGCTTTGCGTCAGTTCAAGAGACCCAACTTTGCAGAAAGCTGTGAGATGCTTTATGTCACATTTGCAAGCGATGAACATGATACAGAGGAAGATGCTGCTGACCTTGGGGGGCCAAGGCGGGAGTTTTTCCGTTTACTGGTGAAGGCCATCTTTCAGGACAGTGGTGCTTTTGAAGGTAATAGGATTTCACAGTCAAACTAACTAACTTACTTACTTACTCAAGGCCTAAAGGCTTGTTGACGACACTCGTTTTTATAATGTTACAAACGCAACAACCACCTGATCTGAACATTGTTTGACAGAACATTAACAAGTTAATAAATGACTACAGATAATAAATCTGTTATGTTCTGTGTGTCTGAAACAGTAAAAAAAAAAAAAAAAAAGTAATACATTTTTGTCTGTCAATCTCAAGATATCAGTTTGGGGTCTGTACAGAATATACTTTTTTGTGTGTTATTTTTCAGCTACACCAAATGGATGCACACTGAAATTTAACATCCTACACTTGCAAAATGGAGTATATCGAACCATTGGCAGGATGTTGTCCACGATAATAGTGCAAGGTGGAGAAGCACCTGCCTTTCTCTCTCCACATGTAGTAGACTACATTGTGTCAGGAGACATTCTTCAAGTACACCTAACACCGGATGATATAGGTGACCCTGAGTTAAGAGAGAATCTGAAAAAGGTGAATTGCAATATTATAACAAGAATATTGTAATATTTCCTATATTCACAAGTCTTCTGGTCTTCTTTTATAATATATAATAAATACACTTTTGGTTATTAGAGGCAATTCCATGTATTATATTTTCAATTTGTTTCCTTTTTGTTAAAAAAAAAAAATATTGGTGAAATACAGCAAAATAAACCAAAACAAAAACGTTTCGAGTCCAATTAAAATGAACCATCTGCAGTATTTGTGTACACTGGTAAAAAACAAACATTTAAAGTGTTTTTCTTAAATATTTAGGTTGTAAATGCAACAACTCAACATGATTTGGAGGAAGCAGTCAGCTGCTGCGACTCATGGCGATATCAAGTTGAAGGTCTTCCACACAGTCACCATGGCCAATAAAGATCTGTTTGTGAAAAATGCAGCTCTATACCTTGCAGTTCTGCAACGGCAAAGCTGTTTCAATCAACTAACTGATGGCTTGTCCTACTATGGAGTGAGAGTTATATTTTTTCTGTATCAATTGGTCATTATTTTATAATCATTTAGAGTAAGCTACTTTTTATATTTAAAACTGGAATTTAACCATTATTTAAACTTTTCTGTCTAGATTTTATCACTCCTGAGAGAGAACCCCAGTTTGCGTGTTCTGCTTGACCTATCGGGGGAGGACAAAGATCTGACAGCCAGTTTAATTGCTGGGGTTCTCAGGCCAAGCTATTCTGTCCTTGGGAGCAACAGAAGAGTTAGAGAGGAGCTGATGGTGGTCAAATTTCGGGAATTTCTCCAGTGTGTCGAAAGTAAGCAGAAATTCACATAATGTAGTCTGGCCATGAAACAATTCGGGACACTAAAGTAAAACTTTGTCTTTTTATGTCACATGCGCGCACACAAAACAGGAATAAAGATGTATGATAGCTTACAACTGACAAGCAAGGCAAAGACAGAACCTCTGTATTTTTTATAAAAACATTAGCCATCATTTAGTTGTTAGCTCAAGCTTAAACTATTTTAGTGTCCCCAGGTTAACGGTGGTTTTTCTTTGTTTTTAGATGAAGAGCTTTTGTGAAGGCTTTGAGGCCTGGTCACATCTTGGCTTTTGCCACCGGGAGCAGCAAGGTTCCAGCCATAGGTTTTCAACCAGCTCCTAAAATAACATTCATTCACGATGAAAGCAAACATCTCCCGATTGCACACACATGTGCAAATGAGCTTCAGCTTTTTGTGAATGAAACAACAATGGCTGATGATGATGCTTTTCATTACTGCTTCTTAGTAGCACTCATGAATGGAGCTTTATTCAGCACCATCTAAACATGTTCCAAAAAAAGTGAAATTAAAATGGTGGGTTTGTTAACTCTAATCCTGTTCATTAATTGTAGTTTCAAGTAACTTTGCTTCATACAAGATAGTTGAAATAAATTCTGACTGCATTTAATGTTGAAATGTAATAATTTTCAAAGCTTCAATAGATTTATAAAAATGCTAACTCTGTATTTTCAACGACAAATCAATAAAGTCACTGGTGTAATACAATAATTTTATTAAGCTTTTCTTTTTTTAAACAAGGACACTTCAAAACAGTTTATGCACAGAGTATACTAAACATGCTTTGTAGAACAAGCCAGGATTACTTAGACATCTAACAGCAACATTTATTAAGACTATTGCAACTTTACAATGATTAAAACAATACTGTAGATAATCTTGTGAACTGATTTAAAGACTGACTGTTCCGTGTTGATAATTTTCACTGTTATACTGTATTACAGTGTGAATTTGATCTTTACTTCAATCTGAATAACTGGTTTTACCCATAAACTAAAAGTGGTTGTAGCCTTCTGAATAGCCTATGAGTCACTGTCAGTCATTAACTCTGAGTCCTTATGTGGCAGGAGGCATCACTGCTTGAGGGGAGGGGCTTCTGCAGTAGTACAAAAACTGCATTTGCTGTACAGCATTTAAGAATATTAAGTGTCATCACTCTTTAGAACATCACTGGTATCCTGTGGTTGAGGTCACACATTTACAAGTTTGTTAAAAATATACTGCTGTGTTCGTTGAAACAATGTTTTACCATTATTGTTGTCCTCTTCAAAAGGGTGAATGCTTGTATATAGCTCTTGTAAATCGCTGTCATTTAATGGGACAAACCTACTTTCAGAGTTTGACAAGGAGGGTATGGAGACCTCTGCTGTAGAAAGTTCTGGGTTGTGACGATGAGACACATGAGTTCCGCAGGCAAAAAGCTGGATGGGAGTTCTATTACCTTCAGTGGAAACAGAGTGATTGTTATATCCAGCTTTGAATTCCTTCAAAGTGCGGTTGATTCGTGGTAGAAACACATAATGAAGGCAAAATAGGTCTGTTGCATTTTCTAAGTCTAGGATACCAAGTGATTCCAATTCATAAAATATAGGTGCATAAATGCGGCTACAGTTGTTGTTGTGGTTGAAACGCTCAATCCTCTGGTTGTGCACAGAACTTCCCATTAAGACAGAGCTTTCACCCCTGCTTGCTCGCATGTCCTCCCAAATCTGAGCATTCTCTCCTCCGTGATCAGTCCTGATATGCAGGGGTCTGCCAAATTGTCCAACAGCTGCAGTAAAGAGGGCTTTCACAGTCTCAGCTCGATTATTGCTGGAGCACTGAAGAAACATCAACATCCTGCTGTATCCATCTATTGCACCATGAACAACAAACTTCCAACGAATCAGTTTGTGATTTCCATCTATGTGCCATATGAAATTTGGATGAGGCACAGAATATACTCGCCGAGCAACTGCAGTTCTTCTCCTGGATAGAACACCAGCCGAGTCCACCCTCCGCAGTGACTTTCTTACGCGCCATCTTTGAACCACTATGTTTTTGGAACGCAGATGACCCATCAGCATCACTTCTCCAACATTTGGATGTTCAGTTTTTATTTGGGACACTATCTGATCTAACTCATGGTCACTGATTACATTGAATTTTGACTCTGAGATATTATAGTCTTGCAGTAACTTATACAGAGTGGGCCTGGAGATGGAAAGGATAGATGCAGCTTCAGTAAAAGATGTTTTCAGGGAAAGAACATTTTCCAATTCCTCTTTGGAAATCTGAAGCCTTCCTTGGTAACCATCCTAGAACACGGCACAGAAAATCTCAATGAGCACAATTCTATAACAAAAGATGGGTAATTTGAGGCAATTGTACTGTGACAGATTAGCTAGAGTAATATTTTATCAATAGTTTTAAAATATGAAAGTGAGCAATCAAAAGACACTTCACAGCAAAAACAGTAATAAAATATGACGTAAAACTTGTGAATGTTGTTGGTGGTGATGTGACACTGCTAGTGATGGACCCCTAAGAGGATGAAATGTATGTAGAATCAGAATCATTACTTTGACAGGATTTAATTTAAGGTGACATATTACACCAAAGAAAAAACAAAAATTAGTCAGCTAAATGATATGTGTAAGAAGGCCTACCGAGCAGTATGGTATCCCAGTGGAGACGGCAGGTCTACTTGGTCCAGGTGCATTGCTGGATTCCTAAGGAAACATTTACATCAAGAACGACTGTTACCTACCTACCAAATAAATAAATAGAGTTGTATGATGTTCGATCTCTGTCTGCTGCCTACCAAATGAAATAATTGAGGACTAGCTAAGTAATTTAGCTTTGCTATTTTTGCTAACACTGCTATCAACCCGTCCAAAATGCTATACAATAAACTTACCAAGTGCTGCGGCGTTTGTGAGGTCGAGGGTGCATTACCGCTGAATCGTTGGATGGCCGACAAAACGGCTCTTCCAATGTTTTCAGCTAAATCGCTGGACATGCTGGTAGGGAATAGTCGAAGCAGCTCATGGCAGTCAAAAGTGACCGTAAGAGGAGCGCAAACACAGAACCTGACCGCGACCGGCACACTTTAGCGCGGGAGGTTTTCTTGAAGCTTTTATTTTGGTATTTCCGTTGACCCGTACAATAAATTTGCATATTAGCTAAATATTTAGTTTCCCGTAACATTTAGATTTAACATTTAGATTTATATATAACATTTAGATTTAACATTTAGATTTATATATAACATTTAGATTTAACATTTAACATTTAGATTTATATATAACATTTAGATTTAACATTTAACATTTAGATTTATATATAATATTTAGATTTAACATTTAACATTTAGATTTATATATAATATTTAGATTTAACATTTAACATTTAGATTTATATATAACATTTAGATTTAACATTTAACATTTAGATTTATATATAACATTTAGATTTAACATTTAACATTTACATTTAAATATAATATTTACATTTAACATTTAACATTTACATTTAAATATAATATTTACATTTAACATTTAGCATTTAGATTTAACATTTAACATTTAGATTTAACATTTAGCATTTAGATTTAACATTTAAAATCCTGTTTTAAATATGAAAAGTTACAAATATTTTACTAAATGTTGTAAAAAATGACTCGAAAAAACATGTTTTTGTAAGATTTAGAGCTAAATGTGGAAAAATGTTGCTGTTAATTTCGGCATGTTTCAGTTTACAAACGGCGCCCCATACGCAACTGATGTAAAATAGAGCAGCAATCAGACAAGCTGAAAATCTAAATATCCATAACTATTTCCATATACTGCTAATGTTTCAGTAGAATACATGTTCTGCGATAGTCAGAATATGAAAACAGGGTGGGGGTGTCTATAAAAATTGCTTATATAATGTAGTTTAAAATGCAGATTCCAAAATTACTATAGATACTCATTTGCAGCAGTATCAGTATTAACAGCGCCGTCTTGGCCTCCTCCAGCTGTCACACAGGTAGAATCACAGCCTGTTGCCTCACCAGCAAATGAACACATGAACAAGAGTTCACTCAACACTGAGCGTTCAGTGTCAATTTGAGAGGTCAGTATTAATCATTTATCATATATCTCAGCCTGACTGGTGGACAAGTCAACATAAGCCTTTTAGCTATTAGCGGTAACCAGATAGCTATGTTAGCTGTCTGTTTAGCTATCGTTAGGGTAGTGACTAGCTATAGTTAATTTGATTCAATTCAACAACCATTTTGCTACTGGCATTCTTCTATTCTTTCATCTGTACTAATAAATTTCACTTGCTGACTCCAAATCTAAAAAACCTTTTCATCTAGCATGTCTCATTTTTTAGTTATGAAGTTTTAAGTATTGGATCATGTGACAGAAATGGCAATGTGTTTTATCATTTAAGAAAAAAGGTGTTCATGTTTGTCCCTGAATCCATCAATACATGCTTGACGGTGAGTTCAAAAGGAAAACTGAAGCCAGCTGAATCATCAGCATGGGAACCATTACTGTGGGTTCTCCAAAATTGTATTAGCAATGAAAGAACAGAGAATTATGCTGAACGTGTGGATAACATGCTAAAAGCAACATTTTATCAGGTAATAATTACAGTAATGTCACTGAGGAAGCACTTTTTACATTCTCATCTTGACTTTTTTTCCACCAAATCTTTGCGATGTCAGCGATGAACATTTAAAGATATTTCATCACGATATAAAAGTGACAGAAAACCAACTTAATTTTGTTGGTTCTTACAAAGAGAGATGGATGAGGAGCACAAGTGTAAAAGTACATTCCTCAAAAAATTGTTTTATTTTGAGCTAAATTGACAGAAATGTGCTTTAATCTATCTATGGCATCATCTTAGGTTTGTTTTCAGAATAAACATTTTAGTAGAAAACAGTTACAATTTCAGACATTGTGTTTATATATTATATTTATTTTCAAAAATGTCAAGACATCAGTGATATATAACTCAAACATATAGCTTAAACTGGATTCCATTATCTGAAATCAGTAAAGCAGTAGATAAAGAGCTCATATGTTCTCAGTAGCACACAAAAATTATGTTTTGAAGACCAGTGTTATAAAACAATAACGTTAAATTTGGAGATGGGCAGCAAATGTTATCAGTCTCGCCTCTCTAGAACGTTCATAGAAAGGGTCAGTTGAAGAGGATAACATAATTATTTGCTTCTCAAAAACCCCAGATTAAAGCTGTAAAAATTCTACCAATAGCTAGACAGAAACGGTGGCAACCTACTTTACTAACTCTATTTGCTCTGTTTGATCTTGACTGTGTTGTAGACCAGTCAAGATCAAACTCCTTGTAATGCCAGCCATAGTGTGCCCCAAACGCAATTTCATTGTTCTTGACAATGACAATAAATAAATAAATACTAAAATTCAGGCCCTCTAGTTTGGATCCCAAGTGAGAGTAACATAAATGGTAATCAAAATGTTAATGGCTCACACAGTGTCATAGTGTTATATACACAAACCTCCCCTAAAACCTAAATTGTGAATAAAACATAAAAGCACTTGCTCCATAATGCTCTTCTGCCCTTTATTCGATCCCCTCAGCTTCTCTCTTCCCCTCTTCTTTCTTGAATGCCAGATAACAACTTACGTTTCACTTCTTTACAGGTCTTAAATAGAGAAAAGGTTAATTTCTTCAGTGTGTATAGACCTCATTTCAACTGCCAGGGTTATGTCCCTGCCCCCATCGTTAAAGACAACATTTAAATTTTTTAAAACCTACACGTCCTAACCAATTTAAATCCAGCTGATCATTCTACAAAAGCACATGGTGCAATGAAAAATGCATTGCAACCAAGTTTTTAATGGTTGGGAGAAACAGATGCTGGATGAGCAGATGTGTAATGAGGAGAACTTACAAATTTGGGGTCTAAGAAAACTTCTGAGATTTTGTTAAAATTGTGTCAAGTAACATATCCAGGCTGTCTTTGTGAACTTGCAAAGCAGTGTGCTAATCATTTACCCTCCACTCAAAATTGCCTTTTCTTTGTGACAGATCATTTTCAGCTAGGCATTCTCTATCAGTTGTTTGTGGGGTCTCCACTCCTTCAGTTGAGTTAGTGCCTTTGAGACTTTTATCTGATGCCAGTATTGACAGTATTGCTCCATTAAACACCTTAAACACATCCAGTTAGGTTTTTAGGTAAGAATTGGGTGCTAAATTAACATAATGAATAATTACCACTGGTAACACTTGTCAAATTTGCTTTGACAACAAGGGTTTTGTCAATTAAATGTACAAATCGTTTATGGGACATTTGCTGTGTTTTGGCTGTAGTTGTAGACTCAAGTTATACACATATAAAATTAAGGATAGGGTGTATCTAAAAAAACCATCTGGTTTCAGAGTGCTTTAATTCCACAGTTGTTCATGAGAAATAATCAAAACATATTGTTAGAAAGAGGGGATTCGTGAGTTTCACGTGGTTGCCTCCAGACAAGTTTGTGACAGTTTGGGAAGAGTTAGACTATCATATGGACGTACACATTAAATTTTGCCAACTGTATTTATTTATTTTTACGTCATCATACAGCACTATATTCTATGTGCTGTGCAGTGTTTTATCCACCCTGAATCACCAATTAACCTAACAAAGGAAAACTGGATATTCGCAGTGAGAATCTGCCAATCATCTCTTTAAATTTCCAGAGAATGAATGAAAGAATCAGAAGAGCCAAGAGAGTGGGAGGAGAGGAAGCAGAAACTCATTCTCTTATTTTGAGACCGACGGAAACCTGTCTAACTTTTTGACTATTATAAATGGAATCAAATATAAAGGTGGTGTAATTGATGTTATTTCTTTTCCTGCTTAACGCATCTTTGCATTAGAAATGTTTCTAAATCCAATAGTAAAATGGTCAAATAGTTGCATGTGTTTAAACTTGAACTTAAACGTGAAATGCATTCAATTACTGTTTATGTCTGGCAGTGTGCCATATTCCATACATTTGTCTGCATGTGGAAGTTATTGAACATGTAGTGTAGTATCCTGTATGCTCACTAATTTTACATGTAACTGCATGTGCCTGGCTAGTTCTGGCTAGTTGTAGTTGACCACGAAATAATAAAGAGAAATTTCCTCGAGGCCATCAGATTCGGTTTTCTAGGGCTTGCCATAATACTACATGTTGCTCTGTTTTCTATAGGCATTGTCATTCTCATAGTCTTTCAGTCCCTTTGTATCACACACTTGTGCATACACAGGTATACTCACTTACCTATGTATCTCACTTTCCTTTTCTCACTCCTTATCTCTGGCTTTCTAGCAAATATACAACAAGCAGAAAAGTCTGCAGGACATACAAACATATGCGCACAGTGCCTTCACCCAGTCACCCTTACTGCCGCATCTGCACCGCAAACAAGCGTATGGTTGTTATCGCTCTTCGCCATGCTCGCTGAGGGAAGTTTAAGCTGATTCGGTGACAACCCAAACTGAGCCACCCCGGCATTTCCTTACAGCGAGGGCTCTAATCTGCTAGACTCGGGGAGAAACAGAGTGGTCTGCTCTCTAATTCAACAGAGAAGCAAGGCTTGAAACAGCACAATTAAAAAGATACTGCTGTGTTTACACTCGCCGCCCTGTGTAACTGCTGAATGGGGGACATAAACAGCTTAGCTGCAGCCAGTGTAAGTGGCCTGCGCGGGCCTCCTCCTGCTGAATACGAGGAAGAGCTAGTGTATTCTGTCACACCGCATTTGACAGGAATTTGAAATCTGCTGTATTATGCACTGCCCACAATAAACCTTGTGTTGTTTGAAAAGCCGGCATTAGACAGCAGAAAACTGGCATCACAGAAGGGAAATAATTTGATCTTGTCTAATCTGGCTGAGGGGGAAAAATATTGTAATCCCTTCCATGCTCTGTGATTGCATGTGATGTGCATGTGCCTGCTGTCTGTTTGTGCAAGTTTGTGTAGCTTTACTGATGTGGTGCTGTGCATACGCATTTGTTTTCATCCAACACAGAGGTTTTTGAGCACGTAATTCTTTTATTTGGTCCTTTGTGTGAAATTGTTGATATTGCCTTTTCTGTTGATGTTCCCATAGGTTTTTCTCACATAGCAAATAATAACAGGAGAGTGATTTGGAGCTGGAAATCCATCGCGCACACATACACACTCACGTATTTCTGCTCAGTCCACAAGGGGCCCATTGGAGCTCCATTGTAAATGCTTCTGTTTTTTGAGGAGTGCAGATGTAAATCCTCACATTCTCTGTGATATGTCTTTGGCATCCTGTTGTCTCTATCTTTGATCACCTATCTTGTGGGAAATGATGAGTGCTGAGAGCCAGAAATCTCAAACAACAGACACATTCGGCCACTTGAATTTATACCCATCCAGAAACAAAGGACCTGCGTCGGGGCGATTGTTCACCCCCCCCCCCCCCCCCCCCCCAAAAAAAAAAAAAAACAACAACTCAGGGAAGGCTTTGAAAAATCCCCAAAAAACAAAAACTTGTGTTTCATGCAAGCCTGTCCCATCTTTCGCCACCATTGTTGTTCTTCTTTGATAACAGGCTTGAACAAAACCCCACGCTAATCTCACATGCTCTCATTCATTACAATCCTGGATCATAAAAATGGACATTTTTGCATTGTTATTCGACTGAACTCGTGCTTTTCTCGTGCCAGAAAATTTGGTGTTCATTCTTTGCTGTTTGCTGTATGGTTATCACTGCACAGTAGGTAATAGGTGTTGTGAGAAAGGGGCCTTTTCTCACTTTGTCCTTGGAGGGATCAGTAAAATGATCTGTAGGACGCACTCACCCAGGGAGAGGAGACAATCAACAGAGTAGATTGTCTTGTGTACAACGATAAACTAAGAGGCTCATTATTATCTGCAGAGTGATAAACCACATGGATAGTTCAGATATAATGCTTATACATCTGCAGTGCGGTTTGGTCTCATCCTTCAGTCGGAACATATTCCGGTGGATTAAACATGAACTTTTCTTCTGAAATAACTGTAATAATTTTCATTGTATGCACATAACAAGCAGAAAAAGGACTTTTAATATAGCTTTACAACATTTTTGTCTTTTATTCCTTTTAAGGTAAAAGTAAAAAAATATCCCACCCCTATGACTTGTGCTTGATTTTTGTCTTCCTTTTACCCTATGGGGCCTACAATGTTTTATTTTAACACCTATAATGGTGTTTCACTTATTAAAACTTTGCCTATTTTTTAAAAAATACCACAAATAATGGGCACACATTCTTTCAGGCACACAGAAAAATCCCCCAAACAATAAAACATATTTCCTCTCGTCTTGTTAATCCTACATTTTTTGGAAACACTCCAACTGATCTGAAGAGTTGTGTGACTTATTTACCTGTTCAGCCTCTCTGTGTACAGCGTTGTCAACAAGATGTTAGCACTCAAAGGGGAAAATAACTGCAAATATAAACATGCTGAGGTACATCTTGAGCTGGAACAAACCTGCTTTTCTGACAGCTTGACAGTCACCTGAGGGTGAAACAGATTCTGAAATCACTGTCCAACCCAACACACATTGTCTTGCTTTGTCTAACTTATACACACACACTCACACAAACACACACACACACACAGCTGTCCGCACAGGGGCCAAGCCGGAAAAGAGGCCATCTCTGGCTGGGCAGCTGTACGGTCAAGCAGAAATATCTAGATGTTTCCCCTCCAGCAAACTGCTAGTATCACTGGTGACAGATAGACAGTCTGACAGGCAGTTTCTTTCTCTCTCTGTGCCTCATACACACACAGAAACATGCACAAATAAAGCACGGTGATTGACAGAGAGATGGTCAAACTGACAGACAAAGAGGCAGATTCTATAGATTGAATGTCGGATGGGAGATGGACACGAAGACACAGATTTCCTTGAGACACACACATGCACATGCACAAACAGGGAAACACAAGAATTAAGCTTCCTCCTACTTTTTATCCTTTAAGGCACAGACTTCAATATAAAAATCTGGGTGCTATTAAACCAGTTTGCATATACATTTGTCAAATGGTTTGGATATTCCAAAAAATAATAGTAGATGTTAAAAAGTTTACGCTACAATTATGGCACTTTGACCAGCTTGGACACCTAATGCCAGGTTTTAATTCAGATTGTCCAACTTCCAATTATGTAATTCTATTTTCAAACCACAGAGGTCACTGTTGCTTTATATACTACTTAGATTTGACAGGGTCAATGTAAACCTCTTCCCATCCCATTAGAGGTATCTGAGGTATTTTAGGTTTCAAATTCACTCTGGAAAGAGACTGAATTGCAAGGTGGCATTAGTACACAAAGCCTAACTTTAAACTAAACCCAACCACTTTATACTGACTTTGTGTGGTTCAACCTACTACTAGGAATACTGCTGTTTTCCAGGAATACCAATCAAAAAGAAAAATATAAGTTTTAACATTAATTTTCTTTTGCAGCTAAATGCAAGAAGTCCAAATTACAAAAACTGCAAAACAGCAGGCAAAGCAAATAGATTTAATAAAAATATTACAGTAGCAGCTACTTTAGCAAATGGCGAGTAGCTTACACTCAGTAAAGACTGCTGAAGCCCTTGCAATTAACTATTATCAGATCATGTGTACAAAAAATGCATAAGCTGCTTTAATGATATCAAATAAAAGGGACCATGGTATTATAAAATATTTTCCTATCTAGCTGACAAATATAACATGCTCACAAATATGTTTTTTACTGTAAGTTTTTTGTTTTTTTTTTTGCTACTGCTTAGCTGAACAAAAAGAAAAAAAGAGCTGATCCAGTGAGATCAAACACAACCTTTGAAAGACATAAACACAAAACCACTTCCCAGTATGCTTTGCTTAGACTGAAGCAATGGGACACACAAGTGTGTGTGTGTGTGTGTCTGTGTGCGAGGCCTCCATAACTCAGACATGCTGTTTAAAAGTATACAAAGTGTGCAAGTGTCCATGGGACATGCTAAGCAAGTTCAACACACCTCTATACACGCTGACAACCATGCCCACATTTAACACATGAACTGCTAGTGCCAAATGTTCAGGCTCTGCTGGCTTGTTCTGGGGGTTTGCGCCCACATGAGCGCACACACACACACACATACAAGTGTACACACACAGTGTCTCATGGAGAAACTCACTAGAGACTCTGTGGCTTGGCATTCGGCCTATCAACATTCTATTTCCTTTCTGCCCCTTTATCCTGAAGTCTCATTTCCATCGCCTGACAAACACAAAGGCAGTATCCTCCCTGCCCAGTGAATCTGTTTATATAAATAAATAAATCTCCAGTCTGCTGTACATCAATTAATTATCTGTTTCACTGAGTGGCAGACTGTCTCTACCTTACTTTATGTCTGCACGTTTCCTTGCTCATGCACAGACCCATAGAACACACACAGACACACACAGAAACAGTGTCATAGAAAGGGAGGAAAGCAAAAGAGATGGCAGACTGCCACAGTGGCTTTCATTGTGAACTTGTTTAGTCAAAATAACGAGTCGGAGGATTATAAAAGTCTGTAATTAGAAGTTGCAGAGCAGTTGTGCAAAGGAGTGAGTGACTGCATGGCACACTCCTGACTTACCTTGTTAAAAATCCTTAGGGTTAGTTGGCATGTCATTCAGGCTGCAATGCCTTACACCTAGCAGGGGAGTTTTAAGTCATTTTGGCATGTAATTATCAAAGGAACACTTTGTGATAGATGGCAGAGTCTGCGACAGAGAGATCAAGGGAGCAGGAGGAAAAGTAAGCTTGAGACACCTAGTCTGAACCTCATCACAATTAGAGGATTTCTCTGACTTTGATCCAAAGGAAAAGGGTTTTCTTAGCCTTTCCGAAATGATATATTCTAACTGTAACTTGGACACATATGCGCACCTGTCAAATAAACAATTCTAATGAGATGTCAAAGGAAAAACTGAACGCTAACCTTTGGTGATGACAAATGATGGCGTGCTTATGTCAGTGTGCACGGAAAAGGCACAAATAAAGCTTGTAATAGCGGTAATCCTTTACTATGCCGCAATGAGTTATTTACCCAAAGTGTAAAGTTGAGCAATTCCAACAAGTGCTACATGTAAAAATCATATTTTCAGCATGTGTTTACTCAAAATTCATGATTTCTAAAATTCCATGATTTCTTACTGAGAAGGTTGAAAACTTTAGAGCGAAAGTAAAGTTCATTTGTGTCTCTTTGATAAATGTAGTTCTAGAAGATCTGTGACATAGATTTGCCTGTCAATTAAGTCAGTTTAAGGAATAAAGTTCCAACTTTTTGAAAAGACATTATCTGTCTCATAAGTGCCAAGAAACTACTCACTTTTGTGTAGCTCTTAAATACAGTTTTGGCTCCAGATAAATCACGATAACATAGTAAAATAAAACAGTTTGAACACATGACAAGATTTCACAATAATCTTTCAGGGAAAGTTTTTTTCACAGTCAAAGAAATTCTAAATCTTTAGCCCTTGTTTCTACTACAAGTGAATCACTGCATTTCTGCATGTAACACACTTTTGAGCCATCTGTAAATTGCAGCTACCAAAAATACGGGATACATTCTCCCTGACTGCGCATTGCACTGATATTATAAAACCCACACTTTAGTTGATTGTCAATCAGACATATACAGAAAGTCTGCTTTATTCCTTAGACTCTTCAATCCAAGTTACAGTTCCAGCTGACAGCCTTTTTCAGAGTGTTGTTTTGTGTTTTTGAGCTCTTTGTCGTCTATAACAGCAGCTTGGCAGATGGTCTGTTTTGGACTAATTTTTACTTGTCACGAATTTCTCTCTTCTATTGAAGCACAGCATGTTTCATGAGCTAGTTTAAGTAATGCTATTAATACTAAAAACACAAAAAACTAGCATAGAAGCTAGGGTGCTGTTCTGGCATTACAGTAATATTGTTTCCAAGAATACGTGATATCTTATGTGCTGTCAAATGAAATGCTCTTCAGTAAAAATTTCCATCAAATTTGAAGTTGGTGTCTTTTCAAGCATAACCATGATCAAGGCAAATCACTAGCAATGAACTGATATAGCAATGTTAGTTTTCAATGCTTTAGTCACCCTTCTTTTACAAGCAACAATATTTCAACACTGTTGGTTCCCTGCACACATATTTCAACTCAATCAGCATCTCTGCATTGTTATATGCCCCTTACTTCCTGTTGTGGTGCTATCATTGAATTGCTGCCATGCAGAGGAAAGGGCATAATGATTCAACTCAGAGATGCCAGCCAAATCTGTTCTGTACATATGCATGGCATTCCTGTTTAGAGGATGAGTAAATATAGGACAGAGGTTAGTGCAAACACAGACCCTGTGCAACCTTTTGCTCTGATCTGCAACATTTTCACTGAGCGAGCGAGAGCGTTGACAATTCAGTTCAGTTAATACAAATCAGCCTGGGTTGTAATATGTTGCTCCACAAGAGCCCATAACTGGAACTTGTACAGCCAAATATTTTTACCTTTACCTTATAATGTAAACAGAGATTGCTTCCTTTATGAATTGGCTCCATATAAATAAAATGTATTTTAAGAGAATTCCTTCAGTGCAGTTTCCTTTCCTTTCCCTTCCTTTCCTGTTTTATCCTCAAACAGATAAATCCTCAAATTCTGTTTAGAGGAAATAGCCATTTAATGTCAGGATTTATTTAGAATTAAATACAACAAAGACTTTTCTGGGAACATCCCTTTAACAATGCAGGAGAAATGCCAAGCCACACAGAAATACAATACATTACGTTCTCTGAAAGCGATGTGCCAAGGGACAAACACTTACTACTTTTTTCTTCATCCAAGTCATATTTATTTTATTAGGTGTATTCTCCATAGGCTTCATGGTGGAAGGATAGCCATGCACTCAGACACTCACTCACATGCACACACATACACAGACGCACACAACAAGACCCCAGATCTCCACTGGTGCATGTAGTGATTCTATTTTTTTCCTTTTGGAGTTTTTCTTTCTTTCTTCCAAGCAGGGAAGATAACAACCACCAGTAGCCAGACATAATTAGTATTGGAGAGGACACAAAGAGGAGCTCCTAATGACTACAAACATCTAGGTGGTTGACTTTTGTGTATGTAATTGAAAGGGGTTAAAAATCAATAGTATTCAATGAAAACTAATTGCAAGAGGAGAGAGTGGCGAGCTATGAGGCGTCTATTAGGACAGGCAGCAGCACACCACTGTGATTCGTCAGTTGGTTAGAAAAGCGCTCTGAGCAAAAATTGGGGTGAAACTGTGCGTAAAAAATGGCTGAATAAAATACACATAATTCTTCTATTATTTAGTAACTTTCAGGCGACGTGGAGTGATGGGAAGCAGATGGAAAAATAATGTGAAGCAAAAGTCATTGTATCTGAATTTCTGCAGTTAGTGCTGAAAAAGAAGTGATGTCGAACAGGAAATTATTTAAACTTGAACTCTGTTTTTAAAATAAAAAGTAGGAGGCATTGCTATTATAGGAATGTCAGCTAAAGGTGATTTTAAAAATCGTTATCCTGCAGTAAGAGATTTGCATCATCAGATTAGAAGCCTTTTTGTTTAGTTCATTAGTAAAACAAACAGATTGGAGAAGAACCCTTTACATCCATTGCATCCTTTGCACATTCTTTGTATGCATGCGCAAACTTCTTGTAGTGTTTTTGAAAGTGAGCGTGTTAAAATTATATAGAATTACACACCAACAAAGTGTTGGAAAACTCTTCCGACCTACAAACCTACAAATCCTGCAGAATATCAGACATTTACTGAAGTGATTATTCCTATGCAGACTGAATAAACAGGATATCGATGTAGTCACAGTCAAACACTCGGGCCATCAGGAGGATAGATACTAGCTACAGACATCTGCCAAGTTCACAGGGCTGCGTGTTTACACTATGACTGAGTTTAAAGTCTGGAGTAACAAAGGGCTACCACTGGCAAGCAAATTAATGCACTCCTAATCATGGAAATCTGCCATTTTTCTTTCACGCGTGTGTTTACATCAGTAATTGTATTCTTATTAGGTGTTAAATTATGACAAACAAAACTATATTGGCTAATTGTATTCATTTTTTTCAGAGACTCCATATTTTCATTACTTGGTATCCTGGCTCTGTTACACTTCAAACATCACCTGTGGACCTGTACACACATACGGATACATGCAGAGATTATAGGGAGGCCACTGCACAAGAACCATGGCCAGCTCACACTGACCCACTAACATGCACACACAAAATGTCAGTTGGCCATGGTTGTTGGCAGTGGCGTTGCCATAATCTCTCTCTAATTATATACACAGCCAGGCTTACTGTTTTAATGCAGAGACCTGAGAAAATACAACCTGCTAATCTTATTTGCACATAGCGGCAATAACCTGCTGGGAGAGGAGAGGAGAGGAATGGCGATGATTGATTACTGAGTTTATGTCATTATAGTCGGATTGGAACAGTAACGATTAAACCATGAATTTTGGAATTTAAACTGTATATGTATATTTTCTAATTATTTCCCATCTTTTCTTGTTAACCTTTTGAACAGCAATTTGGCATTTCGGAGGATCTTACAAGATCATAAATTCTGCAGCACTTTGTCAATATGTTATGTTTTTATTTCTATTTCAACATAGTTTAGTTATAAACACTAGAGGGCTACATACAACATCAAATCTAGCATAAGAGAAAGGGGAACAGGTCTTAGGTGACAGGCTTCAAGATGGACATTTATATATATATTTTTTTGATCTCATATCTCCATACATCTCTCCCTTTAATCTGAAACACTGTAAATATAAAATATCTGCACAGTTTTCTCTATACTTTCATCTTAAATGCTATCAACTGTTTTGACCCTTGTTCCTAAGACTTGATTTCTGTTTGACTGCAAGTGTGCATTAGTATGCACGCAGTACAAAAACACTGTTGATGTCCACTAATTAAGTTGCATGTTACTGGTTAAAAGTAAGTAAAGTAAATTTCTCCTGCCCATGTCAGACATAAAATATGATTGAGTATCTCTTCTTTATTTACAAAAAAATCCTTGCCTCTTTACCTAAATTCTGTAAGGTACGCTAATTACTTTTAACAATATTATGAATTAAAGTGAACTTAACTGCACTCTGTCTGCTATTGGTAGCTTAGCAATGCACAGCTAAAGTACCAGAGTACTTGTAATTCCTTTCTTTCCAGTCCTAGTTAAGTATAGTGTCAATGACAATATTTCCATTTCGACCGTTCTATATGGAGAATGGATGAGTCTTTGTTTCCACTTGAATGCTTTGTGATAGAATATATTCCTTCTCCAAAGGAGGTGCATTACAGACAGGGTGTCTCTCTGTCTCTCTCTCTCTCACACACACACACACACACACACACACACACACACACACACACACACACACACACACACACACTATGTAAATAATGCATGTGTCTTAAAGGGTTTCACCCCACCACAGCTGGCCCACTTCAATTAGAATGCTTTGCACTCATCTCCCCCTCCTCCTGTCTTATGTGTCCTTTCCTCTGCGTTCCTTGCTCATTCCAGTATATTTGTTTTTCTTCAGTTTGTACAGTATAATTGATTTTCTCTATATGAGTTCTCCATTGTACAGTATCTGTTTTAATTCTATGTTGTGGGGGTCATACATGTAATAATATTTACAGTTGAGAGCATTGTTACAGTAACATTAATTTTCTAATGTTATAAAGTGTTATAAATGATGTTAATGACCTGACCGAAGCACGTGCCTGACCGTGCTGGTATGTGTTTCACTCAAGTTCATTAGTCCTATGTACCTTAGAAGTAAAACAATATTTAAAATTAAATTACTTTCTTCCTTGATCTATTTCTGCTTCTCTTTTTTGCCAGAGCTCCTAAATTTAGCAGCAGCCTTGTGTGATCCTTGTTACTCAGTCACACCACCCTCCTCTTTGACTGTCCCCCTTCCTCCGTCTTTACTTTCACTTATCATACGTGGAGACCTTGGCCTGGTCTAGATTCTTCCAAACACATCTAATTACGCCAATGCCAAGCATTTCCCATCCATCACATAATCTTTCAGAGACAAGGTATTAGCGCTCCCCGTCCCGTCAGCCAATTACTTTCTGCCTTCTGCTTGAGTCACCTGCATTGCAAATGTGACCTTTACTTAGAGGGCTGATTGCATGTTTCCTTGAGTGTGTAAGAGAACGCAGGCTTTTGAAGTGTGTGTGTGTATGATCTTTGAAAAAATGTGTTAAGAGAATGAAATTGTGCTAGTGCATGTGTGTGCATATGCATGCATATGTTAATACATAATAGCCAGCATAGGCTGCAATTGCATGACTTCAGGTGTATTAAGGTGAGTGTAATGTGCAATGTGCATCATGTTTGCATGTTTGTGCAGGTCTGAAAGGTACAGCTACTTTGTATAGCCGTCTGTTTGCATGTGTGTACCCTGATGCGTTTATGTGTGTGTGCGTTTGTGCGTATGTGTGTGTGTGTGTGGGAGTGAGTGGGCTGGGGCAGTGAGCAGACCCTCTCAGACACCCTTCTGACCCCCTTCACCCGCCCTCATGTGATGGGCTGTCGTGAATGTTAATGTTCTGTGATGGCTGTGGAGCAAATAAGTGTTTCTGACACAGTACAGGCTCCCATTACAGGACCAGGCCAAATGGGCTCGCCAGTGCCTTAATGAGCAGACAGATCAGTCAGCCGCAGCCGCTGTACCAGTCCAACACACTGCTTATGCAGGGACGGACCTCAACACCCTTGACCAGACCCAAGGAAAAACTGACTTTAGCTTCTGCCATCTGAAAACCTCCTCAGTTCAGTGTGTTTCTTTAAAACTGCTCACTTAGAGGCCAGAAAAAGTTCTCTGACTCGAGACGAGTTTGAGATGATAAAGGCCTACTTTGTGGAAACAAATACCAGCATTCACTGATAAGTATACTTCTTATTAGTCAATAGCCCATATTGTAAGAAGTGTACTCATCACTGCTTGGGAGTTGGAGTTGAGAGAACTGCTGCTTTGCTGCTACCTTTATGGGAGCTGTGGCTCAACAAATAAATTCAATTTTGGGATTTAGAAAACACTCCTAGATAATCTGATCCATCTCTAGTTTTGCGCTAATTGCTCTATCTAATTTTGCTCTATTTAAATAACTAATGTTTGGATTGGTTGTTCAAAAAGTTTACAGCTGATGTGTACAATCAGGTACACTCCATGTGTTGTACACATTAAAACAGTCACAAAGATCCAAAGATTCCCAGTACTTCTGTGTCCTATAACAGACACAAAATTCTTACTGAACCAGTCTTCCACTTACTTTCTGTCACAAATGTTATTTACAGATTTTATGTCATCTGTATTCCTTTAAAAATATTTATGTATATTAATCTTCAAAGGTTATCCATGCATTTTGGTACGGAGGAAATTTTGATGTCAGTAGTGTCAAATTTATAGAACAGGGTACAAAAACAGAAATTGGGAATACTTGCAAAATATTCCACTGAAAGGAAAACTAGGACTCTTGTCCATTGTGAAGTCCCAGTTAGCTGGGCAGCCTATGGACACAGTCACAACCAGTCCACTGCAGTTACAAGCTTGTGAACAAAGACACTGTCTCTCTCTTCTCCCTCTGGGTTGTCAGGAGAAAGTACATCTTGTAAGTTGAGTCAAACAGTTATTTCAGAGGAAGGTGGAAAACACATCGCTTGGCTGACTCATCACAATTTGGATAGAAAATGAATCTACCCTTCTTGCACTTGAGGAAAGATCATAAAAAAAAGAAATGCTTAGAGGAAAGAAGGAGCAAAGGGTAAAGATGGAGAAGCCAGGAAGCAGACATTACACTTGATTGAGACGCATGGCAGATAAAGAATCACGTAGCGCGTCAGAGCACATCCTCACAGTTGGCCGGGCTGTCTCTCAAAACTCTCCAAATAGTCTAAAGTCGACCTGTTGGAGTTACTGAGTCGTCACACTACATGTTGTAGCCCAGGAGCAATGGGCCCGCAAAGGTGTCTCTTTTCCTCTCTCTGTGGGACTTGTTAGAGGAGCTATTTTGGAATCCACCTGCCTTACTCTAAGTGCTGGAAACACATTGTGAGATTTAGCACACACAGTACTTCATACAAGCCTAGTTTCCAGTCAAAAGCAAAAAGAAACATTGGATTTGAATGTTAAACATTTAAATGCTTTTTCAAAGCAGCAAGTGCAAGAGTAACAACTGGTTTTCATTCATAGCCACAAAGTTACACTTTGTATTGGTGTTCATACAGCTCAGACCTATGCTGTCTTCAACATGTACGTCAGAAATGGCTCCCTCAGATATCTACAATGATAAGATGCGTGTGGTTTGCATGTGAAACGCTGTTGCTTAATGTACACACTTATTGCTCACACACAGAAAAAGCTGGAGCTACTAAAGGATTGTTTGGAGATTTGTGATGGAAATGGAGTGAGAATTTGAAGAAATCTTACTCTGTAAATGGGCCGATTAATTGTTTATGCTTTCCTGCCTGTACCTTAGCCTTGAGGTAGAGGCAGACCTTGAAAGATTCTTCTTGAACTTCTGTAGAACATTTAACTTTCTTCTTCTTGAGAACAACAGCTTCTGCTGAGTGTCAGACAACACTCTCTTTTTGCAATACATGCAGACAGCTGTATACATTACATACCGGGTGCAGTAGGTCTTGCAGAAAACTCTTCAAATGTTAGCGTAAGAGAAAACAATTCTGAAATGTTCAAACAGAGACAGACCAGCAAAACAGTACTTCACAGTCTGGTCTTAAGTTACTTCTGTTTGGGAAAAGCTCATGATTAAGGCACAAAAATTATTGGTAAGGTTGGGCAAATGAAAGTTTGTAGTTGGAATTGCTGATAAGGCAAGCAGTATCCAGAGGTCTCTGACAGCTGATGAACTCCATGCTATAATGGATAATATGTAATAACAATGTATATTTCCCAACATGCCAGTCTGACTTATGGGGCACTTATAGTAGCACTTAAATACAGGTGTCAGGTGTGCACATTCCCATACTGTAGCCAGACATTCAAGTTAAGATATGTGTGTTCACCAGTAATACTGTAGCAGATATGCATTGGGTTAACTTATTTTCAGCTGCAGTCTACACACCATTTGTTTAAACAATGTGTAAACACTAAGATGGCTTTGGACTCCTGCAGGTGTAGATATAATAATGCATTATACATTACTAGTGAAATTATACTGAAAGATTGTATTGTTTGAGATGAAAAAGAGAAAATTAACAACATATATTCAGAGTGAACATCATTGTGACTTGCTAAATGTATTTAGTTAACTACTGTGTGTTACCTCAAACTGCATAGTAAACATGGTGATGATAATAAGCAGTAGATGTTGGTCAGTCTGTAACAACAACAACGGCCCAGCAGAGCGGAGAAATAATGAGATATAAAAATATCCCACACTTTCCACAGCTAACACTGGCCCGTTACTTAAAAAACAAAGAAAGAAAACAACAAAAAAAGACACTTTTCTTTCCAGAGAAACCTGAGGGCCTCATTTATATGTTTTGTATGACCTCCTGAACACGATGGAAAATGGAACCAAAGGTCAGTGTTAAGTCTCCCCTGGCTTTTGTTCTTTAAAACAACAATATTGTATTGATCTGTCCTGAATGATAAACACAAATGTCTTGGTAAAACACAGCCTCTTTTGACCTTTAGCAATTACTTCTACATGGCTTTAGTGGTACTGTAGATGAAAAAAATAACAATGTCCAACTCATTTTCTTTTGTTTTTGTGTGCAACTACACCTACACCTTACCAGAGTGGTAAATTTCACAGAAGCTGCTACTTCCATTATACATGAGAAATGATTGAGATGTTGCAGGATATTTACATTTAAGTCGATTAAATATTAGAGCTCTACTTACTGCTCACCACAACATTGTCACAGCAACAGGATTCCTGGTTCTCAGCTGGGGGAGCGATGTGTGAAGTTTTTATGTTCTCTATGCACTTCAGCTTCCTCCCACAGTTTCGAGACATGCATGTCGGGTTATAAGTGATATCAAAGTGGTTGTGAATATGAAGCACAGAAAATGCTTGAAGTTTAGAGAATACAGTGCTGCATGAACATTTTGTAAAAATGTAACTTCTATTCTTGGGGGCTTTGAGCAAGACTTATTTCAATGCAGTGACACAAAAAACCAACCTATGTGTATATAAGTTTGATTACTTTTTAACTTGTGCTTAGTAAAAATATAAAATATACATGCATGTTCATGGTGACTGGTGACTCTTTCTCGATTAAACTAAGAAAGCTGCCTTAGTAGCTTGACTTTTATGAACAAGATTTCCACTATAGAGATATTGGACATCTCATGAAACTGAGATCTGTTAGGCTTATGCCGGGTTATAAATAAAAATTGTGATTCATCCTCAAGAACTCAGGTGCTTGCATGTAAAATATCTGTTATCTAGTGGTGAGCCTAACTGAGTCTCACTTGTCTGACAGAGTCAAAGTGTGTTGCAGTGACCCACGATTAGATCCTCTTAACCTTTCCTCTGACCTTAACGAGTGTGAGATTACACCCCTGGACTTTTCTGTGGGCGGCTGCAACCATTGCTAAGAATGGTAATGCAACCAGGTAAACCTCCAAATCAGCTCTGTACAATTTATATACTTATAAATAAATATATATCTCTATATGTAGATATACTGTATAGTGATTCTAAAATACATTGAAGAGTAGAGAGTATTATATACCATGATTAGTATTTTTTCATTCATAAAAGTAGTGAATATGAATTTGGGAAAGACAGTTCACCCGTGTCGTCACAGACAGACAGCAGAGATGATGATGAAAAGCAATGCACCTCAGGCTGGAACCTCTTGACCTGTGGAAAGACTGCAGGGAGGTGATGGCAGCAAGGGGCTGATAAAGGGCAGTCACTGGGGCCTAAAGGCACATCCTGGACATGTCGTTTTGGCAGTAGGGGTCTTGCCACAAATACACAAACAATCACACACAGACCATATCTCCAAGCAGTGAAGAAAGAATAGTAGGTGGCACTTCAGCTCCTAAAACAGTGGAGCGTGTGTGTGTTGGGGGGTGGGGGGGTGGGGGTATTCTGCACCTCACCCTTGTGGCAAGTGAGAGATGACAAGACAAACAACTCTTGGATTTAGTCCTGTCATTCACCACCAAACATGGAGCTTCTGGCTCCAAACTAATTTCTGCACTACTCTGACTCAACAAACTTCTTCAGTGCATAGCTCTGTTCTCTATCAATATATTAATTTGCTAAGATCAACCATGCCAAGCGTTCACACCAACTGACATTTAGATGTAATTTAATCCTAATAAAAAATGTGTTTTTTGGAATCATATGATTACACACCGACAGGCTGTTTTGTTTATCGTGGCTTTGAGAGTACCGCTTTAATATTCTTCATTATAATTGGAATTAAAGGCCATTGCATTGATTCTTAAAAGGACTGCTAAGGCAAAGTCCCATACTGCTCATATTTGTATGTGTGTGTGTATGTGTGTGTGTGTGTGTGTGTGTATGCACGTGTGCCATTTCTCCACGCTACCCTTTGTGTGTGGTCATGCTTCACATTTTCATTTAAGCTTTGATCACATTAAAGCTATTCTCACCATATTAATGTTAGTCAATGAATAGATTAAATATTCAATTAAGCCTGATGCAGGCATGTGTGGCAGAGGTTTTGAGACTGACTGTGTGTGTATATGTACGTGTGTGTGCTTGTGTGTATGAGATACAGAGAGAGAAAGAGCGACAGTGAAAGAGAGAGAGTGTGTTTAAATGTGTATGTTGATGTGTAATGATGTGTAAATATATTTATGGCTCAGGGTCACAGTGGTATTAACCTGACCCAGGCTGGTTTTCTCTCTGGGGAAACTCCACAACTGCTGATTGTTCCGAGTTTCTGTCAGCTTTTGTGGGCCTTCTAGCACTGTGGACAGAGCAAGAAGCCCCTTTGAGCTATGCAGGAAGGAAGATCATACAAAGATGAGTAAAAAATGAAAATAAAATAAACAACAGATGCTTCCACAACTTTTATTTTGTTCTGTTTTTCATTCGTAGCTTTGGGGAGGGGGGGCAATATCTTACAACTATCCAGTTGTTTAAGACTCGTGGGCATTTTTTTTTCTCATAAAGTGAGATAAAGCTTATCCCTTGACTCGCCCGCCTCACAGGACGACTACATACTGTGCCCAGTTAAGTGCTGCTTTTACCAAGTGGAGAAGGCATTCAGTAAAATGTCCCATCAGCCAGGCATATGCCAAAGGCCTACATCTTATTCAAGTTTTAAACCTCTAATTGGAAACGTTTAAAAGGCGTTTAAGAGTGCCCTTTCTTCCCTCTTTTCTCATTTCCCATTTAATGTGTTGTGTCAAAGTCTATTACCTCAGTTGGACGTTTCTGTCCCTTAAGTTGAAAAAAAGGGAAAGGAGAGAGGGGGAGGGGGGAGTTGGGGAAAAAAAAGAGAAGCCATCAGCTGAGGTTTGCCAGGTCGATAAAGCTTTTTAGATTTGGAGATGTTTTCAGGGGGAGCCCATTTCCTGCGGCTAAGAGTTGTTAATGGAGCTTAAGGAATTATCTTATGACTCTCGGGTTGAGAGCAGTTTATTTCAGCCCGGGCCCTGCTCCTGTGTCGGAGTGGCTGAATATGCTGCTGTCAGAGCCGCTTAATGAAAAGTAACGCGTCGCTGATTACAGTTTCATTTGGTCTCTATGTAAAAAGCTCCTGTTAATTTACCATCCCGCTCCCTCTGTGCGTTCGTATTTGCCATGGCTGAATGATTTAGTTATAGGTGGCCCCTCTCTCTCACTCTCTTTTTCTCTGTCTCTCTCTCTTTGAGTGCACTGTGCGCACTGGTCTCTCTCCCAGGACACCCCCCCCACTCCCTTCTCTCTCTCTCCCTCTCTTCTGTCTTACTTCATGTCTCTTTCTGTCAAATAAAAAAGCCAGTTGGTTCAGAGGTCTAATAAAATCTGTCTTCATGGTAAATTAATTAAATGTCGGGGCTATCTGATCTTCGGGGATTTTAACTATGCGCTAATTTTCTATCAGAGGCCATGAAAATTTAAATGCACCATTTTGTATGTAGGTTAAACAGGTGTACGTCAAGTCAAATAGGAAAGCATTTTTTTCTCCCCTCCCTCCCAAGTAAAAAATAAGCACCCTCACAACATGTATGCCTTTCCTTGATTTTTATTCTGAGGTTATGTCAACGTTGCTACTCGAAATGCTGCAGGCAAGGTTTTTTTTTTCGGCCCAAGAAAGAAAATAAATAAATAAAAAATACAAGCGGTATATAGAAAATTTCTTTTGTCCGCCGTTGCACTTTCTTTTAAAGGGGCGCGTGGAGGGCGGGGTGATCTCGATCGTTGGTGCTTTTCCCATTAAAATTCATCACCGAAGCCCCTCCACACCACCACCACACCCCACTCCCTCCTCACAGGACAGAGTCCCCGGAGAGCTCCTCTTTCGCCATTACTGTCAAGTACCCTTGACTCCTTTCTTTTTGCCCTTTTATCTACAACAACTAATTCGAGTTCCTTTGCCCTTTTCACTTCCAGACGACGTGAGTGCCTCTTTCGTAAAAGCCCTTTCACTTTTCAGCGGAGGAATCAGCATCCGCGCTGTTTTTCTGCCGGATCCCCCACCCCCGTCTCCAGGAAAATCGAGGGGTTAGTGTCAAAGCGAAAACTCCTCACTTCAAAATTATTTTACGGGCCTCCGTTTTGAACCCATTAAAGGACGTATGGCGAATAACTTACCCTTCTGACAGCCGCATCATGGAAGATGTTGAAATATTTCGATAATATTATCAGAGAGCAGAGAGGGGAAATCAATAGCCCGACATGAGATATGACTGTGAACATCCCAATTACAGCCTGTTTAGAGGGAATTAATGAGGCAGATCTTAGATACTGATATTGTTCTGTCTTGTGGGGATGAGCTGCCTCATTTTCTTCCCGTCATTGCACAAGAGTGAGTGTTTTCTGGGGGGAAAAAAGAGGGTGTGAGATGTTAGATCGTGAGAGTATTTTATGGTTTAGGAGTGATGGGAGTGCTGTTTTAAACTGCAGGATGCTTTTTAAAAGGTTTTCTCCCCTCAGCCTTGCAGCAGGCCCCATATTGCGGGGGAAGGGTTAAGTCATTGTTTTAGATAAAAGCAAACGCAAAAGTAGAGCAGAAGGGGGAACGGCCTGGTTCAGCACCATAGACAGCAACTCTCACCATTAACCCGACATCACAAGCGCTCTTCAGAAACCGACTGTTTTTATTTTTCAGTGAACAAAGTTGAAACGCTCTCATCCACTCCCAAGGAGAGCAGTGCATTAGTGAGACTTATTTTTCTTTTATTGGTGATACTCAGCTGCTGAGACCTAAATAATATTCAATTACATTAGCATGCGCATATATTAAAGAAAAAAAATTAAAAGGAAAAGGCTTAGGCCTACATTTTTTTGTTGTTGTTTTTTTCCCAAGATGTAAACTTTGTTATACATTTTTGTGCGTGCGTTGAATCGAAATGTTTCCCTTCTGTAACTCGAGTGTAACAGTTTATGGCTACAACTGTTTTAATAAAGAATAAAACATAACAAGGGAATCATAGACACGCAATAGTTCTCTCTCTCTTTTCTTTTCTTTTTTCTTCCATCCGAGTTTTAGTCACAAAAAGTCTTCCACTCTCTTTGCAAGAAAGGATCATTTGGTTTTGTTAGGAGCAGAAAAGTTTATTGATAGTTTTTGGAAAACTCATGGCACTGTCTTTGGAGGAGTTTTGATGCTGCTGCAAGGCCGACGTGCTTCTCTCAGCCTCCAGAATTGTGCCTTTGGTGTTCGTGGTCCAAGAGACGGTGGTGTTGGTCAGGGCTTGGCTCAAAGTGCTGTGCCTGAACAAGGGGTCGTGAAAAACCCCGTCCACCCAGTTTCTCAGGGTTGTGACCGGCGAGTCCTGCCTGTCCAGGCCGGTCACGGGGGAGGTAGCGGCGGGGGACGGGGTGAGGGAGGAGGGCGGGGGCTGGCACCTCAGCATACAGGATGGGTACTCTGTTTGGTTCAGAGACGTCGCGGTCTGCGCCAAAGACCAGATCCGAGGTTTGCCGTCTAATATCTGGTGCCCTTGCTGCTGATTATAGCACGCCTTTTCCTGCTGTCTGCTGTCCGACTGGAAGCCGTCGTTATGATTCGTTTTGAGACAACTCTTGCTCAAGTCCTGCTCCTCACCGAGAGAAACGGGGATGGAGAGTTTCAGAGACGCGTCCTTGAGGAGGTGTTCGCCTGGGCAGTCGGTTGTCGTTGTGGTCATATGTGTGTTCATGTGATATCGGTGCTTCAGCTCACACTCAGAGCTTTCAGACTCCAGCGTGTCGAAATCGTCCAAGTCGCTCAACTGGAGGTCCTTGTCGGGCCGGCTTCTGGTCTCTGGAGAACAAGAACAGAAAAGAAACGAGGGGCGTGTCAGTCAGTGTCACACAGCAGGACAGAAAATAGGCTTCCAATCAAAGGTGTAAATTAATGTTTCACACCTGCAAATTATAATGTTTGGGGAAAATAAAGATTCCCTTAAGCTAAAAAAAACAAACAGAGTTTTAATTCCAATGTATTCAACTCTATCACAATTAACTGCTTAATCTGATATCAAAACTCCAGGAGTCTAAACTTATTTATATATCTGACTCTTTTTTAACTCTGACTGAGGCCTGTCTCATGTTCCTCCATTAGTAAGTTCTTAGTGTTGGCCCAGTCTGATGGCAGGCCTGTGCAGCATAGTTCAAAAATAATGTTGCTGCTGACAGGTTTCACGTGTCATATAGTAAACGTGATTAAGCCTATAATGTGGCACAGATCATTGGTAAACCTTTCAGTCAAACAAATTATTTATTATCAGGATGTAGTGTCTATCTATAATTACAGTATAAAACCTTCTATTAAAAATATATTTCTTTGTAAGAGATGTCAGAGTAAACTAAAATATGAGTGTGGTCAGGTTTTATAGGACTATCTGTACAGTCTGGTATGGAATTCAAAATGCTGCAGAATGCTACAATTTGTAATTTAAGGAAAAGTCTATTTATTAAGTGTCTGTCTATAGCTGTAAAGGAGCAAATTATTTATTTAGTCTTTATAAAAAAACTAAATTAAAAAAAACATAAATCTCATCTTTGTTATTGTGAACTATATGAAAAGTCAAAAACTTCCCTTAGAAAGAGTTCAGCTTTGGAGTTTTACAGCTTTACTTTATCCTTGCAAAGCACTCTGACACTAACCATCGTCATTGTTCTCGCTTTTTATCTGCTCCTCTTGAGATCCATCCTCATCATCGTCATATCTTTTCTCCTCTGAGCCCTTGTTTCTCGGCGGCCATGTCATCTTGTTCTCCTTCTTGAGCCTCCTTCTAGCATTTGCGAACCAGGTGGAGACCTGCGTCAGGGTCATTTTAGTGATAATGGCCAGCATGATCTTCTCTCCTTTAGTCGGATATGGGTTCTTCCTGTGCTCCTGTAGCCAGGCCTTCAGCGTGCTGGTTGTCTCTCGTGTAGCATTCTTTCGTCTTGTTCCCCCATCCATGGAGCCATATCTGTTAATGAGAAGAAGGCAAGCAAAATACTAATGAGAGAGTAAATATAGTATGTAACGCTTGTTGCTTGACAATTTTTAAAGCACTGTCCTGGCAGTTTCTCTCCTTACAGCCATGACAGAGCCATCTGCATCTTGGAATTTTTCTGAGCTGATGCGTATCATGTTTTATAAGCCTTGGAGTCACACTCCTGCCTTCGTCAGCGCAAATAAAATTTAAAACTGAATATCAGAAGCATGTTTCACTTAAGAGATATAATTCCGAAGCTGTAGCGAAAGGCATGCAAGCAGAAGATCATTACCCTGTCAAAGGTTACATACTGTACACGCTAATATTTCTTAGAAAGCTGCAAAGTCATGTGAAGTCCACAGAAAATGCTTTATAAGACTGAAGGCATCAAAAGCAACAGAGACTCTGACAACGTCCCTAAAACCCCCTCAGATAATGCAAAGCTCTCACAAAGTTAATATGCTATTACTGTCATTTAAAAAAATATAAGCTTAGTAAAGATGAAGAGTGTAAATTATGGTAAGCATTCTTTTTTTCTGGTCATTTTTGTTGTGCCACCTATTAAAACCATTCTTAGCACAGGCTACAGCTCTTTCCCTACCCTCACCTCTCCCACAAATATCAACCATAAGCCTACATTTAAAATGCATGCTGTTGATTTTCAGTCCGCAGTGAGCTGTAAAAGTCCTCTTGGGAGGCTTTTATGAGGCCTTTATTGCTCCGTATAGCTTAGAGCAGGTCATGCACTGAAAAGGGAATCAAAAGGAGACAAGTGCTGCACCTTTCCTTAGCCTGTGTTGTTCTCAGATAAAATAGACTGTAAAATTGCTTTATTGAGTGTAATGATGAGCCCTCAGGTAAAAGATGAGTGCAGACAGTATGGTGCTGCTGTTGGCCTGCTTGCTCATCTGGGTGACACAGGTTATTTAGCTTTTTGCAGTGTGTGCACTTTCGAGCATCTTTTGCCCTTTATGCGGTATTAAAAGTGATTGGCAAAAGCACTTGTCGCTTAGGTTTTGGGCTACATGTTGAAAAGCTCGAAGTCTGCATAAGACATCGAGTACCGCCAATACAATATCGAGTGTGATCAACGAATGTGCAATAATAATAAAAGCAAGCATGTGGTATCACAATGCAGTTCTGATACCGCTGCTAGGTTCTGTTTTAAGGTAAATGCACAGTCACATATGAATCACGTTCACACGCTACCTTTTCACCACATCACAGACTTATTGCGGATGTCAGCTGATTATTGGGAAGACCTTTCAATATGGCAGGCATGCTCTTCACAACAGTGTACAGGCCTTATGTTTTGATGAAAGGGGCATGGGTCCTCTGAGGCAATTCACCCCATCAGAAAAGAAATGTGTCATGAGATGAAGGTGATCACCCAGTGTTGCTTGACGCGATGAGAATGGCCTTGACCCCTCAGGAATGATTGATTTAATGCCAGGAAACTGACCCTAAACTACAGCTCAATATTTACCTCTCGCTTTCATTTTAGTTACATCTTGTGTTTGTTGCTTAAGAAACCTGGGATAAGTTTTCACTTTTTTGGGATAGCAGACTTAAAGCGCATAGTTCAAAATTATTTCTGATGTAACTGACTTCCCTCTGTTTTTCTGCCTGTACCACATTTTACTCAAGCAGGATATTGGGTCTACATCAAGTGGTCTGTTGTTTGAACTGATAATGAGCTTTTTTAACATGTCAAAAAAGAAAAATCAGCTGTCACAGAAACCTACCTGTCATACTGATACTGCCCCAAGGTAGGATCATAGGGGTAGTAAGCTGTGGCCTGGGTTATTCCCGCATGCGCAGAAGCTGTGGCATCTTTAGTATCAAATGTACCCTGCAATCATACAGCAAGACACATTTTTAGAAGAGTGACACACAAAAAGGGGAAGGTATTGCAGCATTTTAAACAATCAACTTGACAAGAAGAGATGCGCATTGGTTGTACTTTTAGGTTGCCATCAACAAGGATAATGATTCCCAAAGAAATCCAAACTATCACAAAAACAAAAGCCCAATAATACAATACAACAATAATGTTCTGCTAAAAGTGAAGAAAAAATCCATCTCATATTTTGTGTACATATAAATATGATTGTATACCAACTGCAGGGACAAGACTTTTTTTAAGGACTGAAAAGTTGGAACTCTGATTATTTTTAAAAACAAATCAGACAAAATAAATAATTAGAATTCACAGTTGTAGGTAAAATAATGTCTAAGAAGATTCCAACCACCCCTTTACTGCCAACAGTGATTCCACTACATGGAATTTTATATGAAACCAAAATGAAACAAGCAATACTTTACTTTATATGAGCATGTCTTCCTTTTAGAATCATTCAATTAAAATAAAAAAAATAATTAAATAAAGAAGTTATTTGCACTCATGTTCTGACAATTTTATCAGGCTGAGTCTTCAAATTCACTTTTGCAGAGATGAAACAGACTGAAAACGACGGAAATCACATACGTTTAAAATTAACCTGCATCAACACAAGCTGATACGAAGTGTGTTATTCTTTGGAGTGAATTTTTAATTTCCTTGAAACGGTTGTCTTGAATATAAGAATGCATCTTCTGCATTTAAAGGCTAATGTTTTGCTACGTAGAACATTAAAAATGAGAGGGAGAAGAAAGGTGTGCCTGCTTCAGCTTCTGAACCTTGCAGGTCCATAAATCAATGCCAAGAGGGATCAGATGAAGGGCTTACCAGTGAGTAGAAAGCGGATGCGTCCGTGCCATATGTAACGTAATTCCCATAGCCTTGACCACTGGTGTAAGGGCTCCCGTACACTCCCAGCGCAGCGGCTGAGCTCAGCTCGTGTCTCGCCGTGGCCAGCAGCCGGCTCTCATACACGGGACAGTAGACGGGTGTCTGTCCGGAAGCCGCTACTCCGGAGTCGGCTATGGATCTGCCGGTGGACTCGCAGCAAGTGGTCAGAGAGTTAGTTGTCATCAGGAACTGGGTGGAGATCAAGAGAAAATTCATCGGCTGTTTTTTCTTTCTTTCTTTCTTTCTTTTTTTTTTAAATTAGAACATAGGCTGCTTAATTTAATGTTGCACTGAAACAGAATGACAGGTGACGAAGTTAGTTTAAAACTTGTCTTAAAAATTGTCTTGATTAAAAAAAGTTCTACACGTTTCACTTTCACAGATCGCGAAATTAAACTTGGCTATAAAAAAGTTCGTTTTTAAAATTATACAATTTACTTCTTTTGAAATGATCTACATTGTCTGCCCCTTTTTTGTGGATTGCCCATTTAAAAATGGCAGATCTATTGGCGACTAAAATAGATCAGAGCAGACCAGATCTAAAGTCGAACGCCACAACTCTGTTCGCGTGATAATATGCGCGTAAAACTGTCCAAAATGTGCCGTCTAACAGGCTTGATTCAAAATCAAAATCCATGCCTTGCAAACAGATACATGCTTTTCCCAGAGATTGCTCGGTAATACCTAAAGTAAAGAGCCAAACGATTTTTCATGGCTCACAGCCAAAATAAAACAGCTGCTGTTATAGCGCAAAACACACATGGCGTGTGCTGAACAAGTTGCCATGTGTGTTCCAAAGCAGATAAACATATGGTTAACATTACACAGCGGCTATTATCTTACAGAAATCAGTGAACAGGAGGTCGGGGGTCTCGATGGTTTCTGGATACCTTCTTTTCACCCCCTTTCTTTCTCGCTTTAGCTACACAGGTACCACTGGCTGCAATGCAATACCTTTCCGGTGCCCGAAAAGACATTAAAAGTCTCCCGGAATCTTGGCTAAAGTGCGTAAAGGGATGAAGCTTAAATCGATGAGACAATCACCCGTTGCGACATGAATACCACAGCATCCTATAAACAAACGTAGTTACACGAACTTACTTGTGGAGCAGACGAATAGGGATATCCAAATTGTGGATATGACATGGTAGAGAAGTCCCCCAATATCCAGAAATAAAGCGAGACTGAAGGTCTCCACTCTAACGCAGGCTGCGGCTCTGTTTGACTGTACCAATTGATTGGTAAGCACAGGCTCCTAGGATGCTTATAGGGCGAAGCAGAGTAGCATGTTTAATTTGTAAAAAGCCCCCACTCAAACGACTTTAAACTGCATTAACTAAACCACCTAATCAAACCTGTCCTTTTCCTTTTTTAAAACTCCACTAACAATAAATAAACGCATTAGGGAAACACGAGCTTCTTTGCCAAGAATAATCACTTTGTTGTCAGATACATATTTTTGCCTATAAAAAGTAGTATAAAAGACGTCAGCAGCAGAGGCAGGTTGTTTTAAACGCCGGTGACTGTGACGTCAGAAGTTTCCCACTCTAAAAATGACCAGACTGTAACTTTAATATGCATTTTCTTTCTCAGGATGACGAGAAAAAAACTGAAAGCACGATATAAAGAGGAAATGTTTAATAGAGTAAAAGGCACGGAGTACCTTTATGAACACGAATATGTCCTGGAGATTAATTTGCACGAGCAATCAATCAATTAGGCCAATCAGTGGCTTAAATATGCACACGTCTGTATCCGCTTAAATGAATTAGGCCTAATGAAGCACATTCCTATCATTCCTCCGAACAACTTCTAATCACACTGGGAGCTAATTGGTTTCAAATTAATTTGTGAAGAATATTTTCATACTAAAGATAGCAGCCAAAGATGAAACTAATTAATTAACAAAGTGAATGTATTTTATAATACTAACATTCGGTGCAATATCTATCTATCTATCTATCTATCTATCTATCTATCTATCTATCTATCTATCTATCTATCTATCTATCTATCTATCTATCTATCTATCTATCTATCTATCACTTGTGTATTTGTTAGGAAGACTCATCAAACTGCTGTAAAAACCCCCAAAACTGGCTCGCCACCTTGCCGGTGCGCGTTGCCCTGCTTGGAGAATCCCGGGTTGAGACATGTGGATAGCCCCAGGGGTCACTCCTCAAATTAATGATGATGTACTCCTCCTCCTTCTCCTCCCTCCCTCCTCCTTCCTCTCTCCTCTCCAGCTGGATCTCTGCCTGCCGGTGACAGGTCGATTGAGAGTGATTGATGACTATCTAGGGGACCCGGGCCAACATAATAATATGATTCCGGCACCTTGCAATAATTGCTTGCTTTCATTTACAGATGAAAGAAGTAATAAAGAGCTCTGAGGACGAAGACGTTTGTGCTTCGGTTAAGTAACTTTTGCCTCGTGTCGCTCTTTTTTTTCTTTTTAAATAATTTTTGTGAAGAAGTTGGGTTTCTGTGGGAGGGTGGGCTTTATAAGATGTCTGTTCTCTCATTCATTTTGACAAATTGAATTATAGGGGGTTAGTACCTCCAAGCAAATGGCCGCATTAACACAGTGAACGGGGGGGGTCAAAAGGGATCAGCCAGCCCTTTTTAATTTGCATTAACTCTAATGCCACCTCAACATTAACAACCCGTCTGAACCGCTCAAGCATACACTCACTCACAGCTCTCACACACACACGAACACACACGGAGGGCCTACTGCTCCGTTTTGTCTTATAAATTTAGACTTTTTTCCTTTATTGAGTTTATGTGCGACGTAGTGCATAAAGGCAGGGCGGGACCCAATTTATCTTCAACATCACACACGGGACGAAACGAAGGAGAAAGTGATGACACCTTCATTTTGGATTGGGGTAAACACAAATACACACGCGCACGCATTATAGACTTACCTGGGCGTCCAGCTTTGTCTGTTTCTATTTGCATACACCTCTACACATGTTGGTGTACAGAGGTAAGGAGAGACACATCCACTGAACTATAGGCTACGGCTCACACCTCCTCCCCCTCCCCCTGGGTGTATACCTTTTCATTATCCACTGCGCTACCCAGTTTTATCATGCGCCCCTGATAAAATATTTAGGCGCATTAGTGTATGCCTTTTAGACGGAAAATAAAGGAGGTTCATGCTTGTTTAGCGTTTAAAGATTAAAAGAGGAGATTCTTTTTCCCCTTCCTTCCAGATGTGAGGAAGCAGAGATGCTCTGTGGTTAAAGTGGCGCAAGCAGGGGGAAGATGCTGTTCCATTTTAGGGCAAAGGAGTAATGCTTATGGTCTGGTTGCACTTGTGTGGTTCCTTCCTTTTTTACTGAGGATAAACACGATAATCAGAAAAATATATCAGTTACTAATGATCTAGATTAATGAGCCACTTGAAGGTGGCTTTACTGTACAGATTAGGATAGATAGCTGTGTTCAGTAGAGACCTGGTGTAGGAGCATCCATCATGTTCACAGAGCAACATAAATCAACCCCTTCACTCAAATTAGACTATACATCACTATATTGCAAATTACTCTGCATAAGAATACCCACAGAGAGCTTGAAATTGTGCTCATCCACATCAGATCAGCCCAAATTACTGCAATTTGAATAATCTTTAGTTGCACTTTGAATCGAGCCTGATAACTTGCATTGACTTTCCAACGGAACTCATAATACAAAGTGTCAGTTTCCTGATAATCTGCTGTTGATTAATGAGCCAAGAGGAGGAGGAGAGTGCGCGGGAGATATATGTGTGGGACTGTTTACGTCGAAAGAAATACACACAGGAAAGTGGAGTGGGAGCTGAGTTTACTAAGCGAACTATGTTGTGGGTTTGTTAAAGCCATCTGTCAGTCTTCTGGTTTGAGGTCATATGAGGAAATCTTTAAACAAAGGAAAGTAGTTTGTCCATATTTAAATCTACATGGTCTGGATCTGTAAGAGCTGGGAAAAAATGTAATTTACTTGTAATTCATTTTTCATGTTGATTTTTTTCAGATAAGAATTTTTTTTAACTTTGTGTGAGCAGTTTATACTCCCAGACTGAAGCAGCAGAGGCAAAATGTGTGCGTTCTGCTCACAATATGAGAGCTGACTTAGAACTGAGACAGGAAACTTGTCTGAATCAAGTGTGGTTCAGTGATAGTTCTGATGTTAACCTCTGCCATGTTCAAACTCCCAGACGTGGGTTAAGATCAGGTGAACAAACTCAGTGGATCGTCTTTATGTCTCTTCTCTTCTCTTCTGGAGCTATGAATGAAAACGGAATGTTATCCATAATGGCATGTTATTTCTTTTAAAGGCATTGGTCTTTTTTGTTGCAGTATAGAGTGCATTTTGTCACATTCTGTTTCACCTTATGTGGACAATGCTCCAGTGCTCTGATGTCTTCTGGTCGACTGTCTCAATAACTGTTTTTTCAGTCAGCAGTGTAGAAAACCAACAGTGACCTCAATAGTTGAAGACAGCTGCACAGACAAACTCTCTCTATGACATGAAGCCCCGAGCAGCTCCCAGGCTTTCCAATAGTGTCCATGTTTCTCCTTCTGTAGTCGTGGAAATATGTCTAAGCATTCTTACACACTAGCAATCAAACAGAATGCTTATCCAGCACAACATCAGTCTAGATACTGTCTAGTCTTGGTGTCCCACTGGAACATTGATCTCTAGTGATCTTCTCAAAGTATAGCTTATTTCTCTTTTAAAGTAAATTAACTGTTTTTCCTCAGTTATCATTGGGTTCTAAAGCCTAAGTTTATTTATTTTTTATATAAGTGGAGCAGAAAGCTTGGCTTCTTCAAGAACTTGGTGTAAAAAATAGGAATTCTTTGTTGTTGCTAGCAGTGTCTTGGTGGTTTGTACACTGTGACCAGCAGTCTTTTCAAACTGGAGTTGTTTTTGAAGTTGATTCCTTCAAAGTACTGTTTTTCCAGTTAATTCTAAAAATATCAGTCAATTAGTAATGGATACCTGTAATGGGGCAAGTCTATAAGAGACAAGATAGAGAATAAGCTGGTAAACAGCTATTTTTATAAAGATTTCTTTTCTTTCTTCCTTTCTTTTGTGATTTCCTACTTTATTATTTTTGTTCATAAGAAACAAAATACTAAATATTTTCTTTTACTGCAGGCATTTTTGCTTGTCAGAGGGGAAAGGTAATGAGGGCTCAGTTCCATTAAGTGTCCCATAAGTGGAATTCATTGTGTTTTCCCTACTGTGATAAGTCAAAATGTTTGCTGTGAAAAAAAGTCTACAGATGTTTACTTAATGAATTATAGTATAAAGAAAAGTGTAGCATGCTTTTTATTAATTAAAATGTTTTGACCAGATTTCATTAAAAATATGAGACGATGCTGCCTTATAACGGTGTAATTTCTGGACTGTACAAGCTGTTAATTAAAGCAATCCTTTGTCCCCGTTTTGGGGGGTATTTACAGCTGGCTACAATGTTAGACAAAAGGCAATATTTGTGAGATGTAATTTATGGGCTGTAATCAAAAGCATTACAAAGCTGAAAGAACAGATTGTAATTTCTGTTATTGCACAACTCCATGAAGCAACACTTTAGTCACTCAGGATGTGGTGGGAAAGATTTGATATTTACTGCATTATGCATATTATGAAGATGGACTGTGATGAATTATGCAAATTATGCAGAATTAGCACCTTGTATCCAAGTAGGGTGCAAAGCAATGATGGTAAAATCCAGTGAAATGGAGCTTCCACTTTATAAAAGTAACATGATAATATGCTTGAGATGAATGTACCCGACCCTCTATTTCTCAGTTTTCCTCTAGCTCCCATCTCTCCGGGTGTTAGTCTTCTTCAGCCTCTCTAAGAGGTTTAACATGTCAAAGTTCTCTCAGGTCATTCATAATTGATCACCACTACGGCAGCATCTTCGCTGCACTTAGTTAACTAGCTATCTGCAGGTGTTCCCTTAGCAACTGGCCGGGCACTGAAACACGGAAGTACTATATGTAGACTCCCAGGTCCCCAAAATGAGAACCCAATGTGTCTTGTAAATCCTGGTGTTGGTCCTATGTTCACAGGTTGTGTTCTTGGACAGACTTTGTATGTATGCCCATTACGTAGACAAGGATATGAGGGAACACAATCAAATCTCCTGTAAAACAGGCAGCTGTTTTGTTATCCCTGTACTGGAATCCCCCCCCCAAAAAAAGACAAAAATGTTTGAGATCATTTGTACAACATCTGACCTCATTCTATGTTTATACTTATTTAATTATTCTTTAGACATTTCATTACTAGTCATTTACTCTACCACTTAAGTGATAAGATCTTGTCATAATTATTTGACCGCTTCTAGTTCGAAAACATTTATTGTGCTTAAGTGGCTACTCAACTGCTACAGTAATCTTGATATAACATTTTACAATCTAGTGGAAAACTGCAGGGATAAAAAGTTAATGTACCTTGAACTTGCAGTAGAGGCTGTCTCCACAAGACCATCTCGGTGTCTATACAATTCAATTCAATTTTATTTATATAGCGCCAACTCACAAGAACAGTCACCTCAAGATGCTTTATATTGGATGGTAGAACCTACAATAATACATACAGAGAAAAACCCAACAATCATATGAGCAAGCGCTTTGGCAAAAGTGGGAAGGAAGAACTCCCTTTTAACTGTACGAAACCTCCAGCACAACCAGGCTCAGGGAAGAGTGGCCATCTGCTGTGACCGGTTGGGGTGAATGGAGCAAGAGTATACAGTAAGTAATTTTCTTTAATTAAGCTTGTAAATTTAAATTAGAAGAAAACTTTAGGCACTTTCAGTGCCCTAATAACTGACTACAGCTAATTTTGAGTTACTTAACTTTATCAATGGATGATGTGTAGCACACTGGTGTCTTTTGAATAATTTTTAATGCAAATATTTGAAAAGAAAATGTTTAAACAAAACAATGTGGCTTCTTGTTTCATTTACTCACAAAATGACCAAGGAGTCAATTTTTAGTGAAATTCTATTTCATTTGCTGTAGTGGTAGTTATCAGATTTTTGGGCCCATGTAACGTATACGGTACTTATACAAATTTAGCTATTCTTATTCCATTACTGATATCACTTATCGATTTGATTCCCTATCAGTTCTCTTATTGATTCTCATTGAGTTTTCATCGGCTCTGCTTTAAGAGTGACAACCATTGGATTACATGCTGTGTGGTCAAATGTTTGTGCATAGTGGAGGTATTTCCCTCTTTTTTGTGATTAGTGGTGAGGTCATTGAACAAAAGCAATTATTACACATATTACGTGGAACACTTTTCTTAAAAGTAATGCAGTACGATACTTAATTAATCAATTGATTAAAGTAATGTTGATATTAATGTTGTAGACTGCACCACTATTTTCCTGCTCGGACACAACTGTAGGAGTGCAATAAGCAGGGTTGATACCGAAGCAGACTAACAATTCCAAGGAATTGGACTAATCGATTCCCATCCCAAGTATATAGTTTATGGATGCTGCTTAAGCTCCATAAACTGAGCTAACACTAAGCTCGCTAACACTAAGCTCGCTAGTGTTAGCTCTAACTTAGCACAGAAACCACACTTTCAAATATGGTTACTTCTGATTCTATAAAAAAAAGAAAAAAGAAAAAAAGAACGTAGCATAAATCTCTTTATTGAACACATGTAATTCCCCATTTTTCGTAAGTTAAATCTACTCTCATATTTTATTTTCTGTAGCAAAAAAAAATGCATTACGTTGTGCAGTATAGGAGCAACAAACACAATTTACTTTACCCTGAGACCAAATCCACCAAAACAAAAGTTTGTAGTTTATTGTAACATTTTAATTTTGGGGAGTCTTTGGATGCTTATTATATAAGCATATGGTTTTGACTTTAACTATATTACCTTTAAAAATTAATCTATTTGGTAGGGCAAATCTATGTGTACCAGATACACTATCTACATTTACTGTTCAGTGAAAAACTATTTGCTCCCCTGTTGATATCTTCGGTTTTTGCATTTTTTTCACGCTTACGTGTTTTAAATCATCAAACAAATTTTAATATTAGACCGTGAAAACTCGAGTAAATATGAAATGTAGTTTTTAAATGATGACTTCATTTATTAAGGAAAAAAAGATATTCAAACTTGCCTGGCCCTGTGTGAAAAAAATGTCCCCCCTAAACCTAATACTGGTTGTGGCACCCTTGGCAGGAAAACTGCAATCCAGTGTTTGCGATAAGTGGCAATAAGTATTTCATATCAATATAGAAGAACTTTGGCACACTGTTCTTTACAGAATTGTTTTAATTCAGCCACTTTGGAGGGTTTTCCAGCATGAACATTCTGTTTAAGGTTGTTATTATTATTATTATTTATTTGTTATTATTATTATTATTTAGAGAGATTCTGAGGTGGACTAGCTGGTGTGTTTCACATCATTTACCTGCTGCATGATCCAAGTGCTTCTGAACTTCAGGGCACGAACTAACGGCTGGGATTCTCCTTCAGGATTTTCTGGTATAGAGCAGAATTTATGGTTCCATCAGTTACAGCAAGTCATTCAAGTCCTGAAGCAGCAAAGCAGCCCCAGATTATCACATGACCACCACCGTGTTTGACTGTTCATTTGATGTTCTTTTTATGAAATGTTATGTTATTTTTTTTCTCTAGATAACAGGACCAGGATCTTCCAAAAAATTAACATTTTGTGAGTCCAGAGAATATTTTCGCAAATGTTTTGGGGATCATTAATATGTCTTTTGACAAATGTGAGCTGAGCTATTGGTTTATTTTTGGTCAGCAGTGGTTTTCTCCTTGGAACTCTCCAAGAAGAAATTTTTGCATATCGTCTTTCTCATTGTTGAATTATGAACTCTGATCTTAACAGAGACAAGTGAGGCCTGCAGTTCTTTAGATGTTCTGCATTCTTTTGTGGCAATTTGGATGAGCTGTCAGTGTGTTCTTGGAGTAATTTTGGTAAGTCAGCCTGGGAAGGCTCACCACCATTCCCAGATTTATCCATTTGTGGATACAGGCTCTAACTGTAGTTTGCTGGTGTGACCTCTGTAACCTTTTCCAGACTGATAAATGTCAGTGATTTTTTTCTTGATTTTCTTTCCATTGTGGAATGCTGTGTTGCTTCTTAACATCTTTTAGCCTGCTTCACTTTGTCAGACAGGTATAGTTTATATTTACTCGGGTTGTCTAATATTAAAATGTATTTTATAATCTGAAACATTTAAATGTGAAAAATAATTTTAAAAAAACCCAGGAAGGTGAAAATACTTTTTCACTGCACCACATCTAATAATGGTAAAGCTTTCTTTGTCTGCCCTTCTGGAAAATACAACCAGCCTAGTCAGCAAAACAATGATGCTTGTCAATCAATCTGTGTGTGTATTCGTGTGTGTGTGTGTGCTTGTGTGTGTGTGTATATCTGTGTCACTAACAGCAGACCATCATGTCATACATTGGAATCATGCTGATCATAGCATTATGCACACAAGGGGCCAGGTGGCAGATTTCTTTGTCATGGCAGACCCTAGACCAGAAAACTGACTTCCTTGACTACTCCAACACCTGCGACCACCAATAGTGCAGCCAACCCATCTGCAGCCATGTGCAGCCACCAGTTATTGAATATATTTTCACCACATGAAATTTGCAATTGTGTATATATATATATATATATATATATATATATATATATATATATATATATATATATATATATATATATTAGGGGTGCAACGATATTCGTATCGATATTGAACCGTTCGATACAGTGCTTTCGGTTCGGTACGCATATGTATCGAACAATACAACATTTGTAATTTATTTTATCAATTTTCCTTCTGACGATGCTGTCTGTGTTGAGCGCTCAGTGAATCTGTGTTCGACTACTCCGCCTAGGCTGCACTGTCGAGCGCAGATCCACTGAGCGCTCAACACAGACAGCATAGTCAGAAGGAAGAGCGCAGGGCAAGCTAGCGAGACAGAAGTTAAGCTCTCCTTGCAACAGGCAAATTGAACCTCATTCAGATCTGGCGTTTGGAATTATTTTGGTTTTCATGTGACGTATGACCCTGAAGGTAAGCGAGTCATGGACTAAAGTAAAACAGTATGTTGGATGTGCCATGCAATGCTCAATTACATTGGTGTGAACTAGTGTGTTAGCGCAGTTAGCTTGTTAACGTGTTGGCCGTCTAGCCCCATGCACTGAGCGATCGGCGGTAGCTCGTTAACGGAGATTTGCCGTGTTGTGGCGTTAAGGTCATTTCAACGAGATTAACCTGAAAGCACTAGTGGGAACACAACGAATATGACTGCACATTTACGCCGACATCATCCTAGTGCAAAGACAAGTGGAAGCAGACAAAAAAAAGCAAGCATGCTACTAACTTTAGCCGAGTCATTTAGACAGCTGTTAGCACATGATTCTCCTTATGCTGCTGAGAATATAGCCCAGAAGAAGCGGATAGTATAGCTTTTATTTTGGAAAGAGCCATTTCTCTGTAATAAACTCTCTTTTCCAAAGATGAGTGATTCCTCAATCAGATACAGGGCTTGCAATATCGCTAGCCCGACGTCCCGGAGCTAGCGATTTTTTCAGTGGGCTACCAAAATCTATCTCTTCCCTGCCCGTCGGGCTATTGTAGGAAAAATATATGTCAATGCTTTTGCATTCTTTCAGAAATGTAGCTGGGTAATTATGTCATTGGCATCGGTGAGCCACTGTCAATATGTGACATATTGAAATCGCATTTGAATTTGCGCTTGTTTTTTTGCTTTCACTTTGCAATCGTGCGAACTGTGTATAGAGAGCGACAGCACTGATCTGTGAGTGATGATAATTTGTGCACCAATTCCTCTGACATCGTCTTATTAATCGTTAGCTTACTATGCAAACATGACAAGTGAAATCTCCTGCAGCAAGCTTAAACATGTGAGAGGTTGATCGCGCAGAGAATCGCTGAGCGTTATGTGAGTGCGTGTGTAAAAGCATTTCAGTTCTGCTGAGCCAAATAAGACAGGTCAGGGTGAAGAAGTGACAGCCAAAGAAAAGCTTACCACAAAACGGAGAAGTTATGACAAATCAGACTATAAGGCAAAAAGAAAGTGCAGCTTTATGGTTTCATGGACAAAAGAATTTCTGTGGCTGCAATATGATGAGCTAAATAACCAGGGCTGCACATAAGTGGTCCGCAGGTGCGCATTCGCTGTCAAAATAAAAAACACGCACAAGGGTTAGGGTTAAATTTAAAAACTGTACTTTTGAGTTAAAATATATATTTATAATTTTAATAAATGACAAATTAAAAAGGCATGAACATTTTTTTTGTATCGAAAAAATATCGAACCGTGACACCAAAGTATCGAACCGAACCGAACCGTGAATTTTGTGTATCGTTGCACCCCTAATATATATATATAAATATATGATTTTATGTACAAGACTATCTGATGGCATTGGTCTTACTGACAAGTACTCTGGATAGTTTGAACAATGTTCAAATAGTCTTAAGAGCAATGGAAGTAATGTCAGTACATCTGTTTAGACATGTATAAGCTCTGATGTAGTTTTAAAGAAATAATTCCTCTGTCTGGGGTTTCGCTTTCTCCCATTCTCTCTGTCTAGAAATAACCTGAGCAATAGTTACCAGAAACTGCCCTTTTCCATTTTCTTCCACCATTTTCCATTTGTTTCTACTTGTGATGCACATGGGTATTATAAAGTCATGATCCTCTTTCAATATTCACCTACATAATAGAACTAGTACACTGAGTGTAGCTGTGTTAAGGGGCAGAGAATGTGTTGTAGGAAGTGATTATGTTCTTGAAGACAATGCAGCCTATGCAGGCACTTACAATTATTTATTCATTATGCATCCACTAAAACACAAATGCACTTTATTGTCTCATTCTGCATCTTATTTTACCCATAAACCAGAAAATGGGCTGGGTTTCTAATGAAAGAGCCATGTTAATATCAAGGCAGATAAGGGCTGGCATGTGCAGACGGGAGCACAACGTGGAAACCCAATCACAAGTTCTTTCAATCACTCAAAACCAGAACAAGAGAAGTGGATGCATTTGAATATTTTCCTCTACCTGGACATATTAAAACTATACAATTTTAATACCTATTTAACATGCAGCAGCTTTCTGAGCCTCTCATTTTTGCAGTTCTGCACAGAAAACAGGCAGGTAATGCAGTTTTGGGCATGACATGGTTTTTCAACCAGGCACTTCTGCAGTATTCCATGGCTTTAATCGCTGCATTAAGATCTTACTCACCAAATGGACTGTTCTCTCCAAGCAGGTCAATCTTGGCTTTTTTGTGTTGCCTTATTTATGGTCCAAAAATTGGGCCACATAAAGTGTACTTTGCTCTTTATGATTCAGGATTTTATTCCCCTTTTTCTGAAATGTTTTTGACATATAAGCAAGCTGCTGTTTTAATCTTTGCAAACAACAAGGAAACAGCAAAGATAATTCACATATGATATTTTCTTATAGCTTTGACAAAGTTAAATCAATATCAGGTGACTTTAGATTTGTTTATATACTAAAAAAACAATACTCTCGACTGATAGCTTCTTCTGTTAATTTTTAAATATTGTAATATTTAAGTTTCTAAGAAGCCATGTAGTCAAAATCTGTGTTTACACCGTATCACCAAACAAGAAAATTCTGGTCTTATAGGTTAAACACCTAATTTTATTTAAGGAGAATCCCTTGATCTGGGGTCTAGAAAAGTACAGTACAGTTGTGTCTACATAGATTTACAGATAATGTCTATACAGTTGATTCACTGGGCATTAGGTATCAACTAACACATCCTTTACAGTCCATCAGTCGAATTAATGCCAATAAATGAAGCCTAAACTTTGCTTTGCTTCCTGTGTGTCCACACATTTAGGCTTGGAGGGGGTAGGGTATGTGCTTTATATAACTTAATTAACCCCTTGAAACACCCTATTGTTTGTTCCTCCAGTGTTAGGGTCACTTTGAAAAACAAAGTAAAGGAGAAAATGAGTGGCGATATGAATATTATGATGGAGTATAGAGAAGAGGGAAGTCATTCCACCCATCCACGTTGCTTTATTTTCCACTCCGCCGATCACATTTGAATATTTTGAAAGGAGTGCCTATGTTTGCCTTATCATGCATTATTCTGAGGCATTACCTGGGCCTTAACACCGCAATAAAGAAGGCTAGGAAGTCTCTCTCCCTTTTTCACAGAGATGCACAACAATAATAATATTCATACACTAGCCGCCTCTAGAAGAGGGATATTTTGTTTAACTTTATAGTCCTTTTAAATATGTGCATGTTAGTAGCGGATATTTACCCACTATAAATGATATCGAGGTTGTATTTAATTATGTTGATACAAGAGCAACTTTTTGGAGATGAGTGATGTCCCTTCAACTGGGACATGAAATGCCAAACTGTTTGCTACAATTTCTATACTGTGTGATAATCATAAAAAGTGAGGAATTAAAGCATAGAGCAATTTAAACTATGTGCAAGCTGCACTGTGGTGTTTGAGTGATTGGCAGTTTAAAATGAGACTGATTAACAGAATTTGAAATCAAGTATTCAAAGCATGTTTTACTATAAAAGCAGATGTAATCAAAAAAAAAAAAGGAGGAACAAATGTAAATAAACTGACCCCTAAATTTTTCAGTGTTACTATAGAAGCAAAATACAACCTGTAGACAAAGTTCTTCAAATCTCCTTAGGAGCAGTTTTTACTTTAACAATGGCAACCTACAATTATGGTTACAATGCTTTATTCAGTAAAAGCAGTCGAGCATATCTCTGTTGAATTAATTAATTCACCCACGTCTACCTGTACAGAGACACAGACCACCTTCTTGTCTGACACTGCTAGACCTATCTCCACAATACTGCTCAACTCCATAGTCATTTAAACACACACACATTCACAGCAAGTTAGAAAAGGCAGACCATTATTTCTTATCTTTAACTTGCTTCATTAGGATATACAATGCTCTCAACATATGTTTTTTGCCAAAATGATAAAAGAGAACATTCTGCATTCAGTCCTGCCAAGCAACGAGACAACTTAACTTTGGTATTGCATTGTTTTATTCTATAGATAGACAGCCACTTAAAAAGAGGTGCACAGGGAATCTTTGTCCTGCCAGTCAAAGGATCTGTAGAGTAGCAATGTGGAAATCTGGATATTTGCATGTTCATGTGACACAGCTCCCCTATTGCTTCCTCTGTTCTTTTTGCCCCAGTGCCCACAGACAAATAATACGTGTTGCCCTTTGGCCTGTGTCTCAAATTTATTTGAGCTGATACCCCCCCCCCCCCTCTCAAAAAAGTCACTTTGTATGGAGATAGCTGAGGAAAATAAGAAAGTGTTCTTGCTGGGTGATAATGTGTGTGTGGGTGAAGGCGGTGGCGGGGGAGGGGGGGGGAGGGGGGTTTGGTTGTACTTTTACTTTTCCTGAACAAAAAAAAAAATTCTTGTGTGACATTAGTCTTTGAACAAGTCTAGTGCTCTGAAACCATGAATAGAAATACATTCCCTGCTTTCACCCTGACCCTGAGCCCTATAGCCTATGGCCATTGCTGTCACACACCCACAAAGGGTCAGCTCTCAAAACCCCCCAAATAAAACTTTTTCTACCTTTTGGAGAGAAAAAAACAAAACAAAACAAAAAACGCAGAAAGAATCATTCTTTTATCTGATGAGCTGTTGTTTGTCTCTTCGATGTCACCTGAAGCCTTGATGCTTTTTTGTCTAGCCTCTGGACCTGTTTTACTACCTCCTCTCCATCTCTCTCCCTCGATATTTCTCACTCTTGCTCCATCTATTTCCCTCATTCTCTCCATCACTCTTCCTCTGCTGTTTTTCTGCCTTTCTCTCTTTTTCTCTCGCTCTCTCTCTCTCTTTGCCCACTTTTCCTTCTGAAGGCTAAGGATTCCTGCTGCCCCTCTGAGAGAAGTGTGTGAAAATGCACAATGCAGGTCCCCCAGCGTGCCCACCCCAGCACAGAGTGTGAGAAGAGGGCCGTGCATTTGATGCCTGACTGACCAAATCTTCTGCCAGATAGCTAGGCCTTTCTATTCCCAGAGCGCACCGAAAGCGTGGCCAGAAGTGGTGCGGAAGGAGAGGGGAAGGCACAGTAATTGTATCAAAGTCTGTAGAGATTGCCCCACCATCACCCAGACCCCACCACTCCTATGCACACACACAAACAGACACACATACTCCTAAACCGCTCCTGAATCGCTTCTCAGTTAAAAGGAAAAGGGTCCCTGGGTAGCAAGAAGCAACTTCTCTCTAGAATAACCAAAAAACAGTGTGCACTCATATATGAATAACGTTCAATTTATCACATGAAAGCCCATTTATTGAATACAACACCTTGCTCTGTCCCCAATTCCATCTATTTTTCAACACTCCAAAGAAAAAAGAAAGAAATAAGAGCCGAGTTTAATTCCCAAAGTTACTTTTGGATTGTGTTGTGCGCAGGAAATCTATACAGTAAACACAGATTTTTTTTGTCGTAAAATTGTCATGACAACCACAGCCTTTACACATCTGAGGTTTAGAGCAGGAATTTTATACATTTTGTATTTGATCCTGTGTACCCCATGCTTCTTATTCTCTTTATTCCCTTTTTAAAACACAACAACCCAGTGGTTAAATGAACATTGTAGGTAAACTTAGGGGCAGGACAGGATATGCTACTGCTTCTTCCTGCTTTCGAACACCTTTTGTTTTCACGTTACTGATCATTTTGTTGGAATTTTTTTTATGTTTTCCATTTCCTGTGTTTGTTTTGTTAAACTTTTAATCATTCAAAATGAAAAAGAAAGAAAGAAAGAAAGAAAGAAAGAAAGAAAGAAAGAAAGAAAGAAAGAAAGAAAGAAAAAAACCCTAATTGCAAACAGTTGTAAAAAACACACAATAACAACGCTGGACACAACAATAGGCCCAAGCAAATGACACTTATTTTTTTAACAGGCAGGTATTGTAATGCTAAATATTTCATCAGTTGACTGACAGAGAAGTTCAGAGGCCCCAGGAGAAAATACCAACAACTACAAGAGACTGTCAAAGCTGTTCTATGAGGAAAACATTACAGGATTATACAAAATACCACATTCCATTTCGTTGTACTGTGTTCACTATGAGTGCATGTACAGGAAAAAGTCACTCTATAAGGAAATTAAAAAGGTACAAAAGCCACCTGAATGATCTTTAGGAATACAGTCCCAGAATGCTCAATGATGGCTGACAAACAAACCTCTAACTTGTGTTCTCAAAGTCAGCCCCAACCACAATGCTTACTCTTGGCTTAAAAGATAACAGTTTTTAAAATCCCATCATTGTGTTCAAATACGAAATCTCTGAGAGCCACAGGAAGCTTCCACTGTGTAGCCAACAATATGCTCTTTCTGTATAATGGTGCAAACCAATGTGCATATCCATTCCTATCCAGTGAATAGAGAGTCATACCATTTAAATTAGCTGGAGGATACTCATTTCATGTGGACGAAGATGTTTCAGAGGGTAACTGAGCAGTATTTTCTGTGAACTCCCCATCCATTTCAAAGGGCCATGCACAGCACTGCACATTTTCTGCATCCCTTCCAATTCATTACCCCTTCGCCCACATGTATTATTCTGCCTGCTACTCATTCCCTCTTGTCTCTGGGGGCAAATTTATTGGTTGAAGCATTTTGACTCCATTTACCTTTTAAAAGCTACCGTTTAAAGCTCGATATTTTCACTCTGAACTCTATTCCTCGATAGCAAGGGATCTATAAGTGGCTTCCTTCTGCTTTTATGAGCAGTGTTTTTTTTTTCTTTTTTGTGAGGTTCAGGCACCTTATTTAATAAAGAAAAAAAACTTTTTTTAATCAATGGATTAACCAAGTGTTTTAATTTTATTGATTAGATTTTTTAATGTTTATTAGATATCCTGCATTTTTGAATTACAGTTGAAGTCCACCAGACAACCATGTGCAGGCTTAAATAATCAAGTAATGTTATAGAAAGCGACATGTCTATCTCTATGTCTCGCTTTCTCAAAATAGTCAGAGAGATGGCCAACACTATGCATATTTAAAATGGATTTAAGCAGTGTCCTGGGAGTTCTTTAAGAGCCCATCATATTTATGAGGACGACATATTATCGGCATCAGGAGAATGTCACATAAACTTAGAGAGAAGATGACTCAAATTATTGCTGGCATTGGAGAAAGCACTATAGTGGTGCCCATTCTGCTCAACAGGATGATAGCGATGTCTGAGCACAGACTTTTAAAAGAGAAGGGCCGCAATATTCTAACACCCATCACTTACAACATAGGTTCAGAGTTCAGAGCACCATTTTTGTTTACTAACTCAATTTAAATTTAGACATTAACATTTCTGTGCAATGCAGAACATTAGTAAGGCTTTACATCAAAGTATCCCCATGACATATTACCTATTAAATATGATATTGCATATCACCATTTCAAGTTTGTTTATTAAGGTCTGTGCTGTAAAAATAAAATAAAACTATCAGTTACTTAGTCTAAAATGAATTAGACCTTGAAGTCCCTTTTCACAGTTTGCCATTAGTTTGCCATAGTTTTCAGAGCTTTCCATCAGGTCATAGTACCTGGTACCAGGTACTAAAACAGAACCTGCTTGGCCTGAGTTCCAAGCGATCCGAGCAAGTACTGAAACGTGACATCGTCAGACTGCATGCCACCAATTGGCTGGTCAGTGACGTCACTTAATGAGTCAAGAGAACGTCTCTTTCACGAAAATCTAAACCACCATTTTTGAAACCCCACAACAAGGGAAAAGGCTACAAAAAACAACGCTGGTGTCCTCGCGTCTGACGAAAGCCGCAGACCAAGCAGCAGGTATATCGTGGCCTCGACGTTTCATAAATCATGATCTACATGTTAAAGGGGCCGTGTCAAAAATATCTGGAACAACTGATGTGGGCCCTTTTCTCTTCTTTGTGTTATTGCTGGCATTTAACACATTTCATAGCTATGATGGAAGTAATAACATACAGGGTTCTTAAGTGCTACAAGTGCAACAAAAAATGTAAACTTTGGACCGAAGCTATTATTGGTACTTCACATGCTGCTTTTCTGTTTTTGATGTAGTGGAGTGACTTTTATAGAGAACCAGTCTTCCTTCACTATTTAACACTTTTCTTTCATATATGCTGACAGCCTCATGTATCTTGCTGCACACTTCATGGATGTCTTCACCTTTCTACTCTGACAATGATAAGTGGTAAAATATATTTCACAACCTTTCTTTAATTAAAAGTAGCAATACCACTATAAAAATACCTCACCACACACAAACTGTGTAAACTTTTCACATTTTACTTAAAATTTCAAAAATCAAAGCCTTTATTTTGCCAAAAAATACCCCCTAAGGATCATTTGGATCAGTGTAAATGCTGCAGATGTTTAAATCTGAGTCCCGTTTAAATAGTTTATATTGTGTAAAATTTACAGTAACGCATTATGTAGTGGGTAGTGTTGCTGTACTATCTCTAAAAAAGAGCTTTTAAGATGTAAAAGGAGAGGTCACGTTCACTTTGTTGAAATCTATTTTTAGATTTTGCCATGTTTGCCCTGACTGAATGCCATGACTTTGATGCTTTTACACTTCTTTCTCTTCTTGTTTGAATTTGCTTTCTGTGGTCACTATTTCTGGTCAAACCCTAGAAAACCAATTAATGGGGTGGTCATTTTTGAGTTTTTCTGCTCAGGGAGAGAAGTGTCCCAACAGAGCGGTGTTATGCATTGTTAGTTAAAGTGCATAGTTCATTGTTTAGCCAATTCAGAAGTTTAACTCTCCCAAGACATGTCCATGAGTAAGATTACAAGTTTTCACACACTCATATACATTTACTCTCATACACACAAGCACACACAGCAGGAGAAAGCCGAGACTACAGCAGTGCTTTGGCAGGACAGAGACATAAATCTTGGTGCCCCGAGGACAGGTGTTGGAACCAAGGAGGGAGAAGTTTAAAGGCCCCCACACAGCAGCTTTGATTCATTGTAATTGTCACAGTACAGTGGAGAACAGCACAGTTACCTCTCTACAGAGACCACCCCTGTTCAAACATCCTAGAAAGTTTATCTTTTGTTCCCATTGTTCAATGGGATGAAGTTGAAATGAAATGAATCTGTTCTGATGTTAAATAAATGCATTAGTGGAACTAAGGTGAGAGAAACATATTTTGTCATTATTTTAGTGGTGAAAGTATTTTAAATTCATTTTACTGAGTCTTTCCTATAATAATAAGTACGTTTAGCAAAGTCTGGCAGTAAGACCGTTTTGCACCCACAGGGTTGTTGCAGTCATTAAGAAATAAACTGAATTCCTACAGTAAGACAAAAGCGTCAGTTGCTGAAGCTGTCATATGTCCAGTGACAAACAGCATTTTTGTGTACCTTTTTCTAAAGAATTTGAAAAATAAACCAAAGAGGGAATAAGCCTACAGGAAAAGAATAGTAATAATAAAGTAATAATATACATGAATTCATAAACTAGCTTCATTATTCATGTTTGGTCCTTGTGATGAGTTATATCCTGGAGATCTATAACGTGATTGACATGCAGGAACGTTGGTGAACAACGCTGAATTTGTCCAAGCAGGCCCCGATTGCATCAGTCACACCTGGTGACTGCCTTGGGCTTACCAGCCTGTAATTTCATGGCTCAAAAGTACAATGTCTCATTCTGTCAACATTCACTCCTGATGGAGGCTTGCACCTTTCCTGTGGAATCTAGTATGCCCTCCTGCTATTTTTGATTCAAGGAGAATGTTGCACAATTTATTTACAGGAACTTTAATTTTGCTTAAGTTTTATCTATTATGACAGGGACAGAAAGAGACTTTAAAGTGTTCTACATTATTTTGGAGACTTAAATTATTAAGATTTAATCCAGCCTCTTTTTTCACTCTCGTTCTCTCCCCCTCTCTCTCCCTCTGTGTGTGTTGATTGTATAGTATATTACTGTATTTACTTTCCACAAATGAAAATACAACCCCAAGGACTCTACAAGAACACACTGCTTCATGCATCATAAACAATATACATTTATCACCACTTTTTTTCTCCTTGCATAGCAATTAAGCTTTACCGACTGTCCCATCCTACTATCGGTATCTAAGAAATAATTAATTATAAGATATGCCTCTCTTTTTTCAATCATTGTGTTAATGGTTTTCAGATAATCAATATGCATATAGTTGTACATTTAAATTAGGATCAATATGCTTTGCATAAGTAATACTTTATGCTAACAAGACATGTCATTAGGTAATTTAGGAACGGTGTTTAAGGATCTTGACAAGTTTAGTATAAGGACCTGAGGAATTCACGTGATTCAGATAAGGGTAGGTAACAACTCATTCCCCTAGAAAGAGTGAGCTATTGCACTCTTACGATGAGACTGAATCCCATATGTTGAAAATAAACTAACTTACTCTTTTGCTGTAAACATCATTATTTGTTAAATTTTTCATCAACCAATGCATTTGCTCCCATGGGGTTTTAATCAGTTACTCATGGAAAAACAACCGTTTAATTGCTTTCAAAACATGAGAATGTTCATATTTGTCTGAATGTCATGTTGGACTTTACAATTCACAAGTGGCAAAGAGCCAGGGGCGACAGTGGCACGAGTTCAAAGGTTAGGCAAAGTGCGGTGCTTTATTACTGGTGAAAAAGTAATTTTCTATCAGTCGATTTCAAATGATCATAGACCCCAGAGGGCAGCGATGCTTTATTATCGTCTCCTTCAAACCAATTTAAGAACACAAGTAAAAAGAAAAGACAAAAAAACAAAAGGAAACTACATAATCAGCATTTAACTGAGTTTATGGATTCCTCTCATTTAATTGCTTTGATGGTGGATCAAATATTTAAATTAGAAACAAAAATAATAAATAAACAAGTAAAACTATATTGTATAAATCCTTTTTGACGAAAATATACCTTATATAACGACTCATTCATGCATATATTTTTTTTGATATAGTTCTCTGCAAACTTCCCTGCTGGAAACACCCCCCCCCCCCCCCCCCCCCCCAATAATAAAAAACAAACAAAAAAACAGGTAGGTGTGTGCACAGTAATGCAAAACCATGTGTGAGCTTTCAAGAATATGTGTGTCCTTCTGTGTTTCTCTGCTTTGACAATGGAGCCCTCTTTAGATTTGCCGCTGATGGCGTGTCACGCTGAAATAGATCCCCCTCAGCACTGACACCAGAAGTCAGACTGCTTGATGGTTCCCAACTTGGGTTGCCTCTTCTTGATTGACGGTTGGTAGATTGCTTGCCGACCAAACACGAGTGTGAGGAAGACACAGGCTAGTCAATACCCCCTCACACACACTTGCCCCCACCTCCATCCAATCTGTTTTAATGCATGCGCTTGCATAGAGAACAAACACCGCCAAACACACAAACACACTCATTGCCCTTATCAAAGTTAACTTTCTGTCTTCTTGATTTAAGTTGCACTTAGCTTAATGAAGATAATTTATTTTAAAGTGCTAAATATGTACAACTGTTAGTGTGCGGAAACAAACTGTTGGGCAAAAAATATAGAGACAGTCATAAGAATATAAGAAAAAAAAAGAAAATGAGAAATATTATGAAAAAGTGGTAATTATGTAAAATTACACTATACTCAAGTAATAATTATTTTTTTTCATTTCAAAAAAGGAGGTTGCTAAATCACATATGCTTAGGCACCAGACACTTCCAAAGTGGAACTGTGTCTAGATGTGCACACACATACACACACAGACTGGTGAACTGAGGCCATCATCAAATCACGCTGAGCATTGTTACATTTGAACAGGAGAGTCAGTGGGCCAGAAAGACCCCGTGTAAGTCTGAGAGAGGGTAAGAGAGGGAGCGGTGGTCTGTGTTTGTGTGTATGTGTGGTGGTTGTACGGTGGAGCAGTAGGGTGGGGCAGATGATGGAGGGAAAGCGTGAAGTATGAGGCAAGAGAAATGCCAGATGGGGAAAAAAGTAAAAGAAAGAAATGGCCACTAGACGCTGAAGAGGGAAAAGTGAGAAAGGAAGAAAGCGTGGTAAAAAACTTATGGAAAGACAAGAAGGCTACAGAGAAACAGAGCAGGGAGGAAAAGACGAGTTCTGAGGAGAGGACAGAAGAAAAAAAAGGAAGACTGGGAAAATAAGTGGGAGATGGAAGTGAAAAAAAGAGGAGAAGCAGAAGAAGGTGGGGGGTTGTGGAAAGGCAAGGAGGAACCCAAGGGAAGACAGAGAAAGAGGGTTGAAAAGGTGGGAGCAGAGGAGAAGTGTGGAAAAGAGTGGGTGAAGCCTGGGGGGAATAGCTGCTGTTGCCTATCTGTGCTGCTCCTGCAGGTCAGCGACAAATTCCTCCTGTTTTGCTTTCTAGATGCACACTCCTGTGCTTCTGTTTCTAAGCCATCTATGTTTCTTTCAGGAGGATTGTCCTCCATTCCTGTATGGATAAAGGGGATTGTAGGGGTAAAGAAAAAAAACATGTAAGTATATATATTTATTTGAAGATGGATTGACAGTGTTTAAATCACATCAGGGAGAAAGAAAGAAGTGGGGGAGAGAAAGACAGAAAGAAAAGGTCGTTCCATTGGTAGTGACCAGAGGGGGTATTTTGTGCAGGGAAATTGCAGTATATTGCTTTTGTGTGAGAGGAAATGTAAACTGGCCGAATGGGTGTGTGACCTCTCAGAGTGAAAGAAAGGCGACTAAATAGACACAAAACACCCCCTGGGAACGTTCTCAATTTCTTTAATGTAATCAAAACTGGTACTGGTATGGACATGGAAATTGCTGACTGTTCCTTTATGTGCCCTTAAGTCTGTCATTGCACAAGGTTTCCAAATCAGATGGCAGTTGTAGTTGTGAAGAGGTTCGAAAGTCGTGCCAGTCACTTTGAAAATAATGTAAGAGCAGATTTTAAACTGAAATCATAGAAATATTCTTATATATTACATGGTTTTCATTATTATTACATTATTAGAAATAGTGGAATTCACACATTTTTAAATATTTTGAAAAGCAATTAATTGGCAGATTTTATCATTAAGATAATTATAAAAAAGTGAATAAGACAATTTTTCACATATTTGCTGCTCATGAATTAAAGTTAATTAGACAGTTAAAGTAATGCAGTGCTGCTGATAGTCTAAATCCCCTCAGTAGATGGCTCAGAAGCTTGTGGAAAGAGTATAGGAGCTGCCACCTCCTGGTTTCTTAACATATTGCAGCTGGTCTTCTCAAAATCAGGAAATACTATGCTGCAAGTCCCCAATAGATCAGAGGGTTGTGTTACAGCAGCCTGCTATAGAAACACAGAAAAAGGCATAAAGTATTTATAAAATGACAGCTGTGGAGTTCAAATTAGGAAGTATATGAATAATTTCTGACACTAAAGTCCTACAAGTCTAAGCATATTAGAATAAAGAATGGAACATATAAATTTTTTTAGGTGTGAGTAAATGCCAAACAATATACAGTACGTATTAATTATTATCGTATGTTCCAGGTATTTGTCCCATTATTATCATTGAGAATCTCATATACCCTAGAACAATAAATTTTTATGCACAAGATAAACAGTGGAAAAGTCTCCTGCATGTCCTACATGGTGCACAATGACTGATGTGACTGCAACATGTTCTTGTGCAGCAGCCCATTAACACAGAACTAAACACTCTATAATGCAACATCGAAACCTTAACAGTTGACTGGGCCAAGTCACACCTTATCAATGCTGCGACATTTAAACACAACCGTGGACATCACATCTGCTCCATGCAAAACTAAACGTGATTTAATTCTACTTAAACATCTGAGGAGCACACACGCACTCATTTCCATTTACAGTCGTACACATAAATTCACGTGGAGGCACAAAGAAGTTCATGTTTCTCACACAAACATGAACAGAAGACGTGTTGTAATTTTATGAAAAGTTTAGCATGATGCATACGTGTCTGCGGTGAGGTAAACGTGTCTGACTCTTTCCCATTACTGTTGCTTCGTTAACCTTTAAGACACCAGACACTGGTGTGTAATAGGTCGCATGTTCCCCTCTCAGTCCTCTGTCAGGAAATCAATAGAGTGACAGGAGAAAGAGAAGAGTGAGTTCAAAAATAATCCTCCAGTCTTCTCTGATTATATGGGAGTAAGTTGTAGTTGTGTAGGTCTATGTGGGCTGTGTGTGTCTTTCTGATTTAAAGTGTAGCCGGGTAAATATTTAGACATCCACACGTATGTTTTCTTTGTTCTGGTTCATTAGATCTGACATAAAAATACTGACTTTCAGCAGATTTTTGAGAACTGAGCAGCAAAGGAATTGTAACCCTTTAATTGTCCAGCTTTTCAGTCCAAAACTTAGGGAAAAATCCATACTGCCTAGATGGTTGTATGTGGACACTGCTAATTTGAAGAGGCAAGTCAGCACTTGTACTACATACATAGCTTCAATTTAATTGTTTAAGTTACTAAAAGAGAGCATAATAAAAGTCTCTTTCTGTTTTACTTCATTGAAATGATGAGGATAAACACAACTGAGCTAAATTAGGAAGTCAACATTAATTAAAAATTAAGGACATTCTGGAAATTAGTTGGAAGCTATAGCAACATGAAGCTCTTACACCAAGTTTAACAGTTTTACATGCTGTTGGTAATAAAAAAAAGTGATACTAGGCCATTAATTACAATACATTTATAGTTTTTAGTTGTCCCTCATTTTGTTTTATTTCATTTTTGAGCCTAAATGTATAACTTTATACTTTCTGTTGTTAGTTTTAATTCTCACAGCATGTAAGCACCACAACCCACACACAAACAAGGGATTTAGTAACATATTCAGTGCCAAGATTTACAAATGATGTTATTATAATCAAAGAACTGACTGTAATGAACTCTATATATCATTCAAGATTAAACTGAAAACTGTTACAATGTTATATGCCAGGAGTATGAAGAAAAGTTTAATTCCTGTTTAACAATTATTAAGTAGCTGGACATAAATATTACGCAGGTAGAATATTAGGCCTTGCTGTTTAAAAAAAAAGGATTTGGATGGTTCCATCTAGATGTTCTGTAATACCACAACAGTACCAGTGCTCTGCTGTTTTTGGTTGATTTCATTTCTTATAGCTTCAGTAGAGCTGATTGGTTTTCTGAAAACAAATTCACTGATTTTGAAGCCTTAAGTGTTTGATCCCCATCATTGTCAATATTGTCACCTGCCAGCACACTACTGCTCATTGATTCTGTTTTACCACAACCAGGATAGCTGTTTACAGACAGAAATCAAATAAGAAGCTAGTATAGCCTTTCTCCAATCCAAAAGTAATGATTTAAATGCCATGTATCTGCATGTTTTTATGTCTGAATATTTAAACACAATAAATAAATGTATTTGTTAATACATGACTGCTTTCTTTTCACAGTTTTCTTTTTTTATGAGAGTTGAACTCTTTTGTTCTGCTGCCCAGGTTTACAGCACTGCAAAGTGTCAGCAGCAACTCACAGAAGCAACAACACACACTTGGGGACAGTGACTTCATATACATCCATACGTGTGACAAACTGTGGTAGAAAGAGGACTTGTGTTTTGGAATTGAATTGATTTTTTTTCTTCAAACAGAATTACGTGGTTGCCCCTGTTTCCCATCCAATGCATTACTATTTCATTTGTTCAGGATCAGTTCACTGGGACCCTCCTGACGTCTCCCACAGATACAACATGAGAAATACTAAGAGATCACACACACACACACACACACACACACACACACACACACACACACACACACACACACACTATACAACTTTATTTATTTGTGTATTATCTATTTTATTATTACACTCACACACTTCTACTAAGTATATGATCAGGTTTAAGTCCCCACAACACAAGTATTAAATGCACCACATGCAGTCTTTAACCAAGTGTTAGCTGTATATAAGAGCAGCTTCACATCATGGAATAACATGTAAAAAATAAAGCAAGTATTTATTTTTTATTATAAGTACACATTTCTTTTTATATGTCAATTCGCATTATGTATAACGCCATAATCCTAACTCTACATTTACTATGTGCTACTCGCTGCTAAAAATGATGCACAAAAAGTTGCAATTTCAAATTTAAGCACAATATTACATTGGCTAATGCTCACACAGATCTAAAGGAACACTCAGGGAATACATTGTCCCCCAATGTATAAACCATATTCTTTAAGTTGAAGTAACATGATTTTGAGCTGGAGCAAAGTTGAATGAGTTTGTAATTTGGGCTATTCTACTTTCGTTTTGTGAAATTCAGTTTGGTAGTTTTTGTTTACATACAAGGAAACAACATTGAAAACTCAGTCAAGTTTCATTTTACTTCTGCTCTGTCAGTTATGCTGTCTCATGCAGAGGTCTGCAGTTATGTAAACCAGCTTCAAATGCCGTGTGTAGCGACTCATCAATCAAACAATAATAATTAAATACTGTATATTATATAAAATATTCAAATTTTCTGTCAATCAGGTTTACTTCAAGCAAAAAAGACCTTTACAGGTAACAAATTTTAAGAAATACAAGATACATTTGTTCAAAATGACAAAGATAAATTAAGACAAATAGACATTCTGTTCTATTTTGGTTTATACTGTGTTTGGTAAAATACATTAAAAGTAAAATCTGCTTTTCTTTTTTCTCCAAATCTTTAAATATTTTTTCTTCCATTTATTTGCAGCACTAAAGACTCATGTGATAATAATCACCTCTGCTGCCTCCACTACAGGCAGAAAAAAAATATGGTGAGATTTCCTAAAACTTGCCATCACTCTTTCTGTCGCCTTAAAATGTTTTTACATTGTGTCTCTGTGAGCCAAACAATCCAAGCATCTTGAAGGAAGTTGAACCCCTGGCCAAGCTTAACCCTGTGAACCCCTCCAAGTATTCCTATGTTCCTTGTTTTCAGCAAAGTTCAAGCACAGCTGATACTGATAAATGCCATATCAACATTTCTGCAAAACAACTAACTTTACTTTTATATAAATCTCTGGAGTTCTCTGTGTATTGCACTAAGTATCCCAGCTGTCTCTGCTGAGCAAGGTTTTTAAGAACATATGCTCATTAAAAATATACCTACTACAATGGGACACAGAAATCTAAGTGGCCTTGCTGTGTCAGCACTAATGCAGAACTCACTCAAAACTTTGTAAAATTTTCAGACTTTTCTTCTGGTTAATAACACTGATGGTTTAGATTTTTATTAATGTTTGCTTTATATGTATTTATTTTAACACTGATTATTATATTTTTTTTTTACTGAAGAATATATATTTTTAAATACTGCGCTCTTCTGGACAGAGATCTCCGATGTTGTTCCCGGGATCTGCTGGAGCCACTCGCCTAGTTTGGGAGTCACTGCACGTAGTGCTCCGATTACCACGGGGACCACTGTTACCTTCACCCTCCACATTTTCTTGAGCTCTTCTCTGAGCCCTTGGTATTTCTTGAGCTTCTCGTGTTCCTTCTTTCTGATGTTGCTGTCATTAGGAACCGTTACATCTATCACTATGGTCGTCTTCTTCTGTTTGTCTACCACCACTATGTGCGGTTGGTTAGCCACCACCATTTTGTCCATCTGTATCTGGAAGTCCCACAGGATCGTAGCTCGGTCATTCTCCACCACCCTAGGGGACGTCTCCCATTTTGACCTTGGGACTTCCAGGCCGTATTCGGCACAGATGTTTCTGTATACTATGCCAGCCTTTGGTTATGGCGTTCCATGTATCCCCTGCGATACATGGAACTCCCACAGGTTTATCTATTTTACAAAACTTTTCCATCTTATTTAATGTTAGTCACACGATTCAACTCACTTATTCTGATTTCTGCTCCAAACATTTGCTGCCAAAGATAATCAGTGGCAGTGGAAGAGGCTCAGTATGGGATTTAACAGGATATGAAGCATTGTATACTGTGCACTGACAGAAGTTATTATGGAGGGAGATTAATTTTGGCACCTTTAAACAGGCCAGTTGAAACTTAAACTGTCTAGTTGACATCTGGTGCCTCTGGTGGGATGGGATCATAATCAATAATGGAAATGGTAGAGTGCTCTTTGGCTCCCACTGTTCTCCATACCACAGATATCTATTCAATTTCTGCAACTCTTCTATTAATCCAACTTTTTCTCACTCATACTGATTTTACCCCCAACCTTTTCTAGTAAAAGTAGCACCACAGACCACAGCTTCACATACCAGTATCTCCACATCCTCCTCCTTAAAGGTTCTTTCATGATATCTTGCCACTTATTTCAAATATTTCTTACTTTGGAAAACAATATCACAAACTTCCCCTTCCCTCGCTACTTTACTCAAGTAATTCTTTTGCCATGTCTGTCTGCCTATTGGTCTTTGTAGACCACCCACAGCAACGGATCATCCAGTATCTCTGTCTGATTACTTGTTATTCATCTCCTCTTCTGTCATTCTAAACTCCCACCCACCTTTCGTCACTCCACTAAAATATTTTAGTACACTCTGTATCTCTCCTGGCCACTCTGTCTCTTCTGTCTCTGTGTCTTCTTTCCTTAGCAAGACCTCCCACACAAGCAGCAGATTGCTGTGCTATCATCCTCTCCTCTATGTTGCTCTTTGCTCCTCTCCAATCCCCTGGCCACTCTTTAGGTTTCAAACTCCATTTGGCTGATCTATTGTTATCCCCATGCCAAATGACTCTGAAGTGGTTTAGACAGTTGTAGACAGCTTGTTGGAAGGCCAGCTGCCACATATCCCACTTGTTTATTCATCTTACATTGATTAATGGAGAGATGGGTCAAGGGTCAAGCTCTTATTATAGACAAAGCTTAACACAAAAACAAATAAATACTGATTATCTTTCCTTAATTCTATTTTTTTCTTGGCTTGGTAACATTCAATAGTTAAAGCAAAAAAAAAAAAAAAGGATAACGTGGTTTTCTAATTGCTGCCCAAAAACTAGGTTAGACATTCGAAGAGCATTGCATGAGGTTTGCCTTATAAAATATTGAAATCACAAATTCTGATCAACTGACTCTCCCCTTTATCTGTTTTCTATCCTCTATTCAGCCACAACTTTGTATAATGTCATAATGTGATTTATTTGTAATTGCTGGAATGATTTGCTCTGGTTTAAACTCTCAGTGTGTATGGATGTGTGTATATGTAGGTATTTTAGTGTATCATGCCATGTCCCATTTACATTGCACTAGAAAAAGCAATTATAAAATGACTTGACTTTTTAATGATTTCCAAGTTGAGTTTCTTAGTGTGAAGTTCTGCAGGCATATATGGCACATGGGCTTACACATCAACTATTACAAACTGATCTGTGCTGCTAAACAGGAGAAATTAGGTCAACTGCACATAACTGGAATTTTGGGGAATAGTCAAACACTGGTACAGGAACGCATCATGTTGAGGTACAAGGTCTGAAGGTACTGTCCCTGATCAAAGACAGCTTATACACACTCCAGCCAGTGGGGTCCAGTAGACCTAGTATATGGATAAACAGCTGAAAAGAAAATATGTATTAAATGTAATCATGTGAAATACTATACTTTGCAAAATGGCTTGAGCCACCCCTCATTCATCGATAATTAATAGGAAAGTCAATACTAGTTATGATCACCTTTACTCATCGATACAGTCTGAACTATGGCAAGCTTTCTTGTAATTTCTTTGAATAGTCTTCAATAATAGTTTTCAGGCTTCATTAAGTACATTCAGAGCTCTTCCTTGGATGTTAGGTGCCTTTTGTTACATTTTCAGTCAAGATGATCACACACTAGCCCTGAGACAAACTGGTGACATGTCCAGGGTGTACCCCGCCTCTTGCCCTTTGGCAGCTGGGAGAACCCTCCACCCCCTTGACCCTGGACTGGATAACTAGAAGAAAACGGATGGATGGATGATCCCATATTACTTCAATAAGTAATAGTAGATGCTTTCCAGATCACACTGCATGGTGGATCAAAATCTGTTGGTACAAAATTTTGTTCACAATTCTATAAATTTTGATGAGCTCTCCAACACCGCTGACTGAAATGCCACTCCAAAACATGAAAGAGCCTCCACAATATTTTACAAATGGTTGTAGATATTCACTGTTGTAGCGCTCCTGATCTCTTCCACACATACTGGTGATGACTTGAACCCAGAATTTCAAATTTGGCTTCACCATTCTATAAGACCTTTTGCCACTTTGTATGTGTGCCAGTTCTCGTGTAATATGGGATCCCTCTTTTCTCTGCTTTTTCCTTCCTTAAGAATGGCTTCTTGGCAACCGCCATTTGACTGAGACTATTTCTGATGAAGCTTTAATGAGCTGTAGATGGATCAGCTGATGGCCCAGTGAATTTTGCAGGTTCTTTGTTAGGTCTTTGCTGGATTTTTCCCATTTCCTTCTGTTTATCTATTGTAGATAGATTTTTAGACCTATCACTTCCTCCTTTGTCCTCTACTTGTCAAATTTATTTGATTTGTTAAGGACACAGCACAGAAAATCTGGCTCCTTGGAAACAAAATAAAAATGATAGGTGGCTACTACTACTATTACTACAACTACTACTACTACTAATAATAATAATAATAAGCAGAAGAAGAAGAAGAACTAACCCTACAGATGGTCTTCATTCCATGTTTATTGGTGACTCAAACAAAATTCCATCACCAATACAAATTTTAGTCACCATTAAGTCATGCATGGGTGAAGTACGTTGAACGTTACTCAAGCATAAAATGCAAACAGAGACAATATTTAAAAGTTGTAAGGAGCATATAGGGTGCATATACATACATATGCTAAGGTTGTTATACATAGATAATAAGAATAATGAGAATGGTCAATGGTAACTTTATTTGGTAACTCTAAAAAACGAAACAAAAACAAAACACACAAATAAAGAAATGCCCCAGTTTTATCAGTAGGATCAACAAATTGCAATAGAGATGGCAACAGCGCTTATCTTTTAGTGTTTTTAAGCATGCTAATGGCAGCAGGTATAAAAGACACTCTATGTCTCTTGGTCTTCACTGCAGGCACTTTATACCGACGAACTGAGGGAAGCAGCTGAAAATCTCTAAAGAGAGGATGGTCTGAACATAACATGACGGAGGTTGCTTTCCTGTTATAAAAGTGGACAAGCTGGACCTGAGTCCTCACTGAAGTCTTTTAACAGCCACTTTAACCAGGTTATCAAGTGTGGTCTTATTGGTTAAGGACAGATTACCGTATCAAGCAATGATACAAAACATTAAGACAGATTCCAAAAAACTTTTATAAAAAAAGGAGGTCATCATTTAAAATGAAATGTTAAAAACTCTCAGTCTCTTTAAAAAATACCTTTCAAATGTAGCAGCAAAATGTGACTCAAAGGACAGCACATTACCAAGAACAACCTCCAAATAGTTTCAACTATCCACCAGTTCAATGGCTGCACCGTTTAATACTGTTAGTGCAGGATGGGTTGGGGGGACAGCTTCCTGAAGTCAGTTACTATGTCCTTAGTTTTCAAGGTGCTGAGCTTTAAGAATAACTTAACAGGAAATTTCCGTATGTTTTGCAGTTTTATTTTGGAGAATAATTCCTTCAGAGAACGTGCATAGCGAAATGTGTGATGACACGCTAAGTTGAATGCTTGTCAACAGTACTGGAAAAAAAATCCACAGTCCGTATGAACTGATGCTCAGCATCTTGCTTTGCTGATTGGCAGTAATGCTATTTAATCAAATGTCAAACAGCTTAGGTTTATGATACACAAGCCAACCTTTGAATCACTGTTTCAAGCGAACAGAATTTGTGCGCACACACACAAATAAACATGCTGAAACCTACACAGTAGCCTAAGCACACACGGTGAATGCTTTTACTAAGCAGTCAGAGCTTTGGAGTCAATAATTTTGATATAAGAAACAATTTTCTCTCCACTGCGTGTGTGTATGTTTGCGTGTGTTTGGGGAAACGAAAAGGGGAAAAAGTCATCGCTCCACATCTTGTTTATGTGCTTGTCATTTATTTGCTGTCTGCGGTATATATCCCAGGAAACATTCTCACATTTCAAAAACTCCCTTGCCATTTCAGAAATAATTGGCCAGTTCCTTGTGCTGAGCAGACTCCACGTCCAGTAGATTTTTTTTTCTCATGCAACCAAGCTGCCAAAATGCTCCCTCTCTTTCTTTTACTGCTGACAATGTGTCAACATGTCGATGTCAGCAACAATAACAATAAAGCTGTTCTGTGATTGAGATCTCAGTTTGGTCAGATGTCATACAAGATACATTAGAATGAAACACAACTGTGTGAACAGTCGAGTCTTGAAATACGGTGCAATGTGAGCTATGTATTTTGTAGCGCTTACACTAAAATTACAATTATAGTGAATCGGTATCACCATATTGGCTTTTATTAGAAGTGCTTTTTATGTAAAGCAGCAACATTCAATTTTTGTACATTAATAAATCTTACCTGGTAAGCTGAAATGTTTTCTGCCATGTTAAAGAAAAATTCCCTACGTTCTGACATTTATCCTCATGTTGAATCTGGTCAAATTTACACGCTAAGGATTGCTGAGCTAAGGACAAATAAGTACAAGCTCAATGAACTGGGCTGATTTACTCCCCAGACTCGCTTCTTTCATTATCTCCTCATTTGTTCCTTTCCTCAAAGGGAACTCACAGTACACAACCTGCTATCAATCTTGAAAGTTGTCACCGTTTTAGAAAAGGAAACTTTGAGAAGTCACCACAATATCCCTTTTAAGGAAACTAAAAAGTCAGGTCAAAAAATTTCCTCAATACATTCCATGTACATGACGTATCATTAAACTTAACAACTTAACAAACCCGTTAGTCGAACCTCGGATACAGGAGGAACAATGCGGTTTTCGTCCTGGTCGCGGAACACTGGACCAGCTCTTTATCCTCTCCAGGATACTTGAGGGTGCATGGGAGTTTGCCCAACCAGTCTACATGTGTTTTGTGGACTTGGAGAAGGCATTCGACCGTGTCCCTCGGGGTGTCCTGTGGGAGGTGTTGCGGGAATATGGGGTGTCTGGCCCATTGCTACGGGCCATTCGATCCCTATACAACTGTTGCAAGAGCTTGGTTCGCATTGCCGGCAATAAGTCGGACTCGTTCCCGGTGGGTGATGGGCTCCGCCAGGGCTGCCCTTTGTCTCCGGTTCTGTTCATAATTTTTATGGACAGGATTTCTAGGCGCAGCCAAGTGGCGAAGGGCTTTCGCTTTGGTGGCCTCAGAATCTCATCTCTGATTTTTGCAGATGATGTGGTTATCGACAGACAGATTGGGGCTGCAGCTGCAGTAATGCGGACGCTGCACCGGTCCGTCGTGGTGAAGAGGGAGCTGAGTGTAAAAGCGAAGCTCTCAATTTACCGGTCGATCTACGTCCCTACCCTCACCTATGGCCACGAGCTGTGGGTAGTGACCGAAAGAACGAGATCGCGGATACAAGTGGCAGAAATGAGCTTCCTCCGAAGGGTGGCTGGCCTCTCCCTTAGAGATAGGGTGAGAAGTTCGGCCATCCGGGAGGGGCTCAGAGTAGAGCAGCTGCTGCTCCACATCGAAAGGAGCCAGCTGAGGTGGTTCGGGCATCTGACAAGGATGCCCCCTGGGCGCCTCCTGGGTGAGGTGTTCCAGGCATGTCCCACCGGGAGGAGGCCCCGGGGCAGACCCAGGACACGCTGGAGAGATTATATCTCTCGGCTGGCCTGGGAACGCCTTGGTATTCCCCCGGATAAGCTGGAGGAGGTGGCTGGGGAGAGGGAGGTCTGGGCCTCTTTGCTTAGGCTGCTGCCCCCGCGACCCGGCCCCGGACAAAGCGGATGAAAATGGATGGATGGATGGAACTTAACAAACAGACAACTTTTTATTCTCAATCTTGTGAGTCTATCTATAGTTTTTCAAAAGCACTGAAAAAGCTACCACTTTCAGCTGTTGTTTCTTAGGAGCCTGAGATATTCACATTTCACAGATTCTAAGCTTTGTTTCCTGTTACTGTGCACACAAGACAAGTTCTGTCTCTGCTGAGCTGGAAATTGTTCATCAGCATCTGCAGTTCAAACTGTCCTCCTGAAAGACTAACACCCATAGGTTACTTCACCAAGCAGCCAGTTATGTTTCACTTCCACTGCTTTATGGTCTTTAGGTCACAGCATGAGATACAGTGCTCATTAGCACTGATGATCCTGTAAAGTCATGTGAGTGTGACACAGAAGTTGTTTGTAATGGTCCCATTGTGCCTCTGAGACCTTTTTTTTTAAACCTTTGAGCCAACTAAATTACCACCAAACCCAGCTTTTCCACCCTCTCCTTACCAGGTTATTTCATCAACAGTGTGCCAGCCTTGTCCTCATTAAGTCCTCTGCTTCTCACTTTCTTGGAAACTCACCTGGCTGGTCAGACTCCACCAATCATGGTCTCTTTTGTCCTTAGACCTTTTCCCACCCAAGGAAGCATCACTGCACATGTTTAAGCTTTCTCAAAAAAATTGTTTGTTCTTCTTCTTATAATAACAGGAAGTATAATGTGCAGAAGAATGATTTTTATTATTTGATTAGTCCAATTATTAAGACAGTTTTAATGTCATCGAGAGAAACTGAGTGAGATGTCCTCAGATGACCCTCTATGCTATATTTCTATTGGCAGGCCTTTAGCATAAAAGCACAGGCTGAATATTACAGGGAGAAGAGTTAGTACTCTAATAATTGCACAGCGCTTCAACCCAGAATTATTACGACTCATCCACTCTTCAGTCATACAATCCTGCCTTAAGGATATGGAATAACCATGAATGAAAAAAGAGAAGCAGTAAGGTGAAGTACCCCATATCACAGCAACAGAGAGGCACCGAGAGCTATAGGTTTTTCTGTGTAGAGCCATGATTAAATCTTATCTCTGCAGCGTTATAAGTAGTTGGATTTGAGAATTCTTGACATTTACCTGGAGAGTTTTTCTGAATGCCTTTCTGTACCTCTTTCATTTTTTCTGTTGCTAATTCAGTGCTCAAAAATGGTTTATTGGGATCCAAGATAGCACATTCTGTGTCACCGTATATGACCATATTTCAATAATCATTAAATAATCATTAGAAGTGGAAATGAAATGTAGTTAGATACCACGAACTATTACACTGAGCGGTGCTAATGCATGCTACCTATCAAAAGATCAATACCGTTGTATAGTTTAGTTGGTATTTGTTGTCTTTAGCTTTAAGACAAAAAGGGCAACTAGAATACTTCTCTAACATCCTCCTTGTGTGTGTTACGATGTTCTGCTTCAGTTAAAAACATTTTAGAGAGGTGTTTACTGCATTTCGTTGCCCTGTACCTGTGCATGTGCAATGACAATAAAGTTGAATTCTATTCTATTCTATTCTATTATTTGTGGTTATTTTCCAGGCTAAATCCGATGAATGTCAAAAAACAATGTGCTGGCTGCTGATCACACCCTTTAGGTCACAAGCAGAAACCCAGTCTGAATCACTAGTGATAGTCTGGTCAGTTTGACACAGAGTGTGATTTTTCAGATGAAATTAAGCACATACCAGTATAAGTGGGCATAACAGAACTCCGAGGAACCGTTCTAAAATTTAGAACAGCTTCCATATTGGCATTTACCAATAATTCTATCTATTAATAATATTGTAATCTACTATAGTATGAATATTAAATGCTAACCCATTAGCAAAATGAGCAAAAAGAGTTATATTTAATGTAAATACATAAGATACAATGATATTTTACATAAAAAGTGAAGGCTACAATAAAGCAACCATTGATATTGACTGAACGAAGTAACCAGACATTGTCTAATAAATAAAAACAAAGGAAAAGCAAAGCTGTTTTCAACAGATATTTCCACCAAGCCTAACTGCACTCATTACAGTTCCTCAAGGAACTACTTTTCTTCCAATCTGTGTCAACCCCTGTATTCATTCAAATACACACACACCCACACACACACACACACACACACACACAGATGATCCCGCTCAAGTTGCTTAAATGGCTGTGTCAGTCCCCCACAACCAGCAGTAATAAAATATCTCCAGTGTGTATTCTGATCAATGGAGGAGAGAAGAGGCACAAGCTGGCAGGGTTAATGGGCCCCATTCCACTTAAATACCATATGAGTGACTCTGGGGAAACTGAGCTGGAGGGGGGAGCAGCATCAAGAAGAGAAGAGGGGAAAGGAAGTTTCACTGAAAGATGGGGGTGTGGGGGTGGGGAACAGAGTGGAAGGGTGAAAAGATGACATGATGTCATTGGATAAATAGAAAGAGTAAGCATAAACAAAAGAGTGGATAACATAATAACTTCTGTGTGAGAGATAAATGAGAGAGGATGGAGGGAAAGAGGAGGACTGAGGAAGTGGTTAGGTGAGAAAAAACAAATACAGCGGGAAAATGTACATGATTTTGATTGGCGATTAAGGAGTGACGCGCAAATATATTGTAAATCTGTGGTCATCAAACTTCGGGATGGGGCCCACCATTGGGGTTTTAGAGCCACGGCAGACAGAGCATGGATTAAAAGGGGGGTATTGAGTCGTTTCTAGCTCATTTATATAAGAAACACATAACAGTTACTTCCCCTATGATTACTGATATGAACTAGAATATAACAGGGTTTTACAGTATGTAAAAGTGGACAATTAAGAAACCCCACAGTGAAACGTGGTAGTGTGAATGTTCACCTCCACCAAATCGACAACAAGGAGACATCACCCAATATTCTAAAGACATGCTACACCCTCTGGCATGCATCTTTGAGGTGAAGGACTCTTACTGCAACAGAATAATGAGCCCAAACACATCACCAAAACTCCAGCCAGAGGAGGAACAAAAAACAAAGAATTTAATCAACTGAAATGACAATTATTAAAAGTGAATATTAATACTCTACATATTTTTGGGGTAGTTCAGGGTTTTTTCTTCTTCGTCTTCTTCAGAATTATTGAGAGGTTCAATGAATTTCTTACAGTGTATCGAGCATTGCAAAATTGCTTTATTGTTTTTGCCATTGTTATCAATAGCAACATATTATAAGTTACCCTAATTTCTATGGGAGTAAAAAAAATGTTTAACAGGGATATGAAAGCGGAAACTCATAAAATATTTAAAACAAAGCATTTTTATGTAATAATATGTAATGTATGTAATGTAATGTGAGATTAACAAATAGGTCAGGATTTTTGGTGTTAAACCAATTATTAGTCTGTTTTTGAATTTTCTAAAATGATATGTTAATTATCTAATTGCATATAACTCAGAATTAAAGGTGAATTATATGAAATTCCTTATATCATATAACAGACTTCTCGGTACAAACTCCCAGTTTGAATTTCTAAACACGCTTGGTAAGTATTTAAACCCTCACAGAGACACCCCTCTGAAACTCTGCGCCTGTATAGGTTGAACCAGCTGCATCTGTGAACACTGATACGAGCATTGATCCAACCTGGGTCTTTGTAATGGACTCCAATAACAACTCCATTATTGCTGGCACACTGATTAGTGTGTGGGGCCGACTATAAAATTAGCTGCAAAGGAGCCCTCCAGGTTGCAAACTCACACACAAACACACACGGGCACACATAAAACATGCATGCTTAGAGATAATACTCAGTGCACTATCCAATCAGGCATTGGGGAAAATATATGCATGGACAACACAGACAAATGCACACACACACACACACACACACACACACACACACACACACACACACACACACACACACACATACATACTGTGTCAATATTCATTCAGCATGCAGGCAGAGATTAGCTGGCTACAGGAGAACAAAGGTGTCCCCTCCATTGGCAGCCTGACATCCTCCTTGTCAAATTAAAGCCCAAGTATTGATTCTTCTTAACTTCTCTTTTCTCCTCTCTGTCTTTCCTTTTTGCTCGTGTTCTGCAGACGAATGTGGGGCATAGTGGAAGTACATAAATACATATGTACCGAGGATGAAAATTCACATCTTGTGTGACAACACGGCAAAACCTCCCTTCTCCCAGAAACGCCCCATGACCACTCTCTTTGACCTCGAGTTCAATGAGCGATATGTGTATCTGTTGTCTCTTTTTTTTAAAGCACAAAGTGGGGCCCCAGTTGCATCAGGGGTAAAACCACATGGCAAATTAAATCAATGGGCTTCCCACTGGCAGATGGCTCACTTTAACACTCAGTTAGCCTTTAGATAATTGAGGCGTTGACTCTGCGGCGGCCGTAAAAAACGGATGGCTTGTTTATACGTTTCACTGGAATAGATCAGCAGAGGTTAAATAAATGAAATCCCATTTGTCAGGGAGAAGAACCCCAGTAATAATATATGCCCCCCTTCACGGCACCCCCCTCTGCAAACACCTCCACTGTTTGGCCTCATAAATAGAGAAGGAGAGGGAAGATGTTACCCACTCGCCCCAGCCATCCGCACGGCCTCGCCACAACGCCATCCTGCCATTGATAGGGTAGTCCTGCTTAATGAAACGGTCCTTCCTTCTCCTCTTCTCCGCTTGTTTTTCGGTCCTCCTCCCTCCTGCACACAGTGTGATAAGTAGCGAACCAGTGAAGCCTGTAATTACAATCTTACCGAGGAACCCTAGCTCAATCTGTGAATAAATCTCGCCATCCAATTACAAGATGTAATAATTTTGCAGTCAAGCTGGTAATGAGGTCTAATACTCATGCATGTGATAATCCCCCCTGGATGCTGACTCTATCAGATGTTAGCTTTGTAATTATACTGGCAGAAAATCATTATTTCATGTTCAGCAGAAAAATGAGCTTGGTGGGGGGAAGTTAATTTTCTCTATGCTCTGTGAAGCATAGACTAAATTTTAATGATCTAATCATTACCCCCGACTATCCCCGGCTGCAATTGACCCATGTAACTTGTGTGAGGCAACATTTTGCTCGTTTAAGAGTCCCTGATATGCAGTAAGGTTTGCCAGGTAAGAGCCTTTTTATTCAGTAATTATACCACAATAAAACTATTATGCTAATGATATGGAAATCGATATTGTTGGGCCACAGTGTCATTTAATAGCTGCATGGAACATAAATCACATTTTTAATTGTAAGTTGTTAACATTTCCACATTACTGCTTTCTGTTTTTTTCCCTCTAAGTGTGTGTGTTTGGGTGTGTATGTGTGCACGCATATTGTGTGGTGTTTGAAGGATTGATACCGACAGTGAGAGAAAAGGTCACCCACCGCTATCTATGAGCTGAGAACATCTCTGTTTTATCATTTCTTGTTCTCTTGCTTTCTGATGTGGACTGATGTAAATATCTCCAACAAGACAGACCTCGGATCGGAACAGTAAATGCTGGCTGCACGAGCCATCTGTATCTTTTAAAGTCAAATTGCACAGCGGTTTCAGATATTAGAATTATTGCTTAACCTACTTGTCACTACGGGCCAACAAGCTCTGGTAAACTATAAATTGTTATTGGAGCATTACAATATTCACAGTAGAAAAAAAATCATGTTGAGTCTCTAAAAGTATATTTTTCCATGTACCCAACAATGCTTCATCTAATTAGTTTATAGTCACAGACTTTGATTATTATGTTTTAACTCTCCACTGCAAGTAATTAGCATAAAGTACAGAACTGTTTTTAATAACCCTAAATAAAACACAAAAACTATGTCATTCTGAAAAATAACCAAGTAACTAATATGTATTTATACCTGTCAAAGTTACACTGAACAGGTTGCAGGTTTTCCTCTTACCATGCAAGCTTCTAGTGTGCAGCTTTGCAATTCACAGTATACATGCTCTAAAGCATTTTTTCGTGGACCTTTTTACTACTTACAATTGTTTTAATCTTTGAGATAAAGATTCCGATCTATACTGAAAAACTATACTAGAAACAGAACTATTACATAATAAAATCCAAGTTACATTCAAATCTTAAATGCTGCTGACTATCTTTACTGCAACCGTTTGCACCACTGTCATACCTGCTGCTGTTGGTCATTGCGCTGCTGTCCATGTACAACTTATAAGCTGCTCTATTTATTAATTTTATATTTTACACTGCTGCACTACTGCCGGACTTTGATGTACCATATATGTTCTCCAAATATTATAATTTTAGGCTAGGGTATTATTAAAGCAATTGCCTCTGTATTCAGTTATCTGAATGGAGTTCAGCTGTCTGATAAGTTTCAGGTTATTCAGGTTACCACAGGGCCACAATGAGCAATGGTACCAGCCTGATAAAACAACTACAAGACAACAGGATGCTTATAACACCACATGGGCAGACAACAGAGAGAGGTGTAACGCAACATAGGGATGTCAGGAAAAGTAAAACACGGCAGGGATGTGCTGATAAAAACTGAGCTCAGCTGTCCAAGGGTCACGGCTGGTGGAGCACGAGATATGGGCATTAATAGAGATGATTGATTATAGCGCAGCGACCCAAACGCGTCTGAAACATGAGAAATTATTAAACACATTGTCTAAATCTTTCATAAAAGCTGTTTTTGGAAATGATAGAGTCAGATGCGAAAGTTTAATATGCAGATAATATACGGACAAGGAAGGACAAAGGTTAAGCTTTCTGACAAATGTTGGCCTAATCTGAATGTCAGTAAATGTCAAAGATTACAGCTGGTTTTTTTTGTGTCCCAAGTAAAGTTCACTCTTGATACACATGCTTATTGCAGTTTCATTCTTTTGTGTTAGACCCGAACAGTTTAGGATTGTTATATGTTTAATACACACGTGCCGCTTTCATAATAATACAATAAAGCACAAAGTTATCTTCTAGTAGTTGAATGAAGACATATTGCTGTTTTACTGCTGTTTTGTGATGAGCACAAAAATGCTGTTGCCGCACTCAACACAGAACTGTCATCGTGAGTTTTACATCCACACTACAGTGCTCTAAACACAAAGTCAGTGTGCTTTTGTTATTTTTATCAACATGTCAATAGACTGGGTTTTTGGAAGAAATAATAGATCAGAACTGATGCATTATTATCTTTTTCATCCAAAAGTTAAAATAAAACGCTGCATGTCTAGTACTGTGATGTTTTTGTTTGTTTAAAAGAGGGCCTCATATCTCATTTTTGATATGCAAAAATGTAAACAAATTTGAGACTTGCCTATCTATGCCCTTGACACAGTTATTGTTGTACCAGTGGTATCACAATCTAAGCTGATTATGTTTTCATATGTGGTCCCTCTAGGAGTGATACTAAAATCAGCATGCATTGCGCACTGGGGCGTACATTCACCTTTTTCTCAGTATGATGGATGTGCATCCTACTTCAAAGTGATAAGAGTCATTATTTGATGATCAACCATCCATGGTAAAGCATGTATTTAGTAGTCTCCAAATAAGGTTCGCTAAATCGTGAGCAATATTACATGAAATAGCAGCATTTGGACACTTGAGATTGGCATTTAATTTCACATTTGTTATATGTTCATTCAGCCCAAATCATCCTAGAGTTGATTTACTACTATTCAAATCAGTGAAGACCTTTTCACTGTTGGGGGTGGTGCCTTATTAAATCTTATTTAAATATTACTGAGGGTCTCATCTCTGTGCATCAAGCATCTGCATCATGCAAAATTTATGTAGTGAAACTTTTGGTCACACATGGAAAGTTAAGCAGATGGTCCATCTATAGCACTCAGAAGATAAACATACACACTGAAACACACACACACACACACACACACACACACACACACACACACACACACACGTTCATCAATAGAGTCTGGGAGACGGGGGCCCCATTTGTATCCTCCTTTCTCTCATCTGCTGCTCTGGATTCCTCCCCCTTCTCCTGATGCTGTTATATGTATTATCTTTATGCCTGCCCATCTCTGGACACGGACGACTCTTGTTTCGCCATTTTAAACTGATCTAATCAGCGGTGTGTTAAACAAGAGTGGATCTTTTATGCATTGGGTGTTAGGACAAGCAAATCACTGCTGTAGATCAACCGAATAAACAACTCCACCCTGATTCAATTACAACAGCTGGGGTCTGTGCTTTTATCTGGGGCGGACATCATTTCAATCAAAATGTAAAATAATCCAATCCAATAGATGCAATAGCTGAGATAGGATACAGACTGCTGAGCTTAGTTGTTTTATTAAAAAAAAGAAAAGAAAAGAAATACAAGGCATTCTCTACCTGCTCTCTAGCACGCTCTTTCTGACAGCTATCAAGAAGTTTCCATTCCCAAACTCCATTACCGTGTGTAATAGCATTCAAAACTGAATTGAAAGCAAGAAGATGGAGAGATTGTTGGCTATATTTTTATTACCGAAAGCTGTTTTCTAAGACACAGTCTGGTGCACTTTTATTCGTTTAATTAACAGTAGCATCATTTTTTTCTTGTACCCCTCATGGGCCTCCTCGCCTTTTTGTCTTACCGGCAACAGCTAACTATTGTATAAGATCATACTTAGTGGGAATTGAAAAGTTGGCATAGGCGGTATTAATGGCAAATTAATGTAAATGTTTCTCTCTAAGTTATGGATTTGATGTCAATAGGATACAGGCCACTGCACTTTAGCCCTCTTTAATTAACTGAGCAGAATGCACCATGGCAGAAATTTGGAACAATCTTGAGAAGGGAGCAAGAGAGAGGCAGCGCAAAAAGAAGAGAGTGATTTCTCTCAATAATAATGTTCAAGGAAATTGAATGTAGGAGAATGTACAACAATGTTAATAATATGGTTTGGTCTATCTACAGTAATGTAATCTAATAGAAAGTAATTAATTTAGGACACAGGCCACTGCACTTTTTGCTCATTTAATTAACACATGGGATATTTGCAAGGAGTTGGAATATAAAGCTTTATAAAGTATTACACCTCCCCTGTCACACCATGAGATGTGGTAACTAAACTCCCTGAAAGGTAAATTATGCATAGTGTAAGCTATAAATGAGCTAATTTTTCATGTATGTAATAAACTGCATTATCTGCATCTTTTTTTAAAGGTCAAGCATTGACCAGTACATTGTCTTACAAATTTCAGAAGACAATAAGAGCTAAAATCCCAAAACATTTCTGACTTTGTAGGTGTATAACAGTTGTATTAAGTGCACTTTCAAACATTTAAGGGCTGTTTTCCCCAATTTATGTTAATTATTATTTCATTACTAAAAGAAAACTAAATTATAAAGTCTTCCACATTTTTATTATGAGGTAGAAAATGTTGGTTGAATCAATTAGATGTGTCTATTTTCAGGTAATTAAGCACTGTAGTTGCTGACCCAAAATCTTATGATGACTAGCAATAGTGAAAACTATTTCTAGTTAACATGTAAATAAAAAAATATTTATCATCATTCTATAAGAAAGAACAAAAGGAGAAACAGGCTGTTCAGTAAGCGAGTGGTTTACATCATGTTTAAATCAAGTAGGTGTTTAAACCTTACTATTCTTTCTAGTTGGTTCCAGAAATACTAGTCAGTAAAACATGGTTTTTTTATTATTTTAATAATGTACAATGGCTGTGACCTAAGAAGGAATATTAGGACCACATTAAGAAAAAAAAATTGACTATTTTGAGAATAAAGTTGAAATTTTGAGCTTAAAATTGAAATTCTGTTTTGAGAAAAAAGTCTAAAGTTGTTGTTGCAAGACAAACTGCCACACCTGCTATACCCTCTACAAAATTCCCTGTGTAGATGAGTTACTGAAGCACATTGAAAAGCCATCTTATTATGATGTATGACATGTCTTATGACATATCATACATCCTCTTTATTGCACGACGGTGTTACCATCAGTTTCCTTGCATCTGTCCATTGCCAGCTATTTCATTTTGTACAAATTGGGCCAACTCTTCCAAGATTGTGTGTTTTTGCCATCTGATCAGATGCAGCTTTCTGGACAATCTTTTCAACGTCCTTATACTTATATGACCACGCTGTATTTGTGTGCTAAAAGAGAAATGATTTACAAAGTACAATTTCACCAGCTCATCCACCAACTTACGCACCCCATAACAGCCACGGCTTGCTAGCAGGTGTCTACTACAGTTTGTGTAAAAAACTTTGAACACAGCATATTCTAATATATTTGAAAAAGATCAACACAATAAATCAGAAATAAAAACAGATATGTTCCAAACAAATATTTGCTGTTTTACATTTTACATTTTTATCCGCAAATCACCTCAAAAACTAATTTGTAGTGATTGTAGGCTGTTAATGTGTTTTTTACCTCAGCTGTCTATATGCCGGGTGAGAAGCATCTGTGTCTATTTACTTTGGTGGAGGCCTAAAACTTTGTGAATGGAGTCTGATATGAGTCAGTGAAGCTCACTTCTGTTGAATTCTGGATGACAGCAATACTAAGGTGAGTTGTTGAGGATATCCTAAATTTTTATTGAGAAGTGCTTGTTGGTGTTACATTATTTTTCAGTAATGCTTTGAAGTCTCTTTGAACTGGTTTTCAGCTTTGCTTTGTGTTTTCGACTTTGTGTTTTTATGTAAACTCTAAAAGAAAGTTTATATGTGTGTCCTTATTAGGAAAGAGATTTGTGTTGACGTGTTGAATTGTAGCATAAAGTTCATATTGTTAGCTACTAATTATGTGACAGTGTGCTTCAGTTCATTTTATGGAGTAACGAGGAATTAATACAAACACTAGTGGAATGAATTACTTTCTACACTAAGCAAATAAGTAACTGACTGCCATATTTTTAAGAAAAGTAATTAATGTGTAATAAATTACTTATTTTGAATTAACAATCCCACCACTGGTTGCACCTGACCATGATGCAACCACATGATGCTAATTTGTCTGACATTTTGGATATGTTATGCTGTAGGATCAAGTGAAAAACACTTGACCCTCGGCACTATGGTTTGTGTCCCAAGTAAAGTTCTTTTGAGCACTTTGGGATCAAGCAACTGTGTTTGATCATAAAGTCACAAAGGCCAAGTGACAATCTGGTAACCACTGGTCATGAGCTAAAATTTCCCAACTGGCTGTCAAATAGTTAAAAAGTGAAAAGTGTGACATAAACAAAAAATAGAGATTATTTGCCTTCAATTTAAAACTTGCACTTTTTGAATCATGTTGATTGCAGTTACGAGGCACAACTTTATTTTGAAGGTAACATTCTCAGTTTCTGTTTTGTGTCACATTTTTGCAAGTTTTACTACAGCTGGGTTAGTAGTGAGAATTTGCAAACAAGTCGGCACTTTCTATACAAATTACAAGTGATTATAGCAATTTGCCTAGTGACCAAAATAATCATAGCACCGCCCAAAAAAAGGAAAAACAAAAAAAGTGATAATTCGTACGTAAACAACATATGAGTACAGTGTCAAAGGTCATGTCAATAGGTTGTATTGCATCCGATTCAGCAGTCAACTCTTGAACAACGTGCACATGAGGTAAAGCACAATACCTGGATAGCAACAGCTCTCCTGTCACAAGATACAGTGGTACGTGCAGCTGTAATGGTTTCCATCTGTTGTCTTCATTTACGTCTCCTGCTACTTTGTGACACCTGAAAACACGTAAGCAGGTAATACCAATCGCAGAAGTCCATTATTTATTGAAATGTCCCAACATTGAATCCCCCCTCTATTCCACTACCTACCTTTTTTTTAAACATAGTTATAGTAAAGGTTATAAAAGTAAGGAGAAAGAGGGAGTCATACTGCCACTTTGCTAGCTCCCTCACACCCAAACAAGCATTTGATAATTCATCACCGGGCCATGACAGATGAGTCCTGCTGGAGAATATTAGAAAATGTCTCAAATCTCATATATATGCTAATGGTATGCTGGGACTGGTTGGGTAGTGTGACAGACTTTCTAATCTTTCTTGCTACTACTAGGACCACTGAGTGAAAGTGGAGGAGACAAGCCATTGCACTTCAACACTTTATGATCAAACAACTTTTGTTTTGGAAGCAGATTGAGACAGAATGAGGAAAGAAGATATCATTAGAAAAATAGTTAAAGAAAAAAAAGACATGGCTTTCCCCCTCTTCTTTTCTTAAGTTAGAAAAAATATTAAACCACATGCAGTAATTGTTGTCTTTGACCATGAACGATGTTGTATTAGCCTTGTCACAGCCTCCTACTTACTCCGCAGCATTGTAATCCATTGCATATTCATTTTGATTTATGACATTTTGTATTCTACATGGTTGCATTATGCATTTACGTTGAGCTTGTAATATAGATATTACTGTGATACACGTACACACATTGGGCAAGCTGCAGTTATCTGCTGAGCTGATGTTTTCATCCCTCCGAATGTATTAATGATGATTTAATGATAACTGTAAGTAGTTACATGGTACAGTTCACTGAAAAGAAAAAAAATGCATACAATTATTACTTCACTGATAGTTGCTGACATTATTATATTGCACCACATGTTCTCAGTGATAAACTGAATTGAATAATTGAAATGGACTCCATGTCCCCATTTATCATTTCAAATAAGTTGCTCCCTAGAATATGTTGCCACATCTCTATATTGGATTCATTTACATTGGTTTCTCTAAACTCTAGATGCTATTTGTCAGCTATGTTAATGTCCCTTTTTTTTGACAAAAGTAAATAGATTTGCAGATGTAAAAAAAATACAAAAAAATGTTTTAATATATTACATCTGTATCTTGAGATATTGTTTCACATTTGCCGTCCCCTCTCTGAGTTGCCCCTTTGAAACCTGTGCACGTCTATGCAAAACATACACTAAAAGTGATAACATAATCATTCAAAGCCCACGATTCTTTGCTCTATTGGACCTTGTGACGAGGCATTAATAACAGAGAGCCCGGTGCTTTATTTTTTCATAAATTACATATGTCAAAGATAAATCTCCTTTGTCGAATGCCTATAGGTTCGGCTAGGCACTTGCTTAACAAAGATTCACACAAAGATTCATATTCTGATGACACTTTTTCATTAAAATAGGTTTTGATACAAAAATTTAAACTTACTCTAAACATCACGAACACAGCGATTTATGATGAGCATGAGCAGAGGGTGGTTGTGGGAAGATGACAAATAATTAACATCAGCTTTTTTTTGAGAGGCTAACCAAACAGCAATACTGGTTTAATTTATTAGAAATAATTAACTGCTTACGGTTGCAGATGGAAGGAAAAGTGGTTTGCCTTTCTGATTCTATTAATGAAAAACCTGTAGAATATGTAATAGAATATGTACTCTAACTTATACTAGTGTGTCTCCTGTTCCTTTTACATAGGCAAAACACTGCTAATTTGGGTTGCCTTTTCCCATATTACACAGTCTGTCCCCTCATCTGGATCTGCGGGTGACCCAACAAGCCACCAAAGCACCTCTCCCCTCCCTCTCCCTACATTCACAGCCGCCACACACACAAACACAGGCACACTTACGAGACCTGTCTTGTCTATTAACTGGCATACAGTGACATAAAATTATTACAAGTCATTAGACTTCTTAAATCGCAATTTACCCAACCTCAGCAAATTATTCTCTGGTGGGTGCCAGAGGTAATGGAAACTGTCTTTTCCATTTTACATTTGGTGCTTCTCCTTTTTGGTCTGAATCACAGCTGCCTTCATTGTTCCAAATATTTTTCCCTCTGTCCTTTATTCTTTCTCCTCACTATTTTTCAGTTTCCTGACAAGCTCCCATACTTATTATTCCCATTACCGTGCCTTTTTCTCCTACCCTTTGAATTCACATTTAAAGGATTCCATTGTTTTTCTACAGACTGACACTCTTTTGTTTTTTGTTTTGTTTTTGTGCTAATTTGCACATTTTGGTAATTGAAGGAGAATCTAGATGGAAGAGTGTAAAAAGAACTGTATTACTCATTTTTTATTTAACTAACAGAGAAAAGATAACCCTTGTTTCCCTTCTGTGTTAAGTTATGGTGTTTTTGTAGAAGTTTTCCAAGAATTAAAAACCTTGGATGCCTCTTAGTTATGTGCGTTCCCATTTCTCCGTTTGACCCATTTTATTGCCATTCTGGACTGCCCTTTTAACCTGATTTAAGCCCTCTAACTGTTTGTGACTCTGTTCAGCCTCATGCTACAGTGTGCACTCTTTGGGGGACTTAAAGAATATTTGAAAAAATGTAATAGGGATGACTACTTCTCCATGGACTGTAGTTGTGGTTGTTGACATCTACAAGCAGGTACAATCCCCACTATATGGGCTTCATTTCAGTTTGATATTCTTCATGAGTAAAGAGACTACCGATGGGACATTTGCCTCTTTTACCATAACTTCCCTCTTTCCTTTCTTATTCTGTTTGACTGCATCTCTCTCTCTACCACTGTGACTTCAACTGTGATTTGTGCAATTTGATTTAATCATTCTTGTTTTTCTCACTTTGTAATCTTCACTGACTTCATTTCTGGATTATTTAATCTCATTCCATCTTTACTGTCATCTGTTTTTCCTGTTAATTGTTCTTCCAGGCAGCTCAAAGATCTTTGTTGTTTCTAGAGTCCTCAAACCAGATACAAACCGAAAGCGCTGATTATCCTGCTGTCCCTCAGCTCAGCCAGTTTCAGAACAGAAGCTACATCTCCCAAACACTTGTCTCAGCCTTGCCTGAAATAATTCCGGTTAGTTTATAGGCCAGAATAAATCGGCCTGGCTGGCATTAAGTGCCTCAAAAGTGTCCAGGGATTTGATTAGAGAGGGGAGAATGAAACCGAGTGAAGTGGGAAAAATAATAGATAGAGCGGAGGAAGAAAGGCTGGCAAATGTAACACTTTATTGGCCGATCCTCCTCTGTTCCTCGCTCTCTTGCTTTCCTCTCATCATCTATACCTTTGCTTTACATCCCGGCCTCCCTCCCTGCCTGTCCCATTACGCCTCAGTGGTAGAATGATGATGAATCACCTAGCTGCAAGGAAGCAAAATATATCAAGTCCGGGGTGGGTTTGGGAATTGGTTAAGTACTTCTGCCGAGCCCTGACCTCATAATCGCTTTGAGCCTGCAAGGACCTCCTGATTTATAAAGTAGCTGTTGATTAATGCCCTTTTAAGTGGACAAGGCAGGCCAAAGACACAGAGGCCCAACCACTCAAACATGAATAGCACTTGTGAGAAAGAGAAAGCAGTGTGTGCGTGTGTGCTGGTGTGAGTCAGTGTATGTACAAGGCAGTGGCAGACAGAATACCACGCAGTCAGTGTGTGAGTTTAGCAGTAAAAGTAATTGTGGCAGCAGCAACAGCAGATTCTTGCCAGTCAAATCTTCCTAGCTATAAATCATTGCCTCCCCTTGACACCAATTCCTGCCTGTCCCCAAAGCTTTCCTCAAGCCTCTGTAGGTCAGCAGCAAGCTCTTTAAATATGTCTCGTCAGGCAGACAGGCAAGATGGTTAGCCTCTGCTGCAATGCAACAACCATTTGCACAAGTAAATGGAGATGTTACTATACGTAGTCTTTGTGGTGACACAAAGACTACGGGTTAAAAAAAGTCTAACCATATTTGATGGCTCTGTGATAACTTTAAACTCCAGTGGAAATGGTTAATAAGAGAAGGATAAGCAGATACCTGAAAAAAATAATGAAAAAAATATGAAGGTGTTTTGGATGTTTCACTCATTTTACAACAGCCACTTCACATTGGCTTAGGAATCAAGTATAAGAAAAGCACCTGACTCAAGGAGTGAACCGATGTTGTGCCTACAGATAACAGAAGACTTAGCAATGAACTAATTTTAAATTGTATTTTTAGGCTCTTTGTTATGAGTAGCCTGTCACAAAAACACTTAAATTGTTCCAATACAAAAGACAATACAGTTTGACAGCCATAAAATGATACAATATGCACCATGTGAAGGTGATTCCCAAAGAGCTGTCTGCTGAAAACTGAAAACTTCTCCCACTGAAATGGTTTCAATGGAAGAAGCTATTCTTAAGGAAGGGAATCAGCGAGAAAAGGCTGAGGTATGCCAAATTACACAAGAGCTAAACTGAAAATCATTGGCAGGACATCTTATAGAGAGTGATTAATCCAAATTGTAAAGTTTTGGTTCAAATCCTCACCATCAGCATGTAGGATTAGGGTTGTCAGCAGAGAGGTAAAGGAACTTCTGTCATGGTTTAAGTCTGTGTTTGGTGTTGCCAGTGGTGTTGAGGATTGATGGAATTGTGAATGCAGAAAAAAAGCCATCAAAATTGGAGCTGCCATGCAATACCATCTGGAAAACTTCATTTTTAAGGGTGCATGTGTGTGTATGTGTGTGGGGGGCTTAATGACCAGATATATCATAGAATATGCCGATACCTCTCACTCGGGTCATAAGTTGTCGCTCAGGGGTCATAGAGGTAAATCTCTGCTTATTCCACTACACGTCTTTGGACAAAGACACCTTCTGATCTCATTAGGTGGTTCTAATTAGACAGTGTCACTTTTCATTTCAGGGAAAGTATCTCTGACAGTAATTCTGCTTTCTCGCTCTCTCTTATTTCTGTGAGAGACCAGAGACTGTCTGAGTTATAATTGAATGAAGGCTGATTAATTTTGGGGGGGTTTAACTGGGTCAAATTGGTGGTAGAAAATGACAGGTACATAGAGTGTACAGTTTCAAAGATGGGGACATTTTATGGGACTTATTAGAGTAACATAGTAAATTATGCGATTTAATGACTTTTATATTTAAACTAACTGTATATGTAAAGAAATGTTTATACATAAAAAATCATCTTGCAATTTAAATATCAGAACTCTATCATATTTACAATGTGGACTTTAGATTCGTTGTTATTGTCTCTGCAGGCAAAGCTGAATAAAACAGGTAAGCTATTTATTCAGATAGATACACAATGTTGACCATGTTCCACTTCACTGGAGTATGGTGCACCAACCCGATGAGGTGACATTTTGAAATCTATTTTTCTCAGCGTAAAACTTTCTCCTCTTTGCCTCTTTCACAGCGCTGTATTCTGAGATTGACAGCTTGCTCTTCGGGTTTCTCGAGGAGGGTTTGAAAGGAAATTTGCTCCGGCGAGTTCTTTCCTCCACTTGCTTCACCTGCGGCAAGCGAGATGGCCTGGCGTGTGGTAGAGACGTAGCGAAGGGGGGGACGAGACATTGCCTTGCAGTGGAAATGGCAGTGTCAATTAAATATCACTTTCAATTTCCTTGTTTTATGATCCCCAGGCTACTAAGCACCAATAATCCCCCGTCGGCAGGCCCTCCTACCTTGTCTTGAGGAAGATTGATTACACTTGTCGCCTCCTATAAAAAAGACATTTACATGAAAATAAGAAAACAACTTCTTTGTTTGCATGGAAGTGAATCAGGGAAAAAAGCAATTCCCAATTTGATTTTCATACAAAGGCGAGGCAAGATAACAATCTCATGGTGTCTCATCTGAGTGAGTTTTGGAGGTAGAGCAAAGAGGGAGGGCGAAGACGTATGTAGATTGAATAAAGCTGGCAAATTATTCTCATGCAACGTTGATGGATGTTGTCTCCACTCACACAATGAAGATGTCTGAGATGCTGTGGCAGAGATGGCTTCTGACATGTGTGTTACACGCCGTGTGTTCCATATATTTCGGCCCTGAAAAGTACTCACACATACCAAAATAACTCTGACTGGAAACATTTCTGTAATATCTGTTACTTTTTTGGTCAACAGATGAAATATTTAGACATACTGAATCCCTTAGAGCATATGTGCTTCCCATTCAGTGTATGAGATTACCTTTATATCTTGTCTCTTTAGTGTGTTTCTGTGTGTTTTTTGTCATTGGTGCTGTCTTCAAAATTATGCAGTCTTTTGTACATTACAATGAACATATCTTTATTTACATTAAATTTTATCTGAAACATACAGAACAGAATCAAAATTATCAGTAAAATGTAGAGTGCATTGCTGTTTAGTGACTTTTTTAAATAACATTATTACATACAAAGTAGTTAAACATTGTATTCTGAAAAGACAAACTTTCACTTGGATTTATGCATGTTTCTGTATTTACAACAAGCACCATACTGCACTCACAGTCAAACGTAATACTTCAAACTTCTAAAAGCCTGTCAATACATAGATTGCAATACATGTATATAATATAGTGTCATTTAGCAAAACATTAAATACAACTACAGCAAAAATCAAGTGTTGTGTACAAAAGCTGCCTATGATAAAAACAGAAGGACTATAAAAAAGAAGTATATTTTATAGAAAACTATTGTGGAATTTTATTGTGACGTATTATAGCATTTTTGCTCCTCTGAGTAAGCATACACTGAGCGTAGTGAGCAAAATTATTTAAATATAGCCATATATATACGGCTAAATGGCTAATCAGCCATTTGAAGGTCAAGATCAGATACAACATTTCATGCCACACACATATTCTCACACACAAGACAGATCTAAGTTCGTTGCTGGTTAACAGGTTAGTTATTATCAGACATTGCAGTGAAATATCATTCTAAACACAGGTAAATCACAGCAACATGGTAACCAAACATGGGTGGTTTCTTTCTCTCTTTTGTATGTGAATAAAGTGACTGAGATGCATGAAGAGAGAAAGTTTGTTTTTTTTACTGCAATTTAAGGACATGTTGAAGACTATTAAAAAAATTAACAATGTCATCAGGAAAATGTGTGTGTGTCTGCTACCTGTCATCTGTTTTCTTGTGCAGTTGTCTTAAATGCAGGAAGATTATTTTACACACAACACTGCCTTGCAGTGGTCACTTCCACCGAGATCACCCTGAAAACATGTTTGACTTTTATGTATTTATAATTTTAGAAAATATGATGGCACTGTAGCTTTACAAAACAAAAAAGTTCACAGTTCAAGTGGCAAGGAAAATAAAAAAAAAAAACAGAGAAAAAGAACAGCGGGCGGTCAAAGTGATGGAAAAGGGAAAGAAAGAAACGGGTGGAATAGAACAGACTGACTTATAAAAACAGGAGACTCGAGGTGATGGGGCTCAAAGAGAGAGAGGAAAAAGAGGGTTACATTTGCTATTATCAGATATAGCAACCATAGGTATTTCTCAACCTATGGCAGGAGCAGCTGATATGTCCATGCATATATAAAAAGTGAAGAGAGATTAGTTTAAACCAGATCTCCTCTGTATACCTTTAAGTCTTTTGTCAGTGCCACAGAGGCTGTGTAGCAACCGGGTATGTTGAGCATGTTTACACAAAGCATAAGAGCATCAGTGTCCAATAATTCGTGTCTCACATGGTCTTTCACTAGTTAAACAAGGTCATAGCAGCAACACGAACAAGCGACGCTCCACTCACAAACACACATAGACACATATCTGGCCTTTGAACACTGCCGTATTGTGCAACTCTGTGTGTGTGCCGAGATAAGCTAGGCTGCTAATGCCAAGCATAAGACACTAATAAACAAACAGTGTTTAAATTGGCCTGAAAGGAATCACTGATGCGTAGGAAGCACCCCCAGAGCTTCAATGGCTTAATCTTCCTCCTTCTCACTCCACTTTTTTCACATTCTCACAGCAGATTAGGTTGTAAATCCACAGAGAAGAAGGGCTGGTGATCTCTCCGACACTAGAACTTTCCCCCTTTACATGATTTTGTTTTTTGTTTTTTTAATTATGAGCTCCATGTCTGTTTTGATGAGACTGTGGAAGGTTGAATATTTTGTGTGTGCTTGACACGTGTAAACACTTTTAAAATTCTTGAAATAACATAAACCCTGTACAAAAAATAATCAGATTAAATAAAAAAATGTGTTTCTAAAAATGCTGATTTAAGAAATTTTTATCTTTTGCTTTTGTTTATTATCAGGTATAAATGCTTTTGCCCTCCCTTAATCATGAATTCAGAATTGGCTTGGTGTGCTGTAACAACCTGGAAGGCTCAATTGTATAACAATGGACAGCAGGCTTACCTAATTGATGTGTTGTATGTGTGAGGTTGTATGTGTGAGGTGTACAGTCCTGTTACTGACTTACTGGCAACTAGAGGGCAGACATGAACATCCATCTTCACTGTGAAATATGCAAGTTCTTGGCTGTCAAAATATGTGAAGATGTGCGGAAATATGCAACCTCTGGATGTGATTTTTTTATGATTATGTTTGAAAACCTATACATTATTATTGATTTATACCATAAAATGTGGCAAAAAAACTTTTGAGTTCAATGATTTCACTATAGACTTGCTTTCTGAAATGTAAGGGAAAAAAAGTCATTTTCCATGGTTTAGTATGGCATTCAGCATTCCAGGAGGGCATTACAAGAGTGTAGAGCTCTTCCAGAATCATGTGTTGAAATGTATTAGTCATTATGCCACTGGAGTACACGCAGGGGGAGAAAAATCACAGTCCTTCCGGAGAGCGATTCATCAGGTTTTTCCCAGAGCCCTCCCGGGTCAAGTTTTTATGGCGCCTGTTTGGTTTCCAAATGCTCTTTTCTCTTACCCGCTCTCGGCCACGCTATAGTGTCCAAACTTGTCTACATTTGCTTCTCGTGTTTTTGTGCATGGTAGATGTCCTTTTAAAAAGGCCGATCTCAAATAAGTCTTTATTCTTGTTTTGTTGGCTTATATTCTCTGTTTTCATGAACTCTGGCCCCAGCCATGGCAACAGCTAGAAAAATGTTAACATTGATTGACAGGATTTAAAAAGGCCCCCTTGCCTGGTACGCATTTCAAACACTTTGGGAACAATGGTGCTTGGTGTGATTGAATTAATGAGGTATTGCCGACTGTCAAAAGAGCACACATACTTTACATAAACCTGATTATCTTTGCCTGGCAGAAATAGAAGAAAAGGGGGAAGCAGGGAAGGAGGAGGAGGATAGAGGGACCAGAGAGGAACGCGAAAAGAAGGGGAAAGAGATTTGGATTTCAGTTGGCAACTCCCAAAAAAAAGAATCCAAGTATGTTCTGCATGGTGGGGGAAGATGCAGTAGTGATGTTCTGGCTTGGGCTTGCCTTGGCCTTTCCCTCATGTCTTTGCTCCATTTAGCATAAACCAACCATAGGGGTTTTAACAAATCTATTCAAGGAGCATGGGGCCCCAGAACAACATAGTTTTTCACAAGCCACCACCCCCAAGCTAGACTTTTTTTTTTTTTTTTGGGGGGGGGGGGGGGGGGGGCATTGTTCCTCTTGAACCACACAGAGATTTCATAGTCTCCCCGACCTCAAGCCCCAGGAAAAGGAGCAGTTGTGCCCTTAGTGAACCCATGAAGTGACACCTAGAGTGACTGCCAAGAGTCTCACTAATTCTACCAAGCTATTGAGACAGGAAAATAGAGTGGAGGAGAGGAGGGTGGGATGGATTGTGGGAGGGAACGAGAGTGAAGGAAAGGATAGGGGTTCTCTGACTGAAATGCTCACCAGATCAGCAAAGTGAACCCTCTGAAACGTGAGCTAATTCTCTATTTAATCCTTTTAGCTGCTTTTTCTCTCCCTCTCTATCTATGTCACTTCTGTCCTTGCTTACCCTCCTTCCTTCATCTCTCTCTCTCTCTTTACTCTTTCTCGCTCCTGTCCTCTTTCTGAGGGAATTGTCAGCAAAAGTTCTTGTTGAGCGGGAGAAGAGGCAGGGAAGCAGGATGCTTCTAGGAGTGATTCGGTGTGTGTGTCTGTGTGTAAGTGTTGGCTAAAGAAAGGGCGTGTTAAGTGTAAAGAGAGCTGACTGTGTAGGCTGCTCCTTTTGCTCCATGTTTTTTTTTGTCGCCTTTCCTTAAGAAAAGCTATGACACCTGCGGTTTGATTTCTCGGGTTGTCAAAAGTCGTCTTTGTTAGTTCTCCTTATGAGTAAATGGCAGTGGATTAAAAAAAAGAGGCGTGTTCACACATTGAGTTGTAGGTGGGCTTTACCACAAGTGGGTTCCATAAAGAAAAAAGTGAAATCTCATAATATTACTCCAGGCGCCTTTGAAGGGAAAAAGAAAATCACACATTACTCCCGAGGCCCCCATTGTCTTACCTACTAAACCAAAGCATATCAAATGCCTACAGATCCCTTCCCTCTTGCTTCTGAACTTATAGCTGACAGCCTGCATGGAAAGATACAAATTGTCCCCCGTGCTGCAAGGTTGCTGGAACATAAATTGAGGGGAGAGGCATTGTTGTCAGTGAGTAATATACTTAGCATTATTCATAAAGAAGAGGAGAAGATTAAAAGGTGCTGGCTGGTATTGAAAAAGGGTACTTGACTGTTATGCTGACACAGGAGTTACATATGGCCTAATGTGTTTTTTTTTATCTATTGCAATTGTGAGAAATATATATCTCTAGGGTTATATACACTGTGCATGTCTTTGTACTGATATGAACAAAACAAATGATAGGCATAATAAGCCATCCCTATCAGATTTGTTGCCAGTTGATGCAAATTACACTGCTAGTGTCTTATAATGCTAGGCAACTTTTGATTGAACCTGTCACATTAATAGTGTGTTTTTAGGCATTTATGTCTTTGTTCAGATTCAGAGTGAAAGGAGTCAAATCAAATTAAGTACTTTATTTTAATACTGTTACTAATTCAACCTTTTAGTCTGTGGGGCTTGAGTTATTATGCCTCAGTGAGAGACTTAATAAAATGACTGTTAACCAGTTTTGTTAGGCCAAACACTCCTGTGTTACATGTGTTTACGATATGGTTTCCAGCACAGTCAGTTGCTTGCTTGTAAGCAACTTTTCTCACAAGTGTTTGAAAGGCTAATCTTGTTTTTGGTACTTTTCTTTTTTCCCCTGTTTTCTTTGTCTCATCTCTCCACTCATAGAGCTTCCCTCTGCTTTTTCCTTAAGCCCTTAGGAATGGTAAAAACAATAGGCAGCCAATTCTTTACAATTATTTACTAGTGAGCCTTTGCTCAACAGTAGTCTGTGAGAAGCAACTCACTGAACAGTTTTATCCTAAAATATTAGCTGACAATCAGCTTAATGTTGCTTCTATTATTTCAGCACTCTAAATGACTCAAGCGACTTACACTCTACAAATTGCAGCCTTTTCCTTATGCTGTCATTCGAGTCAGCAGTAAATTAAGCAGAGGGCTGAGCAACAACCCCTTGACTTTTATTGAGGCCAGGGTCTAATTGTAATTCACCGGACCAGACCCTTTGTGTCACCAAGTGCTTCATTTGCAGTTTGGAGTTTGCATGAACCCTGGAGACATTAACTCTGTCCCCTTCTCCATTCATTACAATGCTATTAGTCTCTGCGAATTGATCAATATATCATGTATAGAACATCTTGAATGTGGACGTCTGGCTCCTTTGTGAGGCTCGAGATAATGGTTTCCCCATTCAAGCTGGCTTGTAGGAACATGGAGATAAAGCAAGGCAGGGAAGAGTTATACCGCTTACAGCTATGGAGAGGGAGCTATCTCATCCATATTATAAGTGGGTGAACTTAAAAGGCATAAAAAGGGACAGTTTATTGTGAGGAGGAAAGCAGCTCCGGAGGAGGGTGTAAAGATCTGAAAGACTCAAACTGGCACCTTTTATTCTCCTCAGGCATTCAGGAGGGAAGAAATCATCCATCCATTCTCCTTAGCACAGTCCCATAGAGCTGTGCACAGTGTGATGCAATGCCAAGCACATCTGAAAATAAAAGACATATTTCAAAATAGAACTTGGTGTTCAGCTTTATTGTTTGTTTTTTTTATTTTTGCTTTAATTTTTATTTATATTTATTTTATGGAGCCTTCAACAAGTGTATCAAAATGTTGGCTATTTTCTATCACTGTGCTGTGATGAGTAAAGTGTAGATTACTGTGGTTTGCTGGGGGTGCCCCAGCAGAGCTGGTGATACTCCATAAACTGATCGGGAATGGCAGCTCTGTGACTGGCTACAAACTGGACGCATTTGAAGCTGTGGTAGAGAAGAGGTCACTAAGAAATTTATCATGCATACTCACCGTCCTCTATACCATTTGCTGGACAGGCAGTGGAGCACCTTCTCTAACAGACTGATTCAGCTCCACTGCCACGGATCTGGAAAGTCTTTTGTGCTATAATACAACGCTTCAGTCTAGCCAACAATCATTTTCACCTCATGGTAGCAGTTCATTTCAACCCTGCTATAGCATTTAACACACATGAAGCCACTTAATAACAGTGCATGTGCATGGGGATGATCAAATAAACATGCTATAGCTATGGCTATGTTAATTGCAAACACAGTTTTTCATTCTCACTCCAAACCAGTTATTTGTATGGAAATCCATGCGTCCATATTTACTTTACTAGAATACTTATAATATTTTGTTGTAGTTTGATTGATTTCAGATTAGTTTTGACTTTATTAAAAGATAACTGTGTTTCACTTACTGATTAGTTAATTTATTAATTGATTGGTTGATTGAACAAATCAATCAGTGAACAAAATTGCTTCTGAAATCTGGGTTAAATTAGGTATATCTTTTGTTACCTTTAAGATAATAAAGCTATGTTAATGCCAAACACGCTTTTTCACTCTCAGATCAGCTTCAGTGTCATCACTTGTTTTAGGTGTGAATACTAAAAGATCTTATAACACATATAATGTGCAGAGATTTCTACATATCCTTCTCTAAAGGAGAGGTTTTAAAACGCTTCACTTTAAAACCAGCAGACAATCAACAAAACTCTTACTTGCTATTAGTGTTGGTCCAGTTACTTGAAAATAGTAATTAGTTACTAATTACTGATTACTTCTCCAACAAAGTAATCCTGTTACTTTACTGATTACTTATTTTCAAAAGTAATTAGTTACTTTATTACTTAGTTACTTTTTAAAAACATGACACAACCTGAATGCGTAATAAAGCAATAGACCTTTCAGCCCAATTCTATTTTTGCTGCAAAATCCATCATATGAAATTGAATCAAATGGAAAAGTGTCTTTTTAAAAATATTTTTTTGAGTCTTAATCTTTTAACTTTATGCACATTGCATCAAGCAAAAATTAAATTATATGCAACAGTCTTTGACAGGAAGACATTTGTTGTTTTGTTCTGCGTATTCCAGCATATAAAATAAAATATTTTTTTTTGGGGGGGGCTTACACTCACTCTTTCAAATAGAAGTAAAACACAGCAAAAAATGAATAAAATCAAAGATTCAGTCGCACCAAACCCTGTCGCTCTTAAATCTATTTTCACCTGTTTAGCAGAAGTGGGGTGGGTGGAGGTTCCCCCGGTGACATAGCAGTCATGTCAATGGGAGGATCTGCCCTGCTCTCTCTGCTTACTATTATTTGAGATAATTGAAAAGTGAATAAGAGTTTAGGTCAAATGAACCCTTATCTTGATTTGAACTGTTGTGCAATCAGTAGCCAATCGAAAAGACTTTAAGTTAGTTTATGGACAGAATTCAAAAATGTAATTAAATCCTAACCCTAACAAAAACTTGAACATTATATTCTAAATTGCACTTCCAGTCAATAAAATTGGAGTCTAAAACTGGCGTAAGTCCCCTGTAACTGGTCTTAGAAGCTAGGTCTTTCGACTGCGAGAAAGGAAAAAAACATATTTATCAACGTGTCAGAGCACTCCTTACATTGTGGTACATCTTATCTCCTGTTGTGTTTCAAACAGCCTTTCAAACACTTGTGAGAGAAGTTGCTTACAAGCAAGTTTACGAAAGCAAGTGTCAGCACGTTTGAAAATGATTTTCAAAATATGTGAAGAGAAAAAAAAGGGAAAAAGAGTCAAATATGCCGACTAAAAGACATCCATCATCAACAGCAACTATTCCCAAGTGGTCACCAGTCTACATGTGTGAACTTGTCAAAAATAAACATACATCTCATACAAACACGCAAAGTAATCATATTCACATCATATTTCCCTTGAAGTACATCCTCTCAGTACACTCTGGTGCCGGACCATACAGATAGTCTGTGTAGTGCAGAACCCCCAGAGAAAACAGACACAGAAGAAGGTCCATGATAACATTTGTTGCTGAGAATAAGATTTGGTACCTTTACCGAATCCCTAGAGGGCAGTACTACAACTGGTTTATATTCAGGGAAGGCTTGCCTCTGCCCGTGATAAGCAGCTGTGATCCAATTGGCTTGTTGGAAAGTGGCAAAGGTTTTAAAAAGAAGGGGCTACTTAGACAAACCGGAGTCAAGGCCTTCCTCTCTGACACTGAGGATTGTTAAAAAAAACCCCACAAAAAAAAACCTTCTTTGTCTTTGTACGATGAAAGGAACACAGTCACTAAATACCCCTGGCTGTGTATAGATTAATGGGGCATTAACATGAGCCAAATGCACCCAAGCAACCTCATGTAGACTTTTAGGTTTTAGGAGTTTAAAACTAAACCAATTCAGTAACACAGAGGAAGTAAGTGGATTGTAAATTGTTTGCCTTTTGTTGAAATATTTAGGCCAAAGTACACAACATGATTTCAATTGTAGCATCCTGCATGTTCCAATCATAACAATAATACTGATATTTAGCTATATTTTAAAAATTTTCCCTCTCGTTTTCAATATCTATATACATGATATCATGCAGTGCAATAATCTGCTGGGTCAAGTCAATGACAGCCTCCCCCCTCATTATTTTTGTTATCCATTCTGTAACTTCAGTCTGACTAGTGATGGCATATCTACAAAACAGAAAGCTACTTTTACTCCACTGAGGTAACTGATGCAGTAATATCAAAAAGGCACTGTCACATTCTGTCACTTGTGTTGTTACCTGATATTTACAGCGGCACTTGGGCCTAATCGATGATGTAAATGCATCTCTCTTGGCAACGGTCTTCTTCCTGTGGAAGTTAACCAATGAAAAGAGCTGTCAAACACATAGGACAGAAACCAGCTCATGTTAGCCGTCCTTTCTCTACATTTACTTGCAGAGTTTTGACCTTTAAGAGATGTCAGCATGAAAAAAAAGAAAGGATCCCTGTGTGGGTGCATGAATGTGAGAAGGACGGGGGAGGAAAACTCCTCTTGTCCTCCCATGCACGCGCACATACACACACACACATTTCGTAGGCTAACAGCCATGGATTTAAATTCACTCTGCGGTGGACTGTTTAAATGAGCCTTAATTTAGCATCCTGCTGGCTCAATTGGGATTGTAATAGAACACATTGCACCTTGTCCTGCAACAGAAGCTCCTTCTCCCTCTTTCATCCTCTTTCTGAACCCCCTCATTCCAAGTCCTGGGAGAATTGATTTTTCCAAATGCAGGGGAACAAATCAAAGGACAGAATGATTGTGTTGGAAAGAGAAACAGTAGACACGGCATTGCAATCAATTTGACTATTAACCAAGCAATGTTTTCCTTCACTCTACAAGATTTTGTAGACTAGTATGTAATGAGTTAGCAAGACATTACTGTGTTGTAATTACAACGTTGATAAACAAAAACAGGTATACTAATTTGGTGAAGCCTTTGACGATGTCAAGAAGTAAATTATGGAACAGGCACCAGCATTAAAATAGTCATGACTAAATGTAATTGAATACCACTGTATATGCGTAATCACAGCCAGCAGTTCTACCCATGCTCTAAATAAAGACTACTGTATGCACTACTTGAAAGAGTCATGTAGGGTTATCTCTGTATTTCTAATTTGCCAAGGCTCTTTCTCCATGAGCAACAATTAATTTGAATTAAACCATGCCAATAACCCCCACCCCCCACCTCCCCTTATTTAAAGAGACACAGTAAAGCCATTTGACTTTGTTTACTTTGACATAATAACTAAAAAAACAAGACTTAAAGTGAAACAACAGACATAATAGTCCATTGTTGTGCAGTGTAAAGCACTTTAAATGACTTTTTTTTTTAGCTTGCTTACTTTTCTAAAGTTAATACATAAAAGACACATTCTTTTTGAAATAATCTTTACCTTGTATTTAGTTACTACAAGTGTGCGCACTGTTGCTGAACAGTGCAACATTTGTTTTTTTCATTGTCTTCTAAACAAAAACTCACTCTACTTTACTCTTTTGCTTCCTTCCCACAATATGCCCATCCTCTAGCGTTAAAGGAGCTCACCTTGACAGCTCCTCCAGTCACCCTGTTCTAAGTGGATGATTAAAAAGAAATGGAGGGGTTTTACTGGGGGCTGGTATGCGTGGCATCCCAAGAGTCCCTGCTCCAAGCTAGCCAAGCAGAGTGAGCTACAGCTGTCCTCCAAACAAGCCCACCATCCTTTATTTATTTCTGCTGAAATATTGATGCATGTTATGAAAGGTTTAAAATAATGTGTCTGCCTTTTTCCTCTTGCACTACCACACTGTTTTCTAATGCATAAATAATTTGTCCCTTGGACACTGCACGGACACTGGGTCCCTCACATTAGGTGGGGTGTATCCACTGTATCACATTCTTTCTGCCTGAGAGAAAATACCCGTCCCTTGTAATTTCCTACACTTATACAATCGGCAATGAGAGTAAATAATTGATGTATGAATTTAGGGCTGAAACTCCAACACAATATGACTTCATGTCAAGGGTTAGTCCCTGTAGATTTGAAGCCAAATCATCTCACAAAATGGGTTATTCCTTTCCACAAAAGGAGTATCCTTTTTTGAGTTCCTACCTTTTATTCCATCCTCCACTATGGCACTCCCCACCCCAACTCAGTTTTGTCTGCTCTTCCTTTCCAATTGAGAAAGAAGAACTGGGTTTGGGAAGCATCATGATTAGGTCTCGGTTTGCATGGCTGGAGATAACAGAGTGACTCGGCCCATTATTAGCAGAGGATATGTTTTGTTTTTGAACGCAAATGGGTTTTTCACACTGACATGAACCCGATTTTGATTGCTTCTGTGAATGATTATAAGCTGAGTATAGAACAGGAAGCACCCACTCACTTCTCATTTCAGTATCTATGTTGTGATGTACAATTATGCTCATAAATTTGTTGCCCAGATTAATTTGTGAGATAAGAAAAGGGGGACAAAAGATGAAAGGTAAATGGAGTAGAATGATAATTTCACTCTGTATGCTTCAATTAAACACGCTGTGGAAAGTACAACTCCTTTCTGTGTTGAACTGTTGAAACATCTCCTGTAGTATGGTGGTGTGACATGAGCACAAAAGTTTGGTAATATGCAGTGTGTGTAATGACAAACGCATTGTGTTTTCATTATACAACATAAAAAAAGCATGAAACATTTGGTCCCTATCTAAAGTCAGTGGCATTAATGGAATCTCTGGGAGGGAATCCCACCAATGGGAATGTTGACTGTTTCAATAGAATGGGCATGCTCATTGACGTGAACTTTTTAAAATATATCAAACAGCACAGTAGGATGTTTTAATAGTTAAAACAACTTTAACATGCATAACATAGACAGCATATGGTTACAGCATTTTGTATTTGACCCAGTGACCTCTTTACTGTTTTAGTTTAGCGACCAGTTTCTAAATTTGTTTTTTTTTTTTCTTCTAATAGTGGTAGTGACTGGGATGTCTCTTTTTTTTAATAGTTCAATAAAAATGTTGCCTTCTTGCCTTTGTGTAACTTCTCCACATCAATTGGACTTTTCAGAAAATGTAACAGATGGCTCTGAAGCTTTCTGTAAATTAGCCATTGAAGTTACAAGACTTCAAACTAATTCCTATGGACATTTTTTTATTTACTTCTGCTTTTGACGAATAAATATAATTATCACTGGAATTTACTTTTTTTTTGCATACAGAGGCATTCACAAACTTGGACTTTTAATAATTAAAAGTATCATTATTGTCAACCCAACACAAGTAAAGCAAAGCCGTAATTGCAAAATACGTTTTTTTATTTGATCGTGTGTAACTGAAAACATCTATGACAGACTACTTTGAAAAGAAAATCATTATTCTGCAATAAACTCAAGCAAGCAACATGTGCAAACAGTTCAGTCTAAGCAACATCATCAACAAGCAGCAGCCTTGTGGTTGAACAAAGCTTGAACAATGCCACATAGGCAAAGCAGTCTGGAAATTATGTCATACTCAAGATGGGCAGGTTATTTGTAACATAAAAAGAAGTGGCTGGGTCTGCAGTGAGCTTCGGGCAGAGTCTGTTTTTAACAATCAAGCACAACCCTCAGTATCAAGCTCCACTCTGACCTGAAAGCAGCATTGCTTCCTGTGGCCTAACTCTTTAGCAGGGGGCTGGGAAACTTGATGAAGTCAGAAAGCTGTCAGGCATTTAAAAAAAAAAAATCAGATAGGCAGGTTAATGTATGTTACAAATGAGCTCATTTTTGGTGTGCTGCAGCATGGTGTTACTTCTGCTGATGCCATTGAGAAACTTCCTCAGTAAAGTAAGAAGATGACAGTGTGTGAATGTATGCGTGAATGGGTGGATGACTGGATATGTAAAGCGCTTTGGGGTCCTTAGGGACTAGTAAAGCGCTATATAAATACAGGCCATTTACCATGACATCCCATGGCCTGCTAACACCTTTTTCCTCATCGCTGTGATGCGATCATAGTGCAGATGTAAATTGCAGTCATAGTACTTAAGCAGCTAGCTACATAAAGTATACAAATTTTGGGTTGTATTCAAACGATTTAGTGGCTAAATCCACAAAGAGCATTGGATATCAGAGTTTCAGCACAACCAAAAAGTGTACTAGAGCTCATAAAACATTCTGATTTTTTTCTAAATAATTATTTTCACCATGGTGGAATACTAAATCTGATCTTAAAGACCTTCTACCTGCCAAATCTTACTTTAATCTCTGGGTGTTTAGATTCTAGCTCCCATACTTCAACTTGCTAGTTTTTTTATATTTGTGCACCAAAACGACTTGGTAATAAAAAAAAAATGGTTTTGGTTAAAATTTAAGACGTGAATCATGCAAAATAGGCTCCAGAGTAAACCTAACCAGTGGGTTCGCTATGTTGCCAATGGGTCTTAACCAAATGTCCATATGTGGCCACTTGGGAGTGACACTATACTACAACCAATGCCAAACAGGACACCTTATGTATATTTCTGAGATATAACCAGTCTTCCCAAATCAAGGACTTAAAGTTCCTAAAGCATTTGGGAGAGAACATTCCAACAAATTGACTGCATTGTGGCACGTATCATGTTCATAGAACTTTTTGGCCACACCAAGAAAATCTGTCACTGTCATGGTCCCCATGTCTGCCCGGCTGACTCAGGTTGGCTACATATGTTTCTTATTTACATCTACCTCTCTCACGCTTGCCGTGTCTCGCCGGGGCGGAGCTCATTGCGGGCTCCCTCCCCTGGCCCTCGCACCTGAGGTTAATCACACACCTGTGGCTCATCGCCTAAACTCATCCACTACTTAAGGCAGTGGCTGGAAACATCTCGTCGCTGGACTATTGAGTAACCTCGGAATTCCATTTCCCTGGAACCCTTGGTGTGCCTGCTGGTGTGCTGTGTTTTTGTGAAAGACCCTCGTGTGTGAAGAGCTCCTTTTCCGGATTCCCCTGTGCCCTGGATTCCCCCTGCCCTCTCGCTTGTAAATATTTGCACCTGGTGTTGTATAGTAATAAACGGAACTGTATTCTAGCTGCCTTGTCTGTGCTTGAGTCCATCCCACATCGTGACAAAATAGTCCAGCCAAGACTATGGACTCAGCAGACTCTACGACCCCTGCCCGGTCGCTCTCTCGTTGGAGCAAATATTGCAACGACATGAGCAAATGCTGGTTCGGCTCAGCGGAGAAGTGACGTCTTTAGCCCAGGCCCTCGTTCAGCGGACGCCCCACGATGAAGATCCATCCTCTGCCTCATCTCCACAGGTAACGTCAGCTCTTGCGGCTGCCACCCCTTCACCATCCCCTCCACCGGTGTCCCTAGACCGACACTTACCAGAGACTTTTTCAGGGGAGATGGGAAAATGTGGTGGTTTTCTGATGCAGTGTTCTTTGCAGTTTCGACAACTCCCCCATGTGTTTTCTAGTGACGGAGTGAAAATCGCATATTTCATTCAGTTGCTGCGAGACCGTGCGTTAACCTGGGCACAAGCTCAACTACAAGCTAACCCTGAGATCACTTTCGCTGACTTTTTGTCTAAGTTTCAAGTTGTGTTTGACAAGGGTTCCAGCGCCGAAGCAGCTGGTCATCGCTTACTCAACCTCAAACAAGGAAAGCACAGCATGGCTGATTATTCGGTTGATTTTTGGACCCTGGCCACACAGACTAAATGCGGAGCGGAGGCCTTAAGGACCACGCTGTTGAGTAATATAAATGATGATTTAAAAGATGAGCTAATGGTACGTGAGCTTCCTGCTTCTCTCGAATCGTTGTGTATTCAGGTGGACGATCGGCTGCAGGCACGCCGGGACGCACGGAAATGTACTCAACGGGAGCCTCCAATGCCACGAGATTTTCCCCCCGAACATCAGAGGGCGCGCGAGTACAGCGAAAGTGAGAAGGGGGAACAGCCGATGCAGCTCGGCCACTCACGGCTCTCTCCCGCAGTGCGTCAACGCCGTCTTGCCTCCGGTGAGTGCTTATATTGCGGCCGCAAGGGCCATTTCATTTCTTCCTGCCCGGCCAGTAATAAAGAGAATACCGGTGGGCGATCTTTCCAATAAACTCTCTCCCCCCGTCTCATGTTGCCTGTCAAGCTAACAGTACGTAGCATTGCCCATTCACTGTCTGCTCTAGTTGATTCTGGTGCCGAGCAAAATTTCATTGACTCTTCTCTAGCTTCTAAGTTGAACATTGGGGTCAAGTTACTACCTGATCCCCTTCGTGTTTCTGCTCTCTCTGGTCTACCTGACATCACACACATAACCGAACCACTTTCACTCACATTATCTGGCAACCACACTGAAAGGTAATGCTTCTTTGTGTTTTTGGCTCCTTTGACCCCACTCGTGTTAGGTCACTCGTGGCTTTTGCAACATAACCCTCAGATAGATTGGAGAAAGGAGTGAGTGACGGCGTGGAGTGCTGAGTGCCTCATGAACTGTCTGAAGTCTGCCACGCCCCCGGTCACTTATCTCTCCCCCGGAAAGCCCTCTGAGCCACCTGATTTATCTGTAGTTCCTTCCGTGTACCACGACCTCATGGCCGTCTTTAGCAAGGATGAGGCATGCTCGCTTCCGCCTTACAGGCCCTACGATTGTGCTATTGATCTCCTTCCCGGGGCCCCCCTTCCATCTGGCCGCCTGTATAGCCTTACCCAGCCTGAAAGGGAGGCCATGGAGAAATACATCATGGACTCACTGGCCGCGGGCATTATTCGACCATCATCATCCCCAGTAGGTGCAGGCTTTTTCTTCGTGGAGAAGAAAGATAAATCCCTTCGGCCATGTATCGACTTCCGCCAACTCAACAGTATCACTGTGAAAAACAAATACACCTTACCTCTTCTTTCCTCCACCTTTGAACTGCTGCAGGGGGCGACAGTGTTCAGCAAGCTCGATTTGCGCAATGCATACCATTTGGTGAGGATCAGACGGGGAGATGAGTGGAAAATGGCGTTTAACACGCATTTAGGCCACTTCGAGTATCTGGTTATGCCATATGGGTTGACAAATGCTCCTGCCGTTTTTCAAGCCTTGGTAAATGACATCCTCAGAGACTTTATTAAACGCTGTGCTATTGTTTACCTTGATGATATTCTCATCTTCTCCAAGTTCCTAGCAGAGCATGAGGTCCACGTGAGGCAGATCCTTCAACGCTTGTTGGAGAGCAAGCTATTCATCAAGGCCGAGAAGTGCGAGTTTCACGTGGACACGGTGGTGTTCCTGGGGTACATAATCACACAAGGTAACCTGAAACCTGACCCAGTGAAGGTCCGCGCAGTTCTGGACTGGCCCCAGCCGTCTAACCGTCGTCAACTCCAGTGTTTCCTGGGTTTTGCCAATTTTTACCGCTGGTTCGTTCAGAATTTCAGCCAGATTGCTTTGCCTCTCACTAGCCTTACTTCTCCCAAAGTGTGTTTTCAGTGGGATCAGGAAGCTCAGTTGGCCTTTACCGACCTGAAGGAGAGGTTTGCCACCTCTCCCATCCTGCGTCAGCTCAACCAGGACCAGCAGTTTGTAGTGGAGGTGAACGCATCGGAGTCTGGGGTCGGGGCAGTCCTGTCACAGTGCTTTGAGGGTAAGCTCCACCCTTGCGCCTTTTTTTCCCATCGGCTCTCTCCCGCAGAGCGGAACTATGACATCGGGGACAGAGATTTTCTGGCCGTGAAACTCGCCCTGGAGGAATGGAGGCACTGGCTAGAGGGCGCTAAGCACCCCTTCATTGTCTGGACGGACCACAAAAACCTAGAGTACATCAGATCTGCCAAGCGTCTCAACTCTCGTCAGGCAAGGTGGGCCCTGTTCTTTACTCGGTTTAACTTCTCCATCACCTACAGGCCAGGCTCCCGTAAAATCAAGGCAGACGCCCTTTCTCGACAATTTACCACCATCAAGGAAGAGTCGGATCCCGGGCCCATTTTTCCCACCTCCAGCATTATTGGAGCAGTCTCCTGGGAGATTGAGGCTCTGGTCCGTAACGCTCAAGACTCTGAACCCGACCCTGGTACCGGCCCGTGAGGTCGGCTCTTTGTTCCCACATCCGTCCGGTCACAGGTTCTTCAGTGGGGGCATGACACTCGTCTCACCTGCCATCCCAGGATTCACCGCACCATCACCTTTCTGCAGTGTTATTTTTGGTGGCCCACGCTACCAAAAATAACCGCCGGCGGACCCCAGCCCCGGAATATGCCGCTGGCCAAAAGGTATGGCTGTCAACTCGCTTTGTGCCGCTCAGAGCAGAATCAAAGAAGCTCTCGCCCAGCTTCATTGGACCGTTTGAGATCGATTCTGTTGTTAACCCTGCCTCTGTCCCCTTAAAACTGCCGCGTAACATGCGTGTTCACAATGTCTTTCATGTCTCGCAGATCAAGCCATTGCTCTCCAGACCATTGTGCCCTCCCGCCAGGCCTCCTCCGCCCGCCTGGCTCGTGGATGGTCAGGAGGTGTACAACATCACTCACATCATGGACTCTCGGCGCCGGGGGAGGGGTGTCCAGTACCTGGTCTATTGGGAGGGCTACGGGCCAGAGGAACGCTCCTGGGTGCCTCGGTCGGCTGTCCTGGCTGAAGGTTTGCTGCGGGAGTTCCACTGTCAGCATCCGGGTAAGCCTGGTGAGTCGCCGGGAGGCTCCCGTTGAGGGGGGGTATTGTAATGGTCCCCGTGTCTGCCCGGCTGACTCAGGTTGGCTACATATGTTTCTTGTTTACCTCCCTCACGCTTGCCGTGTCTCGCCGGGGCAGAGCTCATTGCGGGCTTCCTCCCCTGGCTCTCACACCTGAGGTTAATCACACACCTGTGGCTCATCGCCTAAACTCATCCACTACTTAAGGCAGTGGCTGGATACATCTCGTCGCTGGACTATTGAGTAACCTCGGAATTCCGTTTCCCTGGAACCCTTGGTGTGCAGGCTGGTGTGCTGTGTTTTTGTGAAAGACCCTCGTGTGTGAAGAGCTCCTTTACCGGATTCCCCTGTGCCCTAGATTCCCCCTGCCCTCTCACTTGTATATATTTGCACCTGGTGTTGTATAGTAATAAACGGAACTGTATTCTAGCTGCCTTTACTGTGCTTGAGTCCATCCCACATTGTGACAGTCACCTGCCTTATTGACAAGATTTGGCTTCCTGCAACTTCATTATCTTCCATAAACTTAAATTCAAGTCAAAATGTTACTTTTTAATACAGTGAAGGAGATCCAGCAAGCATTGCAAATATGCACATACAAGTGGTCAGAACTTGACTACCACAATTACTCTAAATGTAGGAGTTGTGCTTGCAGGGCTTTGCTTCCCACAGACAGTAATGGATGCATCTACTTGAAACTCTAAACTAAAAGACTGATTCACTGGCAGACATATCAGTCACTGCCACCTTACAACCTTCAAACATAGCTAGCTCACATATCCTTAAAGGGTAAAAAGGAAAATTGGATTAAAATTACTGTGGGGGTTAATGAATGAGTGAAGGATAGATATTATTTTGGTATGACATTGTCATTCACTGCCACCACAGGGGTACTCTCCAAATATTTATTATGAACAGAAATGACCCTAGGATTTTCCCTGACCTCTGTAAAGCTGTTGTATCATAGGCGTCTTTGCTCTTCCCCCTCCTACTGCTTTCTGCTGCTCTGGCTTTAGCAAAAAAAAGTGCTTGGGGCTACACAGACGTCCTGGCTTCCACCCCCTCTTTACATTGTATTAATGTGCATGTGCATGTGAATGTGTATACGTGTGTCTAGGCTTGGAAGTGTATCCTTGACCACCTTGCACTGTAATCACTGCACACAGCTGCCACCTGCCTTTTTCTCTCATGTGTTGAGCCTTCTTTCTCTCACCCCCTCCTATGCTATAACTGGTATGATCTCGACAGTGGATCCTAATGTCTCTAGCCATGATTAATCTGATAAATAATAAATATATCAATCTAGCCTCTCGACAAGGACTAATTCTAACCAGCAGGAAGGCACAAGCCCCCTTTAACTGCTGCCTGTAGCTGCCAAATTAATTATTTAATGATTAATTCTTTAGGAAATGGGAAAGTTTTGATTAATACTGTCCAGGCATCTGTCTTCAGTTGTTTGATGTATGTCAGAGAATTTCACCCTTGCTTTCATACCGTCTGACCTCGCACGCACAAGCAGAAAATGCACGGGCACAAGCACTACACTTACACAGAAGCAAGCACAGAAGAGAGACATTTAAGCTCTTATGAACAAAGCCAGAGGCTACTGTCACTGAGATCAGATGCTGAATATCTCACAATAAATTGCAGCTGGATCTCAGAGGCCTTCATCCTTGAACCTTGAACAAGTCAGCTTTGGATAACACCCCCCACCCTCCACATCTCTATGTGTGTGTGTGCATTTATGTGAGCTTCCGACCCTATTTACTAATGGAAACCTCTGAGGCCCTTGACTTGCTATACATTTTTAATGCTGTCAAATTGTCATTTCTCTCTACTGTTTGCTGTTAAAAGGAAAAAATAAAAGTTGAATCAAACACAAATAAACTACGTTTTGACATAATGAACACCATTTTTCTTGGATATACCTAAAAGAAAAAATATTTGTTTCTTTAGTTAACAGTATTTCTGCCCATTAACTGCAAAAGCTTTAGAGTAACAACCGTACGAAACCACAAGAAATTATTAAGTAAACAGAAATAGGAAACTGCTTTTTGCATTTTGCACAAAAAGCACAAAAATCATCAGATGAAACATTAAGAAAGTTCTGTACTATACAGTAAAAATTAATGTATCAAGGGTAAGCACAAACATATTTATGTAACTGCTCTCCTTGGCAAAATGGGGAAGCAAATACTCTACATTCAACAGTAAAGATACCACAGATCTTCTTTAAACTGACTGTATTAGACTCAGGGCAGATAGTTAAGCAACAGTGGTATACTGCAAAAGAGTTCAGTATATTAACATGCACAAAAGCTCAACATAACACAACAACTACCCCTATTTTGTGTTCGACCTACAGACAGAATTAAAAAAATTTTTTCACTTATTTTAATTATACCCGACAGCCTTCTCATATCCAAAAGTCTGTCTTCTTTAGAAAAGGCTAGTTTTCGTCTTAGACTCCCCCTCTCTCTTAGCACATCTCAGGCTTCCCCAGGTGTGGGGGCTATTTTCCCCTGCCAAACTTCCTACCAGTGGCTGGTGCTCACACCTTCCTGTGAACTGGTAGTTCTCAGTGTCCAGGGCTGGGTGCTCAGATGTATACTGGCTTTCTCCCGGCAGCCGCTCTGTCAGCCCCCTGCTGGGAGCTGAGGTGCCCTTGGGTCTCAGGTCTCTTGGTCCACCCCTGGTCTTATCTGTTATGGTTGTAATAATCCAAAAAAAAAAAAAAATCTTAATAAAAGACAGGGGAAAAAAATAGAAGAAGAAGCTAGTTTTAAAAATTGAAAGAATGTGATTTCCCACATATAAATCAATCTATAATCTTTAAAAACAAAACAAAAAAAAGAAAAACAAACAATTTGAATCTCAATTTAATACATATTTTTTTAAAGTATTTTTTAAATGGTAAAAAAAAACCCAAACATTTTTGCTGAGCTGTGCAGAAAGAAATCACTGCTATGTCATTCATCACTGCTTGTTTTTAATCATGATATGGCTCCCCTTCCCCTCTCAACCTTCACTAAAAACCAACTGCCCTCAGGGTGAAAAGAGGAGACCTGTCTTTAATAGGGCCAACAACTTGACAAATCTTTTGTTGTCTTCAAATACACATTTCCACACTACGAAAAACACACACAAATAGAGACGTACATACCAGTGTTGTCCACTTACACAAAACCGCACACACTTGTAAACAAACGTAAACTAAAAATGAGACAGGAGGCCGGCAACTCCCCGTCAGAGTGACAGACTGCATTGTCCGAGCGAGCTTTGGTGGTTGTAACAAGCGTCAGGACATTAGAGCAAACAAAAGCTGGATTGGAGGTGTCATCAATCAATTGGCTGACAGTTGACTTCAGTCTGATTGTCTCGTACTCTGCATAATAAGTGATTGGATCTCAGCTAATTAGATATTGGGTAATCAATCTTTGCCAACAAGGCACTTGGCTGAGGGTCTCTCCCTTTGCGTGTGCCTGTTGTCATGAAATAAATTAGAAATAAAAATTATTTTGTGCTAGCCAAAAGGTAATTCCCTCCAGTGAGCTGTCCAACCGCTGCCTTTGTGCAAAAGAGACACATGGAGGGGCTGTGGGGGGGTCTCATGTCCTAATCAATTATTGAAATATTCAGTTGAAGAATTTACATAATAAATGAAGCAATGAAATATTAATATATTTGCTCGGAAAGATGTTTTACTCTGAATAAACATGCTTCTAACAATATGTCCACACAAAAGCAAGCGATTTTCATACAGAGAACAACACTAACAAATCATTTATAGGCGTTTATAATAAATGATTTTAGACAATCAAAGCATTAGATTAGCAGTAACAACTCCCACTGAATATGATTGCTGGTCATTTTAACAGGAATTCCAAACACCTTAAACAAGTACAGTAGCTATCCCAATTTCTGATTTCTTCAAAATCGCATTTGGAGCACAACTGAGCCAAAGAAATGCACACAATATTTGACGTGTCACAGTTTGTTCACACTTTCTTCTCGCTGTCAAACTATTCCCCCTGTGTGTTTTCTTTTAGAGCCTTGCCAAAATTGTACTACTGCTTATTCTTTTTTTCTTTTTTCCCACGCTCAGGTAGCCATTGTAAGCTGTACAACACATACAGTAACACTGCAGGGACACCAAACATGCAGTTGGGGAAATCACAAGACACTACAGAGAAGTAAGGGAGGAGGAGTAGGAATGGGAGGAGAAGCAACCAAACAAGCATGTGACAGAAAAGTACAAGCAAAAGTGTAAGAGGAGAATAAAAGAAAGAAGGACCAAATGAGGAAATGAGTGATAGTTAGAGAGAGTCAAATGCTTGAGATGGAGGAGACACTCTTTTATTTATTTATTTTTACACAATGCCAGAATGTAAGCAAGTAAAAGCAGCCAGCTGGGCCTCAGTCTCTCAGCAGTGTGTCAGAGCCTGTCACCACCACTGCCACCGAGACAGCTACAAGTTTACAACAGCTGCCGACTAATGTTTGATCAGTTATAAAATATGCCAGGGTGACAACACCATGCTGCCCATGCATTTGTGGGGGCCTTCTGCATTAAAGATTCAGTGCCTGGCAAGTAACGACGGCCCTGATGGTCTCAGTGCTGCCGCCGCTCCCCACCCGCTCTCTCTCCCCAAAGGTATACTCGGGGACGGAGACAACTTCACAAGATGTCAGAAACCATCTCTGTTTTGTGTTCACCGGGTGAGCATTCTTCTAAGTAAACCAGCCTTCACGTCAGCTTTTGTACTACGTCCACTGCTGAGACTTTCGGTACTAACACAGGCAGCGAGGGAGAATTCAGACAGCAAGCACTGGAGAAAAGAGCAGGCGGGAACTTAAAACCACAATGGAAAAAGGTTGATTTTCAGGCATTTTCTTTTCTTATGATAAATAAGCAGCACTTTGGTGATCTTTGATGATTTTCTGATCATGATAAAGTCTATATGCTTAAAATTTAAACAAAAATTGTTTAAATTGTTATTAAATGGCGCTTCATCCTTTACTGTGGTGCAGGGGATTTTTGTCCTTTCTTTTCAGAGGCATTTCCAGCTGTCTCGTTGTCTGTTTGTTCACGGTGGGCATGCCAAGGAGAGTCTCCTGGTAAATGTCAACTGTCAGAGAATTGAGGACTCCTCATCAATCGCCCTGCCATGGAGCTTTGGGCAATGAAACCCCTCCAAGGAACACCAGCTATATAGAGGGAGCAGACGAAAGAGAACACAGTGGCGCTGGTTAACTGAAGGAAGTCATGGTCCAAAAGAGAGTGAGAGAGAAGGAAAGAGAGAATATGGACGAATCAGATTTCCTTTCCCCTGTGACAAGGTCCTCTGACAGGTTTGTTGCTGGCAGTCTGAGCAGTAGGCTATGATTGCCAGAGTGCATTAGAGGCCATGTGTGTAATTTGACATCTCAATATTGAAATAGTAATGTATCCTCATACAGCATAAATTGCTGCCCAGTAATTGGATTCCAGGCATGCGGTACAGAGAGCTGAGATGTCCTTGCAAGCTTGATAATGCTGTGTCATGGTATCTGGTGAGGGAGCTGTGATAAATAAATAAATAAATAAAATGATGTTCAAATTGAATGTGGGTTTGTAATGTGGCATTTGTTAACTCGTAATAAATTGTCATCTATTTTATTAGGTTCAATGTTTATGTCCCCCCAACCCACCCACAAAAAAAAAGCACACACTCACACACCTGTGCACACAGGTCTGATCTTTTCTTTTCTCCTTGCTTAGTAGCAGCTTCTTGCCTATCTAAATAATTCAGTTCAAGTGAGAATCACCATATCTTGCAGGATACTTAACATGCCAAGAAGAGCAACAGACAAGGAACAGGAGGCCTGAATTCAATTAGGCCTTTTGTCACAGACAATAGGGCGACAAATTCATTTTGTTACAATACTGGCTGCATTGTGAGCCATCAATTTTGTACCTGGCTCTGTTCTCCGCCCTCTCTCCTTTACTCTTTTTTTTTTCTTTTTTTTTTTTGGATGGGGGGGCGGGTGTTTTTGTTTCACTAATGCTTTTGACGTCTGTGCCCACTGCCTTTCGCTGCCTCATTTTATCTTTACACCAAGAGCCGCAGGTATCAGGTGCTTGTGTGTGTGTTAATGTGTATGCGCGCGTGTCCGCATACCGAGGTGTTGTGTTACTCGGGATCAAGTGACGGCGGTGCCTCGAAAAGGACCGGCTATTCTTTAGGGTCGCTGAGATACTGCCGACTAATTGGATGAGGTGTAAGTCAAGCCAACGGGCCTCAGACTTTGATGTGACTTACACTGGAGAGAGAGCAGGAGAGTGAGGGAGACATAAAGGTGCTTCACAGACATCAGTGTTTGTTCCAAATGTGAGCTCTTTGTACCAGCCTCCACCTGTTCACAGACACACACACACACACACACACACACACACACACACACACACATACACTCACACAATGCAAATGCTGGCGATCCACTTCGTTTATAGTGGTTCATTAATTTTTCAAGCAGTTCCTTGGTTTCCTTATGTTCAGCTACTTGCTTTTCATTTGTGCTTCCTTGTTTGTTTGCACTTTTATTGTATACAGGAAATGTAGCAGGTAATTGACCAATGCCAATATTTTCATCCCTTCTTCATTCTTCTTTGTTTTATTTAAAATATTTTTATCATCTTAAAAATTGGACAATATTTAAAAGATTGAAATTTTAAATAATTCAGTAACATCTTAGATTAAATATGTTTATATTCATGTATGTGTGTGTGTCAGTCTGTTAAATTTGCTAAGGAATTTCACCAGTTTCTTTTATCTTCTGTGTTATATGACAGATACTTAAAAGAAGGCACTTGTCAAGAGTGCTTACATCTTCTAGCCTAAAGAGCTTAAAAAAAAGAGGCTGTGAAAAAAGATGATGTGGAAGGGAGAAAGGGGACGTGAGGGGTGAAGTTACAGCAACAGCTGGTACATCCTGGGATCCTGGCCAGGATGTTGACTCTCTCTTTCACCTCCCATCTGCTTTCATATTACCTACAATCCCTTGTCTACACTCCCTCTTGCTTACACTCGCTGCCCTTACCTAATGTAAATTTCTATGTCCTGACCTGTCTCTGCCTGTTTGTCATTTTCTTTTTCTTCTTCACAATATGAGCCAAGGATACCCCATTCGCACGTCATAAGAGTTAGCTGTACGCATTTATACAAACTGGCTTAATACTTCATCGAATGTTTCCAACAAACAAAAAAAATAAAATAAAATAAAAATGTCTTAATTTCTATTTGGAATTGTGGTAAATCTTCACATTAGGAATTAATCAATCACTGGGTGCTACTCTCATGAAAAGATATGGGTATTTACTAATGATATGTAACCTATAAGAATAAAGTTATTTAGAATTTTGAAACACGAGGTCATATGACCATGGCAAATACAGAATTACAAATACAGAGGTGAAAGCTTACAAAGGGCTTTAAAATAAAATGAAATATATAGGCTATTTAGCATTGGTCAACAAGTAAATCTACAAAAAACAAACAAAAAAACAAAAAAAACAAGCTGTGGCAAGATTACCTAGTGAATAGTGGATAGGACACTAAAAAGATAATTTCCACACTTGTACTTTCAACACTCTCAACATTAAGCTTACAGTGCAGTACTGCATTACCTGCACATGGTGACTAGAAAATATGCAGCTTATCAGTGAAGTATGCATGTGACTATAAACTCTAGCCATGCTGAAATGCATATGGTTATTTACAGTGCGGAGACTTTAACATACCTGTATAATGACTGTCACATTCCTTTAGTTGCAAATATATTTCTGTTCGCAGAAAACATGCTCAAGTTCAATGAACCTGCTCTTTTTTTAGAACATTTTTTGCACAGCATGAACTCCAGGAACAGCTTAAACAGGACACCTGCTGCACTTTACTATATTAAGCAGTCCAGCTCTTGATTTCCTCAGACATTTCTATGTCACTATTAACTAAGATGATACAGAAAGAAAATCTTGATTTGCACGATTGTTCAGGTTCAAAATACTCTTGATTAGATTGTTTTCCTCATAGAGTTGATTGCTTTTTCTTCAGCTAAAGTTTCAGATAAACACAGAGGTAGAGAGACAAGCGTGGTTTAAGGAACAGAGGCACGACTCCACTTCATAGACTTAACAGTCTCAGAGGCCCCAATGTGTAAGAATTGTGAATTACCATACATCAAACACCAGCCGCCATGGCACGTTGCAATCAGAGATGTTAACCTTTCAAATATTCCGTGAAATTACTAAAGCAAGGTTAGCAGCTTTACGCAGACACATATACACAAAGGCATGTATGTTCCACACCTTAATACCACATTGTTGCCTTCTTTTCAAATGTCAGAGTTTATGCCATATACAATGTAATTATGTTATGAACGCATTGTAGTTCCTAATATTGTGTGTGCCATTCACCAGGTTCAATTGTCTGCGCTTTCGTAGTGTTTTTCAAATTGTATCACAGAGAGGCCATTGTATATCGCACACTAGACTGACATATCCCACATTGTGAAAATAATCCTTTTAAAATGTGTGAAATAATTTTGTTCCCATAATCCCTAAAATCCCCCAGTAAGTATTACAGGGTAAGAAATGGATGGAAAATTACTATTTACACAAGAAAAGAAGGAATCATTAAGGGTATTTCACTGCAAGGGTAATTTGACATGCAATTTGCAGTAAAATGCTTAAATGTGAGAAAAAAAAGCTTCCATAGGCTTCTCATCTGCCTCTAACTAACTCATCTTGCCACCCTGGATTGTTAGAAGTGCCATTTGCCCTTTCTCAATTCACAGTGGGCTTTAATCTTGGGCAGGGGGTGCAATCATTGGAGTGGCTGTACAACTGCAGGGACTTTTTGATTCAGAGTGCTGTTTATTAGCTTGAAGCATCTGGGCAAGGATCTTGTGATTAATTGGGGTGAGCTGCCCCTGATATTACAAGGTCAACCCTCACCAAGCCTCCTTTACTCTTTCCATTTACATCAGTTAGTGGGGTAGACCTGTGTGTGCATATGTGTGTGTGTGTGTGAGAGAGAGAGAGACGACAGACGCAATGTGTAGATTAGCAAGAGAACAATACAGAGAATAGCAGAGAGAGAAAACGAGCGAGTCTATATATGTTGCTCTAGCCAATCTGAGCTTGAATATACAGTGGGGCAAAAAAGTATTTAGTCAGCCACCGATTGTGCAAGTTCCCCCACTTAAAATGATGACAGAGGTCAGTAATTTGCACCAGAGGTACGCTTCAACTGTGAGAGACAGAATGTGAAAAAAAAAATCCATGAATTCACATGGTAGGATTTGTAAAGAATTTATTCGTAAATCTGGGTGGAAAATAAGTATTTGGTCACCTCAAACAAGGAAAATCTCTGGCTCTCACAGACCTGTAATGTCTTCTGTAAGAAGCTTTTCTGTCCCCCACTCGTTACCTGTATGAATGGCACCTGTTTGAACTCATCATCTGTATAAAAGACACCTGTCCACAGCCTCAAACAGTCAGACTTCAAACTCCGCCATGGCCAAGACCAAAGAGCTTTCGAAGGACACCAGGAAAAGTATTGTAGACCTGCACCAGACTGGGAAGAGTGAATCTACAATAGGCAAGCAGCTTGGTGTGAAAAAATCAACTGTGGGAGCAATCATCAGAAAATGGAAGACATACAAGACCACTGATAATCTCCCTCGATCTGGGGCTCCACGCAAGATCTCATCCCGTGGGGTCAAAATGATCATGAGAACGGTGAGCAAAGATCCCAGAACCACATGGGGGGACCTGGTGAATGACCTGCAGAGAGCTGGGACCAAAGTAACAAAGGTCACCATCAGTAACACACTACAACGGCAGGGAATCAAATCCCGCAGTGCTCCTTGCTGAAGCCAGTGCATGTCCAGGCCCGTCTGAAGTTTGCCAGAGAGCACATGGATGATACAGCAGAGGATTGGGAGAATGTCATGTGGTCAGATGAAACCAAAGTAGAACTTTTTGGTATAAACTCAACTCGTCGTGTTTGGAGGAAGAAGAATACTGAGTTGCATCCCAAGAACACCATACCTACTGTGAAGCATGGGGGTGGAAACATCATGCTATGGGGCTGTTTTTCTGCCAAGGGGACAGGACGACTGATCCGTGTTAAGGACAGAATGAATGGGGCCATGTATCGTGAGATTTTGAGCCAAAACCTCCTTCCATCAGTGAGAACTTTGAAGATGAAACGAGGCTGGGTCTTCCAACATGACAATGATCCAAAACACACCGCCCGGGCAACAAAGGAGTGGCTCCGTAAGAAGCATTTGAAAGTCCTGGAGTGGCCTAGCCAGTCTCCAGACCTCAACCCCATAGAAAATCTGTGGCGGGAGTTGAAAGTCCGTGTTGCTCGGCGACAGCCCCAAAACATCACTGCTCTCGAGAAGATCTGCATGGAGGAATGGGCCAAAATACCAGCTACTGTGTGTGCAAACCTGGTAAAGACCTATAGTAGATGTTTGACCTCTGTTATTGCCAACAAAGGTTATGTTACAAAGTATTGAGTTGTATTTTTGTTATTGACCAAATACTTATTTTCCACCCTGATTTACGAATAAATTCTTTACAAATCCTACCATGTGGATTCATGGATTTTTTTTTCACATTCTGTCTCTCACAGTTGAAGTGTACCTCTGGTGCAAATTACTGACCTCTGTCATCATTTTAGGTGGGGGAACTTGCACAATCGGTGGCTGACTAAATACTTTTTTGCCCCACTGTAGCTCCAAGTAGCCTTGTAATTCATTTCATGGAAATTAGAATTTTTTGCTTTATGTTTCTGTGATTCTTCAGTAACTTTGCTAATACCGCACTGCATCAGCCAATCAGTGAGCCATATGTCACTAGTGAAGACAAAAGGATAGGACACATTTTATGAGCATTCTCTTTATCATAGCCTCCCCCCTTTACCTTGCCTTATTAAGGTTGTGCTTGGTGTTTGATCTACTATATTTACTGGCATATATAACATAACTGTCTGGGCCACTCTCTTTAGAATGTGTTGCAAATTGGGTTTCAAAGCATCCTTCTGGTTTCTTGGTCCCTGATTAACTTTATATTCATTACTAAATCATATTAGTCATTATAGGCTCATCAGTGGAGTTCCCTTCTGTGCAAATGAGAGTCCCCCCATTCACTCACACTGTGAACATTGCTAGAAAGGCACACATACAAGCTCAGACCATTTGAGAAATATCTGTATGGAGCATTTACAGTAGAGGGTGTTTTCGGTTACTTCAGACAGAGGGCGGCCTTGTGTCAGCTACCTCACTCTCTTTCATTCCCACTCAGGCAGATAAGAGGAACACGTGAGATTCAGGAACCTGTTTTGGAAGGTGGTTTCTATCTTTGGAAGAAAAACAAGGCTAAATGGTTTACCACCAAATATGAAAGTTACAATTTCTATTATTCTAAACCAAGAAGTTTCTGTTATCTATCGTCAGTGTGCAGTATTTTTTATTTTAATTTTACACTGTTGTACACTGCTGCAGTTATATAACGGCAACAACAGAACTCATTTGCTTTTCATTCAAAAACAGGCACAATTTAAGCAAATGAATACGGTATTTTGGTTAAGTTTCTAACCTTTAACCCTTTAAGACCTAGCATAGAACCAAATCCGCCAGAGCTTATCTTTATATTTTTACATGCTGTAGTGCCATTTTTGGGAGCATTTGGAGTTGCTATACATCAATACAACCATTATAGCCCATATTTTAATAATATGTATGCATTGAGTGCATAATAACTACACAAATTGCAAAAAAGTGCAATAAACTACAATAAAATCGAAAATTGTTTTTTTTATTATTATTATTATTTTTTACATATATTTCTAGTTAGAGAAATTTAAGAGGTTTATCCCGCAAAACTTTAAATACAAAAACGTTGCACAAAATAGTTTCCAACAACAGGAAATTTCTTTTGAGTGTCTTCATAGTTTTATTTTTGAGATACACCAATTTTTATATACTGCAGGAAAAACGAAGAAAAAATATTATAATGCAAATTTGCAAAAAAACAGCATGTGCGTCAAAATAAACTATTTAAAGCAGTGCAAATTGAGTTCTAAGCATCCCAGAAACTATACGGAAAAGCACCAGTGTAGGCTTATAAGGCCCTGAAGGTAAAAAAAATAAATTTTCCTCGAAAATGACGTCACTTCCAGTTTCGGGCAGGTAATGGCGGACATGCGATAGTTCACGCTGACATCTATTCCAACGTAGGAAGTGTTACGAACAGCTGATCGGGTCGGCAGAGCGTGTTTCTGGAATATTATGTTTTTGTTGCTACAAGTGCTTTTTATGCAATTTTTGCAAAGCTGTATGTGGAAGGAAACCGTGACCTAGGACAAGCTGATGGCATAAAGTGTAAGTACAACTCCTCCGGTTTCTTATGCAAAAACAATTATTGTGCTAGCTTATGTGGTTGCAGTTCTACAGGGATTTTAAAATAGTTACGCAAAACGGAGCGTGCCACCTCCAGCATTAATATTTCACACTCCCAGAAAAGCTTACATACATATATATATATATATATATATATATATATATATATATATATATATATATATATTAGAGATGGCACGATACCACTTTTTTATGTCCGATACCGATACCGATATCATAAATTTGGATATCTGCCGATACCGATATGAATCCGATATAGTGTTTTTTAATCAACAAGTGTTTTTTAAAATATCTTGCTGCATTTTGCAAGTCTGCAAGTTCATACTCAAGTTTAAAACAACAACTACACTAAAGCTATTCTGTTATACCTGTATGCAAAAAAAAAAAATTTCATAGTTCAGAAATACTGATCAATCTAATAAACTTAAACCTACACCATCCTCCCTATTCTGGTATTTTAAAGAGTACTTAGCATAAATATTAAGCAACCTAACTAATAGGGTTCCAACTCCCAGCAACAACAAAAATAAATAAATAAAAATAGGGAACCACCCCTCACGCTCCACCTCATGATGCTTAATCGACGTAATCAACCTTAATTTGATGCAGTGTGAAAAAAAAAATGCACAGAAATCAATTATTTTTCAAGAAATATTAAATAGATTCAACATCTTTCTTCAACAAAATTGCAGACTGCACAGATGGTACCTTCCCAAAGGAAAAAGTACTATAGCTTACTAGGGTATATATATATATATATATATATATATATTAGACTTAATAGTTACTATATACAGTAATTGACTTCTATTCATTTTACATCAAATTAAAACTTTGGGTGTCAGATAATTATTTATTAAAAGCTAGACATTTTAAATGAGAATAAGAAAGAAAAGTATGTCTTTGTGCCCCCTTTTCCCTGTTAATGCCCTATCAGCCCCCCTGGCTAAACTTTGCTAGATGCGCCCCTGCACAGTTACCAGCCGTCAGCTACGTAGAAAAAGATCCTGGAGTAGAAAGTAATATTAAATAAATTCTAACAACAGCTGATCAAGCTTAAACGTGCTGCTGTTGTTCAGCCGCTGGTTTCCTCTTTCTGGTGCAAAATGGGCCAAAAGCAAACTAGAGACACGGACTCGCGACAGAAAAGCCGATCAGCTGATCGTTAAGCAGTTTCATGATTGAAGTAGCAGCAGGAGAGGCAGTCGTTTGTTAAGCTTAACGCAGGAATGCTTTACAAACATTCAGAGATGGACTTACACACTTGCTTTACTTCTCTCGGGATAACTTTGTCGGAGATGAAATGCCGGGTTGCTAGCGAAGCTCCAAATGCTATCCAGACCACCGACAGGTCCCGCATGCCACAGCCGCTCTATCACGTGATGCATACTGCTCCGACGTGCTAACGTTCTGAGGTGAGTTACGGCGTGTTGCAAGTTTTGTGAGGTGCTTTCCTGATATTTAATGGATCGGATTACATTTTTTTATTTTTCTCCGATATCCGATCCAGTAATTTAGGTCAGTATCGGACCGATACCGATACGTAATATCGGATTGGTCCATCTCTAATATATATATATATATATATATATATATATATATATATATATAAAGCTTATATAAAAGCTTACATTTTCAACAGTCATTTATTCAAAGATCTGCTGCTTTATATTAAACTGAAACTCTACAAGTGTTTGAAAGGTGATTTAGGCTTATACTGCAGTCTCATCATTTGTCATATTAAGCCCTGATTGGTCAAAGTGTGTGTGAATGAGAATGATGAAAAACAATAGAACAGGAAAGATAGAAGAAGAAAAAAAAAGATGGCTGACCACACCGTATTCTCCATCATCAGATAAAGACACAATATGTGGATGAACACATGTTTTTGACTGTAGATTATGACGGAGCACTGTTATTTCCTGTACGAATACACTTTCAATTTCCTGCTCAGCACTTTAGTTTTATTACAATGATAACACGATACCATCGGCTGTAACCATGGGGACGAAACCAACAGTGCTTTCAATAGAAGGGAGTGATAAGAAAAATGACGTGAAAGACAGAATAAAAGTGAGAAGATAGGATAATGCTGAAAAAAATCTGTCTCGGACAGAAATCTGGCTATAGCAAGATGATCATAATTGCTATTATTTAGCTATTAGTCACAGGAGACTGTGTTATAAGTTTTTTTTCAACTATGATTCTTAAGCCCATTTTTAGGGCACTTTGATTAGGTTTCTTTGTGGCTTCTGTTTAATGGAACATGTGTGCACGATATTCATTGAGCAATAGCTCTATATTAAAAGACGGATATCAAATCTGCTTTGTCAATTGAGTGGAAATGGGATTTCTGTTCACTTTAAAGCACTGATTATCTGTAATAACTGAAACTGTTTTGTGCGAAGGTAGTGAAAGTTGTATGGATGTAATTTTATATACATTCACCCAGTTCGTGTACATGGGTTGGGCCCTTTTTTGCCTTTTAATCTATTTTAATCCTTTGTTTTATAGATTTAACAAGGTACTGTAAACATTCCTCAGACATTCTAGTCCATATTTACATGACTGCATCACACGGTGCAGTCTTTTAGGCAACACATCCATGATGCAAATCACACCCCAAAGTTGCTCTGCGGAATTGAATTCTAGTCCATGCGGGGTGCGTCATCATCATCTTCAAGAAAGTGTTTATTCAGAAAAGAGAAAATGTGTAAGCATGAAAGTGTTTACAACATTTCACTTGTTTGACATTTTGTCATGTTAGTCTTATTCTAAAATGGATTACATGTATTTTTCACTTCAAAATTCTACACACAATACCCCATAACGACAAAATGAAAAAAGTATGTTTGAAATTCTGGCAAATGGCAAATTAAAGACAAAAACAAAAGTATAACACATGCGTATTTACAGCCTTTGTCATGACACTCAAATTTAACCTCCTGCTTCCACTGATCATCTGTCAGATGTTTCTACAACTTAACCGGAGTTGACCTGTGGTAAATGTAATTAACTGGACATGATTTGGAACGGAAAACACCTGTCTAAATAAGATCCCATAGCTGACAATGTATGCCAGAGCACAAACCTGGACAGGAAATGTCTGTAGACATCTAGAGAAAGGTACAGACAATTTTCTGAGTATGGAAAGTCTCAGTGACCACAGTGGCCTCCATCACCCGTAAATGGAAGAAGTTTGGAAGTACCAGGCCTTCTTAGAACTGGCCAACGGGCTAATCTGAGCAATTGTGGTACAAGGGCCTTAATCAAGGAGGTGACCAAGAACACCATGGTCATTTGACAGAGCTCCAGCATTTTTCTGTGAAGAACCTTAGAGAAGGTTAGCCGTTTCTGCAACATTCCACCAGTCAGGCCTGTATGGTAGAGTGGCCATACAAAAACAGTAAAAGGCTTATGACAGCCTGCCTGGAGTTTATCAAAAGGCACCTGAAGGACTCTCAGATCATGAGAAACAAAATTCTCTGGTCTGACGAAACAAAGATTAAACTCTTTGGCTTGAATGCCAAGTGTCATGTCTGGAGGAAACCAGGCACCACTTATCTCTTGGTCAACCATCCCAACAATAAAGAAAAATGGTGGCAACATCATGATGCTTTTTGGCAGCAGGAAGTGGAAGGCTACTTAGGGTTGTCGGAAAACTGAATGCAGCAATGGACAGAAACATCCTTGGTGATAACCTGTCCCAGAGTGCTCTGAAAATTAGACTAGGGTGAAGGCTAATCTTGCAACAGGACAACAACTCTAAACACACAGTCAAGATAACAAAGGAGTGACTTCGGGACCACCCTGTGAATGTCCTTGAGTGTCCCAGCCAGATTTGAATCTTATTGAACATTTCTAGAGAGATCTGAAAATAGCTGTGTACTGATGCTTCACATCCAACCTGATGGAGCTTGAAAGGTTCTGAAAGAAAAATTGGAGAAACTCCCCAAAACTAGGAAACATCATACTCTTAAAGACCTGACCATCTAATTGCTGCCAAAGTTGCACTGAGCAAAGTATTAAGTATTGAGTAAAGACTGAATACTTTGTGTGTGTGTCTGTGTGTTTGTTTTTAATACATTTGCAAGACTTTCAAGCAAACCTTTCTCCCTTTGTCATTATGGAGTATTGTATGCAGGATTTTGAGGTAAAAAATATTTTAATCCATTTTGTAACACAACAAAATGTTTAACAAGTGAAGCATTGTGAATAGTTTCCAGATACACTGTACATCTGTGCTTTGAATGTGCATAAATATTGTAAAAAAAAACTGTTTGTAAAAGCATAAATTGAGCAGAGATATAATAAGCACATGTGTGTCTTTCTCTGTCCTTGTATACCCTTGGGTCTTAGTTTTAGACCCCTTATTTCCACAAAGGTCCACAAACTGATTTCCTAAAGGCACTGCAAATTTCCAGCCAGGTCTTGATCCCCACTTAGACCATTTGGAGTCAATTTGTTATTGCAAATATAAATGTGGTAACTTGTAATATCCACTGAGGCAGTCAGAGGAGGCCACTGGAAAAGGGCAATAGTAGTTTCACTTCTGACCCCTCATTGTTAGCTTTGGCATTCAGCTGCCAGTCAAAGGAGAGTTTTTCATTAAATTCATTTGATAAACTCCCCAGGTCCCAACTGGGCAGCCACCACAAGAATTCATGGGATAGGGTATTCATCTGAAAATAACCAAGAAAAAAATGCTGACCTGGTTCTTACTGGTATGTTTGGACATTCCCAAAACCAGCTAAGGGAAGCATACTTTTCCAATGAAATCTTAAATAACTTATTTAAATAAGAAATTCTAAGCACAAAATTTGGGTTAGTGGTTGAGAATACACAGATTTAATACAGCAAGACAAGAACTAACAGACTTAAAAACTCCTTTGTCCCACACGCCATCAAACTGTTTAACTCCTCTCTGGAGGGGAGAGGGAGGGGAAACAGGAGGACAAAGGAGGGGGGAACAACTAAGCTGTAGTGCCTCTTCACCTCACTGTACAATACCTTGTGCAATACTTTTTGTAAATAGTCAACAGTGCAATAGACTCAATACTTGAAATGTGCAATTCACTTGTATTTTTATTTTTTATTCCTATTTATTCTATTTATCCCCTTTGTATATTTTATTTATATTTGTCTCTGTATTTATATATGTGTGTGTGTGTGTGTGTGTATATATATATATATATATATATATATATATAACAATTCTGTAACTGTAACTTCGGTCGTTGCTGTGCTTTTTGGAAGTCGAATTTCCCAGAGGAACCCACCCGAGGGATTAATAAAGTTCTATCTTATCTTATCTTATCTTAAATGTTTTAATTAATGTTATTTAATTACATTACTGTCAATAATAGACTTATGTCTCTACAACAGCCAATACTGAGACTTAAAAACAGGATATATTATATCCTGTTTTTATCTCTCCATCTTAACAAAGCTTTTATAATTCACAAATACTTTTTTAATTAGTCTATGGAGTGGCTGTGTCCACTGTGCGCAGTAGTGGGGACAAGAGTGGAAGAGTGAACAGTCACTTCACTCTTTGGCCTGAGGCAGCACACACATAGAGACACACACGGTCTTTGGGCCCAGTCTAATTCCTCCTGAAGCAGTTGACATTTCCCCCAGAAGGATAATTGAGGAATAACATTTGCGTTACAATTTAACATGACCCCTGCCTTTGGAAGCCCTTTTATATTACCTAGCTGAAGATAGCTGCTGACACCCCCCACTTAGGCCTAAAGGGATGGGGGCTGGGGTGTGTGAGAAGGCGTGTGTGTGTGTGTGTGTGTGTGTGTGTGTGTGTGTATTTATCTATGCGCATGTATCTCTATTTCCATTGTGTCCACTTTATGCTACGTTCTTGTGATTGTTTGGATGTTTAGGTCCCTTTGAATGTATTTAAATATGTGCAGCTGTGAGATTTGTGACCATAGCTGGCCAATATATAAGAGGTGGATGGCTTCAGGCTTAGTGATAAGGTATTGTTAAAGTTGGAGGAAAGAAAAGGAAAAGAGCTCATTATTACGATGGCAGAGTCAATGTCAAGAGGAGCTGCACTGACCTTTTCAAGTCTTTGCATAGCAACGATTAAAAAAATGTATCAAGGCAGTGAAGGGTGTGTGTGTGTGTGCCTGTATTTAAGTGTAGATGTGTTTGTGTCCACATGGCAGTGTGTACATTTGTATGTGTGTGCAAGACTCAGAGGTAGTGACATGAAGCGCCCACTAAAAGCTAAGGTTAATGGATTGACTGTTACCTGTTCTTGAAGCTTAACATTGGCCCATACACAAGAGGAATCATCTGTGGCTGCCTCAACAGCCTCGCTGCTTCTGCTGGAGGGCTAAATTAACAGAGCTGTGGCTTGTTTGTTTTAGGAATTTTGGAGGGTTTATCTCAGTCCAGGATACAAGGTCAAGACACAGTCTTTAATCACTGTACCTCACAGTGATGGCTTTATCCTGAGGTGGTGGGTGGTGCTTTTACTTTATTCTGTGTACACACTGGACATAATCCTAGGAAATATGTGTGCTGCGAAACCAACATCAATTACACCTCGCAGTCAGTGAGTCAGCAGTCAGATATTTGACTTTTCAAACATTCAATTTAAACAATCCATTTTTGTATTTAGAAGTTGTTAAATCAAATAATTATTTATAGCATTAAAAAATTAAACAATCTTATGTTGTGAAACATATTGTGGTGTATTCGTAGGTGTCCTGAAGAGACTAATGGGAAAAATAAAAATTTGGAAAAACAACACAAAAACAGAAGCATACAATGTCAGCATGGAATAATAAACATATTTTTGAATGGGCAGCAAGTCCACTACCACTAATCCTTCGAGTCTGCACACCACAGGAACATTGCTTTTTACATTGCATAAACTCATTAAGGTTGAACATTAACAAATGGGACATATTTGCAATGTGTCATCACCAATATGGCAAGTTTTCCAATTATTATTTACTAAAATGATTACTGGTTAGCAAGGTCTGTTGTGTTTTCTTGTCACTGACTTTGGAAGCATAGTTGCAATCAGGTCAACATCGTTATCAATGATTGGGCAGATTTGCACCTGAAAACAACAACCCGCCCCCCCAGATTAAATAGAGTTACAAGCTATAATTGTCAACTATAGGCTCCAGTACCTCTATACCTAAGTTAAAAAAGGAAACAAAAGTAGAAAATGGATGGCTGGATAGATAGATAGGTGGGATGTTGCTTACAAAACCTTTCCAGTAAAGCAATAAAAGGGGGCTGGGGCTCAGGTTTAAATTAAACCAAAATGCTTTTTCCTCCAACATTTCAGTGTGATTACTATAATATCCTGTCAGTAAAGAGCAGTTGCAACAATCAATGTGACAACCATTGTTTTGCATGTAGCTCATATAAAAACAGCATCAGTGTAAGAAAAAAAAATGTTTTGTTTGTTTTATGGGTGAAATTTTATAAGTATTTATTAATAGCGATGCCTACCATTACCTGACTTTTTGATGCTTCCATATTAAAGCTTGCATTGTAAAGGAGCACTCTACATTAAATACACTTTCATTCATACAGTTCCCATTCCTCTTCATCAGAGCAGCCAGGCACACCGGTTCACACTGACTTCCTCCATACCAACTGCCTTCCACTGATAAATGAGAGGATTAGTGACTGGTACACTTTATTAAAAAGTAATAACAATTTTTGTTGGCACCCTTCACGTGGTAAAGAGTGCCATGAATCACAGGATATTGGCTGTCTGTATCTGATGAATGCATCGTTTACCAGCCGAGGAGTTATTTGGTAGCACCTATTAATTTAAATCACATTTATCTCTCCCTTTTAGCTTGGGATGGGGAAACACAAGCTCTGTAGTGTAAGGAAAGCTGGAATGGCGTGGACGCTGAGGTATCACATAAAACTTCCTTCAGTATGCCTGAAATTACAACTTGTAATTTTTAAATATGCTATGTAATAATAATAATAATAATAGTAATAATAATAGAAAGGCCTGACAGTTAGATATTGTATTATGGGTTGTGTATAACGCAATATGGAGTCTAAAAAACTGTGGCATGTAAAAAATCTTTTCTTTTGCAATCTCATAAGCAGTTATCATAAAGGGAAGTATGTGAATCATTATGACCAGTGTTGGATGAAGATGTTCCAAAGTAATCCACTACTGTTAAGGTATTAGACTTGTTAGTACTGTAGTAAAGTAATGAATTACTGTGCTCAATTCAGTAATCAAGTTACAGTTACAATTGTGTTTTTACTTGAGTCAGTTATCTGCATGATGGGAAGACAAACAGAAAAAACCCATCCCAACATGCTTTTTTTCTTCCTGCATACTTGCACTCTATTGGATAATGCTAGTTTGTGTAGAGGGGAGAGGAAAATGGTGGAGCAGTTTAAACTTTTGAGGAGTGGAAATATAGAGGTTACCTTTATTTTTACTGAACAAAAGTTGGAAAAGTGGAAAAAAAAATGATAAAGTGGAATTTGCACCCAGGACAGAAAGAACTGCATTGCGTTCTTTTAACACAACATGCGTTCTTTTATCAAAAGTTTGTCTCTTTGCAATTGTCTGCAAAGAGACAGCATGCTAACACAAACTGCATAAAGAACCCAGAGTGATGTTAATGCTGAGTAAATACCGACCCCAACCCAACATCTAGGCCCTGAACTTCAACAGGTAACAAAAGTAGTGATTAGAAGTCCAGGTTGTAGCTTTGTAGCATCCATTGTAGCATTTCTGCCTGTGAATATTTCACGTCATTATGATATAAGTTTGTGCTGGTGTGCTGGACTGTAACCTACGGTAAGGTTGTACTGCTAACTGGTCATTGTTTGACAATGCATTTTAGGTCTCGTTTAGGTCATGTTGTAATGCAAAAGAAAGTAGTGTAAAGACTTTCTCCATTCAGTACCATATTGCACATTCTAAGAAGAAGAATCCATAATGAGTATTTTGTTTTTTTGACTAACAATCCCCAACATTGATTATGTTCACTACGCTAACTTGCAAATAAATAATAAATACAGGGCCTTTTTTTTTTTTTTAGCCTACAGGGCCTTTACACAAAAGACATGAAAAAATTTTGCTATTTCATGCATTACAAATATTTTTCCATCTCACCTATTCTTAATGCAGATGTTCACACCAGACATGTAATTTTGCAGGATGAATGTGTGGCACTTATTTTTTCAGATCAAGCTTTATTATTCTGATTTTTTTGCACACAAATAAACAGATCTGACCAATCAGATGACTGTATTTGATAACAAGTGTGCTTCTATTCCAAAAAGTGCACCAGTGTACAATGATAGAATAATGCTGTTTTACCTTAGACACATAGCTAGATGCTGCTCCAGGTCAATCAGCTGTAAGACATTATCTCTCCTCAAATGTAGTCCCAACTCTACCAACAAAAGCTCAAACTGCTCCAGTGTGATCCTCTATTTCCTAGATCAAACCATGAAATTCAAGAATTCCATAGCTTCAGAATTGGATGAACCCAGAATTTCCGATTCTTCCTTTCCTTGTTTAGAAACATCAGGACCAGCTCACCTGATGTTGACTCAATTTTTTATAGTGAGTTTTTTAATTTTTTTGAAGAATTGGTGTGTATATACATTTCATGACATATTCACATCTGACAAATGATCATTTGAACTGTTCTTCAGTTGATTTTTAACTCTTTGCCATAGCAACTGGTGTCTGACTTGTTTCTCATCTGTCAGTGCCCCTCAGGGTAAATCACTATGAATTTTAAAATGAACATAAAAATACTTTTCGTAGTAAAATTTGAGAGAAACATGTATATACTTGGCATGAGTCTATTTCTGTCAGAAATGTCCTACAAATTAGCAATATTTTAACAGTTTTATTGAATAGAGCCCTCCAGTAATGATGGTCTTCTCACTTTTGTCCATACAATCTTTATGGTTGAAACGATTTAATTTTTTCCGTATTCTCTTTCTGCACAAACGCAGTACAAAACTTCCTCATACCTTAAATGACAGACTAGATTGTTCACTAGTGAATCACACAGCTCATAAAACTCTAATGAGCTAAATAATGCCATTGTTTTTTCATTGATATTTCTCACAAGAACACACAATGGAACGTTGGTGGTCCACCATTTCCTTTTTCTCGTAAAAGGGTTTGAAGGCTATCGAAACATAAAATGGGGGTGGTCATCATGTAAACACATAACAGCCTTTGCCAGACGTATCATCAATTATTCAATACAATAACGGTGTTAGAAGGCAAAATAATTTGCCTGTGACTATGCATTTACAGCAGACTCACCAGAGCATAGCCTGGACTAAGATTTAATATAATCCCTTTTTATGTTCCTGATACAGTTGTGCAGTTCTTCTACCACATAAACCTGAATTCTCTAGAAAAGATTTGGGCCAAAAATGTTATAACAGGGCTCATGACAACCGTATATGGGATCTGATAAAATTAAGTATTTGTTGTTTCACTGAGCAAAGTTGACATTTACAGCACTGATAAAAAGGTAACTAATGATGTATGATATAGTGAATCTGGCTTGTATGTGACCATGAATTTTTAGGGCCACAACACAAATTACCAGTTACCTTAAAAAACAACCCAGGCTCATAAGTCTTGACCTTAACTTAATTAAATAGAAATGCAGGGGCATTTAGGCCTGAATTGCACCTAAAGCTTAAGTATATATACTGCGTTATATTTGCTTAACCTTCTTGTGGACTCCAAAGGTGTGTATGATAATTAAAACATAACAGAATTAGGTTACAAGTGTCTAACAGAGCTCTGTGTGTACAGTAGAAGTCCATCCACTGCTGAGCTTAGCACATGTTTTCATTTAATTAGTTTTTCATTTGGCCCTGAATGCCTTATGTCAATATGGGCAGACAAGTTAGTGTAGTGAATTTTCTGTGTGCATGAGTTACACACAAATGCACAGTATGTTTTCACTTAGATTTTCTCCTGCCTTAATTTGACAAAATATTGACCACCAAGATATTAGTGAATACAAAACTATAGTAATGATGGCCTGAGTGACTGGTTGCTGTATTAGTTTTGCAAGAAGAGAACATATTTTTTAATAGAGTCATCCAGTTATCTGACTGACTTGATTGAAAGTCTGTAGAACAACTTTTGTTCCTTATTCGCTTCCTGGAATTGAGACAGTGCCAAACTTCCACATGCTTGGATGGCAGAATTCATTGTTTCCTAATGCATCCTGAAATGCGACTTGTGCCCCATTTGCAATGCTACTAAATCTCTTGAGGTAGAGTGGTGTTGGGTGAATTCTGGGTTTGTGCACAGTTAACATATTTCTAATTTCCTCATCCTCTTTCTCTTTTTAGTTCCTGCTTGGATTGAAATGCACAGGATTAACTAAATGTTAATTGTAGTGTATGCTGATCATTATCACTCTTATTGTTGAATAAGCCAAAAGTTATGACTTTACTAATGTTTTGGTGTGCAGAAGAATGGATGTCCAGAGCACAGAGTTACTTGAAACAATTTGAAAGCAGTTTGAATAACGTCCATTCTGTAGATTGATTTTTTGTGTGTGTGTGTATATATTTTTTGCTATTAAAGCCTTCCATGATGTTCACCTTATATCTGCATATTTGTGTGCTTTATATATTATGGTTAAAATATGGTTATGGTTTTATGACATGCGATGGTTAAAGGGTTCATTTTCTGTGGTCACATTCTGTTGAATCATAATGATAGATGAACCAAAGGAAACAAAAAAGTGTTAGATGAATAGTTAAGGTTACTTTAGTTTCACTGTAACTTTTGAGGAAGTTGACTTTTTGACACTGTAAGAATTTTGTGCTACGTTTACGATATGTATCTGTATTCTTGCCTCACTGTCAGTCTTTCCTGATGATTAATGTAAAAGAATTTGACAGAATTCCAGGTCTCATGTCCCTTCTGGGCGATGAGCGATAATCTGCTTGCTCCAGGCAGCTCTCGAGCAGGAAGGAAAGCTGCGTAGGGCCTCCTGTCCCAGGTGAAGAGCCCCAGGGGCTGAGGTGTAGAGCCTGGAGGCTGCCCAGGTGCTCACTGTTATTACTGACTGTCTGTCCCGGCTGGGGAGAGAACAGCAATATCAGTAAATGTAATGTTTGCGTTCGCTGTCAGGTTGTGCTCTCAGTCTGTCAAGTTTGTCTGACTGATTTTCTGCTTTTGCTCTTGTTCTTTCTGACTTTTCTCACCCAGTAACGCAGACACTCACACACACACACACACACACACACACACACACACACACACACACACACACACACACACATATGGAGTATTGCACACACTAATGCTTGTTCTGAACTAACGCATAACTTCCATAGCTCTTGCTCCTGCTTAACTTATTATGAAACAAATGTTTATGTGCTAACAAACACCCAGATTTTATTGCGGAAATTTCACACTATTCTTGGATTAACCCATTTTAACAATCAGACCAGCTTCAAAATGGGACTGAACGTAGTATGTGTCTACTATCTTTACTGTGAAGCAATAAAAGCTGGCAGAGAGGCAGGATAATTTCTAGGGCACAAAGTCAACACTAGATGGCTGCAGATAATGGAGAAAAGGAGCTAATGATACACACATACTGAAGGCAGGGTGACAGAGAGAGAGGAGGGGTAGATATGAAAGAAGAGGGAAGAGCGAATAAAGCAGCAGTCAAGGGAGAGATTAAAAGAGCAGGAAAAATGAGAGACAAAGAGTGGATCTTCATGTCATTAATAACTTCTTTTTTATAAACATTTATACAGAAACTTTAGCATAGATCCATCCACAGACCAATCAGTCTTTCACATCTGGTTATGCAGAGATACAATTAATACCTGTAGTGTAATAATGAGTCAGTCTTAAAATGGTTTGTCTGAATGAGCTGTCCTTTGAATTTTACTATTTTTGATTTTAAATCATGCTCATTTGCAGCATACTATAACAATGCGTACTGTTGAATTTTTCATGATGTACAGTTAATTTTCTAAACATTCAAAAATATAAAAATAAGCCAGAAGAGGTGAAAAGAGCTGCATATATCTGAGCAACAATAATTTAAATGAATCTAATTGAGTAGTATGCATCTCTTTCTCAATGAAAAGATGAAGCTATTTCTCAATCAATGCAGCAGCCAGAATTCCATTTTATTGGGCGCATTACATTGCAAATGAAATGTAGAGCTCGGCAAAAGCCAATTGGATAGGTGATGGAATGTCTGTGAGTGCCTGTCTGACAATTGGTTATATTTCCAGAACATGTAGATTAATGGTGTTCACAGCTTGTTACATCTTGGGCATTCATTGCACACATACACACACATTCAATTTTTACCATTCAAAACTCAAAGAAGGCTCTAGCGAGAGGGATAACAGGAGTCATTGATTATCTCTAAAAGGCGAGAGGAGGATCATCATCTCCCAAGCGAAGGAAATCTTGAATGTAGTTTAAATATGCTCTTGGTGCTTCTGAAATATTTATCATCTTCAAAATGAAATTGCTGCGTTTGCTTGGAGTTTATAGCATTTTCCTTCACGGCTGCTTAGGGAATAAATGGGAATATAAAGAAAGTGTCTTTATCAGTATTGACTCAGACAGACTTATTAAGAACTGTTACGGTATGTACAGTGCAGACTCTTGTCTTAGGCATAGATCACAGCATGAACATCAGTGGAGATATTGGTCTTATAAACTGTGGGTTATAAGTAATGTAATATTTTTCTCTTGCTTTGGGACTTCTGTTTTATTTATGCTTTCCGATTTCATAGGCACTATCTCCATTATTGAGATAAAGAGGCTGGTTAAAGTACAGGTACACTCAAGAAACCTTTGTACATCTGAAAGAATTGATAAAAATATAGCCTGGTAATAAACCTGGGCTAGTTATTTGAGGTTATTATTCAGACTGCAAATAAATTCTGCTGTGCAAAGCATTTTGAAATGTTAAATGGAAATCAAATAAATTTAACTTGACAAGTTCAGATTTATAACACCTGCTTGAAGCAAATGCAAACATTAATACTGTACTTACTACTCCCTCACTCACTCACTCACTCACTCACTCACTCACTCACTCACTCACAAGGCTTTAATTGAAACTATTCAGCTAAATGAGTCAAACTACAGTGACAGACAGGATGAGGTAAGAAACTCGTTTTAAGGTATATGGTAACACTTCTTGGTGAGTAATGGTAAAGCCCTCTTTTGTAAAGATGCATACAGCACCTGAGTAACAAATCTGAAACCAAGTGTCCATGAAACTTAATCCTATCTCACAGAGCCTGTGTGATGAGTTGAGTGGGACCTTATCTTAACATTTTGGAATTAGGACACCGATGAAACACATTAACTTGTGTAAGAGGGGAAAAAATTGCTCACCAACAAACACGCTCAAACAGGTTGATCCCTCTATCAATATCTAAGGGTTGATCACAATTTTCAATAATCTTAATACTTAATTTAGCTCCTGAAACGAGCCAACACTGCAGTCTTTTAACTTTAATGTAGAAATTTTAATATTTTGACTTGGTCCAACACAACTATTCCCACTTTGTCTAATCTACAATTGTATGCAAACATTTATGAATCCTTGGAAATTACCAGAATTTCTGCACTTATTAATCATAAAATATAGCCAGTTCTTTATAAGTTGCAGCAACACAAACGCAACACACAAATGATTATACATGTTATGTTTTGGACATAATGAGCCCCCTCCAGTGTTGACTGAAAAAAAAAATCTTGAATTTTGCAGAAAAATGTTATGCCGTGTGCTACATTACTCTGCTTCTTCTAAGCTTCTCATCATACACTGCTCCACTGGCTTCCACCTGTAAAATGTCTTGATACAATTGAGACAATTATTAATATAAAAATAATAATAATTAATCATTTATTGTTATTTATTCTTTTATCTAATTTATTTTGCTTTGGACTGATGTGGTGTTCTTTCATAATATTTTTCACATGCAGCACTTAATAATTTAGCAAATTGTAAAGATTTCTCCTGCTGTTTTCTATAACCTTTGCTTTAACTTACTCTTCTTTAAACACAGCACTTTGAGCTCCTGTTAACAACATTTGCACATCATTTTATGGTTTTATGTTCAGGTCTTTAGAAATTATTTTATAACCATATTGCACCTTGTATATTTGCATATTGTGTCTTGTAAGTTCCCATGTAAGTTATTGTGATTAAGGTATGATTCACGCTAACCACTTTGTGTGTTTTATTTATAGGCAGGGGCACTTCTACACCCCACGTCCAATCCCATCTTCTTCACTGGAACACCTTATATCAAGAAACTTGTGGAGAGGTCAATAGCACCAGAATTTGCTCATTTGTTTTTTTCAGCCCACACTGTGAATGTGTAACAGGTGTTCAGTAAAGAAGTACAAAGCAAACACACACACACACACACACACACACACACACAAAATGTGTTCCATTATTTTAGCTTAGTTCAGACAGAATTAGTAATCAATACTGCTTTAGATGAAGACTACTTTTTATGGGTAATCTAAGCCAATATACTAGTAATTCCAAAGAATTTAGAAATGTCTTTGGCAACTACAAATGTTGTTGCAAATTGCAACATTTCATTCCACTGCTTCCCTGTTGGTTTGTTTTGTTTTTAACTTGTATATAGGCGCTCTCACTGCATTTCCAATACGGAACCCTAACATACAGATTTTACCGAATTCCTTTCATTTCCATAATGTTCCATTTCATTTTGTCACAAGTAATTAAAATAAGTTACTGTTAAAACAAGTAACAATAACAACAAATAATTCAATTGAATTTGAGTGTATATACCTTTTTAACAAACTACAAGATCAACTGTTGTCTGTCTATTATCAAACACTTACAACGGCAAGCATATGTACTTTAAGAAAATATCATATTTACCAGTTAAATGTAGAACCATAAAAAGGAGGTTTCTAAATCTTTTAAACATATTTTTAACAATTCAAGTTCACTCTTTGCTTTTTCAGTTCATGAAATTAGCTTTACATAAAAACAAAGGTGACTTTTCTTTTCCTCCCTGCGGTCCATGATCAAATATCACATTATAAACAGTATACAGTCAAACTGTCTGACAAGGGCAGCCTAACAATCTGCCTACAATTGTTCTCCATGAGTTAAATTAGAATCTCCCTGAATGGGAATTTGATTCTTATTTGAGAACTTCAGAAGCACGTTCATTACATCGGCAAACAATATCCAGCAATGAGTGATCTGACACCGACAGGCTTTGTTGTTACAAAAATGCAAATACTCACAATGCAGGATGGGTGCAAATACAGAGACAACACAATTTTCCTTTCAGTTCAAATTAAGGAGAAAGCAAAGAAACATGTTTCCACTGGGACATGTTATCCTCTTCCCTGAGGTTATCTGGATGAAGAAATTGTTGGAGTAGCTGGTTTTAGACTAAAATAAACATAAATATAAAGAGACTGAGATAAAACGCTATTTGGGTGATGCATTATTACATCATTAAGCTTTGGAAAAGTTTTCTTCTGGTTAATTACTGTAATAGAATTTCTATAAATTATTTTGGTATTACAGGGCTCTTCCAAATAATACATTTTTATGAAAACTAAAAACCGCAGTATGCACTGTAGCATACATGCTGTGCCCTTTTTGACTTGAGCTGATGACCACGTTTGCCACCAACATGCTTTCATTTAAAGATCTTGAGTGATTTTTAGTGAGCTCTCCACCAATATTTCACTGATTAGCTATGAAATATTTAAAGCGGTCCATTTTTTAACCTTTAGATTGCTATATGGATATTTTATATTCATATTATCATCATAAAACTATACCCATTGACTGGTGTTTCATTTTAACACATTTACATTTGCATGTTCATGTATCATGCTATTACATCTTGATACATTGTCTGATCTGACTCTCCAAAGTCTCCATTGCTTACGTTGTAGGAGATTTGAACTTTTACGTTTTGACTTTCTTGAAAAGTTACTGTTATCACTGGAGTACAGACTGTATTTATTCTGTGTTCAGGCAGAAATAATACAACAGGGAACAATGTATTTATCTCTTGATGTTGGAAGAAGGGCTCCTCTAGGGCTGGCCTGGGGCCTGGTACCAGACAACAGGACAGGGACTCCCTTGTTACAGTGCCAGTAGCATATTCAGGGGGCAAGGAAGCCCTTACAAAAAATGCATGTGGATATAGCTGAAGGTCTTCCAGGATTTATAACTTTTTCAGCATTTTGATATTAGTTTATCACATTGCTTTTTATAGAACATGATTATTCATTTTTGTTATTAAGAGAAGTCCATAGTCAAACATGGCATCAATCAACATCTTGAACACTGTGGTTAAGTTGCTTGTATAAATTAAAACCCCAATAGTCCTTTTTAAAGTGAAATGGCCTGTGTTTGTCTTTGAAACGTTGCTTTATTTTGTTTGTTTGTTGTTGTTGTTTTTTTAAACCACTGAGTCCAGAATAATTGAATCCAGCAGTATCAAGCCTCTGGTTTTTTTTTTGTTTGTTTGTTTTGTTTGTTTGTTTGTTTGTTTGGTCATTTTGTTTTGTCCACTATTGAGGTTAAAACATGGAGGACAGCTAATTCCTGTTAGTCATGAGAGGTTACATGAATGATCCTTTAAGCCAGGTGAGGAGTGAGAAGGACAACGCTGATATTCCGACACAGGTTTTAGTTTCCAGACCATCTCATGTTTGCTCTACGTCATGTTAACACTGCTATTTGATACGCAAGGCAAAGTACACATATTCATTACAAACAAATAGTACAGCTAACACGCCTAGCTAAGATCTGGACCCAGATAATGGACCAGGGAGAAGAATTCTTGCTGTTTTGTGAGGACAGAACAGAATTGTAGGGCTTGAACATTGTTACGGTGGGAGCACACAGTTGTCCAAACCAGGATGCATCTTAAGATAAACAATTATTTGTGTGTCATACTTGTATTATTTGATCATTGGATATTTTTTCCCCACATGCTTTATTTTTTTTCTATCTCACAACTAAGCGAATTAACATCCAAACAAGTCAAAACAATTATTCATGCTCACTGAGAGGGGTGATATAGCAGCACAATTTCCCCGTCCATCGCTCCCTCAGTGAAAACTGCATTTGTGCATATCTATGCATGGTTGGTCAGCCATATAGATGCTCATCTGTGTCTTTCATCAAGTTGACAGCTTTTTTTCTCCTCAGAAAGATAACATTTATTATAAGCGTAAGCAATACATATTGGCCCCGAGTAAGTTTGTGGCACATCCCCGCACCTCATAATCATGGCTGTCTGCAGTTAAGTATCCCCCATGATCTATTGACTCCATTTTTATTCACTGCATTTCTACCCTGGTAGGTAAAGACAGTAAGTTTGGCTCAGAATGCAGTACAGACATAATTTATAAAACAGCGGGGAATTAAATAACACAAGATGCCCAGTTGTTTGTTGAAATATGAATAGATATTTTGAAAAGAAAAATAAAATTCAGTAACTCTATTTACAATATAAAACACCTGCAATAAAATCAAATAAATTATTAAATTTAAGGTTCTTTTCTCACATAAGGCAAAAAATAAAAAAAATTAAAAAGTGTGATTTTCTTAACACTTTAATAAAACTGGATGTATGCTGGTTATCAGTCTGACTCTTCAGTTGACTCTTTAGCATAGCACCAATCCTCTTGTACATTACATCAAGCTATTGTTCTTTTGTGTTTGTGGAATATGCAAATTGGACCTTAAGAGAGTTAAACCTACAGCAAAGAAAAAGAAAGACAATATTACAATAAAGAATTCCCCCAGAAATTAATGTTTTATTAATTATGTTTAAGATAATATACTTGATGAGGCTAATTTTACTCCTTTTCATGAAATAAATACAAGGGAGTGATGTCTCATGAGAAAAGCCACATCATTTTTTAATTTATCATGAAATTAGCTTTTCTCCACTAACTGCAATCATGCCATGGGACTTCACATTGTGTTGCGTTGTGGTCTCATATTTTAATCACTATATGGGAAAATCACTCTCTTGCCCCCAGCATTATGCTAATATTTATTTTGGTTTGCATTACCCAAGTGTTTACAGCTAATGCACTGGGGTCAAATGAGAGTCAGTTTAACTAATGTGATCAAGTTTCATATAATTCTCTTCCCTGATTTCTGTTTGCTTACAGAAAACTACATGCTTAAATAACATTTGAGATCATGTGCGTGTTGAGATATTAAAGCAAATTTCACAGTTTTAGTGATTCTTGAGATATATCAACACTGGAGAACAAAGAACGGATAAGCCATAGTAAAATGAGAAAGATACAAAAAAAAGACGGAAAAAATAAACAGAATCCTTCACTTGGTAATCTCAAGTTGTCAGTCTGACAAAATAACTCAATTGTCATGTGGGCTTGCCACATTTGTTTGGATATAGACAGGAGAGTTGCCAGTTTTGCCAAGCCAATATGCCATATGGGTTGTGCTGGTATGTCTCAAAAGTGCCCCTTGTTGTATCCCAGCATAGCGGCTTTCGATTACCTAGCTGTGGCAGTTCTTTTCCAAGCTCCCACTACTTCTGGCACATTATAATGAAGATGACTCCTTCACAGTGTGAACTGCTCTCTCACAACTATGATCGCAGACGCAGAAACAGAGCAAGCGCAGGACACTTACAGCAACACAACTGTACTCTGTTCAAGTGAGACACACACACACAGGCATCACATCACGTTAACAGTTTGAGCTGGACTATGTTGTGACTGAAATGTGAGGATTAATGGATATTTATATTTCATTATGTCTTTATACTGGCCACAGAATAATGTATCCCTCTCTGGGAGATACTGAAACATATGTCAGCCCTTATCAAGTCACACATATAATTCAATTAGGCTCTAAACGCACTGATCAAATTTTGTTAATGTCTAATACATCTTCCGAAAAGGCACACAAATGCAATAAAACTGTTTCACACTTATCAGATATTGGGGCACATGTAATCCAGTTTAGCGTATCATTTTGGTTGTGGTGAATGACAAACCAAAAGTGATCACTGGAGGGTTTTGTAATGTACTGGATTTTTACTAAATTGGAGGAAATGTCATAATCAGTAAGTCTGCTATTTATTTTCTTGATTCGTTTATTTATTGTCTGAAGCAAGTGTAAAATTCCTATTAAAATTTGCTTCAGCAAAAATCCAGAATTCAATTATATTCCATCTATTACAGAAGGTTACCTCAAATTTTCACAATTTAAAACTTTGACCCAGGACAGTTTGGCCTAAGCAAAGTGACTTTTTTTCTGATCAGCTTTCTATTGATTTAACAGTCACTTAACTGGATAATTGTTTTGGCACTAACCTCAGAAAAATGCCTGCTGCATGCACAGTAAGCATCACTTCCTAGTTCTGTTTTCAACAAAATTCAATTTATGTGGCATGAATTTCAACTTTTAAATGCACTTTTATTTCCTACTTTAGTAAAGAATAACGTCAAAGGGCACCCAGAGCTTTGCAGACAAATGTCTATCGTTCTCTCAGCTTGGAGATTGTCTGCTTCCACTTCTGGGCAGAGGCACCATCAATAAGGTAGACATTGTTTGTTCACATTTGTGCAGCTGCCGGCCCTTTTGCTTTACCCCTGTTGTGGAAGAAATAAATGCATTGTCATTGTTCTTTGTACACTAACGTAGTTTTAAAAATAGTCAAAACTGTTGGTGCTTCTCTACTTGCATCTTCAATATTACTGCATTGTGGTTGTTCTCGTTCCAGTTCAAGCCAACCTTCTGCCAATTAGAATTCAAACTAAGCGCAGCACCATTCCCCAAAGACATTGCACTGCTGGCTTGTTGGAGGACTGCATGCAAGTGGAAGCCTGCACATTCAATGAATTTCTCTTTTCCCTGCACAGGCAGAGAAAGCTAAACCGATAGGACTCTGATTAGGGTTTTTAAGCTGTCATTTATGGACAGTATCTATAGTATTTAATCTTAAGGACATCAAGATTACATAGTTTGAGCATCATCATTGCTTTCCTGTTAGGTCCAGGCAGTGCTTTTGTCTATTCTTTTTCAATTAAACATTTTCTTTAGTTGAAAAAAGCATTTGTATGAATGTACAAATTATCTTTTCTTCCACCCACCTAACAGTAAGAATAGACACCAATTAGTCACCTGACAGCAAACAAAAACACTGCACCACATTAGCTAGATGTCTACTTCCTGACAGTGGTAACTTACCACCCTCCTCAGCCAAATGAGTCACCTCTGTGAAAGAGCATCATCAGCCAGGACAATACGCTCTAAAGGCAATGACAATGGCTATTCTGCCATCGCGATCTGTTTGTTGGTGTGTGTGTGTAGGTGTATGTGTATGTGTGTGGCTGGTATGGCGGGTTTTGTTCAACCCGTCACACTACACTTGGCTCCTGGTGTTGGTAGTAATCAATACAGGCCGGCAATCACCTACTGTTACCCGCCTCCCATACTGCCTGTTTTGTCCCTGACTTAATAATTAATTAGATCCCCCTTCAAATGCAGTGGTGACGCTGTTTGTAGCCTCTGATGACACACTCACACTCACACCCACACATGCACACACAAACACAAACACTTGGAACTGTAATTATAAAAGGTTAGAATATAAAATGTGCATTTGAATGTTCACTTTGGTAAACAAATAGCATAGGTATATGCACTTTTCAAAGGCAGAACAAACAGTAGATTAGTGATGACACACACACACAGCCAACATCAAGGGTAACATTTCTATTGCATCTGCTAATCACTGATCAATAATTCAGAGCCCCCTTCTCATCTTGAAGGGTCTCTGGCTTCCTGAAACATATGGCAGCTGTGTGTGTGTGTGTGTGTGTGTGTGTGTGTGTGTGTGTGTGTGTGTGTGTGTGTGTGTGTGCGTGTGCCCTTGTCTTACATCGTTTTATCTGCTGTTCAGGTTACTAGCTTCTTATCAAAGAGCCCTGTCTGCAATGTCGGCCAAACAGCAAAAGGAAACAACTTAGTTGAAGTTGTTTTTCAGAAGTTGACTTTTGTTCCTTTCCTCCCTCAGCCATGTTACATCTAACGATGGAGCATCCAGTGCCAGTTATAACAGCCAGCTCAGTAATTTGCTGTGTAAGTCGACATGATGGTTATCTCTGTACAGGGCACCTTTCATTTCCTCCACGCTGGGCTTTTCTCGATTCATGCTGCCGTTATCTTTTTTAGTAGGTCTTTTGGCAATTTGTCCAGCATGGGTTGGCTTACTAAAGGTCTCCTGCTCCACCCTCCACACCTAAACCACCCCTCATTTTATTATCTAAGGAATTTTTTATTAAATGGCTTGCTTCTTATATTTGATTGACTTAAAACCCTAATGAGTGAGAGTCAGATTTATGGATGTCACAGCTTTAATATACGACATTTATTGTGTCTTTTTCTTTTGTAGTAGAAAATATACAGTCAAAGGATAAATGTATATCTTTTGAATTGTAGTTTATTTTGACAATTCTGCTTCAGCACATGATGTTTTTATTTATTTGGTCCTAGAGTTATCGACTTCTTTATTTGTTAATTATAGATTGTCTTTATTTAGTAGTAATGCTTGATCCAAGACAATCACATTTTCCCTCCACTGTTCCTGCTTTCCCTAATTCCTTATGCATTTGGCTTCTTCTTTAAAACAGTAGTAGCTAATTAAATCTTCTGAATGCAGTCATTTTTATAAACTGGCCAATGAGCTGTACCATTGTTCCTTAAAAAACAAAAACAAAACAAAAAACATTTAATTGCATGCAAAATTTTAGACACTCGAGTGATTTTTCGAAGGACTCTCAGTTTTGTCTGAGCTACCCTCAAGGTAACAGTTTGGCTAACAGTCTGTTTTTGTGTTGTGTGTTTGTGTCTGTGTGTAAACATCTCTTGACTATTGAAGGATGACTCTTCCCATGTTTGCCTACATCACGCTGTGCACATGATGAATAGAGAGAGATGGTTATACTGGTTCATAGGAGGTCCAACTATGACCTCGATACCCCCGTGGTAGCACAGTACCAGGCTTTGTCCTGGAACACAAAACAATCATAACATTGTGCTTGAAACTTTTGATGAGGGTAGGTTTAGGGCAGAGAAATGGAAACTATTTAACATTTGAAAAGTTAAAAAGTTTGTATATTCAGCCTTTAAAATAAAATGGTAGAAATTTGGATTTACCTGTAAAGGAAACGAAGCAAACACCTTTATTGTAACAAGTGATTTGTTACGAATAATTAGTGTTGATAAACTTATGAGGGGATAATCACCAACCTCCTAATGTGATCTCTTTGGATCACTGCTTAAATCACCCCACAGGAGAGGAGGGGAGAGAGGAGGGAGGCATGCGGGAACAGAGTTATGAAACCGAATCTCATCCCTCATTTATTTATTTCCCTCCATGCTTAGCCTCACTTCTCTGAGTAATTCTAATGAAGAGGCCTCAAATGACTTAATTTAGAGTGAAGTTAATTGGGTTTGGTGCTACACTTCCTGCCTGGATACTTTCTTATGTTTCCCTCCTGATTTTAACACAGAGGGGGGAGAGCACAATCTAAAAGCAAACAGATATAGATTGAGAAGAAAGTAACAAATAAAAAAGATGGAAAGTCAGATGAGAAAAAAATTAAAGGAAAAATGAGAGAATGATAGGAAGTGACAAACACAGAGAAATAAAGATGAGTAAGGGGCTGGAGGCCCTCATATCAGGCGTGTCACCCCCGTTTGCCCAGGACTGTAATTAGATTTGGCAGCAACCCCATAATGATAAATGCCAGGATGATGAATGGAAATGCAAATGTGTGTGAAGTAGCCCCAGCCATCAAAGCGGGAATATCATTAACACTTTCCTCTTGTCAAATCCATCATTGTCAGTAGTGTCTCCCTGCAACCACCATGTCCCACCACCTACACAGGGGTAGTTTAGGAGTTAAGGGGGAGGGATTTTATAAAGGCAGCAACTAAGAAAGTCAAAGAGGGACATAATTAGTGGTAACTGAGTGTTATTCCTGCTACACTGTGTGGTCTATTTGATTTTTATTGGACTTTATAACGGGGCATTACTAAAAACAGACATTACTGCAGTGAAGTAATTAATTATACTGCTTGGAAACAAAGAAGATGGAATAGCTGAAAATGATATAGTTCTAACTGGACTACAGCCCACTTAATGACTCTGAAGCTGTACTTAGGCCAAATGATATTAGCGTTGAAGCAATGTCAGCATGTTATATTGCTCACTGTCAGTATTTTAATGTTTAGGTGGTAGTATTCATCATTTTTTCTCTGATTTTCTCTTTTTAAGCAAACAATACAACAAGTGAAACCTTGGCTTGACAATGACACTAAGTGATTTATTAACAGATGGCAGAATTGTGCTTGAATCAGATATCATTTATCTATCCAGTCTATCTAATATATAGCAAATAGAAAATCTGTTGCATATTTTATGGCAGTTTATCCAAATATCTTTTGGTCCTCACCATTTGTAGGGCTAAAACCTGAAACTGAATTTTGGAGTTCACCTTACCAGACAGAGCTGTCTGAGGGTCTCACAATTTTGGTAGGAGAGGGAGGGTGAAGACTTTTATTCTTTTACACTCTCAAAACTTAATAACAGGGATTAAAATACCTAATGTAATATATGTGCTCATCCCAATTCTCATTTGTATGAAATGTTTTCTTACCAACCTCAACCTTTTTTTTTTTTTTTTTTTTTGCCTAGATTGGTTCAGATAATGTGTCAGAATATTTGAGTGTGGTGGAGTGTGCTTACTATACTGTTTTAAATGACTGCCAAATGTAAAAGTACTGGAGTGAGAGCAAAGTAGCAAATCATTCACTTCATCGTAGTGGTGAAAGTAAGACACTTGAAAGAATTTCCTTTTTGGAACTGGTAAGTGAAACAAAATGTGTGTGCCATTACTTTTAGTGCAGATGGTATTTGTGTGGGGTTAGTACTTCAAAATATTTTATACAAACAATGTCTAATCTATATACACTTTATGGTATGTTCTTAACTTTTTACATCATGATTACATCGTAAAGAATGGTGATGCCAAAAATTCAAAGGAATTCTGACAACTGATAACCAGACACATGTAAGATATCCCGCACAATCAGCAAGATGTTGTTCAGGCTACAGAACTACTTGGCAAGAGAGCAGTTGTACTAATAAAATCAGTCTTTGCTTTAAAGCCATCAAATGAGCGGTGTCCAGCGTCCTGTAGCTTCACTAATGCATTTCATAATTCTTTAAAAAATAAAATCCATTCCATAGAAGCATCTTTACTTGTACCGAGAACTTTTTAATCTGTGTTGTAAAAATAATCAGGTAGGCCATAATCCTGTTTCCATCACTTCTTTGTTTGCATTCATTCACCCATAAACACTTAGACAAATGTTTAATTGAGACAAGGTGGTAGTGGTAGGGTGGAGATGTAAGTCAGTGAAGCAAGCAGTGGTGTCTTTTACAGGGGTTGTATGAGCCAGGGCAGCTTTGTCTGACACCTTGAACTAAATTATTGAGTGCAGGGGGGAAGAAGCAAAGAGGAGGACGCCGTGACATTAGTACTTGTTGTTGTGGGTGCTGTTCAGCCTAGCATATATCTGAAGTGAGATAGCATGAGTGTATGTGTGTGGACATGACAATTACATAGACAAAGTGAAAGAGAATGGAAATGGACAGGTGAATTGATACCTAGTACACCTGCTCAACATCTAACCCAAAAGAATCAATAGTATTTCTATTAGCAATTGTACTTGCAAAGCATGATGGTATTACACGATAGCATTTGTGCAAATGCAGAAATGATTACATATGGCAAGTTTTATTTATATTAAAATACAATGGCATAGCTGTCGGTAACATACCTATGCTTTGCAAATATTCTGCCGCATATTCTTTATATTCTGTAATGTTGATGCCAGGTAGTATCAACAGCATAGCGGATACTGCAAATTAATGTTTAGATACTTTTCATAAGCTGTAGTTACTATACTTTTTATATTGACAAAATCCAGGTGAGCACAGTTCACATCTACACAATGAAAACATGCCAATAGGAGAGTCCTACTTTAAAATTGTGGGTATCGGTCAGACGCTGTCCTATCATCTTCCTTGTTTGACCCAGACACTGATCTCATCTGCAGCAATAAGGGGCCTCCTGGTCCTAATCAAATCATTCATTAACTATTTAGTAGATTCAAAAGTTCAGTGGACCATTGTTGCTTGCCTTCACCATTCCAAGCATTCAGCTAAGTCACTGCAATTAAACATACATACATTTGCACAAAATGCCAACAAGAGTAAGCAAGAACATGTACACTCAATCCACAGATATGTATACAGAATGCACTCTCTAACACAGAAAGACACACAAAAGACTTTGATGAAGCCAAATTAGAGTACAAGGATGGGGGTGGTTGGCTGGTGTGCAGCTTATAAATGATTTAGTATTCTGGCGACTCTGCTTACAGCCGTCTGTCAGCAACTAAGGGGTCATGTGGGCGACTAGCACGCGACCAGATCAACGTCACTCAACCTAAACCAAAACAGGATTTGAATTTTTTACATTTTTTTTTTTATTTTGTGTGTGTTCATTTCCTTGGTTAATATTATCAAATAAGTTTTGTCTTCATATCCACAATGGTTTAAGCTTGCAAATAAATTATTAGGCCTACACAAATAGGAAGATTATGTTTAAATATATATTTGGCAGGTTGTTTGCTTCAAATGTGCTTTGAGGAGTTTTGTTCTCCAAAACAAATACAAGTAGTTTGATTTGTTACAATTGTATCTAGGAGACATACAGTCTGTTGTCAAAGATGGAATCTGTCTACATCAGAAAACAGAAGCTGACTGTAGACACATGAAGTCATGTCCTTTACCCTGCCACTGTTACAGAGTAAAGGACTGTCTCTGTCTCTGGACACTGGGCTTTATGCATCTTACTGTCAGGTATAATATGAATTGAAGTGACAAGATCTATACTAAAGTCCCCTTCTTCACCTGTCCACTTTAATGTGTTTGCTGCATGTGTTTGTATGTCCCTAGTTCAAGGTGAAACGTCTATGACACAGCAGAGTGTTAAAAGATGTACACAACATGTGCAGACACACATTGTCCTCCCTACTCACCTTTTCTTTTCATCTTCAGGAACAGGACATCTGCAGAAGAGTTTCTGATGGACCAATCCTCTGTTTAAATGTTTTATTCACAAATGTCTACAGTGGTTTGTTGTGTCCTTAGGACATAGCCTGAAGCTAAACACTCTCTTACTCTAGGTGGTCAGTGCTGTGATACAATGCTTTTCTGTGTTCGTCAGCCCCCTCTTGGACCCAGATAAAAAATCCTATAATGGAAAGGACTCACACCTGAAAAGCCCAAGAGCAAATGTGAAGTGAAATCTGAGGAAGTTAAGAAGACATGAAAGACCATTTGTCATTTTCAATAACAGAGCATGTAGTGACCACAATGAACAGTGCTTTTTTATGTTTTTGATCATGACTTATTCAGAAATGTTCTGGGTCTCTGACCCCAGAGAAATCTTTCTTCTGAGGCAGAAGATTATCAACAGGTTTATCTTGGTATTTGTAATCTCCTTGTGGTAATTCTGGTTACAGAATAACAAAAAATAACATTGGTATAATATTATATGAAAATGTTGATTTTCTGTGTCATGCTAGTCTTGAAAGATCCAAACAATTTGCCAGCGACTGTGTTTAGCTTTTTAGAATATGGCTAGGAAATTTGTGAGGTGAAAATAAAATAAAATAATTTAATGTTAATGCGTTATCTGCCTACAATAAAAGCTGGCCATAAATGGACATTCCTGCTTCAACTGAACTGTGAAATAAGGCAGCTTTTGAGCCATTTTGCTGAATCTAATTGAAGTATTATATAAATCCTAAGAGATTGAGTCAAAAATAACTAAATAAAGGCAACTAATTTATTTAATATATATAAAGTCTTGAAACTATGAAACTTAGATACTGTGAGCTGCTTTAAAAATGTCACTTTTATCATCAGTCATCACATATCCAAAGACATTTTCTCCTTTACAATGTGGAGAACTGCTTAGCAGCAAACCTCAACCTCAACACACAGAGTAAGACCCTGATACACACTAAAAGCACACAGTGAACACTCCAATTTCTCCAGGGTTTAAGCTTTGATGTGACATAGTCTTATGCCTGCCAAGGACACTGCAGACTCTCAGCCAAGACTCTTCACCTGCAGCTACAGACTTATTGTCAGACAGCAAAGAAGTGCACACACAAGCGCACAGAGAATGTCTCCATCTTGCAGTCTATCATGCTCACAGAGACAAACTCAAATTAAGGAAGTCTGCTTTCTCTCTTGATCTTCCACACTGTGTCAATCCACTAAATAAAGCAATAAAGCAAGGACAATTCATGTGAGAGACAGTTGTCTAATGAGAACAATGGAGATAAGACAGTGGCAGAAAAAATAAAGCAAAAGGTCTTAAATTAGGTGAGTCATATTATGCCTATCCTGGCACTGTTGTTAACGACGATAATGGATGATTAAGTTCAACTGCTTTTGTTTACCATGCACACACACATACACACAAACACATGCATTTGACCTCCACCTTTATACCAAATATTCTAGTAGGGCTCTACAAAGTTGTCTCCTTTAAAACGTCACACATATACACAGACACAATATACAGTACACATATACATCATATACAGGGTTCCACTGTATATTCCATTTCCGTGGTGCATGGATCCAATATATAAAGTGCAGTCTGTAGCCCTGAGGACAAGACCGGACAGTGAGAGCTACACAGCTCAGCATGTTTGCTGCAAATCCAATTATTACTCTCCACCTTTGAATTCAGGCGCTGATCCACAGAGTGCTAAAGCAATTATGAGACTTGGTGAAGGAAGGAGGGAGTTACCAACACTGAAAGAGCAACAAAGAAAGAGAGAGATTAGCCAATACGTTAACTCTTGATTCACAGAACCACCTCAGCATCGCTGGTATTGCGTTCAGAGATTTCCTGGTAATTTCTATTCGTTACACAATGCAGTGCACAGCTACTCTGCACTTTATCAGGAAACCAAAATAAAAATCACCTCAATTCCTCATGACACAAATTTCACAATATTTTACTTTTATTTTACTCTCATTCAACTGAGGGTTGCCTGTGGTGGGGTGCAGGGGTGGGGTTGGTTGATGGAGCCGTTCCTAGCAGTTAAAGGCAAAGCTCTGGGCAGGTCGCCAGTCTGTCACACGCAGCTGATTTAAAATGACCAGTTAAACTAACTTTGGAGCATCTGGAGGAAGCCCATGCAGGCAAAAGGGGGACATGCAAACTCCACAGAGAAAAGACCTCAACCAACCAGGAGTTTCAAACCAGAAACCTTCTTGATGTGACAGTGCTAACACATGAACCACCATAACACATTATCATGTTAGCTCAACACATTTGAAGGTACACAGCAAATTCAAAAGTGTTAAATTTTTTGGTGTTAATAGTCTCCTTGCAAAAGTAGAGTTAATTTTACTCTAAGCAGAGTCACATTCTTTTAATGTAACTCTGAGGTGTAAAATGATAGTAGTTAAAATCGAGTGTTAAAAATGAGTGTTTCTCTGTCAAATCTGGAGGTGTTACAATGGAAACATTAACTCTTGACCTCTTAACTCTGAACTCCTACAGGGGCTATGACACCAACAGAGTAAATTCACAGACTCCGCCCTCAGCACCATAGGCTCCAATCGAAGCTGAAGTGAAGCCGTTTCAGAACATGCTCTACATATTTGAGTTGTTTGCCATGCTTGGTAAGTCATTTTTTCAAAGATTGTTTCAATTATTATTAGCTTTTACTTCTGTGGCTCTTTGGAGTTGAGACAAAGCTGTGTGAAAGGCATTAGCCATGTTGCTCGCTGATAGCATAATATTCTGTTTTAGCTAGCTGAAAGGTATTGTTTGCGGGCAAATACCACAGCCTTGAAAAAAAGCTTGCATGTGAATTTTCAGTCAAACTTTTGGTCAAATACACCTAAAACAATGTGTAGAATGTGAAATGTTGGTGTAATGGTGCTACTTGAAGCCTGAAAACGGTCGCCCATAAAAAAAAAACAAAAAAAACAAGCAAACAGCAGTAGCTGACGTCCTGACTCGATTCTACGTTAGCATTTAGATCCCTCCAGAGTTTTGTGCACACGGTTTAGGTAAAAATGAAAAAGGTTGAGGTTTTACATTTAGTTCAGTATTACCTGTTGCCTGTGTCCTTGTCTTTTGTGAAAATACTTTACACAAGTAATGGCTCAAAGAGGATTCCTTTTTTTTTTTAACTGTGCTGCAATTGTTTACTGGATTATTTGTGCCGTTAATTAGTGTCAACTAATTTTTATTCAATCTCCACACAGGATATGCTTGTGAAGATGGAATATGGGGGAGAGCAGAAGTGCGTTGAAGTTCCACAAAGGGATGAATGAAGGACATGCATATTGTATTGAAGAAATAAGTGATGAGAATGCTGTTATTTGCATTTACCATGTCAGACCTTTTGATAAACAAAATTCTAATGAAAGTGAGAACATGTATACTGTTACATCTTTCAGAAAATGTTTTGAAATTGGGGTGCACAGTTCAGAATAAATGTTTTTCAAAAACCATTGCGTCTTTTTAGTAAATGTTTATTTCCAAAAGAAATTTCTAGAAGTTCAGAACAGTAAAATTCCCGCTTTTTAGAATGAATTAGAAGATAACTCTTACGTAGTTAAACTAAAATACTCTTTGAGAGTTAATATATAAACTCTTAACACCAAGTGTTAAATTATCAACTCCAGACAGATTTGGTGTTTAACACTAAATCAGAGTTAATGTACCAACTCTCCAAAAAGAGTTAAATTAACACTCTCTGGTGTGGACCCATATAGACACTTTAATAGTGTTGAAATCAAATCCGACAGTGTTAATTTGGACATGCTGGATTTGCTGTGTAGGCAGATTTAACCATAAAAAGACATGCAAGTAAGATATGCCGGTGCATTTGTCATCTACTCACCCCCAACCCCCCCAAAACAGTTAGAAATACTTAAAGCTATAGCATAAATGAAGAAAGTGAAAGTTATTTGTGTAAAGACAACAGACTCTGTTCACACTGAGTTAATGGCTTATACACAAATTTATAAAATGCTATTCAAAAGAACTAAATTAGATAATAGTATAAATTCAGGTGATTCTGTAGAACTGATCGTGTTACTGTGGAATGCAGCCTAGGGATAATGTAATGCCATCACACATATACACATATGCTATGCCCCTTAAAATTTGACTCGACAAGCATATCAGTTTTACACTGAAGTCAAGGGTCCCATTTTGGCTGTAAATTTTAAAATAAAAAAGTCAAATACTTGACATATTCTTACTGGGGTCACACAAAAAATATTTTGAGGCGCTCCCCTTTTCAGTATAATCCTTAGATATATTTATTTTAACTGAGGTATAAGCATGAGTGGTTAAAATGATCATGTTTTTTGTTTGGTACAATCTCCAAGTAACTAATGCCCTAAGCCCCATCCTTCTATTGTCTGACAGAGTGCTTTCACTAAGAAATGCTTCACAACATGCTAGGACAGACATGGAATTCATTTTAATAACATAATCTTCTGTCATTTTTAGATGACGGTTAATGACAGGTTATTGCTCACCTTGTATATACTTGTCAACAGAGATGTGTTCAAAAGAAAAAGGTTTTGAATATTCAAATACATCTGCCCCAGCATCCATGCACCCCCACGCAAACATGATATATATATGTGTGTATGTGTGTATATAGGGCTGCCACAATTAGTCGACTAGTCACGATTACGTCGACTATCAAAATCGTCGACTGATTTAATAGTCGACGCGTCGTTTGAAGCTTTGTAAGATCACAAAAGACGCAGGAATAAGTAGTAGGATTTAAGAGTGTAATAACGGCCTGACACAGAAGATGGCAGCACTGCATGTACAAGGATGTCAGCTGCCGTTAACCCCGAAGAAGAAGAAGCTGTGTCCCAGAATTCATAGCGCAGCCCAGCTCAGTTTACAACAATGGCGGCAGCTAGTTAGTTTTAATATTACTCTTATTATTCTTTCTGGGTCACAAAATAAACGTTTAACATATTTTCAGGCGAGAATGTAGCTGTGTAAACCTCAAATATCTGCTCAGTTTATCAAGACACCACATATTTTCAAAAGCGCCCCGACGTTTTCGGAGACGTCTGTTACCCACTAGCTCGATAGCTAGCCGGGGGCAAGGCTCACCGGCAAATCGTTTTCAAACCCACTGCCGTCTTTCGCTACTCAGGTTAAATATATATAAGTCACTTAGATAACTTCAAAATGTCATTGTTTGGCTTTTTTAGTATTTTATTTGTTCCTGAGTAAATCGGTTTGGCTGAGATTAAGGTTATAGTTTTTACACAGCTGAATAAACAACTGATTATCAGAAGTGTGAGATGCTCGAGAATATACATCGGTGTCCTGTTATATTTTAGATAGCAAGGAGTTTATTAGACTTCACCGAAACAATCTGCAAATTTCATTAAAATTTAATAAACTATCATCTTGTCTTTATTTTTAGTTAGCACATACCGTAAACACTTAAAGCTGTAAGCTAATGATAGTTATATAAGAGCAGATGCTGCTGGTGCAATAAGCTGTACGTTTTACGTCCAATGGATGATGATCTGATTAGTCGACTAATCGCAAAAATAATCGGTGACTAGTCGACTATCAAAATAATCGTTTGTGGCAACCCTAGTATATATATATATATATATATATATATAGATAGATAGATAGATAGATAGATAGATAGATAGATAGATAGATATAGATATGGGGAGAGAGAGAGTGAATAGTATACAACTGAGTATGTGACAACACATCTACATATGTGAATTTTTAATTTTAGCACAACATTTTTTTTTGTCTTGGCATGGATTAAAATTGTAAAGACAGCATGAAACTCAGATTGTTTCAATCTGTTCAGGATTTGTTTTAAGAAATGCCTTGTTCAATTACCTAGAATAAGCACAAAACAATGTATTGTTGATTTAATGATGATCTTTGTAAAGCTGAAGACAAAGAAAAAATTGTCTCCGTATTGACAGTATTCCATGATCCCTATTCAAGTGGGTAATACCACAGGGACTTAAAAGACAACTGGAGGTCTTTCACAATCAAAACTAACAGCAGCACAAATGCATATTGCTCGCGCTGCATAATCCTGACAAGCAAGCTTTTGATGATGACGAGACAATTGTTGTTGTACAACCTTGCAATGCTCTGAAAGCTCCTAATGCCTCTATTTATAATATTTGACTTGGCACCTTTTCCTCTGTCTGACTTCCTTCACTGCATTTGCATATCAGTTGGAAGGTGCTGGGAAAAGAGAAAAACTAAAGAGCGTTTTAGAAAAACTGACAGTGAAGGGATATCAGACGATCAATCACACTGACAGAGCTGAAATAAACAGAGTGGAATGAAGATATGTGAGAGCACAGGTGTTTCTCTTTCTGATCCTTATCACTTCTGTCTAATCTGTCACTGCTTTTCTTTTCTTTGTGTCTCACCTTTCCTCCTCTATTTCATTTTCTCTTTATCACATTCTTATATGAGGGGAAAAGAAACATTAAAGAGCATTTTATGCTAAAACAGGTGGACCCAGTGCAATTTCAGTTGACTTTATTATTTTGTGACAAGTAAATATGATCTGGAGGAAAGCTTCATCTTACAGGAGCTAAATACTGGCTTAGTAAGTCACATGAACCACAGATGATTTGTTGATCTCTGCCTCAACAAAGACTAGATATCTCACTAGACATCGCTTTACTTTCCTGAAAAGAAATGCATTCCCATGCTTCAGTAAATCTCCAACACAGGTCATTGCAAAGGCAGGCCTACTCACTCAGTGTATAGCACTGACCACAGGGAGCGGGTGTGCGTGTGCATTTGCGTTTGTGTGTGTGGATGTGCGCATCCAAGCTGATGGCTGGCAACATTCGGAGGCTGCATATATATTTGCATGTTTGAGAATGTGTGCGTGCATGTGTGTATGAGTGTTTTGTGCTGCACTACAGTGGGCTGGGCTGGCTGACTGCTGGGAGTCTCATAAAGCTCTCAGTTTGATGACCAACTGAGCAGTAAATTAATTAATCATCATTTTATGCCTCATCAAGCGCTTTGCCTGCTCCTCACCACGGGAGCCCGTCCCAATTAGTCAACAGTGAAGCCAATTGTTTTGTTTAGCTTAGGTGTAGGGGAAAGAAAGAGAGAGCAAACAGTAACCACATCAAAGGAAGAAGGAGCAATGCTATTTTATGGTGTGGACTGGAAAGGTGACACACTGATACAATATCAGACTGCATTTATGTATGTTGATTGAAGTCGATATCCGCGTGTCAGCTTTATTGTATTTCCCACCTGTGTGTACGTGTATGTGTGTGTGTACATATTTGTGTGCGTGGCACAGAGTGAACGACGGTGTGCGTGTTTGAACAAGGGGGAGGGTAGAAGAGGATCTGACAAGCTAATAAATATGTCATCTGTCTGTGTCAGGAGATTGCAGGCCTGCAGACCTGTAAGTAACAGACACCCACTGGCAAAGACAGGTATATAGAGTTAGTGAGAGAGAGAGTGAGAGAGAATGTGCTTTTACAGCAACATCCTCTGTGACCTGCCCCCTACAGCTACAGTAGTTTATTTGCCATGGCTGACACAGAAAAGCCAAAGCACAGGGTTCTGCAGTGCTCTTGTACAAGTACAGGACAGTGTTTATTTTGACACTTGATGCTGGTTTTGTTTTAGGTCATTTCCATATAAAAACACCTTTGAGTAACATTTTAGCCTAGTTACATTCAAGAAAGTTAGAGTTATGGCATAGCTTTTGCTAGTGACCTTTTAGTCTCATTGTTATAATGTCACTGATGATTTTGTAGACTAACCCTAGAGATGTCACAATATCACATTTATACTATATGATTAAGAAGATTCACTTATATTTGTTTAATGATGTTAAGATACTGTAACTCGCACATACATAGAACAATATCAAAGTAAATCTTTTTACCTTTGTTTATTCTGTGTTTTGTCACTGTTATGGGAGATTAGTTAGATTTAACAGCAGTGAAAGTGGTATATAAAAAGAGTAATTTTATTTAAAATACTTTAATGTAAAATTAGTTTTTAATTTTTTAATATCACGTTTATGTAAACGAGAAATAAATGCAAACAAGAGTGAATAAGCCTATCTGAACACAGAGTTTTGAAAAGTAAGACTAGAGTAAGAGAAAGAGTATGGGGGTACCTTCGAAAACATAAAATAGACCAATTATAGCACAAAACTGGACACCATTACACAAACCAATTACTCTAATCTGTTTTAAATGGAATGAGCTATAGTGTTAGCTCAAGCTTCCAAACCAATATCTTTATTACGAAGATGACCCCCCCCCCCCCCCCCCAAAAAAAAAGAATAAATACATAAAAATAAATATAAAAAAAAAAAAATTATATCACACATATGATCACTGAAATACAACATAGGCCATAACAATACAACTAAGTATGTGTCTGTTTTATTTTTATTTTTTTTTATTGTTTGGCTAACTGTTTTGTGCCTGGCTAGTACTAATTCTTTAACATTTAGCTCTATCTACAACAAGCATCCTTCTCTTTTTTATTCATTTTTTAACCAGGAAGTATAAACATCTGAGCTCTGAAAACATAGCAACATAAACTCGTATTACTTTGCAGTGTAGCCATATAACTGATTTACTTAAATCTTGAGTGTGTGGGAATGTGGTATGGAGTTGTTTAATTCTAAACTTCAGCGATTTGAATGCATTTTAACAGAAAAACTCTTCTTGTCTGTCTTGCTCACCGAGCATTAGCATTAGCAGATCTCTAGTCATCCAAACAGCCAGGTTTCAGCTTGAGAAAGGATTCTGAAATAATAGCTTCACAAATACACACGTGCAATGGCATTCAATTATTATCTAGAGGGCAACTTTGATGAAATCCCGTTAGTCATGGAACTTGGTCATTTCTTCAAACTTGAACACAAAAGTAAACCTGAAAAATCAAGGAAACAAAAAACAATGTAAGATTGTATCACCTTGGTTTCATTATCAATGTTTGATTAGCTCAACTTTAAAATGCCATATGTTTATAAGGTATCAATTTTTTGATTCCATGTTTACTTCTTATTGTAGTTAGTGGATGGATAATGAATTTCAAATGTGTGTATAAAAAGTGTTCATTATTAAAGATTTTACAACAAGTTAGCTGCTCCTGAACAAATGTTCTACTCTTAAACGTGCAAATATGTCCATCTGGGATGTGGCAACAGTTGCTAATCTAATCAGACTTTTAACTAAAAAAAATACTACCAACCTTGAATTTGTTCTACCTTCTTATATCTTTCTAATATAATTGGTGGTGGCAAGTGGGGGAAGGGGGTGGGGGACAACTGTGGTTCACAGTGAAAACTTTGGTGAATGAGGACAAATGTTCCTTAGTCTAAAAGTTCCAAAGTGCCAAATATAGGCTTATCAATTATAATTTCACAACAACAATTTAGACCGCCATCGTGTAAAGTCTTGTCCTGATCCATGGGAATGATTCCAGCAGCCAGAAGATGACACTAGATCATTTTATCAGGCCACTGTGCACGCTGGAACCACTGGTCCAAGGTGATGTAAGTGAAAGGGTCTGTGTAAAAGAAGAAGAAAAAAAACTGATTGTCACTACACATTTTTGTAATGGGTGACAGAAAGGCAGACAAGATGACATTGTGGCAGAAAAGCCAGAAGCAAGCCAACAGCCACGCCAGGGGCAGGGACGGAGGGACGGATAAGCAGATGTTGTTCATCACCCATGGGTGGTGGGGGTAGACTGCGTGCGCTTTAGTGTGTGTGTGTGTGCGTGTGTTTGAGGAGTCACAAGGTGGAGGTGGTACATGAGTGTATATGAGTGAGCTTGTATGTAACCGTGCATTTGTCTGCATGTGATAATGTGTCTGTGTGCATCGAGTGCACACTGTGCCATACTTGTGTCCGTGTGTGAGTGTGTGTTCCAGGATCCACAAAGTGCTTGGGGGCGAGGCACCTACAAAAGGCATCTGGCAAGGAGAGCCAAAACAACAAAGGTAACCTTGCCTCTAGTGATGTACACAGTGTACAGCCACTGGAACGGCAGAGAGGGTGTGTTGTGTGCAGATGTGTGAGTTTTAGTGGCTATGAGTAGTGTGTGCGATTTTGGACACACGTGAACCTGAAACTGAAATGTATAAAATGATGAAACTTATAGAAGTGGCACACAGCTATCCGATTGTTAAGTGATGACGTGACGAATCCTACTTCCGGGCCTAAAGTAGTCTGCGTTTAATATGACTTTTGTGGTTTTTTTTGTGTGATCACTGTTGACCTCCCTCGGCTTAAGCTCAGTTTTTAAAACCTTAGGATGTAACTACAGCCCAGCCCATGCAGCAGTATATGAATGACTAACCTTGTATTGTGGATGGATTATCTCAGTTGTTCTCCTGGCTGAAGTTTGGTCCTTTTACAGCATCCTGCCATGCGATTACATTTGTTCCTGACCACCAAGAACACTCACGTTAACTTTTATCGAGTGGAAAAAAAGTTAGCTTGTTTATATTATGCTAACATAGCTGTGTCGCTAGCGGTCACGTAGCACATCACGTACCAGCTAGCCAAACTTCAGTAACCCTACAAACGTCACTGCTGTTTAGCTTTCTGTCTTCATTTATGTTGGAAGTGATAGCAGAGCTGTACGTTTTCATTTGTTTCCAAAACCCCGCAGTCAGGACATGCTATATTGTATTTAGATAGAAGCTAGCGAGCTAACTTCCTGCTAACTTCTAACTCCGTTAAATGTCATAAATTCCGTTTTCATGGATGCCTGGATGTTAAACTCAATTGTTACACCTGGTAGAGCAGAACGCTGATCATTTTATTAAAGATGAAAGACTTTAGACAGTTTTTCAACTCTCAGTAATGCCATAGTGATCGTTTGATATATGGACCTGCAGCGGAGTTTAGGCCCAGACACGGCTAGTGACGTCAGACTGAACAACCGTATAGGCTACATAAAAAGAAAGCGATACTGTGAGTACTAAAGAGAAATATGTGGGTGGATTCAGCAATAAGCCCCTGAAAACAGCTTAATCTTAACAGGTCAAACCTTACATTAGTACTTCAGTGGGCTAAAGCACCAGATATTGAAAATGTAGAGAAATTTCTGCATTTTAAAGCAGTCTCTACCATGTTGCCTCCTTTCTCCAGAGTCAGCTTGACAGGTCAAATGTACAATCGACCTGACTAATGCACATCATGATACACAGATAGACTGTACATGGCTGGTATAGTTTAATTGCTTTATTGTTTGTGTCAAGTAGATGTACATGAAGTGAATCATCGAGCTGAAATGAAGTGAGTGAATGGATTAGTGCTGTTTGGCCCATAGTGAGGTGTGGTGTGGGCAAGATGCATGACTGATTACTCCTGTAAGTGGATGGCGGCATAGACATACTCCATGGTCATGACTGTAGCGGAGCCACAGCCAGCCTGAGGTAAAGTCAGAGTAGATTAATTTTATTCTAACATTATCTGTACCATCTAAACTGTGCAACGCCATGTGTGCGTTTCATAGTGTTAGTGCGAAATACCTCTAAGCAGGGCTGATAGCTGACCCACATGCATTTGAAGGGTCAGAAAGCATAATGGTCTTCTCACAAATTAATCTGAGATCTCACACTCCACCACCTATGCAGTTTGAATGCATCTGAGGGAATGTGAAAGGACAAATTTTCCTTGAGATTTCTGACAAGAGCCTGTAAACATAAGGTAGATAGAAACAAAAAAGAAAACAATGCATTGTAGCAGAAAGATAAAACATGTTACTGTGACATCAGTGGTTTTTTTTTCATGTTTTCTTGTTCATGCCTCGCATATTATTATGTTCCTTGGCTTCAGATCACAAAGTAGAGTTGTACTTTTTCTGAAATTAAAGAAAAACATACTAATAAAAGGTAGTTGATAACCTTTAATTAAGAAAACACGAGCCTTCAAATGAGTCATTTTATTGTTTTCTGTGATCATGACCAATGAACAGGTGGAGATCAGACATTTTTATAATGAGGCAGTCCTCCTCTTATGAATCACCGAAGGAGCTGAACCCTTTACTTGTTTGTTAATCTCTTTTAAATAACAGTTTTGAGTAATGTCTTTATTTGATTTTGGATAGCAATCACAGTAAATTCACTTTATGATGTAAGGTTTACGGTCACCTCGAGTACATCATAGTGAGTTTAACATGTTATAATTAACTCCAGACTCCCCTAATGTCTCGCCAGGATCATGAGTGATTTTTGATTTCAGGGAGGTGCAGCCACACAGTCATCAAAATTCCAAAAGTAATTGAAGTGCTCTAGGGACTGACCTGCCGAAGATCACACAGCTTCAAAAAAATCACTTAAGAAAAATGGTGAAAGAAAATGACACCTAACTGCTAACTAATTGAGCATTTGTGATTTCAAAGAGCCTCACTCAAGCTCTCCCCACTCATCTTTCCGCTCAAAGATAGACTGACAGGTATTTCAAGATCTCAAGTGTGGGAACCACGCCTACATCTTTTTCATGTTTTGCCTTGAACGTTTTTCCAGCTACAACTAAAATTTACACTGTAGAAAAATGTATGTTCAGCATCTGAGCTTATCTTTCCATCAAATATCCTGCAGGAGGAGTGCTTGTGGTAGAGCATGTGCAGGTGGGGAGGTTATCAAACTCTTGGCGTGAGGCAGTGTTCAACACAGTCAAACTACTCTGATGCCCTGCGCAGCGATTTGTCAAAATGAATTGTGGTCAAGAATCTTATTAATAATTTCACAGGTGGGGAAAAAAAAGAAGTCGCTGATCTCTCGTGTTTTTACTTGTCTATCTCTGTCTTACTCTCATCTCTCATGTGTTGTTTTTACTCGTGAGACGAACAAGATTTGAAAGGCAGGGATTGATTTGGAAATTGAGCTTTTACCACAATTCATGAGTCATTCTTTAAAAAAAAATTATTCTCTAATTCAATCAGCCAACAAATGGTGTCCGTCTCACATTCTGTCTGTTTTTGCTCTTACCAGGCTGCTGTTGTGTTTCTAAAGCACTTCTCGGTGAAATACGCCAAATTCCCTCACAGGCAAACAGCACCATCTCAGCTGCAGGGCTTTGATAAATAGCTAGCCAGGTGCTGCTTCAATTTGTCTTCATCATTAATTTTTAGTGGGCTGTAACCTAACTGTCATTGAGCAGAAGCCCTAAGCAGAGGTTTTGATGTGTTCACGAGTGTGTATAAACTTAAACAGCTTGCACTTGCTTAAACCCTCCATTAACGGAAAAGGCCTGAGGCGTTTGGAAGAAAAGTGAACTAGAAATACTTTTTTCTCCCATTTTAGTTCTCTTTTGTAAATGCCTTGAGTGTTAATCATTGAGGTTAACATCTGCACAATCAGGATATAGCCAACTGACTTTTTTTTTGTTAGGGGAACAGAAGAAACTGACGTGAAGGCGCTGGTTTTCGTTGGTCATACGTTGTTGCCAGAGCTTGATCACCAACATGCTTGTGCAATCACTAGAATATAATGTTCTCAGTGTGTGTGGTCTATGAGAAAGTATATGCTGTACTTTTGTGTGTGTATTTAAAACCTGACTTGCTGGATTTCAGGACTATGCTGGCAAGCACCTCAACTTTGATGTTCAAAGCCACTGAGTGATCCATTGCACAGTCAACTATGAATGTGTTTGTGGTGGGTGGAGGCCTGCAAGTGTTATGGGGTGAATTAAGGTAATGCCAATTCAGGTACTTAGAATGAAGCAGATGCACTCCACATGCTTGTGGTGTTTGGGTGTGTGCATGTGTTTTTGGATCACACCAAAGATGTGGATTGTTAAAGAGAACAGGAGGAGGAGACATAGGTGGGGGAGGACAATGGCCCAGTAAAAAAAAATTGGTGTCACAAACGCCCGTGCACACCTATACACACACACCTATACACACACACACACACACACACACACACACACACACACACACACACACACACACACACACACACACTATTTAGCGTATGCCTCAAGAAACACTTTTGTTTAGCTAGAATGTGGTTAGCTAGAACGGGTTATAAAATGTGTGGATTTGTATGAAGCTGCCAGGGAAGAAGAAAATAGGGAGACAACAAAACAGTTTCATAAATGCTAAGAATAAAGTGAGAGGCAGATGATCCACTATGGAGCAGCTGAAACAAGAACACTGACACAATGGCATCACACAGTTGCTACAGATTTGTCAGCTGCACATCCATGATGTGAATCTCCTGTTCCACCACAAAGCAGCTCTGTTGAGTTGAGATGACCATATAGGCCATTTGAAAGCTGTTTGAGGTTAGCCTGCTAGAAGCAGCTATCAAAAGATGGGTACTGTGTTGCTAAAAAGGGATGGACATGGTTAGCGAAATGATCGGGTTTGCTGTGGTGTTTAAACAGGCTCAATTGGTACCAAGGTGCCTAAAATCTGAAAAGACAATATCACTCCCACAATTACACCACCACCACCATCTTAGAAATAGTGATAAAAATGGATAAATTCATGCTTTCGTGCTGTTTACGCCAAATTTGGGCCCTAACGTTCGAACGTCACAGCAGAAATCAGGACTCATCAGAACAGGCAATTTTTTTATTGTATTTTTATGAGCCTGTGCAAATTTTTATCCTTTTTGTCCTGCTCTTAGATAATAATGTGTGGTGCCCAGTGTGTTTTTTTGTTGCTGTTGTCCATTTGCTTCAAGGTTTGCTGTGTTGTGCATTCAGAGATGGCTCTTCTGCATATCTTGGTTACAATGAGCGATTACTTGAGTTGTTGTCACTTTTGGTTGATTTCAACCAGACAGATTGAAGTAGTCTGGTTGTTCTCCTTTGACCTCTGGCATTACTAAAGTATTTTCGCCCAGAGACCTGCTGCTGTCTGGATATTTCCTCTTTCTCAGACCATTATCTGTGAACCCTAGAGATGATTGTCCAGGACAGTTCCAGTAGATCAGCGGTTTCAGATATACCCATGCCAGCTACCGATGACCATGCCATATTCAAAGTCAGTTAAATAACCTTTCATCCTCATTCTGATGCTCTGTTTGAACAGGTAGTCTTGTTCATCCACATTCACTGTTGTCTACATCCGCCAAATGCAATCAGTTGCTGTCATTTGACTAATTACATATTTGTGTTACTGAACAGTTTAGCAAGTGTAACTAACTGAGAAGCTGGTGAGTGTATATTGTACAGCTTTATACATATAATGCATAATGCTTAACATAATGGGCTGTAGTAAATAGACAAATAATAAAAATTCCATGAACAGTCATAAAGTTTGATTATTTTTAACTTAAAAGAATTGAGTTTTATGGTCATGTAATATTGATGTCTACTTTGTATCTGGCCCATGTTTTCAGTATTACTCATTAATACTTGGACTGGTATATGTGGTAAACTGGATTTATTTTAAATTGTGACCAATTGTCTGTGAATAATTCTTGTCTGTCTAAACCATGTAGAGAACAAAATAAATAAATACTGAATGTGTGTGATGAAAGCTGAAGACATACAGGAATATCACTTTTATTAAAAAAAAAATACACACACACACACACACACACACACACACACACACACACACACACACACACACACACACACACACACATATACAGTGGGGCAAAAAAGTATTTAGTCAGCCACCGATTGTGCAGGTTCCCCCACTTAAAATGATGACACAGGTCAGTAATTTGCACCAGAGGTACACTTCAACTGTGAGAGACAGAATGTGAAAAAAAAAAATCCATGAATCCACATGGTAGGATTTGTAAAGAATTTATTCGTAAATCAGGGTGGAAAATAAGTATTTGGTCACCTCAAACAAGGAAAATCTCTGGCTCTCACAGACCTGTAACGTCTTCTGTAAGAAGCTTTTCTGTCCCCCACTCGTTACCTGTATGAATGGCACCTGTTTGAACTCATCATCTGTATAAAAGACACCTGTCCACAGCCTCAAACAGTCAGACTTCAAACTCCGCCATGGCCAAGACCAAAGAGCTTTCGAAGGACACCAGGAAAAGTATTGTAGACCTGCACCAGACTGGGAAGAGTGAATCTACAATAGGCAAGCAGCTTGGTGTGAAAAAATCAACTGTGGGAGCAATCATCAGAAAATGGAAGACATACAAGACCACTGATAATCTCCCTCGATCTGGGGCTCCTCGCAAGATCTCATCCCGTGGGGTCAAAATGATCATGAGAACGGTGAGCAAAGATCCCAGAACCACACGGGGGGACCTGGTGAATGACCTGCAGAGAGCTGGGACCAAAGTAACAAAGGTCACCATCAGTAACACACTACAACGGCAGGGAATCAAATCCCGCAGTGCCAGACGTGTTCCGCTGCTGAAGCCAGTGCATGTCCAGGCCCGTCTGAAGTTTGCCAGAGAGCACATGGATGATACAGCAGAGGATTGGGAGAATGTCATGTGGTCAGATGAAACCAAAGTAGAACTTTTTGGTATAAACTCAACTCGTCGTGTTTGGAGGAAGAAGAATACTGAGTTGCATCCCAAGAACACCATACCTACTGTGAAGCATGGGGGTGGAAACATCATGCTATGGGGCTGTTTTTCTGCCAAGGGGACAGGACGACTGATCCGTGTTAAGGACAGAATGAATGGGGCCATGTATCGTGAGATTTTGAGCCAAAACCTCCTTCCATCAGTGAGAACTTTGAAGATGAAACGAGGCTGGGTCTTCCAACATGACAATGATCCAAAACACACCGCCCGGGCAACAAAGGAGTGGCTCCGTAAGAAGCATTTGAAAGTCCTGGAGTGGCCTAGCCAGTCTCCAGACCTCAACCCCATAGAAAATCTGTGGCGGGAGTTGAAAGTCCGTGTTGCTCGGCGACAGCCCCAAAACATCACTGCTCTCGAGAAGATCTGCATGGAGGAATGGGCCAAAATACCAGCTACTGTGTGTGCAAACCTGGTAAAGACCTATAGTAAACGTTTGACCTCTGTTATTGCCAACAAAGGTTATGTTACAAAGTATTGAGTTGTATTTTTGTTATTGACCAAATACTTATTTTCCACCCTGATTTACGAATAAATTCTTTACAAATCCTACCATGTGGATTCATGGATTTTTTTTTCACATTCTGTCTCTCACAGTTGAAGTGTACCTCTGGTGCAAATTACTATATATATATATATATATATATATATATATATATATATATATATATATATAATATATAAAAGTGATATTGAATGTATATGCATATATTTATGCACGCAAACATTATCAAAGAGGCATCGTGGCTATATCCAGTTTAATGAACTCAAACAAAAGCATTCTTCCACCATTTTGTTAATCAGGCCTGACGGTTAATGAAGTTTTAATTTACACCTAATCAGATCTTATAAAGCATGCTCAGTCGCCTAGGACTGTGCAGGGACACATAGGATCCAAGAGACTGGCTCTTCAGAGACCACCACTCCACTCTCATTAATGTTCAAAGGTCTCTGTTCCTCCTTCTTGGCACAGGAATCTTCAGATGTGTACTCTGAGCAAGTCAGTGTGTAATTTAAATGTTATTTTATGTCAGATCCTCTTTGTTATATCATTAACAAATGGGGTTGACAGACAAATGAGAAAAAGAGGGGGTACACGCAGAGCCATCAGTTGGATTTGGAATGTCAAATATTTGCACTCCAACCAGATGGGATAAAATATTTTATAGGCTGTTACTTTACACACATTATTCTCCTGATGCTTGACTGTTGATCCATGACTATCAGATATATGCTAAAATATTAGAAATAGTGGCTGGTGAGGAAAAAGTTAAATTATGAAACAATGCTGTGTAAAACATATACATAATTTCACACACACTGACAAAACAAAATACGTATTTGTTCTTTACTGTAATGCTTTCTTCATACTTGTTAATAAAGCACATCTTTGTTATTATAAGATAAGTCAAATCTATCTTATTTTTGGAGTCCATCCCAGTCATAGAATTGAAATAAACCTAAAACAGATTTCTTGTCTCTCCATAGTTTCATATTACCATGTAATGAAATATCTGGAACAGTTGTTTATGTCCATTTTGTCACTACTCCCCTTCAAGAACAGTTCACAGGGATTGCAAATACTTTGTTTTGCTGTTACAACTCTGTGATAATGGTAAATATCAATACTGATCATTAAAAATGATGGAGAGGCAGTTCTTGTCTGCAAGATGATTTTATGAAGGTCAGATTCAGTTTTTCTTCATTTACTTTTTTATGGAGAAACAACATTTCCTCTCAAAATCACCTCCATATGGGAAATTCTCAGGCCTCACTAATTTACTATATTTTACAGTACAGTGGGTTAAAGACTTTTATGGATTATTCAAAATAACAGCTTGACTTTAAAAGTAAAGCTGTTCGAACTTGAAACATATTGCAAAACTGAATGCTTTCAGTTCTTGGCTTAAATATCTTTGTTTTTACATTTACATTTTACTGTTTTCATATTCACCAACTTCCAAAGCATTTGTAAGACATATAGTGAGAAATTCATTAAACAAATGTTAAATAACTGTTAAATAACCCCTGTTAAATTGTGATGGAGAGTCTGTTACTTGCATAACATAAGAATATTTGTAAACCAAATCACATTAAAGGAAGGGATGTGTAGTACTGGCTGGTGACTTGTGACTGTAAAGTCCCGCTAATAAAGCTTTTAAGAGTAGTCATTTCTATTAATATTAATACTATGTTGTGAATACCATAAAAAAGCGTTATTATGTATGACTAACAACTGTGTTGTGGAGCATTATTTTAAAATAGAAGTACTCATCTGGTAAGTGTGCATTCCAATCTCTAAAACAACTCAGTCACCTATACTTGAATAACAGTGCATATGCTTCATTGATATTCAATCCACTCTGTGGTCTCTTGCTGATTTTTGGTCTCTTCTCAGATGTGATTCAGAGTATCATGTAAGTCATACCTCTCATAGGCCAAATGTCCTAACTGCATACTTTCTCATGAGAGAGAGAACTCAATCTGTGTATAGTGTGAAATCTGTGATATGTCCTAGCAGCTCTATCAGCTGTGCCGTTCATTCACATGCTGTATTGTTGACTTAAAATAAAGAGGTTAGTTTCACTCTTCGTAAAAAGAGGAGGGAGAGCGCCAAGGTCAAGTTCCAGTTAAGATACTGTCAACTGAAAAATGTTCTCCAAGTGTACATGTCCACTGGTGCGCGTCTCACAGGTCAAACATATCATATGTGAGATGTACACTGGTATTGGAGAATTATCATTATCAAGTGAAATACAATAAAGATATCTTGTCACGGAGATGGGAAAATGCATTTGTTTCTTTAATTATTTTTTAATAGTTTGCAACTTCTCTTCCAATGACCAAAATAGCTAACCGTAATACCACAGCGATACAGCTATTAGCACTGTTACCTCACAACAAGAAGGTCCTGAATCCACCAGCTGGCTTGAGCCTCCTGTGTGGAGAGTTCCTTGTTTGCATGGGTTCATTCTGGGTATTCTCGCATCAGCGGATTAGATTAATTGTTGATTGTAATTGGCAATAGGTGTTGTGGTTGTCTGTCTTTCTTTGTTAGCCCTTTAACACACTGGTAACTTGTCCACGGTGTACCCCACCTTTCATCTTATTACAGCTGGGATAGGCTTCATACAGACAACTCTATGTCAGTCAAGACCATTGAACCTTTCCGATTCTATGGAATCAGCCCATAAAAATCAAAAACCATGCCTGATTTAAATTTCGCCTTCAAAGTCATCTTGTCATGATATCGGCTCAGCAGCTATTTTTTAGATTGCTCCCCATAGATAAAAGCCTTTGTAATACACGCTAAATCCCATCTATAACAGGCTAACTTCATTTTCCAAATATGAATGTGGAAGAAACTCCAGGAAGCCAAATCTGGCTAGTAGGGTTGGTGGTGAGTGAAGATTATATCAATGTGGCCAAAAAGAACTCTTGTGTTGTCAAATGATGGCAAGCACCACAGTCCTGTAGCTTTCTGCTGAACGTTGTCCTTCAGCACATCATGATATTAGGGTGAAAGTCTTTATGTTTGTTATTTTGTTTTCTTTCACTTATTTCTGCAAATACAACGTAATTGTTTAAAGTGAGAAGTGAACAGCTCGTTTTGGTCATTTAAATAAATGCAAGTTCAATAAAGGCTTTAATAGTCTGAAAAAACATTTGTGTTAAATAATAAAATACAAGATTGACAATGTATGCTTTATATCGGTTGCTAATTAAAACACGGTGCCATTATTCAGTGAGGAAGAACTTAAATAAATTAATACATCTAAATGCTCTAAATTCAAGCTCAAAGAAATGGGCCAACTGTAGAAGGAAGAAATGAGAATGAATTTCAGTCTTGAACCTGTAGGGGTTAAATAATAAGAAAATATAAAATGCCAACATGCTTAATCTTTCAAACTGAAAGCACTTTCGGGCTTAGCTTCTGATAATAAACATAGCTTTAGGACAGTTGAGTGTGGCATCTATCTTCCTCTCGCTCTCACTCTCTCAATTTCTGTTCATTCAAACAGAAGTAACTGCAAGTGCCAGCAACACATTTTGACATCTGCTGATGGTGGCAGTAATTCATGACAAACATCCACACTGCCTGTCTACATCCACATTTGACACAAATGTGTAGCCATCATCACTGCTTCCACAAAACAGATACAGGCCGGTAAGCCGCAAATCCTATTTTTGACCACAGCCGATAATTCTTGCAAAAACCAGAGAGTCAATATTTTATCACAGGGGTACAGCAAACACATGCAGATGCATTGTTGGTATGTTTTCTTCTTAAATATTGATTCCTAAGCCACTCTGCAGCCATCTGGTCTGTGGAATATATTCTGGATGTGAAACGCACGCACACACACACACACACACACACACACACACACACACACACACACACACACACACACACACAGCCACGTGTGCAGATGCGTTGTTCTGTCTCTCAGAATATTTTACACACTCAAACATATGTGCACACAAGCAGTCATTACCAAGATTTCAAGTGACACTGCTTTGACATACAGTTAGTCAGCTCCAACCCTCGTCCTAACTATAGAACCATAAATCAAAAAACTATTCCCAGCCCTTTTAAACCTAACTTTAACTTTAACTTAACCCAACCCCAAAGCATATCTGGACCTTAAATTATCGGGTACATTGGTAATACTCAACTACACAATGACACATGAAGGTGAGCACATACAGGTGAATGTGAAAAACACATGAACACACAAGCATCATCTTTTTTTTGCCAGCTCTTACACAAAGACTCACAAGGGCAGACACCCTTGCACTTGCCTCTCACATGCCCTTGCTCAGAGGGGAAACAGATTTCTTTCCAAAAACGAGTAACAGAGACACATGAAAGGACGTTCAATTTGTTTTGTTCTGGATTCCAAATGTAATTTCACATGACTGTCTCAACCGCAGTCGCGTTGCCTGCAACAATGGCCTTGTTCCACTCATTTGCCTCTTTCTTCATGTGTCACCGCTGAAGTGCCTTTGGACAGCTTCAAGCTGCAGATGTTGCTAGAGCACCTCCTTCCTCATATACAAGCACTTTATTCGTCAGCGTAATTGTATTAGAATGCACCTCCAATCCTCTGTAACAGAAAGATGTAAGCCGCTTCGCTTGCTTGTGGAGGGATCAACAGTCTGTCCTTTAAAAGCCTTGCAAAGCTGTGTTTGTGTATGTGTGTGTACATATACAGTATGTGCATCTACAGTTCTCTGTGTATACACACTTTGCATCCGTCCACACATATTTCTTCACCTCAGTCACACATACAGTCATACAGTATAAGCAGAACCACCTCTGTGTAGTGTGATTAGGTATAGCTGTCGTTAAATTGTGCTGAGCACAGCCAGGGCATTGCTGAGGATTGGGTAGCCCTGTCTCCACAGAGAGAGAGATCAAGAGAGAGTGAGAGGGAGACGGAGAGAGAACACACACAGACATGTATACACACACACACACACACACACACACACAGTCTGTCTGTCTCCACCTTGTCTTTAGCCCGTCGCCAGGAAGCAGCTGGCCTGAATATCTGAGTGCCTTTAATGAATTGACATATTTTGGGTGTGAGACTTTGGTGATTAAAAGCAATAAGACTAATATTCCTGGGTTGGTTTGGAGTCAAAAGGGGATTCTCCTACGAGAGAAAGCGATGGAGGAATGTGAGGAGAGAGAGCAATGTGCTTTGCAATGTGCAGTGTCCCAGTCCTCCCCAGTACAACACTTGGGGAATAACCCTGATTAGAGCAGAAGGAGTACAAATGAAGCTTTTTAAAAAAGGGGGAAGGAGTTTGGAGAGACATTTGTTGGTTGCTCTTAGAACTGGAGCCCTAGACTGCTTTGGTTGGAGGTTTGTATTTCATTTAGTTTGTTATGGAGGCACACTGTAGAACTCTGGGTTTGACCTTTCAAAACTAATATCTAAAACATTTCTAAAACTCATGTTAAAGTTACAGACTAAACACAACAAGCTAATGTAGCAGTTTAAACTTACAGTATGTAACATTTGGCTCCCATTTTCTGGCAGCAAGTACAAAAACATGTATGCCTATAACGGTAATTTCTGTTGGTTCTGTCTGTTTTTTGACTGCAACCCTTTCACTTAATGCATTTTTTCTTTTAGTTATGTGAAGCAAAAGAAACTTTTCTTGCACACTCTAGGTTTTTCCTCCACACCACCACATTTGTTGTTGCTACAGCTTACCTGATCTCCATGATGATGGTCCACTCTTTAGTTTTGGCAAGCCAATCATGGCAGTTGGTAAAATGATGATAAAAATTTATAACAACTACTCATAAAAGGCTTAAGAACTTTTCCAATTTGTATATTTGTGCACCACAGTTTTTTTCCTTTTAAATGAACATGATCAGTTATCTTTTTTTTAAAAAAAATCACTACCTCACTATAAGTTGTAAAAAACACCCATTATGCCAAGGAACATCAACATTATGCTTTATATCCAATATCAACCGACATGGATGTAAGAGTGGTATACGAGAGTACAGCATGTCTTAATGGCACACAAAAGACTGGATTTTGCAGACTTTTTTAATTGTGTCTTGATATGCCTCGCAATTAGTAACATGATACAACTAAAATAAATAATCCATGTTTTTCTACAAAAAATCTAGAGTTTTCTCTAACCTTAAAAATGCCACCACTTTCATGGTTAAATAAAGGATTATTATAAGCTGGCACAGGATCCAAAACAATCACTGACATTGAAGTCAAGGTTCGCAAATTTAGTTTTTCCAAAGTTGACATCTTGTTGCAACGGGGTTATTTTATTCATTCATCTGGAAATGCCTCCAATTTAATTTAAAAGGGTAAAAAATGATATTTGGTTTGAACATCCTGCTTTCTCTGACTGTCTGTTAGCAAGGTTATGTTTTGCAGTCAAAGTAACTGAAATGGCTCTTTGGTCTTAAAGATGTTTCCCAACCTTTCCAAGAAGCTTTTCAGCTTCCTTTGATTCATAACATCTAGCTATAATTTGAAGTGATGCAATATGTTTAAAGAAAGCCTAAAGTGAACATTTTGGCAGCTAATATATAGTGCCTCAAACTGTGCCTCGAGGCATGTCTCCCTGGATATTTTCATTAAATGATCATCTTAGGTCACAGTGCTTCTTCAACACATTAATGCTTTTTTTTATTTGCACACTGTGCTATTACTCTGTGAAAGCAGTTTAGCTTGAAAGCTACGGTCATGCCAAAAGTCATGACATTAAATATTATCTTTAAAGCAATGCTTCATTTAATTAGCCTACAAGTCTGACAGATATTTAACATGAATCACTTCCCTGATATGTCTAACAGAACACGTAATCGGAGTAAGAAGGTTCAGTGCAGATATGTTGTGATTTTTAAAAAAAGAAAAGAAAAGGAAAAAAAGAAGCACTTGAAACATACAGATGGAAAAAATCTATGTTTACCTCATCCAGTTGTTGCACTCAATGGTATGAAAGCTGACAGTTGACAGGTCAGGGTGTGGAGGTTTAACTTTAACATATCACAATTTGCAGAGCAGCAGTAACGTACAATGGATAGACAGAATACTCGAAAACATACCTTCCCACATGTGCAGACAAACACGCAAGTCCAAATTGAATATTAGTTCAATTACATTAATAATTTTATATAGCATAATGCAAAAGTGCTGCTGCACATAAACAGCATATCACACATATCAGATTTAACCGCATAATTCCCAATATCATCCCTGCTGGCTTATTTTCTTTCTATAAATCTGAAGACATCCTTAATTCAAACACAATATTGGGCTTGAAGAGCTGTACTGGACACAGATTTGTCTATATCTTGCAAAAACATGGAAGAAATGTCTTGACCCTAATCTTGTGCATACAGTTTTATCAATATACAGTATGTGTATGTATGCCTAAGACTCATTATCTGCATGAATTTGTATTTTAAGGCTGTTTGTTTCTTCAGCACTCAGTGACTCTTCACAGATTTCTTTTTGTGCCTTTGTATGTGTGTCTCTGTGTGTGTGTGTGTGTGTGTGTGTGTGTGTGTGTGTGTGTGTGTGTGTGTGTGTGTGTGTGTGTGTGTGTGTGTGTGTGGCGGGGGAGGGGGGGTGGTGTGGGTGTGACCACTGGACATATTTATGTGGTGTATTGAGAGTGTGAAGCAAAAATGACAACGTGAGACAATAGTGACACTTACGTAACAGTGGCATCTTTTACTGTTCTGATCGTATTGCTTCATGTCACCACACTGTCACTCATTCTGTTTCTTACTTTTAACAAGGTCCAGCACTGAGTGCACCATTAGTGTTTGCAAACAAGCATGTTGTGTATGTGTAATACTTAGATAATGTGATGTGTATCATTTAATGTCCACTGTATAACCTAGAAAAATAAAAGGTGTAGCGCTATCAGTGGAATTTCAGTTAAAGTATGCATGTAAACGTTATAGTTCTCATAGTATTATTAACAATATATGTTGTCTTCATTATAGTGCATATACTGTATGTAAGTATATACTTAGATGTCTGTGAAGGTTCTCCATACTTGATGTAGATATGGAGTTGCGTTAGTATATACAGCATTATGAACTTATTTTTGTGCTTATGGTATGGTTGTGGGCAAAACACTTTTAAATAAATACACCTATGTTGCGTGTGTTTTCACAAACTGCTTTTGACAAACACCGACACGCACACACACACACACACAGAGGATTTAATAGTTCAATAAATTGCATCGCATGTATGTTGCACCTTACCTTTTATGTTCAGCTTTGCAGGAGATTTCACAGCCGCCTACCAATTTTTGCCTGATTGACAACCTAAAGGTGGAGTCCACTACTGCAAAGTGTTTACTCACCAAAGGCATTAAACATAACTGTCAATTAGGAGTGGAAGTCAAGGCTCCTAATGGCCTTGTTTAGACTTTTGTGCGGACATGTATTAGTGTGTCTCAGTCTAAGAGCGAGTGTGTGCGTGTGTGTGTGTGTGGACTTAGACCCGTAAGGATCACTATGAAATCCTGCACAACTTACTCTCCCCTTGATCATCCAGAGTAGTGAACATTTCACTTGACACCTTTACGAGAGGACAGGACCTTGGACTCATTTTTAACGTCCCCCCTCATTCACTTTGATGTGTTTTATTAAACACAACTGCACCTGATTTGTACGCCTCTCTCTTTGGTCTCTCGATTTTTCCCTGAATATTTGTAGTACTTTCCTTTGACTCTGAACATCAGCAGTATTTATGGATAGGTCTTAATGGGTGAGTTTACCATGGAGGGTTTAATAGCATCAAACAGGTTAAAATAAAAGACAGGTTACATTAAAGGCTAATGGTGCTTTTCATATTATTTTGCCTTACTTTTACACAAGACCTCAAATTTGCTATAAAAAAATAAGTGGTATTGTTTCTGATATAGCTCTATAAAGCTAAGTTCACATCTTGGAATTTCAGCTGGTTATTTTTTAGTGTTTTATATGCAATTTTAAAAACATGATCTCACTGTATCATGCAAGAGAATAGCTGCATTACATCCTCAACGCAAGAAAACAGGCTAATTATTCTTGCTTCTGTCTGCCCATGATAGACACATGCATACTGAATCTAAAATAATATGCAAGTGTCAATTTTTCTTTTAACATCTGGGCATCTGTAGCAAATCAGTCAACTGCCTAATAGTCTTCCTTAACATCATGTCAAATTAACACTGCACCTCCAGTAAAGGACAACTGTAAAATAGTAATTGGCTACAGTGAAACTTTAGCTTCAGCAGGTGTGTATCAGAGATAAACGCTTGAGCCATTTTGGAGGAGAAAGTGTTGATAGGAGGATAAAAGATACACAGAGCTCATGAATTATCTGCATATGCGAGCTACTTATTTGATCAGCGATAAGGGGAATGAGTCCACTTGCTCTCAAGTCTGTGCTCGCATGAAGCCTATGAGCCCTGCGATAACATCAATGTAGTTTTCAATGACGACTAGTCCTTAGTAACGATCGCATCTTTGTTGGTAGGCTATTTGATGGGATTATGTCTTTATTTGGTATGCAGTGCATGGAACTAAAAGAATATCTAGATTAGTTTAAATCATTCCCCGACACTAAAACATTGCTTTATGGTACTAAGCAAACCGTCTGTTTTGCCCTTGAGGATCAATATCGAGGCTGTGTCAAGGTTACCCTAGTTTCTTCCACAAATAGTCTGAATGGATGTGGACCAAAGAAGAGCTATTTCAAAAGAGTCAGGAATTCCTCTGCACAATTGTGACTAATTGTGGCATAAATTCACAATTGTTTCATAAGGGGTTTCACAGCTTGAAATTTGTCATGTGCAATGGCCGCCTTGTTCCTATTTTCACCTGCCGTTGCTCTCAGTCAAACAAAGAGGAGGGGTGGAAGTTTCTTTTCATGTGTTCAAAGGTGACTGGTTGCCGAGCACTTTCTCTTTTTTTTTTTTTTTTGAATGAAACAATAACACTTTTTTATTGCAAGCAAATGTTGACATTTGAAGGGAGCAGCAGCAGGTGACAGAAAGAAAAAGCGAGTGAGAGGCAGGGCCCCTATGTGCTCTCGAGACTGCCTCCGGTGCTATTTGACAACAGTGCGCGTCCCTGGGGGAGCCCACCTGAGAATAAAGTATGCATTTCAATAAATCAGCTGCTAATGAAAGCATTTTGACTGAGGAAGAAACTGGCCAGGTGCTATAACATTCATGTCTTCCGTCTACTGCAGCAGTCTGTTAGTGAGGTAGAGGTAAATGATAAAATATTTCAATTCACAGCACTGATGAACCAAAGAACCTGAAAAAAAAAATAGTGATGGTTTCATGAATAATCCAAAGGTGACTTTTACACCATCCTGGGAGTGTAACACTATTTACTCTTTGAGCAAAGTATGCATTTATGTCACAAAGACTTGTTTTAACTTAAAAGGTGGTCTAAGTGAGTTAAGGTAGGTTTACCCTCCACTGCTCCCTTGGTAGCAGCTAAATATTACGTCGTTGGTATGGGGAGGGGTGGGGGTCCCATGACATTTGGACTGCTCCAAAGCACAAATTCAACTGGAAAATGAAGGATTAGCTTTTAGTCTAGCTGGGAGCAATGATGGAGGCCTCTTCTTGGAGGATGTCAATATTGTATATTTGAGTATTTCATACCTTATATCACAATAAGGTGAAAAAATATTTAAATTAATAATTAGAATAATAATAATAATAACTAAAGACTACCTTTTTTCTTTCTAATTTGTTCAGTTAGCTGTGTGATATAATATCCAGCCATGATGAAAAGCAGTGAAAAGCCTGTCCGATTAGGGCCCATCACACAGCCCATTGGAGCTGGCAGATGCTTAGATAGACTTTTATGGATTGCTCAATGCCGTGCTGTAATGAAGCAGGCAGTGCTGACCCATCCTGAACCAGGCTAAAAAGCTCCAGGGACGGCCCCGCTGGGAGCCCATAATGCCCGATGCGTCCCACGGCTGTATTAATCACACTGAAAAATAAATGTGTGGCAGGGAGAGGGGAGCTGGGAGAAAAATGAAATAAAATAAGCATCTCGTTTATCCCCATCAAGGTCCTGAATATGTGACCGAGGGAGATCCCCTGACCAGACGCTTTAAAAGAAAATGATTGTCCATTTAGAAAGAATGGATTGTGCAATCTGTGAGAACTCATAATCTTCATGAAAAGTGAGATTCATCAAACATCTCCCATCTGCAACTGACAAAACAAAAGAATAATGAGCAGAAAGAATAAAAAAAAAGGAATAAAAAATGCAACAGGGTTAAACAGTGTTATGACTAAAAGAAAGACTGCCAAAGATGAATGTAATAGTTGGGAAAACAGTTTAATATTTTCTCATTTGAATAATGGATATAATACCCCACCAGTATATCTTTACCAGCGAGTTTTGATTTTATTTACATTCAAAGATATAAATTAGTAAAAGTACTCCTGATAACAAGATTGGGTCGCCTTTTTCCCAAATGCGTTTCAAATAAAAACCGTCCATAATATATATATATATATATATGTATGTATATATATTTACAAAACAAACGGACGATGTCAGTTTCCCATTTTTGCAATACAACTTGCATAAATTATAGGCATCGTTTCGCCATCCTTTTAAAAAAATAAATATCAAATGTAGGCTATTCCACTTTGAAGTCCTCAAGTTCACTTCAGTTCAATTCGGTCCACTTTGCGTCCCCAAGACACCTCGGTTTCAGGCCAAATTTTAGTTTTTATTTTCACACGTAAATATATACTGAAATAATATAACGTGGCAAATAAGCAAACTAGAGGAACCTGAGAAATAACATGTAAATCACATATAATGGGAGATCGGTTTCAAACCAGCATATGTAATTGTCGTCCAAATTGCCTCAAACAGAACGGCGGAAATAATACAATAACATTCTGACAAACGTGAGCTGAAGAAAAAGTCCCAGTCTGCGTGGGGCTTAGAAAGCGGTAGCAGCTGTCATTCCGACTAAATGGTGGCACCAGATCCGATTTGGAGTAAAGGTTATGTGGGTTAAAACGTGAGGCTAAGGGGTGGCGTCCTTTGTCGTTTTATAGTCAAAGCAATTGTGACACCTACCTGCAGACCATGGAAATTAAAAAAAAGTCCCACACGATCAAATGATCAATTTCGTCCACCACCACAGAAAACATGAACAAAAACACCTCTATACTGCAAGTTCTCATTAAAAATGAGGGGGGGGGGGGGGGGGGTCTCTGCTTATACTGCTACTAAAACGTCCTTAAGCTATTCGTCGGCATGTAGGGAAAGCTTTAAATGTGCGCAAGGAAAGTAACCACCACAGCTACCTAAGTGACATTTGAAAACGTGAAGTTCCACGATGACTGCACACAGCAAACAAACTCATTTGTTTGCTTTTGGCTGACTCTGTGTAATTAGAATTATTCCAGGTTGAAAGATAAGGTCTTGGGCCCGCTGCGCGCGCGCGCACACACAGGAAGCATTAAAAATAGGATTCCTGCTCAAAACTATGGCAACATTTTGTCTGCTTATTGGATTCACAGGGTGCCTACTGTGTGTGTGTGTGTGTGTGTGTGTGTGTGTGTGTGTGTGTGTGTGTGTGTGTGTGCGCGCGCGCCCGCGCGTGTCTGAGCGCATGGATAAGCTTATTTCAGGCCCGTCCTTCATAGTGTTGTTTTAATGTGTATCTGTAGACGCGATCTTGTAAGTTTTGTTTGCAATTGGCTTGTATGTTATATCCCTACTGCATTGTAAGGCAAGATTGTTGCAAATAGAAACCCCGTCACCGGATTCTTATGATCCCGTGGGATCATCGGAAAGATCAAAATATGCGTAGTTTTTTTTTCTTTTTTAAGGACTGGTAGGCAATTATAAATTGATTACTCCGGGAGATTACTGCAATGAAAACGAATAACAGGCCATAGTGCGCGTTCATTTCCTTACTGCGCTGAAAAATGTCCAACTTAATAAATCATTTAGTCTCATATTCAGTCCTAAAATGTACTCTTCTTAGCACAAATGAAAAATCACGTCGTGTTAGCTGTTTCTTGTAAAAGATCGCTTGAATATGAAGGCTTCAATTTGTTCTGTTTTGGTGCTATTTGTTTTTTTTGTTTTTGTTTTTTTCTTTCCCGAAACAAGGCTAAAGAGTTCAGATCATGCTTTGGTGTCATTGCAGTGACACATGGAAGTGAAAAAGAAAATCAGTTAGTTTGCATTGGAAACAAGTGAGCTCATTTTACCTCCAGCGTGGCGCCATTTCCTTACAGGGTTGAATTAAAATACAAATTTAGGACTCAACACTAGATTAAATAAGTTTTCATAAGTTAGTCTCTCTCTTTTTTTTTAATTATTATGATTTTTTTTTTACCGCGTCATATTTTACGTACCTTTCTTTGCTTCTAAATTTGCGGTTCTGAAATGCTGTTGCTGCTGCTCAACAACAATCTGGTTTGGATTATTTTTAACGAGGGGAGAGTCTGGCCTGTGTTTGGGGTTTGTGCTGGCCTCCAGAGCCTGCTGAGAAGAACTGAGACCCTCGTTTGCAGCAGCAGCGGCAGCGGCGGCGGCGGCAGCAGCCAGACTCACTCCAGATGAATTAGTGTACCGCAGGATCCCTTGACCCTGCAGGGGGCTGAAGTTGCCATAGTTTGTGTAATTGCTATAAAAGGGTGAAGTGTAATAAATAGGTCTTCCGAGGATGGAGGGGGGCGGGTAGAGGGAGGGCGAACTGGCAGCCGGGGAGGCTGCGGAAGGCGTTGGGGAAGTGAGAAGTCCACCGCTGGAGGAGGGGCAATTTGGTTGCCCAGTTGACTGCCCCAGTTGCTGTTGCTGATGTTGGTGCTTTTGGTCCGAGGTAGCAATTTCCGCCAGCGACCACAATTTGGGTTTGACCGTGGGGTTAGGAGGCGCTCCCGAAGAAGGCCTGTTGTCAAGGCATGAGGAGGATTTATTGGTGTTAATATTGTTGCTACTGACGAGGCTCCGTGCTAAATCCTCGCGTTGGCTGTGGAGGTGGTGGAGATGGTGGAGGTGGTGGTGGTGGTGGTGATGGTGATGACTGAGAACTGGAGCTTCTACTCCGGTCAGTGGCGATGACGTGACGGGTTTAGGTGAAAGCTGAGCCCGCTGGTCGCGGTTTGGGTCCTCGCCGTCCTCTTCGCATTTGTCGCCGGCTTGTTCCGAGCCAAGCTCGCCCACACAGACCTTCTCCCCGTCTGACTCTGCCGAGCAGGAGTGGTCCGTCAGGGTGTCTACGTGCAAGCTGATGCCTAAGACGAGCATGCAAATAAATGGAAAAGGGTTAGAAATGTTAAAGAAAGTGAGAAAGTCTCAAAAGTAAACTGTATAAAACTTATAAAGTCCATTAATCGTTAATCCTTTACATCCAGCCTTACTTAAATAGTGGTACATGCATCATTTATAAAGTAGGCTGGATTTAATGTATATTTTATACCATAACAATTGTACTGTCTTTTTTCTTTTTCTTTTTTTACATAATCATGCACGTCGACGTTTTCATCGTAACAATATTAACAGTCTAGTTTTATTGAGACCACTTATGGCTACTGCTATGCTCGGTGTCTGCTTGCCAGTGACCTGTCATTAATCACGCTTAAGAAAATAAAATGTTCCTTCTAACAGGTCATTACGTGTAGCTTGAGTCTTAGAACCTCGTTTTTCATTAAAAATTGATATCAATCAACGTGGCTACCTAAATAGTTCGTGGACTCGACTGTCTTGCAAACACATTTTAATTTTAAAAATATATATATGTGTGTGTGTGTGTGTGTGTGTGTGTTAGAACTATAATTCACGTAACTGAGTTATAATTTCATCTCTTTGATATTTTGACATAAAGCAGCAGTGCAGCACATAACTTGTGAAGTAAATAAAATGGGCACCCCCTCCTTCCCATCCAACTCTGAATTGATCATGACCTGGTCGCCGGATAATACCCCACCTTCATCCTCCGCTGAAGCCTCGCTGTTATCCAGGGTTTTTTCTGAGCGCTCCACTTCTTTCCTCTCGCCGTCCCCGTCTTCTTCGTCCTCGTCTTCGCTCTTATTCCGGGGTGCCCATGTCATCTTATTCTCCTTCTTGAGCCTCCTCCGAGCGTTTGCGAACCAAGTAGAGACCTGCGTCAGGGTCATCTTGGTGATAATTGCCAGCATGATTTTTTCTCCTTTCGTCGGATACGGGTTCTTCCTGTGCTCCTGCAGCCAGGCCTTCAAGGTGGCCGTGGCGTCCCTGGTGGCATTTTTGCGGTAAGCCGGGTCGTTGAGCTGGAAGGGGTATCCTGGGCTCCCGTAAGGGGGATAACTCAACGCCCCGGCCATGCCTGTGGTGTGCGCGTCGTATGGAGAGGACTGGATAAAAGTTGGAGGAAAAAAGAAAGAAAGAAAAAGTCAAGAGCTGAGCTGAGTTAGACTGACATTAAAAAGAATTAAAAAAAAATTGACATTAATGTGGCTTGTACAAAGTGACTTATATTGAAAAACAATTTCCTATACGTTGGACATTACAAATTTATATGTATATATAAACTTTACATTTTGACGAATAATAATAAATGATAAGACAAAAATTACATCATAAGTAGCTATAACTGTACATGCTTTATTCAACAGTGTTTAAAAAAGTAGGCCTATAACCATTCCTTTTTGAAAAACGTGTCCAAACAAGTGAAAAATGACGGGACTCAAATATAAAAGTAGTACCAGATTTTATCTTCATTTTATATCAATTATATATTATAAAGTGATTTAAATATCGTCGCAGGATTTCGGAATGCAGTGGACTGTTTCATATAAACAAAGCATAAATAATAACTAATTGTTTAAGTATTATTGTTGTTATTGTTGTTATGGTTTAACCCACTTGTCGGGTTGAATCAAAAAGGACTAATTGTAAACAGGCATGCTGAACACATCGTGGGCAAAAGCAGGCCACAAAAAGCCGAGGAGTAATGGTTAACTAATGGTTAGGATCATTATCGGATTAACTAATAACAGGGTTCCCCTTTATATAGCAGTTAAGATAACAAAAAGGAAATTTTAATTTTCTTTAATCACCTATTAACCAACTCATTTCCTTTCAGTGGCTGCTTTTTGTTTATGGTGGCAGCTCCAATGTGTTAACATATCGTCTCTTTGCAGCATTAGAAATCCCATTAGCGAATCACTTGATGTGCACCTTTCCTAGAACGCTTGAGGTGCCCTGTGTCATTAACATTGCGAGTCATGCTTTTCGTGTTAAAATTTAGTTTATTTAACCAAGAATTATACCACCCCATCCATTCCTGATTTTAGTGCGAGGCTGATGAAGAAAAGGGTCATAGTTTGTGTTATATTCGATTTCTATGGCGCATAAAGTCGATGCTTAGAAGCCAGACGCTTAAAAGGCAATCCTAGGTATTCCATTTTATACAATTAACTGCGCAGGAAGTGTTAAGCGTCAATAAAGCCATTCCAATCTGCGGCTCACGATCAAAAATCCCATTTAAGCCAAGGGGGTCAAAGATTTTTATAGCGAGGACCCCTCTAGGAGGCCACCAGATATGAATGTATAGCACTCCATGGTAAAGTTCCGCAACTACTTTCTGTGGAGTGAATCATGACAAAAAAAAGAAAAGAAAACGCAAACCGATTTATCGGCGCTGTTCGCCTGCGACTTTAAAACGCCGACAATCGCCTTCTCGGAAGCTTTATCATAAAGAAACACAAAGAAGATGTTTTACCATGTACGATGGGAATCCCGTGGTTGGATCCGTGGAGTATGACAGTGGAGTGGAGAAGCCTGCACCGGCCGAAGCGGAGAAAGCAGCTGACCCGGGATATGGGCTGAAGGCTGAGCCAGACGACGACCTCGCCAAGTCTTCGTTCCGCGGGGCGGCCAAAGCCGAGGCCCCGTAAGCCGGACATGAATACAGCGCCAGAGAGCCCGGGGGCTGGTAGAGGTAACCCTGAGGATAGGACATTGGTGAGCACGCGTTAGGTCGCCGAATCCAAAAAGGGGGAGGAAAAAAAACGCACAAGGCGGCGGACAACAGCGGCCAAAATAATAAACAATCAACTCAATAATCAGCCGTGCAAACAGTCATCAGAGAGTGAAAATAAAAAAAGGCCTCCCTCCACTGCCCCCTTACTGGGAAAAACCCCCCGAAAGATCTGTTAAAGTGCCCACATAGAGGCAATGTGGCATGCGTCTTGATCCCCTAGCGTCCGATGTTTTTAGTACGCAGCACTATGAAGTGAGGAGTTAGGAGGGAACGAGCCAGTGGAGTTTCAGACACACAGAGCATTGGGGGAAACAGGAGCTGTCACTCCGGCTCATCTGAATATCCCATCCCCGCCCCCTTTCTGTCTGATAGAAATGGAGCCTCGGAACATAACCAAAGAATCCACACGGCAAATCGTAGCGTCCGTCCGTCCTATGAATAGACGTTTGACTTGGAATGAGGCTATTTAAAACTTTTTTTTCACCCCCTTAGTATCAGACATATCCTCCAACTAAATGTTATAGTGATCCCAAATTATTAAGTCCAAGCCTTGCAGTTATAGCTCATTTTCCATTTGTTTCAAGAGAAATTCACCATGATTATACAGTCGACTCGCAACGTCCGTTTCAGTTTCATTATTTCAAAAACGGTTAAATCCAATTTAATTGGCTTCTTAGGCTGAGTATTTTTGCAGCACATGACATGCGCAGAAAGGGCGGTGAAATAAAAGTTCATCTGTTTTACTGACAGTACTTTTTTTCTTGTCGTTTTATTTTGCTTTAAAACTAAGTTGACTGTGGTACACGGTGTCTGTGTGATTAAATCCAATCCAATAACAACGGAAAGGCTGAGGAGGGAGATCGAACAGGAGCGAGAGTATAAAATGGCCAATGCTCTCCACTTGCAGCTGGTTATTTTGCCTGTAGTTCACAAACCGACACATCCATGAACGTATGTGTACTCCGATATGTAGGCGCTCCTCACGCAGTGCGCGCTCTGGCCTGCGGGAGGCGTACACCGCTCCCGAAGTTTCACTACTTAGCGCATCTACATGGCCTCCGCTTATTATTACAATTTCATTCATCACCAGTAATTACATAGGAGGTTGTGGTCTGTTGTCGCTTCATCAAGGGCGGTGTTTCCTCTATGCAGACACCAAGATTAACCACCAACTCCAACCAAGCTTGTTTACTTGGTCAGTGCGTTTGGATGCTCACCTGTACGCGTTGTAGTATATCTGTGTGCACTTAGGTCTGTCTTCTTGCTAATTAATGCATAGTCATTTGTGATTACACGCATTATGACCTCTGTTGGAGAAAAGAGATACAACACGCCGTGGCGACAACCTGAAACCAGTTTTGGAACAGACAGTCGAGGTGGCAGCTGTTGGCGGAAAAAAAGTGTAGCCTGGATTGGTTCAAATGAATGTGTATTCATCTAATAAGTTACTTATTTCTTCGCTGCATTGTGTTGTAAAAACAGTCTGTTCTGGGGGCATAATAACTGGGAAATAGTGATGTTTTGTGATCTGTTTGTGCATTTATATGGGCATCAGTTTAACTTATTTCACTTGTACTAATTCGTCTATAACAGGTGGCCTGTTAGCATGTGAATAATTTATATATAGGCCTCACACCTAATTAACATAAAATCTAATGTAAAAGAAGTAAATTTTGATTAATACTATATATGTGGATATTACTACTACTGGTACTACTACCAATACTAATAAAAATAATAACAACTATCTGTTATAAATTACTCAAAGTGTCCATATATTTAATCATTAAACATATTTTTTTTAAAGAAAAAAGTGAACAAATCAATCACTTACACATAGTGTTGCCCAAAATGTGTATTTTCACATTTTAATACTGTTTATAACACCATATAACTATACCGTTACATACAGTTATAGCATAAGGCAGGCAATTTACCATTTGTTGATTTTAACCACATGCTGTATTACTCTCATTTTTTTTCAACAGAAATTTACATTTGATTATTCTTAAAATCGACACGACCTAACATTGTTGTCCTAAAATTCCATAGTAGCTGGACCTCTAGAACACTTTTTAAAAACTCTGTTCCCGGAAATACATACAAAATAAGAGTAATATAAGTAAAGTTTTACTATAGGTACCTTTTTAAATTGTTTTATTGTTTGACAAAGATATATATTGTTTAATAGATTACAGAACTACAGATTATTTACTACATCCTTAATTATTTCATGATCTATGTGAATTTTACAGAACGGCTTGTGTTTTTTTCTGCACATGCAGTTGGTTTCCATGTTTCAGGCAGGAGTAATCAATCGCAGAAGAGTAAATGAGTGCTCTCAAAATAGATCGGGTCAAGATATTATTGACCGGGAGTACTGAGTGGCCCACACCAGGGGGCACTGTCTCCTCTACACACAGGGCATGGGCTAACTGTTAGTACTGTACCAACAAGTGTGTATATGTATGCATGGTCTGTGAGGCTTTATATCTGAAGGCATATACGATGGTTAAATTATATGCACGTGCATCTAAATTGTAAATGCAAGTCTGTGTCTATTTGGTATTGTGAAAGTACACCTGTTATAGCTGGTTAAAGTGCATAAGTTTGTGTGTCTGTGAGAGTGTGTGTGTCTATGTGGGCGCATGTTAAACTCCACAGTAGTGCATTCCAGGTTTCAGTTTCAGAAAGGCTCCAAAGATATTTTAGTCCCAACTTGATAAAGATACAGGAGATGGGAATGAAATGATTGACACATAGACAGAGCGATGAGGTAGACAGAGACAGGCAGAGAAAGACCTTATAGATCCAACAGAAATTAAAGTAGTGAAGAGGAACAGAAAAGCATGAGGTCAGACAGAAGCAGAGAGGAAAATGATGTGGACCTTTCAATATGAACTGAACACATCGCCAGTTTACTTGACTCCATTATAAAAGTACCTGAACACCATTTCCACGGACCATATACATTATTTCAAATTATTTGCATTGCTGTGATGCCGAGACCTGTGCTATCTTTACTTTTATTAATAATTACAAAAGCATAATACACAAAAAATATGTTTTGTGTTTCTTTTTATTATTCAATACCTTTTTATAAAAAAAAAATAGACTTCAGGCCTAACTAACTGATGCTTTTGCAAATGATTGTTTAAAGGCTAAAAGTAGCTGTATTGTCTCTGCTCACTGATGATAGCCTAATATCAGGTGATATTTTATAAGAAATCTTCTCTTCCCTTATGAATAAAAGAAACAATTATTGATTTCCTCTCTCCCAGTATTTCCCCTCAACAAAATTTACCTTTAAATAACAATGAAGTGGCAGAGTTACTTGTAACAATGATTACCAGCAGCTAATTCTTTTCATAGAGTAAATTGCTCAGAGTTAAACTAAATAGCTAAAGGATAAAGCCTTTATGTCATGATATTTGTTCTCAACACAAATGACTAAATTAATATTGATTTCTAATTTTTCATACACTCTTGAACCTCTGGGATATGGCTGCTGTAAACTTTATTTGTATGGTGCGCAATGAAAGCAACTATTGAGGCTTGTGTTCACTAATTGTGTACATTTAGGGGAAGAGTTAGCTGCAGCTGGATAAATGAAGAAATATGGATGTATCTCCTTTACTGTAATTATCCGTAGCTCTAGGTGCATGGCAAGAGCTAGAAATGGACTTGTTATGTAGTCATATTGAGCTGATGTAAAATCAATTGAGTCTGGAATATAGCAGAATGATTAAAGGCAGAGTGCACTGAGTTTGTCCTCCCTGAAAAGCAGCTTTTGTCTTGTGGTCTGTCTCTTTTGGACTCATACTGGTGATTTTGTACTTTGGGCAGTCATTGTTGCTCATCTAATCTTGTGTCATTAAAAAAAAAACAGCGTAATATGCTCTAACAACATTTATAATCCCAAATTTAGAAACACGTTAAAAAAGCTCAAAATATTTTATTCTCTGTGGGCTGGAGAAAGAATGTATAGTATCCCAAGCTTGCACAAAGTACAGCATATGTGTGTTTTTTATGCTCATGTTTGTGCGTGGGTGTGCACAGGAAAGCAGAAAAACTGCATTGTGATCTTTCCTTGAGCAACTTAGTTAGCTGAGCAGACTTGAGCTTTATGTGATCAAAACAACTCCTCAAAACTCCCGAGATCAGTTTGAAAAAAAAACAACCCAAAAAATGACAAAAAACCAAAATGCTGAAGTACACGACTTTGTTTATCTGTCAGTGTGTCACAATTGTTGAATTTTGATGCGCTACTACAGTTCGTCTCGTTCCCTTTTTCTTTTTGTACATTGAGGGGGAGGGGTCAGTAAGGGAGGGGGCAACTCATGGCTGATGTGAGGGGTTGGGTGGCAGGCTGGCGACAGGCCGTCGTCTCTCTCCCCGCCTGGCATCTGCCCACTGCTGCCAACCCTCTTCTAATCAGCAGCCGTCCATGTGCTTGGCAGCAAAGGGGGTTTCAAATCAGACCCTCGCCCCGAGTTAAAAACCCTAAGCCCTATCACTTTGTAAACGGGTACCTTTAGGGTGACTGAAACAGGGACGCCTCTGATGTGCTGAAGTGGAGAACATCGGTTGCCACGTTGCTTCAAATACATTATGCTGCTAGCGCTGTTGTTGCTGTTCTTCTTGTTTATAAGAAACTAAATCAGTAGAAAGCTCTTTCTTTATAGGTTTGATTTGTCTGACATGCTGCTAACTGACATGCATGTTGGAGGAAACTGTTCTCAGGCAGGAAAAGTGAAGAAGTAAACCGATGGGCTTGAAGTGTAATTCCTCCTGAAAAAAAGAGAAAGAAAAGCAGGGAAACAACAACTGTGCTTGTACTGAAACACAAGTCTTTATTTTGCTTTTATTTTGACATGCTGTCTGAGTTAGTAAGACATGTCGAACAATGCGGCTGCTATCTAATTCATGGGGAAAATGCCTCCCAAGTGCTGTGCTGCAAACTGCAAGAATAGAGGTTCTTCACTAAACACTGTCTCACCAATTCAGAATATTCAACATGAAGTAGTATACGACACAGAGTAGAATTTAAACAAGTCACACGATGATTAAACCAAAACTGTTAGATATGAAAGTCTTCTTACTATTTCCATTTTACAAATGATCATTTCAGAGTATGTTATGTGGTCTATAAAGCGTAAAGCTACAGGGCTCATTCATCTGCAGGCTGGGGGATTTAGGTGGAATGGCTTTTGGCTTCAGAAGTAACAAACACAAAGAATGGGCTATGTGGAAGAGGAAGAAGAAAAAAAAAGAATCCACAAATTATAGGAATTATGTGCAGCATGGGTTTCAAACACACACACATCCAGACAGACTGATTGATGAACGAAATGAGTTGCCGAAAATCAAAGGGGGAAATAAAGGGAGACACAAAGGGGGAACAATTTGAAATGGACTAACCCTCTCCAGTGGCTCTGTAGCCAAGGGTCGGGCAGATAGGGTTGCCTAGAAAGAGTCTGCTGACAGCCAGTGTCACTGGGCTTTGTAATCATTGTGCTGGACCTGATAGGGTTACTAACGGCTAATCCAGGCTGACCTTGGTTAGGTGCCCTGATTGAGGATGGCTTTGTACAGTTGGGACAGCTAACAGTATGACGGTGATGCTGACATATAATGTCTGCGTGGGGACTTGCCACCACAGCTCTTTTGTTGTGCTATCAAGTTGCAAGTCCCAGTTACACACACACACACAGACACACACACAAATGTTTTTCTTTGTTTTTTTTGTTTCTCTGGGTGGAAGAAAGGTGGCATTTAAGTTGTCACAGGGGAGAAGGTGAATTTGTATCTCAAAGTTCACGAGGTCAACTCTTGTGTTGGATGGTTTTTGCATGACAAGTCCAACTGCGAGGAAAATTTTTGTTGTTGCCACGTAATTTGCGTGTCTGAGGTGGACATTATGAAAACATCGCCACCCATCTGTGACGTTTCTGCAGGAGTATCTCTGAGACATCCCCAGATAGATACAGCATTTTCTGTCCACAGAAAGAGCAAGAAAAGGAAGCGACATTTTGTATTAGGAGAAGGGAAAAGGAACTTGTATAACTCTGCTTTGGTGGCAACAACACGAGAAAGTGACTTTTACATAAAATTGCATGCATTTTTTTTACAGTCACCAAAATTTTATGTTGAATAAAAACACATATGAGTGATGCTAGATTAAAAACTTTTCAAAATATTCTTCATGTATAACCTTGCTGCCAACTGAATCTGTGCTTGTGTAAAATAGATGTAATGTAATCTAATAAGACTGGAAGAAAACTCCAATTAATCTTAAACAACATACACACATCACACACATCCACAAGCATCCATTTCACACACAGAGACACAAAAAAAAACTCAGGCACACACACACAAACATACACACCTTCAGGCTCCAACTGGTGTGAAGGCAGGGGAGAGAAGGCATCCTTGCCTTTCTTCCTGCCAGGGAGAGCTGTAAACGGGAATGGGATTCCCATCCCCTGGAGCCTGCTACTAATCCACAACAGGCCCACTGCTGGATTACTGGGGACATCAGCTGACATGCCAGCTAGAGCACACACACGCACAAGCAGGACTACAAACTAATATGCACGCTCACCTATACACACATAACTAAGAGACACACATCAGTGCATGAATACATGTGTGCCAACAATGCAATATGTACAGCATACACTCGCATGCATAGACAGTGGTACATGTACACACATAATCAAGACCTGGAATGCAGCTCATGGCTTTAATACATTGGCAGGACAATATACAGATTGCCATATTTCTGCAGTCAGGAATTGGCAGTAATGGCTAAGTCTGTCCTCTATTGTCCCTGCTAGTCTGGTTGTGCATTTACGTATATGTTTGTGGAGTCCCCCACCTTGTAATTATACACATCCATCCTACATTAGGTATGGTCATAGCGATTGTGAGTCCTCGGACTATTTTTGAACAAAGCAGAATTTTAAAGCTATGATTTTGAAATAGTAATTCACCAGATATGTATTTAGCATCTCCTGTCTTCACAACCAGAAAGAGAAATTTGATCTGTCCAAGTAACTGCATCTGGAAATCAAATTTAGAAGCTTGGTCAGGGACAAAATTTATTGTTGGTGGTCAGTAGTTCATTCTGCTTATAGCAATCAACCAGAAACATTATGTATAGCCACAGTTAAACACTGTAACTCTGTTTCACCGCTTCATAAAAGAGATAAATTAGTTCAGTAGTGTAGGAATAACCTTTCTCAATCTAAAACTGCAAAGAAATTGGGGATTTTGTTATATGTGGTGAGAATATGAGCTCCAGGCTCTCAGATGGCACTGTATTTAAAACATATATACTTCATATATGGCTTAAATTAATTAAGGATCATGAAAACTTTTGAAAATCATTGCGATTGTTCACAGTGTCGCTCATTTACAAAGAACTGTGGATTAATTTTGGTCTAAAGAATCACAATTCAACATTCTGGGGTAATTTGGATTGATTTTGGTCATGCATTCCAAATGTCGAATTCAAAAGCCAGTACTTGTGGTTATACTGGGGAACATGGCATGAGTAACTTGCACTTCTATTACAATACTAACTATTGCCATATTAAAACACAACAATGCAACAAAGTGTAATTTGATCTTGCCTGCTATGTCTGCTGTTAATGTAACAAAGAGATGCTGGACAGAAATGATCAAATGCAGTCTAAATCTCCAGAACTCAAAAAATTGAACCAAAGTCCCCCATAAATTATGGATATGTGTGATGCTGTGGTTCACCATGTTTTCTTATTTCTTTTTTTGTTATCATAATAGTATATTTAGGAGTTATAATACTATGAACAGTCTTGGTTACTTAAAAAAAAAATGAGCATACACAGTGAGAGAACTGCTAGAAATTATAAGCTCCAACATAGAAATAAGCTGCAATGTATTTCAGTGTAGTCAGGTAAATCTCAGCCACTGATTAGGTCAAGCGTGGTGGCAGTATTTGTGGTAAACACTGTTCCGCTCTGGGGGCTAAACGTTTGTGTCAGTAAAGAATAATTACACCTTTCGACACTGTATCTATCATGTTAATCTCAGTCCACAGCAGTCACTTTATTTTCTCATTTGTTTAATAGCTCACTAGCAGCTTTATTGTTTCAAAGTGCTCAATAGTAAACCTGTAAATTCTCTGTTCAACATTTGCCCCTGTGGCATTGTGGTTCACCAGCTCTGAATGCTGAAATAAAGCAAACAGTCATTGATCTGCAATCAAAGATCCAGAACAGGAGGTCATTTACATGCAGAGAAGGGGACTATTAGGGACTTTGCTGCAAGGCATGTGTGGAGTGAATTTTATTTGGCAGCGACTTACTGACACTATTGATTTACCTACATTTTGTACATGTGGGGGAAAAAAGCACTATCACTCTGCTACTAATACTACTAGGTGTTTTAAAATATCCTATAGTAGTTCTAGATGCTGTTTGCTAATTAGAAATAGATTTGCGTGTGCTGTTCAGAACAAAGCCAAGTTAATTATCTAGGGACGGATGGAGAGACAAGCTTTATACTATGGGCCTTGATATGAGGAAAAGGAATTAGATAGGAGGCAAATGGCTCTTGAAAATTAGGCACAACCACTTATTGGCAGTTGGTCAAGTTTGTAACTGTCCCAGGAGTCCTGAGTGCTTATGCAATGTGTTGCAGCTTCTGTTAAAATTTGATGATTAAATGGGCAAATACTTCCTAGATTTGTAGACTGAGAGCAGGGCCTGTTTATTTTATTTATTCATAGCGTGAATATGAATAATTTAACGGTCAGCAGTTTTTCTTTGAGGAGACTCATGATTGTGTGTGGCAGGCTAAAGGTTTGCGATTTTTTACATTTGGCACTCTTCCACTGTATTGACAGCTGGCAGCTTCTACTGGGGTGTCTAGAGTTCCTTAAAAAGAAGTCAGTCACTAGAGAAGCTAGTAAAAGAGGCTGTCATACACTACCAGTCAAACGTTTGGACACACCTTCTCATTTAATGGTTTTCCTTTATTTTTATGACTATTTACATTGTAGATTCTCAATGAAGGCAAATGATCACATATGGAATTATGTAGTAAACAAAAAAGTGTGAAATAACTCAAAACATGTTGAAGATTCTTCAAAATAGCCGCCCTTTGTAGTAATTATAGAAGTAAGTAAGTAAGTAGTGATGGACTGTCACATAACTGATGGTCACAACCCCATTAAGAAGGCAAGAAATTCCACAAATGAATCCTGACAAGGCACACCTGTGAAGTGAGAACCATTTCAGGTGACTACATCATGAAGCTCACTAAGAGAAGGCCAAGGGTTTGCAGCACTGTCAACATAGCAAAGGGTGGCTACTTTGAGGAATCTAAAATATAAAATATATTTTGAGTTATTTATCAATTTTTTCTTTGCTACACAATTCTCTATATCTTGCGTTAATATATTTGACATTTTCAGTGAGTATCTACAATATATAGAGCAGTAAAAATAAAGTGAAACCATTAAATGTATGTGTGTGTGCGTTTGTGTATTTATAGACCAGTTTCTGTATATGTATCTTTATATCATATGGATACTGTGTTGTTTTAGCTATGCTTAAAGTTTAATCCTTTTTTTTGAAGTACTTTCCTCGAAAGTAGACACCTCAAAGAGTGCTTGAATAAATGGTGAATAAATTATACGAACATGTTTGACATCCTAACAGATGCACTGCATAATGAAATATTTTATTTATGTATAAGAAAGCACAACAGCATCTCCAAGTTATGTATGGTGAGTGCTGCTTTAATTCTTCAGCAGCATTGGACACTTACGTAGCAATGATGGTTCATACCTGCAAAACTGTTGTAGCACTCAGGATTCACAATTACTTTTCTTTGTGTCCCATATATGTAATTGCTAGCTTGATTATCAAGCTTGTGGAGGCTGCATGGGTATGAAATACATTAGATGTTTTTCAGACAGAATACCATAGTTTGCACTTTTTTGTGAGCTTTGTCTTATAAACTTTGTTTTACTTGGCTTTCACTCTAATTTATTTAATTTTCAACAACTTTTCACTTTCAGTTTTACATGTTCAACATGTAAACAATGGGTTTAATCACCGAAAGCATAAATGGTTAGGGTATAGGAAACGACTGGGGTTTGGGTTAGAATATACCTCTTTGCGGCTAACTCTATATTTTGAAAAATTACTCCCACTCAGTGTTTAAATGTCACACCATAAGGTCCTTTTCAAGCACTGGTGTGAGTGGAATAGACTCAACTGGCATCTCTCTAAATCTTGTTTGTCAGACACAGTTTGACAAAACAGTGTATTTGATAGCATGTGAATCAAAATAGACTGGTCAGTAACAATAATAATAATAATAATAATAATATGCCAATTAAATTAAAATAAATAACTACATAAACCGCGCAAATTTCATATTATATTATAGGTGCAATGATATAGTATGACCAAATATTCTCAAGTAATGATTCCTTAACAGGCTGGTGGTATGGTAAGAGTAATGTAACAAAGACACAATCACCATGTACTATTTTTTGCTGGATGTTTGTCTGACCAATTAGGAGAAACTTAATTAATGCTATAAAAGAATAAAACAAAAACTGATGTAAATTGGGTTTGAGCTAATCATTAATCAGCAGTAGATCATGTTATAATATAACATAACATCATCTAAGATTTTTTTAGACTGACAGGGGCACTCTATTATCATTTAAAATGTATCGTGTCTAACCTCAAATGATTTCACCAAAAAATTTATCTTAACAGACCCACAGCTCTGTTACAATTACAACAATGTAAGTGTGTCATTTGCAAAAAAACAGAATAGACAGACAGTAAGTGTTAACAGTTTCCTTTGCCCTTTTTTCCCCTCAATTTACAAGTGTCTACTCTCCCACACACAGTCAAGGTCAATTGAGTTCTCCAGTCTGTTATCAGCGTGGTTTTTGATGAAATTGTGCAGATAACAGAGTAGGTCTAGTCAGAAAAGATGGAAGGAAACAGGAGATCAAGAGAAGCTGCTTTTGAAATAATTATGGAACCATCGCCACATAGCAACATTTCTAACTGTTAAAATTCCTATTCTGGCTGGCATTAATTAAACTTATCTCTGTTCATTAAAATGATGTATTTGGACTGTTTTAATTTTTGCTTCTTTCTCATGGCAATAATCCCTTCATGTCTTAATATGACTACACATATGCAAACTGGCCCAAAAGATGCCTTATAGGACCACAAGTACATGCACAATAGAAGCAGCCCACACTGTCAAAGTTATATATTTTTTTAATAAACAGGAGACAAAATAAAACCTGAAAAACTGCTGTGACTGAAACCCACTGAACTATGACTTGACTGGAACTGTTCAAGCTCAGCTGCAATCACAATAAATGTACTAAAACTTGCAGAAGTGAAATAAGTTGTTGTAAAGTCAAGTAACGTTAATTTCACTTTATCTGTCTCTCCTTGTGTGCCCTTCACTCCATGCATCTCTGTTTTACCATAACACACGAAATGGGAACAGAAATTAAGCAAAGAGCACATACACAAATTGTTGGAGAAACATAGCACAGAAGAGGAGCGAAACAGTAGTGAAGAGTCTTCTACTAACCTGAAATGAAACGAGTGCACATATATATCAATGTTCTTAGTCTTGAATAAGCTGAAAAGTTAACGTGTTAACCTTGTTACTGATTATTTACCTCATGACTTTATCACTAAAATTCCTGAACCTGCTATTGGAGCTTTTTTAATCATTTTAATGAAGTTATGCTATAAACAATAGTGAATACATTTTTTTTAAATTTTCTTAATATGCACTAATTAGCTGGTGCACTGCACCCATACACCATTAGACCTTATGGTTGTCTATAAAGCCTAGTCTGTTGACTAGGCTTTATAGCGCTAACTGATACATTAGCTCTCCACCATATTGTCACTTCTGGCTCACAGAGTATTCTTTGTGGAAGCACCTGTGCCAACTCTAAAATTGTTATTAAAGGGGATACTATTGACCAGCTGGGAGCTGAAGGTATGATAAAGCTACTTATTGCTAGTCCTACAACATACACAGAATGGTGGTGGAAGGAATGACATCCTTCACTTAACAGAAATGACTGATAATATGTGTGAAAACCACTTTGTTATAACTTACAGTCTTCGATTGGACTGGATTCTTACTTAAGGAAAATATGTATTTCCATGAAAAAGTATTGCAAAATCATTAGCAACAAACTGACAGCCCTTGCAAGGCATTGACTTGACTGAATGTGAAAGAGTAGGAGGCTATCTAGGGGTGGGCGATATATATCGACCACATATGATGGTTAAAATGGCTTTATTATTCTAATTTGAGATCATCACATTTTTTTTCTTTCCAATTTTTATAAGTTATAAGCACAAAATACACCTTTTTAAATTGAATTGTTTTATTTTGACTTAGTGTGACAGTATTGTCATTTGTGAAAAACCTCTGAGTGCAACTTATGGTTAAAAATGGTTAAAAACAACATTTCAGTTCATTCAGATTTTTTGTATTGAAAGTAGGAAAAAAATATTGAATATCCAGTTTGAATGTGTATACCAGTGCAGTTTTAGGCACTATATGGTTGAAAATAACATTTGTTTTTGGAGGTTATTTAACCATGTAGTGATATATATCATGTATTGTGATATAGCCAAAAAATATTATGATATATCGCACAGCCCTAAGGACATCCATTTCATATCTAAAGAAGACTCCTCACAAGTCATATATCAAATTCCAGTTTTCCCTCTTGCTGCAATTTTGGAGTTCCAATTTTTGTATACAGTAAGTAAAACAAGTAATCTGATAGTAATTTGCTCTTTTACATCCAACACAGAACATAAACCCCTCCCACACACACCAACATGAACTGTAATCAGAACCTGGCTCAGCTGATGGATCATCACTAAAAAGTAGCAACAACATCCTGACCAACCTCAATCTAACCAGGTCTTTTCCCGTCAAAGCAAGATTATGTGACTAGCCCCAAGTTACAAGCAATAAAAGAAATGTCTCTCTTTTTTATTACATCTCCCAATCGTGAACAATGGAACTTTTGCCTCTGAGCCATTTATTCAGCTCTGATGTATGATTAGCACAGGGCAGATCAATACCATGTTGGATGATCTTAAAGGGAAAGTAGTATGATTTCCCCTCTGTCAAAGGGCCAAGCGCTGATATTTGTCTGTCAGCAGTGACATGCTATCTCTGGCAGGGGCACTGGGGCCAAAACACAGGTATTGATTCTGTCAACATTGATGGTCCTAATGGTATGGAGGACTAGGGAAACTGCCTGTCACTGGAGATGTAATGCACTGTATGAAACAGCCTCCTCCACCACATAAGGAACATCATGTTTATATATTTACGGTGAATTATACTGAAGATCCAGAGTGAACTCTTTGCACAACAACTATAAGTAAGATTAACCTGAATTTAACATATATTCTGGAAAACATGCCTTTATCTGAGACTGTTCTACTCCATTGTTGGGTCACACTTTTTATAATTTCATTTTTATTGTGGTTATGTAAACAGTGAAGAGAAAAAAAGACTATTGAGCTTTCTGACTCAACTCAGGTTGCTCAGATTGCAGTTAATGAACCAAAAAATATTAGGTTTTAATTTATGTGTATACTTATGGATGTTGGATTTCTTTATGCATTGTATGTTTGTTTGCATACCGACTATATTTGTCTTGCAAGAAACGACTTTAAAGACAGATGGAACAAAAAAAAAATATGGCAGTTGCACTCTGGAGCTGTGATCTACCCCAATCCCACACATGCAAATGCACTTCCTGTCATGCGTTTGTAAATTCTTTCAAGTTAAACTCTGAATAAGTTTGTTGAGAAGTCGGTAGAGAAAAAAAAATCAGCAAGGAATTCAGGACCCTTTGATTACTTTAAGTAGTTGGTTTGCTGACCATTAATGTTCTAGTGTGTACATTTGCGTGTGTGAAGGGGAGAGACTGGAGTGGGGACTGCATATGCAATATGTTTGCGTGTGTGTGTGTGTGTGTGCGGGCCCCTGTGAGTGGGTTTGTGTAGTCAGTGCCTCTGGCTAAGTCTCTTCAGATCTTTTCTTGTTTATGCATTTCCTTTCCTAGACTGAGGCCCCAGGAATATGCTGGGGGCTATACAGACACAGAAGAGTAGGAGGAACATTTTATTTATTTATTGTCAGCATAAATATCAATGCAGCCAAAGGATGGAGAGTTCTGATAGCATGTAAAATGATGAAGAATTGCAAGTTTGTGGGTTTAAGCTATGATACACGGCTGCACTACTTTACAGACTTGTGTGCTGCTTACACCATTATATGTTCATGTAAACGGACCAATAGAAGGTTTTAACGACAACCTTAGAAAGGAAATCAAGCACATTTATTGCAAGACTGTGCTTTTATCGCGTTTAAGCTATTCCAACATTGGCAGGGTGTCGGTAAAAGTTGTCTTACTGATATTAGTAAATGAGATATGTTCAAATTTGGATCTCCAATAGCAAAAATCCTATTTTCATGTTGAGTGCCACTTATCATTTCTGTTGATCAAAATGTGTCACTTTACCATTACTGTTACACTACAAATACAAAGCGACATTATTCATTTTCTCATTAGCCATTGCACCTGTAAATCCAGCTGCTCAAGTTTTCAAGGGACTGCATCATTGAGGTTAAGCTACAGTACATCACAGAGAGCACAATGCCATCAGATAACTTGTCAGTCACGGACAGCTGAAAAAGCCACATACACACTAATGTACACACTAAGATGTGCCAACACATAGTCTGAGTGCTTCTGGATAGAAACAGAGAGTGACAGTGATAGAATTTAGTATGATGGTATCAGCAAAGCAGCCATCACAGCTTTGGCAGATTGGAAGGCCATCAGGACCCATCTCTCTGGCTCTGATCAGTGTTCGCATCCTGACATCGGCCCGCAATGTTAACTCCAGGCCCTGAAAGGGGGCTATGAACCATGATCAGTGATATCAAGCCACCAGAAATAGAAATCCATTTTCCTCCCTTGAGGAGACAGGCGGGCTGAAGGAATATCTGTGGCCTCCTGGTCTGGTCTTAGTTGGGTGTCTGTCTTGCTCCCTCTGCCTCACCACGTGGGGCCCTTCAGCTGTTTTTCCCTCTTCTCTTGTTCTGAAGGTTAAAGGATTAGAGCTGTGTTTTCAAACTGGATTGCTGTCCTGGCATGGATTTAGATTTTGGCCACACAAGAGAAACTAAAGCCCCAGCACACATGCAGGTGCACATATGTACATGCAAACACACACACACACACACACACACACACACACACACACACACATACAAACATAGAAACCAGCACCACCGCTGAGCAGGAGGTTGTGGGGATTAGCAGGAAATACCACAAGATGGTGGCCAAAGCAATTTTTTTCTCTTTCTTTATGCTGCTAAATAACAAAATGAGAACAAACCAGAGGTGCTTGTACAAAGTTGTTTTTCAGACACCCCCTGCACCAGTGCTCCTGTCTTCCACTTCCCTTCGTCCCATCTAAATGTGCTGACCAAGTGTGTTGTGGCATTTTTAGAAAGAAAGAAAGCCTTTAAATATAAACACGACGAGACGTGTGTGCGTGTGTGTTTCCTTTCTTAGCTTTCTGCTTTCATTTTATTCTCTTCTGATTTGCTTAGAAACTTATTGAGATGGTTGTATAGCCAAGCAAAGTTGTGATGAATTATTGATCGATGACAGCTTCATCAGAGCGCCATGTTATACACGTTCTTGGCATTTCTCAGCACTGAATTTACAGAGACCCGACACTAATGCGCTCATGTCGTCCAAACGTGTTTACAAATTGGGGCAAGTCGGTAGACCTTTTCCTTTAAAAACAACAACAACAACAAAAACCTGACGTCCAGGTACTGACAGAATGGCCCTGAAAGTGCCAACGAGTGCAGAGGAGAAAGTATGTCTATGTGTATGACTGTATGTGTTTGGGTTTGCATACACCAGACTTTAAAAAATGTATGAAGAACACAGCCTTGTTCTTTCTGAACACAGAGAAAGAGAGCAAACAGTTCCCAGAATGCCAGGGGAAAACACAGTTCAAATAGTGTGAGGGCGAAGGGAGCAGATCAGAGAGAAAGCTGTTTGCAGTTCAGGCCTACAAGGCAATTCTTCCCCCGACTCCCAGGTGAGAGAGCTGAAAGAGAAATAAACCTGAGGTACCAATTTGCTTAGTTTTGTTCAATAGATGGGAGAGCGCCTAGAGATTTTACCCCGAGTGCACAGGAGCCAGGGCCAGTAAACAAAATTACTTAAGGATGGTTACATATTCTCTCTCTGTCTTCCTTCATGCTTGGAGGAGACAAGCTCTTTGTCTTTGCTCCGGCCAACTTGTGTTTCATGCGAGTGGAAGCAGATAGAGCACAGGCGACATTTACTCTATCGTTTCAATCTTGACAACTTCTGGCCTGTTTCCCTTGTCTCTTTTACAAATCTCATTTTTTTCACTCAAATGAAGAGCAGACTCGGAAGCCAAATGGAAAACTTTATCAAAGCAGGTTTAACTTTGGCGGTCTGCGAAACTGCGGGATTAATTTACACTACACGCTGAGTTCTCTGCTGCTTTGCAGGTAGCATTTCTTATCAGCTGTGAGGTTTTATGTAGCTGTGTGTTGATTTTCATAATATGATGCTGATTTATGTGTAAAACTATGAATAACCTTTCATGCGCCATATTTTCTCCTCAGTGCACATAAACACAGACAGGCTCTATTCGAGTTTTAAATAATTGCAGCAATGAATATTCCACAGGAAAGATAACACGCAGTGTCGTTTCAAACCCCGGAGACTCTTGATTTTCATCATGCTCAAGATAAAACTGACTGTGACATACATCGCAGGACACCAGTCACATTTTTACATTATGCCCTTCCATGCTAAACAGTGAAATGACTTTCCACACATCACAATTGCTAAACCTTGGACCTCTCTGTTTGCACCAGCCCCTTAGAACAATCCATTAATTTACCCAGATCAGACCATCTGCACAGATTTAATTATTCCCGAAACCATAACCATAATACAAAGCTTTGACAGGGCTATATATTCAAACCAATATTTATTTGTAAAAATGCCAGCACATTCAGTCAAAGCTGCAGAAAACAGGTCCATCAAAAGGCCCTGCAGATTTATAAGTGCTTTCCCATTTAAGAGTGACTTCATTTTTCAGTACCTTATGTCCTCCTACACTATACGTGTGTAGGTTTGTTTTTGTGAATATCCACAGTGGTGTTAACATTTCCCGTTGGTATGCAAGGGCTGTATCATTTCAGCACACAACACAACAAACTAAAGGTTCACACAGATCTGAGGACATGAGGTTTCTATTGCTTAGGTTTAAATATTTTGATGAAGCTTGGATACTGGTGATGCTGGAGAGGCTAACTCATAGCTGTGTGATTGGCTGCAAAGGGGGAAAGAGATGGGGTGGAAAAATAGCTGTGAATAAGAGAGAAAGTGAGTAAATGCCTTAGAGACCCACAATGCAGAATTCAGAAGTATGGTAGCAGATGGCAAACCATACAGAAATCAAAAAATAGTTTTTGTTTTTCTTTGATTTTGCAGTGGTAATATTAGATGCAAATGGAACCCATACTACAGAATGGGTAGTCTCGGAAACAAAGACAAACATTGCTTGAAGTTTGCTTTCCCTGGCACCACTTTTTTTTTTTTCGTTAAAATGAGTATTGCAGATTGCTTCACCTGTTTGTGTTCAGTACATTCATTTGTGGGAGCTGGAAACTACAGAGGAACAGACTCCAAACAATCATCTGTCAAATGCAGAAAAGGCCTGGAAAAAAAAACATCATTGTTTACACTTGACCAACATTACCAAAGCCACATGAAGAGTGAACAAAGTGAAAAAAAACCAAAAAAAATCTTTTAGGACACATGCACACACATGGGCACACAAAGCGATATCACTTCAGCATATAACTCCTCTCCGAGTTGTTTGATCCTAATTGCAATATGTCACCAAAGCCAGGTCCCAGTACCGCATAGTTGTTTTCAGAGTAAGAGAAATTAATTCTCATTGTGTGGCGGTTGTAATGTCACAGATGAGGACCACCCTGACCTGAGCTTGAACTCATCAGTTGAAATGAAGTTGTTCACTCAGCTGTAGAAGACAAACCATAGTTGCTGCGGATTAATCAACCCCATCAGGGCATGTGCAATAGAGGGCTTCTGCTGGAAATGACTTCCACTCACTTCCACTTTGACCCCAGGAAATGTTGGATTAGAGGGAGCGTGCATGAGTAAAGAGCAAGACCCTGACGTATGTATGATATACTAAATTATACAGAGACTTAAATGAGATGTCTCACCTAATATGTGGCTCAGGATCAGTGTGCTTTTATGTGTGAATGTGCTTTATGAAGTGCAGTTCCTGTCTGCCCTCATTTCTTTTGGTTATTCTGTCACTGCGTGCATGTACAGGGGAATTTTTACGAGGCAATTTCGGCACTGGGTATGTTATGATTTCCTTACAATTTCTATGGTGTGCCATGTGCGGCACAGCTGTTGAAGAAAGCATCCATGCAAAGATTATATTCTAACATTTTCTACAGTGCTGCTTTCCAGATGTCCTTGAAAATACACTTCACAAGAGAAAAAAAAAGAGGCAAGCTGGTTTTGGAAAGCATTGTCATTTCCACTGGAGTTTGGGGTTGGTATTTGTCAGTCAGCAGGAAATATCCCAGCTCAATTTGACTGCTTGTAGGACAGCCAAACGGTGGGATTTTATATGTAAGAAAAGGCTATAATGAATTGCATTATCTGATGGTGATGTAAATTTTTAATTTGTTATATGAAAATATTTCCACACTTTTCACATTAACACCCACCGTTAATTCGGAGATCCATTGAAAGTCCATTCAAACTTTAAAAGCAGTTGACTTTTGCTTAACTTACTTTTACCTCAACACTCTGTTTACCTCCTAAAACAAACTTCAGTCCTTTGCCTTCTATCCAAAGCGACTGGCAGCATGTGTCGGTAAATCAGTGTAGCTGTGGATCCACAGGCTCAATACATTATGTAGCTGTCGAGGGATGTTGATTTGTCAGAGTCTTTAGAATTTCCTGGGTATTGAAAGTAGAGGCTTGTTGCTATTGTATGAAACTTTGATAGGCGGAAGAGAATGGAATATGATCCCGTTATTTTCTGGCTTTGCACAAGCCTGACCATATGATTTACTCACCGCCTTCTAAACACAGAAGGAGGAAGCGTGAGGAAAAGAAAAGAAACACGAGAGAGAGAGAGAGAGAGGGCGAGAGAGAAACAGGCAGCCTGCTCGACTCCTTGCATTTGCACGCATTAGAGTTAGCAAGACTAATGTTTTGGAAAACAAGAATAGGGAAAAGTAGAATGCAGCAAATGGCTCCGCGTGACTGGATTTGCTTTGAAAAGAATATGTTCGCTTCTGATTCAAGGTTCCCGATGATATATCCAACTGAAAATGTTTAATCTCACAGCTGAAAACTTTAAATACGAAATCTGCTCTTTAGGTTCACTCACACTGGCACTGGAATCACAATTGCCACAGCTTACAGTCTTAACAACTGATTATTCATCATCATTCAGACAACTTATAGTAGTGTTTGTGTAAACTTAGACAACATGCTTGTCTTAAAATACTTTTTTTTTATTTTGTAAACCACACAGATTATTTATTATGCTTTTGTTTTCTTTGTCATTCTTTCTGCTTCCAAACATTTATTTAAGAAAAAAAAAAAATACTGACACAAACGGTTATTTCCACAAGCTGCCTGTAATACAGTATTTTTCCCATTACATGAAAGAATCAGTAAACATTGGCTAAGGATAAGTGCAGTTGGATTGTTGTTTTCCAAAGCTGTTGGGAGATGTTACAATGCAGGGAGCACTTCACGTCTACAATGCAGGGAGCACTTCACGTCTCCATCCAGCACCAAATCTCATCCAGTGTTTGTCATACACACCATTGTTGAAGTACTTACAAAGATTGAAGATTATCTCCCCCTCACTGGGCAATGCATGTTTGCAGCAGAGTCTCACATGTATAATTCATTGGGAAAATAAATTGTCACGACTTTAAAGAACACAATGCATTTTGTACTGGGCAAGACTTTGCTTTTTACCCTCCAAATTATTTATTGTTTACTCCACTCCCTTGGGCTCTGGCCTGACCTTATACAACTTCTAATTGGCTCTGCTGCCAGGTTGCTCTGTGTTTACCCACCCCTCTAGTGCTATGAATGTCGGAGTACAAAATTAAACCAAAAAAAAAAAGCCTTTCTTTTTGTTGCTTCAGTATCAGTTGATAGATTACTACGTATTGCTTAAAGGCACAATAGTCACGGCTCATTGCCAGATGAACATTTGACAACTTTAAAAAGTACTTTAGATGTAAATATTGCTTACTGAAAATAAAGTCTACTGTGATAAAGAGCAAAAAAAAAAAATTTCTTCTGAAATATTTAACAATAACAAATAATAAATATACACATACATAATGGTGATTGCTATTGGCATGGGGAAAAAAGTTAGGCAAACGTATAATTCCACACCCAGCAGACAATTTGGCAGCTATTGCATGTTCTATCGCTTGATCTAACTGTTATGATAAACTCAAATTAACTGATCAGTGTTTGGTAACATGCAATAGGGACTGACCTTTCATAGAACCAGTGATTTACTGATTAACTGAAAAATATAATCATTGGATTAGAAAGAAAGAATGTAATGAATAGATTCATACTGTATCTGAGAGAGTGGGAAGGCTGTAGCTGGCATTACACCGCAAGGCAAACTAATAATTAGGACCCAGACATGCTGTTTTACTGAGATAAATTTATTGATGTATGCAAATGATCACATTTGGGAACAATGCCTGTCCTGAACGTTTTTTTTAATTTATTTTTTTTGCTGTACTGTATATCAACACACACACACACACCGGAAACTTTCTTAGTTAGTTACCTCTGCAACGACTCGTTAACAGAAACATTGATTCAGCCAGTCACTTTGCTGCTAGCCAGCGCTATTAGCCATGTAGACATGGTCGAGATGAATTTCAAACTAGACAATGACCTGAAAAAATATCCTGTGAGCAGCAGTTCACTGGATGAAAATGGCTAGTTGACGGCAGAGGGCAGAAGAGAATGGTCAAATTAGGAACAAGTCAAATTACAACCAAGATATGCAGAAGAGCATCTCTGAATGCATAGCATATTGAACGTTAAAGCAGATGATCTACATAGCAGAAGATCTCACTGAGTGCCACTCTTGTCAGCGAAGAACAGGGAACTAATGTTGGTATGGGCTAAGAAAAAAAGATTGGGAAAACACTGTCTATTGCAATGAGTGTTGGTTTCTGGTGCACCATTCAGTTGGTAGGGTCAGAATTTGGCTTTGATCCCTCCTGCCTTGAATCAGTGGTTCAGACAAGATGGGTACTGTAAAAGTTGGTGGGATATTTTCTTATAACAGTTTGGGACCCTTAGTTCCAGTGTATTTAAATCCTGAGTATTGTTGCTAACAATGTCCATCTCTTTATGACCACAAGGTAACTTCTGGTGCTTTCTTCCAACAGGGTAACACATTGAAGTGGTGTCTGTGAAGGTTCTGAGTAGTCTAAGGAGCTTGGAAAAAAAAGCATCTGGACTTCTTTAAGTTCTTTGAAGACATTTCACCTCTCATCCGAGAAGCTTCTTCAGTTCTAAGACTCTAAGGCTTAAAATCTGGGACTCTCCACCATTTGACCATAGAAACTGAAGAAGCTTCTCAGATGAGAGGTGAAACGTCTTCAAGAAACTTTTTTTTCCAAGCTCCTTAGACATTAAAGTGGTCTGTCTTCTTTAAACATGTGTTCCCTCTACTCAAACGGTCCCTACAGCCACCATGTCTCAGTCCAATAAAGCCCGTTTTGGCTGTGATGGAATGAGAGACTTGCATCATGGACCTGCAGCTGACAAATTTGCAGCAACTGCGTGATGCTATCATGGCAATAAGAACCAAAATCTCAGAGAAATCTGTCCAGCACCCCTTTGAATCTACTCCATGAAGAATTAAAGCAGTTCTGAAAGCAAAAGTGGGTCCAAACTAGAATGAATAAACTAACCAGTGAGTGTAGTTAGACAATAGGTTTCTTCTAACCAATTTCATGTTAGGAAGTGACACTAGTGCTTGTGTCAGACAAACTGTATAAGCGAATAGAATTATCTGTGCTATTTTCCATCTATTGTTTGATGTGAGAACTCATCAGTCATGCTGCTTTTATACTATTACAAACACAAGAAGAGCAGGGGGAGATTGGGAGGGATGTTGCTGGAGCATCTCAAGCAGCGTAATTACATAAACAATAGTATGTGATATGTTATTAGGAGTGGAGAGGGGGAGTTTGGGGAAAGAGGGGCTGCAGAATCCTCTGAGTTCTTTGTAATTCCCTATTTGATAGTAAGGCTTACAGCAATTAAGATGTTTAATTTAAGGATTTGAGCGCTAAGGATTCAGACAAGAAGAAAAAAATAATAATCATGGGTTGTGGCTAAAGTTTGGGGTGGATCTGACTACATTTGAATGTTGATAATTCTCTTTCCCCCACTTCATCTCCTCTAATTCTGCTACACCCCCCCTCCCCCCAACCCTTGCTGCCACCACCTACCCCCACCCGCTTCATCATCGTCTGTTCCTCCCACACCCACCCACCCCCCATCCCTCTTGAAGTCTCCAAGGGACTGAGAGGATATGAGGAGAGTTGATCGTTGCATTGCACTGATAAGCAAAAATGTTTCCAGAGCGTAAAAGAACTCTGTGGTGTGTGAGAGGGATAAACTATAATCTGCAACCACACACTGAACTTGACTGCTAATATTTGCATTGGAAATCAGACAGAAGTTATGCTAAGCTTTCCCCCATTATAGCTCGCCGTGTGTGTGAAAGGTCTTCCCCTCCTTAATTTGAATATGGCCTCTCATGCATCAGAAAAATACACATTGGACGAGCAGCGGATGGGATGACAATTTATGAGGATGCATTTTTGAAGTGATCTCTTTAAGAGGTGAATCCTCCCTCCCCACCCCCCACCACCACACACACACACACACACACACACACACACACACACACACACACACACACACGCACACACACAATTTCTTTCTCTCAGTCCACCTTCATAGAATTCATAGAATAAACCTTCTTAAAAAGCTCAGTAAAATGCCTTATGTACAAAATGAAAATAAGTGCAATTTGCTTTTCACTTACTTGTTTTTTAGTATGCTCTTTATGGTTTGCTTTATGTTTTGCTCTCTTGTAAATTGAATTAATCTATTTTACATTTTTGGTTTTGATTTTGTGTAGGGTTTTTGTTTTGTTTTTGTTTTTTTGTTTTTTTGGTTGTTTTTTGTTGTTTTTTTTTTGTTTTTTTTGGGGGGGGGGGGGGGGGGGTATTTTGTTGATAGTTGCACACCAGTAAACCAAGGTGACCCGATCTGATCCCTGCAACTCAGACACCAGCAAAGCAATCAGAATTCAGACCTACTTCTGTCATATTAGCTTATTTTTCCCCAGCCTTTTTATTTTCCCTCTTAACTTTTACATTTCCTCAGACTGCCTTTATATTTAATAATACAGTATTATAAACCCCCATGAACCCCCTTTGCTAGACCCACCACAGGAAATGCATTCATTTGATAAACCCTATGTTGTGCAGCATTGATAAGATTAGCTATCAAAAGCCTTAGTGGTTCAAAGCATTACAATTAATGTTCTCATTATACAAAATCTGTGAATTAAAGGCCTTGTTTATGGAGGGGGAATCACACTGACATCATCATATCTGGTAACACTAAGAAGCACACAGCACAGCGCACAGCTGAAGGGGAATACGACAGTATGAAAACTCTTTGATATGTAAACTGTTCTGTCATTGATACCAACCATTTTTCTCCTAATGCTGGTTAACCAACAACTGCCGTTTTTCCCCGTGCCACTGCCTTCATCAAGGTGTAAAGACCACTTACAATACACCTGCATCTAATCACTGTTTATGCCCGCTTTTAAAACTGTCATTGTGCTTTTCTGTCCCTGGTTTTAATGGGGACATTACACGAAGTGACTTTGGACCACACAAGGAGCTTCCTATATGCTATAGTAATTTCCTCAATGACTTACCTTATAATCATTGTTTTTAGTTGCCTGCCCAAAGGATGTTTATAATAACTCGATGTACATTGAATTTAATTATACCATCTGGCCACCTTTCACGCTTGAGCATAAACTATTCTACTTTTTCGTTATTAAAGACAGCATTCAATTAGAAAATGTTAAATGATATCTCAGCCCACTTGAACACAGCACCTAGGTGCATTCAAGCAGCATAAGAACTTTTTCTTGTCATTTTGAGAAAATCAATTTTCAGCCATAAGTTGACCTTTATCTCTTTGGATTCAATATAGCATGGATACATATGAATTACTCTTTGGAATCTCCAAAAAAGAGGCTTAATAACTGTTTAAAAATGCCAAGTGCCTACTGTTTTTACTGGTCAAAAGTCTTTCATGTCTTTAAAATTCTCTGTGGTAAAATATATCAGGTCTTTTCATGGTTTTATGTACTTGAGTGGACAGGCATTTAGAAAATTTCCACACGATCAGGCATTAAGACTTATACCATCTGAACGTGCTCTGTGCAGGCTTTAAAAAGTGATTAAAAATATTTTTATAATGTAATGCCATTTAGAATCACACTGAGAGAAAAAACTGTGTGAAATTGTGCAGATAATCAGCTAAATCTCTCAACATGAAAAGATAATTGCTCCAGAAATTAGCTGTACCTGAGGTCCATTTGTTTGGTCATGGCTAGTTTCATATACTGCAATGATTGGATATGAGCACCAATTAGAGGCAGGTCAGAGTTCTTGAAGGTCGAACATTAATGTGTAGGATAATTGAAATGCTAATTATGAACAGATTATAAAGTTATGGTGCTTTATAGGGGGCTATTTGGTAATTTGAGCATTGGTTTTCATGTAATAAAGGATTATCCGCCAGCAGATGAAAGAGGGCTGCACATTTTTCCTTTTCTTTACGTAATAGATTTTTTTTCTTTCCTTGTTTTTCCTTTTCCTTTAAGATGTATATTACGGCAGATAGGCTATACCATTTTTTTCCAGTTTTGATATCCATAAATTTATTTACGTTGTCGAAAATTGTCATTGGGTTTAAAAGCACGTTTACGATGTACAATGGAAAAAACAACAAACAGAAGTTATCTTGTTTTCCATAGTTATCTGCATCTTGAGACGCTTTTCTGACCTGATTTTAGATGTTGGTGGTGTTGATTCTTGTAATAGCAACACTGATATTACTCAACTGTCACCTTGGCAGAAAACCACACTGGCCCCTCTCTCACCTGCCCTCTTCATCAGCTCTCTGGCTCTCCTTATCAGCAAAGGAACTTCTGATTCGGGGCTAACTGAAAACCGTTTATTCACTGCTTCCCCTAAAGCCCAGCGTTTAGAGCAGAGGAAACCACAGTGTGTCTGTGTTCCTTTTGTCTAGCATGTACTTCCACGTGCACATCCACACACGTATAAAATATACCACCTATATTTCAATCAGACTTATTCTGCTGAGGTCACCCAAACAGGCTCTGTCCTCATTTTGAGTAGGATGCTCATGAAATACAGAATGAGGGATAAACAACATGATTATCATTCATATGAAAGATACACCGTGTATTTTGCCTTTCAAACAACTGTCTCATCAGTAAGCTGATCATAAATGCAAAGCACCTAAAAACACCTAAATATTGCTAAAATTGTGATCTTAGCTTTGTTTTCAAGTTTGTACATTTTTAATCTGATGAATAATCAAATAAGCCTTATAAGAATGTTTCTTTCCTTTACAATTTACAGTTTACAAATGCCATAAGAAAAGATTTGTCTCAAATAAGACTGATTTGGGCAATTTTTCATGCATATAAAGCTTAAACAACTTTTAAATCATGCATGCAAACTGTCATAGATACCCCGCCGCTTCAACCCAACCAACAGGGTGGAAAACAAAATTAAGAGAAAAAAAATTAAAAGATCACAAAGGTCTGTTGACTGTCCCCAGACCAATATCTGTCCTTTTTGTACTCTATTTCTCCCATCACATTCTCTCTTCTTCTGCACTCTCTGATATCTAGTAAAGGCAAAACATCTTAAGGGGCTTGGGCTGACTCAGCAGATCAGAAGAGAGAGGGGGGAAGCAATGCTGGTAGCTGGAAGGCTGGCTGTGTACATATGTGTGTACATGTGGTTTGTGTGTGCTTCTGACTGTGTGTTGTCAGGGAGGCACCGTGTCGTTTTTTTTTCTTGTTGCAAATGTCTGTCCACTCGTAGCCAGGAGGTTCGAACCATGCAACCTCCCTCCTTCTCGATGAAATTGTCATCAGGAACATGAAAGCATCAAAACATCAAACAGGACCTTTAATTGTGCTTCTCTCTGTGTGTGTGTGTGTGTGTGTGTGTGTGTGTACGTGCATGTGTGGATGTGTGTCGAAAGAAACAGCGTTTGGCATCGCGCGCTTGCAGGCCTTTGATTGTTAGTGGATGTTTCATCAGGCCCGCATGAATTTGTGTTCTTCTAGATGTAATTTAATGTTTTGTACAAACTGATATGAGATGAGCAGCTTCATAACACTGAAAAATTACTGACAACTTTACATAAAAAAATGTGACTATTCAGACAAGTTTGCAGCTATTTGTCCTTTTTTTTTACATTTTCGATGTGTCTATCAGTAATGCCACCTCATCTGCATTTCTTGTCTTCCTCAGTGCCTGTTTCTGCCTATCATTCGGTCCCTCTGTCCTTCCGTTCCTCTGCCTGCGCAATCATTTGTCTGCCCGTCAGTATGTCTGTCCACGACAAAGACAGACAAGCCTGTGCATCTCTGATCACACCACTCCCACACACACCCACCCCCTAAACCACCCACCCACTAGTTCTGCCGAGGCGAGATTAAACAACAAAGTGGCTCGATTAATCCATTTGAAGTGATGTGGCATTAGGGCTTGGAAGGAGATGGGCTAACAAACACACTGTGCCGCAGCTGTGTGGGCTGCAGATAGAGAGTGGGGGGGAAGTGAAATTAATTGACCTCCATGGTAGCAATTAAAAACAAAGAGAGGGGAAAACAAAACAAAACACGGACTTGTGCCTGTGAAACAACATGCTACTGCTTGGATGAAGAGATGGAAAGGGACCAGGGAATGAGTCTAAAGAGTGGTTAACTGGTTATGGGGGTCGATCGTGACTTGCATAGCTGCATGTGTCAACATCCTTTAACCTAACAACTATATAGACATACTGTATTTATAGTAATGGTAACAAACAAATGCACACTCCTCTTTGTCAAATGAAAAACAGAATTTGATTACCATCACATAATCACTAAATTTCTAAGAAAGATCTGAACCTTGATTTATAAAATGACAAATAAAGAATTTAAAGTTAATCAGTGAGCATCATCTTCTACCAGGAAACTGTCTCAACAGCAAACCTTGTTCATACCTTTACATCTCAGCAGGTTTTAATGGATCAACAATAAAAAAAAACACATTTTTTGAATGCAATGTCAGCGTCTCTTCAGGCCTTTTCACACCAACCTTCTCCCTCAGACTGAGCACTCAAATTGAAGTACAGAAGGCCTCCCACATCTCCAGCTTGTTGTTTCTTGTGTAAATGATGTTGTGAGTTCAAGCATTTGTTTATTCCTAATCCTTACTTTATCTCCCCTGAAATAAACCTAGTGATTTTTTGGCAGCAGGGCCGGCAGCACAGCAGAGGCATGCCAGTGGCAGAGTCTGCCTTTGATCCTTCATCTCAGCCACACACCTGAGTGATGATGGCTGTGCTTGTAGCGTTATCCCCCTGTACTCCAAGTCTTTCATTACATATCCCTCCCATGAATGCTGTCATTGATGAGCAGCGGAGACACCCATGTTTAATTTGCTTATAGGCATTTAGTGGAGATCATTTCAGGAGCTTATGTTTTGTCTTGCAAAACTAAGCAGTGATGGGGGCTCTAGGGGGTTTTCAAACTCTTTAATAGCTTCTGTTCCATAAACAAAGCTCATGTTTGTAATGTACATATGAATAGATTCAATATACTTTGATCTCCGCCTCATAACGTGTCTCATTCTTTTATATCTAGATAATGCTGTCTGGATTTTTCACTAATGAAGTAAGTGTGAAGAATTTACAGATATTCTAACAAGCTTCATAGTTACTTAGCTTGTTTTCAGGCATTTTTTAAAAGGTCAACTCTGTACTGTTACATTAAAGAACAAATTTCTCCCCTAACAGCATAACTGTATAAATAAGTACCCTGTCTCAAGACTACAGTGGTAGGTAGACGCACTGCCTCACTGCTATTGTAAAAATAAAGGTATAATAGTACACAAATATAACACGGAAGACAAGGTGCTAATCGGGTTTATGCTCCTATTTGGGTATAATCTGGGGGTTTTTGGAAGCCATTTACCCAGCATCACTGATTTTCACTTGTTGGAGTACAGAAATGCCGAACATTTTGACATGGGAAAAAGGGCAACATCTGTTTTCTATTCACATTCTTAATGCAGTTAAGCAAGCCTTATATTACACCCCTTGACTTCTCAGCTGACTCAAATGAGAAATATGTACTGAGCTTTCGCTTCTGTTTCCTCCCATTTAAGATTATGTCATTTTGATATACGCAGAGTGAAATATGGAAAATATCAGCCCTCTCCCTTAACAATTTAAACATTTTTCATTTCTTATGGCCCCTAATCTATCTCTATTTGAGCATCAGGCTATAATATTACAGACATATGTCTTTGGTCTACTCTCTGCTGAGAGGAGGAAATTGGATTTATTATGAACAAAATACTGAAAATAAATGTTTAGAAAATTGTATAAATTGGTTCACTTGTTACTTACTGTCATGCTCTGAATGACCTGAACAACATGAAAAAACATGTTTTAAATGCATTTAATGATGTATTCGAGGGTGACAGAATTTGCACGTTCAATGTGAACTAAGAGTTGAAAATACATATATATATATATATATATATATATATATATATATATATTACATATATATGTATTATATGTGTATATCAGCATGGACAAAAAGCATGTTTTGGTTTTACTCATCTTGGCTCCTTCTTTGTGAAACAGCACCCTTTAGATGTAATCCAAACAGGTACCTCTGCTACCAAATAGCAAATGGTGTGTGCAAGCACTTATTATTTCAGCACTTAATAACAGACAGCCCTAATAGGTCCCAGGTGAATGCTATGTCTGTGTGTGTGCACATGTGCAAATGGGTGGGTGGGGATATGGAATGGGTAACTGACAACAGTCAAAGAGGAGAAAAAAAATGAAAAGGGGTTAATTTGGTTTGGCTCAGGTGAGGTAATTATTCCTTTCCCCCACTTCACTGCACACCCATAATGATTATTAACAAGCTTAAAGTACTTGAGGAGCACTGGGAGCTGGTGGCTAACAACACGGGGCCCAGAAAAAGAGGAAAGCAGGGAAGGAAGGATGGATGGCAGGATAGAAGGAGAGAATAGGGAGGATGGGAAATCATTATGCTAATAAGGCTGGCCTTAATCACACAGTGCCCATGATAATCTGCTGGGAGGAACTCGGGTTACTTGGGTCACTGGTTTGTTCCACACCAGGCACATTTTTTTTCCTTTATGTGTGTTTTCTCTCTCACTAATTTTACATTCTACTCTTTTCTCCAGGTTGCGGTTTTATCACTTCATTCCCCGTTTCTTAAATTTAAACCCATTTATATTTAGTTTCCTTTCGGAGGGTCACAAGGTTGTACGTTACAAGTATAAACATATATTATAAAATGTGGCAGAAAAACAGTTTGGCTAGATTAGACTTAGTTCACTTGAAATAAAAGTATATAAATGAAGGAAAAGAAAACATGGACATATTTGAATATGGGGCAAAGGTTTAATGCTCACTTGTATCCCTGGTAACACACATATTCTTGGAAACACAAAGGAAATGTAATTTAAGCTAAGGCTGTTTTTGCACATGAATTCAAAACAGTACCAGGAAAATTAGGTACTCTGTTTTTATAATAAATATAACACAACAACAGGAGAAGGTCCACACAGGTTGTTCTCACAAATGCAAATACTCAAGTGGAGGTGCCCAGGTAGAGCTTGCAAGAAACATGACACATTGCTATCGGAGTCACATATTCACGACAGCTACCAAAACACTGGCTCGACAAGGCCAATGTGAAATGGGCTATACGTTATGTTAATAGGCCTACTTGCTTTCTTTCACTCATGTCTCCTGTCATCCATGCAAGGTTAAGCGGAAGAGATTCAAGAAAAAGCCACAAGGTCAGAGAAACCAAACTGCCAAGCAAGAAATCCTTGGCACTGGATTCACTCATGTGCCACTTGTGGATACATCACACAAGTGAATGCAGATTTATCTTATAAGTTAGCATCATACAGGGTGGATTTGCATCTCATCACTTTAAAAACTTAGTCTTCTTTCCTTCCTTACAAGTTATTTTAGATTATCAGGATGTATTTTTGTAAATTCATTGATTGATCCAGTTGATCTGTATGTCAAACAGTGTACTTTAAACAAACCTAGCAGGTACATAATTACCAACTCTCATACTTTTTTCTCAAATATCAGATGATATCAGAAAGAAATTATCCTACATATTAATATATCCTGAATGTCTTTTATCAAAACTTTGGGGGAAAAGAAGAAGAAAAAAAATGTTTTTAAGTGTGCCTATGCGAAGGCACACTTATTACTATTGCTCGGATTTATTATTATTATTATTATTATTATTCTTTTTCCGCCTGAAATTTTGGACCTTAACTCGCCCCACAGTTTTGAGACAAGGTTCACATATGATATATCATTGTGTGCGGCTGGAGCTGGAATGAGTTGCTATGACTTTTGGTGTTTATTACTTCTATAGTTTTTTAAATATGAATATTTTAATGCAAGTTTTTTCCCATTGAAATGAATGGAGAACAAGAAAACTTCATTTGTGGTGTGCTGGCTCACTCTAGTGGTATGTCGGGAGTAATGCGAGGCGGCCGCTGTGTCCCTGTGGACGCTTTTATTTTGTATAACTACCGGAAGTAGTTCCTGTGTACTGACGCTAGCTGGGTAGCTAGCGCCCCGTCGCTTAAAAAGCAGCCGGGCTTGTCTTAAACTTAAGAGGCTGACACTCGCTAAACCACCCGATCGCTCGCCAAGCGACTGTTTCACACTGGACTTATTTTTCGTTTATATGGGTCGATGATGCTGGTCGATGAGGAAAAACTAACTGAGTTGTTTGGTGGTGGCTAACGCGGAGCTAGCTAGCCACCGGTATGTGTCTCTTTCCCCTCATATGTGGGGAAAGAAACATGTGAGGCGGCCGCCGATCGACCGGTTTTCAGGTGAGAATGTAGGTGTGTAAACGTCAAATATCTGCTCGTTTTGTCAAAACATCCCATATTAGCAACAGATTTCTCACGATGTTGCTGCTAGCCGGCTAGCTAGCTCGGCTAGCTAGCGCCGCTTTGCTCAAAAGCACCCAGGCTTGGCTTTCAGTGAGGCGTCTCTAACTCCTTTCACCCCCGATCGCTCCGCAAACAGTCTTTGTCTTAGCTGGACTTATTTTTCGTTTATATGGGCCGATGATGCTGGTCGATGTGGAAAAAATAACTGAGTTGTTCATATACCGGTGGCTAGCTAGCTCCGCGTTAGCCACCGGTATATGTCTCTTCCCCTCGTATGCGGGGAAAGAAACACCGATCGACCGGTGGTGGCTAACGCGGAGCTCAATCGTGGATAAGGGAAACCCAATGCAGGAGAAGCAGGCGACTGGTGAACTGAATTTCAGGTAAGACGTTATTAACTGCACTCTATTTGGGTCAGATATAAACCGAGTTTAGGTGTAGTTTATTTTCGTTGTGCTGACAGTTACAATAACTGTACTGCGTGCTAGCTAGCACGACGGAGTTTCTATACAGCTGTGCGCGCTAAGTTACTGATTTTGAACTTTATGACAGCCTCCCCTATTTTCAGGCGAGAATGTAGGGGTGTAAACTTCAAATATCTGCTCGTTTTATCAAGAAGTCCCATATTTTATCAAGAAGTCCCATATCTCTCACGATGTTACTGCTAGCGCCGCATGGCAGCTAGCTGGCTAGGGCGGCTTGGCTGACACCTAGGCCGGGCTGACTGATACCCAGGCCGGCTCACGCTCTCGTTTCACCGCCGCATGGCGGCTAGCTGGCTAGCGCGGCTTGGCTGACACCCAGGTCGGGCTGGCTGACACCCAGGTCGGGCTGGCTGACACCCAGGCTGGGCTGGCTGACACCCAGGCCCGCTCACGCTGTCGTGTCACCCCTAGTCTTTCGTGATGACTCTTGGTTGGCTGCTGGACTTATTTTTCATTTATATGGGCTGGTGATTCAGTATGAGTGTCCGGTGAACTGAATGTCAGGTAAGACGTTATGTATATGTAAGGTAGTGACTGGAATAAGTCACAAGGTGTCGCTGTTGAGCTGCATATATGTTGTAAATTTTAGCAATTTTGACCATTTGTCCTCTGCAGGACACCGTAGTTCAGATTTCTCGTTCGCGTGGGCGCCATCTTGGTTCAGTGTTTACTGTGATGTGCAAAGGTAAGCACTGTCAGTGGCGAACTGCATTGGTTTTGTTTAAAAATAAGTGTTCCACTGTGTAAAATAGCGGTTTGTCATTTAAGCCGAGCATATATTTTGTTTATTGAGAGGTTCATGTATTGTCTGATGAGAGTATGAGACAAAGATATACTTTTCTTTCTTACTCTCATATAAAATATTTAGCTTTTATTAAATAGTTATCTGAATCTTACAACCAAAGTTTGTATAATAATACACAAGATTGGCTGTAGACCATTGTTAATCATTCAGAACACTGTGTAAAAATAACAAAAAACAAAAAGTGAATGAAAAGTGCATAAATATTTATTTTACGTGTTTGATGTGTGTGGCAGGGCGTGGTCTGCAGTGCCGCTGCAGGGGAGGTGGACCCACCTCAGCGGCATCTGCAATCACGCCTCTCAGGTGTAAAGTCTGTGCTCTCTCTGCTTTTTTTTTTTTTTTTTGTGTATGTGTCGGGCTGTGAGATGAAAAGCTACAGCCGGCTGTGTGGGTACAGCAACTATGTGTGAAAAGTGGTCCATAACGTAATGCTTCAAAGTGTGTTCATGCAAACATTGTCGGGTCTGCTTATGAACCTCTGCGCACAGCGTCTACAAATTGGGGCTGTACGAAGTCACCTCATCTTTACACAAAACCGTAAGCTGTCATCTGTGAGGCGCGAGCGGTGTTTGGTTTTACCATAGTTCATGGTGGAGAATGGCTGCTCTGCTGAGTTTTTCTCTCTGTAGCCGTTTGAATGGCAAACTATACTGATTAGCGGCGGCATAGGCACACTTAAAATTTCTTCAGAAATTTTCGCTTTCTAGTTCTCTATTAAAGTTACATGTACTCAAAAGTTTAAAAGAAATAAAAATATGGTTATCTTTTAGAATTTGTTTGTGAATAATAATAATAACAACAACAATAATATTATTAATAATAATAATAATATTTTATAATAATAATCCCTAATGTTGTAGGAACACAAAAACCATAAGCTTAACAACACAGGTTTTCAAATCTCTGAATGAAGTCCCACATTTCCAGACGGCACCAGAAGATCCTACGGTTCACCTAATCTGCCTCCATGTGCTTCCTCTCTCTTTCTCACTACTTTTCTCTCACTGGGTTGGTATTTCTTGGACATCTGTTCTTGGCAAGCATAGCGGCAGCACTAGTACTGCACTCGGTCCCTGGAGGACAAGGAGGGATGTAGGCATAGAGGATGGAGGAAGAGAAGGAGAGATGGTGGGAGAACAGAGAACAAGAGAGTGAAAAGGATAGAGAAAAAAGAAGAAGAAAAAGCTCATACCACACACAGAACCACACAGCAATGAAAAGTGAAAGAGAGAATATGGAAGCGAACCTGGCGAGGCAGGTTTTGAGTAAGTCTGTTAGCTGTAATTGGGAGACAGGAGACTACCACTGGGGACCAGCCCTCTAGGTCACACAACAGCACTGGGAAAGCTGTCAGGGACCAGCACAGTAGTTACAGGAATTGGGATGATTGAGATTTGTGCAGTATTCCAGAAAAAATACTTCTCATGGAAGGGTGGAGTGGAAATTAACATTTAAAACTTGCAATATCCAGTTCTCACTGAGGAGCCAATGTAACTTACAAAACACTGCATGCTAAAAAAAAAAGTATGCTTGTGGAAGTGAAGCTACAAAGAGCAGATAGCAAGTGTAACACTTCCTCTTTTTTAATGGATTATTTATTTCATTGTCATAAGAGTGCAGACTGCTAATTTCATCCGTTTCTTTTTCTTACATGTTGTATTTGGGTTCATTAAAAAAAAAAGATCTTCAAACCCTCAATTGCAGAAGCAACCTGAAACTAAGCTAAACACTCAGCAGTCAAAAAAGTTGAAGGTTCAAAGCAACTTTTTTAAACAATTACAGATGGCAGTTTGGAGTAAGAGAAAGGGAAGAAGACAGAGTGAGAGGTTGTCGAATTGTCTGGACATATAATTGACAGGGAAATCAGCAAAGGGAGTGAGACAGAGTGGTATCTTGACAGGCTTCAGGTTAAAATGATTAATTACCTCCAAGGCTTCTGTGGGCCTGGCAACTTCCTCTGGTTACTGAGGTCTTGTGTGCTGCGGGGGTTTGGGCCCAGGGCCCAAGGTGAGGCTGTCTGAGTTGCTTCTTTTTCCAATCATAGTGCAAAATCTGCCTTTATTTGCCTGTTCTCCATCCATCTGTTTCTCTCTATATTACCATCTTTCACACTTCTCTGTTTGTCTGTTCTGTTCTTTTTTTTTTTCTTCGCAGGGTCAGTACCATCACACAAACACCTTTAAACTAAATTAATTCATCCAGCTGCAAAATAGACAGGTTTTTATTTTCTTATTTTTTAAAATCCAATTTGAAGATTGAGCATTACCTTTTTTTAGATTCAACCTGCCTACAATAAGATGGCAATGCAAGCTCATCCAATTTCATAAAATTAAATTAAATAATCACAGATGGCATAATATTTCAACCAAATATGGAAAAGATTTGCAACCCAACAATTTGTGTCCAATATTCAATGTGAGATGTAATTTAAACTTAGACTTCTTCACACCTCTTTCGGTTCTACATGTTATATGTTTTACATGTTAGGATATAATAAGAAATATTCCAGCCAGGTCTTAAAAATGATTTAAAAACTACAGCATTCACCATGGCTGACTTTTGTCCTGCGCCATTGCAATACCTTGATTCTTTTTTTCAGCCATTCTTTTGTTCCTTTGCTGCTATGCTTGAGATCATTGCCCTGTTGCAAGACTTAAGAGTTCACGGTTGACTTAAGATCCCGTGGCTTCAAAACAAGTCTGAATCATCACCTCTCCACCACCACCTCATAGTAACACAGTTACTATGAGTACATATTTGCACTGATATGTGTGATTTCTCCAAATCTGCCACTATGCATTATGGCCAAACAACTCCAGCTTGGTTTTGTCTGGCTAAAGGACATTTTTTCAGAAGTCTTGTGTTTTTTGATGTTTCTCTAACCTTAGGGTGATGTTCCTGGGACATCAACTTCTAGGAAGACTGCTAGAGTCTTGAATGTTTTCAATTTGTTAGTCCTTCTCACTGTAGAAAGATGAACTTCAAATTGTGTGTAAATTACTTTATAACCAGTCGTAGATTGATGAACAGCAGCAGTTACTCCTTTAAGATCATTGTTGACATCTTTCCTCATTGGCATTGGATTAACACACCTGAATACAGCAAACTGCCAAGACTTCTGCTTTTATAGAGGTAGTTACTGATGATCATTCATCAAGTGCATTGTTGTATTTATCAACCAACATCTGGTTCCTTCTCACTGTACTAAGTCCTATGGAAGCAATAAGGTCATTCTTCATTTTTCACACATTGCTTCTTTATTTTAGCAATTAAAAAACCATAAATAATATAAACAAATATATGAATAATGTCAGGTGAAAGGTGTCAAGTTTTTTTGTTCATCAGAAGTTGTATTTACCTAATTTTAAGATCTGCTTAAATTTACATACAAACATACAGTGCAACTTCTAAGTTCAGTGTTTATGTTTCTATTGTAGCCTCTTTGAGGAAATGTTATAAAACAAGTTGCATGAAATTGAACTTCAGAGTAGATACTGCAATCTGAGAACAGCAAAAATGAAATCACAGCTGGGAAGCCCAACAAATGTGTTTTCACAGCACAATGTGGAGCAAATATGGCATTGGACTTATTGTATTTTTTGACTATCAGCTCTGGATGCAAAATCCTTGATTTAAAAAATGAAAGGAATAAAATTCTGAAGAGGAAAGAGGTGCAGGGGAACTATGACTACTTATTTATTTATTTTTTAATTATTTTTAGTGTGTGTTCACCTGTGTTTAAACAGCATGACTGCAATGTATCCCTTTATTTTCCCCTGCAACCTCCCTTTCCTTACACCCACAGACACTAACACACAAAACAGACACGCACACACTTCTCCAATCTCCCTCTCGAACGTTTTCCTCATATACCCTCATACCTCCCTATTATTTTTCCTAGAAGAATTTTAGGTTTGTAATTTATTATTTGCAAGAGAAACTGTTATCAGAGTCAGTTTACTATCGTGGACCACTTCATTAATCACCTAGCCCTCTCTCTTCATTTGTTACCAGATAGGTTGTGGTTCACTGGGTTCCAGGCACTGATATAAATGTGAAGGTAAGAACACCCCCAATGTTTATTGAATAATAAGAAAATACAATCCACTAAAAGAAAACATAAAAGTTTTGTGATATATAAAGAAGAAGAATACTTTCTTCTCTTTAATCCACTAACCGAAGAGAAGATAAGTTAAGTACTGTTAAGCACTGCATTAGAACACGTTGAAGAAATTACATTTAATTTGTGTTTCACGTACTTACATTGTAAGTAACTGCACTATCCGTGTGACCCTAGCATGTGGGACTGATCAGGATTCTGGGGGGGTGTTCACAAAGAAGTGCAGCAAACAGAACAGAGATACCATTTCACGTCTGTTGTTTTGACAGAGTAGTTTCAGAACGAGATAATAAAAATATTATATGGTATCTTTTGTATGATTTAAGGAAAAATGTTTAATACTTTAATATACTGCAGTGTGGGATGTTTAATACTCATCCAGTAAAGCAAGAGTTTGTAAATACTTATGGCAGACATGTAATCACATCTCATGAAAAAAAAAATATTTACCACAAAAATAAAAAATGCAAGTTGAATGTGCTTAACACTGAAGATCTTATTAATAACAAATAATAAAATGCACTGAAAATATTGTTTCATATATGATATATGTATACTAAGCCAAAGATTGTTAGCCAGAAAGCTTCAGTCTATGTAACCAAACTCTATGTTTTTCTATGACCACTAATCCATGAGGGATTATGGGAGGGTTAATAAAATGTGGTCTTGAACTGTCAGGGGATAATTTTATTGTGATATGCCATGAAGCACCATAACCAAATTAACCATCTAACTATCAGCCTGACTGCCTAGTTAAGAATTAATTAACTGTGGTTTTTCTGTTTTGTCTCATTTTCTTGGCTTTTTATCCTATTTGTTTCAGTACAACTCTGTGGCGGGGGTGTGATCTCTGGCTCTGCTGCAGTGGAGAGGTGGTGCAGCAGGCTCAAGGGGCAGTGCCAGGGTGGCTAGTAGGGCAGTTGCTTAGTAATCATAAGCTCCCCTTTTCAGTGACGCTGGGACCCGAGGGGAGAGATGAGTGTGTAGTGGGAAATCAGCTGGAAAGCTGACTGACCCGACATCGAAATCAAGAAAGAGAGCGTTGTCATATAAATAAAAACCATTGCAAACTGTCACCTGAACGTTGTGTCGGTCCTGATAATTTCACATACTCTTCTTACTCTATGTCTTAGCAACAGAGGAGCAACTGCAAGACTGGGTATCCATCTTTCATCTCATTGGATTTTAGATTATAGTTTTTTAAAGGAATCTCTAGTCAAATGAACCACCTATGTTGTTATTTATATATATATAAATTTACAGTTATTTACATTTGTAAACTGCATGCTTTTCTTGACCAGTTGCAACAAAGCACGACTGTCAAATGGTAAATTGTTCTAAATTGTTCTTAACAGAATTAGGAGTACAGAAAAAAAATTACCAACTCTCAACTGCATAAGTAAGTCTTAACTGCATAGTCACCAACTTAAAGTAACATAAGGTAAATTGTTTGAGTAAAGCTCTAAGTTTACTTAAAGTAAATCTCAAGGTTATTATCATGATGTGATGTGTCAAACATGATCATGTCTGTCTTTTTTTTCTGCCTTGGTATGAGAGCTAAAACTCTGACTGGAAGTTTAGAGGGCTCAGTCTGCTCATATCAAGGGGTCATGAATTCATTCATAGTCACACACATAGACTCGATCACCTGGGATGTGATAATGCCTGTGTGTGACGGTTAGTGTATTGGAGGGAGGAGGTGGAAGATGAGACTGACTGTTTGAGAAACAGATCTAAAATGTGATATTTTTACATGCCTCCAATATGACATGATGGACTTTTAAAACGTGATACTTGCTGTTAAAGGAACAATCTAATGGACTCTGGAGGAGAGCAGCTCAAGACATGTTAAACTTTAACAGACTATTCTAATGATAGGATTTATTGTGCAACTGGAATTGAAATACAACTTTAATTCCCTTCACTAAGTCAGTCTGTAGTCTGTGTTGCATAGTCATTATATAGGAAGGGTGGGGAAAGAGGGAATATTGGAGGGGGTGTTGCTTGATAGTAGAATTGGGACATGGGAGGAGGGTGGTGAAAGTGGGGAGGGGTGTTCAGTGCAATTCCCAGGGAGCTCAGAAGCTGCAATTTTATAGAGAAAAAAAATCTCTGCTGCTTTCAGTATGCAAAGGTAATGAGAATCTAATGAGGCTTGACTTCTTTTTTTCCCCTTCAGCGTTAGGAGCCATTCAGCTCTCAACTCTACAACAGGTTCCCTAAGGAAAAGCATGCAGGATGGGAGAAATCCTTAGGCCTTTCTAGTCAGGGTGCGTTGATGGATAGATAGAGGGATGAATGGTGGAGGTTGTGAGAGAGGAAGGGAAAGGAGGTGTGAGGGGTCAAGGTATGAGTGCGGAGTGGAGTGAGAGCAGGAAGCAAAGACAGACAGAGAGGGGAAGGGATTGTGGAAAGTAAGGGGTATAGTTGGAGGACTGTGGGGCTTGAGCCAGCTTGACAGGAGTGTGGATAACCTCTTTTCACAGCAAGGGTGTATTGTAAGTTGAGGAAAGCTGGTGAAGCAAAGGGGATCGTAAAAGAAGTGTTTGGAAAGGCAGAACTAAACAGTTAAATTTACACAGTCTTTGATTCAAAGTCAAGCTCCTGTCACAGCAATTGTTACTCATCCTGATGATGTTATCTTAAAATGATATCTAGCCTGAGGCAATAAATGAATGAGCTATGAATGAGCCAATAATAATAAAATTGGCCTTGATTATTAATAATAATGTAATTCATTAGTGTCCAGGATATGTTCTAAATAATCTGATAAATTGTATTTGTGATGTCTTTACTCTGATGTCAAAAAGCAGACAGGCTTTCGACTGTTCTTAAAATGAAAAATAAGGCATGAAAAAACTGAAACATTTTAAATCTTATGTGTTGAAATAAACACAAGAGTTGATCTGAAGGAGACAAAATCATCTCTACCATTTGAAGTATTATTGTATCAAAGTCGTGAGAGTGCTCTTAACTCTAAACTTGTTTTCTGTCTGAAGTGAGTTACTGTTTTTCCTCCTTCTATACTTAACGAGGAGGTCAAACTCATGAACAATTTTGCAATTTTGTTAGTTTGTGGAAAATGACAGTAAATCACATGAAATGTGAAGTTTATTCCACTGGTGAGTGCCTGGTTTTACTGGCACTGCATTTTTTACTAACTGGCAAATCATAACATTGTAACTAATGGCTGGAGTGAAATTGCAGTGCTTATTCTGTTACTAAAGCATCATTATAGTGCACCATGTTGCCATATCCACCTATGTTTCTGACAAATATGCAAGTCTGTTATTATTAATTAAATAATTAATTTTGCTTTCTTGAGTTATCTGATCTCCCATGAATACACACACAAAAACACACACACACACACACACACACACACACACACACACACACACACACACACATAGAGGGGAAGATCAAAGTAGCACGGAGGGAGGTTAGCCAACTAACGGAGTTGCAGAAAGGTGCGACAAAGAAGGTGCATAAGAAATACAGCAAGCTGTCCATACCTGAGGCCTTGGAAACTGCCAAGCAAAGACTCACAGCCTTGGCCAGCCGCTTGAGAAGGTACACCAGAGAGATAGAAGGCAGGAGAATAAACCAGCTGTTCTCCACAGAACCAGCAAAGGTGTACTCTCAGTGGCAAGGGAACAATAATAATAAGAGAACAGCACCACCAAGGCTGGAGACGGAGCAATACTGGAAGAGCATATGGGAGAAGGATGCAACCCATAACGGCAATGCTCAGTGGCTAGTGGATCTGAGGGCAGACCACAGCGACCTCCCTGAACAGGGTCCAGTAACCATCACAGTGGCAGATATCCAAGAAAGGGTCTCCAGTATGAAGAGTTGGACAGCACCAGGGCCCGACATGGTTCACGCCTACTGGCTAAAGAAGCTGACTGCACTCCACGAGCATCTGGCAGCACAAATGAACCAGCTGCTAGTTAACGAGAGACACCCGGAATGGCTAACCAAAGGCCGGACGGTCCTGATCCCCAAGGACCCCAAGAAGGGACCGGTCCCCTCCAACTACCGACCAATAACCTGCCTCAGTACTACATGGAAGCTCCTGTCAGGCATCATATCGGATAAGATGAACAGGTACAGGGCCTCTCTCTCTCCTGAGGGTGCCTGTGTGGGCGTGTCCCACTACCTCCTACCTGAGATGCCACCTTTCCCTCCGGCGCAGCTGACTCCCATCAGCAATTAAGGGTATTTAAGCCCCGAGAAAGGTGAGCTCTGGGCCAGAGTGCCAGTAGAGTGGTTTCCAGCTAGTGAGCTGAGTGTCTTGTGGTGTTTCCAGCTAGTGAGCTGTGTGTCTTGTGGTGTTTCCAGCTAGTGAGCTGTGTAGTGTGGTTTCCAGCTAGTGAGCTGCGCTTTCCTTTTGACTTTTTGCTTTATTTGACCAACGCCTGAGTTTTGTTTGTGTTTTGTTGGTGTTTTATGGTGATAACGGCTTGTCCGTCTCTTTTAGTTGAACTACTTCAATAAAACTGTTTTATTTAACTGTTTCGCCTCCTTGACTCCTTTTTCTGACCCGGTCACTTTTGTTACTTCCCCCTCACCGCCTAGACCCCCCCCCCAGGGGAACGTAACAGCGGGACACAGAAAGGAATTGGCAAGAATACCAGAGGCGCAAAACACCAGCTACTGGTAGACCGAACAGTCAGCCGAGACTGCAAGACCAGACTGACCAACCTGTGCACTGCCTGGATTGATTACAAGATTACATGACTCAATGCCCCACAGCTGGATACTGGAATGCCTAGAATTGTACAAGATCAATGGGACCCTAAGAGCCTTCATCAGGAACTCAATGGGGATGTGGCGTACAACACTAGAGGCCAACTCCAAGCCCATAGCACAAGTCACCATCAAGTGCGGGATCTACTAAGGAGATGCTCTGTCCCCACTGCTGTTCTGCATAGGCCTGAACCCCCTCAGTGAGATCATTAACAAGACTGGCTATGGATACCGACTACAGAACGGAGCAGTTGTCAGCCACCTCCTGTACATGGATGACATCAAGCTGTATGCCAAGAGTGAACGAGACATCGATTCACTGATCCACACTACCAGGCTATACAGCAATGACATTGGAATGTCGTTCGGACTGGAGAAGTGTAGTCGGATGGTAACAAAGAGAGGGAAGGTAGTCAGAACTGAGGGGATTGAACTACCAGAAGGCAACATTGCAGACATAGAGGACAGTTACAAGTACCTGGGGATCCCGCAGGCAAATGGGAACCATGAAGAGGCCACTAGAAAGGCTGCAACCACCAAGTACCTGCAGAGGGTCAGGCAAGTCCTGAGGAGTCAGCTGAATGGTAAGAACAAGATCCGGGCCATCAACACGTACGCCCTGCCCGTGATCAGGTACCCTGCTGGGGTAATAAGCTGGCCAAAGGAGGAGATAGAAGCCACTGACATAAAGACAAGAAAGCTCCTGACCATGCATGGAGGGTTTCACCCCAAGTCCAGCACCCTGAGGCTGTACGCTAAGCGGAAGGAAGGGGGCCGGGGACTGGTGAGTGTCAGCACCACAGTCCAGGATGAGACAAGGAACATCCAAGAATACATTGGGAAGATGGCCCCAACTGACCGAGTGCTCAGTGAATACCTCAGGCAGCAGAAACCCAAGAAAGAGGAGGGAGACGAGGAACCATCATGGAAGGACAGGCCCCTGCACGGTATGTACCACCGGCAGATAGAGGAGGTGGCTGATATCCAGAAATCCTACCAGTGGCTGGACAAAGCTGGACTGAAAGACAGCACAGAGGCACTAATCATGGCAGCACAAGAACAAGCTCTGAGTACAAGATCCATAGAGGCTGGGGTCTATCACACCAGGCAAGACCCCAGGTGCAGGCTGTGTAAAGATGCCCCAGAGACTATCCAGCACATAACAGCAGGGTGCAAGATGCTAGCAGGCAAGGCATACATGGAACGCCATAACCAAGTGGCCGGCATAGTGTACAGGAACATCTGTGCCGAGTATAACCTAGAAGTCCCGAGGTCAAAATGGGAGATGCCCCCAAGGGTGGTGGAGAATGACCGAGCTAAGATCCTGTGGGACTTCCAGATACAGACGGACAAAATGGTGGTGGCTAACCAACCGGACATAGTGGTGGTAGACAAACAGAAGAAGACGGCCGTAGTGATCGATGTAGCGGTTCCCAATGACAGCAATATCAGGAAGAAGGAACACGAGAAGCTGGAGAAATACCAAGGGCTCAGAGAAGAGCTCGAGAGGATGTGGAGGGTGAAGGTAACGGTGGTCCCCGTGGTAATCGGAGCACTAGGTGCGGTGACTCCCAAGATAGGCGAGTGGCTCCAGCAGATCCCGGGAACAACATCGGAGATCTCTGTCCAGAAGAGCGCAGTCCTGGGAACAGCTAAGATACTGCGCAGGACCCTCAAGCTCCCAGGCCTCTGGTAGAGGACCCGAGCTTGAAGGATAAACCGCCCGCAGGGGCGTGCTGGGTGTTTTTTTTTTTATATATATATATATATTGTAGGTTTACTTTTCTATTTCAATAAATAAATAAGTTTGTTATTAAACTGGTAGTTATATACAAACTGCTTGAAATTAGCCTACTGCTGAATAAGTGTATGTGTACATAGATTTAATACTGTTGAGTATCACATTTCTCGGCCCCTGAGATTAGTAATCAATACAAGTTGAAACAAACAAATGTTTTTATGTGAAGTCTTTTGCATGCTATTTCTGAAGCCAATTTCATAGCTCTTAATCCTCTCCAGTGAGTAATTAGTGCCATTTTGAAAGGGTTACTTTAAATCCAGTTATAAATAAAATCAGCTGATCATTTTTATACTACACTAGGGGTTAACCTGTGCAAAAAATAAAAATTTGACTTCACCATAAGGACAAAGACCACTTTTTATTCTTTGCACTGTATATGGCTAACCTTTCTCCTCTCCTTTAAACTCTGCTGAAAATGTTAGACTCAGAGTTTATCAAGAAAATTAGCCCGATGAAAAGATCTAAGATGGGCAATTCCTCTCTTTACCTTGTGTTACTCAGCCAGGCCAGGCTGACTCTTCATCTCTAATTTCCCCCACCACCTGCTCCTTCTTTACTTTGACGTTTAAAGTCAGAGGTACAGTTGTGCTTTCAGGCTGCCTTAATGAGGTCTAGTGGTACACTGGTGATAGGACTCCTAATGAGTGAGACAACTGTAAAAGAGGAGACATTGGGTGGTGGTAGTGGAATGAGGGAGGGATGGCTATTGAGGGAGTGTCAGATGAGGGTAGGGAAGGAGAAAGGCAGAGGAAAGAGAGTTAAAGACTGTACCAGGTAAGCATGTACGCTGCTTTAGATCTTAAGTGTAATTTAATCAGGGCTTTTTTCACAAATTGTTTGAGCTATTAGTTTAGTCCTTTTCTATGTGTGGGTGCGTATGTGTGTGTATGTAGGAGACCTCGGGCCCTTTCGAGAGCATTTTGCTGGCGTCCTCATTGAGAATTGATTGTCTTTGTTGTGGTAATCTGAAATTAATTTGCACTTGAACTCATCTTTCTTCTTGGCTCAATTTTAAAATGCTGTAATAATTACGTGCACCCCACATGAAAACCAAGAACTAAGACACTGATATGATGAGCTGGAATATTTTAATTCCCCAGATACTTAAGAGCCCCCACCCCTCTGTTTTATGCTCACTCTCTCTTTTAGCAGCCCTCCCCCTGTCCTCACTCACGACTTATCTTGCAAGGTAATAAAACAAAATGTTCCCCTGCGTGGGGCTTAAGCAAAAGGTATTTGCCTGAGGGGGAACAGTAATAAGCGCTGTATTGCTACAGATTTACCCGTGTATGTTCTCAGTAGGTCATCTTGTGCTCTTGAATGACGTTAAACTTTGGTTAATGCAAGCTGATGCCTGACTGAGTGCTGTCACTGTGAAGTCACTGTGATGATGAGCAGAAAACATTACAGTGTGCAAAGGTATATGCAAACACAAGGGTATTTAGTTGCCAGTCTAACAACTTCATTTTCCCTTTTCATAAATTTATTGGAGTTGCATTAAGGTTGCTAAATTTCCCAGCAGAAGCTCAAGCTCATTCACACAAACACTTGTATTTGTGCTATAAACAAAATTTGTTTTGCATTAGTCCATCCTGACAGGGGGTATTTGTACTATAAAACTATTTAAGACTACCTGCTAACATCTGCTATTGATCTTAGCTGTGTGTGTCAACCTTTGTTCCCAGTGTGAACTGCTAATAACCTTATCAGACATCTTTTAGTTTTAGCCCACGTCTGATGTTTGTTGTGAAGGATATTCAGTGGGAGGGGGCGTATTATCTCACTAAATTCTGCAGGAACCGTCTTCAGTGATTTCCTGCAGTGCTGCCTGGTACTTTAAGGGCCTCACAGGTCATTGGCCTTGGGCTGAAATTCTTTTAGTGTGACACCTCATGTGGTAATCACAGAGATAAGCAAACAGAGAGTTAGACCCACTGCCGAACATAATTAGTAAGAACAAACATTTCTCAGATGGTTACATTATTGCCTTTACTGATGTGTGGGAACTAGAGAAATTTTGTGCTGAGATAAGTGTTTCATGTAACCATGCAGATTTACTACTCGTTCATTGTTTCTACTGAAACATGGGTGGTTTAAATGCTCAAAAACTTGTTTTTCATAAGAAATTATTTTTTTTAATCTACTCAGTGCATGATGAGTCAAATATATTTAAAAAATAAACAAAAAAATCTGTTGAACAAAAAAAAGGAAGAACAAGAAGAATTTTCTGCAAGTACATTGTTTTTTTTTTTGACGTTTATGAGTGTTTCTGTAAATGGTAAATGCTAAAATTCATTCTATGTTTAACAAACATGGAAAACAAATAAAAAACATATATATAGAAAGTTTATGTAAAATTTGAATGTCTTTAGACTGCAACAGATGTTCAAACAGTACTTTGTTTCTTACATTTTAAACACTTCATCTACATCTCAGTCATGGCAAAATTATAGTCACCAATTAGCTTAATTCACATCTCTTTGAACTGTTGGAGCAACCCTAGCGAGGTTTCGAACCAGGAATCTTGAGAGGCAACAGTGCTGACCACTAAACCACCATACTATCCAAATCGCAGGTTTTTATTGTTGTTACTACATAATATATATTATTTTTAAGCGAGCCCATCATAACCTGTCATGGCTAATCTCCTCTCCTGTTGTTCCTCACTCTTTCACCTGTCTTCTCTGTCTGTCCACTCAAAATAATCTAATGCTACAAAAACGCCATGCAAAATATGGAAAACTCCGATTGTCTGTCTTCCCACTGATTGAAGGCTTAGTGCACGTGTGTGGAGTATCCCCTACAGTGAGAACTGCTGTCTGCTGACAGAAATGGCCTGCTGCTAAAGCCATTGCAATAATCATAAAGATTAGGTTAACAGTTGGAAATGGCTGGGGAAGACAAGTGTTCACAGTGGGCTGTTATTTTTGCAATGGTACTCACAAAAATAACAACCTGCAAATGTAGACCTGTGTGTGGTTTACACATAACCCTGGGGAACATGTGTGTGAGCACTTCCAAGTTTGCAATATATGTAGATGACAAAGTGTATTTTTTGTTTATAATTATATGATTACATTTAAAGTAACACGTCTAAGTTGCATATACTACTTAAGCTACACTCTGCATTATTCTCCTTTGTACAGATAACTGAGGTCCTTGTAATATTAATCCAACTAGATAATAAGCAGATATGTGCAGTCAGTCACACTTTCACATTTTGATTATTGAGGTTCTAAATAATTTAATTCATTATGTGAGAAACAGCTAAAAGTATGCTACAGTAAACTGCATATGCAGACATACAGGAAACTATGGTGGAATACTGTATATGCACCCAGTTTGCTACAACAGTACAGTGCTGTAGCAAACCCATCTCAAAGCAGTACACAGAGAGACTTGTCATGCAAATATGTGTGACTGATCTCTACATAGAGCTCAAAGAACAAAGTAAAAAACAAAACAATGCTTACCAGAAACAAAACTTGTGAAGATGATTTTCTCTCACTAATTGAATCTGATGGTGGGACAGAAATAGAGAAATGTTGTTCATTTGTTATACAAAAACAAATTTTATTATACATAATTCACTTTACGCACATTTTGTTATTGCAATTCACACCGTGCTAGTCTCTGAATTATCATTCTGAATATGCAAGAGCTTTTAATAATTTAACATGTCAGTGTTTATTTTCAACATGCCATAGCTGAAATAAATTTGTTTGAATTTTGTCTCAGTTTTGCGTTTTCCTCTTTTTATATTGGGTGTTTTCTTCTCCTTCTCGAAAGTGTGTCATTTGAAGAAACAGCTTTTCGACCCTTAAATAGATCAACAGTCGTCTTGAGTTAGAATCAGAACACATTTGAATCACAAAGTTTGAACATCTTTTCATTATAAATAAACTTTACTCCTTACAATTACATTTGTATGAACTATCTTCTGAACATGGTTGAATTTGAATATATGTTGTTGTCTCATCTAAACGCTTGCTGGTATCCTTTTCATCACTTCCCCAAATGTTTTTTTTTCTGTAAGCATGCCTTTTATGTTCTTCACGTCTAGCATGTGATCAGCAGCATTTGACTGTTGCATATCTGACATAAACCTCAGCAAGTCTCCAAACAATAGAAGCCATAATTTTCTTCCACTTAACACTGCCTGCTTTCAGCGATAACATCTAGCACGCATAGCTTTTGACTTGTGCGTTACTGACACCAACCACAGAAAGAGCTTGCCACATTTTTTATGCACTAATACATACTGCAGTTTCTCATTTCTATCACTCTCGTTCAAGTGAAAAAAGGAGACACAGAGTTGATAGTATCTTCCAGCCACAGCTGGGCTTTGCTTGTGTTCGCTAAAGGCCACATTTGTTTCCTGAAAAGTCTGATACAGAAAATAGGAGCTACCACAATACAGACACTTGTGAACTGTGAGAGTGTGCTGCTGCATGTGCATGTAAGTACATTCTGTCAATGCGAGAACAAAGTTGTACATTACTTGCATGCCACTGATCGGTTAAAGCTTCTTTTCTTCCACAGTATTACCACAGTATAAATAATGCACAAAACAAAATTATCTATGCTAAAATGAATTCCAAACAATGGAGTCAAAAAATATTTTTTTCCCAAAGAACGTTTTTAATTATTCAGGTAAGTTGATTCTGGCCTCTTTAGCTGAGTTTGATACAAAAACAACATGTAGCAAACAGAGGGCAAGGCATAAACAACTTCTACACTGCAGATAAAAAAGACAAATAAAGCAAAAACTATGTAGTAGCAATGCAACAGTGCTTTTCTCCTCCTTTTATCTGATGTGATATGGTTTAAAACATGTGTGATGAAAATGAATGGCATCCAAAAATCAAGGTAAATAAGTTTCAGTTTGAAAATAGTTACTTTGATGCACTGTTCAAAACAAGCAAGGTTTAACACATATATCACAGAACATATTAAGAAATATGTCATAGAAAATTGCATAGAAATTATTTGTGAAATATGTGCGTACATACAAAGTATAGCTGTCATAGCTTCATTCTCACTCTTTGCCAACATGAATGTGTTTTACACTTACCATAGATTGAAAGCCATGGAACCACAGCATGGTGAAAGGGTAGGGATGGTAGATTGTGTGAGCTTGTATGGATTTGCTCTCAGTTGTCCGTGCAAAGGCTGTGACTGACCGATTGGTCGAGGCATCAGGTAGGGGCCAGGCCATAAGTCAGCTGCTAAAAATTGTGTGATCACTAGTAGGTTTTGTCTGTTCTTCACTTCCTCTACATGTCTTTATCAGACAAATATACCCGTTCAAAATGTCCAGTCTATGATGTTCATTCAGACGGAGGCTCAGACATAAGTAACTGTGCACATGTGCACATGAAAAGGTATGCAAAAGTAAACACATACTTTCGACTTGATTGCAAAAACATGCAGTACAGATGCCTCGGCAGGAAATTATGACATGGGGGATTGCTTGTGTCATTGTCAGAATCTGAATCAGCCTGAATCAGCTCTTTGTGACAAAGGTGTGCCTAATTTACCCACCAGCAATCCAATCTAATAGCGCTACACTACCATATTATCCAGCTGTCTGTGTGTTCTTATGTTCTTGTGCAACTTTAGGAATGATTTTTAACAATTGCAGTATAGTTTTATTATAGCTCCTGGGTTGCTTGTGTGTTTGAGTTTCAGTACTTTGCAAAAGTCTTGAGCCCCCCCCCCGCCATTGCTTTTGACAAGATCCCCAACATCACTGGGTGAAATGCAGCCCTAAACCATGACAGAGCCTCCATCGTGTTTAACAAATGGCTTTAGACACACACTGTCTCGTTCCTGATGTCCTTCATACATGTTGACAATGAGAGCTATTGAACAAAAAGAAAAAAGACAAAACAGTCCGGCTCCTTGAAAGCAAAAACAAAGAAAGCGGTGGGTACTCGAGGCTTCTCCAAATTACTGTAGTTTGTGTGTGTTTTTTTGTGTCATCTGGTGTACGTTTCTTCATGTAAAATACATACACAAGTATGTATATCCATGTTTGTGCTAATGTCGCTTATTCAAATGTAGTCTGTAGGCACAAAGGCAGTCTGAATTGAGTATCTGCAGAAGCATGCCACTAGTCCTTTGTTATCCATCACATGAAGTGACACTGCCGACTTCAGTTATTGATGGTGTGTATGCTAATTCCTTTTCTATCACTTTAGAGATGAGAAGTTGATACTGTGAATAAGAAAATGTGGATGGCAACAAATCTGCTCATTTACTTTTATGAATAGTTTCTTCAAACAATCCTGAACTGTCCATCCGTCTTTCCTGATGGGCTTGACAAAATATGGTCATACTACACCAATGGATTTTAAAAAATTAAACATTTTAAAGGGGAAGGATTTTGATCATTTCTGTAAGTGTAAAGATGTTCATTTGCAGTGCATTGTCAAACTATTTGTGTAGTGAAATAAAAGTTTAAGATAAGCCTCTTGTATAGGGTCCTTAGTAATTCCGCTTTGTCACATGGGTTCAAATGGATCTGTAAACAAAGTACGTAAGTGAGCTTGTTTGGTATTGTGTTCTCATTTGCCCAATTAGACCAGCAACACTGTGCTCTCCCTAGGTGCTAACTTGCTAAATGGGAAATTACACCATAAAGATAAGGGAGTGTCGGAGGATAGGGTCTCAGAGTAGTGCTTTCAGCACGACTGCGCAACACAGCCTGAGCAGAATTAATGAACCCTCTGTGGCGGGTTCCTGATGCATTTTTAAACAGCTCCTTTTCATTCCTGCAATGACATTTTGATTGCATTTGTTTCAGCAATAACTTTATGAGAGAGCAAGGATGACAGACACAGTAAGGGAGCGAGAGAGAGAAAGCTCACATCCCCTAAAAATAAATACATCACTGTTCCGCCAAAGTGACTCTGACATGAGTTGTACAGACAGATATCACATTTAATATGAGGACAGAAATAATGGGTTTTGCAGCAAACTGTAATTTGATAGAAACTGGTTATTAATACTACGAGTGATTGTCATGAATTCTAAGAGCAAATGCACATATGGCCTCTTACTGAGACAAAATCATTTAAATTGTTAATTCTTTGGAAGTCTAATGCAAAATTAAAAATGAAAAATCTTGTATCTCCATGTGTGCTTTTTTGGGGAAAGTTGACCTAATCAGTTTATTTGTGTATGAACTGATATGTCAAAATTCCTTTTTAAGTTTCCAGCAATGCAATCATAATGGACAGAGCGATATAGTGTATGTTTGATGATGAAGGCAAGAAAATGGTTTTAATGACTTCTAAAATTCATAGCGAACACAAAAGAATATGTACAAAATATTACAATACAATACAATAATACACTACTGTGAAAGGGTTACCCTGGTATTTTAATTGATGAGAGCCTCAGTTTGGGTCAATGATTTTGCAAGGTACCTTGGGATAATAAGCACCACAATGTCTGGTTACACATTGTTTTTAAATTCTTTTAATTGCATCTTCCTCACTCTCATCAGGGGTGATGACCCTAGAAGTGGAGTACGGGGTCATTCTCTTGCAGCATCCTTTGAAGCCCAAGCACCTACCTCTCTCTCCATCTCACCAGCACTTTGTGTGGCCTTGAATTGCAAATTGTTTTAAAATACGCATAATGAGCAGGGTGGAAAAAAAAACAAAAAACATTAAGGATCTTTCTTTTTTTATTTCTCTCACTCAGGCTTTAGCACAATGGAGTGAGTTAAGATTACTCAATTAAATTACCAACAATTATTCTACTTACTTCTACCAGCGTATGCATAATGAAGGAGTGAGCAGAGTATGACCAGATTATAATGATGATAACTTAGGCTATTGTTTGAAAAAGGAAATATGTCTAATTATATGCAGGAGTGAAATGTTCACACTGGCAGAAGATGCACTGATTGTATAAATGCCTTTTTTCCTTTGATAGTTGGCTCCCATGTATACAAATCCTTGGTTCTTAAAATACAGCCAGCCAGATTGGCTATCTCAGGTTTTGTGGCACATTAAGTAACAGCATGTTTTACAAGAATATTTAAGCTTATTTAGACTGAAAGCAGCTTTGAGTGCCATTAAATCTCAACAAAACAACAGAGAACAAAACACCTCTTACTTCTGAACTAAATAATACAGAACTATCACAGTGTTTTGGTGACTGCAGACCAGTGCAGGCCAATACTGTTAACATGTTTTAGCAATTAGTTGATAACCATAGCAATTACAATGCTTTTTTAAAGGACATAAACTGTGTCCGGTGGGCTGTAGGTAAGAATCCACTGAGGGTCTTTCCATATCTTGGCTTTTATAATAAAACCTTCTAGTATAGATGAACCATAAATGGTTAAATTTGACTCATTGGTCGGATTTCTTTTTTTTCGAGCCGAACACTTTATGTATCTAAAAAACTGAGCTTGCTGGAAGAGTGTCACCCCAGAAAAATGCAATTATTGAATTACTGGCTGATGAGCAAATTGCAGACTTGCAGAATTCAAGTAGCTACTTGTAGCATCAGTGATTGCTGTAAGGTAAGGTGTTGCACAATGTTAATCAAGGAGCAGTCTTACAAATTCATGCTTTAAAACCAAAGGTTTTAACGTAGCTGCAATAACTGAGTGCTGCAGAGACCTGCTTGCTCCAGCAGTGAAAAAGTTGAACTATGATGTTGTATACTGGTCCAGTCTAAGCAAACATAATGGAACCAATCATGCATTTGAAACATTTGGCATCTGGGAATGTGTATACCTAATGCACTAATGTACAGTATGAAACTCCAGCAACAGCCGTTGCTGCTAAACCATACATTTCAATTGACCCACGCAGGTAAACACTCATTTACAAAGCTTGCAGATTTATCAATAACACTTAATACTGCTACACAAGCCAAGAGGTCAAAGCTCTGCCACAGCAAGCTTATTGTCTCCTCTCCAGTTTTGTAAATCTAGAGACACATTGTCCCGCCGTTATCAATAGCTGACTCGACATTCCCTTTGACATCTACACACTGGACAAGATGGCTACACACCATTCTGAGAGGCGATTAAACCCGTCTTTGGGAAAGCCACAGTGACATCATTGGTGGTTCAAAAGCCGTCTTTAAACTCAAAAAGAGCATTAGAATGCATTTCATGCTTGGCTCACTGAAAAGTGCAGAGCTGAAATTTACACCTTATTTGATGTCCGTCTCCCTGCTGTTAATTGGTAAAAGGATCCCTGACCCTTTTGATCTCCTCCACAATCCCCTAAATGCCCAAGTCTGCTAAACTGTTCGGCAGGAGATATACCAGTTGCCCAGCAATGTAAAGAGTCTCTCTCTCACTCTCTCACTGTCCCCCTCCCCGCCCCGCTTTTTTTTTTTAACTCCATCCTTTTCGGCTTTCTTGCCTTTGGTTTACGTCCAGGCTGTGGAGAAATAAGAGATGACAGTTGTTACAGATATGCCGGTTTAATTACTTGTCAGCTTATAGCCCATATCTCTGCTGCCCAACGCTGAAGCTTAACTTTTTCTAGTAGCTTAAAGCATGACCAGCCTCCAGTGCTTTAGTATTTAGCCATAAAACCCAAGAAATCTGAAAGATAAAAAAACCACGAACAGCTTTTCTAATTTTATGGGGAAGAGTGGGCAATTTTCTGTCACTGTTGGAATTGGCTTTCTCTCTGTTCCCCTCTGTGCAATAGTGACAGAAGAAGAGGGGGTAAAAGAGAGAATCTTGTAGAGAATGAAATTACATCACATGAAGGAGTGCATTGGTGTAGGATAAGCAGAACATTTCTTATGGTTTGTGTGCCACTGTTGACACTTTTAAGTCTGTTTGCAAATTGATAGATGTGCTTGAGCCTTTTTTCTTTTTTCTTTTCTTTTTTTTTCTTCTGGAGGAGGGCCATCCCAGACTCTCAAATCCAGTTAAGGGTATTTGGGAAACACAGCGGCTTATTTTTCAAGCCTCCCCACTTCGATCATGGCGAGTGTAGATGGCTGTGCCTCTTTATCTACATAGTATTGATTGCAGAAGTCCCCAGATCTTAAATGGTAGGATAAACACCATTCTTCTAAAAGATATTTCCTAATTTGGTGTTTTGATGACGGCACTCAAAAGTGGTATAGAAAGTGTTTGTCCAAAGTCTTCCTTCAGTTTTCAGCTCGTACCTGTGAAGAACATCATGAACAGCACGTTTTTATCTTCATCATAAGACTGAGACACACCTCGTGTTCTGTAAATGGGAGCATCATAGGATTAACGTGATCACACGTTCATCTTTTCCTGTCGTTACAGCAAAAACAACTAAATGTAGGCTCAAACCATCCGTCCATACTAGAAATAAAAAACTGAAAGTTGGGTAACATTTAAGAAATTTAATACAATTTGAGAAGTCTTAGACATGGAAATGTTCACATTTAGCAAGGCTAAAAATGATAATAATTTGAGAATTATTATCATTTGCTTTGGATGTCTGTCAGCATGACATTTTCTGTTACACATTAAGGTACGGCAGACTCCAGTTAGGGGCTGTTTTTTGAGGAATGCAATTTTACAGAGCCACACAGGGACAGGGATAGATGGCAGTGTGCTGAAAGAGCAGCAGCGTTTTGGACACATGCCTGCTAAGGGTCCATTGTTTAGGGTTCCCTGAATGTTTATCCCTGGCTTTGTCTCCCACCATGATACATACTTTCCATTGAAGCAAAACAGATTATTTGTTTCCATAGTTTCACCATTGCTCAGTTTTACCGCAAAACACAATAGGCTTAAATGGGGAAAAATTTAGAAAAAAAATAGATTAAAATATTTCCTATTCTTTTCTCCTCAGTGAAAATTATACTGACAGTTCTTTGTTTGTGAACACACACACACAAATATATAGAGAGGGCCTTTGGAGGGACACAGGTGAAGGTTATTTAGTGGTGTTTGGTGGCTGCAACAATAGTTGACAATATCACTCTGGCTTTGTCTTCTGTTCCCATTATTATTTTCATTAATTTTCTAAAATTCTTTAAAATCGAATGGACTTAGCATAGATATATGGAAATATCTGCTGTCGTGTTTTCATATAGTACTTATGCACTTTTAGCTTCAAACAACATGGAATTGAAATTAGAATGTGGGAAAGTACCAGAGTGAGCATTGCAATAAGAAATATATAAGTACATTGCAAGTGCACACTAAGGAATATTTTCTGACCAGAATCTATAGAGCACAATCTCCTTTACTATCCTACAAACATTGCTGTCAATGTGTATGTATTACATATTCACATAAAACTGTATCATCGCATTACCCTCATGTCTCATTCTGCCTTATAGCCAGCTCAGACCTAACCCACAAATCGTGCTGATGATCACCCTGCATCACCTGAGCAGTAAGGTATTATTTTTGGCATTATTTTATGGTCATCATTTCAATGGATTTTAGAATGGATCATAAAGCAAAACAGTTTGCGGCTCTCTCACGGACCCTCCACCTCATAATGAAAAGCCGGGATCACCTGACTGCAAACTCTATTTACAAGCTCACATAATTCCATTGTGGCAGTGCTATCAGAGTAAATACACTTAGCCCAGTGATGCATAACCATGTAATAAATGAAAGCAAGATGAGATAGAGGTCACATGACTGCAGAAACACCTTTTAAAACGCTTATTGTGCCTTATACCTGATGTCCAAAACATGTTGTAGGTTATTACCAGTTGTGTGAAAGATAATTAATAGATCATTTGAATGAGAAGCTGCCTTGCTGTTGTTAGCGCTGACCTTCTCAGGTACTTCAAGAACACCATTCGGAGTGTTATTTTCTATGATCAGAATTAAATTGGAATTCTGCCTCGAAGGGTAAGTCTAAATAGAGAGTACTCTGTGGAGAGTACGAGCCACACATCTTATAGCGCAATGAAATGCTAAGAATCATTCCTTACCTGCTTTATATACATAGGGATGCTTAAGAAAAGAATATTTGTTTATTCCTCGTATGAAGTGAGGTAAAGTTGTTTTCTTTAAAATGCTCCAACTTAACCAAGGGGATACTGGATCCTGCTAAAAAACAAACAAACAAAAAACCCACTAAATACAGTATAGCCAGCCTAAATAAATCTGATGAAGAAATATGGAAAAACTACAGCCAAGACACACCGACACCAGAACACACATATCAGTTTCTTTCTTTCTCTGTCCAGTGAGTGACTAAGTGAGGGAACGGGCAAGAGATTCTTTTAATATTGCTTCAAGCAAAGATATCCCATTTAGACACCGTTCAAACAGTTATTAACAGTATTGATTTATGTTTGAGCGATTGAAAGCCAGGGGAGGGAGATGAAGTCAACCATCATGACCTCTTGCCTGAGGAGGGAAAGTGTCTTGACAAAGATCACAGCTGTCTCACGTGTGAAACTGTTCCTGCCTGTGACATCTTAGATTACTGGAAGCAGAGCACATCATGACAACTCTCAGTATATAATAGAGAATTTGAATTTACATTGTTTTTGCCCTATAGAAGCACACACACACACTTACACAGATTTTGAGAAAGATCACAATCTTCCTAAATAACAATCTGATCATTTAAGACTGGTGAAAAAGAGATTTTCTTTCTTATGTATCCATATTAAAACATTAATTTTAGCTATCCTATTAACATTGGAAAGATAGTGCATTATTAACAGTAGTTAATGGGTAACAGTGAGCATTAATGAAAAAAACAATCTCTGCTGAGAAGGATTGTGTATGTGTGATAACAACAAAAGTTTTTATGCAGCACAGCAAGCAGTTATAACAAATAATTAATTCAACATTAGCACATTATTTTTTTATCCCCTCTTTTTAAATTCTTGAAAACGGCAGCTGACAGTATGCCTCTTAAAGAGCAAATTCAATATCTTTTTGGCAGTTTCCCCATCTCAGCTTTTTGGTCTACATCCCATTAACTCAACTGGAGGAGCTTAGCATACCAAATCTTTTCTTAATTATTTCTTATGCATTCCTCAGAACCTCCCCCAGATTTGTAATCTCGCCCACCCAAAATATGTGTGGAGATGGCTAAAAAACAGCACAATAGAAGATCATCTATTTCAAAGGCAGAACTGAGCTGTTAGAGATCATAAAACATTAGTGCAGTATGTCATTAGGTTATTACGAGCTTATGCGGTAATTATATTAAATAAATTGCCACGCAACCATTTAAAGAAAGTAGCAGTTTCCAGAAATAGGATTTCATAGCTCTCTCATGGTTTGCCCTCAGCAACCAGCCACAGGACCAAAATGTAAATTAAGTTTGGTGACCAAAGAAGAGAAAAGGTTTTCTTTATTTTAGAAAGGGAGCTTTGGAAAAAGTATTAGCTTTACTATGTCCTCCTCATTATCTTTCAAAAGTTGGTTCAGCTATGCAATATAAGTCTTAAACATTCATACAGTTTGAACAAAACATTGATGATGTCAGACATTTCCACTGATTTGCGATGAGTGCGTGTTTGGTGTTATGTTGTGTCGGGGGTGGGTCAATTGTGTATTTGAACATAGTTTAACTCTTCTCAAAACTCCATGAAGACCAATTTTGAATCACCTGTTTGAAGAGTCAAAGTTTGCCGGTGTTATTTACATCTGCTATAAGAAAAAAAAAACATGCAGTAGACTAATTGCTGGTTGCAGAAAATCGTCAGACAAGTGGCATTTCAGGCAGCTATCCTTGCCCTCCACGAGTTATTGAGTTCTGTGAGTGAGAAAAAAAAAGAAGAAGAAGTTACTTTTCAGAAATCAAACACAGCCAGCGAATTCTCCACGGTCAAAAGGTTAAGCTTTTGATCCGAACAGAGAAGTGCTTTGAGGAGAGAAGAAAATAAATATTGTTAACTGAATACATGTTTGCATTCAACCTTACCTTTCTGCAGAGCACACACTCTTTGAAGTCTTGTTTCTTCCGAATCACTCCCATCTCATGGAGTTCAGGAAATTCCCTACCATACTAGTGCCTAGATTAGAGGTAGTAATCCAAACTAACCCAAGAAATTCAAAGAACAGACTCAAAACTAATATTTGAGCTCATGTCTCACAAGTGAGCCTATTGTTGGTTTGTGACTCATAAAGCGTGGGCTGTCATGTCGGATCTGCTTATGATAGATAGAACGATTTAGATATAAGTGCTGATCTTTTACAAACATGGAGAACAAACACTGCCTCAAAGAATTCTCATGTAATGCTCATTATGCCCGTTGCAGTGTGTGTGTGTGTGTGTGTGTGTGTGTGTGTGTGTGTGTGTGTGTGTGTGTGTGATGGCTAGCTGGGTGCATGTTTTAATAATGTGTTTATTTATATGTCTAACCTCACATGAACAACACTCCTCCATATTCAGTGCATGTACTCATAGACCGCACAGTTCATCTTGTATGTATGTGTGTGTGCGTGCGTGCACTCATGTGCGCGCGCGCGTGTCACATTGCTGGCCTCACTTTCAGGGTCGGCTAGGCGCGAGAGCTCACATTAGCCGGAGCCCATAGAAGATGATTCCAGATGATTCCTCAGCACGCCGCTGTCAGAGGAGGCCATGATGAATGAAAGGGCTCTGGTGGGCCTCACTGTTTATTTAGACCTCTTGTTTCTGACACAGTTCCCGCACAAAAAAAAAAAAAGGAAAAAAAAAAAAAGAAAGGCCAGAGCTGAAGTGTCTCACTATTAAAACATAACCTTACCAGACAACAATCAGCCACCAGGAGCTTTCACCCTCCCCTTTTCCCCCAACCCAACAGAAAAGCGTGATTGTTCTCCATTGTGGAACTTGGGACTGAGATCTGTTCAAGACCAGCAGTAAGGGGCAGCCAACTGTGGCAGGCTTTCCAGTACATTAGGAGTATATGAAAGAGCAACTGACCAGGCTTAGATTGATACGGCTGTGTCTGCACAGGACAACATATGGGAAAGCAGTAATCCACTCTCTGTGCTGGAACTGTGGGTATTTGTCTTGGGGATTTGAGTATGGGGGAGACAAATATTGATGGCTGTGCAGTCCTGGAAAAGGGTACAGACAGCTGCTACTACTTTCCTGATGTGTGCCCCAATAAATAATTGTTTCCTATTTGTCATAACCTCTTTTTATATCTTTACTGTTAGAGAGCTGCATGCAAACTTCCTCCCTTTTATAAGCTACTGCATTCATAATGCAATGCTGCTTTTGATCTTTATGTAGCATTCATGTATAACATTGCCTCTTTTGCTTGTTGCTGTTTTCCTCCTCTTTTTTTTGCATCATTTCAGGTTCATCTTGTCATGCCTCCTTCTAAGCATATGTTTAACCTTTGGTTTGATTGTCTGTTAAGATCATGACAAATCAACATTTCGGAGTTGTAGCGGGATCATAGACAAAGTAAATAACATTGCTATTCAAGATCGGTACCATGTTAAAAATGACTTAACCCGAGATGCTGTGCCTTAAGATATCAGGTTTGCGCTTTGTTTTCTTTCCAAAATCGTAAATATGTTGGGGGGAAAGATGGAAGGACTGACGTTCTTTCAGCGGGAGAAAAAAAATAGCTGAATAGGATGTGATACAACAATGTGTTTTTAAGATACTTCAAAGACGCCTTTCACTGAAGGGTTTTCTCGACAAGCTCAATTCCCTTGAAGAATAAATGTTGAGGAATAGAGCATGGCAAAAAATACGATCAGCTCACTACAAACATGCATATTCAAAAAGCAAGAATTGACTCCAAATCTCTTTTCACGGGGGAGAATGCGCCTGTTTCTCTCACATTTATTAATTCAAAAATCCTATTCAAGGCAAAAGAATGGAGGTGAGTATAATTTTGTATTTTGTCAAATGTGATCAAATTAAACTGGAAGCAGAATGCATTCTGTGTATTTATATGCTAGTTTTTCAGAAGTGGTGTCCTGGTTTTAAATCCCCAAGTCTCAAGTGGGCACATCACAAAACCAACACAGTTTGGCAGCAAGCTGGCAGTCTTTGCTTGTATGAGGCCCAGAATTTAATGAGCATGAATAATGAATACTACTCAACATGCTGGTGACTGAGTAGGCTGCCAGTTATTAGGTCAATGAAGGCCTTGTTTAGCAGGGAACACTCACTGTCTCACTGAATGATGGACTCCCACGATCCCGCAGATACTACACACTGAAAATAACTTTTCTAATGTGGCAAATCAGTGGTTGCCGACAGACATATCACACCAAATTTAAACTGAATCCTTCTTTAAATTTGAACCAATTTTAATCAAATCCTGTCCTTTCTATTTTGAGCATAATGGTATTGTATTGAGTGTAGCAGGAATATTTTAAACTCAGAATTGCTAACTGATTTCAAGAACGTTAAAACTTTGAATAAATAGGGTACTATCCGCTACCGAACCATAGAGATGTCTACCCTACATTATTCCTTGAAACTCGACATGCAGTTCTCAAGCTGTGCTATTTATGTGATTGTCTAACTCTGCTCATCTTCAGGGATTAGATTATTATATCTGTATTTTCATAGAAAACATAATTTATGTTTGGATGAATTGTTCCCGGTATACCGTATCATGCACCACTTGAACACATTAGCCTGTCTTCTATCTGTTTCTTCAGTGATAAGTGCATTATATGAGTTGTAAAGTACATGCTATCTAGAACAACCCGTTAAATGCCAAATTCCAATGCAGGGAGGTGCATTTTTTCCCCCTGCAGCTATAACTCCCATGCAATAGATGCTGTGCTAGGATTTAAAGGATAAAAAGAGTGAGGTGAAGAGAGAGAGAGAAAAACAGGAAAGAGGGAGAGCATCCAGCAAGAGCCATGGTATGCAGATCAAATGCTCCAAATCTGTCAATCAAAACAGCTGTCATCTCAACAACCACAACATTGAACAATCTGATGATTAATTATTGACAGTCTCCGTCTTTGTTGCTTTCTCACACCTTATCTCTCTCTCTGTCTGTCTCAGTGTCTTTCCCTTCTCTCACTTCTTTTCTTTCACAAAGATTAGACACAGGCTCCAACATGAAAGCTGCCGACCTGTGTTTGGGTCTGTCATAAGTGATTTTGCTGCTGGTGCCACAGCCCCTCCTTTTAGCGGGATATCCTCTCTCTCTATCTATCTCTCCTTCTCTGTCTGTCTCTCTCTCTTTCTCTTTTGCTCTTTCTGTCTTTCTTATCTTTCTACCCTCTGTTGCTATAGCACCTGCCAGGTCGCCACAGGGACCCTCATATCTCCACTCATCCTCCAGCTCAACCCCAGTGTCGATTCTATCCAACCCAGCTTCATGTCAGAGAAAAGCAGGAGTAAGACCCCTCGCTGTTTAACACTCCAGAAGTTAACCGGGGTCTCTCTCACTCCTCTTCCTTCCTCTCCTTCTTCATCCTGCAGAAAGACACTATATTCTCACAACTGGAAATAAAAAAAAACAAACAGCAACATGTTTTGTTAGATGATGTTAATAGTTAATTTCATCTGATTTTGAGTGTGACAACATTCTGTTTAATTACACACTTTCGGGTTTGGATGCCAGGAAGAGTGACATGAGCATTGGGTGAATTATCTTATCAGTCATCTGTTAACTGTGTAAAACTGGATATGCTTATGTTTTCAATGTTAAGATGAGTTTTGGCAATAAATATGGCATAGTCTACCTTAACCCTTTACAGCCGATCGGAGCGGGCACGCTCCATTTTGCGTAACTATTTTTAAATCCCGGTAGCACTGCAAAATTTTTTTTGCATATGAAACCGGAGGAGTTGTACTTACATCTTATGCCATCAGCTTGTCCTAGGTCACAGTTTCCTTCCACATATAGCTTTGCAAAAACTGCATAAAAATCACTTGCAGCAACAAAAACATGATATTCCAGAAACACGCTTCGCTGATCCGATCAGGTGTTTGTAATACTTCCTATGTCCATCAGCGCGAACTATCACATGACCACATGACCTGCCCGAAACCGGAAGTGACGTCATTTTGCGGAAATGTAGTTTTTTTACGATCGGGGCCTTATGAGCCTATACTTGTGTTTTAAAAAGTTATGTTTGAGTTTATGACTTTCTGTGTCATTTCTGGGATGCTTAGGACTCATATTGCACTGCTGGAAATAGTTTATTTTGATGCATATGCTGTTATTTTGCAAATTTGCACTATAATATTTATTTTCGTTTTTCCTGCAGTATATAAAAATTGGTGTATTTCAAAAATAAAACTATGAAGACACTCAAAATAAATTTCCTGTGGTGGGAAACTAGTTTGTGCAACTTTTTTGTATTTACAGTTTTGAGGGATGAGCCTCTTAAATTTCTCTAACTAGAAATATATGTTAAAAAAACAAAACCGATTTTCATTTTTTTTGTAGTTTATTGCACTTTTTTGCAATTTATGTAATTACTATGCACCTAATGCAGACATATTATTAAAGTTTGGGCTATAATGGTTGTATTGATGTATAGCAACTTGAAATGCTCCCAAAAATGGCTACACAGCATGTAAAAATATAATATAAGCTCTGGCGGACTTGGTTCTATGGTAGGTCTTAAAGGGTTAAAGCTAATACTCATGTTTAGGAGATTATGACAGTGTGTCATTATAAGCCGAATTTGTTCTTTTACTTTACTATGTTTTAGTTAAAATATTCCTCTTAGTTCACAGTCAACACCAGTAAGATTTATATTTAACAAGATGACATCAGTGTAGTAACCAACTTAATAATAACAAGAAATAATGCTAATAATAATTTAAAGCATCATTATTATTGGTCCAATAGCAGCCACTTAATATACTGAAATGTCTTCAAGATAGGTTAAAAAATATTAATAAATAGGGAGTCTTACTGAGAATCTTACAGTTGCAGAATTAGTGCAAAAGCAACATGTGAATTTGATCCTGGTGACTGTGTTTTTACATGTATAGGGAAAAAAGGAAATATTAAGTGTAACTGTCTGTTTTTTTAATCAGAAAAATACAACAATACAACAACACGTCACATTTTTGCCATTTCTCAAACTACCAAAAGAAGCATCTGTAGGGAATTTTCAGTTAAAAGCAATGACTGTTCCAAAGTTGGCTAATGTAATTGTAATTATATTGTGAACCAGTTTGAGTGCAAAACATTTATTTGTAACTTTTATTTTTCTAAATATTTTTTTATACAGTGAATTATTACTGCTTCAGCCACTAACTGATATCCCAGTGATAATTATACACACTAATGTAAGGACAAATACAAATCAGTGTCATTTAAATACTTTCTGAAAATAAATTGACGGTCCTTATGACAAGGGACAGCATGATAAAACAGAACAGCATTTCTGTTTGTCAGGTATTTAAAAAAAAAACAAACAAAAATAACCCCTCTCCCTGTCAGATGACATCCAGTCACGAACATAGTGCTCTGGGCCCTGGCGGAACCACAGCCCATCCAGGTATCAACCCCTTTTCCTGTCTCAGGCCATATGTTTCTACTATTTCTGTCAGTAAAATCACATTTACAACAACCGCTGCTGGTTGTTTACAGAAGTTAAAGCTCCTCTGATACACCGCTGCTTATGTTTGCATGCTTTTTGGCCCCATAGATAATACATGAGCTTGCTGTGCTTGCTTTTTTTTTTTATTTTAACGAAGGGGAGATGCTGCCATATGCATGGAAGAATAAACGAAGACCTAAACTGACAGCACCATCTGCCAAACACAGTTGACGTCAAGAGAATGGCCCCCACTCAACATTTTGCCCGGCTCTCAGGAGGATGCCACATTGTCATCAGTGCTAATACTAAATATTAATAATTTGTTGACCCCAAAGTGTTTAGAAATCACTGATGCAGACACACATCACCCCTCTGAACGGCATATGCAGATGTCAGGTGAGCGCCACCGGACTGTGCTGCTTGGAGTGTGTATGTGTGAATGTGTGGTGTTTTTCCTGGAGCTCAGAGACTAGACGTCTTCTACCAGGACCATCATGAATATTACATTGTTCCACATACCCACATAGCTCCTCCTATCTGCCTCTCATACACTCACATGCACATTTTCACATACAACTATCAAAGAGAAAATGTATTATGTTAAATGCATTAAAATGTATTAATTTTGGTCACACACATACACGAGTAAATACATATTTTCTTATTATTGCTGAAAATTCAAATTTTTCACTTAATGCAAAGCATTTTTGGGCTCATTTTAAACGTCTGGTATGCGTGTTAAATCAGGAAGCTGCAACACTACTGCAGGTACAGATCAGTGTTTACACTTTGACCAAAAAATAAATTTGACCAAAAAATTTGCTCAAATACCTTTTTTTAATCATTGACATTTGCTTGATTTGCAAAATAATATGTAAAATTACATCATAAACAAGGACAAACTTCTGTCTGAATGTTCTGAACATTGAAACTGTTGTTGTTCTCACAAAGTAGTTCCCCACATTAAAGCCCTGTGCTGACAGTTACAGTGATGCATGCTTTCAATTTTATTAAAGAAGCACCTGATTAGGCAATATTTACACAATATTTATTAACTATTAAGTAACAGTATTTAATATTTAAATCATGTAAACATTTGTAAGTAAAGATGTCGGTGTCTATATTGTAATAAACGTCTATTACAGCATATCTATAAAAGATGATTCTACGTTGTAACAGGCCATATTTAAAAAAAACACTGACATTGATAATGATTCCTGATGGACTTCTCAGACCTGACATATCGCTCCAGACACTAGATGCATTTCACCTTGGCATCTGCTGTGATCACTTCTGTTTTCCTCCCATACATCTTTATTAGTTTGTAACTGATGGGGACACCGCGGGATGTCACTTGATGAGAGGCGCCATGTCAGTGAGACTGATTTATTCCCAGCATTTGCTCTGCGGTCGTGCCAACTGACCTAGTCCACTCCGCTCCGCACTCTCAGACCCTAACATCTTAGACAGCTCTGCTTACCCTCAGAATAGGTCTCATCCCACAAACATGCAACTTTATATGTAAAACACCCCGCAAATCATTTCATAGATATTCGATTGAAATTTGCTTGAGATACAAGACGGTGATCCGGTGAATGATTTCACATGCCATCAGCAGAGCTTTGATCATGAATTATTGCAGTACAAACAACCACACAACTCTGTTTTAATCCTCAGATCACAAGTCGGTTCATATGGACAACGCGTTTTAGATGTTTGACAGAATATAGTATATAGCAAGGCTACCAGCTCAGTGGATGTCTAGCATTAGGCTTATATCATGTTACTAAAATCTTTTGAATGCTGTCATTATGTTCAAACATTGACTGTAAATGGTGATGGTAAACAGAGAAGCCTGAGCTTTTTCTTTCTTCTAATTGACTGAAAGCTGAAGTAAAGTACTTTAAAATGTTTCTTGTGTGTGTATATACATTTTACTTGCATGTGTCATTTTACACAAAAGTCCCACTGCAATCTGTTATGGCCCCAAGTTTATGTTCAATTGTCGTCTCATGTCAAACAGACCAATTTATTTGTTTTTCACTTCAGGTTGATGTCTGTCAGAGGACAGAATCATTAAAATGATTAGCATATAAGTTCCTAACGACAGGAAAACTTGACTGCCATTGTTCGGGGAGCAGCGGTTCTATTACCGAGCTAACATAAGCTTTCTAGGCATTTATTCTGTCCTCCCATTGATTGCAGCAAATCACATGGCTGAAGTGTATTTGTTGGCAGACAGTAGTGGCAGACACAAAAGCATGGATGGGTGTCAGCTTTTAATTGTAACTGTCTTGCAGAATGGGTGTTGTTTTAATATCCTGTATAGATTTTTATGTAATACACTTACTTGTGCAAGGCAGCCCTGAGCAAGAATCAATTCAGCCCAAAGGATACCGTCCTCCTCCCCTTAAGTTAAAAGCCAATCTTGTTTTAATGATGCATGAAGAAATATTCAAGCATTGACATTTCACTGTCAGGTTTCTTTAGAAAAATCAATTAAGATAATACAGCTTTGACCCAGTTATCCAGTTAATGCTTATTAGGGATGTAATATGATTTACTGTCAGCATTTATAATTCTTTGCATCTCATCCCATTAGCCTTGTGACTGTTTCATAGAGCGCCGTACAATGGTCACTTCTAGGAAACTACAGTCACTAGGAGCAGATAAAATGAAGTGGAAAGGAGTAATGACATTGATTGGGATTGGTGGGCAGGTTAAATGCAAGCCCCCGAGGCATTCTCTCACTCTCTGTCTCTTTCTCTCTTGCTTCCCCTCTCTTCATCTTCCACACTGTCTACCCCCTTCTGTCTTTTCTTTTTACACCAACCATAACATGATGGAGTGTATGAGGAATATTGCCCAGCTGCAAAACTACACATTTATCAGTATCACGGGAATTCAACGGGGGCATTTATTGCCATTTAGATTAGTACCCTTAATTATCCATGTTGGCTACCTGTTATGCCAATATATTTAGTTTATGTGCATTACTGGGTTTTTTTTTTTTTTTCAGACTGTCCCTTCATGCCACAGATTCACAAAAAATTACACCCATAGTATAAATAGTTTATGTTATAATTTATTTATCCTCCATATCTACAAATAGTGACATCCAACTTTAAACTGTGAGCTAATTATTCACAAATCCTTACAAAGAAGTGCACATTCGCTGTCTTTTGGAGATTAAATTCCACATGCAAAGAATTGTCATTGCTACAGAAACCATGTAGAAACAGGAAATCATGCAGACATCAGAAACCATGGTCTGAATTATCCACCAACTGCACAAAACATTTCTTCTAACGTAACATGATGCCTGTAAAAGAAATAAAAAAGTGAAAAGAAACATATATCATGCTGAATTAGTACTCCTGTGCACAGCGGGAACAAAAGGCACTATGTCTCAAGGGGCACTGTCAAACATCATACAAGTCTCCATAACAGAAAATGTTAAACCTGTTTTACATTGCTATTTTTTTTTTCTTTGCTAGATATGCCAACATTCTGTGTTATAAGAACTAATTGTCATGTTGGAAGGAGAAAGTCAGGCTCTGAGTCATCCTTCTGAACTCTTTTCAACTTTATGGCATTTCATACCTGACAGTGGACCAAAGAGGCTACACTGTCTCTACTTAAAACAGTAATGGAATGGATTTACATCAGGAGCTACTGATCCAGGAAATCTTTGGAGACCAGTGGCACAGATTACCAAGACTGAATAAGTCCTAATTTAAGTTCAGATTCCAATAGTAAATGTACTACAAGTGTTTGACTGTAAATAAAACAATAAATAAATGCAAATAAATATTTGCTTGCCTTTTTAGCAGACAAGTATTTTTTTTGTGTGTTTGTTGTCAGCTTTAATGCAACACTACACAGCCTTGCTATTATCTTTCTAAAGGCCAGGGGTTAAATGTCTTTAAAAAAAAAAAAGCTGATGCCATTTTACTCTGCCCTTTTAAATATTCTAAGAAAAGGATCCACTATATAGGGGATGTTTTCCATCAGCACTAAATGAAAATGTACGAAATAATTCCGTGTAGGAGATGGTGCGAGCAAAAAATGATCCCACGTTTATATTCTGTAAACACGTGTAAAGTAACTATAAATTTTCTACTGTACCTCTCAAACCAAATGATTTTGTAAACACAATGTACATAGAGTCAGTAAATCATTGTATAGCCTACAAAGCTGTTGCTAATTGTAGTTTTTCAGAGACAAAACAAAACAGAGCAAAGCTGTGGAAAAGTGTACAAAGGGCTCCTGTTGTTTTCATTTAAGATACATATACTCAATTACAGTACTTACAACCGAGGAATATGAAAACGGCACATTTAAACCAACTTGTGTGAGCGAATTCCCTAAACGACGCTTCACTCTTTATGCACTCCTGTTTCACTGCTGTTTTGTCTTTTGCTCTACTTCGGCAGTTATAGGCCAAAAAAAGCCCACATCCCTCCCTACCAATCTAAATGGATATCGGTAAACCATGGACACAAAGGCATCATCTGCCTGTTTGTACAGAGCAGCAGAAGCCACTTTGGATCCTGAATCTCAATGGGCTCATAGTGCCTCCGACGCCCATCTGTTCCAAGCCAGCCAGCGAGCCACTAAGCAGCAAACTTTGATCCCTGTGTAGATTTTTTTCCAAACCCATCCGGATTTTCCTGCCCCTCAAGAGCCATTGTGCGGCTGCCCTGGAGTACAAATTCTAGATTCATTATGAGTGTGGGCGGCAACCTTTGTATTCCCCAAAGCACAGATGTATGCACACAACATATTGCTATTTGGTAGCATAAAAGCCTAAGCCCATTGTTTATTGTTGGTTCATATATTACAAGTAGCTCTCTAATGCAGAAAGCAGAGCAGTTGCCATGAAGTACTTGAGCTTAACATTAGCCATTAAAGATGTACTTTTCTTCAACATCACTGATACTTGACCTTACCACCTATTTGTTTCATCTTTTCATGTTGGTTTATTGGAGAAAGCTTCAATTAGACTGTTGTTTAATCCGCAGATGACTACATGCTTGCATAACATTCTACATTTGATCAGGGGTGTTTTTAATTAATTATTATGTACCGTGTGCACCATTTTTTAACAAATCTTGCTCATTGTAACATGCACATTTTTTTTAAATATTACTATTTTTTTTAAGTAAATAGATGCTTTGCTAAACTAATTTATTTCTTTTTGGTTGGCAGAATATTTTTTGTCTGTACCTACCTTCCTTTTTGGAGAAAAAACACCCAGGACAAAACAAAAGCATACAAACAAGCAAACAAACAAACAACTGTCAAAATTATCATATAGAGAATATGGGTGTTTCAGAATTATGTGACAGGCAGGCATTATTCTAAAAACACATTATTATGTAGAAAAATATCGACTGATGAAAAAAAAATCACATAGTGACACCTCTAGATTTTCTTCTTTTTTTTTCATTTTTAGAGACATGGCAGCAACATTAGCATTGGTCATTAGTGGCAGACACATCCATGGAGTGTCGAATACAGAGGCTCATACGCAGACCCTATTTGGTTACCTCTGTGACAGGCTTGTTCAGGACACCAGAAACAGCTGTCCTGGCCTGTGTGAGCCGAAATAATTAGGCCTGTCATCTCAGTGCTCTGATTTCCCCTTCAGCCCGCTCCACAAAATGCTAATATTTTGCTTTCATTGTCACATTCACCTTGACACGGATATTGCCTTGGCGCATAACTGGATGAGATGACTCTAAATTTGCATTGTTCGTTCTAATAAATTTGCTTCCTCTGTACCTCATGGCAGGACCCATCAGATAAAGTCTCCCGGAGTGTCATCAATCATGGCCCAGGCTGACAGACGGCTTTCGCCTTCATTTGTTACATAGAGGAACATGCTTAATTATTTGTACTGTAATTAGTTGGGAAAATGTCAGGAAATGTCAACTCTCTGTTCACTGTGGAAGGGCTCTGCTTGAAAGCCACAATGACTGAAGTGTCATTAATGCCACGTAACAAGACGAGGATCAGCTGGGGGAAGCGAGAAAGAGGGGGGAGGCTTCTTAGAATGTAATCATGGAGAGAGTTAGAGGAAGACACAAATCAGCAGTGCTAGCTAGCATGATGGGCATCTTATTAGCCAAGCAGCCAGCTGCATTTTTCAACCACATCTTGTTTCCCCTCGCTTTTCTCACACTGGCATGAAATAAAGGCAGCAAGTGGGGAAAAGAAATGAAGTCAAGTAAACAATTCCGGCTTCCCACTTGCTGTCAAACCAGCCGTACTTTGCTATGGTATATTGCCTGTCATAAACAGGCAATATGCCAGATACAAAAACAATGGAGAGGCTTCTTGTTTGAGCCCTCCTTGCTAAAGCAGAACTTTTACAGTGCAATTAATGGCAAGTCACACTGCAGCCAAAGAAATGCTATCACTTAACTGGTTAACAGGGTATATCTGTCGACATAATAAAAGCCTTGGTCTATCCCTGAAGCAGAGCCTGTAATTCTAATATATCTCTAATAAAATTACTTCATCACATTTCCTTCCCTTAATTATACAAAATAATTATTTATTTCAGAATTAGTGGACAAAGTCATTAAATAACCTTCACAGCATATTATATCACCACTAATTATTGCATTCGGCTTCTAGCATCTGTGAAATACATATTTTAGTGCCTATTTGTTTTTGCGACAATCGGCTAATCTGTGTGGACAAGCCACTCGAACACTTACCCAAATGGCAAGGTAATTTACACTTGTTTGAAAAGAGGGGAGGAGACAAAGGGAAATGGGAAACAGGAATCCCGTGAGGGACATCTTTTGTTTTGGAGGAAAATATGTAGCATTATGACATCCCAAGGGGGTTTCAGTGGCCATTCGTCTTTTCAGGGCCTCACAGTGGGAGCGTGGCAGAGCAAGGCTCAGCCTGCTACCTTGCCCACCGACAGGCACTGATGGTCATCCAAGAAGCTCCTTAATTAGCCTGCAATCTGGCAACGACCCGTGTTCCTGAGATGTGGCAGCCCTGTTTAAATATGATGCCAGATGCAGTCCCACCTTCAGCATGTCATCTCATTGTCCTAGGAAGCCATGGGGAGAGAGAGAAAAGGAAAGAGAGAGCACAACATCCCACAACGCAGCATGTGTTATGGGATGTTGTGCTTATTCTCTCTTTCCTTGTTCCTGTTTTGCTTTCTGTCTTCTTGCACTGACACACCCAGCAGAGAGAGACAGACATCGGGACCTGAAGTGCCCTCGACCTTGAGAAGTGACACAATGTAGGCTTAAACATTCCACACAAAGTACTCCAGAGTTTCACCAGAAACTATACAAGTGCAGTATATGCAGCCACGTGCGGGCATATATGCAGCTAAACAGAAATAGGGCTGTGAAGTTTTAGTGCTTTCGTGACAATACTTGATAAGATTATGTGCTTTTGCATCCACTTAATTTTACCACCATCGATAGATCTAACCCTGTGGCTTAGGCGCATTCCTCCAGCTCCGACTACTTTCCAGGACAGAAGCTATGTGAATACTGAAGCTAAAACTGGAAAACTGCACTCAGAGAATATATTAAATCCAACCAATTTTGACCTCCTTTTTAGGCAGACACACTGTAATACTTGATATTAGACTAATCTGTGATTCAATATGTAGAGCATGAGCAGGCATTATCTAAAATGGTGTAAACATGTCCCAGAGCCTTCTAAGATTCCCGTCTTATAATAGTTTTATTTCCGAACATATAAATACTGGATATGTTGTAATACTAACAGCAGCGTGTGTTCAGTTTTTCTGCTTTGTGCTTCCTCTAGGATTTAGGCTGTCACAGCACACAACTTTGTGTTGCTGCACTTATAGTAAATGTGGATGAGCTCAGGTGGCTCAGATTTATTTATTTGTTTTAATGAACTGCTCTTCTATGGCGGGCAACCTTCCTGAAATATAGTGGCATCACTGAAATCAACCGAGTGCATCCTTTAAAGATCAGAGTGTAAAAACCTTGCTTCTTAAAGTGGGATTATGGAGAATGAAGAAGAATTACAAAAGGTGCACCTAAACAGAGCACACTCTTGGCTAACACATGAACAGCTAATCAGTGCGCCTGTTTTTGAATTCATATTAGATTTAATACTGGTGTTACTAACACACCGAAACCCCCATGCCTCCCACAGAAAAAAAAGGAACAATCCAGAGCTTGCACTTGTAGTGTTTTTCACCCACATTATGTTCAATATCACTCTTTTTTTGAATGTATCTGGATCCATCTGTTGATGGATCTATGCAAATTGTCCATACATCACCATATGTCACACAGATTTATCAACAGGGACAAATGGCATCAACTTGAATGCAAAGTTTATATCTTGAAACCTCATTTATTTGTTGCTGCGCATGGAGAAGGGAGATAATCTAATCAATTTTCAGAGGCAAAAGACGATGCAAGAACAAAAAGGCGAGGTAGAGGATTGAATACAACATTAAGGAATATTGAGACTATCCAATTGTTTGAGCCAATGTAAAGTGCCAAAGCCTCTTAGAACATGGTAAGTCTTTATTCAGTAATACATTATCATGCATATTTCATACATGGAGATTACTAAAATGGAATTGTGTGTCTTTCTGTTGTATGTCTTTATAATTACACCTTGAAGCCATAGCTGATTTTTTTTTTCTTCGTTTTCCCTCCATATTCATGAAAAGCAGACTTGTAATTTGATAAAGAGAAGCTTGTGTTCTCAACTTCATTCAAACAGCATCATGGTGCTGTATTAAAGTGGGCATCTGTGTTCTTGTGGCATTAATCTCTTCAAGCACATTCCAGCTGCTGTGATGTGTGAGAGGGAGATAAGTCTTAAACAGTCTAAAGCTAAGCAAACCAGACAACTCTATTATTGGCTTCATAATTGCTTAATTAAACTTTTGTCACTAATCATTATGAGGGCAATAGAGCTGTTATACAGGCTTTCTGTCGAGCAGGAAAAAAAAAATCAATAAACTGTGTTGGGGAGCTGATCCCCCCACGTCTCTCTCTCTCTCTCTCTCTCTCTCGCACACACACACTCTCTCCCTCCCTCCTCAATCTTTTTGTCCTCCGCAAATGAAATTCATTGCTGCCGGTTAGTGATCTGTAGGGCTGGAGCTCGACTGATATGAGCTGCCATCACCATTTGAATTGAGGGGTATTCAGTAGCACATGAATATGAACAAATGGCAAACATAAATCTCTTGCATGAAGTACACCTTCTATCCCTTTATTATGGAACAATTGACCCATCTAAAATGAATTCTAATGCCAAGGAAAGCATTTAGATTTAAATTACACCGTGGGTCCCCTGGACCTGAGAGATGACGGCATAAAAAAGATTAATATGCTAATTATTTTTTTCCTCCCCTCTCTTTATTCCTCTTTTCGACATTTGCGTAGGGTTACTGTGAGCCTTGTAAATAAGATGACTGTTTTGTCAAGGAATGACTGCGAGGTTCCTTTCCGTAAAGTATGTTTTAGATCACTGACATGTGACATTATCTTTAGTGGGGTTCTTTGTGCATTTTTCCCTTTATTGAAGCATTTTATAATGCGTGTGTTCAGATGTGCGTTCAGTATGCAAATAATTATTTTCTTGCTGCTGACCCAGTAAGTCCATCAGATGAAAATATAACACCATGCATACTGCAGATTTCCCCACCTCTCTCTCTCGCTCTCTCTTTCACTCTTTTCCCCTGTCTAGCTCTATGGGAAATGTTTAGTGTCCCTCCAGAGCAGTCTGAAGCATCCTTAGATTGGCCATTACAAGAGCCACTGTTCATTCCAAGGTTCTGCCAAAGGATCACAGTTTAAATCATGTTGTGTTTTATATCCTTTAATTGGCCTGGCTTTGAAAAAACAACTTTTAGCTTTGGATGTGTTGCCATAGGCAGCCAATTGGCAAGAGCGCAATAGGGGCAAAAGCCTCATTTCATAATTTGTAGGCACTTTAAAGTTGGCTAAGCCTCTGTGGTAAATTGAAAAGTGTCCAAAATGTAAGAAGGGAAAAGGGCTTTTTGACTGTGCATCACCATGAGAATACTTGACGATATGGTGCAATATGTGCCTTATCTTGCAGTTACTGCAGATATTATGTACTGGGAACTTTCAAGTGACTTATAAGCTTTTATCAGTGTCTTTATATGACATTACTTGATCGAACCAAGTTGTAATTTTACACCACTGCTTCAAGTCCAACAAGATTTCATTAGATTGCATTTACAGTGTTGGAAACAGCAGTACTTCCTTGTCTACTAAACGAGTGCGCCTCAGTGCACTTCGATTGGACTCAAATGGAGATATTGAGACCAAATAGGGAATTAAAATGTAGAAATCAAGCAAATCTTGGCTCCTTGGTAGTCTAGCAGTGACAAGCAGACAGCACAGGCCAGAATGCCATCTACAGTTTGCTGACAACCATCTTTTTTATTTTTTCCTTTAATGCTGCCTCTACACTGTTGCTGCATTCCCAACAAAAATTACATGAAAAACTCTTCAAACCTTGACCGCCACTGTAAAGCTTTATTCCACTCTTAATTTAACAAAGACAAGTCACAGTTCCTTACAAGTTTCATTTGTAGCCCTGGTACATGCAAAACGGATACAGAAATACTATTTTAAAAGATGAAGAAATGAACCTAGCACTTCAAATATTCTGGAATACAGTCACTAACTAATACTCAAAAATGCCATGTAGCTTTTAATGACTTTACTCTGGAACACCAATTATTGTATTGCAAAACTCATTATGAGAAATATTAATTATAACAAACAAGAGGGAAAAAAAGTTATCCTTGGTTAGTCTAAAAACTTAAAAATTTTCATTTAATAACTTAACTTTCGTCACTTAATGAATGGCATTACTTTCTGCAGCTCAGCTGACAGTGAGAGACTGTGTTAATGAATTGCTTCGAAAGCATCAGAAGACAGACTTAATTACAGAGCCCACAGTTCTTGCATTATTATGCCATATATCCCCAGCTGAATACAATTCACCAGCTAGATAAACAAATTTCATGGCAGCCTTTATGGCAGTACTTTCTGGCCAACCATTGATACCAGTGTTTATTCGCGGGGCTGCGTGAAGCGTGGCAGGCATGAAAATGTGGCATTAAAAGTGAAATCCTTCATTTTCATCTCATTAAAAAGGGGAAAAAGGGAGTAAAATGCAAATACACAGCAATGTGCATGTACATTAGTTACAAGTCTTCCGTAGTCCTTACAATGCTTCATTATGTGGTTAAGTGAACGAATGAAGAAAAGTGGTGGGATGGGGCACTGTATGTGGTGACTGATTTAAAATTGCTGGTTTGTCACATGAACAAAAAAAATTACCATATGATGTTTAGACAGAGCATTGTATAAGAACCAGTTCCACAAGTCTTGCATCGCTATTGCCCTTCAACCCTGGCTCTATAAGTTCAAAAATGCAAATCTAGCATTAGGAAACTTACATGCATGTAACATATTTTGGTTCTGAGAAGATTTATTTCTGCTCCGTCACCATGTCCAAACAGCTGGGGCATTGTGCATTGCATATGTGTGTTTGTGTGAGTATACGTCTGGTTGTTTGCACCTGTGATCTTCTGTGCATTGTGACTAAACATACACAAATGCATTCATCCCAAAACTCTTCCTTCCTACTTTCTAAATGTGTTTATGTGTATCCAACAAGGAAAACACTGTGAGCACTGGCAACAGTGCCCACGCCCTGTGGCCCCGCCATTCCTACACCACTCATTTTCAGTCTGGGGAGTTCAGCCTTTGTGCAAATATCCATTTCTGACTCAAATAATACAATGACTCAACAGGCCGCTGTATTTTACACAAATCCTATAAAATTATAGGGGAATATGAGTCCAGAGGAAGTATGCACTTCATTCTTTTCAGGGTTGTTTTTTTTCTTTCTTTTCTTCTTGATTGATGTTGTTTAATCACAAGAAACATAAAATATTAACAGGCGTGATTATGTTTTTTATCTCAAAATATTGTCCTTTCTCGGCTAAAAAAAACTGATACATTTGTGAAATTCAGCATTATCCTTTGTTTTTTTTTTAAATTTTGCTAAGCATTTGTAATATGCTCTGTTCTCCGATTATTATTTCATTCTTTCTTTTTTCTGGATTATTTAGTTAGTTTTACCTGAAATGTTACATTTTAGTTTTGGATGTGTGTGTGTAAGTACAACAGACATAAGCGGAAATCATATAATAGCACGTTTGTTTCTCCTGTAATCTGTAAGTATTCTTCAAAGAAAAAAAATGCTCACTTCATATTGAAACATGTAATTGCTAGCTTGACAGCTCACAAAGGTATACCCAGGTTTTTGGCTTGATAGAAGTAGCCTGGTCAATTAAAATAATTATAGTATTTCTGTGATAACTGCCAGGTCTGGGAATTTTAGAACATTTAAGGATTTGCAGTTGCATATAATTGGAGCTGTGAAGTCCAACTCCTTTTCTCATAAAGCAACTGATTATACAGAGGAGTACACGGTGATTTGGTGAGGGTTAGCTTTAATGCAGTGTTTCTTAATATGCAGGTAAGAACCAAATCTGGAACAGAGGTCTGCATGTGACACCATATTTAAATATTTTATACACGCGATGTGAAAACAAAAAAAAAGATCATATGGGTCCATATACATAATATTGTTTCTGTTAATCATTCTTCCTCAGCCTTTGTGACTTCACATTCCAAAACAACCAACACAAGCCTTCAGCAGTCCCATCGCAATCAGCCCGGTCCAAGGCCTGGATCAGTGTTGAGCTATTAGCGCCAGTGGCAAGCCAGCCATAACACTAGCCATAGTTGGAGCGATAGCCCCATTTCAGTGTGGGGTCAGCGACTCAGCCATATTGTTAAGATGATTGTTCTGCCAGCCTTCTGTCATGGTTGATGTGGCTGGAGCGCTTGGCTTGGTAGTGTCTGCCTGGATCCTCACTGCCTGGAAAGAGGCTTTGCTGTAGGCAGCTCCGAGGCTTTAAAACCCTTATTGTCTATCTTTCCCCCGGCTAACCCTTTTCTCCCTCTACTCCTGCCGTAGGATGGTCTGGAGTCAGAAGGGAGAAAGAGAGAGGGAGGCAAAGAGGGAGGAAGGCGCCAAGCACATTTGAGGGCCTGGTCCAATGTATCATGATCAGCATAGGCTTTCACAGGCAGCGCTTGCCTGCATCCCGAAGCATTGTTCAGCCCCTTTCTCCCTGGCAGCACTTTCGTTTGAACAGAATTTTGACACTGCAGTGGGGAATTCTGCAGATTAAAGGGGACATATTTGGTACACTTCCTTCTTGGCACTTTATTATCGTTGGGGGAAGGTGCAAATTTTTAATCAAGGCATTAAATAGGAAAGGGGACTTTATTTTCTTTGCCTTTATTCTGTCATTCAAAATAGTATTCATCACAAAGAAAATATTAACTATGTGCTCAAGATTCCATTTCATAAAATGTTTATCTGTACATTTTTGCAAGGAATAGACAAAAATTTAATTGTCCTCTTTTTTTTTTTGTTATACCTTTTTCCGTTTCTCTCTTTAAAGTGTATTTTAAGATAAATCATATGTGTGCTCTCAAACCTTTTCAGTAAAGTGCCGGTCTTCTTCAGCAGATAAGACAATTAGGGACAGAATGATGCCATTAGCTTCAATAGAGCAACGGGACTTTGTTTCATCATGTCTTCTGAGTAACACACAGTGTTCAACTCTCTCTTCTCACTCTCTCGACTCCCCGTCTCTCTGTACAAAACACACTTTCCTCTCCATCACAGTATCATTGTCATCCAGGTGTAGTTAACCCTTTCACATGGCTCATAGGTGTGCACTCATGATGCCTCATCTTTTTGCTTAATGGGGCAGCCCTCATTGCTTTTTGATTGTTTAAATATTTGCCGTGCCGCTGGGTGCGAGTGTCTTTGTTTCTCTGTGTGTATGCATATCTCTATTATATGCATGTGTGTGCAAATGCTGGGATTCTTGGAAAGAGCTATTCATTTAGGGGCCCTCTCCTCTACTCAGCTGCTCCCTGCCTTTCCCAGTAATTAGCCTAGTGTGGCAGCCACCTCTCCCTGCTCAGTCTGGAAGAGACACTTGACACGGCAGACATCAGAGAGATTTTTCAGGAGGCTCTCCCGGCGCCCCAACAGCTCTTAATTAACCACTTAGGTATCCCCACTCGTTCCCCCGGCCGGCACTTTCCAAATGGTAAGGAGGTTCTGTGCCACGGATCTAAACACCGGGGGAAGCGTGCTATCAAAAGATCTGGGTAAATGAAGGCTTGTGTAAATTATTTTTAATGATTCCCTCCTGGCACATCATTATGTTTGTAGTTACACACAGGCACTTCTGAGACGGCTCATCTTCGCTAAGGTCATCAGCAGGACCAACTGTAACTAGCTGCTAGTCTGTAAATGGCTTATTAATTAGTGCTGTGGTTTTACATAGCTGTGAGCTCTGATATATAGTGCAAGGATCGTTATTGTGGGGAATCAAAAATGATGATGATGATGATGACGACGATAACCAATCTCCAGGCTATTTATGCAAATTGCTCTCTCATATTAGAAAATCATTACCTATCCAAACACTGCAACGCTCAGCCTGTGTGAATTGCAATGATGGATTTTATGATAATTGCGATTTAATTTTCTGCCTCTCCCAAGCTCTCTTTTGTCTGTTTGGAGTTTGAAAATAATTCGGTCATTGTGAGCGCTATTAATTCTGTATTAGTTAAAGCTGAGTGGATGGGTTTATTCAATTTCCCCTGAATTTAGATTTGTAAGTGATCATCATTTTAAGTTTTTTATCTTTTTAAAGAAGATCATTAGGTGCTTTTTTTAGGGAAATACAATTTAAGAATTTTTAATAAAATCCTCATTGGATGACTGTTGTTGCCAACCTCTCAAAGGAGTTATTAAAATAATAGCTGTTGCAGTTGCTAGTAGCACCAACATAATTATGAACCACCACATACAAATATCTTTAATATATTTTAATCCAGAATTAACCTTGTGCCTTTCTCGTCTTTAAACAGCACAGAATAATGTTATACTGACAAAACAACAATGAGAGTGATCAACGAGCTTGAGCAGCCAACAAGCATTTTTAGGAAATTTCTCCAGCACACAGATACTGAGAGGGTTAAATTTAATTATTTGCCAAGCTCTGCTCCAACAAGTGCTTTGTAGTTCAGCATTCAAATCTCACTGGAAGTTTTCAGACAGGCAAAGCCAACTTTGCATTCATGAGGGGCACAAGTAGTACAGCAGCCCTCCATAACCTTGATGAAATGTGCATTTCACCCTAGGCTATTAGAGGAGAACATAAAAACCCCAAATCATTACACTGAAGCAGGTTTCTTTCCTGACAACTTTGAAACAGCTCCATGGCAGATCAAAAAAATAGATTAGGCTTTAGTATTTTTTTTTTTTTTTGAAAGTGTGAGGGTTAGAGAGATAGGTCAGTCTACAACTGACAGTGAAAAAGAGGGGAAAAAAGGATATTTGGTTGTGCTTTTACACATGTCATGAGCAGGGGGTCTCTCTGGCTCCATGTATTGGATCACCCTGTTCAGCCCAGCCGTGCTTCTCTAAAAGCCTTTTGGTATGCTGACAGTATCCATGCTGCAATCAACATCTGCTAATTTCTGTCTATTAACCGTATTGTCATAACACACGATCATGATGTTTTGTTTATACGGCTGAACTGAGACTTATGACCCTAATCCATCATCTGCTTGTCATATTTTTATGTGTTGTCTGTGCAGTTCCCTGCTGCCCAAAGCAAGCATATTACAAGGCCCTGTTTAAGTTATTGGCCAGCTGCTAGAGCCATGCCCAGCTGAAGAGGTCATTGTGTTTCTCTGTTTTTTTTCTCTCTCCACTTTTCTCTCAGAATACCACACTGTAGCACAGTCAGTGCCAAACATAATACAAACCGTATGTCCTGTGAAGCTATCGTTTGCATCCGCTGTGCCTAAATATATTAACAGGTTCCATATATTCCACATATTTCCCCATTCACAAGAAAAAACAACATAACATAACATAGTGGATACAATGGGATCATTTTGATTTTTTTTATGTCTTTTTGTAGTTCTTCTCTTGGAAGAAAAATATGTTTTTAATATCTTTACTATCTATATTAAAACTGTGTCCATTATAAAAATATACAAGCAAAATCTGATAAATTTGCGCATCATATCATATTAACATAATAAACAAAAATCCAAGTGTTCAGTTCTTTAACTTTTGATTTTTATTGTGCAGCTGGTTGAATTTCAGGGCCCTCAAGGCTCAAGCTTGTGGCTGCCATGATGTAATGTCATGTGCTTCATGGCAACAGTGAGGAAACAGCTGGCATTCAAGATGCAGACAGCGATAGCTAAAGGTGTGCAAGAGCTCCTGGGTTAACATGTCAGTTGTCACAGGTTGGACAGCCTCTGTAAAGAAAAACATTTGCATTTCACCCGATCACTTCAGGAAACTGAAAAGAAGGAAATATTTTGTGATTATTCTGTATAATCTGGTTCTATGCTTATTTTTTGCGCATTGATTATTTATTATTTTGTGCACCATTATTATCATTTCCCGCAACCTGAAGCCTTCAATAAAGATATATATAATGCTCTGTATCTGGAGAAACTGAGAATGTAGAAAAAGACACTTTTTTTTATCATGTATGATATATGCACACGGTTTCTGCCAATTGTAAGATGAACAGGCTTTGAGCCTTATCCCATTATGAAATGAATGGGCTTAGAGCGAATGTCCTCTTGAGGACAGTCGATGCATATCACCGCAGACTGAAGAGCTTTTCCTTTTCCCTGCTCGACACCGTGTTGATAGACACAGGCAGTATTTTTCCTTGTTAAGAAAGGGCCTTGTTTATTCTGCAGGTAACGATCCAAATCCAGCAGACATTTGCCCCACAGGAAGGGGTGCGCTCACTCAAGTTTGTCATTTCATTTCTACTGTGAAATCCATTAAGGCCAAACACTGAGGCTCTCTTTTTTTCATGCTTGTAAAGTGTTTGGCTCTTTTTGGGGGGAGGATGAGCTACGAGTAGGATCTTCTTCTGAGGAGTGAACATTTTTGAAAAAGTGTTGAAATGCACTGATGAAAGATCATCTGACAAGATAATTTAAAAAGTTTGCTCTGCCTTGTTCCACAATTGTATGTTACACAGGAGATTCATATAAAACATGGCAATGTGTATGGATTAGAGCCTGCATATCATAGCTTTTAACAGTAATTGTATTTCTATGTAGGAGTTGGAGTATTGCTTTTTTTCACTTGTTTTGTGCCTGTTTTTACTTTCTCCGGCACATTTCTCATCAGCCACAAGAAATTAATCTGAGGGAAAATAAACAGTGGAACCCAACAACTAATACAGTTAATTGTCTTAGTGCTTTTCTGGCTGGCCACTCGCTAACAGCTGGTCGTACTGGCTCATGGCACCACTTCAGCCAGCCTTTGAGATAATAACTTTTGCATCTGCCAAAGAAGTGGCTGTTACTGCCCACAGAATTTACAACTCACAAGTGGAAACACAGACTCCGACAGAATTTTCTATGCACGGGTCTTTGAATTTTATTAATGTAATGCAAACACAGTCCTTCCAACACATTAAATTGTTGATGTTATGCGAATACACTCTGGAATTGCAGATCCTCATTAACATTATTTGCATGTTAATCTGCATCTTTTTAATTAGTGATATTATTTATGCACATAATTTTTGCCTGGTGATGCCAAGTCGCAGGCACATTAATTAATCTACAGAGATGCCAAACTGTTTTTCCTCCACTTTTATTTGTTTACACCATGTTCTGGATTCAGGGCGAAGTTGGAAAGGGAAAAAAAAGCAAAAATGCCTAAAGATGAAGAAAAGTAGAAGGACAAGATAAACTAAAAGTGCTTTTTGTTTTCATAATTCATATTGTAACATTAGCCAAATGTCACGTGTGTATTTTTTTTCTTCTCTCTTCCTCTCCACTTCCCTCTGAGATGGGTTATTCAGTTACACTACCTTGATGTATTATTAAAATCCATAATGGACTCCTGAGGCTTCCCTTGCTTCTCTTCTTCATTTACAGAATATAGTCAGTGTTATTCTAATATCCCTACAACACTGTCATGCATAGGCAATGAGCCCTCAGCCCCAACCTCACCACCTACCCAGCAGCCCCCTTGAGATCATCCACCTCTACACATAGACACTAGATAAACACTACAGCAAGGTTCACACAGAAAGTCATAAGATGAGACCTCGCTGATTATACTTTATGCAAACCAGATGGAAGAGTCATTGTTGTTACTGCTGCATTACCACAAACTCTTTTATCCATAATCGAAATTATCCAGAGGCGTGCAAAGCAACTATTTAAACAAAAAGATACTCTCAATGTAGAGTAGCTCAAAAATATGCAAATTCATTTGATGTGTATTGTTTTTGTTTTTTTCAATTTCCAGGATATTATGCTAGGAACTAACTACCTATGAGTTAGGCCTTGGATAAAACATGAACTATAACTTGACATGGTAACACTTAGTGTGATGAAATGCTTCAACTAGTGGAATTAAATTTGGAATTAAAAACACAGTAAAATGGTGCAATGCAGTAATGATTTGTATGCTGGAACTACATATTTTCATTGTTTCATTCATTCATTGTTGTTTTGTTTTTGTTTGGATTTTTTTTAATGTGTGCTTCAGAGGAGATGGCATGAAGAACTGGTTTTAAACTAGTTAGATTTAATTAGTGGTATTACACCAGCTTCTTAATTCTGTGATCAGTATTCAGTGTTACATGTAATGTGCCACAAAGTAATGCAATACTGTTACCACTTTACATTTTTTGATCATGTGTTATGGCACTCAGCAATGTATTAAACATTACTCTGAACTTTCCTTTATTAAAGCTGCACATTACTTAATCACTTATTGCAGTTATTTGTTACATTACTTTTGTGTTACTTCATAAAATGAACTGAAACACATTCTCACATAATTACCATTTAACAATAAAACCTGAGTGTGCAGTTACACACACCAACACAAATACCTATCCTAATTAGGACAAATATATGATTTTTTCCTTTAGTTTTTATGTATAAACATAAATCCAACAAACCAAATAGCCACAGTTATTCTACTGTTGAATCATGTAGACGTGGAAATGGAGGCCACGATGCTACAAGACTAACTGCTTATCTGCTCACTGCCTTTGTTGCAGTTTAAAACATGCTCCAGCTGCTGAGCTCAGCTCAGTTTTAACATCATTCTGGGTTTTTGGCTAGTTTTACGTTAGATGCTTGCCGAGAGGTAAAGTTATGTTAGCGGTATTCTGCAACTGTTTCTGTCCTGCTTTTCACCATTGAACTTTTGCCCTTTTGTTCAGTGTAAATAAAAGTAATGTCCATATCTCCATTGCTTCACTATTGTCCTGCTCTCCTCAAATCAGCTGATTTGCACGCAGGAAAAAAAGTGTATGTTTGTTTGTCTTTTTTGTCCACAGAGAACTGAAGAACCTTTGTAAAGCATGTAACAACTGTAACTGTAAAGTACTGTAAAGTTACTGAATTTATTATAAAATTGCATTACATCACTGCATTAAATGTAATTTACAGTTATACGTTACTTTGGAATTCATTACAGCCAGCATTGACTATACTAAATTCAGTGATCACACATGAGTTGCAGGTATCTTGTTACTTGTGTTGCACAGCTTCTTCAATTATCTACATGATATAAAGCAAAAAAAAAAAGTGTTAGACAGTTCTAAATCAATTGAGGTTGAAAGAAATATGAACATAACTTTTATTTTTATTGCACAGAAGGACAAGGTTTGATGATAAAGTGCAAACGATATCCAAGTCAGAAACAGCTGTATTATACTCCTAACTGGCTTTTTGCAACCATCTGCACAGTTCTTTGCTTGCATAAATAACTGAGAGTATGCCGACCCCAACCCAACAGCCAGAGCCTGGTCTTCAACAGGTAACAAAGGTTGTATCATGCTTGTATGGTGCTTGTATCGTTGTATCCTCCTTTTTGACCTGAAAATTTTCTACAGTAGAATCACTGTGGAGATCACTTTGACATGTCTTTTTCAGCTTTGCTATTTACTAGTATTGGGGTCATACTTAAACATGAAAAGGAAAATCCTTTAAATCATATGTTTGCCCTAATTAGGGTAGGGATTTGTGTCAGTGTACGGGACAGATTTTTTCACAGAGCTGTTCATGTTGCAGAGTAATGCAAAACTAATGTCACTCAGTAGTATTTCATTATGGTAGTTGTATTAGGAAGTTTTTTATACTGATATAGTAAATATATAAAATTTACTTATATACATATTAGTCACCCATTGCTCAATAGCAGCGCTATAGTGCAATTATATAATGCAGAGGTCCAGTTAAGAATTCTTTCTGTATTGTGCGTGTCTGTGTATGTGTGTGCACAGCATGACTGAGACATATCATTTGGGCTTTGACCAGCAAAAGTAAACTTTTCCAAACGAAAATCACCTTCTGTGGAGAGGGTGCATCTGTAAAGGCTTTGCACTAAGGGTAACTTCCACAGTGGGTTTATCTGGATTACAAAGGGAGAAGTAAGATTGCTTCTACTGTTTGATGTCCAAAACTATGGTTTATAGGTTGCATCTGTGACTTTTGATACTGAAGCAGGGGATGTCAAATATGTTTTCCACAGTTGGATCAGTTTCGCAGTGTCCACTATATTGTTTCCTCATGGTTTAACATTAAAATGTAGAATCTTATTTCTATTGTCTGTTCTATTAACATGCATTTTTGCTGCCGCAAACTACTGTGTCTACGGTATAACAAACATGACAAAGTTAACCTTTCTAAAAGCTTAATAAAGTGACAAGTTTGGGTCTTAGCCATGAATAATTACCCTGATCAAATCTCATCTAAGACCCTCAATTCGTAACAGCTCCTCATCTTGCCAGTACATGTTATAATAATACCATGCCTAAGCTCTCAACTTCTTTTGTACCGCCACTTTCCAAAGACAATGAAGTTAGTGACAGCAGTGAGGCAAATCCTTCTGAGGGGTTTGTGTGGAATTTACAAGCTTACAATGCATTGTCAGTTGCACAACTGATACCGCAGGTAATTTGGCATATCATGTCCAGGAACCAGATCCTTAGGAGGGAATGACGAACAAATTAAGAAAAAAAGACAGAGCACGACAGAAATCTTGTGGGAAAAGGGCAGAGTAAAATCTTGGCATTCCAGTGACCATTCACATGAAACCGATAAGTCTGAAAAGCCAAAAGACTCCCATTTTTCTTTCCCATGTCTCCACCTCACAGTGTGTGATGAAAGTGCCCTTTGTTTCTTGAGCAAATTGTGGAATAATGTTAAACAGTGGAATAACTGATGTGTGGTAAAGATGTCTAATGCCTAAATATGCGCTGAACAAAGATCAAACATCATTGCACAAGACGCAAAATAAGCAAGCAGATGCACATGACTTCAACAGAGCAGACCTGTAATATATGTATGCGAGGAAAGAAAGTTCAAATATTAGCTATTTAAAACAAGCTAACAAGTAAAAGGAAACTTGCAGACCTTTCTGTGTAAAGATCTAGAGTGACTCAAAAGAAGATTTGTAATTACTGCAGACAATTATAAGGAACAATATCTTCCACTTTGAGTGAAGGAGGCCAGTTTAAGTTTTCTGTGCCCACTCTTGTTGCAGTGATTATAGCACTGCACACTGAGATGTCCTCTTGACCTCGGTGACAGACAGAAGGTTAGCCACATTATAATCTACAGGCTTAATTTCCCATGTCAGGGGAGGACCCTAAATGGATTTTTAATCCTAAACTAACCATGCTGCACATTGCATATAGTGTTCAGGTGAAAAGTTCTTTCTACCACCCTATCATTCTGGGGCAAGTTGGGTCTGTAACCTGAATCACTGGAAAAATAATGCGCTAAGCCCCTGGTACTGTATAGGCGTTACACCACAACAATGTGTTTCTTTCTTTCTGTTGATGCCTCGGACTCCTCTTTGATGCAGCTCTGAAATGACTGAGTGCCATAGGCTATTTTCTCCCTGTTCAGGCAACTCAATAGCTGGTCTGTCTGGCCTGTTTGTTTTCAGCTAATTGCCTCAAGATCTAATAAGTTAGTGATGATGTACGTCGAGTCACGCATGACCTCTGCCAAAAGAAATATTATGTCGCACTAAAACGTGCACAGGGACGGAGAAGGGTCTCTCTCTAGTCAGTTGAAATACTTCTAGCCTTGAAAGCCTTAAAATGTATGGGTTGGTAGACAAGTAAGGCCATGATAGCCCTGAAACTGGGATGTTATGCAAAGTAACAAACGCTGAGGCAGGGATGACAATGACTTTTTCAGTTTAGGAAACATTGATCCATAAAATAGACAGAGAGCTAGTGTTTAGACCTTTGACCTTTTTTTTTCTGTTTCTAAAATTATTATTTATCACCAGTAAGACTTATACCTTTTTCTGCTTATCTCATGTTACTGCTTTGTTGCTGCAGTTTAATGAAATAAGTAGAAAGAAGCCAGGAGCAAGTATACATAATTTCCAATCTTGGCATACTTTAAAACCCCTTTTAACAAAATCGCTTATTAGGAAAAAAAAGTATCAGTCAGTGAACACAGTATTGCTTTACAAAGCATCCAGTCAGTCACTAAAACTGAGGTTACAATCAATCCGTGGCTTAAATGATCACTAAAATACCTGTTTTATATATATATATATATATATATATATATATATATATATATCTGTGCCAAGTATAACCTGGAAGTCCCGAGGTCAAAATGGGAGATGCCCCCAAGGGTGGTGGAGAATGACCGAGCTACGATCCTGTGGGACTTCCAGATACAGACGGACAAAATGGTGGTGGCTAACCAACCGGACATAGTGGTGGTAGACAAACAGAAGAAGACGGCCGTAGTGATCGATGTAGCGGTTCCGAATGACAGCAATATCAGGACGAAGGAACACGAGAAGATGGAGAAATACCAAGGGCTCAGAGAAGAGCTCGAGAGGATGTGGAGGGTGAAGGTAACGGTGGTCCCCGTGGTAATCGGAGCACTAGGTGCGGTGACTCCCAAGCTAGGCGAGTGGCTCCAGCAGATCCCGGGAATAACATCGGAGATCTCTGTCCAGAAGAGCGCAGTCCTGGGAACAGCTAAGATACTGCGCAGGACCCTCAAGCTCCCAGGCCTCTGGTAGAGGACCCGAGCTTGAAGGATAAACCGCCCGCAGGGGTGTGCTGGGTGTTTTTTTTTTTTATATATATATACATGTATATGTATATATATATATATATATATATATATATATATATATATATATATATATATATATATATATGTATATATATATATATATATTTTTTTTTTTTTTTTTTTTTTTTTACAATGGCGATTATGGTGCTTCTTTGAATGTCTAACCTTTTTAAAATCCAACAGTTATAATAAAAAAAGACTATAAATCTAAAGATTTTTAAATATAAATCTAGATATGTGAAGCTCATGCTTAAATCAGCAGTTCAATTTCAGTGTCTTTGTTATTGTTTATAAAGAGGGAAAGAATGGTTGAAAATGCTGCTATAAATGCTGCGCTGACCATGCGTTGCTCATGCATTTTGATTGCATATATTTCTGTGGGGGTATTTTCTTTTTTTTCCCTGGCAAAGTATCTATGATACCCCACCTCCTCCTGTTTTATTTTCTAAATGACAGACAGCAGTCCTAGCCAAAAAGCCATTTCACCTGCGTTAATACACAATGAATAATTTATAAATCCCAATTATTTGGTATCATTTATGCAAAGAGTGTCACACAAGGCATACATAAAGCATTAAGGATGGTTAACCCATAAAGGAATGGGAGACTAGGAGAAGAGTGGAAGGTCACATCTGAAAGTCAGGTTGCTGTTAGTTTTTCTAGTTTTTGTTTTTCCTCTACAGTACCTTACTCACTGTCTCTGTTCATAGTGTTTTGTAATGGGAAAACCAGCTCAACAACATGAAATCATGATATTTCACAATAAATAATACCCACCGCATGGTCCTGGGTAGCATGCTGGTGCACTGTTTAGCACTGTCACCTTGCAGCAAAGGATTCAAATCTAGCGGCTGGCTGGGGGCCTTGTGTGTTGGGATTGCGCGTTCTTCCTGTGCATGCATGTGTTCTCTCCTGGTACTCCAGGTTCCTCCTTAGACACGCTTGTTGGATTTATTTGTTTTTGTTTTTTATTGGCAATAGGTGTAAATGTGCGAGTGAATGAATAGGTGATCTGTCCAGAGTATACTCTACCTCTTGCCCCATGACAGCTGGCAAAGGCTGCAGCCTGTTGGATAAGTGGTTAAGAAAATCGATGGGTGGCTGGATGGATGGTATAGGCCTGACTTTACAGCTAAATATATTCTGAAAAACGTAGCTGCAATATTCCCTATAATTTACAGGAAATTATCACATGTCAAATTCAGGATAGCTTATAAAAAATAAGACTGTCAAATTATAAAAGAGATAAAGGGTACAATAATAAAATAAGAATCTTGTTTATAATATAGTGGGGTCCCATAAATTTCAAATTATATTGCAATATTGTACTAACAGTACTTGATTTGCTGTGATCTCCATATCTAAACATATGCAATTACCATTGGGGTAGCACTGGTGCTTCCCAGGAGATGGACCGTCCCCCCGTTGTCACTGACTATCTCCCCCACTAATCCTGTCTTAGAAGGGTCTCTGTTAACAGGGATAAGGCATTGGCCTGGTATCCTAGGCTAGTAAGCTAAAGCTTATGTACAAAATGCTATTCAAGAGACACTGCCTGCAGCTATTGGAACTGCGTAGATGTCCATATCATTCAGCCAGCCTAAATATGCAGGAATTTAGCTGTGGCTAAATCTTGGAGACTGACGTGGACATGTTTGCGATAAGGAACAGGCCCCTATGCGGGAGCCTTATTTGGAATCAAACCGATGCATTATAGAATCTGGAACATAGAGATCTGGTCTTTCCCTCTGACAAATCCACAAACTCTTCAGCAAACATGCTCCTACTACTGAAATCCTCTCTGCTTTGCTCATGTTTTACTGTGCAACCAATTATGATGCTCATTCAAGCTACAGAAGCCACTGCATCAGTGGCGCTTACAGCAATATTTCTACAGTATGTTTAGAAGAATTTTTGCCTCCTGAAAGTCAAAGCTTTTGATTTAAAGTTCTATGTCAGTGAAGACTAGTATCATAAATTTGTTCAGTTTTTAAAGCACTGTGAAGAACTTGAAAAAAGTTCAACACTTTGCTTTGCCTGACTTAAACAGTTGTCTGAAAGTTAAATCATTATGAAGGGTCATGTTATTGACCCTAACCCCTTATGGCAAAGCAAAGTGCTTGACACCAAACTTCATTCAATTTGCTCCTTCTAGTGTGAACAAAATACTTCTCAGTTTCACACATTTGGGTGGATTAAGCTTTTAACACTTGGTGAAATCCAGCACTTATCCTGCAAACACTTGTGAAGTGTATGTGACAGTGGATCTATATTAAGTGTGACTGGGCAAGCTCCAAAAGACCGGAAAAGGCAACACATCTGTTGTATCGCGTGATAACTTTGAACAATGCTCACACACTCTGGTTTTCAGTGACAAATAACCAAAATGTCATCAACCAAATCGCATTTGTAGCATAGCAATAAATCAGCATCTTATTTAAATCTACGTCATAATAATTTAGCTTTTTACCCAGATGCTATTTTTTGCCTGAAAGTTATATAAACTGATATACTGAGCTCACTTTTCATGTTTCAAGCAGTTCTAATGTCCCACTACAAGCCAGGGCAGCTTTGTGTGTTTGTCGTTGACATTCCTGCATATTTTATCACACATCAGACACACATTAATAACATACTCACTTTGATGAGAGATGCTGCACAAACATTAGTGATAAAAGGAGATAGTGGGCATGTAACATGCTGGCTGCATTTGTAGATATGCAACCTTCATTTGGGGTTTCAGAGGGTTGGTAAATAATAACACCAGGAGTTAATGGATTTCCTATGCTCTTCAGTCTCACTGCTGTAGTCACCTGGTGCAACAGTACATGCAACCTTGCCCCTGAGGAAATGAGAGAAGTCTGTCAATCACCCAGCACTTCCTGCTGTTAGATCTAGATACGTATGGACACATACACACACAAACACACAACCACATTTGAATATACTGCTTCCATCCACCGTTCCATACAATCAGAGCTTTCAGAAATTTCCATGATAACTTTGGTGAAAGAGCCCCAAGTGGTGAAATAGGCCTCAAATTCAGAACAGATTGTATTACAGGTATACACTTGTTACATTCAAGGCTTTTTGGTAGTAGCAGTAGTCATCCAGTTTCATAATTTAAACATTTAATTGGTAACAAATGCAGCTTATTCACTTTAATTTACCATAATTTACACTGATTAAATAACACTCTCCTTCTGCCTCTCACTTTCTCTCTCTCTCGCTCTCTTCAAATCCAAACAGTTCACTGGTAATATTTTTGACAGACAGCTGCAAACTGTATTGAGTTTCAAATCATACGCACTCTTCTAGGAACATGCTGTTTTTAAATTTGGGGCGGGGGGCACTGGGCACGAACAAAAATCTGGAAGCGATGAAGCATGAATAGTATACACTGTGCTTTCTGCTCCATTATTAAGTAAATAAATAGTAAAAAGTGGTATATTTTCTATGAATAGTTAAATTTTCTGAGGTGACGTGTTTGTCTTGATGACAAATTCAGTAGCTTCTATCATGATCTAAAACAAAGGCACAGAAGACACATCAAATGCAACTGTGCAGTCAAACATTGAAAGTTGCCGAGTTTGAACGCAACTTATTTGTATCGTTTTTGGAATAGACATGCCACAAAATGTATATTTCCACAGGCAAAACTTGCAGCACACAGATGACAAGAACAAGACAATGAACATGCATTTTGTCATTGTGTTTGTGTGCTATGGGTTAGTTAACATCTGCAGGATACAGTAGTGTATGTAAGGGATAAAGTTACCAAACAACAGCCAGATGGTTCTGGTGAAATACTCGACAGTACTTGAGTTCTTTGTCTTTTGTGGGTAATTTGATTTAAAATATAAAGTATAAACACTTTTCCATTTTTGTGTAAAGGACCGTGGACACCTTGTATAAAAACTATAGATAGACGACTGGCCTGTTATGCATATGGAGCTGCGCTGATATGCACCACCTACGCGTTGCTCTAATTGTCTGTATCCATTGCTACCGATTACAGTGAAAGCAGTGTTGTAGCATGCGCTGCATGAGTGGTCCACATACATGCCATACTCTCCATAGCCAGTGTACTTGGGACTAAATAGACATACTGACCCACACAATGCATTGCTCAGTGCAGTGCTAAGCCTGTTTCTACACACTAAAGTGCCAACAACTAGATGTGTCCTCTACTTGATTTCTATTTTTTATAAAGCATGGAAACATATATTATGTTTAGTAAAAACAGATGGACAGATGTTGATTAGATTTCAGAGTGGTCACAGAATGATGTGCTGTTATTACACTAACACAATGACTTTTAATTGTTTTTTAAAGCTCAGATGATTCGAATTGTGTCTCAGTTCAAAGGTTCAAATGTTCTCTTTCAAAACAGAGAACCACTTTTCCAGTATGCTCTCCATATTTCCAGGCATCCATACCACAAGGCCATAAGGAGGCATAATCTCAATGTCATATATTAGTTCAGCAGTTACATACAGTATTTCCAGTGGTTCCTCAAGACAGCCAGAGGTTCAAAAAGCCATCCATTGTAAGCAACGCATTTCACAGAGTCATTCTGCACTGCAATTTGTTTCATATTGGCTAACCTGTCTAGAATCCCATGCCAGGCCATAAGACTAAGCATTTGTATGGCCTCTTCACATCTCTCTCTCTCTCTCCCTCTCCATCTCTTGCTGTCTCCCCCCACTGCGCTCTAAGTATATTCCACATCTGACTGAATTATTGCCTAGCTGTTAGTCTTTTGGCTGCTGCTCCTATTTGTGCTACAAAAAGACATGAGATTTGCATTACACTCATTTCAGGCGCTTGCCAAAATATTTCACATTAGTTTCAGCTGGATGTGTGAATTATTGTTCAAATTTGATGAGCTTAGTAATGCAAATAAAGGTCACATCAGAATTTCCAGATGTGCTTGTGTCAGTGGACGTGAGCACGTTTGGGAAACAAGGATACCATTCAAACAGCAATGTGTTATGATTCTGTCATACTAAACACATCCATCAAAATGCATGTTTTGAAATGGCCACTGAGAGAGACCAGATTTGAATTGGAAGAGCCTCTGTCAAACCATAGTTTATCCCTTGTGTTTACAATCCCCCCAAAAAGGTCATTGATTTAAAAAGGCAAAACACTCGAACCTGCTCAGAGCGGGGCCTTTTCTTTATCTCACCCCAGCATTCCAGTAGTGCTTGAGGGGTGTAGCAGGCAGTAAACTAGCACACAAGACACAGAGAGGAAGAGAGGGAGGCAGGCATAAAATCTGCATGCATGGAAGAAACAAGATGGACATAAAAGATGGACTAAATTGCAGAGAGGACTTTTCTTGTCAAAGGCTAATGGAAACATTTCCACACAACACAGAGAGGGGAATGGAGGCTCCATTATCACAGCCGAGCAGACGGAGCTGGCAGCCATTCCAGAGAAGCGCTGAGATGTGCACAGTGGCCCGGCTTAGCGCCCTCAGCCAGCCCCTCGGGCCTCTACCTGAATAATCTGTGTCAACAGGTTCCAAAATGCCCAGAAGAATCATATAAACAGACACAAAAACACTTACAAAAATAATTGTCCTTATCTATGTAGTTTTTTGTACTTTTCCCCTGTTTTTTTGTCTTCACTTGAACCTTCTAATTAAGTAACAGCAGCCCCAAAATCCTAAGATTGGTGTTGCACCTTGAGCGTTGAGTTCTTATATGTTGTTTGCCAGTTGGCCCGGAGCAACTTTCTAAACCCTTTGCTGTGAGATTTCAAGTCTCACCTCATATGATCCAAAGGTCAAAATTACAAACAAAGACACAAAAGGAGGCGATGCAATGCGAAACATAAATGCAGACATAGTGGCATAAATGATGTAGTGCAATGTTCATTTAAAATCCACATTGGTGTTTGGACAGGATATGACATCGGGTTTTCTCATAGTGTTATGTGACAACAGCATTTGCTTTGTTTTGCTGACTTAAATCACCACAATTGCATTAAAAGCCCAGTTAAAGCTGTCATGTTATATATAGTTATATATATGTACAACTTTTTTGTGTGTATTCTCACACCATGTCTCATGAGGCCCATGAGAGATTGATTTGCTGGTAGCATTTCCACTGACAATTCCTCAAGGCAGCGCTGCATTTGCGTGCTCTCTGACACCCTACATGCCCCAAGGTTAGTATGAAGCCACACAGTCTGTTAGGGCCAAATCTGGATTTGTCGTTTTCCTGATAAGTAAACAGGGGGGAAAAAGTGAGATAAAAGCAGACGATGAAGGACAGGATGACTTTTCAAATCTTTGGCTGCCATTTCAAGTTGTCAGAAACCAAAAACAGCACACTTACTAAACTGGATGGAGACTATCAAGAACAAAGACTTGCAAAAAAAAAGCAGACATTTTGGTGCATCATAATGAAAAACAATCTGCATGCAAAATGGTAAACAACCAAGTTGAATAAGAGAGATGGAGAAGAAGCCAGTCTGATGACTTGTTCATCTCATCTGCCTATCTTCCACAGGAAACCATCCATTTATAATAAGCCTATCTGATAAATGTTTTAATAAAATTATTGCATAATTCATTTTTGGCAGGCCTAGTTTTAATTGACTTATTGCTGAATTGTACTGAAGATCAAAAGCTTGATTAAAGCAATGTATATATTTGTGCCCCATGGTTTTTCCCCCAACACCATGTTTCAAAAAACATGAGAAGAAGTGTGTAGTGAAATGTGATCAATTATTCACCAAGATAATCTGTTAAGTGACTGATTAGTGGATTATTTTTGACAATGTCAATGTCAGGAATACTTTATGCAGAATGATAATACATAGCAACAACAACAACAAAAAACCGTGGCGTAGCACTTAACATAAACCACTCTTAACAAATTCATTTGGTTTGGGCCTGCACTGGAGTAAAATGAGCTGATTTTGCCCTACAAAAATGTATGCTTTCTTTTTTTTTTTTTTTTTTTAAAGCAGAAAAGGTGACAGATAAGACAGCATTTACACATCACAGCAATTTGACACCTAATTACAGAGCTCTTAATAAAAGGTTCTCTCTGTGTGTGCCCTGAGTTAACACTGTCTCATGGCTATAATTATCTCATCTCAGTATTTGACAGTGCATTGTTTAACCTAGATGCAGGGGGGGATCCTGCATGTCTTCTACCAGCTTACATCTGAACTGGATGCCTTCCTGATTAATCTTACAAAAGACCTGACATTAGCACATAGGTTAGGGTTTAACAGATTTTGTCTATGTCTAACATGACCCTTTATCCCTTTATGCTAGGTAAGAAAAGTAACATAGTAGAAGCAGTGTTACAAAGCAAACTGCTTAAATGTTGTCTTTACCTTTATACCCCACTAATCAATCAATCTATCTATCTATCTATCTATCTATCTATCTATCTATCTATCTATCTATCTATCTATCTATCTAGCCACAGTATGATGGTGTCACTTTCAATTCTACTTTACGACTATTTTCAAAACTTTTAACGACCAATAAATTGCTCGGGTCACTCTAGTTCCAGCCCTGCCTGCATAAAACACACATATCAAAGCCCGAGCTTCATCATCAAAGAGTGGCAAGGGTGCCACTTCTCAGTGTCGCTATTTAAGCAGCTATTATTCAGCTTGTGTTTATCATTGAGTTACAGCACAAACGTTAAACATAATAACAAGTGTATCACATCCCAGCTGTCACTACTGACTTATCCTGACACTCCCTGCTTATCTTTAATAAATATCAGAGAGAGGTCATAGCTGGGCCATTTTGCTGCAGCTCACAGCTTGCCAATAGAATTTTCTAAAGGGTTATGTGAAACTTCCCATGACAGCAACACCTGTGCTCCACCGTAACATAAGACAGCATTCAGATAATGAATAACTGACTTTAAATTGGAAAACAAAATGTTTACTTTCACTCTTGTATTTGTCATGTATTTTCTCATTTTAAATCATCAGAAATAAAATACATTTAGTGTTGAATTCTGGGAAGTTCAGGCTTTGCTTGTAAGTTAGAGCACTGCTGTTTCTAATAAATAAATCTTTTTGTTTTACTATCTCAGCTTTTTTTCTCACTCTGTCCCTTCACTCTCTATAAGGCAGACCGACACTTTAAAAAAAGACCTTCCACAGCTTCAACCTTTTGTTGAACAGTCCTTGAGTCATGCACAAATACTATAAACTATATATAAAGTGAAAGATTAAAACCACATTTATTTGATCATGCCGGTACAGCAATTGCCATTCATCATTTTAGTGTGCATTTGTGTGAGCCTTCTTTCTTCTTTCTTTCTTCGTTTTGCACTTTCACACATTCTTTTGTTGCTCGAGTTCTCCTTTCTTTCGCTAACCTGTTTTTCCCTCAGTAGTAAAATGGGAGTGTGAACAGCCTTAACCACAAGCACAAGTGCCAAGTAAATTGAAACTAGCAACCACTGCAGCAACAACAAATAAACACAAGTCTGCCCAAACCTCTCAGTGGGTAGCAAACACGCAAATCCCAATTTACACATACACATAAACACAGAACAGGATTATCATGCAATTAAAGCCCCAAACCCTTATTTTTAGTTGAACTTGTTTATTTTTTTCTGCAGTCTTCTTCTTAACAGAGGAGAATGGAATCCATAATTATCTTGCATCAAATTGACAGTTATACAAAAAAATCTTGGCTTAACTCTTGCTTCTTTTTATAGTTTGCCAGTGTCACAGAGAAATAATGTTCCCATAAACATATCAGATTTACATATCGAGGAACTTCTGCCTAGTTTGCATGGAAAATTAAGCAGATATATCACTTCATGAACTCTTCAGGATGGCTCTTGTTCTCACACCCACAAACACACACACACATATATAGTGAGAGTCTCTTGGTGTATTGTTCTGACCTCGAGCAATCCTTCTTACACTGTTCCTGACCTTTCACTGCTAAGAGGAAAACAGCCTGTGCCCTGAATACTTCCCACTGCAACCTCCACAACACGCACATATTTGCACACAAGTGAACACACAACATTCATACACGAATCTAAAAATATAATTGCACTCTATTACACACCCTGTCACTGACGCAAAGGCTACTGCTGGGTCCAAGAGGTCAGAAGGGGTGAAGTCAATGGCTCCAAAAACCAAGGCTGATAAATTATTGTGGACCTTCTGCACTCTATCCTTTTGTTTTCTTATCAGAGATCTTAATATAGTTTCCTTTTTGCATGGCACTGGAGTTGCTGCAAGATAACAAAGCGTATGTTAAGTGGAGCAGTAAATTATATCCATAATATAATAGCTTGTTTTGTTTCCTCACTGATTTGAATACAATAGATTAGAATTAACTGTATGCATGGGGTGCTTTTATGCCGGATGTTGTTATTGTTCAGATGCAATTAAGATGATAATCAGGAATCAATTTGTGGCATTCAGGGAAGTGTACTTTCCCCAGTAAAAGTCATGGCGCAGGTGTGTGTGATCTCTATGAGCCATGACAAAGCTTAGCTGTGGTCAGTGAATGATCCCATAATGAAAACTGTGCATAAAAACCTTTCATTTACACACAGCAGCAAGTACACCTCTGCCCATCTGTTTTCTTTCCTTCTTTCTTTCTTTTCTTTCTTTACTAAGCAGTGCGAGAATGAAAAAAAAAACAAAAAAAACTCCTGCTGTCTCTCTTTACCCCAGCAGATAACTAACTGGCTTCCTCACTCAAACAAACTGCCTGATAATGGAATCATCTCTATTCAGTTAGTGGTCTAATCCTATCTCGGGAGCCCAGAACACACATGCACACTCACCCATGCACATTCACACACACACACACACACACACACACACACACACACACACACACACACACACACACACACACACACACACACATTCGGAGTCTTTTCTCTCTCTCAGCTTTAATGCAGCCAGACACCAGTAATGTTGATGATGGCAGTAGATGCTGATTTCGCCTCTTTGCTTTCCTCTTACTCTCTCTCTGTCATTAATCAGCAGTGAAGGAGCCCAGGAGGGGGGGGCGGGGGGTGGGGGAGGCAGAGAAAGTGTTAAAAAAAAAAAGAGAGAGACAGAGAGAGACAGAAAGCAACTGCTACAGAGTTTGGCTGGTCAGCCGCACCGGAGTGAGTAATTAACTGGCATTAACTCATTAAACTATCCCAGATGTGGCCATGAATATCTGAGTGGTAGAGAGAAGAAGAGGAGAGTAAGAGCGAGAGAGAGATAGAAAGCAAGAGAGTGAGGGAAAGAGAGAGATAGAGAGAGTTAAGGCCTCCCTTTAGCTTGCTGACAGCAGTAGACAGAGACGATGGAAGAAAGATAATTTGAGTGGTGTGTATCTGAAAACACTGCTGAGTCGCTGTGACTGAGTAAAAATGTAGTTTATTTGAATTTTGAGAGTCAGTGTGAGTTTGCATTAGCTTTTCTAATTGTCCATCATTTTGATTTCAGTCTGTCATGATCTTGTATTTTGATTATTATGAGAAAGAGAGAGTGATTGACAGAGACTGATATATATTTATCAATCCTGCAGGTTGAGCTTCATTTTGGGAGAAAAGGACCAAACTGTGGGATGAAAATCTGGTAAGTAACATGGGCAGTTCTGTCAATGTGGCCAGAAAAAAAACAATATATTTTCAATGAATGATGGATTGTGTCACAACTTAAGCCAGTGGCATGAATACTGTCAGACAGCCATTACGGTAGAACTCTGCATTGCTTGTCTGACTGTGGTAGACAAAATCTCGGTGCCATAACCTCAAGAATGTATGAAGGTTCATGACTTCATGTGCCACTTTCAGACTAGAACATTGCTCACTCATCCACTGAAATTCTGTTTTGCCTCTGAGTAGCAGCTTGAGATCCAGCTCTCATTACTGGTAATGGTTCCTGACACGAAGGTTGGGTCATTTTGTCCCAGTGGTAAAACTTTGCTCTCTATACAAGTTTGAGGTCTATGGTAAAATAGCAAATCTGACATGTAAGTTCCATGGGGCGAGCTGAAAATAGCAAGTGCAGTGGAAGTGCAGAGGGACTTGAAGAGGACACAGTCAAAATCGAAATCATGTAGAGTTTTGGAATTTTTTTTTTAATAAATGGAGTTCCTCAACTTTTTAATCATACCTGGAGCCGGAGTGAGGACGATGACCGAGATTTCATATGGGCCTCAAATAACAGGCGCACACAGAGGGCCCGTGAAGACAATGCTGATCTGTTAAAAATGATGAATAACTTTTCGATTTTTCTTGGTCAGCTATGGAAAATATTTGGTTAACATGTCCATAAGTGTGAGTCTGTGTATGAAACAGTGTTCTTAATAAAGCCAAGTCTCAATTCAGTGTGAGTAATCCTGAATTAATTACTATTGCACACTCACTGGTCACTTCATTAGGCACACCTTGCTGGGTTGGACTCACATTTAATTTCACAGGTGCTTTAATTCATTGTGGCATAGACTCAAAAAAAAAGTGCTGGAAACATTCCTCAGAGATTTTGAGTCATATTGAATTACATGTTGGTTGCACATGTATAGTGCTTTTTTTTTTACATGACCTCATGTTCAAGAAACCAGTTTCAGGTGATCATTATTAGAAGATGGATATACTGTGGTCATGAAGTGATGAATATGGTCAGTAACAATAGGTAAGTCGCAGTGTTTGAACAATCTGCAATTGGAACTAAAGGGCCCAAAGCGTGCCATGAAAATATCCTTAACCAGAACAACACCACCAGCAGATGAGCAGTTTCTGCAATCCTCAGACCAGCGTTTGTCACCAACAACCAACCAACATTCAGAGTCAATTAAATTCCTTTTGTCTGCAATCTGATGCTCAATTTGAACTTGAGCAGAACTTGACTGCAGTGGCTAAATGTATTAAGTTGCCACCACGTGATTGGCTGGTTAGATATTGTCATTAATGAACTTTTGAATAGGTGTACCAAATGAAGTGACTCATGAATGTATGGTTCTCAAAGTTTATTATAAACATTCCACCTAGTTTAATCACCTAGTCCATTGCTTGTAATATTTGGGTAACTTGTTTGTTTTCATGTAAAGCACCTTGTTTCATATATTTAAAACATTGGATTATATTCATTTTATTGTGATAGATTTGATAGATCATGATAAATTTAAAAGATAACTTCTCCTTTTTTTGCGTCAGACGGATAATAGTATTCAATAATTGCTCAAATAACTATCACCTGGATGATAAGAGTGAGAGCTTCCTGTTGGAGGAAAGCCTCGGTCTTATCACTACACCAGCCAACTAATGTAAATAAAAGACAAGTAGGGTTGGTATCCTTTGCATGAAACCTAAGTTTTGGTTTGGCGAATAGCTGACACCAAAAAGTTGCTGCGAAATAAAACAAAACAGAGCAAAAAATGTATAAATGAACTTACAGCTTACCACGACCACATTACACCACTTTACACTTTTTAAAATGTGTGTTCGTTTAGTCATTACCGTGTCTTCATTTGATCTGTTCCAGCTTGTCTATCCCTCAGGGGCAAATATTTAAACTTCTTGTGGTTCAATTGATTTTGCCTGCCAAAGTCTTATCAAAGCACTGAAAGTGGACGCACGGATATCATGTTAAGGTTTGTGTGTTTTGTGTTTTTTTTACTAACTTTCAAAATGCATTCATCTATTTTTATATACTCAAATGTTATGCTCCTGTTTTGTACTAGGTAATAATAAAATATGTGCTATTCATTTCAACACACAAGAAATACAGTACTAATTCTGAACCACATGCCTCTTTGGCACTGTCAACTATGCTATGTGTAAAAGTGATTGAATTAAAATGACTTACATTAACATTACAAATCTAACAACTGGTTGTTAAGCGAGGTAAAATATGTAAAACATGTGCTGGTGTAGGCGAAAGAACACCTTTGAAATCTGAGATAGCTGTTTGATAAATTGTCTTTCACAGTAATTGCTTGGGAGTTTTTTTGGTTGTTGTTTTTTTTACTCAAAGTTTCTTTTTCTTCTTTTGTTTACAGACGTTCCTTTTACTGGATGTAATCTGTTAACTCTGAATTTATACATGTATTTTTAGCATAAATGTAGGCACAGGCAGAGGTGGCACCAAAAGGTATTTATACATATTAATATGTTTCTACTCAGATAGACAGATCAACAAGGTACAAAATATGGACTGAGGTATTTTTAATAATAAGTTAATAATAAGTTAATACATTATTAAAACTGTACAATGTCACCTTTTATAAAGAGAAACTTCCCAGCCTTTAAACTTTTAGCTGATAGTTATGTATTCCTTCTGTTTTAATACTAACAGTCTGACAGATATAACTTGTTGGAAATGCTCCGATCTTTGATGTGAAAAAGAGATAAAGTTGCTTAAGTAACCACTACTTATTTAACCTTTAAAGGTGGCGAACACGAGAAACTAAATTGCTTTGATTTACGTATTTGAAGCTCTCTAGTGTAAACTAGTGTCTGAAAAAAATACAACAAAACAAAGAGACATTATTCATTTTGCTGCATGAGATCTGCTCCACGACAACTTCATTTGCATTTATCCAGTGTCAGGCAGTGAAATAGAGAGAGAGGAGCACTCATCTGAAATGATGCATGGCTGACACACTGTGAGTGATAAAAGTAATCACTCTAGATGCCATCTTTGGAATGAGGGTGTGTGTGTGTGTGTGTGTGTGTGTGTGTGTGTGTGTGTGTGCAATCATGTATGCAAGACATAGGCAGGGCACCATACAGTGTATAAATCTGCATGCTTTTGCAGCAAGTTTGCTTAATTTCTGTGTGTACATGTGAAGATTTATGTGCATGCAACTCTGTGCATACACACAAATCTCTTTGTTTGTTTGTTTGTTTGTGCATGAATGCATGTACGTAACATAGCTACCAGTGAGACTGAATTTGTGTGTGCCTGTGTGTTTGCCTGTACCTTTTGTGTGTTTGACGGCGTCTTATTAAAGTGTCATTTAGACAGACACTTCTCAGAGTCTGGCCCCAGGCAGCCTGATAGATTGTAATCATGGAGTAAATTACTACTTTCCCAAGCTGTAATCATAGGCTGTGTGTGTGTGTGTGTGTGTGTGTTTCTGAGAGATAGTCAAAGAACCTCATCATTGTGTGGCATGTGTCTGTTATGATTCAAGTAAATATAACAATCGGCCTGATTTATTTACCGCTTACTTTATAATTCATCGGTGCCCACACACCACCTTTAGTTTCATTGGATTATACTCTGCATGTTGTACAAGCCATCAGCTCCATTCACATGTTATTAAAAAGAGTGGGAAAGCAATTAAGTTATTGCTTTGGACTTTAATAAAACTTTAATCAACATGGCCAAAGGCAGTATAAAAGCTGTCCTTTTGCTTTATTTATTTATTTTAACTGTCAGAATTTCTGTTAAAATCTAGCAAAGATCTGCAGATTCCATTCTTAGTCATAGTCATATATTCATATATTCAAAATATGACTCCTGGTTTTTAGATTTCAGCTAGTGATACATCTTACAATTGAGTTTTTAATACGGTAGGTATTAAAAAAAAAAGGTTCTCCTAAAAGGTCCATAATGATCAACTGCTTAAAAAAAACAATCCAGCCTTTTGATGCCACAGTGATGACGGCACTGTCTGGCAACACTCGGCCCTGTTGAACTGTGACTCCAAACTGCTCAAGGTCTCTATCTCTGCTGCGCTTCCATCACTTGACTATTTTAAGATACTAAGGACACACACACACACACACACATGGATACACACGGAACAATTATAAGCATTCACATCCATTGGTCTTCCACCTGAAAAGCACATGCCCACACATACACAGAGATTCCAAATATCTCTTGACCTTTAGCAAAGCATACGATGACAAGAACTGTCTTTCCTTTTAACCTTCTCGCCCTACTCTTCTACGGTTATCGCTTCCCTCTCAGACCTTACCCAGATTATGTCTCTTAACAGCTTGGCCACTCTAAGCAGAATGTCAGCTAAAGAAAAGGAACGAAATGAGCCAACAGCACACGTCATGTTATATTTCTGAGTTATGACTAATGGCAATTAAGACCACGGGCTTGAGTAATGAGTTGTTAAGAAAATGAAATGGGACATTAAAAAGGCCACACTCTCCTGCTATTAGTAATCTGATAGTTCTGTACTACACTGCGCACTTTTGAATTTATTACCGACGCCTGAAATGTAGCTTACTGTTAAGCTGCAATGCTTAAAGATGGCAGTGAAGTATTGCTTATGATTAAAACAATCGCATTCCCTGCTCCTCCCCCCTGCTTTAAAACCTGCAGTGCTTAATTTCCTTTGGCCTTGCGTGTTTGGCGAGCTTGGTGGTAACTTGATTGGTCAGCTGCGTGCCTTTCCTGTCTGATGATTGGATTTGGTTCTCATGTGTCCAGAGCACACCCCAACACACCAGGATGAAGCAGATTAACTAGATTTTGTGTTTTTCTATGCTCTCCCTTTCTCGCTCCATCCCTGGCACTGTTATTGGAAGAAAGTGATAATTCCCCTGCACTTCAAACACAGCCCCCTAACTAAGACTCCGCTTAAGTCTCCTCCAAGGAAAAGCTGCCTGCCTGTGCACAGATGTCTCTGATTAAATTGTATCTCAGAGAGAGAAAAAGAGAGTCCTCCTTGCAGCTCCCCCCCCTCCTTTATGCTACCCCCTTTCTCTCATTCCACCCCCCCACCCCATGTCTCTCTATCTGTCTCTCTGTTAGCTTGCTCAACTGGCTGTTGCCAAAAGAGCCTTGGGCAACGAATAAATTGCTTTGGTTTCAACAGACAGAGAAGTTGGCCGAGACAAGCTGAATCAGTGCATTAGATGCGAAGGCCCCCTCATAGACTGGAAGTTAGCCTTTAGCACAATCATTGACCGTGAGTGATGATTATGTCTAATTGAAGGAGACTTTCGCTACCTGTAACACAGCTGGGGGGCCTTGAGCATATTGGACAGATGAAAACAGACAGGGAGAAAAGAACGGGGTGTTTGTTACAGGAGATGATGATGAGATGAAGACAGAAATTACTGGGAGCAAAAAAAGAAAAAAAAAGAAAGAATTGTTCTTATAAGTGGCACATCTGAGTGTGTATAATACAAGCATTTGTGCAGAGTTAATAAAATTCAAATATATAAATTAATTAAGCGTGACTAGCCAGCATTCTTCTTTCATGCAAGTCCTCTGGCTGTTTAGTTTTCAGCATTTGGATCGTTGAACATATTTGTTGCTACTGTAGAAATGCATCTGCTTAAAATCGGCTTCTAACAAGGAAAATGTGCACAAAAAAATAGTGGAAAAAAAACAGATTTCTAGTGTGCTTCATAGCCTTTCAAATCATTTCCAAAACCCATAAAAAGAGTGCACTTGAATGCAGACTGGACTAGAGCTGAATGTACAATATGCAAAAGCTTCTGGGCAATTTAGAGGGAAAAAAATCAATATGTTCATTGTGCATTGGGAGGGAAAAAACACACACACTCTCCAAATTTAAACACTGGAAATAATAGGATATTTTCTACAGGCTTTATTACAGCAAGTGTTTGGAAGTGTTTAAATGATCACGTAACCAAGAGCCAGGGCACATAAAGTTGTGCGCATAACATGCATGTGTGTAGGTGAATGTTGCTATGTCTGAATCTGTTTGTAGGCCGCTGTGCGTGTGTGTGTGTGTGTGTGTATCTGTATGTGTGCAGGAATGAACGGCTGAGCTGAGCAGACGAGTGCCAAAGACAAAAACAGCCATAGTACCCCCCACCCCTCCCTTTCCTTCCATGTCCACATGGCACCGGGCTCCCTGGCACGAACAGTGGCCATGGGAGTCGCTTCAGATCATCTAGGAGGGTATTGGATGGCCATGGCTGCCTTTTGCAATAACCTGGCAAGGTCCAAATTCATTAGGGTAAAATTTGGCCCTGGCTGCAGCGCTGTAGTGCCCATAGCATTTGGCCCTGCTGCGCTGTGGTACGCTAGGCCGAGCTTCGGAGCGTTTTTGCTGGATCCAGAGAGAGCCATTAGCGGCTGCATGTGATGATGGTTATGCTCCCCAGTGTCAAACACAGATAGTTGCCTTTGAATGATTTGAGCGATTACCCTTTTCACACAAGCTATGGAATAATGGGCTAGGTGAGAGAGCGCAGGGAAGAGCGAAAAGGGAGGGAGGAAAAAAAGAGCGGGAGTCAGAATCTCAGTGGATAGTTTAATATGAAATAAAAGAGAAGTCATTTTGATTTCACAAAATTTAGCATTTCAAGTTTTGTTTCCAATCTTGCCCACTGAGTCATGTCATTTTATTTTTGTCTGTTAAATAATCAAAATATTAAATTTCTCCAGATTTAGAGAAAAATACCAATAATATCAGTGGTAAATGATTATGGGGCATTTAGCAACAAAACTGTATTTCTTTAACATATATTGTGGGAAATAAGCACGTTTTAAAGGTTTTTTTCAGTAATTGACCCTTGTGAAAATATTTAACATGCTGAAGCAAAAGTATAAAGTAGAACTCCTGGTTAACAAACTAGTAGTTGTGACAAATTACTTCTAATATTTGTTATACAATCATGAAAACTTGAAACAATGCTACTTTATATAACCAGATACTGTACAGCAATGATGTAGTTTGGTAAAATGAGGCTTTTTAAGAATCTCCCTGCAGTGCAGCTATTTGCACTGACTGCATTTCACTAAACCACTCATTCAAACACCAACTGAAACCACCTCCTCAGCTGTACCAGAGGTGCATCTGTGTGATGAATGAAATGCCAAAAGGCCTAGTTGCTGACTTCAGAGAGCAACGTAGAATCAATACTTTGCCAAAAAAGAGTAAAAAAGAAAGAAAAAAACAACACAAACAGGACTGAGGTGCTGACAAGAACCTGCCCACCATTCAGAGTTCACAGTGTGCAGTTTTTGTGCTTCTTTCAGGCTTTGGTCCTCTGGGGCTGCTTGCTCAGTTGAAGTTAACACTGATCTGATCTGATCTGAAACTTACAGACTTTTCTTTAATCTTTCTGTCTGCCTTCCTTTGAGGAGTACAGTTTTGTTTTGTTTTGTTTTTTTATATATATAACTATCTTTGTTTTTCTTTCTCTCATAAGATCGTTGTTTGATGTCTCCGATGGTTTTTCTTACACACTTCTTGTTGCTAACACATTTGTCTACATTGCTTACCTTTTCACTGCCCCTCGGTGTTCGCAGCAGCTACACATCTTTTCCACTGTTTTTTTTTTTTTTTTTTTTTTTTAATCTTAACTCTGGCATAGCTTCAGTTCCTCAAGCAAGCAGTGGAACGACTGAAGTTTTCTTGTCCCAACATGTAATTAAGCAGTTAAAACTGTAAGCTCATCTCCACAGAGGTGTCAGAGTACATACTCCATACAACAAGCCTGCAATGTAAATGAATACAAATAATTTTAATTTAATCTATACACCAGTACCTTTCTTCTGTGACTTGTTATTCTTAGATTTAAAACTATTATGTTGTGTCTATTATATAATTCTTGGGTCTTTTTATTTTACCTCACAGAAAAACTACAAGGATGTTCAAAGATTCAAATGTGAATTTGGAAAATGTGGTGATGTTTGGTTATTCCATGATAAAGTAACAGGTGACAACAAAAGTGTAGTGTATGAATAGATGTGTCACACCACTGCAAATGATACACACTGGATACCAGATAACACATGCCACTCTCACATCAAATATAAAGCTGAAAGCACAATAAATATGCATACATATACAGAGCAATCTTCCTCAAACAAACAGCTAACAGTGTTAATGGAAATATAGATCCTATATCACAAAATAGCTGCACGGCTACTCGAGTTAGATGAGTTGATTAAAACAATCACGCATCATACTATGAGTAAGTACATACAGTACTGCATGCACCCCGTGTGCCTCCACAGGATTGTGTAGAAAAAGGAAATGTGACTGTCCATACATCAGTATGTACTTGCATTTGTGTGTGTGTACTAAAAAAAAAAATCCCATTCTGCAGTACAGTGCAGCAGGGCCATAAACAGGGGGCACCTCTCCTATTTGATAACAGATAGGCTCCCGTAGGATCAGCCATTATTCCTTTGCATTTCGCAGAGCAAATGAACTTGACAGATGGCTGTGTCACCCAAACCCTTGACTACCAACCTGATTATGCAGAAAACAATACAATAGAATAGAGCAGGGGAATCATTACCGGAGGTAGGGATTGCGAGCTCGAGAGCACACCCCAGCACCTCACCCACATTCGAGGACAATGCAGCACAGCCCAACAAAATTACACTTGTGAAATTGAACAGCAAGAATGAGTTTAACATAAACTGGGTTACGGTCAGGCAATCTGTCATCAGGCTAAAGCCATTGTCTAGGGCTGCTTGCATGGCATATGAACCCATCCGTCATCTCTGGCTCCATTAATGGCTGCTGCTCAGGTTTTAAACTGTAGAGGTTTACTTGCTGGGGCAAGGCTCCCCTGGTGCATGTGTATGCTTTATGAGGAATGTGTCATTTTGTGTACTGGATGGTTTTGTCTGTGGGGAAGTGGCTAAGAGAGACTGGTGTTTGCTTAGGCCCACTGTAAATCTTTAGAGATGAGTGTGACCTTTTTTGCCTTGTAAAACACTTCCTTCTCAAAAAAGAAAGAAAGAAAGAAAGACAAGAAGCATTTTGCCCTTTTCAACTTAACTGTCATGATTTCAAATATTTTTGAGAGTTCAGTTGTAGGTCAATGAGTTTTCAATCTGAAGTGAAAATTGAGAGTCTTCAAACACACAGCAGCTAGAGGAAAAATGCACCTAAAAAACCCAACAGGTGTTGTACCTGGAGAATCATCACAAAAGGACAATGTGATCCTGAAGCTGTGATTTCACCAAAAACATCAGAAGTTACATGCTGAAATCATTTTCATCATATTACTCAAAGCGTGTCGCGTGAGTAGAAATGTCAAGTTGTACTTGAAAGTTCTTGACAACATCTGATCCAGCTGTTTAATTTGGCACCAAAGGCATTGTTCCCTGTTTAGGGTTGTGAATGGGCCCATGACTGGCTTTGGCTTTTGCCTCTTTTTATGAAGGTTTAACTTGTGTTTGTGAGTTCTTTTCAGTTCAATTCAATTTTTTGAAAAGACACTTTGTTTGTTTCAACATATCACCAAATTGCTCATCAGTATAGTAAATATAATAAACAAAAACAAAGCCTTTTAGCTTGCTTGATGATTTTTATGTCCTTTATGTTGCTGCTGTTTTCTCTGAAATTTTAATTTATTTTTCTTCTCACCAGAAAAACAAACCTGTTGTCCAGTGAGCTTTTGCCCTTTCTCTGAGGCATATTTTTAGACTTCATCCTTACCACTTACATAAACAGAGTACAAATGAGTTTGTATTACCCACATTCTCTCCATTGAGATTGTGTGAGTTTCATTAAGTTCTTGTTTAAAAAGGCAAAAAAAATGCTTCCCCATCACTCAAAAGATCAGGCTGTTAGGATAGCAAAATGAGGTGAATGTACCTCTTCTTTCTCAATGTAATGTGAACTTCCATAGCATAGTGGCAGAGTGTGTTTTACTACTTCAACCTCATATCCTGAAGCTGGTGGTTTAGTCGAAGTATTTGTGAAGCACATGGTGTAAACAAAGCTTAAAAGGCTGCAAATGCCATAAATAAGAACTCTGAAGTCTTTAGTAGAAAGTTTGTTTAACCTGTACCATTTCCCCTCCCTCTAGGAGTAGTGTGTTTCCCTCTCCATGCTGTTGACAGTGTGCCATGCTGCATTGCCAGCTTTCAAAGCAAACCAACAGTGGCCTTGCATCGGTTTAGCACCCTGCTGTTAGGTGTGTACACACAGCAAGTCAAATCAAAGACCTTGTTGTGCTTCAGCACAGGGCAGGTTTTCAGTGGGGATAAATAAACCTTAAATAGGAAATCTCACACTGTCTTGTAAGCGGGCTCAAGAAGGCACAGCCTTAAAAGAGGTGAGCAAGTAGTGAGGAAAGGGGAAAAAATGCTCTCTTTAAATGACTTCGATCTCTGGTGTGATGAATCACAGAGTTGCAAATCCCTTTTTAGCTAATTGCTACCAGCATGTGAGATTTCGGCCCTACTCCTCCTCCATGTTCAATATCAATTTTCAGGGCCGACAGAGAGAGATAGCCCTGGTCCGTTCCCCTGAGTCTCGCCAGTGGCTTCGCTGATAAAAACTGCACTAACAGCACTTAGCTATTTCAGAGAGTGAGGGAATGGGCACACAAACACACACACACACACACATACACAGAGTCTCTTATTCACAGCTGTGTGTGGTAATGAAGGAGAAAAGATGGGCCAATCGAAGTGAAACAGGGAACAGGCTGGTGTCATCTGCTCTGTGACCTTCTGAGAAGACTGTGTGTGTACATGTGTATGTGTGTGTGCGTGCTCTCCTCAAGAAGTCTGGAGGTCAGACCTGTGCTCACTGAAGGGAATTAACATTTGTCTGCTTCGCTAAGGACAGGCTGTCCCCCATGGAGAATGCAGAAAATGTGTGCATTTTCCATGTGTAATTAAGGGTCATGCAGCAGCATTTTGCGCTCCGCAATTAGCATTCATACACTATACATGACTTTTTTCTTGCATCCCCAAACAGAAACTATTGTAGTATATGCATGTTTCTGTTTTTGAATATTTGTTTAATGTGTGTGTTCCGTCAAAGGTTTATCTCATCTTGCAACGGGAGTCATTTAAACATGGTATGTAAAGTAGCTTGAGTGAACAGCATGAATTAGTGTAGATGCTGTGCTTTTCCATTTCTTATACTCACTGTTCACTTTCATATTTGATTCTGAACCAGATCCAATATGCTAATATTGGCAACATAGAGTTTTACAGAAGGTTTATTGTAATTTAATAAATGCAAAGGAAAACAAAGAAATAGAAAAGCAGAGGAAGTAGCATCTAATAATTTGACCACCAAAGACAAAAAAAGTAACTGAATTTGTCACCATTTATCAAAATTGGCTGTAAAATACACACGCACCCACACACACACTCATATATATATATATATATATATATATATATATATATATATATATATATATATATATATATATATATATATATATATATATATATATATATATCTGTAAATCTCTGAGTTTCCTGTGGTCGTTTGCCCTTGACCATCCCCAAGAGGAGCGACACAGCAGAAATCTTGACACCTTCTGCTCCACATCCTGCCTTGACAATTAAAGCACTACTTCCGCCTCAAAATCCATCATGGAAATATTTGAACCCACTGCACTCCAGTCAAAAGGATAGGCACACACTTTATGAGAGTGTGGCTATTTTTGCTGTGGTGATTTGGCTACATTTAAAAGTGACACAATTGGGTTTTACGTCTTTGTAAAAGGTGGTGCCAGAGGCACTCCAAAGGCCGGTGAACTGCTGAAGCTTCAGATAAAACCATTATAGCAGTCTGCCAGTGGTTTACCAAGCTGGTTAGCTTGGTAACTGTCAAAGAGAAATATTTTAGTTGCATTTTTTTTCTAACAGGACACACGTAGTCCAATCAAGATATGAATTTGTATTTTTAACTCTTGTTTCAGGAAGTGTTTGGAAATTATGTGGTTTTATTCTCCTAACTATTTCTTTTATCACACAATTCTTCCTGACCGTGGCTCAGGGGGTTGGGAAGCGTATCTGTAACCGGAAGGTTGCCGGTTCGATCCCCGGGCTCTCTGTCCTGGTCGTTGTGTCCTTGGGCAAGACACTTTACCCTACCGCCTACTGGTGTTAGCCAGAGGGGCCGATGGCGCGATATGGCAGCCTCGCTTCTGTCAGTCTGCCCCAGGGCAGCTGTGGCTACAACCGTAGCTTGCCTCCACCAGTGTGAGAGTGAATGAATAGTGGTATTGTAAAGCGCTTTGGGTGCCTTGAAAAGCGCTATATAAATCCAATCCATTATTATTATAAAGTGAGACTACCCTTTTGCTTATGTATTTTGTAACACGTGAATGAAACTGATGTTATTCAACAGCTGACCACTATAGTAGATATTTTCCTTTTCCTTTACCTGTCTTTCAACCCTTTTAATGGTTTTGTTTTATTTGTTGCTAAAAGGCCTTTCAGCGGACTAAAGTCACTCTCCTGCCTGATTATGCAAAAAGCTTTTAAAGAGGTAAAGTGGAGAGAGGTTTGAAAGATCTGTGGCCTTCACACCCTGCTCCCTGTAACCCTCTGCTCTCTTCTTTACTCTAATCTGATTTCTAGTAGACATCTTTGATCTAGGCCTGGGCAAGAGTAAAGCAAGCTGCTGGGGCCTTGCCTCTACAGATGAAGTGAGTATGGAGATTAGCAGCCTTCCCTTACAGCTTTAGTGGCTAATACCTGATTAGGGCCCAGAGTCAGCCAATTGTCTCAATGCTGGCTATCAATACCACCACTGGCTCTAGAGGGAGGGTGGGGGGTGGTTGGATTGAGTAGAGGATGGAGGGATGGAGTAGTAGTGTTGGTAATATTGGGGAGAGAGGGTTGGGATAAAGGTTGATTCCGTAATGGATACTCATTTTATCCCACCCCACTAAGAAGATTAGGCCTTGGGGTGTCATATTAGCTGTGCTCTCTGGGCCTTTGGTGGTCCATGCAGCTGGTTCTCCTTTCCTATTTTCTCCTTCCACTGCTTTCCTGTTGTGGAATATTCTCTTGCATTACACAGTACTACTGGATCATGAAAACTGAGTGTTAAATATCCCACTTTCCCTTTTCAAAAAGAAAAAAAAAAGACCAGGACTGATCTAGTGTAATGCTTAACATCTGCTTCAAGTTAGAGAAAACTATCATCTTTTGAGGACTCAGCTGCACCATGCATACTTTTAAATAAGGGATTGGAAGACATTTGATGTATGAGGTGAGATACACTGCAAGTGCATTTTGCAAAAAAGAAAAAGAACAAAAAGAAACATAACAAATCTGATGCCACTTGCTGAAAATGAGACAACTCGTTGTTCATTCTATCTTGCTATTCATCTGAGATGTAAATTATGTTTAGGGAATGTTGCGTCTTAACTAATTAAGGCCTTATCATTAATTCAAGATCAACACCATCTTAAGTTTTGTGTTACATCATGAGTAAAGAGTTGTGAGACATAGCTGGCAAAGAGGCCAAACAGGAGGCCATGAAAGTTTAAAAAAAATGTGTTTAAACATCTTCTTGACTGTTACTTTGTCTCTGTCTTGCCTTCTACATTGCTCTCTTTAAGTCATTGAGCTTAACAATAACAAAGCAGAGGCATCTGTGAACAATAAGCTTTGCCAGTTACAACACTGGAGACAAGTAAATGGCTCTTTCCTCTGTTAGTTGGGTTTAAAGTTATGCTCCAACTGGTGAGGTGAGTGGTTATTAGTACAGTGGACAGCTACCAAAAACAGGTATAATGGAAATGCTATATAGTACATGAATTATTTAAGCATGTATAACATTTTATTCTAAGTATCATACTCTACAGAAGAGGACCTTAGGTGTCAATCAAGTTCGCCTATTTAACAAACAGTAGTTAAAATGCAGTTACGTGTAAAACTGATATATGATAGCTATGGAGTTGTGCTCCATTACCCACTATAACTGCATGGGAAAAAAAGTCAAATACAGGGTGGTAGATTGGGGGACATGGTGTAGAGACAAAGAATTAGAAAGATGTGCGGTTTAAGGACAAGCTCATTTGTCTCAAATGCATCATTGTTCTAAGAACTGCATTGTCTTCCAAGTATACTCTACTATTTAGAATCTTTTACTCTTTGTTCCACACGCACGCAGATTAAAGGTGTTGAGCTATGGCGTGTGTGTGTGTGTGTGTGTGTGTGTGTGTGTGTGTGTGTGTGTGTGTGTGTGTGTAAGGAGCAGTCTAGACTACATGCTTGCATGACTGTGTGCATATGGCTTATTATTGTTGTGCAGAAACTCCAACCGGGAAATTTTAAAAATAATAATAGGTAGAGATTTGCTTTGTGTGTACACTATTTTGTTTAGGCCTGTTGGACTTAAAAGATGCAAATAACTAATCCGTCATTACCTAAGATCTTTATCTCAAAATTGCTAGTCAAAGCCGCCATTTGTCTTCTTTAGCTACCTGCTAGCTAGCTGAATTACTGGATGCATGAGATTAATTGTGTGAACTTATTTGTTGAAGTGCAGTGTTGTCTCCTTCCTCAAGAGGTGTGGTTGCTGTGTTGTTGGTGGTGATGGTTGTGACATATGTTGGGGAAAATAAGTATTTGAGCCCATGATGAATTTGTAATCTTGCTTACTATTGCAAAAACGGTAATTAGATTACCGTTACTTTCCCGTAGGAACGCTGCGTTACTGCGTTACTAAAACCGTGATTTTTTGCGAGAATGTCTCACGACAGTGACGTAAGCGAGTGCGCCGTTAGAGACAACAGCTGTGTGCAGATCAACAATGGATCACATATCGATTGTGGGAGAGAGTATGAGCGTGCAGCATTTAAAGCGTGGAAGCACTGACCTTACTTTGAGTTTGATTCCATAAAAAGTGACAAAAACATTAGCGTCCATCGTGCGTGGGAAGAAAACTTCTTTTTACAGCGAAAAAAACCCCTAAACTTCCGCGCAAGCACCGAGTGCGCTATGACATAATGGGAAACTCACAGAGAAACTGGCGGATTCTTCAACTGACCGCGGCACACCTGCACCAGGGTAACCCTCCGCCTACCGCAGTCCTGCTTTACAGGTGAAAATAGAGCAACAGGACCGCTGAGTCTTTGACTTTATTTATTTTCTGCTGTGTTTTACTTGCATCTATTTGAAAGACTGAGTGTAAACACAAAAAATATTTTATTTTATGTGCTGGAATGTGTAGAAAATAGGTTTAAAGGTTAAACTAATTCATTCAAGTCAGAGAATGTTGCATATAATTAAATTTTTGCTTGATGCATAAAGTTTAAAGATTAAAACTAATAAAACAAGTTTAAAAAAGAGACTTTTCCATTTGATTACATTTTGTATGATGGATTATGTAAAAAAAGTAGAATTGGGCTGAAAGATCTATCGCTTTATCACCTCTTCAGGTTGTAAATCGTGTTTTTAAAAAGTAACTAAATAACTAAGTAATTAATTACTTTTGAAAATAAGTAATCAGTAAAGTAAAGGGATTACTTTTTGGGGAAGTAATCAGTAATTAGTTACTGATTACTTTTTTCAAGTAACTTGACCAACACTGGTGAGGAGCTTGTTAATGGTCTAAAGACAGTTGGGACCAGAGTCACCAAGAACAGAATTGGTAAGCTGTGATACCATTAAAACCATGCATCGCCCATAAGGTCCACCTCCCTAAGAAAGCACATGTAGAGGCCAGTGAACATGAAAATGATTCATTGAAGGCTTGGGAGAAAGCACTATGGTGACACAAAACCAAATCAAGGTCTTTGGCATGAACTCTCACCCACCATGTTTGGAGGAAGAGAAATGCTGAATATGACCAAAAGAACACCATACCCACAGTTGAGCACAGAAGTGGAAGCATGTGCTTTAGGACTATACCTTTTAGGCTGTACTAAGGGTATATGATTGCTTCACTGCATTGAGCCATTGGCTGTATCTCGGGAGGTAGAGCGGGTCATCTACTAATTTGAAGGTTGGCGTATTGATATCTGGCTTCTCCAGTCTGCAAGCCAAACATTCTTAGACAAGATACTAACTCCAAGTTGCTATCTGATGAGTATGAATGTGTGAATGTTAGATAGAAAGCACTTCTGCTTGTATGAATAGGTGTGAATGGGTGATTGAGGCATCTTGTATGATGTGCTTTGAGTGGTCTTGGAGAGTAGAAAGGTACTATATGAAAATCACTCCCTTTACCATTTACAATGCTCTTGGATGAGAACCTCCTTCCCTCAGCCAGAACACTGATGATATGTCAGGGATGCATCTTCCATTATTATATGCTTGATAAGACGAAGGCTAAATAAGAAGTTCATTAAGATCATGGAGTGGCCGAGCCAGTCAATGGTAGATATTCTGTCTAAAATAAAACTACCATAAAAGTTAGATAACTGATCCATTTTTATTTTTATTTTTATATATTTAGGACTTTACATGTTAGATTTTGATGTCTGTAGAATCACCTTTAATGGCAAAATCCTGAAGTGATAATTTTCTGCATGACATTGTCAGTCTCTCATGCTGTTGTTGACTATTTTTGCAAGTTGCTTCAGTTCATTGAGGTTTGTAGCACAGCTACATAAGGTTGCCACTGTGGCATTTTTATCTGGCTGAAATCTGGACTTTGACTGGTCCATTTAACATCATGATTCTTTCTTTTACAACCATTCTGTGGTAGATTTGCTGCTGTGTCTGGGATGATTTTTCTGTTGCACGACCCCATTTTGGCCTAGTTTTAGCTGTCAGGCAGATGGCCTCACATTTGACTGTAGAATAGTCTAGAACTCCAGAACTTAAGCTGTGCTGCCATGTTCTTTTTAAAGAGAAGATGTTTTCTTATGGCAACCTTTCTTATTAACGTCATAATTTTTCAGTCTTTTCTTAACTGTACTGCCATAAATTTTATCACTTAACTTGCTAATTAAGCTCTTTAGATGATGAGATTTGTAAACATATGGACCATCTGAAAAGGCCCGTGTGAAATATTTCCCACTTGCTTTCTATTAGACAGCAAGAATCAACGTTAGTGACTCAAAAGCAAATTGTATGGGAATCAGCAATAAAATTATGAACTTTTTCTGTTGAATCCTGACATTTTATTTTATGGTAATTTCATGGGGTTTTTTTTTGCTACTTTGTTTTTCATGGGAAAAACTTATAAAGAGAAGTATGATTTAAGGCAGTGCAACCTTTTAATGGACAAGTTGCCATAGTATGGGTATACACTGTCCTTTGGTCTTTTGTCAGATTCAAATTTTGCTTGGTGCATCTTATTTTGAAAAACATAGGCCAAATTCGAGGAACTCGAAGAATAGTCTACAAACCAGTAGGCAATGGCGGTTGTGGGTGGTTTTGTCCATCTTTTATATACAGTATATGAGACTGTCCGAGACTATAAAACACACAGACACATTATGGCTTCCACAGAGGACAGGGTAATGCAGGCACTTCTGTGACCTTTCCAGCGACCCTTCCCTCTAATGGGACAAGTGGATCTAAACAATGGCAGAAAATGCAAATGCACAGCCAGAGACAGAGAGAGTCCATTAGACTCACAGGTTCAGAGTTTTCCTTGAATACTCAACCCATCTGTACCTGCACATACATGTCAGTTTTCACAATAAAAGTGTTTATTTCATGTATCACTACTTATCATCACATTTGTCTCTTAGGTAATTTTATATAAACCACTTAGTAGTTTTTTCAGTGCTGAGGAAAAAAACAAAGTTTAACTCAATACCAAATTTAGTTTTGTGATTGTAACCTTCCTGCCTCCCCTGCCCAACACCCACCTCTGTCAGTAGTAGCCATAAACCTATTTAGAGCCCCAAAGGAGTAGCCTAGTTAACGCCTCTGCTCCCCCATGGTCAGCTAATGAGAAGGGGCATGCATTTCTACCAACCCCTTCCTCTCACTCTCTCTCTCTCTCACTCAGCCCTCTCAAAGTGGAATCGATCCTTGATGTCAAAGGCCTACAATTTCTGGAGTACTCAGCCCAGAATCCCCCAGCCAAGCTCCCAGTAGAGCCAAATTAGCAGACCTTCAACACATCAGGGCCTTAATAAAATAAAGGTTAGTCTCTGAGTCTTTCATCTCTGCTTCAACTCTTGCACTTTATAACCACACTACATATTTACCAGTTTCCAAGCTAAGTCTAATGAGTATATCATATTGAGCTTTTGATGTACAGCAATAAACCATTTGGTGTCATTCGGTGACCAAATGTCATTGATAAGGTGGCACAGGATGAAACTGACAGACTCTTTGTTATTTCATTTCCATTAATAATCTATGATCTTCTTGTGCCCCTCGCCTCTAGAATGGTTGCAGGGTGTTTACATAAATTGACAAGGATGCTGAAAAGTCACGCTGCGATTTTTGAAAAGTATTTTAGCCCCCAGAAGACATGATAAAAATGGTTTTTATTAATTGGATAGTAACCAGGCTCTGTTTACATATTTCATATCCATTTATTATGTTTTCTTTGCTCAGCCATGGAAAGGCATTTGACTGACACAAATGCATTATTCTATTTGTGTGTTATGTCCCATGGGCCTGTTAATTTTTTCTTGAGTGGGTAAATTTAAAGGAAATACATCACAAGTCTAACACCCAAGGATGTTGTCTGTTTTTTTTCCTCCCTCTCCCTCCTTTGCTTCCATTTCCTTATGTTTCCATTTGCTCAAAGAAAATCAAAACCATGGTACAGTTGAATATATTAATTAAAAGCAGTGTTGAAAAACAAGAAAGAAGAGAGCATTCGGTTTATGCTTTTAGGTCAGTCTGCGCAAGAAGTATTTGTTGGTAAAGGGAGCTCTGAGTTTTGTCAACAGTCCTCATATTGGAATTCATCATTCTGAAGATGAAATATGTCGGAAGAAAACAATCTATTCAGTCGTTTATTATTCTTCAATAATGAATTTTCGTCAGGAAAATCGAGGAGCTGTTTTTAACTGCCAAGACCATTTGGGGTGGGGGTGGGGGTGGGGGGGGTGGGGGGGGTGAAAGGATGATTGATATATTTGCTCCGGTTGACATGCTGTCATTTGACTAGTCATATTTGCTTCATCACTTGACAAACCGTGGACTTGATGATCTTTCATGTGAGCCATGCAAATGTACTTTTTTAAATGCTAGTAAGACGAAGGACAATCCCAGGTGCTAAAGAGTCAGTTTCACCTTTACTTTTAAAGTCCAATGACAATCAAGATATTCTCTCATAAGTTAAAAAAAAAGAACTTGCAATTTAGTAATTGTCTAAACGTAAAACTCCTAATAGACGTGCAAATTCTCATATATATTAGCCACTCTATTTCTGAGCTGCAAGAGCCTTTGTTAACATGGTGTTTGAGCTTTCATCCAGCAAGCTTGTAGTAAACGAAAAAGTGAGGAAAAGGAATCTTCAATTTGGTGAGCACAACCTGAGTCATTATTAGAAATGACAGTTGAACCTGATGAAATTGTATTCCCAATTGAAAACCAAATTACTATCAGGCCAACATGATTTCCTTGTGCTAGGACCATACTAATTTTATGTCAAAACATCAGTAAATGTATTTAAAAGCCATAATAGCTTATTACCATGCAGTCTTCCTTTGCCCTCACACGTGGACCCTATTAATCTAGAACTTCGATTTGCATGTAAATGTGGTCAACTTTCATATCATCAAAATACATGAGTCCTACACCATCAGCAGGCCAGTGAGCCCCTGTTTGTGTGTGTTTGTGCACGTATCCATAAAAATGCGACCCACACCCAAAAATATATGCAAGTGTACTTGTATATGCTCAAGCTATTACTGGTTTTTATATGCATGTGAGAATGCAGCAGGTGAATGTTTATGTGTGTATGAGTGTTGGCATAGGAGGATTTAGTTTTGAAATAATGCATTGAGGTTTTATGTGCAATTACTGACATATATTGGTAATTTCAGAGAGGACAGGCAGGGTGACAAGACATGGAGAGAAAAAGAGGAATAAATGTATCATGGTATGATACCTGAGAGGTCAGTCGCTTCTGTGTAAGAGTCAGGGTATGTGTGACCTGACTAAGTCTGAGTTATCAGGATCAACAAAAACTCTTTTTTTCTATTATTTTTTTTTTCATATCCTAATAATCCTACTGATTATAGTGTAAGCTAAAGATATAATTGGCTTCTATTTTGTGGCTTGTCCCAGTTTTACAAAATTAGTGGAAGTTTTTTTTAGTTTTTCTTTTTCTTTAATGTTTTTAAATCTGTGTGCAAACTGTGCCAGCTAAGATCCAACACAAATGTGACACAATTCAAGGGAAAGAGGTACAGAACTGCTTAAAAGGCCTTTTTAAAAGTTTTCCTTGCTGCTGGGAATGGATAGCTGCATCAGTGTGATGCCATGAACCTGAGCTGTGCCTCCAAGCATCATCTTACCATCTGCCCCAGAGACTGCCAGGTAATAGTTGCTTTTAACACAGAGCAACATCTTTGTTTTACTACACACAGAAAGGTATAGTTTAAAATTAGTTGACCACACTTTATTTGATAGTGAGATGAGTGGCCATTTGTAAATTCCTGCCAATGCTTTACCTGGCCTAGATAGAAACCCTTACAACTTTTTCTCCTAAACAATTACCCCCTCCTTCACATTGCATCCAGCACTACATAGAACAGCATCTATAGCCTAATTTGCACTCCCTGTCACTAGATAGGCCTTTTACGGGGTAGCACAACAAAATAGTTCACCTGCCCTTGTTCCGTCACTATTGACTGTGATGTCTTTATCCAAAAGAAGCCAGTCACACTGTGGCACAACAAGCCGAAGCACTGTCTGTGTTTGAAAGGATGTGAAACTGAAGTGATGGATGAATGAAAAAATGTGTGGGATAAGGTTAAGAGGAAAAGTGGAATTAGAAGGTATGAGTGGGGGTAGAGAAGTAAATCAAAGGATGGTGAAAGGTATGACAAAAGAGGATGGCAGGAGGAAGAACACAAGAGAAGGATGGTGAGGGAGGTTAGTGGTGATGGAGGTGTGTGTGTGTGTGTGTGTGTGTGTGTGTGTGTGTGTGTGTGTGTGTGTGTGTTTTGGGGGGAGGTGATATGAAAGCCATGCAGGAAGCTTTAATTGGTCCCTCTGTCCATGGATTCATCATTATTTTATATGCTGTGGAACCTTTGCATGGATAACTTACCTGAGGCCTCTACAGCTGTTTGATACAGCAAAGGAGAGGATGACTAATTTCACTGATCTGTTCTTTGCTTACAGACATCAGTGTTCACAACACAAACAGAAAGTTAGATTTAAAGAGGACAAATGAAATGTTTAACAAAAGTTGCATTAGCAGATATTAACATCTATTCAGATTAGCAATGTTGAATTCATTAGATTAATGATTTAAGTCATCCCACAGTTTATTTTCACGATGCTAGTATTGTAAACAACGCTGTCATAAAGTAACTGTAGCCACATACAGAAATTGCATTACAGTGTACCATCTCTAGAAATGAAGAGACTGCAAAATAAAGAGACAAGTGATCTTCGAGAAACACAAAGAGCATATATATATATATATATATATATATATATATATATATATATATATATACACATATACAACAAATTGATGTCTTATTAAAAATCAAAGCACAGGCAAGAGGAAAGGGAGGGTAGAATAAGAGGTCTAAGGGAAAGATAAGGGCAGTGAAAAAAGGGTAGGTTAAAACGTAAAGAGGAGAAATGGGGGTGGGTGGTGGGGGTGCACTGACTAAGGAGGCAAAACGATTTTCCATCATTATTGTGTAAAATATCATTTGATTGGCTGCTCAGTGGCAGGGGCCCCTGGTGGCTGCAGCTCTGTCGTCGGGCCAAGAAGGAAAACACACAGCTTTTCACTTTTTCTGTCAAAACTAGCTTTGCCCGAATGGTATCACTTTAAATGCCATGACAGTGGAAGGTAGAAGGGAGTGTGATGGGCCTAAGGGTATACATAGACCCAATATGCTAGTGACACTGATACAAGTGTAATTCTAGACTATTAGAGTGACACAAGAGATTCTCCCAACCAATAGAAACACACACACACACACACTCAAAGCCCTGAACACAAAGCAGCTGAGGCGGCCAGGCTGGAGGGGGGGCATATGTGGAACAGGCTGTCATGCCATGAAAATGTAAGAAATTCTTTAACCTGGCCTTTCCTGATCCCCTCCTCCTTTGAATATTTTATAATGCCAAAATGATTTATTAACTTGAGACAGGTACAGCTCAGTAGGGCCAGGTAGAGCCACAGGGACAACAGCAGGGTAAGACCCACAGGGTGCCACATTGATCAAAAGGCAAATGGAAAAGGCTGGTTTCTACCATATTTTACAGTGGATATTATTTTCAGTAATGCGTTCCTTTTGTCATAGAAGTAGGTTAAATTAGTTTTTTTTTCCTTTTAATGAACGGTGTAATGTAATAGTTATTAGAAAATGGAAGACATTTTTCTTTTTAACTTTCCTGCCTGCTGATTAATGTTTGCTATTTCAACTAATGGCTGCTACAATGTATCAACATCAGTCAGTAAATAGTCACCTATAATTCCATTTGTTTTATGGCTCATGATCGCCAGACACCATTTGGTCAAAAATGTCACAAAGGTCACTGAGATTGCCATTTTTCCATTCCACAGAAGGGAAAAATGGCAATCAGACACTTAATACTTTAAACACTTCATGTTGGGGAAACAGAAAAGGAAAAGACAGAAAGAAGTAGGAAGGCATGAGTATGAAACAAAATAAATTATACAACCAAAAAGAGCTAGAGAACCATGAACAGATAAATGAGACAGAAAGGGAGAACCATCGAAATGGAGCGAGAGCGAGGGAGCAGTGAAGCAGATAGGGCCCATGGGAGCCAATGAGAGAACAAAAGCGGCCCTTCTGCTAATTGACTGCAGAATTAGCCCCATCTCCCCCATTGGGACTGTGGTGAGGCAGTGGCAGATGGAGGCAGACTGGACACCAGAGCGGAAAAAAGGCCTGCAAAACCTGCCGTGAAGCTGTCCACAATTGTGGGTCACAACACTGCAATGTGCTCCTTGTTTAACAGGATGTGGCCAAGTACAGAGAAAGAATTGAGAGAGCTGTGTGTGGGATTAAAAAGGTCATCAGAAGAGGTTGGGACTACTGGTTGAGGGGAAGAGTGTAGAGAGAATAGGTAGGGCATGATTATCATTACAAAGGACTTCTTCAAGAGCAATGTGGCTGTTATTTATTTATTTAAATGTAGTTACCTCAATAATATTTGAGATATCCAAGAAAAATCATTCTGATTTTTTTTTCTTTTTAAAAACAGCCATTGTAATAACAGGTTCTTTTAGATATACCATTAATTAAGTAATTTAGAAGTAATGGAACAGATAATTCTAAGTGTACTCTTCTAGTAAATTTTAAACTTTTAATTTGAGTTAGAATTTGGTATGGCTCAATACTTAGGATTACATCTTACATAATATGCTACTTTTAATACTGAATAATATACATTATCACACTATACCTTGAAAGAGAACCAGTTAGTAGATTAGTCAGTACAAAGATTTTGATAGACATGTTGCTATTTAGCTATTATTAATAAAACATTTAAAGGAAAACAGAGAAAAGGAAAAAACAGAAAATATTCAACAGGTTTTTCTGTTCCTTTTTGTTTAATTTCTAGTTTACTGCTACTCTGATACTTGCTTTCTTCCTTTTCTTTGTCCTTAAACCTTTGTCAGCAGTTAGTAAAATGTATGTGCTGCAGCCTCATGTATTTGTAACAACAAACATTTCTGTATCAGCACTGTTTTTAATGTTTAAACACCCTGGCATAAGTGTATTTGTATTGTATAAGTATTTAAGTATTTGCAAAGTGTGAGTTTCGCTATTTTGCAAATCTTGCATACATTTGCTAAAACTGACTCATAAAAGTTCACGAGTGATTTTTTTCAGATAGTGGTGTGTGATTCATTAATAATAACCATCATCATCACAAAAATACTTAAAATATATATAGATTTTAAAAGGTTACTAAAACATTAAAATATAAAAAATATTCATAAATCGTCATACTCTTGATGTCAACTTTTCATTCCTTAAATTGGTTATTATAATCTGAAGGGGAAAAAAACAGATCCCAGGCTCCAAAATGGTGACAGAACTGCATTACAGCAGTTTGCCACCCTCACACCACACCATCCTGCATATCCAAGTAGCTACTCTTACTATGAAGTTGAATTACATTGCTCAAAGCACTTTTTTAAAGTGCCAAAAGCAGCCATTCCCCTTCTAGGGATTACCCTCAGGAGTGTATTTATAGTTTCTTTCTCTCCTATAAAGGCTGTATGGAAATCAGAGAACTACAGACAGCGCTCATAGGTTGTTTTGAAATTCAAAAAAGGTGGGGAGTTAAACTATATTGTCCTTTTGAGGATGCAGGAGGATGCTTTCCATTCTGCACTGCACCATGACTGTCATAGTAATCTGATATGACAAATTCACATACAGTGGATTAGCTGCTGGTGGTGAAAGCCAGAGCGGTTAATATTTGTTGATGTTGCTTTTATCCAGGAAGTCTGGTATCCCTGGGATGTGGTACCATGATGAGGAAAGGAAAGGAAAGGAAAGGAAAGGAAAGGAAAGGAAAGGAAAGGAAAGGAAAGGAAAGGAAAGGAAAGGAAAGGAAGAAGCAAGAGAAAGGGTTTTCCGGGTAGAAGAATAAAAAAAATCTGGAGGCCACTGGGCCTGCTCATCACTTTGTATGCTGTCAAAATCTTTGATGTTCCCCAACTCTTGATGTCGGGGGCTATGAAAAATGCTTAGCTCAATTTAAGCCTCTCGCAAAAAAGGGCTAACAACTGTAATTAAATCATTAAATTCGTGTCTACGCTTCACAGAGCATAGAGAAAATTAACTTCCCACCAACCTCATTTTCTACTTGAACATGAAATAATGATTTTTTTTTTCTCAAGCTCATATAATTACAAAGCTAACATCTGATAGAGTCAGCATCCAGGGGGGATTATCACATGCATGAGTATTAGACCTCATTACCAGCTTGACTGCAAAATTATTACATCTTGTAATTGGATGGTGAGATTTATACACAGATTGGCCGGGTTTCTGTAAGATTGTAATTACAAGCTTCATTGGTTTGCTACTTATCGGAACTTCACAGAGAAAACAACTGGTAAAATGAAATGAGCATTTCATTAACCTATCGCCTTATCAGGGGAAAAACCTGTGTAACGTTCATGTATGCATTAACATAAATAGGATCATTCATTCTGCCGCCAGAAAGCCTGGGCCTGTAGTTCTTCTTGCTTTTTTTTTTTGCAGTGAGGGTGGAGGATAGAAGAGAGAAAGAGAGTGGCGGTGGTGGTGTGGGTTTGATTGCAGTCGGAGTAGGAGGGGAGGAGGTTGTGGCAATATTCATTCATTTTGACAGAGTTTATTTAACCTTCATAATCCTATGTTGATGGGGAATGGAGGGAAAAGGGACACGTGGGCTAAAAAGGGATGAGATGGAAGGGGAGTAGGGGAAAGTGAGGGCAACAAGGGGCGGGGAGGGGGGGAGGAAAAAATAATAATATATTATTTGTCTAACGTTACAAGGGATGAACTCAATATATCTATTACTTAAAGAGTAACTGACTGTGAAAGTGTTCATTTCACGAGAGACGAGGCAGTGAGCTGGCAGGGACTCTTGGGGCTCCGAGGTGTCTGCTCTTTCCCTCTGCTCTAGCTCTCTCTCTTCCTCTCTCTCAGCTTTGATGTTTCCCTTTTCACTATTAACAGACTCTGGCCGTGTTCCTCTCTTGCTCCAACACAGCGGCAGGTGCGGCTTGTATGCCCACATAAATAACCTCCTAACACAATGACACCAGGGGATCGATTCAGATTTTGATGGGTGATGCTCCTCATACAAAAGGTGTGGGGGTTTGCACGCGTGTGTGTGTCTCTGTGTGTACATTAAGATGGGGGTGAGCAGAAAACAAATAGGGACAAGCAAGATGGGACAGACTGGAGGAAAGAGGTGGAAAAAAGGGGTTAACAAGAGTGATGGCGAGGGGGGGTATAAAATACTTCAATTACGAGGCGAACACAATTTCTCTGTTCTTAACAAGAGATTTCATGGTGTGGGCCAATGTTTGGCAGAAACAGCTGAGAGCCACTAATGCTAAAGAATTACACTCAAAAGGGGCCAGATCAACTGGCCCCTTTTGAGATGAGAGTCAGTTGTTATTGAACTTCATTGCCCAGACTGGTTTCTTTGTCAGCTGGGATCAATGATGCTTCAGCATGGGCGTGATGTAAAATCCCATGCTGTAACCTGTCACCCACTCTCTGAGTAGCCCCATGACTGCACTGGATACAGAAGACTTTTAAGTGTTTCCTCATTTACCCCTGTGTGAGAAGAAAATGTTTCACAGTATATCCAGGCCCTTTATCATGTGTTTATTTAGTATCATTTGTCCACTTGGCGTCTTAGGGGGGAAATAGGGGGAAAAAAGCTGAATTTAAATTGGCTGGCCAACATGCTTAACATGAGATTTCCAGGGACACTCAACAAAGTTGATTTTCCAGTCAAATTATGTAGAATTTGATGAATTTCTGCCTTAATGAGCTACTTTGGCAATTCAATCAAGTCACAATCTGTGTTCATAGACTTGCAGCACAGCGTTACATTGGTTAGCTTTGTCACCCTACAGCAACAGGGTCCTGGTTTGAATCCGCTCACTGGCTGGGCACCTGTGTGGAGTTTGCGCGCACTCCCTTTTTCCTAGGTGGGTTGTCTTTAGGTAATCTAGCTTTCTTCCACGGTCCAAATGCATGCATGTTAGGTCAACTGGTGATTCTAAATTGGCCTTAAGAGTAAATAGTTGTTTATATCTATGCATTAGCCCTGCAATAGCCCGGTGACTTGTTCAGGGTGTACCCCATTCTTTTTCTAAGCTGGTAGATGGGCTAAAGCCCTTGCTTTACTGACCAGTACTTGAGTTATTCAAATTGTATATTTATGTTTCCAGTCATTGTATACATTTGTAAGTTAGCTGTTGGCGTAGCAGCATATTTGCATAATTATAAAATATATGCAGCATGTGAAAAATGCTTTCTACATTTCTGTCTTCTCCTGCTTCTTTGTTTTTGAATAGCCTTTATCATTGGACTCCAGGATGATAAAAATAAATTATCAGGTCAGGATGTTTCCTGTTCCCAACATATTTATCTAATCCACAATCAGAATGGCTAAATCAATCAACTCAAGTTGTATATTCTAAGATACTCAACTTATTGTTTTCTTTTTAAGCCGATATTGAGGTCCTTCATGATTTTCTGAACAGATAAATAAAGAAAAATCCACCTAGTTTCTCTTCGCTCGAGCACATGGGAAGATTCAATCTGTGATGCAAAGGGCTAATCTCATACATCAATAACCTGTAAACCCTTTTGAAACCCCGTCTTTTTTTTCAGGTGTTGTCACTCTAGCGTCCCACTCGTCTCCCTAGGTCACTGTCTAAAACTCATTACAGAATTTGACAGGCTGCTGTTTTCATCTGTGACACCACATCATCCAATGGTTAGCCTAATCAGGAGCCACAATGGTATCAATAATTAGAATTCAAAGTGTTCTCTCAAGTCCCAAAGATGTCAACACAAGCCTTCAGAATAACAGAATGATAAATATGTTTTTTTCCAAAATTAAAAGCAGAATTTAATCCAAACATTTTTTCCCTCCAGCGGTCTCTGCATTTAAAACCAGTACAACACTGAAAGAAGTAAAAACCCCAAAGCAACTAAAACAAAGTCAGTCTGATCATTAATAAAGGTGATAGCAGTGTTGTTAGGAGTGAGAGTCCAATGCAACCTGGGGAGCGTGTCCAGCAACATAAAAACACCAGATTTCAACTACTATCAATAGTTTGTACAAAGACACACCAAAGCAAAAAGCAAAGAAAAAAAAAAGAAAATCAGCACAACATGATAACAGATGAAAGAAACAGCCTCATTAAAATTCCATTTGTCATGCTGTCTGTTGATCATTTTATCTATAAGTCTATCCTTTACACCACTATCAAAGGGTGTCATTTCAAAAGAATACTTCAGTGTAAAAAAAAAAAACGTATTTTTTTTTCCCAAGAAGGACGTTCTTTAAAATTCAATTAACTCTGTTTATGAATAAACGTGGGAATTGTATCATCTGAAAGCAGATTTGCATGCTCACATTTTTATTTCACTTTCTGAGGTAGCAAATAAACATCTGAAATGGGAGACTAACTCTTATGAATATTTCTAAGCTAATGTTCTAAATCAGTGTTTGCATCTCCCTCATTCAGACTTAGCATAAAATTATATGTGGGACAAAACAAGGACTTTGATATTACTTCTGTCTTTGTCAAAAGTCTTTTTTCCCCTGTACATTATGTGTTTACTCTACTTAGCATACATCTGCTATTTTGGCGATATGCACATATAGTAAAGACTGGTAGTCTGTGGCTTAAAGCCTATTGGCTCGTGAGATTTGATGCACTATTCATACATCAGAAGAAGTTTAATACAAAGTAATGGAATTAGTTTGACAGTTGCCAGTGTAGTCTTTGCTGCAGACTTGTAGGGTTTTTGTAAGTATACTGCAACAGGTCACAAAAAAAGCAAGTGTTCACATTTCATAAAGGTACATTTAACGGATAATACCACTTTAAATATGGAGACTGTGAAATCCCTCTGCTTGAAATGTATAGTTGAAGATGTCCTTGAGGTCTGTCGCTATAGCTGCAAATAGCTGTGCTTACTATTTTAGATGTCTAATTTTAAAAAAGAAAAATATATATTTCATCTAAAGATACTTTCATAAGTTTTTTAAGTTAATCCTCTTAGTTCAGTGGAGCAATAATACACTCAGCTCAATGCAGTTAAAACCTTTTAAAGCCCAGCAAAGGCTACATTCTCTTTTTCTCCCCTCTCTCTGCATCTCTCTCACTCACTTTTCTCTCTCTTCTTGGCTAGCTATAGCTATTCATTAGCTCCAGCCCCTATGGCAATGAGAGTCTTTAACCTCCATTAGATCTAATGTTGATATGTTTCCCCAGCAAAGAGCCAAAACAATTAACACCCCTTCTCACATTTCTTTCCCCTTGGCCCCTAACCACATCAAAATCTGGGCCCACCCGTTCATTACCCACCCCTGGGAATGCCCTTGGGAGGAAAGAAGTCAGATCCCTCTGTTGTCTTTTGTATGTTATGCAGTTAGAAGCCAGAATGAGTTAAAAGTAACTTGTCAATACTAACGAAGTGTTGCGCTTTCCCCTTAACTTTGCCCCAGTGTGGCTGCTGTTGTTTTTGCTGTTGTTTTTTTTTTTAATTAGATGAGGGGCTTAATCATGACAATACTTTATCATAATTCGTGAGCTAACACCTTCTGCTGTTAGTGTTTGGTTTAATTTACTTTATATTTAATATACCTTCAGCACCAGCAGTGGTGGCAGTGGTATTTTTGCTGTGGCAGCCTTGCTGATATAAAATATGTGTAATGAACCTATGTGGGCTATACTTTGTATTACGTTTTTGGATGCATAATACATAAAATACTCATAAAAGCATTGCATACCCATTTGAAGACCTCAGTAATATAGTATGTACATCTATGGATCACTGCCTTTGTACCAGGGCTAAACTTGTTGGGGGTGTAATGGTTATGCAAAGCATCTTTACTTTGGCAAAAATTCAAGTGCAGACCTTCATTGTCTCATCAATATTGGGAGGGGGGGGGCATCACCCCCTCAAACTGTGTAACTGTCAAGTGCATAACATCCTGACCCAGAATAGACCTCTTTTATTATCCAGGAAATTCCTTGTTTCCTTACCTAAAGGTGTGGTGCAGTTGCCTATGTATTGAATGTCTCACAGTAACACCAGTGGTCCTCTGACTCCAACCCACAGCTGACTAGCTCATTTGCTCTGACGCAGGTCTGGGACAACACTAGAGCCAATGCATGTGAGAGTGTGCACTGGGCTTGTACGCAATAAGCGAGATGTCTAACAGTTGTGATGATCCATTAATATCATTGATATTCATCTAATCTCCTCTCTTCAGGAGGATAGTGAGTTTTTGTTTCAACACTTAATTTGATAATCTGCAAAGAAAGCACAAAAGGAACATTCTGCAGATTCTTAACCTTTCCTCAACTTTGGCACTCCTCGAGGCAGGAAAGGAGTATCTTTCACCACAGTTATTAGTTCACAGAGACACCCTTGACCTCTGCGGTGGTAGCCAACTGTCAACATAACCAATGTGATTGTAATGCAGGTTCACTCTCGTTGACTTCTATTGGAGCCAATGAGGTGTACCTATTTGCACACATCCTAGAGAACTACATTCGAGCCCAGAAAGTTACAAAAATAAATTATAAGACTGTCATGATCCCAGATTACTACTGATATCTTAGTTTTAAAAACTATAAATGACAGAAGCTATGATTATAAGGTAAATCTGGCTTTTAAAAAGAAAATAAATGATTTATGATATTCAAGATAAAGTTGAATCACACAACAATTATGAACTGTGGTATTGAATATGGATTGCAATGCACTGTCACCACGCAGGTTTCTATATAGAGAAAATGCTGTTCATTTAACAAGCCTGAATTTAACAATATCTGTTTTTAGCTTTTTTGTTTTCCCATTGAAAGCATATATAAGTGTTTGTGTTTGCCATTATCTGATAACTGAAGTATCTGTAATTTTAAAATGTACAGCCAGGACTGTCCTTAAAATGTATAGACCTACTGCTCAGTTATTTTTCTTTCTATTACTTGAACATGAGTAATGGCAGAGAGTGCTGTCCTCCAACAGAGTAACTGGGAATATTTCATATCTTTCTTATAGCTTTAGAGGCTCTATTGCTATAAGGTACCAGAGAGAGAGAGAGAGAGAGAGAGAGAGAGAGAGAGAGAGAGAGAGAGAGAGAGAGAATATGTTAGGTATAACAGAAGTTGTTGACAAGTTTCCAATCATTTTACATTAAAACACATATCATATGAGAACATACTTAACTATGGTACTATGTATTATTATTATTTTTGTATATATATATTTATTTATTTTTAATTGGTGGCAGGAAAATTAAAAACGCACAGTGCTTGGGACTGAGTGATTTAGCCTATTAGAATGTGGCCATTAAGGCGTAGCAGCTTATGAAGAGCCTCCTGTAGATTTACACGATAAAACTATCTGATATGATAAGCCGGGGGATTTTCTTTCTCTTTAAAAATGGGAAGAGTATTTAAGAGTCGTTTTGACAACATTAACGTGAGCGCCTGTGCGCGAAGGCGCGTGCATGTCATACAGAGACGACACATGTGGTGAACGCCTGCATTAGAACTGAACGTGATGAAGATGAGTTTTAAACACGGGCGAGGATCCGGAACAAAGTTTACCGTGCTCTCTCTCTCTCTCTCTCTCTCTCTCTCCCTCCCTTTCTCGCTCTCTCTGGTTTTAGCCTGAAAAGCTTGTGGTGGCAAAGACAGTTTAACAACACTCAATAAATCAGTTAACATTGATGGCTTACTGACCTCGACACGTGTCTTTGTTTACCTAATTCATTGATTTGTTTGTGATTTTTTTTTAATAAAAATCTTTTTTTCTGAAAAAGAAACACGGTCAACATATATTTTTTTAAGTATGATTATTATCATCATCACCGTCACTGTTATTACTAGTAATGGTAAGCTAGTAATATTAAATTATCTTTTCGCTGTTTCTAAAACATTTACTCATCATCTCGGTTCACTGATTTCTCTTCGGCTTTTCCAGTGTCATTTCTGTTTAGACATAATTTTGGTCTTCTAACTCCCTGCCACCCCTCCACCAGCCCGCCACAGCCATTATATTTAGCCCCCTGCACACATTTCCAGCGGGTTATCACAATTGCCATTCCTCCCCTCCTTTCTGATGTGTTACCCAGATTACCATCAGTGCCCCACAGATATTTTTAACAGATCCTCGGCGCTCGGCAATATCCACTCGGAGCCATCTGGTGCAGATCAAAATCTACTGACTTCTTGGGCTTCAGTCGTTAAGGCATTAAATCTAGATCTACAGAATACCCCCTTTGACTCGGGAGGTGGGTGATATGAGAATCAAATCAAATAGAAATAGAACAGTCAAAAAATGAACACCCTCCCACCCGTGAGCCACATAGGTGTGTGAGGAGTGGATAGTTAAGCAGAGGTTAGTGTCCGACCCTTTTTTTTTTCCTTTTTTTGTGAGCTGGAAATTGGATAAGCAGTTCAAGAGGCGCTGAACAAAATAGCATCCGAGTTTTTTCACTCTTTGAAATATTGAGATAATATTTTTGAAAAGATTGGTTTGTTTTAGAAAACATTCTATAATTGTTACACACTATATTTTTCCGGTTCTCGTGTGTTGGTACGTCTTTCATTAAATTATAGGAGCTAAAAGTACCTGAATAACATTTTGTGGCGAATACATGGACTTGGAGACTTCTTATCCGGTAACCCGGTCTTTGGCTCGTCCCTGGCGTTTCCACATTCCTTTTCACTAAAAGCAAGGAAACGTGAAGTGGCTCTGCTTTTACAAAGGACAACAACAATCTGCTTTAAGTCCACACACACACACACACACACACACACACACGAAAGCAGATGGAAAGTGAGAGGGGGGAAAAGGATGGAGAGGCTGATTAAAACTTTATGAAGAAATCAAAGGAAACCGAAAACAGAAGTCAATAAAGCCTTACATAATTAATAACTCATATGGAAGAATTTGCATGAATTTCCGCAACTGTTTAGGGAGTTAACTGTAACCGTCTTGAAGTAAGCGTTATAACTTTAAAACAAAATAAAAATATATATAATTGTTTCATTGTAGAAATATAAAATGCTTTTATTTATTTATTTATTTAATAAATAAACTTTTAAATATCTCATCCTGATTAAGTCCCGTGTGTCTTTTACGAGTGCGTAAGTTTAAAAAAAAATCCATAAATTACAGAAATTAATTTTAATGTTAAAACTTTTACTGAAAAATAATGCCACTGAATTAAATAAAGGCACCAGCAGCCCGTGTTACCAAATACTAATTCCTCGGCGGACAGGCTTTTCCCCCTTTAATTACAATTTAAATCTATTCAAAGTAAGTTCCTTCTTGACGGGTTTACTTCCCCTTGTGTCGGACAGCTGTAAAATCGTGTAGACAGGTTGTCATACAACAATCAAAGCCTTCGGTGAATGGACTCTAATGCTTGAACATTTAACATACAATAACTCCAAACACGGACGGAGAGAGAGAGAGAGCAAGAGAGAGGGGGGAGAGAGAGAGATCGAGAGAGAGAGAGAGAGAAGGGGGGCCCCAGCCAATGTGCTCAGTCTATATTCACATTATCCACATTGCTCCAAACGAGGAGGAGCTTGCAGGCTCAAGTAGAGGACGCCAATCAAAGCATCAACTTCAAATTGTATCTGAGAGATCAGCCTGGAGACCTCAGGGCCAGGCGCGTCAGTCGGAGCGCAATTGTTGATCAGATCACATCCAGCGGACTTTGCGCGAGAAAAGAGAGGAAGCAGAGATTTAAGAGCGGTTTGTTTTGACTGCATACCGTTGTATGTCGGTAGTAGCTGCGACTTTGGCTTAAACACTTTCTCTTTACTCATCCGGGTTTTTTTCATTTTTTTTTTCTTTTTTCTTTTTCTTTTTTTTTTTTTTTTTGTGCCTCGCATACTTTTTTACGCACAGTTTATCGGACAAAAGAACTGTGCAGTGGAGATGTCTTTCCCCCAGCTAGGGTACCCGCAGTACTTAAGTGCCTCCCAGGCGGTTTACGGGAGCGAAAGACCGGGAGTGCTTACGCCTTCGTCCCGGGGAGGGAGCACCGAGATCGGGGGAAGTCCGTCAGCCACTGCAGCGGCTGTCACGTCAGTGTTGGGCATGTACGCCAACCCGTACGCACACAACTACAGCGCTTTCTTACCCTACACCAGCGCGGACTTGGCTCTTTTCTCACAAATGGTAAGAACATGTTCATATACTTCTGTCGAAAGATGTTTGTAAATCCTTCCGTCCCAACCAGCACTGTCTGATCATAAAAAAAAATCGAAAGGTCACTTCAACCAAAAGAATGAATACTCTTGGTTGCCGATTTGTATATTGCGCATTTTCTGGTTTAAGTCCATACTTGACTGATTTAACAGTCCGCTGGTGTGTTTTAGCTGCAAGGTGAAAAGTTTGACGAAATGCAAAAGAAAGAAGAAAAAACCTTGAAAATGCGGCTTAAAACGTGTTTTGTTGTTATGCATAAAGCAAAAGAACAAGAGAAAATTATAATTAGGCAGTTATTAGTCTCACACTGAAAAAAAATAATCCTGCGGAGCTGTATTCTACCGTGCAACATGAAAAAAATGCTGCTTTTGCTCTGACGATTTTTTAAAATCAGGTTGATAAAAATATTCACCAGCCTGATACAATATCTTAAACTATAAATATGGAATTACTTTTTTTAAGTTTGTGTTTTGTAAACATTTCTGACCTAGTTGAATGCCCTTCTAACTTTCTCTACCTGACGAATTGCAAGACACAGCACATCTTGTGATAATAATTAACTTGGAGTGTGTTAATGACTAAGGCATGTATTAGGCTCTAACACAGAGTAAAACTGAGAAAAAAAAAATAGGTTTTATCGAAAATACTAAATTGAACGACCTGCGGGTGGATTCCACAAAACCAAGCCAAAGACTTAAAGTACACAATTCGTCACGCAAGTGTATATTTTACAGAGTGAGAAGAGGGAGAAAAAAAGGGAAAAACTTTCCTTGGGCCTTCATACTGCTTTGTCATATTGTGCATAGAAGGGAGTTTAACAGGCAGGCCTACTATATGTTTAAGCTGTCAGTTTGCGTGCACATGCAGTGTGCGTGATCACAAACTTTCTCTGGTCCTATTCACTTTGTTACTTTTTGCTGACAATTTACGGACAATAATTGCTAATAAATGGTCTCTCAGAGAGCTGTGCAGTTGCAGGTGCCATAGGCCTAGCATGTGACATGTTGCAAGCTGAGAAGCTTATTTGTGGGCACAGCTGAGTCAGTTGCAACTGTAACTCAAAGATTTTTTAAAGCCAGTTGTTTGAATCATATATATATATATATATATATATATATATATATATATATATATATATATATATATATATATATATATATGAAGCATGTATTTAGCAGTTCATGAAATAAAATTATGCATGAAGCTCCATGAGGACACTTTAATAACACACAATCTTTGATTTCTAAGGGATCCCAGTACGAACTGAAGGACAGTCCTGGCGTCCACCCTGCCAGCTTTGCAGCCCACACATCTCCTGCCTTCTATCCATACGGCCAGTTTCAGTACGGAGACCCTGCTAGGCCTAAAAATGCCACCCGGGAGAGCACCAGCACTTTGAAAGCCTGGCTCAATGAGCACAGGAAGAATCCATACCCGACCAAAGGGGAGAAGATCATGCTGGCTATCATTACCAAAATGACGCTGACGCAGGTTTCCACCTGGTTCGCCAACGCCAGGAGGAGGCTCAAGAAGGAGAACAAGGTGACCTGGGGAAGCAGGAGCAAAGAGGACGAGGACGGTAACTTGTTGGGCAGTGGAGACGAAGCAGAAAAAAACGAAGACGAGGAAGAGATTGACCTGGAGAGCATAGATATAGACAAAATCGACGACAACGACGGGGATCAAAGCAACGAGGATGATGATGATAAGTCATCGGAGGGCAGCAGGGACCGTAGGGGCGGCCTCGGTGCAACCGGAGAGTTGGACAACTTAGAGAAAAGACGGGCCTTCGCCCTACAGGCCCACGAGGCCTTTGAAAAATCTAAGAACGCTATTTCAATTCACCCAGGGAGTAAGGAGAACTCTGATAGCAGCAACAACAACACCACAAGAGTTTTGTCTCCGGACAGACCTGGGAGCTTTCCTCTCCCGTCCAACAATAAGCCCAAAATATGGTCTTTAGCAGAGACCGCTACTAGTCCCGACAGCTCGTCACAGAAACCCACGTCCCCTTGCGGCACTGGGGCCACCACTCACCCATCAGCGCCCCACCACCAGATTCAGACCCACCCCGCCTTCCTCCCCAGTCACGGACTGTACACTTGCCAGATTGGAAAGTTCCACAATTGGACAAATGGGGCTTTCTTAGGCCAGAATTCCCTGCTGAATGTCAGATCGTTTCTGGGAGTAAACCAGCACCACCACCACCAGCACAACCATCACTTGCCGGCCCAGCAGCAGCAGCAGCCGACATCAGTGGTGGTGTCGCCGGTAGCAGCTTCAGCAGCGCTCACCAATGACAGCAAAGCCCAACCAGAGAGCCACAGTCCGAAACACATAGGTACGATGACAGTCTGTGTTTGCACATATGAGGAGACGTGCAAAATGCTCTGTTGAAAAAAAAAGCGACTTCGGATTATTATTATTTTCGATTTCAAATACAATTAATTTAGCCTATAAAAGATTCTGCACACGCATCCACACACAAGTAAAGTACATTTACACACTTTCACACAATCGACTACACACGCACACACACACACACACACACTTTCACACAATCGACTACACACACACACACACACACACACACACACACACACACAATAATGTTTAGTTAAAAATTCTCGTGTCTCTGTTTTATCTACCAGACAAGTGCTAACACTGTTTTCCCATCAGATCACGAAAACGGTGTAAGGTCGGATTCACCTCCAACACAGACCCTGAAGTCTTCTTTTCGACCCATCCATGACAGGTGAGACCAGTTTTTACTTTATTGCTTTTGCTGAATTTCAACACGTTGCCATAAGCAGATGAAAGCAGCCACAGCCGGAAATAAAATGAAGGAGATCTGATTATTGGATTAGCGAAATAGAAACATACTTAGATCTCTTTAAAAAAAAAATATAAAGCTATAACATTACTGATAAGAGAAGTATTAGAAACAATATTTAAAAAAAACAATGAGTAAACTGCTTAACGAATTTTGGCATATATACTTAAGGTTTATTTTTATTTGTTTCATCTTTTATTTATACATTTTCTAACATAAAACAATATAACAGCACTACAAAATAAAACAAACAATTTTTTTCAACGATACCCAGTTTACTTTGGGGGTGACAGGGGTCTTGACTCCCATCCCACAACCCTTTTAATTCCTTCCCTCTGGGGAGAGTGTGGCTACTTATCAAGTCACCGAGTAAAACGGGCTCTGTCTGGGTTGTGTGCTTTCCCTAAAGACCCATGGGAGACCCAGAGCCCAGGGGAGCGCTCTTACCCAAAGAAAAAAAAAAGTTTTACCTCAGGTTTTCCTCTTGTGCGTAACGTTCTTAGAGAATTAACGATGAGATAGCGAATTACAACTGTTGACAATGGATGAACAGTGAGGGGTTTTTTTCCATGCCGTAAAAAAAATCGGATTTGTAAAATTGATAACACTATTATTGTTCATGTTGTTTTAATTATTAGTGTTTAAAAAAAAGAAAAGAAAAAACGCGAGGGCTTGAAAAGGAGGGCTTCAGTCTGCTTCTAATCAAAACTGCTCAGCCAGACACTTGAGATGCATATTGAAACCCGCTGTCCAAACACGGCGGGGGTATTTATCTACCTTTCTGTTATTCTTTATCCAGATCCTCTCTGCCTTCCAGCGCCAGGAGTCCACAAGACGCCACGCAACGGGTCCTCACTGCACTCTCCTCGGCTTGATCAAGACATTTTTTGTGCTTGAAAAAAAAATCAAATAGAAAAAAAAAACAAAGACTTTACGCTCTCTAAAAAGGACAATGAGAAATAATAATGCAGCATAGCATTCAGACGGTACAGAACAAATGGCGTAATTTGGTAATATCCTGTGGATGGATGGATTACTTCCTCTATTGTTGTGTAGCTTATAATCGCGCCTATAATGTTACTCTCTCTCTCCACTTTGCCCAGGCAGGCTGGGACATTTTGGTAGGCTGTTTACTTTATTATTATTATAATTATTGTTATTATAATTATTATTTGTCACTATCTTGTGTTTTTTGGTGTCCTTTCTTTAATGTAAATACAAGTGATTTAAATTTGTAAATAGGAAACGTTGAAGGAATTTGTCCAGATCGTATATTTTGCCTAAATAAACTAAATGAAATTATAGAGAAAACCCAACAATGTTCAGCCTACATTTCTTTTCTGTGATTATTATTATTATTATTATTATTATTATTATTATTATTATTATTATTATGCAAACGAAATTGATAAATTATGTAGAAAGCTTAGGCCTGCAACAAAAAGGGTGGGAATTCTACAGAGAGAAAAAAAAATATTGGCAGTCTGCATGCAACCAGGCTTAATTTTATTCAAGTTTGGGAGGAAAGCAGCGTGGATGCATTGAGGTGCTAATAAGTGTCCAGATGGTTGCTGGTGACAGAAAATGGACAGGAGCAGCTGGGAAGGTCATTAAGTAATAATATGGGAACGCCCAGTCCAAACAAAATCAAATGGTTAAAATCTAATCTGTCAGAGGGAGAAGTCGATTCGAAGATAAATTATTAATATTTTCCTTTTGGGGGAGGAGAAGGCTGACATTGTGGACCTTGAGGAGCAGGGTCACTTTTGGGGTCTCTGTCTGTTTCTAAGCTGATAGTGATCATTAGCCTGTAAAAAGCTGCTTCCTTGCTGTACAATGACCAAAAGCAAATATTGATTTACATCATCAGTCTAATTGGGTCTAAAAATAATAATACAAAAGGAAAGTGCAATAATTATCTGCTATTGGAATATCTTATTTATTTTATTTGCATTATATTATTTATTTCATTTGTCTTTAATGCTATTTGTCTCAAGCGATTTAAATGTTTATTTATTTATTTATATTTGCTTTTAATGAAAAATCAACACTCATTTAAAAAAAATATTCTAAAAGCAACCAAGAAGAGTATGATAACATTCATTCTTTGACTGAAAGACACTTTTGTAAATAAGCTGCAAAGTGAGCTGTTATAGAGGGTGAATGATTTCAGTGCCCCAAACCTGTGGACTAACTTATGCACATCTGTTTTGCAATATCACAGCGGCCTCTATAGGCAAGAAAGAGAATTATAAGACCTGAAACCGTTGTCACTTTCCCAAATGCTATAAGTGAGATGAAAAACTCCAACTTTAGCATCTCTCATTATGTAGCTTAAAGTTTCTAATTTGATTTAACGGTCTTGCACCCAATTGTGTACTATTATGCTTTTATGAGAGTACCTTTTAATATTTTTGAAAATCCGTGAGCTACGTCATAGTAAAAAGGAAATAGGAATACAATTATAATTAGCAAATAAATAAAAAAGAGCTTGCTTTTTGGCACGGCAATTACTAGTATTAATTCTGCTACATTTTTATATTTTACATATTCAAAGACGGCCAAATTAAGTAACTGCAATTATCTCTGCAAGTCAAAACGCAAGTCTCCTTTCTTTTTCCTTTCTTTTTTTTTCCGTGTAGGTAAACGGTGACCAGATCGTTTGTGTTTTGCAGAGGTGGGGGAGGGGATGAACGGCGGGAGGGGGGTGGGGGGTCTTTGCGCATAAATCTGTGTCACTTAAATGTCTGTTTTTAAAAACAGTCACAGACTGTGTTAAAAAATTAACTAAGGCCAAGGAACGTTTTGTTGATCGACGTGGAATCATCTCGCTTTTACACACACACCAAAACGGTTCTAGTCAAATCACAAACACATTTAAAATGTAGACTACACGCTATATTAATGTGTCTATCAATAATAATAATAATAATAATAATAATAATAATAATAATAATACGTAACATAAAACGCAATAGTTACATGTTTCTACATTTGCTCGTTTTAGTATATAAATATGAAATATTCCAGCCCCCATAAACCGCTATATCTAAATTAGGATAAAATTAATTAACACAAAGTCGAACCGAGTCTTTTCAATTCGCTTATAGGACAGCACGTGTTTTGCAATAATGACTCTTAAATTGCGAAAAAAAAGGCAGGTGCGTAAGTTTCCCTCCCACCCCATTTGCACATGACATCCTCTCATGAGCTGGCTTTTGGGGCTAAAATTAAATAACCTCTCGGTGTCCCATTTATTTCTTTTGTACTGAAACAGCGTGAGGTTAGCAAAGGCGTTAGCTGCAGGCCATTATATTGTGTTTCCATAATATATACAAAATTATTCATTTAGTAAGTGGATGTACAGTGGATTGTCTAATGGGTAATGAGTGCTGTTGAAGCTGATAATTAGGCTGTCACTTCCAGCCATTTCCTCCCTGGATGCCCAAGGCCGCGATGCAGGGGAGGAAAAGGAAAATAAATATAATGAAATAAAAGAAAAGGGGCAGATAAATGTATTAAATGCAAATTTAGAGGTTGAGAAAAAAGCTCTCTTCGGGACTTTACTGTTAACACACGATAATGTCTGATCTTCAAATCGCTGTAGCCACCAAGTGTTTAAATATTCTTACATTCTAGAATGTAAAATAAAAATGGCATTTCATTTTATAGTGAAAATTTAATTACAGTTAAAATAATTAATTGCCACTCACATCACACTTGGATTTTTTGATTGATTAACTAAAAAAAATTAAATAACATCAGTAAGACAAAAAAAAACAAAAGCAAGTTGTCAAAACTGTTTTCAGTAACCTTTGGAACAGGTTCAGCTATTTTCATCTGAGGACTCACTGCTGAAAGCTGCTCAGGAGATATGTAAATTGTGGCTCATGCAAAGACAATAAGTTGTTGACCCTAAAACAATTTAGCATTCTGTCACAGGCTGTGCTCCCCATAATACCTCAGTCTTTTGTTGGCGAACAAGGACCATCTCTCCCTGCAACTGAGACGTGTCACGCTGTGGCAATCCATTCATTTTAGTGGTGAATTGTGCATTGTGACTGTGTGTGTGTATGTGTGCATGTGTGTGTGTGTGCTTGCGTGAGCATGTGTAACAGGAAGAGTGAGGGGGGAGAGGTGACTGCATGGGGAGGAAAGTTTATCACTGTCTTGTCTTTTTTGGCAGAAGCAGGCTATTCTTACAACAGACTCGACCCCTTGTTGTCCAACAACACAAATGTCTTTGCCTCTTCCTATCCCTACACCCTCCTCTTTCAACCCCCGCTTTCCTTCAGCATCTCCGTTGTCTTTTCTCAAAGATGCCCGCCCATATCTGTGCCTCTCTAATCCATTTATCTAGTTTCATGAGTGCAGCACTGGTCAAACACTGACACAAAAGCCATCCCGGGCCCCCAGCCTCAGCTGGGGGAAACACACAACAACAAGCAACAACAAGTCACTGGAGCCCAGCAGCCGCAGCCACAGCAGGGCCACCCTAGAGCCTTGCTACTCCATGTTTATCTGGCTACTTTGGTTCTGCTCCTTGTTTCAGCAGCACAATGGCAGTGAAAGGAATAGGTGCCTTGGTCATAGGCTTTTCATTCCAGGAGCGATAGGCTGCAGGAAGACACAAGTCTTGCCATAGGAAGAGGTCGGAGGATTTGGTTGGAAAAGGGGAAAACAGAGGGAGGGAGGCCCTCAGCACGGCTTCATTCAAACACAAATAGCAACAAGGAACTAGTATTTGCCTGACAACTGGCTGGCTGTCTGACTGACTCGCTGTCGGATAGGCAACTACTCATGACAACTAAACAACCCATGAGGACCCCTGCTGACACAAAAAACCTGGCCTGGTTTGTAGATATACTAGAAATAAACATGGTCTCTCGCTCATGTATTCCTGGTTCCCTTTCATTTGGCCACTCAAAGCGACATTCTTATGTTTTGATCGAGCAAGAAAGAGAGAAAAAGATAACAAAGTAAGACAGGGAGCGCAGTCGAGTAAAGTTTTCTCTGTCTCAGTTGAACATTCTTTCTTACTCTGAGTAAAGAACAGAAAAGCTTTTTCGCTCCTCTGCGATGAGGACAATATGCTTATTTGGATCTCAGTCAAATCGCTGTGCCAAATATTGGGGCACTAATTAGCTGTCCTAATCTAGAAATATTATCCTCAAATCTGATATATCCTATTTGAAATGGTCTATTTTAAGAGACCTCGGCTGAACATAGAGGTTCATTATTATCTTCTTGTTTGCAACATGTTGGTTGATCAAAGTTAGCGCCATGTCTCTGTTGTTGTTTTAAGGGCATTGACAGGGTCCGACATACATAAATAAGCACAGTTTCTCACACACACACACACACACACACACACACACACACACACACACACACACACACACACACACACACACACACGTACTTGAGCTGTTCTTCTGTTCCATTAATGACTCCACAAACCAATTAAAGCTGGTCTGTCTTGAGTTTTCCTGAAGTATTTGTACACAGCAGATTTACCACAACAGAACTATATTTAGGGAAGAATGCCGTATAATTTCATCCCATCTCATATGCACCCACACTCTCTATCAAGAACACGCACAACCACGTACTCATGAGCGACACACACAAATACAAGTGCGCATGCACACATTCCTTGTGCAGACTGCTGGAGGATCAGAAATATTTTGCCTTAATTATCCTTCAGTATGGATCATGTTCTTCAGGAAGGACTAGTAATGATGGGGTTATTTATAGTCATTCATTCTCTCTCTGTAATTATACACTACTCAAAATTGGGGTTTTTACATTTGGCATGTGCTTGAAAACGTAAATTAGACAGACAGCACTGTTGTTAAGATCTCTTTGAAGTGAATCCCCTCTCCAAACACATTTTGATGGAAAGTTTTATACCAACACTACTTTTCTTCGTTAGCAGAGTTTATTTTTCAGCACTAGTTGAACTTTTTTTTTCAGTTCTAGTTCAACAAGAAAATTGTCTGGATGCAAATATATATATATATATATATATATATATATATATATATATATTTGCAGCAAATACATTTACAATTGTAACATGCCATATGTAGTAAATTGTGTCTTTTGACTGCATTCTGTACTAATTTTATTTTCTCAAAAATTAAAAATAATAAAGGTAAATAAGGAATGGCAGTGTTTACATTTCAGTACCAAGTCATCCTAGAGGACAGGTATCATAACAGAGGTCTACCTAACATTGGTTTGAAGACAGTTGTGTGTGTGTGTGCGTGTGTGTGTTTAATAATCAAATGCAGGTTGATATGGCAGGGAAGCCAAGGGCCTTGTGCCCCTTTTTCCTCCCTGCACAAATATTTCCAGAACGACAGATAATAAAGTCTGGTTTTTCCTGCCTTCTTTTCTGATGTGATGCCATTGGGGTTTGGGTTAATTCCAGGGAGCTGTACAAAGGGAAGCACAGCCATCTGAAGTGTCATAGTGCAGCTGTGGCTGAAGCACAGGAATTTCCATTTAGCAGAGGATGCTTCTCTTTTTTGTCCTCTCTGGACACTCCCAGCACATGTGCGGCACAGAGGGTGATATCAAATGCAACTCACCATTTTCCTTCCTGCTAATATGAAATCTTTACCCTCTCTGTCCAACCGTCCCTCTCTACACCTGTCTGTCTTGGTTTCCCTTGTGGGTAACACTGTTCACTTATCCACTTACAGAGTGTGAATGTGTGCACATTATATATTATCTGAGCCCTATTATGTAGATTTTTTTCACTACACAATTACTAATTAGCTCATTCATGATTTTCTAAATTTAAATAAAAAAATACCATGTATAATTTGAGTTTGCTTAAATTATTAAAAAATTATTGCAACTCTACAATTTAAAAGGAGGTGTTTATAAAGCCAGAAGGAGTATCATTCTGATGACTTATTGATTGTACAAGTTGCTAATAGTGTTTTCCATTTAGAGCATTTTAATTTGTAAATGGTGCATAGAAAACAAAAGAAAAGATTGTATACATTTTTTGTCCAAACAAATTAACTGGGCAATGAAAAGAAGATTATTTGCATAAAAAGTCAGAACCCTATCGAAGATGTTTAATCCACAGAGGGCTTTGGATAAATTTGATTATTTCCAAGAAATTATTCGTAATTGGAATTTGAAATTATTGCATCTGGCATAGACAACGTTACCAATCCCAATAGCACCTCATCATCATCAGTTATCAATAATTTCTACCGAAAGGAAACAAAAGCTGTATTACACTATCCATCCCATCACCCAAAGCAGACAATTACAATGTCAGGAGCTGTCACCTAAAGTACAGTAGCCAGTACATCCAATACCGGGTCACCTGCCAAAGCTGAAACAGAAGAAGAGCAGAACAAGCACACAATGTGTTGGAACTATCACTTCACACAAATGAAAACCTGAACTAAACAGGGCAGGCCGGTCAAAAGCCAGACTATCTTGCAGTGATACTTTTCCCCTCTGCTTGAACTGGGGGCTCTTTCTTCATGCATACTGTTCCTCTGCATGGTAGTCAGTGTAACATGTCACGGAGTGCTAACAGAAGCTAGCTATGCCGCATAGTAACAGAAGAGTGTTAGATCAAAGTGTTTGTCATGCAAGCTATAAAAAATGACTTGAAATGAAAAATGACTCGAAATCAACCAGTTGCTGATTTTTTTATGCAGAGCTTAAAATATTATATGAATATGAGACATGTATTATAGGCAGTATCATGAACAAATGTAAAAAAAAAAAGAAATAATAAAAAATTGCATGCGTGTATTTGTTAATCTATATGAATTTATATAATTTTTAACTGGCACTTTAAAGACTTTCTCTCTACACAGGCAAGCTTTTGAGGAAAAGTGTGGCCAAGTCAACATAGACGATGAAGTACAAAACAATGTTGGTTGGAAAATAACTAGAAACCCTTATGAACAATTTTAAAAATGCTGCTTCTGTGTGACACCCTATAATTAATTTTAAACAAGTTTGCGCATGTATTCATAAAGGAAGAATATCCCATAATCTTGTTATATCTATGATACCAACTGCCTCGACCACCAAATTGTTGTGCATGCTATTCCTTCTCTCATTCAGATATTCAATTATGCGTCCAACTGATCTTTACCAGAAAACTTATGTTGAGTAGAATACTAAATGTCCTGAGATCAACCTACACCATCACTGGGATACACACACACACACACACACACACACACACACACACACACACACACACACACACACACACACACACACACACACACACACACACACAAACAAAAAAAGTTCTGGATAGGCATACAATATGTATGAGCCCTGTTATTGAGACCATGCGAACCACAAGAACAAAGCGTTTTTTCATGGCAAATCATGTTCACATCAAAGTTTAAAAATACACATGCACATCTTGAGGAAATGCCATCACGTTTTCTTTGTGATCTGTCTGGGCACATCTGCAGCCAATACTGTCTAGCATGTGGTCAGCTCAGTTTTAACTGCTTTGTCTCTGCTTTAGTTCACAGGAACAATCGCTTTGGACTTTGTGCAGCAACTACACACTTGTATGCATCCATTTAGTTATGAACACAGTACAGATGCATATCACACCATTAGCTTGAGATCTGCATCTCTCCACAATCAAAACAGCACTCAGCATGCAGTCAATCTGGGTTTAAGTCTGCCGATCCATTCTACCCCCACTCATCAACAAAACTTAAAGGTACTGAAACTCCTCTACTAGAAGCAGCAATGCACCCCAGCCTGAGAGCTGGCAATACACTATTATTATTGGAAGAGAACCATGCCTTTGAAGGTGCGAATTGACAGGCCAGTCATACAGCTGAAAACTATCCCAGTGTCAGGTGGAATTCATTGCTTGATAAACCAACTTCTACACTTTATCATCTGGATAAATGAAACATGTGATCCTAATGTCATCAAACTCACCACTGTCCACCCTTTGGCTGCACCTATAAATTCTGTCCTTGAGTTATAAAAAGAATCATACCAAAGGGAAGTACTGGGTCCAAGGCACACCAGGAACAAGCCTAACTTATATTGGTGATGAAAACTAATGAATTGCTGTACAGGGACTGAATGATAATGATGGTCATGATAAAACATATTTTTGTACCACCCACACGTGACACTCCTGGTGATGTGGTCAGAATTTTAAAAGTCGTCAAAACTTGCATCAACTGGTTAGGCAAACTCCCGTGCCCACCCCACTCACTATTCTTGACAGTGAAAATCCCACAAGACAACCAAGCTCTATTTGGCCCCTACTCCAGGTTGACAGTTCTCTTTACCTGCAGTCCTTCTGAACCCAGTGATGAACCCATAAGGTCATACCTCCCAACAACTACCTTAATAAGGTGGAGTGGAACATGGCTAATATGTCTAACTGTTCTCAATCTGCCTCCAAATGTTGCCACTTGTCGCAGCGGTTGTAGCTCAAAATCACGAGGTCCAAATCTTCTGCCAAAGGCTCAAAGTATGCTCCAGCTATGCATTTATCAAACTCACCACTCAGTGGTGATCGGTTGATGGATGAATTCACAAGTGTCCAAGTCATAAAGTTGCAGATCTAATGACAAGACCACAAAATTAATTATCATTCTATTGGCTAAGGTGTCCTGGTTCCAATGGTTTTTGCAGACACCCTTATGTCAAGCATGGACATCACTATGGACAAACTGTCATTAGCATAGAAGTCCACTAATAGAACAGTCTGATTCCTATGCTGTGAGCAGCAGGCTGCTCATCCCAGTGAGAGCCCTTCTAATTTCACTGTCTGTGCTCAGATAAACTTTGTAGACCTCAAGTGGAGCAAAAAAGAATCCATCTTGGTAAATGGCCTGTATTTGTATAGTGCTTTTACTAGTCCCTAAGGACCCCAAAGCGCTTTACACGTCCAGTCATCCACCCATTCACACACTGGTGATGGCAAGCTACATTGTAGCCACAGCCACCCTGGGGCGCACTGACAGAGGCGAGGCTGCCGGACACTGGCGCTCTGACCACCACCAGTAGGCAACGGGTGAATTATCTTGCCCAAGGACACAACGACCGAGACTGTCCAAGCCGGGGCTCGAACTTGCAAACTTCTGATTACAAGGCAAACTCCCAACTCTTGAGCCACGATCACCCGTACCTTCTAGCACTCTAACCATGGACTCCAAGAACTATGATGCTCTGAACAGGTGTTCATTGACCAAAAAAGAGCAAAAAAAAAAAAAACAGGCAAAGCCCATCCCTCAACCTGAAAGTAGGCACAAAAGCAACCCTCATGTTCAGTGTGATGACGCCAACATTTAAGGATTCAGATCACAAGCTAGATGTTTGGCCACCAATTAGACCAATTTTTTTTCTTGTTTGTTGGTAAAAGTAGAGTTAAAACTTTGCCTTGATTCAAGATAGAGAGCAATACATATTTAATCAACATTTATTGATTAAATATTGTTTTTAACATTATGAACTGGACATACTGGCAAATATGGCTAGACACCTAACTCAGTGTTTTTATTTCATTATGACCTGTTTATGTCTGCCTATTGTTAGATCAGCAGCTGAAGCAGGTGGAGGTAGAATTGAACTGGAAAGCACAAAAGTGTGGCACTCGCAGACAGTTTGCATGGCTCACAGCCCCAAGCACAAGAAATAAATCAGTAAACAGTACAGCTTTTGGATACAGTGTATTCACTAAAATAGCAGCACTTCACAGTTTATCTAGTATACATTAGCTAGCTGGCATAAAGTTGTCGATTTTACACATGTTAATTACCTGCACAGTTGCATGTTTTTGCATCCCAACAATTTGCAGCATGGCTTGTTGGGCACCTAAGCAGGAAAATGGTGTATGTTCTTCTCTTTTTAACTAAAAGTAATACACACATGTATATATATATATATACATATACATATATATATATATATATATATATATATATATATATATATATATATATATATATATATATATATATACACACACATATATGTATGTATGTATGTATATATATAGATATCTGATGCACTAAGTCTCTAAAATATGAATCAAAGCTGTTCAAATGCCAGCAGTTGCTATGTAGGGGGCTGGAGTGGCAGTGGTTTGGATGAATGGAATTACCCTGACTTCCAAGTCCTCAGCAGGCCTCCTCCTGCCTGGTGTTGGCTAACCCGTTACTGCGATCACTGTTTTTTTTATACACAGAAAAGGGGGAAAGAGTGCAGTCAAGAACAATAGGCGAGATAGATAGGTACAGCCACAAAGAGACAGATGGAGGCATGATAGTGTTGTGACTCTCTTGTCTTTAAGCAACGTCTGGCACTTGATTGACCAGCTAGCTTGCTCAGAATTCCTCTCTTCCTGTCTTTCTCATCTCATCTTTCTCACTTTCCTTGTGAAAGCACTTGCTGAGAAAATCTTTATGAACTCCTGGGCCTGTCGGCGTTGCTGGGGCTACTTAAAAACCTGCCAGTTTAACAGCTGTGTGCATGGGCTCGGCCCCGGATAAAGCACTTGGAAGTGGCAGGGTTTACACCATAGGGTGAGTCTTTATGAGGGGCCCTCCTGCGTGGCGGCCGCTGCTGGGGCTGTTAATTGGCACACTCTGAAGTGCTGTACAGTATTTCTGCCCTTCATAATACAGACACAGGTGGAGGCAGCTGGGAAAACCAAACGTTTATCCAGCGCTAAAGCCTCAAGCTCACTCTCCTCTCCTTCAACATGAGAAGTAATTTCTACATTATATAAATACATGACTTGAACATGTTTGAATTGACCTTAAACCAAATAACTAAGAAATAGGGCATTATTTTTCAACATCTGTACTGACACATCTACAAGGTTAGATCAAAAATATTTAGTCAACTGATGAAAGAGGTCAGGAAAAGCTCCTTTCCGGAAACTTAAAGACTATGTGCAGTTTGTTAAACTTTTTTGTCTTTTTAGGGTTGTATTTGAAGAGATATAATTGTGGTTAGTCCTTGCCCAGAATCTTTAGTTCTGAACAAAGAGAAAGACTTTTTAAAAACACTACAAACTTAGAGGGGAAAAGACCATATTTTTATGAGTTTAGTCTGAATCCCAGTTCTTTGAAGCAATGAACAGATGAATATGCCTTCTCATGCATTCTTACTTCCCAGCAAACCATTTTAGTGTTTCTGCTTTTGTTTCTTTTCAGTTTCATGTTTGTTAACCTCCATTCACGTATATGAATTCACACACGTTTTCACATGTAATTTTTTAGGGAGCAGGCTTCATTGGAAATATTTTCAGGAAGCCCTGCTCTCTGCAGTAGACACTTCAGATAACTATCTTACAGCATTTTCTGCATATTGCACACTGTGCACTGATGCAAAGAGTCATTTTGCATGATTGGTGTCTCCTTTTTCAGTTGGGAAATCTTTCAATTTGGAAGGAATTACTTAATATCACCCCACTCGTGTATTTCTTCTGGAAGTGATCGGTGCCAATTCATACATTTACGTCACTAAAGTTAAATTTGTTACGTCAGTGTGGCATTACCTTAATGTGGCTTGTGTAATGTGATGATCTTTAATGAAAACAGGACACGATGTGTTTTAAGCTGTTAAATTATCAGCATCGGTAATATTTTTTTTTATTTAAACACAAACATTGCAAAAGTGGATCTCTGGGGCCATTTGGCATAAATTGAGACTGTCATGGGAGATAAGACAGAAGATGAGAAACAAAACCTGCTCGTGAACCTATGCACTCAGCAGATTTTGCTCACATGACAAACTGATTTACTTGAGCTACATCCCATTCCAGCCATTGCTACACATGATACACACATGAAAGACCTACTAAAACTCAGCCATCAGCGCATACCAGCAGATGACATGTATGACTGGAGACAGCTGATACAATGAGTGGTTTCATAAAATCAGAAAAGACATGTTGAGACTATTCAACATGGGGGGGAAAGCTGGATTAAGAAATAAACTAATGTAAAAAAAATGTCAGAAGAAGAAGAATAAAACAGGAAAGAAGAGGAAATAAAAGTGAGAAAAAATAAGTGAGATAGAAAGACACAGGAGTAGAAGGAAGAACAGCAGCTTTAGCTTGGATGAGCAGCCCATAAGGTTGCCAGATGAGCTTCAGCTTAACCACAATCCTCAAAACGGAGACAAACATACGCCAGTGTCTCCTGTACGCCTTCCACAGACGCCCTAAATGATTGTAAACATTAGTTCTTGAGAAAAGGGAGGGTACCTCGGGGCCACTTTTCTGCATTGGATCACACTACCTCAGCAGTGGTGCTACATAATCACCAACAGATAATGTTTGGTTAGTACAGCGATTTCTGAGGACTGATTTCACTGCTGATTGTGACGGTACTGTGTTCAAAAAAAAAAAAAAAGACTTTGGCAAATTACAATAAATGTTTCTGCAAACCTGGAGCTCGTGTTATCCAAGTCTCATTTTGATGCTTGTGGTTTTAACTGAAGCTGAGTCAGTCATTCCTCTGTTATCACTGAGGAAAGGTTCCTACAGTCGGGCACATTTGCATAACCTGAAAATGGGCCATGTTAGGAAGACAGATTGCATGAGTACATTTTCTCAACAAAAAGATGGATATATCTATAGCTTGACTTGTCTACAAGAATATTTACGAATGGTTTTAATTTTAACAAGTCAAAAATAAAAGGTAGATATACAATGTCATTAAAAACACGATTTTTTCAATTTAAAAGCACATTTATGTTTTCAGTGTATATTGGATAATTTATTTTCTAAAATTAAATATGAATTAAAAACACATACACATAAAAACAGAAACAAAATAATAACAATCAATTTTAACTAATAAGGAAAAAACCTGGCTCTGCAACTTCACCACATCTTGCATCATTTTCCACCATTCTTTACTCCTAGTCAGTGGCCTAGTGTTTATACATTTTATGCTATTCTGGTCTTGGGGTTAGGTTTCTGAAGAACACCACATTGCTCTGAATCAGCTAATTATTTTCTAGATCTGACACCAAACAAATCTACCCTCCACGAGTTTACATTAAACAGGCCACGGCTCTCTGGCGTTTTTCACAGATGAAACATTGTGGGTGTCACACAAAGTGCGTCTCCCTTTGTGCCTTGTTTTTACCCTTCGAGGACTACTTCACTTTGTTTGAAGTCTCATTTATTTTACCTACATATCAGCTTCACAATTGATTAAGCTCTTTCAACACATACCCACCACGTGGTGTTAGTTTTATGTGGACATTTGGGGGCGAGCTTCTCCTCACATGAGCCATTAACGACACAGCACGTCCTGACATTATTACCATTTCCAAGCTTCCCCAAAGGGATGCGAAAGGAAGCAAAATGTAAACAGATGAGACATCTGAAAGGAGATATTTGATTCAAACTTTCACATCCTCTTTTCTTAGGTTGCTTGAAAATGGAAACCTGGAGTTTGTTTAGTTTTGATCCCCCTGAGACTGCTAACATTTGGCCTCTAAGTATTAATTGAAGAACTGGCAGAATCTCCACAGCTGCTTAAGGTCTCCGTAGAAATTCAACAATCTCTCAAATAAAATGTCGAAAACACAGTGGACAGTTGCATTTTAGGGCTTATCCTGACTCTAGACTTTAACATGAACTGCACATATGTCTTTGAAGATCTTTATGATGCTTTGAAAAGCAGCCAGGCCCCAGAAATGACCTTCTGACTTGCTGTGTGATTAAAATCCCTCCTCTGTAGACAAGTAGAGATACTTGAATTAAACAACCATCTAATTAGATTACACCCTTTATGTGTGACGCTGAACAGAATCTCTCATGTATTATTCTTGTTCCCATTTATATTATTTAGAGGTCTGATTTATTGTGCTTGGCAAAATGTTCATGGATAGTGGGATCAAGTTTAACGGTAGAATTTGTCACATATATTTACAAAAATAATGGCACTTGTTATTAGGTCACGTTTAGTAACCTTGTGGAAGGGAATTAATATCATAAAGTATTCAGCAACGTCAACAACTCAAGATTCAGACCGTCTGGAACGGCGGCCTATCTAAACAATGAGAACATTGTTATTTTCGTAAACCTGTTGACACAAGTCATTGAGTACCGTATTATATGCCAGACAGCTGTTTCGACATAAACTCAAGGGTAAAGACTGAAAAGAAAAAAAAAGAAGAAATGAACATGTAAAACCCTGACTGCATGATTACATTATCCAGTATCCCAGGCAGCATACTGTAATCAAACAATTACAGGGAAGCTATTTACTGGTTGACTACTGCTGTACCCAGTCAGCTGCAGTGTCAAAGCCACTCATATGTGATCTAAACAGAACAATTACCATTATTAGAAGATATGATCAAGTTTCACGGTGTGACCCATAAACATGAACAGAGGAGAGCATTTTCACAAGATCTGAGTATTATTTCTAAAGTGGAAGATTCCCAGGGGCCGATCTAGCTTATTAACCACAGCGGGGCAGGGCTGTAGGGAAGGGGGCAATCAGTGTGTAATCAGTTTGGGTATGAGGCCGTGTGGCAAATTTGTATTTTTGCACGAGCGTAATTAAACTGTATGGAGACTCCTTTCCTACTGCATAGCTTTCAGGCCGACGCTGGCTTTTTCTTTTTCCTTTACCCAGAAACAAGGAGAGAAAAAAAGACAGGACGGGGAAGGAAGACACTGATAGAAGCTGAACAAGAACTGTAGAAAGTGGCCCTCTCTTGGCAACCCAGAGCTATCCAACAGACATGCTTTAGGGGTAGCATTGGTGGCATTCTGGTAGAGAATCGGGGTAGCATTCATTGGAGCATGCCACACAGAATCTCTGTGGCCAATCCACACTGGAGGCCCTAGGACAGGGAGTTTGTGCTGCTGAAAGCTTGGGACGACATAGTTTGACAACATCACACACACACACACACACACACACACACAAACACACAGTGAGAGAAAAGACAGGCTGGTTTCCCACAGGGCAGGGCTGAAAGCTACACCATGTTCAGCTGGTACAACATGATGAAAGTGAACTGGAACACATTGTGCTGGACTGCCACCGAAGGGACATTGCTTCTCTGGTGATCTTTTTTAAGCATGAAGTGGTGGGTTTTTTTGTGTGTCCGTGTGTGTAAACCCTATAACGTCAAGTGGAATTGTCGCAAATTCTGTTTCCATGTAGCTATCAATCGATTAAGTGAATTAAACTAGTGAAGCAAATCCTGGGCAGTGATGGACCCCTTTAAGTTTACTGTAAGCAAGTAGCGATGCATCCTTAAATATTTAGGGGCAGGCCATTTTAGTGCAACACAGCTTTCAGCAATGCAGTTTCCAAATAAATATACATCACAGTTTATTTACTCTATAGAAGCTTTAGATATGTTAGTAAAAAATTTTACAAAGTGTAGTAGCATGTATTTTTCGAAGTATTTGTGTTACTTTGAGTCACAGTTTTTATATATTTTTGTATTATGAAACGTAAAACCTGAACACAAAACTGATTATCAGTCTTGATGTTGAGGGAATGAAGCGTTTCAATATACTTTTTCCATGCCGAATACTTAAACAGACACTGGACAGCAGCACACATCCCTCACCCACATGGGTACACTTTGTGTCAGCCATGTTTTGATTTTGCGTTGTAGGGTCAATGGCGACCTCTTGACACACGGAGTTTATACATGCTAATGAGGCTTGCACTCTAACCTAATCGCTAAGTGCATATGGTTAGCACGGGCTCGCCTCCTTGTGTTTATGTGGGATCAGTGTGTGGATCATTGAACCGAGTAGTGGGGAGCTTTCAGTCGGAGACCCTCAAACAAAAAAGAAAGAAAGAAAAAGAGAGAAAAAAGGAGCATGATGGCAAATCTCACAGAATAAATCTCCCATTGAACAAAGTTTGGAAAGCCATAAAATGCAACCTGCAATTGTAAAATAAAATAAAAACAATACAATATGTAGCATACACATTTGAATACTTTTTAATCATGATGAATTAATCCTGCTCCCTTTAATATTTTGCAATATGTTCTAAACATCATATAATATTGTTTTTACACCTATTCAAGACGGTGAACTTTATTCATGTTTTTGAAGACATATAGTGTGCACTCACGCACCCACCCACCCACAGACACAGACACACACCCACACACACAAAGAATAATCATATGCTTTGGAAAAGTTGCAGCTTTGAAAACTCACTTTTCTCAGCCAAACTTCTTATACATATTTGCAAGAAAATCAAAGCGTCTTTGTGGGGCTCGCTCTAATCCTTTCTCCAGCACATAAAGGATGTACCTTTAAACTGGCTTTCACTCCACTGACAACCATGCAAATTGGTGAGAGGTAGGATGCCATCTCATTGACATTGTTTGTTAGAATAACATAGCACAGGGGAAAGGTCCTGTCTCAGGCATTCCACTGAAGCCCTCCCCTCTGTGAAGTTTCCTGATGAATTGTCACAAGCTTGTTATTTGCCATTAGTTTCTAGCATTTCTTCCTTCTGTTGGCCAAACTAATTCAATCTTTTTGGGAGGTAATCTCATTGAATCCCCCAGGAGGTTCAGGAGAATCTTTTTTTTCCTCCTTTCTCCCCTTTTTCTCCCTCCTTCTTTTTCTCCACATAGTGTTATGACCCAGTTTATTTTACAGTTTCCTACTTAGGAAAAACGAAGAAACTATGAAATGTTTATCTCAACGGATTTTTTGTAGAGATTTTCATTGTTTTATAGCGAGGATAACTACATTTAATATATATTTATTTTATTTTTTTTACATGTGTAGTATCTGCTTTCTTCTTGCGAACAAAGTTCACGCTGTAGTTGATAACTGCTGATTCAAGAAAACTTAATTTTAGCCATAACAAACTAGCATGATAAACTGTTAGAATAAATAAGAACCCTTTTCTTTATAGTACATGTACATATTTAAAAACATACCATGTGGATCAACATAGCAATAGAAAGAAAATATTCTGAAACTAAAACCTCCTTGCTTTAATTATTTATGTTTCTATGTGGCTATACTAGACTATCAAACTGTCTAGAAATCATATCAGATCATCAAAAATACTGGAATAGGTATGTTCACTATGATACACCCTAAAAGGCATCAATCAGAAGTCACATTATTGTAAAAAAAATAAATAAATAAATAAGAAAAGAAAGGAAGAAAGAAAGAAAGAAAGAAAGAAAGAAAGAAAGAAAGAAAGAAAGAAAGAAAGAAAACAGAAAAAAACAGAAAAAACCCCAGAAAAGCTCAAGTTTGCTCAGATGTAAGCAGTGCACTTCTAACAACCATATCTTTTTGATAGTGGTGTAATGAAGAGTTTAATTTGGAAGCAGCCATCACTTCAAAGGGAGATGCGAGTATTTTCCTGCTTATTTGCACCCCCAATGGGGCCTATACATTATAGTATAACAATGTCCCGGTCCTCCACTCATGCACTAATGCCATCTTGATTGCCTAATTTCTCATGTCAGCAACTTCTTCTGGGGAGAGAGAAGAGGACAATTAGGGGACAACTGAGCATAATTGTGATGGGAATGTTCTGTGCAGCAGCAGGCAGCCCACAAGCCGCCTCGCTGTAGGCTGGTTTTGGTTAAGAAGAAGATGCAATTTTTTTTCCCTTTTGCTTTTTTCATTCCATGTTTTTCTCAAAGTTCATCCTCAGGACACATCAGGAAGCATGTGACGGGCAGGCAGTAAGCAGTCACAGAGGGAACACAACGGCTTCTTGCTAATTAAAAACATTTAGATACTCCAGAGCAAACGGGTGGAATCATGGGTGGTTTGGTTTCTTTGACGATGCATGCGGCTTTTTTTTATGTGTGTCACACCTTGCATTTAACTTGCTTATTTTATTGTTGTTATCTTGGAGCTATGCATAAAAATGATATCTAGTGAAATCACGTATTTCTCCATCTTAGCAGCTGCTTTAAAATGCTACAATAGATTTTTGTCAAACATTTGCATTAACACTTTATGGACATAAGATTTTGAATGTGCAGCCATTTTTTGAGAATAAACATTTAAATACAGCTAAGAAAAACAGATATGTAAAAAAAAAAAAAAAGAAAGTAAGAAAGAAAGAAAGTTAAGCCAACCAATGGCGTAGCATGTGTAAAGGTTTAGCTTGTTAGCTTGTTAGGAGACAAATTTGACCCACCAAGGTTACAAGTATCTAATGTGACTGTGCTCTAATGCTTTACATGCTATGGTTACTTAAAAGCATACATGTGGCAAGGGAAAGAGCTATTTAATACAGAAACAGTTGTGTGCTGTTTCAATCAAAGCCAAATGTTGGCACATGGGTGTACACAGTCGACTAAGCCACTACCAACAACTTTAAATTTATGAAGTCAAAAATAGACTGTATGTATATGTATATGACAACTGGAATACTTTAAAGCCACAGCTTGTATAGCGGAAAGCATTTTAAAATGTCAGAAACTTCAAATATTTTCCAGACAAAAAAATGTCTCATGTTTTACGGAGACGGTATGTCCTTTAGTTCAGTGTTAAATACACCATTATGACTTCAAGAAAACACAGCATCACGGTGCACTTACAAAAGAAACAAGAAAGAAAGGGCCAATAAATTTCCATCACAGCTCAATAGTGGCATTATCTGGTTGCGGGGCCATGCATTATCTTGTGTTAGTGGACTATTTGTCATAAGAGACCACTTCCCTTTGTTCAAACAAACCAGTCAGTGTTGCAGGTCCAGAGTAGGGAGCTGAGCGAATTCTGGTTTATCTTACCTCTGGACAAATAAACTATAATGCTGACTAATAACTGGCCTGGAATGTGAAGAGAGCTTGACTCTCAACTCAGTGTGTTGTTAAGCATAATGAATATTACAGGCCCCTCTGTATACAGTGCCAAGCCTTAGTTTACTTTACTACACATGGCTGGGGCCTTTAACTGAACACTGACCTCTGAGACAAGAGAATTCACTTACGCATAAACAACTGACTGAATTAGCATAATGAAAAAGGTGACAGCTCAACTTTTCAAAGTAAAGGTGGTGGGAAAAGTCATGTTAAGCATATTTTCAGTGTAAAAATGTACATGTAGTATAGACATACTACGTACGCTTTAAGAATTTTTAGGAATTATGGAGGTGTGTGTACACCACTGTGCTATGTTATGCAGAATAGCACAGATCTGTAAAAAGCTGTAAAGACTTATGTTGGGGCAAAGGATTTATTCATACTGAAAACATTGCTCTTGTATTGCAGATTCTCTTTGGCCATGCTCATAAACATATCAAAGATATTTAATTTCACTTTAACACACAAAAAAGGAATTATATCTTTAAATAAGTAGGTAAGAGGTTCATGCCACTCTGTGTTATTAGGGAAAGAATAGCAGAGTAGCACGGCTGTCCCGCCTGTCTACAGTTAACAGCAGAAGCACAGCAAGGCCACTCGGTGCCTCAGCAGGCTGTAGCTGTCAGGCTTTCCAGTGAGTCGACAACCCCAGTGATAAGACCACTTTAAAGGAGAAATACCCGCCTCTCCTCCCCTTTAAAAGGAAATCTGCTTAAAATACCATGACTGTGTTGCATGTGGCTTATGGACGGTGCTATCTCTTGTGGCTGCTTTAAGAGTAATAAACTCAATACAGTGACTGTCGGGCTTTGTTCGTGGAACAGTGACTGGCACAAGCCATCAAAAACAGAGAAGTTGTCACTGTTTCTGTCTGACTATAGCCCATATATCTGTCTTGATGTCATCGAGACTCAGTAAAGAAGAATAAGCTTTGCACTGGGACATCAACTGCTAGGGTGCCAAGTAAGCAATCGGTACACTGAATGAATATTTCGAGCCACAGATCAATGTTTCTTTACAAAGCGATAATGTCCTTCGTGGACTGTTTTTCATACACACATATACAAAAGGAGATTTTATGAATAATGACGACAAGGTCTTAAACTGACACTAAGATCAAGGTTGAGAGGATCAAAAGAATGTCAGGGGTGAAGTATGAGGGACACTAGATAGGTTACAGTCTGACAGAGCATTTCAGTCCCCTCAATGTGTGTGTGTTTTCTGTGGCAGTATACAGTTGGAGCTATAGAAACACTGCCCAACTCCCCTGAGCCCTCTGTCTCTCTCCCATCCCTCCATGACCCAATTCCCCCGAGGTTTCCAACTGCCTGTCAAAGTTTTGCACCAACTATCGAAATGGGAAGGGATCTCTGTGGTGTGAATACCCTTTACGATCAACCTAGTTGTAGGTATCTGTTTTGCTTGGAGTTGCAGAACTGAGGCAATATTCTGATGAGGACGTGTGGAGGTCAACACCTCTGTGAAAACAATGACAGATGCAGTAGCACAATATAAATTCACCATGGCATCCACCCTCAACTGTCAGCAACATCAGAGGGCATCAGGGGAGCCCTCTGCAAAAATGAGGGGGGAAAACGAGCAGTGGAGAAAGGCAGCAGAGTTTGTAACAGTGTCTATTACGCTGCCGAAGAATTTGCCTGGGAGCTCAGCTTGACAGATTAGCCCAGCGCTCAGATGGGGCAGTGCAGTGGTGAAACAAGAGCTACTTTTATGAGGTACGTAACACAAGCCTGTGGTAGCCACGGCAAGGCCAGGTAAGCGATCTCTTGATGAAAGTGAGGGCAGTGCTCCACCTTTCATGTTTCCATAGGTTTTATTTGGAGCACGCACAGACGGGGCTGCAGACAGAAATGACAGACAATTAAGATTGCACAAAGGCAAGGGAAATTCAGTATCGGGCTACATGACCCCTGCTTGCCGGCAGTATTTCAATGCATATGGCTACCTTTTGTAATGAAATTCTTAGGGAAAACCTGTGTGTGTGTCAGTGGGAGAGACAGTAAAAAAAAAGAGGAGGGAGAGAAAAGAGGGCCTGAAGCTCAAGCAATGGGTAAAACATGCAGTTATATATACCTGGCAGATTTCAGTTTCTAAACCCACCTTCATGCATCAAAGAGCCAAAGCAATAGACGGGTGTGGGGATTAATGTGGAAATAAACCTTGGGCTTTCTACATATCAAAGACCAGATAAGCTTATGAAGTTTAATTCATATGTTTTATTCCGGTGAAAAACGGCCATTTGTGATGATGGCTGGGCTGTCCCAGCGGAATGATAGCACGCCGATAACGATCCGGCGCCAACACTTCAACTGAATCCATTTCTAAGGAGAAAGGAACAGGTCTAAAAAATATAAATTAACCTCACTTTGCTGAGAGTGAGAAAGGGGGGGATTCTCCCATGAATGTCCACTGACAGGGATTTCTTCATCCCATAACTAAGACATCTAGTTTGAGCCAATAAGGAACGATGCAGCAGACAGGCAGGCTGTGGCTCCAGACAGAAAAGAACATTTTTTTTGGTGGCGAGAGATGTCTAAATCTGGGAATGGATTTTATATTTCCAGCATAATATCAAGGGCAAGCAGGTGAGCTTCATGGGTTTTCATTCTGCAGGCACCTAATCTTGATCTCCCTGCACATGTGAATGCGGGAATGAAGTCAGCACTGAAAATATGCCCACACTGGGTAAGAATTATGATGGACTTGGTACGTCTTTTGCTTTGTTTGTTTTTTTCTTTCTTTCTCATAAAGTTCTCGGTTAAAATTCCCCAAACTAATGAAAATATATCAGATAAGTGTAGATTATTTTAAATATATGCTTTTATACACACTTCACATCTGCCTTAAAGATGTGGAATACCAACTACAGGTGTTCCTTAGGGTCATCATTTTCACTCATGTACAGATAGTTATTTTTTTAATAACTCTGTAATTACTGTATATATTGTTTCAAATATACAACATATTTTCCTTCACATGACATTGACCTGATGTCAATTTTTATGGCATTAAACATGAAACAAAATGTATGTATATTGCACTACACAAATAAAATATTGCTGGTGCTTGCTACTGAATAAGTCACAGTTTGGGATTATCACTGTGTGGTTGTTTTGTTTTTGGAAGACCAATAATAAAGAAACAAATTTATCATGTTTGAACAATTGGGCTAAGCAATTTTTTAGACAAAGAGTAATGCTGCGGGATTAGCTACGGGTTGTTTCCCTCCAGAGCAGGCGCCGCAACTGGAAACATTTTTTTCATTGAGCATGTAAATTATTACAAAATGTTCCTCTGCAACCACTTTTCAACAGTATCCCTCAACCCTGTAAAAAATGTGTTTATTTCTTTCGTTTGCTTTTTAAAAAAAAAAATTCGGAGAGCTTCTTCACAGTACAAATTCACCCAGGAGGTTTTACAGGATTGTTCCTTTTAATGAGGCACTGGAAAAGCTTATTTTCCCATCTGTGGCCTCTCTCATTCCCATTCAGTTAATCAAATTACACGGCATCTTTAATCTTTCCTTATGAGCCACTTTATTAACTTAAATTCTTCAAACCCTGCAGCAATGAGTGGGTGAGATTCAAAGGAGATCTATATGCAGCACAAGAATATGATGCGTTTCCGTCTCTTTGACAGTCAGGCATAGTGATGATGACACCCCTGATGAATTTTTCAACACAAACACTTCTCAATTGATATTTACTCTCAAATGTAAGAGTAAACACATTTCAAAATGACAATCTACAAATCATAAAACCAGCTTTATTAATTTTTCCAAAAACAGAGATCTGACTGTAATTACAGCATACAGTCAGGGACTACTCAAACCCTATAGGGTGGAGTTATTAATGAGTGCAACTGTTCTGCCAATCCGTTAATCGCAACCACACTGAACCACATCATATATCACACAACCTCACTGAGACAGCCAGCCAGCGAACCAATCAGTCAACCAGCCAGGCACTGGGGCAGAAAGCCAACCATCAAATAAAACACTGATCAGGCTGTAAGGCAGTTACTTAGTCAGCCAGTCAGGTGGCCATTCAGCTAGCTATGCCTAGGTTGTCAAAGGCAACAAAGTCAACCCAACAAAGCCAGCCTGTACGTGAGTTAGTCACCCAGTCTGTCTGCCAGCCAAAGCAGCCTGTCTTGGCCCAAGCCTTGGAGAAAACAAGCAGTGTGCAATCTGTACACCATAAACACAAAGTGACAGTTAGCACCGGGTTGAGCAAGATTTATCGCACACATTCTTGGCTCTGCAGTTAATATACTGCAGTCTGCTTTGACCCAACTTTCACTTCAGACTGTAAGACAGTGATTTCGTGACACCCCTGCCCCTTAACATTAACATCGCCCCATTTCACTTACCAAAATAGTTTTCAGTATGACACATAAATATCTATCCATCCATTTTCTTAACTGCGTATACAATATAGGGTCACCATGGGATTGGTGCCTTATCCAGCAGCCACTGGGTCAACAGGTTGGCAGAATAGCACAGGACTAATATATAATTATTAAAAAATGAAACAGTATTTAAAATGAAATAGATGGCATTTGCACAAATATTATCAAAGCCAGACTAAATCTCTGCAAAGCAGGACAAATTTATGGTTCTAAGTTCTTGTTATATAAAATAGTGCTTTAATAGTGCTTTAATAGTGCTTTAATGGGGCCCAGTGAATGTCTTAGAAGCTCGATGGATACTTTGCATTGTTAAAACAATTGTATTTCATAGCAGCAAATAAAATTGCACATTTCACTATAGATGGAAGTCTGCACTGAAAATGACAAATTTTAATGTGTTACATTGCTAGATTTTTTCCAGATCCCAACATTGTTCTGAAATGCCAAATATGAGAAGGCAAAAAAGCATGGCATGTTATTGTTATTGTATTAGGGACTATTTGCTTGTTCACAGCTTGCCTAGGTTAAGGTAATCTTTGAACAAGTCTATTTTATCCAAAAAGAAAACATATGATAGGATTATACTAAGTATTTCCTCTATGCAGTAGATCTTAGCTCTGTTCCTTATTTTGAAACTGAAAAATCCATGGGGGCAGCAGTTGTGCGACAGGTTGGTGTCACATAAGTGAGAAACAGATTGGGAACACATGCTTGGAGCTTTTGCGTTCAAGAATTTGGAACACATCATAATTCAAATGCTATATATTTGCTTTTTGGGGGAAGCTTTCCAGAATAAGAATAGTCCAAATACCCTGTCCCCTTCAATTTGCCAGCTGAATATTCCCACTTCACTTGATGTATGATGGCTGCATGCTTTAGCTGCTTCCGCAGAAATAATCTCAGTGTCCCCTAGAGATCAACTGGTCAGTGCAAACTATGAAAAGGGGATTATGAAGACAGCTGTATTCATATTCTAAATACTCTAAAACCCATAAAAGTCATACACTGTCAGGAATAACCACAAATGTTATAGTTACATTTCAATTTAAGCGAATTAGAGTAATTAGCATTACTGATAATAATAATTATAATTTGTCTGACTAATTAGTTTAATACTAAGATCTTAAAATGAAAACCAATAAAAGATCAAGCACTTGATGAGCAGTTTTACTAAACAGTTACTATTAGATCAACTAACTCACAGTAGGCATAGAAGACTGGAAAACTGGTGCCCCGCTGGTATGGAGAAGTATTTGCCCCCTTCCTAATTGTTATTTTTAACACATTCAAGTCTGGTTACTACTAGACTTGGTGAACCAAGAAATCACTTGCCTAACAGAGTGAATTAAGCTAAAAAAATATTTTCAAAAGCTAAAATAACAAAAATCTGAAGAAATGCAGGCCTTCCTTATCTCGGTTAGACCAGTGTTCATGTTTAAACACTAAGAATACCAAAAACAGCATCCATGGGTGAGTTTCAAGGAAACTACTGTTGAACAAAAAGAGCACAAAGGTTCATCTCTTTTCGACCAAAAAGCTATGTTGAAGATTCCCAAGACTTTGGGAAAAATATTCTGTGGATTGACAAGAAATTACAAAAACTGAAAAAACAAAACTTTATGACGGTTTGAGTCCTGTTACAACTGACATAAAATTAATACTGCATTTCTTAAACTAACAGCATCCCAAAAATTATACATGGCTGTATGATAGTCCGGGGCTGCTTAAGGACCTGGATGACCTGGCCACAATTGATGGAACCATGAATTCCTGAAGGAGAAGTCTGGCCATCAGTTTGTGCCTCGAACCTCAGCAGCAGGATTAGCATCTGATGCGTCAAAAACAAAACAAAATGAACATTTCAGAGTGGTAAAGACCAATCTAGTTAAAGTCCAGATTTAAATCAAATGAAGATGTTTTGGCATGACCTTATACAGGTTGTTACATACAAAATCATTATGTATACATTAAAACAGTTATACAAAGAAGAATGGGCCAAAATCCCTCCATAGCAATGTGAAAGACTCATTGCCAGTTATCGCAAATGCTTGCAGTTCAACCAGTTAACAGATTTAGAGGGTAATTACTTTTTCACATAGGGCCAGGTATGTTTGGTTGGTGTTTTCCACTTAATCAATCATAATTTTAAAAATGCATTTTGTATATAATAAAAACATTTAAAAATTTTCATGAAGTGGGGGAGAAATCTAAGGGGAAAATGCTTTATTAGAACACTGTTCATGTTTCATTATCACCAATTATCTTGTAGGAAAGGTTTTTGTTATGATGTTCTATTTGCTTTTTTGTCTATTTTTGTGTGTTTTTTGTAATAAAAAGCATTAGATTTTATTAGGGGCATTTTATTAGTGTGTGTGTGTGTGTGTGTGTGTGTGTGTGTGTGTGTGTGTGTGTGTGTGTGTGTGTGTGTGTGTGTGTGTGTGTGTGTGGTGATGAGCATTGGAGATATTAGGTGAGATGCATATGCTTCAAGACAGCAATATGAAAAAGACAAGGATTTCTATGAACCAGCATAAATTTAATCCAAGAGTATTTTGTGAGATAGGACTAGTAAAAAAAAAAACCCCAAAAAAAACCTTTTTGAATGGTAGATGAAGTACAATCACTCTTTAAAAAAAAATAAATCAAAGTGAATACTGTGGTTAAAAAAAAAAGTTTGTTGTTTTAATCTCCCTGAGATCAACTCACTCCAACAATAAGAAGCATCTGTTTTACCAAAGAGGGCATTGACCTCTTGCTGCAAAGTTAAGTATATCCATCAGTTTGTCAGTGCGGGATCAAAGGGATTAAGTAGATTACTGACATCAGTTTAACAGTATCTGTTGGGGTGATATACACCAGTTAGATTTGGTCACTGTAAGTTATTTAGTTGAAATGTAGTTAAACAATGACAATCTTTTTTTCAGGAGGTACAGTAGTGAAGGAAACCACACAAGATAACAAAGGATAGCTGGTGTTTGGCATCTGTTACTTAAATTTTAAGAAACGTCTCTTATCTGTTTTGTAAATCTAATACCAAAATGCCCAACTGTGCATCAGTCAGTGGTTGCGTGTCCAAAATACATCTTAACACCAGTGTTGACCCTCGATTTGTTTCCCACAATGTCATTTGAGACCAGCATGGAAAGAGTATCACTCTGCTGTTGATATGACAAATATAGAGTTGATCCTTGAGAATGCAGCATAAAGTTCAGCCAGAATACAACCGATAAGATTGTCTACATCCAAGACCATCAAAGAGCTTTAAAGATACCAGATGGTGGTAACATGTTACCAAAGCTGTTGCTTATACAGTTAAGTTAATTCTAAGCTATTCTTTGTGGGTATTGATGACAGTTGGAATGTGATACTTTATTCCAGAGTTACGTGTTTACTTATCAGTTTTTAAAGCTCAGTAGGTCAGTTCTTGTTTGAATGACCTTTGGCGATCTCATCTTCTTGGCAATGCCATATCATTGAAACATCCCTTCAAGTACCAGCGATGTAAACTGTAATTCATCAAACTAACCACAACCACAATTTGATAGTTACAGCCTGATATGTTCCAGATTCACAATCACTATCAATTTCATTTATTGCTGGGTTGATATGTAATTAAATGTCCTAAAAATGTTTTATAAAATGTCCATTGTGTACTTTTGTCAACCAGCATGAATGACAAAATATATAGAGAAAATGTTGGTGTAAGAAAAAAAAACATAATTGTGTAATGCAATCACTCTTTTTAAAAAATGACGGGAAAAAAGAGAGAATTCCTTCTACTGGGGGTTTAGGAAAGCTAACAAAATCTTGTCCAGGCAAACATGACAAAAGAATGCCAGAAAGCATATTTAATGCTATTTGTGGCCAGAAACCTACCAAGGCATCTGATGCAAATCTGCTAAATAAATGCATTTTTCAGGTAGAAAAGCACAAAGGTATTATTTCATTCAGATGAGCCAATGTACAGTTGCAGACTTTAGTTTCATTTGTTCTTCATACAGTATGTTTGTACACAGGCTGAGTTGGTCACCTGCCCCAGAGCATTAGAATGTTAACCAGTTTACATTCTGCCCACAGCTTTTGAAATGATTCAATTTTCCTAATCTTGTTTAGCTTTAGAGTATGTGGCTTTGAGGCAATATAGCATCCTTTTTCAATCGTGCATCCTTTTAGTCCATTTGCATATCTAAATTTTGTACTGAAACTCAGGACAGGCTCTGCTTTGCGGCCCTCTCAGAAACTGCAAAGCAGTGCTGGGTTAACCTGCAGGCTCAGAATATGTTTGATGGGTAGAGATAGTGACTTGGTTTTTTTTCTTTCTCTCTCTTTTACTCCAGTTTTCTGAGAAATGCTAAGCACTTTGTTGTTACGCTGGTCGACTGTTCATCATAACTCATATCCTTGTACACCCTCCCAAATGGATAACATTAATAGTGCTCTTTCTTTTCTCTCTGCAGGTAAAATGAATGCTCAAAGTGTTAGTACAAAAAACATATTCGGTTTGCTTGTTTTCATTCTCCCTCTTTATTATGTACAACATAAGAAATAAGAGCAATACCCTATGCAAAACATTTATTATTTACTGTCAGGAATTAAAAGGAATTGTAATTTTATGTAAGCCTCTAAACTACCTAGCTCTACAGACAAATTAAAAGTATTTGAAATAATTCAAGATCGCACATCGATGCTGCAAAAAAGCACACTCCTGTCTTTCACTGGTTTGTACTCACAGATGAAGGCTGCAATTACCTGCAAGAGTTAATGTCCACTGATGTGTAAAATATTTGTGAAGTGCTGAGAGGTTTTCCATTCTAAGTGGTCCCCAATGACTTGAGTGTTAAGTCCTTATGGCAAGATGATGCAGAAGACATTTGTTACTCAGATTTAGCCAGCAGGGAAGCAGTAGACTAAATGGAACCAGATTTCCTCCTCATATATGCGCAAATGCTCGGTTTACAAAGTGAGCTGCAAGTATGAACTGTGTCTTAAGTGATATAGATGCACTGCACTAACTGACATGAAAATGAGTACATTTTGGAATGTAGTTTTCTTTTAATGTTTTAAATTTTATTGAAAAATGCAGTTAAAAGTGATAAATTACTATCAGACGAATATAAATAATCAACACTGGTTGACATTTATTTTTTTTCTCCTTTAGAGAAATACAAATTAAAGATTTACAATAGTACAATAATTTATTTAATTGATAAGCAGTAACCCTGCAAATATTCTAAAATGCAACTTGTACACAGAGCATAAACAAGTTTTTATCAGTGGGATCATAGAGCTCCTTCTTGTGTAAAAGATGCACAACACAGAATATGAATATTGTTTCAGGTGCTTTAATATATGATGTGAAAAAAAAAAAGATTAATCTTTCTAATCCCAAAAGACCATCTTGATCTCAGAGCTTGGATGCTCACTGTGAATCGAGCAGGGGTGGGGGGAGTATTAAAAAGGGACAAATATCGCTTCTCCATTCGCCGCCAGATGTATGTGATAAAGCGAAATGTCAGCCAAAATAGTAAAGCGGTATGTCAGCAAAGCCAGCTGACAGACGGAAGGGAAGAGGTAAAAATGTTCTATCATGTCCGACAAGGTGTTCTTTTTGAGATTTAAAGATCACTGCACAACTTTAAACATGTTTGTCACTTTTTACTCTGACGCAGAGAACTATCATGGGCTTCACAAGAACTTTATCGGCTCAGGCTCAAGGTAAGGGAGAGGAGAAAAAAATGTCCATTCCCATTTATCTTAGCCAGGTTCCCTTCAAAGGCAACAAATAAATTACAGTGTACATTTGATACAAATTGATTTCTTAACTCAAATAACAATGTTGTCCCCCCGGTCAGGGCCATGTGTCACTCAGTCGCCAGTCTGAGTGAAAGCCTCAATCTGTCTCTGTGATAGAAATAGAGCTGACACATCTCCACCAAGGAATGCTAATCACGCGGGCCTGGCCTGGCCCTTTGTGGGCAGGCCATGATAAGGAAAATCAGTTTCCCCTCCTGTCAGACAGTGGGGCCTGCGCCCTGATCGCTGTCTGGGAGGAAACAAGCCATGGGTCTGGAAGTTACTGTCCTAGTTGTTTTGTTGTCTCGGTGTAGCTACATGACGGTGGATAGAGCAGGAGAGAGAGGCGGAGAGTCGGATAGACGAAGAGGTGCAGTGAGAGGAAAAAAAAGTGAGGGAAATGGAACGAAGACAGGAAAAGGCAGAGGTGACAGGTAGATAGTGAGGAGCTGGGTAAAAGACAGAATGAGAAGGTAAGAGAATGAAAGAAAGAGAAAGGAGGGAGAGATAGAGATGCACAGCAAGAGGGAGAGAGAGAGAAAGCTCGGGACAGATGCTATGGTTTTAAAGTCTTGGTGGCAGCTGCAGCATCAGAGATGGAGCTGAAGTTAACCCCACTGAATATCTTGAGCCGATCTTATCAGCGCCTGGGAGAAATGAGATATTGGCAGGAGCTGTTGAGTGCTCTCACAGCTGAGCAGGTTAATAGGGTTGGAAGGCAGGCCACAGGCTAATTGGATTTGCCGTGGCTTGATAAACAGTGGCAAGCCTTTTTTTGCCAGCCAAACATACAGGTCGACTTCGCCACCCTGCTTTAGCCCCCCCCCCCCCCCCCCCCCCCCCCCCCCGACTCCCCACAGCCCGCATCACTTCCAAACCCTGTTGTAACCACAACAAGGGAAGGAGAGCAGGGTAGAGCAGAATGAAGGCTATTTTCTTCTTCTTATTCCCAAGAGACCATGCTAGGAGGGTCCGTTTGTGTATCTGTGCTTATGTGCCTGTGTGTGTCTGTATGTGTACATGTGTGAAAGACAGAGAGAGAGTGTGTTGGCCATCTACTGATTTTAATCAAATACCATTTAACCTGTCTGACCTCTAAGAGTCATCACACATGGCCAGATCAAGCTGCTTGTTCTTCTCGCTTGCTCGGCATTAGAGCTGCGGGTGTAAAGAGGTCGTCTGTGTGGACTGTTATTTCAACAGCTTTCTGTTTAGAAGAAATCCTAGTTTCCACGTCATCACCCTTTTCAATCTCAGACCAAAACAAGTGGTATTTGTGTGATAAGACCCAATCAAAGCATGGGGTTGGGTATTTGTGGATTCAAGAAAGATCACAGGCCGTTCTCAAAGCTCTGTGTAAACCTCAATATTTTAATCTAATCTAATATAATCAGTCATACTCATACAATGACACATTCATATTACTTATGTGCACAAAAAGCTCACATTTAAAACTACACTTCCCACTCTTCCAGCTAACGGGCATCCATTAATTGGTCATCACCAGAACAAAATGCACACACGTTTACCAAGGTTCCTTATACTAATTTATATTCTCATACTTTTGACTGTGTTGATCATATCTAAATAGGTAGCCAGGGTTTCATTCTGAATCTTTGTTTTGCCAGAATGCTGTGTACACATACGCTAAAGTGAGTAGTATTTGTACTTTGAGTATGAGGGCAAGGAGGAAAGCGTGTCCATCAAAATCTATTTACAAGGCGAGGGACTCAGAGGAGCAAGTGACACAGACAGATTTAATTTTTTTTCTTCTTTTTTTGAAGGAATAGTACCCAGTGTGAAACACCCTGGGGTGTCACACTGTCCTCATTTATATAAACAGCCCCGACCGGTGGATAACTCCTCTGCATGCTTGGGTGTAGCCAGATTGGCTTAGTTAGTGAGCACCCCACACAAGACAACCCAAGGAAAAAGTGTTTGGAAATAAAGGGGGAGAAAAAGAGGACAGTACACCAGGCTGCCTCTGGATATCCATTTGCAAAAGCAAAAACATCAAGGACTCAGACAGCTTTGAAAGGAGAAACTAAAATGGTGATTGATGTGGAAAAGGATGTTGGATGTCGACTGTTGGACAGACTGCATTTGGTAAAAGTTCACAAATTTGCAGATAAGCTCCAATGTAAATGCAGAAAGAACCAGCCAAAAGAATGATAATGGCCTTTAGGGACAGACAGCCTACTATCTGTTTGAAAAGTCCATCTGGGTAAAGGTTGGTAACATTATACGAATAAGGCCAATCTAGACGTCCATGCGTATTCTGAGGAAGACATACTATTGGCACTTTCAGGGGGTTACAAGCACCGCAAACAAATCCCCATTTGCTCCTCGGGGTCCTTCTAAATGGACACAATCTTTACATTATCAGGAAAAGCAATTACAGTAGAAAGTATGTAGATGGAAAATTAGATTTAAAAAAAGAAAGACCAAAAGGAGATGAAAACTAAAGAAAAGACAGAGACAATTTCTTCATCTTTTTATTTCAAGCATTGCAGGAGATGGCAAGGTTGAGGGAGCAGGAAGTTTGGCATGAGCCATCCAGCAGACTGAATTCATCAACCACCATAACTTCAACTTGCCCATAAAGAATTTATGAACCTTCTGATAGTAATCGGCTGCATCCATTTCCTGAAGAAGAAAGGACAACTGATGTATGTTAAACAGCCCAGAGGGACTGGCCTCCACAGAAAGAAGGCATACACACACACACACACACACACACGCACACACACACACACACACACAGGGATGTAAGCAGATATTGTATGAACAGAATGTGCACATACTCACATTCTGTATACACATACAGGGATACAGATACACACTCCAGAGCGAGGCAAAAAATAGTTGCACTCATTAAACTTTTGAAGCACTAATGATAACAAACGTTACTTTTCTTCTATGTGCAACAAAGTACTTGTAAAAAACAATACCTGACTTTAAAATGTTATTGATAGCAAACACAGATATGTAGTTTTGAAAATATTATGCTTTATGCATCCCTTATGTGATTAATTACTCTTTAGTTAATCAAAAAAGGAATGCATATTTTTTAATTATCATTTTTTTCCCTGAATAGTCAAAAGGGGTAAATTTCAAGACATCGAAATAGTTAGTGTATAATAGAAACAATGTGCTCTCTCTGTGCTATCAGGAATGCTCCATAAATCTCATAAAAAAAACCCCTTCATATTAAAAATAAGAATATAGCATATCACATCAGACAACAACAGAAGTCGGAACAAGCAAAGAATTCTTCCACTTATTTTACTATTATCAGTGCTGTGTGAAGTGATTGATCTTCAACAGTACTAAGCTACATCTCTATCTTTTTTTCAGTTTGATTTTCCATTTGATTTTCTCTCATTAATTTGAATGTAATTTTTTCCAATTTTACAGTTTTATTCTACAGTGATCTTTTTTGATCAAGGATCATGGTAGACACAATCCTAGCTAAAGGGGGCTTTAAAATTTTCCTTCTTCTTTCCTGTGGTAACCGAACAATACGGCTTGAGAACCTCAGCAGTTCACTGTAGTAAATTGACCTTTCATAAAGTAATCAAGTAAAAAAGGGACAAAGAGAAGAGTAAGTAAATGAGCAAATAAATTGTTTCCAATACTTGTCCATTGTGTTTTACAGTTAATTATTGGTGATGGATTTCATGGATATGCCACTGAGAAAAAAATGTTGGGCTTAGTTTCCAGTATATCAATATATTAAGACATTTTGTTTCATTATTGTGGCAATTTAGCTTCCTTTCATACAGTTATCCACATGTTAATCATATAAGCAATTATTTACACAAATCTATGTCCTATTATCTATGTCCTATCACTTTAGTATGATACATTGTTGATCCTTAGAGTTGTTGTTTATTCAGGGGTCATTCTCTGATGTAAAGATCAGATCACCCCATCCTGTAAATCTGGGTTTTAAATGTCCACTATCACTTATTCCACCCTTAGAACCACAGTGCTTGTAAAAAGTAGACAGCGTATTAATGAATAGTGCAAATAAAAGGCTAGTCCATTGGGTTAAAAACTTTTTCAGCAGTCACTGACAATATGACACATGGAGATCCATCAATGATTATACAGTTTGCATTAAAAGTTAGACTTACTCACAGCTACACATAGAAACATTTTCTTTGTCTTTTTGTTTTTGTCTCTTTCTCCCTTTGTCGGCACAAGTAAGTAGCAGATAATTAGCACCTTAAGTTGTTCTGGGCCCTATTCATGCTTCCAGGCTTGGGATCTGGCTGTATATAAAGCGGGCAGAACTCAAGCACCTTATCTGGTATTGCCTGTGTTTTCACAGCTGACCATTCCCATCTTTTTTCCTGACTATCATCTTTCAGGTTGTGCTCAAATTCCATTCCTCACACATCAGAATGGGGACATCCATCTTAATGATGACATCTGTGGTGAATTTCTCAATAATTTAATAGTCATTTCGACACAGGAGGGGCTAAAGGAAAAGGTTTTAAAATGTAAGGAACAGGGGATTATAACTTATAAAATACTAAAACCTCAATAGGTGGGTGTGGGGTGGTTGTGTATAAAGTTCAGATTTGGTAATTCAAGTTAATGTGGTTTGGGATTCTCCAGAGACTGGACCATAATCCATGGCATGATACACTGAAGCCCAGTTTTACCAAGGCCATAGGTTCCACATAATATTATTATCTTGGAGTTACAAGAATATGGAGTCGAACTAAGTGTTTACTTTTCTCTCAAGAAAAGGCTGTTAAAGCCAAGAGTAACACCACATTTTACAGTGTTGGAACACATGTCATGCAATGAAATGCTTATGTTGGTCTTACTACCATGGTAACAGAATGGATTGGATTTCTTCTCTATTCTCATGCCAGACCCTTAGATCAGTTTTTATTCTTATTGTTTTAAATCGACCATTCCCAAATAGAAAACAAATTTACAAATCCGTATTATATGAGGCTGTTAAAAGAGCCCACTCTGACACATTTTCAAACAACAGTGTTTTATGAGAATTATCATCTGCCCAAACCACTATATACGATTTGTTTCTGCCATGGTACATATGGTGTGGATGATGTGCTTTAACAGGCCCATCAGTCAGTTAATCTTAAAGAAAATAGCAGCAGCAGATATCTCCGTCTCTTTGAGGCAAACCAAAGAAAAAGCAAAGGACAGAAGGGGATTCAAAGGAGAGCAAAATCAGGTCCTCTCAGAGATGGAGAGGTTGGTTTAGAGGGGGGATTAAGGCACTCTCTCACTGTGGAGCCTCCTTTTATAAGGTACATCATATTACTTCAGCTTCACACTTTCATAGATATACCATCATCTGCCTCCCACCAAAGTCAGGCCGTTATGCCTGCATAGTCTGTCTCAAACAAGATTAATACTTATACACTTGGCGTGTAAGAAAACACAGTGACAGTAAGCTGACAGTACTTACGGTATGTAAAGCTTACGCTCAATTCGATATCTTGGTTAATGTGTAACCCTGCAGAGATCATACCCTAATGCACTTGTATAAAGTCCAGTATAAAAAACATATAATACAAGAAAATCTTGTTTATTTCAGATGTTCTCTTTACTCATAGCGTTCTAGCATAATGCAATCATTTGTTACATACGCCGATTAACTAGGACATGGACCAAGGCAAAGATCAAGCTGTTTCGGGTTGTTTTTTTTTTTACTTCAGTTCCTGGGCATGAAATGTTTTTTATAACCACTAGTTTGCACAAGGTGTTGTTTGGCTTTCGGCCCGCAATGCATGAAACGTGGAATAATTTTCTACTGTAAATTGTAACGCATAGACATGTTGTACGCAGGTTTATTAGAAGCCAAACCAAACTCTGTGACTGACAAACAATACACTTCATCACTCAGAAAAGATTGGATGATCTTAGCATCTAATATTGTTGCAGCCAGTGCATCATATGACCAGTGTGCATATCTCTTAGAGGCAAGCAGCTCCCTGGGAATAAAAACGGGTTCATGGTTCTTGAAATCAATCCAGCAATTTATGTAAAGCACGCTGAACAATGAAGAATAAGACACAAGACTTCCGAGACTTTTCTGCTTTTGACTTGACTTTATCTCCCAATAAACTGGGGAAGACTGCTCTTGATTTTGTACCAATTTTAAAACAAGAAACCAGACAAAGGTAAAATGTGAAATAAAAATTAGATATATACTCTTTCATCTCAAGTCAGTGTCCTAGAGTAAGATTAGGGCTGCTGTGAACATGTTTGACTAGTCAGTTCATTGCCTGGGGAGAGTCCCCAGGCAAAATCCATACTCCGAGTGCAGGGCTGCCTTTAGAAGTAAGCCATGGAAATGATTAGTGCTGCTCAACTGAGAGGCACAAAGGGGCCCGTTGGCTGGCCATAAAGTTTCAAAGTGAAACCAGTACACCTTGTGTCTGTGTTAATTGATCACAGAACCATTATCTTGCCTGTTCAAGGCTTAATTTGCCCTCTGAATCAACACCTTTTGTCGACTACTGCAGTCATTTGTTGGAAGGGGAAAAAAAGAATCACTACAGCTTAATCATTCCAAGCAGGTGTGAGTCCTGGCCAATTTTGTGCTCCCTTTTATCATTTACTTTTTTTCATAGATTTTGTGTTACTTTCCATAGAATACTGTTTACAGGATTTTGCAGTGTTAGCGTGAATATTTCAGAAAACAAAACCCTTTAATTTACATATATAACAGGCACACATACACATATTTGTATGAGTGGTGTTAAAAAAAGATAAAAACAAATACAGCAATATTTTCTGCACAAAAATAAAGTACAATACAATCAGCACTTTTAGTTATTGTAATTTATTCCAGGCTTTTGACAATTCAAGCATCAGTGTTTAAGAAGATCAGGAATCCATGAATACATAAAGTCGGAAAAATAATATGAAAAAGAGTATTGTATCTTAAGAATAAATCTCATCGCTCATGTACCCCACTGCCAACCATAATACGTTTATACATTATTTGCAGCAATACATCCTCAACCTATTTTACTTTCAAGCCATAACAATGTCAAATGATGGTACATGATGCATGTTTTTCAAAGCTTTGTCAAATGGATATGGCTTGTTTTTATTCAGGCTGAAATAATATTGTCACCCTCATGGTTTTCAAAGTGTGGGGCAGCTCCCATTGGTGGAGAACAGTTCCACTGATGAACAGTTCCAGGTGATGAACATGATGTTTCGTTGGCAAACTAACCTAGAAAGAAAAAAAATGCTCTTTTTTTTTTTTTGCTCATTTCACATAAACTCAGCTTACTTTTTTAAAAATTGACCTTTATCCTTCTATTTTCTTAATTCAATCGCAACTACATGTCATTTCTATAATAAACCACAACTCCCATACAAGTATATCTTATTTTATTAACCACATATATTTTCCCCCTAACACTCACTAGGTGTTTGACAAGGTGTTAAATGACGTTTGAAAAAGTGACTCATACCCTGATGTTATATGACATGGTTGACTTACAACAGTCGACAACTCGCCATGCATTTGCTTTGAGATAAAACCGCTATCAGCACCCCGGTGTCTGTGCAATGAGGGTGATTAGAAGACATATAGTACAAACACTTCCATTTTGACTTCAGAAACCGTACCTTCACCCATTTGTCGCTCATGAAATCTATCATAGGAGAGGATCAGCTGAGGGAAATGTGTATTTCATTTCAGTTGCTGTCCCCATTCTTAATGGGTAGCCATCCAGAGAGAATGAAATGATTGATTTTTGTCACCCTGAATGAGGATAAATGAATGGAAGCTAAATCTTCCTTGAGGAGGAGGTGGAAAAGGAGTTGAAGGAGATGGGGGGCTTAGCTTTCCTTGCATGTCGGCTAGACAGAAATTCAGCAAACCTGCATGGCTGTAACAGGGGAAAAAGACTAATGTGTGTGTGTGTGTGTGTGTGACTGAGAATTACAGCTTGTGTGTGTGTATATGTGTGTGTGTGTGCATGGACACTCGTGCCTGTGCGTGTTCACTTACACTTTGCTTCTAAGGTTACCTAATGAAATATTGATGGGAGATGTGGGAAGTGCGGGGGCTGGGTTGGCTGGGGGTTGGTGGTGTTGGAACTGTAACTGCTGCTTCCTGTAGCTTGGGACATCTCTGTCACTCTGGATCTCAGCGAGACAGCCCTGCCCTAATTTAATCTGACTTTGAATGAGTCTGTATCACAAGAGGTAAAAAAGGTGAACTTACTGCAACTCAAAAGGGTAATAGGGAGAGAGTGAAAAATTGCAAGACAAAGAAATGTTATGTTAAAACGTGCGGCCAAACATTTAAAACGCCTTATAATCATTTGAGAACAAACAATTGTGTGTCAAAAATGTCAAATATACACTTTTTAAATGTGATCTAACAAAAAGCTTGCCAGGTACAAATAAAGGACACAACAATGCTGAGGTTATTGTAATGGTTGCCTGGTGTTGTATGGCAAGCTAATGGTCTGAGCAGCATCTTGGGATTTATTTCACGATTAGATGCAGCTTAGCTAGGAGTTTACAGCAAAAGAAAGGAAACTGTGAACTGTGTGACGGTGACAAGCTGCTCTACAAAGCAACTGCTATATAATTAGCTGCCTCTGACACCATTAAGTATGACCATTTCACCACAAAAGCTGAGGCAGTGGTACTTTCAGTACATCATTGTTTGAATCTATATCATTTTTTTCTTTACTTTGTGGTGTAAGACAACAAAGGCAGTAAGTTTTCTTAAAACTTAAATTTAAATTCATCTGTGCCCATGAAGGTACATTATGAATAAGTCACTCGAGACCTAATTATTTAGAGCTACATGAGTCTTTTTTTAATCTTTCAGATAATGTAATATAGCCACCTAAAGATAAATCACTTAGCTCAGGATTAGACCAAAATTGCTAGTACTGGCTTCAAAATCCAGTTTTCCAGTTCTCTGTGTTTTTAGGTAAATTATTTTATCCCACTGTATCTGGAAAAATGAGAGCACATGTGCCAATAGTTGACGAGTTCCCAAGTAGAGCTGGGAGTAACTAATGCAGCTCCTGTGAGTTCAACGAAAGGATATTAAGACATTTTAATAGGCTGAAAATGTAGCAAATGCAGTGCGCCACTGAAATAAGATATTATTGACCCGCCAAAAGCTATTCTGAATGAAATCCACAATAATTACACACCAAGTCATATGCAACTGCCAAACTAAATGAGACACATGCTTGCAAAATGTGAACATGGTATTTTGATTTGTTTGGCACACACAAATGCCAAAAAGTCATCTCAGTGCTCATCTTTGCAGTTGAAATATCTAAATGTGCCAACCTGAGCAAAATTAGCTCTGTAGGGAATGAGAATGATTTTTATATAATATCCATCATTTTGTGTGTAGCAAGCATTTGGAACAATCTGTTAAAAATCTACCAGCACAGAGATTTGTTGCATTGTATTCTCAAGTACTTCTCTATCTCAGCATGCCAATTTTAAAGGCTTTTAAGCTTCTTTTCAGAATAAACATATCTAACTTATCCGTTTTCACTCACACATCTTTTTTTCCTATCCAATACCCAAGAAAAACATAAATAATAAGTCAGATTTTCATTGACCATCTTATCAGACTGCTGAAATGTATTCAACAAGAGTAAACACTGTTTTCTCCTTGCTATCTCTGCTAATATGATGACGGCTAGCGTGCACTAATCTTGTAAAGCCAATCTTTTAAAAGGAAAGAGGAGGTGGATGGAGGTGGAAGAAAAAGGGCTGGACAGACAGCTATGTACAGGATTGTATCCGCACTAGGAGCTGCCCCTGTCCATATCCAATGTAAGGTTATAGGAATATCATAATCCCTCCTCTGAGCTCCTTTGCGCGGAAGATGATGACTAAATTTCCAGTGTCTTATCACACACTCCCAGACTGGAACTAGTACAAGGGGTTCTGAGGGAGGAACCCAGCATGAAAAGTGCTGGGGATGAGATGATCAGATTAGTAGTGACTATTGGATTTGTTTGTGGTGGCTGCAATCGTAGCGAAGCAGGCGTTGTTCAAAATGCCCATGGAGATGCAAAGCCTCCACCGATCCTTTCACCCATAAAAAAAATAAATAAATACTCTTCTTGGGGGTTTTTAGGAGTGTAATGTGGGGTGCTCCTGCAGGGCTAGGTGGGGGTTGAGTTGGGGGAAACAAATTTAACACTTCAGGGGCTTGGAGAGGAAGGGAGGAGTTGTGTATTTTATCAGGTGGGTGGATGCTGGACTACTTCACGCAGTGAGACAAGTGGGATTGACTGGCGGTATTCAGCAGAACGCAGGCTGGTTGAGTGCTGATGGCTGCCTGCAAGGCGGAGGCTGTTGTGGTAGACTCTTCTGAAACCTCACCTGAGGCACAGTGAGGCATTGTGGATTCAGAAACCTCTCCTATGCCATGCATGCCATGTGCATTGCTGGATTGGGGAGGAGACAACAGGAAGCTCTGGAGATGCCTTGGAGGGAGGCAGAAAGGAAGGGGGAGTGAAGCAGTGTGGACTGAAAGGATGAGCATCCCAAAACCAAGATAACAGAACCCAAGAAAGTGTGTCATTGTTCAAATAGACAGGAGGGAGATCTAAGTAAAGGGATATTACATAAAGAATATATGTCTTTAAGGTTTCGATGGAAGTATCAATCACTGTAATGACTGTGTGATAGACCCTTAATAATGATGAAGTAAATACTCTACACTGTACTGAGGAACTGTGGCTATTTTAAAAGACATTGTGGGACTCCCGGGAGAGGACTTAGTGGCGAAGAGCAAACAAATCTCGTGGTAGGCATGTATAATTTGGTAAATATATAACTTTATGTTCATCTATATGTTTTACTTTTTGGTAATTCTGAGGAATACATTTCTTGCTTGTATCACAGAAAAAGAAAGTTGCATCACCATGGTATAAAACAAGGCTGTTAAGCACTCAGTGTCAAATCACATATCTGCTAGAATTAAATGCATGACTCCTATAAGAACTCCAGTCCTGCAAGCTATTTTCCCACATATTTAATTTTGTTAAGTGATGCAAAAGGATGTCAATACTGGTCTGCACCACTTACCTTGAATGCCTTGTGTGGACAGCAGACAAAGACATGGCTCTGCTTATATGACATAATACAGTGGTGCACTTTGTACCCTTAAACCAGGTCATTTCAATAGAGAAAAAGCCACTGAGTCAGCTTGGCGAGACAATGTCGATAAGGTAATGGCACAGATCAATACCAAAGATTTGAGCCAGATCTTAATTAAAGAAACAGCTGCTGATACAAATGATGTTTTCAATGTATTGATATTGTGGGGGGCAAAGGGTGGTTTAGCTGTAGCGGGGCACTTGATCAATGTACTTAACATTAGCATTCCTTTTCATCATGTACCAAGATCACTTAATTCTCCCTCTCTTCTTGTTCTTTTACTCGATCTTTTTCTCTCTCTTCCCAAATGCCTTTTCAGTATCATCTGAGGCGACTCACATCCCCTCCCCCGCTTTACAAGGTGAACTTGAAGGTCTACAAGGTTGTGCTTTTATGTGCCCAAACTTCCTGTGGTCAATGTGTGTTAAACCAGAGAAAAATCAAAGACACTCTTAAGCACCACACCACACTGCTCGCAACGAGTCTATGAAAATCAATTGTCTCTCACAGGGAAAAAGATAGTTTCAGTTATTTAATGTTTATTTGTACAAGCCACCCATCTCTATTTAATGTACAGGTTAATCATGTCAAAAATGATGACATATAAAGATTATTTCTGGATTATTTTTATGGAATTTTGAGTTTATATTTAATCATAGTATTGCATTTATTTATTTATTTTGTAATGCTCCTTTATCTATTGTTGATTGGAAGAACAAGTTGAAAAGGAGGATCCTGTCATGGCATTGAAGCACTGAAAAATGAACAAGGAGAAATTTCCACACTCAAATTCCTTATGCAGAAACAAAGACAATATTTTCTGCTGTCAACGGGCAACAGTTTAAAAAAAAAAAGTGCTTTGCTGAAACCTCCTGTGAATGGTAAAACAATAATTATTAAAAGGGAAGCAGAATTGATGGATCCCATTAAAGCTAACACAAAGTCTCCAGAGGCCTTGCAGCACAAACAGTCCAAAGTCAATAGTGTGATTCCCCAGGTATCTCTGACCAGTACCCAGTTTAAAGAGACATCAATCTAGCATGTCAGTTCCCAGCTAATAAAGCTACAGACGATCAATATTCAGGATCTTACTACTACTTTAAATGAAGTACTAATGCTTGTAGAGATTACACCATTTGGGTTCACACACTGAGAAGTCTTCTCTGAAGTTGCTAGAGACATGTCATAAAATTGTGAATTCCTCAGCTGTTAAGTAGAGTAAAGGTAATTTTGAAGGTATAAAAAGATTTTTTAACTTATAAATATTTCTACCTACTTATGCTATCAACAAAAAACTATACAAAAGTGGTAAGCAAATGAATAATGTAAAATGGAAAGCCTAGTTATCCCTTGGTGGCATACACCTTCTGCCCAAAAAACTATCTTTTTTTATTCAACCCTTTTCTCTTTCTTTTACTTTATGCATCACATGTTAATGCTACTGAAAGTTTTATTATTCCCTTCCATTATCCTAATGCATGTGATATGGGACTGCTCTTTAAATCATGTATTAGGGCATTGTGCTATGTAAAACAGACTGTGAATTAAACTATATTGGGGGATAACAAGGGCACTTGCCTTTGAACTTGGATGTTTTTCAAAAAAAGATTTTTTTTTTCATATAAATATACACAATCATTTCCCTTCAAACTCAATATCCTGCACCAAAAGAGAAAGATTAAAGCATCCACAACCTTTGTGAAATCAAATGCACTGCACATTCAGACAATGAAGGCAGTGTAGCAGATGTAGTAGCTTAGTTTTTACCAGTTAATAAGGGGACTAGGTGTGGTAGAGGATTGACTGACATCATAATACTGAAATAATTTCCACATTCTCACCGCCTCCATCTCACTAGCAGGGAATTATTATTATCACATCAAAGGCTTCCTTTAAAATTGGTATAAAAATCATTTAAACAGAGAATGGCAGTGATTATTCAAACTAGGTTATTTGCCAGAGTGTGTATGCAATATGGCATTGTCGTCAAGACAACTTCATTTCCTGCTAAATTGCTGTCTGTCACCAGAATAAGTAAATTTGCCACTGTTTTATCAGCATCATTGTGTCAAGTTAGGGGAATACATCAAACAGTCAATCTGATCAACAGGAAATGAACACACAGTGAATAATGCAATGACTGAAAGGAGCGAGGATTGGTCTGTTGGTGTGCCAGATGTAAATATACCCTGCTGTTTTTCACTATTACCATATTGTTTTTACGAAATAAAAGGAATGGAAAAAAAGCCCAGATGTTAGCTTACCACAGTGACTTTAAGACTGTATTTATTACCTGTTACCTTAATAGGCTGACATATACATTTAATGTATAAAATGATTATGAACCAAAACTATAGACATTCACACAATACAGACACGAATAGACTGAAGGACGGTTAAGATTCACGGAATCAAAGTCAATGACAACGTTAAAAGATAGTTTCAGTTACTTTTGCTATTCTTATTTCAAGCTAAGCATTCAATATACACAGTAAAAACAGAAAAGGCTGAAAAAATGCAAAATATCAAGGCAACATGACTCAATACCATTTTGAATTTTTTTCAACTTTTGACAAGAGCGCTGACAAAAGGAATTTTCTTTATCAACTAATGACTGTGTGAAGCACCAGTAGTATGTTTCCATTTAAGGAATACTAAATAAAAAAGTGAAATGTAGTTTTATTAAAAGCTGAAACATTGTTTATACTGTAAAAAAACTGTCTAGATTTTAAAAAATATGTGTTATACAACATTTTTAATCAGTTGTTGGATATCCTTAAACTGCTTCACCAAAAGAATTTAAATAAAAAACATTTTTGCATTTTTAGCAGCAATTAGCATTTGAAGTAAAGAATAAAAAAAAAATCAAAGCAACAGTTACCAGTTCACAGCAATGCATACATTGTAACGATTTTGAAACCAAAATGTCCTCAGTTTGTTCCATTATCCAAACCCAGGACACCCACATGGAGCTGTATTCTTTGCAGGTAACAAGTGAACTGGAAATATATAAAAAATAATGGAGTTCATTTTTTTTGTTGATGTTACTATCACGAATAAGTGACTATTAAGTGGAAAATAATAATAATTTCCTGTTTATACTGTACTATCCACTGTTTGAACCATTGTGTAAATCAGTACACAATTGTTTTTCAATGACAACGAATACATGCATACTGAAAATCAAAGTGTCTGGGCATGTGAACAATAAACAAGTCCTTTTATATTTATTCAGCGCTTCAAGTTTTATTACCAGTCAGTTAGGTCGGGCAGTGCTAAGGCAAGTGCAAACCACATGTGCACACACTCACAAAGATGAACACATGCATGATTCTGATTTCTTTGGGGTTGAGTCCTGAGAATATTAGTCTGTGGTAGCTGACACTCAAAAATCCTTCTACTGCAGTTTGAAAAAAACCTTGTTACACTTTTACAGTAACAGTAGGATGAAATCTGTTGGACTTGTAAGTTTTTGCTTTTTGCAACTGGCAAATCTTTAATTCAGACTCAGCTAAATTTAAAATGTTTACTGAGGTAAACAACTGCCAGTTCTCCTTTTACAGTGTGTATATATGACCTCAGTGTGATCATGTAAATACAAGATTCCAATACGCTGAAATTACCTTTTTTTTTTTTTAACTCAAGAGGGAACGGTGATATTCTCCAAAAGATTGGACAAGAGAAGAGGAAGAAAAAGGCATAGACAGAAAAAAAAAGAAAACCATAATGGAGTTTGGAGGTCTTTTGTGGAGCTGATATTGTCTCTTAGTTTGATGTTTGCCTTCAGGATAAAAAGAGCTCCTTTGGAGTAACAATATACACCAAAATAAAGAATTGAGTTTGAAAGAAAAAGGGACAACAGCAATAACAGAACAATGGTGCACAATGGCAGGTATTTAACTGCCCTAGGAGAAGAAGGATGGGTTTACGGTCATGTCTCCAAGAATAACGCCTCACAACTAAGGTCACAAGTAATGTTTCCTGGCTTTTCAAAACCTGCCCGGATTCATTATATTTTGAGGGGATCAGGTCAGAGATTCATGAACAGTGGTTTAACCCCCCCAATTAGTCAAAGTCCCTCTGAGGCATTTTCTAGCTTGTGTTGATACATGAGGCTACGGTGACAAACCTACCCTGGGGTTAGGTGATTCAACTCCAAAGTGAGTTCAAAGGACTCTTGTTAAACTTGGAACACAATACTGTGTTGCCGTAGGTATAGGTACACCCTGAACAGGCAGCGATAGCCAGACGTGGTATTATAACACCTCAAAACTATGGAAGGACATGGATGATGGCGTCATCATTGTACTCAATTTTTGATTGACACCAATGCCTTTATGAATGCCATTAGACAAGAGAGGTAAATCCTAAGTCATAATAAAGTCTCTTTTGTCTTGTCATAGTTTTGAGGCTAATCTTTACAACCACTAGCAGACGAGATTTAGGGAGTATTTGCTTTGCTGACTTGTGCTCATTAGGTTAGCAAAGGACAATAATACAGTTCTAAATATGCAGCCATAGAACTTGGCTCGGTTTAAAATCTCTGTGTTAATTCATTATATAACCTTACATGAACCTCATGAGCTTCATGTATGTACGTTAATTATCCAGGTTAACTTTAACATTCTCAATGTTTTGTTTTTTTCATTGTTGCTCTAAAACTACATTTATACATTTTTGATTAAGCACATTACCAGTTCAGTATGTTGTTATATAATTATAGCAGTCTGCTAAAAAAAAAAAAAACTACCAAAATTAAACACATTCAGATTTATCTCTATAATTTTGCTGAATCTGACAAATACCTTAACAACAGTTTATGACAAGCTTTAAAATGTACATAATACATTTATATTATCCTGTTTCTACACATCTTCCAAATTGTGACATAACAACACAATACTTGTTGTCTACTTTGAAAATAAGAAATATTGTGAAATTCTTAAAACAAAGTGGAAAAAGTATTGTTTCTATATTGCAGACACTGGAGTGACATTCTTCTATTTTTACAAGCATTCTTGCTAAGCATTTCTTATTTTTGTCTAGATCTAACAGTATATGAGTTTTTACGTGGCAGCTTAAAATGACTTGTTTTGTTATTTAGGAAAGAAGACCTTGATATAAAATCATGTAAGCTAATATATGGCCATTTTTCTCTCGTCTCTTCTTACCAGAAAGATTAAAAAAAAATTTAGTTTCAGAGAGAATGAATCAAATCCAACCCCATTTTTTTCTTCCTCGTGATTCTGTAATAGAGTTGTCAGGAAGCTGGAGATTTTTGCCATTCAAAAGTGCTTTTTTGGTTATCTAAATCTCAAAAGCTTTCTAGTCATCAGAGTAATTTCAAACTGTTTCAAGATGATAGGTGAGTGAATAAGAAACATTGCCTACAGCACATAAGGAAAGTGGTGGAAAGAGAAAGTAGAATATATCTATATATATTTATATATAAGGGGGAGCAGTGAAGAATGCAAGGAAGATAAATAAGACAGATACTTTGTTTCATTGTCAGTGGCACTCCGGGGTTATTTGAAGCACTTATTTATGCACTGTAAGCAGAACAATACCGGCAAGCAGAAATGATTAAATACAGACTCTTCAAGCAATAGACATCTCATTGTGGTGGGCCCTGGCTTGCCACTGGGCCAGCTTGATAAAAGCACTATGAGCTGATAGCTGATACAATTTGCCGGCGATTTGAATGGGAGAGGCTGGAAGGAAGGGTCTGCGGCTCAGTTGGTCTCTCGCTGACAGCCTGTATAAGCTATAATAAAATCATTAGAATGTAAATGCTTTATTGCAAAATAAGAGCCTCAAGCTAGGGTGACATTATCTGCCGCCACCCGAATGAAAGCGCCGATTAGCATTCCCTGATTCAATGATAGAAGCAACTTATCTTTATTAAAATTTTTCAAATCGAGTCTTCATTTTTCATGATTGAGTTTTAAGCAAATGTAATATCCAGTTCAGTTTGTGTATGAAATCGGTGAAGGGAGGGAGCAAGATGCCCCAGAAATAATTAGTGTACACATTTCTTCCCTACATGTGTTTCATAACCAACAAATTGGATTTCATATTTGACGTGTCACTATCTAATACATTTGCATGAAAATATGGGGCCGAGTTTACAGAATAATTACTGAAAGTGTACACCTCCTTAACATGTGTCTCATAAGAATGAAATTTGATTTGTTTGAATGTGACTATCATGGTGTTGCCAAATAATTGTTGCGGAATATGAGGGTTAGGCTCTGACTTGATTTAGATGTTCATATTCATGGCGCACACACATTTTTAGCTGAGTCTTTAAGCGGGCCATTGCTTAGTAGGCAGACAGTCAATTCTTATGCAAATAGCCCGGTACTGAGTGTGGGATATAATATGCTGTAGATCAAATGTCACACTGGGAGTAAAAGTCTGTGTGATATAAAAATGGCTGACTTATATAATGTTCTTATATATGCTTCCTCATTTGATATTGCTGTTTTATCTTTTTTAATGCAATCCTTCCAAGTGTACAGCCATATAGGAAAAAAGGGTGATGCAAAAGATAGTCGTTGAGTTGCTCGTGACACTTTTGAACAGCTAATAGCTGGTAAGAGTGATTATGATGAAACATGTCAGCGCTCTGACAAATGTTTTTGGTGTCATTCTGATCTATTACACATCTATTGTCCCTGGCTTATCTTCTTGTTCATTTCTAGATATTTTTGGTAGCAAGTAAAGTAACATGAAACAACCTCACATGACATGTTTTCATCTTGAAGGAAAATAATTGCACATATAGATAATGATGAAAAAAAATGACCTTGAAGAGACAATAAAGAAATAACTTGCATTAATCAGATAGGGATAAAAATAAAAGTGAGCAGATATCTTTAATTTTCAGCTCTTCTCACCACCAACCTGTTCAACTAAGTTGCCCTACTGTATGCATAAGATGTGCAATAAACTACCTCAATAAACCAGTGAGAAAGAAAAACAAAAATTGTGTATATAAAATTTTTACTGAGGTTTGTACAATATATATAAGCATATATATTGTACTCCAGTATATATAGCAATATATACTGGAGCTCTTTAACAACCTTTAACCATCTTCAACCACCTGCATTTCTCTGAAGAGTACCAATAGAATTCTTACAGATGCAACAAGGGGCCTTCCACACTGACAAGACAACACATTGCTTTCAGTTACACTCAGTGTCAAGGTTTTCACACAGAACATCCAAGATGCCTGCTTTAGAGTGGTATTGTTAGGAGCTTAGGGTAGTCTGACACAATGCACTTGTTATGGTGCACCCAGAGGATTTGCTGCGGAGTTCATGTGCGTCCTCTTATAGCAATCACTAGGTCATATATCTTGAGGAGTAAATTCAAAATCCCAGACCTCTGCCCCATTCATTGAAGACAAAAGGGGGGACACAAATTGGTCCGAAAACACAGTGTAAAAAGAAAAGCTTACATTAAGCTCAAGGGGGCTCAAGGGACCCAGGCCAATCATTGTATGCGAAGAAGAATGGTGCTGGAGTTAGGGACCGGGCACCACTAGATAAATCACTGCCATCATGCAGATTTACTGTGTTGGAGTGAAAAGATAAATGTGTGAAAGGGGTGTGTGTCAGAACCTGCGGTGCAGGGCCACACGGTAATGCTGTGTCAGTAATTGAACTTTGCTATAATTATCCTGAGGAGATAATATTAACTTATAGTCTTTGCGTGAGAAAGAAGCCGGTCCATAATTCATTTGCTGGATAGGGTGATGGTGCTGGATGGCACTCTCTCACTGTCTCTCTCTCTTTCCTTTCGCCTGCATTGTCCTACTGAAATATGACGGCTCCATTTTTATCCTGTCACAATGGCAACTGATGGGCTTATTTTCCTGTGGCCCCGGGGAATGATGAAATAGTAAGCAAACATTCTTTCTCAGGAGGAGAAGGGTGCTCCATCATAGTGGCTACGGCTCCACCGCCGCTTGTGCTGTGTGGCAATAACAGGAGGTTATGGGATACAATACACTTGGCCTCCTCCTCTCAATACAGCAGGCCTATAGGCTGTCGCTCTGTCCCAGTTTCTTTAGATTCTTTCACCAACCTTGTGTCGTAAACAGCTCTCTTTTGGGTGAGTTAAAAGTCTTTTCTTAAAATTTCACACCACATTTGTCTGCAGACTGGATTTTCGTTACCTTTTCTGTAATGTCATTATTAGCATTTGTGGAGATCAGTTTTATTGGTGCTTTAGAGGAATTGGCAACTTTTAAGAATTCTACATAATTCTCACTCATTTACTCTTTTAAATGTAACAAACTTACTGAAAATTAGTCAGGGGTCAACGTTCCATGCTCAAATTGATGTCATGGCTGAGCTAGGCTGATTTATAGAGAAGCATCGTGTAAAAACCTGACACCCAAGGGCCCATTATTTACAGCAGGCATCACACATGAGCCACTCTAAACAAAGGTAGGTTAAGGTTGTGACATCTGCAATAGGTCAAAAAAGCACTGCCACTTGGCTCTGGCAGTCTGATAATATTCCATTCATCTCATTTGAATAATGAGGGATATTGATAGACATTAGCTAAGGGAATGAGGCTGCATGCACCTAAAGGGGCTGAATGCTGTCAGCTCTTATTTTCCCATCCAGTTTATTAAGCAAGTGTGTAAAGCAGTGGCAATAAAAGCGATAAGAGCATTCCTGCAGCCACACTGCTGCTGCTCTAGAGTAAACACAATCAGACCCCAGTTTATCACCATGCTAACTGGATTTAGAAAAAGAGTGACAAAGGCAGCTTGAGCAGATATCCAATGACAACAATCAAACATTATAACAGCTCTCGTTGTCTGTGCAGTCATTTCCATTATTGATATTCAAAGGAGTTATTTTGAAGTATAAATACACAGCTCTAATCCTCATTACTCCATCTTTCTGTTGGTGGAATATAACTGCCTGCTGGAACACCCACCTTGGTGTCTTGTCAAGTCGCAGCCAGCGGGGGCTTTTGTCTCCTTGGTGTAAAGAGAAATGACAGTGTAATGTGATTTACAGGCGATCGCTTCAGCTCAATTAAATTAAGTCCCCAATAATCCATGATGAATGCACACCTACGCCAGTCATTAGGATTCAAAACAAAATATGGGCTTATCGTATCACAGCACCATGGAGGGAACACACCCTTTAATAGATGTGCTGATTCATTTAGTCATTTAAGTCACAGTGTGTAATGCATTCACTGTCTGTTGGCTGCTAATGACTAGTAAGCCTCTCAACACGTCTGTTTCACAAATCCTGGAAAAAAAAGGAGGAAAAAAACTGACTGGAAGGCAAGCCACCAACACGCAGACAAAACATATCAAAAGCAATATTACTTAAAGGAATCTGCGATTTTAAACAACATTTTTGGGAGCAGTTTGGGAGCAGTTTAAACATACACATTGATCTCTCTGAATAAATAAAAAGCTGAAAATAACAATGATCAACGTAGCATCTTTTCTTCTGGGTGAATTGTGCATGAACTATTAAAAGCAGAAAAACAGGGCAGTGAGAGAACGCTTGGCCACTACACTTTGATTGACAGTGTCATATTTTTAAGAGGGTTATGAACCACAAAACAAGGGTTAAAGGGAAATTGACCCAGCAGTTGACAGGTGACTGATACACTGAACTGGTGGTCTTTAATCTTGCCGCTGAGCTTACATGAAGCTTATATAACAAATTACAATGCCTACAGGGTAATATATCACCTGATGCACTCCTGCTTTTCTGTCTCCTATCCTTCTCCTTCTCTGCCCATGAGAGACGTGATAGATTCACTGGAATATGAGTATGTGGGAATATACAGTGTTCACTGAATATCATCAAGATGGATGGATCTGTCAATAGGTACTAAAGTATAAAACAATGCATAGAGCTCATTTTTTAAATTTACTTCTATGAGACTTGGAGAATGCGTTAAAATGTGCTGGTTTGATATAGTGAAGCATATTTGACTGACTTTGAGTGACTGGAAATCTGAGGTTTTTACCCCACAAAATATATTGATCAACACTTTCCCTCCGCTGCTGTTGATGCTTGATGTTTTCTGATGTATTTACAGTCTTTGAAATTGTAACAGGTTCTATTTTCTGTCTTTTTGCACTGAAAACCCCTTTGTAGTCATCTTTAAATATAGTTTTATACGTTTAGCTCTGGTTGTACAATTTATTATCATACATCCAGGTTTAGCTTGTTGCTGAATCTGCTCTGAAAACCTCCAAAATAATTACCATTAATCTCTGCTTTATAGATTTTGACTAAACTGCCGATGTAATACTCATTTTTACTTGATTTTCAACCAAACAACAAGACTTTACATTATCCATCACACCAAGTTCCAGCGCCGTCATTTCCCCTCTGAATCCCTGGCATCAGACACCGAGATATATTCGTTCGATAAGAAAGACTCTGTCTGCCTTAAACCATGTCCTGGCTGCACCTGGTGAATGATAAAACGTATGACTTCTTAGATAAGCCCACAAGTAGAACAACACTGTCCAGGTGCAGATTATTGGTGAAGTATAAGCCCTGTCTTGGTATGCAGAAGGAGGCAGATTCTTCCGATAGCTCGGGAAAAGGGATTCAACTTCAGCACCCCAGCTTTAGATGTATTCAGCTGTTCTGATCTTCTCAGACTAGTGTTAGGTCAGAGGTCATCATGAGTGCTCGCTGCCGTTCAGAGAGCGATATACTGTCAGGATGTCAAGTTTTGATCATTGTTAATGCAGCTTTTCTCAAATATCGCAAATGTCTATGCACTCTGAAACTCTATAATTATAAACATCTCTACACCCTGCTCACAGAGTACAGGCTTCACAGTTATTACACCTTTTAAAAAAGGTTGGATCACACATTTTACAAGTCACGAGTTTAACTCTGTTCACAGCTCAACAAAGGTTGTAAAGTTACCTGTGAATGTAGCGAGCTGTCACAATCCGTACGCCCAAAGCATATTTAAGCATGACTACTGATCTCGGATCATAACCTCTCATACATTAATTGGTGGTCCTGTTTCAGGGCCATGCAGTAAGCACTTCTACCAGCGAATAAAGCTGTCTAAAGCTGTTCTGGGAGGCTAGCTAATCAGGCGTTACCCACAGCCAATTTAAGCGCATCTCAAAGTGGATGACAGACGCATCTTAAGTTTCTATAACCTGGGAATGAAAGCAATCAATTTAAAACAGTGGTTTTAACTTAGTGAATCTGCAGCTGTAATTTATTTTTTAAAAAGTGATAGAACTAAGAAAAATTTGTGGTGGTTAAAGTCTCAGTTTCCTCAGCGTCCATATTCATGCTCTGTGGTTTGTGGTTCTGTTTGAAAAAATAAACAAATAAAACATTTTAAGAAGCTATAAGAAAAAGTAGAAATAAAATAGAAATGAAAGAAAAACCTAATCAAACAGGATATGTGTTGCTTTAATGTGGCTGAATGTTGTGCTACAAAATTATTTTGGTCTGCAGACAAAGCCCCACATCTCTTGAAACCAAATCCCCCTCCCACCCAAGCACACAGATGCCCGAGACTGTCTCCTTTACCCCCGTCTCTCAACAGCTTTTGAGAGGTCTAAGTATAAAATAGCGAGGTGCACTAACAGTATCTGTCCATTGCAGGATACATATAGAGGGTACGTGAGGAGGCTCAGGTAAGAACTTGCATCAATCTGTCACTCGCTTCCCTCTGGGTGATAAGAGAAATTCCAACAGAGAGATAACGCTGGACATTCAACTTAATTCTGAAGGAAGAACTTTTCATCAGTGGGTCACATATTAGCTTTCAGAAAAACTGAGTGCTGTGATTTTTTTTTTCTTCTTCTTCTCCTTCTTTCCTGGTTTGGTCACATTGCACTGACCAAGTATGAGGATGACGTATGAGGATGATGTGAACCTGGTTGCTTACAATTCCAAACATGCAGTTTGGAAAACAGTTTTTTTTTTCATTATTTTCTATCACCATGTTTTCACACTTGAAATAAACTTGCTAGATCAGACCCTTGGTAGTATCTCATATGCTCTAGTCCAAAACATAAAAACAAACTGTGTAAGAACTTTTGAGGTCAACCAAAGTCTCCTGTGTGTTTTTCTTGGTTTTCTGTTGGGATGAGTCTGTTTGAAAAACTAAAATCATTGCATTTCAGAACCAGGAGTTCCTTTGATTGTCATATATATATGTGATATATATTTATTTGCTCAAGTAAACCCGTGTCATTTTGAAGCTGTGGGAGCTAAGGCGTGGTTTTGTTTTTTTCTGTAAAAACCAAACCCAGATTTCTAAAAAAGCAGTTGAATTACAGAAAGCACAAAGGAGAGCATAGCGGCTCCCTAATTTGAGCATACATAGCTTTGGTTAAAGTTCAAAATGTCAACTAATTTGATTTCATGAGGCGCAGATGGCAACAAATGGAATGCTAATCATTCACAGATCTCTCTCAGTCATGCACATTATCCTTAAAACATGGCAGAGCACGCAGCTGAATGGCTGCCTTAATTTGTTTGTTTCCTTTTAATAACTTTCCTCTTCTTACTAAAATAGCTATGGTTTAGAGCCAGTTGTGTAAACACAGAGACAGAAGGGGGAAAAAAGTGCTCCGATATACATGTACTTTATAGCAATGATTTGTATTATATGCATCAGCACAAATACCAAAACGCCAACCAGCCCACCACCTGGGTATCATCATGATGCATTTTGCTAAAGTAAGATTCCACAATGGAAAAAAGGACAGTAAGAAAACACTGACATTGTGATGTGGGAGACAAGTCGTTTCATACAGAGACAATTGATTAGCTTTGTGGCGCAGCAATAGCCCTTACTCAGCTGGGGTGGTGTGTAAGTGCTAGTCTGGCTGTTTTTTCAGAAGGATTATATGGATCAATACGACATGGCACATTTAGGAGACCCCAACACCATACCCTGGGACATGAGAGGCAAGAATGGAGCCCCTCATTGCACAGTCCCACCACCACCACCCTTTTCTTTTGCTAGTTGGAAGGGGGTTGGGATGGTGACAGTATTAGCTAGCCCAATACCCCCATACCCTTGTTCAAGTGCATGGCCAACTTAAAGGATCTTTGATTGTGAATCTTTTATTTGGTATTTTTTACACGAGACTTGTCTCTCAGGTTTACAAAGAGGAAGTTTATTGAGGTAGTAAGTAAAATATGAATGTTGACCTGTGGTTTAATAGCTGTTTTTGTTAGTTTTCTTACAAAGATGTCCTCCTACAAACAAAGACTTGGGCAGGTGGAGAGGCGAGATAAGCAATTAAAAGTAAGCAGAGAAAAATACTCTGGTTGTTCAATATTATTGGGACTATTGTAGAAAAAGCACCCACGGCGGTTTCAAAAGAGAAAAATGACATAGACTGCAAGCTTGACTTTTGGAAACATAATGATTCAAATATATTCCCCAGATGACGGAGTTATTAATATTAACATAACAGTAGTGCCAAGAAGAGTGTTACTTATTTTTAAAAGATCAACAAAAAATAATTCGACTTTTTTTTTCTTTATAAAGACACTTTAATATAATAAGCACTGTGCTCCTCATGCTTGGCATCAGAGGCCGTACAAATGTATTGCTTTATCTTTTGAACAGTGTTAAAACCAGCTGTTTGGGTCTGTAGTAGATAATTCAAGTAGCTGGGGTTTTTCTTGTCTATGTGGGCTTGCAAGGAGACAATAGAGACCCATCGATTGGAAGGGAGCTCAACATCCTGGCTTCTTGTCAGCTGAATAAAAAGACCATTACCCCTTCAGCTCTGGTTTGAAATACACCGCAAAGAAGAAAGAATAAGGACTTTTACTCCAGTCTCATGAACCCATATCTTTTTTTTCCCTCCTTTTCTTTTTTTGTCTCGTTTTCTTCAGTTTGCCCTGTAATCATTGCAATCTTTTCTACATTACCCGGTTGAGTTTGTGAAACAATAGAGAGAGGCTAATAACTTTTCCTGGAGCTGCTCTTTCTTTTTTTTTTGCCAAGGGGAAGAAAAGGGGAAGGACTGAGATGATAAAAGGACAGTGGCCTTGGTCAAAGGTCAGCCACTGTGATCTCATTGTTGTTCCTTTTGGCCCTTTCAAGAAGAGAATTTTGTATTTCATTACCTTGGGATGGAATTTAACCTTTTTCTTTGACAGCTTTCACAGAAGTAATGGGTGTTAAAAACACAGTTTTTTCACTTCATATACAGCGCATTTTATTCTAATGTCATTAACAATAAGTTAGTCATAAAACAAGCAGATTTATTTATATATATATATATATATATATATATATATATATTTATATATATATATATATATATATATATATATATATATATATATATATATATATATGTGTGTATATATATATATGTATATATATATATATATATATATATATATATATATATATATATATATATGTGTGTATATATATATATATGTATATATATATATATATATATATATATATATATATATATATATATATATATAAATAAATCTGCTTGTTTTATGACTAACTTATTGTTAATGACATTATGACACATATTATGACATTATGACACATATATATATGTGTATATATATATATGTGTGTATATATGTGTGTTTTTTTAACAAAATATAAACTGTAAAGTTTAACAATATTCATTCAAGCTTAACCATGATTATCATATTTTTTGACAAACAAAATAAAGATATTTTTATAATATTCATTTTAAAATATTTGGCTAATTCTGTTGATACTTGCAAACTTTATATGATTTAAGTCTGTCGTACAGATTCTAATATCATGTATATCCAGTTTTTACACTGGCTAAATCAGGTATGTTGCAGTTTGACTTCTGCCAAAGTGTAAATTACAGAAAAAGAGGCAAATTTAAATTAAAATTGCAAGTGAGACAAAAAGTGTAAATCAGTGGTGTACTCTGTTTTGGATCAATAGAAATACCTTGTAATGTTATTTAAGGATCGCGTTGTACGTCAAAACACAGAATGAGACCCCTACTTGGATACAGATTAAGTCTCAGACTTAAGTTCATCGCCATTTTGATTAATGCTCTCCAATTTTCTGAGAGATAGTTTTCTTACATAGAAGAGATCTATTTCGCCCGCAAGATCGAAAGTTAGAAGCCGCAGCATAATTGATGACCTCCCGGAACAAACGCTCTCATATTTATCACCACCTGACCTTTCCTCCAATCTCATCCATCATAAATTAAAGTTGTACAGCGGTGGCGTGGCCCTCTCTCCTCGCTTAGCACAACCTTTTGTCCAGAGGTCCCCTCCTTCGCTTCATTTGGAGCTGTTGGAAGGAGCAGCTTTAAAACCTGCAGTTCAGCACCTCTGCTGTTCAGGGCAGATGGTCATCACCGCAAGCATCTGTCAAACTCAGGCCCCCTTGCTAGTGGCCAACCAACATCCTCTTCCTTCTTTACCTTTTCTTCATCTGTCTTATTTTGTCATTTCTCTTCTATTCCTTTATCATCTTGCTGTTTATCCAGCTATTACAGCCTAGACCTTTATTCTTTCCTTTTTGCATGTGTTTAGCTCCCGGTATGCTTTCCCCTATTGTTTTTCTCAGGTTCATGTTCATGTTAGAGTTGCATGAAATTATGCACTGCTAATTTACATCTGTCACAGTCACCAGTTAATTGCCCCGTTTTCAAGCAAACACGGAGAGATTAAAAAAAATTGAGGAAGAAAAAAAATAATCAAGATGGCAAAAAAATTAAAGTGTGACATTTTACAAATAAAAGCACAGGATGACCAGCAGAAATGGTACTTCTTAAGGAAGTATCTTAACCCGTAACAGTTCAGCTGTTTTGTTTTGTTTTTTTAAATCACCAGTCGGAATCATGTGTCTCTCTCACGTCACCCTTTCTCCCTCTAAAGACCCCCCCCCCCCCACACACACACACACACACACACTCCATCCCCTTACTAAAGGCTCCTTTTAATATTAATGAGAGGTAAGGCATTAATGTTAAAATTGAGCTTTGGGGCCAAGCCCTTATGACTCCACAGTAGTGATTAACACAAAGCAATGGAATAATTTATCATTTGTGCCATATTACCTGGGCAGATTTTCAAAATCTCCAATGAAAGGAGGTCGGTAATTATGGGCTAATATCTCTGCCAATTATGGATTTTATATGTCCAGCTTAATGAGGGGTAAAATCAGTATTGTATTGATGTAGAAAACATGCATTTTAACCATCTTGTCAGATCAACGGGTCCCATCAATAAATTACTCTTTCCGTATTGTTACTCTCTTGTGTTTATATTACAGCCTCTAGATCCCGAATAGAACATTTTCTAGCCAAATAAAGCGTTCTCACTTTATACGTGACCAAATGCAAAAGATGTAGCAACAATATTTTACAATTTAATAGTCCATTTTCTCTAAATTTTCGCTTCAAAGTTCCCACTCTTAGTGTCTTTCTCTGACCCAACTTAATTATTTCTGAGATGTTAAAGGATGTATTCTCTGCAAATTAAGATAAACCCTACAAACTTGCAAAGCTGCTCTTCAACAGCTCCTGAAGGGGAGCAACTGAGTCCGAGCAATTCATATGTTTATGCATTGTCATTCAGTGCATGACTACCCCGCACTCCCACCAGAGGCAGCCTACAAGTGACCCCTGAAAAGAGGGGGTCAGGGAGTAGGTCGTGCGGAATGGCCCGGCTGTTGGCTCTGACATTCTCTGACAGCTTTAAGTAGATCTCTTTTTAGCCATTTATTTGCAGCGTCTAGAGGGAGGGAGAGAGAGCAGCATGAACAAGAGCAGAGCATGACTTCCTCTTTAAAGGGGAAACTGAGACTATGATGGTGAAGTGAACTTTCCTTGAATGCCAGAACAGAATCCCGGAGTGAAGAGATTTGCACTTCCGTATCATTTTAACAACTCTACTGTTAAACACCAGCACTTGAATTTACTGTACTTATCAAACCTTAACTACTGTAGTTGTGTAACAATTCATCCATCAGTGTGACTCGAGCATACAGCAGCTAAAGCTAGCGGTTGCTACTCTAAAGAGATGCAATGACGTATTGAAAAAAGACTGTGGAAGACAGTGTGCACATATAATACTGACATTTTGCAAAAAGCATTTTCTTTAATTACAGACAAAGTGTAAAGTAAAAGTGACTTTAGTAGACATGGTAAGTGCATTTAGTATAACTGCTGTTCGAGAGACATTGCTTCAAGAATTACTATTAGCATTCAATCATTCATAAATTTAAGTTAATAAAATAACTGTAAAACAGTCTGAGCACAGTATGAGCCTGCTTTGTGTAGTCACTGATCCGCCGTCCCTACACGTGTTTCTCCGCTACCTGCAACAACATGCGTGTTCATATATACACAAGTCACATTCTCTGATGTACAGGTGACGCCATTAATCTGCTAACTAGACTCAGCTCAGTAGAAGCTTAGGTTCATCCGTGTGTTAATCACTATTGTCTTATACAAAACCTCGTTCTTGGATTCCTTATCCATGCTCACAGATTTGTAAATTGTGGTCATGCATTTTCAAACAAACCTTTATTTGAAAGATTTTTCTGTTGCCCACAAACTACAAGGTTTTGGATTAAAAGGTTGACAAAAATACAACATTTTACAGCTGTCAAACGCTGGAAAATACAATAATGTGTGAGGAATACCAGATTTCTGTTCATTTGAATAGATCAGTTTCTAATCAAACCCTGTCTACCCTGTTAAATTAATTGTTTTTCTATGACAATGCAGTATTAATCCAGAACAGCAGTAACCCCGAAGAGCCTTCACCAGTGAGTGTAACAAAAACTCTTCAGGGCTTTAAGAATAAACTCTGTACAGAGATTAATAACTGACGTATTTGTGGCTGGATTCAACTTTTGTTAAAATGCAACTCTATCACACAGTATGTAGCCAGAGTGTGCTTTTAAAAGGAGTTAGATTTTTTCCCAAGGCTACTGTGAGTATATTTGCCCCCTATAGCTCTGCAGTACTTGTACTCACTCAGAAGACTCCAGTCCAATACTCACTGTCTTGCAGTGTATAATGCATTTTTTATCTCCACTGAACCAACAGGCCATAGATTAGCATTATAGATTCTAATTTAAAGTCTTGTCACTGCTTTCCTTGTCTAGAATTGTAAGTGCAAGGTCTGCCATCTGCTTGCAATAATGAGCCTGACAACCCTAGTAAATGTGCTTTTTACAATCATAATGGCTGGCGTATTGATCTTAATGGACGTAGCGTTGGCTTGTTCTATCAGTCAGAAGGAAACAGTGGGGCACGGTGAGCAACACTATCCGCATCTAACAGATTACTTGCTCCTAGGCAGCCCTCATGGCCACTTCATTGATATCATTAAGTCGCCATATGTTTTGCTAATGTACCGCAGTTTTCAGAGGCCATGCATATTAAGACACGCTCACCGTAAAGTTGCTTCTGACACTGTGACAGGCCGTAAAGAATTCTTACTTTCTCCTCTTTCTGCTCTTGTGATTGTGTGTGTGTGTGTGTGTGTGTGTGTGTGTGTGTGTGTGTGTGTGTGTGTGTGTGTGTGTGTGTGTGTGTGTGTGCGCAGATGTGTATATCTGGGTGTCAAAGGTAAAGATCCTATTCCTTTTCAGTGTCTCTTTTGCTTCATGTGATTGCATTTCCACTTTAGTAAACGCTCCCAGTTGTCATCCGTATTCATTGCTAATTAGAGTTTTAAAGAGAAGAGTTAGTGTAACTTTTTTAAAAAAAGTTTTTTCTGGTTGTTCACACTGAATTACGTATTATTAATCAACAACTTTTAATTTAGACAATGCATCACACTTTCTGCAGTGCCAGTAATTTCTCAATATCCAATCAGAAAAAAAAGAAAGACTGTGCATCATTTGTAAGCTTACGATGGGAAAAGATTTATCACATAGTCTCATTTGTAGCATAATTGACACGACAATAATGATCCTTTGGCAGTACAGAGTAATGGGTGGCTCTACCCTTTAACCTCACCGAATGAACACGTTTAGTTGTGGCTAAGGCTCAGTGATTTATTTCTGACAATATTACAGCTTCTGAAGTTGCAGAGCTGGACACCCAGCACACTGAATGGGACATTTATTAACTAGGCAGAGCACAGTTCACTTTTACTCTCATTCCATTCTGTGAAGGCATTTCGAATTTATTTGCCCTTCTGATTTCTACTGTTTAATGGAGTGAAACAAACGGTGCCAGATCATGTGTTCACAGCCAAAAGCGGAAAGTTATTTATTAATAATATATTAAACAGGTTCTTATCACTTCAGAAATAAGCTTATCAAGTTTTATAATACTAATTAGCTGTCAGATATAAAAGTACCACACCTTCTTTAAGCGCATATATCTGTGTTAATAGACATATTAACTCAAATACTGCTGATAAGGGGAGGAAGCCCATGATTTTGTTCTTCAAGAAGAATTTATTTACTTCCTTGAATTCCCAGATGGTATAAACGATTTATATACGTACAATCCTTCCAGCACTAGGTGTACAATATCGTGTGGCCCTGAGGCCGAGTTTGTGTCTCCTCCTGGTCTAAAACCAGCTAATCTTCCCCATGTAAGGTAAATGCATTAAACACTACACCACAGAGTTGATTATTTTGAAGACAGTGATTGTAACTGATGGCGTAAACAGTCACTGATAAACAGCTTTTATTTTATGCACAGAGAGGAGCTGAATGGTTGGAGAGAGTAGGAGAGGTTAGATAGAAGGGGGAAAAAAGTCATTTTGCAGACACAAAGAAGCATGGACAGACTCTAAGAAAGAGGACAGAGAGAAAGAACAGAGAATGGAATTAGGCTTCTATAAACAAATCAACACATCTATCACCCTGGGCCTCCTGTAAGGGCCATCGGGTCACTGGTGTGTTTGCACCAATCCCATCACTCACTCAGAGTCGACAGGCTGGCCAACCACAGTCTGCTTTTCCAATCCAGTCAACAAAGCCCAGGCCCTGGCACTGTCTGTTTAGCTAGAGGGGAAAACTGTCAGGAAAAGTAAGACGAATGAGCTGCTCTGATTGACTATTTCCTTAGATACTGAATCAATGGGCTTATTATCACCACCAATTACAGTACTAATACAAACAGATGCTTGGGGAAAGACATCTGCTTAGAGAGATGAGACAACTAGATTTTCAGTCAATAGAGTGAAGAAAGCTCTTCTCTCACTGACCCTCAACAGAGGTATTTGTATTCATGTGAGACCTAGAAGCAAATACACACCGGTGGAAAAGGACACACGAAACGCACACAAACAGTAATGATTTAGGAGATTTATTGCCGCTAGAGAAATAGTTTGTTTGAAATAATATGGTTTAATCACAGAGGACAACAAAGCCATCCTCCATCCCCATCTATTTTAAACATTATTGCTATTTCTAAAAATATGTTTCTTAACTGAAAAGAGTGTTTGCTGAATTTACAGTCAACAATATAGTTGTGTAAATTCAGTAAATTCAGTGTTATACAATGAATTAGCTTTAAATTTAAACTAATAGGTTAAAGCAGTGGTAGTTAATCAGATATAATATATATAACTGTAATTCTTATTTGCGTTGCTTTAATATTTTATTAATTTTATTGCTTTATCCTGTATTTCTCTTTACAAATCTCACATGTTCATTGGCTTCACTTCCTCAGATGACCTCTTTGTTTCAGCTTATTTGACCACAAGACCAAAACATGGCTGCCATGTAATGCCTTGTTGAAGGAGAATAAAAAAGGGACCTGCTCCGCTTCACTTCCTTATTATGATGTGATTCAGTCCACAGATCTCTCCACTGAGCCCCAACAGAGGCTCAATCATTTTTAACACTTTCCTCTCCCTCCTATTATCTGTCTCTAACAATAGCTGCGACTCAACACCTCTTCTTCCATTGCTCTGACACTGAAACCAACCATTGGAGTTTCAGAGGGGAGTGAGGCATATCATTGGAGCTCAGTCCATGCAAACAGCAAGAGGGCCCTTTCAGAATGGGCTCTGATGGACGTGGTGCCACTTGAAGAGGACATGCCTGACTTGCCTGTCCCTGACAACCGTCTGTGTTTGCTAGGTGGAGCATTGAGAGGCTGTGCAGTCGTTTTTGTCACGGTCTGCTCCGTTACCGTTTCCACGCTGCAGGGCTCATGGCGTATACCACCATGGCTAGCTTGGTCACTAGCTCTACGCCTGAGCAGGTAGCCTCAGGAAGGTAGCCGTGCATAAAGGTCCATCCCCTTTCTCTCTTTCTATGCTGTTTCTCACATTTAATTATCTGATTTCTTCTCCTCCCGTGACTGAGAGGAGACAGGAATTGCTCCTCACGCTTTCTTGCTGTGGAGAGCTGTTGATTGTTCTCAAGAAAGCCCACAGTGGTGTGAATGAAAGGCCACCTTCTTGTTTCACATCAAATATTAGACCTTTTCACCCATGCCCAAGTGTTCGTGAGCACTGGACCTGTCTTCAGAGTCAATAAGGACAGCATTTCATCTAGGTCACCGCAGAGTTTCCAAAAGGGAAGGAAATCTTTATTTAAGATTTCTGGAAACTAGGCGTTACCGCCTCCTTTCTCTCTATTGAGGTATACATTGAACTGTGATACTGTTCTCTGTGAAACTGGATATCCTTTCTATTCATTTTTCTCTCCACTGTAATTGGGGATAAATTCTTAGTTTTATAGTGAGTATACACAAGGGATTCTTGCTTTGACTGGAGGCACATAATGCTGACAGATCACAAGAATTATATTCTATAACATATACCCACATAAATGTATTTTTACCCAGTTAAAGCACCAGATGACTAGCGTCTTTGTACATTTGACAGTTTAGTCTTGTTGTCACAAATCCCACCAAACAAGTCAGATCACTGCATTAGTGATATGACTTATAAAATCTTCTTAAATATCTTTATATGGGGGTTCAAGAAATGTCATACTATTATGAAAACACCAGAACTCAAATAAATAGTCCTTTTCGCCAACAACAGGCAAACTCAGTATTTAACCGTTTGCTTGGGCTTTGATAAAACAAGACAAACCCTCATATAAAACTAGAGGCTACTTGTCCTTATGTCTTCTTTATTTTGTTTAAAGGTACATTTATTCACAAAGTCTCAGACACAGTTCAACATGAACAAACAAGCAGCACATTTGTTAACATTTAGTGAATTTGACTAATGGTGAATTCCAAAAAGCTGTTTGCAACATTTTACAGTTTTGGTGTTTTGCGAAAGACTTTCAGGCTTTCTTTAGGTTTAAAAAATCACATAAACAGTATTTCACAATCCTAAGTTTAATATTCATGGTTTAAAGTAACATACTGGCTGCTGAGCTTTTACTTCCACAGCACTATGGTCTGAAGGGCATATAACTGTGAAATCATAGTTGAGTACAGTAATGTTAAAGCAGCATTCTGTTATGTTATGCTGATTTGGTGTCATGCAACCTCCTTTAGTCTATTTCTGAACCAACACTGGTGGAAGTAGTGAACGAAAAACCAGCAAATCAGATGAATGGGCCGGGAGGAAAATTAACCCCCTGCTTATGTGGCGATTCCATTTGAAAATCACCTAATTACGTGATTATATCATTAGGAATGGGGGAGCGGGCATTTCAAAAGCCCCCAGTGAGTCTGTCTGTGAAATAAAAGACACAAAAGGACCTTAAAGGTAATTAATCCATTTAACTCCCCAGCTCAAACTCCACATGCCACAGTAGACAACACAGCGGTCCCACAGAACAGACCAAGGAGGGGAGGAATGCTAGTGGATTGCTTTACAGGAGTAGCCCTTTGAAATATATATACATAAATGACAAACGTACCATTCTCCTGAAGCATGAGACACAATGTGAAAGTCCATTTCGCCATCTCCATCTCTCTCTTGTGGGAATAGCTTTGCGACAGCAATTATAGGTTTATGTACTGTACAGGGAATTCTCTTTAACAAGTGACTGTACAATGGTTAATGACTGCACAGTTACTGTATTGTAGCTCGGGAATTCAAATTGTTGGTTTTTCAAGCTGACTGTAAGTTAGAATATTTAATCTCCAAATAATGTTTGTGGTCCCTCTTGAGGGATAAAATTATTCCTGTGGATATAGATTTCACATTAGAAGATGGCCTAACGCCACTATATTAAGTAGCTAAGCATTATACTGTAAGTGGATGTAAGAGACTGTGAGACTATTACACTCTTTATTGACTACTATATCTACATATTTAAAAGGCATGTACATTCATTAATAAAATTTTGTAAAAAGTGTTTTGTAGCCTTACATAATGCTATAATTTATGCAGCGTGAATTAAAAGGTATATTAGTAGCACTTTCTATTACACCTCAATAATAGAGCGGTAATAGTGGGGTAACAAAGCAGAGACAGGAATGTAATAATATAGAATTTCTAAGTTGCTACAACTCAATTACTAAAGCAATAACTAGTTAATATCCATGAAAAATCATGGTAACAAAAGTGGTTAAAATTAATACAGTAATATTACACTGAAATTTATGTAACTGGATAATAAGGGCCCCAAACCCAAACTTCTTTCACAGCATATCTGGATGACAATACATAACACTGTAAAAATATGTCATGGTAGGAAAGAAAGTGCTCATGGAATACATATTTAAAATTTCAACACACAAAAATTAGTTGTCATCCATGTTGTCCCACTTATCCAATTTAGGGTTTGGGGTGGGTGTGGGTGTCACCACATTCATCACTGATTGACCTCTAATCATCCAAAGATCCAGCCTCTCCTGCAGCAAGTAGCACCAAGCCGCCCACTTGCATACTAAAAGATTCAAAGTTATGAATGAAGAAGTGTTAAAGGAAGCATGACATAACTGACAGTCTTTGAGCAACAATTTCACAGATATTCCTTGTCTTATTTTTTTAAATCCACCAATTTAATTTGTGTATACAGTAAAATAATGAATTAATCTCTTTAATTTTCTTCCCAAAATAGCAAATTGGAGCACACTGGAATATTTAATGTCTATGATTAGAAATAAACCACTACAAAATTCACTGGGGGTGGACAGTTATATTCTGATTCTGATTCCTCGCCTAAACTGTTAAAACTGTAGTGCAAAGAGGAATCTAAAGTAGGATGACTTCAAGCATTATAGTAATACTATCCAAATGTGTTAAAACATCAGCCAAGATCACTGTGTTATTATGAGATTACACTTTATAAAAATGTGAAAATTCAAACTCGCAGACACTACCTTCTCAAGGTATAACGCTACCATTACTAATTGGTTTTGCCTCATGGGAAAGTCTTTATTGCCACATTATTACCCCCATGTTTGGGGACCTTATTATCCAATTACATAAAAATTACTGCAATATTACTCAACTGTAGCCACTGTTGCTACCATGCTACTTGGATATTAACTGGTTATTACTGTGGTAATTGAGTGATAATAACATAGAAATGACTATAGTATTACATTCCTGTTTCTGCCTTGTTACCCCACTATTACCACTTATTACTGAGCTGTAATAGAAAGTGCTACCAGTATATTTATATAGTACATGTTAATAAAGTATTATTATCTGTATAATTCTCAGTGTGCACTCCACTGCTTTGCACTAATACAAGCAACAGCAACATATTTCCTATTGAATGTAACTGGAATTTTAGTAACTTGCATAGATATTCAATATCTAATTCTCCAAATGCAACTGGTAGTTAGTATCCAGCATAGTTAATTAAACAGAGCTGATTTATAGAAGGTCAGACAACAGAATTGTGCCCTGTAAGGAAAATAACGATATAAGACTCATAATAAACTACAAACAGTTATATATTGCCACCATCGATAGGATTTATGATACAGGTTGCAATAAAATGGTGGTGGCTGATAAATTTTAATGGTGCTTGTTCCTAATAAGGCCTTGGGGGAGGAGGGGGCATTGTGTACAGTGGGATAATGTGTCACGAGTAAGTACTGTGGCTGCAAAACTAAAGTGCAGCAGCATATGATTGATTATTTAAGAAAGTATTTTTTGGACCGCTTTAATAAATTAAATGGATATAACAACAATGTTATGGTGACTGCCTAGGTTGTTGTATAAAAAATATTTTTGCCCTGTTAACGTACTGCTGCTTGCACTTAATGCAGCAGTATCCTGATACAATTTACAGTGAAGCCAAGTTTCCACTGAAGCCTACTTCCTGTGTACTGTAATAATTCACTGAGGCTGTCCTTGTCAAACCACCTAGCTCGCATAAATATGTCATTCTTTATGGCCCCCATCAAAGACCTGAACAGATTCATTTGAGAATAAAAACAGCATTCCTGCTCCTAGTAAATCCATCACGGTGATGAACAATCATTTAAAGTGAGTGCACAGTTCTTGACATTTGACTTTATGTGTTCAGCAATTCTGTTTGACATGGCCCTCACTGTAAGTCCAATACTTTCTGTTGCATCCCGAAAGTGGACTGAGCACTTTCAATCATTTCGCAATTGCAGACAATTGCAAGTGGAATTTCCACAATGAGTCTTCACCAAGTAGGTTCACGGAGTGGTTTATCTACTCAGGTACGAATCATAGAAATAAGAATGATGAAAATGTGGCTTGCCAAAATCTAGGTTTGAAATCTATTGGTGGAATGATAAAGCACCCCACCAACGGCCTGAGGATGTCCGCAGATGCATTTTAGAGCCAAACTCCAACAGATTGGCAGAACAGTGTGGTGTAGGCCATTTGGCACGGCATACAGTTCACTTGCTGCTCCATAGGGAGACACACCCTGACCTTAGTCTCACTCAAATCTCCAGATCTTTGCTTCTCTACTTGCATTAATTATAGAATTAATCCAAAGAAGAAGTAATAAATATTTTCTTTTTATTTCAATGTTGTCAGATTTTTGGAAACAGAAACCACACAGGCCATATGGGTGAAGACTTTTCAGAGCTTTACAGTAAAACCTATTAAAACTTTGGCTATGAATCTCAACAGGCTGCAAACTGGCAGGGGTGGTGCTGTTCTAATAAAAAATGATGCAGCATTCACCACATAGGAAGAACAAGCCACGAACCAAATGACTATGAGAGGAGGACAGGGTCATTCAAAATTACAGGTAGACAAAATAAAAGGGCTTAGTAATTAAAAGTATTTGACTGTCGTTTACTTATTTTTATTAACTTGTGCAGTGTCTCCATGAAAACCTGAGCAGTATGTGGACATAATGCTTCCTAACTTGTTAAGCATGACACCAGGACATAGGGCATGCCATGGATGTTGGAAATAATTTCTCAAACCTTTTTGAAATGCTGCGTTTTCCTTCTTATCTTCCTGCCTATTACTATTTCATATATGTTCATCAGTGCGCGAAAAAGGCTACAGATGGTTATTTTTTTTAAAAACAATGAAAAAAGTTAAAGAGAAGTGGAGAGGGGAGAAAAGAGGACTGGTGGATGAGTGGGTGAATGGTTGAATGGCACCAAATAGGGCCGGCACATTGGTGTGTGTGTAGTGTGTAAGAAAAGTAAGTATACTATTCTTACCCATCCCTCTCACCTTGCAGTCTCTTTTTATCACTAAATCGTTCTCTATCTCTTTCTAACTCTCTCTTTAACTCCTTTTCACTCACGTTCACCCTCCTGTCAATTCTGGCCCTACTTCAATCTCCTCAACCTCTCTCTCTCTCTCTCTCTTGCTCTCTAATACTCTGAAAACTACTCACTCTGCACCTCATTCTCTCCCTGAACACTTTCTCTTGCATTTACCAGGCAACCTTACTGACTGCTGGGCTGTAAAATGGCCATATGAGAGAGAAAGAGTAGGAGAGAAAGAGACTGAGAGAGAGGTGTTAGATTCTTGACAGCAGGGTCTCCCATTATCTCTGTAATCTGGTGATAATTAGAATTAGTGCTTCGGCACCCCCAGGGTGAGACTTTTAGTGCCTCACAATGTCTCTAAAGGACCTAAAGGTATACACCCACACATACACACACACACACAGCAATACACACACGCACACCAAATCCTTGACCTAACCTAACACTAGCCCTCAAACCTTTTCTTTCTTAGTTCCAACTATTAAAACAATATCAAATACCCTCACATACCATGTTCACCTTCAACCCCTAAATGAACATGGCCAAAGCCTCAATTCATGCACATACACACTCCATTCCCAAACCGCAACCCCCATTTCACCCCTCTTCTTCGCCCCTGGGCGGTGCACAGCTGAGGGTAACAGTGGGTCGCTGGTGTTGGTGGTGTGAAGCTGAGCCTTCACTGCCCATTAATCTGCTGCTAATTAGAAAGCTCAATAGACCCCTAAAATAGATGTTAGCTGTCTAATTATACTATCAGCCTGCTACCTCACTACTAAAGGGGATTGATATGAGTGGATAGGAGGCAATGAAAACTTGAGGCAGAGAGAACCTAAGCAGAGCGCGAGCGTCTTTGCGCTTTGCCCTGCCCTGTGGCTGCTGCTTAGGAAAAGACCGTTTAGTTAAAAGGTGATTTTGAAAATGGCGTGTCACCATTGTGTTCTACTGAGGGCATGTTTTTTGTTTTTGGCAAAACTGTAGCGCATTATCAGATTTCCACAGAAAAACAAACAACTTTACAATAGTGCCCTCATTTTCCAATCAACACAGGATTCCTTTTTTACAGTATATATAATATTGTTTTGTCCTTGAGAGATGACGAGTTTTTTACAGCATACACCATGCAGCACAGATGGATAATATTAGCTATTTACATTTTAAACCTTTTTTTGGAACAAATGAACATGGGTAAAATGATGACAATCAGTTTTGTTCCACAGAGAAATAGCAGTAGTGCCCAATTTCAAGTGATTTACCTTAAGAAGGAATAGTTGGTGCTACTCAAGGTGTGGTCAGCCTGGCCACAGCCTTTAACCAGTGTCGTCTGCCATGAAATGTTGTTTTGGTGTCACTCACAGCCACTGTGACCCCTGCTGCATCAACACAATACCTCCAGTACACCCCAGCCCAGTGTGCAGCTCATTCAACCAGCATCAACGTGCATTCCAACCATTCACTTCCCCTGGAGACTCTCTTTTCCGCTCTCTCTCGCTCTCTCTCTTTCACCCCTTCCTTCGCTTTTGCATTCTTTCACTCGGTGTCCCTTATTCTCTCTTTCCTTGTCATACAATGATTCAGAAAAGTACGACGTACAAAGTGGCACCGAAGATCACATCAGGGTAGTGGAATAAAAGAAGAAAGACAACAAATCACAAGAAACACTGATGCTTTAAACAAACCTTGTTTGTTGTAAGACTTGTAAAATACTGATGTATGAAACATCGAAATAGAAAGGTTAAAAAAATTGAAAAAGCCATCCAAAAAGGAGTTATTGCTAATTTTATTTATCTGTTAATTGATTTAGTTTAAAGTTGAATTAAATGACTTGAAAACATTAAAAAAAAATTTGCTTACAAAATCCAGGAGTGGACTGAATTAGTAGTGTAACTATGACTTAAAAAATGTCAGTGTATTTAACTAAAACTCCTTCATAGCTACATTAATACACCTGCAATCATGCAAAACCAACATGAAACCAACATGAAAGTTCTTGCACTGTACAGTGGGCCAGCATATTGAGAGCGCTCATCTGTGTTTTGACATAAGAAAAAAAAATCTATTCCTTGTGTGTTATTCAAAATCTAATGCAATCAATACAAACCAGGTTTGTAAAGAGGACCATTAAAGCAATTTTCAGTGTCCGACAGACAATCAATTTACATGTTTGAAGAATCAAGTGCTGACCTAAACTAAAGTATGTCCAGGGAAGAGCAGGTTACTATTGATTTACTCCAAGATGAGCATGATGCCTTGTATATTTCTCTATGTGGCTTGTGTATAATGTGGACTCAAATTGACAAAACAGCCATTTAGTTAGAGGAGGCAGCGCTTTCTTTATGTTAATTGTGCATTAAACTCAAAAATGGAAAAGATTAAGTGCACACTGAGCTGAAGCAGCAGTATTCATTGTCTCAGTCTGAGTTAGTGCACATGTAGTATATCTATGTTGCGTTTGTGTGTGGTTAATAAATATTAAAAGAAAGAGGCATGTAAGTAAACAAAAACATAAAAAACAAATTTATATATTTAAGATTTTCTCTTTAATAGGTAAAAAATAAAGGCATTAATTTGAAACCTGTACATGTTAACTAACAGTGTATTCTAATACTTGCAAAAGTAAGTAAAAAAATATTACAAGGTTATATTTAACAATAGTGATGAAGAGAAAACAAAAACCTTCACCCACTGTCCATTTAGAAACATGCTTTCGCAGTCTTTCGCTCTCTTCCTGTGTGTCTCTCTCTTGCTGTTGTTTGGAGATCGATAGAGTCACCTTGGTTAGCTATTTGTAGCCTCATGGTTGGTGGGGTTATATGTGTGTGGGAGAGTGCGCTCCTGTGCGAGACATGGGGTGGGGTGCATTTGTGTGCCTGTGTGCATGAATGTACAGGAGCGAGAGCACACGGGGTGTGAAGAAAGCCATGGGGATCAGCATTAGCTACAGAGCCCTTTTTGCTCCTCTTTAAACTTGATCAAAGGCAATAGTAGTTGAAGCCTATTAAGCACGTCCCTCTCAAGTGTGGGATAAGAACACCACATATTCAGAGGGGGCCCATATTTTAATACTGCAGCCGCTGAAAGAGAAATGTAACGGGGTTTTTTTTAAATAGTAATGCCTAATAGTAAAAATGAAGAAAAGAAAAGAAAGTGAATTGGAAAATAAAGAAGAAAGTTTTCTGAAGGGGTAAAGGCCTAAATTCAAAGCTACACCTTTGAAATCTTGAATGGCTTGATCCACACTTGCTAACTGGTTTATCAAAATCACCACAGCTATTTGCCGTGGTTGTCTGAGCTTATAAAAATACAATTTCAACTTGAGGGAAATGTTTTTGATGGCTTTTCAGTCACATTTTTATACAGTCCACCAGACACAATAAGTTATTTTCAGAGAGCTTTTGTCCCCTTTTCATCACCTTATATTATTGAAACTCAATCACATATCAATGTTTTCTTTCTGGGGGGGGGGTTTGCTGTTGAACAAATACACTGAAAAATACTGAAATATTGTTGAACAAATAGAAAAATTATGTAATGACAGAAAGACTAAATAACTGACTTTAAAAGCATCTTCAGTTTTCTTATTAAACTAAAATAATCTGTGCAGACAGCGGTGGTTTGTGGATGAAACAGATACATCTATTATGACTTAAATGACAGATTATGAATAGGCAAGCAGATGTTATGTGGAAAACTAAACAGTGTGTGAAGAAGTGAGGGGAGGTCCTCATGCCACTTATAAGTGGTGTGCCCGGTGCTTGGTTTCTTTGTATTTTCTGCAGTCCTCTAGAGGAATGAATTAGAATAAACATATATAATCAGATAATTAGGCATTCACCATAGAGCTCCCCACACAGAAGCACACATTTAGTTGCACGCCTCAGGCTTGGAAAGCCAATGAAAGCAGATTAGCAGCTGTTTAAAAGCATTAGTTATTGTTGGGGCTTGTGTGATTATTTTTGTGTAATGATCAATTTAACATTTAAGTCTTCTTACTTTTCAAGGGTGTAATTTAAGTGATGCACATGATTTTCATAATCATCTATCTATCTATCTATCTATCTATCTATCTATCTATCTATCTATCTATCTATCTATCTATCTATCTATCTATCTATCTATCTATCTATCTATCTATTCTCAAAAAATAACAAAATAAATAGCTGGTGGTATTTAAAGCAAGATTGAGTTGTTTTAGTACACTGCAAATTATGAATGTCAGCTACTTGTTCATTTTGAGAGGAACTCTAATCGAGACAGAGGCCATGCTTTCATCAGTAGTGGGTAGTGTTGCCCTTGCTCATCCCACCCTGTCAAATTAATTAGTACCCATCATTAATTTGGCACCGAAACTGGCTGTGACCTGCAAATCCAGCTCTGCATTGGTATCAAATCAGCCGTGTATACCTGTCAGATAAATTCTCATATCCTGTCCCATTTCTTATTCAGGAAATCTGTCAAAGTTACCTCAGCCTTACCCCTTCTTCCCACAATGAAAACAATCAACCAGGGAGGATTTGCATTTGACAGTTATGGTAAAGCACAGGGGGGCTGTTCTCTTTCAAGGTGGAATGACTGCACCCCCTAAAGGTCTTTGGAGGAATTTCACAATAGCTTCCCTACACCTCCAACGCCTGTCCACCCCACCTCCACCGCCAAGCGACCAGACAGTCACACAGAAAGGAAGAGGAAGAGTGAGGATGAGGAAGAAGACAGAAGGATGTTCATGCCACCAACATCATCCTCTTTCCACCAGCCTCCTCTCATCTGCCGGGGTGCTTATGATCTATTTTCCCCCAGATATGAGAAAGTTGCTGCTCAGAGGAAGAAAGCAGTCAATCAATGCTACTGAAATAGCCCTACTCCATTAGCAGGAGGTAACAGGAGCTGTGCCCTTGCTTAGGGGACTTTGGTTGAAGCGGCTCCAGTCCCCCAGTCTCTCTTTCCTCTGTCTTTGACTTACTGACTCTCTCCCTCTCCTTTGCCTCCCCCATCTCTCTCCAGCCTCCTAAACTAAAACCAGATCCAGATAGTTTTACAGAGATTATGGAATATCATCCAACGGCTCTCTCATTTCCACCTCTTTATTTTCTCTTACCTCAACACCTGCCACGACATTGCACTTTGTATCATTTTAAAAGCTTGTTTGTGCCCGTCTAAACATCTTTGTCTTTATCTTGCCAAGTCAGCCCAGCAGTCAGTCAGTCAGTTAGTGCCCTGTTTTCCTGCTTAGCCCTGCTGCCTGTTTCTAAAGACCTCTAATTGTATTAAAAGTACTCTCCTCTGCAGGCCCTTACACCCCAATCTTTGTGTCACCGAAAGCTGATACCTCAAAGCTCCTTTTGTTTTATACAAGGAAATCGTTTGGGAGTGGACCCCAGGATCTCCACCTGGCGTGCATGCCTCTCTCAACTGCAGATTATTACAAGGAACATCTGCTCAGGGGTCACAAACAGTGTCAGCTGGCATAGAAAGATAGGCAGCATGGGTCATCCTCACTTAAGCCCTGTTTGGACTGTACAGGACAAATGGTTTTATCCCGAGGAGTAAAAAGGAGAAAGTTTGAATGTGTTATGAAAAGTTATATAGGATGAGATTAATTAGAGGTGGATTAGGGTTAATCCTCTAACAAAGATATATGGCTAGTGTGAAGGATACATAGTATGGACAGAAACTGAAGAACTGAAAGTGTATATTATCATTTTGAAATGTTAAAAGAGGCCAAAGTGTGATAAAAGTCTGTGGTGAAATGTTTGCTGTTATTGCATGTAACAACAAAAATATGAATTAAGACTTATAAGAGCATTTTTATTTAAACTATTTATATAGTTTAAATGCAATACGCTGCCTTTCTTAAGCCACATAAACCCCACCCAAACCCCTGTCTTCTTCATCCCCCACCTCGCCAGTCCTATCCTAACCCAAACTCAGCTGGGTGGCACATAGATTGTAACTGTGTGTAACGCCATGTCAGGTGCTATTAGAGGCTGTTAGGTGGCAGCCTCCATCACTGTCTGCCTCTCTGTGTCCACTCCAGGGGTGAGGCAGTGCAATTGCCTTACATACACGCACACCACAGTGCAGTGACAGGAAGGCCTGATTGGCAGTGACATGACCATGTTGCAGTGGGATGGTGCAGGAAAAGAGAGAAAAAGCGAGAGAGAGTGGGACCCAGGTGGCACTGGAGCAGCTCCGCGGGGTGTTATTCTATCCAACAGGACCTGATGGGAGAATCTGTGTGTGTGTTTGTGTGTCCCAGGTGTTAGCATGGTCAGTTCCCCAGGTGCTCTGTTGGGACATATTACATATACTGTACAATGACAGAGATGGCCCTGGATGAGACCTGGTGTAAAACATGTGACATAGTGAAGAATGTACTTGTCTGCTTTAACAGAAATCTCTACACAACATGTAGATCATGAATTATTGTTTCAGAAATGTTATGGTTGTAAATTAAGGCTGAATATGTCCAGCCTGCACCACAGTGAGCACTGTAAATAATGGTTTTATTGCTCAAAATATTAAGGTAACACTCAAACATTTTTACATTGATTTTAGCTGCAATTTGGATTCTCAGCAAATTATACCATAAATGACAGTAATGAATATTGTCATTCATCAAGATCTGATGCGTGATTCAAGTATCGCCTTAATATTTTTTGAGCAGTATATATTAGCATACTGAACAGTTCCAGTGGACTCTTTAGATTTTACTCGCTAAGTGCTGTGACTTATATTACAGTGGAATAAACAAGCCTGTGCATGACAGAGACCAACACTCCCTGCTTTGTTATGGAGAGAAATGAAAGGTTCAAGATCGGAGTGAGCATTAGGCCCCCTGTGGGGTTGCCCTTGTCTTGCCTGATCCAGTGTGTTGAAAAGTGACGGCAGCTCTCTGGCAAGATGTCTCTCGTTTGTTTCAGCTGTTGCTCTCTTTACATATTGCCTCCATCTGCTCCACGTCCCCACCTTGAACTTCCTGTAACATTATTAAACAAATGCATACTGTTGATTTTCTGGGCCATTTGATATCTCTATATCAGGTCTTGGAAATGTATTACTAGTCGTCATTTTTCATTGTTTAATTATCCAAAATGTTATGATTAATTAAAGGTTGTTAAAGTGTACTGAAACCGAATCACCATGATTCACTTTAATTCAGATTCATTTATATGGCTCCAATTTAACAACAGTTGCCTTAAGCCATTTCACATTGTAGGATAAAGACCCTGCAAAATTAGACAGAAAACCTCAACAAAAAGACTCCTATGAACAAGCACTTGCTGACAGTGGGAAGGAAAAACTTCCTTTAAAGACATAGAAACCTCAATGAGAGGCAGCCATCTGCAAAAGAAGGAGAAGAAAGCAGAGGGTGTCAAGATAAAAGATACACTATAGGAAAAAAGAGTCAGAGTTTAACAATAATGATTAACAGTTGTAGTGGTGTATAAACACAAAGAGACTGACAAGAGATGAGTAAAGAAAAATTGCTTTAAAGCCGTTTTGCGTAACTATTTTAAATCCCTGTAGAACCGGAACCGCATAAGCTAGCGCAATAATTTTTTTTGCATATGAAACCAGAGGAGTTGTACTTACATCTTATGCCATCAGCTTTGCAAATATTGCATAAAAAGCGCTTGCAGGAACAAAAACATAATATTCCAGAAACACGCTTTGCCAATCCGATCAGCTGTTCGTAACACTTCCCACATTGAAACAGACGAACGATCGCATGTCCGCCATTACCTGCCCGAAACCGGAAGTGACTTAATTTTCGCGGAAAATGTAGTTTTTTACTTGTATGCCTTAAAAGCCTATACTGGTGTTTTTATAAGTCATGTTTGACTTTATGCTTTTCTGAATAGTTGCTGGGATGCTTAGAACTCAAATTGCACTGCTTAAAATAGTTTATTTTGATGCACATGCTGTTTTCTTTGCAAATTTGCATCATAGGATTGTTTTTCGTTTTTCCTGCAGTATATAAAAATTGGTGTATCTCAAAAATAAAACTATGAAGACACTCAAAATAAATTTCCCAGTTGTTGTAAACTATTTTTTTCAACTTTTTTGTATTTAAAGTTTTGAGGGATAAACCTCTTAAATTTCTATTGCACTTTTTTGCAATTTATGTAGTTACTATGGACTTAATGCATACATATTATTAAAATATGGGCTATAACAGTTGTATTGATGTATAGCAACCTGAAATGCTCCCAGAAATGGCACTACAGCATGCAAAAATATAAAGTAAGCTCTGACGGCCTTGGTTCTATGGTAGGTCTTAAAGGGTTAAGTGATGATGTATGAACCCTGCTTCTGCATCACAACTACTCTGGGTTTATTAAGGCTGTTCTATTTTTAACATGTTTTAATGCTTTGTATCTTTTTCTATTTAATCTGAACAAGCCCCTAAAAATGGCAGTGGTCACTGCCGGCCTCTCTCGGTTTTTATTATTACCACTATTCATTTTAAAGTTTCGTTTTAATGATGTAACTACAGCCCAGCCCGTGCAGCAGTAGATTAACGACTAACCTCGTATTGTGGATGGATTATCTCAGTTTTTCTCTTGACTGAAGTTTGGTCCGTTTACAGCATCCTGGAATGCAATCGCATCGGGAACCTGTTAGGATGCCTGGGTCATCGACCCAGGGTTTTTGAGTTTATGATATTATTTATACTGTCTAGTTTTTGGTTTCTTTGAGTTCTGTCTTATGGCTTAGGTCTCTGTCTTCTTTAGTTGCCCTGTCTCCCCTATCACTTGCATCCCCTTGTCTAGTTCGCGTCTATGTGTATCTTAAGTTCCTATATCCCCGTGTTCAGTCAGTGTTTGTGTCTGCCCTGTTCCCACGTCTCTGTTCCCTTTGTAGTGCCTGCATGTGAGTCTGTGTCTTTGTTCAGTCTGTGTTATGTGTTTCCTGTTTTACTTTGAAGGTCTCCGTCTTTTCTCAGTGTGTTCAGTTTACGCTTCTTTGGTCTCGTCAGTTCTGATTTGCCCCAGCTGTGTTTCCCTCCTGTTACTCATTCCCTGATTGCTCCCTCTGTGTATTTAAGCCCAGTGTTTCTCTGTGTCTGTGTCGCGATCTACTGTTTTCCTAGCTGTGTGTTCTGTCATTTCTCTAGTTTAAGTTTGTTTTGAGTTTTTTCAGTTATGTTATATTTTGAGTATTAAATTAAAGCCTTTTTTGAGTTCACGTCTGTCTCCGGAGTCTGCACCTTGGGTCCTATTCCTGCCTGCACACAGCCTTAACCTAACAGAAGATCGCGACCATACTATGGACCCAGCAGACTTTGAACTCCAGGAGCGACGCCGAGCAGCCTTTGCCCAGCTGGAGGAGGAACTCCGCTGGAAGCCATGGCTCACCCCTGACGTCGGGCGCATTTTCCATGGCACTCGGCTGGCTCTCGGCGGTCCCCGGAGCTGCCAGAAGTCTCCACCTGTTGCTCCGCTAGCACGCAAGATGCGGCCGTTTCAGTTGGGAGTCCTCCGCGTGGCTTCAGGCACTCACGCTCCGGCCTCAGAGTCACCATTCTGTGCACCGGAGGCTCAGTTGCTCACGCCGCCAGCTACCTCTGTCCGAAGGAAACGGCACTCACGTCGCCGTCATATGGACACGTCTGAGCAACCTCAGGTGGTGAGTCAAAAGGACTACACTTTCCAAACTCCACCTGAGCCGTTGAACAGTAAAGACTATGAACTCACCTCAGACACTTTTGGGATTTCTTTTCTCGACGAGGATTTGGATTGGGAGGCCAGTTTTGGTTTGAATCTTCCCACACTAGTTCATCGCAATAAGCATTCGTCTGAGATTTTTAGTTTGAGGTCTGCTCGTTGGGGTGGGAACAAATTAAAACCTGAGTTTGCCGAGTCTGTTTTTTCTGAGACTGTGAACACTGCTAAATCTAAGACTGTACAGACTGTTAAACATGGTGGGGAAGGGTCGTCACCTGTTTTTGATGAGCCAGTTTTCAGTGAGCCTGCTCCTTTGCCTTCCGGTGCTCCTTTGCCCAGGGCAACTGCGGTCCAGCCATCTCCTGCACCTGTATCAGTTCCTCAGGTGAGGGGGGCTAGGGCCCAGTTTGTCCCTGCTCCAGTTTCCAGGCCAGCTGAGGCTCCGCTAGTCTCTGCGCCCGTGCCTATTCCGCGGGTGGGAGCGGCTACTGCCCAGCAGGCCACTGCACCGGTTTCTGTCCTCGCTGGAGGCTCGGGTGAGCCCGTCCAGCAGTTTTCCGTAGGCTCTGAAGACATAGCTCAGCTTAGTGCTCATCCACCACCTCACCCACCATTACTACCATCTTTACAACAGTCGATACATATTAGACTTCTCTCCATAGCTCAGACATTAGCTCACCTATCGGCTCAGTCACCTGTCTCTGCTGGAGGGTCCGAGGGGCCCGTTCAGCCACCTGTCTCCGCTGGAGGGTCCGAGGGGCCCGTTCAGCCACCTGTCTCCGCTGGAGGGTCCGAGGGGCCCGTTCAGCCACCTGTCTCCGCTGGAGGGTCCGAGGAATCGCTTCAGCCACCCGTCTCCGCTGGAGGGTCCGAGGAATCGCTTCAGCCACCCGTCTCCGCTGGAGGGTCCGAGGAATCGCTTCAGCCACCCGTCTCCGCTGGAGGGTCCGAGGAATCGCTTCAGCCGTCTCTTCCTGCTGGAGGATCCGAGGGGCCAGTTCAGCCTCCTGTCTCCGCTGGAGGGTCCGAGGGGCCCATTCAGCCTCGTGCCTCGTCAGCTGGGGGTCCGGGAGGACCCAGCCAGCACGTCCTAGTGTCTGCTGATGGTTCTGGCGAGGCCGTTCAGCCACCACCGGCTCCACCGCCTGGTCCGGCCTCCGAGTCTGCAGTTCCGTCTGGTCCGGCCTCCGAGTCTGCAGCTCCGCCTGGTCCGGCCCCCGAGTCTGCAGCTCCGCCTGGTCCGGCCCCCGAGTCTGCAGCTCCGCCTGGTCCGGCCCCCGAGTCTGCAGCTCTCCCTGATCCGACCTCAGCCTCTGTAGCTCCGCCTGCCCGGCCTACACGTCCTGCACGTCCTGCACGTCCTGCACATCTTGTCCGGCCTGCACGTCCTGTCCGGCCTGCTCGTCCTGCACGTCCTGTCCGGCCGATGACTGGACGTCATTGCCGTCATGGACGGCCCCCTGAACTACGTCGCCGTCGGTGCCTCCCGCCTGGCCGGCCTCCTGAACTGTTTTCTGGGCTCTTGGACCATCAGCCTCCGGGCCGCCCCCCTGAACTGCCCGGGTTTGGACTATCGTGCTGTCAGCCTCCGGGCCGGCCCCCTGAACTTTTTTGAGACTATTGCCTGGGCCTCTGCGCTTTTCGTGAGCTCTTTTGTTTGTTTGCTTTTGGACTATGCCTGGGCCTTGTTGCTGTTGTTTTGGACTTTGTTCCTGTGTTTTCTTCTGTTGCTTTCCAGGCTCCGTTGTTTGTTCTTTCTTTTTTTGTTTTGGCTCCTTGTTTTGTTTCGAGCCCTCCATCCTGTTTCCCCCGCCGCCCACCCTGGTTGGGTTGTTTTTGTTTTTTTGATTTTGATGTTTTGGTTTGGGCTGTCTGGAAGCCAGCCCTTAAGGGGGGGGTACTGTTAGGATGCCTGGGTCAACGACCCAGGGTTTTTGAGTTTATGATATTATTTATACTGTCTAGTTTTTGGTTTCTTTGAGTTCTGTCTTATGGCTTAGGTCTCTGTCTTCTTTAGTTGCCCTGTCTCCCCTATCACCTGCATCCCCTTGTCTAGTTCGCGTCTATGTGTATCTTAAGTTCCTATATCCCCGTGTTCAGTCAGTGTTTGTGTCTGCCCTGTTCCCACGTCTCTGTTCCCTTTGTAGTGCCTGCATGTGAGTCTGTCTTTGTTCAGTCTGTGTTATGTGTTTCCTGTTTTACTTTGAAGGTCTCCGTCTTTTCTCAGTGTGTTCAGTTTACGCTTCTTTGGTCTCGTCAGTTCTGATTTGCCCCAGCTGTGTTTCCCTCCTGTTACTCATTCCCTGATTGCTCCCTCTGTGTATTTAAGCCCAGTGTTTCTCTGTGTCTGTGTCGCGATCTACTGTTTTCCTAGCTGTGTGTTCTGTCATTTCTCTAGTTTAAGTTTGTTTTGAGTTTTTTCAGTTATGTTATAGTTTGAGTATTAAATTAAAGCCTTTTTTGAGTTCACGTCTGTCTCCGGAGTCTGCACCTTGGGTCCTATTCCTGCCTGCACACAGCCTTAACCTAACAGAACCCTCACGTTAACTGTTATCGAGTGGAAAAAAGTTAGGGCTTTCCTCCAGCTTCACTGCGCTAATGTGTTTATATTATGCTAACCACAGTTGCGTAGCTAGCCGTCACATAGCACATCATTAAATAGCAGCTAGCCCAACTTCAGTAACCATACAAACGTCACTGCTGTTTAGTTTTCTGCCTTTATTTATGTCGGAAGTGACAGCAGAGCTTTATGTTTTAATTTTTTTCAGAAATCCCTGAGTCAAAACATGGTATATTATGTTTAGGTGGAAACTAGCGAGCTAACTCGCTGCTAACTTCTAATTCCGTTAAATTTGATAAATTCTGTTTTCATGGATGCCTGGATTTTAAACTTAATTGTTACACCTGGTAGAGCAGCCACGCTGATCATTTTATGAAGGATGAAAGAATTTAGACAGTTCGTGACTCTCAGTGATGCCGCAGTATTCGTTTGGCTTTAGGACCTGTAGTGGAGTTTGGACCCGGGAAACAGCTAATGACGTCAGACTTAAAGACTGGATTGTAGCATAACTAATGGATGGTTCATGGTCACCTGATCCAGCCCTAACTCTAAGTTTAGCAAAAAAGAAAAGTTTTAAATCCAATCTTAACAGTAGAAAGAGTACCCAGTTAGGGAACTGGTCTCACAGGTCAGGAGCCTGATAACTGAAAAATCAGCCTCAAATTTCCCTTATAGGACAAGGAAGTAAGCCAGTCTCAGAGCAAAATTTTGTGTTGGTACAAAATTCTAGCATGACCGCTTTAAGTTATGACTGGACCTGGTCATTCAAGATATTTTATATGAAGAAAGTGATTTAAAGTTCAGCTCTGGACTTAACAGGAACCCAATGCAGAGAAGCTAATATGGGAGAAATATAATCTCTCTTTAAGGGTTCCTGTGAAAATGCTAAAGGGGACCATAGATTAGCACTGAAGGATTTTTTGGGTATTAGGACAACTTGATAATAATGAATAACAATAGTCCAGCCTAGAGGTAATAAATGCATGACCTAATTTTTGAACATCACAAGACAGGATATTTCCAATTTTACCAATATTGTGCAAATGAATGAAAGTAGTCCTTTATATTTGTTGTTCCATTGACGGACATTATCTGGTCAAAAATGACTCCAAGATTCCTCACTCTGCTACTTGAGAACAAGATAATCCCGTCCAGAGCAAGTATCTGGTTAGTGTTTCTGAGGTTTTTAGGGCCAATTACAATAATTAAAAGTTGCCAGAAATTAAAGGTCATCCTGGGCTATATGGCTTGCCTGCTATATGCCTGCAGTTTCATCATTTTATTTTTGTCATTTGGTATGAATAAATAAATAAAACTGGTATTGCCTCTATAGTAATAACATGTTTGCAATGTTTTTTTGTTAGTTTGTTTTTAAATATTGCCTATGGAAAGCTTGTATAATGTAAATAGTCTTGGTCCCAGCACAGAACCCTGTGGATCTCCATGACTAACTTTATAGTATGTAAAGAAGATTTCCCATTTACATGAACAAACTGGATTATATCAGACAGATATAATTCATACCAGTGCAGCACAACTTCTTTAACGTCGAACACTGCACTGAGGTCTAATATGACAAGAGGCCAAAAGAAGGTCATTCGTAACCTTCACTAGATTCTGTGTGCTGTTTCTTTGTTATGATGAACTCTAAATCCTGAGTAAAACTCTTCAAAATAATGTCCAATGATCATCCAGCTGTTTGACAACTACTAATTCTTTTTCTGTATAAGGATATATAGCTCTGTCTCTTTGCCAGCCTAGCCACAGTGCTGAAAAGAAACCTTGTAGTTCCTGTTTTACGTGATCAGTGACAGTGTGCTAGCTTTACGGAGGGCTTTTTTTTTTAAACAAGCATGCAAAGGTCTTTAAAATTAATAAAACAATTCACCATCGTATGAGTTGTCTACTTTAAGGTGTGTGCATCTCTTATTTGACACTTTGAGTTGTATGCAGTGAGGATGTAACAACAAAACAATCGACTTCTCTGGTAGTGAGGTTTAGCTAGCTACTCTGCATTGTGTTCTCTCACATCATTTTCAGCATCTCCGTGGACGTTAAAATCACCTACAATAATCAGCTAGAAATGCTGTGTAAAGGCCAGACGGACTATTTTATCATTTTGCAATTTTTAATTTGGATTTTTTTTTTAAACCAAACTGCACTATGGATACATACATTTCACAAAAACACTGTTTTACCAGTGTATGCACTAGCTTTCACGGACATGGTATATTGTACTCCATGTTTCACAGGTCACCAACAAATAGGATCCATCACACAATAATACCAACACAAGTAATTGCCTTTCTTCAGGCTATAAGGCCCCGAGGTCCTCTTGTCCAGTGAAAGCTTTGCTCATAAACTCCTGATTCTAAAATTTGATATTGTGGAAGCCCCGCTATTGTTGTTCCTACCAAAGCCTGGCTGATACTGTGTTAGTGCCAGGACTAAATCTCATGTTCTTCACATTGTATCTCATAACCCAGTTAGCTTTTCAAAAACACAAGATGTTTCCACAACGCTTAGAGGGAAATGACTAATATATCAACACTGACATGAGAAAAACTACAATTATGACATGAACAACTTGTGAATCATTTTATACTACAACAGCACAGTCATTTGGATACTAATGTGTTCCTTCCACCATTTCTAAATTATTTACCTGACCCAATTATCTTTACTTTTCCTGGCTCAAATTATCAACAAAACCAAAAATGCTTTGGGCCATCAACAACAACTACTTTACTGCCCCCGCTTACAAAAAAAAAAAAAAGTCCCAATGACAAAGAAGGAACTCCAGCAAACAATAAAGACAATTTAACAGTAATGCTCAGTGTAATTTTTAGAATCAGACAGTGTGGTTTGTCATTTCTTATTTGATTCAGTCTCAGTAAACAACATTACAACCTTTGCTTATGTTGCTTTGTTGCCTTTGGCTATCTGCCAAATGCACCCAACAAATCAGGGCTTATTTCGTAAATGCATTTCTCCAGCTTATTGCATCGGACACAGGGAGATCAGATTTATTTAGGTATATGTGTACTACTCACTCATGACCGATGGTCATACAATATCAGTTATGTTATCACTAACACTCTGCTGATACCTGTCAGAAGAAATTATTTTGTCCCAGAACTGCAAACATTTAAAACTTTAATTTCAATATTGATATTTATTAAAGCATGTTGATTAAGAATAGACAAACAGGCAATTAAGAATACTTTCCTCTTAATATATACGGCCCAGCCTCACCAATTGGCCCTTATACCTAGTAGGGAGCTGTAGAATATGTTCTCTTTGAAAAGGGACAGATCTTATTAGCATTTGTTTGTCCTTTGCATTGAAAATGACAAGGGAGTTCATTTTCTAACATCTTTGAGCAGAACATGAAAGAAACTTTTTGTTAATTGGTATATAGTGATTAATGGTTGTCAGCAGCATAGCTTCTTAGGCTTTAATAAACACACACCTAAAAATACACCCTGTGTGTGAGAGAGAGATGGTCTTTCCACTTCCGCATTACTTTGTAGCTGCTTCAGGAGTGTAGAGCCTTCTTAAATTACTGACTACATGTGCATACTATATTTATCATTTATCTCAAGCTGTAATACACATCCATAAAGAATGCCATCCTCACATTCAAATATCAGTGTATTTTAAATAAGGTAAAGGAGTATACTAGTACTAGACTTTACGGTATACCGTACATCACTTAAAACGGTAGAGAGAACGTGTTTATTCATTCTTAAATTAAAATTGCTATCATTAATATTATATGTCCAGTAGTGTCTTTGTAGTTAAGACTTTCAAACAAAACTCATTTGGCAAATAGGAAAACATAAACAAATCCATGCTGGTTGGAGAAAATGGCACAAACACATATGTAATCGCACACAATGCATTAGCCCAAAAATCATTGCTAATTATTTCAAGAAACACAAAGATCAATCCTTCATAACATAACATCATTCCACATGTAGGTTCTGGGCTGCAATATATTTCTGGTAATGTTTTTAAGGCTCATATGTCTTTAGCATTTCTATTGGCTTTATGGATTTTATAGCATTGACAAAGAATAGCAATGCAATTCTGTTCTCAAGGAGTTTATCATAACCCATCTGAGTAGATTGGCAAAATATTCAATTGGATGCTTGTTAAAAATAATCTAATAAGAAGCCATGCAATGTTAAGCAAACTAGGTCTATTGTTGAGTCAAACAGTACATCACTCGATGATGTTTAGGCTTTTTTAGTTAAATCATATTTTTCAATTCTAAAAGAAAAATTGAATCAGTTTCTTTAGTTATATTTTGATGAGATTTTCCAGGAAAGCGCAGGTACAGTTAATAACATCTCTTGAAAATGTGCACTTGTGCACATTTATGAACTCCGATGCTTCTTCCAGCCTGGATTTCTCAGAGGTGAAAGGTTCCAAATCCCTCTTTAGATGGGTTGATCTTCTCAGGCCCATTATGCCCCTTCACTGTGACAGCCTGGAAACCGAGAGGCAGTCCACGAAGAACAAAGATAAAAGAAGGATTAAAGATGAAAACCGAACTCAACTTCAGCATTTGTATAACTTACCCTGTCTTACACCTGAGCATTAGCACAGTTTCAGTTTGTATTCCTTCCTTAATGCCTTGTTTCCCATCATCCTACAAACTGCACTAAACCAGCTGACTATGAAATGTCAGGAACATTCAGGAACGGGAGACAAAAGTTTTAGCAGACTTAGAGAAGTGAATAATTCTTCAATGACACGATCCTCTCATGTTACAGTTCTTCCATAATGAACTACAAGACAAATTTGTGGAAAAACACATCAATTGTGACTTTCAAAAGCACTTTTAACACACTTATTAGGCGCAATATTTACATTATAGTATTGCTATCACTTTGTAAACATTTCATAACACTGCCAATAGAGCATTCATATTATTTTAATTTTTCATTTCTAATGCTATTATAGAATCACTGCAGGGCACTTGTCTTGGCTTGAGTAAGAGTATCTCATGACCGTAAGTTGACTGAGCTGAGGGCATCAGCTAAGTCTCCAAAGAAAAACCTGAGATTGACTGTTGGGAAACCTGGGACCCAACTCATCCCCTGAAGCAGTTGATCATGACACAAATGACAAATAATTGACTGGATGATGGATGATGAGATTAGATTTATGGGTTTAAACAAGGTCAAACATCTCACTCCCACCTGCTAAACCAGAACCCGGCTCCAACTGATGGAATCAGAGTTATGGCTATGTGCATGATAATTTTCCTATCCTTGGGAAGGTTGTTTAGGACTTGTGTAATATCCAGTAGGTGATGGGTTTAATAGCTGACCCTACTGGGTCAAGACATAAGGTCAAAGAAAAAATGACAGGTATCCATTTACTGCTAAGTATTTTAGCCTATTTTTCTGTGATATTCCCCAACAAATGAACGCGTACAACAATATTGACAGAAGCGCCCAGTGACCCTAAGATGAATCCCCACTAGTTAAATTAATTAAGCGAATAATGATGCATGGCATGCCCAATTTAAAATGATAGTCACAAACGTGCATGACAAAACATACATGAAAATTAAAATGTGAATTCATAAGAGGGGTTTTACATTTCTCTTCACCAACTATTCAAATTCATTTAAAGGTTTAATCTGACGATACTGGGTTTTAGTACATGTATTAGTTATTCAGGGCTCTCATCACAAAGGTACATTGAGTTTGTATTATATGAAAACATTTGAGATGAAACTCCTATAAGCAATTTATGAATACATGTCTGAGGTCTAGTCAGAGGCCCTGAATGATTTTGCATTTTAAAATGTGAAGGGATATCTCCATTTCATTTATTTATAAAGGCAATTTTCACTGCTGATTTAAAACCCTCACTTAAACTTTGCAGTGTTTACCATAAATCCCCTTTCTCTGATTAGATCAATCATTTGGTCATGAACTCTACACTTGAGTCACAGAATGAAGGCCACCTTCGCTTATATGGAGTATTTTTTTAAGACAAAATGGAGCTTGCGCTGCTGTTTACTTTGCCGTTAACTCGTGAGGAATAAATTACCCACTTTAAAGGTTTCCAGCTTCACTATCCGTGTAAAAAACAGCAGGAAAGTTTACTATTTATAGAAGGTAAGTGGTTAACTTTTATATGCACTTTGGTAGTTTTTCCACAGTTCGTCTCCTTCATCCTCCATGGCTCGAGGACAAGAGAGCTGTTAGCGGTTGAGCCAATAAAATTGTTATTGCTGCTATCTTTAACATGCTGTGAATGAGGTGGGCCTTAAACAAACTACACACTGCAGTGGACGAATGATTAACTCTTGTATTTATAATGTTCACTGTGTAAGGCAGCCAACCATATTTTCCAAATGGCTGGATTTTATTAATAAGACATAAATATTCTGAATCCTGCCAATACATTTTCAGTCAGCTGAAGGATGAGATAGCTAATGTGTCCCCCTTTTTTTTTAAAACCGATCTCAAGTGAAACATCACTTTATCATGAGGACTTAAGAAACCCCTTTTGCTTATTAGAATAATAAAGACTTGAAATCACAAATTGGAGAACACAATGTTTGTGTAATAGTGAAAATGTTTTTGGTAATATGTATTTGTAATTGTCTGGTAAATAAATAAGTATGTATCATAAAACCAGTGGATGAGAATCACTACAATGAGCCTTAATGTGTCCATATTTTCTAACCATTGTACAAACTGCACATTTTTTATTCATTTACCTATTCCAATGTGCAGAATTGTTTTAGCCACATTTTTCATTCCACCAGTGGTGAAAATCCTGCATTATCTAATATGTAAAATTGTATTGCTAGAGTAAGCAAAGCAAAAGAAATTCACTTAATAGACTTACAGCAAGCCATCCATATGGATACGATACGTTATGTTTATGAGTACCGAGTGAATACTTTGCTGAAGACAGGTCATTACTTAAGTAGCCATTGAACACACTTTTTTTATTTATTTATTTTTTCATAATAATTTATCTGCGAGCAAAATAAATCAATGCATATTTACAGAACATATGTTACTAGTTTTGGACAAGCTGCAAAGCCCAGTTCCATTAATAAATTGAGAATGTGAGGATTCATTACCGTATGGGTTTTGAGAGCATACCCATGCAAATGGCAAAGAAATGCAAATGCATAAGCATCATCAAGCAGAGTGCTTTAAACAGATTGCCACAAGGTAATCACAGGGCACAGCACAAACATTTCCACCGGACTATGCTGGTCTATCAATTCCAAAATCACAATGTCCAATGTCTTAAACATGGGCATACATTATGTCATGGAATATCTATTTGATTTACTTGTTGATCTAGCACTAGAGCGTTACAGACTACATGCTTTCTCTGACAAATGGCATTTTAACTTCTAAGTGAAGATGTGAAATTGCTCTCCTTAATTGCCCTTTATGACTGCAGCACCAATTATTAATCAATGGGTGTCAAGGCAGCCAGGCCCTCTCTGTATTTAAAGCAATAAATTGCTGAATTATATTCATATTTATTCTAAGTAGGTCTTCATTGTAATTGGCATGTTATTAGGCAGAGGGCTTTTAGTCTGTATCAAAGTAATTCAATTAAAAAGTGAAATATAGATCTGTCTGGGATAAACAAACAAGCCAGCTGTAATATGACAGAAATGCGGTGAACAGTCTGGTTAAGTAGCTCATTATTTTTGCCCTTCCTTGAGGAAAATAGCTGCTTCAGGAGTGTAGAGCCTGTTTCCATTGCAGCAGCCAGGGACTATGGAAGCACCTCATCAATCCACTTATCCCAGTTCCGTTGGTTGGATAATCTGAGTGTCTGACACTAATGGTGAGGTTGCCTCAAGACTGAGAAAATATACAGAGGAGCCAGCTGAAACCCCTCCTCAGTTCTCTTCCTCTCGCGTCTTTAGACACATTCTCCTTTCTTCTCTTGCACACACAAACACACACACACGCACACACATTTGGACAAACATGTAGTGCGTACTCTGTCTCACCCACTCTTTTCCAATGTTCAGTCAAGAGGGTAATCCTAAGCTCCTTTACTTATCTTAGGGAAGAATTTCCAGCATTAGTCATGATAAGACACAGGTCCTACTGATAAAGCGAAGGAAAAGCTCTCCAAAGCTAACTAAGGTGGAGATACTTATGGAATGCAGTTTCTGTAAGAATCCCAGTGGATGTGGATGGAAGGCTGGTGTATATTGCTTTGCGTCTGTAAGGACCATCATATAATGTTAGCATATATAATGTTTTTACTAAAGAAATGAATCATTGTACATAAAAGTGTCACGCCATCACTACTGACAACTACTGAGAGGCTGGTTAGGACCTAGCTATGATATGGCACATGGCACCATATCATTCCAGGACTTTTGCTGAACCATTATTAAAATATTAGTTGCATTGCCATTCAGCTGTGTAACTTGAGCATATAGCGGAATCAGACATCATGATTCACACTTACGATATTAGGCAGCTATCAGCCGCCTGTCTGCTAAAACAGTGGCGTTTACTTTGGTGAAGAATTGCAATAAGTTATGTTTTGCTACACAGTGTTGAGGGGGTTTTACAGGTCAAAGTGATTTACACCTTTGGAGAGAGTCTGGCTTATGTGTGGGTGAGGTGGAGCTGTGGGGAGGAGGGACTGTGGGATGTAAAGATTTATCATTTCTATGAACTTTTCACAGGCCTCATGCCTTACCCAGAAACAACAACACAGGTATTTAACCTGTTCCTTGTCAAGCCCTGCCTGGAAAACCTCCATTCTTCTTTAGGGAGTACATGGACATTTGTTTATTTTAAACTTTGGCTAATTGACCAAACTATCTCTACAATTTTCCAGTTGCAGCAATATAACTACATGACTGAAATGTACTTTCTACTTCACAGAAACAGCATCTGATAAATGGTGCGGGTTCAAATGGAGGTTAGGGCCTACAAGCGTGGAGAAACTAAAACAGCCCCCCTCCCCTCCACTTCTGCACCCTGGATCCTGCGTTAAAGAAAGTGGCTCTGTCACATTCATCTTAGAAGCAAACTTGCAAAGCAATTTGTTGAAGGTCAGCAGAATATGTGATAAAAGTGTAGTCTTGTTAAGCATCCATCAAAGGCTGATTCGGATTTTGAGCAAAGATGTAGTGACAAAAATACACAATAGGTTCAGGGTAATGGGTTTAGGCAGGGATATTGGTTTGGGTAATAGAGTTAATAGGTCCTTGGATCTGGGGGCTCTTTTAGGCAGATATGAGAAGCATCACCGGCTGTCATATTCTCCGATGAGAGTATGCATTAGAGCAAACTCTATTTAGTAAAAGACAATTCAATTAGGGACTATTCAGAGACCCCGGATTATTTCCCTACGGGCATCCGCTCATTCGAGGCAATATTCAGATTTCATTGTGTTTTCAAAGTGGAGAAATGTCAACGGCTGGCTCCTGCAGTGGTCGGGGGGCCTGTATGGACATTTATATTTCGACGGTCAAACAAATGAAGACAAAATTTTCTCAATACAGCCCTAATATACAGTAGCAATATTTTATGGATTGAGTGGCCGCATTCATCATACGACACATCTCTATGCTATCTATAGCATAGAGAGTTTTCTACCTTTGTGCATTCTCCATTGAGGATAAATAATAACCCTGGTAGCTTAATTGTTCTGTATATATAGTGGTAATACTAACAATGTAGTTTAACATTTTTGCAAAATAAAAAATGACAACATATCTGCCATCTGAATTAGTTCATCAATAGCTACACAGAGAAAAATGGAGAATTTAACATGTATATACTCGAAGTTTACACTTCTCGTGACATGTTACGATTTTACACACCACATATGCTGTACACATTGTGTCAGGTGTGATCATATAGCTGGAGATATTCTGTATCTTCAATCATCAAGCATGAAACTTTCTTTCTATATCATACACACATATGTTACACATATCGTGTGTGTCAGCAAAGGGGCTATATACTTTAACATTCTACTATGACAGTACAAAAAGGCATATGTCTACAATGTACACACATGTGTTACACATATCATCAGACGTTGAGACTACACCTGTCTTACATGAAACCAGAGACCCGTGCCTGCATCCAGGGGCTATGCAGCACAGTGACAATGCAACTGGGTCACAGATAGTCATAAATCCAACCTCCTAAGGTTATTACACAAGAAACTGAGATGCCGGCAAATCAATTCACATTTTGGCACTGCGCTCATAAAGCGTCTTTACCAGCTCAACTAGATCCAATCAGCATGTTTCCTATGTAAACAGAGACGTACAGTATTTCATGCAAAGGGGCTTCCTGTAGATGACATTGCAGCAGGGATGTGTCGCATAAACAAGCAGGCCATTGTTGAACATTAGCAAATGTTAATCTAATCATTTCATTGTGTTCATTGGTGCTAAGAGGCGAGTCTGCTGTTTTGTTTTGACAGTTTCTAACTTTATTTTTACCAAATACTGGCAGATCAGGGGGAGCATTGGAGACCTGACAACTCCTTGGAAGACATAAAACTTCACAATGTCGGCGCAATTAATGAAGCGCTAGAAGAGCTCTTCCTAGAGCGAAGAAAGGCCAGACAATTTTAACATTCGAAACAAAGCAAGAGAGATGTCTTAGTAGATTAATTCCTTGTAGTCACAACAGTGTTATTACCGGGAACAGCTCCAGGATTTTTCTTTCATCATGAGGTTGTGTTGATGAAGTGCTCAGAGCTCAGGACATGAATCTGCCCGTACAAAACAAGTTGGGCAGATTTTTAACTGTGTACATTAGATATCTCCTGTGCCGACATATTGAATGACAAAAGACACGACATGATAGTGGCAGGCTACTAAGATTTATTTTGAAATCCAACCGTATCACATATCTGCTTCGAGAACAGTAAACTAAGTTCCTGACTCCAGCTGACATTCATTTTAATCCACACTGAATCATGTCCTTCCTGCAGCTCTGCTGCACAGATACAAAAAAAATGCAATGCATGCATTTTAACATCAGGTCAAATAACATTTGGCTTTATATTTTCCCTTTATTTATTTATTTTTTGATATTGTACACGTGCAAGTTTAATTGTTATCAGCTAACTTGTGACTGTCCGTCTGCGTGATGTACGGTGTTAAAATATGCTGGCGCTTCCATTCTTAAACTCTCAATGACAGAAGGACCTTGGTGATGAAGAGCGAATGTCCAGATTCACATGTAGAACAAAGGAGCTTGATATCAGCACAATGCTTAGCCAGTATTTCCACCACCACTGTTTGTCCCAGTGGGGTTAGCATTTCACCGTCAACCGATTGGCCGGTCACTGCCCCTCTCTCTGATTATATAGGCATTACTCTAACTTGTCAGCGGGAAAGGAGAAGAACTTTAGCAGTGTCCTTTCTTTTTTCCACTTGCCACAAAGATCTTTGCTTTGCCTTGGCAAAGTTTGACTGAACCCTTTGTCTGGGGGAGTTGGGAAGAGAGAGAAGAGAGAGAGAAGGAGAGAAGAAGGGGGGAAAGGGGACACAACAGCGACCATATGTTCAATGTGACCCTCATTATTCTCAATTAGGGCAGCCATCCATGGAATGGTCTTGCTGATAACAGCCCATAACACCTTCAGTGGAATGAAGCACAATCTTCCAGTGGCACGATGGACAAGCAGGGTTTCAAGCAGGCATGTGGATTCCTATGTCTGTGTGCGTCTGTAAATTTGTGTTCCTCAAGTAACTGTTAACATATTTCTTCTTTAATTTTGCTTTGCGTGTATCCAATCTTTGTCGTGTATAAATTTGTGTGTGTTTGTTCAAGTATGCGGAAAAGATTTTTTGCATGTGTTTGGTTTTCAATGTGCATATTTGAGAGACCCCGTGGGGTGGTTGGGCAAGCAGGCAGGCCCTGCCAGCTTCTGGAGAGCTTACAAGGGTTGTCCAGGGCCACAGCTCAGGTCCCCAGGATGTCTGCATGGATAAGTTGATGGAGAGTAATGGGGTCACATTGAGCATATGATGTAATGGCTATCCTTATGCCTAACCGTTAATGGCATTATGAATCTGGTCCCATAATTCCTCTTTGCCACTTAACGTATAACAAGAACAATATTTAGACTGGGGGAGGATGGTGAGGGAGATACATGCTGGTCTAATCTCTTTGTTCTTCATCCCTTACTCTCTGTCTTTCTCTGAAGCCATTATTAGAGCAAAGCTGAGCTGAAGGTGACCCCCACAAGGAGTGAAGTCAGTAAGAGAGTTTTATAGGCTCACGCTGGTCTCATAATTGAAAAGAAATGGCATATTTGTCATACATATTTCGTGACCAAAAGTGCATGTGTTTGCAATAAACTGCATCTTATAAATAATATGAATGTCTTTTTAAGTTTACACTCAAAGTAAATGAACTTTCCTCGCTAAGGTAGATAAATGAGGCTCATACTAGTCATCTGCGACTATTTCCCCTGGCCTTCTTCCAAAGCTCTTACTGTAACCCAAGGAAACGGTGACATCACTCATTACTCCTTCCACTGAATTAAAAATGGCCCAGGTGATTAAGTTCCCGATAAAGTGATGTGAGTCAGTGCGAGGCTGCGGCATTGAGCAGGCTCATTGATTAAAACCAAACAAGAGCCCTCAGCACTCCGCAGTGGCAGCAACAGCACAACTCAGAGTAAGTGGTCCACATTATTTGTCTTTGATCTCGTCATCCTTCGACTATTGTCTCTATTGGTCCAATTTTCTGCGCCAGCTGATATGTGCACACTAGTCCTCACATTACAAAAGACAACAAAAGTATTATGACTCCTAAACCCGAATCTGATCATCTCATCTTGAAGAGATTTCTAGACACAATGAGAAAGAGAAATGTGACTTATGATGAAGCACTTTCAGGTATTTCCTGCACTAATTAAGTTACTGTTTTAATATCACACTTTTTTGTTAGAAATGACATATACAAACTGCATGCATGCTCTGAAATTAAAAGACAAAATTGGGATGAGGTGCAAATCAGGGTAGGTGGACTAAAATTAACTCTACTAATTAACCTACTATTTTAAAAGCACAACATAAACCAAGCCTAAAAATTTAAGAGAAAAAAAGTCTCTGAAAGCATGTAGTGCTTCTGTTAAACCTTTTCAAAAGACAGAAGAAAAAACAGCATTAATCGTAATTAGGAAGAAACCTAATCAGTGAATTAGTGTGTGCTTATTCCCTTTAATTCCATCTATAGTCTATATTGTACTGGACTACATTTAGATATTGCAAAATGAAATCAAAATGCCATATACCCAGCCATAATCAAACTGCAACCTTCTCCTCCTGTGTATCTAAAACTGAACAAGCCCATACAAGTTTGAAATTGATGAGTGCACCACTACAAGTTCATGACTTTGACCTCCAGGGTATTTGATCTCTTGACACAGAGTTTATTTTTCTAAAGCTACAGCTTGATATTCTAGCACTTAATTTAAGAGTGCAGTTAAATCACAGAAGCCATAATATGTCAGGCGATCCCACTACTGGGGGTAAAAAGAGAGTGAAAACGTGGAGGGGGAGGGAGGGAAAACAGTAAGTAATGAAAAAGCTATGATTGCTTTTCTGTCCCTCCAAATGACAGTTAGCACCTCAATGACCTGCTCGGGGCAGGGCCATCTAGAAATGACACGCTAAGGCACAACGTCATCTAACAGGGTAGTTACAAAAATCAATACAAAACCCATTTCAAAGATGCTCAGTGTGTGTGTGTGTGTGTGTGTGTGTGTGTGTGTGTGTGTGTGTGTGTGTGTGTGTGTGTGTGTGTGTGTGACAGAGCAGGAGAGAGAAGGACCCGCTGTTATGTTCATTTATTGAGTAGGCCTGAGGGGCAGAAAACAAACTTTTCTGATATACACATTACCTCGTAAGCAAAGGAATTCTGAAGGCTAAGCAATAACTGCATTCCCAGTCTATTACTTAAGTCATGAAGAGCCTTCTCCACAGAAAGGGGTCTTTCATTGCATGTCAAGTATGGCTTAATTCTAAGCTCACTGCCCACAGCCCTCTTTATTGTCACACTTTTAACTAAACTAGGTATTGGCCACCAGAAGAAGAATGAGTCTTTGTGAGCTGGGAAATCGATATGCAGTCTCTCTGATATTCACAGAGAACACATGTAAACCAGCCAGGCGGCCGTGCAACTATCTTGTCTTGTTGAGACACTGGCAAACATCACCATATATTATCCCCTTTGATTTGTTGTCAATACCCAATCACGCTGAAGAGGTGCAGGTCTAGCGGACCACAAAGACACTAAGGAGTGTAAAACAGACAAATGGGCAAGGGTAACATCAATCCGAAGGGCACGTCAGGCCGGCCCCTGATGAAATAGGGCTCCATGTCGACGGCTAAAATTTATAGACAGTAACATGTGAAAGCGTTCACTCCTCACAGCCTCAAGAGAGGTCAATAGCTTGATGCCTCTGTCCAAATGGGTTTCTCATTAAGCCGATTCATTCAGTGAGTTTTTCCTCTCTTTTTTTATACAACTGGAAAGAATGGTTGTAGTTCAGGACACGTTACACTTACCAGCCTTTATCTTTCAAAAGTTTGACGTGGAAAGCAAATTAATGAGTATTGTTGTTTGTTTTAGACACTTGATTCCTTCTTTATCCTGTCTCCAGACTGTTCACCTACATTTGCTGTTTAACTGTCAAAGGTCTTCCTATAAAAGTTAAACAGGTCATGTTAGGTAATCAGACAGTTCTGATAGTTTGACTTTGCTGTCAGGGAAAAAAAGATGAAAAATCAAAGAATTAATTTGCAGAAATATGTGGAAAACCTACTAGTCTTAAATTCTGAGGGGGCACACCACAACATCTGACTGAGAGGTAGGACTTGGGGTCAGCGGTGTGCTGGATTCAACAAGGATATTCCTTTAGAAACACAATCAAACAGAGTTTTCACTTTGTGTCAGCTACATTTCCTGTGAGAACCAACAGTGCTCCAGAGATCTGATCAGTGTTCCTGCAGTTCTGCTGCTACTATATGTGGTTCCAGTAAATTACATACGATATGAAAGGCCTTGGCTCTTGCTGATGGACCTCAAGCAATCTAAGAGAAAACACTGGTACATTGTCCAGTCGCATACACTCACACACATATGTACACAGAAAATAAATTTAATGTTGTCACTTTCTTCAAAGCCATCAATGTCAAGAGAGGCTACTGGCGATTCATTGTAATCTGGAAGCCCGGGAACAAAAATAAATTCGGGGCTTGACACGCTGTCGGAAAAGAATGGCAATCAGCACATTTTATGCATTTCTGATGTATATTTAAGGCTCTGACACTAGGCCACAGATGTACATGTGTTGCGTTTCTATTTTGCAAAAGATATGGTCGGTGATAACCTATTATTGGACATCGTCAGCCTCCCCTCTGCCTCAGCCGCGGATAGGAAAAATTCCATCACTTGCTCTGTCCGGGAGATGTAATATCGAAACAAATTATAGCTGGAATTGAAAAGTCACAAGCTTATTCTGTCTTGATCAAACCACTGCCAAGAGCCTAAGTGCGGAAGTGCAGATACCCCCCAAAATGCTTTTTATTGCATTATCATCAGTGACATCTACGGCACTCCCAGTTCTCAGCTTCGGCAGTGAATATAAATATATATGTTTCAAGCTGTAATCCAACACAGAGATGCCCTGAGAAGTGATAAAAACCAGCATTAGCAATTAGATTGTTTTACTAAAATGCCAAAAAAGCACTATTATTTATAATTCCATATAGGGCAGCCTTCATTGTGTCTAATTTTTTAAAACATTAGTTTTGTTATAAGGTTCATACATTAATATGGAATACAAAGAGTATTTAAAGATTTCAAAAAATAACAATGTCATACTCTTAGCAATGCAACTCTAAGTACTGCCTCTGCTATCAGTCAGTGATACGATGTCTGGAGTCAGACCCAACAAGGAAACAAGCCATTAATGTGACCCCGCCGCACAGACAAATCTTATTTGGTGGAACATCGTTTGTAAAATGTAATGATCACATCTCAAAGTACATAACATTGATTGGATGGCAGGAGTTTGTTCTGGCGGCAGCAATAATAAAAGAAGTCTCATCTTGGTTTTATGGCGGAGCATATTGAACCATCTGAGTGCTGCCTTGCTCTACGGTGGCCTGGAGGCGCTAATTCTTTTCAGCAGTGATCAGTCCTGACACACAAGAGGTCTGCTGAGACCCAGTTAAAGATTTCTATTATCATATCAAATCGCACACCAGTGCTTTCATTATAATTGACACATCTCGAACAGTGAATCAAGGCTGCTCTACATAATACATAATTTGAAAGTTTTTTGATTTTTTTTGCATATGGTAATGTAATAGCTGATGTTAAAGAGAATAGCCTTAGCGGGACATTAAAAGATATCATAGAAGTTGGAAGATTATGGTCGGGTACATTGACCTCCTGACCCGGCCGGATCCCTCTAGATGGCGGAGCTGCAGCGAAGCTGGGGGCCGGCAAAGTGAGGAGCCGATTTCCCCCGTCCTTGCCGAGACCTCGTTAACGACTTAGAAGGCCCATCAATATTTAACAACTCCATGATTGAAATTTCAAATTCATCTCCTCAATGGTAAATCACAAAGGAGAGGGAGATGGGAGCAGGAGAAGGCGCGAGAAGAGAGAGTATAGCGTGAGAGACTCATTTTATCGGCGCTGTTTTAAATAAAGACTATGATTTAGTGAGGCCAAACCAAGTCAATTAGGGGCAGAATATCTGAGCTCTGTTTAAATAGTTACTGAATCACCATATTGGATCTGACTGTCTAACAATCATTCTGATGTGAAAACATACCACTCCCGCAGCGGGGGACGAAGGGCGTACGCGTATGAGTGATTTTCTCCCCTCGCCTCTCTACATTTGCTCATTCCTCCCCTCACCTCTCTACATTTGCTCATTCCTCCCCTCACCTCTCTACATTTGCTCATTCCTCCCCCTTTGCTCCATCTCTCCACTCCTCTTCCTTGATTCCACTTCTTTTATGCATTTCTCAACCCTTGTGCCCTCTCCTGTTCACTCGACAGACTTGAGTCAGAGAGCAAGAGATAGTTTTATTATTTTATGAGGGGCTGAGGTTTCTCGGCAGTGTCAGACTTTTCTGTGTCCGACAAAGTCCGCTTGCTTGTGAAAAGGTACTGAGAGACTGAAGTCACATGTTAAAAATAACTAATAATAGTTGTAGAATGCATGTTGTGTGCTAGGTCCTCTTAAATCCATGGATTATGTATCTTGTTAGCAACAGTTTGAAAAAGATTGCGAATTAGCATTAGGGAAAAAATGTTAGGAAAACTTTGGAAATGTTTTGTTTTACTTTCACTAACATGCCTTTTCTTTAAAAATAAAAATAAATAAAAGAAGAAGGAGGAAAGAAAAAGAAAGAAAAAAGAAGGTTCACAAGTGCACTAAATACATTCCTAAATATCAGGTGGGGAAGAATATAGTATTTCCTTAAGCAACTGTTATCTTCTCTCAGTTTGTGCATTAGTCATCTTATTTCTAAGAGCTAAACAGAGCAACAGCGAAAGCAGAAGCATCGGCACTGTGATGCAGTCCAGTCATCTTCCTATGTGTATCAAAGACCAGTTTTGTGGGAGTGCCTCTGCCTACGCCTCTCATCCCTCCCCAGCTGTGTGTGGCTTCTGGTTCACTGGAGGTCAGGACAATCATTCACCCCAAGGCCTGAGGGTGCCCATATACTCTCCCCTTTATGACCACATAAAGAAAGCCAAGTGCTCAGGCGTGCCTGATTAGCTGCCCTAATATGCTATTTGTGACTAATTTCAGAGGCGCTAAGTCACAGGTGATGGTCCCAGGCTGTAAATCTAACTCGGCCAACCTTTGACAGAGTGTGCAAGTGTGTGTTTGTGCACTTGTGTGTGTCCTCTCCCTCAGGATGCACAAGTAGGTCCCGTGGTGAATATGCAGAGGCCATTTAGGTGAAAGGCAGGACATAAAAGTAATGGATGGTAGATAAAGCCATCTCGAGCTGACAAGTCAACGTATGCAGGGAGGAAGTGTGTGTGTGTGTGTGTGTGTGTGTGTGTGTGCGCGTGTGCGTGTTTGTGTGCTTGTTCGTATGTAAAAATGTGCTGGACTGAAGTTGTTTTGTTTTCCACAATCATTACTCTTTGCCTCCAGCACTGATACACGTTCACTGCTGAAATTTGGTGGTGTTACATTTGTACATTTTATGTGCTGTACTGATTGACTAGTTCACACGATGCAAACGAGAATAGTTAAAAATTAATCACTCAGTGTCCTTTGGTTATACTAGAATGGAACGAACTGTTACACAATGAAATGCTCTCAGTCGTTCGTGTAAAACAATATGAGGAATTTTTGGTAAGCTGTGACTGTAAACTGTTGATAATTGTCAAGTATTTCTGTTGATGTATGACCTACAGGCATTTAGTGTGAAAAGTACATAGCATAAAAGATCTTCACGCTTTGGACCTTCCCTTTACCTTCTCATAAAGTGTCATCAGTTCCCTGTTCCCCGGTGTTTTTGTACTATCTTTGCGATTGCTGCATTTCTGACCCCAAGAGGAGTTTTGACAGGTCAAGGGAGGAGAGGGGACATGAGCGTGTGTGTGTGTGTGTGTGTGTGTGTGTGTGTGTGTGTGTGTGTGTGAGAGAGAGAGAGAGAGAGAGAGAGAAAGAGCAAAATACAGACAGAGAGAGAGAGGAGACAGAATGACAGTGTGTATATGGAGGAGAGAAAGGGACACTGACAGTATGTATGCAGAGCTGCATTAGTCCATTTGTGCTTGTGTGTGTGTGTGTGTGTGTGTGTACACACATTGTGTATGTGCTCCAGTGACCTCTGCGCTGGCTGTGCTGTGTCCTCCAAGCTGACAGAGTCCTCTCTTCCAGCTCCTCAGTGTTAAACACCTAGGGTCTGTTCCCAGATGGGCAACCTTAAACACCCCATGCTTGATACACACATACAAACACACGTGCACACACACACCTTTAGCAGCGTGAGGGCTCCCACTCTGTGCCCTAACATCGCTCGAGCTCCCAAGAGGTGGAAGCTATGGGTGGGGGGTTGAGAGAATGAGCGACACTCACCTCAAAGCCACATAACCAAGAGGTTAACAGATTTGCCAGATGTGGGGTCACTACCAGTAAAGAATCACATTATTTCTATATGAATGAAAATGTACAGCCTTGAGACATTTAGACTTGTATTTATTCAACAGAGCTGACAGAATATGGCACCCGAGACATTTCCTGATGAATTGCTGAGATATGCAGCAACAGGGCTGAGACGTTTTTAATCCGTTTGTATTCATGAGAAATGAATGACAATAGATTGTGAGGCATTTTGGGTAAGGACAATTATAGCTCAGCCACTCAGCGGGATATTGGTGTTTTCTTTTTTTCAGAAATTAAAAAAAAAATCAGTTGAATGTTCCAATAAAAGACGTTTTGTGGTATTATTTTTTTTCTAATCAGTCAGGGAAGTTTATGTTTCTTCACAATAGGCGGCACAATTTATTAAAAAGATAATAATTAATTATCACTGGAAGTTTTAAAATAAATGTAAACCACTATTAATAATAAATACATATTTATGTATATTTTAAACCATTAATTTCTTTAAAAAAAATTTTTTTAGAAGCCCTATCCTTGTCTCCCTCACACCCCTGGGAAACCTTACCCATGCAGGTCATAAACATCCCAGTCTCACACAGTTTAACAGCCAAGGTTAAAGAATATTCCAAATAATAAGATGCAAGCTTCCAAGTCTGGTAAATGAGTTTAAAAAAAAATCTTCCCTGCAGCCAAAATACTTCAACCTCCTGTCCCTGTTTTGAAATCATAAACAGCTCACCAGTGGTAATGAAATGCAAAACAGTGTGTAAGAAAATATCAAAACCTGCCTCAGCTCTGTGCCCCTTCATCGAAAACATTTCAGAAAAAAAAAAGCAGGCACTATCACATAGCACAAATGTGGATTCTGTCACAGCCAAATTAGGGACATTAAAAATCACAGGCTGAGAACTTGCTAATTATTACACCCCCTTACAAACAGAGACAGTCAGGCTAAACAATGATCCACTGGCTGACTCCCAATGTCACTTTGTCCAGGAAACAAATATCCAAAGGTCAAAGTGTGTTTCTGGGGAATAGGGAAAAGCTTGGTGGGGCTAAGTGGTGTGTGCATGTGCTTTTTTTGTGTATCTTTGAAGTAATCTAGCCTCTTTTGTCCTTTAAGACTATGCTGCCACCTGCAGCTCTGGGTACGAACAAAGACACTGGGGCAGCTAAGCAAAACAGGCACATACAGTCATTAACAGTTAACATGAAAATGTGATGACAGTTTTTTCAGATAAGCTTCTCAAATAAAAAAGAGACGTTTATTTATTTATTTATTTTGATATTGCCTGCATTTCAATCTGCTGTTGTTAGACAGTTTTTATACCTTAAAATTTCATTTCAGCAATCTTGCTAAAGTCGACTGAATATTTCTTTAAAAAAAGATGATAACTCCGTAGCTCATTACAAAATTATTAGTACGAAGATGCACCCTCTTACCTGGTAGGAATTCAATCACCGTGCCTCAGCTCTATTGCAGTCCTCGTGGGTGAACTTGCATGCAGTGAAAAATCCCTCCCCAAACACCTGCTTATTGTTTCACAACCCATTTATTTGCGAAAGACAGCAAGATGTATGACCCAAGAGTGATTAAAATATTAGATATCAAAGTATCAATGGCCAGGGACTGTTAAAGAAATGTGATATTGAGGATGAGTAATGACAGCACACATGACTTGTCACAAATAGAAAAAAAAACGTGAATGGTGGGGATGGCCTGAAATGCAAGAATTCTGTATAACAATATTCTGTTGCCTAACAATGAGAACAAAACATATTTTTTGAGGAACCCTCTTCCACAAAGAGCGCTGAACTTTGGACTGACACTTGTACAGACGTGGTAAGGCTAGAAGCCATGCTGTAATTAAAGCACTCACCCTGGGAAAAAAGGTGCGATCTTCTGTCATCTTTTGACAAGTCTCCGAGCAAACCAGGCAAAGCAATATAGTTACATGCTTGGTAGCAGCTGGAAAGAAGAATGACCGCGTGTTTGATTGCCTGATAGCCAGACTGTATCTCCAAGCTATTGTTTTTGGTGATAACGATCAAAGTTGTGTGTGCATTATGTGTCTGCGTGTCTCAGTAGACATGTGTGTTGTTTCCGCATGAAGTGAAAATTTATTAGCACCTCTGTAGCCTGTAAAAAAAAAAAGGCAAAAAAAAACAAACAATATACGTATGTTTCTCATTTGAATAAAGGGACAATAAAGGACATTTCGTGATGAGACATATTCTAAACCATAGAAAACCATATTGATATTTGATGTGCAGCATTGTAACCAAATCCCTATTTTAAGTCAATGAGCATTTCAGTAAATGTATCTTGACTTCGCTTCATTTTCCTTTAGAAACCTGAGACAGACACCATATATGCTCTGTCAGAATCATTAAGTCAACATGCCATCAGGTTCAGCTCACAGTCTCTCCTCAGAATTTGAGAATGATACAGCCTGACGCAGCTTGAACTTTACGTCTGCCAGGAGGGGCTATTCTCCGTCGACTTTGCCATTCTCCCATGGCTTTAAATATTGTAGGCATCTTGGGGATGTGGAGACACATTTGTCATCCTTGTTTGACAGGCTTGATGAAGGGGTTGTCTGTCAGTGTTTCACAAATCCGACCAGACCGCAAACCCGCTGGTGGCACATAGACAGTCACGAGCGCCGGGAGTTCCCTCTCCTCTTGGCTTACAGGGTAATTGTGATAATACTGAGATGGAAAATTATAGAGGGGTGAGTTAAAGAGATACTTGAGTTAAATGCAGAGGCTTGACATGGTGAGGAGAGTGTGGGTGGTCTGAGCCTGTGAGGGCAAGTTGTTACAGTTCACTCTTAAATGCTAAGTTAGTTGTAGCATTTACTTGTACACTGGCATTAAATGTAATAAGGCAAACTTCTTACTTTTTTGGTTACTAGCAAAGGTGGTGAAAACTTCTCAAATTTTTCAAACACGGCGCTAAGTTGTTTCAACTGGAAAGCTTAAAGTGTCATTTCTTTATGCTACCTGTAAATGTCAGCCAGGTCATAGCCCCTGGGATTTGTAGGCTTTGCAGTGACTACTTTAAAAATAGTACACTTTCCAAGCTTTTGCAAAAAACACTGAGATGATCTAGTCAGCAAACAGTGTAACAGTCCTATAAACTAACTTCAGCTGGAAAGACACAACAGACACTTTCTTTCTATTTCTTTCCATCGCTATCGCTCCCTCTATCTCGCTCTGACATCAGGGTCAACCTAGCATATAATAGACAAACTTGGCAGTAATCTGGGGACTCTGAGAGAGGTCCGGGAGATTTATCAATCAACTGGCCACATTAAACGGATTTCCTAATGAAGTGAAGTCTTTACAGGGATTAATCCTCTACCACCTGCGAGGAGCCACCTGCTCGACTGCCATAATTGGCATGGATGGCACCGCCACGATCAGCAGAAAGAGGAGAGGCACAGAGAGAGAAAAAGAGGGGGAGTGAGAGAGAAAGAGAGTGAGAGAGAAAGGGGAAGAGAGACACCAGAGATGAACGAAGGGAGGGGGGAGGAGAGAAAGAAGGAGACGGACAGAGAGGAAACAAGTTGGAGAGAGGACAAAGAAGCCAGACATTGGGGTGTCAAACTCATGCAAATGATGACACTCCGTGTGTTGCAACGACACAACGAGGGAGGAAAATAAATAAAATATTTTAAAAAAAGAGACGAGACAGCACCAGGTCTCTTATGACATGGCGATGAGCATCCAACCCTTAGTTTGTGCCAGTCTTGCAGCAATCCAAGACCTTGACAGCAGCTCCTCGCTACATCTTCCAGCTGTGTCAAATCTGCCTATGTGCTAATGAACGTGTCAGCACCCCAATCGTGCCATTGCTGTGTGTGTTTCTATTCACCTCTGAGCTGTGAAATTCCACCTGAGGTGCAGCTTACACAATACATTTACCCAAAAGTATTTCGGCATGAATAATTACATAGTCCTAACCATGAAGTTAGAATCCAAACCAGTGCTGTGCTTAAACCAATCTTTTTGTTTATTGTGGTGCTGATTTCATTCACTTGACTCATGCTGCACGTGCCATGTGGACACATATTTATAAAGTCCATCACAAGATTGATTATTCCAATAGCTTTATTATTCTGTTTGGCACATTTGATTGATTAAAGAGAGACACTTGTTAGCACAAATAAAAGTGTATTATAAAATGAATGTCTTACTCAGTAACTTAACAACAAGCGTGCACTAAGTGCACAAGCATATATTGTATACGTGCAGCTGTTGGATTAGCACAGATTTTAAAAAAAGTGGGTTGTTTTGCTCAAGTATTATAAAAGAAAATCAAGTCAAATCTTTTATGAAATGTGTGTGTTATATGTAGCATACTCACAGAAATTGCAAAATTACATTCACAACATTCCAACAATTAGATCTGTCTGAGTAATGGTAGACATACAGTTACAGTGTATCACCAATGACAACAGGCTCTATTCATGCTGACTGTATATGTTTTCACATCAATTGTAGACTAAATTGTAAAAGTCTTTTCTAACTGAGACAGGCTTTTCTGATAATAAAACAGCAACATCTTAGGTCACCAAATCATTTCCACTTCATTGCTGCTCCATCAGGATATTATATGAATATTCCTGTAATTCGAAAAATTGGAACATGAAGCAACTTAGAAGCTGTTTGAATTAATTTTTGTGTTAATAAATATTTGTGAGTCAGAACTGCTGTCTTTAGAAGTATGATTAACAAGATTTAACAAGGTTTTGGATCATGCAGTCACCTGATGGATCGTAGCTGCCCTTTGCACAGATTCAGGATGGAATTTGAATTTATGTAAGCATTGTAAAACCATTTATTTATGAAATTAATTTTCTGTCTTAAACTATATTTGAACTTGTAGTGTGTGTCTTTAATATGTTAGACCACAGTCAAGGAACCGAATAAGAAACTGTGCAACTGATGTTTTAATAAACTGCTTTTCTGTCGTTGTTGTTGTTGCTTTTTAAATGTATTTTGATGTTGTTACAATTTTTTTTTGACAAGATTTGAACCACATGTGAAACAAATACTTACTTAAAACTAAGAATGTTGAAATGTCTGCAAATACTTAATGTGTGCTGAAAATAGGAGTCCTGTTGTTCTGTCCAAAGTAATACAATTTTAGGTGTTGCAGCCCACTGTCATTTTCAGAAAACCCTTGTTTTTCTTTTGTTTTTTTTTTGTTTTTTAAATTTGGCATCTGTACTGTGACATACCAGGTTTAGGCAACAGTGAGAAGGCTCTCTAACCACCAACAAAGGTTCTTTTGGCATCATATTAAATGCACTGGGTAAACGTCATTTTTCAGTGTGCAGGGTTAATCTGGTGGGCACATTTCACCATCATTGATTCCTAAAGAAATACAAACTTTTGCCTTCTTTTTAATTTTAACAAAAACAGCTACTTTCACTTGCTTCCCTATCTGCCAAGGAGACAGCGAATGGATACACACATTTACCTGACACAGCCCTTCCATTTAATTGAGCTTGAGACCACTACTAGGAATACACTAGCTAGTTACCCACTAAGTGTCCTCCTTAAGAAAAAAAAACTGTGATTTTTCACATATAAAGCACATGTGTTAATATGTTAACCAATATGCCATGGAGCCACTTCATTTTAAGAAAAACGTATCATTAAATTTCCTTTATTTTTATTATTTTATTATTATTTTTAAGAAAACTACTATTAAAACTTAAGTTCAGGTGTAGTATTATATTAAAGAAATCCATTGTTTTATAAGGTTATCATGAACATTTTATAATGATGTTCCTTTTGAGTATAAACTGACTCTTCAGTGTTGGACAAATAGTTGTATAGAATACAGAAAAATGGCAAATGAGAAACACTTCTGAATCCAGTGTTTGATTTACTAAATCAGATTACAACAAGGCAACAGTGTGAAGGCTGTCTTTGTGTGTGTATGCACACACACACACGTATATAATATTTTACAATATTTTTAGCACACTTCCCTTCTTGCAGTCATAACATTGTTGAAACAGCACCATTTAGTATATCATGCCATTTGACAGTTTGTATCAGTGATAACCAAACATATCCTGTCTATCTGTACGGCTATCTCCATCTATCATTCTCACTCTTCCTGTATCCTGTGTCTATTTTTCTCTGTGTTTGTTGCATACACCACACTGAAGACCAATCTCCTCTGTTGCGCCTTTTTTAAAAATAAAACTACCCGAGTAAACAGGACATTCAATTACTTCTGTTTGCCTTTTTTAATTCATAAACATTTGTACTTTTATATGGAAAAATAGTAAGTTACAACTGTATCACTAATGCAAAAAAGTACCCCATCCCCTATTTGCATCTGACTTGTTAATATAAAACTCAACTGGAAATTAACACCACTTAAATAAAATTTTTAAGGATTGTTAGAGAGAACTTATTATATGTTTCTTTTTTCCTGTCATATGTATATTTTTATGGTACATGCTCTTCTTAAACACGTGCAGTTTAAATAAATAATGAGGTCAGTGTAGGTACAAATAATCGCTGTGAGTCAAGAGGTCAGGTTTCAGACTGCTCTAAACACTTGGTTCTGGGTCATTTTGTCTACAATAGGAGCTGTATAATGTCAAAGAGAGGCAATATCCTTAATACCTTCACGTGACAAAGAAGGTTGTCAACACAGCCATCTTGATATTATTGCTTGTGAGGTACAGCCAATCAGAAGAAAGTAGACCAAGAAGGACGGTAGCACGCAACAGACAAAGTAAAAGTAGAAGGATTATTTTGAACTGTTGATCATGCAAAACAACTCCAGAAAATGTGTTGGGAAAGCATAACAGTTTTTCTTTAAGTTGCCCTCAATGTCTTACCAAGACCTTGTCTTGTTAAAAAAACAAGAAAGACTATCACTGAACTGTATCTTCTGACTCACTCCACCTCCACCTCTCCAACCTCCTAACTTAACAGATTTGTTTTTATTATTTTTACCTTGCTGTAAATGGCACCGAGGCTTATAAAAATCAGTTACACAATGTCTTAAGAACATGCAATTAAAGTAAGAACAGCGACCTGATTAAAAAACTGAGTAACCTTAAAGTTGGCTTGGAGCTTGGAGCGACTTGTCATACTAGGTCAACACGGTCACATTAGCCACAACCTGACTCGTATTTGATGAGTGTGTGTCTGTGTTTCTGTGATTCCTGACTAATGATCGACTCTCACGAGTCACAACTCCTGGGAAGAAAAGATGATTTTGTGGAGTCTGCCAATGGACTGAGATTATTGGCACAGCCATGGTGTCCCTCATTTGTTGTGGAGCCATATCGCTACCTTGCCAAAAGAGGTGCCAGGCCAAGGACAAAGTACGTGTGAATGTGGGTGTGTTTGTGCCTGATTATGTGTGTCTGTGTGCGTGCGAATGGACTGACCCCATCCCCACAGTAAAACCTTGGTGACAAGCCATACTGGCATCTAAAAATATTCTAATGGAGCTATAAAGTGAGAATAGGCAAGGTTCTTGTGTTTGTTGTCAAAGACAAACAGAACTCCTGATACTGTTCTTTAATTAGGTGATACATACTAATGGAACGACTCCATTCTGGTGTGTTTTTATCTGATTTACTTGCCTGTTCATTGCCACAGGCCAATTTAACTCACTGAACTTGTCCAACTTCTCTGTATTTGGTAAACTAAAATAGGATGCGTAACCTACTTAGAGGAGCATAGGGTGTAGTCTTACTTCGAGGGAAACTATTTTTAGATTTGATGGGACAGGGCCTCGAAAACAAGCAAGCCCTGTTTGCTGACAGCTCCTGTATCATCCAGTCATTTTTGGCAAAGAAAAAAAATCACAAAGGGCAAGGTAAAGATATATTTGTGAGTGCGGTATAAGTGCTTACCTCTCAAACACAAACACAAGTAGAGCTTCACCCACCTCCCCATCTAACTCTTCAAGCTGTGTTGTTTTGAGTGAAAGAAGAACCATCCCTAATCCACTTCACGGATCAGTTTCACAGAGACTGTAAAGCCATTCTCCCTCCAAGCTAAAGCAATTCAGATCAGACACCTTGATGTCTCAAAGAGCACACAGTGAGCTCTTGTTTTCTGTTTTGACTGCTGGGAATCCATGCCAGACAGCACCCCCTGATTCCAGCTCAAAGATAAAACTAATGAGGTTTTCATTCAAGTCAGTTTTATAACAAAAACAGAGTCATCAGCAGACGTGGCTGTTTTCACTAGTGCCTGAGACTCTATGATCCCATAATCCAGGATTTGGGGGAGTTGGATTTCTAAAACTGAAGGTGAATGTTGTGCAGCATCTCAATGTAGTTGTTATTTCCTTTTTCTTTCATCATTACTTTTAAATGCTCTACACCAAATTCACCTGCACCATGAGAAAACTATGATTTTGAGTTCATTTGCAGCTAATCACTTTGCAGCTAATAATAGGTGGGTAATTATAGGGATCAGCTATCTGACGTATGCCTCGATACCTACCTGACACCTGAGAAACGTGTGGACACGCCCACTGCAGCTATCTAGCCCAAATATTCCCACAACCCCTCAGGTTTGTGCTGCACCAGGAGGTGACACTAGCATTAGTAGCTGACATAAACATCAAAGAGAAAGCCTTAATCCTTTAACAATAAGCCTGTATGTCCCTACAAAGACATTGTTTATATAGACATCTCAGGTCAGACACCTCTTCTAAACTTGCAGCAGATGCCTTGAGGTGACACTACTATGAGAATTCCTAAGACTACAGGTTTTCTCAGTGTTTTCGCATGCCAACCGAGAAACAGGGATTCAAAGAAGGTACTAAAGTCTCGGATAATTTCTAAAGTCCACACGGTGTCATCCAAACACTGGCCCTCCCATTCCCACCCAGACTTTCTGGGGTGGGCTGTTAGGAAGTGATGATTCCGCTCAAACGAGCAGCCCCTCTAGCTGTGCTGTTCATATCTTTTCTCTGTGACATCATGGTTAAAGGTAAACACTACAAAAGAAAAAAATGGCTCTACAATGTAACAAATGAGAGAAAAACTTTTATCCATAAAAAGCTGATGACACCATTTAGAAAAGAAATGTGTTTACCTTTCCTCTGTCCAGAGGCCTAATAACTTCTGTGAACTAAGAACCCATCCCCTGGCCACAGGGTCACCAGTAAACATAAATAACAGATTGTAGAGCTACTCGCAAATGTTGGCAGGAGCTTAGATTGGCTAGATAAAGCAAAACTATAATATATAATACACAACTGGCAAAACAAAAAAGAGATTTGAACTCCTCTAATAGGATAATCAGCCATGTATTCTTTCACAGGTACTGTGACACAGTCCATCTTTTTCCACTAATGTGTTTCCCAGGAGGTGTGGATGCCCTAATAGACCCACCATAGACATTTGTGAAATTGCAGTTGATATTGTGGGCACTCAGCTTTTTTTCTCCCACTCATCCCCACAGTATGCAGAACTTCCACACAATTGTGAGTACATCAGCAAGATGCCAGCAGCATTGTCTCACACAACACTTTAAGTAAAGATGGTGATATCGTGAAAGAAATGTCTGAAAACTCGATTAGGCACACTTGGCCTCAGACACTGCCGTGCACAGGTTTGAAGATCAAACTCCAGGCGTGACGGGCCTTTCCTGCGATGATGTCATCACATCAGTTTATAAGATGCCAGTCGACGTTTTTTTGCCCTAAACTGAATTCCTATCTATTTCTGCTGCAAGATACAGTGACAATGTATTCAATCACAGATGTGCAAGGAAAATTAATCAGTTAGTCCAAAGTCATGATAACGTCATTTCAGAGGAAAGCTCGTAATTATCAAATTAATCTTTTTTTTTCTTCAGTCGGTTTGTGCAGTACCATTGCACCATTGGTGTCGTTCCACTATTCTCATGTTACGTTAACGTTTCAAAGTAAAAATTCACCCTGTGCCCCAAATCAGAGGCTCAGTTAGCACTGACTTAAGTCTTATGTAACTCTGGGCTTTTGACAGGCAGACACCTCTACTGACTACAGATAGGTAATTTGTTTTGATCTGTGATTGTACCCCTCGTGTTCAGAGAAAGATGTAAACCCTCTTGTGAAGCTGTTAGGCAAATCCTCACAATGTGAGGAGAAATGCCCTTGGGGGTCTCAAGTTTTCACCCTCCTTCTTTGTCTTCTTCTTTTTTTCTCCGTCTTTCTTTCTTTCTCCTTTTCTTTTTTCATCTCGTATGAGAGGCAAAGCCTCCTGCCAAACACCAAAGCCCCCCAGGAGCTCATCATACAGAAAACTGGAGCTCCTTGGAGAACACGGAGAACGGGCGAGGAGGCGTAAAGGAGGAGGGCAGAGAGGGATGAAGTGAAGACAAGGGTGTGTGTAAAGGTGGGAAAAGGATGTTTGCATATTTGTGTCTATAGTCTGTCTACGATGTTAGAGATTGTAAAGTGTCTTTCAAAGTCGTAGGGTATTTTGCACATCCTGCACGTCTCGCTCCTTTGACACACTCCCTGCTATTTTTCTTAACCTCTTTTGTGGCTTGCGCCAGAAGTACCTCCAAAATTATCTACTAATTATCTGCTAAATATGTTTGTTCATGTTGGTTGAACAGCTTACTTAATTGAAGGGGTGCTCTACCTTCCTTCTGTTCCCCTCCTTCATGCTCTCCACGTACGGGAGGTGGGGGGCATTGCAGGCTTAGGAGAGTGGCTTATCTCCAAGAGCTCGTTATATTAATGCCAGTAATTATGTGTTTTGCTTACTTTTGATGTGCCCCTGTTCAAACGGGGAGAGTTAATAAGAGGATGATGGCAAATATGTCGGGGGGCCCTCTGTGTTGTCTTTGGGCTCTGGAAATTCCTGTGTGTACTCGTGAAGGTTTAGAACGAGTGTGTGCGCGTGTGCTTGGGGAGGATATGAAGGGGTGGCATCTGACTCATAAGAATGTCAGTACACAGGTAATGGCAGGAGCTTATGATCAAATCTGGACTTCATTTTTATACTAGTGTTCTTCTCAGGAAAACACACACACGCACAGCTACCACCTTTACTCCGGAAACTAAAAAGGGCGGGGCGGTGCGAAGGGGTTCCACAGAGGGGAGTATTTTTTAGAGGCTTCGAAAGATAGCCGCTTGTGCCAAGACGAGCAAAGGGTCTCTCTGCCCTCCCTGAGGAAAATGTTGGCATGAAGAGGCACTTTCAAATGGACAGAAACCATCGCTAATGAGGGAAGAAAAAAAAACAAGTTCATATGATAGAGGAGGAGTGTAGAGGTAGAAGGGACAGTGGGAAGAACAAATAGTGTAAAGTTAAATTTGAATGATAAGCACATATGAACACAGTACAGACCCATGCATGCACTCAGTGGTGTTTAGCTGTCATTGCTAATAAGAGTGTCTTTGATGTAAGGATAAGAGCTTGCTGATGGAGATTCAGACAGACAGAATCACATTTTCATCTCCCCCTTATTGTTTATTGTTTGTGTTTATTCCTTTGTTTCCTCCTTTGTTTTAGTACGACGATTAATATGCTAAACATAACAACCTTTCTATTTTCTACCCTTTCTTCTTTGTTTGTCACAACCATTTGTAATGCAAGTGTGTGTTATTTAAAATAAAATCCACCAACGGATTGACAAAAATGAAAATGAAATAGAATAGATGGAAAAGTATGCTTCTTTAATTTTCAATAAAATATTACAGTGTAATTTTCATATGTATTAAATGAGTAAAAGTGATATTTCAGGGCTTGTTCACATCAAATCTGTGTGTAAATAGCAAATTCTCCTGAAAGCATCAAAATCTAGTCACACAAAATCACAGCACTTTCAATTAGTAGTGGTTGCATTTTTTTTTTTTTTTTTTTTTTTGACTTGGTCTGCCTCTGCATTGGATTCTGCTAAATTTTTGAGACCCGGAAAGAAGAAAATCTTCAGCACTCCATACACATCCTGTTCTATCTCTGTGTGTCTTTTCTCTTTTCATCTCTTTGTACCTGTCTACGTCCTCTTGTTTCTCTGAGAGGCTCACTGCTTTGCGAATTCGCTCTCTGGGACTGTAAAGGCGGAGACAGAGACTGGTTGAAACACACTGCGGTTTGAACATTCACATTCCACCTGTGTTTTGACAACACGTCTCACAAGAGAGATCTGAAGTGGTTTTAGAGTTTCTCTCTTTGCCATTTGATATCAAAGAGTGATCCCTGCGATGGCAGAACACGCAGGACTCCATGGGAGGGATTAACTCAACATTAAAAGTAATCCCCAGAGGCAGACAGTACTTCCCTACCAAAAGAAAGAAACAAAGAGACGACGGCACTGGATGTCTTTATCGGAGCGGCGATAGTTCCCAGGTGTTACCAGGAACAGGAATGTCTTCCTCTATGAAATGTTTACACTGGTAATATTAAATAGGTTGACACTAGTGATGACAAGAGTAATAATTATCATTATTCGCATGACTGCAAGCTACCTCAAAGCTGAACATGAGATTAAGCAGGCAGTGATTACTGTCTTAGTTACACCAGTGTGCTCTCACAGCAATGGCATTTCTTAAAGAAGAAAAAGCTACTTCAAAAGTGTTGCTATTAATAGCTCATTAGCATGTTTTGAGACAGGAGGTCATGCCTAGCTCGTCAGCGTTTTGAAGGTATTATCTATGGGAAATGTCTCCTCAAGGACATGTATTTATTTTCCATAAAAAAGGAACTGCTAATGTGATAAGGAGCATGCATTTAGCAAATTAATTAATCATATATATATATAGATATATATATATTTATATATATATGGACATTTTCTTAATATGATATATTTCAGAAAGTCTCCCATTGATGGAGTACAATGCAGACAAAGTGATAATCATTGCAGATGAAGATTGGAGTATATTACAAATTTCCCCACCATACAGGGCACTAAAGCCATGTACAGCAAGAAAAGAACTGCAAGTAAGTTAACAAAGGCCTACACCAAGTACCAGCATGCTCTGATCAAGGGAAATACTTTTACACAAGTTTCTAGCCTGAGATATGGCATTTCCCTTCTGCTTTCTGCTGATTAGCATATAATTCAGGATTATTTTCCTGTATGCTGATGACGGAACACTCTCTTCAAAACCCATTGCCCTCTTTTCTGTTAACCTCTCCCTGATACCACTCTGACTTTTAACACTGCCCCCTTTCTACACCAGCTAATGATGTAACAGTCTCCTTAAATATGTAAAGTAAAAGATTTAATAAAAACCCGGCCCAGTGTGATTATATATTAACTCTAAAACCCTACTCCTGGATATGCAGTTCTACAAGGTGATCCATTTTAAATCAGTCTCTTATCCACTGGAACAAGGGGAAGAAAGTTCATGTATAAATTACAGAAGTCGGTGTGGGGGAAGTTTTTCAATAAAAGAGTGCCCACACTCATAGTTTCTCAACTTTAATGTTGAGATATCAAACGCTCATTAAAAAGAAGGTGAAAAAAGGAAATGTCACAGGTGTCAAAAAGCAATTAGTCTCCCCGTGCTATCGCAATGTTAATCAGAGTGATGAAAACGGTGATATGAAGGTCATTATCATGTATTCAATAGCAGATACTCCTTTCATGCGTAATGACACAATGGATGAATAAAAGAAATAAGAGGAAATCCTGAGACTGTTATGAGTCACTTTCAGTTGATTTTGGAGATGAAACCAGTGTTATGCTCCTTGAGGTCTGATTAAACAAGTACGTTTTAATTGGCAGTTAGACTTTTCTTCAAGTCAGGTAGCTTTATATGTGAAACAGTACACTCTGAACGCATCTGTTTTTTATGATTTTAGGAACAAAAAAAAAAGAATTTCCAACCTTAAGCTGATTAGTTTAAATTATAAGTGATACGATTGTGAAAACAAGCTGGATTGAGCAAAATGGAAATGCTTTTGTGGAGGTATTTGAAAAAAAATCAGCTGTCACATGAACAATACTTGTAGAAAGATGGGCGTACGTTTTATTTACTCAGCTTAAAGTGTTTTCTGTTTGTAAGACTTCAACACTGATTCCATTCTGTGCCAGAGTCACTACAAATACAAACTGTAAGTCTGACCCCAGATACAGTGAGATAAGTCACCATATAAGTCAGCAGGGGTAGAAACCGAATTAGTTCAAACTTTTGCCGTGTTTAGAATTCATAATTATACAAAAATTAGCCATTATACAAAAATTAAAACTAGTGTGTTTGTGTAGTAAAAGAATCAGCATTGTGTAAACATGCTTTCTCTCAATCAGTTAATGCACAAGTTTTGTTTCCTATGAACTTTATATGACTTGAGTTTAAGTTCAGTGTTGATTTAAGTTGGTTTAACCATGAATTAAAATCATACATATATCTACATTAGGTGAACTAAAAAAAGATGAGTTGCTTTACCCAGATCCATCTATGACTTTATACAGCGTACAAGCAGAGATCCAAAAATAATAATCTCACTTTTCGGCACTTATTTGGTCACAGCAAGCAAAGACAGATCTCATTATCTCTGTTTGGAAAAAAAATGAAACGTTATCTTGAAACAACAGACAAACTGAGATGAGCCACTCTTTCAATTTGAGTGCTTTTATGCCAAAACATAAACAGGGAAGAGGCAGTGGAAGCGCGAGACAGATAGACAGAGAGATGGGAGGAAAACAGACCAAGAATAAGAGGAAGCAAGAGGAGGAAAGCATAGCTAATGACATTGGTATCAGATTTATTCCGAAGAGGCAGCAGCAGAAGGAGGCAGCGAGGAAGGCTGGATGATTTCTTCGCCCCGTCTTCCCCTTTTCCTGATTATGAAAGGAGACATGGCGCGAGGTCGAGGGTCAAGCCAAAAGGAGACAGCATTGTGTAGAAACTGTCACGCACCGCCACCTATTTTGACATGCACAGGCCCGTTTGTTGTCTGTCGAACATGCAAATTGGCGAGTCCAGGCTGTCATATAAAGGCAGGCAGATATGTGCTGGTCGGGAAAATGAGAGACCACCTGTAACCAAGAGAATGGGGAGTGATGGACAAGCATTCAGTCAGCCTGCTCGTCATTTCCAGGCCCGCCATTCACCCATCAGTGGAGTATCCCCCAGCGCCCTCCTCCTCCTTCTTCTCAATCCTATCCCCAGCGCACACATATACATGTAAAAATCTATTCTTAATATTCAGAAGCAGGAAGTGAAGGGAAATAAATATATACAACTGACGGAGATTGGAGGGGGTCTGTGGTGGGGATTTCAACCTGCTGACTGCCTAATAGGATCCTGCATGGAGACAGCTGAGGGTCAGGCCCAGATAATTAGTTGTCCACTGAGGAAACATCACTCTTCCACAAGGAGTGGACAGGAGGGGGACCCTGTAAGGTGGCCTTAATGTTGTGAATCTTAAAAGAAGTCCAGGATGTGTCAGGTAATCAACATTTGATTTTGTCCCAGTTCTGTATGCTATAGAATAACAGGGACCGGCCACCGAGGCTGGACATTCACTTTATTATACCAAAACACATGACAGTGTCATGCAAGGTTGATGCTCCTGTGTAAATTATGTAAGGCTGACCAATAATTAGCTGTCCAAAGCAAAGAGGTAAGACAGAAAGCAATGAAAGAAGTGAACAGACATTTCAAATCAAGAGACGGCTATTAGTAGTAGTAGTAGTATTTAAAAGCTTAATATTAATTAATTAATTAATATAAATATTAAAAACATGTACACAAAATTATTTTAATATTCACAAAACTGACCCGATGAAGTACTTTTAACTCCCTAGACATGTTTTTGTCCTGTGTGTGTTTGTGGATGTGTTTGTTTTTTAACTTGTGATAAATTATTAACTTTTCAGGGTTAGAATTAGGCAAGTATGAGTTGACATAAGAGTAAATTTCCACAACATTAAGTCAGCCTAATGTCCTCAGAAATAGTGGAAACAAAGCTTTGTCTTCTGTAGTTCAGGTCACTTATTAACGTTAATCAGCAGCATCCTCTGCACATAGATTTAAATACAAATACTTTGTCCACAATACCACAGGTGGATGGGTACACATTCAAAAACACAGAGGCAAAACATTAAGATTTCAGTGACTCAGGCACTATGATGTGTGGTCTTGTGTTGTTTATTATGTTTTCAACCGAAAAGTTTAAAAGAATTATTTTATCCCCGTTATCCAAACCATTTGTGAACCAAGTCATCAAAACAAAAGGTTATCAAACATGTATTTTTCCCCTTACCGCTGAATTTAGGCAATACATCATTACTCATGTAGCATTAAGTTAATGACTACTGTCTGTTGTCAGTTCACCAGGCAAAACATTTTTTTTTCTTTAGCCAAATGAACCATTAATATTGAAGGATTAGGGTCTCTTTTCTGGTATGATATAGGGCAGAAACTGTCCTCATTATATGATTTAGTCCAGTCAAATGTATTCAAATGCCACCTTTATTACCCTGGAGGTGCTTTGCATAAATTGAATAAATCCAACGGATACTCTGCGAGAATCAAACATATCAAAGGTTTCCTGTCTTTGAAGTGGGGGTAGCTTCTAATTCCAAAACAGATTTTCATGATAAATAAATACATTATTTATGAAATATGGGGTAGTGGCGGTATAAGAAGACCAAGAAGAAGACCAAGAAGAACAGGGGAAAATAAAAACAACGATAAAAATGCATAAAACATTTTACTCTGCGGAAATGTCAAGAGACATTAAATGACATACAGAGTGGCGCGTGCAGACCAACTGGCTGCCTGATAAACAAACTGATTAGCATATGCACATTGGAGCATATGTTGTGCTCATTTGCTTACACAAAGTCTCAATCAGAATAAAACACTGCACTCGACGCATGTCATAAAAGTCTAGAAATATGTTGATGGGAATGATGAAGATGGAAACATTTCAATTATTTCATCTCTGACAATTACACCGACGATGTGACAACCTCGACAACCACCATGCAGCACGGTGCCTAATTGCCTACAGGAAATTTATGGAAAAGGGAAATAAATACAAATAAACTAAACTAACATGTTGACCAACTGCATCCGAATGTTGAAATGTTGTCATAACATTTGCACATAATTTTATAACTTGTAACATGAAATGGATTTTGTAAATGTGCAAAAAATAAATGTATTATTACACAGTTAGTCTGGAAAAAAACTGTAACCACATGCATATAAGTTTCTTGTTATGTTATTCTCCACAATTGCTTATGGCCAGAAGACATGGTGCACCAAGTATATACGAAGATGAACCTCTTCAAAGTGTCAGGGTGGATGTCATCATACTATAGCAGCAGGTTTAGGGTTGAGGTAGGACTCGGGCGGGGCAACTAGCCAAATTACTAACCTGCCTGAAAAATGAATAAGCTTTTAACCTCATACAAACATGACAGAATCATAGGCATGTATGATTCTTTGAAGTGTGCTCTAAGATTCAGATAGGAAAGCGAAAATAAATTATTTGAATAATTACACTTTAGCATATCTAAAACAGACATTCAGGATGGTCTTAGCACAAAAGATGGTCCTTAATAGACTTCAAAATATACCTGAGTTGTTGGTTTCTCTTCACTGATGTATAAAATAAATAAGGTCTTTTTTTTGCATTGCACATAATGAGGTTGCTTTTTTTGTTTTGTTTTTTTTACAGATATATTTTAAGATTGACCAGTTACATTAGCTCAGACAATTTGTTTTCTTATGTGAATAATTTTGAAATTTTAAAAAACATTTTATATTTGAATTTATGTATACAGAATATAGGCCCTACGCTGCGCATGATGCATTAGGGATTTAGTACAAAAGAAAAACATTCATTAAGGTGGACTTGTTTTAAAAATTTTCTTCAGTTGGTTGTTGTTTTTTTCCACAAGAAAATGTAAATTAGAAATATTACAAGAAAACTATATTGAACAAAGTGGGGTATTAATCAATTAAATCTTTGAATAAATAAGCACAAAGGGGAGACCATCGGGGGTAAATAATGGAGGTTCTGCACCTACGCAAACGTTCATTTAACCTGTGAACCACAAGGTTATTTCTGTTAGAAATGACATTAACACACACTTACACACACACATATATACACACCAGCCTGGAGGAGGGATGATTTATGTGGAAAGATCCATCTTCATCATCTTGCCTCTCACCTTGGTCTCCATCAGTGTTAATTAAAGGAAGGTCAGTGTCACCCTCCTTGCTCCCCCCAAACCAACCCTCTTTTACATAATAAATCACTCCAGACACACAAAGGGGGCTGTTGACACAAACAGAATGCTCATAGCTAACTAGCTAACTGCAGTTCGTTGGGTTGAGGAGTCAATTCAAAGTGTGCCATAAATAATACTGAATGTCACAGTGCTGTGTCTTTGTCTGGAAACAAAGCGTAGAAGACAAGGACAGGTTGTACTGGGACAAAATTAATTTGTGATGCACACAATATGTACAATATAAAACATACATATCCCAAAATGAAATACAAAGAAGCAACAATAAATTGCAAGTGATTTTTCAATTATTGCGCTATACAGCATAATACAACTGCTTTTAATGAAATAATTTTCATGTTAAACTCTTTAGTTTTTCAGATTTTTCCTACTGGTTAGCCAGAAGTCATATCTGGAAATCTGTTTAAGACTTTGTGGTAGGTTTTAACATTATGTCAACAAGTTTATGTAAAATCATCCATGACCGAAAACAATAAAACCCCAGAGTAGTTATTATGTGGGTTACTTGCTGCATTTGCTTCCTTTCTTTATCCTCCCAGAAAAAGAATGTCCATGTGAGGATAACTCACAAGAAATAGCCATTGCAATGAATACACCACCCACCCTAAAACAGCACATCAGTTTGTGACAGAGCTTTGGTCAGCCTCACATTGTCTACACCATTACTTTCTTGAATCAATTTTCCTCCCCAAAAGAAACAAGAAACATATGCTTTGTATTGTGTACAATTTCCTAGGTTTTCTAGGTTACTGTCAGACTTGCATAATGAGGGCCATGGTGCTGCAGAGTTCCCCTCTTATCACAAACTAGCATGCATGGCCCTGCTGCTCTCTCCTCAGTCATCAAGCAATTGATGTAATTGAACCAGCCCTTTGCTGTCAAGCAAGCAGCGCAGCTCAATAGCATATGCTCCGAACACTCTGGACAATGAGAGCCACGCAGCCGGGCAGGAAGGCAGACTGGGTTGCTGCTGTTCTGTCAATAAATTTCAATTCCACTAATTGTCCAGAATTCATTAACAGAGCCTTTGAGACAACATGGTTCTATGGAAAACAACACCGCAATACGAGAGAAAAAGACTGGTATTCTGTGCATTTATATTGTGAATTGCTGTTTTTGCATTCACTGGCTGGTGTCTGAGTAGATGAAGTAAACAATGAGAATATGATGGGTATACTTTACATATAAATACAACTGGCAAGTTAATTAGGGAGTGACAGTGGAAGAGAAATGGTGAAGAAAGAAATTAATGGATAATAGAGTAGTAAATTATTATTATTATCATTATTGTTCTGTTTTAGAGAAAAATAACAGGTTGGGAAGTTTCTGCTGTGTACATTATTTTAGCTCTGATTGTTTCATTATGTAACCGTGTTTCTATAAATATAAATCACATAATTGCCTTCAACAATATTTCCTACAATTTTTTTAAAACTGCTTCTGAGAAGTAGTGTATCTATGATAGTGTCCAGTGGATTTTACACACACTTTTGGCACTTTTTACATTTTGTCTTTCAGTGCTATTTTATTCCTTTGTTTTGAAGTATGAGTTCAGTATAATAATCTAAACTGTTATTTTACTACAGTATTGCTTCCTTTGGGTAAAAACTCTGTAGCTTGATTTGCATTTATACTAACCTGTGTTTGTTAGTCTTGCTAGGTTCCAACATTTCACTTATGGTTGCATACTGACTATACAAAAGTGGAGCGATGGGAGAACGCTCCCGACACCATCTGAAGTCACAATAACAACAACAATAACTTATTTCTCCTCCTCTGTTTTCCCCTTCCTCTGAAATGGGCTGGCCTTGGTCTCTCAGAGTCCTTGTCGTCCTCCAACAAAGCCCTCAACGTCCCATGTACCTGCTTAAGTGACCAGCAAGAGTTCAAGGGTCACCAGGAGCTGCCACTTCCCCTGTCACAGGAAACAAGCAGCAGGAAGGAGAAAGGAGAAAGATTGGTGGGGAGGGAGGGAAAGGTGGAGAAGAAGGAGGGAGGTGGTATTAAAAGCAGAACAATGACAAGGAGGTGCCTGGAATTAGTGGTCTTTTTCTGTCTCTTACACACTTACACATGCACATACACACACATACACACTCGGTGTAGGGCAGAGGTTTAAGGTGGATAATAGCAGTGACAGGGAAATGGCTTAAAAGCCGTTCATTAAATTATGTAGGTTTGAAATTAAAGGGCCTTAGAAAAATTACAGTTTTTAGAGATATTGTACCAGTATAATGTGTAGTCAGAATTCCACAAAATGCAATATTATGAGCAACTGCCTCTCATGGAAATGCACACACACACTTCTTCACACACATATAAGGTCCCAGTGAGAGCAGGGTTATGGTCGAGTAAGCATGGAGCCTTTGCTGCTGTTGAGCCCTGCACTGCGCTGCTACTCAGGAGGGATCGCTAGATCACATTATCAATCATATAGTGCTGTACAATCAAACAAGCAGTATATTGTGTGTGCGTGTGTTTCTGTGTATTACAGTCACTCTTCCTCATTCTTTGGCTTGTAATGTGTGTTTATTTTCATGTGTTTCAGGATTTCTTCCAGTAAACCCCCAAATACTCCACATGCGCTTCAAGACGCTACCCAATAAATCATTTGCAGGGTACGCATTATGTGCTATTGTTATGTACATTTAATTTTAATGGCGAGAATGTGACTGCAGTAAAAACTGTATTTAATATAAGACAGCACATAAACCATCTTCCAGTTTTTCAAACACGTGTGCACTGTGGTGCAGCAGCGGGGCAGTTACCATGTAAAAAACTTTAAACTCGGTGCAATGGCTTTTTCCGCAGAACCACTGATTCTTTTAGTGGGTACCAAAACACCACTTAGAGTGGCAACACTGTCATCTCTTTATTCACAAAAGAGCATAAGCGCGGTTCCATGAAATGAAAATAACTATTATCAAGACGCTTCCGCATGTGCAGGTTGCCACAGCAAAAAATGGTCCTTTGTGAGAGCAGGAGCTGACACACACATACTGTATATGAGTGCAGTTATAAAAGTTCTTCAAAATGCTATATACCTAGTTATTTTGAAGGCCGTCCTGTCATTATGTTTGATGTTGGTGCACGCTCCTCTTTTACCCGTCAAGCCTATTTGCCTTTGTTTCACGCAGAGCAAGCAAGCGAGTGCCTAGGCCAAGGAGGCACGGATATAAAGAGAAAGATAGAGTTTGAATGTGCGGCCTCACAGAGTCAGAAGGTTTTCCTTAATTGAGGGTAATTTAAAATAAAGAACATCTTGTAATGATAAAATGTACCCACTCTCCACATGTGCGCACAATATCCCAATAAATTACATCCTTGGAAATCCCTTTGAGGAAACCGTACACACAATGTTAAATATAACAGGCAATCAAGCCAAGAATAATATTTGTTTTTAGGACAGCCTGCAGTTGGAGTTGCACATATACAAAAGATATTTTTAATGTTTTAATACCATATAAAAAATGATATATTTCTAATGAATATAAAATTTGATATTTAATTTGTAATAATTACAAAAATATTAAAGAAATATTCTCAAGATTTGAAGTTAATGCACTTTATCTAAGTATGTAATAAGTATGTAAGACATTACTAAAAGAAATGGAAATTAGTGTTAGCTAAATGTTTTTTGATAGAAATCCATACATTCTTCTACATTTTTCTACACTCTACTTTCCCTGATTATATTTTGTTATATCATTTAATTAATTTGATACTACTCCTTTAATATGACATCAAAATAAAATAAGTACTGTAAATTGTAAATTAACTGTAAACAATTCCACATCAAGTGTGCCTATCAACCATACATTGTGTGCATATATGGCTGGTGATTTACACTACTGAAAGCATTTAAATAAGGGTTTGCTTTTATCCCCTGCAGAAAAACAAACAGAGTAACTAATTGATTAGTTCATACAAACAATAACACAAACCTGCTGTTCAGACACTGTGGTACAGAAAAAGTACATCAGCCTCTAAATTCCAATTTAGAGGCTGTTACCGTCCCTTTTTCTTTAACAAACCTCCTTTTAAAACTATAGATTCTACAGAAGAAGGTAAGGCAAAACTTTTACATCGTTCTCTTTGTTAAACCTGCCCAAAACATGCGCCAGGCACGTGTGTTTACCCAAAACCTTGAGACTGCACTGCCCTCAAATGGCACAATGAGGTCAATGCACACGACTCCTTCATCCCACTTCTCTCTCGCTCTCGCTCTCTTCTTATAACTGCTGCAGGACAAAGGAGCATTAATTAAGAAGCAACCATGAGCAGCCAAGGAGTCTAATGCACACAGATGAAACACACTTGTACGCACACATCCATGCACACACACATGCAAACACACTGCAGTGACTCACAGCTATTCTTCCCTATTCTCCACAGCTTCTGATAACTGTGAAATTCACTCCCTGCGCACAAAGACCGGGGAGGAAAATAATTTCAGTAATCGAGCTAATGGGTTTAAGTGAGACTGAAGAGCAGCCAAGAGCAGCTAAAGAGGAGAAGAAGGAGGGGAAGAGTCAGGGGCACGAAAAAGGCATGGTTGTGTGCACAGGCTTGAAGAAAAGAAGACAGTGAGTGGAAGAAAGCAAAAGAAATGCAGAGTGTCTTTTGCATTGTTCATGATTAGATTGCTGAAGAAGAGAAGGGGATGCTCATTTTCTCCTCACTGCCATGATACAGTAGCTGATAAGAGTCACTCTGTGTGCACAATGGGAGGATTTGAAATGGTGGTTAATTTAATTGATAAAGCCAAACAATGGCATAATGCTTGCAGACCGATTACTTTTCTGTTTGTGTAATCACCACAAAGGAAGTTAAACAAAAGAAAAGCGAGGCATCCCAGGCAATCTCTGACCATTGTGAATTCACGAATAAATACGCACACATAAACACAAATCTGCACGTAGAACAAATGGACACTTAGTACAGCAGGAGAAATGCCGGTCTCTCCTATTCACACAGCACTGTTATTTACACCAGAGCATATGAAGTGTTTTATGACTTTTCATACAGTCAATATTGAAATGATACGTATTTTATGGAAATAAAAGGAAAAGCTGATTTCGAAAGTTGAAAATAAGAAACTTTTACTTGACAAACATATAACAGACTTGTGTGGCTTTACTGACATAAGTATCCAGGGATAAATTAGGCAAGTTATCTTGTATGTTTTTGTTATTAATGACTAACAAATTATGTTAGTCATTAACCTTAATGATTTGAATACGTAGCAATGCTTTATTGTCAAAAGGTTACGTTTTCATGGTAAAGACAAGTTTAAAAACAATCATTAGGGTAATGCAAAGCCAGTGGTCCTACTTTATTATTTGACAGTTTCCTCTCTTTTTTCATTGTAATGCAATATTATCTGAAAGCCAGCATAACCCCCAAATGAGTTTTAGGCACTGACGGTAACTATTTGGAGATATTGACTCAGGATCTATTAGTTTACGTTGTGTCACAAGGAAGAAAAACCATGTGCTCCTCGGGCCTCCCAGCTTCTAGCCTCACTTAACTGTGCACTTCATTCTCTTTATTAAAAAAAGCATCACTAACAGTCAGTATACGTGTATTCATCTTTCATCGTTCATGCTTTATACAGTGACTGGAAAGAATTATGACTTTACGATATCGTCCCTATTATATAGATAACTCATCAAAAACAGAGGGGCACATTACTCCACAGAGTTTTTCTTTGCTCTTTGCGATGCACTGTCTCTCCCAAGCAATGTAACTTTTGACACATTTAAGGTGAACAGGAAAGTAGCTGCTAAAGTAAAACAAATCCACTTGTGATGATGGATGTTACAATTAAGCTAACTGCTGTGCAAAATAGCTATATCATCTCTGTTACTGGCTTAAACTGCTCTTAATGTAATTGCTTTTGATGCCATGTTTTCATTACACAAAGAGCCTGTGTAGAAAGGAGTTAGCCGATAGCTGCTGACTGCTAGATCAAGAATTAACTGTCATGTCCTCAGCAGAGGCTGAGAGAGGGCTAGATGAACCCCTTCTCCTCCCTGTTCTTCCCCTCTCCTTTCCATCCTAGCAGCCAACCATCCCAGTATTAAGTGAGGCGAGCGACAGAGATATGAATGTGATATTCCCTCTGGTATTTTTAACCGCCGTATTGAATTCGTATAAAACACTTAAGGCTCCTCAGCTTCTGCCTGATGGGAGCCTCTCATAGGGCTATCTTCGAGTCTCTAGAGAGAGCTTCTCTCCTGCCACGAAAAATTCCAGTTTTCTCTCTTGCACATCTATCCCTCCGTAACACCATCCTAGCCCTCCGTCCTTTGCACTTTGATGCATGTGGGGACTTCACAAGGAGCCTCCCCACCCGCCCTCACTCATAAAAACCTAATGAAGTTAGAAGGAAAAGTGCATAAAAATCTCATTAGGAGTTCACCTCTTGATATTGGATACAAATCAAACTTAGAAGCCCTCTTGAGGATTGGCATGATAAGTAGTGATAAGTGCTGTGTCTTTGGGGGAAATAAAGTCTTGCCATTCCATGACCTATGCAAACAGGATGTTTGGTTAAAAGGCAGCGAGTCTTTGCAGTGCATTTAAGTAGCATAAGTGAAGACATATTGCACAGATAATTAAGACTATATACAATGAGGCAGGCTTGCATCAGTTAAAACAAATACGTTTTTTTTTATCTGAAGTTAAGTGTACAAAAATGTTAATAATTTGACTTGAACAATCTTCATATTTACAGTACCAATCGCGTGGTCAACCATCGTCTCTGAAACGAACCATTAAAAAAGAGACCATTAATGACACACTCAAAAGGAGGAAGTACACAGCATATTAGGCTATGTAATGAATAAAACAGCACCCTGAGAGACGCCTACACTGATCGAACATAACCTTATAAATTATACTGTGATGGGTTTTCATATTTATTTCTAGGCCTCGGCTATTTCTCATGCTTGAGTGAGCCTTATCACTTAACGATCAATTATTAACATGTGTCAGAATAAGGAGTGCTATTACAGGGATTGAGACGCATGTTGTACTGTACACCGGCCAGAACTGACAACACTTCTTGTCCTCTCACTCCCCTGTCTATTTGGGAAGCTTGATTTTAAGGTGAAAGTGAAATTTCTGGCTCTTAATTTGTGAATAATGCATCAACCGGAATATGCATTATACCCAAAATGTAAGAATAAGTGCAAGAGTACATTAGAAAGGTTTCTTACTCTACATGCTTGCTTTTTGCTATCATTTGCTGGAATATAACTAGATTTGATCGATATAGACAGTAATTATTCTGTTCTTCAACTGAGAAAAGTTGAAAGTTCCCTGTCTGTCAGGATGATTAAACACAGCATATGATGTAAACAGTATTTTAAAGGGTAAACAAGATAACCCATTCAAGGTTTAGCAATGTGCAGAATATAGTTGTTTTTTTATTGCATTAATTCTAAGCTCATGTAAAAAAGTATCCGACTGCTTTTCTTGATTAAGGTTAAAACAGCATGCAACCCCACCCCACCACCACTAATATTAATAAGGCATTCAAGTCAGTCAAAAATATCATCATCACATCCGCTTGTCCATCAAGCAGTAGTACAGATGTAAGCAATGGTAAACCTGATGGCCGTAAAACAAAGACCACATTCATTATGCAGACAGATCATCACTCCATATTCTGTTCATTTGCATATATCACAATCTCATCTATTTGTATGATAATATGATGGTTAATGAAAAGTATGCGTGTTTTGATTAGAACTGCAAAATGAACATGCAATATTGAGAAAAAATGTGGGTGTCTTAATGCAGGTTTTGAATATGCAATGTGTGTCTGACCTCACAGGGTACAGAAAAGGAGGCATGTAAGATTTATGAGTCGTCTGCAGCCCCTGATTGACTAAAACACAAGGGATCATTTAGATAGTGTATCTCTGCTCCTAACAACTGCTTAGGGTCAAAAAGTAAAAGAAGTCTGCTTTGACTAATACACCAATAGCAATCCAATATTTAAATAGAAATTTAACCGCTAAACATACAGTATAGAACAATACAGACAGGCACACACACACGCACACATATATATATATAGTTATTTTCCCTGTTTCCACATGTGATGCAATTGTTTACTTTTGGTTGGTTTGTGCATGATCTGATGTCATATTTTCTACGTGTGACCTGAATCTCAAGAAGGGGGAGGAAGCGGGAGGAACTTTACCTTACCCTTTTTTGCAATGGCAATCTGGGTATGGGAGATAACAGAGTGAAAAATGTTGGAAGCAATCCACTCTGCCTTGGAGTAAGACCTTTACGATTTCACCACTTCATTAGGAAGTGGCTAATCTCTCCACTCGAGAAGCCTGATAAGGACTCTGCGCTAATGCAGGGGGAGTCAAAGTTCAAACAGCCTTCGATGTTTTGATGCTTAACTTACTAAAGTTCCTGTATGTTCATTAGACAGCTTTATCTGGAAACTCTTCTTACATTCCCCAATATCCATCAAGATTGGAAGAGGTGGTGGTGGTGATGGTGGATGGGGAGGGGACAAGGTGGAGAGCGGCACAGTCTGCAGTTGTGTGGAGATAAGAGATAGCAGGGATAGGCTCTTGTAGAAGGAAAGATGGAGGGATGAAGTGGAGAGAGAAAGGGAGACGGCTGGTCAGGCCATCTTCTCTTCTCCTCTAGAGCACTCTATATCTCGATTAAGCCTTAAGCCCTGACTGGAGTGTAAGTGTAAAGCCAATAGAGAGTGCGTGTTTGCCCTCATCTATGTGTGGTTGTGTGTATACTTGCACATTTTTTGTGTTCTTGTGTCCTGGCCACATTTTCACCCATCTGTATAGATATAGTGTGTGTGTGTGTGTGTGTGTGTGTGTGTGTGTGTGTGTGTGTGTGTGTGTGTGTGTGTGTGTGTGTACATGTTTAGACATCTTTGTGAGGACAGACAGTCACTTATGGGGACAAAATTCCCGTCCCCGCGAGTTTGAAGGCATTTTTGAGGCTCAAAATGTGGTTTCAGTGTCAGGATTACAATTCATTTTTGATGGTTAGGGTTAGGGTAAACGGCTAGGGAGAGCATAATGTCAATTAGACGTCCTCACTAAGATATGAAAATGTGTGTGTGTGTGTGTGTGTGTGTGTGTGTGTGTGTGTGTGTGTGTGTGTGTGTGTGTGTGTGTGCGCATGAGCATGTCTGTGTGTTTTTCAGGCCTTGATGTCCTTATGCAGTCACATCTCCATCCATGCGACAACAGCCCAGGCCCCACCACTCATCAATTTTGCATTGCCATTTAAAAAAGCCTATCACAAACTCCCCATCAGTTTCACATCGGCCCCTGGTGCACATGAAAAGGCCTATTTATACTGATCCCCTCTCCCTGAAATTGTTTTTCAAAGGGAAGATATTATTTTGTGCCCTTCTAGTATCAAAGGCTCGTCAGACCTCCAGAGAGTCAACCAATATGAAAGTAACAGGAGCAAGAGGACACATCGAAGAGAGCAAACACACACACACACACACGCATGCCCACACACACACTCACATTTAGCCTGAACTACTTTGGGATGTTTGGATGCTCTTATTTTTGTTTACTGAATCTCAATTCTGTCACTTTGTGTCAGGCGACATGTTCGGTGCCTTTTAATTGGGTCTGACATGTTTCTCATCTTAGACTAACTTTACCAGTGTACAAACATGGTGTTCATCCTTCACAGAGGAAGTTGTGAAAAATATAGAGTACAAACTCCAGAGACTGACAAAATCAAAGGTTACAAAATGTTCAGACATAGTAAAGTGGTATCATGTGTTTGAGTGCACTTGATATATGGTTGTTGTAGTAAAAACTAACTCCTGAGGACAGGTGCATTTCATCAGAGTCATGGTACTAAGTCCTTTCGAAATGTCTCACATAGTGGATCCCATCCTTGACAAGTAACAGTAGGCATAGTAGATTGGATATGCAGTCTTTTGAATAGCAAATGTAGTAATCATTAGACACTGTAACATTACAGTGTCTATGGAGTGGGTACATTTTATCATTACTAACATTAACTAGGAGTCCCACAAGGATCAATTCTTGGTACTGTAACCTTTAACCCATGCGTGTTTAATTGTATTCTCCAAGTGTAGGAAGCTTTTTGGTTATACAGCTGATACCTAATTAGCCTGCCTAAATTACTATGATTTCATATCATTTCTATGCTTTCGGAATGTAAGCAACAGAATGCCACAAAACATCCTTAATCAAAAAATAGATAACAAATAATTACTTCTGTCACTGAAGGAAAACAAACAGTGTTTTCCTTTAGTGCTTCCTCCTTATGTCTAGAACCTTGGCATACTCACTGATGATGATTTAAATTTAGGTGGCTACATCAAAGCAGTAACAGAAACAGAGCTAAAATGACTGTATCGGGGGAAAAAATGGCAAATAAAATCAAAATGCTCCTCTTGAAAAAAAAACAACACTGAAAATATTACGTCAGTTCTTCAGAAATTCATTCATATTTTCCAAGTTACAGGCCTTCAAACTAAAAAAACAAACAAAAAAAACACTCAGGCTCTTAAAACTTAAAAGAGAAAGAGAGAGAAACTACAATCAACAGTACAAAAACAGTAAGTTTAAGTAAATAAGTGTAACAAATATGTAAGTCAAAATCATGTTTTTGATCAGCTTGATTATTTTTATAACCAACTTTGTGGATCACTTTCATTTTCACAATAGCAAGACTGCACCAAGTTCAGCACAGTTTTACCTGAATGTTTTCAAAAAAGTTGATTTTGCAAATCTTTTAACACTTTTAAACCAGGAGGGAGAGGTGACTCATCAAATGTAGCATATAAAAAGTCTTGTTTCTTAGCAGGTTTATAGCTTCAGAGCTTGCAATTCTGATTTGGAGAAATAACAGTGGTGATCACATGTTCCACGCAAATAATTTAGACTTATCAAATTGATCAGAGAACTTTAAATACTAAATAGAAGAAGTTTATCAAAATCCTTGCAATTTGAGCACACAAAAGGGCCTGGATCAAAGCGGGTCTCAGCATTAATGAATCTTCTTTTAACAGTTTGTTGCCTCATTGTCTGTTTAGCTAATGGCAATTTTCATTTGACATGAAATGGTACCTCCTTTTTGCTCATTTTACTACACCTCAGAGAGAAATGTGCAATTGTTGTGACACTTGTGTTCAGTGTGGTCTGCTAGATCTGTCACGGTCCGCTATGGCAGACCGTGTGGAGAGTGTGTGGAGGACTCAGGTGCAGACACAAGTGAGGATACGGGAGTGAACTTAAACAAAAGCGAGCCTTTTATTGTGGCTGATGATCATAAAAGAAACAAACAAGAATGAGAGCAGCACAAGAGCAGTAACTAAACAGAAACCTAAACTGGGAACAAACTATGGTAAGGCTATGGCTGGGAATACAAAAGACGGCATGGAAACACGGAGGGTGGGAACACAGACGACGCGACACAGACTACATGAAACACAGAGACTAAATACACATGAGGGATGATCAGGGGAAGTGGCCACACATGGGAGCACAGCTGACACACATGAACCTAACGACAGGACAGGTGAAACTAAATACACTGACATTGAATACAGACTTTCAAAGTAAAACAGGAAACATGGAGACTAGACATGAACCAAACATAACCACAGACATGACGCATGACCCAGGGAGACTTAGTACAGGGGGAGATGACATAAACAACTAAGAAACAGGACTACACAGTAATCTAGAAATTAACTAGGTGAACTAAGCTAAGGCACAAATAAATACAAAAGATACATAAACTCAAACACTGGGTCGCTCGACCCAGGACCATGACAAGATCATACTGAGATACTCAGATCATTACATATATAACCTAATCTGCATCAACTACAAATAACAGGTAGTTACATTATGTCATAAGTTACTTATATCAATATCAACTTAAGTGAATAAAATATCACTGTATTTGTAATAGCATTGTTTTCATCGCTGCACATTTACCTTGCTGGCATGCATTAAAATATGAAGCCGGTACTAGCACCTGACAGGCTACTGCTACTATTTCTGTGGCTGTTCCATCTAAGTACAGATGGTGGTTTTGTTGGCCTTTATTACTTCACAGACACCCAGGCATCACATATAATAATAAAGAGAAGAAGTGAATATGTCCAAGATGTTTTATTCTGACATTTTCCTCTACCTACACAGACTATACCTCAGTGTATCTGTGAGTAGATAACAAATGAGGGTGCCAACTGGGCCGCAAAATGCCGCAGAGATAATCTGCTATCAGTGAGCCTCACTGATCCCAGGGAAAAGAAATAGGGCTTAGAGGGCAAAGTGTCAACACCTTAGATGTCTGTACATACTTAGCCCTGGAATCAAAGCTATGGTGGCAGGGGCTGCTCACTACTTAGCCTCATATCTCTGCAATAGTGACATCTCTGCACTACAAACCAAAGTGTCTTTTGACTTTCCGCCCTGCCAAGGCAGTGAATATGATTTATGATTCAGAGGTGTTTTTGAGACAGACTGTATTCCCTTCAGTTCCCCACAAAAATCTGTTCCTTGTTTATGATTTGTTTTTTATTAATGCTTAGTGACTGTGACCACGCTGACACTGTTGTACAGATGGACATTTTGCACTTAAATCTCGCTTGTAAAAACATAAATACATTCCATAACTGCTTTTTAATTATGCAGTGTTTGCTGAAGTGCCTCAAAACACCCAGAAAAAATAAATTAAAGCAAAATAGTTTGGCCATTTAACGCAAACATCTTCTGTTATGAAGTCTAGAGAGGTTCAAATTTTCTGCAGATCACATAGCTTTACATTTTATCTGAACATTTTTGGTAATCTGCCCAGAACATAGCATGCCTCTCAAGCTATTACAGCTAGGATAAGCGCTGAATTTTGAAGCCTCAAACTTGGAATTGGAGGGTAGAAGTGACCATACTTTTACAATATACCTTTTATCTGTGACTAAGATCATTAGTGTTGAGTAACATTCAAGTAAAATACCAGAATTTCATTCAACAAAAACTTGAGTACAAATGTTTTGGGCTGTATCGCACATCACTTCAGATCCAAAGGAGTGAGTTCCTACTTCCTCTCAACCATAAACACATTCTCACTATATAGTTACATAGAATACAGAAATAAAGACACTCAAGCCTTCACTTATACAATACATATGCCAAAAAGTTTTTGGTTTATGATTGTAATACACGTAATAACTCATGTACATTTTCCTACTCGCAGACAGCATAAATAAACTGCCACCTCTACACACATCCACCAATTCCAAATCACACCACAGCAGCTTGATCTTTAAAAGTCCTCTTAATCAAAGTGCAGTTGTGAGGCTAATCAAAGGGCTCTAAATAACTCCATCTCCCAACACAGGCCATAGGAGGATTAAAAAATCCACTAGCCAGAACTGGGTTTCTTCGATCTGGGGGCCGCTAACGCCTAATGAGAACTCCCCAAAGCCCCAGATCACAGCTGAGCTGCTGGGCGCTGCAAGTTAGGCCTCTCTTTAAACCCTAAAGAGATCCTATCAGGACAAGATGAAAATAGATACTGCCCTCTCTGGGTGTCAGATGATTAAAAGAATGGCAAAGGATTATAGAGTCCAGTTTGGATGTTAGTTCTGTGAGTGTAAAAAGGAAACTCAGAGTGTTCCTGTACTCGTGTGTGTCTTTTGCATGGCATTAAGGACCTAACAGAGAACAGTAGCGCAAGACCAAAGATGAATGTAAAGGCATCACTTCATTGTGCAGACTTAGAAGACCTACAGTTTCTTTACTTGGATCTTAAAGGGATTAGAGAACTGTTTGTTTTGACTCATTAAACGCCTGGGCATTCTGTCCTTGTATGAGGCTTGTTAACAGCTCAAGTATTCTCATCTTTATAGCACTGCTATCTTTACATGATAACAGTTTGCCCTACACATCTGATAACTGGGTTATCATACTGGTTTGCAATGGACTTTGTTATGATTTGTGGATGATGCTTGATTTTGTTAAATGTGTGCTTAAAAATGTTTAAAAATTGAAAAGTAAGCCAACAGTGGTGGCGATGCCTTTTTCACAAAAATGGTAAAATAATAAAACAGATTCAGATGACCTCTGTTTTCTATTCGTCAGATATAGATGAATCTAAATGATGAACCTCATTCACATTTATTTTCTTATTGATAAATACTGTCAACATCGTATATGTACTTGCATTGTAAATAAATGTTTCAGATCCTTAAAGAAAGATCTTACCTACATGTATCCATGCATGCCCACATTTTGCATTACTAGAAAACACAATTAGTCAGCCTTTTCCTTCTCTGTACAGTGAAACACATACCAGCAATCCATCCACCTGTCTGTCTTTTTAGAGTAGAGGATCTTTATGCTCTAACTAGACAAACACAGATCTGACAAGGTTGTGTGCACCTGTCATGTCCCTCTCTCTTATAACTTTAACATGTTCATGTCTGGGCATGGCAGGTCATTATAATAAATGAGGTGGGCTCAGTGGACAGCCTTGGCTCATTCCTTTTCCCTAATGGGAGTGGAGAAATCTGCAAACCAGTACTTTACATTGACTGATGCTGAAATCTCAAAGAAATTCGTTAAAGTGGACAATTACGGGGAGGGGAGGGCGGGGGGGTAGGGGTATGTCTCCCTGCCCAATCACATGAAATGTCCCTTGTTATTTTAATAATTCAGACAGCAGCTAATTTCTACAGCCCAACTGTGTCAAGGTAATGTGCAGCTCACATGTCCTAGATGTGTCACTTTGAACTTGGTCACTGCAGCTTCTTAAGTACGCCAGACAGGTTCCTAGTAGGGGGAATGGCGTGTGTTTTCAATTAAATCAAGTATGGGGGACAACATTTAGAGAGAAGCAATGTGAGGGGAAGATCTCAAACCTTTTTTATGGTGTGGTATAACATCTGTGATGGTGCTTTTCTGTCTGCATTGTATATGCAAAGAGGTTTGTATCGCTTTCTCGATTTGACAGCAACCGTATTCTGTGCTCAGCACTGCGGCTGCCATTCACTGACAGTATGTTGAATTGAACACAGAGAAGGCATAACTTGTATGAAAATTTCTCCCCCCTTCTGGGGCACATTCTGCCCTCAGTGCTTACACAGCTCAACAACAGACCTACACACATACCTTGATGCTCAAGTCTAAGGCTGTTAGACCCTCCACTCACATCTGAAGTGGCTTAGCACAAGTGCAAATCTCTCCAAACCAGACCCTGAGGACTCTATTTCATACTCCTAGCCCTTTTCTGCCTCTTCCTCTCCAATATGCCTGACCTAGACGTCTGCGCTCCTTTCATCCACATTCCCATGGAAACTCATTTAGCCTAGCTAGAGGGAGAAGGCAGCCCAGGGTTCAATTGGCTGGATTTACACTTGAGATATTATTCATTACATTAGCTGCCATGCTGATCTCTTGCTCGGTTGTTCTCTCTCTGCCTCTCTCTCACTTTCTATCTCTCTCTCATTGTCTGGTGCCAGGCTCCTCAATATATTCCCTGTCTTAAAATTCATGGACTTCTCCTCAATACATACCTGTATTCAGTTTTCTTCTATTGTTACCCACCCTGTCTCATTGCCACATGGAAATTGCATTCTTGAATGTCAAGAGCAATATTTTCAAGGACAAATTAAAGCGATGGCACCAAACTGCTGCATAACAAAGTAAACTTGTCTTAGATTTATCAGAAACGATGCCAGCGATTGTAACAATATGCAAATGCAGAGATAGCGCCTCCTGTTTCAAAAAAAAAAGAAAAGAAAAAAACAAATAAATAATCAAATAAGAATAACTGAATTGTCTATGCTTGTTAAAACAATTCAACATGGTGTCTAGACAATGTAACAGTAAGAGATTTTTTTTATCATCAAAAGCCAGTGTGTGGCTATCAGTACCGAGGGATGTAATGGCTAATTGTCCTTGCTGCTCGAGATTTTATGGTCCTTAAGCTTATTATATAATTGCTTGCCAGAGCCTCTTTCCTGCAGTGAACGGAACGATAATGAGTGTGCATGTGTGTTTGCATATCAAAGGTATGTATGAGTCTTCTAATTCACATTTGTACTTAATCCTTATCTACCATCCTTTCCTCTGTCTCTGTTAGCAGTATATTTAATTATATTCTGAGTCTGTTGTTTGTCACCTGTAAGGATGTGGTGTTGTAGCAAATTAATACACATTTTAAAGCTGGAAGCAAGCCCATTATTTCAAAATAAACATTAATATCTTGAGTTGCAAACAGCATTACTACCAGTGACAAATAATCAGGCTCTGGCTCTTTGAGTTGCAGTTGGCTTCATGTATCTTGGACTACCTGTCTGTCTTTGTTTGTAGATTGTGAATGTGGCTGTACATGGCAATAAGGGAGCATTTGATGCCTAAAAATGAACTGGTCTTTTGTACACATAGGGGCACAGCATCCTGGGCACAGTAAACATGGTGTTTCCTCAGCTTCATCACTCCTGGCAAAGTAACCCACCAAGTACAATATGTGCAAGCGACACCTACAAGAACACTTTTCTACTTCGTCTTTCTTTTCGGCTTGTGAAAGTCGTAGCGTGCTCACTCAGGTCCTCTTGCAGGACTCTTTTAGGACAAAAACACTTTTACTTGTGTGCTTGAGGATTGGAGAAAGTTCCTTATTATAGAAAGCTTTGTGTCTATTATGTGTACTTTTGTTTACTTGTGCAAATAATTATGTGTATCATTTGTTTGTTATTTTATTCTTTTTGTTAAGTTTTACACTTATTTTTATTGTGTGTGTTGTCTTTTGTTATGATCATCTATAATTTTTTTAAAGTGATGTAATACACAACTATTTGATTTCACTCATTATCTGATTATTTTCTACTTTAATCTATATTTTCAATGTCTGTGTGTAAAACTACACCTTACGTGCGTATACTTCTCTGTGGGTGTGTCAGTGTACTGTATCCATATTTTTGTTTTATCTGAGGTTATTGTGTTGAAAACCCTACTTCGAAACCGACTCTCAAGCATTCAGGTGAACCTGCTTTTGCTGGTTTTATGTGTTTTTTAAGGGCTCGTGTGTGAGAGCGCACATTCATACACCGTGTACGCACACACACACACGCTCTGTGAAAGAGAGGGGGGTGTATCCATCTTTTCCCAGTCCATCTTTTGGAGATAATGACGACCATTTCTTCTTCTTCAGTGACTGATGACAGGCAGAACTAACCACTAATGGCGTGCCAGTGGTGGAGCGCGCCACTTATGTTATTTTTCCTGACAAGGCTCAGGGGAAGACTTCATTTTTTTGACACTTGACCATGCAAATTCACTCCTGCTACATTATTCCACATTTACATCCATCTCTCACCCCCCCACCTCCTCATCTGTCTACATCCAACCAACCCCACCCATCGCTTTCCTTCAGAATTGGCTAGTGGTTGCAGACAGCAAAAGCAAATAAAGTGCCATGAATAAAACGACTTAAAAAGCTACACAAATGGAATTTTGAATAAAAATGCCAGACTCTCTTCTATTCTGGATATTTCGACTATAGATGTTTTACAAAGCAAATGAAGTGGTCAAATGAGGAAACTGGTAAAGAAATGTGGTAAATATGAGCTGTGCTAAGTGCAGCGAATATGAATACAGGAGCCAACAAATATTTCATTGATATGGGAAATTCTTTGTGTACTTTATTTTGTGAGGGGGGGTCTTAAAGTTATTACAAAGCCCATGTTGTAAAAAACGATTTTACAATCTAGATCTCAGACAATTTCAAAGATTACGCTTAAAGATTTCAGAAAGGGCTTAATGATGAAGACACCTCGCTTGAAGGAACTTGCCATTGGGCAATTAGATTCAAAAGATTACATGTAAGTAAAAATAATCATATGTGTACGTACATATTGACAGGCAGAAGCAGAGAAAACTTATAGAGAATTCTTTTCTTAATTATTTTTTCTTCCCATTTTTCTTTTCTAAAAGTGACTTAAAACCAGTTAAGGTTATTATTAAGATTATTATTTGTTTGTTCACAAACATGAGCTCCGTCCAGACATTCATGAGTAAGCTGCTCCTTGGTTTTAATGATATTAGGCTCCCTGATGAAAACAACAACTTCAGTTCCTTTCAGTTGATTTCAAGAGTTATTTTTTCTCAAAGGCGGTATTAGTTTGTGTGTATGTGTTTGTGTGTGTACAACCATTTCCATATAGGTCCGTTATACGGTATACAGTGAGACATTTTGTGTTTCTTTGTGCTGCCCAAGCTGAAATGTGAGTCTGTGCGTGTGGGTGTGTGTGGGTGCGAGAGAGAGAAAGAGTGTGAGGGATGCAGGGGGTTGATGGTGGGTCAGCACACCTGCTGCGGCTACAAGCACTCTGGGACAGCTAATGTTCTCTGAGCTGACAGGAATCTCCCCCACCACTCCGATGCCCAGCCCTCCTCCTCTCTCCTTCCCCTTTAGCTTAGGCTTAGAGAGATTGCCCTTGTAAAAGAGGCTAATAATGTGCCACAGAAGGCTTTTTAATGGGAGGACTTTGATAGGTTTTCCAGGACACAGGAAAAAGCCACACCAAGGAAGACGTATGCATGGCATGTGCGCGACGGCAAGAATGGACACACACATCGACGCACACGTGCATGCCTGTGAACTCGCAAACTTAAACAAATGTGTATGTGCACACACATCAATGCGCACACCCACACGCTATCTACCTGTCGGCTTGTTCTACCACATTATTATGGCTGGCAGGGGGTCTCTGGCCCTCTGCTGTTCTCCAAAGGCAGCCTGTAATGTGTCAAGAGAGAGAAAATGAGGGAGGAGGGGAAAGAGGAAGGAAAAGAAAGAGGAAAAGGAGGTGGAGGTAGACTGCCAGCTGACAATGAAATAAAGCCCATTAGAAAGAAGTAAAACAACACAGGGAAGGAAGTGACAGCAGGCCTGTTACACATACAGCTTTACTGTCTTTAACTACTGTCAGCCCCACTAGGTGACAGCAGCTGCCATCTCTCACACACATAAAAGAGGCATATACACATGCACAAAGGCATAAAAACACAAGCACACACACAAATATAGGCTTGCAACCACACATTCCCTACTTGTAATCATGGGCATGCAGGCCCAACAAAAAAAGGGGGCGTGGGGGAGGCAAACAAACATATATTTTAGGTATAGGAACAGCATGTACATCAGCGACAGCACAGGAATGCACTCTGCATGTCATGCCATATTTAAAAGACCTGTTTTCAGAATTTTAAAAGCGGAATTTATTTGACTTTTTTTAAAATTGTCAGCGTGTCCCCAGCTCAAGAAAATGACATGACTTTCGACATCGTCTATTTGGCTGTTCAATAACCTCCACGGATTCAATCACGGTACATTTTGGGGTCACTGCTTAATGCAGATGCTTAATTTTTTTGGGCGAATTCAAAACAAAGAGGATTGATCCACATAAAATATTTCATTAATATTTTTTAATGAGGTCTACTTAGATTTACTTTACAAGAACCACCTGTTGTCAGCAATCATCCACATTAATGAAGAAAAAAAAGGAAGAACTGGATTACGGGGTAACAAGTGATCCCTTTCTTCCCATTTAATTTAATAGTCTAACTATAATAGCCTGAAAGATTGCTGCTTGTAGACCCGATGACACGTACTGTCATTCTTGTATAGTTGTTATATTAACAGTAAAAGTTAAAATTTTATAAAGGTTTGCCGTAATGCAAACCCAAAATTACAATATTTGCTCTCCACATTTGCACAGCTAACAATTGGATTGGAAAACAAATACTACACCCACTAAAACCATTAGTCTAAGTAGATATTTCCCTTTTGATGTGTTGAATTTCTCTAAATAGAAGCAAAGTAAGTGTCTGGGCTACTATTTAAATCTCTAAAGTAATATTAGGAGGGCCTTTTGGGCATAAAGCAGATGTCATCTAAAGGCAGATTTCAGATCAGTAAAAATGGACTTTAAATGGTATAGACAGGAGACTTGTAAAGCCAGGTCTCACTAATATTTTAAAATATTAATGTGTATCTCCATCAATACATGAATGAGGGATATTCTAATAGATGCTCCATTATTCATATCCATAAATAAAACCTGCTTACCTATTAGGCCTTAAAACCCCTAGCATGACAGTTCATGAGGACAGTCTGATAATGATGAATGTATGCATGGTTTTTTGATGTGCAGCTGTACCTGCACAATAGGTCCATCCCACATTCTGAGACAGATAGCTGTCACCACTAAACCCGTGGCCATCATTAGCTCAGCTACCTTGTAAAATGCCCTATATATACTGAATATAGGGGAAAGGTGACTTGTCAGACTGTTAAATCAAAGGTATAGCATCACGCATGTAGAAGTTTGCAAGCACTGTAATGACAATATTCTCTATCCATTTTTTGTACAGTGAATATTAGTAGTGTTTAATGCAACAGCCAGTAGCAAAGATCATGAAATTAATATTTACTGCTCTAGGTTCAAATGCGCACAATAAGTTAATATAATAATATGTGAAAAGTGCTATGGACAGGTCATATAAGGGTGATATAAACTAAAACTATTCATATCTAAATTCCCTTGATTAAATGAACAATAAAGACCATCTCTTGTAGAAATAACGTTGAACTATGTACATGAGGAAGTGATCCGTGCAGAAAATTATAACCTTGTTTCAACAACCACTTATTTTTCTCTCTTTTTTTTTATTAATATTATTATTTTTTATTTGTATTTTTGGCTGTGTTATATTCTGCAGATCTCTGAGACCACTTGTGAGAGACAATTAACTGCTAATCAGTTTTAGTTGCAGGCTGTTAATATTTAATTGAATAAATAAACAGACACAAACAACTTAATAGGGAGTGTTATAATAATGTTTTGCATATTGCCTTACTTAAAATTCTGTCATGAAAAAATGTCACAGTTTGATGAGAATCCCATCATAATTATGCAGTGACAGAAGGAACGAGTTGTGGAAGTGGGGTAAACATAACTAAAGTTATTCTATAAGCTTTTGCAGATTTAAGTATATTTAAGGACGCGGTTAAATTGCCGTCTTCAACAACAATGGTCTTTTTTGTTTGTTTGTTTTTTTAACCAGGGAAAAATGTGCAGCAATAAAATGATAATATCTTACAATCGAGATTACAAATGAGTACAGAAACACTGCTGCAGTCTTTTTATTTGCTTCGAAATAAACAGAATGATACGGTTCCCTACCTTTTCTGGATTATGCACGCATGCAGTTTTAAGGCCACATATATATAGAAAACATTTATTTTCTAATGAAGTGTCTTCATGTGACAGCATCAATGCACATGCACTGATGGCAGCACCGGGCAGTCAATTAAACTGGATGCTCTAATGATCCGTGATCACTAAGAAAGAAAACAGCATTATTGAATAAGTGGTGAGTGGTTAAAGACTCCTGATGAGACGAGCCCAGTAAGCCTGTGGAGAGTCTGAGAGGCAGGCTACACAGATAATGAAGTCTTCAGCCGTGAATGTGTGTGTGTGTGTGTGTGTGTGTGTGTGTGTGTGTGTGTGTGTGTGTGTGTGTGTGTGTGCACATATGCGTGCAGACATGTGTGCATCTCTGAATAACAATCCCAAATTGTGTAATTAATTATAAACACATCTAATTGAGGAGAGATTTCAACAAAGGCTTGAGATACATGCTGAATGAGAGGGAGAGAAGGAGAAAAGAGAAAGATATACAGATCATTCCTCCTTTTGAGCCGTTTCCATCTTAATAAAGCAGAAGAGTAGAGATGAGCCTGCTGTGCCCTCCTGTGGCCACTATAGTGAAATATTGCCTGTCCCAGTTCTCTGCCTACGACTAATTGCAGTCACTCTGAATTCTATTATCCTGCCACAGTAGTGCACCATGGAGTGTGGATTTAATTACAATTTGAAAAGAGAAGCTCTTTTTATGTCAGCGTAAAGGTGGATTAAAAACAAGAAGGAGAATCTCCAACAGGTCTGTAGGAAATGAAGCGTTATTTCATCAAGCATTTGGATTATAATGTAACATTTGGCAGGATGAAAAATGACTAATGTATATTGTAACTCTTATTTTATGATGAATGATTGCTTACCAGCTGTTTAAATAACAGGTAAAAGTAAAATAAAGTATATAAGATGCTCAATAGACATTTTGTACTGAAAAAAAATTAATATTTATTTACAGTGCATAATTCAGCTATATTGTATATACTGTATTCTGCAGATACAAGGCAAAAAATCCCACTGGGCATTGCTGAATAAACAGGAACTCATTTAGGAAAGGCTATATCCTTGTTTTTTCAAGTTAACCTAATTATTTTACCCATCATTAAAAAGAAATAATGCAGCTGCGGTTTATAAATCATTACCAGTGTTCAGCCTGCCTTTTTAAATGCACTTAAGTAATAACTAGTAACTACTCAGATCATTTGCTGTTGCCTTTCCTGTTTTGTTTGGTTATTAGCAAGCACGCAAGCCACCTACCAAGTCAGTTTTAGAGTTTGAGAGGCAATCAACCACCAGTCTAGCCAGACAGTTGGTCTAAAAGCAAACAAGCATCTCAGCAGTCAGTCAGCCCAGAGTGACAGTCAGTCCACGAACAAGTCAGTCAGACGGTCAGCTAATCCTTTACTCAGTCAGCTATCCAGTCAGTCTGCCACTCATCAGGTTAGCCACTCAAACATGCCGGCACGTCTACCAGTCATTTAATTTGCTCCCACACAGCCACCAAACCGGCAGCCAGCACAAGGTTAAAAAACCTAGTCAGTCACTCAGTCTGCCAGGCAGGGAACCAGTTAACCTCTGACAATGAGTCAACTACTCCATCAGTATAACCAATACCCTGCCTTTCAGTTTAGCACTGTATATATTAAGCAGGGCTAGAGAGCACACATGACCTTTCTTGCTTCCTGTTTGAGGAGCCAAATCATTAAAATTACTATGGTAACCACAGGCAAGAGGCACAAAGTTGGGACACATAAAGACTGGACCATTTAAGGATGACCTCCTCGCACAAACATGTGCATATACAGAAGGACAAACACACACAGACACACAATACATGACATGTGCCCATCTCCTCTGTTCTGCCCTTGGAGAATCTAAATGCTAAATGTATGTGCATATTTTTTCATAGCAAGAGACATATTAGAATTTTTCCAGCGACCCCACTACCCCCCATCCACATCAGCCATCTCCCATACGGAGGACATGAAAGAGTCTGAAGCGCATAATGCTGGAGGAATTAAGGGATTCCTTGGTGGCCCTGAGTACCAGGGGCCACCATAATGACGAGAAGGCTTAAGCGCTTTGTATCCTCCCTTTTACCCCACTCTGTCTCTGCCTCTATTGCAGGTTTCATTTTTCATATTTTTGAGGGCGTATCATTAAATATTCATCATGAGGTAAAGTAATGATGATCTGCTTTTATTGAAAGAGGCACATATATTAGAGCACAGAGGCGATAGATTTGTTCTCTTGTTTGGAAAAGGAAGAGACAAAGCAAAGAAAGGAGGAGGAAAATGTCCTTGTCTGCGGCCATGCATGTGCTTACTGTATGTGTTTGTACATTTTCAGCTAAAGAACATCCCCTGAAATAGAATGAAAATGAGTTTTGGGTTTGTTTTATATTTAAAATAAAATCAACTGCCATATGCAAAAAAAAAAAGGCAACTGTCAAAACACACATTTTCCCCTGTGAGTTGAAATGATCTCACTCTTCTCTTTTATCTCTTTTTTCTCCAAAGATGGCTATTGATCTGGGTCAAAGGGAGCAGAGACAAATTGATTGAGAAATTCTAGCATGGCCAAAGAGGAAAGATTCCCACTAGACCTTCTGATTGCTGTTTTCCTCATATAGATCTCTCTCTCCATGAGGGGCCACTTACTGTCTCACCACCACTGTCAAACATTATATTTGAAACAGACGGATGCGCTTGCTCTCATTTCTGAGCAATGTGAGGCCATCGATTTAGCTATTTAAACTTAAATAAGTAACTGCGATAAAGGAGATGTCATAGATTTTCAAGTGTTTGGGCGTTTGACTGGTGATGTTTGCAAGTTATTTTGTGAAGTTCATGGTAAAAAAAAAAAAAAGTTGTGAAATTATCTGAAATTCAGTTTGAAATCAGTTCTTTTAATCAGGAACTCTTGTCAGTAAGATCCATGAAAGATGTTCACTGATATTTGTTGCTGATGATCTTTGATAGTCTTTGATGATTTGTAGAAGTTGTTGTTGTAAAGCCATTAATAACAAATATCCACTAGAGGGAGACATTTGGCTCGTTACAGTATACGGCCACAAGTGCACAAGTAGGCTAGTATGGCAAACTCCGTCAGTCAGTTAACTTGATGCAAGAAATGCAGTTTTTATGAGTTTCATTAACTGGTAACAGGGTTTTCACCCTCAAGACACAATTTCACTCACTGGTCATTTAATTAGGTGCATATTTTCAACTTGTCATCTGCGCATTTAGTCATAATATCAAGGTGATTTGTTGAAGTTGAAACTAAGCATTAGAAACGGAAAGAAGGGCAACAGTAAGTCAAATAAAAACTTGTTACAATCAAGGCATGCAGAAAAGCATCTCTGAATGCACAATATATCAAACTTTGAAGTGGATCGGTTAGATGTCAGCTACAAGGAGGAAACTGAGGCTCACCAAAACTGGATGGCAAAAAAATGGAAAAATGTTGACTGGTCTCAATTTCTGCTATGACATTCAGATTCCATCCTATCTTGTATTAATGGTTCAGGCTGGTGGTGGTCATGTAATATTGTATGGGATATTTTTTGGGCACACTTTGAACTCCTTAATACCCAATATACAAGATTTTAAACCCCACAGGCAATCTGAGCGTTGTTGCTGACTATATCTATGACCACAGTGTGCCCATCCATTGATGGCTGCTTTCAGCAGTTAAAGAAACCCCACAAAGCTTAACTCATCATTTCATGGGAGATTTGCATCATGGATGTGCATCTGATAAATCTGCAGCAGGTGTGTGATGCTGTCATGTCAATAGAGACCAAAATCTCAGAGGAATGTTTCCAGCACATTGGTGAATTTGTGCCATGAAGAGTCCTCATAAAGTAATGTATGCAAACCCCATGTAGTTGAACTAGTTTTTTATATGCGGTCTGTTTGAATTTGATTTGAGTAGCACAAAAACAATGTGACAGATTTGATTTTCAGTCATGCGTAAATAAATTCTCAGTATTCTCTGAATCTTTTAATGATATAATTTATAATATAATATATTTTATTTATAATATATTTTAATATATACTAGATATTTTTTTAGATCACTACCGTGGGAAACATTCTGAAATTGTTGGACTATTAGAGAATGCATTGCTACATGTGATTTTAAAGAGCTTCACAGTTTCCAACCATGCACACGACTAGTTACCAGTGATAACAAGTAGACTTACTGCAGTGTAGCCCCACACAGTAAAAGTCGGTGTAAAAACAAGAGTGTATACAAAAAGACAGACACAAACATTATGCAAACTAAGCTATAGACAACACAGTTACCACATGCAAGACAACCACACACTGTTGAATCCAAAAAAGCATAAAATGACCGACGAATTCCTAAACACTATGTACAGTTTGAGTTTACATCCTAAAATAACCAGGCCTAGCAGAATTACACCACATTGTGCCACCTTACTTGACAATATTTTCACTAACAATATGGAAAACAACATTGTGAGCGGAATATTAATTAATGACATCAGTGATCACCTACCAGTTTTTGCAGTTTATGACACTAATTATAAGAAAAATCAGCATGAAGAACAACTGAGATACAGACGTGTAAGGACAGAAGAAACTATGACTGCATTTAAGAACGATCTATTAAATCAGGACTGGGACAAGGTGTACAAAGAAGCTGATATTGATATTGCATATGGCATATTTTTAAGAATATTCATGGAGTTGTACGATAAAAACTGTCCAACAATAAAATACAACAGAAAGCACAAATATTCAGATAGACCATGGCTCACTAAGGGTTTACAAAATGCATGTAAAAAGAAAAATACACTCTATAGGGAATACCTAAAACAAAGAACAAAAGAAGCTGAAAATAAATATAAAAAATACAAAAATAAGTTGACCAATATTATACGTGTATGTAGAAAGGAGTATTATAGTAAAATATTGAACAACAATAAACATAATATGAAAGGAATATGGGATGTTTTAAACGGTATCATTAAAAATAATTCTGGACAACAAAGTTATCCACAATACTTTATCGATAATGGCAATATTATGGAAAACACTGCTGATAAGGTCAACAGCTTTAATCATTATTTTGTAAATATTGGACCAAAACTGGCAGAACAAATTCCTGAGTCACTGCCATCAGTAGAATGTAGTGAAAACCTGATTGATAGGAACCCTAACTCAATGTTCCTCACATCAGTGGAGGAAAAAGAAATAATTGACATTGTACACATGTGTAAATATAAAACATCCACTGATTGTAATGATATTGACATGAAAATCGTCAAGAAGGTCATTGAAGGAATTGTAGGACCTCTAACATATATTTGCAACTTATCATTTCAGACGGGAAAAGTGCCAAACAAAATGAAAATAGCTAAAGTTGTGCCGCTGTATAAAACCGGGGATAGACGCCACTTCACAAATTACAGGCCTGTTTCTTTACTACCACAATTCTCCAAAATCCTAGAAAACCTGTTTAATAAACGATTAGACAAATTCTTAGATAAATATAAATTACTCTCTGACAGTCAATATGGATTCAGATCAAAAAGATCAACATCTCTGGCATTAATCGAATCAATTGAGGAGATTACGAATGCTATAGATCAGAAACAGTATGCAGCTGGAGTATTTCTGGATCTCAAGAAAGCATTCGACACAATCAATCATGACATATTAATTAATAAACTGGAACGGTATGGGATTAGGGGGGTTGTACTGCAATGGGTGAAAAATTATTTAAGTGACCGGAAACAATTTGTGAAGCTGGGTGTCCATTCCTCATCATGCTTGGACATTGCTTGTGGTGTTCCACAAGGCTCTGTACTGGGTCCAAAATTATTTATTATTTATATAAATGATATTTGTAAGGCATCTGATATATTAAAATTAGTATTATTTGCAGATGACACAAATATTTTTTGTTCTGGGGGGAATCTAAAGGAGCTGCTGGATACAATTACTTCAGAAATGTGCAAAATTAAAAAATGGTTTAACAGGAACAAACTATCGCTAAATCTAAGTAAAACTAAAATTATCTTATTTGGGAATTCCCTTAGAAATGCACAAGTGCAGATTCATGTAGATGGTGTGGAAATTGAAAGAGTACTTGAACATAAGTTTCTTGGTGTGATTATAGATGATAAATTAAACTGGAAGTCTCATATAAATCATATACATAACAAAATTTCAAGAAGTGTCTCAATCTTGAGTAAAGTAAAACACATTCTGGACCACAAATCACTCCACATTCTCTATTGTTCCCTGATTGCACCGTATTTGAATTACTGTGCAGAGGTTTGGGGCAATACTTACAAATGTTCGCTATCATCAATCTTTATATTACAAAAAAGGGCCATAAGGATAATCCATAAAACTGGTTACAGAGATCATACAAATCCACTATTCTTAAAATCAAAAATTCTAAAATTCACAGATCTGGTTCATTTTCTCACAGCACAAATTATATATAAAGCAATAAATAACCTGCTTCCTGACAATATTCTAAAAATGTTTTCTAAAAGGGAACGGGGATACAATTTGAGGGGGGAATTAAATTTAAAACATCCTCGTATCCGTACAACATTAAAAAGTTTTTGCATCTCTGTGTGTGGAGTGAAGCTGTGGAACAGACTAAGTAAAGATATGAAGCAATGTCCAAGCATGGCGCAGTTTAAAAAGCGGTTTAAGGATATGGTTTTTACAGGGTACAGGGAAAAGGTAGAGATTTGATAGGGTGTTCTTGTCTAATATTTTCATGTGTGTGCGCATGCACGGGTTTGTTGGTATGGGTATATATGTATGTGTATATGTATGTATATGTATGTATGTATGTATGTATATATATATATATATGTGTATATGTATGTGTATATATATATATATATATATATATATATATATATATATATATATATATATATATATATATATGTGTATGTGTGTGTATTATGGCATGCCCTTTAGGAAAATATTATATATATATTCCAACCAAAGTCTGAATATATAGAATGAAACTTGAATATATAGAATGAAGCTTGAATATATAGAATGAAACTTGAATATATAGGATGAAACTTGAATATATAGAATGATCTTTTGAATATATAGAATGAAGCTTGAATATATAGAATGAAACTTGAATATATAGGATGAAACTTGAATATATAGAATGATCTTTTGAATATATAGAATGAAGCTTGAATATATAGAATGAAACTTGAATATATAGGATGAAACTTGAATATATAGAATGATCTTTTGAATATATAGAATGAAACTTGAATATATAGGATGAAACTTGAATATATAGAATGAAGCTTGAATATATAGAATGAAACTTGAATATATAGGATGAAACTTGAATATATAGGATGAAACTTGAATATATAGAATGATCTTTTGAATATATAGAATGAAGCTTGAATATATAGAATGAAACTTGAATATATAGGATGAAACTTGAATATATAGAATGAAACTTGAATATATAGAATGATCTTTTGAATATATAGAATGAAGCTTGAATATATAAAATGATCTTTTGAATATATAGAATGAAACTTGAATATATAGAATGAAACTTGAATTATATAGAATGATCTTTTGAATATATAGAATGAAGCTTGAATATATAGAATGAAACTTGAATATATAGGATGAAACTTGAATATATAGAATGAAACTTGAATATATAGGATGAAACTTGAATATATATAGAATGATCTTTTGAATATATAGAATGAAGCTTGAATATATAAAATGATCTTCTGAATATATAGAATGAAACTTGACGTCACGGAGGCGCTTGCGCCATCTAGTGTTTTCCTTGTTTGTACCTGCGAGGAATGGCACTATGAGCCAGTCCGCACGGAATTTTGTGGCTCAAATTCTAAGTAATGAGGAGCTAATTAACACCCTGGCAAATGCATGTTCTGGGCAACCTAATATTTGTACTAGTGTACCGCATCGTACTACTGATGAAGAAATTTATTCACTTTTTCGTCGTGGAAGACCAAATGCAGTGAACCTCTCCGGTCAGATAACCCCTGGTTATCCAGCTAACGTTACTGCGGTCAAGTGAGCCCTCACTTACGAAGTCGCAGTCAAGCTAGCCGCCCCGCCAGCCGCACCTAAAATGTTGTTGCACTACTCTTACGCATATTACGGTATAGGTGCCGACTGGCTTAGAAACGCAGTGTTTTCTGTCCTGACACTATTTTACTTCACAATCCACTCCCAGTTTTGGTTAATCTCCACTTTCACCCCTGTGATCCACAGCCCAAATTACTGTATGATTCAGAGAAAATTAACAATAAAATTTACCCAATTTACTCAACTATACTTTTAATGTCCTCATCTTTGAGCTCAGATTACAGGAAAACTGAAAGAGGTGACGCAGATATCTCACTGGATTATGACTCTGGGTGACCCCCACTCTGCATGCTGTGATCCACAGCCAAAATTACTGTACAGTTTTTGAGAAAATTGATAGTAAAATCTTCCCATTTTGCTTTACTGTACTCTACATATTGACATCTTTGATCTCCGATTACAGGAAAACTGTAAGAGGTGACGCAGATATTTCACTGGATTATGAATCTAGGCTGTCGCCACTCTTCACCCTGTGATCCACAGCCAAAATTACTGTACGGATTTTGAGAAAATTGATAGTAAACTTTGCACAATTTACTCTACTGTACTCTATATATTCTCATCTTTGAGCTTAGATTACAGGAAAACTGTAAGAGGTGACGCAGATATCTCACTGGATTATGACTCTGGGTGACCCCCACTCTGCACCCTGTGATCCACAGCAAAAATTACTGTACAGTTTTTGAGAAAATTGATAGTAAAATCTTCCCATTTTGCTTTACTGTACTCTACATATTGACATCTTTGAGCTCAGATTACAGGAAAACTATAAGAGGTGACGCAGATATTTCACTGGTTTCTGAATCTAGGCTGTCGCCACTCTTCACCCTGTGATCCACAGCCAAAATTACTGTACGGATTTTGAGAAAATTGATAGTAAACTTTGCACAATTTACTCTACTGTACTCTATATATTCTCATCTTTGAGCTTAGATTACAGGAAAACTGTATTACTACTACACAGTTTAGATACACTCAACAAAAATATAAACGCAACACCTTTGTTACTGCTCCCATTCCCCATGGGATGGACGTAGAGACCGAAAATTCATTCCAGATACACAATATAACCATCCCTCCCAAACAGTGGTCACAAATCAGTCCAAATGTGTGGTAGTGGGCACATCTGCCATATTGAGATAATCCATCCCACCTCACAGGTGTGCCACATCAGGATGCTGATCTGACATCATGAGTAGTGCACAGGTGTACCTCAGACTGCCCACAATAAAAGGCCACCCTGGAATGTGCAGTTTTTTGCGCTATTGGGGGTCTGGGGACCCAGAACCGGTCAGTATCTGGTGTGACCACCATTTGCCTCATGCAGTGCAACACATCGTCGCATGGAGTCTATCAGATTGTCAATTGTGGCCTTTGGAATGTTGGTCCACTCCACTTCAATGGCTGTGCGAGGTTGTTGGATATTCGTGGGAACTGGTACACGCTGTCGTATACGCCGGTCAAGCACATCCCGAACATGCTCAATGGGTTACATGTCCGGTGAGTATGCTGGCCATGCAAGAACTGGGACATTCTCAGCTGCCATCTGCCCTGAACAATGTGAACCATGATTCATCCGTGAAGCGCACACCTCTCCAACGTGCCAGACGCCATCGAATGTGAGCATTTTCCCACACAAGTCTGTTACGGCGACGAGCTGGAGTCAGGTCAAGACCCTGATGAGGACGACGGGCATGCAGTTGAGCGTCCCTGAGACGGTTTCTGACAGTTTGTGCAGAAATTGTTTGGTTGTGCAAACCAATTGTTCCAGCAGCTGTCTGGGTGGCTGGTCTCAGACGATCTTGGAGGTGAACCTGCTGGATGTGGAGGTCCTGGGCTGGTGTGGTTACACGAGGTCTGCGGTTGTGAGGCCGGTTGGATATGCTGCCATATTCTCTGAAACGCCTGTGGAGACGGCTTATGGTTGAGAAATGAACATTCAATGCACGGGCGACAGATCTGGTTGACATTCCTGCTGTCAGCATGCCAATTGCACGCTCCCTCATTGCTTGTGGCATCTGTGGCATTTTGCTGTGAGACAAAACTGCACATTCCAGGGTGGCCTTTTATTGTGGGCAGTCTGAGGTACACCTGTGCACTACTCATGATGTCAGATCAGCATCCTGATGTGGCACACCTGTGAGGTGGGATGGATTATCTCAATATGGCAGATGTGCCCACTACCACACATTTGGACTGATTTGTGACCACTGTTTGGGAGGGATGGTTATATTGTGTATCTGGAATGAATTTTCGGTCTCTACGTCCATCCCATGGGGAATGGGAGCAGTAACAAAGGTGTTGCGTTTATATTTTTGTTGAGTGTATCTAAACTGTGTAGTAGTAATACAGTTTTCCTGTAATCTAAGCTCAAAGATGAGAATATATAGAGTACAGTAGAGTAAATTGTGCAAAGTTTACTATCAATTTTCTCAAAATCCGTACAGTAATTTTGGCTGTGGATCACAGGGTGAAGAGTGGCGACAGCCTAGATTCAGAAACCAGTGAAATATCTGCGTCACCTCTTATAGTTTTCCTGTAATCTGAGCTCAAAGATGTCAATATGTAGAGTACAGTAAAGCAAAATGGGAAGATTTTACTATCAATTTTCTCAAAAACTGTACAGTAATTTTTGCTGTGGATCACAGGGTGCAGAGTGGGGGTCACCCAGAGTCATAATCCAGTGAGATATCTGCGTCACCTCTTACAGTTTTCCTGTAATCTAAGCTCAAAGATGAGAATATATAGAGTACAGTAGAGTAAATTGTGCAAAGTTTACTATCAATTTTCTCAAAATCCGTACAGTAATTTTGGCTGTGGATCACAGGGTGAAGAGTGGCGACAGCCTAGATTCATAATCCAGTGAAATATCTGCGTCACCTCTTACAGTTTTCCTGTAATCGGAGATCAAAGATGTCAATATGTAGAGTACAGTAAAGCAAAATGGGAAGATTTTACTATCAATTTTCTCAAAAACTGTACAGTAATTTTGGCTGTGGATCACAGCATGCAGAGTGGGGGTCACCCAGAGTCATAATCCAGTGAGATATCTGCGTCACCTCTTTCAGTTTTCCTGTAATCTGAGCTCAAAGATGAGGACATTAAAAGTATAGTTGAGTAAATTGGGTAAATTTTATTGTTAATTTTCTCTGAATCATACAGTAATTTGGGCTGTGGATCACAGGGGTGAAAGTGGAGATTAACCAAAACTGGGAGTGGATTGTGAAGTAAAATAGTGTCAGGACAGAAAACACTGCGTTTCTAAGCCAGTCGGCACCTATACCGTAATATGCGTAAGAGTAGTGCAACAACATTTTAGGTGCGGCTGGCGGGGCGGCTAGCTTGACTGCGACTTCGTAAGTGAGGGCTCACTTGACCGCAGTAACGTTAGCTGGATAACCAGGGGTTATCTGACCGGAGAGGTTCACTGCATTTGGTCTTCCACGACGAAAAAGTGAATAAATTTCTTCATCAGTAGTACGATGCGGTACACTAGTACAAATATTAGGTTGCCCAGAACATGCATTTGCCAGGGTGTTAATTAGCTCCTCATTACTTAGAATTTGAGCCACAAAATTCCGTGCGGACTGGCTCATAGTGCCATTCCTCGCAGGTACAAACAAGGAAAACACTAGATGGCGCAAGCGCCTCCGTGACGTCAAGTTTCATTCTATATATTCAGAAGATCATTCTATATATATTCAAGTTTCATCCTATATATTCAAGTTTCATTCTATATATTCAAGCTTCATTCTATATATTCAAAAGATCATTCTATATATATTCAAGTTTCATCCTATATATTCAAGTTTCATTCTATATATTCAAGTTTCATCCTATATATTCAAGTTTCATTCTATATATTCAAGCTTCATTCTATATATTCAAAAGATCATTCTATATAATTCAAGTTTCATTCTATATATTCAAGTTTCATTCTATATATTCAAAAGATCATTTTATATATTCAAGCTTCATTCTATATATTCAAAAGATCATTCTATATATTCAAGTTTCATTCTATATATTCAAGTTTCATCCTATATATTCAAGTTTCATTCTATATATTCAAGCTTCATTCTATATATTCAAAAGATCATTTTATATATTCAAGCTTCATTCTATATATTCAAAAGATCATTCTATATATTCAAGTTTCATCCTATATATTCAAGTTTCATCCTATATATTCAAGTTTCATTCTATATATTCAAGCTTCATTCTATATATTCAAGTTTCATCCTATATATTCAAGTTTCATTCTATATATTCAAAAGATCATTCTATATATTCAAGTTTCATCCTATATATTCAAGTTTCATTCTATATATTCAAGCTTCATTCTATATATTCAAAAGATCATTCTATATATTCAAGTTTCATCCTATATATTCAAGTTTCATTCTATATATTCAAGCTTCATTCTATATATTCAAGTTTCATCCTATATATTCAAGTTTCATTCTATATATTCAAAAGATCATTCTATATATTCAAGTTTCATCCTATATATTCAAGTTTCATTCTATATATTCAAGCTTCATTCTATATATTCAAGTTTCATTCTATATATTCAGACTTTGGTTGGAATATATATATATAATATTTTCCTAAAGGGCATGCCATAGTGTATGTATGTGTGTATATATATATATATATATATATATATATATATATATATATATATATATTAAATATATATAAAATTGTAGGTTGTGTATCCTTCAGATGTTAATGGGGTTATTGAAAATGTGTATATGTGCGTATGTGTGTATATACGTAGGTATGGATAGATAGAAACATATATGTGTATATATAAAAAAAAAAAAAAAAATTACACATAACATATAATGTAATTACAAGGAGGTATTTCTGTAGTCTATTGATACTAGATAGTGGAAAAGGGGTGCTTTTCCACTATCTAGCTTATGCTTCTTCCTGCTCCTTTTTGAACATGGACGTTATTTGGAGTTGTGGTTGCTCGTTTTCCTTTTGTTTGCTTTGTTCATTTGTCTCTTTTAATTCTATTTTTTTTTATACTTTTTCAACATGTTCAAAATAAAGATTCAATCAATCAATCAATCAATCAATCTGCTTCTTAAGCCTGACGTCATTTGCAAAACTCGTTTTCAGTTCCCAAACTCAAACAAACACTATGGCACCACTGAGAGTTAAAACATTTTGAATTATTATTCATCTTCAATAATGTGTGGCTCCCAGGTTTTACAATGAAAGCTTAACATCGAGGCATCCATGAAAAAAAAGGTTTACAATGTTTAACAGGTTTAGGAATTAGCAGGAAGTTAGCTCGCTAGTTTCCATCTAAAGATGATATACCATGTTTTAATTGAGAGACTGCCAAAAACTAAACTGTACAGTTCACTAACACATAAGTGAAGACAGAAAAGCAATGTTTGTCAGGTTTTTGAATTCAGGCTAGCTGACATATAATTGGTGCTACCCACAGAGCTATGGTTCAGATGACTCACAATGAAAAATTCCTGATGCTAAGTTTCATGTATCCACTGAAATCTTAGTTAGCCTCATATATGTGGTGTCTGACAGTCCTTGGAGAGTAGTTGCATCATAAGGTTTTAAAACCTGAGCTTTAAAATGTGCCGCACATGAATAGTGTTTATAAAAAGCCAGAGAAGCTGACAATGACCACTCAATACTTTTAGGTGCTTGTTCATATTAAAAAGACAAAAAAAGGACGACAGCCTTAATGACCGTAGTAGGAGCTTGGATCCAGAAGAAGGCTTGATGTGTCATCAAGTAACACACACTTGTGAAAATACACATTCATGATTCATGAATATAATTGTAGGTGGGAGTAGGATGGGTGAGAGACCTAAATAAATACCTTTTTGGAGTGGAAAAAAGAAAGGAAAACTGGGGGGAAGCCTCTCCTAAGAATGTTAATCCTTTTTGTTGTTATCAGTGTTAATTGAAAGAAGGCGCTCTATGATACGGTCCCCAGCTGGGCGATTACTAAACAAAGAATATGCACCAACAGAGAGAGTGAGAAAATGGGAGAAAACAGAGAAAAGAGAGGAAACAACGAGACTTACCTCTTTCTAGGATTGACCCGTACTGTTATTGGCTTCAAGGTCAAGTAGAGTTCAGTGAAAGTTCAGTGCCAGGTGACCCTTAAAGTCCTCTCTGTAATTTCTTTAGTCCTAAGATCTTCTCAAGTCTAGTGAGAAACATAGCACTCCATCAAGAGCAATGCAAGCACAGCAGTAAGTCCAACACATGCTTGATTTGCACAAGTGTGTGTGTGTTTGTGTATCTGTGTGTGTGTGTCTGCATCTTCCTGAGTATTAGTCTAAAGGTTAAAATGCTTGAATCAGAGAAAATAAAACATATTTTGCAGTAAACTTTGGTTTTTAAAGTGCACCAGAAAAATAGAACTTGCAATTTAACAATGTATGGGCCCTCTGGTAAAATTATGATTATTTCCATCAGCACTTACAAGTTTTTGAATTCCAAACCCATTTGCCACATCACAGACTCTCATTCTTCTTTACACGAGTCATCCTAGCATGTGATAATTGCACAAAGATGGCAGCGCAATTGTCTGCATAGTTTAACTTTAATGACCTACACTGATATCCGTACTAAGGCTTGTATTTCTGTGGGTGCAGCTTAATGCACATCCGCATGGATACTTATTTGGCTCTGGGGGGCTCTCAGTGTAAGAGCAGCTCTGACCAGCTGTTCACAGGTTCTGCAGCAGAAATGGAAGGCATCTTCTGCTGCAATTTTCACCTCATGGGCCAACCAAGTGTCACATGTAGGGAAACTGGCACAGGGATTTTCCGCCCATTAAGCTTATATTGTTTTCACAATTTCCTGTGTGCGTGTGCATGTGTATCACATGTCAAACTACCCTCAAGTAATATCAAGTTAAATGTTTTTTTTTATTTGTTTGTGTGGGGTGTTTTTTTGTAAAAAATGTAACAGCAAATGTTAAAGCTTATCGCTTGAATAAACCATTCTCAGCATTATCTGTAGTGTTTACTCCCTCTTGTGGTCAGAGGGTGTACAGTTTGAGGGCTGCAATGATTCTCAAGCCATCACCGATAAACACACATAAACACATGGTATATTACGTGCAGACGGAAACTGCTAATGTATGCCTGATGATCAGCAGTCAGTGGCAGGTCTCGACTTGCCGTTTGGCTCAGATATCAAAACCTCATCAATTTCTGCATGTTCAACATTTAAATGCCAAAGGGGAAATGTTTTAAGTGATAAGTTTACACCGAGGACACGTATCATGCATTATCACTAATCGCTAAATTGCACGCGCAAATACTACGCGCACATTGTGCAAGCATGCATAACATCTAAGCAGGTGCCTGTCATTCATCTTGTCAGCCTTTTTTGAGTACAGCAGCTCTAATTATACTACAATCACAGAATAATATTTTCTCCTTTGAAAACAAAATTACAGCCTCTGTTATTCACTCAGTGAGGAATGTGGCCTTAGCTCTAAGTGTGTGTGTATCTACGTGCACGCATGAATATTTGTGCATGGAAGCTGGTATGCATGTATTAGTGCCTTATGCTGTAAAACCAAGCACAGAGAGAAAGCCTGTCAGTCTTCAAACATTTGGCACAGACCCTAGATGTGTTTGCATCCTAATTAGGTTGATTGAAAAGCAGTCTTGGATTATCACGTAAAGGTTTCCACTCATTAGACAGAGGTTGTTTGTCACAGAATAAAAAGAATGAATTCAGTTCTGTTATGTCTAATTATCATTTGAAGCAGGCGAAGTACTTACGTTTTCATGAAAAACAGAGGCACAGGTGTATTTTTACTAGATGATGATCTACTCAAAATACCTGATAATATAATTTATTTATTGTATAGTTCCAAAAGATTTGTTTGAACAATTCGATCAGTGCAATAAGCATGCATTCGTGTAAAACAGAATTTTCTACTTGTTAGAATGAATGTTAGAGTTAGAGTGTAAACAAACTCTCACCACTACATAGAAAACAGATTATAGATTGAAACCACTCATAAACTCATTTTTAGCCACTGCAAACTGCTGTCAGTTGGCATTACTTTTTTTTTTTTTTATAATTCAAGTATTTATTAGATTTTGCATTTTATAACAGCAAATACAAAGATGCAGCAACCAAAAGCAAGAAGCAAACAAACAAAAACAAACAAACAAAAAACAAAACAAAAACAAAACAAGAAAAAACAAAAACAGTGAGGTTTTAACATATGTTGTATTAAGCTCAAATGTCCCAGTCAGGTAGATATGTAGGTACAAAAATTGTCCCACTGTTCCACCGCAGCTTCCGTCACATGATGTATTTTTCCCAGCATCTTTTTCCACGCAACATTCCCAATCATTCTTTCTTTCCACATTTTAAGCGTTGGAATATGGGAGTCCTTCCAGTGTTCCAAAATGACACGGGCACATGTTACCAATGCAGTACTTAACACTCTAAACTGGTGTTTATTTAATTGCGGCACCTCTCCTTTGTCTTCTAGTAGACATAATTTAGGTGATCTGGGTAGGTTACAAAGTGTCCACCCCTGCAAATAATTCAGTACAGTGTTCCAAACAGGAAAAACCAGCGGGCATTCCTAGAGGGCATGTATCAGAGTACCTTTGGCTTGTTGGCATTTCCAACACAAGTCATCTCTACCAATCCCCATTCTATACAGCCTTGAAGGAGTATAATAGTATCTGTTAAGAATTTTGTATTGAATAAATTTCCCCCTGGCTTCCCAAATGTATAATCCATTGTTCGACAATATAGAATCCCATGTACCTTCATCCATTGTATGCCCTAGATCCCTTTCCCATACTTTTTTCAGGCTCTTATTTATATTATTTTAATCCATGGGCAAATATTATACCATTTCGCAGCTGTGCACAAAAATGGGGGTAGCATAAAATTCTCTATTGGGTTACTTTCACGTGTTATTGTAAGTCCTCCTTTTAAACAGTTTCTTATTTGCAAATACTTCCAGAAATGACTGTTACCCTCTAAACGAAACTTATTTTTAATATCCTCATACAACATGAAAACACCCCCTTCAAATAGGTCACTAACAGTTCTGATACCTCTTCTCAGCCATTGTGTCCAGTAAACTGTCTGCTTACCTATTTTAATTTTAGAATTATACCACAAAGGGGGAATATTTCTGTACATATGGCACAAGTTTATATTTCTTATGCACCTCCAACCATACCATTTTCGAAAATTTCAAAATAGGGTTTTGCGTCTTACCGTGATTATTCACTTTTTGTGATAAAATATCAATTGGTGTAAATGGATATGCAAGCTCTTGTTCTATTAAAATCCAATCTATATTGTTTTTCCCTGCCCAATGTTTGCCTAATCTAGCCATTTCAAAAGAGATGCTATAATACTGTATATTGGGCAGGGCTAGCCCCCCTTCTTTCTTAGGTTGGGACAGTCGATTTATGTTAATACGGGGTTTACCACCCTTCCAAAGAAAATCTTTTATCTGGTGAGGAGGATGCAACCTATGAATTCAGACACCCCTTAAAACACACTTACTGTACCTAGCATCTTTTGGTTCCTGCAACTGGTCCGTTGGGTTATTGTCTCCCCAGAAACACTTCCCTTGTGCTTTTGGAAATCTGTTTTTTCCTATTTCAGTTTTCGTTTTTCCTATTTCTGTTTTCTTTTTTCCTATTTCCGTTTGTTTTTCCTATTTCCGTTGTGTTTTGTGTGCTTTTGCAGCGTTTTTCATATTGCTGGTGTCCGTTGCTGTCCGTTTGGCCTCTCAGGGCCGCCCTACTAAACATAATATCAGGAATCATTTTTATATTTTTCCATGTGATCTGACTTCAGATCAGAGGCTTGATGTGACGATGAAGAGGATGAGATTTTATCCATATTATCCACACGATTATGCATTACAGCAATGTCCAACCTGCCCATTGAATTCTAGATAATGGAGCAAAATGGTGGTTCCCACAAACTGGCTTCTGCTACTTTAACTTTTAATGGATTACGTCTAAGTTTGTGATTATGCATCGATTTGCTGGAAAATGTAATTGTAGACAAATCAATTTTTAGGAGAACAATATTTTTTTTCCTCATTAAATAAGAAAATTTTGACTGAACCACTGTGAGTAATCCATTGTGACATTCCTCTGTGCAATAACTGTGCAATAACTATACTGACAACACCTTGAATATAGGATATATTGAGACAAAGGATTTCACCATGGAGAGTGTCTGAGTCTGAAGTAGACTTTTGCTCAATTTTATTCAGACATTCGTTTTAATCATTTGTAATCGGCTTAGTTTAACAATGTTTTCAATCTAACAACTAAAGACATAGCAGCTCTTGATGTCACTGATTGATGTGTCTGAGGGGGTAGCTCTTGAAGAATGTAAGGCTGATTGGCAAGATCTTTGAATAATGTTTGAGTGAAGTTGGTTTTCAGAATGTATTCCCTATTCCCATTCTCTCCCTCTAGGTCATTAAATAACTTTTCATGGGGTTCTCAGCTACTGACTGACAATGCTGACAGCTTTTCAATCCGTGCTTGGTTTTACAACATAAGGCATTAGTTAAAACATGCATAATTTTCACACAACACCCCTTTCTACTCATAAAGGAGCTATTAACACCAAAACTCCAAACATTAACACCAAATCACACACACAGTTACACACACACACACACATACATACATATATATATATATATATATATATATATATATATATATATATAGTTTTCATATATATATATATATATATATATATATATACATTACTTCCAGTCTCATATCCACATGGCATATCCTAGCAACAAAGGTGGACCCAAATGCAGGACTGTAAATAAAGGTTGCCAGGTTCATTTACAACAGATGTGTTTGCAGGTACAGAGCAAAAGGTTGGCTTTGTGAGGTCCAAAGCCAAGCGAACAGGTAATTCCATAGAATTTCCTGTCCACAGAATTCTTTCCCAGCTATCTCTACAGGTTTTCCACCCCACGACTTTTGCACAGAACAAAAAAAAGGTGAGTACAAAGTAAGCAGGCACACACAGAGCACACAAAGTGCATGAAAACTAAGGTGGTTAGTTCAGCGATCAGGCATTAACCAGAGGAATTCCTTAATCTAAAATAGCAAATGGTGACGAATGACTGCAGACGAGTGAGCTCATAATCTCCAGGTGCACAGACCTGGAAAGGTCCCGCCCCTGAAACATAAGAACTGAGGTTAACTTACACCCGCACACACATCAACAGATAAGAGAGGGAGAGAGAATTAACTAGAGGACAAGAAAGATAAAAAATTATTAGCCAGCACAGGAGGACTAAAGGGAGCAAGACAGGGAGAAAGTAATTTGTTACACTACTCGTTACATTACTCTCTTCTCGTTACATTACATTTGCATTATTCTATAGCATGAACTAAAATACACTGTCACATAATTGCTAGATAATAATATAAACTTCAGGCTACAGCCTCACACATGACAGACATTACAATCCTAATGAGGACACACTATAATATAAGTGTTTAAGTATAAACACAAAACCGGCAACACAAAGCAAAGATGAAAAACAGTCCAAAACTATCAACACAGTGATTCTACTACAGAGAATGTACAGGTAGAAATGTTTTATATTTATTTTTCCTTTCTATTCATTTGGCTTGCAGGTAATTCAAGAGCCTGCGTGTAACTTTAATGTGATTACTGAGTTTAGAGCAGTAAGATGTTACATTATTGTGTCACTTAAAAAATGTAATGTGATTACATAGGTAACACGTTACCTATGTGTTTTTGTGATAAGTGACACACACGTTTCAATAAAGGAACCTAAATCTGAGAGTGAGCACACTACCAGGACTTAGATGTGTTGGCTTTCATCCCATCTAGGACTGAACTGGTAATCTGGCATACTAGGCATCTGACCACTGGGCAATGCACTTTTGGCCCTTTTTTTTTTCTTTGTTGATATAATTATACAGGCTACGGGCCAGCTTAAAGGGACCTGCAGACTGGAAATACACGCACTGACAGCAGCCCATTTGTTCATTTTATTTACTGACACAATCAAATCGCTTAACGCCACTGGCCCTTACCCTACCTGCCCTGTGTGATCATACACCTTGTTGAATAGACATTAGCCTGGAAGAAGGGGTTGATAAATGTGGAGCTAAAAAGCTAAGAGGGAAGAAGAAACTAGGATTAGATGCAGCAAAATGTTTAAGTGAACCAACAAGCTAGCTATCGGGGCTGCTGCTGCACTATCGACAATAGTACCAATAACAACTATTACAATTAGTGAAACTATTCCTAATAATGCATGTTTTTAACAGAGAGTAACTATGTGACTAATTATTTTGCATGCACTACTCAGCTTTACAATTGCTTTGGGGAAGTGCACAAATACAGTATCTGCACATGTTTAACTAGACCATCAGTGCTGTTTTGACTGATCCTGGTGAGCCACCTGGACCCAAAATGTCAGGGAAAATTATTGCCCATCTGCCCCAGTCCAGATCCCATCTGCTTCACACACAGCTGGAAACCTACAAACTGTTCCAGTGTAAGCTGAAGGCTGATGAAACCAACAAAACCCCATCATCTGCAAAAAATCTGAGATAAAATCCTACGACCAATCACGCCAACACTGTCCACTACATGGCTGCACCTAGACATTCTGTCCGTTGCTGGCAACATGAACCAAGCTATTGCTACAGTTATACCATAAAGCATGCCACAACAAGCCAGAAGGAACGACGGATACTCTGAACTACCACTCCATGCCTCCTCACCTGGAGGTATGGAGTAACAGCCATCTTGTCAACTGGGAAATACCCCAACATTCAGGCACCAACCTTGTTGTATATAAATATTCCCACCCCAGCCACCCGTCTCTCACTGAGGGCATATCTAGAATGAAATACAGTCCAGCCTCCCTCCAGGAGACTGGTTCCAGAAGCCAAGCTGTGCATTGAGGCAAGCTCAACTACATCTAACCCACATCTCTGGGCCTTACACACCAGCTCAGGCTCATTCCCCACCAGAGAGGTGACATTCCATCGGCAGCTGTTACCAGAGAAGGCTAGTTTCTAAGAGAGGTTAGTAAAAGCCAGCTGTAATTCAAAAGAATGAGAGACATGAAAGCAAAATGACATACGCACACATAAAAATGCAGATACTCATAACATCACGCATGCTGGTACCATGAAACAAGAGCACAGTTTTCCATGAGGCAGCATTCAATAACACTTGGATTTTTTTCCCTCACTACAGAAAAGTGTTGTAGTGTCCAGTGTGAATTAACAGTTTTTGTTCAGTTATTCATTCAAAATCATTCACTGTGGCTAAATTCTGAGATATTATGTGATAAAATTGCAGCAACCAGTCATTTAAATGAACAATGCGCCTATAGATTCCACAGTGCACTCGAGAATTTTGCCATTTTTCCGATTTAAAGACAAGACACATTTATTCTCAGGGTCTTATTTCCCCTCCCAAAGAGCTCTTTTTATGAACGATGTTAAAGGTCTCATTTTCCCCCGTTCTGAATCTGCATACTTCCTTTTCACAGGATCTGTGGTGAAAGGCTTTTGCCAGGAGACTAATGGTCTGCCATTACAGATAAAGGGCTTTTAGTTTTCTCTGTAATATGGAGAAAGTGACAATGTGGGAATGCCCACACAAAAAATACATTGCTTTTCACACAAGGACAGTTTTGTGGAAGAGCAAAGGGATTAAAAGTGGTTAAAATGACTGGTTCTCTCTGTGTTGTCGCTTTAATTACTGTTATTGATATTTACTCTGTGTTACTGTGTTATAAATAGATTGTAGCAGCAGTAATCTACTGAGCACAGGCCTGATTTTTGAATCTTGATGAAATGATGAAGACTGTTGTTCATACAAGGCTTGACAAGAGTAAAAATTATAATAATACTATTAAGAAGAAGAAGAATGTTTTTGTTTTTGTTAAAGCATAACAAAAAAGACCCCACAACTGAATTAAGGGCTTGAACAGAAAGATTAAAGAAATCAGTGAAAACAGCTTGTTAAACTTAGTTGATTAAAAAAAGATGTCTTACATCACATACGTTGGCCAAGTGGTTAGTAATAGAAAACTTATGCTAAGATAATAATTCAAAAAAGTTCATTTACTTGCTAATTTTACCTCCGTTTCCACAAAAAGCGCAGATGTTCTGAAAGCCCTGAAACACAGCCAGTTGCAGCTTGTCTGACATGCTTATCTCCCATCTTCATCCCATCCAAGACCAGTAGCTTATCCAAAATGCACATTAACAAATAACCAGCAGAAGCTGATGGCGTCAGAGCTTGACAAGCTGAAGTCTTTGTAAACAGGACACAGACAAGCCCATCAAAACTGGAGATGTCATAGATTTGAGTGGATTCTGGGGCAATTAGAATTAAACCTGTTCCCAGAGCAGCCACAAGATGGCAGAACGTTTGAATGATGGTGCAAACTGGCAATGAGAGAAGTCTATGAGACAGAAGGCCATTTGAGATGTATAAATTGTTTTCACTTTGGTTTTATTTGATGTCTATTTTCAGATTTCACTGAACAAGCAGTGCTTGCCTTGCTTACTCTGGTGGGACTCCACTGACATACCACCATTATAATAAGTCAGTTTGGGGAATTTCTTTCCTTCTACATAATCCATGATCAACTGTAAGTAATATTACTACAAACTGGTAGCAATAAGGAACTACAAAAACAGAAAGACCACACAAAGTTACAAAGTGGGGTCATGAAGTCGTGTGTCACGTAGTGCATAAAAGTTGCTCTCCTGACCCAACAACTGATGGCCCACATCTTCTCTGGTATTAACATCAGCAGAAAAACTGTGCAGAGGAAGCTTCATGGCTGGTTTCCATGGCTGAGCAGCTCCTGTAGAGGTGATGTGTATCGAGCATAGTTCAGTTCTTGGTCCAGGTCTTGGAGGCACCATTCTAAGCAGAGACACTAAGATCTCCTTCTTCCCTGCTACCAACTCTTGTGACAGAGGTGGCCAAGGCTTTCCTAAAGTACTTAAGAAACATAATCTTTACATCGTGTCCTGGGTCTACCCTGAGGTCTTTTTCCAGTTGGACATGTACAAACCAACTCACCTAGAAGGCCACCAGGAAGCATTTTGTCATCTATATGTATACAGTTTCATTTTTTCAGGCACTACCTCTACAGTAATTCTGCATTATTTTTTAGCATGACTGCTATTTTTAGATCTCTCGGTCAACGTCCCTTTCTGTTTCATTTAATATATACATTTGCACTGAATCAGCTTCTATGTGTCAAAGGAAATCCTTCAGCTTGAATGGACAAATTGGTATGGAGGCAAATCTAATAAGTGGAGCAAATAGTGAGCAAAGACTGTGTTCTGGTAGCTCCAATAGAACACTTCCATGGACCATAGTTCAGATGGCTTCCCTGACTTTTCTCTTAGATGGTTTAGGATGTCACAGTATTTTATTCATTTATTTATTTATAAAGCACATTTAATAACAACAGAGAGTTGACCAAAGTGCTGTACAAAGTAATAATTGAACAATGACATTAAAATCAACAACAGGTAAGAAAATTAAAAAAAAATTTAGGATAAAACTCTCATGCAGTATTGAAAGCCAAAAAAAATATGTTTTAAGATGGGATTTAAAAAGAGTGACAGTTGGGGCCTTTCTAATGTGGAGAGGTAGATCGTTCCACATTTCCGGCGCCACAACCACAAACGCCCGATCCCCTCTATGAACCGTCCTAGACTTGTGTAAGGTAAGGAGTAAATGATCACTTGATCAAAGGGCTCTAGAGGGCTTATAAAGCTGCAAAAGGTCAGACAAATAGTCTGGTGCCTGGCCATTTAGCACTTTATAAGTCAAAAGTAATCAGAATATCACAATACTAATCCCGAAGGAAATTATACTTATATTATTATATAAGTAAGATTTTAAATTTAATTCTAAAACGCATTGGAAGCCAATGAAGGGAAGCAAGCACCGGAGTAATATGTTGGTGTCTCGTCACACGAGTCAAAAGGCGGGCTGCAGCATTCTGTACAAGTTGGAGCCGTGCCAAGCTGGACTGGCTGACACCAACGTATAGTGAATTACAGTAATCCAGTTGAGTTAAGACGAATGCATGGATTACTCGTTCCAAGTTTTTAAAGGATAAAAATTATCTCACCTTGGATAGGAGCCTTAATTTAAACTTAACCCGATTTATGTTAAAGAGAAAAATCTAATCAAAGTCGAAACCTAATCTAATCAAACTTCTGTTTTCTGCACAAGGTCCAATGTGAAAATGTAGGATGCACAGTGTGAGTGAAAACCACGGAGTGATCCAAAAGTCACACCAGGGCTGAATTCTTGCAGACTGTTTGTTTTAAAATCCAGCGTGGTAATATACAGAAGTAGGTGCAATCATGTCTTTGTCCGACAAATAATGAACCTAACTGTCTGTAGAGAGTTATACAAATATTGTACTGTTTTAAATGCCTATAAAAATTTCAACATTGGCTAATTATGCTGTTGACAAACAGCAACATTGTGGAAACCATATGAAATGTTCCACTTGTATAAAATCGTATACAATCGTAAACATATATACTATACATCCATTTTCTCCCACTCAATCTGGACCCCATCCAGTAGACAGATCGCCAATCTGTCGCAGTGCTAACACAAAGAGACCAACAACCACTAGCCCTCCCATTCACACCCATAGGTAATTTAGATTCACCAATTAACCTAACCTACTAAGTTCATGGGGGAGGAAGCCTGAGTACCCGGAGAGAACCCACACAAAAACAAGGAGAACACGCAAGCCACACAAAAAAGGGCCCAGCCAGATGGTGAAGTCGGACTCAGAACTTTCTTGCTGTGAGGCAGCAGTGCTAACCACCACCGCGGGTTACTGACCTGGCAACCTGGCTGCCCCTGGGTGGGTCCGGGATGGGCGTGAGGTTCTGGGGGCGCTCCGTCTCTGGGCTGGGGCCCGGGCCGGGCCTCGGGGGCTCGGGTCCTGGTTGGTGTGTTGCCGGGGTTGTGGGCGGGTGGGTGCATGGGGGCCCGGCCCTGGAGCAGGGTGCCGCCGGTGCATCGAGCCGCCTGGGGGGCTCTTCAACTGGTGGGGGGGATGGTCACATCTTGCAGGAGCTTTCTTCTCTCAGGAACTCTCTGCAGGAGGGGGAGATACAGGAGAGGTGGAGGAAGATCTCAGCCTGGGCGTTTACCGTCTTATGTAGTCTGGAAGATGTGTGGTTGGTGGGGTGGGTGCAGTTTTCTCTGTGGTGGGGTTGGGTGGACTGTCCAGGGCTCTGTGGAGCCGGGGGGCGCTACTGCACTGGGCCCCGGTCTGATGGGCCTGGGCCCCCCTTCCCTGGCGGGTCGCGGAGGGTGGGAGTGCCTACTGGGGTCAGCGGGGGAGCTGGCCCCAGGGAGGGGTTACCTGCCCCTCCCTTCCTTCCCTCCCCATCTCCAGCTGCCTCCCTCTTCCCGCTCCTCCACAACCACCCACACATGCAGGGCCTTGGAGTGGGGGTATGTCACCAGGGTGCAGAGGAGGCTACCCCCCCCCCCCCCCCCCCGTCCCCCCCGTCCCCTTCTGGCTGCCTCTGCCTCAATTTTATCCCACAACTTAGACATTCACATTATTCACACTCTCATTACACATACATATAGGATCTTGGGGGTGGGCACAATCACGGAGTCCAAATCACCATCAGGGTGTATACCTCACCCCTGACGTCGTTGCCCACCTCTCAATTTTAAATACACTTAGTCATTGAGGGTTAGCAGGAGGGACTATGCGCTTACCTGCTGCTCCTTGGCAGGTAGCTCCATGCCCTCCTGGGTTTTAATTGCACCTTAGAACACATATGCATCAACACTACAATGAGCGGGTGGAGGGAGGTTTGGAGTCTTCTCCCACCCCCATTCTCTGCGGCCTGCTGGAGCGGGAGGGCTAGTAGGAGGAGTTGGCCGTCCGACTGCGGTCTGGGGTGTGGGGCCTCCCTGCTGCTGCGGAGTCGGGGTGGTCTGCCTCTCCCCACCGCAGGGAAAAGGGTAACACCACCTGGGTCTGGGTGCAATTCCCCCCTCCAGGGGCAAGGGTACCTAGACCCGGTTTGTAGAGTACGCTTGGGGAGTGTGATTGTGTGTACAGCGTCTCTTTATGTCTGTCTCCACGTTGGTTGAGTGTGGAGTGAGTGCATATGAGAGCATGAGGGTGGGAATGGATGTTTGTGTCTGTGTGTGCCTGTATGTCTGTGTCTATATGTCAGGTTGGGTATCAGACGCCACCTCTCTGGGGACACCTCAGGCCCTCCAAGGTTTGGAGGCCTATCTCCACCCACCACCACTTCCCCTGCCGGTGGCGGACTCCCTCAGGTGTCGGTGTATTGGTGGTTCTTTGTGTCTGGGGGTGGGCGTCCGGGTACACACCGGCTCACTCCTTGGCGGCCGCTTGTCGGGGCCTGGGGCCTGGGGCTCGCTCGGGCCCCTTTGGAGGTGGGGTGCCCCCGGCCTCTCGGCCTAGGGCTCGGTCACTCAGGCGCGGCTGGGGGCCGGCGGAGCTCACGGGCGCGTCACTGCAACTCCCCCTGACTTCTGCTCCGCGGCTGCTGGGCGAGCCCTCATCTGGGACTCTCCTCAGCTCTTACTGGGACAGTGGCGCGGCTGCCCCTCTGTTGGTCTTCCATGGTCTCTTGTGTTCTGGGGGCCTCTGGATGTCTGGAGTTTTGATCTCCTCCATACCCGCTTCACACCCTGGAGGACGGGGCTGTGGCCCCCCCACACTCCCTAGCAGATCATTACATGGAGAAACCTTTGGAATGCAAGCATGCTGATCCACACAGGTATGCACACATGGGTATTCACAGACGCGGACTAAAGCTTTCTTGGCTGCTGCCTCAAAGCACACTGTGCGCTGTCTATCTTGCGTGCTGCACAATATCGTTTATTACTTAGTAAATACTGATATCTATGACTAGCTAGTTTATTGTGATGGTGCTTTGTTTTCTCTATTATTATGTTGCTCTTTGTTGTTTGCTGTCTCCTCTGTTTGTTTTTGTTTGTTTGTTTGTTTTTTTTTTTGTTTGTTTTTTCTCCATACAGGTGACCCAGGAGTTTTTTTTTTTTTTTCTCTCTCTTCCCCCCCTTCTCACCGTCTCTTCTCCCCTTTGGTTTTCTTTCTTTCTCTCCCCCTCTCTCTCTCATTCATTCCCCCTGTCCTATTTATTAAAAAATAAAAAAAATAAAAAAAAAAATGACAAAGGATGAACTGAAGCTCTGCCATCACGTAATGTCGCATACTGCTGTTTCTGATGTCATTTAGAAAAGAAAAAAAAAAAAAAAAAAAAAAAAAAGCAGTGCTAACCACTGCACCACTCTGTTGCCCCATATACATATATATATGGAATATATTTATAAAAGATTCCCTGCCATTGAATATTAGCATTATGATCGTATTGTTTTAAACAAAAAAGGAAATGTTGTATATGTAAGTGTTGTCATCTTTAATCTGTGGATTTTAGTGTGCCTAAAATAGTTGGTGACAGATTCTTACCTTAATTTTCATCAGTTTCAGTGGCTTCACTCCACATGAGGATTTGATGGTGTTATTTTAAAAAAGACGGCACAGCTGTAGTTAACAACACAGGTTAAAACAGTTTCCAACTCTTCTAGTGCCACTGCTTGTCTCCTTTAATCTCCTCCATGCTCTTGAGACTGTACTAGGAAGCACAGTGAACCTTCTGCCAAAGTTATGTATTGATTTGCCTGTGCAACCTCTGAAGGATCCAGGTTTTTGCCTCATGCTCTCTCTTGCTGACACTGAGCCTAGCCAAATGTAAAGCTAAAACAGAAATGAGTTTTGTTTTGTCTTGTTTTTTTTTACACAATACATATTTTAAAAAGGCGAGGCTCTTAATTTTGCAAACAGCCACAGCAGATTGTTCTTAGTGCGATCAGATTTACATTGACAGACTAAGAAAGCCATGTATGCAAATGATAACTGTTATCACTCAATGAAATCAACAGCCATCTTTATCAATGTGTTTGGGTGTTCCACGCAGAGACTGTTGGGAAATGAAAAGAATGTTTGATGATTAAAATTGACAAAAAGTTCTAATATTTACAAAGGGCCAGATTAAGTAGGAACAGATCATAAGTCAGTGTGATAGCTTACTTGACATCTGTATGCGATCATGTCTGGTTACATTTTATTGTAATTTTATTTTACTTATTTGTATTTTTGTCTCAGCCTTCCAAAACACAAGAACAAAAAAATTCTCTAAATGTCAGTCTCGCTTGCCAGCATCAAACCTCCGACGTCTTTCATCTTTGACCCAGATCAAAGGTAGGAATGTGGTTTTCACTAGCAAAGACATGGATATGTAAACTCCCTCCACTATGGGGTCAGGGGGCACACCACATTCCAAAGGAGGCCCTTTTTTGAAAGTCACAACAGTGACAGCAGAATTAGACAGTTTATGGACGATGGTTTTATCAGCCATTGTCACAAAACCCAGCAAATCAAACACTTGGAGAAGGAATTGGAGGGGGATTTTTTGTTATTCTTCTTAAAGAGATAGAAACATGCATATGATGAACTGTCGAATCAATGTAGAATGTGGTGTCAAAGACTGAGATCAAGTGTAAATGATTCAGGTGCTTCCATTGTTTCACACATTTTTACGGCCATGGGTCTCTATCAGTGTTTGATGTTTCTAAAAACAGACATTTTCAGGTTCACTGAAGTAGCTACTAAGTCAGCCATGACAGCTTGAGCTTACATCTAAGGACCTTTGAACATAAACACCAACACAGTGCTTTATTTCTGCTATGGACGGTCATCTGTTCACCTAACTGATGATGTGGGACACATGCTAACGAAAGTGATGACCTGACTGTCTGTTCCTTGGAGAGGAGTGCATCTTATTTAGATGTGTATATTTGTAATTTCAGGGAAGATGATTATTATTACTGTTATTTATTAGTAGTAGTATCATCATTACTAGCACTTGTAGCAATAATAATAGACTTGTCAAGCACCAAAACAAAACAAAAGATCCTCAAAATTTCTTTTTTCATGGCCATGTATTCATGGATGTATTAGTTCTTCTCTCTGAGTAAACCATAACTCGAATGGCCATTAGTATGATACATCTTTTTAGCTTGTCTGCACTTTCAACATATTAAGCTAATACTAATGGAACAAAGCAGGCCTTCATAGTGGAAGGTAAAGGGTTTCTGCAACCGCACACGATGTTCTATTCACCATGAGTGAAATCTGTTGTGGATGGGAGTCATGGCAGGAGAGTTCAAAGATACAAGTGTTATTATCCAGGTGGAGAGTAATTTCTTTGTTAAGTTACGCTACTGTGCCACCTGGCAAAACGTTTTTACCTACACAGTGCATCTTAGTAATAGTGAGATGATATTTCAGCGTTGAGCTTTTGCAAATTTCACAGGACTTTGTGGGAAAAAAAACTTCAGTGACTTCTGAACAGCACACATGCACGCGTCTGTGTATTCCTGGGTGGTCTGAACTTTCCACAGTTTGGTTATCATCGGGGGTGGGAGTGTCGGGCTTTGGTTTGGTGACTGGTAGTGAATTGGAATTTGCTGGCACTTTGTGCCAACAAGGGAACTTCTAATCCATACCATCTAATTCACACAATGTGGGTTTGACTAGCACTTTAGTGTAACTGATTTGTTTGAATTTATGGTGCAAAAGCACTTTAATTGAAAGCATGTGACTAACAGGTCTGCATGCAATGATCCATTTAACATTTTAAATGTAACTGACTCATCAAATTCAGAACTAGTATCAGTAAACTAACATCTGCAAGATCCGAGCAGCTACACTTACTCCAACTAATAAAAAAGGCTAAGTATTTTCTTTTGGAGTCTTTCAAACTAATTTTGTGTCTCAAAAAAGAGCATCATTCCAAACATTATCCTGACTAAGCTATTTCATCTAATTCAGTTAAAAACTTCAGTTTGGTTGACTTACACTGGTACCTGGAAACTCCTGAGGTTTAATGAATGGTGCTATGGTAGCAACTAAATAAGCTGACACAGGCTGTATCTCGGTAGGAGCAAGATATTTAGCACGCTCTGTAAAAATGAAGAGTGAAGTAGTCGTGTCTGTCAAGACAGTAAGAATACTTATCTGAAAGTCTATGTTATACCCATTAAAATAGAAACGCTGGACCTCTTCATTGCATGATCTACAACATAAAAACAGCTATATTGGCAGGTTTTGTGAATTCTGCTCCACTCTGTAAGCATTTCACACACATGAAGTTTGAGCTAAATGAAGACATTTGTTCTTTTTCTCATCTTCTTGCCAGCAGGTCAAGTTCCACACCACTCTGGACACTGGCGAGGTTGTGTGGCACAGAAACTCTTGCCCAGACATCAGTTCCCACAGGATGAAACCCCGCCACTAGTTTGCAGACATGCAAATGTTTGAGTGAGAGAGACACTTTCCTTTGGGTCTGGCACTGTAAAATGGAGCTACTGTAGTGCAGTGCCGAAGGTGAGACTCACTGTGTGCTCCTGAAACAGGCATCGCATTTATTTTGCATTTTATGCAAGAATCGAGCAATTCAGAGAATAATGGCTTTCAATGGAAATGGCTAAGGCTAGTATATTACTCCTTTTGTACACATGCATAGCATCACCTCTGATAGAGCCCTGCAAACAGGCTAGCTTTCATCTGCCATTGCTGATAGTAAGTGTAGAAATCTTTTTTTCATCCCAGCATGAAAGCAGTTTCATAGAGCAGGGGTGCTTACACAACACAGAGGTGATGAACCTTAGCAGGCTCTCACCCCTGCAGAGTGTCATAAGACTGGCTACTTTGTTTTTATGTTTCACCCTTCCAGAGATGCTCTTTCTGCCCCACTGATCACATACAGCATACTACCAATAATTAGTGCAATTCATTGGCCCTTCATTTTTATCTTGGACTCTTAATACCAGTGAGAGAAACAGGAGGATGTAGGTGACCGACATGAAGTTTCCCTCTTTTTTTTTTTGAAAATATGAACTAAAAAAATATCAGCAAGAGGTAATATAGCTCAAGAAGCACCTTTTAAAAAGAGTTGAGGTCTTTAAAAAAAGGTCTGTGCATGCTGTAAGTTGCTGGTGTGCACCTCAGATGTTTATCTTGTTTATGCCCAGCAGTTGTCTTCATTACTTACATACTAGAGTGGGAAACTGTGACTCCAACCATTAACTCTGCTAGTGGTGTAATTAAAGTGCTCAGAGCATAACCATTATTTTAATAGGACACTTGTTGCAGATGAAAATGTGCAGCTGATTGGATTAATAACCTACGCTACTCCTTGATAGCAATAGATCAACATGATGATTGCTACTATAAATCTGATTAATCAAGAACATGTCAGCTCCGTCCAGGATCATGATCCGGCGTGAACTGTAGCTGCTCACATGATCAAACATGGTCAGAGCAGGACCTCCCATGCTGCAAAACTTCTAGGGTCAACTGATGTAAAGCAATGACAGCACAATAACTACACTAATCAGTGGTTATTATGAAGACTAATTCCTGAGTCACTCAGCCATGTCCCATACATTATCTAGTTCAGTGGAAGCTTATGAAGAGGGTAAGAGGTTGGAAAAGTACATTAACATATCCCAAGTGCAACTTTCCACCGGAGTGCTGCTGAGTCTAATAGTGCTGCACGGCACTTTAAACGAATGCTGCTGTTGCAAACATAAAATATGGAGAAATGTGCATGGACTGTTTTTAGTCTATTTTTTATAGTGAGTAAGACTGTTGTAAAGAAGTATGGCAAAACATGTTGCTTTCCTAAAATAGTGCAGAGGACGGCACACACTGTATACTGCCGCTGATGTGAAAACAGATATTTTATCATGGTATGATTTTTAAACGGTTTTAAACGGTTTATAAGTAGTTAAATTCAAGAGAAAGCATATGGGGCTATCATTGCAGCTGAATGTTGGAATCTAATGTGTTGATAAATTACATTGCACAGCATTATTTAAAGAACTTGTAAGATTCAGTATGACTGAAACAACCGTAAGACAAAACTGTGGCATGAAAATGTACCTCACATGTCTGCACAACGTAGCCAAACTGGCATTTCGTCTTAATTGAACTCCTCAAAAAAATTAGGGGAACATTTTTCAATCAGAGTACAGCATCTAGTTAGTTAAACTTCTCAGATATTATCTGGTCAGTTAAGTAGCAGAGGGGGGTTCAATCTACTTCAGCTGTTTTGGTGTTCATGAAATTAACAACAGGAGCACTAGAGGGGCAACAATGAGAAACAGGAATGGTTTTACAGGTGGAGGCCACTGACATTTTTTCCCCAACCTCATCTTTTCTGACTGTTTTTTCACTAGGTTTGCATTTGGGTAGGGTGAGTGACACTACTAGCACATACCTGGACTCTCGAGAGGTTACAAAGGTACTCCAACTCTTCCAGGACAGTACATCAATACGTGCCATTGCCGGAAGGTTTGCTGTGTTTGGTCTCTCTTAAGCATGGAGGAGAATCAGAGAGGTGGCAGTTACTCTAGGAGAGCTAGACAGGGTCATAGAAGTTCCTTAATCCATCAGCAGTACCAGCATCTGCTCCTTTTTGCAAGCAGGAACAGGAAAAACACTGCCAGATCTACAAAATAACCTCCAGCAGGCCACTGGTGTGAGTGTCTCTGACCAAGCAATCAGAAAGAGACTTCATAAGGGTGGCCTGAGGAGTCGGCATCCTCTAGTGAGCCAAGTGCTCACTGCCCGGCACCGTGGAGCCCGGGTGGCATTTTCCAGAATTGGCAGGCCCACCACGGGCGCCCTGTGTTTTTCACAGAGGATGGTACGTTCACCCCGAGTGACAAACAGGAAAGGGTCTGGAGAAGCTGTGGAGAACGTTATCAAATCAAATCAAATCAAATCAAATCACTTTTATTGTCACATCACATGTGCAGGCACACTGGCACAGCACATGCGAGTGAAATTCTTGTGTGCGAGCCCCACAAGCAACAGAGATGTGCAAACACAACAACACAAACGAGCAAAATACAAGAATGGCCAACCTGAAACTAATAAATATATGTACAATATATAATAGTGTATGTTGCCTGTAACATCATTCACTGATCTACCACCAACATTGGTGAATCAGTGATGGTCTGAAGAGGCATATCTATAGAGGGACACCAGACCTCTAGGGGCTAGTCAGCATTTAGACAACCTTTTGCACTCACATTTACACTCATGTGTAATTTAGAATCACCAATTTACCTTAGCCCTCTAACTGCATGTCTTTGGGAGGAAGCTAGGGTACCCAGAAAGAACCCACGCAAGCACAGGAAGAACACACAGAAAGCCCCCAGCCTGACGGGGGAGTCAAACTCAGGACTGTGCTGCCGAGCTGTTAGTCCAGAAGAAAAAAAGTAGCAAACCTATGATTACCAGGCTCGATACAGAATTTTCTTTGTATTTTTGCCCTTGATGGGTTGAACCACAACAAATAGCAATAGCATACATGTGGTGTGTGTATGCTTTTATGACCCCAGTGATTTTCCTGTCAGTTGAAGTCTTGTGTGATCTTGTTTTGTGAGTCGAAGCAACTAACCACTCATGCTAGATTGTATCACGTCATCTCAACAACAATAAATTAACTTGTTGAATTTCATGCATTGATATTGAGAATGACTGTTTTTCTAGGTGAAATCTGATGGGTTTTGTAGTGTTGCTTTATGTTTTTAAGCAGTGTATATTATTCTCACTTCTTATAAAAGGTGTAGTTTAAAAAAAAAGAACTATTTTTGCTTTTAAAATATACAAAAAGAAGATCGGTGAGGTTCAGCAGTGAATCCAAAACCAAAACCAGGCTGTAGTATCCATCTGCAAATATTTAGGGGAAACAGTGTTTCACACTGAGGTGATACATCCAAGGTGTTTGGATTGTACTAGACAATGTCAGGACAATAGCAGTAAAGACGTCGGTATTCTTCGACAGCGGTGCAGAGTTTTTGCAAATTCTGACTAACCCTTCAATCATCTACACTGCCTGGCAACCACCGTCTCCCATTGCTCCGCTCCACCTTCATCTCCGTTTCCCACCTCCCTTTACTCTTGCTCCGTGTCAGTTGCCATCAGTCTACCCCTCTGTGATGCGCTGAGAGGAATTCTACAGCTGCTGTCAGCTTATTGTGCACGCAAACACACAAAGACCCAAACACATAAGTACATCCATACATGCGTGAACAGACTCACACTAACGTACAAAGACACATATGCACATAAATCACACGAGAGCATGCACACAAAATCACATATGCTTACCACAAGCGTAGTCTGCTCTCACCAGACACGCACGCAGACCTTGATGACAGCTGCTATCTGCTTTAGCTGTTGAAATGATCGATCCTTAGGAGGAGAGTAGGTGTTTAGTTATTTTGGGGTGTTTTTGGTTTACTTTTGATGATGTGCTAATCCTACCTGGCATGATTGTCTGCCAGTGATATTTTTTCCAAGTAGGAAGTAGACAAACAAATGAGAGGAACTGATGGCTGATGCTCAGTGGTCTCAGACATCTTCTGGAAATTCTATTCATTCTGTGTTGCTGAAGCAGTAAAGATGCTCTTTGGGATTGTTAAAAATTAATTTTCGTACATATTTTAAGCAGTTAATGTCTTCTTTTCGGGCTCTTTCGGTGTCCCTTGTTCACATATAACCTTCAAAGAAGTCTAAAACAAGCTGTGCATCTGGAATGCGGCTGTTGTTTGATCAGCATCTTTCTGCAATTTGACTTTCTTCTGTATTCAGCCTCACCAAGTTCAGAAAACTTTGGAGAAAGTTTGTCCATCTTGCAATTCAAATATTTTTCCTCTTTGTATCTAGATGCACTTACACAGGTAAACAAGTGTGACTAGACCTCAGATACTAAAATTACGTGTCACAACATAAGCACGACATAAAAAAAAGGTTGCCTTTGGTCTCACTGAACAACTTTGATCACAATTTAGATCATCTGTCGAAGGCCAAGGTATTTCAAATGGCCGGGTTTTTGCTACAGGCAAACTTTAGATTTCCTCTAATTTTCTCTTTTGGACAGCAAAGACTTTTTCCTGGCAAACATCCCACACGGGTCAAATTTTTAAAATCTTTTTCTAACTGTACATGCATGCACTTTGATGCTAACACTTGTAAGATTGTTAAAAATCCTGTAATGAAATTTGGGGTGGGGGAGTCTGGAGACTTCTTGTGGGTTCTAAGCCACCTACTGCTAGACTGAAGCTTTAATCACTGGCATTTAATCTGGATTAAATCGTGGATTTGAAGGCATTGTATGTATGTGAAAGTATTCTTATATTTAACCTGTGATTAACCTGTTTTTCTTTACTTCAATAATGTGCAAAATGTTAATTTCCAACAATAACCATGATTGATGTTCTTGTTTTTCACTGCACTGTATATTTTAGACTATGTGCTGGAGTGAGTTCCCTTTATGTGTCAGTTCTCTGCCTTTGTACATCCACAGATGTTATTGAAGACAGACAGTAGGGCTTTAAGCCAAGCTGATTGAGACAGGAAGACAGAAGAACAAGCACTCAGACGTGCAGGCAGACTGAGAGGCCTACAGGAGCTCACAGGTTCGGGGGTCAAAACACTCACAGCACTTGGTGTATGTACAGGAGCTTTCTTTTTTCAGTTCCTTCAAACAATACAAACAACAAACAATTATTTCTCAGTCTGCCAGTTTGATCTGCCCACCCGCGCATCCCACAGTGAAGCATCCTGCCGTACATCCCAACAAAAGGCTGTCAGACGCCTTCGGGGGCCAAAGGTGTGGCAACTTTCCAGTCAGCTGTGAAGATCTGCACTTGCTGAACAAATATCAATCATTTGCTCACACAGATGTATAAGAGCAGCACATTTTCCATACATTCACATGATGCCAGACACACAGATGCAGAGTGAGTATTGGATTGCTGCGAGTGCACACATGTGTCTGAGCAAGGGGTCTGTGTAATAATGTAGAAGGGGGAGGAGGAGGACGAGGAGGGGTGCTTGCAGTGTCAGCTGCTGTTGTAAAGCACAGATTTCCTGAACCTCCAAACATATGGTAAGAATTGTATTCATGACGGCATTTTATCACTGATTAAACCCAGGATTGGCAAACAGAGGCAGAAATCTGGAAGTGGGTACTGTATATGTATCGGTTTTATAGGCTTATAACATATTACTCTCAGAATGAAAATGTTCTTGCATTTGCTTATCCTGCTTCCTATCTGTAGGGGACTATGGTTCAGGAGAAAGTTAGTTGTTGGTCACTGATTTCTAACTCACTGATTAACGTTCTGACGTTCAGAACAAATTAATCTGTCATACATGACAGCTATCACTAATGCAACATGACACAGGCCATCTGGAAGATTCATCAAACACTTTGCATTCCAGAGGGAAACAAATCCACAAGACCTGGTGTCATAGAGAGCTGAGTTCACTATTGGGTTAGCTTCTGTTCTTCTCTTCCTACCAATTTACCAAAGTAAACTTTCTATCTAGTGTGCTCTGCACCTGAACATCAAATCTATATGAGCTTTTAGATGCCAGTGTTTCTGTTACGAAAACCCATGCTATATGTAGTTAAATGCTTCTAAATATAAAGTCATCAAAATATGCCACCGTCTGATCTTTCTGCTTTGTAGAAATTAGAAACCATATGCAAAAATACATTTCATCCTCTGTGGACTCTATAAACCCTCTGGCTTGAAGATCACCTTTAATGACTTTCACTCTGATTCAGATGTTTTTTGACTCGGTGCCACAAAGATCACTCTGTAAACACCACACATTTATTTCCCCTGCCGTACAGCAGAGATCTCATCTGTTTTTTCTTTTAGGATGATAAAATACTTCAGAATATGAAACAAGTGCTCCCGATGCGTTGGCTCCCACACTCCTGAGCACTTCTATGAATGACTGCAGGGAGTTCAGAAATGTTGGCACGCTGCCTATCAGTGCAGCTGTGGAATATTGGAGAGATGGGAGAACGGCAAGCGGATTAAACGGGGTCAGTGGTTAAATTTCAGACTGTAAACCATCACAAATTACTGATTACCTGCTCCGGGGTGTAATCTCTGAATCGCGTTTGGACCACTAGATCCACATGACTGGATTCATATATTCGAACCTGACCTTATGGGGGACATAAAGAAAACCATTTTTTTGTGTGTTTGTTAAATATCATAGCGACCATGTAAGCTGAGAAGTAGAACATCTCTCAAAGCAGGTGCCAAATGTGATTGGCTACAGGCTGTAGCCTGCTTAGGGTAAGCCCCCCTACACCAGAAAACACTCACACAGAGTATTGTGCGCAGAGCTCCCTCGTCGGGCTCCCAAGAGAAACATATTCGGACTCTGTGCGATTTTTACAGGAGTCTGCCATTGCCAAGATGAGATGCGGCCTATTTAAGACAATCACATAATTTCGTTGGGAGTCAAAAGGATCCGTGGTGGTCACTGGGTAGAGAGAGAGGGGGAGAGAGCGGCCGAGTGAGCGTAGCTATGAGGGAGGGAGGGAGAGAGAGGGGGGGGGGGGGGGAGGTTGTAGGGCTGTCTGAGTGGAAAGAAAGAAAATGACTTGCCGGGAGAGAGGACTGGAGTTCAAGCAGTTTACCGCGATTGGAACTCCGCATGGAAATAAATGGAGACCAAAGTGGTTAAACTGAAGCCTGCATGCGAATCTCTTTGATGCTTCATTCATCTAAAGCAGAAGTGCTGCCTCTGCTGCTGCTGTTGAATTGTTTTATTTAAGATATCGATACTGCTGGGAGGTGTGTTAAAAGTGATCCACGGACATGAATTTCTTGCGTTTGTCTTGCGCAGCGTGCAGAAACTGGAGACCGTCGTTTTTCCACCTGCTGTGGTTTCTCACCCTGGGCAACGTAAGTCTGCGTGCATGCTGCTCATAAAGTTTTCAGGAACTCAAATAAGCAAGTGCTTTCTGCATAATTACTCAAACAAGTTCATTTGCACTTCTTCTCGCGCAGAGCGTTCTTATGAATGCTGGTGCTGACAGTGCCGAATGTGATCAAGGCGCATCTATTCTGCTACGGTCTCTCAATTTACCTCAAAACACAGGTAGGCTTTAAACAAGAAAAACAGAGGGGGTAAGTGTTGATGTGTTTTTGCCACTGTAATGATGTTTTTGTGGGTTGCTGGTCTGTTTTATGCTTTTCAGCTGAATTAAGACAATAAATACTTCTCGCTCGCTCACCCATAAAGCGGTCAGCAGCATCAAACGGCGCTCACCTGCGTTGTGCGTTACCGCCATTCACCGCTGGGGGGCAACCTGTACCCTGACTCGGAGTCACTAGTTGGTGCATGCTGCAGAGGATCTCAAACTGTGGTCTACAGCAAAATAAGGAATTCTTTCATTCTGTAAAAGTCGTTTCACTTATTTCACGTTACATGAAAGGAATTATTTATTAACGTGTCAAGTCAACAAAAAAACACACACACACAATAAAAATGGCTCCCAGAGCAATCTAGCTGGGACAGTGACCAAACTCTTCCTTGAGGATGCAGTGATGCCTGCTTTGTCAATTATTAGTGCCAGCAGTTAAGAGCGAGGCTTTCATCTGTTCTTGTTTTTGTGGATCTAACCCCATGTGGTGTGATGACTCAGCAACTTCTTTGCAGTTCTCTACCAGATCTTTTGTTGTTGTTGTTGTTGTTGTTACCATGAAAGTGCATAAATATGTCTGCATAAATGAACTCTCTGTGAGCACATGTGCGGATGATCTGAAACAGAAAGGAATGGGAAAGCCCTCGCTTGTGTTTTGAGTTAGTGTCATAGGCAGCGCTTCAACAATTACTTCTCCTTGTTAATGTGTCAACATTCATATGTTAGAACGAGTTCATATGCAGAATTCATATTTTCATTCCTTTATCATCTTTAAGCCAAGGTGCCCACTGGCTGAAGACTTCATCAGTGCTAATGGCACTCAGGAGCCACTAAACCAACAAACCAACAACTGCAGGATCTTGTCTCAGCCTTGTCTGTCTCTCTCTTTCTGTGTGCATGTGTGTGTGTCTGTGCGTGTGTGTGTATGTGTACTCTGTTCTCGCGGACTCTTTGTTTGTATACTGTCAGACATGGGTCGCCGCAGCTGTTTTTTGTGTGAGGGTGGGACAAGCAGTTAACTGGAAGCAACTGTGTGTCTATGCATTCGGGGGATGTGGACAGAGGCAAAGACAGAGAGGACCATTTTCTGGGTTTGCTTAAGAGCTTTGCTTTCCGCATAGAAAATGCTTGAGACTTGGGGCATGTGTTTGCTCTTTGCAGTCCTGTAACTCTGAGATAGATAAGACTGGTGACATGTCAAGGCTTTGCTTCCTGCCTTGGCTGCCCATGCTAAAACTTATGCAGTCGTAGCAAATCAACGTGCTTTAAATAATTCACCCGCTGCTGAGGACAGGGTGCTGTGTGTAGATACACTGAATGACCAAGATGCACCAAAAAGCAGGCATTGGCACAGGCAGGGATGACACACAGTCTGCCACCCTGCATGTTTTTCCCACTGCCAGAACCTGTCTGTCTTAGTGCTATATATACTCATTGTTAGGTCTTGCTAAAGCAGGTCAGCCTGTACGGTAACTGGGACATGCCCTTATTGACTGTCCAATGTTGTTGTTATTTCTGTGCACTTTAACCTGAAAAAAGTGACACCGTATCACTTTTGCATGGCTAAACACATTTACAGTGGCCATTCCAGTACTGTGCCAAAATCAGCCATGATGCTCTTATGTCTGTTTGCTGCCAGATTACTCTTAAAGCATCAACTGTAAAATGTTTTAAGCTGTGTGACTTAAAACACGACAGCATCGAGTGTCCCTTTTAACTAAGTTCCCAGGACAGTAACAAAAGTTATGGTAAAAATGAATAAATAAATAAATAAATAATTTAAAATGAGAGCGATCATGCACATTTAACACAGAGCAGTGCATTGGTTAGTGCAGTCACTTCACAGAAAGCAAGTCCTCTGTTTGAATCCAGTGTGTGTGGAGTTTGCATGTTCTCCTCGTGTCTGCGTAGGTTCCCGTAAGTTCAACTTCCTGCCACAATCCAAAAGTAATCTTAATTGTCCTTTCTTAACTGGTTATATCTGTGAATATCCATGTGAATGGTTGTCTGTCTCTGTGTGTCAGCCCTGTGACAGAGTGGTGACCTGTCCAGGATGTACCCTGTATGGATGGATGGATGGATGGATAGATGGCTGGCCATCATGCACCTTTTCTATATATATTTCAAGTATATGCAAGAGTGAATATGTTCATTTCTTATAAAAGATGTCCCTTAGTCTGTTCTGCCATTCTTACTCCTCAGATGACCTTAAGCAATATTCTCTGTCACATGATTTTTCCTCAAAATGAAACTTGGACCAAGGCAGGGAGTCAGTATAAAATCAGCTACTTTTGATTTGACCTTTTGAGGAAAGCCCGTTAATTCTTATGATCACAGCATGATTAGACTTTTAACTGGACTACAACACAAGGGCTGACAATGACATTCAACCATCTCCCTTTATGACTTGCTGTTATCCAGTTTGAGCTATATAAAAGAAATAAAGTACTTGGTCAAACATGATTCACTCTCTACTAAAAGGCCTGGAATTGTCTAGAAAGCTTCCTTTTCTCGTAATCCTCTTTTGACCCCGTCAGCAAAAGTAAATGAGGCAGGCAGAGGAGAGCTAACAAAGAAAAGCAAAAAGCTGTAGTTTTAGACCGTGTTGTAACCAAGGCAGCAGCTGACACAATGTGCAGCAATTCACAATTAATTATGTTGACACAACAAATTAGTATAGATTTACCATGAGGCTAAACATTTATTTTTTGTATCTGTAAAAATATAGTCTTCTCTCATCACAGTTAAAACCTCTCAGCAGGCTTTCAGTTGCATAGTTCCAAGTTAAGAAATGTCTTTATATTTAATATGTCCACATTAAAAGACTAGATATAGTTGCTTTTTGTGGCTGCCTTTTTTGTGGGTGTTGTGATTGCAATTTTCACTCAGTGTTTCATTTGTCTTTTCACATTTCCTGTCCCTTTCCTTGCCTCTTCTTCCTTCAACATCCTTTATCTCCAGAATATGAGATTGTATCTCCATATGAGGTCGACCACCAAGGCGCTTACGTCTCTCATGAAATTGCCCACCACCAGCGCAAAAGGCGGCGCAGATCCCTCGCTTCAGACGCAGACTCATCTGTCGCTGAAAGCATCAGCGAAACAGTCCACTTCCGACTCAGAGGCTTGGGGCAGGACTTCCACATGGAGCTGAGGGACGCCTCGGAAAGCCTGATTGCACCTGGCTTCACCATCCAGGTCCTGGGAAAGAATGGCACCAAGAGCCTGAGGGCCTACCATCAGGATGACCTCTGCTTTTACCAAGGGTCACTGAGGTCAAGGGTCAACTCCTCTGTGGCACTATCCACATGCATGGGGATGGTGAGTCAAAACAAAGATGGGCTGCAGGATGGGTTCTGAAGATAAGAAAGGAAAGTCAGTAAATAGTTCAGATAAAGGGTGTGTGTGCATCTGTATCAGTCAAAAAGACTTCACGGTAAATTCATCATAAAAGTGCATCTCAGGGACATTTTTATATTGCTTAAGTTTTGGCAGCATGTAGGTTTAGCAGTGAGTTCTCTAATTGCACTCAATGACCGAGAAAAAAAAACGAGCTTGGGAGCCAAAGAAATTTGGCTCATCCTGGGACCGCTGATACTATAAACACTGAGTGTCAGAGTTCTTGTCATGGCAAAACCAGGGAGGCAGAAAGAGAGAGGTTATTGACCTTTTTTGGATTTCAACACAAAGTTTGGAATATAGTAACTTAACACCCCGAGACAAAAGACAGACAGTAAATTCAATTCAATTGCAATTCTTTCATTGTGAGACGCCATACTTTTTGATGAAACATTATGACTCTCGACAGTATGCTTCTATGGCTGTCTTTCACACAGTTCTTGAGTCAGTCCATTGTCTGTCTGATGTGCAGAGAAAATTGACTTAAATTGACTTAAAAACCCACCGAATAAGTTGGCAAAACATACACAGGAGGTTCTCGTTCCAGCGTGTCATGCATTATTAGTTGTAAGTCGGCTAATGAATAACTAATGGATGGAAAAGCTAAGCTTCATGTTCACATCATGCTTGCTACAAGCCAGGAAAATTCTAAAAATACACATGGGCCAAATATGCCATGACAATGTTTTGATGGTATTTTATCTTTACGTTTAGCACATGGCGTTTACTACACGGATATAAAAATATTTTGAATATTCCTCCAACAACGAGAAGCACCTTTGCATCATCTTGAAGGCCGCAACATTTGCAGCTGTCACTGCTTAAAGAGGATTGAAATGGGTGCAAATCCAATCCAGGTGAAATTAAACTCTGAGCACTCTAAAAGCTACACAGACAGTAAGCGGATATCCACATGCGAACCTGAGCAGATTTATTGGTGTTTAAATGATCAGCTGTATTTGTGTGTTTGGTCAGAGTGAAGCTCGGTATCTGCTCTAGCAGTGTTTGGAAGCAATTTTATTTTTCTTTCTACTCGTTAATGTATAATAAGTCCATCTTTTTTAGGCATAAAAGTCATTATTATGCAGTTTGGGCTAAAAATGCTGACTGAATCAATCTGAATTAAATCCTCTGGACTAGTTTACATTCTGTTTAGATTTACTGGCTAAATTCCAGTTCTCGCCTTGGTGGTCCTCCTGTGCTGCATGAACATAAAGAAGAAATTACTGCAATAAGCTCAAGTGAGGTAGTGCCACGCTAAGACCCCAAGTGTTATATTAACCCTCTTAGCAGTCTGGACTAGAGAACAAAGGACTTAATTAATACAAAAACTTACCTACACACTTTTTCGTTTTGAAGTCAGCATGTTCTTTACGCTGGCTGCCAGTAGAGTTTAAAATGACCGTATGTACACACACAGAGCACTAAATCACCAGGCTCGAGATTATTTCTTACAAAATAGACTGCTGCTTGCAGTCTTCGTTCACAGGCTCAGCATGTGTTAGTTGTTTCACACATTTGACTGTAGACTAGTGGAGACAGAGCCTTTCAGCCTGTGGCACTTGTGGCACAAGGCATTGGAACGGTCTACCATTACAGCTATGTTTAGTTGACTCAAACCTTTTTTGTTCAACCAGACTTTCTGTTGAGAATTTTATTGATTTGTTTGGCCTTATTGTTTCTTTTTATTTGCTATTATGCCACTTAATTTCATTATACATTCTACTCTTTTTCTGTTGTACAGCTGAAGCTTGGTAAAAAGAAGAGAAGTTCTCAAGTGTTCCTCATTTTGTTCTTCAACATCAGTGGAATGCTTCATTTGTCAGTTGACATCCGTTAGTGAATGCATTCAGGCCAGTGGGATATAAGCTTTCATCTGAAAAAGAAATATTGTTTGAACTTGTTTCTTTTCACAGTTTTACCAAAAGCAAATTCCCCTAAAAACCAGTTTGACCACATTTCACTTAAGCATGGCTTTTAGTGTTTTTAATTAGGCTAAAATAAATTCCATGTTGGTTTACTGTTTATATTTCATTGTAAGGGACCACTGCTGTGTCTGAGAATTGCCCTCTAAAACTACAGGCAGAGAATGGCACATTTCCAGGGATGCTTCTCTTCTTCTGTGTGTGTGTGTGTTTGTGTGTGTGTGTGTGTGTGTGTGTGTGTGTGTGTGTGTGTGTGTGTGTGTGTGTGTGTGTGTGTGTGTGTGTCTACATTTCAGAGCAGATCCCAATAAAAGATCCAGCCAAAAGGTCCAGGGTTGCAGAGTCTGTAAATGTTGTTCTCACGGCTGAGGCGGGCTAGGACAGACTGGGTCAGGGCATCATTGGGAATTTGGCTTTTTCTGATGTGAAGTTGGGAAGTGCAAAGCAATATCAGCAGGCAAAAGTATTTAGATTCTAGGGAAAAGATCAAGCTGGTTACTGATTTTCAAAAAAAGGGAAGAATGCATTTTATTAAGCGCTAAACTGCATATAAGAATTTTTCTGCATACGTTTTAATATTTAACTTCACCACTGTCACACAGTCAGTGTTGATACATAAGATGAGTTTTTGCACTAAAGACCTACATACCTATAGGGTTAAACTGGCTGTGCATAGTGCCAGTCTTTTAGGGACTTAAGCCATTTACATTGTTACGTTGTGGTGTCAACGTACATGATACCTCAACGGATTTTAAAATGAAGATGTTTAGATTGATTTAACGTTAATATAAGCTTTGGTTAAGGTTCAAAGTTCTTGGACAAGTGTTCAAGTCCAGCCAGTTAATCTAAGTGTGTGTGCGTGCTACAGATGTTGCATACAACTGGTCAAAACGTCATAACAGAGTTCACTGTACTTGAAAGCATATGGGAGACCTTGCACTTTGGCCAGTTTGCTTTAGCAAGGAACTGGTAAATATTGACCGGAGCAGCACTGCACCTGGACTCCAAATGCGCAGTGATACAACTTAGATTAGACTCTTTCATCACATTTGTTTGCGCTGTCATTCTTAAAAAAAATAAAATAAAATTAACACCATCCATCTGTGTTTAGAGTAAGCTGCAGGGTTAGGGTTTCTCACGCTGGCTAATCGACGCCAACAGAAGGATAATGAAAGATCAGAGTGAAAAGGAGTGACATTGACGAAGAATATAAGGGTCGTTGCTCCCTCCCTGGAAGTTTGAAGTGCTAAAATTCTTCTTGCAGGCAGTGTAACATTGTTAAAGCCTATTTATAATTTGCCTTTTCAACTCTCATCTTCTGGCAGCCCATGCAGTTGATGACAGGAGGGTGATCAGCCGTAAAAATCTCTGACTTACAAGCAATGAATTGATGGAATAAAAGTTTCAGGCCAATCCCACTGATCACCTGCCAAAGGGTTTCTTACACCAGCACACACACATGGAACAGCCCATCATAAAACAGTTCCTTCTCTGTGTCGACTTTATGCTGCAGCATGATATGCTTTAGTCCTGCTTTTATGGATATGAGGCTATTGAGGAGTGATATGCAGAAATTGTTCCAATCTGGTAACTTTCTTTTCATCCCTATGCCTACATATGGCATCTTGTGCAATTTTTGGTCCAAACAAAGGGGAAAAAAGATGTTATTCCTGAGATCTTGAAACAGAAGACAACTGGAGTTCTTTAGGTTTGTGATGACATTTTACCTCTCATCCAAGGTTTCACAGGGATTTCATCCTTAACCCAGAGGTGATGGTAATGACCCATGCCTTATTTCACACCTTGAGATAACTCACATGATCAATAGTAGGTCAGTGACCTCAAGACCACTTCCAAAGGGGACAACCCCTTACTAGGGGTAAATAGCCATTTTAGACCTGTAAAAGCATCCTGGATAAGAGGTGAAACATCTTCATACACCTAAAGAACTCCAGTTGCCTTCTTTTTCAAGCTTTGTTGAAAAACCTACTCAGACACAAGATGTTTAGCATGCCGAACTAATATGTTGAACATCGTTATTGTCATCCAGCCTACCTAACAGCAGCTAGTTGACATTGTGAACTCACCAGCATGGTGGCAAAACGTAAAAGAATGTTGTAAGCCTCACAGAGCTGCAAGCATGATTTTTATCTGTAAATATGTTAACTTTGAGACTTGGCTGTCTGCAAACCCCATGCTGGAACCTGCTAGCTTAAATTATTGAGTTATTATGATTCATTTTCTCAAATATTTTTCTGTATGCAGCATAGCAGCAGCACTGTACTACCAAAGTAACAATTTGGTCTTATTGTGCCTTTTTGTATGCTATTTAATCTCCTGCTAATTTGCATCCATGAACATTACACAAAGGTATGCATAATAACCTTTTTTCAACTAGTAACTACTAATAAGCAACTGCTTACTCTCTATACAGTATGTCCTTTTTTCACATCTGTACTTTAACCCTGTGCTTCACCTACATCTGTATCAGTTTGGCTAATTTTACTCAGACTTGTAAAGCACACCTTCCTTTTGTATCAAAGGGAAATTCTTAATGTCCTGCCACTACAAATCACTTGGAAGGTATGTGTTTTCCACTTGTAAAAGGATGGGTGTGTTTCTTGCCTCGGGGCACGCAATCATGGTAATAATAGAATGCTGCACATTTCTTCCACCTCTGGGATTTCCAAGCGAATATGAGGGATGGGTCTACTGATGTTAGTGAAGCTTTGAAAAGCACATAGTGTGGTCTTGGCAGGTTGCGATCACCATTTCTCAGTAGATACTGTGCACCCAATGATGTGAGAACAGTTTTATCAAGGCTTCATCATTCATGGTTTCCTCCACCATACCACGGAGATTAAGTAATGAGGACCTCCAGTTTGTGTAATCCGTGCTGGATATTTTGGATACAGTGGGAATCTCTAATTCGTAAAGAAATGCGCATTAAACTAAAATATGACCCGAGAGAGCAATTCACAGTTGTTCAGTTAACTCTGTCAACGCAAAGCTCACAATCTGAATCCTTGTCTTCGGCTGCTGGAAGTGTAGCCATCGTGGAATCAGTGTGGATGACAAATAAAGCATTGCAGCATCATCTCTTGAAGCACTTTGTTCTGTCAAAAGATGGATTGTTTGGAAATGTGAAGCCTTGTGTTTGAGATGCCAAAGTTGCCACGTATTTTTGTCGAGGACAGCGAGGAGGGGTAGAGATAAATAACGACAGAAACATATACAGCCTACAGTCAGGTGCATCTTGTAATGCACTGAGCGCTTCCCTGCCTCATTTCCGTTTTCCTTCTGTTTCTTGCCCGCCTACTCCCCCCCCCCCCCCCGTTCTTGTTGCTGCTTGTCTGGATGAGTCTGACACAGAGTCCAGCTGTCTGCGCCCTCCCAAGTAGTATTTCAGCATTTTATGACTGCTATTTGCACTTCATACTGCGTACTGTGTAATCCGATGACTTTGGCTATTTAGGAAAGGGACCAGTGTGACCTAATCTCTTAACATAGCAGCCTGCACACACACGCTCACGTACGTATTAAATTAAAGAAAGTGCATGTATGTTGTTTGTGCTCAACTCAAAAACTGCATAAAAAAGATAATCTGTTTTTGTCTGTAACGACATCCTTTAGCTTTGTTTAAATTCATTGCACACACAGTACAACACCTCTGCGTGTCTAGTTTTCTGTCACTGAAACTTGATGTATTCAGTAATAGAACACTTAAAATGAAATCAGCATATTTTAGAAGAGCTCACAGCCAACAGTTAAATACTGTGGTATCAACATCTGGATTGGATATCTGAAGCACAGGACAAAATACATTGACAGCATTTGTAAAACAATTAGATGCATTGATCTATCCTTCCAGAGAAACAGTCCTTTCAGTCTATGTGACAAAATGCAGATGAGAGGAAACAGGATAATATGTGGAGGAGTGACTCATGGTCCTTTTTATGATGGAGCTCCAGACACAAGCATATTAGCTGCTCATCCCTAACTTGGCTTTGCGATGCTTTTGAAAGAGCTTTTCATGCGCTCATTTAAAATATTAAAGCGACACTGATGATTTGACCCAGGGAAAAAAGTGAAGTTGCATAGACAAAATATTGAAATGCCATGACATGGCAGTAAGCTACCATGGTCAGCTCCAAAAATCACTTCGTATATGTGTAGACAGATATCTGGGAACTGCTGTGTTACAGCAATGCTGAAAAGACAAAGCAGCCAGTATACACAAACTGTAAGATACTTTAGTAAAAGAGTAAAAGAGTGAACACTGTCACTTTGAAATGTGGCCATAGCTATCTTGTTGTTCATGCTTGCTGACATGTCTCCAGTGGAAAGCCTTTGGCTTCGGTTGAAATGGCGAACCACTTGCTCTTGAACTGTTTGCTTCATGTATTGTACTGTAAATGCTGTTACAGCGAAGTATCATATGCAAATGTAAACAAAAGTGGAAATTAAAGGTTTTTTCTAACCACATGACTTATAAAGTTGGCAACATACAGCTGCAAATAAGTCAAATTTAAATAGTGCAGCTCTGAAAATATCTTCTCTGTAGATACAGTTCTTTTTGAGACTGAATGTCAGCCAGATTTCCCTGCGCTGTCTAAACTACTGCTATTAGCTATCAAAAGATGTCTGTTTCTATAACAACCGCAAGCTAAACAGTCAGTACACATGCTGCAGGTTTAAATCCTATGGTTAATGTTCTCTCACTCAATAGGTTTCCTTTCTTGACTGTCTTGTTCATTGCAATGGATTGACTAAAAATAACCACATACAACAACAAAAAAAATGATGAAAAGGGATTTTTTTTTTAATGTTCTTGGCAGTCTTTCCCCTGTAGAGCTTCTTTATCATATCACCACACTAATGCCCCAGTGTTCAATCCCTGAACCACCCACACAGAAAAAATAAATACTTAGCATGTGAAGTTCTGATGGTTGGCGGCAGCACAGTTCAGGTCAGAGGCCTCATCGTGACTTGGAACCAATTGTTGACAATTGTCTGTGATTACACAGCGCCGGGGCGGGTGCCATGTGGAATCACGCACCGGTTGTCACATGTGATATAAGCAACAATCCTGGCTGGGGTATTTCTTGACCGTTGGCGGGCCAGCAATGGTGGAAGGTGGTAACGTTTTAGTAAGCCTCTTTCTCACTTCTTTCTTTCCCTCAATAACTGATCACGCACCCTCATCTTTCTGGCATGGAATGTTTTGCTGATGTTAATGCCAGAGAAGGTTTGCAACTTTGCAGTTATTGAGTCACCAGAGCGTTGGCGACCGTTGCGCATTTTCCGCTTCAGCATTCGACAACTTTACGTGGTCTGGCTCTTTGCGGCTGTTGCTGTGGTTCCTAAACGCTTCCACTTTGCAAAAATACCACTTAAAGTTGATTGTGGAATATCTAGAAAGGAAGACGTTTTACAGACTGACTTCTTGCAATGGTGGCTTCCTATTATAGTACCATGCTCGAATTCAGTGAGCTCTTTAAAACGAGCCACAATTTTTTTTGTAAAAGAAGATTGCATGGTTAAGTGCTTGACTTTTACACTCGTGGCAATGGGACTGAAAACAGCTGAATTCAAAGACTAAGCAGTCTAGGCCTACATTTGTGTCCATATAGTGTTGCTGTTTGTAGGTAGCTTTCATCTGTGAAACACCAGTTACTGTATAGTGGGAAATGATCATTATCTGAATATGGGACATCTGTAAATAACAACTGCTCTCCTCTGGCTTGAGCATACAACTTGACAGTAGGATTTGAAAAGTACCCCAGCAGCCTGCCCCTCTACCCCATTTTACCATTAATGTCACACTCTAGGAATCATGTGGTCAGTTGGATATATAATTCTTTCATTTACCTGTGTTAATATTCATAATTTGATAATATTGCAAGGAATATGCCATTCTGACAGCTGTAGAACCAATCATGCTAATTACTTCATAAATGCACAGTACTGACAATAACTTTTTTTACTACAGTATGTGATTAAAGCTGTAAACTGCATGGTCATTGTGGTCATAGCTGACACATCTGTATCGACCTCATAGTTTTCACATGCAAAGCTCAACGCGGTACTTTCCATAGACTCTGCTTCGCTAGTTCTCTGACCTGTATGAAGGGTAAACGGCCCAGGTTGATGAGTGATGATGAAAAAATTGGTTCTGAAGACCTTGTCAGCATGAAAGACATCACTGTTTGAAATTTGCTCCTGCGAGTCTAACTTATTGCTACCAGAGATTCCCCTACTTAGAGATATGGAAACATCTGCAGACATCTACACATGCAGACTTTTGAGTTTCACATTTATGAGCCCTGATTTTCCAGCTGTCTCTCCCACTGTTTTGTCTCACACACAAACTTCCACTTTGTACTGTGTAAGGACTGACTTATGCACATACACACACAAAGACACATTAATACACACTCACTACCTCACCACTGCAACTGTGTCACTGTGTCTCTGTTAGCCAGCATCTGACTGCAGGGATGAAGGGCCTCATACTCCACTCACAGTGAAACAAAATGAAAGAAAAAAAGCAGTGGCGACTGTAGTCATTTAAACATATTTTAGGGAAATGGTTGTAACTGCCAAGTGCAGTTAAAGTACAAACACTACATGCCAACTGACTGTCATCACAAATGTGGTGCATGTTTAGAGAGACTGAGAGTGAAAAAGAGAAGAAGAGAGCAAGGGAAACCATCTCCAACTGTCTGAATCTGTTGTGTTGATAGAAGTTTATTGAAAAGCTGAATATGAAAGCTGAAATGTCTCTTTGACACAGACAGGGATAGAGGGAAAAATAAAGCGAGAATAACGTCAGCTTAAAAAAATATTGTGAATAATTGTCACTGTAAAATGTAGAGATTCAAAAAGGCTTTTGACTCAGTTTATCCACTGAGATTAATAACAACATGCCACTGCTACAATTCAGACTGACCCAGTTAGAACATTTATAAATGAAAATTGCTGTGTCCTTAAATATGTGCAGATATATTGACAGTCATGTGAAAAATAACCATTTCACAAGATTCTATGCAATTCTTGAAGAACTAAGTACACCCCATTATTAAGTAGCGTGCATAATGACCTTTGGCAGCGTTAACCTGAAGTAATTCTTTAAGACTTTTGTGGAGGAAATTTGGCCCTCTTCTTTACAACTTTATGGGCATTCATTTATCTGCAGCTTTCTTAAGGTCCTGCCAAAGGATTTAAAACCTTGTTGGGGTCTGGACTTTAACTGTACAACTGCAACACCTTGATTCATCCCTACTCCGACACAGCTGAATCAAATGGTTTGATCTCTTCAGCATGCCATCATGTTTGGCAAAGGCCTGATAACAAGCCATTCATGTGATTCAGGTGTGTGGGAACAAGGATGCATCTAAAAGCTGCAGGACGGTAGCTCTCGAGGACCGGGATTGGGCACCCCTGCTATACAGCATATATCATGTTTATGCCACCAGCCCATTGGGTTTAAAATCATTCTGTCTGACCAAGTTTGGTTTAAATTTAGGTGAGATAACGGTTGACCCTGAACAGTAAAACAGATGTTAAACATGATGAAACGTGGCCAGTGACCTAAAGAGGTTTAAGGGAGGCGGGTTCAGAGCGACTAAGGGTCAAACCTTGACTAATTGCTAAAAGAGGCAGACTGGGTAGCTAAATGAAAAGCTGGCGAGAGTAATTATCGTAACGTTATCATTAAAATATATGACTGCAGCCCTTTGGGCCTTTTTCAGTGGAAAAGAATTTGTGAACTTTTGAGGTTTTAGCAAACAATATTTCATTATTGGGTCACGTTTAAATATTTTTTCACAAAAAAGTTGGGAAGAGACCCTCTTTTTTCAAGATTGTTTGGCCTGAGAAAGATTTTTTTGAGGGTTTTCCACATGGCTTGAGTGTAGACAACATGGGTGCAACAGTAGATTAGTGCAGCCTAGGTAACAGGTTGTGCTGTAAAGCTAATCAAACTCTCTATTTTGCCTCTAGTCAGGTTTGATCCAAACACAGGATGCAGAATATTTCTTGAGACCCGTGTCACACGGCTTGGCGCAGATGGAGAACTTCACAGCGCCCTTCGGTCATCAGCCACACATCCTCTATAAGAGAGAAAGGGACTCCCAAACACAGCGGCAACATGTGCTTCAAAAGAGATCCGCTGACAACACAGTGTTTGAACATCAATACAAGGGACTGCAAAAACAGCATGACAACAATAACAGCAACACTCAAGCTGACCTGATAAAACATCATGGAAGTGGCCAACAGCACAATGACCATCGCCATGACAGCGACTACAGACATGGGGAGAAGCAGAAGCAACACTTCTGTGGGAGAAGGAAGAAATGTATGTAAGGGCAATTTCTCCTTCTAATGCTAATGTAACATTGTAGTATTCCTCTTAAGATTTACATACATTATTGATTCCTGCACCTTCCTATTTGCTTGTTATAATACTTTTAAACCTCTAATAATTTGGTTTACATAGTGTTTATTAAAATCAATTTCACCTTAACCCGGAAACTTGCAAAAGAATTTGCAAGCACTGCTAACCTAACAATGTCTCTTGACTATAGGGGTCATAGATCATTATGTGTCAACTAGCCAAATCTCACTGGTATTTGGGTTTTCACGGTCAAACAGAAAGTAACAGCACCACTAAACTTTCATTTTAAGTGCTTAATCTGGCCGGCTAGGTAAAGTTTTTAACAACGAGGTGGCTCTTATTGCCAACTAAAGTCAGCCTCATAAATCCTCTTCTTCATGGATGGCTAGGCACTGCTAGATTGTAATAGATAGAGTAACAGCTGTACCAAACAAACTACTGAAGGGGTTTTTTGTTTGGTTCGGGTTATTTTTAACTCTCCTTTGTTGCTTTGTCTTAGTTTTTTGGCAAGAAGAAGAATTTGGACTGGAAATATCAAGAATTTGAATTGGTAATTCAAGATTCTGCTTTTAAAGCAATTATCAATCTTGGTAATTGCTTTAAAAGCAGTATTAAATAACGAAGAATGCAAAGAACATTTAGATTAGTAAAATGGGAAAAAATAATATACAAAATTTTTCTGGATTGGTGACATCCTAAGTGTTTAAGAACCAAACAATGTTATTTTATTTTGAGGTCAGCCTTACTCACATATTCTCCGATTTAGGGTGGATTTGATATTGGATCACTTTTTACTAATTTAATTATAAAAAAAAAAGCCATGAAGGCATTTTTGCCCTTTTCAGATTTTCATATGAAAACACTTAACACTTACTAAATAACCTTCTTATCCTTCGATAATATTACATGTGTTTACATTTGTGGTTTACTCTGTTTGTAACAGCTTCACGAGGGTGGCTGGTGGAAGCATCAAATTGCTATTTAATGATGGTAATATCATCATATTTGTGCAGCAAACATTCACAAATACTTGTGAAAATTGGACAGCAGCTGTGTCTCATTTTAAATTGTAACACAAGATTAAAGACAACACATTCTATGTTGACTTGGGTTTCACATATTGTTAAGACATTAGCTCCTTTTTATGTAAAGGAGACAATCAGCAGTGTGTTGTCACTTACACAACATGGGGATTGTAAATGTTGTAAAGCAGATTGTCTTAGACTGAAAATCTTTAAACACAATAACACTCATTCATGATTAGCTGATTCCTCGAACAATCATCATTTTCATGTATTTATTTAGACATTTGTGGTTGATTTTATAAGTAAAGGTTAATTCTTATAATTTCTGTTTACTTTGCACTATGACAAATGTTTGCTCTCAAGAAATTACCACAAGATCCGTTAACATTGCTTGCATCACGGGGGTCTTTCAAACGAGAGCAGCTGTATGTCCCTATGAAAACACAATGATGTTTGCATTTTTATAAGATGATATCACCGAACACCTGCGTTGTGTGTTCGTCGAAGGGCACTTTGGTCATTCACCTGCTTTCCGCCTGTATAAGCAAACTTTCTAGCCTTTATAGATTATCTAAGCCAGCGATGAGCAGGTCAAAATTTTGATAACCTATCAAAACACTGAAAATAAGACTTAAGAAGATAACGTTACAAGATACTATGGTTGCATGCTGTGCTTTTGCACTAACAGGTGTTCTACTTTATGTCATAGTTCAAATCTGAATGTTCGAAGGTGCTTTTACTCCCAGATTCACATAGCAAGCTTCAATTCATCAAAAGTTACAAAATCTTTTTCATAATACAGCCTTTCATTAGTACTAAATAAACAAATAAACAAAAAAAACATCATTTTGGGACAAAAATACACTATATTTATGTTACATGTCTATAGAATATGAAACAGCTCTGGAAGCACATACATTTCAGATGAATGTGTGTGCTTTCAACATGTAAATATTTCATATAGTTGATTGTTTTAAATATTGTTACTTTATGTAACTGTAGCTACTGCAAGGCAGAACACATACTAGGATTTCACACTTAATGGTAGCATAACATTGAGACTGCCAGAGTCAACAACAGTAAAAAAAAAAAAAAAAAAAAAAGCACAGTTGGCAGTTTATCCATGACATCAGGTCACAAAAGTAAGAGCACGGTTAATCATCCAGAGCTGTTGCCAGCTATTTGCCAGAATCGCTGGTTAGCACACATAAGCAAAGGTAAACATTTGGCCAGTGGCTACAAATGTATTTCAAATCACTTGCAAATGTAATCAGCAATGGAAAGGAAGGCTTGCATTTGTCATGGACATTATGGCTGCAATTAAGGCGCTATTATATACGCTATTGTTTGGGCTTTCATCAGTCACTCGGAAGCTTCCATACAGTAGTTCATCATGTTAACTGTGCAGCCATAGATCACTGAGTAATGCTCCATTCAGGTTGTTCAGCTGTTACTACATCATTTTGCTTCAGACCAGTTTATTACTTAATGAATTCTTACTCTATATCTTTTTCCATCTGTTTTCACAGACATGCCGAAACCTCCAGAAGAGGATATTTTTATCCTTCCAGATGAATACAAGTTTATCCCCAGGAATAAAAGGGCAGTGCTGATGAAGAACAAGGCCAACCAGGGACTCAATGTGGAGACACTTGTGGTGGTGGACAGAAAGATGATGGACAACCATGGCCATGAGAACATAACTACATATGTTCTTACTGTGCTTAACATGGTGAGACAAATTTAGTCTTTACCACTGTGTTTGATGTGCACTCTGCCTATAGGCTAGCATGGGCGCAGCACACATTCAAGACAGGAGTTACATAAATCAACCTTAAGGCTGACTCGTTTTTTTAAGAATACCAAATATGATGTCTTGTAACTTTATGGGAAAGTTGTCTTGTATTTTTACAAGTGGCTTTAACAGCAGAACCACAAAGCCTGGTGTAACTTTGCAGTCACATCATCAAATGAAGTTTTAGGATGCTGTGCTTTTTTTGCTATTATACACCATAACATCAGCTGATGAAAGAGGAAGCCATGCAATTTATTTGAAGTAAGGATTTAGTTACTTGACAATCCTGTCTGCTAGACTAACTTATCAGAGATCTTAAAACAGGAAACTGATATCTGGGTGAGATCATCTCCACAACGCTTGCAGTGTCCCCCTCCATTCCTCTCAGCTTATCTGTAAGCGAATACCGTCACACTTGTTTTGCTACTTAATGACTGACTGACAAATCCAAAGATAATCCATCTATTTTGAAAACATAGTTCCCTGTAGTAAAAACAAAGTCAGAGCAGTCACCGGCCTCATAGGAGTCACCTAAATACTATATGGGGTTTCACAGAAAATACCCAACGCTTCACACCACCTGCCAGCCCTCATGGGGCTTACAAAAGTCATTTAATATTTGTTGGAAAGGAAATCTAATAAGCTCTTTAGCTTTGTATAGAATTATGCTTTCACAGTGACAGTGGAAAGACAAAAAAAATCATAGTTACTTATTTAAAAAAACATGCAGTGCACTATGCATCACAAAACACTACAGATCTGTGGAAACAGGTGTGATACATTATTCCTATATGTAAAAACATATAGGGATTCATTGCTCTAATCAATTCAGAAATCTGACAGCCTGCCAAACACTCAGCTTTCAGCATAGCTTAGTTTAAGTGAGCTCTTTGATGACCTCCCTGACCTTTCTGCAACAAACCACGGCCATGTGTCTTCCTGTGAGTCAGCGCAAAGCAGGACGAAAAGAGGGAAATGAATGAGTTTTCCTAAAGATGTATTCGCGAGGTCTTAGAGAAAGGCATACAGCGAACCCTCATAGTCATATTATGGGAGTGGTGCATAAATATAAGTTAAGGACATTTTAACACATCAGCCTAGATTGTACTAATCAGATCCTCTTCGAGTACCAGTAACAGTTTTTAATGACAGATCCTGCATTTGTATAAACAGACGAGTACTTCAGATGTCACTTTGATGGTCACGTTCAAGCCACTTTAAACTTTGTAAAATTACTCATGCACATGTAGTTTATGTCTCAAATTACATGAGTTTGAAACATTACTTGAGATGGATTAGACAAATGCCAGATGCTCTAGTAATACGTCATAATGATTGTCTGTTTGCCTTTTAGGTCTCAAGTCTGTTCAAAGATGGCACAATAGGGGGAAATATCAACATAGTGATTGTGGGTCTCGTCCTCCTGGATGAAGAACAGGTGAGCGTGTCAGTTTTTAGTCAGAATCATCATTCACCCAGACAACTCAACCCTATACACTAACAATATGTTACCATGTTCTTTAGCTGTACATACCAAGGGGCAAAAAAAAAAAAGCAAAAAAGGATCATTTGTATGTTTATTTGTTTGTTTTGCCTGAGGTTCCAGATCTTTTTGGTCCTTCCAAAATCTTCCTGGGGCTGTTGTAACAACTAGGGGCTTTTACAGTTTAAATAGAGCATGTATTTCCCTGGATCTGTGCCACAGGGGAAATTCTCATGGAGTCTAGGAGTAAATGAGCGACACAGACAGAGAGAGACAAACTGTTGGGGTACAGTTGGGAAAAGTAAAGCAGCTTGAGAACAATGGCTTAGACTTGCCAGCCACTTCATAGATTTTAAAATTAAGTATTTATAAGCAGGAGGAATGGTGAAAATACAAAAATGTTCACAGACGTTTTCCTTTGTACACAAAAGAAAATCTGTAAGCCTTTATGTTGTTATCAACATGCATGCTATATGTCTAAGGGATCTTGGTTATTGATTATAAAGACCCAGAGAGAATCTGTAAGTTGGCAGTAAATATATGGATAATAATGCTTTACCTCAATGAAGTTAATACTGTCATCATATCTTTTTATGTGTTTTATGTCACAGAATGGCTTAGTAATCAACCACCATGCAGACCACACACTGAACAGCTTTTGCCACTGGCAGTCCACCCTGGGAGGTAGAGAGGGCCGGCACCATGACCACGCCATCCTCCTCACGGGACTCGACATCTGCTCTTGGAAGAATGAACCCTGTGATACTCTTGGTATGACTTTAAAAACCTCTTTGTTGCTCTATTGCTTGTAAATCACAAAAGAGCAGATTCTGCAACAACCAAATGCCAGAAGGCCTCATTTGAGGCAATAAACAATCCTGTCAATACACCGATCCATCATATTTGCTCAGCGTACCTTAACCTGGAAAGAAAAATCTATCATCTTCTTTATTTTTATGTTTAGTTTTTAACTTTATGTTGAATCCAGATTTATTATAAATGTATTACCAGTTATCAGTATCCGATCAAAAAACAATAACAACAATTTTAGGCTGTTTGGGGTACTTTGTATTTCTGGTGATTTGGTACCATGTTTTCATTACTGATCAAATATTGTTGGTAAGGTACGCTGCCATTGTTTCTGTCTACTTTTAGACTTCTCACAGCTTTAATTAGGGACTTTACAAGAAACAAATAATTGCGAAATCCTCTTAAATTAATAAATAAACACTGTTATACAGGCACAAGTGATTTTGCCGCCTAGCTCCAATAATAGCCATAGCTGCTAGCTGCTACCTTAATGATCATTAAGAGACAGCTAATGCGGCTATAAGTTAAATGTGTGTGCTGGCCAGGCTGACATTTGTGCTACCTGTTTAGAGCTTAATTATTGTTGAAAAAGGGGGCTTTACTCACCTCTTGAAATTGTTCATAAAGTGTTGTTCACTGCTGTGGCACTATTTTTGTGCCACTATTCTGAGCGCAGGTGCAGGTGCAAGTGTTGCATTTTGAGGAGAAATTTATTTTGAGCGAAGAAAAGCTAAATTTGAGTGAACAAAATTCATGCAAATATGTGATGTCTTGATAAATCGAGCAGATATTTGAAGTTCACACAGCACCATTCTCGCATGAAAATATCTTAAAAGTTTATTTTGTGACCCAGAGTAATATTTCAAACTCCGCCACTCTGTGTTCCTCCGCCACTGCCTCGTTTGAGTTCTGGACGAAATGGATTCTGGGATATTGCATTTCGTCATTTCGAGCTGATTGGAGACCAAAACAGCCAGTCAGATTTTTTTGCATCCAAGTCTGTGATTGGCTGGTTTTGTGGCACAAATATAACGGTGTAGAGAAAGAGTTGAGCGCGCACGGGTAGAAATGTTGAGAGCGCAGCAACACATTGCGTGCAAGCGCAAATGCAAAAACTGAGCGAGAGGGGCTGCTATTGTGTGTGTGTGTGTGTGTGTGTATGGATAATAACAAACACTGAAATACATTTTTTGCACGCAGCAACGAATTTTGTTCACTCAAATTTAGCTTTTCTTCGCTCAAAATAAATTTCTCCTCAAAATGCAACACTTGCACCTGCATTTTTTTTACGTGCGCTCAGAATAGTGGCACAAAAATAACGCCATATTCAGCTGCTAGTAAAGCAGCAACATGCCTTCAGCATGTTGTGTGAAGTTGTGTGTTAGCTAGGTGAAACAAAGATAACACTGTTGATATCAGTGCTATATCATGCCGCAGTTCATCTGATGCAATAGTAATTAAGTATTTAGTGATAATTAGTATCCGAATATTTTTTTTTTTTACTTTTTTTTTTTTGCCAACCGTATTTAACAGAGATAAGAGAAAAACCAGATAGAAATTCAGAAAGTGGACACATTATCAGGTTTTCATTTAGTTTAGAGTGCTTAGTGTTTTTCTACATAGACTAAGCTCAGCTGGCTTGAGCATTCAGACACACGCTGTCTCTGTGAGTGTGCATCACCTAGCACAATAACAGAAGCTTATTTGGGGTAATGACCGTGCAAACACATTCTTATCTTCCACACTGTGAGAAAAAAACTCCCCTTTTTTGCACCAGAAAAACACAAGAGTGTAACTTCCCCAGACCTAAGATTTTACAATAAAGTGTCAAAACAGGCACTAACCTCATCCATACAGCTGTGCAAGCTTAGATAAAAGGTGTGTGTGTGTGTGTGTGTGTGTGTGTGTGTGTGTGTGTGTGTGTTTGTGTGTCTGTCCAGTCAAAATAAGAATCAGTGCTTTCTAATTCCCAGAAGTACGATGTAAAATAGGCATTAGCACAACCATTCACTGTTTATTTGGATTACTATTAGAGCCCTATTCTTCAATGTTTTTATTCATATTTCAAAACTGTCATATAATATCAATGACCTACCTCTTTCCTAACACAAAAAAGAAATAAATGGTAGTTCTCACAGTTAATCTCCCTTGTTATATTTAATATCATTGCTCACATTAGTTATATACATGAGCCACTCTGTGGCAAAGACTTAGAGATGTAAATCAAACAACATTTAAGGCCAAATTCGCCATGAAACTCTAAGGAAAAAACGTTAAGGGAGGCTCTCGTGTGGATTAGCCTTTTTGATTCAGAGCCAGAGGTTGCTGTAAATGTGAGCGACAGGAGGAGAGAGGACAGAGAGAGGCATAAAGGGAGCTGAATACTATAAAAGAGTTTAACTGAGAATGAGAGATATGAGAAATATGTGAAGATAGGGAAAGAATGTTTTAAAGTGAAGTAAAAGGTAGCATATGTGACTATATAGAGAACCATATGTTATCATATGGAAGGATTTGAATTCACTGATGTTGTTTGATATTTCCGACATGTGCCCTCCACAAATTCACACCAGTGCGTATCGTTTGAGAAATTTCTCTTGCAATGTAGAGTTAAAAAGCTGAGAAGAAGCAACTTGACAGCAGTTATTTTAACTAACCAATTACAGTTATTTTTGGAATGGCTTTTTTAAACTAATAAAGAATAAAACTTGTATTAAAGATTGCAAAAACAAAAATCTATCACTGCTTTTGCAGGGTTTGCTCCAATTAGCGGGATGTGTAGCAAATACCGCAGCTGTACCATTAATGAGGACACTGGCCTGGGTTTGGCATTCACCATCGCCCATGAATCAGGACACAAGTAAGGGTTTCCAAAGTACATTCAGCCTCGTTCAACCTTGTTCGACAATGAAATGAAAAATGTACCAAAATTTGTTTTAATTCATGTAAAAATAAATAATCTATTAGAATGACAACTTCTGCATTTGTTACATGTGAAGTAGATGATTATGTCACCTGAATTTGTAGATAAAAATCTCTTTTTTTTAACTCTCCAGTTTTGGAATGGTCCATGATGGTGAAGGGAATGTTTGTAAAAAGTCAGAAGGCAACATCATGTCTCCCACATTAGCTGGTCACAACGGTGTCTTCTCCTGGTCTGCTTGCAGCCGTCAGTACCTCAGCCGCTTCCTCAAGTAAGCAATTGGGTTTTTTTTTTTACTTTCATTGTGTTGACTAAAAGAAATTAAACTAGTGTTTTTAAGAATTTTCATGTCTGCCTTTTTGTTAGAGTTCACACAACAAACACAACAACTACATTTTTCAAACTGGCCACTTAATTAATTCATGCATTCATTGTGTTTTTTATTTTTAATGTGTCAAGTGAAAAATTGTACTTTTACCTATATAAAACCTGTAAAAGATTTTATATTTCAAAAGCAATTTTAAAGCTTTGAATGAACAAGAGGCTACATGCAATTAAGTAAAGAATGTAGTTACCATAGCAGCTAATTTAAGTGAAATATGGTCCTACATTTCTCTTAGTGCTCTTTTACAAAATGCACTTTTATTGTGCATCAAGATGCATGCTTGTAAAAGCCGTAAGTTTGCATGGCAGTTGGTTTGTGCACTGTTCTGCTTATAGCCTGCTCTCCCAAGCGGGAAAACAGCCATCACAGACAACGCGCCCATGTGTCTGGACATGTTTCTATTTGTCTGTGGATGTAGGTGTGTGTGTCTGTGTGCGTGTATACTTGAAACTAGATAGCTCAGAGTCAGTGCCCACCACTAAATTTACCCGTGTGTTAGCTGAACTGTCAGGTCTCCCCTCTCAGAGTGGCGGAGACAGACAGTGTATTTCCTCGCTGAGTTATTAGAGCTGGGATGACCTCAACCTCATTAGAGCTGTCAGTTTTATATTAAACTCCCATCACCTCTTGAGGTCACATGGAGGAGAGCGCTGAAACATTAAACCATCAAGGAGTCGTCATCTTGCATTATTACTGAATGATATTATTGCTGAAATGTTGTATGTTTTCCTAGCTGCAATCATGAGACTCCACAGTGTCTCCTTCATCTGCTATGGAGAGAAGCATTATGTCAGCCAGCAGAGTTTATATTACACTCACTCTAGATCTACTTCTCTTCAGTCAGCCATGACAGACAGGCCGGACTGTACGCATGGTCAGATGCTTTATCCCTCCATGCCTAACATGGATGGATAATCTTCACGTCAGTGAAAGCAAATTCCTTAAAAGCCAGTTGAAGTTGTTTTTGTTGTTGAAGCTGGTGAAACCAACCAGAAAGCTTCAAGATCCCCTTCTCTCTCAGACTCCTCTGAGAAATGTGCTTATTTAGCTCCTTGCTGAGAGTTTAAGGAAGGAGTGAAGCATTTGTAGCAACTGATTAGGCAGAGAAATCAAGCTGGAAAGGATGTGTAGCAGGTCTAAAGAGTACTTTGAGGAGCTGAGGAGTGAAGAAAATGAGAGGGCAGGAATGGATGGATGGAGCACAGGTAGTGAAGTGCAGTAGGGACTAAGTGAGGGAAGCTATGAAGAGGATGAAGAGCACAAGGAGAGGTAGTCCAAATGGCATACCTGTTGAGGTATAGAGATGTTTAGGAGAAAGGGCTTTGGAGTTTTTAACCACATTGTTTAGCACAAGCCTGGGGAGTGAGAGGATGTGTAAGGAATCGAGAAGAAGTGTACTGTGCCAGTTTGCAGGAACAAGGGTGATGTGCAAAGCTGTAGTAGGTCCAGTGGGATAAAGCTGATAAGGCATACCATGAAGCTCTAGGAAAGAGTTGTTGAAGCTAGGCTGAGAAGAGAGGTGATGATTAGTGAGCAGCAGCATGGCAGAGAAGTGCACTACAGATGTGATGTTTGCTTTGAGAGTGTTGATGGAAAAGTTGAGTTGCACTGTCTTTGTAGATCTAGAGAAACCATATGATACAATGCCAAGAGAGGAGTTGTGGTATTATACGAGGATGTTGGGAGTAGCAGTGAAGTATGTGAGGGTGATGCAGGACATGTACTGAAGGTGGACGAGTCAGCCATCTAAAGCATCGGACAGTGCACAAGAGAGGTGAAGAATAGAGTGCAGGCAGGGTGTAGTGGCTGGAGTATCAGGGGTGATTTTCGACAGAAGGATAATAGCAAAAGTGTAAGGACAAGTTTATAAGACGGTAGTGAGACCTGCTATGATGTCTGGTTTGGAGACAGTAGCACAAAAAAAGACGAGAAGCCAACCAGAAGTGGTAGAGTTGAACATGCTAATATTTTCACTAGGAGTGACGAGGATGGACCAGATTAGAAATGAGTATATTAGATGGACTGCTCAGGATTTGCAGTTTGGAAAGAAAGTTTTAGAGTGGAAGGCTGAAATGGTTTGGGCATGTGCAAAGAAGAGAAACTTGGTACATTAAACAGGGGGAGCTGAATATGGACTTGCCATGCAGGAGGGAAAGAGGAAGAGCACAGGAAAGATTTCTGGACAAAGAGAGGACATGCAGAGGAGACAGAGGACAGAGGAGGATACTAAAGATAGGGTGAGATGCAAGCCACTGCAGCAACCCCTAATGGGAGCAGCTGAATGAAGAAGAAGCTCCATCAGAGTTGCAGAAAAAGTCTCTACATGGTTTGCAGATTGTGACCATTTCTAGTTAGCTTATCTTAATTTAGCATAGCATATCTCAGCCTAAAAACTAGGACAGGGAAACTGCTTGGCCGGCTATGCTAAAGTAATAAAACCAATCATTTCCATCTGTAAAACAGATATACTACATTATATCTTGTCAGTCATAATAATCAAATGACAAACAGCATGCAAAATGTTTCCGTTTTAGAAATGCAGTTAGTGAGACTTTGTTACTTACGGACTTAATTTAAAATTAAGCTAATAGGAAGTTTGCAAGCAGCGAACATACTGTAAACATAAAATGTGTTTACAGTATGTTTGTTGGACGCTGGTTTGTTTGATATGTTTGGTTGACACTCAGCAATGTTAATCAAAAAGTCTTGCAGATAAATGTTCTTCAGCTATGAGTCTGCTTGTGACCAGTCTTATCTAAACCTTTTATGATTTTTTTTTCAGCAGTTTGCTGTCTGTGTTTTATGTGCCAACAAAAAAATAGATAGATATAAATAGCCCTCGGTCTGGATGGGGTGAGCCTGTAGATCCTGAGGGAATCATAGAAAAGAAAGGATGCTTTTTTATCTTTAGCTGATGAGAATCTTGTGTACATTTTTTAGGGAGGGGGTAAATTTTGTCTTAAGCCTCTTGCCCTCAAGAGATCCTACAAATCATTTTGTAATTTTACTTGTGAATTACATTAAGTCCTCCCAATCTTTACTTGAGTCCTTGCTGATATGTGTGATTACACAGTACTGTAAATGTAATGTATTTTTCAGAAACCATATTATGTGAATAATGTAGAATACCAGAATATTGCACTTGTAGAACAGACATTGTTCTCTTTAGACACACAGGGCCCATAAAGCAATGGAAGATCTCACATATACACACACAGACACTCATACACTCTGCTAAAGCAATCAGGACCACTCACTAACACAATGAACCATTCCAGCATATTTTGCCTTTTCATGCTCTTTCCACCATATTCTTGTATTATATTCCCCGACTGCAGCGTTTAAGCTGTAAAACATCGCTGTATAGTAACCAGTGATATCAGTTAACATTGGAAACCCCCTGCTGGTGTTAGGATATGAGCGATATGGGCAAGGACTTTTTATGTCTGTCATAATTGAGTGTCTGATGCATTAAAACATTACCCACAGGTTTTGAGTTTGCCAACTTGTTATGTTACCATAGCTACACTTTACAGTTGTCACTGTGCTGGGAACAATGGAACACGTGGAGTGATGCTCGCTTTTGGAATTTCTATGTGCACAGCAGGCAGTCTCATATGCCAGCTACTTAACTCTTTTTTGTGCTTTTCCTTTGCTATCTCCCTATCAAATTCCCCAGTTCTGCCCAGGCTTTGTGCCTATCAGATGAACCAAGAGCAATCACAGAGTATCAATACCCTGAGAAGCTGCCTGGCGAGCTGTACGATGCAGACACACAATGCAAATGGCAGTTTGGGGAGAAGGCCAAACTCTGCACCCTTGATTTTAAGAAGGTAATAAAACTGATTTGGACTCTCTTATGCCATCTAATGCTAATTTAAAAACAGGTTTATAATCCCAGTCAGGGATTTTATCACCACATCTACTGGAACGTGAGCATTTGATACGTTTTTTTAACAATCATGTGTTGCTAGTTAGGGGGAAAAAAGTCAAAGAATGCAAGAGTGGGATGGGATGAATGAGGTAGAGGAAAAATCAAATAAAAAGAGGAAGGAAAAGAGAAACTGATCCGGGTTACATGCCCTTGTGCATGTACACACATATGCATCCACACACAAAGACTGAGACTCGAAGACTGCCCATGATATACTGTACTCACTGGGATAGATGACTAAATATACACTGGAGCATTGCCAGTGGGAATCTCTGCTCGTTGCTCTCCCATTGTCTCATTGCTGCTGATCTTACTGTTAGAAATACTCTCCCAGATAATCCGAATAGGGCTTTAAATACTTGTTAAATGTAATCAGTCTTAAAATATAGTATCCCACCTGAACCTCAGTTGAGCCAAAGCTGCACCTGTATTGTTTAAACCATTCAGGCAAGGATGTTCTCAGTGTTTAGATGAAATACAAAGCTCTCTGAAGAAACAAACAAGGTTAAACCATCCATCTACCCCACAGACCCTTAGCAGCCAATAGTTCATTTTTGTCACAGACCCTCTAACAGATTATTGTGACCTTTTTTGTATACTACAATGGCGCACATATTTGCAGCACCATAGCATTTAGTCACACACAGGATAAAGGTTTCTATTTGTTGCAGTCAAGTGGACCAGTATAAAAATCTGATAATATATGTACTGCAATTTTGTGCTTTGTATTCATTTATTTTAACATTTTATTTTAACCTGTCTTGTTCCTTTATCATTTTCTGTGTAGCAAATTTTCTTCATCTGGAAGATATCATTACCAAAAATGATCAACGATAAAGCAAGATGGATATTTAATGCTTTGTAATAAAGTTACTGCAGTATGTATCAAATATGTTATGTCTGCAGTATGGGACTTGAAGCAAGTGACTTTTTTAATTTATGCTCTAAGAAATGCCAGTGCCAGTAGTAGCTGGCTTTGAATCCTAGGTCTTCTGCACATGCTGTCCTTCTTTGTGTGCTTATATAAACGTCTGAATATCCGTGGATTATTACATTTATAACATACGCTTGTGCACCTGGTAGCAGCAAGGTGCTCTGGACTGATAAATCTCCAAGCAGCCATTACACTCACTGTCTTTCTGAGCACTTGTTACTCATAAAAAATAAAACAGCCCACAAGAATCGGCCTCAGCGGCGCAGTTCATGGTGTAATGAATTCTTTTTTCACTAAACTTTTTGGCAGCTGTTGTCAAGATAAGGTACCACTGGAGGGAACAAATGATACTCTCTGCGGTTAGATAGGGATGGGCTATTCTATAGGAAAAATTGAATAATGTTAATGGGCGTTTTTCTTTCTTTCTCAGCCTCTGACACACTATCCATCATTTCTCTCTGTCTCTCCTCCCATCGCTAACCGCTCTCTGCCATTATTTTACTGCTACAAACGGCCCGAGCAAGCGAAACAGATGGACAAATAGTCCTTGGGATGAATTCCATGGTGGCAAGCTGAGGCTGAGGTGTCTGTCAGCATCTGCACTAAGTTGTCAAAATCTGATATAGTCATTCAAATAGCAACAGAGTAGACATGTTAAAAAGCAGCAGGCTGTGTTTCTCAGGCAATGCGAGCAGGGAAACAGGCCGGTGCTCCCAGCTGAATCTTTAATGACTGAGTAACACAGCCATTACATCATGTAAGTTTGGTAAAACAGTTGTGCCCTGTTAATACTTTGTCCTAATCTTCATGTTCTGTGTTACTTCTTCACTTTGGTGTTTCACTTCCTCAAAGCTGAAGATCGCTACGTCGATCCGCAACAGAGATGATGTTGGAACCACTTAGACCAGATTTTATGTATCGATGCTGATGTCTTTACCGTAGCTACTGAAGCATAAATATTTTGGAGATTCACATTTGCTGCACACGGGAAGCTCTCCAGAAAATAATTATTCAGACAGTTGCAGATTCAGCAAGATTCCTTCAACATGTTTTATTAGCTCTCAAGAGGCAAAATCAAAATGCTATTACAAGTGATCATTTTTCCCCACTGCAAGCTTTGTTTACAGCTATTGTGAGGAGGATCGTGATGATCCAGTTTCTGGAATCTGGAGCAAGAAGTAAGTTAAGGTTTCCATGTTTCTCTCTCTTATGTTGTTCCAGGATATCTGCAAGGCTCTGTGGTGCCACCGTGTTGGGAGGAAGTGTGAGACCAAATTCATGCCAGCTGCTGAGGGCTCTGCTTGCGGCCCCGATATGGTGACTTAACACATGATGTAGTGCGTGTGTGCGCATGTGTGGGTATGGCGATGTGTTTGGTTAAAGGGGTTGACACTCACAGGCTTTTTTACCTCAAGAGTGGCATCACATGAGTGGCATGGGAGCCGCTGACTTCTACTGGAATCTTTTATCCATTTCCTTAGAGGCATTTGAAGCGGAAGACAGTTCCAACCGCTAGCAGGAAAATGAAGATACCTTCTTCAAAATGTCATTTGTACACTGGAAAAAAAGTCCACAATCTATTCAGGGCATAGAGTTAGCTTTTAGTCATATCACCAATAAGATAACCTTTGTTTCTTGATAGCCAAAGGAGCCAAAATGTTCCTCCAATTGATATGGCATTTAGCAAACATTGCCTTTATTCTTTAGGACAGCCTAAACAAGAGCCCCACACACATTTCCTCTCAGTTTTGGTGAGAAAAATACCATCCAACAGAGTAACACAACTCAGTAAGAGAGTTTTACTCTGTTATGTGTGCTAACTTAAGAAAAGTGGATTTAAACACGTCTATTGAAAAATGACTTCACTCTCAGGGCAAATTCTCCTTCCTGCATATCAGTTGCCCTAGCAGTGTTTTGGCAGTGTGCTTCTTTACATTACCAAGCGTGTAAAAGTATAAGCGGGGGAAAGCTTGTAAAAATGGGAAACACATTCTTTGACTTAGGGATACCACAGACCTTTAAGTCAGTAAGCTGCAAAGGACAATAAGCCATAGCTATGAATACACTGAAAAGGCAACAATGATGTGCATAGCCTTATAAAAGTAACATTTATTGAGTGTTTTATTGTTATGTAGTGTTAAGTCCAGCTATTTGAAAGCAAATGGCTTGAACTGAGTGATACTACACTTCTTTTAACTGCTTTTTGCTTACATAGCAATGGCCTCATATCCCAGCACAGACTATTTAAGTTATTTTCAAGCCAAATCAGCAACTTTACTTTGATTTAGTACATTTGAGGGTAGTGTAAATGAAAACTCCTTTTTTTTTCTTTTGCTCTAGGTACCACTCTGTCCTTCCTTCTTTTACCTCAGGGAGCAGCTGCAGTTCGTTTGTTGCTGATGTGGCAGAAATATGCAATTGGCTTGGATCCAAAAAGCAATCTGCGCTCTTTATTTATTCTTTGTTTTCTTTTTCATTCTTCTTTTCAAGATGATTCCCCCCCGAGGCTTGCTCTTTCTCTTACCCTCACTCCCCTGACAGCTTCTCATCAACGTTTGCATCTCAATATATTAAACTTGATGGTTTAATCTCGCGCTCCCCCTCCACGGGAAAATTAACCGAGCACAAACACTGACTGCCTCACATAGGAATCTGCGGCACTCAGCCGCAGGGGGAAAACTGAGGGGAAATCAGCTGTTCTAGTTCTTAGTCAAGGACCATGAGATTAGTTGGTAAGGTGTGCATGAGTCTGCATATGCTGGCGTGTGGGTCTGTGGTCTCTTGTGTAGTTATTGTTCACATAGTGAGAACAAGAACAGCTGCATATGTTCGATGTATGGACATAGCACAGCTTATGCAATACCAGTGTGTGTGGAATTCTGGGAGAAGAAGTACACTGAAGCTGATTAATGATTCGGCCTTTGATGTATGTACTCGATTGTGGCTTTGAGTTTTCCCTGTACGATAACCATCATTGCATGCAGTCCAAAGAAGTGCAGAAACATATTTAAAGATTTTTATTTTTTTTTATCCACTATCGTGTAATCTTTGGTTTTGCCTGCTGCCTTAAGGGACACATTTGGCAGTGTTCACTGCTCGAAAGCTGCTTGGTCAGAAGCAGCTAGTAACACTATATGCACATGGCTTTTCAGTCCACCAGAGATCAGAATGAAAGAGAAATTGGTCTTTGAAAATTGAAAGAGCATGAGATGACCTTGAAAAGGTTTTACTGGTAGACTGTGAACATGTAACCAGGACTGGGCCACAGTTAAAAAAAAACACAAAACAAAACAGTACAGTAAGCACAGTAAGTCATGTCTTGACGTGGCAGAGGTGAACATAATAAGGCACATTTGCAGTGCAATCAAATCAAGTATTAAACAGATTTTAACCTCACTGCTCTTCTCTACAAAATCTCTGTTAAGTCCAGTCCCACAGACTTGCACGGATGTTAGAATAGCACTTGCCAGTGAGTTTGCAGCCAGCATGTTCAGTGATCCTATTAATGACCACAGCACACTCTACCTAGAACAGAGCGTTCCCCATAATGAGAAATGCATGCCACATGCTACATATGAGAAACGGTAAAGATGGACGATGCTGCAGTCTGATTGTGTGTGAGTTCACTCGTGATTAAGATAAAAACGGGTCTAGTTTTGACAGTTTCTATTTGAACCCCCATTCTGCTGCATCTTTCTCTTTCCCATATATCAATGCTCTTTTGTTCCCTTCAGTGGTGTCGTCGGGGCCAGTGTGTGAAACAGGGTGATGAGGGTCCAAGGCCTCAGCATGGCCACTGGTCAGAGTGGTCCACCTGGTCTACATGCTCTAGAAGCTGTGAGAGCGGCGTTACATATCGTGAGAGGCAATGCAACAACCCCAGGTAGGGAAAGACAAAGCAATGGCCTCTGACATTATATTTACATAGAATCTTACATAGCATTAGAAAAACATAAATGTACAAGTGACTACAAACTTTACTCAAAACCTCTTCTGTCTGTATTGCTAGCTGACAGTTAACACAAAAACTGAAGCGGCACCTAGTTTTCTCTATATTTAAAAGTCCTCACATCCACTTGTCCTTAGTATCCTTTTAAAAACTTTTAATGATTTTTAAGCCAGACTAAAATAATTTTTGGATTTTAAATTAACTTAGGAGCGTCCTGGAATGGGAGTCTTATCATTGATATTGTTTTAAGTATCACAAATAAGTGTTTGTGTTCTAATTAAACAATTAAGATAAGAATTAAGAATAATGATATACTGAATGATTATTGAGCTTTAGATGTGTTTCTAGACCGACTCAGGACAAACCTTGTTAGCTGTTAATCCTCGTATCCAGTCTTTATGCTAAGCTATATGCTAACTATCATACTGCTGCCAGATAATACCACACTAACACATGTCCTCACAGCAAGTGTTACTTTGAACTACTACTGAATACACTACGAACAGTTCTACTAAATGGTGTTAAAAGTCTACTAAAAGTCATCATCTGTCAAAGTATAGTTTTCTAGTTGTATAATTTCTTACTATAACATGCAGAAGACTTGGATGGCCTGTGGTACCTCTGATTGTTTGACTAAGGGCCAACAGTATATTAAGAATTGTGATTAAGTCACACAAGTCTGTCACTTATCTGCTAATTTAGCCCCCAACTCATCAGTCACTCATGATTATTGCCACTGTCAGTCAGTCAGGGGCCCCTATTCCAAATGCTGGGACTTCCTTTTTATCATGTCATGCCAAGATCCTGACAAGTGGTGGGCTAAATTAGACAGAGAGTGAGGAGGAGAAAGAAAGACAAGGAAAGGAAAGCTGGTGGTGAAGGGTTAGAAGGACAAAGACAGGCAAGTGGAATAAAGTGGGAGGAGGAGGGGGGGATGACAGAAAAGGGATTAAAAAGGTGAAAGATGAAATGCAGAGATATCAAACGAAAGAACACAACACAGAGAGAGTGGTTGGAGAGTTTGCAGCTGTTTTTGTCCCATCCAAGAGATTTTTAGGAACATAACCCGAGGATATACACCTGTGATTTCACAAGCCTTCACAAAGGCACACTTATACACACATATGGAGTGAAACATGCTCATGGATCAACACAATCAGAATTTCACAGACTCTACAGATAAAAACTATCTTAAATGTTTTATTACCATTAACATTATTTCAATACTTTGCACTCTACTGTCACCCATGTTTGGGGTTTCAACACGAACATACAGTCACAGATAGAAGATGAAGAAAGAAGATCCATAAAATACTGGAAGCATGTTATTATGTGTTTCGTGCAGAAAAACCTTGAATTCTACACGTTTAAATCCATCTCTTTAGACCGGCATACGGAGGGAAGTTCTGCGAGGGTTCCTCCAGGTCATACAAACTTTGCAATACTGAAGACTGTCCCAGGAACACCATTGACTATAGAGCACAACAGTGTGCTGAGTTCAACGGCAAACAGTTCAGAGGCTGGTACTACACTTGGAGACCATACACTAGAGTGGATGGTGAGAAAGCTTTCCTCTTAAATTAAAAAAAAACAACTCGTAACTAAAGATTATTTGAAATGATAAAAGAGGCCTTTTTTATGGCCATTTTCTTTTTCTTCCAGATCAAGATCTATGCAAGCTCTACTGCTTTGCTGAAGGTTATGATTTCTTTTTTGCCTTGGCCAGCAAAGTTAAGGATGGGACACTCTGCTCACCAGACAGCTCTAATGTCTGCATTGATGGACTGTGTGAGGTAATGTTAAATGTTAAGTTGGAAAGTAACATGATGTGACCAAACATTGATGTCAAAGTGCTACATTTATGTATATGGCGTGTGAGGTCTTTCAAAGTGGCTTCATGAAGTTTGACAATGGATGTAAGCAGTAAAGAACATCAATAGACTCTTTTATTTCTCCTGCTGTCTGCTACTTTAGATGTAATGAATAGTAAAATATTGACCTGTCACCACGTACATAATAAATGTTGGAATTTTGTAAATGTTGTAATCGAATGCGTACTGTGACGCAGTCTTGTGTTTTTATGTGTGTGAGCTACACTGTCATCAAAAGCGCTGATGGTTTTCTTCCACAGAGAGTTGGCTGTGACCGTGTTTTAGGCTCCACAGCTGTGCCCGATGCTTGTGGGGTGTGTAAAGGAGACAACTCCACCTGCAAGATTTACAAAGGACAGTACACAAAACAGCATTTTACTAACCGTACGTCACAAATGAATTATTCACTTCATTGGTTTTTAGCGATTTTATTGGAAATGCTTTAAAACCTAATATTTGTTTTCATGTCCCACAAACTTTGTATGGTGCAGTCCTCACCATAAAATCTGTGTAGCCTAATATCATATTATTAACATTTTGTTTTGTTTGCTGGAGTTTTATGTCACTTTTAATGCTTATTTAAGATCTTCTAATATTTCTCAGAGTACTATGCAGTGATAACCGTCCCAGCTGGAGCTCGGAGCATCCGTGTGATTGAACTGAATTCCTCCACCTCCTACTTGGCTGTCAGGGACACACATAGACGCTACTACCTTAATGGCCACTGGACCGTGGACTGGCCTGGCCGACACCCCGTTGCTGGAGCAATTTTCGAGTACAAAAGACCATATAACAGACCAGAGAGTCTCATATCAGCTGGTCCCACCAATGAGACTCTAGTAATAGAGGTAGTAGGTCATTGGTCTCAGTAAAATGATTAAGACCTACTTTCCTTCTCCTTTTTCTTTGTGACTTACTTGCCTGTTTATTACCTTTTTTCCTTTAGGTGCTGTTGCAGGGCTGGAATCCTGGTGTGCATTGGGAATATACTCTAAAGAAAGCTGATGAGAAACTGATGAAGAACCGCATCAAGCACAATTATACATGGGCTATCATACGCTCCCAGTGCTCAGCCACTTGTGCTGGAGGTACGAGCAAACATTTAAAAAATGCAATGTCTTTGTTTTTAATTTTTATTTTTTTGGATTTATGTTTGTTTTTTCATAGATGCAACTTTTTAAGAAGCAATTTAAAATCTGTTGCACTGATGAAAAAGCACGCATCACCTCTAATCTTGATCTAAAACCGTAAATGAGGAGGACAATTTGTAGATCAGTAGACTAAGCCTAAAGCTTAGTTCTTGCCTCTCTGACCTTTAATCAGTCTTTTAGCTCCAGGTTAAATGGAGACGAGCGTGTTCCCATCATTACTGAGGGGACATTAGAGGCTCTTGGTTCAAACTGGTGGGACCTCTCCTTATTCAGCTGGAGACTTGCTATTACAAACACACACACACATTGCAAGCACACACATGCCTGCCTGCGACCAGTGGCCTTTGTCCCCTGGGCAGGTAATTTGTGGCCAGAGGTTGAGGAACAAGGGTGCATTGTGTAGGCATGGCTATATTTGTGCATGTGCGCTTGCTTAGCGTCATCACTGTGAACAAAGCTCTTAGTGTAGAATTCCTATTGATTGACCCTTGAGGTTAAAGTTGTCCACCCCGGTCTGCTGCAGTACCCCCTAGCCACCTCCACCTCAATGAATACTGATTGCAGGTTGTGATGAGTTGAGAGTCTTTTGCTTTATTAAAGAGTATGACTGACTAAGTGACCTATATTAGCTCAGATGTACTGACTGACTCTGCCTAAGTTAAAATAATAATCAAAGTAGTCTTAAAACCTGATTTAAGGTTTACTTAGATTAATCAACACAATATGCAATTGTGCAAGAAGTCACTGATGCTAAAGCCACTTCAGTCAAACATGAATATTAGTTTAAGTTTATTAAAGATGAAAGGACAATCTGGTGATAAACTAGTAAAGTTAATTGAATCAAATTAAGTTTTTTGAACAAAATGTGAGACAAAAACATTTATTTGAATAACATATGTAGAAGTGGTGAATGTGTGGTTCCATCTCCCATCATGCAGTTTTGTTGATTTTATAGTAGTTAAATAGCAGATTGACGCAAAATGACAACTGTATTCTTTAAACATTTCTATGTTTACTGATCTATACCCTATGCAGGCCAAATGAACACCAAGTCAGCATGCTACAAAGACTTGAAAGTGCAGGTGAATGTGTCGTACTGCAATCCCAGATCAAGACCAGCTACTGGATTGATGCCCTGCAACACCCAACCGTGTCCTCCCAGGTCAGACCCTCAGCATTTTCATGTGTATTTGTTATGTTTGCTGATCATCCCCACTAGTCATCATGTATTATAAATTGTGTTAATTAATTTGAGTAGGTTTTCTAACATGTATAGTTTTTTTTTTCTCGTTTGGCTAACTGCATATCTGTTGGTCTACCGGTCCAACGTTGATTGATTGATTGATTGATTGATTGATTGATTGAATCTTTATTTTGAACATGTTGAAAAAGTATAAAAAAAATAGAATTAAAAGAGACAAATGAACAAAGCAAACAAAAGGAAAACGAGCAACCACAACTCCAAATAACGTCCATGTTCAAAAAGGAGCAGGAAGAAGCATAAGCTTATTTAATCCCACCCCTTTTCCACTATCTAGTATCAATAGACTACAGAAATACCTCCTTGCAATTACATTATATGTTATGTGTAAAAAAAATTTTTTTTAATATATACACATATATGTTTCTATCTATCCATACATACGTATATACACACATACGCACATATACACATTTTCAATAACCCCATTAACACCTCAAGGATACACAACCTACAATTATATATATATATATATATATATATATATATATATATATATATATATATATATATACCCATACCAACAAACCCGTGCATGCGCACACACATGAAAATATTAGACAAGAACACCCTATCAAATCTCTACCTTTTCCCTGTACCCTGTAAAAACCATATCCTTAAACCGCTTTTTAAACTGTGCCATGCTCGGTTTTCATCTAAAATAAAAAATCTGTGTTACGACTGGATGGGGCGGTTAAATGGTCCATTGGTCGTCACTGTCATGTCACAGCAAGAAGGGTGTGGTTGTACTGGTGTGACTGGGGCATAAATTTTAAGTTAACTGGCAAAATATTCTAAATTGGACATAAGTGTGAGTGTGATTGACCGTTTTTTTTTCTCTGTTTTAGCTCATATCTCGTAGAAATCAGCTTGGTTCATCTCCTTTCTGATTTCATGTTCACCCATATATCACAGGTAGCCATGCAACTCTGTACAGACAGTCACTGCATCCAGGAAATAAATCCCAGTGACTTCTGATTGTCATTAAATGGGTTACAGACATTCATGTTTAAATGCAGTCGCTTTCTTATTTTCCTAACTTTCCATCTGGCACCACCATTAGATTGAGACAAAACTATGGTCATATGCAGACTTCTGTTGTTAAGATGACTTTATGTAGTTACAACATCACAACTCATGCAAGTCAAACGAAATAATTTGTGACTTTTAAAAAAAATTGTGAATGACCTCATCAATATATCGGCGCTCTGGTTTTAGATGGCTCTCAGTCTGGACATTATTAAAAATGGTATTTGAATTGTGCAGACCTTTCCTCATATTTTCCAGATACATATTTTGGATGGAAAACAGCACAATGTTTGGCCCTTCAAGACTTCAGGCTTTGTCAATTATTCAGTTGTTCAGTTGACATATCCTGGAAGGGCCAGCGTCTACTTCTGGCTACGGGACAAAATGTGTTCAGTTGTAAATGGTGAACATTTTCTACATGCGTGCAATTCATGTTTGCACCTTAGGTAGCTAGAGGATCAGCTTTAGGGCCTCCAGCCAAGTATACTCACATCTAGTTATTGAAGGTAAAAACATGGCAGCGAATAGTATTCTGTCTACTTTGTTCTGGTGTTCTTACTCTCTCCCATCCTGCTATCTTCCTAGCTTCTCTCCTTTTCACCTTCTCTCTCCTTCACTCTTTCTCACTGCCACGTGTTGCTGGTCTGCAACACCTACACATCTGTTCTGCAATTTCTGTCAGAAGAGCTGTTTATTACTTGAGTAATTTCTTCCAAAGTTCCCACACTATCTCCTCATAGTAAAGCCAATGAAGAGTGTCAGGCAGGACTGACTATATGTTTTACCCTTTTCCAACCCGTTAAAGCACCTGCTTTGTGATGATGACATTATCCTCACTTCAAAATGAAAAATAACTTACATTTTGGCCAGAACATGCGTGTGAGACACAGGGAAGAAGGAGAAGTTCCACTGGATATTCTGTTCATGTCTTTATCCAGTTCAGCATGAAAACCCCACCAACTGTCAGGAATGGTTAGCTTCTGTGTTTGTTTAATGCAGCAGGCCAAGAACTTGTAAACCTATTCACATGGATCATCACTTTGGGACCTAAGCTCTTTGGCCATATCAGGATCTACCTAGAACTTTTTTTCTTTTAGATGTCCAGCGCATTGGGGTATGCAAAATGCACTGCCAGTTTCTTTGGTGGGACATGCTGGTTCACTTCCAAACTCTGCTGATCAGAGCATATTTTTCCCACAAGGCTATACCAGGATGCTGGCCCAAGACTAATTGGGAAGTAGGAAATGTTATCATAAGCTGAGATGCACTTCCAGATTGCTGTGGTTAAGCAGGCTTTCCCAGTTGTTGTAAAATGTCAGCGGGGTCACCTTGAGTGGCACAAACATATTGAGGGAAAGTGGGAGTGAGACCCACTCCTGATTTTGTGGTTTTAGGGTGTAGTTCTGTAGGATCTTGGCTACGTTTAGGTGGTTTGGTCACTGTCTGTATCCCTGATGCTAAGAGCCAACAAAGAGGAACAAAGATCAGTCAACATGGCCTGATGCTGTGGACATCATCGGAAGTGGTTCACCCGTTGACAGGCAAGATATATATGAACACACACAGGGGAAATGTCCCTCCCTTGTCTGCACTGCTCTGGTCAGTGTCATGTTGTGTAAAGTCCTGGCCAGAAGATGTGTGAGTGTAAGGCATTCTTAGGACAGCAGTGGTTTCAAATAACAGGAGAATTTGCGATTGCGTTGATGGTTTAAAATGGTTTCGAATATATAGATATGTTTTTTAAGACTGGATATTTACATACAGGGTGGGGCAAAGCATTTAAATATCACTAAATATCACCAAATGTCACTAAAACTGCAGGGACCAACTGATTATATTATTTCCAGTGCTCATTGTGAAAAGCATTGTCAGACTTTAATGAGGTCTGCAAAAAATAAATAAATTAGATTGTAAAAACTTTATTTTCGATTAAAAGCAGACAGGCTTTCCGTGCCTAAATGTTGTTTCTATTAAGGCAGAATGCTGAACTTTGTTACACTGTATCATGCAAACTGAAAACTGGCACTCAAACGTTTTGTGAATGAAAAGATCATTTTAGCTAGCAGAGATAAAAGCATGTCTGTCTTAAAATCAATACCGAAAGAATTTACCTAGAGGCTTTGTTAGGCTTTTGCTGAGGCATCCATTTCTCTGTGCCCCTATTGTGAGCATTTCCATGAACACTCTTAGCTCTTGAAATATCAGCCAAGTTCTTGCAAACGAAGGGGACGCTGCTGACAAGCTGTGCATTGATTCATGAGCAGAGAGGGATTTAGCTGGGACACTGACCTCATCTTGGTCAGGGTTGCATGTGCACGTGCAGCAAAATTCTCTTGTTGTATGTGCAATTGTGACTTTGTCCGCCACATTTATAAAAATGTCATGCAGTAGCCAAACCAAACCATCAAAAAAAACCTTACGAGAACTCTCCATAAAGTTCTTGAACTAGAAGAACTAGAAGGTCAGTTGGGCACAATAAGGCCTTGTTGCAGTCATGCTTGCTTTCTGTAATAATATTTAGTATTTCTATGAAATGTAATATAATGTGACAGGAGCCTCAAAGTTAATACATTTCATAGAAAGTTTTAAAAGCAAAGTCAACAAAATTGTCGTGGTGCTGCCGCTAATGCATTGCCTGCAATGTGTTTCTCAAGGGGCGGTGTGTCTGCGCTTGTGTGCCTAAAATGTGATGCAACATATACAGCAACATCTTGCATGCAATCATGCTGCATGATGCTGTTGTTGTTTTTGCCAAAAGCAGAATGAGTGGCCATCAGCTGCTGCCTGGCTTGCTTGCACAGAAGACATGGCAGGGCAGCAGAAGGTGGTGACTTCAGTTACTTCTGAAGCTCTTTTCCACCCACACTTTCTCACCCTCTCATTAAGACAAATTTCAGTGTCCCTACTCCAACCCCACCTCAAAATCAGAGCCGCCAGCAGTCTTAAACTGCAGCAGTCTGTTAGCTCATATTCTTTCTACTAGCCCCATCTCCCGTCTTCTCAGTGCTTTTCACTGGAACCCGTCTTGCTTGTGAAGTCATCACTCTCATTCTGCATTTTCACGGGCGTTTACCAAGTATGCTTAAAAAATTATCAAGGCAGAAGAAAATGTGGATACAGTATTAAACAGCGCATCGATATTATGTAATCCACTCTGAAATCATGGAATCCCAATTATGTTAGCGTTTATCTCGTGTTTTATAGTAACCAGCAGCTGTTCAAAAGGGGATTTTTCCTCTGCATAGCTCTGTCATTGCCTGAATATTTTCCTCTCGCTCAGCTTGTATTTGTCTCCATTTTGGAACAGGTAACCTGGGAAAATGCTACAAGATGACCACAAAACTGTCTCGTATTCACTCCCATAAAGCAGTGATGGCGCTGACAATATGTATAAGTCTTCAGAAAAGGAACACATGTCCCCCCAGAGCTTTGTTATTTCAGCCTTTTTTAGTATCTTTGTGGTTTATTGTATCATCATGTGTAGTAATGTGCTGTATTTTATTTAGTCATTTTTACTTTGTTTTCACTATTCAGGGGAAAAAATGGTGCTATGATGACAGCACACCGCTGCCAGCTGTGCAGACGATTCCCAGCCAGGATAAAAAATGTCTTTACTCATAGACACGCGGGGCGTTTTAAATAAAGGTTTACCAAAATTTAAGATAGGAGGGCCACCTCTGTACTCCACCTGGAGTTTTCTGTCATTACTGTTACCGAGTATTTTTTTAATGCCTGACAAATGTGTTTTTGTTATTTAATTATGTGCATTTTAAGCTCAGCATGGTAAGAAAAACAGTCTCAACGAGGTCAAGCTTGGTTAGTCTTTAAAGCATTTAACCACATCTTACGGCCTCCATTAAAGAGGGAGAGCCACATTTTCGTGGGGATGGTTTATTCGTTGTTGTGTGAAAGCAGTCAAAATCTTAAAACTGTGACATGCTTGACAATTTAAATGCAACACAGATGGCGGTACCAAAACTGTCTTTATGCTTTTGCGCTGTTTATAAATGATTCACTTCATATGCATTGAACAGGCCTAGCTGACAACAGACACGATGACCTCTCAGTTAGGTGGAACCAATAACATTTTTAATGCTGCATTGAATTGCATTACATAGTAGGTTGAAGCCATTATTAATGTTCCTCAGCTCCAGCTCATGTCTGCTCGGAAAGAAAGGTCTGTGAAGTGCATTCATGGCTTTACTGTTCGTGGAGGGTTTGAATCCACGTGGGACCATAGTAATGTCTAAAGCCACTTTCCTATGCTACACGGCTTTGACTCTTTGATCTTGTCACCTCATTGCTGTCTGCCAGAGCCTTCAACATCCTTCATCTCTTAGATTTGTCATTGTTTAGCACCGACACTAGTATCTGAAAGCCATGTGCCACCAATCATTTCTTTTGATTATTCTTCCAAGGAGCCAAACATTGTTGTAATTTTTTAAAGTAGTCTTGAGCCATAGTTCTCCTTGCTTTTTGTTGGTCTTTCACATTTTTTTAGCTGCTTTTTCACTTATTTTTCTTGCAGGCCTCAAGCCACTTAACACTGACCTGTGAACGACTCAAGCATAAAAAAGGCCCCTAACTCAAAGGATAAAGTGGTGTTGTATCTACACATAACAGACAACATAGCAAAGAACAATTTTAAATTGTATCTTTAGATACTTGGTTAGTAGCAGCCTGTCACAAAAACACATAATCATTTAGTTGATTCTATTAGAAAATGTCAAAGATAACACAGATTGACAGGAATAAGGTAGTTCTTGCACCAACAAGGCGATTCCCAAAGAGCAATCAGCCAACAACTGGCATATCTCAGCATGGTGAGCAGTGTGTCCTCATAAAATCTGAGGAAACTGGACAAGTAGAGGACAAAAGAAGGAAGTATCAGGTCTAAAAAGCATCTACACCAGATGAACAGCATCTCAAAGTTATGTCTTTAAGAAACGGGGGGGAAAAATCCATCAAAGAAAAGAGCGATGCATCTTGCGCTTCAGATGATCCATTGCTGTTTACTGAACCCTCATAAGAAATGGTCTCAGTGGAGGGATGGCTGTCAAGAAGCCATTTTTAGGGAAGGGAAACAGGGAGAAAAGGCTGAGATATGCCAAATTACACAAGAACTGGACTGAAAATCAGTGGCAACATGTCTTGCAGAGTATTAATCCAAACTTTGAAATTTGGATGTGAAAATGATAGGTATCAGCATGCGATACCATCTGGAAAGCGTCTCGTTGGCAACAGCTTCATTTTTCAGCATAACAATGATCACACATTGTCAAAAATGATACCTGCACAGAAACACACAAAGGAACACTATCAGTCATGGAAACGACTCCTTTTTGTGAAGTAGCTTAAACATAAGACCTTGCAAGTTGTTCTGGGTCACCTTTCCAAATGCATCCCGCTGTGTCTGCGAGCTCATTGTATATCAGAATGCAGACACACAACACTACAGCAAGCTTTCAAACAGTACTTTAAGCAGTTTTTTTTAAAGGAAAAAGGAAACAAAAAGTACTTCAACATTAATTTGTTAGGTTTATATTTAGTACACACAACTGAAACCAATAACAAACGTGCTAAAAAGAAACATGCCTCTTTTTCAATACAAAAATTTCAATCAAAGTGGACGTGTTGGTTTGATAAATATACAATCAATTTACAACCCAAAGCACAACATATGTGGAATCCACTGTGAAATGGCAACAATCTATGTAAAACTTTGGGGACTGTAGAAATTGATGAATATATGGAATATTTGCTATAACAATGTTATGCCAAGCTTGACTAATTCATTTATTTCTAGTTTATATTGATACAATAATCACTGAGTGGTCTAAATTACGTTCCCCAATGATTTCCTGTATTCCCTTTGCACAGAAATAACACAACTGAAATGAAGTATTTCTGATAACTGTATAGACATGATGGAAATCCAGGTAGGGTATTATGTTTCTATACCATACTTAAAGTGGAAAATCTAATTATATTTCTCTTGGTAAATAGGTCATAATGGCATCACGAAACTAGATGTTTCTGGAAAGAGGGGGAAATAAATCCCTTTTGAGACCTCTCTTCCACTTCTAATGCATCCACATACAAAGACTGCTTTAAGACGCTGTCTGCAGTGTCCATCACTTATGTTTCTTCAGGCTTGGCCATAACCGTAAATCTAATAGGTTGGATACGTTAATATGGATACCTTTTTTCCCTTTCTCCATCACCTTTCCCATCCTATCCGAGCAATCGCCCACACATACACACCAAAAAAAAAAAAATAACCCCACTCTGGTACAACCAAGCAGTCAGCCAAGGATAGCTGTCATTCAGTCAAAGTTGTGCTCAGGCCACAGCACTTCCAATCTCTCAACGGGGATTTGTGAGACTGTGACTGCATGACAACCACTCTCCACGCTGTCTGTCTGCTCCTCTGTCTCTCTGCCGTCTGTATCTTTTAAAAGTCGTTTATAAATATGTTCAGATTCACATTTGCCCTCTCTCTCTCGCACTTCTTTACTCACTCGTGGTAGATGTGCATGCTCCTCTGACATAATCTATTTCTCCTTTGCTTGCTTTGTACTGTTTAGCCACTAATGGACCTGCCTGTGTACACTGAGCTGAGGAAGCAGTGATAATAAAGGCTGTAAAGTAATCTCACAACAGTTTACACCCGTCTCTTAGGATTATCTCGTTCATTATCTAAAGCTGGAGCTTCTGGTCTGCATGTGTATGCGTGTTTATATGTGTGTGCATGGGAACCATGTGTTGGTAAGACACATACAGCAACATCTGACAGATTTTCAGTGTTCTGAGCAAAACCCAACATTTCTTGATGTATAAACGACTTCAGATAACAATAAGGACTCTAAAAATGAGAGCTCTCTTGTGGCTGCAAAATATTTTCAACTTAATAAGATTAGATAGGCTTTACAGTATTTTTCCTGTTGGTTACGGTGTAACCTGCTCTGCATTCCTGTGCATTTACATCCTCCATAGACCTTCTTATGCCATTGCCGTCCATACAATGCTCAGATTTCCTGTTAAACATCCATAACATGTATAGGATATAGTTGCCTGATTAATGTGTTGTACTATATCAAAGTTCTGTTTCATGCTTTATTCAAGCTAAACTAGTTTCAGTTATACTTTTGTCAAATATCCAGTCTAGTATTAAGCATTTTTGTTAAAAATTGTAAATGTGCGTGTGCTTCTTTTATTCAAGTTATCAAAGTGCATGAGTCTTTTACAGTTTGTGGGCCCTCGCCATGCATGAACTGAATCTGAAGCAGAACACATGCTGGACCGACCGAAACACGCACAACTTGGATGCAAGTGTAGACCAGCAGGCTGTGGTCACCAGTCTATCTCTACATGTCATCCTATTCTAAGGCCGTGCAGTTATTTAATTTTGCTGTGTCTGCAACCAGTGATTTGGACCGAACAAGCATTACATCATGGAAAAAGGTTTCCGATGCCCACTCACATTTAGAGCATGATATCACTCTGTCTCACACTGCTGGTGTACACTGAAAAAAAAAACCCACACAGTGATATATACATGTAAAAGTCCAAGCAGACACGCACAGTGGCAAAGCTATAAACACTGGTCAGAGGTTATTTAATGCACTAGTGTGTATTTAGACAGCGTCATTTAGACCTCAAAGGCTATCTGACACACCACAGGACACCTGAGCTCTTGTGCTTCTGTCCAGGGAGCATGATGCTTACTCATCCTTCAACCACAGTTACTCATACCAGCCGAGGCAAAGATCACAAGGTGTTCTATAACTTGATCCAGCATTAAACAGTATATTATTTCGATGGCCGTTCCTGTGAAGTGATTGTGTTGATATTTACATGGTAAAAGTAAATACCCTGGAGTATGAAATAAAGTTTTAATTTGCACTTTATCATATATATACATTCAAATATTTTGCCAACTGTATGCCAGATGGCTATATTTTACTTTCCTGTGCAGGAAGGGATATCTAAGAAGGGGTAAGAGAGCCAAGATAATATGTCATAATAAGTGATTTTATGTCATCATAACTTTTCTTAAATGTTAAATGAGTGACATCAGCTACTATACTACAAATTAGCATGCTGTGACATAGGAATCTTGTGCATATTAGGAATTGAAGTATTTATGGAAATATATTTATAAAAAATACAATATTCTGAATTTTGTACCTTGTGAAACTAAAAATAAAAATGAAACAAACCCCAAAAAAGTCCCTGCTCTTGAAGGGTGTGTTGCACTTAGGCTTCGGTTGGCGTTCCGCTTGCATTTATTTATGTGTTTAATGACGCCATCAAAGTTCAGCTCACATTTCTTTGCCAAAGGTTAATAAATATTATGTCAACATGTTAAATGTATTACATATATGTGTTGATTACTTGGTCGGTTTTGTAAAATAAACAAGCGAATTGAAACTTTCATCTCTACATGCCGCTTTCGCTCCCCCTGAACCACCATTTGCTATTACCGCAGTGTGTATCTTCCTCATGACATGTCAAAACACCAGATAGATTTTCTACTTCTGCCTTTATTTACATTTGATAGTGCACATATGATGCCCTTTGGAGCTTTTCTCACTGACCTTCTGCAGCATTCCAAGCAAGTGATGCACCAAATTACTGCAAATAAAGTTTAGACTGTTAATATACACAGCTCAGTGTGCTGACAGCAATGTTTTGGGTTGTTTGGGGTAAATCGTAGGAGGCTGGGTGGGTATACTGGGGCGAAGTTAGAGAAAGGATAACAGAGTGTGTGTTGAGCGATTGAGCTGCCTGTGCCCTTAGTTTGGGGTCATTTGGAAGCGATGCAACAAAACTTTAAGAAAGTGCGAAGGCTTGAGGATTAGGCAACTTAACACATTTTACTGAGGCGCAGTCTTGGAAGAAAAATGCACTAAAATAGTATAAACTGAACTGTGTTATGTACAAAAGAAATAGGTGGTGATGTTTAGTTTTAGTCATGATTCAGCTTAGCCAGGCGAGGGGGGTTAAAATATTGCAGAGGTTTAACTTACAGCTTAAAGCCCCCAGCCGTTCTGGTTGTACATGATATTTAGAATATTGACAAATAAGCCATATTAACCATAATGACGTGCACAATATAAAATTTATATCAGATTTAGTTTAAATTTAGTTTAGATTTATTTTGAAACATTGCATGTCTGCAATGTCTTAGATTCGACAATCTTCTGCAGACGCTATTATATGAATGGATGATCTTTATTGTCATTATACATAGCACAGTGAAATTCTGTGTGGCTTTCTCTTAAGCTAAAAATTATTTTAAAAATAAAATAATAAAAAAAAATGGTAAGTTATTAAAGATAAAAATACACTTAGCACTGACAGAGCAGGAAAACAGCAGCATTATACACAATTTAGCCAGTTTCAGTATCGTTAGCTAATTAAAATGTCCTCACGTGAATATTTCTGTGCCGTGTTTACACTCTAGTGTGGACTATGGTGGAAATTAGGGTGGTGGAAATCACCACTCAAGGGTAAATCTGTTCCTGTTCCTGAGCCTGTTCTTGTGTTTTTTTGCCCAACTGCTTTTTTGCTGGCAAACACGCAGATTGTATACTGGTAACATAGATGGATTCCATAATACACCAGTGATTATCACAATAACAATACCACAATAACAATAATTATCATTAATTCCTGTACACTTGTCTAACTGATCGAGAAACTGTGCGTATTGACTCTATGGGTTTGCGTTGTGTTGTCCCAGCTGGTCTGTAGGAGAGTGGGGGGTGTGCAGCCGAAGCTGTGGAGGAGGGGAGCAGACTCGGCAGGTCCAGTGTGTCCAGAGAACCAGCCAGACTGACGTGGACACCCTGGCTGACTCTCGTTGTGCCCAGCCGTCCCCGGTCAGGAAGCAGACCTGCAACACACACAGCTGTCCACCGGTTTGGACAACTGGGTCGTGGTCGCAGGTGAGAGTGTGAAACTTTAATGCTGTTTGTTTACGCTGCTGGCACGTTGCTGCTGAAGAACACAGCTTGAAAAACCCCTTTGAAGTCATACGCTCGCCCAGTAAGCCCTAAAGAGCTCTGCACATTGTGTTGTGAAGTTCGCCCTGGCTTTAATGGCTTCACCACATTTTATGACAGTGATCTCAGTGGCTTTAAACTATGAATGTGCCCGCTGAGACCTCCAGTGTTTTGTTCTCTGTCCAAATCCTATACATTCTGTGTGGTGACTTGTCTCAGTGTAACATTTTAACTGCCGTTTTACACCAAATATCGTCAACGACATGGCACAAGTGGTGTCCAGTTCGCTCTCCCCCTGGTAGCTTGTGGCACAGTGTAGTGCGTCACAGCCCCGTGTTTATTGGCTGTAGTGAATCACTTCAAGATTTAGATTGTCCCATTAGCTGTTTCTAGAATAAAAAAAGGATATTGAGGGAATTGCTGGAGTACCTCAAAGGAATTATTAAGGCAGTAAAGCACAGTAATCCATTGTGTGGTGACTATGCTGTATAGCAGCTTTTCTGAAATGCTATTTGTGCATAGCTGGCCTGTTAAGATGTTTAGCATGTGACATTTCCAGCCAGGTAATAGCTAAATTAAATATGTCAAACCCTCAATTAATTTTGATAAATTTGTTCCTTCTGCTTAAAAGAAGGTGGGAAAAAAATGGAAAGAAATTCTCAAAAAAACAGTTTAGTCTACATTTTTATGTCTTTGTTAATGGATGATAAAAATGTGTGTAACACATAACAAGGCTTTGACAATGCTGGAATATAACATGACAGTTTGGACCTAACTATGATAACAAAGATTGTTAATACTGTAGCATTTAAACCAACTGATCAGCCATTAATTAAGAGAAAGCTTTGCTCCAATACCTAAATGCAATCAGATATCATGTTTGTTTTTATTTGGCAGTGTTCGCGTAAGTGTGGCAATGGTTTGAAGAAGAGGACTGTGCTGTGTGTGAGCTCTAACCCGGGTGCCCAGGCACACACGCTGCCCAACAGCAAGTGCGCAGGCCTGCCAAAACCTGCTGGTCAGGATTCCTGCTTCATCAGACGCTGCCAGAAACAACGCAAGGTCCAGTGGTTTGTCTCCACATGGCAAGAGGTATGAAATTAAAATGAATAAAACAGCACTTATGCAGTATTTAAATGTATTTTTAGCTAATGTGAATAAGCTCTCTGTCTCTGCTCTGTTCCACATCCAGTGTTCAGTAACATGTGGTCGTGGCTATCAGGCACGCTTCATCAAGTGTGCAGAGAAGGTGTGTATTGTGTGTGTGTTTGATCAGACACAGCAAAAGGTCATTTTTCAGTGTCATAATAATTCGCTGCATTTAAATTCTCTTTAAATTCCAATTTGTTAATATTATTTTAATTATTTGCTTTTGTGTTTCTAAATTGATTTTTTGGAGGTTCTTTATTATATAATGGCATCTATAGCTTTAGTGAATTTCTCTATTTCATAATAAAGGACACTGCAGGAAAATACAGAGAGCTTGCTCCCAAGAAGTGCCACCATGTTCCCAAACCCATAGTAGAGCTTCAGAAGCCCTGCATCCTGGCTGAATGCCCTGTCCGCACAACACAATCAGTGCACTACCAATGGAAGACGCATCATCGGAGCTATCCAGCCCACCCTCCACCTCGGCCAGAATGGCGCTCGTCTCCTTGGTCTCAGGTATCAGCAGAATTTCCACTTTGGTAATATAAACAAGAGGAGGGAGCGAATGTGTCGCACAAAGGAGATTCACAGTATCTATAATCCGTTCCTTGTTGCTTCGCTCTCCGCAGTGCACGGTGACATGTGGAGGAGGAGTGCAGGCCAGGGCGGTCCAGTGTCTGGCGGAAGAGAAACCTTCCACCGGCTGTGCCGTCCATCTCAAACCTGCAGTGTCCCAGGCCTGCAATACCAACTTCTGTCCACAACCTGAGAAGAAAGGTACCAGTGCTCTTATTCTCTCAAAAGATCTCCCAAAAAAGAAAACGAATTTCACTTTTTTTTTTCTCTTCTTTTTACACAGAACTTGCATGTAAGGATTACTTCAGCTGGTGTTACCTGGTGCCCCAACATGGAGTCTGCAACCACAAGTTCTATGGCAAGCAGTGCTGCCAGTCATGTTCAAATTCAAACCTATAATCCTAGGACGTGACTCAGTCCGCTGTACAGGCAGATAGGTAGTTAGTCAAAAGACTGCAAAACATGGTTGTGGTTTTAAGCATGTGGCGAGCACTGAAATACAAAGCCTTTTCTTTGGAAGTGCTCTTCATTTTCTCTCTGCGATGCCGGACATCTGGATACAAGAACTTGATGTTGACAGCACTACACAGGAATGTGATCGGGAAAAAACAAATAAAGACAAGAATTATGTGGAGGAACTAACAAAATAGTAATCGTGATTAAAGCAAATAGGATGGACATGTCTAAAAGAAACTGAAAAATCCCAGCTTTGTTTATATACTGTAGCTGAAAAGATCTGTACTCAGGACACTCAGCATCTCTCAGTCAACCAAAGGCCAACGATGGCAAACCAACAAAGAAAGACGTCTTCAAGCGCTGCCACGCAACATGTGATATGCCCTGGTCTGCGCTGCAGACCCTGATGAATTGACAATCTGTGGTTTCTTAATGAAAAGGGACGTTTCAAAGAGACGATAAAGGTATAAATAAATTTTGCCTTGAGCTTAATTTTTTTTAATTAAAAAAAAGAGAACAAAAATGACATGCTAATCAATGTGTATTTCTTTAATAGCTGGGCAGTTGCCATGGAAGTTGTCATGTAAAAGTAAAAAAAGAACAGAGCACAAATCAACTGCATCATCAGATGCATATGTTTTCTGTGACAGGATAAGTCTGCGCGATGTGGCTTTCCTTCCAAGTGGTGCTACAACTTTGTCACATTGAATTCATGAAATCAGTGTGAAATGTTCAAGCTTCAGGAAATAACAAATGAATTGTGTGACCCGTGTACAGTATTATTTGTTTTATTTATTGGCTTTGCAATGCAGTGTTTCTGGAAAACTGTATGATTAAGCATTATAAATGTGTCCTTGTATTACTCTACCCTAAGCCCATTACCTTAATATGTGTTATTAATTTTCATTACATGCTGTCAAACTGCACCTTTTTATGCAAAACCTTTATTTTATTTTTTAAAAGAAAGCAGCTGTCAAGTGAAATCACTAACAAGCCATATCAGTGTGTTGTTTAATGTGTCCTACATTATTATACATGACATTAGCATGCATTTATATGGCACAAAAATGCGTTACATATCAATTACATTTTAAAAGCACTGATGGATGATAGGTAATACTATTACAATATGATTTTTTTAACCGTGGTAATGAAATAAGATAAACAAAATGTGTAACTACAGGAACATGAGCCCCGATTTCATCATTTTTAGCTTTAAGTTGGACAGAGTATCTTTCAGGGGGGGATAAACTTGAAACTCTAAAAGGACTCCTGGAGAAAAGCAGAAAAACAAATATTCAGGATGGAAACTTGATCGCTTGACTCATACAACTTTGGCTACAGTCTTCAACTGGGCATGGCGCTGTCATCATGCCTTTACAGAGGATTAGGATTGCACCAAATCACTGACATCACTGTCATCATTGTTCCACTCTGCCATAGCGGGGGCTAGTACGTCTTTTGCATTTCTCTGGCTTCAAAATACAGATTTATAACTTTTACTTGTAACAGCTGTAATGTATATATGTACATTTAAACATCTTAACTCCAGTCTTTGCTTCTATTTATTATTTTCCTTCCAACATAAGTAAGATTACATGGTAGTTCACTGCTTTACCTACCTACTCAACTTTGATGGAATGTCTTTTCAGTACAGTTAGTTCAGTTCAATGCACTAAGCTACTAAATTACTTTTTGGACAAAGCAATTGTATTGCTTTTGCTTTACTCCACAAAATGACCTGAAACACATTGTCACTTAATTATCAGTCAGAAATAAAAACTTTAGGCTACAGACCCGCACAATGACTCAAATTCCTATCCTAATTTTTATCCATATCCCGATGTCATCTTTGTTTTAGTTTTTATTTATGAACACAAAGCCGGCAACACAAAGCAAAGATGAAACCTGGCCCAAAGTATGGTGGCCCTGAGAAGTCAAACACACTGTGACTCAAGAAAACATCAGCAAATATAAAAATGCTGTAAGAGCTCGCAATACCCAATGGAAGTTGAATAAAACAAGTAAGAAAAACAAAACAAAAAAACTCAAATAATACAAAACACAACTCAAGTGTTTTTTGGAGATAATAACTTGACGGAACAGCTGTGGAAGAGATAGAAACCACAAAGGTTTGCACTGAGACGCTTAAAAGAAGAGATGGTTTCATCTGTGTTGTGAGTGAGGAAAAACATGCAGGTAATGTGTGTTTTAGTTGCATTTTTCATATAACAATGTGGATACATGTTTGCTATAAGCTGTTCGGTTTCGTATCTGGTCCGTCACATTATTGTCTCCCCCCAAAAACACTTCTGCAGTTTTTTTGTGAAGGTTTTGGACAGCATATTTTTCTATTTGCTGGTGTTTTCTAAATTTACGGTGCATTTGATCTCCTTCTAAAGAGACTTTAAAGCGAACGCCAGGGTGATATGTACGTGTAGAAATGGAGGTTTCAGTGCTACAAGTCTAAGTGCCTTTTTTTCTGCTGAAAATCTGCCCCTGGCTGCTGGGCTGGAAGGCTTAGCCTTGACATGTTTCTGGTTTCTTGCCTAGCTATGTGTTAGCATACTGTCTGTGCAGATGCTTTTGCACAATATTAATAAAAATCATTTTCACAAGCACACAAAGTGAAATCAGCTGATTGCAGGACTGTGTGTAACTTTTACTGAAAATGTAACGCCATTACAGTAACACATTAATTTGCACCCAAAACGTTTTTAATGTTTGGTTTCATATTTTCTTTAAATACATTTTTTAAAATAATTTTTAATATTACTTTGTTCTACTCAATTGATCCGATCTGACTTATGTTTGGTCAGACTCTCCCATAATGAAGTAGATCTTGAAACAGAGCCAAGGGGAGGTCCTTCCCCAAGCTACCGGTATATAGGAGATATAGCTGGATATATAGCTATATAGGATGGCCTAATCCGGCTTAAGTTACATTGTCAATAGCACAAATATGGCTCCGCTCCAGAGTGTTATGTGTATTCATCCTGTTTCACATGCACTGTTTGAAAATGTAGCTATTACCATAATAGCAGTGAGTCTTCATTTGTAGCTTTACTATCTATGTCTGTCCCTTTAAATATAGTTGGTGGACTCAATATTGTAATCTGAAGTTTTGCTAACACAATTTGAAGCAGATAAGAGCTAGCCTTGTATTTCATATCCCATATGTAACTAGTATGTCTAATATGCTGTTATGTTCCTTCAGTGTGTACAGCTGACATCATATTATATCATTAAAGTTGTATGGTTGAAACTGTGGCGGTAACCCTAGGAAGTTGATTGTGTTCATCTGGACGTTGGGTTTTCGGTGGTTGCTGATCCAAGTGACGTCTTCAGTCTCAGAGGTAATTGTGTAGAGGTATCTTTTTTCCTTAGTCATAATGCAACTCTTCATGTAATTTACCTGTGCTGACCAATGACTGTAGAAAACAGGTGTGACGTTCATAACACAAGGAACAACTCACTGAACTAATACGAACTAAAATAGTTCATATTATGTTCTGTTATTTTAGGCACATAAGTGCCCCATTATAATAGGCCTGATGGCATTATTGTATGAACCTAGATCCCATATATCATTTTTGTTTGTTTGTTTATTTATATTTCTAGGTAACAAGTATAATTTGTAGTTAGGCAATGGTGTGAAGTTTAAAAAACAGATTTGATTTTATTACTAAACATGCTGAAGTGAGAGGTCTGACCTGCTCAGCATGCTCCATGCTTTTGAACCAATGTCTAAAGCACTTATGTGACAGACTAACACATCAGAACCTCTGGCTGTGCAGCTGGTGAAGACCAACTATAATTTCTAAATCAAAATGTAGTGATTCCTTGTTCTTCTGAGGTCACTCTTGCAGTTATGTGCAGGTCTTCCTTGAGCCTTTATTACAGCATTATTTTGATACAAAATAGATTTATTGAGCTGTTCATTGGTAGCCCAAAAAGTTGATTCTATTCAAGTACAGTTTTGTTGTTGTTGTTGTTGTTGTTGTTGTTGTTGTTTTACGTGCTTTGAATGTGTACTTGTGTCTGTGTAGTCATAGCTGAGGCCACTTCAGCTGCTAGTACTTGTATCTTCACTTACTACATTAAAGAAAGTGAATGGAAAAATATCCTGTACCTTTTTAATACCTCCTCTCTTTAGCCTAAAAAGATTTACTTATTACTGCATGTACTACAATATAGCTTACACCTTCAGTCTGTATTACCATCAAGCTGTAATTCCATGCAGAGTCAAGAAATGTTAAGTATAAAAAACTGCAATTCAATATCGGACTATCTTTGCATCGTTTATTTTAAAATACCTAAAAATCTGATTTTTTTTCTAGCTCCTGGAGGTTGTAGATATCTAGGATAATTGGCTCATAGGAAGATTGCTGCTATAGACAAGAATTCAATTCATGTTTATCTATTACATCACAACACAGATCACCTCTTTTGCTGTGTCACACTGCAGGTATTTATTAAAGTCAAAGGACTCCATTTGAAACACAGCCAGGTGTGGACATTAAACTATAGGAAAATTATGTGTATTATCCTTAAGATTGTTCATTTCTCTGCTGATTACAGACACCAAAAAATAGACTTAAACACTGGAACACTTAAACTAAAAAGTAATAATCCAGCCTTCATCTTTGGATGGCTCTAGCTATGGTGAAGGTGGGACTCTACAAAATAATAATGCAGTAAAAAAAAAGATTAGCTTGATATGCACAAAGCACATCAAACTGATTTTAATAGAACTTTAATGAACTATATTTAATTATTTACAACTATTTACTTTACTTTTACTTTTACATGCCAGTAAGTTCAAATTCAATGGACTGGCTACAGAAAACATTTTAATTTTCAGTTACTGGATATTCTTTTAATGCTAATGCTATCTGTAACTATCCTTCCTGGGCTTATTAAAATCATCTAGAAATAAATGAAAGTATTACTCTTGTCAGTACAGTATTGCTAATTTACAGTTTATTCATATAATACTCCAAGATAAGGTCTTGCTAACGCCCTACCTTGCATTTCCTAACAGCAGGCGATGAGGGTATAACTGGGCATCCATCTGTTGACTCTGTGACTGCTTGATATTTAGGAGTTCTTTTGAACCCTTTTCAACAGATTATGTACTATAACAACGCTCAAAAGAAATATTGCATGATTAGATTTATAGAACAGCAAGCAGAGAGCTAATCCTGAGATCTAGTTCTCAGGATTCAACAGAGTGCTGCATGTAAGCCAGAACACAGGCTAACAGTAATGCCAATGTGGTATTAGCCATTTCAACACCTATGACATACTGTATCTGGGCTTTGCTCTTTTCTCATTTCTCAACAAGTCAAGGAGACACAGATGCCCAAAACAAAATAACCATTGTCATAATCCCTGGGGCACCGTTACAAGGACCTTCAGCTGGACAGTGAAGAAGGAAATATGAAGAGTGTTAAAAGTAGGAAGAAATCATGTAGAAAGTAAAGAGTCATTTTTTAAAGTCATTGGCTCGCTCCAGGCAAAGAAAATGTGTGCCTAGACACTGAAATACTAAATAAATATAGACCATAGTTTCAGTGGGCCTTTTTTTCACAGGCAAATGTCTGCAAGGTTTTATGTGATGCAGAACCGTTTTATTGGTGCATGCCAATGTGAAGAAAAGAGACACAAGTGAGATCGGATCTTTAACTCACATAACTGCTTTACTGTTGAAGGACCTTTAACTTAACTTAGTAATTAGGTTACCAAAAATATTTGTGTCCTCAGTGCAAAAATATGTATTTCCATTTACATCAACCGCAGCAACTTCAGAGGAAAAAAAATAAAAGGACAAAATTCAACCTCACAAGTAGGAAGGGATTAAGACGATGGAGCAGTTTTGTTTTGTTTTGTGTATTCAAGATAGGGTTCAGACAGCTTCCTGTGGATTTAAACAAGAGTTGACTGAGACAAATTTATTAACAGCAGAGATTGTATGTCATAGACAGTCACTGTCTCTGTTTGACTGCATCTGTTTGAAGAGTGTGGCTCCTTTGCCTTGAGGCAACTCAGAAGGTTCAGTCAGAGGGTCTTTCCATCATGATGGCATTTACAACGGTGTCTTCAGGTGTTTCTTCTTATGTTGAAATTGATAGAACTTTCAAAAAGGAGAACACCAACTAGAAATCTTCATTTATTAAAACATATGACATTAACACTGAACTCCAAAGTGGTATTTTTTTAAAAAAACTTGAAATTATGATACCTAACAAAAGTACTGGTTTAGTGTGTGGGTTTGAGAAGGAGCGAGAGCAGTGCGACAACTGTTATTAGTACAATAGCACCCTCTGCTGACTATATCTGCTAACTAATAATAATATAATGTCAAAATATGTGATATATGGTGCTTGACATTGGTGGGTAACATGCATTTTTTATGTTGCAACTTTGTATTTGTAAATGAAAATGGAGTGAGTGCAACGTTCTGTGTCAGTAAATGGGTTTGGGGTATTGATTAATATTTTAATATGACGCTAAATATTCTTTATATTAGATTTTTGAAGAATAGGCAACTATTTAGCTGAAGTACTGTTAGCAGAGTAACAGTGCTCTTGGACTTGGTAGGAAATGGGAAATGGAGTAAATCCCAGCTTCTCTGTGTTATAACTTGACAACCAGTCAACTCCTTGTTCTTTACTGTAAGTGTAGTTTAATGTGTTGCAACGATTTTGGGAAGCTATACAGGGACGAAAGAAAAAGCTGAGTTCCCTGACCGGGAATCGAACCCGGGCCGCGGCGGTGAGAGCGCCGAATCCTAACCACTAGACCACCAGGGAGTGATATCAACGTTGAGAACCTGAATAATGAAATAGCTTTACATCCCCCCTCAATTGTTATAAAGGTTTACTGTTATTTGTGTTTTGTAGGACTTTGAAGACAAAACAGTCTGACTACCTAACAAATTACAGTTCTTCCACCTTAATAACATTCAGAGTCAACACGTGGACATTACGCAGGGAAAAAAAATCACGTGACCAATATTCCGTGACATTATTATCATGAAAACGGAATTCAATACGCAGGCTGTGAACTATATTTTAAGTAGCTCAGTAGTTACACGGATAATTCATGGAAAAATATACACATAATACACATACACGTAAATATTGAGTGTTAACTTCTTTTTCAAATTTAAACACACGAAGCCAATATGTAGAATTTGTCCAGCAGATGTCGCCACTTTATTGACAGTGGGTTTGACAGAGTGAAAATAGTTTTTTCGGGCTTCGCAAATCTTGGCAAACACTACAACAACAAAAAACATTTAAAACAGACTATATCATGTTATATAACTATATCATGTTAAAACTACAGGAAACGGTTACTCTGGCCTCGTTCGTTCCTGATACTTACACAAACAAATTTATTTTGACGAAAACGAGACTGAAATGCCTGAAGAAAAAACTTGAACAACAGGAGGCATCACGGTAAGGAAGCGGTAAAAATTATTTTAATTTCGTACGTACGCGTTACCGATATTCAATTCAATACGTAACTTATGAATATAATATGATTATGCTCTGAACTTATTAGTTAGAAATCTTATATTTCACGGCGACAGGCATTTTGCAAAGCTACCGCTAAAGGGGTCCTTCGCTTGGGTCCTTGGTCAACGTGGGAGACGCGAAAATGTGAAGTTGTTTTGAATATAGAGGAGCCTTCGTGGAATTTGTGACACTAAGATATGAAAGTTTTCCGTTTTCAGAATAAAACGTAAAGGCTGCCTGGGTATCGGTGGGATTTTTCTTACTATGATGCCAGGGGAGAATCAGTCCAAAGCGTTGGCAATCGCCGCGGACGCGACGACTGGAAACTGTCAAAACTGCTCTGTTTTGCAGCAGGTCGGTGATGTTTTGGGGGGCTTTTTTGTTACCGAGAAATCAGTTACAGTGCTTTACATCATCTTTTCGATCCAGATCTTAAACATTATGGAGCGATTTAATGTGTTTTTATCTTGTGGAGTTAACGTGTTGATAAGTATTTACTAACTGTGATGTCCCCTGTTTGTTTTGTTGTCTTTCGTCAGAGTCTGGCTGAATATGTGTCTTCATTCCTGGCACTAAAACAGAAGATAGCGGTTTCAGAGTAAGTACCAACGGACGGTTATTGCCTTGGTAATATGTCTTACGTTGAGACGTGAACAGGTCGTAGTTGCGGTATTCAGCATACAAGCAAAACTCGTGTGTTTTGATTTGCTCTGAAACATGGCGGCTGTCATCAGCTACAAGCAAACTAGCTGAAATTACAATAATTTGTCCAAAGTTTCTCCCTATGTGCTTTCTAATGGAACTGATGTTCGTAAGTGACTATACATTTACTTGATTTTTTTAAAATAAGTTTTAAAGCCATTTCGCAAAGCATTGTTTGTTTGTGAATATAGGATGGAGAGAAGAGGAATGAAAGTCTGTACAAATAAAGTAGAATACATTTGTGTGAATGAGAGACATTGAGAGAAACTGCAAGGAGTAGACTAGGAAAAAGGATGAGTTTTAATGTTTGATGTCAATCATCCAAAGCAACAGACAATGAAGAAGAGAATGCAGGCAGGATTGAGTGGGTGGAGATGACAGAATGATCACAGCTAGAATGAAAGGAGGTATTTGCAATATGGTAGTGAGATCTGCTATAAGGTATGACTGGCACTGCTGATGATGCAAAGACATGGAAAAGAGAGAGAGTGGATATATTAGACAAAGAATGTTGAAGATGAAGTTTCCAGGCAGGTGGAAAAGAGCAAGACCGCAACAAAGTTTGCTGGATGTAGTGATCGAGGACATGAAGTGGTTTGGTGTGACAGAGGAGGATGCTATGGAAGCAGGTGATCATCTGTGGCAACTGCTAAAGAGAGAAGCCAAAAAAAGATGAAGTCTCGGTTTAAGTAAAACTTTCTATGCCCGTGTTACTCAGATAATTAAGACGGTGATCCTCTCACTTAGACACCTTGATAAATGGTGTGACTGTATATAAAAACTTCTTATCTTTGAACTAAGCTTTCATGAACAATATCCATTCACTTTCAGGACATTGTTACTTTATGAAAATTTGTAGACTTAATAAAACATAAAATGTTTTTGGGGTTGTTTTTTGTTCTTTTGCTACATTCAATTGGTTTAACACATGGATCCATGTTCTCAACTTGTTATGTGCAGTGACACAATCAGGCTTCAGCAGCAGCTGGAAGAGCTTCAGATCCGACTGGTTACTCTGGAGAAAAAGACGGCTGATTATGAATCGGTGCAAGCAGAACTGGAAGAAAAGAAAGTAAGCGGTTACACTTTACAATCTTATGAAATGTCCTAACCTGTAATCATATGTCTGACTCTTAATACTGTTTTCACACCAATAGGGCTGCTCGATTATGGCAAAAATGATAATCACAATTATTTTCACTGAAATTGAGATCTCGATTATTTGACGATATTTATTTAACCCTTTAAGACCTACTATAGAACCAAGTCTGCCAGAGCTTATATTATTTTTTTACATGTTGTAGTGCCATTTGTGGGAGCATTTCAAGTTGCTATACAACTGTTATAGCCCATATTTTAATAATATGTATGCATTAAGTACATAGTAACTACATTAATTGCAAAAAAAGTGCAATAAACTACAAAAAAATTGAAAATCATTTTTGTTTTTTTTACATATATTTCTACTTGGAGAAATTTAAGAGGTTTATCCCTCAAAACTTTAAATACAAAAAAGTTGCAAAAAATAGTTTACAACAACAGGAAATTTATTTTGAGTGTCTTCATAGTTTTATTTTGGAGATACACCAATTTTTATATACTGCAGGAAAAACAAAAAAACAATCCTATGATGCAAATTTGCAAAGAAAACAGCATGTGCATCAAAATAAACTATTTCCAGCAGTGCAATTAGAGTTCTAAGCATCCCAGAAACTATTCAGAAAAGTCAAACATGACTTATAAAAACACTTGTATAGGCTTTTAAGGCCTACAAGTAAAAAACTACATTTTCCGCGAAAATGACGTCACTTCCGGTTTCGGGCAGGAAATGGCGGACATGCGATAGTTCACGCTGACGTCTGTTTCACTGTGGGAAGTGGTATGAACAGGTAATCGGATCAGCAAAGCGTGTTTCTGGAATATTATGTTTTTGTTGCTGCAAGCGCTTTTTATGCAGTTTTTGCAAAGCTTTATGTGGAAGGAAACCGTGACCGAGGACAAGCTGATGGCATAAGATGTAAGTACAACTCCTCTGGTTTCATATGCAAAAAGAAATATTGCGCTAGCTTACGTGGTTCAGGTTCTACAGGGATTTAAAAATAGTTACACAAAACGGAACGTGCGGCTCTGACCGGCTTTAAAGGGTTAACAATAACAATGTATTGAATAATGACTTTAAAAAATAATATAAAATAGTGTGCAACACCACTGAAGTTTTTTTTTTTACCTCTCTTTTCAACCAACGGCAGTCACTCTCCTCTCCAAATAACTTCTGCTTAGCTTTCTGAGCTTCCCTCGGGTCCTCTTAATCAGCGGTCTCCAACCTTTTTTGCGCCACAGACTGGTTTATGCCCGACAATATTTTCACGGACCGGCCTTTAAGGTGTCGCGGATAAATGCAACAAAATAAAACTAGTACCGGTACCGAAAAAAAGATTTATTCATAACACACGTGAAAAGACCCAGGAAAACCGAGTTAACAATCAAAACGATAACAAAATAACGCTGAAAACCGATAAAAACCCTGAAAACCATACATTTCACACCTGAGCCTCAACTCTCGCGGCCCGGTACCAAACGACTCACGGACCGGTACCGGTCCAAGGCCCGGGGGTTGGGGACCGCTGCTCTTAATTGTTGTGACGCGTGTTCGAAATCAGAGAGGTGCGCTGGATTTGCCACACGGAGCAGCGCGAGAGTAAAGCATGAGGGAGGGGCTAATAATCGGCTCAGTCATTTTTAATGATGGTTGAAAGCCCAGATCGTAATCGTGATTAAAATTCGATTAATTGAACAGCCCTACACACCAAATAATTCACACTCATAATATTTCATTAGTTTCTGGCCTTTGCTGATTATTCACAAATTATTTATTTTTTTACAGAGTGCTCTTAAGGTGTATGAACAACTATCTGAAGAGGTGGAAAAACTGAAGGTGGAAAAAAGCGAGACAATAGCAGAGTATGTACTGGATCCAGTCTTGGTCATAACAGTACAAATAATGTTTTTTGCTTTGGAATTGTTAGTTTTTATTAATCTTCTTTCATTTTGAAGGGATTTTTTTTCTTTGTTTATTTTTGTTTTGTTTTTTGGTAAAGCACTTTGTGACACTGGATTTGATAAGCGCTACAACAGTATTATCATTATTATTAATGTTGTTATCATTCTAAAATGCTAACTGGCATTTTCCATTTTCATCAGGAACAAAAAGCTTGAAGACCAGCTAAAAAATGTTAAAGGTACTTTGCATTTGCATGGTGTGATTTGTACCAGGGAAGACTTGTAATTGTAATTGATTGAATTTGTCCTAAATTGTCTTTCTTAGATTTGGCAGACAAACAAACACTTGAAAATGCACAGCTGAAAAGAGAAAAGGCTGTGGTGGAAAACGATTTGCTGATATCTCAGGTAAACTAAAGGAATGCTCTCCAAATGAATTGTTTGACCTTAGTTTAATATCATAATTTACAAAAATGCAGCTAGCATTCACAGTAGCTTTACATAAATCTGCTAAAACTCATAAAAAAATGTCACTTGTTTAGACATCCTTGCAGAAGTCTCAGGCACAAGCAGAGCAAGCTGAAAAACTCATGGATGAAAACGCCAAGATGACAAGCACGTAAGAATTTGCACGAGCTGTTGAAATATATGATTAGTCACAGTTTGAGGTTCATCTTCTTCTTCTTTTTTTTTCTTTTCTTTTTTTTTTGAGCAAAGCTTTTAAAATGAATTGCACTGAAAAAAGGTTCCATGTTGTTTTCTCATCAACAGAAAGGACAGCCTTGAAAGTAAAATCAGAATTCTTGAAGGTATTTAAAATCAAATTTTACTAAATATTTTGTTGCTGTTAATAAGTTCTGAGTCTTTTATGTGTTTGTTTGCTATCTAAGCTGTGATTTCTTTGATATTTTTTTTTAGATTCAGTTTGCCAACAGAAGCATAAAATTTCCCAACTGACCAAAGAGAAGACCATACTAGAGAAAAGTATCAACGATCTACAGGTGCAGTAAAGCCCTTTACAAATGTTATGGAGTAAAATATTTTCTAGTATGATAGACCAGAGTACAGGTTCGACAGCTCTGAGTTTTCAATTTTCATGAACATATACAATACAATACGATACAATACAATTTTATTTATATAGCACATTTAAAAAACCACAGGTATGCCAAAGTGCTTCACAGAATGAGTTAAGAGCAATAATAAATACAAATATAAAGCACAAAATACAAATAAAATATACTAACAGGCGGGTGACATAACTAACCAATAATACACCAGGCATAGTAGGCACCAGTAAAGTCCACACACAATGCTGAAGGTTAAAACATTATAAACATTAACAAAGTGATAAAGATAAGTTCCAGTACAGTAAAAATGTGGGCTCTAGGAGACGGGGAAAGCAAGGCTAAACAAATAAGTTTTTAATTGAGATTTAAAAGATTGAATTGAATCAGACGCCCGAATAGCTAGGGGGAGGTTATTCCAGAGGTAGGGTGCGACAGCGGCGAATGCGCTCTGGTCTTGGTCTTGGTCTCTGCGGTCACCTCTGGTCTTGAGCCGAGATCTAGGTCGCACCAGGAGCATATGTCAATGCCGACCATGATGGTTATCCACATAGCCAAAACTCTGGAGCAGACACAGCTGCATTACTGCATTAGATTACGGCAATATGTCTCTGAAGGTTCTCTGTCATCCAGGTCATCCTGCTGCATTAGAGCCACACAGTGGATGGAGACTACATTTTATTCTGAGCTGATTATAAATCAGTGATATAATTGCTGTCTCCATCCTTGTATATGGAAGACTGGATGATTGTAAAAGCGCTCATATTAAGTACAGTGTTCTGTGCTTTGAAATGAATCAGGGTGTTAGTCAGCTGGTTCAGACACAGCAGGAAAAGGAGAGTCAAAGAGAAATCAGAGTTTGCTATAGAAAACCTGCCAGCAGCAGGTTAAGTTCAGTCTGTTACCCTGGTAAGAGTTGAAGTTCACTGGCTTTCTGGATCAGAATACTCAAGTTTGCTAGCTAAGCCTGCTTTCTGGAATAGGATCCGACCATTATCTGTGTATAATTTCGTTTCTGTTTTGTAGGTGAGACTGATGAAACTGGAAAGGGAAAGGAACAAAGGTAAAAATCAACAATGAAAATTATTAACGATAATATTTTCAGCATTAAAGGAAACAATAATATTGTCTGTTTAATTTTTAACAGCATCCATTTCCTGACTTAAAATCTGTTTTTAAACAATATCTGAATTATCTCTCAAGAATACAGGAGCACAACAACTCAAGCAAGTGCGCCTGCAGAGCCTAAAATTGACAAAGGTATGCAGCTGTTTACAGATTTTGTGATTTCATTTGAAAAGCTGCGTGCATACACCAACCCCCAAAGCGGCCTGATTTTTACATTGTAATTGCAATTATGTTTTATCGTGTGTTGCAGAAAAGTTCTGGATGTTGCTAGAGAACTTGTGGGCATGTGTAGACCCAGAGCAGGAGTCGTCTGTAAACCAGTTGCACTTTCACGGTATTGTTTGTAACATAACAGCATATACGGTCTTTTCAGTTTGTTTTTCTTTTATTTAACAATTCTACACCTCTACATACACAATATCTTCTTTTATTCTTTTAATTTCAGAGTCCAGAGTTCCTCCTTCCTCTCCACAAGCCACACTGCACTCTCATTTGAGTAAAATGTCCCCGTTTGGTTCTCCGAAGATCAGTGAACCCCACAGTTTCCACATTCCAGCGAAAGCAACTTGTACGCCATTAAACCAGTCTCCTCGCGCACAGGATGCCATCAAGCACAAAGCATCTCTTCAGTGCTCTGGTGAAAGAAAGCAGGCAGGCACTCCAAAAACGAGCAAGCGATCACCTAAGGCACGCAAAACTGCTGAGTCATCTACGGAGATGGACACATTATCTGTTGAAGAGATTATCAGATTGTTTAAGCCCATGCCTCCCAGTATTTCACCACTTCCAGATTTGGTGAGAATTTGGTTAGATCTAATATGAACGGCTTTTGTTGTTGCTTGTTGATCAAAGTGCTGATTTTCCTGTTTATGGCTTTACACAGTGTTCTGTTTACTGCAGTAGTTTAAAGGAAAGTCTTTAATATAATGTGAAAGTTTGTTTTTGAGAAACGTGTGTATGGTCAGACACTAGTTGAAGTCCTTCTTGGTATCTTAAAAGGTTTCAAAGCTGTAGTGGCTGCACATACCTTTTAATTAGAATTGTCATCAGCTGATAAAACCTGTAAGATTAACTATTTAAAATCAAATACCTTAGAAAGATTACTCTTTGATAAACCTTGTTATTCTTAGGTCATGATAAATATAATATCTTTTAAATTACATTCTTGCTTTCTTGTTTCCTTCAGAACACTGAGGTGGAATCCATGAAAATGGAGGTTCGAGAAAATGAAAGTCATTCTAAACCCTGTGAGGACCGGCCTGCTCTTAAACAAGAGCAGACCTTACACATTGCAACCTCACCATCAAGTCAAAGGAATCCAAAATCAGCTGCACTTCAAATGGAGGAGAATGCAGACTTGTCGGTAGTCGCAGACGAGCGAGAGGGGGAAATTTCCAATGAAAAGGACTTTGAACCAACCAAGTTTGGTGACATTCCTAAAGTTATTGACAAAATCGCTACAGATGTGAGAGGAATACGTCCTCAAAACGACATGCTGATTGAACAGGAGCCATCATCTGCACAGTTATCACCACCATCATCGTCGTTTTCCACATCAAGTTTTACAGGATTGATTGAGGCTGTGCCATTACCTACTGAAAGTACACTTCTATCCTGTAATCCTGGCATCAGTAGAATCTCTAAAAATGAAAATGCCTTAGAAGATGCAAATAGTGATCTCTCAGAGACTGTAACAAGCATGGATGTTGACATGAGCCCTAGTGACATTACTGATAACAAAACAGTTGCTCCTGATGGTGGAGAGTCAGCCCTAATAAGTGACTCTATGGAAGGCATCGTGGCTGCAGCTACACAAAATAGTTCAGACATTGAAAAAAATACTCTGGATTCTTTTAAACTTCAGGACAGTACACGGTCTGGCTGCAAGGACTCTGATATACCTGAACATACTCAAAGTTCATCAGGCAGCAGTGACAGCATCACTGCTGTCTCTAATGAACATCTTGAAGAGAAATTGGAAGTTGATGAAAGCATCAAACTTCTTGGGAAGGAGGATGGGAATGCACAGAGGACTGCAGAAGATGATGTGGCAGCTTTGCCTGCATCATCAACCTGTAATAATATACCTCCACCCCCTACATCTGCGTTGTTAAAGAAGGAAAACGACCAGTCCGGTGCTGATCAGGAATCTGGCCACGCAAATGTTGAACCTTTTAGAAAAAAGGATGCTGACATAGAAATAGTTACCAGCTTCCAAGAAACAAATACTATAAACTGTGAATCTTTGAAAGAAAGTGCACATTCTCTTTGCAAGCGAGTGAGTCCTTCCTGCCTTTTAGCCTCTATAAAGCTGCAGGCTTTGGATAGTCATCCTGGAAAATTGAACGTTGATGTTAACATAGACCATGTCTCAACAAACAAACCAATTCCTTTTCCATATTTAGAGAAAGAATGTGACATTGAAAAAGCTACTGTTGAAGATCTTCCTCAGCACAAAGTACACACCAGTAGTAGTACGTCATTGGAGACGATGCCTGATTCCCCAGAGACAAATACTGTAAACTGTAAAGCTTCAAAAGAAGATAGACATTCTCTTTGCAGGCAGTTGAGTCCCTCATGTCTTTTGCCCACTGTAAAGCTGGCATCTTTGGACACTCAGCCAAACCCAGGAATATTGGATGCTGATGTTCAGACAGAAATTATTTCAACAAACATACAATCGCCTTCTTTCAGTTTAGAGGAACAAGGTGTCACCAAAAGTGCTACTAATGAAGACCAGGCTCAGGATGAAATGAATGGAGGTGATACTACTCCATTAATTCAGAATCCTGCCACAGAAGGAAAAGATAAATCTTTGGACTTGCAAACGGTAGAGCCTGAAAATCTAATAAGAGAGGAAAAAACTACCTCAGGAGAAAGTTCAGCTGAAGCTCAGGCTCCAGAGTGCATAAGCAATGTTCGCGGCGAAATGGGTCCTCCACTTCCTCGTCTCCTTACCCCTTTGAAGACTCCTCCGAAGGCGAACAGATCTATCAACCCAAGGCAGGCTATTGGGAAACTATTATTTCCTTCACCCATGGATGGAATTGAATCTCCTACTTCACCTACTCAGACTAACAGAACACCGAACCGTCATCAGCTGAGTTCTTTATCCACAAACAGCCCACTCCCTCTAAATGGAGTCCCCTCATCACCACTTCAGTTCGGCTCTGCCACGCCTAAACATGCTGTGCCAGTCCCTGGTCGCCTGCCTTTGACAGCAGTGAGTTCTTCTCCTTCATCATCCTCAACGACGCCATCTCAGGAGAATTCCATGAGATTTCTCGACACCATGTATCCAGAGCTCTCTGCCCGGGCTCGTACTCTGAGCATTCTTAGAGGCAATGTCAATCTCAACATTTGCTCATCCGAGGGCAGAACATTACCGACAACCGACAGTCAGAAGTCTAGCTTTAAAACTATAAACTCCACTTCAACGGCCTTCACAAAGACTGAAGTGAGGGGAGAAAAAAGGCCTGCCATCGGTATGCTGCAGCCTAAAAGCAGTAAATGTCTCAGGCTTGATCAGGCTGCTGGTGTGACTCGCAATCAGGTGCTTGCCTCCTCTTCAAAAAGTGGAGACGACACCTCATCAGCCCAGAATCCGACACTAGAACAGCCGAAAACTGAGACAACCTCTTCACACCTGAAATCTGTAGAACATCCACAGAAAAATCTTATAGTTAACTCTTTAAGGAAAATTGAAGACCAGTGCTTTGATCTGCTGCCTGTGATCCGGAGCCATCTGCATGTTGGTAACCTTCCCAAAAAGCCTGTCTTAAGAGATGAGGAGAAGGAGGTCATCGCTGAAGTTTGCCAGAGCAACTCAGTTAGTAGACTGTTTATTGTTCTTACATTTTTTTATCTTTTAATTTCTGGTTGGAGGATCTACTGGGCTGAAAATAAAACAATCGCACTCTACTGCTACAATGCTTTTTAATAACCCTTTTGTCAGTAAATGTATTACCTCCTTCCTGTTTGTAAATTTTGCCACATACGAGTATGAAGGTAGTTTCATGTCAGCAAAATTAAGCAATTAGTTCACATCTGCCTCTCATCAAAATGTCTGACTAGTAAGAAGGTTCTTTGTGTGTAATTTGACATTTTTCTGTCTCTCTTGGTTTACACTTTAGGCAGATGACATGATTGTGGCCATCCTGAACAAACTGAAAGCTGGGAAAATGGACCTGAGTCGAAACTATGTGCAGGCCCTCTGCAGAGTCTACACTGGGCTCTGTAGGCAGAGGAGAGATGTGGAAAAGGCTCGTGTCCTGGCCTACAGCCTCCTAATAGAAAGTGAGCATTTTATGTTGTTCCATATTTATAAAAGCTTTACACAGCTTTTCTACACTAACATGGTTTTATTTAAAAATAATTCTAATGACAGTTTAAGAGAACTTGTATACGTGATAGCTAATTTGATTTTTGGTGTTGTTTAACTGGAAAACATAGTGACGGCATGGAAAGCTAAAGTTAAAGAACTACCTCTACTCGTTGTGATGTATTACTTAAGCTTATTTGTAGTCAATATTGCTATTATTTTCTTTATTTCATCCTTTTTGCAGATTTTCCAGATTCTGCGAAGCTGATTTTATTTATGGTGACAACATGGCCCAACCTTCTCACACACACCAGTTCTCTGTCCCAGGCCATTCATGCCGTCACCAAACTAAGAGCATCAGAAGAGCTTCTCAGCTGCCTTTTAGCATTTCTTGGCTGGAACAAGGTATTTTTTGATTACGAGTATGCATTCTTTAAATCAAGTAGTGTGTGCCCTCTTAAACTTATTCTTCCCATATCACTACAGACTCCTCCCTGTGACATTGACGAGCTGATCTCCAGAACACTTTCTGAGATCAGATCGGGATCAAATTTGTCCTTCACAAAACACAGTCGGTACGGGGAGGACCTTGGAGCCGAGGCTTGGGAACATGTCTATGCACTGCACCTGCTTTGTACAAACAAGAAGTGGAAGTGGACCTATGATAATTTACTAGGGTATGTTATTTTGTTTTTCTGTCTTGTAGTAATAATAATAATGTGAGGGTTTTGTTTTTTGTTTTTTATGTGACTTGCAAATAAGATGTAAAAAGCCATGTCCAACATGGCTCCTGAAGGCACATAGCTTCTGCTTAACTTGTTCATTTTCTTTGACAGCAAGGAGTTGTGGCCACTGATGAACAGTTGGGTAACACAGCCAAGACAGCAACAACAGCCCATCTCTGATGTGGCTGTTGCTACTGTGCTCAGACTCATAGGTCAGATGTTTCCTAAATTTATTTGGTTATCAAGCTTTAAGCTGGAGGGATTTGTTGGAAATTACATTAAATGAATTAAATTGTTTTTGTAATAGGATGCCTTGGTCAGCTGGGGCTGAAGGAGAAGTGTAATTCTACTGTGGTCACTATTGCCAATGTCATCAATACATTTGGTAGGCATGGACCAACTGAAGGTAGGACATAATTGCATACTGAAGGGAATACAATGTTTTTGTTAACATGGTATCTCTTTAATTTGTGTAGTGTTGATTTAAGCAAGATTTATATTTCTCTGTCTCAGGCATGTTAAAGCACATTTGCCTATCTGTATTTTCTGTGCCATTAAGCACATGCTGATTTGCCGCTAAAAGGAAGGGTTTCATGTAACAGTTCTAATTATATTATGTCACATGTGTGCAGGTGTGCCATGGGAGGTGCAATTAGCAGCCATCTACTGCATCTATGACCTGTCTCCATGCAACCCCAAACAAGCCCTGGAAGCTCTTGCAGAATGGAGAGGAGAAACATCTCAAAGTGTCCCTCCTGCTGTCACTAGCTGCATTAACCAGCTAGCCTCTATTTGCAGACAAGCCAACAGCTAAAGTGCACAAATCCACAGACATGACAGTCTGTCCCCTTTTTTTTGGAAACAGACGCATAAATTGGCGCTGATTTAAACTTATTGGGTGACTCACAAGCAGTTATAAATTGGTGGTTCTAAAATTTTAAAACGTCCAGCAGACTGCTTTTTTGTTTTAATTTTTTTATGTGCACTTCTACTCTAAAATTATATAAAAATGTTTATATTTCTGAATTTTGTAGCAGTTTTTGTTTTTTAAATTGAAACTTTGCCTGTAGCAAATGTACTGGTATAACTTCTGTTATACTCAGATTAATGCTGTAAAGTACTGTACAGTGTGTATATGTGTGGTGTTGCTGTGTATGTTTTTCTGCTGAAGTTTACAGTTGTAGCATCAGTGTCTGTATTCATGAAAAATAGGATTGCCAAAGTAAATATGTTGTACAGTTAAATGCTTGAGAGATTATTTAATTGTTTTTTTTTGGGGGGGGGGGGGGGGGCGGTTTTCAAATTAAAATGTCCGAATTTGGATCCAAGTTGTGTTCATTTGCTGCAGTCTCTGTTAACCTAGGTCTTCTCAGTGATGTGTACATACTTCAAAACTATTGGGAATGCTGCATACTATCGGATCAGCTTGTTATTTTTATAAAAAATTATCTTGAAACTAAAAAAGTAAAACGTTCACAGTTTGATGAACAGTGAGGTTTATTTTGCAAACGTCAGGACTCATTAAAATAGAGTAATACCCGAGGACTACTAAACCACTACAACAATCATGTTTTATCATACCCGGTGTTCAGATTTATCAAATGTGGAAATTTTGTAAGAGCTGCCATTTCCGGGGCTGCCTATCAAAATAAAATCTACAATCGCTCGATAGCTACATTCATCATAACGTTCAAGCTCATACGAATTAGGACTTCTTTTTTTAACCTCCATACAATTTGTTATGATAGGAGCAGATAATCGTAGAAGTTTTATAAATCAAAACTATTTTAGTCGTTGATAGTGGGAAATATTTTAATAGAAACAAAAGCATGCTTTGTGCCAAATCTAAGAATAGCAACAACAGAAAGAACGCCTTAACTGGAAATAATAATAATAATGAAAATAATAATTAGCTCATATTATTTTCTTTCTTTTTCATTTACTTTTAGTGCGTCAAAATAAAATAATTAAATTTAGTAAAATTTCAAGGGACCAGCTTCCGTTCTGTGAGGCTTGTATATTGTTAGCTTTACCGCTCTCTCGGGGCTGAGGGGTGTGTTCAAAGATTTAAATCCCTCAGACATGCGTAGATGCTGAATGCTACTGGGTGCGCCATATTGCTGTTTTACTAGGGTAGTGGAGTTAGCGAAGCCGCTTGGAAAACCAAACCCGTTTCCGGACATGAAACCCTGAGAGGATAATAAGTGAATAAGCGCGGTAGGATTTATTAGTTTGCTTGACTGCAGTGTGTTTCATTTGTTACATTGCTTGCCATTTTAAGAAGAGAAGAGGGGTTCCCGTTAAACTCTGAGTCCAATGGATCCCAGGACCGCTTGGATCCAGCCGGAGCAGAAGGTACCTGCCAGTACCCTGTGGATGCACATTTGGCGAACCCCTCAGGAATTCGGAGCAGGCTCCGGTATCGACAGCCGCCTTCAACACCAACGTAACTTTGCAGCGCAGAGCGCAAACTCCACGGACTCACGCGGTGAGTATTGCAGAAATGTAGCACCGCCACCGATGGTAGTTTTGGGGAACCTGTCGAAGCGAGACGGCAGCGGGGAGAGGGAAAGTGTCCGGAGGAAGGGCTCGTTGTCGCCGTCCTCCTCCTCTTTGGACTCGGAGGCCGAGAGTTCCTCGCCCTCTGGTTCCTGCCTGCACATCGACAATTTGAGCGTTACAGAAGAGGCTAACCAGTTCTTGCACTACGGCAAGCAGGAGTTGAAGGAGAACAGTCTCCGACAGCAATACCCTCTAACCCCTTTTCACACTGTTCAGCAATACTGGCGCAGCATGCCACAATCTACCGACCACACCCCCCCTGGGATAAGAAATCAGCATGGGAACAAGCACCACTATCAGACACATTCATCCAGCCGCAGGAAGCACCTGAACAGGGCCAACACTTTCCACGGCATCAACCCCCTCCTGTGCTTCGACTCCAATGGACATCATCCAGACTCTGATTGTAGCCCGTGGAAAACCAGGCGCTACAGCCAGGGCATCAATGGGTAAGGAAAAGGAGGGAGGAGGGGGTATGGACAAACTTTTCTTTTATCCAAATGCAGTGTTTCACCATAGATGTGCTTCTGGTTTACACTTTATTTCCGTCTTTTTAGTCTTCACGAAGAGATTATGGACTTCTTCAGCTTCATGTCACCAAAACCAGAAGAAGAGTCAATGAGAAGGGATGTAGTGAACAGAATAGAGGGGATTATCAAAGATTTGTGGCCCACAGTACAGGTGAGTGTCACCAGCATAGATGTTTACCTGTGCACACCTTTTGGACAGGTAACTATGGGGTGGGGGTTTGGATGCTCAGTTTTACATACTTTTGTTTTTGTGATGTGCTGCCAACCCTCTCATAAGCCAAGTATGTTGACTTATGAGTATCAGAGTAGCTTCTTAAAGTTAATCAAGAGACAAGCTGATGTTAGATTCTTGTTAAATTCAGGAGTACTCCTCCCTGCTTCCAGAGTAACACTGAACACACGAGTCGGATATATTTGGAAAAAACTAACCTTTACTCCCACTCTTTGTCTGGCATCCAAATGTTCGGACACATGCTAGAACAGAAGGGATATTTCAAACGTAGGTACTTGTAAGCCTGAGGAAATACAGCGATGACCCCAATCAAGCGTTTTTTACTGCCTTGGTCACAAAGGGCATCTTTTTGCCCTGCACTTAACTTTATGAGAATCCAATTTCTTTTTTCTTTGCTGTTGGTGTATTCAGTAATTTTATTTTATTTTTTTTATGGTTATAATTATGCAGCTTGTTTTTGTTTGTGATGCCCTGCATAAATCAGGCCTATGATTTTCATGGTTTCAGCAGTCATTACATTTGGCACTTTACTACATTTGTGTGTCCTGCTTTATGCAGAAGGCAGTCAGCAGCATCGTTTACGCTATATGTCCAAACAGACTTGGCCAGATGTAATCATTCATTCATATTGCCTGCATTCCCAAAGTAACATTAGTAAATTATTTTCCGTTGTATACTGCCAACAGAGTGCACTCTGAACCCCACCCCCTCAAAAAAAGAGCCATTTGTTACACATTATAAACATTTTGAACTAATCCTGGCCCACAGAAATCCCACTGGGCCTCACTGTGAATTGGATTCTTTTCCTTTCTTTTCTCTGAAGATCATTCTGTGTTACTCCTCCTATCCCTGGTGGTGATTTTATTTTATTTTTTTCTTTTCTAGAAACCAGACATTTACAGAGGCAATAGTTTTATTGCACATCTTGACTAATACATAAAATTAGTGTATTTTGACCATACACTGTATGTAGAACAGTAGAAAGCCTGGTCAACAAGCTGGATACATAAACTGTGGATGCAGCACAGATACAGATATCTGCGAATCAGTGCTATGTAAAAGACTCAGAAATATTAGAGTTCTGCTCAAGTAAGACTGGAGTTAAACCTTCTTGGATGTGCTGCCCCACATAGCAGTGCAGCTGGCTTGGCCTTTACTTTTTTACTGAGTTTTATTGTTTTTACTAAGTCAAGAATTGGCCATATTTGCAGAATGGTAGAGCACAAAGTTGTCACCTAATGCTAGCAGGCTTGGATGGCAAGCTGTGTCCAGACTGTATTGTTGCACACTCAGAGACACCTGCTAAGTAATGAATATTTATTTATCCAAATGGCTTAAAACTACACAAAAAGATTGCAAGGTCAAATTTAGTTTGCAAATCTTTTTTTGTTTTTTTTTTTCTCCAAAATTATAAATAACAGCTTGCTAAACGGGAACTTCTGCTACTTCTGTCAGCAGTTAAATCATCCGTAAACACTAGTGACAGTTCCATTGGCAGCCATACATGCTGGTGCCATGATGATGCTTCCACCATGCTTGTGAGCTGATGTGTTATGCTTCAGTTTGCCCTTCTGCATACGGTACTTTTCTCTTCCAATCTTTCTATACAAGTTAATCGTGAATTAATTTTTCCTGAAGTGAGCAGCCTTTTTTTTTCTTTTTCTTTAGATATTGTCTGGTCAAGTCTAATTTTGCCATGTTATCGAGTGTATGATTTGAGCCTTGTTCCATACCCTCTGTATTCATGAAGGTCTCTCTTGATTGTTGACCTTGTCAGTTGATAGACTTGCCTCCTCGAGAGGACTCAGATGTTGTGAAGTTGTGTTTTTTTATTTTATTTTTTTATCTTAACCATCAAACTCTGTCATCCCCAGCCTGCGCTGGTCTTTCTTTTTGAATGACGTGCTTGACTGTTGATTCGGCCTCTTCTAAACTTTTTGCCATCTCTCTGATGTGTTGATTTTGGTTTGTCAGTTTAATGATGTTCACATTCAATGACCAGCTACCAATTAAGTTCAGCACTTGAAATAAATAAACTAAACAAAAATTACTTTTTTATTTTTAATAACCCACTGTGGTGGTGTATAAAGGGAAAAACAGCCATGTATGGCCTTAATTGTAACTACACTGAAGTCTTTATTTTATTTTTTAAGGTTCCACATTGTCAGCTCAAAATCAAGGTCAAGCTAGCAAATACCTCAGATATGCTTATGGCTCTTGAAACCAAACCTATGTTGTCCTCTGCAGGTGGAGATATTTGGCAGCTTCAGCACTGGAGTTTATCTTCCAACAAGGTAACATTTGTTGCATTACCGTTGCCGTACACTCTCACCTTACACGGGCTACTTGTAAAATGCGCTGCTTTTTAGGAAGTAGGAGCACCATTTTTTTTGTCAGTATTAAAATGCCACACTGCATTCAGTGTTCATTCTGCTAGAATTTACACTGAACTAGATGCTGTTTATTATAGTTTTTTATGTATGCATTGTATTTCTCAAGGTCTTGTCCTGAGAGTTGAGTTACAGAAATGAAGAGTGTTGAGGGGGAGTGACATTTCAGCAAATATGCAGGAGTTTAAAATATTCAGCAGCCTTATTTGGAAACATTGTATCGCATTAGCAAATGAAGTGATTTTTGGAGTGAGTACATACAGCATCTGTTTTGTGCAATGGTTGTTTTCATTGGATTCACATAATACTCGCTCAGCAATGAAAATTAAACTGCCTGAACAATTAAATATTGGTTATGAAATAAAACTGTCTTTCTAACATGTGTACACAAACCAACAGGCAGAGATCACTGCTGCTTTCTTTATTATTTGTACATATGTTATGTAGTCAAAAGCCTTTTTGTTGTGCAGATAAGATTAAAGTTTTATGACTAGAACATGGTTACAGTAACTTCTCTTTTGTCTTGTTGTAGCTATTATTTTTTTATTTATTTTTACCATTTGGTGTGTGTCTGAGAGACGTGTAAAGAAACCGTTTGAAATTGTGTTGCTTTCATTCTGCTGCGTCCTTAGTGACATTGACCTGGTGGTGTTCGGAAAGTGGGACCGTCCTCCACTGCAAGAACTGGAGCAAGCCTTGAAAAAACACAATGTGTCCGGCTCACATCCCATCAAACTCCTTGACAAAGCTACAGTAAGTCGAGAGAGAATCCTGGCTTTTTAATTTTGGCATTGCCAAATTGTGAACTAATTCTTGACATTTCCTTAGGTGCCAATCATCAAGCTTACAGACTGTGAAACACGGGTCAAAGTGGACATCAGCTTTAATGTAGAGACTGCAGTCAAAGCAGCACAGTTCATCAAAAGCTACCTTAAAGTAAGCCTTTAACGACGGACTTTTTTCCCTTTTTAAAAAAATGAGTTTGTGTAAATGATCGTTTTGTTTTTCTGCTAATTTGTTTTATTTTTATTTTTTTTCTTGTAGAAGTACCCCGTTCTGCCACCCTTAATCTTCGTTTTGAAGCAGTTCCTGTTGCAGAGAGAATTGAATGAAGTCTTCACTGGAGGCATTAGCTCATACAGTCTTATACTAATGGCCATCAGCTTCCTGCAGGTACACAGTGATGCTCATCAGCAAAGTGATTAGTTCCAGAGTTGATAATAACTACACTCTGGTTTATTTAAAATAAAAACATTTTGTAAAAGTTGACCAAAAAGTTGTTAAAATGTAACGTGTTACACAGCAAAGGTAATAAGTTCTTTATGTCCTGCTAATCAGCTACACCCTCGGATAGACACGAGCCGTCCCAACATTAACCTGGGCATCCTGCTGATTGAATTTTTTGCACTGTACGGCCGTGATTTCGACTACATTAAGACCGCCATCAGAGTGAAAAATGGAGGAGCCTACCTGTGCAAGGAGGAAATGCTCAAAGAAATGGAGAATGGAAACAGACCATCATTGCTCTGCATAGAAGATCCAGTCCAACCAGGTCAGACTAAAATAAAGAAAATGTTCAAATGTGTATAGAATTTGTACAAGACATTACTGCAAAAGCAAAAAAACACAGGTATTTATTGGCTGCTGGAAGGGCAATCCAAAGTGAAGGGAAATAAAAATGTTAAAGAGCTTCAGTATAATCACCTGTGGGTTCAGTAACAATAAAAGTTGTGCAGAGGAGGCAAATGATTGCTGTACATCCCAAAACATTTGATATATGAACGCCAAAATGTGTCATGCTGTCAGAGTCCGTCTTGTAATGCTCAACTAATCGAGTGTGTGCGTGTGTGTCTGTGATCTTCACAGGCAACGACGTGGGCAGAAGTTCATATGGGGTTCTGCAAGTCAAGCAGGTTTTTGACTTTGCCTACATGGTACTAAACCATAGTGTTTCTCCACTTTCACGTGCATACCCTAACAAAGACTGTGACAGGTTTGTGCCAACCCACCCCCTCCTAATCATAAGGAAAGTGTAACCTTTCCTTATGAGTTTAATCTTTACAGTGTTTCTCTAAGTAGTCATATTTTACTTTCTCTATGTTGCAGTACTCTGGGAAGACTCATCAAAGTCAGCCAAGAGGTCCTGAAATACAGGGACTGGACAATCCAGAAGTGGGGTGCCAAGCTGGGAAACCACAGAATGTTGTCTTCAACTTCTGGTTAGTGCCTGCTTCGCGTAACATGAACTGGAGTTCAGTTTCAATAACTGATGTTGCTGAAAAGAGGAAAATGTGTCAAATATACCCAATGCAGTCTAACCGTAATCTGTTTGGTCCTAGATGTTGAGGCTTGTGAACAGGATCTGGCCAGGCTGATGCTGGGTGGAGATCAAAGAGACTCATCCTCCCCGCTCAGTACCGACTCCCCGTCACCATCTCCAGTTTTCGTTAACAGCCCCCATCACCGTTTGTCGTCATCCTCTGCTTGCTCGCTCTCCTCTTCTTCCTCTTCGGGAAGTGACATAGTAAGGGCAAATATTCTTTTCTTCATTTTACCAAATTATTTGACAACCACTTTGGCACACAAGGTGGCAATTCAAAATATGTAAAGATAAAGCACATAGACAAAGCAACTATAATGTTCCATCACAACTTGATCATAGTCCAAATGTTTAAGGTTTTTCTCTTGTCAGTCTGGCTTTCTTAACTTGTATATGGACATTCCTAGGAATCTGAATCCCCTCACGGCACCAATACTACTGTCCAATTCCATCCCCTGACCTTCCAGTCAATGTTTCAGATGACTACTAACCTGAGGACTGCGCATCCAGCAGGCTTTATTCACACAATGCATCAGGTCGGTCTGTTTCTTCATACTGACATTTATATTTCAAAAGGCAAAGTCCAATTTTTTTTTTTTCCAAATGCCCTTTAATGCTTTAAAAGAATCCCAAATTCAATCTTTTTCTTTTTTCCCCACAATTTTTCAGATCCAGATGTCCCTCCCAGAAAACATAGCCATGCCCCATCTCTCCGATTGCCGCTTCTACCACGAGACTCCTCCTTCCATCGGCGTTGTGCACCGTCATTCGCCACAAGTCGCACCACAAACCCCTCAAATCTCACAATACATGAACTCTACCAGCCCTCTCCTAAGTCCCCACCACCACCAACAACAACTTCACCACCCTCAGGTAGGAGGACTGCAAAGCCGCTCTTATGCCATGGGATCCAATTCCCACGGTTCACTGGAGCATCCCAAACTTGTCTTCAAGCACAATCAGTGCAGTAACCTCCAAGGCCAAAGTCACGTTAACTTCAGTCCTCAGCGCAGATTTGTTCCCCAAGTTCATAACGCTACATCGGGTTTCAGGAACCAGCAGCAGTACGGCCGTAACGCCTGTCGACGCAAAAAGAAGGACAATTTTCCTGCCTTGAACCAAATCAGATGAAAGAATACACCTACAGTATTTGTCCCAACTGGTTTCTGAAGGCCTCTCTACAACCATCAAAGTGATCATGTGATGATACTTTTCTTTTTTTGAAATCTTGATATGGGAGGCTGTCAAAAATGCACCTTATCGTGCTAGCATTCCCAAGTCGGTTTACTATGCCACACACTTCCTGTCCGAAAACTGAATTTAAATCCATGACTGAACTCATTTTGTTACATCTGTCTGAAGTCAGAAGCCCCTCTCTCAATGTGACGCACACCAGCACAGACTTGATTGAGGATTTTCCAGACTTCACCTTCTCATCAGTGTTACTTCCTAGTTTATTGAGCAGCTCAAGTCAAGTAGAGTTTCCATGGAACTCGGACCTTTTTGAACATCGTGTGCCATTTTACTGAACTGGTTCATCGAGCCTGGCATCTCTTGAACTTTTGACTCTTGTCGGGGCCCATCTCATCAGGTTTGGGGGCTCATTTGATCTTGTGAATGCAACACCCTATTAGCTGAACTCTTCATGAAGAGCCCCTACAGCTAGGGCTATTACTACAACTTGTACTCTGGATCGAAGCACTACCTTTCTACCTATGCAGCTCAACGCTGACAGTGTTTTTGGTGTGACGGCACAAAAATGGACCTTATCGCAAGTGCTCAAACTGTGATGACTTGTTTGAATGTACGAAGTGTTTTGTGTGTGTGTTGGGCATCATCCGTTGTCTGCTTCCCTTTTTTTTTTTTTTTTTTTTAAATTGGGTGGTTGTTGTGTTTTAAAAACTTTTCCCCTCACTAATGTCTCCTCCCCCCACACACATTAGCACCTCTGTTTTGTTCTGTACTGTAAACATTGCCACCTTATATTATGTCTGTTGCATTTCTGTGCAATATTGACCAGTTTTTAATTTATTCCACTTTTTTTTTTTTTTTAATAAGGGAGTTCTCGCCACTATAAGGTTGCTTTTTATATTAGCCTCCATTGATCTGTGCAATAGGATTTGAGGGCCTAGGACTGTCTGTTTACAGCTTTCCAACACAAGAGGGAGCTATGGTGTAATGTGAGAAATGTGCCAAAAATCCCATGATGCCAACACATAACTATTGTCATTTACCATTGATTTATGACCACTTGAAATTTTCCCAACTGTCCAAATATAGCTCCTCCCACCACTGGTTCTCATTTTAAACATATCACTTAATTTGGGGGTTTGTTTTTGCTTTCTTCATTAGTATTTCCTCTTGATGGGCTGTGTTGGGGAAATGCACCTTTTTAGCAGTGTTATATCTTGTTAGTTCAAGAAAAGTTGGTGCTATTTATTACCAGCAAAGTGCTTGTTTTCTTGCCTTATATCTTTTTTGATTCTGTTAAAGCAACAATGTAACTGCCTTTCTAAATGACCAAATCTGACCCTCCTCCGTTACATAGTCAGAGCCTTTTGTGTTTTGTCAGTGGCAACAAAACTGTTGGACTTTTATTTTTGCCATACAGCTTGTAGATGTAAGCTCTGAGAGCAGACTCCGATCACAGTCAGTGATTGTTAGCATGAGCAGCATGTGCGTGAGGTGTGTGTGGGTTTTGGTTTTTTTTTTTTCCCCTAAATTGATAAGAATAGTTGATTTGTGCAAGAGGGCCTTGTATTTTTTCCAGAGGTTTTCCTCTGCCATCTTTAAAGTCAGTATTTCAAAGACAGTTTCACAGCTAAAGTTTACATAGCGACTTGTTCTTGGCAAACCAGAGATTTATTGTTACAAGACTTTTGGCTGAGGCAAGAGTAAAAATCACTTAAAGTCTCGTGTTTCGAAAGTCAGATTATTGTAACATGCCGTGTACCAAACTGATGGACACATGATGCTGTCAGCTTTTTTTTTTTTTTTTTTTTTTTTTTTTTTTTTTCCCTCCCCCCAGTGCAGCTTTTTAGCAATATGTTTAAACGATAATCTAGGTTGTTACATGAACCAAATCTCCCCCCAGCTCATTCCTTCCTGTACATTTAATGGCTGGTTGTATTGTGTAAGCAACTGACTTTTATTTTTTTTTTTTTTTAAATACAAGTTTTCTATTTTTTTTAATAAACATTTTAAAATTCCAAAAGTCATTTGTGTGTGAGAGAGAGAATTTGTGGACTATACTCAAAAAGTGACTGTGTCCAAGGAAACACACTAATTTAGTTTTTCTCTCAATTGCTTTGATGCAATTTTTCCTGCAGAAGTAATTCTCACTACTCTTCATGTAGTTGAGGCATTTTTCATAACACAGTCACCTGTGCAAAAGATACTACAACAATCAAAACCTTTTTCATAGTTTCAATATCATGTAAGTATATTGTAATCCCACAAAGTCTCTCATGGGGGCACTGCTGGATCATTTGCTTGGTGTAGCTGCTCCAGAGTCATTAGCTTTCAGATTGTCAGCAGGGAAATGGGAAGAAGGGGCTTCAATGAAGTGGTTCATCTAAAGGTTTAATCACTAGAGGGTTAGTGGCTGAAACTGTCATTTTATTTCAATTAAAGCAATGGAAAAGGGGGCAACGAGGATGCCCCCTTTTAGTCTTTCATTTAAAAAAGCTGACTAAGACACTAGGAAATTAGACTTTAAATCTACGGCTTGTAATGATTACTTTGGCACAGCTACAGTTCATAATATTGTTAAAAGTTGGTTCTTTGTTCCTGATAGATCTATTTACTAGATTAGATCATAGGGCTCATGGGATCTGGCCTATGCACTGATGAGAAATTCAGCTGCCTTTCCACACAGTGGTTGTTCACACAGTTTGTGCTGCTACATGGTTTGCCTAAAAGCATGTCAGCCCTTAGGGGAAACAGAAGGCGCCTCCAGTTAGCATTCACCTGTTGAGATCTGCATGCAGTAAAGGGGGCACTTGTCTTTATGTAATGCTCGCAAAGAGTGAATATCTTTCTCTAGATAAGAGCGCATTTCAAAAAAATAAATACATTTATACTACGTTAAGAATGACAACTTTGCTGTGCTCAACATGTCAAGAAAATAGCTTTCCAGTGGGAATAAACAAGCCTTTTTCACGTATAAATCAGTACAATCTCATTGTGTGCTAACCAGTCAAACTGAAATGGCTAAAGAAGGTTCTTTAAAAGAGCTTCCTTTCAACCTCTACTGGAATTAAATATAGCTTATGCCTCCAGGCTGTCTGAAAGCACCGTGACTGTAGTTTAAAATTTGGTGTCGATACATAGTATCAGGGTATAAGGGACATTTTGGTCCAGAGAACAATTATTACAATATTATTTTCGCTTGTAATGGTTGTTGGTCTGACTCATAAAATAACACCCAGGTAAAGTAGGTAAAATATGGAGACATAAATCATATATACATCAGATTTTTGCCATACACATTTTCAAATGATATAGCTGTTATCTCCTCAATGCCACCCAATAGTGCTCAGGCCAGTTTTTTGTTTGTGGGGTTTTTTTTAAGAAGTGTTAGAAGTGACATTGACAAGTCTTTTTTTCTGTTTTTCTGCCAATTATTCTTCCTTTGTGTCTTTCTGAAATACAGAGAAAATGTGATCAAAGGCTCAGCCTTAACTACTGACTGGTTCTTTTTGTCATGCTTTCAAGATATATGGAAGAGACTTTTCTACCATTATGCTATTTACAGCATGGAGCCATGTAGACACAGATGATGCGAGCACAGAGTGTGCATAACAGAGACGAAAATGACAGTGATGGTGTTGTTTTAGTGCAATGGAAAGGGAAGTCAAGAAATAAAAAGTCTCACGGACTTTTTACTTTTGCACCTGTAAATGGATCTCTAAGTGAAAGATGATGTCCATCTGAAGTTCTGTACGACTGTAAAATCGTAAATGTACTGACATCGGTCTCACTTCACTTTTCACTTTCTATTATGCCTTTCTTAGTTCAGCCTCTTAGAGGAGAAAAAACCTTTAAACATGGTGGTCTTCGAATTCTACACACTCTTATTTTTATGTATTTATATATTTATTGTAAATTTGTTTTAGAATAATGTATTATAACAATAATAATGGTCTAAATGTCGACCATCAAAGCCCCCTGAATATGCCACTGATAGCTAAAACTAAACATTCAGATTGAGTTTCCACACTATAGCTATATAAAATGTGTCTAAAATCAGATCCCATTAATTGTGGCCTATGTGCACCCACCATGTTCATTCATCTTTCGTTTACGTAGGACCTGTTAAATAGCTTATCTCCCTTTTGTGTTTCCAAAGTCAAAGTATAATACTCTTAGCTAACAAACATAGCCTCTTGGCCTAGATATCTCCACTTACCTTGATTTCATGCTCATTCGTGGTTAGTCCAATGTGCTCACTTGAGATATCTTTTCTTCTTTGGCTCAAAGAGGCCTGATGGATTCTGTATTCTGCCTGATAAAATGGCTCCATTCAGCCTCTCTCTAGTCTAAAGCTCACTAATGACCCATACACACCAGTATTCATTTTCTTCCCACAAAACCTATTTTTCTCTGAATAATGGAGCTTTTTTGGCAGTTTTAAGAAACATACTTCTCTAAAGACCCTGACAGAGGAATGGAACAGACCCTAGTTACATCTATATCTTTCAGATCATTAGTTCCATTTTTTGGAGATTTCTTTAGAAGGCAGTGTTAATTTTTCATATTCAACAGGCGGCTGTCAACAAACATTGCATAACAAAACTGAGGTACAAATCTCATCAACCAGCACAGCTGCTGACGGATGTTGGTCCGAAATTTTCTAAAGGTGTAGAAACTCAAAAGGTTTCATTTATCTAAATCAAACCATACATTCAGTTCAGATTTGATTTCATTTCAAAACATTTATGGTTACACACCCAGAATTTCAATAATAAAAGACTAACTTCGCATAATGCAAATAAATTTGTCACAGATAAAAATGGCTAGCACCTCATTTGATAAATGCTCCATATTCTCCTCCAGCTAGTTGCTTACTTTGCCTGTTTGTTGCTTGTTCTTGGCAAAGTTTCCACAGTGAGTTTTTTTTTTAAATCAGAGTACAGGAGAGCTGTGAGACTGAATCAAAATGTCTAATTGTAAAACTAAAACAATGAGCTGAATGCCATTATAATCTTCAACAGAGCCAACAGCAACTGCAGAATATAGATAAGTTGATGTCAGTTTATCATTTCAAGCCTTCCACATTATCATGCCAATTCCATCTGGTGTTAAATATTTGACTAATCCAAATTACTTTGGGTGTAGATTATGAATAGCAAATAGCAAATAACAAATAAAATTACGGTGCATAACATACATAAAATGAAACCTACAAATCATAAAAATATACGATGTAGGTTCTTTGAAAGTTAACACCAAGAATAAACTTAGAGAGCGAATGCATGTTTCCATGATTAAATGATGACTGCATTATTTTTATATTCAGCATGCTCGGTTTTGAGGTTGTATTTAAACAGAAAAACACATTTACAAACCGGGTGCCTTCCATCACTTTATCTTTTCTCTGTAGCTTGCACCCTGCTGAAGAGTTATTTAGATGACTCAGCCTATTACTGCGTACTGTATGTATCTCTTCAGATGTTGATAGCTAGCTTGCTTGATGATTTGGGTTTATGCAACACAACACACCGCAGAATGCAGCATGACCCCATTTATGCACTGTGTTTTTGTTGCGCTTGTGTGTTTGAACTCGAAGGGAGAAAAAGAAAATAGAAAATTACTTTTATTCATCTTCGTCTCGGGCTCCTTTGTTTACTCTTGTTCTCTCAGGGTATATGAAAATGTAAAGGAAAGTGACTGGTTCCACTTATTGCATTAGGCTTATATGTTGGAGTATCATGATACTGCAGCTTTCTGAATACTGTGTTTGCACTTCTAAGAATTTAAGGGATCAACATATCATCATATCAGTGTTGCAGCCATTATTTGCAGTTTCTGCCACAAGAAAGATAGCACACTGTCCCTGATTTTAACGCTGTCAAACACAATCAGACAAACTTGATTATGGATAAATCTATATAAAAATATCTTTCTGAGATGTTGCAGCAAGCATTTGTTGCAGAGTTGCGATGAAAATGGATACATCTGCAGTATTTATGCAAAATTTAGGCTGTCTGTGTGAGGGTTGGGGTTCTGTGGACTCTGAACCTGGAATCTTCGTTGCCTTGGTATATATCATCTATTTGTCAATGAGAGCTTAGTAATAGGGTCATAAATACTAGTATTTATACAACACCAGATCACAATAGTCACCTCAAGGTGCTGTAAGCTAAAGACCCTACAATAATACAGAGAAAAGCCCAACACTCAGTTGACCCCCCTATGAGCAAGCACTTGGCGACAGTGGGAAGGAAAAGTCCTTTTTAACAGGAAGAAACCTTTTTATCTCTGGCACAATAGTTCTTATTATTTTCTAGAAAATCCCAATAAAATGTCCAGAAAGGCTCCATCACTCCATCCATCGATTCAGCCACACTTACAACCTCGACAGTAGCAAAATGGGTGAGTTATTAAAAATAAATAAATACAATAAAATGAAATGAAAGTTACCCCGCTCAGTCATTATGAAGGAAAAATTCTGAAGATTGAAAATGTTTTTGTGCCAGGCTGTAATCATGTTATTTTATGATTGAAGAAAAGCATGCTTTCCCTCTGGGAATGCCATGCTTTTGAAGCAAGCCTTAAGCGGCTATTAGTGTTACTGCATTTTTGGCATTTACATGTTGTCTTGATTTTTTTTTTTTATCCCTGAAGATTGCAAATTTAGCAGCAATATAAACCAAAACTTCAAAGTAAAATAGATAAAATATCAGGGTGTCATCTGGACCATCATTTCCACTAAAATAAAGGTTTGCTGTATGTTATCCTTAAACAAATCGTTTTGATAGGCCAGTTGTGTTGCCCTTCTGGCTCGCCAAATGAACCGTGAGGCAGGCAAGCTTTGATATCCCACTCTGGATGGCATTAATAGAAATAAAGGTACTCAGATGTTCCTCTTCCAACAACAACAAAAAACATCAGAACTAAGGAAAATCAGAATCACAGAAATCTGTCTGTAGTCGCCTAGCAAGTTCAGGGATGCACAAACCCGAAAAATAGCACACATTTTCCCTTTCTTTTCTTTTTTCTTTTTTTTTTTTTAAATTGGCAGACATGCATTGGAGGGCATCTGTCAACAAACAGCTTACACCGACAACAAATGGCAGACAATCTGTTCTTGAGTAAATTGCAAGCAGTTTTTGCAGTAACGAGCTTTAATCAGAATCAGAATCAGAATCAGAATCAGAATCAGAATGGGTTTATTGCCAGATGTTGAGGTTTACAACATTAGGAAATTGCTGCGGTGCTTCAGTGCAGACAATAAGAATTAAAGTGCTATGTAGAAAGAAAGATATATACATGAGATATATACATGAGAATAAGAATTATGAGTGCTACGTAGAAAGATATATACATGAGTGCAGGTGGTGATCAGTGCCAAACATGAAATGATGCAGTGAACACAGCGTAGGGTCATGTGTTAGTGGCGGGTACAGTCATGTGGTTATTGTTCATGTGTCCAACAGCAGAGGGGAAGAAACTGTTCTTGTGGCGAGAGGTTCTGGTGCGAATGGACCGGAGCCTCCTGCCTGAGGGGAGCAGGTCAAACAGTCTGTGTCCAGGGTGAGAAGGGTCAGCTGAGATCCGGGCTGCACGCCGCAGTGTCCTGGAGGTGTACAGGTCCTGCAGAGATGGGAGTCTGCAGCCAATCACCTTCTCAGCAGAGCGCACAACACGCTGCAGTCTCTGTTTGTCCCTGATAGTGGCTCCAGCGTACCACACGGTGATGGAGGAGGTGAGGATGGACTCGATGATTGCGGTGTAGAACTGCATCATCGTCCGTGTTGGCAGGTTGAATTTCTTCAGCTGCCTCAGGAAGTACATCCTCTGCTGGGCTTTCTTGATGACGGAGGTGATGGTGGGCTCCCACTTCAGGTCCTGGGTGATGGTGGTACCCAGGAAGCGGAATGAGTCCACAGAGGTGATGGGGGTGTCAGTCAGGATGATGGGGGGGAGTGGGGCTGTGTGCTTCCTGAAGTCCACAATAATCTCCACTGTCTTCTGGGCATTCAGCACCAGGTTGTTGTGGCTGCACCAGGACACCAGACGTTCAACCTCCCTCCTGTAGGCAGACTCGTCCCCGTCCGAGATGAGCCCAATGACGGTGGTGTCATCTGCGAACTTGATTAGCTTGACAGACTGGTGGGTGGAGGTGCAGCAGTTGGTGTACAGGGAGAAGAGCAGAGGAGAAAGAACACAGCCCTGAGGGGATCCGGTGCTGATGGTCCGGGAGTCCGAGACATTCTTTCCCAGCTTTGTAGCTAACTGTTGCTCTGGAACAGACTGCCAGTGATCCTCCCCTTGTTCCTGTCCACTTGTAGAAACAGAAATTCAAGAGGTTTGTCTCGATAGTCACTCTGACAGTCGGCAGTATCAGCATTTTAGATCGAAAATTAAAACTGCGAAGGGAATTAAATATTGATTTCTTTGGCAGGAGACAAGTAGTCATCCATCTGTAAACGTATACGTGCAGTGAATTTTCCACTTTGCATCTCCCCCAGTTCTATTGTGCCCTTTTGCAGCTTCAACTAACTGTTTTATCTTTCATCTGCAGCTTCATTGCTTTGATCAGCTCTTACTGCTCTCATTAGCATCATTTTGAAATGAAAACGTTTGAAGCTACTTTGTTAATATACCTGCAGTTTTTAGTAATATTATAATGCAACAACCTAATCAGTCTTGCTGACCTATACAAGAGTTGTACATAACAGCAGATATGCTAATTGTGTAAATGGTAGAAGAATGTCTGCCTATCACAGCCACCTCTGACTTGATCAAAATGACATGACATAAAAAACAGACAGAGATAAAGAAATAAAGCATATTGTGGAATATAAGCGGGTCTGAGACGATATTTCAGTAGCTGGGGTGAAAACAGCCCGCAGTGTTGGGACACTGAAGGAGTGACAGGCAAATTGCCTGCTGGATGATGAAATTTTCCTGGCACAGATCCAGGTCATCCTCAAGTGTCACTGGAAAATAGTTTTTATGACAGCAGTTAACGTCCTTTAATTGCTTAATTTTCATTCCCGCCCAGCTCACTACAAGGAAATAGATTAAAAGATAATATAAAATATGGAAAGGCTCATCAAAATTCTGACTCTTAGTGATAAGAGAGCACAGCTTTTAATATCTGGAAATCTGGGTATGGCATGGAGTTTAACTGCAAAATTATATATACTTCAGGTTACTTATAATAATTGTGCTTAAATTAAATTATAGACACACAATGAAAATAATGATTGCAGTATACTGCCACTGTCTCATCTAATTACTTCTTATGGAAACAATTATATTTGGTATTCAGCTTTTGGCATTATGGACGCCTACATTACAAAAAAGAAGAGCAAATGATGAAGAAATGAAAACAAGTATTTAAGTAGTAAGATTAATTGGCTAGAATAATGACAAGTCATGATCTGACTTAAACTCCTGTGCTTCAGCTCCTGTTTAAAACTATCACGAGGCCTAAAGTTTTTCTGAACTCAGCCTCACATCTCAGCCTGGCTGTCATGTGTCTCAGCATAACGTAAGCAGCCGTGTCAGATCACAAGGCTTTAATTACAGACCTCGTTCATTAACACATCCTGCTTTGCAGTATTTTAGGACATGTCAAACTGTGTGCGCATGTGTTACTTTTCTGTCACACTTCTTGATTCACGTATTCTTTATATATCCATTTTAATAAGGACATATTAAAACGATCGTCCACCTGTTTGGTGAAAGTGCCATTTCCCTTATGCCCATGCGTTGAAATCCTTTAATGTATAAAGGAACCTCTAAATAGATGTTGTTATCTATTGATATAATGAACCCACATGATGCTGCTTATTCATAGACTTCAGGGGGGGGGGGGGGGCTGTACCAGATACAGCCCCCCCCCCCTTTTTTTTTTTTTAAATCCCAGGTTTAACAGACTTGTTTGCAATGCAATGCAATATGCTCGGCAACATGGGAGCCCCAGCATTCTGCAGCACAGCATCGTAGTCCTGTCACTAATAATCAGCCCTCTATAACTTACTGGATGCTGTAAAACACCGCTCAAATGAGCTGTACACGAGCAAAGCTTTAATTCAAATATAATCCGGTTACATCATAATCAATTTCATTTTAAGTCTAGGTGCTTAAATTCATAAAATTTAATTCATAAATTATTTAAATTCATCACACCAGAAATAATTCTGGTGTGATGAATTATAGTGTGTCCTCGGACACTGTGAAAGACACCAATAAAAACAGCCAGTTATTATCAGTATTATTTTGATCACAAAGGCTAAAATCCTATTTTGTCCCTTGTGAATAATCATTGAATGATTGTGCTCCGTTCTGGAAAAGTTAGAAATGGCTAATTCAATATACTGCAGTACAGCTCAAACATCACAAACAAGAAAACGAAGAGCTCATCTGAGCAGTGTCCTCCTACTGAAGGCTGATAATAATGGAGGCTTACACAAAGACATGTGAGGATCACACAACTGAACTGAGCTCTGCTAGCACACTAATTTATTATCGCTAAAGCTTATTTTCATCCCAGAGGACACCTGGACAATAATGCTCAGAGGTTCTGTTGTTCAATAGGGTTTATATGCTGTTTTGGAGGTTATTCCCTGACATGTGTTTTACTGATGTAGAAATGACACGAACAACGTGTCTCAGAGACCCTTGGTTCAGTGATATTTTTTCTAATGCAAAACTCTCTGTGATCCCTTGTTGTCGGTTGGCAAAATCATTTGCTGCTGGGACATTAGTCACAACTGTCAATCTAGCATTGAAAATAAAGTGTCCAGAGCTAATGGCGGGAAAAACAGAAATATATGAAAACACCTGGTTTGCACCATTCCATCAGTTTCATACAGCAATACTTGTGTCACGTCTGTGAGAAATGAAAGAAATATGAATACATTTCAGTGGCGGGCAATTTAATTCACAAGATTCTGAGAAATGTTTATTAAGATCTGAAGTTGATTGTATTTAAAATAGATTAAATAACAGTGAAATGTCGTAGAGAAGTAGTGAAGAACCCGCAGACAAGATTTTTTTAGCACTGTAGTTTGAATTTTCCAGCCACAAGCCTTGATCTTTCAGCAACACCATCTTAACTGTATGCTACATAGCCAGACTTTATAGAGATCCATATTGGAGTTAATGAATTCAAATCTATAGGCTGTGTTAATAGTAAACTGTTCGTCTTGTGAACTGTGTGGCAATGATAGAGAATGTAAAAGTTGCATTAATAGCTAGCTGCACCTCCTCCCAAGAGGATGATAAATCCATCAATCAGTGCAGGTTACAAACACAAACTGTACTAAACAGACTGAAAAATGCAGACTTGAAGGGCGCATTAACATGCCATTAATTTCAAATGATACCGAAGCCATTATTACAGCACTTTTACATTTTGTCCAACCTTTAATGTGGAAAATATTACTAACGGAAGACCCTTTATCCACTTTAATGGTTTTGATGTTGATGCTAATTTTCAATTCAAATATAGTTATGCTGTAGCTCAGTGAAGATGCATTGAATGTGGTCTCAGACTGGCCACATGGGAATAAATGGAGGTCATTAAAAAATAAATAAATAAAGGATAGAACATAATCTGTGAAAAAAACAAAACTTGTGGTATACACAACTTAGATGCCAACGTTTCATAGTTTGGGTACAAATCACACTGAATAGTTCAACTAATGGATGAAACTGAGCAGCAAATATTTGTAAAGCCTGACAGTCTTTATAATCTCTGTCTATAAGCTATAAATCCTCATAGCTACAGTGTGTCTCCTTTCTGTGAACATCTCAATACGTACAAACAAAAAGTGAATTTTTGTGCTTCATTAAATAGATCTGTGCCTGGCCTTCTGATAGGTTTGTCTTCTTTATTTTATTTTTATATAAAGAATATTTCAGGAATGTGACAGAAATAACCTCCTCCTAAACATCAGCAAGACTAAGGAGCTGATCGTGGACTTCACTACAAAGCAGGCGAGGAATTACAAATCCCTCATCATCAGTGGCACGCCAGTGGAGAGAGTGGACAGTTTCCGATACCTGGGTGTCCACATCACTCAGGACCTGTCATGGTCCTGACACATCAACTCCCTGGTTAAGAAAGCCCGTCAGCGTCTCTTCTTCCTCAGAAGACTTAGAGACTTCCAACTGCCACTGAAGGTGCTCAAGAACTTCTACTCCTGCACCATCAAGAGCGTCCTGATGGCAAACATCTGCACCTGGTTTGGGAACAGCACCAAGCAGGACAGACGAGATCTGCAAAGAGTGGTGCGCTCAGCCGAACGCATCATTCAATCAGAGCTCCCTGACCTGCTGTCCATCTACACCAAGCGGTGCAAGTCCAAAGCTAGGAAGATTATGATGGACCTCTCCCATCGCAACAATGGACTCTTCTCACTGTTGAGGTCTGGGAAGCGCTTCCGCTCCCTTACGGCCAAAACAGAGAGAATGAGGAGGAGCTTCTTCCCCCAGGCTATTCGGGCCCTGAACCAGGTGTAGGACTGGACTCTCCCACACACGTCACTATAAGACTGGACTCTCACACACATCACCACACGCACCACCACACATTTCCTATAATCCTATAATTCCTATAATTTATAATCTTTATAATCTCTTCTGCTATTTGCACATTCTTTACTGTAAATTCCTAAGTTAATTTGTAAATTTTGTAGTAAACTGTAAATTGTAAATATTGTAAAACTTTTCTTCTGTCATTTAATGGTCGGGCATTGTACAGCTACAAGCATTTCACCCCCATGTCGTATTGTGTATGGTTGTGTGTGTGTGACAAATAAAATTTGAATTTGAATTTGAAAAAAAAAAAAAGTATCTTCAGTTTACCATATTTCTTCTTTTTTCTTTACTGTATGCTTAGAAGCTATGAAATAAACATAAAAGGTAAGTATTAGCATAATATTATGTTGGAAAGTCATTTTGTCTAAGCAATGATGGATTTAGGCTTATTAATATACTCTTGATGCAGTTGTGAGAACCCTATACATGAAAAAAATACCATAAATGTCTGCTGTTTTTAGTCTTTTCAGCCTTGATGACTCAGATAAACATTTTTTTCTTTTAAAAGTTAACTACATACCAAAAAATTATGTTTATTTGTTCAGTTACGTCTACACTTCAAGTATTTTTTGTGAGGTGAGTTGATGTGTAGTATTCCCATTTGATAATAAATCAGACATGAAGAAAGACAAGGAGACTAACAAAACTGAGAAAAAATAAAGATGAGAAAAGTTTAACCGAAGAGAAATTAGGGGAAAAGGTAATTAGTGGAGCAGTTGGTGGTTTATCTAAGAAATAGTGAAAGTCTAACTGTTCTCACTCTCTCCAGGGACAAACAGACAGGCTCTGGTTGCTGTCCCCCTCTTCCCATTTCACTGTCAAAGTGACAATGACTTATTTCCTCACACGTTTTCTTTATACTTCACACATTTACATCTAGTTTTTATCCATATTCATTAACGTTTCATCATTTTGTAACTAATGTCAAGGTTAAACTCACCAAAGGGTAGGGCAATCAAAATTCTCCAGGAACTCAGCTGGAGGAAAATAGAGCCGCTGATTAGTTGTTAAGGGTAAAGTGGAGAGTAGAAAATGGATTAGTGTGCAGTTAGAATATGTCGCACTTCATGAAGTGTGAATGAAGGATGTTTTCCCCATCTGGGGTTATGGAGAAACTGTGAATGACTGAAGACACTTTTAAAAACAAGCAGCGCAAAAAATAAAAGCGGGGTGGAAAAAAAAAGTCCTCCTCAAGAGACCTTTTTTGATTTGCTCTCCTTCTCCTCAATTTAAATACTTTGGATATATTTTCTTTTCACACAGTAAATATTATATAAGGCAAGACACATGAAATGCCTTTAGATACTTTTGGAAAGTAAGCACAAGCTCCCGGGTATGTGCTCCTTCAAAGGGTTGCTTGAAGGGTAAAACTTGCTTTTGGATTGGGATGCAGTTAAAGGTCGGAGTCAGACATGGCAGGTGGGATGGTTTACAAAGTGTATGCAAAGAGTATTATAAATTAAAATCTCACAAATGAAGTAATTCATATGCTCTTGTATTGGTATATGTGCTAGTGCAGTACATTCTGTGATACTTAATATTGAGTCATTCTATCAACCTAAATTCAAAACATCCATGGTGCTTTTAAGCATTTAATTGTGCATCAGAGTTATTAGTACAATCATCACCAAGGTTACCAAGAGAATATGAAGGTTAAGGTTGCTGGGAGGCTCTCAGTTAGACACACTTATGGGTTAAGTGGCAAATTTCTTTGCCCAGATAATGAAGGGTTACAGTTAAATACTCTAGTGCCTTAAAATATCCAGGTCTTCTTTGATATCTAGGTTAAATCAAATGAGAAGTGGAGACAGCCAGGGAAAAGAGACAATCTATACTTTAGTACATTTATGTCTAGCATATCATTGTATCATATGTGGATAGAACAACAATTAAGATGTGTTGTTTGGGGACCAAAAAAAACTGCTTGTCCAATACAAAATCCCCTTAAAAACCTAGTGTTGTAGGATATAGTAAGCCAATGTCTTCACTATGGGTTTACTGCCAGTTTAGTATTCCCTGTCACATCTTCTAAAATATTTAAGAGATGGCCTGTTTCCCCTTGTTAAAAGAATAAGATATCTTGTTCGCACTATAATACATTTGACCATGAGTAAAAACGAATAAATTTTAATGTAAAACTGCAAAATCCAGACTTATTTTTCTTTTTGTCTTCCCTTATTGGCAAAAATAAAAACCTACTGATTGGACGGAAATGGCCAATCACTTCCGGTATTTTGGAGCAGGCGCCCTCTGCTGGACTGGTGCGAAACAATTTCCAGATCAAATGGGAGCAAACGAGGAGTTTGCGTTAAAGTAAGTTATCGAACATTTCAAGACGATAACATTTTAATATGGTATTTAAAATCTAAAAATATTTGCCAGTTGTTTACTTGCTTCGTCCTTGTTGTGACATTAGCACAGCTGCCATCTAATTACACTTACCAATAACAGCTCACTTTTACTCTTTTCCTAAAAAAGAAACCCCAAAGTGTGAAGTTTTTGACGTGATTAAAAAGATAAGCCCATTATTTTATTCGCACTTTTTGTGGCATATTGCATTAGGTGACAGTAAACTGAGTTCAGTGTTCCGCTGTGAAAATACACGGGTAATTGCCTTGGCTGACAAAGTGAGAGCTCCAGCGCAGCGTGCTGAAAGTTTTTGTATGAGAATTGTTACCACATGTGATTTTTGAAAGTCATTGAGAACAAGCATGCTCTATTTAATTTTTTAAACGTCATATGTTTTTCATTGCTCATTTTATGTTAATTTCATAGTGACATCTTGACCTAGCAGTCTTCTTGTAAGTGTTGTTGCTATTGTGTCAGCTTTCTTCTGCTTTGCACCATGGGCTGCTTATCTCCACCACATTAGCAGATACTTTCTCTCAACACAGCTGCTTCTGGTTCAGCTCCAGCTCTCGTTTGAAGCTTCTTTTAGGCCAGGGTCTTTGGTTTCCCACAGTCTTTTAATCATGCTTGCCACAGTGTTAACATTAGGAAACTTCTCCTGACAGATAACACCCTCAGGGTTAGCACTGTTGACATCCCTGATGCATCTAAAGCTTTAAGACGGGTGGCTCTCTTTAAACTGTCTATAGAGAGATTTGTTTTCCTCTCTGTTGGTCTTCTACACAAATATTACTGTCCTCCTCAAGGCCTTTTGATGTGTCACCTCTGGTAACGCCCACCATCCATGTGCAAATCTTGTGCAAATAGAATGACTTACCCTGTGACTGATATATTTTTGGTGTGTTTTTTTTTGTTTGTGTTTTTTTTTTTTTTTTTTTGCTTGTTTTTGACTGAAGTATTTTTGGAGTATAGATTTTAGTATTATTGCACACAATATGTTGACACAACAAACTAACTATTTAGATACAAAATCCCAGCACACAATTTGGAAACCACTGATGTTGAATTTGATCCCAGAAAGGCAGATTGTAACTCTTATTTTGAAAGTGTAACAATATGAGTTTAGGATGCCTACCTAAAATAATGATTTGTGATGTTTAAATGCCATTTATATGTCCAGACAAAAATGAGAAATAGCCTCATAAACGATTTTGTCTTTTTCAAACCTTGTTACAAAGAGCAGAGGTAATCGTAAGGTGTTATTTAACACTATTAGTAATATTGTTACTCTTGCTCCACCTGCTGTCCCTATTTTTTCACATGACGTGAAATAATACTTGTCCATCAGCATCTTCATTGTGTGTTCCTGCATCAGCTCGGCGTGCTATTTCAGAAAGTTTTCACCTGTTTCTTTATTGAAGATGGTAAAATTGGTTGACTCACTGAAAGATTCCTCCTCTTCTCTCTCCTGTTTCAGTCTATTGGTCTTTGAGTGCTCACTATGATCAACACATTACTGGTTCATTCTACAGAAACTGCTCTTCTTAGTGTGTCCAGTGGCATTTTGTTGTAAAGTGATGCAGGAGAATGTTTCGTTTTGCTGATGTTAGACCTTACCTCTGCTTTTGATATTGTTCATATTTTGCTGAAGAGGCTCAGATATTGGGTGGGTGTCTGGTTCTCCTTTGCATCATTTCTACCTGAATGATGCTTTTCTGTGGCTGTTTCTAAGTACAGCTCCTTTGCCACTTCTCTTACATACAGTGTGCCACAAGATTCTGTTTTGGGGCCTTCTATTCACTCTGTAGCACATTTTGAGCACCTTTAAGGAATTATTTTATTACTGCTATGCAGATGACATTCAGTTATATATCTGAGGTTCTTAGTAGGAAATTTGTCAGAAGCACAAACAGGGACTTCATTTTTTCTTGAACTCAATGAAAAAGCTGAAGTCCTTGTTGGTGCCCCTGACAGATTTTCTGCCTAAAGGCCCCTTGCCTCATCTTAAACTGTCAGAGCAACTGGTGTATCTCTACAAAAACTAAATAGAAAAAAAGGAAACTCAATATTTTGACCACCCTTTTGCTTGACATGAACTGGAGTTAAGGATTTGGTTGCCAATCGATATTTAATGTCATTGTAATTCAGGTCCCAAAGTCAAACGAATACTGAGAGTGAAAAACGGTCTAAATTCTTTCATCTTTAATGAAATCATCAGCGTTGCTGCTTTACCAGGTGTAACAATTAAGTTTAACATCCAGGCATCCATGAAAACAGAATTTATTAAATTTAACGGAGTTAGAAGTTAACAGGAAGTTAGCTCGCTAGTTTCCACCTAAACATTTCATACCATGTTCTGGTTGAGAGATTTTTGAAACTAATTAAAACGTACAGCTCTGCTACCACTTCCAAAATAATGAAGACAGAAAACTAAACAGCAGTGGCGTTTGCAGGGTTACTGAAGTTGGACTACCTGGTATATAATGTTGTGCTACGTGATTGCTAGCAACACAGCTATGTTAGCATAACATTAGCACAGTGAAGCTGGCGGATGAACGCCAACTTTTTTTCCACTCGATAAAAGTTAACGTGAGGGATTCTGGTGGTTAAAGGCAAATGCAATCGCATAGCAGTATGCTATACACGGGCCAAACTTCAGTCAGGAGAACAACTGAGATTATTCAACCACAATACAAGGTTAGTTATTAATATACTGCAACATAGAGCAGCTGCGAGAGAATTCAACATTAATGAATCAGTGTTACGGAAGCGCAGTTTTTGGCTTTCCCCATATTTCAAAAGTGCTTCATCTCTTTGCTATGACTCGCGGCATAATTTGCAGATGATAATTGTTGTAGCCGCTGCGACGCTTTCGACCAAAACAGGCGTAGCTTGATGACATCATCAACATGCGCTATCGCGATAGAGCGGTATAGTCAAAATCTCTATCGTTGGCCAAATTTATATCGTTTCTATCGTATATCGTTTATATCGCCCACCCCTAAAATTGTCATGCAGGCAGAATGGTCACTGTCCTCTTTAGTTTAAGATGCAGACCATGTTTTCCAAAAACAATTTCAAATTTTGATTCATCTGAGCACAGAACAGCTTTCCACTTTGCTTCAGTCCATTTTAACTATGTTTTTTTGGCCAGTGAAGATGGTGAAATTTCTGGATCATGTTGAGATATGGCTTCTTTTTTATATTATAGAGCTTTAAAATGCATCGGCTGTAAAAACAAGAACTGTTTTCAGATACTGATTTCTACAAGTGTTTCTGAGCCCATGCATTCATTGACATGACCAAATCATGCCCATTTTTAATGCAGTGGTGCCTCAGGGCCTGAAAATCATGAGCATTCAATATTGATTTTCAGCCTTGTGCCGTGCACAGATTCTGTAGTACTTATCATCTTCTTTTGATTGTATGTACTGTAGATGATGAGTACCCAAAGATCTTTGGGATTTAATGTCAGAAGATTTTTCTGAAATTGTTTCACAATTTGGAAATGCAGGTTTTTGCAGGTTAGTGAATCTGCAGATTATGACTCACTTTTGTTGATGCCATCAAGTTAAAAATGAGGAAATGTTTTTTCCTAAAATCGTATGTTTACTCATTTTAAAAACTTTGTTTTTTAAATATATATATTCCACTGTGAATAACATGGATTCATGAGCCTCGCATTGATTTTTTTTTTTTTAACACTTTATACATTGTCCCAATTTCTGCAGAATTGAGTTTATAAAACAACAGGATAGTTTTCTTTGACTAAAACAATCATCTTTCCTACATAAGCTGCCAGTGTCACCTACAGCACATGGCCATATCAAACTATAATAATGTTACTGAGAAAAGATGAGTGAAAGAAGAGACGGGACGTAAGATGGTAGCAGAAAGTAGGTCAAGATAGAATGAGCTCACCAACTGGAGGCATGATGGGGGGGAAGAGGGAAGAAAGGGAAAATAAAAGGCATGTGAAAAGGGAACCTGAATTGTGATGTGAAAAAAAAAATGAAGGGATAGGAAAATATTGGATGAAGTAGGGGAACAGAAGTTGAAGCTCACAAAATGGATATACTTTTTTATACCCTGAAAAAGGATAGAAATATGAATTTGAAGGAGAGAATATATAAGGATTTCTTTGGGACATGATGGGGAGAGGATGAAAGGTGCGAGATGGAAGAAGGGATTGGAATGCAGGAGCAGAGACAGCGTACTTGTGGAAAATGAGCTGGGAAAATACCTGGGTATGAAATAAGAGGTGAAGGCAGAGATGAAAGCTAAGAGAAAATGGGTGAATAAAATGATGCTATGATGTGCAGGTACTGATCAAGACGAGCGAAAAGAATAGTTAGCAAAGAAAAGCAGGGTGGCTGTGGTTCAGGACAAATCAAAGCTCCATGTTGCAGGCAGGATACTAGTGCCAGATATTTAACTCCACGCTGAGCACTGTAAAAATGTGAATTTGTTTTATAAAAGCTCTTTGAGGGATACATTCCTGTCCATTTATGAGGGAGGTGTAGCTACATTTTTTTTAACTACTGCCCACAAATATTCTCAGCTTCATTTGGAATGAATAAGTATCATGTTTTCCCGTCTGCACATTATCTCTAAATTAGCTTAATTGGTCACATTGCACTCTATCCTTATAACAATATTAAAATAAATTATTTATAAGGAAGCAGGAAAAAATCTTTCATTTGCAGCATATTAAATCATCAATTAATAACTGATTTATTGTTATGTTTAGGTGATATCCAAACATGGAACTACAGTGCAAGAAATATTCAGATTTTCTGTATTGATGACGGCTGGCAGATCCAGGCACGGCCCTCAAAGCCGTGCCTGGATGTGCCTGAAATTCTTAAACGGTTGAATCAGATAAACTGAAATTTGCCAGTTCTGATGTGTTCACACTCAAAGCTTCAAGCCTTAAATATGGAAGTTGGTGGAACATCTTGACAGGTTAACCTACCATTTAAAGATTATGTGGCATGCTGGTTGTTCGGCAATGATACAAATAGTCAAATCCTTTTTTTAACAATAGAATGCAGATACAGCTTTGATACTCTGTGATTTTTTTTTTTCCTTTTTCCCAGTTGGAGCTGAGCTTTGTACAATAAAAATATATCATCAGTACGGCTTCGCAGTCTCCATTTGGTCAGGCAGTCCCAGAGTTGATAAAAATGTGAGCTGAACTCTCTTCAAACATAAATGTTAAATTGTTGATATTGGAAAACTTTACGAGTAGCTCACATATAATTCTTTAGTAATGATAATTTATTTTAGGGCTCCTCAATCAAATCCAAATAATTTTAAATCACATCACCCATTTCATCTCCAAGTCCAAATGTTTTCATTATTTTCTGTTTTGCAGTTGAAAAATGTTACAGTCACATGCTAAACCCTTCAGCATTCCATAGGGTATATTTGTAGTTTTAATATAGAAATTATATATTTGTTGTTTATTATTGTTTTTTCAGTAATATGTCGTTTTGCTGTGCAAACTCAGCCCACAAATGAGGTTGTTCAGGTTTTAGGGGATTAGAGGAACCTGTCATGATTTACTCATCTTTGTAATGACAGTGGTTTGGCCAGCACCACCTTTCAGTTGCCCCCTGTGTGTGTGCGTGTGTGTGTGTGTGTCTGTGTGTTCCTGTCTAGCTATCTTTGTACTATATATGTGAGAACCAGCAGTCACTTGTAAGGACACACAACCCGGTCCTCACATTTTTGAATTTTTTGAGGCTCAAAATGTGGTTTTAGTGTCAGGGTTACAATTAGGTTATGGTTAGGGTAAGGGGCTAGGGAAACCATTGTGTCAATGAGGGTCCTCACTAAGATAGCTGAACGGGGTTGTGTGTGTGTGTGTGTGTGTGTGTGTTGGCATTTGTGCATGTGCATCATTGCAGGAGTACACACACAGGATTTGAGGAGATGCCATGTATGTACAAGTGTGCCAGTTTTCAGTTTTTCTGGGCAGGCACATCATTGCTCATACTCGTAACGTCCTACTATACATTGATAACAAATTTATTTGGATATTTTTTAACCTCAACTGAGGTTCTGTTTTGTAATCTGCAGTTGGGGGAAAAAATGCAAATATGCATGTTTTGACAAATGTGTTATTTGCTTGGCTATTTATTAAGTAAGAGAGGCAAAGGGGATAACTGAAAAAGAATTGATTTAATGATATGGTTTATCGCTGCTCTGAAAATCATCATCATCTGGGTTACAGCTCTAGGACTGGGCTCAAACCCATGTTATTACAAATAATACCACATAATGCATTCTCCATAAATGTCAGTTTCTCTGCTCCTTTCATTTTTCTACTCTTTCATTCACTTGCTGACTTTTCCCTGCTGCTGCACCTTCTTTTTCTTTCTCCCCTCCCCCTTAGCCCTCTCTCCCTCCTCTTTCCCTCCACTTCCCTCCCACTTTTCTCTCTCTCACTCTAAAGAGCACTCACTGCCTGCACTTCTCTTCATTTTCCACCCCAACATGTTGGCAGGAGGAGAAAGAGGAGGATGTTGCGCTCTACCCTTGGTGCGTTTTTGCCACCACTCCGGCCAGCGCACACTGCCTCTGACTCAGACTCAGCCTCAGCTTTCAGCCGTCCCCGCCTGAAAGACTTGAGAGGGGAGGTGGAGAAGGACTCGAAGACTAAGCTGGAGCTTAGGAGCTCTCACTTCAGGGTCCTCAACAGGAACAACAACAGCAGAAGAACAGAAAAGAGCAACTGCTCTTCATCTGTGGTGGAAACTACTCATACCTCAGCAGTGACCACCTCCTCTTTTTCCTCCCTCTCAGCTCCAAGATCCATGTGGCAGGAGGCTATAAGGAGAAAGCGGTATCTCCTTGACCGGACAGGGGAGTCTGAAGTAAACAGAAGAGGAGGTGGTGGTGAAGTGAAGAGAAACAAGTCCCCAGACTGGCTGTATGAATCATACTACTGTATGAGCCAGCAGCATCCTCTGATTGTCTTTTTGCTCCTCATAGTGATGGGTGCCTGCCTGGCTCTGCTGACTGTGTTCTTTGCTTCAGGACTGGTAAGCTGCTCATTCAAAACACACAGAAACAAACACACACATGCAGACTTATGTGTGTGTAGGAAATGAATATTAAACAGTTGCATTTATTGAAGTGGATGCAAGCCACATACTGTATAATGTATATATTATATAATGTATAGTGTACATCCTATAAGTATTCATGCAAATGGGGTCACCGAAACTGACTACACACAGTTTGTTTGTACATACATGCTTAGGTTGTCACAGCATGTCTTTATTGCAAAACTAATGTGAGGAGAAGGGTGAGATAAAGGTGAGAGGGGATGCAAGGGTCTTAGTTATTTTATGAGCTCATAGCTGCAGAAAGATCTGTTTCCTTTTTTCACTATTTTCATGGAGTATGTTTTCCGGAAAAATCTGAAAATTCATAAAGTGAAAAAAGGCTCTAAAATAGCACAATATAAGTGCTTATGGTCATTGGCTCTGCTTCCATTTTAGACTGTCCTTCATTAGCTTCCTACTTTCATACTGTTATATAACTAAGAAAACAAGAACTCTTTAGACATTGGCCGAATCTAGAAAAGTGTCTCTCTCCTACTGTCTCTGCTGTGTCTGTTGTTTTGAAGTGATCAGTCTAAAACATACAAAGACACAGTATTGCATAGAAAGCACTGGCTCACAGAGCACATATCACATAATATTTAGGAAATCTTGCATAGTAACCTGATGAGCTCACTAACATGTGGTTGGAAAGTCAGCTGTTGCAGTTCCTTGCATGGACAATCAGTTAGAACGAAACAAAATCATAAATGTCTGATTAGGTAACAAATGACACATCAAAAAGGCTGAAATCTTATGAGCGAGCATATCATAATCTGGAAACTTTCAAATTTTTAGTTAAGAATGTTTTAATAATGTTACATACATTTTTAATTGTTGCATATTATAATATTAGTGGTATCCACGGGGTGGGATGAGGTGAATGTGCGTCCTAACATGACAAAAGTGATCTTTTTTTTTTTTTTCAAAAATTAGTTTTTATTCAACTGTGAGTAGATATTGAAGCATGTAGATATTGTGCAGTTCACATATCATCACTATTTTATAGTTCAGGTGTTAGGACCAGGTTGAAACCAGGTGGTAGCTTTCAGTGGGGTCTCATACCTAATTACTGAAACAATAACAATAGCAGATTACCAAGATTCAGCACTATCAACTAAGACTGGCTGACACTGCAGCACGGTGTAAAGGTTCAACCAGCTCTGATGGGATGATAATGGCTCTGCCTTTACGTTATTAAAAAGACCTGTGCTCATACTGCTTTTCTTACTGTGCTAGAGTTACAGCAAAAACACAGTCACTCTTTTTTCAACTTTTACTGTACTCCAGTACAGTTAAAAGCAAAAAAAGCACAATAAAATATAAAAAAAACATATAAAAGCATTTATCCAGTGATGATAAGTTAGGTTTATTACTAAAATAGGCAGTACATTGTGTTTGGAAATGAGAACTGCAACAAAATACTTGTTTAAAAGCCGTGCAAAAGTCATTCAGAAATAAAGATAGGTAGGGATTTACTACTCTGTGAGAAACTGCTTTACATTAATTTAATGGTACAATAATTCCAATGGGGGATAATATACTTGCAAACAAAAGGTCTGAACAGCACTATGACTTACAGATGACTACAATAAGCAGTTTCCTATGGTTAGTTGGTGTGTTATCTGAAATTTAAAAAATGTAAGATTTCGTTCAAAAACCATGGATGGCTCTTTCTCTATGCTATAGAGAATGAAGACTGTCTGGCTTGTTCTCAGGTCAAAGTTCAAAGGTCAGTTCCTTGATGGTAGCATTACTGCTCATTTAGTAATTTTTGGAGAACATCTTGCTTATTTCAGCAAGAAAAACAGCATTTCACATTTTCCATCAGCGTGATTGTGTAGTAGGCGAACTGGTGCTAAACTATACTGTCTACAGTGCAGCTTGTATTGAAAACACTCATACCATTATGCAATGAAAAGAATGGCAAATATCAAGCAATAATATGGGAATATTAATATATCATAACAGCATTTGGTCCCCTCAGTACCCAAACACTTAGCAAGGTGCTGTTAAAACAAGAGGTGATGCAGCACTGTGGGGAAATAAGCCTCTGTCTCAGGTTTTTAAAACATGTTGCTGGCATCAAATTCAAAAACAACATTGGATATATTATAGTTGTACTGTTTTCAGTTAAATATATGCTTCGAAATTATGTCTGAACTTCAGAAAGGTCGTGCAGGTCATTGCTTTGACACTAGTACTGGGAGTCAGCAGTTAAATAGTGCCCTCTTTCTTTTATCAAATCAAGAATAATTTTAGAATAATAGAATATTTTCTTCTTCCTGCTCCTTTTCACACATGGTTGTAGTGCTTTATTGATAGAAAGTGTGGTTGGTTTGTTTGATCTGTTGTACCAAGTGTGAAATAAATAAATAAATGAAATGAAAGAATAATAGATTTATAGTTTGAATTTCTAACCACTATTGAAACAAATCATGATACAAGTTTTCCAAACTAGATTATAAATATCATGGCTACACTCTCTTGTAATAGTGATGTTATGGGTTTCCACATGGAGAGATAAGATAGTTGGTCATTCTTAAGATTTGACACCTTAGTCTCAGCCTGAAGGATAACTTCATCTTGACCTTATTATTTAACACAAATGTTTAACTAGATCAAAATATAGAAGTATTTTTAACCCCAAGGTAAAAGCGCCTAAAACCATTAATAATTAACATAAAGCAAGAAGCATAAACCAGAACCAACCAAGAGTCTTTTGAAACTGTAGTTTTAGGAAAACAGTTCTATTAAATAAAAATATAAACAAAAACATTAACAAATATCTTTTTAATGTTTTTGTTGGTACACAGTGAATAAATCTTTTCCTGCCCACTGCTCAGACTATCTGTTTCAACATCTTCTGCCTTCTGTTTTTTATTTTTATGTATTTATTTATATATATATTTTTCCTCTATCCCTGTGCTGGATATGCATGAATTTTCTGATTGCTATTTTTTTTTCTCCATCATCCCATTCTTATGCCATCTATCACCTCCTCATATTTCTGTCTCTCTTTTTATTCATATCCCATCATCCCTCCATCCTCCTAGCTGGCTGACCTAAATCCTGTGCTGTTTTGGAGCTCTGCTCTGGGCGAGACAAACTCTATGTGGCTTTCTGCAGCCACACACATCCTCTCATGTCCCAGTGCATTGACTGCGCATGAGAAAAAGACAGAGGATAGGTGGGGGGTGGGGGGGCTAAATAAGGAGAAGGAGAACTAGAAAAAGGATAAATGCAAAGAGAAACATTGTTAAGCTAGCAGAATTACAGGTCACTTTTGAAAGAGTTGATTGAAAGAATAAAAATCGTTTTAGTAATTACGCTGCAGTGAATGAGAAGTACACATTTTCAATTAACTATATGCATGACTATGCATGACTACTTTTTTTACGCACTAGTTGAAATGAGAATTTAAACAGTCTTAATTGTTGCTGTCAGTCTGGATTATGTTTTGCTTCGTATAGTGGATATTTTTAATTTTTAAACGTGACAATCACGTGCATGGATGTGGAAGCTATTTTATGAGGCTCTCTTAATATCATCACGTCTGTGAATCACGTATGTTTTTAAATTAATATATACTGAACCAGCATTGAAAACCGTTATTCATAGAACTGATTGATTTATCTCAAATGTTGGAAATTTTTTACAGATTTCATTTCCTCCAAAGGAAAATATGATATGATATGAGACATCAGCCTCCATGTCCCTGTCCTGACCCTTTTCCATCCCCCATCATACCACTGTGAAACCACTGATGGGGTGAAGCCTGGCAAAGCCTGGCAGCTCGTGTCTCACTTTAACATCCTATACCTTGGAGAAGCTCTTGAATATTTTATCAGAACTTGCATATCAAAGTGTATTTAAGAAATTAAACATGCCTATAATGAATACTTCAGCTAATTACTAATTAACGACTTTTGTATCTGTTTTTGTTTTGGACCGTGTAACATCCTGTCACTTTAATTTATTCTATCATTGCACACTGAGAAGAGGATATGACAGGACATGGATACATGTATTGTTATTGAACAGCTTATTATCTATAATATAATAACACAGTCCTGTGAAAATCAAAGTAGACCCTTACTGCTTCCATAGGAATCATGAAAGTACATAGTAGTCAGGCGCTGCTAGTCAAATGTACTGTTTTCCTCCTCATGACCACCTCTATAAAGTTTTGGAAATTGGTGTGCATTGCCACAATCTTCCCAGGAGTTAATCTCCCAGAAAATACATCCCAAAGTCAGACTGTGCAATGCTCAAAGAAACTACAAAAAATTCAAGAACAACATCTCAGCCTCTACAGGCTCAGTTTGCATGTTAAATGTTAAAGTTCATAAAAAATAAGACTGAACAAGTATGGCTTATTTGTAAGAGTCCCAAAAAAAGCCCCTTCTTTCTCTAGTAGCACAGCTTAGGATAGCAAAAGTGCCTCTGAACAAACCACAAGATTTATTGAACAAGTTATTTCTGGTGAAAACCAAACACAGCATTCCAGCACAAATACACCAGCTGCCAAGCACGGTGGTGGAGGGCTGATGATTTGGACTTGTTTGCAGCCCCAAGACCTGGACAGGTTCCACTCATTCAGTTAGTTATGAACACCTCTTTATAGCAAAGCATTTTGGAGTGAAATGTGATGCCATCTGTGCAATGGCTAATGCTTGACCAGAAGGGACTGCAAAAGGACAATGATCCTATGCATGTCACCAAGGACTGTTTAATACAGGTTCTACTTTAAAAAGGGGAACCTTCTTAAACGGGAATAGCAATATTGGAGCCAGAAACAATAGGACATTTTAAAAATATAATTTATTTTGCACATAAACAGTAAAATACCCTGGGCAGGGACAACAATTATTAAAATAGAATAAAAGAGCAATACACGTGTCAGGTGTCTCGCCCCTCACCGACATCCGGCGTACTTCTGCCCGTCCCGCAGCTGCGAATCTCCCACACCGCTGCAGAATATTCCCAGTTGCTCCTCTGCAGCCCACTCGCCAGCACCTCCAACGCTATTGCTGTCGCCAGTTAAGCTTCTCTCGAGAATGTCCTCTGACCTGCGACCTCCTCAGTTGCCGCTGCCGCCCACTACTTCGCCATCTCTGCTGCCCTCCTTCTCCTGACCTGCAAGGCCCTCTTATTGGGCCTCTGTGACCTCCCAGGTGTGCCAAGTTAGTAATCAGGGAGGGGCGGAGTCTCTCCATGACAAGTCAACAAGAAATACAATCAAAAACATGCAATAATACAAGAAAACTGTACAATATTAAAAATAGTAAAACACAGCACTCATGCAAGATGAAAAACCCAGTTAACTTGTCCATTTCCACCCTGTGACATGCACTGCAGCAAATCTATAACAGAATGGCTGAAAAAGAAAAGAATTGAGGTGTTGCAATGGCCGAGTCAAAGTATAGAGCTCAATTCAACGGAATTGCTGCAGAGAGCTGTGAATGAACAATACTGTAGGTTTTTGCTGCCAAAGGTGGTTCTGCAATTCACTGAATCATGGGGTGCACTAAGTTCCCACAGGACTTCATAGGAACTTGTGAACTCATGATTTATCCTTTGGGGGCAGTTTTACCCCTTTTTCTTTTTTCTTTTTTTTTTTTTAGGTTATTTGCATTTTGTTTGGTTTGTTTTTTTTCTCAATCTTATGCAAACAAAATTGTAAATATGGAGATTGGTTAAATTCGGTTTACCAGGAGCTGTGATACAGTGTTTTCTTTGTAAGTGTTCATTTATATCCACAGTCCCTAGTTAGTTTTTATGGCAGGTGTGTACATTTGCATGCACACATCTGCCTCGGTTACTCTATTTTTAGAATATTAAAGCAGAAAGAGACAGGGAAATGGCTTTTTCTTACAAAGGTTGTTTTGTGTCCTCTCGAGAAATCTGCCCTTTGAATTTGTAGGAAAGGGTATTTTACTCAGATTATTCTTCAGTCGTCTGATAAATTCCCTTCCCTCTTAAAATGTCCATCTACATGTCTCACTTTTTTCTCACCTTTCTGATGCTCAATTTTTTTTTTTTGTTCTGTCCTTTTCCAGAACATTGCGGACCATGTGGCCTTTGTAATCACTGTACCCACAGCACTGGCCATATTCCTGGCTGTATTTGTGCTTGTCTGCATTGAGTCTGTCTTCAAGAAGCTTTTACGTGTTTTCTCCCTGGTCATCTGGGCTTGTTTGGTTGCCATGGGTTACCTTTTTATGTTTTCTGGAGGGATCATCTGTCCGTGGGATCAGGTAAGACAAGCGATGAAATTTCTGGTACATTTATTTGTTGTAGAGCATGTTACATGTGTGTTTAAATGAAGTGATTTATTTGTGTTTTATAGATACTCCTGTGATTTGGTTTAGATAAAACTGATACAGAGACAATAAAAAGTATGATGGAACTTGAGCTCAACATCATACGTATACCTAAGTCTCTCCTTTTTACTCTCTGCTGATGTGGAGTGTGGTTAGAATGTGGAGCTATGTGAAATGTGACACAGGAATGTAATTGGCCTGGTTTAAAAAAAATCTTAATCTTTTATTTTATCTGATGTGATTTCTGACCTACATTCTGAGACAGTCTGCCTTTGAAGTTTTACATTCATACATGCATGTTCTTCAGCGCTTTCTGCTATTTAATCATGTTTTGTTGCTTTTTAGTTTTACTTTTGTCTCAATGAGTTTAGCTGATAGACTGAAGTTCTAATACAAAGAGAAAGAGAAATTATATTAGAATGATATTAATACAAGAAAATTACATTAAAGTCTAATCATCTGTTAGAAAAAATATAATTATTGAACCTTTGATTGGAAAACCACACTAACTTTCACCAGAGATTAGGGTTGTTGTTTTTTTTATAGATTGCTACTGTAAATGGTATTCAAGGGAGTTTCTATACAGTTTACACAAACTACACTGATCTAGAAACCTGCAATATTATTACTCAACTAAGGTTATAGAGAGAAGATTATATAAGTTTAGAGCTTATAACAAGAGAATTATCCAATTTCTCAGAAATATCCAAAGCCATAGCTGAGCCGTCAGGATCATCTTCTTGTGCATGACTAGCTGGTCTAAGTCTGGCTGATATCTTTAGATTGATTGGTCGCATTCTGTCTGCTTGCGCTTGCTCTTTACTGATATGCACTGGCTCTCTTTCACTGTGCTAAAATGACAGTCCTTCAAATTATGTTTTTAATTTTGTGAAGAGAAGTAGCGAAAATCCATACTTAACCTCCTAAGACCCGAACTCTTCCTTGGCATGCATTTTTAATTTCTCTGTGATATTTGGGCATATTGGGACCTGATGAATGTAAAAACAAAGAACTACCTGATATTTTTTTACCTAATTTTTATTTCTAAGAAAAATGAGAGCCACATATGAGATATTCATTTAAAATTTCGATAGAACAGTTGTAGTATAATGTCCTCATAAGTGGATATCAAAATGTGATGTCCACATATGTGGACGCCAGGTCCTAGGAGGTTAATGTGCTACCTTTAGGCTTGGAAACTGTGGACTCTTGGACCAAAAACTGTTTAAAACTGCTATGTCATAGCCAGAGATCTAGTTCTTGTCACCAGCTATGATCCTTCACGTGAAATTTGGGTCCTTTTGAAATCATAGATGAACAAGTCTAAGTGGTCATATCACTGCTTCAAGGGACTGATCTAAAAATAGCAGCGGCGCTAAAAGTATCCTGAAGATACATCAAAAGATATCTTCAATGGAAAACCTGCCAAATTCAATTCCAGTGTGGATTCAGATTTTTACAGAACAACTCTCTGAACTTATTCGTTACACCTTATATAGTAGTGTGACTTTGATGCAAAATGCTTGGCAGGTGTCTTGTGTGAAACCTGTCTCTTCTGATCATCCAGCCATTCATACGTGCAGAAAAGCCACAGTTGCCCTTTAAACTAACTATATGTATGCTATATACACCACTCAAAAATAACAGAGGAACACTTTGTAATCACAGTATAGAATCAAGTCAGTTAGACCTCTGGGATTAATGTGGTCAGATAAGTAGCAGAGAGGCTGTTTTGATATCAATAAAATTGCCAAGAGTGCAAGAGAGGGTTTTCAGTTTTTCTGGTCCCTACAGAGGTTTCAAAGGTTGTCCTATTCCTCCAAGACGGCACATCAGTTCATGCTATTGCCAGATGGTTTGCTGTGTCTCCCAGCACAGTCTCAAGAGCATGGAGGAGATTCTAGGAGATAGGCAATTGCTCTATGAAAGCTGGACAGGACTAACAGCAGGACCGGTATCTACTCCTTTGTGCAACGAGAAACAGGATGAGCACTGCAGAACTACTAAATGACATCCAGCAGCCCACTGGTGTGAGTGTCTCTGACCAAACAATCAGAAACAGACTTCATGAATGTGTCTTGAGGGCCCAACATCCTCGAATGACCGCTGTGTTCACTGCCTGGCACTGTAGAGCCTAATTGTGCTTTTCACATATGAGAGCTTTTCACATCTGAGTCCATATGAAAGACATGAAAAGGTCTGTTATGCTGCCTGTAACATCATTTAGGATGAACGGTTTCGTAGTTGGTCAGTGATGGTCTGGGGAGGCATATCAATTGACAGACAGACCTCCAAAGGCTAGACAATGGCACTCTGACTGCCATTAGAAATTGGGATGAAATCCTATGACTCATTGTAAGACTCTACACTGGTGCAGTGGGGCCTGGGTTCCTGCTGGTGCATGACAATCCCTGGCCTGACTTTTTTAAACTTTGATTTGAGGAGGTGTCTTTGAGTTCAGTCCTCTCTAATTTTAATTATCAATTCAATTCAATTTTATTTATACAGCACCAAATCGCAACAACAGTTGCCTCATACAGAGGAAAAACCCAACAATCATATGACCCCTTATGAGCATTGGGAAAGAAAAACTCCCTTTTAACAGTCTTACAACCCGTCTAGGGGCCAGGTCATAACATGAGTGAAGCACTCGTCCCAACTCATCACAATGTGATAAAAAGAGGAACAACAAAACGGGAATGTTAACACTTCAGGATGAGCCAAGGCCAAAATAATAAACAGAAGAATCTAAATTGATTCCCACATACCTAACCTTCCCAAAACCAGAGCCAAAAATAAAGACTGTGTCTGACCTCCTAAACTTACTCAAAAACAGGAGAAAATAGGTGATCAAAAGGAACGGCAGCTCACCCCTACCCACTCCACTTCCTCAACTGTTGCAGAGAAACTGCAGCCAGCAGCTGTCATGGGGTTCTGCTTGGACATTGGGAGAAACGCAAGAACCTCTCGCGGCGCTCCAGCCTTCATTTAATGGGCGGGTCCCCCAGCTTGAACCAGTTACTCCAGAGCTGTATATCCACGCGCCAATCACAGCCAGGCCCATGGACAGCTGAATCATCCTTTTGTCACTAACACATTACACAGTCCTTATCAGTATAGATATAGATGATTTTATCCCATTGAGATCTGATGTGTTTATAAAGTGTTCCTTTCATTTTTGTGAGAAATGCATCTATGCATACTGAGGTCAGACACAAGGTAAAAAATGCCAGCCAAATGCACAGTGATTCTTCATTGTTACTGCCATATGCAGCCTACGAAAGGGTTCCATGAATGCGGCACAGAACTTTAAGTCTTTGTCACTGGAAAGCTGCACACATTCAAGTGTAATGGCAAGACAGATGTCTAGTGTAGACTCAGAGAGGTAGCTTAAGTTGGCCTGATTCACACACCACTCCATTCATGCTTTTCTTCTGTTCACTGAAATTTTCAGCGATTATGACATTACTGCTCTCTCACTGCTGCATCTTAGCCATGTTAATTAAAATGTATTGAAAAACACATTATTTTTGAGAAGCGCTGCTGTCTGTGCATTTTTGTTGCTTGTTGCCAATTAAGCTAATGACTCATTAGTGTTCTCACACAGCGTCATCTTTGTATACAGTTTTCAGTTTACTCATTTACGCCCGGGGTGACCAGAAAACTTACTTCATGTATTAGTGAAATGAATGTGAGTCATATCTATTTATGTAGTCAGTAAGGAAAAAGCATGTGAATAATACATATGTGCTAATTTTTAGACTAGATGTTCTAGTCAGAATAATAAATGAATAGTTCTTGATATCACTCAGATTGAGAGGACAGGGCAAGCCAAAACATCTGATGGCTATATGAAATTCTTTTGACATTCAGCTTTGGAAGTAAATATGTTTAAATAACAATTGTAGTTGCTGGCTTCTAAGGCTGATACACTCTTTGCCAGGCATATTGCATATAAATGACTGAAATCAGTTCAGAGCACAGTATAGCAATGAGCAGGCGCCATTCGAAACACATCTTGGCTCTGAGAGATTTGTAGTGCCGAAAGCAAGAAGGTGGTCAAAAGAGTTACAGATGAAGTTAGTATCAATACTAAACTAGTTGTTATTTACTTTGTAATCACCAAGTGTTTTGAAAAGAACACTTTACTAATGCTGAGTGAGGCGTCTGTTTTCTTTTGCATTGCTTTAAAATGTGGCGTCTGGTTTGTGGCCCTCACAGTTTCCACAGCTACACATTTCAGGTACAAATTTCTGATGAATTTACTTCAGATCTGGTGAACATTGCAATCATTATTCTCTCCATTACATCAGTTTGAGCTAACCTTTGTGGTGTGGTCATTCTCATGCTGAAAATAGCAAATATAGAAGATATTAAGAGTTGCTTAAAGCAATTCTAAATCAGGTCATCAAACAGTGACTGATTGGTAATAAAGTTTGTAGTGTGATGAAAACATTGCCCATAGCATTACACTACAACTGCCGGTCTAGATTCTTCCTGCTGATGCCAAATGTATTATTTAACTGACTTTTGTGCTTGTCTGACACAATTAAAACCTATAATTGCTGTTATTAATCCCTCCATCCATTTTCTCCCAACTCTTTAAATATGAAAATCTTATGAGATCAGTAACTCCACAATCTCATATACAAAATAAAGCCAATTATATATGTCAATGTGAACATGACCTAAAAGCTGATTGGATAATTGTATTAATAAGCATGTCCAGAGGGGATCTTTAATTTTTTATTTATTTATTTTTCAAGTATTTCACTTTAATCATGAATTTGGAGCATGCTGCGCAATTGCATCATAGTCAATTATATTAACAACCAATCTTTGAAACTGTGGTTACCCCGGTGTTACTGTCCAGTTGCTAAGTGTATATCTGCTGCAGAGGAGAAACCAGGGAATTCAAAGTAAAAGACAGAGTCAATTATAGCTTCCTATGCTGTAGCAAAGTGGTAGACATGAGAAGTAAGGGAACAAAATACTGATTAGAGCATCGGCTTCATCCTCTCTAATCGCTTCACCTGTCATGTACAGCCCTAAGGTCATTTAGATGACTTTTCCCATGTCTTTCATGCAGTGTAGCCCTCGCTAGTAAGTAGATGAAAATGTTGTTGCCAGTTGTCACAATCAAAAATTCAATATGTAATATAAGCAAGTTGTCCTCGAAGAACATTTCCTCAGACACCAGCATGCACACTAAAAAAGGCCAACACCAACATTATTTTACATGTATTTCTTTAAAATATTGACATGTTTGTTTTTTTTTTATTAAGATGAAGCCTTTTTTACCTTAGCTATCAAGGTTCCCTTTTATACTAGCTGCAACATTTCTTTATTATATAGTAACAGTTTATTGAAAATTGCTCCATACACTGAAAATGACAATAAGATGAACAGTTTCGGAGAGTCAGAAAACTATGGAACTCCAAAGTGTTCAAAATTAAATAAATAAATAGGTCAAGATGAAATAAATAACTATGTGAATAAATAAGACACAGATATGTAATGTGAGAATGATATTGTGAAATCATGGAACACATTTTGAAAACAATGCTCATTATTGTGAAATATATTGCATTCTGCTATATAAATTTACTTATTATTGTGAAATATTATTTCATGGTCATTATTTTTCATAATAACAGAGATTATTCCTGAGGCATTTTATTTATTTCCAGCCGTTTTTATTCCAAAATGACCTTTTTTCAAAGTCAGTCTTTATTTCAAAATCCCGTTTTTCCCGATGGCCTATTTATTTCATAATGCGACTTTTCAGCAGAATGACTTTGTCTGTCAATCAATGTAAGTGGGCTGGACCTTTGCACCTATTGGCTTATCGTTTACCATCGACTAGTTTTCCTGGATACCGGCTCCGCGGACGGCTGCTACAGCTAGCAACAGCGTGCTAGGTCAAAAGTCACGGAGGATGGCGGACTGGTGTGAACTTCAGCCAGTTCTGCTCATTTAAGCAAATCAGAGAGGGATCATTTACCTGTAGATACTGTTTTGAGTCGTTTAGATGATGTTTCTGAAATGTCTGGATGATAATTGCTCTTCAAAATCTTAGCATCGATGACAGCATTGTCGAAGGTTTAAGAGCAATTCAGCACCGTGTTCGTTTGGAATACGCCGAGGAAGAACAGTCTTCAAATGTTGGCCGTCCACGTCTAGAAATCCCGGTGCAGCACTCAGGACTTTAGTGCTGTCCGGGATAACCATCGGGGTAATTGCCGATACGTTTTCTGTGTCTCCGAGCACAATTAGGAGGGAAATGACGGAGGAAGGTCTAAGGTAAGTTTATGCCGTAATTGAGCACCTGTGTGATTCTGTACACAGCATTGTTTAGATGTTGACCTTAATTATGACGTTTGACAATGAATTATTATCGCTTACTTTTTTTTGTTACTGTCTAAAGTGGGGCAGCTACGGCTAAAGCTATCGGCGCCATCTCGGCGTTGAGACACGTTTAGCAGTGTTAGCTGTTAGTGTGTTAACTCGGAGACTGGGGTCAGTGGAGCCTGTAGGAACCTTTTACACAGAGAGTAGACCCACCAGCTTTCCACAGTCTACTTACTTATCACATCTTGTTAGACAACAGGGTCATTAGTGCTTTAAATAGTACATAGTTGAATGTTTCATTGCTGTTTGCAGTTGATTGTTCTCTGATAATGCATAACAAGGTTGATGTTAAATAGCGAGTTTATTGAAATGGTTTTGTCTATTTCAGCAGCATTATAGATATACTTTCTCTGGTGTCTTCGGCAAAGCTAAAACAAGAATACATTTACATCCTTGGTTCTTTCAGCATTAATTGGAAAACTTTGAGATTTGCTGTGTGTCTCCCAAGCCATTCTTTTTTATCCCACCTGTCAGGTATAGATGGCAATACTTTCTCTGGTGTCTTCGGCAAAGCTAAAACAAGAATACATTTACATCCTTGGTTCTTTCAGCATTAATTGGAAAACTTTGAGATTTGCTGTGTGTCTCCCAAGCCATTCTTTTTTATCCCACCTGTCAGGTATAGATGGCAATACTTTAAACAAAGTTAAATTTGTTATACCTGAAGAGAACCAATCCTGACCTAGAATGGGTGAATGAATAATTAGTTGGTAGCCAATGCCTAAGCAACTCACATAGGCCCTGGCAGACTCAATAAGTCCATCTAGGAACAGCTGCAGGAAACACCTCTTCAGTTTAGATTTAAAACATGTGCATGCTCTTTCAGGTTGATGAGGATTATGGTGTGGACTGGACAGGACAACATAATCGCCGCCCATCAAATGAGATCACCATTCCTGAGATTCAGCTCCCAGATGCACTGAATGAACAAGACCCTGCTGTGCTACCAATACTTCAGAATCACTTGTAGAAAGACATTATTACATTTAATCAGTTTCTATGTCAGGAGGATTTTTTTTTTTTTTTTTTTTTACAGCTTTGTAGCTAATACTGACTCAAAACAGCATAACCAATTTCATTTTCAACAAAACAGTGAGTGGCTATAAAACAGGATTTGTTTTATACAGCTGTCACTTTAATGATATTCATTTCTTGGTTGGATATACAGTACATGTCAACTCTGAGCAGATTTAATACAATGAACACAGTACAGTAGTGTAACATCTTAATTCAAATAATTTTTTCTAGAAATTTTTTTTGTATCAGTAGCGAGTATAAACAAAACATATTGTGTAATTTATAATGTACAGTGAACAACTGATTTTGATATCTGAACTCTTCATCAGTTTATATTAAAAAAGCCATAAATGCACACCTGTAGTGTGTATTTTTCACTGTCAAGTGTATTAAAAAGAACTAGAACTCACTAGATTGTCCGTTTCTTTGAACACTGAGTACAGTAATGTGATGCAAGAAATAAGAAATGGTCTAATTTTACCATGTGGTTATGGAATCAATCGTAAACCAGACCAAAACCTGAGTCAGTAGAGTTGAGACACACCTGAATGTCCATTAGAAATGACTCATAGGTACAGTAGTGTGCAGGAAGACGTAGTACTTCAAAACCGGTGGAAGACTTTGGAAGATTGCTGTTGACCACTTCCACGGTCATTTCTCGGCAAGACTTCCCATCCTGTCCAAAACTTGATGAGGGCTTTTTGTTGTGCACAAGATGCTGCAACAGAAGATTGTTTTAAACTATAATGACATCCTATATTCATTATTTTGAATCTTTTATAGAGAAATACCATAAAAGATGACCACTTACATACAGGGCACCAGACATTTTTGCCCCACTCAAATTGCTGTTGTAGCTTTTATAGATATTTTTATGTTAACAAAGCTAAAAGTAGTCTACATACAATTCTAGTGCAACTGATGCCACCACTTATGTATTGCATGGAGCAAATAACAAAACAAAATTATACTATAGTGTAGAACTGGGCGATAGAACGATAACGATATGTATTGCGAAATAACTTTTTCTCAATAGAAAAATTAAACTATTGTGATAGACCTCACCGCTCTTGTCCTTTTATAAAAAATATATATATATCGTGATATGAAAAAATCTCATATCGCCCAGCTCTACTACTATTCAGATGTTAAAAGATGTGACCTGACCTTACCTCACAACAGGGAGCAGTCTCTGATTCCCTTGGTAAGAAAAGAGGAATGATGTCTGATCTTTCTGTCAGAAGCGGCCATACCATGGTTTCCTTAAGCCCTTTCCTCAGCTGCTTGACTTGACGACTTGTTTGTGTTATGACCTACAACGGTGAGACCAAACCAAAACTGAAGTTGGAGTCTGTAAAGTGACACACACTTTAAATGTTAAATATTTAAAGAACATCCACTGTACTAGTAAAAGCATTTTCAAATTATACCCACTTACAAAATCACTACGTTGAACTAAAATTGCTTTCTTTTCTTTCACATAGATTACTTGTCTTCCATATTAGCACAGAAGATAAGCCACTTTAAAGCAGTCATGAATAACTATTACCTACAACAATGTAAATAGTAATACAGACATTAACCCAGAAGACAATTATTTTCTCTTACCTAATTTATAGAATTCTTTGCTATGATAAAAAACAGTATTAAAAAAAATCTGTGACTAAACTGTTTAAAAAGCTCATATTTGGCAGACAGACAGACTAACCAAGCAATAATAACATATCGTTACTTACCCTGAACAGCGTTTCGTGGAGTGGCGCTAGCTGTGATAGCGTTAGCATTTGCTAACGTTAACCCTGTGCGGTTGTGATGAGAACTGGACCAGGGACCACTTCATCTCCAGTACACTGCTGCAATACTCAGACTGAGGTGAAGACGTTCAATCTAAGCGGTTAGCAAGTTCTTTGAGTAACTCAGAAACGGACTTGTTTCCTGCAGCCATGCCCTTCACAAGAATTGATACACCTGTAACGTTATTCGCGCCCAGTGTTTTGCATTTGTCGGTGCCTTAAGTTTATTTTGAGCTGCATACTGCCGCCAGCTGCATAGGAGACGCATTGCACCATTAAACCTAAATCGACAATTCATGTGCTATTACTTATGTCTGAGTAAAGGAGCAACCAATCACACAACTGGCTCCGCCCTGTCTCTCTTGATTGACAGACAAAGTCATTCTGCTGAAAAGTCGCATTATGAAATAAATAGACCATCGGGAAAAACGGGATTTTGAAATAAAGACTGACTTTGAAAAAAGGTCATTTTGGAATAAAAACGGCTGGAAATAAATAAAATGCCTCAGGAATAATCTCTGTTATTGTGAAAAATAATGACCATGAAATAATATTTCACAATAAGTAAATTTATATAGCAGAATGTAATATATTTCACAATAATGAGCATTGTTTTCAAAATGTGTTCCATGATTTCACAATATCATTCTCACATTACATATCTGTGTCTTATTTATTCACATAGTTATTTATTTCATCTTGACCTATTTATTTATTTAATTTTGAACACTTTGGAGTTCCATAGAAAACATGCTGAACAGCGAAGTCCTGTGAAAAAGTAGAATGGTTGTGGTTGGTTGTTGTAGAATCATCTTTAGCAGCAGTAACATTAAGTAATCATTTTATGAGTGTCTTTATCAGTCTCTAAAACCATTATCAAGGAATTTTGGCAAACTCTTCATTACAACATTACTTTAAGTTATTAAAGTTTGCAAATATTTATTTATGGAAAGCTCTCTCAACATCTTGATGCAACAACTCAGTTGGACTGAGGTCTGGACTTTGACTGAACCATTGCAACACTTTGATTCTTTATTTTTTGACCCATTATGCTACAAATTTGCTGGTGTACTTGGGATCATTGTACTGTTGTATAATCCAGTTTCAGGCAGGTTTTTCTGTCAGATTGATGGTTTCACATTTCATTTATTATGAGAAGGTTGACTCAATAATTACAAGGTGCCCAGGCTTCAAAAGAAGTCCAAATTATTCGGTATGAAGTGTTTGTCCTGATGTGCTGTATTTTTTTTTTTTTTGCCAGGAAAAAATAAATAAAAAATACGGTGGCCCCTAGAGACAAAGCACGTACAAAATCCAAAACAGTGAGATGACTTTAGTCTCATGAACAACATTAGTTAGTAAATAACAATTAGCTAATCTTAAAATGACTGCTCAGTACAGTAATGAAGCCCAACAATCATTTTGTTACAGTCCCGTGGTCTCATTTGAGGGCCGCATTTCGAGCAGTCTTTGGTAGTTACTAGGTAACAAAAGCTCAACACTGCCCCTAGCGTCCTGGAGCACTTCCATTGTGTTTTGGGGTTTGCATGTGTTTTGGAGTTTGTACGTGTTTTGGATTTTGTAAGTGCTTTGTCTCTAGGGGCCACCATAAAAAAAGGCTATGCCTACCTAGTCTTTTTCTACAGTCTTCTTGTGATTGTGCTGTCATTATCATAAACATTTAACTCATAACTGTAGTCTGAGATAAGTAGTCAGTTGTTCTAAGCATTGCATGGTCTGACATTGGGGTGAATTTGCTGGGATGTCCTGGTAGGAAAACGTGCACCCAGCTACCAAAACTCTCATTTTTATAGAGGTGAAAGCCTGTGAAACAATCTGGTAACCTTTACTGAAGTTATTTTATTAAGTCGAGACTGTTTGAGAGCCTCGTCATAATTTGTGGAAGTAAAGATTAGCCCCCCTCCCAGTATAGACACTGGTGGTAGAGGCGAAGCAGGTGGAGACTTGGACAACTGGGCAAGATGAGGTGGAAGCAGTGAGTTGCACGAATGAAGAAAAGCACCGAGATTTAAAGCATGCAGAGCAGTGGCTGATTGGTTCACAGAAGGTGGGCAACAAAAGATTGGGTCAGGGTGATGATAACAGAATCACGTTCAATAGTGAAGAGCTGGAAGTGTAGAAAAGGCTAGCCTGAAAGCCCAGGAATAAGGCCAGATGAGTGAATACAAATTGTCCTTTGGGAAATTACACATAAGCTTAAGAAGTTTGTAACATCTGGGATAGAGTCTACATCTTTTATGTCATCTACACCAACTGAAAGCTTCCATTCCTTATATGATAAAGCATTGAAAGCACCAACCAGTCCAGACTGGCACACCCACTATCATAACTTGATCAGATCATGTGTGTACTGGAAGCATGTATTGATAAAGTAAGTGCATTTTTGCTTATTTCAGCATCACTGGCTATTTTATATACGGCAACGTCTGTAAGCTTACACTGTACACTAAATACCATACTCTGAGTTTGATACCAGTAGATGAAATATTTGTGAAAAATGTTTGGCATGTCTTGGCCTTTGGACCATCCTAGAATTCCCAAACACAACATTTATTCTAATTTATGACAGCAATACATTTTTTGTGGTACCGATACCCAATTTCAAAAGCAACTTCCATTTGTTACTGCAGCTAAGCTTTAAAAGACTAAAGTTACACATACTACAAACACATTGTAAAATGGCTTGGATATGCTTTAGTTATCCACAAGAAGAGGGCTGTCTGGTGACAAAGTAGGTGAAAATTCAAAATATAGTGTACACTTAGCTCTTAAATTCAAGTGTCTTTTCCATTCTTTTACTCTTTTTTTTAATCTCACTACATATGACCTTTTAAGCCTAAAGCTTAAAAAGTAACTGGACTTATTCATTTAAGGAAATAACATGACTTGTTTTTGATCTTTATCAGAATCAGAATCAGAATGGGTTTATTGCCAGATGTTGAGGTTTACAACATTAGGAAATTGCTGCGGTGCTTCAGTGCACTCTGATGGCACTCTGAATTGAATATTTTCCAGTTGCATTTCTGCTCATGTGTTGACAAAACTAGATGATTTCCCTTTTGTCCTGATTACATTTTTTAAACCCACTGAAAAGAGAGAACCTGCCCACCCAAGGGAAACGGACTAGCCTGGGAACCTGTGTTATCTCTTGCAGAATTTGCAAAGCTTTCTCCCATTAGATTTCTGCTGTTTATCCAGTATATTGTGGATTAAATAAAACGAGTGACATCTCCATATGTACTTTTATGGTGACTTCCTCTGAGAGATAATGTGATGGTAAGAGAGCAAAATATAGTCGTACTAAAAGCTGCACTGTCAGTACAGTTAATATCATGTAAAAGAAGCATTGCATTGTTGATGGTTAAAAAATTCTTATGTGTTGTTGTGCTCACTATTCCTGCTCTCTCAGATTTAGTTATTATGGAGTGCACTTTCCATTTTCAAACCTGAAATCAATTGGATGCTTATCCTTTTCCCACAAAGCCCTCTCTATTTGCTGGTGGTAGGAAGAAAGGCTTATCTGTGTGGTCCAGCCTCTACCCCTCACTGAGAGATGTCTGGACTATGCCTCCTCTCCTCCTTTCCTTCTCCCTGTCTCTCAGACACACATGCCAGATGCACGAAAAGAGGGAAGATGGCAATTGAACAGGAACTACTGATAGGAAAGACAGGCAAATGGTGGCAGAAGAGACAGGGACAGATGCATTTCAGTGTAACGAGAAGTAATTGTTTTTTTTTTCTCCTTTACCGGTTTAATTTATCTTAGTGATCAAGGTCAACATACCCAGACAGATTACATAAATTGCAAACCAAGCACTTGGCTAATTGCCTCTTATGCACTCCATTTAATTTTGCATCTTTACTTCAAATCAATAAATTTTTTCTTTACTCAATTTTAATAAGTGTAGCCAGAAATGAAATGAGTATATGTCATCTCTGACTATAAATAGCTGACACACATGGACAGCAACGCGCACATATCCCATGTAGTAAATCTAACCTGTACACTAATCTCAGCCACTGACTGTGGACTAAAAGGCTGATGTAATGTGACACTCCATCTCTATAATTTGTTTTATGAACCCTCACCAGTGTAATTATCAAGGGATAGATTCATGGAGAGAAGCAAAGTTGACTTAGCATGATGAACCAACAAAAAGCTTGGGCCGCAGTTTTTAGATAACAAAGCCTGTAATACGGCTGGGCTCCATTTGAATGATCCAGTAATAAACCATAAAAAATAGACATCTGTTTTCCTTATGTATTCCATTTTCTTTTGATTTTCTGAAGCTTTAACCCAGTTTGCTGGACACTTTTGCACTTTTGATTCATCACAGAGTGAGGTCCATCCAATTCTAGTGAACCAGCATCAGTTGAATCAGTTTGATCTGTGTCTACTGAAGCCAATGAAAGAACTAAGAAGAGATATCTGGTGGCATTTTGGATTTAATAACTATGAAAACAGGATGGGGCGGGAGCAAAGCCATTAATATGATGTCTTTCACATGTATGCAAAACACAGGTGAAATAATGTGAAAATCAACCCATCATTTTTGAAAATGTGTCTTTATTGCATATCAGAGCCTTTTTTATTTCTGAGTCTATGTTTACTTGTACTTGAAGTAATATACGGCTGTTTGAGTGCTTTGTTCATTCTATCTTCTGAAGCTTCAGGCTTGTTTAATTTATTGTGTATCCTGACTATTTGATTGCTGTAATTGTCTCATAAAGCTTTTGTGCAAAATGTATGTACTCACTCGTACTGGTGATGTTTACATTATGTAAGCTTTATTTACAATGAGTACTAGATGATTTGATTTAGGATCAAAAGTTGCACAGAAGATATGGATAAATGTTAACAATATTGAAATATATTGTTAATTGACATTTCAGACCTTGTCTTGAAATTTAAGTTATTCAAGAAATCAAGTTCAACATCCATCCTTTGCCCTTATGTGCTTCCTGTAACCAGAATGCAGGATTCCCTGCACTCTTAATACTACATCGTGTATCAACTGTGTAGGAGAACTTAGCAGGTGTCTTCACTCCTGCAGCCTCTCCATTATACTGGGTACAATTTTGTGATTGAGTTAGCGGCATTAAATTTCAGAGAATTAATTTAGGGAAAGGCTTTCTGTACCCTAAGCAAATTATGTTACTGTGCTAGATGGTGCTTGGCAGCATTAGCGGCTCTCTCCTGTATTAGGAAGTAAGTTAATACTTTCTTATTCCCCTTCTGCCATATTAAAATGAATAATTATTGTCTGTATAATCTTGGGGCCTAATGTTTAATTTCTAATGTTTATGCACATGGACCATAACATACATTTGCTATCATGGGGCACTGAAGGGATAAAAACTTAAATTCCACTGGGGGACTTTTGTGAAGAACTAAATTTCTCCTCGCCTTCATCTGCAGTCTCTGTCTAGATCAGATCTAGATCAAATTTAAGAAGTCCAATTAGAGTAAATTTCCTCAAATAAAAGTCCAAATTTTCAAAAAGTTGCATCATAATTCAATGCAGTATATTTGAAAGTAGCCCAACTACATACTGTATATTCAAAAACTGGCTATCATATAAGACAAAGTACTATTCAGCAGTATTCCAACAATGTTGAATTAATTTTCACAAATTAAGTGGATGGTACTTTAATAATAATTTTTAAAAAAAAGTAAAAAATGTTCTATTTTCATTTAAGAGAATTTAAGATCAGCAGTCAAAAATAAAATACAGCTTTTGAAAAAGACTTCAGATCAATGTTTAAAATAAAAAGCCATAGTTTAAGTTTTTCCTTTCCTATGTTTCACATATAGACCATCTCAGCTTTAAACCTGATTTTGCATCTAATCTCACCGTGGAAGCACTTTCCTGTCTTACTTCTCTCTCCCCAACCAGATGGCCCCGCCCCTCCCCGAGCCTGGTTCTGCCAGAGGTTTCTTCCTGTTTAAAGGGAGTTTTTCCTTCCCACTGTCGCCAAAGTGTTTGCTCATAGGAGGTCATATGATTGCTGGGTTTTTCTCTGTATGTATTACCTTACAATATAAAGCGCCTTGAGACCACTGTCGTTGTGATTTGGCGCTATATAAATAAAAGAAATTCGTAAAATTCGTATTCTGAATGAAGGCTTTGATTGACTAGCATCACATGAAATGAGTTACGAAGCGTGTGCCGTGTACCTACATTGGCCAAGACAAACAAAAATGCTCAAGATTAAAACTACCATCAATTATGTGAGCTCTCTCATCATTTAAATGACCCTTACCTTTCTACTAGTCACCCTGCTCTTGTTTTCTCCTCTGTACTCATCAAATTTCATATTTCTCCACAGTCATCTTATTTTGTCAGCATTTCCGCACAATAAACAGGTGACTACTTGCTCTCCCTTCTTGCCAAAATATATAACAATGCTTTCCTGCCATTTCTGCCTCCTTTCCCGTTCCAGCATTGCTTCCCAATAGATGGTCTCTAAAGCTTCTCAGTGCTGCATTCATGCTTGGATCCTAACTATTATTGCCAGCACAACTGAACCATGACAAAAAGAGACTGCACCCAATTAAAGCTCCGTCAGGCATTGGCACAAAGAGATTAAAAAACATATCTCCCCTGGGACCAAAATGAAGGAAAACAAGATGCATGCAAATTTATAAACTTTAAATTTACTTTGTCTTCCAGAGATATTATCAGCTAAATGTTGATGTTCTTTTGTAGTGCTCTATATCTTAACAGTTTCAGGCCTGGACCCTAGCTATGCATTTGATAGAAATGGGGATCACGCAGCATTAGATATTTTGTTGGTTCTTTGCACTTTCTCCTGCATCTTTTGAAAATCATTTTCTCTCCACACACTCAATATAACATTTTCTGTCAGTAATTTATGCAGTGGGGATTATTATGGTAATTGTTGTTAGTTTATACATGTGTAATGACTTGGATAAAATGGAAAATGGAAATGCCAGACTGCATATCTAAAAAGATGAGCTCCACTGATTTAGAAAAAGACATAGTTGCTATGAAGGTCAAGCAGCTGCAGATGTTGGTGTTCGTGACTATACACTGTCTCTACAAAGAGGGAGGTGTAGAACTTCTGTAGGTAATAAAAACAAACCACTGCAAGGCTTCACCATGCATGAAGCAAAATATACACTTCAACTGCTACCTGTTGCTTTTGCTTGAATTTGTATATTCAAACACTCTTAAATGTTATATGCATCTTAGAGCAATGTGAACATTTATTAGTAGGAGGTTGTGGAATTTTATATTGAGCGTAATTCAGGTGCTTGGCCTTTGTGTCAGTCACTTCGCTGAAAATGATTAATTTCTTCTCACTCTCGAAACACTGCAGGAAACCACCATTATTATGCTCATAATAACAGGAAATAATTGTAAATGCATTTGATTGTCAGTAACAGATGGTAGTAATCTGATGTTCATTGTAATGATATGTCAGGCAGAATTTTCAAGGCTCTTTACATTCAGTAAGATGCTCTGCAACTATTGAGAAATGCACAGAGACGCTGCATCATCCCAGCAGCCTTTCGAACATTTTTTTTTGAGGAGTCAGCACTTCAACAAGTTTTTTTTTTTTTAAATAAAATGAAATATAATCAATGCATAGTGTATACTGTCAGTATCATCTTCAATTAAAAATCATTGTTGCTCTATTTCATATTGGTTTGACTTTTCAAATATTTAAACTTCATCAGTACTTCCAAGCACTTTGATGTCTTATTATGTTAAGTGCTTTACTCAGTTGATTGCCAAATATTAATGTAGCAGTTTTTCGCATTTTCGATCAAAATCTATCAAGAAAGCCAATATTTGATAGTTGATGATATAGCAGATAGTGGCTGATACCTTACCCCATCTTTTTTTACATGTGTGTACTGGGTAGGAGTTGCTGTTGATCTTAAACTAATCGTACATGTGCACAGTGACAATAAAATGCATTCTTTTCTATTTTTCTATTTTTCTTACGTTATCTTTTGTGTGGATACAGTTTGTTATTCTTGGACTGAATAAGTGAAATTCTTTTTTTAATAGATATCTGGATGGGTGTCTGCTCTTGCTCTACTGGGGGGCTTTTTAATAACACCACACTCTTATCAGGAACATATTGGGTTCTTTTACATTATTCTTAAAGTAGATGACATTTATCATCTAAGGCTGCTGTTTGAACTTTTAGTTTGAGGTAGTGTTTGTATGTTATGATGATCTCCATTTGTTCATATCCATTTGTTTCTGCTCTTGTAATTGCAGAACTCATGGTCTACTACACTAGTGGTTACAGCATCCAGCAAATTTACAGCAAAAAGCTGTAAATTACTGTGGTGGTTTTTTTTTAATTCTGAAGTTATAGATGGGAGTTATATTACTTGGCCTATCACTTTTGGTTAATTTTTTTTATTCAGATGTGAACATCAGTGTCTTGTCTTTAATGGACCAGACAAAACTTTAATATTTACTTATGTTTAGGTTCATAAGTGTAGTTAAATATTATTTTCACACATGAATAAGAGCTTAGAGGAGCTGTAAGTGAGAACTCAAGTATTCAAATCAATTGGATCTGAGCACAGACAGGAGAGAATAAAGCAAGTAATTGTCAGGTCATTCACAATTAATGCAATTCATTTCAAATTAGTTTCATTTATATAGCGCCAAATCACATTAACAGTTACCTCAAGATGCTTTATATTGTAATGTAGGCCCAACAGTAATACCACATGGTGGATGTCTCTGTTTTATCCAAGTGCATAAAAAAACGGAATATATCTAGTGCTGAGAACACATCTGACATGCAAAATCTATTGTTTGCTACATTTGATTAAGAGCAGCTTCAGAAGTTGTCATGCGTCAAAGACATTTATGTTAGTCATGCTTTAATAGACGCATTACTGTTTTAGTCACGCACTGTCCTTTGGCTGCATTTTCTCTCCTCTTTGCATCTTGCTGCACCCTAACACAACATTCCCACAAGTCCTGCAAATATACCAAGGATGGTTAACCAGATCCGGGCTACAGGCAGGAAGAAGACGGAATCCTTTCTATTCAGGCAGGGGAACAGCCAAGAAGCTTTAACCCTGCAGCAGAAAGTGAATTAAAGAAGTGTTTGTGTGTGAGAACCTATGTGTGTGTATATATTTGTGTGTTTATACAATTGTATGTGTGTTAAAACTGGATAAAAAAAAAAAAAGGGAGCCACTGCTTGTGCTACATTAGAGATGTCAGATTTGAAGTGTATGGGCTGATTGTCCCCCTTAAGTAAGCTGAAGGCACTAATATGACCTGGCTATTTAGTCCAGAAAACTGAAATCTCAAATTACCACATTTTTGCATCTATATTTTCCTTTCTTCTGCATGCATTTCTTCTGCTCCTTTTATTTTCTCCTTTCCATTTCTCTTTGCAAATGTTATATGACTGTCTGACTTTCTCCGCAGGTGTCATTCTTCCTGTTCATCGTGTTTGTGGTTTACACCATGTTGCCGTTCTCCATGCGGGACGCCGTCATCGCCAGTGTTCTAACCTCTGCCTCTCACACCGTCGTGCTGAGCGTCTGCCTGTCCATCACAGCTGATCACGTCGAGCCAGTAGTGTGGCAGGTAAGGCAGTCAAATTTTAGCGTGAGTTAACAGTTGCGAGCACATGAATGCACATGTACCTGCGCAGAGATCATCAGCAGCCTCCTTAGATTGATATGCATACGGGGAAACCTGTTCAAAAGGTAAATCGCCCCTAACTAGCAACCACCTACATCTGAAGGTCACTAAATAAATACTGCGCTGTTCTTCATTTAAGGTAATTTATTATTACCATCTAGATCAAATAATAAAACAAAGTTGTTTTGTGACATTTAATTTGTTTCTTCATCAGGCTCAATATACAGGTTGTATTTATAGCAAACAAACAATTGTAACCTTTAAACAAAAACTAATTTAGGATATCAGCTGAGTGACAGAAATTCTAATGTATTTTTTTTATCCTTCATTAAAAGGTCACCTCTCTTTCTAGCACTACTGCTTCTTGTGTGCTAACTGTTCAGGCATATTCCATATGGTGATAAAGACAAAGCAAAAGCAATATCAGATAACTGTCTAGCTAATACTTTAATCAATTAGTGCCTAATTAAACCTGATTTCAGCAGTCAATAATTTTCAATACACTGGGGACTAATTTCTTCCAATCCATAAAGTAAACAGGATTAATTTAATAAGCATGTCACAAAAGCTCTTCCTCACTGACAACCTGAGACTTTGAAGAATTTCAGAGCCAGACACAACAAACATTTATAGCACACGAAAAATAAGTCTGATGATGATCATTAGTCCACCAACAAAAGCCTTTTGTTACATAAAAATGATTGAGCTGAATATCATTGAAACTTGAAAGATGTGGCGCTTGGGTTCAGCAAGAGCCCAAGAAAAATGTAATCTTTTTTTTTTTTTAACAGAAATAGCGCACTGGCCCTGGTGGAGAACATACTAACAGAGTACCTTTCTAGTTTTACCAGATGCTCACTTCAATGGCTTCCAACATGTACAGTCACTTCAGAAATTATTCAGACCATTTTCTGGATAAAATTAGCATTTCCCGTGTGTATAGTCAATAAACTTCAAGTGACATCAGATGAAATAGGACAGCACTTTGTAACACATCACTTGATTTTACCCTGACATCAAAGGACTATAGATTAAAAGGAAAGTCTGGTGAATAAACTCAATGTGTAATATAGTATGTGCTACTTATATTCATTCAGCGTGCCAGCGGGCAGCAGTTGGCTACTTTGGTGTGAAAACTACAGCTAGCTAAACAGTGCTGGGATGTATTACGTGTTTCATTTCTTTAAGTACTGTGTTATGTTGCTCAATAGCTTCCTGGAGTGGAGTAAGTCATTTGGTACACTACTTGTTAGAGGACTGACATTGAAGTAGCTCCCTTTTTTGGCACTAAATGGCCATCTGAGGCTGGCATACAGCTGTCAGACATACCTAGACTTTGTACAAGAAAATGTAAACTGATTTTCTATTGCAAAAATATTTTGCTAAAGCAACAGTATAGCGATGTGGCATTCTAAATGACATAGTCATGTCATATTTTAGCTTCTGTGAAGGGCTGATACAGAGGAATCACTCTGCTGTGTGAAAAGATCAATCCTAACCTGACTGTTATCATGACATGAATCACAAGTTAGAACTCGTGGTTCATGGTGCTTTAAAAGATGTTACAAAAGTTAATCATTTACAGATATTGACACTCTGCTCAAAAGCCTGTTGGTTAAATCAGTAAATGGGCAAGACGTTGTCTCCTTTCCTGAAAAGATGTGGGGAAAAGTAGTGTGACATGCCCGTTTTTCTGCTTTCCTGTGCAGTTAAAAAAGAAGCTTGTCATCCATGGAGACTGTTTTCTTAGTTTGGCAAGTAGAAATATACTTGAGTCTACCTACTTTGTTTTACACTATGATTCTCCATTTTAACAGTGTTTTAAAATTCAAATTTGAAATCAAGTTGTTTGCCAGGTCAAATTGTGCTATGTGAAAGGGGTTTTTAATTCTGGCATATTAAAATGTCAATTAACGTTGTGTTTTGTTGTTTAACGGCATGCTTTGTTTTTGCAAGAGGAAGGAACAAGACCTTTTCCCCTGAAATCATCATTGCATTTTGTATTTACTTGAGTTATATTTGTTAATATTAAAACATTTAATCAGGATGAGGGTAAATACTTTTTACTGTGCTGTGTGTCAGCTTATATTGTGGATCTTCCCTCTGTCTTCCTCAGGCAGTAGCCATGGTTTTGTCAATCTTTTGTGTTGGGACAGAGTGTGGCTTATGTCCTTTTTTTTTTTTTAGATAAGAGCAGTGAGTCAGTGTGACAGGATGCTCTCAGGCTTATGTGTGAAAGAATAACTACTTGAGAGCAGCTATTAAAAACCTCTGCTGAGGTGACGTTGATGGATTTTGTAGTACAACAACATCCTCTTTAGTCCAGTTTGGTTAAGATGTCCCAAATATATTTAACATATATTGCTAAGAAAGGATTTAATGGGTCAGAAGGAGCATTTGAGATATTGGGGTGCTGTAACTTAATAGTTAATAAAAGGAAATTGTGAATATACACTATCAAAAAATGCTTGACTAAAGCTGCTCAAAAATTGCTACTGTGAATACCTAACTGAGCTCAGAGCTTTAGGATGAAATATTGTTTTCAAAATTTTAAGTAAGATTGTGTTTTGTTTTGTTTTGTTTTAGCTCTAGTGTGAAAATAGAAACGTTCCCCCCCCCCCCAAAAAAAAAAGCTGCTGTAATGTAATTAGGAAAACTGCTTGTGTTGTCGCTAGAATTGTTCTTCATAAACACCTTAATCAGCTGCTGGTACGATCAGCATCCCAGGTTCATCTCAGCAAACTGAAGAAGAAACAACATGGTAATTTACTTTATGAATGCAGATAATTAAGAACACTGAATGCATCTTTTCAGTGTTAATGACCAGGTATGCCCACCAGTGCGTCATATAGTTGAAACTGTTCAAACCTTTACTGTGTTTGTGTGTTGGTGCAGCATCGTGCTTTTACCGATTGGCTGATGGCTTTTTCAGGGCAACCGCCATCTGTTCAGTCCTTCTCAAATCTTATAAGATGAGCTACATCCTCAATATGTGTATTATGATTCTATATCCTTTAAGTAATGCACACAAACACACAAAAGCAAATAGAGATTAACATATAAACATGTGGGTTATTTATGTATAATCCAAATATACTGTATATATTATAATGTATATAAATATGCTATAAATATTTATGCACAGCTAAAGTAATTGGCTGTGACTATATATAGACTTGAAGGATATATGGGCAGAAATCTGTGCCATCAGAAACTGAATTTGAATAAGTTAAATTTGAATTGCTCAGATTGAATCTGAATTGTAACTTGAATAAATGCTTTGGACTGGAGTTTGAGACCCCTGTCATATGGAATATGACAGGTGTGGTTGAACTGCATGAAGACTCTGAAGTTTCTCTTCTCTTCTGGCAGGACAGGAATGTGGCCTTGTCCTGTGAGCCACTGTAAGGATGTACTTAGAGTAGAACTGGACTGTCACCAGCCTCAGGCTCTTCACCCTTTTCAAAGACAAAGCAGTCATTTAGATAAAATATTAGATATTGTTTACCTGTAAATGCACAAAGTAAATTTAGAAATGTAATTATTGTCAAGAGTGAACAAGCACTGATAGTGTAATCTACAGCTGTGGCCAAACGTTTAGAGAATGAGAAGTGTTGTTTGCTTATTTACAAAGTTTGCTGTTTTAGTGATAGTTGTACATCACATTATATCACTTCAAACAGAGGTGATCCAGTAATGCTGCACTAATGAATTAGACTAACTATTCACTTTAGCTAAAGTTATTAAGTTAGCTAAAGAGTTGGGATGCTGTGTAAGACATAAATAAAGCTAAAATACAAAGGTTTGGACACCGTTTTGCATGTTTCCCTACTGTAGGGTCTCTGCAAGCATACAGAGGGGGTACTCTGAGAGGGTACAAGATGACAACTTTGGAATTCTACTAGAAACAGTCGATCATATTTGTTTGTCAATTAGCATTTTTAGCTAACAGCTACAATAAGCATAAAAGTTACCTTACGGCTATCATTTGTTAACATGACGCTTGTTCTTATACATGTAATACATTTATTACCAACCTGAGAGTTTATCCGCTGGTCATTCGACATGACGAATGACTTCTGAAGTCTTAATTCAGCTCAAGACGCTGTAGATTCCCGTCAGTAACACTTTCGGTCCGCTAGTAAAACGTAGTTCTATTAATCTGCGCTTGAACCGGAACCGGATGTAAGTTCCAAAAAACTGAATTTTGGAACTGAAATTGAATTGTAGAACTGAAACTGAATGGTGAGAAGTGAAACTGAAATTATTCGAGAGCTGAATGTTTAAAGGATAAAATGCAGCTTCAAAGCAAATCAATTCATTTTCAAAATATAAAATTCAATTTCAATTTAGTGATCATCATTTTCAAATCATAAATTCAATTTCAAATTAGACTAATTCAAATTCAGTTTTCAAAAGCATTTATTCAAGTTACAATTCAGATTCAATCTGAGCAATTCAAATTCAAATTGAACTTATTCAAATTCAGTTTCTGATGGCACAGATTTCTGCCCATAGTTATCAGTTTTCACACTTGAATTAGTAAGAAAATGTATGTGAGTTTTTCCAAAACATCAAAAATAATTATTTAAAGCAACACACACACACACACACACACACACACACACACACACACACACACACACACTCAGCCACACTCAATCAAAAGAGTATTAATTTTTTAAAGAGAGAGAGAGAGATAGAAAACTTAAAACATGTTTTCATGAAAATCTCTACGTCTACACAATGTTAATGTTTGAAATTCAGTAGGATGACATTTACACTTTTTCTGTTTCTACCCGCTTATTTCAAATCCCATTATTTACAAATCAGTATCCAGATTTTTTTAGACTAGATAGATTTTTGTTATTTCAGAAATGTTTAATATTGCATTCAGCAGTTTTTGGGGGAAAAAACAGTCAATCAAATCAGTCTGTTCCTCCAGACATTTGTAAATGTCAGCTGTTAAGTGCCTACACACTCGTGAGAGACTGCCCAGGGGGTATTAAGTGAGAAGCAACCATGCCAACATCTTGACTTTGTCAGGTCTATTAAACTTTACAGTGTTGGCTCATTGGTGTTTTAATGAAGCGGCTTATTTATTGAACAGGAAATAGCACTTTGTTGGATCCACATTTACTTGTGGGTAATATTTAGAAGCAATAATAATGAAGCATTAGCATTTTCATCTTTTGCAAATATAATTATCTGTTTCTGGTCCTTAGAGGTGCAAAGATTACTCAGGTAGCTCAGTGTAAAAATATTCTTATTTCTTTTAGTATTTCTCATATGCCTCAACCTTATGGGAGATTAGATACTGTAGTTATCTATTGGTAGACGTACAGAGAAAGCTACTAACTAAATCTATCATTAGAGCTATTAAAACATTATTTTTTAAAACGATGCTCTTATTTCAATATTAGTGACTTCTTTGATTTTTGGGGGTACTAACGTTAATGCAATGCAGACTTTGATGTAATTAGGTCCTGTGCAACACTGAAAGTGTTCGTGTAAGCTGACCACTGTGTTTTTGTATCAAAGCTTCTCCCTTCAGACTAGGAGCAAACTTCTGATGCGCACTTTCTTAATTATTTTTGAGTACTTAAGTCATCAATAATTCATCACAGTGTTCACACTCCATTTAAGCTTTAGCTGACAGAATTTCACATAAACTACTGCGGTAGTAGCTGTTGAATATTGCATGCATTACCTGTTTTTGGAGGATGTTTTGAAGGACGGGGGGCTTCATTTGAATTCAGATAAGGGTTTTTGCCTTTGTTAAAGATATATTACATACTTAAGTGTGTTTGTGAGGTCTAAACTGTGAGACTGGTATTTCTTGAATTCTTGAATTTCTTTGTCTCATCCTTTCAGATTGAATCATATTAAAGTTTTATGTCAGTAATACGAACCAAAAATGCAATTCTTGAGTATTTCTGTCTGTACTCAGATCATCCAGGTCTCAACGGTGTTGCATTTCACTGGATGTGATTTTCATATTGCCAAAAAAAGAAACCTTCTTTATGGTTCAATTGTGTGATTTACCTGCATTCCTGTATTTAAATTCCTGTTGACTGAGAAAAGGAGTTGAGCAGCAGTTGAGCAAAGTCAATGATCTCTCATTTGAGCCATATTCACACACGCAGTGCATCTCTGAACTTATCTCCCCCAAAATTAGCCGACAGAGAGGCATGTAAGATGCAGATATCCAGACAACAACATGTCTCCAACTTTTTATATCCTTAAAGAAAGGTCGGTTTGTGGCATGGTGAGAAAAGTGCTTGCAATAGCCCAGTGAATTCACAATCACACACTTGCCTCAGGTTTGCTGCCTCCAGCTATTTTTAAGATTTTATTGTGGGTGTTCTACTAAAAAAACGTTCATTTTTTATGTTCTTGTTTGATATTTGTGGTTGCTTTTTTGATCCTTTGTATCCTTGTTTGCTAATCATTGTGAAGACATTTGGATTGTTTACAGTGCAAGCTAAGTGAGTTATCTATTGGCACTTGTCTACACAATGACATTTATGTAAAAGAATTTTAACATCTCTAATTAGAAGTAGGCAGCCCTTACCATGGCCCTTACCATCTCACTTAAATGGAAATCTGTGAAATCACATCCATTTTCAATGCATTTTGAATTAATTTTGACACACCAACTAGGCCAGTATTTGTCTTTCTCAAGCATAGAGAAAACTCTGCATGTGTTTTGTGGATTTGGTCTAATATATGGGACCTTGTGTAATACACCGACACGAGGGTTCTTCGGAATTATGAAGAATTTGGCCCAATAGAACAACCAATGAATTTATAATACAAATGGAGTGTGATCTTGGTTCTTATTACCTGCAGTATTTCCGACTTCTTCTGCATATTTGAGTTCCTTCAGCAAGACTTTTTTTAAAAATTTATTTTCAGCTAATTATTTACAGGGCACTACGGAGTAGACAGAAAAGTGGGGAGGAGCTACAAGGGTCTAAGGCTGGGATCTCAAACTCCAGTCTTAGAGGGCTGGTGTCCTGTGTCCCTGTTGCAACCACCTGAATACAATTAGTAGGTCATTATCAGTACTCTATAGAACTTGACTGCATGCCATTTGATTCATGTTACAGCAGCTCATGAGTGAATGAACATGTTGCAGTAAAAGTACTTTTAGAAGTAAATTTTTCCAAACACTTAGATTTACTTAAATTTACTTGAGTGGGGTTAGGGGTTGCCACTTCAGCATGCAGTCAAGTTCTCTACTAATCTTATTCAGGTGTGTTGAAACAGGGACACATGGAAAAGTTTCAGGACAGTGGCCCTCGAGGACTGGAGTTTGAGACCCCTGGTCTAAGGAGTGTCTTGTTTGGTGGACTTGGAATCATGTTCGCTTTTTTGCAGATGATGTTGTTCTGTTGATTTTATCCAAACACAACTTCCAGTTCACAGTGGGATGGATTATAGTGTGAAGCAGCTGGGATGAAGGTCTTGGTTCCTCAGCTGGAAAAGAGTAGATTGCCTGTTCCCATGAGGTGCTCACAGATCTTTTTTCCTGTTTTTGTGCCTTTGTCACTGGCAGTTATTTTGTTTGTTTGTTTTTTGGTATTTGGATATTGCCTACGACCATGACTCATTTTAGGTAAATTTTAACAGTGTACAGAGCTAAAATGCTTGTGGACCTTACTGTAGTTTGATATATCCTTTCAATTCTAAGTTACTGTTTGTCATTTGTGCTTGTGGTCATTACTATTGAGGGTCTACTGAAGACAGGACCGGTGGACATCTGTCACTGATGTACAATAAAAACAAGATTCATCTGCACACTAATGTCTTTCTCTATCCACATGTCAGTAACATGGCAGAAATATAACATTCAGAAAGTGAAGTTTCCTGGTTTTAGATAATCCCAGCAGGAGTCACAGCTCTTGAGATGTGATACTCACCTAACCCTGCTGTTATCTGTAATTGGGTACCACTGAGGTACAAATGACTCGCACCACCAGCCTTTATACACAACTGATATTTCAATGCAGTTTCACGGAAAAACGTGTAATAGACACGCCGGTCAGCCGTGTCCATTTCGCGCTTTGCCTCTCCAAATTGAGAATAGACACCCATGCAGAATTTGCAGTAAGTTGCAATAATCTGCAGGAACAGCAGAGGGAAATATTTTATTTCAACTCAACATGAAAATAATCATGGAAAAGTGTTTAAACAGACATTATTAACACAATACATATTAGCCACCAAGGTACTTCATACCTTTTTTGCTCACTACTGACTTTGTAGCTTTTAATATATTATCTCCCATTGCTGGTAATAAAATTTCTACATGCAGTAATGCAATTTCAGCATGTGTGGCTATTTCATGTTTTGGAGAGGCAAAGTGTGAAGTCGAAACGGTGGACTGATGTGTGTATTACAAGGCTTGCTGTGATGTTGGGTTGGATATTTGAGATGGGTTGTAAGTAGTCAGTGTGAGAGTCGGGTTATAGAGTAATATTTATGTTAACTTAATGTGATCTGTTGAGCACATATTACAGTTGAGTACATATTGGTAAAATATCACATACCTGCATAAAAGGATAAACTCAAATGCAAATTAAATGCACCCAGTCTTCTTTGCATTTAGATTTCAAGTATAGTTAAAGGAAATTTAACTTTACTGACATTGCGCCTGAAAATATTCTTTTTAGTCTTCAAAGAGTACACGCCATTTGAATATATCGACCTCAGCTACACACAATAGGAAGTAATTTGCATTTAACATCAGATGCAGGTTTTGCATACTGAAAATTTCTCTGAAGTGACTTCTGGGGTTTTTTCAGGCTCTGGTGCAGCAAAGTTTATATTAACCAGCCACTAAAGATGTGCCTGAATAGATTATTTGTTAAATATGCTGGTATGATAAGGGAATTTTAAACTTGGATTTTAACCCTTCCATGCATGAATTATGACAACCTCAATCAGGATTTTTTCTTAAGTATTTTTGATGAATAAAAATACTTAAGAAAAAAAACCCCGATTGAGGTTGTCATAATTTATGCATGACAGGGTTAAATAATAATAGTTACAATGAAACACACCACACATCTGCAGTAACATTAAACGCACAGTGGGTGGCAGGGTATGGAGTGACACATCAGTGACAAGTGTAGAGGTTTATGTACAAGTATAACGTCAACACTGACACAAATACAAGAAAACAGCCTTTGAATAGCTGTCCACCGTAGTGACCACTATGCGTGAAAGGGTTAAAATATTATATACAGTCTATGGGTTAAAGCGCTTCTATAAACCACCGTACAAAAGCCCCTGTCCATCTTTTTGTGGCTTTCTTCAGTCATTCAGTGATCTACCCTATAAAACTGTTCTACAGTACCAGATTCTGGCTGTTTTGTCAGTTTTCCCATTGAAAATGGATGATGATCAACAAAGCCAAGCTTGTCCATACTATATCGTTTCGAAGAAAGATATATAGAGAAAAAAAATGGGGTTTTTTGTGTTCTTTCAGTATTTTTTAATGTGCAGAAAAAAGGCCTGGCAGAGAGGAAGAGGGATGTCTTTTTGAAATAAGATAAGATAAGATAAGATAGAACTTTATTAATCCCTCGGGTGGGTTCCTCTGGAATACACTGAATAGATGTGAAAGTAAATCCAGACAGCAGGTCACCTCATGTACTTGGCTACTGGCCTCAATGTTTGCTTTTGTTAAATATAGAGATATGGTACATTTCTGGTGTAGTCACATAAACATTTAAGGAAACAGCTTTCTCAATAAGGAGACAATATCTGCATAGTTTATACTATTTTCACCTTAGTATGATTCACTGCAATATTTCTTTATTGGCTCTCACTAGTTTTATAGGTATTGCTTGCCTTGGACCCTGGTTAAGAAAATGTTGATGGGGAGTCTTTTTGTGATGGATAAGTAGGAAGAGTCTGCTGCAGGTGGTTACAATTGCTTTATACTTGTGTGTGCAGCTGCCTCGTCTGCCTTTAAGCTGTCAAATAAAATACTGAATAATTTAGCATTGTAAAAAGGGTACATAGGGGTTTTTTTTGCTTTTGTTTGGAAAATAACTTTAAATTCAGTTTCAGCTGTTTACTAGAAGCAAAGTACAGATGTCTGCAAGCTATAAAATTCATGAGCTTTAGTTTTTGTGGTTTTTAGACATTTTTGTTTTCTTCTTGTCTGACTATTATTACTAAAATAAAACGTCCTTTTTGCAAAGGTCACCAGCTTCTACTTGTGCTGTGATGTAAGTCTGTTGGGCATATTTATGTCCAAAAAGAGAGAACAATGGTCACTGTGACAGTAAGGTCAACATTATGCAGGAGAGAAAAGACACAAAGATGGAGAATAGAAGTGAAAGAGAAATAGCGAGAATGAGACAAGGCATGCAAGAGTGTGAAGGAGAGGGAGATTTCTTTTCAAGCAATGGGGAAGAACCATTAAATTATCCATTTGCTGTATAGCTGGGAAATATTAAACTCGAGGTTACCAGAGCTCCAGGGTCTTTACACATCCAAATCTTTAAACATCCAAATTGTTCCTGTAATGGGGCTTCGTGTTTAGTGCAGCCCTGCGTTTTGCCTGAAATGTGCAGAGAAATAAAGTCTTAATTCTGAGGACAGACTGCAATTTGCACTCCATGCTTATAGTGGAGAGCATCTATCCCTGTGTGTCATGGTTTGTATTGTGTGACTCTGAAGTAGGACATGCTCTATAAAAGACTTTCTTTTAAGATTTTGTTTTGTTTTGTGGTGTTTATATGTATGAAAAATTAAGACATCATTTCCAGTCTTTTGAATCATTAAAAGTAGCAGCGTAGTAAATGTCAATTCTGACTTGAGACAATTTGTCACAGTCAAAAAGGTGAAAGTTTTCTCCACAAGTTTGGCTTAACTTTGCCATACTATGTCATTTATCTGCTGAATACAAAATGCACTCACATTGTTGAGTGAGAAAGAAAGATGTATCCAAAATATTGAAATGTTAGGCATTAAAAACGCTTTAAAGCCAGGACTTAAATTGGTTTTGAGGTAGTCTGTCAGTTATGAACTTTCATGTGTAGCACTTGATGAAATGACAATGCATTTATTCAAAATTGTAGTCTGTGTCACAGCAGCACTGTGGACTGATAAACAGAACGTGCTCCATACCAGCGGTCCCCAACCTTTTTTGCGGCACAGACCGGTTTATATCCGACAATATTTTCATGGACCGGCCTTTAAGGTATCGCGGATAAATACAAAAAAATAAAACCAGTACCAAAGAAAAGAAGATTTATTCATAACACATGGGAAAAGACCCAGGGAAACTGAGTTAAAGATAAAAATGATATAAACAAAAATAACGACAAAAAACGATAAAAACCATGAAAACCATAAATTTCACACCCAAGCCTCAACTCTCGCGGCCCGGTACCAAACGACTCCGGGGGTTGGGGACCGCTGCTCCATACCACATCCCAGCAGTCAATCTGCAGCTGATATAAAGATGAACAAATACAAATGGGAGACTGTTAAGATCTTCTTTGCTATGACTTTAGTATCAGTGTATTTAAAAATAAGATGAATTCTTTGGTTAGCGCAAAGTAGTGGACACTAAAGACATTTCTGGCATAAATGCATATTAGTACATAATATGTACTAATAATACTGATTGGCCATCTTATTAAGGATTTTACTAAATACACTTTCAATTCAATAAAACTTTATTGATCTTGAAGGTTGACCCCGAAGGAAATTGGGTTGTAAAATGTATGGGTGTAAAGATTTTGGCTTCTCATTATTGGAATAAACAAATCTAATTAAGCTTTATTGTGCTCAAAACAATCCATGTTTTAGAGCAGTTGTCTCAACTGAGCCCACCATTTGTCAAATAGTGCTTGTAGTGGCATGTGATGTTTGCTGCAACAATGCTAATTAAGTTAGAGCTTTTTGTGTGCGATCAACCTGAACTCAGGGGAGAGTCTATTTATATAGACGGGATGTAGTCACATAGGTTGCCCTTATTTGTGTTTCTTACAGGGTAGAGGCTGGGTTGCCATTGTAAAACTGAAGTGAGAGAAAATAAACAACCGAGCAGGGGCAGTATAGCGGTGTCAAATTTATCCAATGCCATTATTATCTGATTGTATTGTATTTTTCTATTTAATGTCATCAGCCGCCACAGGATGTTTCATTAAATAACTGGAAATGAAAGATGTGTATTTATATGCCACATTACCCTTGAATACAATGTAGTGCTGCCTATTGATGTCACTGCAAGATCTCACCATAGGATCAGGAACCATTGAGGAAAATATTTACTTTAGGTTGATTTTTACTTTCTTTGCTAGGCCTTCCTATAACAGGAACTATTTAATGGACTGATTCTAAATATGAGTTTAAATTCTTTATATTGTATTGTAACCACTATTTTATATATATATAGTAAAGCTTAACAACCCTTTTTATTGTTATTGTTCTCTGTTCCTACCCAGATTCTGGCCAATGTTATCATTTTCATGTGTGGCAACATGGCTGGAGCGTACCATAAGCACCTGATGGAGCTGGCACTCAAACAGACCTACCAGGACACCTGCAACTGCATCAAGTCCCCAATTAAACTGGAGTTTGAGAAGAGACAGCAGGTAACGTGGTTAATAACACTTAATTAAAACACTGAAACAATGAACACCAGGCAATAAAATATTTATGATATTGCTGTTCATTACAATAATTGTTACAGTAATGACTTTCAAATTTTAAACATTACCTCTAATTATCATTTGCTAATTTAGTAATATAGTGTAGTACAATGGCATGGGGAAATGTTGGAGCCTTGTTAGAATGACTTATCTTATAATGTAGTCTGAATATTTATGTCATGCACTCGAGTCAAACATCCCACTGCTACTTAACTCATCTTTCCTCTATTGTTCTTTTGTTTCCTATGTATTTTTATGTCATACGTACATGCTATACTTAGCGGTTCCATAGAGTATTTGAGTGTTTTACACATTTGCCTAACAAGTGAAAGATCCCCAATTTGATCCCAAGAGGAGACACAAATCCCAATGAGTTTGTGTCAGGAAAGATATGTGGTGTAAAAAAAATCTGCCATATAAAACATGCAGAGCTACCATGTGAATATGGGAACAGCTGAAAGTAGCACTTGTGTCCTGTGCTTAAAATGTCACTCTTCATATTAACACTCAAATTATTGAAATCAATCGGCTCTGGATAAATGGATTCCTTCTTATAGCACTTTTCTATTCCACACTAGCACTCAAAGCGCGTCATTGACCCGTTCATACAATCAGTTTTATTATGCTTAAGTGCTTTCTGTTAGTATTTGAGTATCTTTGGCATGCAGACCTGAACAGCCAGGGATTGAACCATCAACCGTCCAGCTACTAGATGAACTGCTCTATCTTCTGAGTTACAACGACAGAGAACTTTGTCAGGGCTACACTGTGCAGAATGTGGGAATTGTTAATGATGTCAGTGTGTGATTATCTCAGCCTATATTGCTATAGTTGTTTTTTTTTATGACAATTATCCTCATTGAGGATTAATGGTAATATTTTCTATGATTTCTTTTAAAGTGAACACACATCACTCACATTTTGGATCGTGCTAGTTGTTTTCTATTATTGATATTGTACCGGCTTGCATTGTCTTTCTCTGCATCTACCTGCAAAGTTGGAAGCGTTGAAATATAATAATGCTAATTTGTTATTAATACTTTCAAGTGGTGCAGCATCCTGTGAGATAGTATTAGCAAAGTGTTGATTAAAGCACTCTGATGTGCGACTCTGGGATCTGGCTAGCTTTTTACTACAGCTTTTGGTGAGTTATTTAGTGAGATGATGTGAATCCAGCTGCTGTTGTGAAAGCCCAGGCTTAGGGTTGAGCTGGTTTTTCATATGGTAAATGCAGGTTGTGGTGTTAGAAGTGCCACGAGGAAAGCTGAAAATGTCTAGGGTGGAGCATTTCGCAGTAGCCCTGGAGTGCTGCTGCTGCCTGTGACAGATGGTAGTAACTGTGCAGAGACACATTCCTCCTGGGCGCTCATTGCACTCATAATATATGCTGTTTGCTGCACTGCATGCTTTTATCCAAAGTGCTTTGCAGTACAGTGAGTGCATACATTTTCACTATGAGTGGTCCAAGTGGACTATGGGAATTCATCATACACCAAAATCACTGGCGGTATTCACAAGAAAAATTTCCCTCTCTTCCACATAAAATCCTCTGAGCGTGAAAAAAAGATGATGATCATTGGTTGTCACGTTTGGGCTGATATTGGATTAATTAAGCATTTCCACCCAGCTTCTCTTCACCCTAAAGGTGAATTGCTTGCTGAGACACCTGAGAAAATAAAGGAGAAAGAAGTGAATAAATGCTGAATTTAAATTGTAAGGGCTTGCAAGAAAGTAATGAATACTTGCAATCAATTCATTTTCTGTGCCAGCAACCTAATGCATGCACTCTAGTTTAACTTTGAACCTATACATGAAATTTCATTTAGTTTATACACCTCATAGAAATTAAGTATAGTTAACACAAAGTGAGTTAAACTTAAGGAATATCAATGTGTCCAGCTAGGAAGCATCAACCATTGTGAATGCTCTGGTCTGTGAGCACAGATTCCACTGAAGGACCTCATCCCACCTTCATGTAGTCTTTGGGCAAAAACATACATGAAAGGTTCACTAAAGGTCATCATGGGGGCTCTGTCAGTGTTCCTCCTGTTTCTCCTTTCACAAAGGAGCAGATACTGGTCAATCATTACCCGTCTCCTGGTTTCTCAGCCATACTTTTGAAACTTTGCTGGGAGACATAGCAGACCTTACCGTCTTTTAACGATTGTATGGATGCGCCACGTTGTAGAAGCTGGCCTACCTATACAACCTGAGAGGGCTGCAGATATTGTGTCATACTCCCAGTAGTGAAAAGGACGCGACCAAAAAAAGCAAAACTAGCAAAAAATCAGCAAGGAAGGAGAAGGAGAGAGCACCAGCATCTTGCAGTCACTACCTGCTAAAGCACTCCCTTTCTGGGAGTTGTCTTTTTGTTGCAGGTGAAAGTGATTCACAGTGGCATATGTTTGCTAACTGGAGTGAGTGATATTGCTGAAGTTTAACTGACTTTGCTGTTCATTTTCTAAACCTAAAATGCATGTATATTTCATGTGACCATCTGCTATCTGCTTATTCTTAGTTACAGGTGTGGGGCAATGAATCAATGTGGCCCTGAGGCAATAGACTCCACAGTTAACAGAAATAGGTTATGTTTGTGCATATGTCATATTTGCTTTGTGATTTAACCAACTACTGTACATGACCTGAATTTAACTATTTAATTTCCTCGTCACTTTGTCACATACATTTAAGTGCTTCATGGTAAAAATAAATAAAAAAGTTAATTACATAATGATCAGCTTTTTTTTCTTGATGTTTCTGACTGTCCCTGCATTACTGCTACTTCTTTTTTTCCTTTGTTTTCTGCCATTAGGAGCGTCTCCTACTGTCTCTGCTGCCAGCTCACATTGCCCGTGTAATGAAAGCCGAGATCATCCAGAGATTAAAGGGTCCAAATTTTGGCCAGATTGAAAACACAAACAATTTTCACAACCTCTATGTCCAGAGGCACACTAATGTCAGGCATGTATCTTTTTTAAATCAAATGTATTGTAGCCAAGTGGTTCTGTATTTAGGTCAAATTTACATACAGAGTAGGTACATACTAATGCATATTTTCAAATCAGATGTTTTCTAAACTGTAAAATCCATAAAATCATTAAAGTGTATCCATTACTGTTTTTTATATATCTAGCATACTTTATGCTGATATAGTAGGATTCACACGACTGGCCAGTGACTGCTCACCTGGAGAACTTGTGCACATGCTGAATGAACTGTTTGGCAAATTTGACCAAATAGCTAAGGTAAACTTTTGCCTGCTCTTGTAATGAATTACTGTCCTAACACATGCTGATCTTCTTTAGATTAACAGAGCTTACCTCTCAAACTGCTTTACTGGAAAGTATTTTACTCGCTAGGAAATTTGTGAAGTGTGGAATTCACAAATTCTTATTCACATGTTAGAAATTCTTAAAATTTCATGTATGTCCCTGCACCCTTGAATCATCCATGCCAGTCAAACAAATGTCTTTGAATGAAAATATTGCATGCTAAAATTAGCCCTGCAGCATTCAATGAGGCGTAACACTGATTATAACCAGCTTTTAATGCAATGTCATGCAAAATGGTTACATTTAGTTTGCTCTAATGTTTTTTAAAATTCCTGCAAACACCTTGTACTCAGTTATTTGATGGTTAGACACCATACAGTTTGTGCTGAAAGTGTCCTAGATAGAAGATAGATCTCAGTAGTTTTCACTTTCACTGTATACATAAGTTTCTGTCACTGATATTTATCAAACAAACTGATTTCAAAAAGTAAAAAGATTGTTTTTATTTATAATTCACACCGTGTTCTAGCTTTTGGAAGCAGGGTTGTAAATGAACATTTTGATATTTACCTGACCTTTTGTAGCAGAGACTATATTTCACCCTTCTATATGCAGGAAAATGAATGTATGCGGATCAAAATCCTTGGTGACTGTTACTACTGTGTGTCCGGCCTGCCAGAGTCACTGCCGAACCACGCCAAAAACTGTGTAAAAATGGGTCTAGACATGTGTGAGGCCATTAAGTAAGTGCTGCCATGGAGTAAAATTGTTTTTCCAATTTCATTTACTAGAGTTCAGCCTGGTGAATGAATCACTGATGTCAAAAACATGTTGTGACGATCTTCAGATTGTTAGTGTGGTTACTGGAAAACAGAAATAAGTATTAACATACTGATTAGCAGACCTGCAATGAAAACAAAGGACTAATTGTTGTTGCTGTTTTCCGCTTTTTTTAAGTACTTTTCACTGTTTAGTTTTAGTTTTTTTTAAGCAGCATATATTGTATGTCACAGAGTTAGGCTTGTTTTCTGACAGGCTAGATGGCATGCATTGTTTTTTTCCTGCTCCACATTAACAAAACACAACTTTTTGATGTATGACAGGAAAGTACGGGACGCCACAGGGGTTGATATCAACATGCGTGTTGGTGTGCATTCTGGGAATGTCTTGTGTGGTGTCATTGGACTTCAAAAATGGCAGTATGATGTCTGGTCACATGATGTCACACTGGCCAATCACATGGAGGCAGGTGGTGTACCAGGGTAAGTGAGAAGCATATAAAAACATACTGTAAGGCATTTGAATTTCAAAACAGGAAATTATGTCGCTAATTCATATTTTGCCTGGACCAGTGTTTTCTGGCTTGTTGTTTGCTAAATGTCCAGATATATTGTTAATATACACAGGAAACCATTCTTTTATCAAATGTTCCCTTTAAGGCGAGTCCACATCACTTCAGTGACACTGGAACACCTAAATGGTGCCTATAAGGTGGAAGATGGGGATGGACAAGAAAGAGATCCTTACCTGAAGGAACATGGAGTCATCACATATCTGGTCATTAACCCAAAGGTATCACACACATGTCAGATCCAGTAAACGAGAATATTGGACACAGAAGAAAACGCATCAGCATGAGAATTCAAACACGAAACATGTTTGTCCAGGTCGAGCGGCGGAGCCCACAGCATCATTACCGACCCAGAAACACTCTAGATGGAGCCAAGATGAGAGCCTCTGTCAGGATGACCCGCTATCTGGAGTCATGGGGAGCAGCGAAGCCCTTTGCCAACCTGCACCACAGAGACAGCATGACTAATGAGAATGGGAAGATCAATACTGCTGTGTGTAATTTCTTTCTGGACATGTTTTTTCTTGTTTGTCAGTTAATCTGTAGCTGCTAACTTGTCTCTCTTCTCTTGCACTGTGTTTAGGACGTGAAGATGGGGCAGTATCACTTCCAGAGAAGATCAGAAAGGCAAATTACTCATATTATAGCTCCGCACGATTTCGTTTGACAGGATTATCCTCATCTCTTTTTATATTATAAGGACAGCCAAGAAAATGTTTTGATAACATTTTTTTTTTTGCTTTAAGCTTTAAAGTGTGAGTCACTAATGCTATGTGAAAATAACAGATATCTTGTCTCTTACATTTTGTTATCCATTAAAGGACCAAGTCTCAGAAAAAACGGTTTGAGGAGGAGCTCAACGAGAGGATGATCAGGACTTTTGATGGGATAACGTCACAAAAGTATTATTACATACATATAAACATGTATTACTCGTGTTAATATACTCTAAGAACAGACTAGCATATTGTAGATTATCCTACTGCAGATAAGGTCGTGTTTTCTAATAGTACAACTCAATGAACGTGGCTGTGTTAAAACACAATATGTTAATTTATTCATGCCTATATTCTTAGTACTTTAATCTTAATTTAGTTTTCATTTACTTAATGTTCTTTTCTTTTAAATCCACTCTATAACACTGCGTTTATGCTTCCAGACAGTGGCTGAAGTCTGAGGACATTCAAAGAATATCGCTGTTCTTTCACAACAAATCCTTAGAGAAAGAGGTAAGAGGCTTTAGAAGCTGTAAATCTTGTAAGTTACATAAATTTGTCATGTCTAAGTTGAGAAATTTCTTGGAGTAGGATTTAAACGTCTTTTTTATAATGCCTAACCATTTTTTTTCTTAATCTTTTCAGTACAGAGCAACAAACTTGCCGGCCTTTAAATACTATGTCACCTGCGCCTGTTTGATCTTTTTCTGCATTTTCATTGTGCAGATTCTGGTCTTGCCTAAGTATGTGCATTTTATATTTCTTTATATTAGAACTGAAAACATTTTAAATCAATGAGATGGTTTCAGTATGGCGGGTTTGTGTGGTCATTTTGGGGACAACTTTGTTTGGTGGAACAGATTAAACTTCGTTTCAGAGTTTAAACATTCAACTTTTTTTGCAGGACAACAGTCTTGGGAATATCCTTTGGAATGGCTTTTCTCATCCTTTCCCTTATCCTCTTTATATGTTTCATTGGACACCTCCTGGTGAGTAGTGTCTTTATGCAAAGTCAATTCCTCCAGGCATCTTTGTACTTGGTCTTTTCACATCAGCGGATAGGCCTGCTGTTTAATGTAGCCCTTGTGTTCTTAATGTTTATCCTAATGTCATTCCAAAGGCACACGAGTGATCCAAGCGCCTCTCTGGTCAGCTTAACAGCCCATTAAGTGACCCTTAAGTCAACACAAGTGCCACTTTGGTGTAGCTTTGGGGCAATGGTCCAGAGCAGACCGGTTATTCTGTATTATTTCCCAGGTGCCATTTACATGCACAGATGCAATCATCAAATTTTACGCCACACATTGTCATCATCCTGTTTCTAGTGGAATGATTTGTTTCAGGAAATCATTACAGAAAATTTGCACTTTGCAATCACAGAAAATACACCGGTGGGAGTGTGAAAGTTCTAGAAATCACTAACAAAAGTAAAGTAATGTAAGTGCATGTTTAATACATTTGTTCCTGTCTTGAAAACAACATGAAAATATAAGGCAGCTGTTCTCAGGATAAATCTACCGTTTCGGTGGAGTGAAGGGCTAGATTATCACAAACTTTTCCACTGTATAAAAACTGTACAGCTGACCTGTATAATGTGTAGACCCCCCCGCCCCCAAAACAAAGCATTACTGTATTCATCAGGAGATCCTTATTTTGTCTTCTGTGTGAGGCTGCGGATATTTATTAAAGTCAGTATTACGCTGGTCTGTTTCATTTACATTAATACTTGTGTTTTCACAGGCATTTTAATATGACATGTAATGAAATGACATAAAAAACTGAAGGTACTATAAAATTTTATAGGCCACGGGTCCATGCAACCTCGCTCATTCTTTGATGGCTTTAATTCTTAGTAAGTGTGCATCAGCTGCTGGTTCTGACCTCGGCCCCCCGTGGATGTCGCTGAACTCTTTAAAGACAAAACTAGAAAAACACTTTATAAACAACCTGTTGCCTTTATATCGGAATTGTTTGGCATTGCTGGTTCGTGCTCTGTTTCATGTTGTGTCATGAAAATGTTTGCGTATTGGGAAATTTGCAGTATCTCAGGAAGATGCTTGCAGGGCTACTGTGTAATAACACAGAATCAGCCTACGGTAAATTTTATGATTCCTTTTGTCAGACCACATGTCAAATACCTCATGTGAGTTAGATAAACTAAATATGATACAATTCCACATTTAAATAATACTTATTTATAATTTCTTTCCTGGATTGGAAGCACTGAACATCTTTGACCAGTCAGTTTTTGTTTTTTTACCTATTTAGACTTAGCCTTTTTTAGTCGCTGAAAATAGCTTCTGTTTATTTAGAAAATTAAATATATATATATAAAAACAGAAATACAAAAAAGGGAGACCTCTTTGCTTTAAGAAATCTTTGCCGCAGAGTCTTTTATCTTAAGTAGCAAAGTTATTTAAAAGTGACTAATTGAATCTTATGTAAGCACTCACGTCTCTTACATTGATCAACTTGAAATGCTTTCATTTCACTTCATTCATCATTTACATTTAGGTTCTAGGCATCCAAATAGCTGTTCTAACAAAATGGTCCACAAATATCTTGATTTCAGACCAAAATGATTGCCTCACTAACTCTACATTTCCAATTTTCCCTGTGGTATAAAATAGTCTGCCATCCTTAGTATATTGCAATTTACATCTCTGAGCTATTTAAATGTGACATCCACTCAGCCCTAGTGATGCTCCGATATTTGCTCTGAGATAATCAAGTAAACGATTTGGGTTCTCGCTCTCATTGCTTCACAATGGAACAAACTGTCTGTAACTGACCTGGCACAGGAAGATTTCAATAAATCTTTGATAATAAACAGTAAACATTAAGTATAAAGTGGCTATGTTGTGCTGCCGGGGTTAGACATGAGGTGCATGATTGCACAGTCTCTGTTGCTCTAAAGTGACTCTAAATAATATTAATTTCCTTTTTGAACCAGGGTTTGAATCTAGTTAATATCCCATTTTGTCATTATTTAATTATAATAATAACAAAAGAAACACAGGTACTATTACAAGTAGTTTCTAATAAAAATGATTATTGTTGATCATTTCTAAACAGTGTTGTTCATGATAAAGTCACTTAAAGTTGTAATTTTGCAGCTCTGTTATTTCATTTGTGTTGAAATTAAAATGTTGGAATTAATTGCTATGAACTTAAGTGGAACCCTCTCCATCATTATATGGCTCTCGGAATTTTTCCTTTGCCCTGCTGAGGAAATACAGGTTAATCAGAAAGTGTTGCTTCTGCGTCTGAACTTATGTTTAGTTTAGTTTGTGTCACACTAGTTATCTTTAGTCAACAAAAGCAATGAATTTGCTCTTTAGCACTTGGTTGTTGAGATTATTGTAACTAGCTTGTCCATCGTTGTGGCTTCCTTTGCGTGTGACATATTTGTGACATTATATCCCAGCTCTTTCATACCTTATTGCATTTGTGTGTTGTGTGTCTACGTGTTCCTGCAGCACTGCAGTAAAAGCACCTCCACTTCTTGGATGTGGTTGCTGAGGTCATCAGTTATTATTGCCAACAAACCATGGCCCCGCATCACTCTCACCATGACAACCACAGCTCTAATACTTATAATGGCAGTCTTCAACATGGTAAGCTTTTTCTATGTGCAGGTACTACACTGAGGGAGTGGGACCACACCTTTCAGGCTTTACGAGGAATATATATAGCAGTCCTTCTGATAACACATCTCCTATTTGTAACTGCAGCATAATTAGAAAGTAAAATGCGGCATGTTATCTCACAAAAATAAATGGGCTTCTTTAAAATTATATTCTTAACAACCTTGCAGAATACAAATGAATAATATAAAAATGATATCTTCATTTACTGCAGCAAGAAGCAAGTCAGTCATCATGTTTAGAGCCTGTGGAAAATATTATGTAGCATTCATTAATATGCCCTTCCCCTCCCCTCTTCCTTTTTTCTTTTTTTTCTTGCTTGTAAATTAAGCCTGAAAAATATTTAACTACAGAGCAAATATCTTGCATTGTTTCTTTGCAGTGAGTCTATCAATTGGCTCCTAAGACCAGAAGATTGTTTACCCAGCATTTCATAAAAGTGCCAAGACAATTTGCGTGCAGTGATGACTGAATGCTGTATTTAACATTTACATCGTTGCTTTGATTTTCTATATTTATTTTCCGATTTATCTGATTGAGGTTTATTTTTGTAGACAAGGAAGCCCATCAAAACATAAAGCCTCAGACAAAGGTGGGATGGAAGCCTGAGGCTTGAAAGGAAGCTGCGTGATAAAGCACAATGTCAGGACCCTGGTTTAGACCTTCACACAAATCGATTCCAGAGATTATAATCGTATTTTGCGTCTGACTTGGGTCAGTCGCTCAGGGCGTATGAACCAAATTAACCTGGCTTTGCTCAGCGGGGCAGCCAATCCTCATTTTATCCTGCAGGTTCACTTTAAACGACGTTGTTGAATGCTTGTCACTATTGGCCTCTTATCTAACAAGATTCTATTTTCCTCCTGCAAGTCTAATGCAGACTACTTCATCTTGTCCCATGCTGATGTGCAAAGAGGCAGGCAGAGAAAGCGTATTTATAATTTGCATGACAATTCCCTGGATTGTTTTCTGTGGTCCTGAATTTCTGTTGACTTTGTGTTTTTCTTCTAGTTCTTTTTGGAAGACAGCGTGCTGCCTCCAGTTCCTAATTACAATTCATCCAATGAAACACTGTTTTACAATAAAGAGGAACTAATCACCCTCTCTGGGAAAAACAATTTCTACCTTCCTGTAAGACAAACATTGTCATCATCATCATACTTTATTCAGAAATTTGTTACTTTAGGTTTTTGTTTTTCTACAAATTTTCAGTTACTCCTCCTCCTCCTTCTGTATAGTATTTAATTTACAGTTGCATCCTGGGCCTGATCTCCTGCTCAGTGTTCCTGAGGATAAACTACGAGCTGAAGATGATTATCATGTTGACAGCAGTTGTGGTCTACAATGTCATTATCCTACAAACACATGCCTCCCTGCTGGACGAATACAGCAGATTTCTGTACGAGACCGAAAGCCTTGACAGGTAGGCTTAAAGTGAAAAACAGGAACACTTCGGGGGGAGCATGAGATGGATGAAAACAGTCAAAGAGGGTTAGGAGACTGTGATGGTAGCCCGAGGAGGAAGTTCTGAGCAAACTGAGAAATGGTAAATTATATTTTTTTGCAGCTATAAGGCATGCTACGATAAAAGAGGAGGTGAATGGGTTAGCTTAAGATTTTATAGCAGTAAAATGTTAATGCACCACTTATTCACTAGGGAAGTAGACAACTGCTTTAGAGTTAAAATCTATATTTAAAAAGTCAGAGACCAAGCTTCATTGAATAGTTTCCCTATGTGCCATGATGCACCCACCCATGCAGAAAGAAAAGGAAAAAGCTAATCATGCTATGATAGGAAGTGCCAAACTTTATAAGAACGAGTGTCTATATATAGATAGTATATAAGAATCAATTAAACATGATGTAGTATGAGAAATATGTTTTATGAGTTACTGTTACTTCTTGTAAAATAAATGGCACCAAAATGTTTCTGCTTGTTTCTATGTCTACTCATGTTAATTTGAGACATCACAAGGCATCAGAGGCGCTCCCATCTTTCAGGATGTCACCCAGTATTTGATGAACTCAGACTTGCCATCATAGTATTAAATGGCTGTTATTATTTAACTCATGCAAAGGAAGTTTTTGCTCTGTCCCCCAAGTCACAGCTGAGCTGAGCTGCTAAGAGAGACTATAGAGATGTTGGGACATTAAGAGACAAATCTTCCCCCATAGATGAGCATAACTGAATTAACCCTTACAGATTATGACATCAATTGTAATTTCACTAGAAAATATGGATTTCGTCTGAGCTGGAAGACAGGTTTTTGAATGTAATTTCTAACAAAAAATTTTTGACGTCTAAAGCATCATTAGCTTCTTCTTTGTGAGCAAATAAATGTCAGCAGATGTCTAAATTGTCTGATTTCCCACCAAGGACGGCACTTTTCTGTCTTGTTATGGGCGTTACTGTCCCGGACTGTAAAACTGATAAATCTGAAAAGTTTTGATAATTTTTCTAGTTGGAAAAATCTTAACAGCTGTTATTTCTTTAATTAAAAGAAGAAGAAGAATCACAGCTGCAGTGCGTCTACTTTTCATCTCCAGTTTTTACTGGAGATAAGATTAAGAGTAAAAATGTAAAATGTGCTTCCTTATATTAGAATGCAGGTCTTTTGACAGTTTAAATGTTTTTAGCATCAGCTTTCATCCAATATGCTTTGGGCTTGGACTGTGTGGGAGTCTACGTTGATAAAACCTTGCTTTTTATGATAGTGGAAGACTGAAGTTTTATATTCAAGAGTTTGTGCAGAGCTGTATCTCTGAGGATCATGAACACTTGCTTTTTTTTTTCCTTCTTGAGAAATGTCTCTAGTCGATACACCCTTGCAGGAGGGCTAACCCCCCTCCGAAACGCATCCAGTAAACAAGCTCTTGTCACAGCAAAGCAGAAGCGACAGTCTTAATTAAGTGACAGGTTGGAATAAAACGCTCTGCTAGACATCTCTACTGACTGCAGTCAAAAATCCCCTTTCTCATCTATAACTTTTAGTTTTCTAGCCCTCTTTTGCTGTTCTATCTTTTTGTTGTTGTTGTTGTTCAGTCGCATTTTATTTCTGTCTTTATCTTTTTCTTATCTTACAAAAACATTTGTCTATTTTTTTCCTGCCCAGACCAGGAGTTCTCAAAGACCTGAAGACTATGGGCTCTATATCCCTCTTTATCTTCTTCATCACTCTGCTTGTGCTTGCCAGGCAGGTAAGTCTAAGCTGTAATAGTCTGAATGGCGTTGTCATCGGTCTCCTGCTGCACAGTTTATCGCTAAAAGAAAAGTAGTTTTCGTCTGTGTGCCATTATTACACCATCATTGGACTTTTTCCATTCTTTTTAGCTGCGGGTTTTGGATGTTGATGGAAAGTTATTTTTACTGTATTTGCAAAATGTAAAAAACCAAAAAAAATCCTCTGATTTAGAAATTTTCCCATGTGATGTGTTCTTACCAGCTGCTAGCTTAGTCTTTTGAAGCATGTTGAGAGCATTGCTAAGCTTTAGCCTTATCTTTTACCTACCTTCCTTTAGATTCTTTGACCCTTAATGGTCTCTCATAGATTAACACATTTTAATGCCACTAATGTTTTACGTGACTCATTTCTTATATGTCACAACGGCGATGCTTTGGATGATTATAAATGCAGACAAATTTGTAGCTCTGATGCTGCTGGTTCTGCCTCTCTCTCTGTATCTCTTTATTATCTCAGAGCTTTGTGAGGAAAAAACAGTGGCTCTCATTTATCTTCTAAGTGAAAATCAATCAGTGAACTTGGTAGAAATGGTTAAGCTTTTTGGCTGCTGTGACACACTGAAAGAGAGGCATCTTTAGACCAATTTGTGTAACCTCCCTCAGTCACTCAGGGGCAGCGATTTACATCAGCAAGTCTGCTGTTACTCAGATGTAATTTGAGATTTAGTAGTGAGAGAGAAACCAGAGGCTGGAGAGTAACATGTTCTTCTGACTTGTTTGGGGGTTCTGCTGAATTGTTCGTACTAGAATTGGAGCATCGTATTTGTACAGCCCGAGGCCTGTACTATATGACGAAGGATTTTTTGCTTAGGGAGGTAACCTATACACTTAAAGTGCAATGGAGCAGGTTATGTTTAAGATGAACAAATAAACAGCTACATCATTACTTCCTATTGACCACCGAGACCTTGATGCTAAAAGCGTCTAAAGAGTGTTTTTTCACCAGTATTTTGCGTAAGAAATGCAGATTCTTTTTTTTTTGTTATACATGTACACAGTATATCATAAATAAAGTATATTACTTTGCATAGGTTAGAATAGTGTCACATTCAGGATTTTGTCACTCAGGGAGAGTAGGCATGGTCAAAGGAATATTGCTGTTTCATTTTTAAATGGGATGGAGCTGATCACCTGGGCTCTACTGTGTACTGTCAGCAAGGCTGCTGGAAATGGTTTTCACTGTGGATGCTGTGGATGTCCTGAAAAGCTACGACAGAACTGGATACTGACACTTAATCAATTTTCCTGTAGACTCCTGTTGGTGGCCGCAACAACACCACGCCAACGGACTCTGTTCTGGACCGTTCTCTTCAGCTGGGTCCACGTCTTTCCGGCGCCCTTCACTTCGCTCTCGACAGATCTTCTCCATGTCTGTTTGGGTCTCCCCACTCTCCTTTTCCCTTGAAGGTTCCAGTCCAGTGCTTGCCTTGTGACGTTGTCTAGTGGTTTTCGAAGTATGTGGCCTATCCAGCCCCATTTTCTCTTCTTGATGTCTTGATCAACTGGGTTCTGGCTGGTTCCCTTCCACAGGTCTGTGTTTGAGATCTTCTCAGGCCATCTGATGTTGACGATGTGTCGCAAGCACTTGTTGATGAAAATCTGTATCTTGCTGGTAGTGGTGTTGGTCACTCGCCACGTCTCGGACCCATACAGGAGGACTGCTTTCACGTTTCTGTTGAAGATGCAGATCTTGCTGCGCTGAGATAAGGCTTTGGAGTTCCAGATGGGTCGCAGGGTGTTGAATGCAAGCCTTGCTTTGTTGATCCGGCTCCTAACGTCTTCATCTGTGCCGCCATCACTGTTGACTATGCTTTCTAGGTAGACAAAGCGGTTGGTTTCCACCAAGTCTTGTCCCTGTAGCTGCAGTGGATGTTCTTGTCGGTTGTTCAACCGCATCACCTCCGTTTTTCTGACATTGATCTTCAGGCCGGTCTTTTCTGCCTCCTCAGCGAGCCGTGTAAGCTTGGACTGTGCATGTTGCTGCTTATGGGACAGAAGGCTGATATCGTCTGCAAAATCCAGGTCCTCCAGCTGTTTGGTGAGGGTCCACTGGATGCCGGTGTTGCTGCTCTCTGTGGTTCTTCTCATGATCCAGCCCATGACGATCAGGAAGATTGTTGGTGACAGCATGCAGCCTTGCCTCAGTCCAGTTTTCACTGCGCAGGGGTTGGTCATTTTTCCATTGTGGATGATCCGGCAGGACGAGTCTTCATAAAGCTGTTGGATGATGTTGATGAGCTTCTGCGGGATTCTGTAGTACTGCATCAGTTTCCACATGGTCGTCCCTTTAGCTAAATGCGCTTTTCAGAGAGAGTTAAATGTATTTGAAGAATACAAATTACTGAAGTAGTTGTCTCTACCATAAGGTGTAATTATATCTGCACCATAAATAATAAATTCTATTTATTAATATCTAAAGTGTTACATGCGCTTCTGATTTGTGTACACACAGTTTTTAAATTACTGCCTCTATTTTTGTTGCTGGCTGTAACATGTGGTAATATCTGTGCTGTCCAATCCGGTCATCTGCAGTGCTTGATCATAATTGTCCCGTCCTGCGAGCACGTTTTTCCTTGGTTGGTCATTTTTATTTACCAGATCAGTTCACTGCATATGACAATTAAACAGGATTGACTAGAGTTGCCATCACAGACTACCTGAGGTGTGAGTGCTGAAGAAAAGGAAAAAAAATAATCAATCCCATCAGAGCCTTTAATTCTACCTGATCCTGGAACATTTTATTCCACTTGTCCTTCCTGATCTTGGGCTCTGAAGAAGGCCTTGTTATTACACTGGTGAAGTAACTACATCATTTAAGCAAAGCTGCAAAAATCACTGGGTCAGTCTTGTCTGCCTTGACCAAAAGTCATACTGTATGAGGTTTTTGTAAATGTGCCTAAATTCTTGCATTTTTGTACATTTCATGTCCTAAGGCTTGTTGGTGTCCATATTTGTGGCTGTTTCTGTTTTTCTCTGTGACTTCTTGGAAGAAAGCTGTACAGCTATACCTTCAGTCTCTTTACCTCTGTGTCCTCTTGTAACAGAATGAATATTACTGTAGGTTAGACTTTCTCTGGAAGAACAAGTTCAAGAAGGAGTGTGAGGAGATTGAAACCATGGAGAACCTCAACCGCGTTTTGCTGGAGAATGTCCTGCCCGCGCATGTCGCAGAGCACTTCCTGGCCCGTAACTGGAAGAATGAGGTAGGAATTTATAATCTGTGGTGTTTTTTATAATAATAACTAATGTAAATGTAACATTATCCAGATTTTATTTTCACAATAGCTACAGGACTAATGAATGTAGAATTACACAGAGGACTTCAAAGTGCTTGTTTATGTGCAAAGTTCTTTTGCGTTCATTCGCTGATGCATCAGAAAAGAAGGATGTTTAATTCAGGATATCAAGACACAATTGTCAAATGCAAAATATTGAATACACTGTTTTAAAATGTGTGATTAATTTAAACTGAAATATTCATTGGTTGTTTATTAAAATAATAAGGGCTAAAGCTCAGATTTTTATTTTGAAAGTGCAAACTTTAAATGAACCTGACACTTGTTTTGTAGTGTGACAGTATGATGCCTCGCATGACTCATTCATCGCTGTAAATCCTGTTACATCCCCTGAAGTTTTAGATCTGAGGGAGTTCAGAGAATGTGGCATCCTGGAGGTCATGTAAGATTAAACAGGAGAGCAGCATCTGCTGCAGAAATCCTGAGTGACGAGTCAGCAGTTGACTTCATTTCTGTTCTTGAACAGGGTCCAAGAACAAGATGCTCTAATGAGATTTAAAGCAACTGTTTGTTGTTTTTTTGGATGGTGGTTTGGGTGATTTGCCTCCTTTAATTTGTCAATTATGTTTCATGTGCTGCCCAGTGATTGATTTTTACTTGTTTTGAATAAAACACAGAAAACCCCCAATATGCGGTGCAGATCCCATATTTGTCTTTCAAAATCTCTTCATCTGTAATTTATCAGTTTCATAACAAATTTTACAGCATTGTTTTGCACCTGCACAAGCTAACGACTCCACTCTGTCTTCTGCTTCTCTTTGTCATCCAGGATCTGTACCACCAGTCCTACGACCTGGTGTGTGTCATGTTTGCCTCTATCCCAGACTTTAAAGAGTTCTACACTGAGTCTGACGTCAACAAAGAAGGATTAGAGTGCCTCAGGCTCCTCAACGAAATCATTGCTGACTTTGATGAGGTAAATACCCAGATCACCACAAAAACAGACAGAAACCGTGATACCATTGCACTGCTTGACTCAGTGAAGAGCATTGCTTTTTACAGATTCATACAATTAGGTTTTATTGTCTGTGCTGCTATAAATTTGGGTTTTATTCAGTTGAGCTGTGTTTGTATTTCCATGTGTAGTTGCTTTCCAAACCGAAGTTCAGCGGTGTGGAAAAGATCAAGACCATTGGCAGCACTTATATGGCTGCTACTGGGCTGAACACATCACCAGGGCCTGAATACACATCACAGGTAGGCCCATTACAAAGACATCATCATTTTTGCGTGACTGCCGTATGCACATTATGCAAGAACCTAATGTGTTTCTAGTTGTGCTTTTTTATGTTTCCCAGGAACATGACAGGCAGTATATGCACATAGGGACCATGGTAGAGTTTGCATTTGCCTTGATGGGAAAACTGGATCTTATCAACAAACACTCGTTCAATGACTTCAAACTCAGAGTTGGTGAGTTATGCAGAGAAGCTGAAATTAAATACAAAGTAATGTATATAATATTTTATATATACAGGACTACACTGTAATCGTTCACATATTTAAGTGTACTGACCTCACATGACAATTGAAAATGAGTGGTTTAAACTGATTAATTAAATTCCACAGCTCGTTTCAGGTAAATGACATGATGTAACAAGATACTATCACTGCAGTGGGAGTTTCATTCCTTGTTGCCGCCTTCTCGTTATGATATTTTCTGGAATCCCACTTCTAGAGTTTTGTATGAAAAGCAGGAATCAGCTTGACTGCAATACATCCAAAATTGCACTGTCATGGAGCCTCTATGCATCCCTTGTTTGTGTAGAGTTCCTGTAAGATGTAGAGTGCACAGATGTCTGAAAAAAACAAGACTAACGCTTATTTATGCAGTAAGACTAAAATAAGAGGTAGAACAGCAGGAAGGCATACTCCAGCTCCCTCTGTGCAATAAGAGTCAGAGTTCGATACCTTCAACCTGTGTCTTAAGATCTCAGCATGGGATGCACCATTAACTCAGCAGTGTGCGTGAGTGACTGTACATCCCTGCTGCTTCCAGATGGGGCTGAAAATGCTCCATGAGAGAGCCGTACACACCCTCACCCACTGGGACTGGACCGAACCAGTAGCTGTGAGACTGTATGCGCCTCCTGCACACTTGAGCAGATTGCAATTTCCAACAATCTGGAGACTGAGTCAGAAGCTCAGTCAAAGAGAGGCCCAGTGTCATCTCAGTGCTGCGAACAGCCTCCAGACTGCTGGGGATTAAGAGTTGAGCTGCATTTAGCTCGCCCTCTGTTTCATGTTCTGATGAAATCTTGTGAAAAGCTTTGTTCGTTCTCAAAGCAGTAGGGTTCCTGCTCAAGTCGGCTTTGAGCAGCACTCAATAGTTAATCAGTGGCATCAACATTTGATTTTGATACATTTTCAACAAGTAGGAAATCTAAAAAAGCAGTTTATATTTGTAACTATAAAATAATAATGTAATTCCAAATGAATGGCAGCAATAGGGACACTGTCTGAAAGATTTACTAAAATGTTTCCTTTGTCAGGTATTAACCATGGTCCAGTGATAGCTGGAGTCATTGGGGCCCAGAAACCCCAGTATGATATCTGGGGAAACACTGTGAATGTAGCCAGCAGAATGGACAGCACCGGAGTCCTGGGGAAAATACAGGTAAATGATTTGGGGAACGTTTGAGTTTAATGGTAAATGGCCTGCATTTGTATAGCGCTTTTCTAGTCCATAGGACCCCAAAGCGCTTTACACTACATTCAGTCATCCACCCATTCACACACACATTCACACACTAAATTAAAGACATAAATAAAATAAAAAAAAACCCCACTTACCCTGCCTATTCACTGCAATACTAAATGTTAAGACAGCTGTCAAACATCAGCTGGTATTTTATTCTGATAGTTTCTTTCAAAGGACCAGCAGACCTCCTTCTTCATACTGCAGACATTTAAATGGCAATACGGATGCTTAAAAAGATAAAACTCTTCTTTCTTATGTGCCATTTATTACAGCAAGGACATCTCATCTTCTTGACATCACATGGCATCGTCAAATCCTATCTTATGTCATGTCTGAGCACTGATAAGACAGAATGGTTTTTCAGCTGCTGCATGGCATGTGGCTGTGGCAATCATTCAGTCTTCAGAGGGCTGTATTACATTTCGCGGCCTGTACACATTTGATAGAGCCATCTGCTGTGCAGTGCGGCACAACTACAGGGCTCGCAATTGCATTCCATGATTTCCGGTTGATATTTTAAGACAGATAGAAGGCAGAAATAAGACAATTTCTTTTAAAGTAGCATTGATATTGCCTACCAGAATGTCACTTTTACTCATGGTAAAATTCCCAGGCTTTCAATGTTGTTTGCTTGTTGTTCACACAGTATTTCATCTTTGTGCTTTGGGAGTACTCTCTCGCTTTAACTTACACATTGAATTTTTATGTTTTTGTTTAATTCATCTATTAACGACCGAATCCAAATATGCACCAGTGTTGGCAACTCTGCTTGACTCACACATTTTGCTGTTAGGGCTAAAAATGAACGTAAATGTTAGACTTTAAACAAGAGGTATCCAACCACAATCCTGCTGTCAGTGGATTTTAATGAAGCACTGCATCGAAGAAGAACCGTTTACTGATGAGTTAATGGTCAGCAGAATTTTCCCGTGGACAGCTGAGTATTTTTGCCTGTAGGAATTTAATTCAGTCATGTAAGATGAGCAAAACGGTCATCACCCATCTGGTTCTCCCTGCAGGTGACGGAGGAGACGAGTGACATCCTTCTAACCTTGGGGTACATGTGCTCTTGTAGAGGCATCATCAATGTCAAGGGCAAAGGAGAGCTTAGGACCTTCTTTGTGCACACGGAGATGACTCGGTCCCTGTCACAGGGGAACGTAATGCCCTGAGCCTGATTTACACAGGCACGAAGACTTTTGTTTCAGATTGAAGAGGTTTGAATTTCTCAGTGCTGCTTTTATAAAGTGTGGGGCATAAAGGGACCTGATCTACAAGGAGGTAAAAATCGGATTTACTGTTGCGTTACAAATTACCTATGCCACAGCTGTAGTATACATTTTGTCACTTATGTAACTGTAAGTGTAGCATGTACAGGAGATAGGCAGTAACACCTAAAAATATACTGTAATGTGAATGTGGGAGCTGGAAAAAACACAGTTGCACAAGTCAGTCTGATGTAATAATGTACAAGTTCAATGAGAGTGAAAATCTCCAATGGGCTGAATTAATATTCTGCCTCAGTTCTGGGAGGCTTGTGGTAGTTGCTTTATCATAGAAACCCCTTATCAGCAAGGTGCATCAAAACCTATCTCACCCTACAGGATACAGTTTGGATGCCAAATAACTTTTGACTCTGCATGCCCCTAACATGGCAGCATTTCCAGAGTTAGGAAGACAGTTTCTTGTCTTTGTACTTTTATCTGCTTTAATTGCACCATTTACCAACTCTTGGCACCAAACATTTTCATTGTTCTACCATTTTTTTTTGTGTACAGACGCCAACAACTACGTCACAGTTTTGGCTGGATTTGTTGAGCTGCTGTTCTCACTTGAAGGGGATTTATGTGCGTTCTCCGTTTGGGAACTCGTTGTTTGTGTTATTTCAGCACCATATGAATGCAGAAGAATAACTGCATGGCAACAATTTTCAGCAGAGTCTTATAAAGACTTTGGCGCCCCAAAGATAACAGAGGGTATGAATTAACCACTAACTTTTACCTGCTTCCCGAACTCAAGCAAAGTCCTAGGGTAACACAAAAGGCCAGAAATGAAAAATCTGATATTAAAATGAAAGCAAAGGTCAAACCAATACAAGTGAAAATGTCACAGCCACTGTTGCAAAGGTAAAATGTGTCTTGTTAAGAAGAAGAAAAAAACCAGCCAGAAAACAAGGTGTACCATGTGTACATAAGTCCATCGACCTTGTTAGAAGCACCAAGTCTTAGATGTATTTTACAAACAGGAAAAACAAATGAAAAGTAGAATCTATGAATATATTCTGATATTCATGCAGGGCGGTGTTTTCCAAAACAGTCTTTCCAGTTTCTCCTTGGCTGCATTGACTGACGTGATTAGGACATTGATCAGATTTGTCAGTGCTTGCTGAAAATGGAAAATCTGGGGCCAGTTGCATAAATGACTTGAGATGTGTACAAACACATTGCTTTCATGCAATTTATAACAGGATGTGCCGTAACAATGGACACCCTTTGCACACTTAAAAACAGGTGTACATAGTTGGGGGTGGTTTTTTTAGAGCCACAAGCAGAATAAATAAGAGATTAAAACGAAAACATGAATGATAAACCTTTCTGTAAAATCATGCGTCGTTTTCTTCCAAGTTTTCTTGGATGATCTAATTAGGAAAAAAATCCTCAACGGTGACTTCGTAATGTTATTTTCAGCAGTTAAATATGTAGTCTGATTCAGTGTGAGTTAAAATGACCAAAAAACCGTGACAAACACACATTATGAAGGTTACAATTTTGCCATCATTCATCCAGATTAACTGTAAGGTCTGTATGTTACAGTAGAAAGCACCTTGTTGTTGTGATTTGGCACTGTAAGCCTAAACTGAATTCATGTGACGGATTGTCATTTAAATACAGTTTACCCAGCCTTTAAGTTAAAATAAACAGCATACATTAAAGCTTCTCTAAGGTCCTGCACTAAAGTAAATTCCTTCAATGTTAAAGTGTTAAACTGTTATTTCATCTTTGGATCCAGTTTGCATCTGCACATGAGCTCATCTCTCTTTTTTGTAAATAAAAGCTGATTTGAATGTGGGAAGGCGGGACAAAGGTTAAAATGGCATCCAGACACACATAACATGACACATTTGGTGACTCTACAAACTGTGCTATAAAATGTTTTATCTTAGCATGCACATTATATTGCGACCCTGACAGAAAGAATGCAGACTTTTGTTTGTGGGTACACAGTTTTATATGCACCTGGCCCCGGTGAGCCACAAAGATTTACAAAACAGGTTCAATTAAAAAACTACAAACATTTAAGACTTTCTTGGGAAATCCATGCCTGACCTGTGTACAGGGTAGCTTTAGATCACATATGATATGGTGATTTTGTAAGAAAAGAAAATACTACCAAAAAAGTGTTTTGATGTTTTGATGATGCAAGTTGTTTTTTGTAAAAACTTAATTAAAATTTCTATGTATTTCAGTGCTACAGTGCCTTTATTTACCCTCAGGATTCTTCGAATATGACAAGCTCAGTTCATTAACATGTCAGGATTTGTAATGAAAAGCCGTACAGTACGTGCTGAACTGATATTATTCGTCAAATGAAACTGGACTGTGTGAGTAATCAAATGAGCTGACGATGTCACTATAATACATACATCACAACTAGAATAAAGGTCTTTGGTTTACCTTTAGAATACTGTACAGACTTGACACTGGGTGAGCATGCAGATGGCTACGATATGTCTGGACTTTAGGGTGTAAATTATTTCAAAAACAGATCATTTTGGTCCAACTAGTCTGAATGAAAAGAGGAAACCCAAAGAGACAGGGGGCTTCATACCAGAGTATTCGAACATTTACACAGGACCTTTAGCAGCCACACTACAGACGTCTATGCTTCTGTTGACCTCAAGCAAAAACAAAAAACACTGACATGATGTTTTTGAACGTGCTAATTCTGGGTCTGACCTTGGCCTGACTGCACAGAAACACCCAGTATCTATCCACAATTCCTGACACTGACTGTAAAAATTTGTTAGTTACTTTGTTTGTTCCTTTACTATGGAGCTGCATATTTCCCTAATACAGAAATGATGCTAAAAATAGATTTAACCTTGATGAGAGCTTTTTAATCCTGCACACTTAACCATCCCTATAACTGAGGGAAAATGAATAATGGCTGTATGTGTCAGTGTTCAATATGAAACAGTCATTTGACGTCACAAAGGAGCGCCACTCCACGCAGGATCCAGTATTCTGGAGGAAGGGAGGTTTTCAGGTCTACAGCTGCGATGTAGTTTACATCTGTCCTGGTGGGCTTCTTGTAGATTGGACAGGAATAGAGGCGGGAGTCTTTTACACCTGCAACACAGAAAAGAAACACGGCATTTGCTGCAGAAAGTGGAAAGAGAAAAATCAAAAATGGCATTTTTCATGAAAACTAATGAGAGAGAGCAGCAGCTGCCAAACTGTGCCTTAATTGTGTTTCTAACTAGAATCATTTCAATTCAATGAAATATTTACATCAGTGCAGAGATGCCACTGGGACACCCAGCTGTGCTCAAAAGAAACATCTGTTTTTATGTAGTTAGGAATCAGCTCGAATTAGGAGAGCACGCTTATTACCCAGTACTCCCTCAGCACCATTTTATAGTTCTTTAGCCAGTCTGCTGCTTGTTTTGCTGTTAGTCTGCCAGTAGAATAGCAACAGCAGTGCTCCTTGCTCATGCATCAGCAGGGAAAAAACTAAAAATAATTTTCTCAGAGCAAACAAACAGGCTTGTTGTGTCTTTACAAATGACACTGTATGTGGACAAGGATGGAACTAATCCCTTTGCATGAGTGAAAATTAAGTAGAGCAGCTTTCCAACCTCTTGTACCTCATGCCTACACACGTGCACGGCACACACACCAAGCACTTGTCTACTGAAGCATCCCTTTAGCAGTCTCCTTTGCACTGACACACTCAAACGTAGCAGGCTGCCTTCGTATGGGAAATGCTGGGAGGGGACGTGGTGTAAACAAACTGCATTATGCGTATCATTGGATCATTAGTTCATTTCCCAGGAAGCCTTGCTCGCAGGCATCCATGGGGGTCTGTGTCTGTCTGAATATACGTTGGCCTTATCCAGAACAAACACTGTGCCACATACTGCTGGTAATCTATTCCCAGACAAAATAAATAACACTTATTCTGCTTGACATTTAAATGTTACATCCAAGGAGTGACTGTGTGGGATGCAAACATTGAGAAGACAGGTAGGATATAAAGCTGCTCCACCAAAAGATTAGTTTTTTTTATTTCCCCTCCACACTGTTCCTAAATAATATAACTCACCATTATTCTCAGCATACATCCTGATCACTGGCATCATCTCAAAGAGAACTTTGGGTTTGGAGTCAATAAGTTTGCAGTTGCGGCGGTCCCAGCCAGCTCCCTCCAGGTAAAGACCATAGACGTACACTCCCTCTGTGGGCGGCTGGTTGATGTCATCCTTCATCCACTTCGTCACCTCGTTGCACAGCACCATGCGGTCCAGGGCCCAACCCTTGTTCGCCCGAGTGATCTCCTGCGAGTACATGTGAATGGCACATAAATGACAGAAGTGACATTTTGAAATGGTTTTCCCACATGAAAATCAATTTTGATAAAAGGTCTGTAACAATAGGAACACCAAAATACACTACTGGGAGATAAGTGAACTCCATCACAAGAGTTGTTTTGTGAGATGATGTTGCAAAAGGAAAAAAAAATAACTCCAGTATGACAAATTAAGTGAAATGTGAGTATTTTATGGCCTCAGTCATTTTATTCTCATTTTCAAGTTTAAAAGAAGAAATCCTTAGTGGGCAAACTTGGGAGAGACAGAGACTGATAACAAATGACAAAGGCAGGCACATACCCATCTCAGATAAAACAAGCTAGCAACTTCAGGCACATTACACAGAATCAGAGAACAATGTAGGTAGTTTGTGATGCCTGTGGGATAATAAAAGTACATCTCCTGAGACGCTCAGTGGTAGGACTGAGGGCTATATTTGGTATCTATCAGTAGTCAAACAAATCTCTTCTTAGTAAAATACAGAAATCTACATCCTCAATATTTCCTTTATCCGGGTGAAAGATCCAGGCTCTTCAAAATATTCACTTGGAAGTAGAATCCTTTACTCAGTGCATACTGCAACTCTCAGGTCTACACTTCAGTTCATTTTCACTGTTACTGTATGTAATACGACTCCTGTTTACCAACAAATTCAGTTAAAAACACACTGATTTAAGCCACCAATCAAAGTATATGTTCAGCAAACTATTAGATTCAAACCCCCAAGATAAAAGTTCAGTAGCATGGAGGAATTGTTTACCTTACAATGGTAAATGGCCTGTATTTATATAGTGCTTTTACTAGTCCCTAAGGACCCCAAAGCGCTTTACATATCCAGTCATCCACCCATTCACACACACACATTCACACACTGGTGATGGCAAGCTACATTGTAGCCACAGCCACCCTGGGGCGCACTGACAGAGGCGAGGATGCCGGACACTGGTGCCACCAGGCCCTCTGACCACCACCAGTAGGCAACAGGTGAAGTGTCTTGCCCAAAGACACAACGACCGAGACTGTCCAAGCCGGGGCTCGAACCGGCAACCTTCCGATTACAAGGCGAACACCCAACTCTTGAGCCACGATCGCCCCAATCGTGGCTTGTATCATTACAAGAGCAATGATACAAGCTTGAGCCTGCACTCAATTATCTTCATATACATGAGCTCTTTAAATATTTGTTGTATTGCTCCTGTCCTGTTTCCCCTCCCTGAGCCTGGTTCTGCTGGAGGTGTCTTCTTGTTAAAAGGGAGTTTTGTCTCCCCACTGTCACCAATTGTTTTCTCAAAGATGGGTTGTCTGATTTTGGGGTTTTTTTGTTTCTATATTATTGTAGGGTTTTTACCTTACAATGTGAAGCACCTTGAGGTGACTGTTGTTGTGATTTGGAGCTATATAAATACAATTGAATTGAATTAAACATTACAGCCTTTCAAAACTGATAAATCACTGGATTTGCTAAATAAATTATTTAACATTCAAAATCTCTTCAAGTTGTAGATCCCATCTGCTCTCACTTTTCCAGAAAACTTTAAACATACATTTGCTGTCATGTACTTGTGATGCAAAATTGGAACCACAGATGGCAGGAGTAAAGTACAGGTATAATACAGATGTTGTTCCCCCATAAAACTATTCCCACTTTCTGCCAATCTACCAGTATTGGCCAGATCAGAGCACACAAATGGCACCAATAGATAGAAATGGTCAGAGAGGAAGACTAGGAACGGCAATTTCATACAAAAATTGCCATTTACCATGCTTGTGCCTGCAGAATTCACAACAGGGATAGGATTTAAAGACAAATTCAGCATATTGTCTGAATGCAAAATGAATTTCATGCATTGTAAAAAAATAACTACTGCTACTTGCAGGTCCCTGTGTATGTGTTTGTGTCTGTGCATGTTTGCATGCGTGTGTAAATGTGGCTGTGTGCCTGCTTCTCCCTCTGCGTGCCATCTGGTCTTTTCCCTTGCTGTGGGTAAATGGTAGGTAGCCTGATGTCGTGCGTACCTGTCTCATGGCTGTCAGGAAGCCCTGCGGGTTGAAGAAACCTGTCATCCAGAAGCAGTTGGGTCTCCCTTCAAAGATCCAGGCCTGGAACTGACGGTTCCGCTCAAGCAGCTCCGTGAACCAGAACCCCAGGGTGCTGGAGGCCCACGATGACTGAAAACAACAAGGAGACAGACAAACAATAACATGAGCAAAAGAGTACAATAAAACGCTGAAACATGTCATCCAGGTGGCTCTGAGAAGAAAAGGGGAGATAAGACATGGATTATGAAACATGGTGTGGGCAAGTGAAAAAAAGAGACTTGACACAATGGAAAAAAAAATACAACAGAACACAATAGACTGGAGGCAAATGATTCAGAAAAAGGATAAAACTGCAGGTAAAAGAAGTCGGCATTGCAGCCAGGAATCCCATTCCAGTCTGAATTATTCTAACAATGCTGTGTTTGTGAATGCAGCCTGACTGTCAGCTAAATAATTCTAAAAAAAAACAAAAAGCCCTAAAAAAAGTCCTAGCTTTTTATTGTTTGCTTTAGTATGGCATCAGAACAAAGTTTCTTATTTCCATTTCCTTTATCACTGAGATGGATTTGTGTGCTGTGTATACAATTATAACAATGAGTACATTAATAAAAAAGGAGCACGAACACGGCCCAAACGACAAACAAGTTAGAGTTTGGTCTGATAATGACAATGTCCCTTGTAAGAGCATCAATTATCCCGTGTGCTACAACTAAACCTCAAGGACACTAAATAACAAAGCTGATAGCACTAAAATCTGATCTGAGGTATTAATTTGTGCCTCTGGGCCATCTAGTACTCTGTATTGAATAGTTGTTAGAAGCTTTCACCGGAGATAAAATGATCACCTTTCATAGGACTGTTCAATATAACGATATATATCGGATGAAGATATAAAAACGTCTATAATTTCATTTTACACTATCGTTTGTTTCGTAGTGTCGCAAAATAAACTGTTTACAGCAATATTTTTTCATCGTTTTGATGGTCACTGTAGTGGCTATATTCATTTCTTAAATTTCTCTCTTTCTCTTATATTTAATATAACCACACTACGGATGGACAAGCACCTGTTTGTATGAGTTGTCGTTAGCAACAACGACGGTAAAACCATCGCGTGTCCGCTTGTTTATTTTCCACATATAAAATTTTTTTTTTTTCCACAATAAAGCTCAAGATCCTATTGAGACTTTCCAAAATAAACTGAATCATGTGAAAGAGTATGCAGTGTTTATGGATGAGAAGCAAAAAAGAGCCGTCAGGTGCTAAAAAATAAACCTTAGACTCAAACGTTAGAACAGGCTTTTCCCCGCAGCACGCCGTGTAATAAATACTCACAAAAAAAAAAAAAAACGGCGGCCGTTACAACTTATGTCTAAAAATGTATAGTTTCATGCATCGGTTAAAACACTGGACTGCAGGTACACGGTGCCCAGCTGGAAACACTTCAGGCAAGTTGAGCTGCCCGAGATTCACAGAATTTACAGAAAATGCTACATTCTTTTTACACATACAAATCTTTTTTACACACACACAAATTATTTTTACACATACAAATCCTGATTTACAAGTACACAACTCATTTACAAGTACAAAATATTTATGACCACAATTTGAGCCCATACATAAACTCACAGTGATTCTCTCAACTGACCTTCTTCCAGCGTGCAGGAATTCGTGCATCGTACATGCAGTCCAAGGCATCCCGCAGGTTCTCACTCATGATGATGGTTCCATCAATAGCCAGCTTCAGGTCTGTCAAGGTGTTTCGGACAAGAACTATGATCCTCTGCATCCGATCGACCTCCTGACGCAGAAAGATGTTCATAGGCTGGAAAGGACCCATCTTCTGAAGATGCTCTCTCACCTGGTTTTATTAAGGCAGAAAAGATTATATCAACAGAGATGTGTAAAAACACACCATCTCATTATGTGGAAATGTACCTGGGATCACTAAAGTTTAATATCTACTCTGGAAAAACTGTATTTAAAGTGGAGCTTTATGCTGCATTTTTCATGTTCGTAGCTACTACTGTTGTTAGTATTGGTGAATTCATGTTTGCTTCACTGAAAATGAAACAAATATAGGAATGAAGATATTCTGTATTTCTGACGGGCCTTTCTGCTCCACATGCAGGCTGTATTCATTTTAAAACATCTTTTAAAAAAAAACATTTTTTCCTATTTTGGAGGCCTTTATGCGCTGTGTGAAGAGACAGTCACGCAAGCAGCAGTGAAAGCGGCATTCGCGGGGTGAGTTGTGAGGTGACAGTTTTCCATGATGAGCTTTGCACCTCGCCTCAGAAAAGTCACACTCTCACCTCATTTTTTTCTTAGCGACAAAAAAAAAAAAAAAAAAGCGGCGACACAGCCACCAAAATAAAACAAGATCCAGCTGCATTCACACACACTCCTTTCTATTTCTGGTCTTCTTTACACTCTACTGTCAAAAACACTACACCCCACCTCTCCGCCTGCACCAGCCACAAGGAGCACACAGCACACAAGGTGAGTGGAGTGACATTGCACATGTTGCTTTGCACACTTCGCTCTGCAAAGCAAATACACATAGGCTTACTTCAAAAGGTACGTAGTCAGGAGGCAGTTTTTCCAGCATGTCGTCAGCCAGCCTGGACACTACAGATTCTCTGGTTTCTCCTCCGCCTGATGAGCTGTCTTTTGGCTGAATGCTGAGGATGGTATCCAGTACGTCCTTAGCCAGTTTACTCTGGAAGGTTATGTCTGCGTTTGGGTGCAGCCCAAACACCTCAGGAGTGTCGTAGGCTGGGAGACCCTGAGAAAGAGGAACAGTGATGGTTAGCGAGGTTGGTTGCATCACTGAGACAAATCTATTCAGACAGGGAATGTCCATGGTGCATTCTCTTTACTTTCACAGTAAGCACTGTGAAAGCGTCCCATGGAGCATCTTTTCATTCCTGCAATAGCGGAAACCTATCCTATACAATATGGAACGGTTGAACTACTACCTGCTTTTTGGTTTAATTTTGTTTTTTTCCCTGGTTTTCAAACTGCTACTTCATTGGACTGCAGTTTGTGTCACTGCTAAGCTCGTTGTTGGCTAAGTTGGAGGAACAAAAAGCAAGCATCTCCACTGGAACACGTGGAGTTACCAGCTGCTTCTTTTCACCCGTTAAAATGACTGTGGGGGGTGTGACACAGAGGGGATTCATACTAGTTCTAGTAAAAGGCCGTTGGCCAGCTACTATAAAGTGAGTGCAGTGAAAAGATCACCCACAAGCTTCCCACAAACACAGCTAAATGTATTCACTGGGCACATTAAAGAGTCACTACTCTGTGGTGATGGTTAGCTCTGCTTTCTGTGTTGCTGCATGTGAACATGGACAATGACGACAAGAAACTTGACAAGTTTAAAATCCTTTCTTTGTCTTTTTGTCAACAAATGTGTATGTGCTGAAATTTTTCTATCAGTCCTTCACAAAGAGAGGACAGACTGTCTATTCTCTCCAACTCGTAGCTGACTGCTGGCTCTTCTTCCCCACGCACTGCTGCGTTTGTACTGGTGCATCATCAGGAGTGGAAAGGCTCTGTCCCATCATTTTTCCCTCAAAGACACCACAGATGATTTTACCAGCGAATGCCATCACAGATAAAATGGATGAAACAATGTATTTGATAAGGAAATACCCATTTGGAAAAGTAAATGAATTAAAAGTGCTGATTAATAAATACATTTACATGTCTTGGTGACTGCAGCTGGAAACTGGGCAAAAGATATGTGTGTATGTGTGTGTGTGGAATGCTAGCTACCAGCATTCATAATATAATAGTTACAATAGCAACAGTAACCAGGGGGTGGGGCTTAAATGACAGAACAAAGACAGGCTACCATGATGTCACATGCCAGGCCACCATGATGTCACATGCCAGGCCATAAAAATCTATAAATAGGGGTGCCTCGACACACAGTTGTAGAATTCCCTTGCAGGTGAATTTAAGCTAGCGATTGAATTGTGTTTTCAGATGAAAGCGCTTATAACCTTCTCCCAAAGTAGAGTACTCTTCCTCCACCCAAACCTAAAATGTATATTTCTAAATACAGGGAAGCAATTGTATTAGAAAATAAATATAAAAATGAACACAGGACCATGGTGCCAAGAACAGTTAAGGCGCCATCTCATCGCGAAATGTGCCCACAGAGGCCAGAAGGCGAAAAACCTGAACACACATTCAGGAAAAAACCAGAACACACAGGCATGAAGAAAGTCATGGCTCAACCTGCTTGTGTGGATACACGCAAAGGGGACAAGCAGCTCCTTGAGAAATCTGGACTTGTCCCCTTTTATTTACAGAAAAACGATTACAGAATCGTTCCAGGCTACCTGCGTAGAAGAAAGGCAGAGAAAGAAAAGGCTAAGCAGGACAATGATGCCTGGTTAACAAAACAACAGGAAACAGTTAAACCACTGGCCGAACAGGAGAAACAAAACATTCTCCAGGGCCTAAAGAGGAGGTTTAATGAGCTAAACTTTGAATATCAATCCCTCCCTTTTACTATCTCCCCTTCACAGCACAAAAAATACAATTACAAAATGTTTCTCGAAGAGGCAATGAGTCAAGTTGAAAAAGACATTGCCCTTTTTGAGGAACATAAATACATTTACGTAGGCAGGGAAGATGCATCTGACGAACAACAGTTACAGCGGACTCCACTGCCACCCATTAGACCGAAAAAGACAAAGTTGACACCCGCTCCTCAAGTCACACAACCAACGAAAAAGGAAACTTTCTCGACCGACAACCTACCACCTTTTCGTAGGATGTGTGTTCCACCTATATCCAGAAGTGGAAAGCAACCTATTCCCATGACTGAGAACCTTCACAGACAACCTATTCCCACCCAACTAGTTATAATTCCACGACCTAGTCCTGTCCCTCTGCCACCTATTTGTAAAAAAGCTGAATCTACACCCCGACCACCTGTAAGACCTCCAATGAAACGAGGTGTAACACCCATCCTTCCACCCATTTCCACCAAAAAGCTGTAGTGCTGTACCGTTAGAGTAGTTTTTTAACTACCTAACCCCCAACCGGTCTTGACAGAAGCCGCACCATCTGAGCCTGGTTCTGTCGAAGGTTTCTTCTTTTTAAGACAAAGGAGTTTTTCCTTCCCACCGTCGCCCAGTGCTTGCTCAGATGGGATCATTTGATTGTTGGGCTTTTCTTAAACATAAATTGGCCTATTGAAAAAATGTAGTGGTTCTTACTACATTTTATTTTCAATAGACCAATTTATGTTCAAAAAAAAAAAATTACAGCAGAAAAGAAAGCATGGGAGACATCTGATGCATTTCATTGCTTTTTAAAAAATAATTTATAATTTATCTGGAACAAATAAAAGAAAGTAAAAATAATCTTTTGTGGATTCTTTTTCTTCAATAAGTAGTAGAATAGGCAGTTCTTTATACATAAAGCGTAGTGTTTTGTTAAAAAATAAAGTGGCACAGCGGCACTGTGTTAAAGGCCTGTGTTTTTACCATCAGCGTGACAGCACCGTGCCGCCTTTGCAGTTTTAAGGCCCAGGGAAACAAGCCTGCCAGCGCTCTGTAGCGGCTGTGACCGCTGCCGATAAGGAAAGGCTGCTCTTCATAGAGGACTCAAGCTCGGGGAAACGTTTTCTGGTCCACTCTGGCTCCCAGAAGAGCCTCTGGAACTCTTGTGTCGTCTTTACAATGGTATATTATTTAATCTCAAAAAAAACAAAATAAAAAAAAATTGGAGATTTCCCGTATCACATAACATGTGCAGGTACACTGGTACAGCACATGTGAGCGAAATTCTTATGTGTGTGCAACAGAGGTGTGCAAAATACAATAACATAAGAACAAGCAAAATATACGAATGGGTAAATCTGAGAATTATAAGAATAAATATATGTACAAATATAAGAGTGTATGTTAGGGCTGTTCGATATAACGATATATATCAAATGACGATATAAAAATGTCTATCGTTTCCTATTACGCTATCGTTTGTTTCGTGATGTCGTAAAATAAACTGTTTACAGCAGTATTTTTCATCGTTTTGACGGTCACCTTAGTGGCTATATTAATTTCTTAAAGTTCTCTCTTTCTCTTATATTTAATATAACCACACTATGGGCGGGCAAGTGCCTGTTTTTACGTGTTTTCGTTAGCAACAATGACGGTAAAACCATCGCGTGGTTCCGCTGTACGCCTGTTTGTTTTCCACGTAAACCTTTCACAATAAAGCTCAAGATCCTGTTGAGACTTTTCAAAACAAACTGAATCACATGAGAGAGTATGCAGAGTTTACAGATGAGAAGCAAACAAAGAGCCGTCAGACTCAAACTATATGTATACACCTGCCCGCCTTCGTAAACAACTAAATGCTATGTTGCCCTATCATTTTTTGATTGGTCCACATGGTATATTTTTTCACCAATAGGAAAGGCTGGGGGAGTTGGGAGGGGGACTGAGTGCTTTCTAGTGTTTTTCCTTATAAAAACCGTTTCTTCCCGCAGTAAATATAAACAACGATAGTATTCAGGAAGAAAACCTGCATATATTATACTGAACATAAAGTTGTTTGCAAAACTTGTGCATAATTTTTACAAATGTACAACTTCTATTCGCATTTCAAGTTATGAAAACAATTCCTTAAACATGTTTGTGGCTTTTACAGTAAAAATGACAAGTATTTTCTACTCGGATTTTGAATTTTTTTTTGTCTGAATTTAGATCTATTGTGCAAATATAGTATAAATGAAAAATTAACTCAAATTTCAGATATTTGAGGTTGTGCCAAAAAAAAAAAGAAGAAGATTTTTTTAAAGGTGAAATATAGAGGTAAAATCTAAAGTAGTCAAAAACGGCCAATTATACTCTGGACCCCAGAGGGTTACTAAATACATTTACATGTCTTGGTGACTGCAGCTGGAACCTTGGCAAAAAGTGTATGTGTGTGTGTGGAATGCTAGCTACCAGCATTCATAATATAATAGTTACAATAGCAACAGTAACCAGGGGGGTGGGGCTTAAATGACAGAACAAAGACAGGCTACCATGATGTCACATGCCAGGCCACTATGATGTCACATGCCAGGCCACCATGATGTCACATGCCAGGCCATAAAAATCTATAAATAGGGGTGCCTCGACACACAGTTGTAGAATTCCCTTGCAGGTGAATTTAAGCTAGCGATTGAATTGTGTTTTCAGATGAAAGCGCTTATAACCTTCTCCCAAAGTAGAGTACTCTTCCTCCACCCAAACCTAAAATGTATATTTCTAAATACAGGGAAGCAATTGTATTAGAAAATAAATATAAAAATGAACACAGGACCATGGTGCCAAGAACAGTTAAGGCGCCATCTCATCGCGAAATGTGCCCACAGAGGCCAGAAGGCGAAAAACCTGAACACACATTCAGGAAAAAACCAGAACACACAGGCATGAAGAAAGTCATGGCTCAACCTGCTTGTGTGGATACACGCAAAGGGGACAAGCAGCTCCTTGAGAAATCTGGACTTGTCCCCTTTTATTTACAGAAAAACGATTACAGAATCGTTCCAGGCTACCTGCGTAGAAGAAAGGCAGAGAAAGAAAAGGCTAAGCAGGACAATGATGCCTGGTTAACAAAACAACAGGAAACAGTTAAACCACTGGCCGAACAGGAGAAACAAAACATTCTCCAGGGCCTAAAGAGGAGGTTTAATGAGCTAAACTTTGAATATCAATCCCTCCCTTTTACTATCTCCCCTTCACAGCACAAAAAATACAATTACAAAATGTTTCTCGAAGAGGCAATGAGTCAAGTTGAAAAAGACATTGCCCTTTTTGAGGAACATAAATACATTTACGTAGGCAGGGAAGATGCATCTGACGAACAACAGTTACAGCGGACTCCACTGCCACCCATTAGACCGAAAAAGACAAAGTTGACACCCGCTCCTCAAGTCACACAACCAACGAAAAAGGAAACTTTCTCGACCGACAACCTACCACCTTTTCGTAGGATGTGTGTTCCACCTATATCCAGAAGTGGAAAGCAACCTATTCCCATGACTGAGAACCTTCACAGACAACCTATTCCCACCCAACTAGTTATAATTCCACGACCTAGTCCTGTCCCTCTGCCACCTATTTGTAAAAAAGCTGAATCTACACCCCGACCACCTGTAAGACCTCCAATGAAACGAGGTGTAACACCCATCCTTCCACCCATTTCCACCAAAAAGCTGTAGTGCTGTACCGTTAGAGTAGTTTTTTAACTACCTAACCCCCAACCGGTCTTGACAGAAGCCGCACCATCTGAGCCTGGTTCTGTCGAAGGTTTCTTCTTTTTAAGACAAAGGAGTTTTTCCTTCCCACCGTCGCCCAGTGCTTGCTCAGATGGGATCATTTGATTGTTGGGCTTTTCTTAAACATAAATTGGCCTATTGAAAAAATGTAGTGGTTCTTACTACATTTTATTTTCAATAGACCAATTTATGTTCAAAAAAAAAAAAAATTACAGCAGAAAAGAAAGCATGGGAGACATCTGATGCATTTCATTGCTTTTTAAAAAATAATTTATAATTTATCTGGAACAAATAAAAGAAAGTAAAAATAATCTTTTGTGGATTCTTTTTCTTCAATAAGTAGTAGAATAGGCAGTTCTTTATACATAAAGCGTAGTGTTTTGTTAAAAAATAAAGTGGCACAGCGGCACTGTGTTAAAGGCCTGTGTTTTTACCATCAGCGTGACAGCACCGTGCCGCCTTTGCAGTTTTAAGGCCCAGGGAAACAAGCCTGCCAGCGCTCTGTAGCGGCTGTGACCGCTGCCGATAAGGAAAGGCTGCTCTTCATAGAGGACTCAAGCTCGGGGAAACGTTTTCTGGTCCACTCTGGCTCCCAGAAGAGCCTCTGGAACTCTTGTGTCGTCTTTACAATGGTATATTATTTAATCTCAAAAAAAACAAAATAAAAAAAAATTGGAGATTTCCCGTATCACATAACATGTGCAGGTACACTGGTACAGCACATGTGAGCGAAATTCTTATGTGTGTGCAACAGAGGTGTGCAAAATACAATAACATAAGAACAAGCAAAATATACGAATGGGTAAATCTGAGAATTATAAGAATAAATATATGTACAAATATAAGAGTGTATGTTAGGGCTGTTCGATATAACGATATATATCAAATGACGATATAAAAATGTCTATCGTTTCCTATTACGCTATCGTTTGTTTCGTGATGTCGTAAAATAAACTGTTTACAGCAGTATTTTTCATCGTTTTGACGGTCACCTTAGTGGCTATATTAATTTCTTAAAGTTCTCTCTTTCTCTTATATTTAATATAACCACACTATGGGCGGGCAAGTGCCTGTTTTTACGTGTTTTCGTTAGCAACAATGACGGTAAAACCATCGCGTGGTTCCGCTGTACGCTTGTTTGTTTTCCACGTAAACCTTTCACAATAAAGCTCAAGATCCTGTTGAGACTTTTCAAAACAAACTGAATCACATGAGAGAGTATGCAGAGTTTACAGATGAGAAGCAAACAAAGAGCCGTCAGACTCAAACTATATGTATACACCTGCCCGCCTTCGTAAACAACTAAATGCTATGTTGCCCTATCATTTTTTGATTGGTCCACATGGTATATTTTTTCACCAATAGGAAAGGCTGGGGGAGTTGGGAGGGGGACTGAGTGCTTTCTAGTGTTTTTCCTTATAAAAACCGTTTCTTCCCGCAGTAAATATAAACAACGATAGTGTTAACTCAAAAGACACGACGTTGTACTCTCATTCACAGCGCCTTTATTCCTTCCGCCATTTTACATACGGACCACAACAACAACACTTCGCGGGCAACCGTACTCTCGCGATAAAACAGAAAATAACAAATTAACAATCTCCCTCTTTCTTAAAAAAATAAAATAAGAGTATAAACACACCCCAGTAAACATTTGTATACATATATGTATATATTTATATAAACAAAAAAAACATTTCAAAAGTGCTTTGCTTTACTTAAAGCATACTATCATTGCACACAATAAACAATGGTATATTTGAATGCAAAGACAACTTTGTAGACAAAGGATTACAGTATCCAGAGTCCTTCATCTAGCGCCTTTAGAAGGGTTAAAGGTGAAACTCCCTTTTTCGTCAGACAATCAGCAAGTTGAGATTTTGAATCTGACCAACAAACCTGTCTGATTTTCTTGGCTTGTATGAGCTCTTTAATGCTGCTCATTTCTAGCCTCAGTCTCTTCTCTGTAACCTGCTTAGTAGACTTGAGTGCATCAAACAAGGAATGATTATCAGTTACACAGATCAAAGGAAGAGCGTTTAGACCAGTGTTACCAGTTGTAAGCTCAGAAAAAAGTGTTGCCAGGAAGACAGCACTGTCTATTCCATCTGACATGGCAAGAGTTTCTCCTGCCAGTGTACTTCTGACCACGCGCCTGATTTTTTTAGACTGCCAGAAGAGAGGACAAAACTTTCCTCCTTTACCCATAAGGACGATTAATGCCCCTCCTTGAGTACCGCCATCAGGAAGGTTGCCAAATGAAGCATCACTGAAAACAACCAATGCCAGATCCTCACTGTTACCCAAGTGCTGAAACTTAAGAGTCACTTTCTCTGCCTTAAGTTTACGGATAACTTTGTTCACTTCATGAATAGACTGTACAGTTGCATCTTTGATATTAGATCCAAGGCTACATGTGTCAAACATAACATCAGGCCTTGTTTGTTTGGCAACCCACAAAATCTGTCCTATTTTTGACCTGAGTTGCTCACGTTCTGTTTCACTTAAGGAAGCCTCCCTCTGTACAGCCCGTGCTGCTTGTAACTGAACCGGTTGTAGGTTGTCAATGTAAAGTTGTTGATGCACCTCTATTACATCATTAACTGTACAAATGTCCATACCAACATAAGAAAAGCTGTCATGTTCTTCACGGCCCACAAGGAAGGTAGATTTCAGTACAGGAATGATATGAGTTGCAAAGTGACTTGAACCAGCCCAAAGGAAATCATCAACGTGACATGCAAGCACTCCTGTAACCTCAGATTGTTCATTCTGCCAATAGAACACTGCAGGATCAACCTGTGATATTTTACCACCAGTTTTGAGCATAATGTCTTTGACCTTATTGTACCAATAAAGTGAAGCATCTGCAAGTCCATAAACACACTTTTTCAGTTTCCATAGAACATTGTCCTTGCCAGCTTCAGGTGGGGGACGAAGATAGATGTCTCTTGACAGTTCCATTCCCTGCAAGAAGGCAGATTTAATGTCCATTGAATTTACTCTCCACTTGTTTTGACATATCACAGCTAGCACCAGTCTGAGGGACTCAGACGCACATGTTGGAGAGTCTTTCTGTAGTTCTTTAGTATTTACCTCTTCAAACCCCCGTGCCACAAGTCGAGCCTTTGGGACAACACCATTAGTAGTTTCTTTGAGTGTACAGACCCATCTAGTAGACACACATTTTTGACCCAGGTCTTTCACTTCATCAAACACACCATTACTTTGCCAGCTCTCAATCTCCTGCTGCTTAGCAGAATCAAAGGAAATATCTCTTGTTATGAGTACATCTGCATCTCTGTTTTCAGCTTCAGTGCAAAGACCATCAACAAGTGACATGTCTACAGCTTTCTTTTCACCTTCACTACCATCATGCTCAAGATATTGCACATTGTACCAGTTTTTGTATTGCCCTTTTGCTTTTCCCGCTCTGCCTAGCACTCTGGCTGTGTGTTGAACACCGTTGTCTCTGTTGGTAAAAGCAATCAGCTGTCCTGATCTTAACTTTACATTTGCAGAGACATGATCAGTGGGTGTAGAGGGCTCATTTGCAGTTTGTGTGACAGACATGTTTTCTGTAGTGTGTGTGACAGACATGTTTTCTGTAGTGTTAGTTTCTCTGTCAATAGTGATGTCTTCTTCCTCACTAATACTCTGTTCCCCATCGGGTGTGTCAGTGTCATCATTTTCAACTGCGTCTTTGTTGTCATCATCAGTAGTACTGTGTGATATTTGTTTATCTCCAGTCCGTGAATCCACTTTAGTCAATCTTGACTGGTGTACTCTTACAAGAGTCCCCCCATGTCTTACAAATACAACAGTTCCATCCTGCCCAATAACTACACCTGGACCCTTCCACTCTGTACAGTCGACTCGTTTGTAGTATACTTTATCTCCTGCCTCATATTTGTCATCTGTAGGCCTAAGTTGTTTGCGTAGTGCTCTCCTGATCCTTTCTGAACACTCTGCCTCAGTAAATGCTTTTCTGGAAGCATGTAATGCTGAGATATGTTCAGCTACTCTTGCACTTACAGTTGTGCCCTCTAAGGCAGGTGGCTTATCCATCAACACAGAAGGAAGGTTGGGGTTTTGGCCAAACACAAGTTGATGTGAACTATAACCATGTACATTAAGCATACTGTTTTTGGCCATAAGGGCCCAGTCTAGCGCAGTGTGCCAGTCACATCCTCGTTCCTTTTTTACCTTCAGGAGGATTTCTGTAAGTGTCATGTTATGTCTCTCCAGTAGTCCGTTGCTCCAGGGACTATACCCCGCCGTTGTTTTTACCTCAATGTTGAAGTTTTCAGCCATGTCCCGAATGTCTGTGTTGTTGAACTCTCCGCCGTTGTCTGTGTAGAGCCGTCTGGGGGCACCGTGAATGCTTATCCAGGTGTGAATGAAGGAGTTGACGATCTCTGCAGCTTTCTTTGTCTTTACGATGCTGCCGGCACTGAAGCGTGTGAAGTGGTCGATGATGTGAAGGTACCACACATTGGGCTCCAGCTCATGTAGATCCATCGCTACTGTCTCATTATACTCAGAAGCCAGGGGTAGACCAACAGCAGGTCTCGGCTTGGTTTTGCAATATTTCTGACAAATGTCACAGTCACGAACTATCTCTTGTAGAATAACTGCACATTGTTTATCTGTATTGCCAGAGCTTTGGATGAGCCTCAATATCCTCTCTGCAGATGCATGACCAAACTGCTTATGAAGTTTCACAAGGACTTTCTGTTTCTCTTTTGTAGACATTTCAGCAGTTACCATGAGAACTTCATATTCATTGCAGCTTTCTGTAGTATTTTCATCTCTAATGTCCACACAATAGTGTCCCGAACTAGTGAGCTCTAGGGGAACAGGCTGCTTGAACATGACAACACTGTCATTCTCCATGTCTAGAACAGTCCCTGCTTTCTTGAGAGACGTTTTGCTCAGTAGTAGTGGAATGTCAACAGGAACTACTTCACTTTCAATGTCACATTTTGTTTGTCCAATTTTTGCTGGAAGTTTCACTTTTCTGCTGGAATACACTACAATACCATCCCCAAAGCGAAATGGTCTGGAGCTGGGGGTTTCTGATTGCAACAGCTTGTTTACTTGGCCTTGGCTGAGGTCACGCATGTAACTATCTAGCCACTTCTGACCACAAACTGTACGTGTACATGCAGTATCAATAATGGCTGACCCCAGTGCCTCAGTCAGGAAGATTTCAGAGTCTGTCATTGAGGCTTTAGTGTACAAAGTAATGTTACACTCCTCCACTTTCCCATCTTCAGTTAGCTTTACTTGGTCACCATTACGATGAGGACAGTCTTTCGCCCAGTGGTAAGTGCTCTGACAAATAGCACATCTTGTTCGCTTGCCAAACTTGTCAAGTGGGTTGGTACCTTGTAGTGGTTGTCGCTGTCCACTCCGCGACGAAGTACCGTTGTTTCGTTTGTATTTGGGACCTTTTTGTTCCGTAAGGAAAACTGCTTCTTGGTTCAGTTGAATTCCGCTGAAAACTCCGGTTACATTCCCTCCGAAAATCCGTTTCAGTGCAGACTTCATAGACGCAAACGTTAAGTCCGTGCACGCTGTCAGTGCAAGCTGTCGACTTTTCTCATCAAGACAAGCTGTATCTAGAAGCTTAAATGCTAGCACAGCGTCAGGCAGTGTCATGTTGTACTTTTTCATCCGGTTATAACGCTGTTCAAAGTCTATAATGTAGTCTGCCATGGACACGCTGTGGTTCTTTGCAATGGAGTCAAAACACGAGTAGGCTTCATAAGTTTTGCAAGTAGTATTTCCATACCGTCATCTTTGTCTAAATCTTCCGCGGGTATCTCCATGGCCGTTTCTCTGGCTCTTCCCTCGAGGCCCAGCGCCACCGCGAGTGCCTGTTTCTTTTTATCCAGCTCCGTAACCCGTCTCCAGATATTGACTTCATTCTTCCAGCATTCGTATGGCCTGGCTTCATCAAGCTTTGGTGGTACTTTGTAATTGGAAACCATCCTCTGCTACCAATGTTAACTCAAAAGACACGACGTTGTACTCTCATTCACAGCGCTTTTATTCCTTCCGCCATTTTACATACGGACCACAACAACAACACTTCGCGGGCAACCGTACTCTCGCGATAAAACAGAAAATAACAAGTTAACAGATAGTATTCAGGAAGAAAACCTGCATATATAAAGTTGTTTGCAAAACTTGTGCATAATTTTTACAAATGTACAACTTCTATTCGCATTTCAAGTTATGAAAACAATTCCTTAAACATGTTTGTGGCTTTTACAGTAAAAATGACAAGTATTTTCTACTCGGATTTTGAATTTTTTTTGTCTGAATTTAGATCTATTGTGCAAATATAGTATAAATGAAAAATTAACTCAAATTTCAGATATTTGAGGTTGTGCCAAAAAAAAAAAGAAGAAGATTTTTTTAAAGGTGAAATATAGAGGTAAAATCTAAAGTAGTCAAAAACGGCCAATTATACTCTGGACCCCAGAGGGTTACTAAATACATTTACATGTCTTGGTGACTGCAGCTGGAACCTTGGCAAAAAGTGTATGTGTGTGTGTGGAATGCTAGCTACCAGCATTCATAATATAATAGTTACAATAGCAACAGTAACCAGGGGGGTGGGGCTTAAATGACAGAACAAAGACAGGCTACCATGATGTCACATGCCAGGCCACCATGATGTCACATGCCAGGCCACCATGATGTCACATGCCAGGCCACCATGATGTCACATGCCAGGCCATAAAAATCTATAAATAGGGGTGCCTCGACACACAGTTGTAGAATTCCCTTGCAGGTGAATTTAAGCTAGCGATTGAATTGTGTTTTCAGATGAAAGCGCTTATAACCTTCTCCCAAAGTAGAGTACTCTTCCTCCACCCAAACCTAAAATGTATATTTCTAAATACAGGGAAGCAATTGTATTAGAAAATAAATATAAAAATGAACACAGGACCATGGTGCCAAGAATAGTTAAGGCGCCATCTCATCGCGAAATGTGCCCACAGAGGCCAGAAGGCGAAAAACCTGAACACACATTCAGGAAAAAACCAGAACACACAGGCATGAAGAAAGTCATGGCTCAACCTGCTTGTGTGGATACACGCAAAGGGGACAAGCAGCTCCTTGAGAAATCTGGACTTGTCCCCTTTTATTTACAGAAAAACGATTACAGAATCGTTCCAGGCTACCTGCGTAGAAGAAAGGCAGAGAAAGAAAAGGCTAAGCAGGACAATGATGCCTGGTTAACAAAACAACAGGAAACAGTTAAACCACTGGCCGAACAGGAGAAACAAAACATTCTCCAGGGCCTAAAGAGGAGGTTTAATGAGCTAAACTTTGAATATCAATCCCTCCCTTTTACTATCTCCCCTTCACAGCACAAAAAATACAATTACAAAATGTTTCTCGAAGAGGCAATGAGTCAAGTTGAAAAAGACATTGCCCTTTTTGAGGAACATAAATACATTTACGTAGGCAGGGAAGATGCATCTGACGAACAACAGTTACAGCGGACTCCACTGCCACCCATTAGACCGAAAAAGACAAAGTTGACACCCGCTCCTCAAGTCACACAACCAACGAAAAAGGAAACTTTCTCGACCGACAACCTACCACCTTTTCGTAGGATGTGTGTTCCACCTATATCCAGAAGTGGAAAGCAACCTATTCCCATGACTGAGAACCTTCACAGACAACCTATTCCCACCCAACTAGTTATAATTCCACGACCTAGTCCTGTCCCTCTGCCACCTATTTGTAAAAAAGCTGAATCTACACCCCGACCACCTGTAAGACCTCCAATGAAACGAGGTGTAACACCCATCCTTCCACCCATTTCCACCAAAAAGCTGTAGTGCTGTACCGTTAGAGTAGTTTTTTAACTACCTAACCCCCAACCGGTCTTGACAGAAGCCGCACCATCTGAGCCTGGTTCTGTCGAAGGTTTCTTCTTTTTAAGACAAAGGAGTTTTTCCTTCCCACCGTCGCCCAGTGCTTGCTCAGATGGGATCATTTGATTGTTGGGCTTTTCTTAAACATAAATTGGCCTATTGAAAAAATGTAGTGGTTCTTACTACATTTTATTTTCAATAGACCAATTTATGTTCAAAAAAAAAAAAATTACAGCAGAAAAGAAAGCATGGGAGACATCTGATGCATTTCATTGCTTTTTAAAAAATAATTTATAATTTATCTGGAACAAATAAAAGAAAGTAAAAATAATCTTTTGTGGATTCTTTTTCTTCAATAAGTAGTAGAATAGGCAGTTCTTTATACATAAAGCGTAGTGTTTTGTTAAAAAATAAAGTGGCACAGCGGCACTGTGTTAAAGGCCTGTGTTTTTACCATCAGCGTGACAGCGTTGTGTTGTTTTTAAGTACTGTATAATACTTAAATATGATCAGTTAGACAAAACCAGCTGATGACAAATGTTTTGTCTTGCTTTGTTTTATATTTGGGACAGTTCTTAACCCAGTTTACAGCATGATTTAGCAGATATACATTTGCCCTTCTAAACAGAGAATGTTTCAATTTCACAGGTTTCACCTCAATTCTTTTATCTGCTGAACTAGAACACTTCAAAATGTGTGACAGTACCAGTAGATAACCACATTTCTGCAAGTTTGTTTTTTGCTTGTTCAGCAACTTCAGCAAGTGGTTATTGATGTATCATACTTTCTTCAGTCGTGATGGATTCTGTTTTCAGACAGGGTAAAACATCAGGATGGTGGCTAATACGGAAAGAAAAATGGATGGTGACAGAAAAACAGAGATAGCTTATACTAGACAGAATGGCCTGCATCCCTTGCTGTGTTCTTTTAATTCTTCAGCAAGGCATTTGATGATGACTATGGGTTCTGGACTTCATGTAAATCATTTTCATCCAAATACTAAAAACAATCCTTATGCAACTTTGTCCAATTCATAACTGGGTACTAAAAGGGCTTCAATTCATGAACAGATGATGCAAGACTTCTGTTTAACATCTTTAATAAAAGCTACGAGTGGAAACTTTCATTTAACATCAAGTCTTGGCAGCATACAGAAGTAAAATATGTAAAAAAAATTGAAATTGCCCAACATTTACAGATTTAATGTGCTATATGTGCATGCCGTTGAATGCATATGTATAGGTTTGTGCATGAGTTTTCTAAGGCTGTGTTGTCATTCTCAGTTTAAGAAGCAGCACAAATACAATGGGCCTGCTGAGCCTGACAGCCATAAGCATCCGTCATAATGAAACTACCTTTAATGAAACAAGCTCAGGAACTGCCCCTAGACACACACACACCTACAAGTTAAGCACACTAATAACTCATATATATAATCTGTGAAATCTCACATAGAGTGCATTTTGGATGTAACAAGAGCACATCACAAGAAAGCAACAACAAATAAATAAATAAATAAATGACACCCCGCTAAACAATAAATATATCACCAGTGTTGGGACTAACGCGTTATTAAGTAACGCATTACAGTAACTACGTTATTATTGTGGTAACGAGCACGGTAACTAGTTATTATGCCAAAACCAGGAACGCGTTACTCGTTACTGGGATTTAGATAGGCTCGTTATTCATTACTTCGTGTGGTGGCTATCGCGGAGCTTCCACAGATTCAATAACATTAGCAAGTGGTGGAAGCCAGCAGGTGGATGAGAGAAAGGGAGGCAAGAGGAGAGACCCGAAGCGGCCGCCGGTCCCAGTGTCAGGTGAACTGAACTTCAGGTAAGAAGTTATAACCTGCAGTCCATCTGGGTCAGATATGAACCAAGTTTAGGTGGAGTTTATTTTCGTTATGCTGACTTTTTTGTACTGCGTGCTAGCTAGCATGACGGAGTTTCTATACAGCTGGGTGGGTGCTATGTTACTGATGTTGAACTTTATTTTGTTCATAAGGTTAATTATTAGAGTTGCCAACCGTCCCGTAAAAAACAGAATCGTCTGGTATTCAGAGAAAATATTACGCGTTTCGTATTGAGGTGAAAAGGAACAGTTTGTCCCGGACTTCAGCTACAATGAAAAAGGCACAAAGCTGGAGTTATTCTGTGTTTACGCTGCACAGCTGCCTCTTCTTCTCTCATCCTCTCACCCTCCCTCTCCTGTTTCTACTTCAATCATGAAACTGATCAATGATCAGCTGATCGGCTTTTCTCTCTTGTTTATTTATCGCCCACTTTGCGGCAGAAAGAGGAAACCAACGGATGTCGCGGTAAACAACAGCAGCACTTTTAAGCTTGATCAGCTGTTGTTAGAATTTATTTAATATTAATTTCTAGTATCAGCTGATGTTTGCTGGAGCCACAGCTGTAAAGCTGCTGGTCATGATGTCGGTTTGGATATGTGGTGAGTGGGAAACATGAAGATGAAACCAGGAGATGTCCTTACTGAATCATCAGAGCTGTGATGGAGAAACAGGTTTACCTTTTAGTTAACATGAATGAGTTGAAGGGAAGTTATGAACTGTTTCTGAGAGATAAATAACACCAGGATCCTTTTTTAGGTAGCTGACAGCTGGTAACTGTGCAGGGGCGGGTCTAGCAAAGTGTTGCCAGGGGTCCATGTAGGGAATTAAAAGGGAAAGGGGGGCACAAGGAAATACTTTCTTATTCTCATTTAAAATGTCTCACTTTTAAAAAAATAATTATCTGAGTCTTACAACAAACAATTGATAGATTGATACATATATACCATCAGAACAGTGTACATCACTGTCACAACAGTATTTATTTTCATTCAAAGGCTTTATGATTTTTCCTATAATGGTGGGCCGGTCTCTAGTCAAAATGCCCGGGACGATTTTTTTGTCCCAGTCCAGCCCTGTATGCAGCTCATCTGCAGTCTGGTGTTACCTACATCTTCCTATTCAGAAGGCAGAATTTCCGAGTTCTGAGTACAATCGAAAGCACCACGACTGCAGTTTTTGTGTTGGATGTAAAAAGCAGGCTAGGATAGAATCAGGCGTGGGATTTCTCTCGTGGAAATGTGCACATTATTTTTTCCTTTCTATTGGTAGGTGGCACAGTGCACTTGTGGTAAGTAAGCAAGCTAGAAGAAGAATCTTGCTGGGTATCCAGTTACGGAAGCAACACATTAACAAGAGAATTCTGAGTAAAACCAAAGTTACTTTCCCTAGTAACTAGTTACTCTGAAAGTAACGAGTAACTTGAAGTAACTGAGTTACTTTTGATAGAAGTAACTAGTAATGTAACTAAGTTACTCATTTAAAGTAACTTACCCAACACTGTATATCACAGAACTTAACTTTGAGTGAGAAAAAAAGAGAAATAGTCTGGAAACAGATGAATTTTCAGTCACTGACACAGTGGGAGTTCTGGCAGACACGTTGCACTAAGAAATGTCTTATTTTTAGAGACTGACCTGAATGTATGTTAGATACTGGTCAACACTGGAGCACTTTGGGATGCTGTAGCCCTTGTAGAAGCTAAATGCAGGTCCAAACATTTCCTCACTGAACCACACCTTGGCAAAGGTGTTGAGGAGGCGCTTGTCATAGTCGTCGGTCACACGACCACCGTATTGAATCTCTCCAATCATGTATCGAACTGTGTTCCAGGACACACCCTAAGGAGATGATAAAACAGTGATAAAGGATGACAAAAAAATTGTTCATGAATGTGCAATATAATTTGTGAGCAGACTGAATACATACACAGTCAGAAAGCTCTAAAACTCCCAGCAGATGGCTGTTGTTGATAAGTATTTACAATATCCTTTCTTTAAATCTCAACCCTTTTAACATTTTTTTATGGTCAAGAGTCCTAATCACACAGAATAATAAGCATTACTCTACCTACCTTCTTAATATCCATGTCATCAAGATGGTTTTGAACAAACTGGACAGTGGCATTAAAATCAGCCTGGTTGAACTCATAGGGAATATTCCATCCCAGGGGGCCATATTTCCTTCTCTCCTGAACTGTGCTGTGAAGAAAGGCTACTGCATACAGCATCGGCCTCCACTGCGCCATGTTACTGACATCCAAAAGGTCCTGGTTTATACCTGGTCAGGGACATGCAGGTCAAAAAGATGTACTGCATGCCCAAAAGGAGGCTAAGTGTAACATCTACAGAAATGTATTGAAATAATCCATAACTGAATAAAGTCAGTTACTTCTAAAACCAAGCATTGCAGAAACATGCACACACAGATTTCCTTTTTAGCGAACAGTTAGGATTTGTTGCGTAAATGTGGGAGAAAAGATAGTGAACTGAATATGTCAGTCAAAATAATACCTTCTTTCTGATATAATACCAAACTGCAATTACTAATCGAAATCAGAATTCCCTAGCAGATCATTACATGGAGAAACCTTTGGAATGCAAGCGCGCGGATCCACACAGGTATGCACACGGGTGTTCACTGCTCGTAGACCCAAATTACACCTTTCTTGGCTGCTACTTCGACGCACATCTGTCCTGCGTGCTGCACAACAACATTGAATATTTAGTATTTACTGCTGTTTACACTTAGCTAGATTAATGCGATGGTGTTGTGTTTAGTATGTTGCTTTGTTTTTTTTTTCTGCTTGTTTTCTATAAAAAAAATAAAAAAAAAATTCAAGCTGTAGATACGATCTCAATTCCCCTCCAGGAACCATGTCATCTGAGCCAGGAAAAGACAGCTGGTTTCTACATTTTAAAGATTCTTTTCTTTCTTCACCCTTGTTTTGGACCAAAACACAGACTAGATAACTCAGACTTGTTTAAAATTTTACTAACCTTGGGTAACATGGATAAAAAACAAAATCCGGAATACAATAAATATAGCATCAAACAGGTGTTTCTCCCACATTTCCATCTTTTTATTCACTTACTTATTCCTATCATGGATATCACGAAGTAGAGGTGTTTTGTATATCTGCATCTCCAAATGTACACATCAATATTGGAATATATTTCATTCTCTTAGGTCCTCTTTCTTTATCACATAGATAAATTGGATCTATTAAACTGGCTAGTATTTCTGGACTTCTTTAATGTGAGCTTAAGTGAGCCAAACCTACCGCCATATGTCCTCTTAAGCCCTGCCTTGAGGCCCTGTGGTGGTTCATTGGTGAACTTGATGGACATCTGGAGAAGTGTGATGGGAAAGTGTCTGTGGACCTCAGTGGTCATCCAAAGGCGGAAGCTGTTGTTGACAAAGTCTGTCTCTGTCACAGTGTCCATGAGCTCATCCATGAAGTCCAAACCCAGGTGGCAATTCTGGAGTAAGGCCCAGCCACCCTGGGGACAAACACAGTAGTATGCCTATCATCCATGACGAAGACTATAAATGAGGAGTTCAAGAAAACCCTAAATAATTTCTATAAATTCCAAACCACATTTTTAGAGACAGAACATCTGTATTGCTAAAACAGCAGTAATATCTCACCACTCACATTAGCCATAGTTTGCTGCAGAAGCTTGCGTGCGTGGACCTCTTGTCCTTGACCCATGGATACATAACGGGTCTCGATTTTCAGCTTCTTCCCGAGTGCTATAATGGAGTCAGTTGGATCTGAGCCCATTGAAAGGAAGCAGATGAGAGGTGTTCGTGGGTCCGACTCCTCCCACATCTTCTCTAAATCAAGAATCACCCCTTCAGTGTATTTCTCCCCTACTGCGTCCATTATGTATTTACGGGCCTAAAGGAAAGAATATGATGCAAAGCAGATGTAATTTTTTAAATGCTTTGTAATGCAAAGAGTTGAGCAAAGTAGTCCAATAGTATATATTGGAATAAATTTACTTTCTAGAAAGCTGAGAACTGAGATAATTCTTCAAAGCATTTTCTTTACTGGCTAACTCTTTTTACCCTTAAGGCTAGGGCAACTGTGGACTGGACTGTGAGTTTAACAAAATAAATTGGACTCCAGGCTTGTCTTCAGTGGGCCAGAAAGTTATCCATCAGTAAAACTGAATATCTTTTAGCCACTGTAAATATTCAGGCACAGCAGGCTGGAGGGTGAAAGCTGTATAACAACAAGTTACACAAGCTGCTTCTTATCTCAAGAAGAGCTTTGACCAAGCAGCTTTCAGTGAAGATTAAGAGATTATACATTCTTGTTTTGTGGTCCGTGTCTCATTTATGTAGCTGTATTTTTAAGTCAGGAGGTATCGCTTCCCAAGCTTTAAGCCATTAACTCTCAGATTAGCAACTTTAAGCCTTTTCTCTTTCTTTAGTGGTAATTATTAATTTTAATTGCAGTCTACAGTATACTATTGAAAATGCACTATGATAGAAATGAGAAAAGTAGATTTACATTGCCTGTTCTACTTGTTGTGTTGTATATTATAAAGTAGGCAAAAGCATGACCAAAAAACAGACCAGACAACCAATGTTTGGCTTTCTAATTAAAGAAAATGGATTGGGTGACCCTTAGCCATCCTATGCTGCTATAGGCTGGTTAGACTCTTCTGATGCTTTTAAAGTTTACACTGCGATATTCATACTGTTAATATTTCCCTTCTCACTCCTGTAGTTTATGTTTTGTCCTTGGTCTCTCTATGTTCTCCTTTTCTCTCTCCTCTTTACCCCTCACCAGTCGCAGTAGATGGCCTCCCTTTCTGAACCTAAACCAGCTTCTGCCAAGGACCCGATCATTAATTCTGGAGCACCGTCACCAAAGGCTTGTTCACAGGGGAACTTATAACAGTTATTACAATATTAATGTTCCAAGGAACTTTTTGTTTTGAATTGGCATTATATAAAGAAAACTGAATTTAATCATTGTATCTGTCCTCTATAGCCATGCATAAACATGTCTCTCCTTACTTGTGCGATGGTCCTGTCAGGACACCAGCAGCGTATGAGGAGCAGCCGTCTAAAACAGTCAAGAGACTGGTCATAGGAGTTTGGGACTACTTCCTCCTCTGGGGCCTCCTTGTCAAACCAAGCCTTCCACTGTTTCTCGTTACGACTTATCTGTAAGAAGACTTATCTGTGACAAAAAGCTCTGACGTGGGAAACAAATATAAAACAGGGCAAAACTTTAACTGCATTACAGCACATCAAAATCTGCAGAAAAGATAAAAGAATACTGTGAACACTTCAAACATATTTAGACACAAAGTGATCTTCAAAGTGGCCAACAAAAGAAAGCTAATAAGTAACAACAAAAAAAGACAAAAGAAGGATGAAATGTACCCTGTTTGACTATGTGCACTCCCTCGCTCTCTCTCTGTGTCTCGTCTCCCTTAACTGTTTCCGTGTCCCCCTCGTTGTCTCCTCCCGTTATCTCCCTGGTCCGTCTCACCTCCCTGAATTTTCTTTCCTCCCAGCTCCCGTGTCAAGTTGTGTGACTTGGTCTCTGTCTTAGTGATTCCTGGTTTACTTTGATAGTCTTCTGTCTGGTGTGCATCATGTTCAGTTTTGTGTCCCCGTGTCTCGTTAGTTAGATCACGTTCGGCTGGGTCCCCTCCAGTAGTTTGTTCCCTCGTTTGCCCTGGTGTGTATTTATGTCTGCGTCTCCCTCTGTCCTGTGTCGTGATCTCCCTCATTTCCCCGCTGTGTGCTCTGCCTGCCTGTGTAGTTCATGTGTATTCCCAGTTTAATAAGTTTTGTATTCCTGGCGTCCAGCAATAAAGCTGTTCTGAGTGTGAGTCTGCATTTCTGTCCTATCCTGCCTGCTTCACACAGCAATTCATGACAATATAGCTGAGGTCTCATGCATGGAAGAAGTCTTATTTATGGCACTTCATTTTATAACGAGCACAGACAGACACAACATGTAATGCGTGACCTAACTAGATGATTATGCAATAACAGGAGGCCATGAATTGACACTGCTGTAAACACCATGTGCTTCCAAGATGCGATCTGCATGTGTGATAGCACAAAATATGCCAACAGATTGTGCTAATATTGTTATGTTTATCACAACGAAGCACAAAGGAAACTAGACTAGCAGAAGTGGCATGGCAATGGCACGGCAATAACCTTTTAACTGTATAACAGTGGATACAGCTCATCAATATAGCTTTAAACTCTCACATACTTTAGGATCAAATTTAGAAAAAAAAAATTGAGGATATACCCAAGACAGTTTAGCAGTCAGTCATAAGGTAACACATACATAGTGGAGGGACCAATTATTTGATCCCCTGCTGAATTTGTAAGTTGCCAATTTGTAAGTTTCACTTCCAATGAAATGAAAAACAGTCTCTATTTTTAATGGTTGTTTCATTTCAATTTAGAAAGACAGAACATCAACCAAAAATCCAGAAGAAACACATTACATAAAAGTTACAAATTGATTCACCTATCATTGTGAGAAATAAGTATTTGATCCCCAAGCAAAACATGACTTAGTTCTTAGATGCCCTTTTTGGCAGCCCAAATTACTGTCTACAGTTCAATCTACAAGATCATTTCTGAAGCAGTAGTAATTGTACTGTGCCCCGTTCTAATGCCAGACTGAAATTCACTTAACACATTAACAAGTAAAGACTGTTTTTGCTCCAAATTTATCGGAGATTCGATAATTTGAGACTGAGGGCAAGTGTTACTCTTCTAAAGGCTCACTTTTACATAACAGGTGAAATAGGCAGTTTTCCATTTTTTTTCTTGGAACAAAAACATAAAGGAAGCAAAAATTCAGTTTAATCCAATTCAATTTGATTTTAATTAAGGTTTATTTTTATTGCTAACTATAGGCTTTATAAAAAAGGAACGTTTTATTTATCTTAAAACAGAGGAAGTGGATAATTTTTTGAAATAAGATGGTTGCAATATGGTCTATAATTAGATGAGACACTTAGATCAAGCAAGGAATTTAAGAAGTAATTTAATGACAGAAACCTTAAAAGCCTGTGTTATGTATCCTGTTAATAGTGACAAATAAATTATAATTAAAATTGTAGTATCACCCTGGCTACAGCGATGAAAAGGAAGTGTGTACAAAGTCAAGACGTAGAAGAAGATAACTGAACATTTTCAAACATCATCACTAAATGCTTGACTAAACCTCAAAACTTCTGTTGAATAACTTAAACTTCTGAATAACATCGAAAGTCAGACCTGTCGTCACAATAATACTGCAAGAAAACTAGCCCATTCGCTTATACCATTGGTGTGTATCTTATGAAGAAATACACAAAGCCAACTTCAATGTCACTTTGCTAAAAGCAGAACAGTTAGAAAGTCCACCACCTCCTCCTTGTCTTTTTTTTTTTCACCACCTCTCTAATCCAGAGCGTTTCACTTTAATTTGCTACACAGCTACAACATCCAGGGGGACCTCAACCAGTCCAGCTTCAGTCCAGGGCTAATCCAATAACATCTAGCAAAAACGTTCCCCACCTGTGGGTGGATGTTGTTCTTGGAAAACTGCTTATTTAGGCCCAAATTATAAACTATCACCATTGCAAAAATTTCAGGCACCGACACATATGGTGGTCAAGTCAGAATCATAAATCACCTTAAATACGCATGTTTTTATCTTTAGTAACAACAGCAATGCCATGGATAACTGTGTGTAATCGAACAAAATTAGAAAAAATTAGGCAGGTTTCCTAATAAAGCTGTATTAACAACATCTTAACAACTAGTTTCTTTAAGAAATCAAGTCACTTCAAAGGGATAAAGCAAGCCCTGCTTCTAAATCTCAATAAAAATGTACCTTTAAAATATTGCTCATATTTAGGCATGTGTGTAATCTTGAAAAAGAGTATGCCCTTTAACGACTACTTACTGCAGTCAAAAAGCTACCTGCTGCTACTTAACATTAAACTGAGAGTTGCTTATGTTTGTCTATTAGCCCTGAAAGCATTAAAGTATTTTAGGGGTTTAGTGCTTTGTTTTATTGTTAATTACTCTTCAGCAGAGTGTGTTACAATTTTAAGACCTGCATATGAAATGCTAATCCAACTATCCCTGTGATTCATGCTTAAAAAAACCAAATGTCTATTTCCAAGTGCACACACACACACACACACACACACACACACACACACACATGCTCAGCCAAAAGTATTTGACTGGAAGTTTCTCCAACTAAGCTCATTTCACAGAGCACTGAGTTTTGACTCCACGGGGACCACAGTGCTGTCATTCATCCACAAGGGTGTGTGTATTTAAGTGTGAGTGACAGTCCATCATGATGAGTGTGTGTCTATGTACAAGAGGGAAATGAAGTGAGCCATGATGAGACTGATATTGACATGCTTACTAGAGCAAAGAAGAGCTGTGAAAAGTATTTAATAAGCACCTTGAGACAACTGCTGTGTATGTGAGTGTGTGAGTGTGCAGGTGTGTATGTGATAGATTAGAACTGCTATCTGAAGACTTAAAAGATAAAAGTCCAAGTGGGTAGACTTTCTGTAGGCTAAAGGACACTATCATACAGCTGTCAAGGCATGTCTAAATTGATCAAGTGTATGTTGTACCTGATCCAGTATATCAGCGAACTGCCAAAGTTTGCTGAGCTCTACAAGATTTAGCCAGGTCATGTCAAGGATCCATTTAGCTGGTTTCTGGGGGCAAGCCTTCAGATCCAAGGATGCACCTCCTGAATAATATGAACATGAACAATTACAGATATAGACACCTGCAAGTATAACTGGAGGATCCAATGCAAAAAATTCAATTTTAAACTCCCAAAATACATAACAAATGTAAAAATGTAAACCCAATCTTCAAAAACACAGAAAAAGTCATCAGAATTGTAATTTGTTGTTTATCAGGCCGGAGCTGACAGATGGTGAAGCTGCGTGCGTGCACCAGACTGTGGCTGTTCTGGTTCTGCCAGTTGCCATTGCTGGGTTTTATCCCCACAGTGAGGAGCACTCCATATCATATTCAGTGAACTGCTACAGTGTCAATATGTTCAAATTCTGCATAGTTTCTGTCATGAGGTTTAAAACCTGTCTACTCCTTGAAATAAACAATAAATATGGTTAAAGAAAAGAATAACAAACAGCAGAAACAGATGGCAATTTTAACAAACCTTCAGGCTGTTTTGATGTGAATGATAGCTTTACAGAAACCCTTGTATTTTCATTTTTATTTCAAAATGGTGTTTTAAAATAAATCTTAAGAAAAAGTAGGGAAAAACAGTTTTTGTCCAGATGAATATGTTTCAGAAAATCTGTCTGTTCATTCTAACAAGCCGTAAGAAATATCATAATCATGTTTACAACCATGTGATCGATCAAACAGGAAGTAGAGTGTTGTTAGCTAAATGATCTATTCGTTAGCTGTAGAATCTTTGGTTCTGGACAATTTGTGAGTCAGCACAGCACTGGCAGCCTTCATGCACTATGTGTCTCAGTATTCAGTGATCCCGCCCTGTAACTTTACATGGTCTAACACTTTGTAGTTTAGCTGATGGTGGAATATCTAGGAGTGAAGAAATTTCCCAAACTCACTTGTTGCAACGGTGGGATGTTGTTAAATTCTTAGTACTAAGAATCTTTGTCAATACAAGCCATGTTTTTTCATAGCTCAGAGCAGATGTGTTGAAACTCATAATTTTGGGTCTTAGCATTTTTATCTTTTATTTGTTTTCCTTCAGTGTTTGCATCTGCCTCTTACCTTTGATGAGTGTGAGGAACTCCTCGTGTTTGACCTTGTTGCTCTGCATGTCTATCTTCAGCGTCATCAGCAAAGTGAAAAGAAACTTGTGGTCCTCATACAGGCCCCGTGCTGCGTACTTATAAACTTCAAAGGTCATGAACTCTATGATGTTGGCGATCCGTTTACTTGTGATAGGGCTTTTAGAAGACCTTTTCAGGGAAATAAACAGGTCTTCTAAATAACATAGCAACTTGAAGATTCTGTTGCTATGTCATAAAATTATACTTGCCAGTAGTAAGAGTGAGAACTTCTCTAAAATCAAATATAAACTACTAGTAATGATTGCACAACTTCATGAAGTAATAACTTGCAGGTTTTTACATTAGAAAGGTATGGTGGTTTAAATGCACAATAGTTCCTTGATTTGAAGTTTGCAAAGACTTTCCAATATACATATAAACACACAACAAATTACTATGGGCAAACCAATTCATTAAGCAGGAAATGGTAAATATCAGCGTATCCTCACCTGGCCAGAGAAAGGTCAAAAAGTCCCAGGAACTGTCTAAGAGACGTCTGATACATGACATTCACCATACTCATCTCTGTAATCAGGAAGTACAGGATGCTGCCCCTGGTGGCCACTGGAATCACACAGGGAAACACAAAAGCACAAACTCCAACAAAACAAGTAATATCGTTCATGAGGACATTTTTAAACAGGTTTTTGAAAGAATGTTCTGTTAACTGTAGCCTCCATCCATCCATCCATTCGCGTCCGCTTATCCTGTTCAGGGTCGCGGGGGGCGCTGGAGCCTATCCCAGCTGTCATAGGGCAAAAGGCGGGGTACACCCTGGACAGGTCGCCAGTCTGTCGCAGGGCCAACACACAGAGACAGACAACCATTCGCGCTCACATTCACTCGCACATTCACACCTATGGGCAATTTGGATTAACCAATTAACCTATCCCCACTAACTGTAGCCTGTATTTTTTAAATTAAAACCAATATGTCTCACATTTGTGTAACTGAAGGCTGACTGACACTTTGCAGGCTTACTTAGAAAAACACACAAAAAAAGAGGGAACTTTGTTTTTAAATCATTTTCATTTTCACTTACCTGGCCGGTACTCCTCTCTGGCTGCGTTGATCTGGATCTCAGTCTCTGCGGCAATCTGTAACTTCTGAGTGACTTCTTCAGCCGTACACTTCGTGTTGCTAAGGACAAGAATCAGACTCTCATCATCAACCAAGGAACCCTAAAAAACACACAAACAATTTTTTTTTTTTTAAAAACGATTATTTTTCACAATTTATATCTTATAAAGCAAAAGAGAAAAAGAAAAAGAAGGCTGCAAACTATTTCTAGTTTTAATTAAAAAACGAGAATGCACAAAACTTGGCCCCAACCTCACCCATGCAAATGAATAAAACATTTTCTCACTGGTGGCAATGTAGTTAACCATTTCTAAAAAGAACATTTCTGACACATTGCGGTTTCTTGCCTGTGTGCTCGTCAGTCGGTAGAGAAGACTGTCTTCTAGTTCCTTCATCTTTCTCTTGTTAGATGTCACATCTTCCAAGAGGTCTGTCCTCTCCTTCTCCAATTCCTGGTGTCATAAAAGCAAAGAAAACACAACCACATGAGCAGATATAGCTGCAGGATGGTGCTAGAGAAAGCCTGTCATTAAAATCAAAGGTCTTTGATTCTGCATTGCTCTGATGAGTTGATTCTGTCTGTGGCTTTAGACTCTTCTCCGGTGCCTGTCTATCATGGTGGCCTCTGGTAGCTGTCTATATTATTCTTACTAATATCTGCAGCCGGGTGAAGGTCAAGAAGCTGAGATTTTGGCAAAAAAAATTAATAAATACCTTATCTAAATGAATAGATGAGCAGAATCCTTATGAAGAATAAAAACGCCCCTAGAGGAGAGATAGCCTCAGGGTGATGATAAGACCTGTAAAGCTATGTTGTCGCCCTTTTCTCCGTAGTCCTAAGTAAGCCCCAGCAAATGACTCCAGCTTACCTCTTCTAAGTGTCCAAAAGTGTTATTTCTGCACTGGGGAAAGCAGGTCTTATCAAAATTTACACCACAGTCTTGCCTGCTGGGAGCATAAATTTGACCAGCATGCTAAATCCCTTTTAGAGTATGAGAGACAATAATTGTGATATTTTGTTTTGAGAGTGCGAGAGATTAACCTAAAACAAAATTTGTCTTGTTATCTAAGTCAAATTTAATGGTGGCTCATAAGTAGGCCGACTATCCACATCCCATTAAACTGACTGCCTTTAAGCGGGTATAAAAAAAACAGTCACCACTTCTAAGTGGCAGGTGTGTTTTAAATCAATTAGATTGCTATTTTGATTGTAGATTACAAGCATATTTTCCTAAGAACTGCTGTGTTGGACACTATCACAGCAGGTTGTTATCAATGATAAATGCTCTTTACATATAATGTAATATAATATAATATAATATGAATACACAAATATTTATGAAAATGCTTTTTTTTTTACATTTCCTATAATTTTACTTTTACTATGAGAATTATTATGGTCAAGACAGCAGGCTGGTTTGAAACCAGTGGGTCTGAGAGGACAGAATTAGTATTCATACCCTTTCTATTACTGCATATGAATGATTTCAATAGCTTACAAAGACAGATGTAAGTCATACTGGAGCTGAAAGCTGTGCGTAGAATTGAAGTTTGACTGAAAGTAAAAAGAAACGATTCAACAGTGATGTTGGGTTTGTGAAAACTGCACAAATTGTAAAGACAAGAAGCAGGGCTTACAGCTGAGGTAGTAGTTTTAGCTCTTATTTGATTAAATCCAAATTTAGTACACAGATACAGTAACAAGCCTCTTCCCATCTGGAATAAATCTTTCATTTCATGACCAGCTATCAGCAGAGGGAAAATTGCTTTTCTGTAACAGGACCAGCCTTTTCAGAGTGACAATCAATGAGTCCTGCATTTGGTGCATTTATAATTCACTAATCTATTCCCCAGTGAGACTGACGTCACTTGTCTGTGTCTTTGTGCGTATGCTTGGTACCGATACACGTGAGCACTATTTCTGGGTTACTTTTATTCCCCACTCACACTGTGTTTGACCAAAGCAGGGCGGTTGCAATTGTTTGTATTCAAATGGCGTTCTGATGTCACAGTACAGAGAAAATGAGATTGGGAAAGATGTAGAGAGTCTGCATTTAAATGTTGTTCAAGATTTATTTCAGGTTCTACAAGGATGCACATAAGCAGTATTAATGCAGGGGTACAGTCTAATAGTACATTATGCTAACCTAATTTAAATATGTTCCTTAATTATGTATCGTCTGGCTTTAGTGGCTACCATTTTGAGTACTTGTATACCTGCTTTTCAGTGAGGATGACTCTGCCCAGCAGCTGGTCCTCCAGTCCTCTCATGGTGACAGTGAAGTCAATGATGGAGGTGCGCGCACTTATTTCAGGAGTGTAAGCCGGGTTAGGCAGCTTGGTGGTCATATACAACCTGAAGCCCTTCATCACATCCACTTCTTTGTCACCAAGCTTCACCTGCAAGAGGGTGTATGTGTGTTATTGTTTAGAATATTAAGTCTTACAAATAACATAATAAAGAGCTCAGAGTTGGAATTACTGGTTGGAGTTCTGGTTTTCCATTGGAAATTAATGTGGGTGTATTTGGATGCTAAAAGTTCATATTTTTAGCATCCAAAAGTGCAGAATTAATTTAGAGTGTTCTCATTTGTGTTTTCAGGAAATTGGAATTGTTCAAATCTTTATTAGCAACACAGAAAATACATTTGCGCACAATATAAATGTTTTTTCTCCAAAAGCGCAAACCATTTTTTCCATTAAAAACATATGAATGTCCTGTTGTACCCAGAGTCTACTTCCAAAGCTTAATTTGGGGTCGTCATTTAGGCTAATGAAACCAAAACCACTCAAACTGTGATCTGCAATTTTCCCAACTACAATTATCTTCAACGTTACATAAAATTGAAGCTGCAATAGAGTCAAAATCGGTGCATTTCACATCTCAGGAACAGGAAGCACTCTGCAAAAGTATGCTGCAATTTCAGCCTTCATCCTGTAAAATCATTTGATTTTTTTATTTTTGTTTTTTTACTAACATGCCCCCAAACACCCACAACTCACGCAACAGCATCAGGTAGCTCCAGTTTGTTTATTTCGCCCCCCAAAAAATAATATTCATTCAAATCAACCAACATCCCATCTGCACTGGCTCAATGCTCCACAGCCTGAACTCCTTTGCATTAGAATGTGAGCTAATACAGGATACCGAATGCACTTTGTGTACTGTATTTAATTTGATGTTACTTTAACAACTGATTGAGTTCGATTTATGTGGTGAATTTAACTTGTTTGGCATCAACAAAAATGATGGAAATAAAAAAGAAAAGGAAGTTTCATTATGCAACAGAAGTCTGTTAAAGTATCGACACTTGCCCTTGTTCTAAGTGGTGACATATTGAATGTTTGTTTCCCTGAGTATGTCTTAAAATTTTATATTTTATTGTATTTTTTGTTAATGTAGCTTTCAAAACTGTCTGAACACCCAAAGCAGAGTCAAGAGAACCAACTGTGCCTTTTTGACAAGATCTAATGATGCCGACCTTCTATAAAAAACAGCAAAATAAAGGAGGAAATAGTACAATGTACACTGCACAGTGTAAACCCTTTTCCCAGACTTACCAAGTACATTTTAATCTGTCTCAAAAGAATTAATATGATCTAGGAAATGTGGTCTGGCTGCCAATGATACTCATACTTAAAACTCTCTTCTAGTCGACACTACCTGTGCAGTGTCAGCGAGAGAGCTTGTTTTTCTCTGTCTGAGCTAATCAAGCTCTATCAGTCCAGGTGTGACAGCTGGCGTGCCAAGGAGAAGCTGGCAAAGTCTCATCATACTGACCACTAGTCTTTGAATATGCCTGCCAATTTCATACCCTTCTAACTAAAAGTAAAATCTAACACATGGATCTAAGTAGGATTATTTCGTTCTGTGTTGTTACCTTGTAAGTGGAGCCGGTTTTGATGAAGTTTTTCTCAAGTATGTTGTCAAGCGCAGGGTCCAACTCCTCCCCCACATCCTCAATCAAAAGGGGTCGACCAAGAGACAAACTGTCCTCTAGGTGGTTCTTGAAGTACTTGTGATTCAGTGAGGTGATCTGAGATCAGACAAGAAAACACATTTTAAAATGGTAATTGTCTGATTTCAATGTGCAGTTTGGATGACCACCACCACAGAGCCTGATATTGTCCTGAGGATATGAAATAAATGGGCTAAATGTGAGAAGATTTTACAAAACAGACAAAAATACTGATTTTACTGTACGATACAATAACCTTCCTATGTGACCACAGCAGCAATAATATTTGTCTCCAACAGGAGTAGGAGACACATGTGTGGTTTCCTCACTTTTCCTTCAAAGCTACAAAGGTCAGCCTCTATGTGCGGATTCTGACTGTTCAAGCTAACAAAGAATTACTTTTCAAGTGAGCCATTTTTAGAAAAAAATAAATAAACTTTTTCTAATGATGTGACCTGAAGAAAGGGTTGAAACCTACCGCTGGAGGAAATGTGTCTCCAGGATGCTCATAATGGGATTTCAGAATGCATTCACTCGGCTTAGAGATTGCCCCTAACAGGGTCAGCGACTTTTGCTTAGCTTATTATGTCTGCAGAATTGGTGGTAGTTTTTTTGTGGGGGGTTTTGACATTGTGCTCTGTATACTGGATAGCAGGAAGGACCAAGGGCATTAAAGAATTTAGGACCACAGTTACTAACAAGCAATGATGATCTACAAGGCCAGTAACATTGTGGGGATGGAGCTGTACTCTCTAAATGTGGTGTCAGAGAGAAGGATGTTTTCCAAGATAAGGACAATGCTGGACAATACCTCCCACCCAGTCACAGGAGCACGTTCAGTGAGAGACTGAGATTACCCAAATGCACCACTGAATGACACAGGAAATAATTCCTGCCGGTGGCTCTCTCTCTGTAAAATTCATGAATCTAAACCACCAGTACACACTGCAGTAGTTGCACACACTTATGATCTGCACATCCTATACAGGAATATAAGGGCACTGCAATTTCAGCTTTGTCTATATTCAGTGTTGTCTAATATATTGGGATATTTATAATTGGAGCTATTTTCGTTTATTAGAGCTGTTTTGTTCTATTTTTAAATTAGTATTATTTCATTGGTACTTTAACTTGGTAGTAACTGTTCTTACTTGGAACTGTGAACACACAATTTCCTCTAGGATTCTGATTCTGATATTAGAGGCCACTAAAAATCAAAATGGGCACAGGACATTTGGACTGGTGAAGAAGACTAGGTATAATGCAAAAGGCTGCATGACGGATGGATGAATGGATGCATTCATTTAACTTTTATATGCTTCAGACATTGAAACGAAATTGTAGAAGATAGTTTTGCAAACCTGTAGCTCATTCTTGGCTTCTTTGTTCTTGATCCAGATTTTTCCCTGTGTCTGTGGGTCAATAAGGAGGGGGAAGCGGGCAGCTTTGGTTACAATAATGCCATTGTGAATGGACAGGTCATCATTTGGCAAACCCTGTAAGACACAACATGAATAAATGGTGAGGGTCAATCTTGATGCTTAACAGTATCTCCACCAATGATAAATGGTCCAGCAATCAATGTTTCCTGGGATCCTCGTTTAAAGATAAATAAAAGATATTAGCAGCTACCAGTGCTACCCATCAGCGTTTTAGTAGCACCTATGGTATCAGTTTAAAAATCCTAAATTGTCTGGTTTTCAAGTTATCTGATTTACAAACTGGGCGTCCACACCACCCGGTTGGCGACCCAGCAGACTGACAACAACACCATATCAGCTTTTTACTGCTGAGGGGTAAAAAAAAATATGACTGTTAACATAAACTAACATTTACACAAACGTTAAAACAACTTAAGCTAACAAAAATGTTAGCAATTCTAGTTAGATTCCCATATATTCACAAAACTTCTTTCAACTACTAACTACTACATTACTGTTACTACAACCAACAATAATAATAATGACGCTATCAGTTAATTTTTAATTAACCTAATTACCTTATTTTCCGCAGGATTTTAAGGTGCACATAAAATCCTTTAATTTTCTCAAAAATCGACAGTGAGCCTTATGTATGAATTCTGGTTGTGCCGATTTTATGTGGTACACAGCACTCAAAAATCTGTCAAAACATGTTTTAGTACAACTATGTTTTGGTAAGTTACGAAGAATTGATTGTCAGAGCGTTATGACAACCGTAGTCAAGAGCCTTGCGGAACAATCTGGGTCCAAAACTCCGTCAGTTTCAGGACAGGTCCCAAAGTCGAACAAACAGTGCGACATCACAGAGAGTTAACTGTCTAAATTCTTTCACATTTAATAAAATGATCAGCGTTGCTGATTTACCAGGTGTAACGATTACGTTTAACATACAGGCATCCATGAAAACAGAATTTATAAGATTATAGTTATAGGTTAGATTAGAGTTATAGGTTAGCAGGAAGTTAGCTCGCTAGTTTCCGTTTAAACATGATATACCATGTTATGACTGAGAGATTTCTGAAAAAAATTAAAACATACAGCTCTGCTATGGCTTCCAGCATAAATGAAGACAGAAAACTAAACAGCAGTGATGCTTGTAGGGTTACTGGGTTGGGCTAGCTGGTATATTGGGTTGGGCTAGCTGGTATATAATGCTGTGCTACATTACATGTGGCATTAATATGTAAAAACATCTTTAATTAGCAAAATAGATCACTGACCTGAAGGTTCCATTCACTAACTGTGGGCGCATCAATGAGCAGTTCAGTCAGATTGAGGTTGTTACCAAACGGGATGTAACGTTGCTTCAGCTCTCGCTGCCAGTCGTTCAGCAGAAGGTTACGAAACTCCTGATTGAAAGGTCCTGAGTAAGAAAGAAAGGCTGTGGCCAGAAGAACATCACCTGGAACAGGAACAAGCGTTGTTACGTGTACATACATATCAGTACACATCAGTGTATCAGTTACATATTAATCAGATGTGGCACTGCCTATGCACTGAAATGAGAACATGCCTAAATATTAGTGGGGTAATTTTAAAAGTGCAAGAAATTCCATGTCAAACAGTAGCATCACGACCATCCCGCTGATAAATTAAAAACATTAGCATACAATAACGACATGACAGATTAAGGTTATAACTCCAAGTATAACTGCATCATCAGACAGAGATTTTTCACTTCACTGCACATTATTTATCCACAGAACATTTCCCATATCACACAAAGAACTTCATATTATTATGATAGATATTTGTTATTATGTTGCAGAGGCTAACTCTATGTTTTTGAAACCTGCTGTGAAACCCACCCACGAGCCGTTTGGTTTGGACAGCAAACTCTTTGCTCTGTTCCGTCCATCTCTCCTTCTCGCCAGCGAGACCGCTGATGAGACTGGACGCTGTCTGCATCTTGTGTCTGCAGCGCTCAGCATCCTCCAGCAGCGTCTGATGGGAAAGGGGCCCGCAAACAGGTCAGTAGGTTGATGTGTCTATTTAGCCTTGTGTGTCTGTCCAAGTGTGTCTGCCTCTATCCAAGTCTTATTCCACCATCTGCACATTCGTGGATTAAACCCCTAAAAGCTCATCTCTGTTCATCAGAATTACATACCCATCATCATTATCTAACTTAGTACGCATGAATCTAAGAATATTTGCCTCTTCCCTCAGCTGCTCACCAGCGAACTGCCCCTCACTGCATGCGCAAGCCACACTTTAGGTTTTTTTGCTTGACAGAGAGGGACACAGTGCCCTTCCACACTGCTGAAGTGTGTGCTTTGTTAAGCAGGAGAGAAAAACCGAGGGCTTCTTCTGTAAATCAAGAGGACTATAAAGGAGAGGTGGTGCTGTTCCAACAGGTCACAGGAGAGAAGAAGTAGTGTGATGTGTCAGGAACACAGTGACTTGGGCAAAATAAAGAAAATGCTGGGTGTTAAATCTGTGATTACAAACAAAGCATACAAATGCAGACAGATTAACACGTCCTGGGAAGCTTGTATTGCCCCAAGCTATTGTTGTTAATGTTATCTTCACTTTATCTGTCTTCTTTTGCTTTCCAGGACTCATTTTTAAAAAAATATATTTTACCACTTTATAAAGGGGAAATATTGAAAAAGGCATGTGGCCTGTGCTATGAAGCAGAATTTCATCTTATCCTGGTACTTTCAGGGCTAACCCTGAGTTTTTTGTATTATGAAGGTGGTTTACTTCTTACCGAGTTATATCACCATGGTAAATTATGCTGCAAATCTAACTTGCCTTTTAAACATAATTGAATTAAACACTTGATTACAGTCCATCAGATTCTGTTTAGATCATCAGTATCTTAATGACTGAGCTATGATATTTTTAAGCATGTCTATTTCCTTCCCATGAGCCTAGTGTTCCCAGTCTTCATCCAGAGAGCCATCTAGATTTCCAGTTCTTTTTCTGTTTTTTGCCTTTTATTGTTTAGTTATGGACTTCGACTGCATTCCTAATAAAGCTTGCTTTCTGTTTTACATCGAGACTTTGGTCTTCACTTGGAGCCACTCCTGTCCATCATCAACACCAAATGCCTTTGCAACGAGCCTTTCAGTCTCACTTTTAGCCCTGGAAGATGAACAGTCTCTGCATCTTAATCATGACATTATAACCTGTTCCCGTCCTGGTCTCTTAATCAGGGAGTCTTGATTCACTTGCTGTTCCATTAAGATGTTACATTTCACGTCACAAAGTGTACTGAACATGGGAAAACACAGACCAGATGCTCTCACAGACCTCCACAGAGGATTAACCGGTGTTACTCAGTCACTTCAGTAACTAAGGTTCAGTCCTTTTTTTCCTTTTAGCCAGGCTGTCACAGATCTTATGGTACATTTGTCATACTGTACATACTGCAGTTTATAATAATATTGTTATTACATCAGTGGCACATTGATATTCTCAAAAAACATTTTGCTTTCTTGAAGAACGTGGGAAAAAATATCATGTAACAAATAATAAACACAGTTTATCCCCTATAGTAATTGTTGCACTTTCAAATAAAAGATAAAAGGTATTAAATTCCTATATCAGGAGCAACACACAGGTTTTGTGTACTGAACTAAATTACAGTTGTGTTTTGATGAAGTTGCTGACCTGTTTCTCCATCATTGCTTTCTCATATTCCCCCTGTACCACATCAAGCTCTGCCTGCTTGGCGTCTAGCTCAGCCTGAGCTTTCTGAAGGTCCGCATTAGCTATGGTCAGACGATTCTCCTGCACGGCCAAGTTAGCCTAGAAAAAACAGAGAAAAACAATGAAAGAGTGTGGAGGGGAGAGCTGTGATGGTTTGTTTGTTTGCTTTGTTTTTTGCACATTAAAAGCTTCAGGTAAAAAACAGAGAAAAAGTCATTAAATAGTTAAATGGTTAGTGGGATGCCAGTTTATCTCACAGCATGCGCAACCCACAAAGATTAAATGCAGCAGCCAGCGTTCAACTCTAACCCATGGCCTCAGTTACCAGTGTGCTATCTAATAGAGGCAGAAATGTCTGAAAATGGTTAGTAAGATATTTTAGAAGAATGGACATAAACACTGAAAGAAAGAGTTTGAAGATGACAGAAGTAAGCAAAAAGATAGTTTGTGTATAGAGCTAGGGTTGTAGAGAAAACACTGAAGCTCAAAAGCTTTGGAGAAAACTTGAGAGTGTGCTTGGTGTGGGATAAGGAAAAAACATAGCTATTTAATATTAATTGACATCTGAGGGGAACATCCCGTCTCATCTTTCTGCATGTCTGTCCATTCGACTGTATCTCTGTATCCAGCTTAAAGGGAAAACACCACTGGGCTCGAAACCAGAAAATCTGTTTTGTAGGCTGTGCTCCACAAAAGGTCAAAATAAAACAACAGTGCCGAGGGATGTGTATATATGTAGCTGTGTGTGAGTGTGTTTGGAGGGGGATTAGGGAAACAAAGTGGAAAGGAGGAAAAAGAAATTGGTGGCTAGAGCAAAAAGAATAGAATGCAGTTAAGAAAAGAGAGAGGTGTTGAATGAGAACTAACAAGGGTGACAGCAACAGATGTCATCATCAGGCAACATTTCCAAAAGCATAAATGTACACTGTAAATGCCTTTAAATGACTATGACCCATCAGACATTCACAGCAGCTTGTATTTACTTGTAGTTAACCGAGTGGGTGATTCTTCAGAAGAATTTTGCCTTTTGTGTTGGTGAAAGCACATGTTACAGCCATGGGTCACTTCGCTCCTTCATCTGGCGTGATTAGCCCTGTCTGTTTTGTATGCTTATTAGCATGTGCAAGCCCCTGTTAATGATTGGTGCCTGGACTTGTCTCTCATCCTGCCTCCTGGCCTGCTCTGCGTTCTCTCACGAATGACTGGACAGTTGCCCCGGTGCAGTGGTTCAACTGGAATACAGCACTAATCACAGCAGCCGCTTTAAAAGAGCTGCCACTTTGCTATTCAGGACAGTGTGAACAACGTGCCATGCTGTGTTTCCTGATTGGCATGAACTAAAGGTTGCTTGTTAGCTAGTTTTGTATTGTTTGTAGCTAACAAGCTTCTGCAAGCAACTCTGTGTAGTGCTTCTCATGATTCTGTAACCTCTTCCGTTGACCAAGCTCGGCACACTCATCCAACTAGAGACACTCAGTTTAGAGGGTGACTAGTTAAGTAAGTTTGTCCCTTTAAAAAATGATAAGTAAAAGAGAGATTAGTTGAAGTAAAGTTCAGTTGCTTCTGGTTAGAAAGCGGTCATTGGCACTGTCTGGCATCTTTATATCCACTTTTCCATTGTGCTTAGACTACATTATCTCTAAACATATTTTCTAAATTTCTATATTTTTTTGACCAAATAATTTTCTGTTTTGGAAGAATTAACTGCTGAATAAGGTAAGGCTGAATATTAACACTTTAGAAACGTTCTAACATTGAAAATGTTAGCTCTGTATTCTCTACTAAGTCATAAGTCCTTTTTCCCCAAAAACAGCCACAGATCAAGAAAATGTTTGATTTAAAGGTCAATCATGGATGCAATACACCGTTTTTCTTTTTGTTAAACACTTTACTTTGCCTTTAGTGGCTGAATTTGCTGATCCATTTAGTTGTCAAAAATGGCACACACAAAAAAATGACAAAAATAAAGATTTAGTATGTTTGTGTTTTATCTCTGGGGTAAGCATGGAGGTGAGAGAAGGCTCAGCTGGTAAGCTTTTAGCTTACACAACTTGTGATGCTGTGCAGTAATAATCAAGACTTTGCACATATTTTCTGCAGATATCAGATCTGGGTGTGTGGATTTAATAATTCATAATTAATAATTGAATAATTCACAGGGATTCCAGTGACATAAAGCGAATAAATAGTGCAGCCTGCTGCATAAATAAGCAGTCTTTGAGCACAAGGAGTCTGAGGAAATCCATTTTCAGGCTTGTATCACAAGATTAAAAACGTAAGCCTTGAAAATCTGAGATGCACCCAATGTTTATAATCAGTGGATAAATACTTCTGAATTTTGCTGCACTTCAAACTTCTACCATCAGCAAATTATTGCTGCTGCAGTGTGGAAATGTGCCTTTTTGTGCTTTTGTGGCTTGTGGTTTTTCTACAGAATGAAATGTTTCATATTCATCAGATTGGGAGAATAGTCCAAAAAGTGTGTGTGTGTCCCTAATGTTACACATTTTAGGAGGTGTTTCATAATACATATTTGTAAGGGTGAGTTTAACTTACAGATGCCAATTGGTAGTCAGTGGAATAGTAGATTATTCAGTTCACTTTCTGCTTTTCTGAGGAAGCACTCTACTAGATCTGCAATAATGTTTGTTACCTTCAAGGGCAAGACCTCCTTGTTGATGGAAAAGAAGGAAGCCATGGCTTTGGTCCAGGATGCTATGCCAGCTACATTGCCACACACCCTCTTGGCTGTTTCGATGTTGTAGTCAGGCATTTCGAAATAAGGCTGCAGGAGCTCCACAGTTTCCCTATTAATGCTGTCCTTGGGGAATTGCTTCAGGAGGGGAAAAGAGGCAGAAAAAACAGAATGAGTATGCGGCGGTTTAATCTGGGACTTATTTCAGCCTGTGCATTTAGACAAATGCTGAAAATGCAAAGCTATACAAAACCAGAGAAAATGAAAAAATACATACTGAAAGGGACAAAGACAGAAAATAGAGCATGTACTCAATTGAGACCAAAATTGCATCAGGATGAAAAAAAAACTATTTAAATCAGGGCATCAATGGGTTATGTTTAAAATAAAAGGTGTTTACAAATAAATATTTTAATAAGACATGAACCACTTTTATGGAAGTGCAGAGACTAAACTCTTAGAGTCTAAGTTTAGCCCTTTCTATTATGTAGAATGTAGCTTTCATTCATGTTAAACATGGCAAATAACACAAAGCATAAATCCTGAATCATGTGTTGAGATAATATGAGCACTTCAGTCTTAACTATATACAAATTAAATAAATGTTACTGCACCTGCAGACTGCCCAGGAAGTTTCCAGCAGTCATGAGTTTTAATGACTCCTGCCATGAAGGAGTGTTGCAGTTCTTCTCTGGGTCAACTTTCACAGGGTTGACCTTCCTCTGGAAGAGCAGCAGCACGCAGTCCATGATCCGCATGATGAGGTGAGGGGGGCGACCGAGTGTCCGTACTGTGGCAATATCCGACGGTTTAATTGTCTATGTGGGCAAAGAGGACAAACGGAGAGCGGGAGAATTTAGAACAGTCATTTACTGTATGGCATGACCCCGATGGGAGAGCTGGAAACATGTGACAAGTAAGTCGAGTAAGGATTTGACACCAGCAAACTGGACAAACGCAGAGCATGTTAGGAGACGATTAGAGCAGCGCGTTACTATGACGAGAACAAAGGATAAATCATTTGTTTCTCATTACCGTGTTCAAAGAAGAGACAGATACATTAATGAGGATTATACCTAATTCTCCAGTTTCAGAATATAAAAGCAGAGGAGGTGTGCAGAGGGAAACAACACGACGACTGTAAGTATAAACTGTGGCAGAATGAGAGGAGTTCAGGAGAGGGTGACACAGGATTTCCTCCAGGGACTGATTAAAACAAGAGACAGCAGACCAGTAAAGAAAATGTTCCTGTGAGAACTGTTCGGCTGCTTTACTCTCTTCTTATCTTTTCTTGTTTTGCACTTCCCATTTCTGTTCTCTCTTCCTTGCTCCATTTCCACTCAGTGCAAGCCTGAATTTCCCACTAGAGTGTCAGCCACCAGACAGTCTGGGTTATCATGTACTTCTACTTTCACTAGCCTATATCCTCTATTCTCCTACAGCTTCTTATGAAAATCTCTCACTAAGCCCATTGTTACAAAATAAAATCATCACTCCAGTTCAGCAAGAACTACAAAAACTAAACCATTTTATGCTTTACTGTCATCATTAATCCACTGTAACTATTAGCAAATCAGCTCCTTTTGTATGACAAGGAAATGTTATAGAATGGTACCGTTACCTTGAGTTTGCACACACACAAACTCGGTCCTTTTAAAGGCTGGGTGAATATCCAAATTAATCAGGAAACAGAACCGGTCGGTGAATATTTTAATGTGACAGTGTGGTATGAAAAGCCTGAAGAAAGGAAACATGAATTCCTTCAACTCCTCTGCCACTAAAACTGATGTTCTTGAATAAGTTAGAAAATATCTTTTACTTTAATCTCGCTATACTGCAGAACACCAGCAACATTAGGAAGAGTCTTGGGTTGTCTGTTTAGAAATCCGAGGTTTCTATATGCAGTTGCACGATAACATTTTTTTAATGAGGGAATTGCCACAGGAGCTCTGCATGCAACCATCTACCCAGGAGGACAGCTTTAATTACAATGCAGCTAGAGGCACCAGACGACCACACAGTCACAGAGGGCTTTAAGTGGCACCCTGAAGCAATACATAGTAAAAGAGCAGGAGAAATCTAAATTGGGTAAATGTAAGTCACACATTAAAGCACAAAAAGACTGCCCTCACTTTTTTAAATATTCAAGTTATATTGTAGGGTTAGATCATGAAGGCAAAAGCAAATATGCTTTGCTTTACTGGATCAAACATGCTTACATTCACCCCCCTAAAGCTGTGACACAGGAAAAACTCTGCTTATGAGTGAAATAATCTAATAGCTACAAGACTCGTGGTGTCTACAAGATGAACTTTGATGACTCTGGTGATCTCCCGCCTTTTTTCACTGGCACTAACATTAGGGTGACATTTGGCTCATGAAAGCCAGTTCAGACAACGATGTCACGTTGCTGTTGAATGATTAATTGCAATCATTTTTCCAGCACATTTTGTAATCTTCAGATCATTTTAATTTGTCTCGTTAAGTGATTTATGATCAACTACCTGCAAAACTAATTATCCTATAATACACCCCCCGGTCCAACACACACACGCACACACACACACTCACACTCACCGCCAATGTGGTACTCAAAAAAAAATACTCAGGTTTAACATTTAAACTGAAATGGTTCGTATAGCATGTTGTGAATCTCTAGCATGGCTATAGGCTCTGAGTGATTTAAAAGAAAACAAACAAACAAACAAACAAAAAAGACGTCTGAACGTAGATATGTCTACCTGAGAAATTTAAGTCTGGAGGGAAGCCTTGGAGGCATGTATTCAACATTGCTGTTTCAACATCCCATACCTGCAGCGCAGCCTCTGCCTCCTCGAGAGCTGGCCGGGCAGCTTCGAGTTTCTCCTCAGCGATGGCCTTGTCAGCTGAAATGCTGTCCACAATGGCCTGCGCCTTGTCCTTCACCTTTTGTACCTCTACCTTCACTCGCTCTGCTGCCTGGGCTTTTACTGTCACCTCCTTCAACACCTGCACAAGAAAACAAACACACATTATAAGTGACAGAGAAATGATTTGAAGCTGGGAGACTTTTTCCGCTGAGAAAAGATCGTAAGTGTGGTTAAGTAGAAAACAGAATGCTCAATCCAATGGGAGATGGCAGATCTGAGCATTTGTAACACTGAAGAGGCTCTACCTGATATAGAGGTCTCTGTATAACAAGAGTGAGTGTTCACGAATGGAGGGAAAAAAAGAGACGGCTTAAACTGCTTCACTTATGCTGAAGCATGACTGTAAAAAATACACATTCGTCCCATTAAACATCTATTTGTCTTATTTCTCTCACTGCAAGAGGGTAATTTTACGCAACAATACAATATTCCCCAAACAATCACTGGAAAGCCTGATTCCCAGCAACGGACACAATAAACACTTCATCTCTTCATTCTGTGTTCACTTTCTTATTAATGCATGAAACTTTATATTAGTGTCTAATACAAACTAGCATGTATCCATTCAATTCTGTTGATTAGTTCATAGACCGTGTTGCTGTTTTAATAAAAATGCAACTAAAAAGCCAGCTGAAGCATTCTGTATGCTTGTTGAACCTTAAACCCACACACATACAAATAAAAATCCCCTCCCTGCCTACAAACGTACCATATCAGCCTTGTCATTGGCAATCTGTAGCTCCTTCTCTTTCACCTCCAGTTCTTTGCTGAGAGCTGCCACTGACACCGATGCCTCCTTCAGCTTTTGGAGACCAGTATTCATCCTGAAGAGGAGAAATTTTGAATACAGTTGATCAAGTCAAATATGATTACAGCAAACTTGTTGCTTCTGTGTACTGTCTGTCTACTATCTGGGTTTCTGTTTGCTTAAATGGCAACACAACTTGCATATGTTATCATTTGCACAACATTGTTGAACTCATTTTGAACAATTTACCTGTTGGCCAAAGTCTGAACTTCAGACCTCTTTTCTTTATAGATGGTTTTGTAGCCTTGAATGAAGGATAAATAAGACTTGGGTGTGACATGGGTGGAGCGTCGGTATCTAAATTCAAACAAATTGGGTTACATTAATACTGCAACATGCTAAATATTATGACAATCATCATGCGTTGCAGACACACATAAAACAATCTTCACATATATGCATATAATCTTCAAACACACATATATATATATACATATATATTAGGGGTGCAACGATATTCGTATCGATATTGAACCGTTCGATACAGTGCTTTCGGTTCGGTACGCATATGTATCGAACAATACAACATTTGTAATTTATTTTATCAACTTTCCTTCTGACAATGCTGTCTGTGTGGAGCGCTCAGTGAATCTGCGTTCGACTACTCCGCCTAGGCTGCACTGTCGAGCGCAGATCCACTGAGCGCTCCACACAGACAGCATTGTCAGAAGGAAGAGCGCAGGGCAAGCTAGCGAGACAGAAGTTAAGCTCTCCTTGCAACATGGCAAATTGAACCTCCCCCACCCTCATTCAGATCTGGCGTTTGGAATTATTTTGGTTTTCATGTGACGTATGACCCTGAAGGTAAGCGCGTCATGGACTAAAGTAAAACAGTATGTTGGATGTGCCACGCAATGCTCAATTACAGGGTGGGAGCTAGTGTGTTAGCGCAGTTAGTTCATTAACGTGTTGGCCGTCTAGCCCCATGCACGGGGCTATCAGGGGTAGCTCGTTAACGGAGATTTGCCGTGTTGTGGTGTTAAGGTCATTTCAACGAGATTAACCTGAAAGCACTAGTGGGAACACAACGAATATGACTGCACATTTACGCCGACATCATCCTAGTGCAAAGACAAAAACAACAAGCATGCTACTAACTTTAGCCGAGTCATTTAGACAGCTGTTAGCACATGATTCTCCTTATGCTGCTGAGAATATAGCCCAGAAGAAGCGGATAGCATAGCTTTTATTTTGGAAAGAGGCATTTCTCTGTAATAAACTCTCTTTTCCAAAGATGAGTGATTCCTCAATCAGATACAGGGCTCGCAAAATTGCTAGCCCGACGTCCTGGGGCTAGCGATTTTTTTCAGACGGGCTACCCTGCCCGTCGGGCTATTGTAGGAAGGAAAAATATATGTCAATGCTTTTGCATTCTTTCAGAAATGTAGCTGGGTAATTATGTCATTGGCATCGGTGAGCCACTGTCAATATGTGACATATTGAAATCGCGTTTGAATTTGCGCTTGTTTTTTTGCTTTCACTTTGCAATCGTGCGAACTGTGTATAGAGGGCGACAGCACTGATCTGTGAGTGATGATAATTTGTGCACCAATTCCTCTGACATCGTCTTATTAATCGTTAGCTTACTATGCAAACATGACAAGTGAAATCTCCCGCAGCAAGCTTAAACATGTGAGAGGTTGATCGCGCAGAGAATCGCTGAGCGTTATGTGAGTGTGTGTGTAAAAGCATTTCAGTTCTGCTGAGCCAAATAAGACAGGTCGGGGTGAAGAAGTGACAGCCAAAGAAAAGCTTACCACAAAACGGAGAAGTTATGACAAATCAGACTATAAGGCAAAAAGAAAGTGCAGCTTTATGGTTTCATGGACAAAAGAATTTCTGTGGCTGCAATATGACAAGCTAAATAACCAGGGCTGCACATAAGTGGTCCGCAGGTGCGCATTCGCTGTCAAAATAAAAAACACGCACAAGGGTTAGGGTTAAATTTAAAAACGGTACTTTTGAGTTAAAATATATATTTATAATTTTAATAAATGACAAATTAAAAAGGCATGAACATTTTTTTTGTATCGAAAAAACATCGAACCGTGACACCAAAGTATCGAACCGAACCGTGAATTTTGTGTATCGTTGCACCCCTAATATGTACTGTACCTCTGGAAGTAGTCCACACATTTCTCCGCTACACCATCCTGGAAGGAGCCCATGCACTGAACTACCTCACATTTAACCTGGGCTGAGCAGTCTATGTCATAAACAGACAGGAAGTGCTCTGAAACTGAAGGACAGGAAGAAACGAGACAGGACATTATTAACTGAAGAAAAACCTCAGAGAGCGCAAAGAAAGTCGATATCTTGTATTCATATAACAGCATCCACTTTGAAATAAACAGAGTATAACATGTACCGCATACATTTTTGAAAAGAAATGCGAGCACCAGACAGGTCACATTTGTGAAAATAAAACTGTGTGTTAAAAATACCTGCAACCAGTGCATCTTTGGGCCAGCGGCTGAACCAGTCCATGGTGCAACCAGAGATCAGCGCCGGAAACTTCAACGCTCGGTTCCGGAACTTCTCCCCAACAGGGGAAAAGCACAGAATGACGTGGAGATTATGTCGAACTCGTGACATGAAGTAATCGTACAGGTTTCCGTTGGTTGGAGGTCGCCGGGGAAACTCTCGCTTCATGACAGGGATGAGATCATTGAGGATATCATCTATTTCGTCACGGGCAAACAAGTTGGACACCTGAAGGCAGAAACATGCAGTTGTGTCTCTGATATCACAATACTGACGGACCTAACCATAGTTCGCTCGTTTAACACTTTTCTTAATTTTGGCTGTCGTCTCTTACAACTCATGGCCGCAGCGTTTTTTAGCTGATGAGCTGATGGAGCTCCGATGTGTCTCATCCTCCCCTGCAGCCATTCCCAAGCCACACCCCGCCACAATCCATGTACCTGTACTGCTGTGTATTTTAAAGCTCAAACATTTCTACTCCGATAATAGTGCCAACCAAATCTTTTACAGAGTAATTTTTCAATCTGATCTGATCAAAGATTTCCCATACAGAGATCTAGCAGTTGCAGCTTTTAAATGCAGTGATTAGCACTGTCACCTCACAGGAAGGCTGTGGGTGCAAACCTTGGACGTTCTCTTCAAATACAATGGCTTCCTCCCACAGTCCAAAGACATGAATGTTAGAAACATTCATGTATTTCCCTACACAATACTGTGTTTTATTGACCATTTTTTAACATTATTTTAATTGGATCTTCTTCTTCCTCACACTTCACAATAGTTGTCACTTCTTCTTACCTCAACCTCTTTCCTTAGCAATTTCAGTAGAAGTGTATATTGGTTGGCTGATGAACTAAATGTATGTGACTGCTGGCAAAAAATCTTGAAATGGTGAGTTTTAAAACAGCTTGCTGGGTGGGTACAAGTTTAACCAAGTGGATGAAGGTACGAGATTCACTGTTTAAATGTTTTAAGCTGAGTCATTTCTCCAAATCCCCAGTTTCCATTAGAGAGAACATGTAACTCAGATTTAAGAAAGTGAAACAGTGTCATGGGGGACTATGTGGTGTTGTGGTAAGTGTCCCTAACCATCTGTTACTCTCACAAAAAAACAATATCACGATAACAGCTTGCTTTTCCTTTTTGTTTCTCATCTCTGTCACTTTCTCTCACACAGTAAAGAAAAGAAGACAAAAAGATGGGAAAATAAATAATTGAAAGAAGGGAAAACAAGTGGGAAACTAACAGGGAAAAAGCAACTGCATGGCTCTTATCATGGTGTTCCCATAGTGTTAAATGTCAAATCCAATGATATCCACTGACTTCGAACAGTGTAAGAGCTTCAGCTTGGTGAGTGCTGGTAAACCTCACTGGAAGCTTAATACTTGTCACATGAATTGATCTGACTTCTGACCTCTTTTATTAAGTGACTTCCCGAATAACAAAATGTAAATATACGGAGTTCAAAATAAGGGCTTTGAAAGTTGTCTAAATATCCTGTGGTGGCAAAAATTCATACAACCCCTCCCAACTGTGTAAACAAACATGGAGAGGAGGAGAAAAGATGAGAAGGAAAGGGAAGAGAAAATATAACCATCGAGTAGAGAGAAGACAGTAAGAAATGTGCATAAGAACTAGCGGGGAAAAAATCAAAGGGCAGGACAAAGATGAAAACAAAATTCTGGGAGTGGAGAAAGAGTCTTTCAGCAGATGTAATGAAGAATGCTGTAGTACACAGAGGTGTACTTGTATGTGATTGTCCATTATAGTTTCATTTCATTACAAATATCAAAGAGAAAATAACTGCAACTCGGTCATAATGGTGAGGAAAATACACTTTTAAAATTGCACTGAACTGATACGACTCGTGCTCTCTTAAGATTGCATTCATGAAATGTTTACTGCACTCAAAGCGGAATGCAGTGCTAAAACAAAATGTTGTCTTCTAACATGCTTCTTTATCCTGCTCTTTTCCTTATCTTCTCACACAGGCCTCAAAGGTTTTTCATGTTAAAATAGAGTCCTTTCTCCCAAATGTCACCAAGTAATTGCTTGTTGAGGACTATTGGGATTCTCTTTAATATTTTAAGGGTTTGACCTCACAATTTGAAGCACTTTGAGTAGACTTGTGTTGTAAACTGATGATTTTTAAACAAAACTAAATTAAGCTGATTTGAAGTGAATATACACAGCTATCTGAGCGAGTACAACAGTTTGTAGGTTTTCCAAAACTATGTGTGACTGTTAAATAGCTGGTGCCAGTGCTTTCATAAAAAGATAATATGTGAATCAGACAATTATAGTTGTGCCAAAGAATTCATAAATTGTACAGTTTTCTAATAAACACCACCTCTAAGTCCACCTCTCCAGTAACTATAAAGCAATTCAAAGGCAAATTACAAAAATATAAATATAAAATGCATGCAATATAAAACATTAAGTTTGTAAAGCATGCAAAGAAAAGCTGCAGAACAAAGACACCAATGGATTGAAAACTTGCTTAAGGAAGCACCAAGTAGCTTTCTGTACTGTAGTGCCTTACAGACCAATTACAGTAACATTATCTAATATAAAATATCAGTATGAGTCATTCAGATGGACTATCAGACAATGAGACTCCAACCTCTTACTTAAACTTGGAACCATATATTTTTCAACACCAACACTAACTGAGCTCTGTAAACAGTTTTATAAACAGTTAAAGTTTTATGGCAGGCTTACATTTCAGACTTTATGATATAATTTTAGGGGATGAACACAAAACTTGCATTAAGTGTTGAGGAATTTTAGCCATTTAGCAGAAAAGTCAATGAAAAGTCAGTCAGTCTTTGTCCAAACCCATCTAGAAAAGCAAGAGTAGCTTTGGAAAAAAACATTTTAGAGAATATATAACTATGGTAAACCTGTATAATAAAGACAGGAAATAAAAGGTATGGATAACATTTTGAATGCCTTATGAACAGAGACTGAAGTGGCCCAGAATAATCTAAAAGGCCATTTCAGCACCTTCAGCTAATGAGCAATAAAATTTAACAGAATGCGCATTGGTGTCGCTTCCAGTGACGGCATGATACGGCTCAGTACATAATAAGAATAATTACATTTTCTGCTTAAGCTCTCAGCACATTCCATATTTCATTCTTGACCCTGTGATGGCTTTATGGTGCTGATATTATTAAAGTTACTAGCGCTAGCTAGAGGCTGTACTTTAGCCTGTTGTGCTACAGAACAGGAGTTTGAATAAATAGAGTAACTCGTTTTGTTTTGTCTTTTTTTTTTTTTTTAAATAAAGGTGGGTAATTTCGAGTAACTTTTCACATAATTCAACAAATATCAGAAAACACACAAACTATGTCTGCGCATTTTGCCCCAAAATTCATTTTAGAGTTTTTAAATCAGACATGATGAGTTGCTGACTTGTGTTTTTGGTGAAACATCTTGCAAAACAAACTGAAGTATTCTCCTTTATATTATTCAAAAGTTCCATATAAATACTGCACTAGGCAGTTTGGTACAGTTTAGTGCAGGCTATGCCAGTTACTTTCAAACACTGTGTTGAAGTTAATAGTGACACACTAAGTTGGACTGGTACGGAGCAAGCTGTAGTGTTCATGGTCAATATTAGGCTGCGTCAAGTGTAGCATACATGAATTTCTATTTAAGAAGATGATGAAGATTAGATTCATCTCCCCAAATTCCATCTTTTATACTACCTTTAAAATATCTTGGGGTTAGAAATCGGCCATATAGCTTGTGAAACATGTGCTTATATCTTGTTGACTTCACTTAGCTAAATCCACAAAGAGAAATGGATATCATGGTAGCAACATCACATGGCAGCTTATCAAATAAGACTCTACTAGTGGCTCAAAACAAGTTAGAATGCAACTTATATCTAAGTAACTGTTTCCCCAAGCTATAACTCCTGATTACAAACCATAGGATATACTGTAATATCACCTGAAAAACAACAACAGAGCCAATGCAGTCCATGCACATGCACAGCACTGGATCACTACTGTCTATTAATGATATAAAAGAAGTAGAAACAACCAGATGCCTTTTTAAAGATACCTTAACCTCTCATTGATTATTTAATTTAAAACTATACAACTTTCAAACACTGCACACTGCATATTCTCTTGTTGTTCTGGTCTCACAGCCTTAACTGTGACCCACATTAAGTAGAGGATTACATTACTATGAATACGGATTATTTGGAATCTTTTCTCCTTGTGTGTGCTGCTGACCTCTCCAGATGACAGCACATTATTCATGTACTCCAAGAAGGACTCGTCTTTTATTTCGTTGTCAGTAAAGATGAAGCTGATGCCTTTTCCATGCTGGCCAGCTGTTCTGTACAAACTCTTCAGGTCATCCATCAGGTTGGATGTATTGTATGAGCTGGAAAAGAAAAGCATAAAATAAATATGCACACCCTTTCTTCACTAATAACTAATTTTACAGCTTCTAAAAATCATCCATACGTAGTTAAATGCAATCAAAAAGTGCAGCAGCAGAAAACTAGATCGCATAAAAACTTTAATTCATCTATTTATGTGCCAATTTGCATGAAATTTCTCATGAGATTGAAGCTCAAACTACATTTATTGGTGAGAGCGGTTTAAAAAAAAAAAGTGTCGGCGCCCCAGTTTGAGGCTTGGACGATGAAAGTGAAGCACATCTTAGCTTGAAAGTTCACCTGCTTTAGTGTGTGAATGTCAAATTTATTGAATTATAAAGAGGCAGATGAAAAATAAGTTAGAGGGAAAATGGAAGAAGCTGCAAATTGGAGATATTAACTGCATAAACAACATGAGAGAGAAACCACAGATTACTTTCATCTGGTTCTTTAATGATTATCAGTGAGATGAGATACTCCATCCTGTAGTTAATAAGAAATTATAACAACAGCCCTAAGTGGCTGGGAGTTACGCTGTGACTGCCAGACTAGATACGCATTGCTGGTTATTAAAAATAAACACACCTGTTCCCAACTCAACCCAGCAAAAGTGATGAGTTGACCAGTTTGTAAAAGAAGAAATAATATTTGAGGACAAAATAATGGCAGTTTGAGAACAATGAAGCTAGTTAAGCAAGATACAGGTAAAGAGTAACCTCTCCACTCAAGGGAGAAAAGCTGCTTAAGTGAAAAGTAACATTGTGTCAGCCATAAGGATAAAGAGCCCGGACACAGACAGCATGACTACTAGCCACTCAGGGCTGCTGTGATGATAGAAATGCTTCTTTATATGCAGTCTAGTGTGCTTCTAAGAATCCACTGCAGCATATATACCAAAATAAATGCTTTTAAAAAAATCTCTAGTAGGAATAATAGTGTAAGGATAACAAAGTTTAAAAGAAATTGTGTACATTAAAGCAACAAGAAAGTCTAAGTTACTGTACAGACAGAGGGAGAGAAAGAGAGTAAATTGAGTTTGCATGAAATAAGAGAACTATCTGTACTGGATGTGCATCTGAAAATCAGTTTTATGTGTGTATCAGAGAGAGCAGATGAAAAAGAAGGAAGGGGACACACAATAGAGGTATCCGTTTTCACCAGGGATAGCTGTGAAGCTAAGAGGACAAACATGTGGTTCATTAATATTAATAGGAAACATTAAAATCTGTTTGGCGAACAAACCGGTGGAAAGTGTGACAATAAATGAATGTAGGGACTGAAGGAGGAAACTACTTGACAGGTTTGGAAGCACGAGTTAGTGATGGTGAGTTAGTATGTTAGTGAAGCCAGAGCTTCTGAGATATCATATAATTAGTATGATATCTGTACCTCTAATGAGAATATACTAGCTGCTGGGCCTGAGAGCTGATAATGCAGAATGTTTCTCATCAGTGACAAAGGTTCTGAGTTTAATGGTTTGATTATAGATGATTATATGATTAATGATTAGATTATAACTAAATCTAACGATTATAAAACAACTTTAGTTTGACATGTTTTGTGAAGGAATTACTCAGAAAAGGAAATCTGACAATGAAAGGTGTTACTACCACTCCACAATCCAATCCTTAGGAGGTTTACAACTTACACCACCCTACCTACATCATTAATAATATTAATATTAATTTTTGCCAGCACACTACCGTGTGAGCGTGATCTGGAAGATCTTGTATCCAGCTATGAACGAGGCCAATCTGGTCAGGCTCTGTTTGCCAGAACCCCCAACCCCCACCAGCAGGGCATTACCTCCCGGTGTTCGGATTATCCTCGACACCTACAAATACACACAGAGCTAGAGTCAAATAAGCATGTTTAGATTTGCAGTAAGTTGTAGGCAACAAAAGAAAATAGCAAGCAAAGTAGGAATACATTAAAAAGATAAAGTAGGAATCTGTGTCTGAGTGCAAATGTCTGGGAGTGAGCAACTGTTTGTGAACGCTCCACAATTTATACTCCTTGAAGTAAAACTGTTAGGATATTCCTTGGGCTTTAAGGTGGTCTGAAAACATTAATGGAGGACTTTGAAATGTAAAAACCCTGACTGATGAAAACGTTAGGAAGTGTAGATTATTTTGGTTGGCACAAACACGACAAAAAACTCTTTAGAGTACCTTGACCAAATGTATCATAGCATCCTGAAAGAAGACCATATCCATGCCAGTACCCCTAATACTTTCATTGTAATGGCTTAGGAACATGTTCAGACGGTCCTTTAAAGTCTCAAATGATTCAATAGGCTCGTACACTTTGGGCAAATCAAAGTCTGAGTCTTCTGGTTCTTCCCCTGTGAGGAAAAAAATGAAAGCAGGTCACAAAACTGAGAAAATCTCTTAAATATATATATATTTCAATATAGTCAGACTCAGTAGTACCTGTGGCCTCAGGGGCATCTCGCAAGAAGTCAACAAAATATCTTTCTGCTACATAGTCCACCATATTCTTGTGCTCTTCACCAAGATGTTCTTCCACCAGCTTTGCCAGAGCCTGGTCAAACCACTCCACATCATCAGGCATCGTGAATCGATCCGCTATCACACGCTTGCACTCATGTTTCCAAAGTGCCATCAACGTCTGGAAAATATATGTTACGTTATTTTTCTGTTAGACAGAAGGTAATTAGCTACATGGAATAAAGTAATAATAATAAGTAATAACAAAGTAATGACTGGTAATAGGTAAAAGCACTGGGGTAGCTTAGTTACTGCAAAACTGTATTACTAGTGTATTATTTGACTTAGGATTTTTAATGTGAAGTCAGACTGTCAGCCGATATTTTTAACCTAGTTATTTTTGACCTCAGCAAGCCTCCTGTGACAGCTCTTGCCACTCAGTTTCATACTGCTGCCACTTCCCCTGTTTGTCACTTACTCAGTCATGCATATTTGTCCTTGGAAAAATCCTGCATGTGTGACCAAAAAAAATGTTTCTCCAGTGGAAATCTCAACATGTTCTCAAGTTTTTCTTAACTACTTGTCATGTTAGAAATGAGGTAATTAAGCATGCAAAATACATCTCACCTGGACAGAGGTGACAACTTCAGCATTGGTGCTGAGCATGCCTTGCCAGATCCTGGAGAGATCCCTCAGGTTAAAGATGTAGTGGAACTTTGCAGGAGTCGGAAGCATCTTGACCTTAGTCAGCTGCCAGAGACGACGCGTGAGGGAAACCAAACGAGGTACAGTGCTCTGGACCTCCTCGCTAAAACCACGTCCTGTGTAAAAGTGGCCCTCACCGATCACGCCTGTGTCATAAAGTCGATGTTTAGAAAAGTTATATATTTTTTTCCAAAGTAAAGGATACAGTGTGTTTCGTGAAATCACTGTATGGTGGCATTTATTAGTACTTAGTTCATCCCTCTAACTTGCTGTGATATATATATGATTGGCAACTATATTACAAGCACACAACACCTACACAACTGTCTGGAAATGGTAAAATAAGAACAAATAAAATAATGTATGTCTCTCAGGACATACATTATACATTATGCCTTAGACCTTGTCATGTATGAACATGACAAGGGAAATAATCCCCAAAATATAAATGACTGCAGAAAAATGACTTCTTGCAGTGTTTTACCCACCAAATATCTTGTCTATCGAAGCATTGGAGGGCAGCGTGCAGTTAAAGATTGAGAACTGCCTTTTCAGTCTCTGTGGTATGTCATTACGGCCCCCTCCAGGATGAATCATTGCTGCCAGGAACTGAACATCCACAATATTTGTGAACTCTCCAGGTTTTTCCAGATTGAAGAAACCATTCTGTTCCATCAGCTGCCTGACAATCTCATTAGTCACCTGTGATTGAAAGCAAGAAGCTTAAATCAAGAAAAGTTTTGTTTTTCATTTATTTATCATTAACCAGTATTATGAATGAAAAAACACCAGTAGAAATGTTATAATGACCTGGTCTCCCCACTCATTGATGACAGGCATGTTGATGTCATCTATAAAAATTGACATTTTCTTCCCAGCAGGCGGTCCATAAGTGGTCCCCATCCTCTTATCAACATAGCTCTCAACTGACCTCTAAAAAAAAGGAAAAAAGGGAGGGATGAGGCAAGAAAAAGTACAGCGAGATAAAGAAAGAGATCTTTTAATTTCAACTGAAATGTAATTCATCACAGATCATCAATATCACACATGTTCATATTCTTTAATGGCAAATGAACACAGTCATGGTGTTGGTTTTCATTATAGACCTGCTCTGTGCATAAGGCATTGCCAGGTTGGCAATGCCTTATACAAATGCCCCCTGCCTTGCATTGAAACGATTACTTTCTTCCTGTCTTTGGCTGTGTGACTGCTGTCTACTCTTACTACTTCAGCTGTATCTCATCACTCGATCGGTCCCTGAGTGTGCGCAGTAAGGAGCCTATAATATGCCTTGTTACTCAGCTGTATTCCGCCCTCTTTCCTAGTTTGTGTCTATTTTGGTTTCACTGTACTTTGCATCCATCCTTCATATCTTTTGTTTTTGGTTTTACTACTATTTGTATAAGCCTTCAGCTAATTCCTGTGTTTGATCTCTTGGTGTTACGTTCTGTTGCATCAGCTTTCATTTTTAAAGTTTGCTCTTTATTCTTGTTTACCTGCCTGTGGTGTTCTCCCCTCTTTAACTGAACGCTCCTTTTAAGTTAAAAATTCACAGAGTGACACACTTCTGTTTCTTCTAAATTAAGAGAAACGTAGGCAGGTGACCTGCTGCTTTACCTGGAACATTAGTGGTGTAGTAGCAGAAGAGAAGTTGAGACTCTTGCCTATGTGGGTCTCAGGGTCATACTTTGACATGTAGCTCTTGATGATAACAGTCTTGGCTGTTCCTTGCTCTCCAATTAGCAAAACAGCCTATAACAAACATATTTAGATTTGCCATCAGTCCAAATTATCCCAACTAACTTCCACGTTATAGGATAACATGAGAAGGACGACAGTAGAACAAGACCGCGAACAGTTAACTGTGTCCTCCAATGCAAGAGAGGCACGTCTACGGCATATTCTATGAGGAAAGATCAAAGGGAAAGTAAGAGCATATCCTCTGCGTCTGCTGAGCATAAACACATGATGCTGGTTTTGTAGTTACATTTAAATGTTTATCCAAAGTTTACTTCAGGTTGTCTCTCTGGAGAAAGTACATGACTCATTGTCAAAGTCTAAAAACAGATGAGACCTTCATAAATGTAAATATAACACATCAGAGCTGCTTTTCCACCATCCCTGGACTCGCACCAGTTTGCATACAGGGAGAACCGGTCAACCGAGGATGCGATCGCCACAGTGCTGCACACATTACTGAAGCACTTGGAACACAGGAACACCTATGCACGGCTCCTCTTTGTAGACTACAGCTCGGCTTTTAATACCATCCGGCCATACAAACTCCGTCCCAAACTCCACCAACTGGGACTTAACTCCTCTCTGTGCAACTGGATTGTGGACTTCCTCACTAACCGTAGACAGAGTGTCAGAGTGGGTAAGAACACCTCTTCCACCCTTGTGGTCAACACCGGTGCCCCTCAGGGGTGTGTTCTGAGCCCTCTGCTATACACTCTCTTCACCCATGACTGTATTTCCTCCTGCGCGTCCAATCTCATTGTTAAGTTTGCAGATGACACTACAGTGCTCGGACTTATATCCAACAATGATGAGACAAACTATAGGACAGAGGTGCAACAACTAGAGTCATGGTGCCACGACAATAACTTGGTCTTAAACACCAAAAAGACCAAGGAGATCATTGTAGATTTCCGGAAGAGGGGTCATAACAACCATCTGCCTCTCTTCATTGGCAGTGAGGCGGTGGAGAGGGTGAGCAGTTTTAAATTCTTGGGGGTAACTGTGACCGAGGACCTGTCCTGGGGCAACCATATCACCTCAGTTGTACGGAAGGCCCAACAGCGCCTCTACTACCTGAGGAGACTGCGGAGCGCACACATTCCCAGATCTCTGATGTTGAACTTCTACAACTGTGCCATCAGCAGCGTTCTGACGTATGGATTTCTAGTGTGGTTCCCCAGCTGCACCAAGGCCGATCAGCAAGCACTCCAGCGGGTGGTGAAAGAAGCTGGCAGAATTATTGGAACAAGTCTGCCAGAGATCAGTAATATCTTCCCCACTCGCTGTCTGAGGAGGGTGCACAGTATCCTGCGGGACCAACATCACCCTGCGCGCCACCTTTTCCATCTGCTGCCCTCAGGGAGAAGGTACAGGTCTATACAGGCCAGAACATCCAGACTGGCCAACAGCCTGTATCCACAGGCTGTGAGGCTCCTGAACTCTCTGCCCCCCTCTCACGGACAATAACCATATCCAACTTCTTAATAGCAATGAACTGGTCTGCATTGGTGCATCATATCTTTATTCTCTTCCCCCTCCTGCCCCCCCCCCCCCCTTTCTTAAACAGATAACTATCATATCTGATATCATATCTCACAGTACAATAATATTGAATGGGTTGCACTGTTGTATTTTGTCATGTTTCTCAGGTCTTTGTCTGAATTTCTACGAACATTATTGCTAAGGATTGTCTTATTGCATTGGAGTCACACTGGGTTAAATATGTACACTTGGGTTTTAAGGGGTATTTATTATTTTCTTCTTTTTTTTGGGTTGTATGGAAGCCCCAAACGCAATTTCATTGTTCTTGACAATGACAATAAATAAATACTATAGAGGATTTAGAAAAGACACAAAACACTCAAGAACAGGAAGGTCAGATTAGACTTTGAAAACAGAAAACAGCTAAAAAGAGCCTTGCACAATTATCCAAAAACTAAAACTAAGATTGCTTGTGCCAGAATGATGGGAAAAGAAAAGTATGTGGAACATCATCACATTGTCTATCAAACATGGAGAAGGCAGTTTAACACTACGCGTTAAAGCATGCGCGTGTAGGCTGTCACTGGAAGCGGGTCACTAGTGTTTGCTGATGATGGAAATTACTCTAACTGGTAACCATACCTTGCCTTGCTTTGCAATAGTCTGGGTTAGGAAGTCTGTTCTAACGTTGTCCACATTGGGGACCAAAATTGAGCTGTACTCTGGTGTGAATTCAGATGGATAAATGTATTCCTCCACTCTGGTGTTCCAATGGACCCAATGACCTGGAAAAATATTTAATTTAATTTTAATAAGATAAAGCTTGTTGTAGAGATCAACACAAAATATGAAAAAAAAAAAAAAAATTCAAAATAATATTAATCCAAGGATATTAATTTAGTTTATCACTAAAAATAATTTTATATACACATATGTACTTTCCATAAGTACAACATGAGACATAATGTCTCTGCCTACCCAGTAACTAAACAACGCCATCTGACTGAAAGTTAATGAAGCCATGCTTACCATCTGCTGTGACATAGTAGTCAAACATGGTGTCCTCACTGTCAGGAGGAATGTCTGGCAAGTTTAGATGAATACTCTTGTTTCCTCTAAGCCAGATTTCCATCTTCCTCCGATCATCCAGTTCAAGTACGGCCCCAGCGCTCCACATTAGTGCAAAGACATAAAGCCGCTCCAAGAACTCTCTGGATAAATCGCCACACTGCTCCTGTAAATTGATATCCATTTTAAGATGAGGAAATTCAGGGATCATTAAAAGAACCCAAAAAGGAGATGAGCACTTCATAAGTTAGGCCAAGTCTATGAAACTGAACATACAAAATATATGGACAAAACTATGAGTCCCAGTCTGTATAATGGGTATAAATGTGCTTAAAAAGGTTTTGAAAACATAAATACAAGTTGGTCTCACTATAAATTTCCACTTCTACTTCAAGAGTCACTTATCAATGAAATATTCATTAGCTGCTCTTCGTGTGCATGTCCAGTGGATGGGAATACCTCACCTTAGGTGGTATGAGTCCCTGTAGCATGTTTATGCATTGCATGATTACAAAGGCCTCTAGCATGTCCATTTTGAACTCTAGTGACTGCACGCAGAAGCGGTAGAGCTCGGAGAAAGACGAAGAGAAGAGCTTTCTCAGTATCTCTGCCTCATGTGGGGACCGTTTCTTCAACCAGCCCTAGAAGCAGCAACAGCATGACTCTATTTAGTCAAAACTACATGCAGTGCACAGGTTTTAAATTATATGATTCACAAGTAAATATTGCCTTAATATACCTTGATTTCAAACTTTTACGAAATGAAACAAAAATAATTACAACCGGTTTTTCACCTCTAGTATGGGGATCCAGGTGAGCACAGAGGAGCTCATGAACACCATGCCATTGCGTGAGACGGTGGCTGGAGAGGCATTGTCGATGTTATGCGGCTCAAATACCACCTTGCAGTTGGGAGCCATTGGTATTCGGTCTCCATTTGCGAGTGTAAGAGTTCTGTTGTCATCCAAAACTGAATTTAGGTTTTCAATCCAGATGGCGTCAACTGGCCCATCCAGCACTATCCAGATGTGCTCTCCTGTGAGGGAAACAAAGTGTTTGTTTACATGATTACGAAAATGAGGTGGTATGAAGACCTTGTGCTGTCACCCTCAAGCAAAAATGAGCTACATTTCTGAATATGAATTTAGTGCAGACAAAAGAGTTCAAAATGTTTTCTTGGCTAACCAGCAATCATGAGCTATCAGTTTGCAAGAAAAACAACAACTGAGTCATTTATTTTGTGGAATTTTAAATATGAACAAAGAAATCCGTTTCTCCTCGCTCTCCTCCCAGTTGGAAAACATCCAAAAACAGAAACACAAAAGACAAATTGCGTCTGAAACAAGCAAAAGGCTGACGTTGTCTGACGTTCAGGCAATATCGCACGATAAAGCTGCTGTTTGAATGTGGTTTACACTCTAAATGCTGAGAAATCAGTTCCTTTGAATATGACTACTACATGAGCACGTGTTTTACACAGAAGTTACCAGATGATACACACAAGGCTGTTTCTGCATCAGTTAAAACACAATGAGCGTGGACAGCACACAGCTGTTTTCACAAAGTACTTCTTTTCTTTGAGGAATATCTACTTGACCCAGGAGCTGCTGCCCTGTCACATTGCCACATCTACTTTTCTACACTGGAATTCACTCTGTCCAAAGTAGCAAGCTCTGCAAATGAACAGGAAGTAGCAGCAGGAAAATAATGCAAATACGCAGAGAACACCCCACTCATAGATATGCAAAACACCATCAGAACAAGTAATTAATAGATGAGATGTGTACTTAGACGCATAAAAGCAAACATGGAATGCATACGCAATTGCCCGCAGACATTTTTAATTATCCGTGTAAGCTTAGAACTAAATAGGAAGATTAAACAGAGCTTTGTTTCCTTTGAACCTTCCAACGTTGTCCCAACGTATTAATACTTAATTGCAATAACCTACTTGAACTGGTTTGTCAAAGTTCTCATGGAAAACAATGTTTACCAATGATTTTTTGCTTTATTAATACCCAAGTGTGACATATGTGCACAATAAGAAACTTTTTGGACCTTTCTTTGCTCTCAGTGTTTTCCTCCACAGTGTAGAGAAGATGCCATCAGTCCAGTCATTTGTGGCCACATCTAGTCTGCCAAACATCTGAGGTGCAGTAATGGCTTTGGGGTTCATGCGCATCTCTCTGTGAGAATGACCACATTCTGGAAGAAAATTAGATATTAGCAGAAACATGTTCTGTTTTCCTAAAGTTAATATAATGGATAATATAATACTTTAATGGAGCAATAATTATATTAAACACATGACAAGGTCACAAAAGTAACAATATTACCCTAAAAATATGTAGATTTAATAAGATACCCCATAAATTAAATAGATATCTCGTCCCAGTATGAGTATATTTCTTCGGTTATTCTGTTCACATATTCGTGTCTACAGTACAATAGATTCAAAACAAGCTTACCACAAGTTGGTGTCTTTTTCTTTAAGCTCACATGCGACAAAATACACTAAATCCTACCTGTCATAGCTTTCATAAGCGTGTGTATACAAGTTGTCTTTCCAGCCCCACTGGGCCCCAGGGCCATCATGCCATGTCGGACTCTTTGAGTCTCGTACAGCTGGATGACCTTTAGCTTCCAAGGAGGATGGTTGATTAGGCCTGCATCCTCCACCTGAAGAAACAAAGTAGTTACAATTCCAGCTATTTTTGTAACATTAATGCTTTTACTGTATTTACAAGTATAATAACTTAGTATACAGTCGTGGTAAAAAGAAAGCACACCTTCAGTCAATTTTAAGGTTTCACACATCAAAACATCTTTTTTTTTTTAATTAAAAAAATGAAGCCAAAATGCAGAAGCAATATATGAAAAACTAAACTAATACTATCAAATGCACTTGCTTAACTGATCAGCAACAAAACAGCATAAAATCTAAAAGTTCCAACTTTTAATTGCATCTCTCCCTTCCTGCACTGTTTTTCACAAGTCCTCGGGTTAGGTCCTTTACAAATAATAAATGCCACTATTTGTATCCTTCTCGATGTCCTGTCCTGAGGTCTGACATGACAAATACGGCGGCCTCACTCTCCATTAGGCTTTTGGACCGTCTTACTCAGCCTTCGCATTTCTCTTTCTGCCTCTTTCCATTGTTTCCCCTTCCTGTTCCCCCCATCTTGCAAACTTGGTGTTACTGTGGATTTTCACTCTCCTCGTCAATAACAGATAAATCCATTCTCCAAACTCTCCTACCTGTTTGTCAATGGCAGCTTCTAGTTCAGGGTAGCCCGCTTTGTCAAGTTGGATGCCCGGGAAGAGGTCTTCAATCAAGCTCAGAAAAAGTGGCTCATCCTCATCGATCTAAACGCATGTGCACACAAATTTGCAAAACCCAGTGAAAACATGAAATATCAGCATGGTTATCTTTTTGATGCCCTATTGTGTACATTGTAGACTTACCAGTTTTGAAAGGTTCATGTCCCTTAGAACCCTCATGACAATGGTAGACTCTGTATCACTGGGGTTGGCTCGCTTGGCTGCTCCCAGAGTTCGCAGAACTGACAGAATGTTGCGCAGGCCAAAATCATAGTGAACCTGAACATTCATAAATATCATTTTAGTTTCATTTACATTAATGGAAACCCGTGCAACCTTGTTGTTAAGTCATGTGACAATGATACCTCCTCCAAACTAACTCCTTTTCTGACCCCATTCCTACAAGCATCACACTCTATTTTCAGCAGCCTGTGTGTCAGTAAGACTTTTTATGCATTTTTAGCTGCAGCTTGTTTATGCTCCCACACTCAGTGCAAGTTCTACCACTTTCCACTTGTTACTGCAAGGTTAAAAGGAAGATCTTCAATTTTTATACCTGCTTGGACAGTTGCTCCTCGCACAGCTTGTAAAGCGTGAAGAATTTGCGTGCAAGCTCCATGTTGTCGATAAACCCACAACTGGCCAGTTTTACCCTAATAATGATTTGACGGTCTGGAACCATCATGGCCACGGAGCGGAAGTTGATCTTCAGGTTTTCAGGAAGCTCCTGACGACCTGCATAACCTGGATTCTGATTACATGGAGAATAACAAAAAAAAAGATATTAATGGAGTAAAACAGAAATAAAACATTTAATGATAATTAGGAGTAAATGCTACATTGCCCATTCTACTGCATTAGAAATTTAGATCAGTGGTCCCCAACCCCCGGGCCTCGGACCGGTACCGGTCCATGAGTCGTTTGGTACCGGGCCGCGAGAGTTGAGGCTCAGGTGTGAAATGTATGGTTTTCAGGGTTTTTATCGGTTTTCTGCGTTATTTTGTCATCGTTTTTATCGTTAACTCAGTTTTCCTGGGTCTTTTCACGTGTGTTATGAATAACTCTTCTATTTTTCAGTAGCGGTACTAGTTTTATTTTGTTGTATTTTTCCGCGACACCTTAAAGGCCGGTCCGTGAAAATATTGTTGGGCATAAACCGGTCCGTGGCGCAAAAAAGGTTGGAGACCGCTGATTTAGATGACAGACTAGAATGCAACAACAATGAAACTAAATGGATGAAGTTTATACTGGAATGTAGTTCATCTTCATCACAAACGCTATCCTTCAACTTCAGCAGACACAGCCTACAGACACAGCCTGTTTCACAAAGCTTGTCTATACTAATGTACACACACACACACACACACACACACACACACACACACACACACACACACACACACACACACACAGAGAATAAAAAAGAGGAAAATGATCTCTGACCCCTCTCGCCACAGGGAGGAATTATTCCACTGTTATGTTTAATGACTTGCCTCAGGACAGCAAATGAGGCAAGGAGATAAAGCGATTTAACTATTACTCTAAGAAATAAATCACATGAAATAGCAGGCAGAGCCCAAAGTTTAATTCAAAAACTGACTTATAAAATATTACATGTTAGAGTTCAATTTAGTGTTATTTGTGATTCATTTCAGTTTTCAAGATTAAAAATTTTGCTTTAAAAAAAAAGGAATCATTATGCGATAAATCTAACAGCCAAGAGTAAATATTGATGTCCATGCATGCACAGCATGTCCAGGCACCATCTGAAACAGATACAGTTCATACACTTCAATATTCATTCTGTTAACTAAGGTGTCATTTACTGATGTTAAGAACTGCCTCCTTTAGATATTTCCTCTGACCAGTCAAATAGATATTAGCAGTCTTGTTCTACTTCCATCACTAACCATGGTAAGGAAGATGCCAAACTCTGGGTTCATGTCCACATTGTCTCCATCTGTGAAGACAAAATTTTTGCGACGTTCCTTCTTGCAGGTGAGAACTATCGCGATCTGCTGGGCTGCCACAGAAAGAACTGGGAGGTCGATGCGGTTGAACTCGTCAAAACAGCCCCACGAACCAGACTGAGCCAGACCTGGTAAATCACATAAACACAGAGCTATGGTCCGTCCGCTGCAAACAAATAAGATATCTGACATTACATATTGTGTGATTGTTGTTTTTTTTTATCTGTATTGTTATGATTTATTAGCAAAAAAAAAACCCCACAGGTCTATAACCTGATAACTCAAACCCTTAAACTTCTTTCTGGGTATATATTTATTGTCACGGTCCTGGGTCGGTGACCCAGTGTTTTGAGTTTTGTTGTGTTTTTGATCTTTGAGTTCATCATGGTTATCACTGTTAGTGTTTTGGTTTCTGTCTCAGTATTTCTAGCTCTCTAGTTTGTTGCTCTGTGATTTCTAGTTCTTGTTCCCGTGTCCCTATGTTCAGTGTCAAGTCTGTGTCTCTGTGCCTGTTGTGCTTCCAGTGTGTCTGGTTTTGCTTCACCTTGTCTCGTTAGCTCTGATTTCTCCCCGAGCTGTGTTTCCCTCCTGTCTCCCGTTCCCTGATTGCTCCAGTCCTGTGTTTTCCTTGCTCTGTGTCATGTCGTACCCTCACCATGCTGTCTGTTTTTTCCCCTCCGAATTCCTGAGGAAATTCTAGTTCCCAGTCCTGGTTTGTTTTCCTAGTTTGTGCTTCTTAGTTTTTAGACTCAAGTGTCCAGTTTAGTTTCGAGTTTTCTAGTTTGGGGTTTTGGTTTGTTTTTTGTGAAGTTTAATCTTTATGTAAAGCCTCCCAGCAATAAACGCTGCCTCTTTAAGTTGATTCTGTCTCATGAGTTCTGCAATTGGTACGTACTTCCTGCTTGCCACACAGTCTATCATGACACTTATAGCATGACATTACTTAGTGATTCTCACCTTTAAATATTCTCCCCAAGCCTCTGAAGTCCATCTGGTCAGAGCAGTTGAAGACCACAACGTACTTTCCCAAACAGCGACCCATGTCTTTTATGGTCTCGGTCTTTCCTGATAACAAAAGGCAACATTTTCACAGCCTAAACTGAAATGCAACCATTTGTATGCTGATAGAAAACCTGACAACAAATGATCTCATAATAGAAACTATCAAAGCTAACTCTGTAATGAAGCCGTTCCCGACTGAGATAGCTGTGTTGTTTGATTCTTCATTTAAATGACCTGAGTTGTATAGAGTCTAGAAGGGTAAATTATCTATATTTAAAATGGTTAAATTCAATTACTTTAACACTTGGCAAACCTTGGAACAGCTTTTTAACATGTCTGTCCCATTCCGAAATCATAAGTTTTGCATACCAGTTCTAGGTTTTCATTCCTATAAAATGTTGCATTTTCTTTTTGATTCAATGTAATTTCCAAAAAATAGATAGATACTGTGTGACTAATTTTCATACCTGTTCCAGCTGGACCAGCAGGTGCTCCACCCATACTCATACCAAGAGCTTGGGCTAAAGTGATGTAACACCTGTCCAATTGTAGACACACAAACATAATAACAATCTAATTTCATAAATCATGAATCATTTCATAAATTCATAAGCTAATAATATCCATACTCAAAATGACCACAAATGAACGTGATCTCATTCTCCACAAGGTTCAAGGATTAAGCTTTAGAACCCTGCCCCTGAAGCTGATGGGGATTCAGCGATTTGCTCAAGGACACATCAGCAATCAGGATGACTGACAACAGGACCTAGCCCTCTGGTCACTGGTCTCCATCTTCATTACAATGACTGACCTCGGGGTAAAAATCATGGTAAAGCTGGGATACTGACATATTTTCTCTCCTTCAGCAGATACAGATTAATTCTGACCACTCCGTAACCAGATTTACTTTTTTCATCCCAACATCTTTTTTGCCACAATTTAGGACCACTTGCACCTTTCCCTTTTTTAACGTGATGTGGTGGCAGCGAGGAGGTAGGACAATGATAGCAAGCAAAACAAAGAAGAAAGACAGCATGAGAAAATGATGGAAAAGCAGAGCTGTCTTGGCGCCTCTAGCCATAAGGCCAGCATGCCACTTTTTTGGAGAGCTGCTGTCTGATGTTAGATGGTAACTCCCTCCCTAGTGCTGTCCTCTCACATCTCCTCCTTGTCTCTCCTCATCTTTTTTTCCCTCCTTGTCTCTTCTCATATTTTACCCTCTGTGTCTGTTACTAAGACACTTCTTGTTGTTGGACTGCTGTCTCCCTCACTCTGTCTGATCCTCTTTCCTTTTCTTTCTGTCATTCATATCGCCTGTTAGTTACAGATGTGATGATCGCTGTGTAAGACTGCTTCATCCTGCTTCATCCTGCTTTCTAATTTCTCATCCTCACAGTCCCCGAGTTGTCTTTTTTTCTTTGCTTTACAAATCCAGTCATTAGTCAACCACAGAAAGTTTAATCCATTTCATGAAACTTGACATTACAACGAACAATCACGGTCAAGTTTTCAGCATAAATCTAGAGTGGGTTCCTAAAATAACTGATGCATGATGCAGCATGCATTTCTGACTTAGTTACAAAGGCAGGGTCACGTTTTCTGTACAGTCACTCCAAGGTTACACTGTCTTTGTTTAAACTGCAAAAAAGAAAAGTTATACTGCTGTTTTTTTCCTTTATTTTCTTATTAGTGTGTGTGCATATGACTTTTGCCATTATGATACATTTTACTGACGTATGTCTGCTTTACCTGTCCGTCAAAGGTGTAATGACAAGCCTTTCGGTACACCCCAAGAATTCATTCTGGTAGACAAAGCCCACATCTGTAATGTTGATGATCATCTTGTCTGAGTCCTCATTGAAGTAGAAACGGCACTGCTTCAGCCATTCAAAGTCACTGGAGCTTTTGACATGCAACCGGCACTAGGTGGAGAAAGGGTAGCGATAAGAGACAGGGAAAGAGGGAAAGAGAGGGCAGAAGGAGACAAGGGGATGGAAACAGAAGTGAAGGGAGAAGGGAGATGGCATGTGAAGAATAAGAAATTGAAGGGCACCACTCAGAAGATTATTTGAAAAGAGAGATGAAAGCCAGATAAAAGAGGGGAAGAAAGGTGGAAGGGCGGGATGTGTGAGGAGGGATTTCGGTGACAGGAGGGTAACATTAAAAGGGTGGAAAGAGAAGAGAAGCAAGAAAGTGGAGGATGAACGAAGAGGTCATGAAGTGAAATGGGAAGAAAGGAAGGTAAAGGATAGGGGAGAGTGAAAAGGAGGGAAGAGAAAAGTCCAGCAAGTTAAAATGATGCAAATGGGAAAAAGTACAAAATGAATTAGAATAGTAATGAATAGAAGAGATAAAAAGCAGAATATGTGTGAGAAAAAATACAGTGGGGGTAGAAAAGTAGCAGTGTGATATATTATTGGAGAGGAAATAAGGTGAGGCAAAAATGTGTTTAGAAACAAACAGGACAAAGGAACATGAGCAGGACAAATTAATGGTATGAGCTAAATAAATACAAATGATTTTAGAAAGAACTGAAAAAACACATCCAAATAAAGTTTCTTCAAACTGCTTCTATTAACCTTGGGGTTCAGCAACATGCTTATTCTGCCTTAAGTGGAGATTCAAACACAGTCGTGACTTTAAATATTACTTGACTGCCATTAAAACCCCTCTGACTACTTTCGACAGAATTTACTCGCTGCAGTAAACAACATTTTGTATTCTGACATGGCAGCCCTTGGGAGTCTGAATATCAAACACAGTTTACAGAGTGGTTGCTATTTTGAGCCGGAGATTCTAATCTTGAACAGAAATTGCAAAGCGTTCATGTGCACAGTTCAGCGTCAGTCTAACTGATCCCAGCTCGGATGTCTCTGGCCTCTTTTCACCGAATGATCAACATACTCACCAGTTCATCAAATATGTCCCTCTGGTGGACATGAATAGTGATGAGGGTCTCATACTTGGTCCTCTCCACAGCCTCCAAGTCTCTTGTGGTCATGTCAATCAGGGTGTTAAGGAGATCCAGGAAGAACTGGTTGGTTTTGGACATGATGCGACGATCGTATCGGGCATTGGTCAGAGCTTCTTCTGAGTCCCTTGTCCAAATCATCTGAATACCCAGTAACCCCACCTACATTAATGTGCAAAAAACAAAACACATCAAAATGGTCAAATGTACCGATGACCTTAGAAATCTAACTATTGTTTTGATGAAGGAATACTATAGCAGTTTAGTACCACACCCCAAGATTTACAGAGAAAATAACAGCCCCAATTCCCAAAAGTTGGGATGCTGAGTACAATATAAATAAAAACAGAACGCAATGATTTGCAAATCTCAATAACCCATATTTTAGTCACAACAGAACATAGAAACAATAACAAATACTTATAGAAAACACACCCTTTTAAGAAAAAAAATACTTGTTCACTTTTAACAACAGTCAGTAAACATCTGGGAACTGGGGAGACCAGCAACTGTACGTGGGTAAGGAATATTGCCCAGTTCTATTCTGACACAGGATGTTTCCAGGTGGTGAACAGTCTGGACTGATGAAAGGCAGTTAAAAACCCAGAGTATCCTTCTACAAAGTATGCGATTTAGCTGAAATATGCAGGTTGTTCCCTGAAAAAGACAGGGACATGACTGGATTGGAGCATATTTTGCTCTAAAACATTTAGATACTTTTCAGCAATGGTGGTATCTATCCAGATGTGGAAGCTGCCAGTTTCATAGGCACTAATGCACCCCCATACCATGAGAGAGAGCAGAAAAAGACAGATTGCGTGAGGATGTGGTCTCCATGTTGTATAAAAAGTTTTCCACATTGGCTCAGTCAGTGTTAAATGACCTCTGGTCCAGAGAATATAACGGTGATTCTGGATCATGTTCACACATGGCTTTTTCTTTGCAGCATAGAGCTTTAGCCTGTACAGCAAACTGTGCTCCCACACATTGATTTTCTGGAGGTGTTCCTGAGCCCATGCAGTGATTTCCATGACAGAATCAGGTCTGTTTGTAATGCAGTGCTGCCTGAGGGTCTGAAGCTCGCAGGCATCCAATATTGATTTTCAGCCTTGCACACAGAGATTTCTCCAGATACTTGAAATCTTTTGATATCACGTAACGTAGATGACGGGAAATTCATATTTGCAATTTTACACTAAAGAACATCATTCTGTAATTGTTCTACAATTTTAGTTTTTTGCAGATTAGTGAAACTCAGCCCAATTCTTTCATCTAACATGCTCTATTTATATCCACTCATATTACTGAGCTGTTGCCAGATATCCTAATTAGTTGCAAAATGTTCCAGCTGTTTTTTTTACTACCACTAATTTATCCAGACTCTTGTTGGCTGTCGTTGTAGTCATTAAATTCAAAATGAGCCAATATTTTATCTCAAAATAGTTTTCTCAGTTTTAAACATTTGCTAGATTTATTATATGGGTTTATAAGACTTGCGAATCATTGCATCCTATTTTAACTTACATTTTGGAGCATCCCAACTTTCTTTAGAATTTATTTTGGAGTTTATTACAATGTTCATAGTAGATTGCCTCTTTAGGCTACACAGGTTTCTGTTTTTGAGCAGCGCCGTCCTTGCTCCACAAGGATAGCCAGTTGTGGTCGAATCAATGTTTTAAAACGTTTGCGGATTAGTTCCTGGATTTGGACAATGACTTACTTGAGATGGGAAGGAGTTGAGGAAGTCAATTAGCTGGAAGCCAGAGTCCTGGATAGCCAGAGCAGCTTGTCTGATCACAAGGTGCAAAGACCTCTGGGATTCTTTCAGCAGAGCATTGAGCCACACCTCCACGTTCCCTTCAGCTGTGACGGGACGATCCAGCTCCACAGTCTCTCCCTCGCGTGATGACACGGCCAGAATGCGGTCATATATCTGTGAAAGGCAACACTGATTAGATCGATTATTATAACTACAATGATGAAGTTATTTTTCTTATAAAAAGTATATTTTTCAAATTCTACATTACTCTGATTAGTTCATTCAATTTGACATTAAAGCAGCTATTATATTTTATTACTTTCATGTTACAATCACATATTTTTCAGAAGGTTAAGTGTTTAAGATAAACAACAAAAAAAGAACATAATCCACCTTTTCATGAAACTGGACACACTTGATATTGTCAAAGACATTGAGAAGGTGGGCCTGGATGGTGTGGGAGTCAGAGGCCTGGCCCAGGATCTCCAGCAGGGCAGGATCAGAGACAAAGAAGAAACGAGGAAACAGCAAACGCTTCTTCTCCAGATAACTGTTTGACCACATAATTTTAAAAAAATCAATACAAAGTATCATCTGACAGACAATACAATAAACCAGATAGTTAACTGTACAGCATAAAAAAGGAAATCAGTCACTTCACTTACCCTCACTACTGATTATCGTTTAAAATCTTCTACCTTTCTTTTGGTGGTTAAGTTCATTAGAACCTAAAAATAAGGGCCATGGTGGTGTTTTAAGTTTTTTCTACTCACCCTGTTAGAGACTTCTGACAGATCTCCAGCTGTTCGAGGAGATGTGGAAGCAGCTGTCCCATGGTCTCATCCCCCACGCATGACTGTACCACATTGGGCATTTCATGGGCTCGCATCATGATCTTCACCCATGACTTATCAATGTTAGAGAAACGCTTTGCTTCCTAAAAAGATTGAGTTAGTCAATTATCTCATGATCAGACTGTTTTATTATTTTATTTTGTATTTGGTTATTTCTTTTAAATGCTTGGACGCTGTTTGGCGCTGATTTTAGAATTAAGCTCGTAAAACAATCTTACAAAGGCAACATTTCACTATTATTTCTTCTTCTTTTAAATGTCAAAACACTGTGGCCTGAAAACATTGCCTGGACCAGTGATTTATTTTGCTCAAGAGACTGTGAAATATAATTTTTGAAAATGAAAATAAAAGAAACTCAACGCCTGGCACATTAATGCACTACTGCATTAATGTGGCTGTAGCTCAGGTGGCAGAGCAGGTCAGCCACTAATCAGAAAGTCGGTGGTTCGATCCCAGGCTGCCTCCTAGCTGCATGACAAATATCCTTGGGCAAGATACTAACCCCATGTTTGCCTACTGGTGGTGGTCAGAGGGCCCGGTGGCGCCAGTGTCCGGCAGCCTCGCCTCTGTCAGTGCGCCCCAGGGCAGCTGTGGCTACAATGTAGCTTGCCATGACCAGTGTGTGAATGTGTGTGTGAATGGGTGAATGACTGAATGTAGTGTGAAGCGCTTTGGGGTCCTTAGGGACTAGAAAAGCGCTATACAAATGCAGGCCATTTACCATTTACTGCACCTAAACACCCAGAATATTGTCCAGAAATCTGATAATGATGTAAAGATAGAATTTTTTTATGTAAATTGTGTAACTGCAAATGAGTAATTTCAGTTCAGTTCACTTGTTTGCCTTTTAAACTGAAATTGCCTTTTAAACTGCATTTGGAGTCCATGTTTAAGCCTGATAACCAATATGAATCACATCCTGAAATGTTGTTCACCTTAGGCAACTGTTTGGCGATATCTCCACCCACAAACACAGCCTCCAGATAGATCCACAGGTTCTGGACAGTCATCCAGTGCTCGATAATATCAGTGGTGTTGGAGAGATTCTGAACCCACTTCTGAATCTGGGCTTTAAATGGGGTGTTGTACCTGAAAAAGAAGGTAAATCTTCACGTTCGCCTTACTTAGGGACGCACACCTGTGTGTGGCTCGTCTAATGTCTAGATTTCCCACAGCTGTGGAAGAAGATCATCACTACCGACACTAATGATAATGACACTCAACACTGCCGTACCGGTTGCTCATAAGGGATCCCAAGATCATTAGGCTATCCTCCATGCTGGCAATGATCTCTGATGTGCTGTCTCCTCTCAGCAGCAACTCCCCACGGGTCTTAAAACTGGCAAATGTAAAAGTCTTGTTGTCCCACTCAGCGATCACTTGCTTCAGCTTTTGTTCAATATCACGCTCTTTCACAGCACTGATGCAGATATCCTGCACAAGAATCCCGCCCCCCAAATGTTTTTAAATGTTAGCAATAAAAATGCTGATGGCAAACAGATGCATATGCACTGAAAAAACAGGATTGGTGTTTGCACTGAACAGGACCACCTATCAGTTAATTCAATATATTACTCTTTAAACTTTTTAAATGTTTTCATTTCCTCCAAACAATTTTCCAAACTTGTATTTTATTTGGAATTTATTATATCAAATAAAAAAGAAAACACCTTGAATTAGCAGCTAATGATTCGTTTGTACCTCAATCTCTTCTTTACACTTGAGTAGAGGAGCCTCCATTATGTTACGCAGCTTGAATGTATCAGTTTCCACCTCAAAGGTATGGCCAGTCACCTGGATACAAAACAGGACAAATTACAGCTCTTATCATTATCATTAGGTTCTGGTGATGACTTGATTTCAGTCAATAACATTCAGTTGCAGTGCTACACCAGTGGCCATGTTTCACTAACCTCCGTTATCCTCTTCCAGTGCCGGGCCATCATTGCTTTGTTAGTCATGAGTTCCAGCAGGGGGCAGCACTCACTGAATTCATCAATCGTTTTCTTCAGATCCTGAAAGGCCTGCCACTCTTTCAGAGCACGAGGCAGTTTTCGACACCTGGTAGTTCACAGGACGTGACAGTCAAACTCATATTTATTGTCTTCTTTCTAAACTACACTTTAGCTCTGCTGAAGTCAAGTAAAGTTGACATGAACTAGATTAGATGTATAGTTGACATTTTGTTTGTTAAAGGAAAAGTATTACAACACACTTCAAGTTTGGTATTAACGCTACAAGAGTCATTGGATTGGACAACTTGTTGAGTATCCTTCCTTACTAGCACAGAGCAAAAGTTCATGCATCAGTGTCTGTTCATAGCTTCACTCAACCAAATCAACACCTCCACAACAGATAGCTGACATTTCTGCCAGAGGAAACAAATATCCTCTCTTCTTCAGCTCTGACTATAGCTCTATATTTTCCTTCTGACTGCTTCTATTTTTTATCTAGATTTTCATTGTCAAGTAATCCCTTCCAGCTATATTAAAACTTGTTCTTAATTTCTTTAGGTAAAATAAACTAGCCTGTAGCCTATTAGCCTCTTTCCCCTTCAGTGTCCATTTGACACATGCTGGACAAATGTGACCACATAAAGGGCAAAGATTAGCTTTGCATTGTGAGACTGAAATATTAATGCAGTGTTGATGAAGAACAGGAAGCTTTGTTTCTGCCACTGGAAAAAAAAACAACTTTTTTTTGTTGTTATGTAAAACTTTTGGGTTAGTATTTCGAAATTATAACATCTCGAAACAAGTTTCCATATTGTAGCAAGTGAAAGGAAGCAGTTTCTTTAATGCCTGAAAATAAGAGTGATGTTTATGGATGGACTAATGAAAATCATTTAATTTAATTCTGCTTTTTTTTCTTTCTCTTTGTGATGTCACCAATTCCTGCAGTAATGAGAGGGCTTGATTACACAGTATGAGAAGGTTATTTTCTCACATAGTCAGTTTTGTTTGTTTCCAGTTCAGCTTCTTTCCTGAAAACGTCTCCTTCTTCATTAACATATTTTAAGCTCATGTTACTACATCTACAGTTAAAAGAGTTCAACAGTTGCTTGAATAAAAAACAAACAAATAAATTGCCAAACCTCGTCTGAAAGTCGAGCAGCTCATTATTAATCTTCTCGATGCAGATGTCAGCCCAGAGGATATCATAGTAGCCATTAACTGTATCGATGACATTGTTGTAAAGGCCGTACAACTTCTGCAGCAGAGCCAGTTGCTTCCTAATCTCCAATAGCTGAGGATGCTGGGTAACAGGAAGTCCAAAGAGCTCTTCGCCTCCCGTGTAAGTGATGTACTTCCTGAACAGGTTGTCAAATCGATTCTGAAGAGGAGAAGAGCTACGATTAGGTACAGCTTACGCTCTGATGGACTTTAAAACATTACACATTTGAGGTAAAACATTTGCAATTATCTGAGTATAATTTATACAGAATAAAAAATCTGTCTTTTGCTAACCATGAAATAGAAACTGTAATAGTATAATAATAGTAATAATAATAATAAAAATATAATAGCTCTTTTAACATCAGTTTCAAGTAACTACTTTTCTGAGGCATCAGGTCAATGCAGGATCTAAATATTTACTAACTGACAGAGAGACAAAATAATTAATCACTAACCAACCTGGAACATGATCAGCCGGTCACTGGCATCTTGGGGTGCAAGTCCCACAACCATGGGACCATCCTTAAACAGAGAGGGAAAAGTGTCATTTTAGTAGCTATTATTAAAACTAACCTTAATTGTAATTAACTGAGCATTTATTTGTTGAATTAAAATAAAAAGTTTAATTGAAACAGAGCAAACAGCCATAGATACTTTACCTTTTCATAATCTTGATAAAAGTGTTGGCAGTCTTCCAGAAAGGTCTCCACATTGCTGACCAGTTCTTCTCTGAAGTTTGGCTGCAAGGCGACCAGCTCGTTCTGCACCTCTGTGCTCCGGGACAAGAGCTTTTCCCAAGTGTAGCGCAGAGTATCCACTTTTTCAGCCTCCTCTTTAGCCACTGACAGTTCATACTTATGGAGCATGGCATAGGACTCCTGTGAGGAAAAATAAGATACTAAGTCTTCCACCTGACAAAAACTAGAATGTGCAAATGTGTAATTATTTCTTTCTGAGCTTCTTGTACAGACTCATAAAGTCAAACAGCTAAAAATGTCTCTTTCCCACTGTGTGTATTTGTGTGTATAAAAAGAGCTTCGATAAATATGTGATGCTGTGGTTTACCTCTATGGGCCCAACTTGAAAATCAATAGATATCTGGTGCTCTCTGATCTCCTTCAGTGCGGCCATGGCAATACGAATATCATCCAGGTCTTTGATCTGTCGATTCAGTTTCTTTCCTGCTTCATCTACAAAAGCAAAAATGTGCTCCATCTCTGAGCGACATTTCCTGTTACAGTAAAGTCCGTAGTCCACCATCCAATTCTTGATTTCAGCAGAGAGGGACATCTTTAAGGGTGCTGGCAGGAAGTAATATGAGCATGCAGAGAGCATCATTTAACTTGCTGAAAATCTCAAAAATCTCATTCATGCCGGTTTTAAATTTGTAACTTAATAAGACCTGTGAATAGCGCCAAGGCTCCTACAGCAATATACTCTGGTTCAGAGTTTACTTCCAGCTCTAGATCTCGATAGAAAAGAATCTGGCTCTCAAACTCCGATAACAAGGGACTCCCCTCGATAAATCTGTTCAAAACACAAACAAAAATAGCACTAGTGCGATGTCAGATAAGCAGATTTATATAGAAACCATACATTTCAACGTACTTCCTCATGGTCTCTTCACGGTCTTTCCTCCAGATGTGATGGTAACGGCTAAAGTGATGTAGAGCGGTCACCACTTCCTGCACATTAATATCAACAGGAGAATATGAAATGAAGTGCACTTATAGAAAAATAAAAGACATTTATATTCATTAAATATACAGAAATATAGATGAAAATATCTGTTGTAAATGTGGGATAAAGAAATATAAAAAGTGTATGGCATGATTTAATAAAAGACAGCTAAGTTTGGATTAGTTTCATATAAAAAATAGCTTAATTAAGTGCCATGTACCTTTTTACTGGAGGTGATAGAGGTGCTAAGTACAGAGATTAGCTTGGCTATTTCCTTGTTCTCAGACACACTCTTGTAGTAATTTCTGGCTTGGAACGGGATGGCCTGGATCACAGAAGCTGACATGTCTGAGGTACTGCCATCTGAAAATGACAGAATTTCACAGAAAACACATTGAGCAGAAATGATGGACATTATTCTTCCAAATATTAACTTCTGGGCTTTTAAAATAATTATATGTTACAGGTCTTTTTACAAGAGAACATGTTAATAATGGAATTACTTCCATTTAGTTTTTCTCTCTCTGTATATATAATTTCTAAAAGTAAAATGTGCTTTTCATAGTGGAAATTGATTATCCCTGCCGCTTTCTAATTAAATATGTATTTAATTTGCATTAAATATGAAATTCTTGAATATTTTCCTCCCCAAGCAATATTATGTGTTTCTGCCCCTGGTCAGATATTTGCTTGCTCTGCTGAGCTGTAAAATCGAGTTGTAATTGTATGCTGAAAACAGCAAATCTTAAAATTTTAAAAATGAGTGAGCTGACACAGTTGGGAGCTGTTGAAGGTCTGAGGTTAAGCTATGAAAGTGATAATGTTCTCTATTACCAGCCAAGCTTCTGTATGTTGTTGCTCCGTCCTCTGTTTCGCTCTCAGAGCTGTCTTGTTTCAGTGCTGCCATTCGCCTTTCATTCATTTGTCTCTGGAAAGGGGAATGTAAAACCTCCGGGTTTATTTAGTACACTGCTGGACCACGACAATATTAGTTTAAAAAGAGCAGTTCTAACAGTTTATTACAGTTATCAAGCTAAATGTCACAAATTGATTTTTCCTTTATTCACCTTAGATATCCTTTCTTTGCTCCACTGGCTGACTCCTTTGCTGACACTGACTACACACTCTACAGCGCGGTTTAGAGCCTGTTGAACCTCCTCCAAAGCTGGAACCATGACAATGTTAGGGATGGAAAGGGTCATGTTTACTCTGAAGATTGCATGGTGATCGCTGCTTTTGCCATGGCTGGTTGGGTCACTTGCAGCTTCAGAGGGAGAGAAGGGTAACACACATAAAGTATTGGAATAGACATTTTATGAGCTTATTTTAAATATTTTAGGCCTTTACAGAAATATAGCAAACAATTAAACAAGACGCACCAGAGAAGTGTATGAGCGAGGACGTATGTATGCGCTTGCGCAACATCTCAAGGGTGTTGCGTGTCACTTTGAGCAAGGCATCCACATTACGGTGGTTGAAGTAGGACAGCAGCTCCTGGGCTTCCTGCTCCATCACTTCCATCAAGTCCCTCTTCTTCTTCCTCCTCACCAACGGAGAAGAAGGACCAACACTAGCAGAACGTAGCAGCGTGTTTCTGGAGAAGAGACGCTCGTCATCACCTAAGAAGGTGACACGTTTACAGTCAATACGAACACCTTCAGCAACACTTCACCTTGAATAAATCAGCATTATAATAAAAGTAAAAACAACAAGGTCCTAAAAAAGGTAATCCCCTTTCCTTTAAAAACCTTTGAACTGCCTTTTTTAACTTGTCTCTTACAGCATTGAATCATAATTATCACACTGTATTGTGTTTGATCGTGAAAGGAAACTGTCAGCATACCTTCACTGTCATTGTGGTCTATGTTCTTGCTCTCTGTGCAGCTTTCTTCCTCAAACTTCTCCACCTCCTCTCTCTGATTGTGGTCAAACTCTAGCAGCATGTTGATCAGTTCATTAGCTGCCTCCTCCACCAGTGAGCTCTTCATGTTCACTTTCTGGGCTTGTCTTATGCAAAGGTCCTAGACACATGCAGATATACAGTTCAGTTCAATGTAATTAATCTTTAGAATAAGAAATAATGTTTAAATACAGAAAAAAGTATTTTAAATGTGTGAGAATTACCAAAACCACTTAATAAATATTGATAGCATCTTTCAGATGTCTGCATAGTTACACAGACTTAGTAGAGCAACAATAACCCAGCGGATACTTTTATTTTATTTGTCTTCGTTTACCCTGGTGGTTTGAACAAACTCCTCACAGGTCACAGGCTCATCCTCTGGCAGGACACACAGGTTGGATATGCTCATCTCCTGCAGTACTGCTTCTATTCTAAACTCCACCAGGTCATTCACTCTGTCCATCAGCAACTCAAGATCAGCTAAACAGACAAAAAAAACCACACAAAAGAGAAAGGGAGGGACACAAACCCACCAAAAATAAGGGAAAGAGGGAAAAATCAAGGGGAACTTGTTATGCGTTTGAACAAAGGAGAGAACAGTGATAAACAGACAATTCAGTATAAAAAAAGGCAATGTGTAGAGAGAGAAAGAATCTATTGAATATATGAGTGTTACTTGTGAGAAAGCCACCTATGCAATAAATCCATTAATCACACGCAGCCAGTGCTGAGTTGCAGGAATGTCTCGTGTCAGCGTGTACAGGATCGATCTCGTTACATTTTTTGCTTACCCAACACTTTGTCGATGCGGTCGAGATACTTGTCAATATTCAGAGATGTCCAGTTGAGGGAGGTCAAACCCGGTTGTATAGCCTCATCCACCTGTCAAGTAAGTCATGTATGGTATGATGATGGTGATGCACTTTGTAAGCAACCTGCTGTGACAGTCAGTCTCATACCTGTCACCAGTTTAATGCTTAGAAAAGATTCATGACGAAACCAAGCAACAATAAAAAAGGATCTAACATTTTTTTGTGTGTTCTTCTGACTTACTAGAGACAACTGAAAATAAAAACATAAAATCAAATGAAATCAAATAAAATGAGTCCTATTTTGAACTTTTATGTAATCACATGACGCTCGATCATGGGATGCTGGGTTGGACTGAAATGCAGGACTTTGCAGAGAAATATAAAATCAAAACAAAGCTTTATTAGCTAGCACTGGCAAACATAATTTAGCTAACTGGAGCGCGCACAACATGAAGGATTTGACATCGACATGATAAAGAACAGAGGGAAACCATCCATCCTTAGACTACGATGACTGAGAACCTTCACAGACACATCCATCCATCCATTTTCTTACCCTTATCTGGGGCTGGGTCTTGGGGCAGCAGCCTAAGTAGAGAAGCTGAGACCTCCCTCTCCCCAGTCACCTCCTCCACTACCCAAAGCTCATGACCACAGGTGAGGGTAGGGACAAAAACTAACTTTGAGTCAAGCTCAGTTGCTTTGATCTCTTGCCCAAGATGTTGATTTTTTTTATTTTTACCAAAGTTCATTTTTTGGGTTAAATAAAAAACACTTTTTTGGACTTTAACCTGTGCCTGACTGTCCTTTGCTGTTCGGTCAATCACTCTAGGATTCCCAATCCCAGCCGGCCACCTCGCACCAAGGGCGCGTCTCCAGGAGACTAGTTCCAGAGCCCAAGCCATTCACATCCACCATATCTAGCCGCTACCTCTCAACACTCACACACTAACTCAGGCTCCTTCTCCATGAGAGAGGTGACATTCCATGTCCCAATTGCTAGTTTTGGTAGCCGAGGGTCGGTCCACTTACCTTAGCTACATGTGGCATGGCCAGCTGTTCAAAGACACTCTGAATCTTGGCACGCACTCTAGTGTTCTCGCTCAACATCAGCTGAAATGAGATAGATGCATGTTGGAGCATTTTTGCAATCACACAAAAGGGATGAACTGAATTTTTCAGTTGACAATAAAATGGGTTTTTGTCGATTTTAGTCATTTTTAAAAATCTGTGTGGAATTTAAACACAATTCCAGGATGTTTTATACTCCTACAGGGAGTGCAGAATTATTAGGCAAGTTGTATTTTTGAGGAATAATTTTATTATTGAACAACAACCATGTTCTCAATGAACCCAAAAAACTCATTAATATCAAAGCTGAATGTTTTTGGAAGTAGTTTTTAGTTTGTTTTTAGTTTTAGCTATTTTAGGGGGATATCTGTGTGTGCAGGTGACTATTACTGTGCATAATTATTAGGCAACTTAACAAAAGACAAATATATACCCATTTCAATTATTTATTTTTACCAGTGAAACCAATATAACATCTCCACATTCACAAATATACATTTCTGACATTCAAAAACAAAACAAAAACAAATCAGCGACCAATATAGCCACCTTTCTTTGCAAGGACACTCAAAAGCCTGCCATCCATGGATTCTGTCAGTGTTTTGATCTGTTCACCATCAACATTGCGTGCAGCAGCAACCACAGCCTCCCAGACACTGTTCAGAGAGGTGTACTGTTTTCCCTCCTTGTAAATCTCACATTTGATGATGGACCACAGGTTCTCAATGGGGTTCAGATCAGGTGAACAAGGAGGCCATGTCATTAGTTTTTCTTCTTTTATACCCTTTCTTGCCAGCCACGCTGTGGAGTACTTGGACGCGTGTGATGGAGCATTGTCCTGCATGAAAATCATGTTTTTCTTGAAGGATGCAGACTTCTTCCTGTACCACTGCTTGAAGAAGGTGTCTTCCAGAGACTGGCAGTAGGACTGGGAGTTGAGCTTGACTCCATCCTCAACCCGAAAAGGCCCCACAAGCTCATCTTTGATGATACCAGCCCAAACCAGTACTCCACCTCCACCTTGCTGGCGTCTGAGTCTGACTGGAGCTCTCTGCCCTTTACCAATCCAACCACGGGCCCATCCATCTGGCCCATCAAGACTCACTCTCATTTCATCAGTCCATAAAACCTTAGAAAAATCAGTCTTGAGATATTTCTTGGCCCAGTCTTGACGTTTCAGCTTGTGTGTCTTGTTCAGTGGTGGTCCTCTTTCAGCCTATCTTACCTTGGCCATGTCTCTGAGTATTGCACACCTTGTGCTTTTGGGCACTCCAGTGATGTTGCAGCTCTGAAATATGGCCAAACTGGTGGCAAGTGGCATCTTGGCAGCTGCACGCTTGACTTTTCTCAGTTCATGGGCAGTTATTTTGCGCCTTGGTTTTTCCACACGCTTCTTGCGACCCTGTTGACTATTTTGAATGAAACGCTTGATTGGTCGATGATCACGCTTCAGAAGCTTTGCAATTTTGAGACTGCTGCATCCCTCTGCAAGATATCTCACTATTTTTGACTTTTCTGAGCCTGTCAAGTCCTTCTTTTGACCCATTTTGCCAAAGGAAAGGACGTTGCCTAATAATTATGCACACCTGATATAGGGCGTTGATGTCATTAGACCACACCCCTTCTCATTACAGAGTTGCACATCACCTAATATGCTTAATTGGTAGTAGGCTTTCGAGCCTATACAGCTTGGAGTAAGACAACATGCATGAAGAGGATGATGTGGACAAAATACTCATTTGCCTAATAATTCTGCACTCCCTGTAGTTACATGCAGCTTTGATCATTTGGTTGTTCACTGTATGCATTTTTGAAATTTTAGCTACAACTGTGTGCTATGCTCACCTGTATTCTATTGTAGTGTTTCTTAAAGACGTCCTGTTTTTGCAGCAGTAGAAGAGCAAAGGGAGGGATTGCCAAATTCATCTTTGTCATGCAGTTCACCTCTCTGATCTGCGTCAGAATCTCTGGGTCAAAGTTCACAAATAACTCGCCAGTTTCTGGAGATCTGACCAGAAGAGAGGCTTGCAGGCCAACTTTGGCATCCTCCATCTGCGTTGAGGTGTTTAGTGAGGTTTATGTGAAGAGATGCAGGGAAAATGTGTGAATAAGAGGGGAGAAAAGATGTTCATTCAGTTTGTGTTTCAGATCCTCAAACTAATTTTAATATTAGACAAAGATAACCCAAGTATGGACAAAATGTAGTTTTTTCCAGCAAGAACTGCAATGATTCTTTTATCTCGCTGTAGAAGAACTTTGCCTCTTTCTTGTTTACAGAATTGTTTTAATTCAGCCACACTAGAAGGTTTTCAAGGACAAGTCATGGCAAAACACCTCAATCTGATTTAACTCCAGACTTTGACCGGGCCACTCCAAACCCTTCATTTTGTTTATTTATTTATTTGTCATTTCCACTTTATTTGTCAGTGACCAAGCAAAAACAGAACCTCTGTAGAGAAAGGATGCATTGTACCAGATTTAGCTGCTAGCTTGTTTTCATCTGCAGCTCCTGAGACGTTGAGACATTCATAGGTGGACTTCCTGGTGTTTTTCACATCTGTTGTCCTGCTACATAACCCAATTACACTTCAGTTTGTGCCACTTCAAGGCACAAACTGATGGCCAGACATTGTCCTTCAGGAGCTGGTGTGATATTGCTTTTATGAAATGCTGCATTAGTTTTGTGCTGGATGTCACTCTCATCAGTCCACAAAATATATCGGGGAGCATTAAGATGTTTTTTGGCAGATCTGAGAGGAGCCTTGGTGTCCTTTTTAGTCATCCATCATTTTCACCAAATTACTTGTTTACACAGTGCCAGATATAATTAGATAGCTTTCTCCTTTTTAAATTGATCAACTTTGTCTAGTATTAAAATGTGTTTGATGATCTCAAACATGTAAGTGTTAACATATATGCAGCAAACGAAATCACAACACTATATAAAGGAATTAACGATACATATTGTATATAAATGCTCCTCTGTCAGATTTCTTGTTTGTATTATACATTTTACAGTTCGTTAACCTTTTTCATCCAGCTGTGATGGTAGATCATCTCAAACTCCAACAACGCTCTTGCTACACGGTTAAAGTTCTTGATGATCCTTTTTGCCTCTGATGTGGAAAGAACTCCTGGATGCTAATTAGAGTAATAAACAAAACAAACAAACATGATGCATTACATGGATGGGAAATGCCAAACAATTTTATCATTAATCTGCTAGAACCAGCCAAACCTAAACTGAAAGTCAGGCAATATCACCTGCTGAAAGAGATCCATGGGTCCCTGTATACGGCTGTACAGCTGCCGAGCCCACATGATCCGACCGGCCACTGGGGGCAAGTCCCTGCCAATGGGGGGGTCAAGTTTCTGCTTCATGTAGATGCGGAAAACCATTTCAATGTCCCGGCCATAATTTTGTAAAATTTGCTGATACTTCTCATCAATCCCAAGATCTGGGATGCCCAGTCTGTTTTTGGGAAAACCAAAGATACAAGTGGTTCAGCAGAACTCAAACCCAGCAGCAATAAAAATATTTAAATACAGCAATAAACACATAGCAGTACCAGCACCAGTAATGACAAGGACTCTATTTTGTTTGGATGTGCTGGTAAATGTTTTGAGCTAAAATGTGCAAAGGACCCTGTAACTAGCAAACCTACTTGTACATTAAAGCACACTTGTTATTGTCATGAAACGGCTGTGGCAGGCAGGAGGAAGGACCCAAACGCAGAACTCAAAACAAGGGAATGAACTAAAGGAGACTGCTTTATTGCAGTGGCACAACTTCCACAAAAGACACTTAAAAAACCAAAGCAAAACCTAGAAACGGGAGACTAATAACAAAACACTAGGGACGGCAATTTCAGGGGACACAACAAGAGAAACACCTAAACACTTGAAGAAAAATAACAAAAAACAGAAAACTCGAAAAAATTAATAAACACAAAAAATAAAGAGACTCTGGACCATGACAGTTATAGTTTACCTCGGTGTTTATTTCAATGAAATAGCTACTCTGAGTTTTTTTTTTATTTTTGATTGCAGAATAGTTTAAAAGTTCAGAGATTAAATGAAGCAGTATGTCACATGAAGCGGCATTGGCAAGATTAGGGAAATTGCGGTAAATATTTCAGAATGATGCTAATTAGTTACCAATGAAATACCTTTGAAAGGTCTTCAGCACATTTAGAGCCCTTTCTGTATTTTCAATTTTTTCAAAGGTGCTATCCATGAAACTCTTCAGTTGATTCTGGAAAGGAAAACACAGACAACAATAATATTCACAACAACGACAGCGCAATGAAATTAATTTTAAATGAAACTCCACCTAATGAATCCTTAATCACCAGCAAATGAACTTGGCTAACCCGCATTACAAAACAGATGTCTAGTCAGTTTGCATTAACTTTATTTGCACAAAACAGGGCAAATGCACTGTCTAATTAACTTACGTGGAGTTCAGAAGTGCTTTTGCAGAATTCCTCATAGTCAACATCAAAGTCACTTCTCCTCTGGTCTAGAAAACTGTAATGTTTTTTCTTCATGTTTAACACAATAGCCTAAGAAAAAAATATCCAGACATCCACAAACACACATTTTAGAAAACATCTTTAGCTCTAAATAAAATGCTCTGTTTTCTTCTGAAGGTATTATTATTAAATGCATTATTAAATGCATACGTTTTGGAACTTGTAGTGTATTAGTCTAGTAGAAATGTAACAGTGCAACTGTGTCTTACTGCAAGCTATGGATGTTCTGCAAAGCTAACTATCAAGTTATACCAAAACAAAGTTTGCAATCTCATCTTCTAGCTCAGTTTGGTTACTTCGAGCATGCATGTAAAACATTTTGTTAAGTTTTTATTCATTCAGGAAGTTTCACAAACTTTAGATAAATATTTTACAAGTGAAACATGAGAATGAATTGCCTGTACACTAAAATGAACACCATTGCACACACTTTTCTTGTGTGAAAAAGTATTAATCTAAACAGAAAACTCAGAAGCTCCCCATGAACTGGCGAAAGGTTTGGGATACAAGTTTATAGTATTAACAAATGGTCATCGCAGGGCTGAGTTTAGAAAGTATTACTATGGCTCTAATAATGAAAAAAAAAAAGAGAGAAAGTAAGGAGTTGGTTTTAATCTCCATGCAATTAGTAGCTATTTTGTTATTAAGGCATATGTATGGCAAAACATTGCACAACAATATTCCACCACTGCATGCTGTCTGCAAGAAAAATGCTAGAAGTTGAAAACTGCAGTGAGACGTTACCTCCCATTTTCCCTGCATTTCTGCAGTCTGTGTAGCCCAAGAAGCAAGAACACAAACACATGGTTCACATCAACAGACTCTCAAAGTATTATGTACTAAAACCTTAAGCATCACAGTTTGATGATGTAAAAAAATGAATTGTTTGCGCAACAGGAAACCACAGAAAAAAATCAGCAGCCTGCCACTGGCATTGTAAGTGTGCAGCCTGAAATTCTGTTCGACAATACAGAGAAACTTTCCATTTACCATAATGACAACACACTCAACATCTGAAGATGCCAGGAGAAATACAGACACGGCTGCCTGACAGTGACATTTAATCAGTTAATGCAATGCCTCCCTGCACATGTCTTATTAACAGGATTTGACAACAGTCTGATATCACAGTATACTCACTTGAAACCTGGTGGCCATCGTCTCCAGCCCTTCTATCTTCGAGTCCTTTAGAACGGAGTAGGTGGAAATGGTGGCGAACATTTCGAGGATCTTGTTCAGTCTTCGCTGGAATGTGTCAAACTTTCCAAAGATGTACATCTCGCTGAAGTCAAACTGTCTTTCTGAAGGAGTCTGCTCCAGCTTCTCCTTGGTTCTGTGGAAACATCGCTGGTATTCCTGGGAAACACATTATGATACAGAACCACATTTTGACTGATAAAAAACTGACAGAGGTGCATTTTGCTACAAAACACATTTTGTTTTCCTTTAAAAATGATCCATTACCTGGTTTAGGCGAATGGCAGCTTTGATTTTCTCAATAATGACTTGCTGAGGTTGGTCCCATATTGAGTTTGTGCCATTATCAGTGATATAGGCCTTACAAGCTGTGATCATCTGGTTTGTCACCTGGAGATGAGGATAAAAAAATGGAAACTATAAATCATATAAATCATCATATAAATTTGTACTTTTTTGTTGTCTTAATGTAAAAGTGTCCTAAAAATGCTTCAGTATCAATCATTTATAAAAAAAAAATGTAGGATCCCATTGTTCATCATAACAAAAGTCTGTTGATCTGCACAATACCTTTACAAAAAGTGATGTAATCTTTTCAGATGTGTTGTAGTAGCGGGAAATACTGTGAATCATCCTGATGGCATTGATCAGACCTGGGATTGCATCCACCATTGATACCTTGGAGGAAACAGAAATTATTGCTTGTATTTCTTTGTACATCCAAATATAACACACATCCAGCACATTTGTACTGTCTTCACCATGAATGCAGTTGATTTGGTTTATTTTTTAAAATGCACCAGAGTGTGATAAAATATTCTTTTCTCACAGGGTCACTGTTGTAGAGCGGGTCGCAAAACTTCTCCAAGCTGTAGAGATACTTGACGTTGTCTTTGGCCTCATTAACTCCATCTGTGATCCTTGCATCCAGTTCCCGCCATGACTAGACCATTACAGACCGTTACTTAATTAAGGTGTGCACCGTTTTCAAAAAAACCAAACATAATCTCACAATAAACCACTGAAATAAAAGAGAGAGAAGCAATATCCAAGAAAGAGAGCATGTAGTACAGCCACTTAAAATCAGCAGTATATGACAGTCACATCTGACCTTTATGAGCTTAGATTTAGCCAGCAAGACCACACCCAGAGCAACTTTGACATCAGGGCTCTTCAGCTGGTCCAGAAGGTAGTTGAAGCGAGTCATCCGTTTCTTCCAGTGCTCCAGCTCGGCCCGAGGGCCAAGATCATCAGCCTCCTTTCTAAGCTGGTCACTCTCAGCTAAAACCTGCAGAATAGAGGCATTCGATATCACTGCTGAAACTTCAGGCCTGCAGTTTATCCTTCATCTGATACAAGCACATTCAAATAAAATGGCAGAAAATTTGGAATAAATGAATGAGAATACTTTTTCTGTATCAAGTTTGAGGAGAAACACGATGAGAGTCTCTTCTCACCTGTTCTATTTGTTTGATCCAGACTTTCATGCAGGCCTCTATCTTCTCTATGGTCTCTGTGCTGCTGGCAGCTGCCACGTAGTCCGACGGGCCCTTCAGTACCTTCAAGTCAAAGGTGTCGCACTCTTTCAAGGTAACCTGAAAGCAAAGTTGTGCTGTGTTGCTTTATTTGCTACTATAATGCAAGTGTATGTAATGTTTAAACTGTGTTTATTTATCTATGTTAATCTAACCTACTATGTATTTAATTTAGTTTTTGGTAATATGGTGCTTTTATTAGTGACATTGTCTGTCCCCTACCTTTTCCTGAAGGCTCTCCTGTGCTCCAACCAACACAGACACAAAGCTTTCCAATGAAGATATGAAGTCCTGTTTGACGACCAGGGTCTGAGGACTTGTCCCGTCTCCCCAGCCGTGGTTCATCTTCCTCAGTGTGGGAATGAAGATCTCAGAAAGCAGCTGCTCCACACTTTTTAAAAGACCACCTTCCGTTGTATCCAACATATTGAAATTCACATCCTAGAAAATAGTAAAAAAAAGATAATAAAAATCTTAGCATTCATATATTAAACATGCCTCAAAAGAGACCGTCCTAGCTTACTAGCTGGCAAAGAAAACCTTTTGGCTTTTGGCAGAAGTCTCCCTGGGTTACTGTAGTGTAGACACTATAATGGACCAACTATGCATGTGTCCTTCAAGTGAGTCTGGGAAGCTATTAAAAATCTGCTGTAATACTTTGAAAAAGCATTAAAAAAGTTACTATACTGCTAGCAAAAAGGACATAATGTTTTCCAATCATAGTTATAATATTACATTTGTTAGATTAGATTTCATTAGTTTGTGTGGTTGTACTGTATCACATCTGATAAGAGAGAACCAGCACATATGTGACTAAATTAAAAATATACGACTCCCTTTTAAATGATTGTCAGATGTTATTGTGGTTTTCTAAGGGTTTAATCACGGAACCATCCATGGGTCCCAAAGGCCTACTTATAATTTTTTGAACCAAGTGTTGTAAACTTCATGATATAAATTCCAATAATATTTATAAATCGGCTATAACTTTAACATAACCGTTTGGGTCATGCTGACGGACTGGTTTTCAAATGAATTAAAAAATATGATTATTAAACATTGTTAATAATAATCATTAATCATTTATTACTGTACTATACTACTTTAACCCTTCAAAGGTGTGGCACAGTCATCTAGAGAATACAATGTATCCACTAACCCCGTGGCTGCTAGTTAACTGACTTGATTTTAATTAACTAGCAACTCACCAGTCCTCATGAACAATTTGCCAGCAACACATAATTGTGAATCTTTGGTGAACAGCTTCTCTCAGCCATGAGCTGGACACCTCCCTTTTAATAATAACTCCTCTAACTTCATCCACCCAAATGTCAAGTAACACCCGAACACCTGATGTGCCCTTGAATTTTTTTGAAGCGACTAATTAGGAAATTTAGCAAGAGAAGTGCACACAAGTGCTTTCTCTCATTCTCATTACATGAATACACAGACACACACATACACACAGAATCCTGTTTTCCTCTGTCTCCAGCCGAGGGTGTTTTGTAGCAAACAGGACCTGTTATCAGTGGTGGTGATTAACTTTGCTGCAGATAGCAGGTGTTCAGTAGGAATCAATAGCCAGAACCAGCTGTGCTATCACAGCGCCATTACTGAGCTCCCCCAGTGCCTCACTACCTCTGGGTGTAAGAAGCTTTTTTTAGTTAATTGGATATCATGCATGATAAGAACAAGTAAAATAAAAAAAAATCGGAACATTTGTCTCGTGACACTCAGTGCCTATCATTAATTACGTTTCACAAATTGATAAAAGTTGACTTCCCGTAGTGCTCACAACCACAACACAGTCATGGTTAAATTTGTGTTTCTCCACTTGCATGGTTTTAATTGACTTTAAATCCTTTAAATCCCTCCTCTTTCGCAAAGAAATGAATAACTTAGAAATCCCAAAACAATACAAACTGACTCACTCTGTGTATGTTCTCAGAGGTGACTGCCTTTGAAGTATTGGCTCTGGTGAAGAAGACACACACTCCGGTCAGTGCCACATCCCTCCCATCTGTTACAAACACTTTGGACTTCTTGCTGTGACCAGGCTGCTGGGCAACAGGCTGGGCGGGCATAGAGGCTGTAGCTGCTGGTGCTGGTGCTGCTCGCATAAAGGATTGGAAACAACAAAAGGTGTCATGGTAACCAACTTTGACTTCCTATTCTGATTTTAATATTGTGGCATTTACTTGAGAATGGATTACTTTTATGATCTCTATTAGTGACAGAGACAGTTTCATATGAGATAGACGTAGAGCTTCTGTACTGCAAAGTTACACAATATAACTTACACACACTTTTTTAAAAGACTCTAGAGTTTCATGGTACCTGCTACAGTTGGTTCAGTGTCCTGATAGTAGAACATTAGGTGTGGAAGACCGTCAGCCATGAAAAATTGCTCCATGCGGTCAATCTGACAAAGATGAAAACAAAACCTCAGCACTGTTCAGTCCCATTGTAGATGCACCACATTTTTTTGCTTGCTTGTTTCTGTCTTTTAAGGCCCGTAAAGTTGTCCAATAAAACAATATAATCTGTTTGAACATTTATGTGCAAAGTACCTGATTCCCCTCCAATATGGCATCTTCCACATCTGCTTTCTCCAGCCCCAAGCATGAAGCCACAATACTGAGGATATAGTCATGTCTTCCATCCAGCTGAGCCCGCTTGGCTTCACGCTCCTCTTTCAACTTTTGCTTAAAAAAGTTCCAAAATTTTCAATTACTAAATACCAAGTTCAATTCAATAAAAAAATGTAACCTGTGTAATTTTTCAAAGATTTTGAATGGACAGTTCAGTCATCACATGACCATCTTTCAACTGACTGAAGCTTAGGCATTGTTTACAGGACCCAAAGAACACAACAATTTTTAAAGAAAGTTGGATACATTTCAGTTAACTGTGAATAATGCTGTTCTGCAGCATCCTAATCTGATGTTACTAAACACTTGAGCTTCATATATAAAAGATTCACTGCCACCCTTTTACTTGAGACTCTGCTGCTTGCGTGCAGTGGCTTGTGTTTAGGTCTGGGGAGCAAAATCAGCCACAATGGGTTGCCAGGTCGTGCTGCTTAGTAACACAGGAACAAGGTCAGCCAACAAACAGATTACATGAAACCTGGTGCTGTATGAAGCCGTTGCAGTAGGGTGTATCTAAAATCACTCATTTGCCTTTCATCTGTATAGAAACTGTTTTTTAACCAAACAGGAGATAATAGGAATATTTGTTCCTGGCTTGAAATATTTTTACATTGAAAAGCCCACTTCTAGCATCCTATTGTGAACAGCTATACCAAAATTACTCTTGAGAGCTTCTGCTTTTATACAGCAGTCTGTTTAGACAATGTGAAACAGTTGGATTAAACTTTAACACTGAGTATCGCATAATAAGTGATGTATTTTCTTTGTCTCGCCTCTCTTTTCCTTGTGTGCACATTCATGTGGTTGCCTTGTAGTAAACAGTGATTTTTAACTATATGCTGTCTTATTCTCAAATAACAGTTTCAAGAATACTGTAAATGTCTGCAGTGCTCAATGGTGTAAAGAAACCAATTGGCAACCCCGATGAGACTTTAGAGGTTGAGAACTGAGACTTAAATTAAAACAATGTGGAAAAAAATCAAATCCAAAAGACTGAATTGATATCAAGCAACAGCATTGAAAACAGGGATGAGGAATGTGGCTCTCAACGGTAGAGCTAAAGAAGGGATTAAAATGATTGAATACCAAAAAGGTGAAAGGGAAGAATATAAATTATATGATAGAGGAGTAAAGGAAAGAGAAGAAAAAATGGGATGAGGTGAAAAAAAGTTTTAGAGAAAAGAAATAGATTGAGGAAAGAATTTGTGTGTAACGGAGGACATAAATGCTTGGACATAAACAAAGGACAACTCTATATATACCAAAAATCATAGTGGTCAAGCTATGTTGTCTGTTAGGGCTAAGGGGAGTTGGACATATGAAGCCCAAGACTGTAGTGTAAAAAGAAAAAAAAGACTAAAAGAACTAAAATGCTGTCTAACTACAGCAGCTGCAAAATCTGCATAATTATTCACTTCACAGAAATCCTGGTAGAAATGTTAACAATTAGGATTTTCTTCCAAATCTTTCACTGGCACATTGCTTGCATTTCCTTGCTTAAAAGGTCACTTCAAAAGATAACAGTGTTTTTAGAAAGCACAACAAAACTCTGCACAGTTCAGATGGTTAACCCATGAGCACTTTTTGAATTATAGTATACAAGGCAAAAAACTGAGTTTGGGCAATTATAATGGGTTTTATAGTCAATATCTGCAGTGACCAGCACAATTACGTGAATTTTATTAACATATCAAAGTTTTTTTTAAGACTACCACTCGTTTTTTGTCCTCCACTTGTTCATTTTACTTATATTTTCTAAGGGCACAAAATAGCCAAAGTGAATGTGAAGTTATGTGAAGACACAACAGTGGCAAATCCCTTGAGTTAGGTATCTTTTTGGATGTTTTGATTATTCATAGGTCAGTGTTAAGTGGCTTTACATTCAAACACAATTAGCATTTCTTTGAAAATGGACGGGTACAAAGACTGCACTGAATGTAAATGAAAAAAACCTCAATCCAAAGAAAAACCTTTAAAGACCTTCAGAAAGCCTGGAGAACTACTAAACTCTAGATCCTTGAAAATCCTTGAAAAATGCAAGAATGTCTTGCTCCTTGGAAGCAAACTGGGTGGCTTAAGACAGTATGGACACTTATTATTAATGCAGTGTATGGCTATCCTGTCGTAAAGAATATATCACAAACAAAAGAACGAGCTATCGATCAGTGTTAATCAAGCGCACTCAGTCTCGATTCAAAAATATTAATTATATTTTCAATATGATCTTTTCTTGCTAGAAAAAATAAATGTAACACCCATCTGTTTAAAGCATTACAGAAACTCTCTGGACACACACACACACACACACACACACATAAACACACACTAACATCATGGACTGACTGTAAAAAAAAAAAGGATACCAAGCCAACCGTTGCCAGGCGACCAGCCATTTCACACACCTTCTCTCTGCCCTTATTTCAAATTGGATGAACAGCCAAGTCTCAGTCTTCAGGGTAGACACAAACAATACAGGCACATTGCAGTGTGGCGCAGGTTATTCAAACAAGCAGACTAAGTCACCAGTGAATGCAATACGCAAACACAAAAAATACACTAGTCAACAAAAGCCGGCAAAACACAAAAACACAAATCCACATTTAGTTATTCCCATGACACAGACACAGAAGCCAGCGCTGAAAGACCCAAATAATAACAGATACAATGCTAATAGCTTTCAGAAGCAAACAAAGCCCCATCCTGAGATAAGCTATGGCGAGACAGAGAATCCCTATAATAAACAAACTGTGGCTTTTGGAATTAAAGAGAAAACACAAATGTGCACGGGGACAGTTTGGCATCTGATAAATTTCAAACAATTTTAATCCAAATCAGCCAGGGAATAGAAAACAGCAGACACACGCTGTCAAAGTCAACTCAGTCCCTGTAGATAAAGCTTTGCCATTAGTTTTGCTCATTTCAAAGTCTAAAACGTTAGAGCCAATGGCTCGTGAAAATTATGTGAGAGCGAAAACCCTACAATAAAAACTATTCTCTTACCTGAATGACTTTGGAAACAATTTGTCTCCAGAGCTGTTTTCTATACACCTGCGACATGACAACTCCTCGTCTCTTCAAGCCAACCCGTGTATACCTTCTCTAAAACCTGCTATCACGTTCTCATCAGTATGTACACAGGGGAGACATATACTCTCACCCTCGGAGGCTTAGCACTATCAAGTTGTCAGTGGTGAGCGCTCAGCTAGCAGAGTTTGGGCTATACTTTCGTTGTGTACATGTATAATGTCCACTGCCATCAGAAGTGTATGACTTTCCACAGCTAGGTGATGTCAGGGTAGACATGATCCCTTAAGAACAGTAAAACGCCTGCTTTATTCTGACATTCTAGTTCAAGCAATATGTCAAAAATGTTAAGAGGCACTCGACTTAAAAGCACAGGCAATTTGAGAGCTTTATGAGATGGGGCTTCATACCCTCGCTTTTAGGCTGAAATCCCCATAGACGGAGTGATGCTCAGAAAGGAAAAACTCACAGCTCTGTCTGCACATGTGTAGTGTACGCTAATGAACTACCATAAAGGAATGCAAACACAGATGCACAAGTGTCAAACACTGAGGTAATCGCTGGCTCACAGGATTAGCAGCACACCAGAACAAAGCTGTCAGCATTCACTATAATGTAACAGTGCAAATAAGTGCTTGGCAGTGAATTCTGTGTTAAGCTCATGGACATTCTCACCAAATCGCATAGATGAAGCGGTAATTAAAGATTCTGAGCTCCAGATGAAATTTTGACAAAAAGTAGCAGTATAGATTACAGGGACAACTAATTCAGTGGATTTTAAAAGGTAAGTTTTTTTTTTTTTTACAGCAACAGTCACAAAAAGTCTTCAGTTTCCGTCCAGTTTGCCGCAGCAAACCTTTCTGCTTGCTTGGATGCAATTTTTGTACTAATTTCAAAAACAGATCAGCTTTGTTTGTCCAAATTTTATATATGTTTTATTTGTATAATCAGCTACCTAACACCCAATCATGTTAAAAGTTAAAAATAAATAAATAAAAATATGTGATGTGGCATTATGATTTTGATCATTTCCACTTAGTGAACGCATTTTTTTTTGTCTGTATATCTGCAGTGTCGTGTTAACGGCTTCTTTGGATGCTAACACGGGTGTTAAAATTGGGATTTATCATTGCAACATCATGACATTTTAAATAAATGTAATCTTGTGTCCAGCAGTTTGTGTTGTGTTTTTTCTGACACAGAATTACTTCTACACTTGTTTTATCATTTTATGACACATTTGCCAAACTTATTTTAGGCTTTCTGCCATATAAAACCAGGCCTTCCTGAACAGAAACCCACTAAAATGCCTTTAAAATTGCTTTCACAACTGCATGGTTTTGTGTCACTTAAGCTTTCCACCACATACACGCTCCAAACACATCAGCTGTTTACTAAATGCCGACACATTAATGATGAATTGCATTTGGCCAAAGTTGATAGTCAAGAAGCTCAAGTCATCTGTAACTTCAGAACTCTTGGGTCACCTTACCTTGTTTTGATAGTCTGGCTTGAAATGCAGCATAGTTGCTGTCGGCCTTTCACGCTGACACTTCTTTTCAAGTCATTCCACCCTCTTACTTGTCTGCTTTTTTCATGACATCAGAGAGTTAAAGCTTCCAACAAAGAAGACAAGACAGCGAACAAGTGGCTGCGCTACACTATGTGAGCAATCAGCCTTCCTGTTTGTCATGTGAGAAAGGTTGCTGCCCTGAAATTATCAGACTGTTTCTCCTAAAAGGGTACTGCTAACTAGATAATGCGGTGTTGGATGACCTCCTGTCAGCAGGGTAATTATCAAGGTCCAACTCTCACCTTACAAGTCTGTTACAACAATAGGATGAAAGATGGAGGGTGGTGGGTGGGGGGTGGAATGAAAAGGTTGCATAATACATCATTAGAGGGAGATAGTATCAGCTACAACCTTTTAAAAAAAATACAGAAACAAAAGTGAGTAAAAAATAAATGTTGCATCATTGTAGTACAAATGGCTCTATTAGAGAATGTGTTACGCTCCTCTTAAAGGAAAAAATGTGGCGAGTCATTCGATATAGCCAGTAGTGTAATTTAACAGGCAATGGCACCTTGCTTTGAAAGCAAGTGCTACAAAACACTAGAAATTAAATTAACATGGAAATTCAGTTTAAGCAAGAGTAAAACTTGATGCTTATAGGAAAGGAAGCCGATGCAAGGTCATCACCTGGATCAGCACTTTAACAGTATAGGATTGAACTCAATACCATGTCCGCTGTGTGAAGCAGTAAGCGTAACATGATTATCATTAAGTTGCCTAACAGATTTATTGGTTGACTCATTGTGCCTGATATGTGGCAGTGTGATGCTTAAAAAAATCTGCTATTCAATCAGTTGTTATGTTAGCAGATCCCTTGAACTCCATTGTCTAAGTCTGCTTGGAGCGGCACTGATCAGACAGTTATGAGGTGAGCAGGAATCCCCATGCTAGAGAGATTTCTTTTTAAAACATTTTCTTGTTCTTGCTTCTGAAATGTGAGATTGTGCTGCTTCTTTCCATGTCACTGCAAACTTAAATAGCTTTTGTGACATTTTACAATTCACTGAATAATCAGGAAAAACAATAGATTAGAACCTAATGAGATTAAGCATGCACTACCCCTGGGGTAATCCTAATTATTTACCTAGAGAGCACATATGCATGTGCACAAGTGCATACACAACCCCACCGTCGCCACCAATATTCAGTATCGTTGCTTTTTACAGTCGCATCTTGCCGATGACAGGCACATCCCTCTCCATGAGGATTTGAATGTGAGTCAGATAGTGAAGAAATGGTTGCAAAGCTTTGCATTACAGAGTCGGTCGGTCATCAATTTTTCACTATTCCATGGCTGATTTTCTGTGTGGAACTGCCTGGTTGTGAGTGGCTATGAAACATGAGAGTGACTGTAAATTATAAATGAGGAGGTGGTGAGATCTGAAGACACAGACAGACAAGAGTTCACAGTTTTTCACAGCGACTGCTCACACTGACAGAAGCACAGACAGCTTAAGCAAATGTTTAAGAAAGATGTGGCTCATAAATGTCATGCCTAATATACTTTATTCTCCTTTCGTGGACCATGGTGTCTTCTTGCATTTGGTTCGCTGGGTCCAATGCCGAAAACTGACTCTAATGAACTGACATTGCTTCATCTGGCCTGTGTTTTCGCACAATGCAGGAATGCCTCAGCCAATTCTATTTCATTACGGTCAGTATCGTAGAAAAATAAGCAAGAAACTGGAGTATTTTGCATGAAGGCAGTGGGTCTGACACACAGACAGAGTGCAGGGGGCTTTAGTCTTATTGCTCATGTCTATTGCATACTAATTAAACATGTACTTGGTTTAAAGTGCCATATTTAGTGCTGCACTGCTATTGGGAGGCAAAGAAGCATAGCTATTTAACATTTCTAAAATGTGTGAAAGGCTGTGCTTTGACTAAAGGCAGAGAACCAATTAACATGGAAAGGGGTTGTGTAGATTAAAGTTTAAAAGTTTATAAAACTAACTAATAAAATGAACTATTATAACTTCCATCCTGGCCTAATCTGACTTTCTTAGCACCTACAAGCAAAAGGAGATTTTTAAAAGTAATGTGTCACAGACCCCACAAAGACCAGTCACTGTAATAATGACAGAGTTCCACATGAATGACAGAAGCTGGATACTCACTGCTCATTTCAAGTTTACTGTTCAGCTGTCTTTGGGCAACATCATCCAGCCTCCTGCAGCAAAGCCAATAAGACAGCAACACCCCGCCATCTGGTGGGCTGGGGCTGACAATACAATCAACCACACATTACAGTAGGTTGTGCCACAGCTATCTTGGCCTGCTGTTAGGCCAGAGAATCTAATAGTGTAGTGAGTCTCCGAGCAATTTTCCGAAGGGCTTAGAGAGCTCCTGAGGTGAAAATGAAGTGCAAATTAATCCCATCATTGTCTTTTTTTCTCCCCTCTCTCACAAGAGAACGACATTTCTGGTGTTACACTCTTGCAGCTCATTATCTTGCTGGGTTAGCTACATCTTCCTGTGCTCAATTACTGCAGTATTATATCAACGCTCACTTTTCAATTAATTACAGAATAAAATTGAAAAATAATCATATATTGAAAATATGGTAATGAAATCCCATTAGATAATCTCTTGCACTGACAGATTTCCCTTTAGGGCAAAGTTAAAGTGATGCTGGGTACGGAAATGAAATTTAAAAATCTCTTTGATTCGTGACAATATCGGATATTTTGCAATATATAGCAACTACACAAGATGTAAAATAAATAAAATGCATATCTGCATATGCATAATACAAAACAAAACAGGTTACCAAAAGTGGAAGGGAAAAATTGGTGTCCTGATTCTAGGATACAAGCTGCATGAAGGCAAAATCGTCTTACTTACCGGAGTAAGAATCCAGAGATAGTGAAGACATAATTTACAAAACAAAAAGTCTAAAGAATCAACAACATATATTTTATAGTTTAAAAAAAATAAACTATTGTTTTTGTATAATTTACCTGTTTATAATACAATTAATTGTGCAACACGCAAACCAAAAAATAAACCCACACATATAAATAACAATGGTGGCTTTAAGAAACACAGAACATTAAGGGCAACTAGTAGACTTAGCTCACAGAACTATAAATAAATACAAAAGAAAAAGTGTTGTAGACACTTTTGAGAGCATTTGGGATCAAACCTGCATTTCCTTGAGTGACTCCACAGCCACGGAAGACTGGGTGGGTCTGTTCCTGTAGCTCACTTTAGCGATCCTGGCGCTGAAGGACATGGCTCCAGCATTCCTTCACGGACAGGCCTCCTCAGTAACTGCGTTTTATATCAAAAGCTTCATTTGGACCAAAGCAAAGGCGTTTTACTCCATTATGTTTTGGTGTATCATTTCTAGTGATTTAGTTGACGCTCTCACTTTCCAGGAAGGCCCCTCGTGTTGTTACTGGTTTCCAAGGTAACGAGGTATTTGTAAAAGGGGGCAAAGGGAGAGAGGGCTGGTCTTTAAAAAAATGTGGGCCACTTATTGGCTATTTTGTTGCAGGTGTTTCACATTACAGCCAGCAGTGGATCAAAGGGGCCATGGAATTATCTAGTGGACTTCCTGTCACGGGGTAACCACGCAGATATAAACATGCATTACATGAGCCAAAGTAGAGGGCCACCTACAAGCTGATAGGAACTGCCTCCTCTGGTATTAACATAAAACTGTTTGGAAATCTGCAGTTACTGAGTCAGCAGTGTGGGACACTTTTACGCACAAAACATTGAAGATTTAATAGCAGATTTTAAAATGAAAGAGAAAATCTTCTCATGTATAATGCTGTGTTATTGCTGATAAGCAGGTTGATCTGAAGTGCCCCTCTTATAAATTCAGCAGGCTGATTCATGCATTCCAGTGATTGAGAAGCAGTCGTCCAATGCATGGGCTGCTGTGCGTTTGGATCCCAGGTCATTTTTTTTATGTAGCATTACCACCTGCTGTTCAATCCAGTGAACAGCAACGTGAGGTTGAAAACTCTCCCTCTTTCACTAATAAGCATTATGCGTTCACTGGCCTATGTGCTTTTAATTTTTTTAATGACATGATCGAAAATCATTCCCAGTCTGACCATGTAGTCTTCAGACTATGGCAAACCAACACAACAATACAGATGATTTAAGATGCCAGATTTAAATAGTTTCCTCCATTCAACACTATTTACCCAACTGTGCCACTTAACATCGGTATTTAATATGGAATAATTACAAAATGCAACAGCAGAAAATCTGATCAGTTTAAACAAACAATTACTAAATATTTCCATACAGTAGGTTCCTAAGAAAATGTCTGTTTTGATGACTGTTTTTTTTTTTCCTTCCTTCCAGCGTGTTGCCCCTCTTTTATCCACATTTGCAAATCTCTGAAGAGGAGGGGAGACAGTCCTCTTTCATTTACTGAGATCAACAGCAGGCTTTTTGGAGTTTAAGAGTAAGTTGTTCTACAGTTTCATGTGCTCCTGAAAAATGAAAGTACTGAGCCATAGCACAATCCACTGCTGTGCAATGATATGCTTTAACTTTGCGATGCTCAAAGCCTTTAAAATTAAGTTAAAACTGAAAGTTGTCTTCCAATTTACTCACAGCATAAATACTTCAGCGTGGGTTTGAGCTGTCTTTCGAGGAAGCATCATGCCAAAAACAAAAGAAATCAGTTTAGACTTGAGGAAAAGAATTGCTTATGCTCACAAAGCAGGAGTTGGATGTACAAAGTTATCACAGGATTTCCAAATGTCAAGAACTGGAGTGGGAAGTATCATCAAGAAATTTAAAGAGGGCCCCACAGTACAGAACAAGCCTGGCAGAGGCAAGAAGTAAAAGATTTCCAAGACTCCGTGAAGAAAACTAATGAGAAATATGTCTAAGGCGTCTAAATGTCTCTAATGAGAATAACTGCAAAGACACCAGTCAATGACTTAGTCACATCCGGAATTTTAGTCTCAGAGAAGAAAACCACTGCACAGGAATTGACTGTGAGATTGCAGACCAAGAAAATCTCCACTTCAGCAGACATCTTTAAGCCAGACTGATGTGTGCTAAGGACAAACTGGAGAAAGAGTATGCATACTGGAATTCTGTCCTTTGGTCAGATGAGACCAAACTAGAGCTCTTTGGCTTATGATGCTGCATATGTTTGGTGAAAGAAGGGAGAGAACACCGCCCCCACTGTAAAACACAGTGGTGGGAGTATTTACCTTACATATTAAGTGTCCTGAGGTGACTGTTGTTGTGATGTGGTCCAGTATAAATAAAACTGAATTGAATTGTGGGGATGCTTCAGTGCACCAGGAACTGGAAATCTCATTAAAAGTGGAAGAAACCATGAAGAAAGAAGGACAGCTGGAAAGAAAACTTCAAGCAGTCATCAACAAAGCTCAGTCTGGGTCTTCCCTTTGTCTTCCAACACGAAAACGATTTAAAACATAATTCGATCCTGGTGAAGAACTTACCTCCAAAGCGACCAAAGTGAACGTTACTGACTAGTCTACACCAAGCCCTGGTTTTGATCCCATTAAAATGGGTGGGGTGAACTGAAAACCAAGGTCCATGTTGGAAGAACATCACATCTGGAAAAGCTTTAGAGATTTGCCAAAGAAGAATGGGCCAGCATTGCTCGGGACACGTGTGTGAGATAACGACACCAAAAAACTGCAGGCTTTTATCCAGAATAAACAATTTTCTATTAGCATCAGGAGAATTAATAATTTTGACTGTGGTAGTTTTTGTTTTTTTGTGAAATAATTTAGTTTCTTTGTTTCTTTCTTTCTTTTATCCTCATTTGTAGATGATCAGACATGTGTTTGACACTAAACAGGCTCCAGTAAAATCTGATGCTCTGAATCCTTTTCATTCCTCTTTTGTTTAGTGAGACGTACTTTTGAGGTTGAAATAGAAACACTTTAATATCATGCCCCCTTTGCAGTGTCATCTGTACTTTTTCAGGATTTACTGCTAAGAACCAGTGTGTGTGTGTGTGTGTGTGTGTGTGTGTGTGTGTGCATGCGTGCCTGTATATTTGAGTGCCTGCCTCTTTTTACTGTCCCTCCAAAGTGTTGATTTGTCAACTTTCCTCACTTTTGTAACTGATCTTATGGATTTCCCACCCATTAAATCAATGACTGCTCTCTCCATTACTTCAAGGGATGTTGAGCCCCAGGCTGTCTTCCTTTTGTAGTTTCTTGTCCTGATAGCGTTTCTGCAATGTCTAACATGTTAAACCATCAAAGACTACAAGTAGAAATATATATATATGATTATAATCTGCTGTAAAGCATCTTCTGGTTCCCATCGCAGAATGATTTGGTGTATTTGCTCAGTACCCTAGTCAGGTCTTCGCTAGTATAAAATGTATACACGTCTGAATATTTAAATAATAAATGATGCACTGATGTGTCAAAGTGCTGTGAAGTAATCATTCATAATAGAACCATTCTTAATCATTTTCAGCAGAGGTGTGATGATTCTAATCATACATCTTTTACTTCCAGATGAAAATGTCATGATTTCTAAAGCCATCTATGATGCAGCATGAAATTTCTGACAGCATGTTAACCTGCAAGGTAAATGCAGTGCAATCAAAGATAAGATAAGATAAGATAACCTTTATTAGTCCCACATGTGGGAAATTTGTGGGAAAAAAGGGAGGGATGAACAGCTGCAGAAAGACAAGGTTTTCTTTCCACTTGATCAAAAACAAAGGTCAGCAGTTTCTTTCCTGTACTGTGCTTACGACTCTTATTTTGTAGTCTTTATTATCAAAACTGAAAGATACTGTAGCGGTGATGCATGGATGGTCATAAAAATATACTTGGTCTTATGCACTACAACTTTAATGTAACTGACACTGTTCACATCTCCAGTGTTTTAAGAACTTTAATCTCTCTATAATGCCAGACATGTTAAAACCAATCATCAATTAGGAGTGATCACTCCATGAAACAGGTTATTGTGTATCTTGTCATACCTGAGCCTTTTCTTTGCGTTTGCCTTCCTTAAGCATGGTTTCTTTGACAGCCATCCTTCCACTGAAAACATTTCTGATGAGGCTTCTGTGAACAGTAGATGGATCAACTTTGCTGGACACAAGATTGGATCATCCCTTGAGTTAGCTGCCTCGTTATGCTTGAGTAATTTATAGGCCAGTGTTAAGTAGTTCAACAAACAAACAAAACAATAAAGAAGAAACAACATCAAGCACAAAGAATGGATTTAAAAAGGAAGTCATTGTCCAAAGAAAACTTTGAAAACCATTCCTAATGCCCGGAAAACTATTTCTCAAAATCATTTTAAAAATCACATTAAATGACTGGCTTCTTGAAAGCAAAATATAACGAAAGACAAAGTGGGTGTTTCTCTGCAGTCCAGCTTTGTCCAGCTACCGGTAGGATTTCTAGATATCAGCCACTTCCTCTATCTGCCGGTGGTACATACCATGGAGGGGCCTGACCTTCCATGATGGCTCCTAATCTTGGTCTTCTTTCTTGAGTTTCTGCTACCTGAGATATTCACTGAGCGTGTCGTGGCCATCTTCCTGACGTACTCGTGAATGTTCGTTGTTTCATCCAGGACTGTGGTACTGTGTGTTGTACTCATATCCCCATCGAGAACCTGAACCTGGGACGCTTTGGTTTCAGAACTGAAGAAGCCTCTTGGATGAGAGGTGCAATGTCACTTTCTTTCCAAGCTCTTTGACCTGGATGACTGAGAACCTTGACAGACAACATACAGGAACTTGCACCAAGATGTAAGTGATCTGGATGAGTACCAAGACCAGCAAGTCTAGCATAGAAATTAGTGTAATCTTTGCTCCATTTCTGGCCTCCAGAGAAGGACTTACACTTGTAGATCAACTGTTTTATTGTAATGTGTGATATTTTTTAATGTCATTGTCTGTAGGCTCTCCAGTTGTGCACAAAAGGTGGAAGGATGTGCTTGTTGTTCTGCCTTTTCCGGTGTGTACGTGTGCTTGTGTGTGTGCCAAGTAACATACTCCAGGGATTCACTCTCCCACAGATTGACACTGGTCTGCAGTGTAAGCAGAGAGAAGAAATCAATAATATCAGTTATACTCTTGGTATAGGTCAATGTCCTAGACATGACCGCACAGTACAATATTTGTATTCCTTGAGTTTTGATAGATAGATAGATAGATAGATAGATAGATAGATAGATAGATAGATAGTAGGGGTGCAACGATACACAAAATTCACGGTTCGTCATATTGCAGCCACAGAAATTATTTTGTCCATGAAACCATAAAGCTGCACTTTCTTTTTGCCTTATAGTCTGATTTGTCATAACTTCTCCGTTTTGTGGTAAGCTTTTCTTTGGCTGTCACTTCTTCACCCTGACCTGTCTTATTTGGCTCAGCAGAACTAAAATATATATCTGTCTGTGAAGGTCATCGTAGTCAAATATATATCCTGCTGCTTTTACACACGCACTCACATAAGCTCAGCGATTCTCTGCGCGATCAACCTCTCACATGTTTAAGCTTGCTGCGGGAGATTTCACTTGTCATGTTTGCATAGTAAGCTACCAATTAATAAGACGATGTCAGAGGAATTGGTGCACAAATTATCATCACTCACAGATCAGTGCTGTCATTGCAAAGTGAAAGCAAAAAAACAAGCGCAAATTCAAACGCGACTTCAATATGTCACATATTGACAGTGGCTCACTGATGCCAATGACATAATTACCCAGCTACATTTCTGAAAGAATGCAAAAGCATTGACATATATTTTTCCTTCCTACAATAGCCCGACGGGCAGGGCAGAGATAGATTTTGGTAGCCCGACTGAAAAGATCGCTAGCCCCGGGATGTCGGGCTAGCGATATTGCGAGCCCTGTATCTGATTGAGGAATCACTCATCTTTGGAAAAGAGAGCTTATTACAGAGAAATGTCTCTTTCCAAAATAAAAGCTATACTATCCGCTTCTTCTGGGCTATATTCTCAGCAGCATATTAAACATATAAGGAGAATCATGTGCTAACAGCTGTCTAAATGACTCGGCTAAAGTTAGTAGCATGCTTGCTTGTTTTTTTTCTGCTTCCACTTGTCTTTGCACTAGGATGATGTCGGCGTAAATGTGCAGTCATATTCGTTGTGTTCCCACTAGTGCTTTCAGGTTAATCTCGTTGAAATGACCTTAACGCCACAACACGGCAAATCTCCGTTAACGAGCTACCGCCGATCGCCCCGTGCATGGGGCTGGACGGCCAACACGTTAACGAGCTAACTGCGCTAACACACTAGTTCACACCAATGTAATTGAGCATTGCATGGCACATCCAACATACTGTTTTACTTTAGTGCATGACTCGCTTACCTTCAGGGTCATACGTCACATGAAAACCAAAATAATTCCAAATCTGAATGAGGGTGCAGGAGGTCCATGTTGCAAGGAGAGCTTAACTTCTGTCTCGCTAGCTTGCCCTGCGCTCTTCCTTCTGACGATGCTGTCTGTGTTGAGCGCTCAGTGAATCTGCGTTTGACTACTCCGCCTAGGCTGCACTGTCGAGCCTAGGCGGAGTAGTCGAACGCAGATTCACTGAGCGCTCAACACAGACAGCATCGTCAGAAGGAAAGTTGATAAAATAAATTAAAAATTTTGTATTGTTCGATACATATGTGTACCGAACCGAAAGCACTGTATCGAACGGTTCAATATCGATACGAATATCGTTGCACCCCTAATAGATAGATAGATAGATAGATAGATAGATAGATAGATAGATTATACAAACTCTGTATCATTTAAAGTATTGCCATGTATAGTTGCACACGGCTCAATAAATTTCTGCACCTATTTTCTATCTTTCGAGGAAAATGTAAAGAAATGAGTGGTGGCTCAACACATTTGCACTGTACTGAATTTAACTATATAGTCTCTTAGCTTTCAGCTACTTGAACCATTTCTTAATTTGTTGACCTTATACTGTTTATTCTCAGCTGTTGTATTCAGTTAAACATTTATCAGTTATGGTTAATTTCACAACTTTCATCTCTCCCACCTTCTCCAACCATTCTCTGGCCTACTATCACAGATAACCTGCTAACATGGGTGGTTCTTCAGCTAATAGGCCACCTTGACCTTGCAGGCTATAAAAGTTACCCCAGATGACCTGCCTGATGTATAAGATTCTTGTTATCGACTTCAAGTCATTTGATGACACACTTACTACTAGTTAATTCACTACTTTGAGCTTCTATTCAATTTTAAATGTTTAGGAAGCCGTTTTTAATGCTATTACCTTCCATACCTTTTTATTTCTACTTAACTAGATTTTCTTTCCTTCCTTCCTTTTTATTTATATGTCCAAGTAGGTGACCTAATTGTTCTACTGAAAGTGTAAAAGCACCCCGTTTAGTTCCTGGATGAGAGTCACTGGCTTAGTCAATATGCTTAATTTTACAAACAGCGCCAACTGCTGGAGGTAATAAAGTCCATTTCTATTCGCAAACATCTCCACCGTGCAGCGCTGCTGACCTCCCGAGGCAATATGTGACGACAACCCCTAGATGGCAGCAGCGTCCTGTTCTTCCAGGACTGAGCTGCAGCTGTCCTGTTGAACTGGGTTAGATTTGTGGGGCAAATGACCTCATGCCGTAGCATCCTCTTCATCACAGAGGAGATGAAGAGAGGATGATGATGTCATTCTCTGCCACGGTCGTTTTCACCCTGTTATAACTAAAAGCGTGGGTGGATTGGCATCACTGAGAGAAGACACGCGACACCTCGCAGCAGCTAAAAGCAAACCGGGAACTAAATGATGCAACACCAGAACTCAGTGACCCTCGTGGACATGTGAAATCGTGTTTTCCTTCGTAAGAATTTCGTTAGAAAGGCCGGGACTATATGAGAAAGTCAGATATGTGAATACAACTTCACTGTGCCGACATGGACATCTGTGCCTCTCCATATCACATCTGATGTAATATCTGAGCTTGAAGCAATTAAAGCATAAATTTCTATGGTATGACTCCCACGCAACCCGCATCAGCACCGCATTAAGTGACGCCTGGGACTGCTGATGTGCTGTGGCGCACACTAAATTTGGGTGGCGCACACTGCACCAAAACCCCCCGAAACGGAATCCCAGGATATCCCACCCCCACCCACCCCTCGAATCGGAATAGCCCTCGTTCCTCAGTCCTCCTATTCCCCTCCTCTTTTACCTCCGCCTTCTCTCATTATCACCCCCTTCCTCCTCCTCCTCCTCCCCGGCTGTCGGCCTCACGTCCCCAACTCGGGAGCGCCGCCGATCGGTCGCCAGGATTTTCCCTTCTCGGCCAAAATGGAGGAGAAGGTCTCTCGCTTAATGAAGAGAGCACCGACTATATGAGCGGATCTGCTTCAATGATCGGCATCAGGACCCGCTTTTGCTGATATAATAGTTCTTGCAGCAACCTAACACTTTGAGGATATCTATCGCTATTTCCGCACAAGCGAGCGCAGCCATGAGCGCAGGAGAGGGGCTAGATGAGGCTGGGAAGGACGCGGCAGACATAGCGGCGTTTTTCAAATCCGGTAAGTCAGAGAAGGGGCGAGTCTCCCTCTAGGAGACCCTGAGCTATCGGCGTGTTCACTGGTGGTCTGCCACATTGTTGCCAAATATGACAAAAAGCAGTGATGGGCGAGATGCAGAGTGCGCGTCGGACGTGCTGGAGAGATGCTCACAGTTTTGTAGTTATTTACCACATTGTAGTCAACCACTCAGTTGTCATGTCGCACCTTTTTTAATGACAACCACCAATCATACCTCCTGAAATATGGGATTTGATTATTATGCAGTGACCCCATTTTGGGTTGGACCAAGCAGCCTAGGCTACAACAAGGTGTGGATGTGATAGAACTAGACCGTGGTCTCCTCGGGCTGAAGGAGTGTTTTGATGCTATACACACACTATCCATCACAAACCCCACCAGATGTGACTCGATCCTTTTGTAAAATGTATTTTCCATGTCTTCAAATAGAGAGAAACACGGGAAGCCAGTAGATGGGGATCTTAGCGAACCTCTCTCATCATCTTATGCACTCATAGGCTAGGCCATAGATGCATGTATGGGCAATAGGTTGCACTCTACAGCGTAGAGCCTCCCTGATATGATGGCATCATCACAACAAACAAGGATTTGCCTGCCAGCCTTATCCCTCACCATGGAAATAATGTAAACACTATTTATAGGTCCTAGAGGGCTTTAAGCCTCCTTGATATCAGCCATGCATTAAGATTTAGGTGTCTGTGGCAAACATTTTTTTTAATCCGTTTTTGATCTGTCATTTCAGATAACTAGAGTGTCCTTACTCCAGTGATAATAATTCCTTATGTGTTCCACTCTATAGGAAGATCTGTTTTAATCTGTATCTTAAACAGACTTAACACATTCATGATTAAATGTTTTCTTTTTATCCTATTCAGTCTTTATAGCATACCTCTTTAATCGAATCTGACAATCATTAGGCTGACAGTCCAGTATTGGGAGCACCTCTGATACACAACAGCACAAGCAGCTGTCTCTCTCTCTCAGCTGTTTCTCTCTCTGACACCTGGTGCCTTGGGGTCTGCTGTCCACCACATCCACTTGTAGGAACACACACGCTCACACACACTTACACCACTTAAGTGAAAATTATTTGATAAAATGCAGCAGCCTTGCGCTTGCACGTGCGCACTTTTTAAACAGCCGATATAAACCCCATACCTTCTCCTGGATATTGCCTTCCCTGCCAGTCAGACAGTAAGGAATGTTGTCAAAATGGATTGTATTCAAATCCGTTGTTACGGTTGGTTGGATGCCTGCCAATGTATTTTCCTATAGCTGTGTTGTATCAGGCTGGAAAGTTGGCTCAGAGTGAAGTTGGGCTGCTTGGTTGTTTATATAGCAGCAAATGCAGTTCATACAGTATTCATGATGGAGACAGAAATAGGTTATGCCCTCAAGAAACTTTTACGAGAGCCTATTATGAAGAGAAAGTATGGAAAAAGAAGGTTCTGGGAAAACAACAAAATGCATTGTGAATACTGTCGGACAGTTCAAAGGTGAAAGTTACGCTTTTCTTTGCTTTTTGAGACTTTGAAAAATATGCCCAAAAGCACAAAATCATGTGCACTCAAATACATTAATAACCTGAAATCAATCTGACATTGAAAGTGATATATTTTTACCATTTAGCAGTTTCCTCCTTTCAACACTCTTATATTAATTTCTATGTACATCTCCTTAAAGCTGATTGATTCATTCATCAATTTCCCTGACCTTTCTTTTTATGTTCTATTTCTATACCTTTTTACTCTCAGCCCAATGCAAACATGTCAATTAATTAATTTGTTCCTGCATGCATAGCTTGAATCCATGCCAGCCCGTTCCATGTTGAAATATTGCCAAACAGCTGCCCATCCTAGTTGATTCTGAATACCTATTTTGGGAATTTGTGTGTGTGAGTGTGTGTCAGTGGGTGCACTGTGGTGCCCTAGTTAGTCAGTGAAGGAAAACAAAAGGTAGCAGATTCTTTTACTGAACCAACACTAAAGTGATCGATGGGCTACCTGAACAGCTTGGTCACTGACTAAGAGTCTGACTTAGAGAAAGACTAACGTCTTTACGATCTGGATAACTATTTAAGCTTGTACATTATGTATAAAGCTGGTGGACTATTTGGATTGAAAGTGATTTGAGTTTCATCAACACATTTACATCCACATCCAGCCCTGGTGTTTAATTCGCCTCACCTGAACGGATAATATTCTCACTGGTCCTCGAAAATACTCAGTGTTCATCTCCGCGTGATTATTTTCAGTGAGCAGATGGTGCTCCATCTCTGAGTCCCACACTGTTGCTGTGGATCACAGCTCAGCCGCTGAGTCACTCTCCGAGGTTTCTTGTGCCATGACTTAGACTCTAATCTCGAAAATGTTGCAACTGGTCAAAGATGAGACATATTCAGCTGCTCAGCTGTTCGAGCATCCGTCAAGATTTTCACCTAACTGCAGAGAAAACCTCATAAGGCATGGCAGTACAATAACACTCCTCATAGTTATATTTAGTTGTTCCCTATCCTTTATATAAATAGCACAATCAGTTGACTATCAGATCAAGAATATGTATTAATACTCCTTTGTTTCCAGTTTGAATTTTGGATTGGACCAATTATTTGAAGTAAGGCATCATGGTGCAACAGCTGATTACTCGAAAACGTAACTGTGAAAATATTAGGTCATTTGTGATCAAGGCAAGTTGCTCATAACTAAAGATTTCCCTAGATATAGAAGTCAGGAACTGTTCCATATCTTTATCTGTCTAAATGAGCATGAAAGTTGTATGGATGAGATCTTAGTTTTGAACATGTAACTAATGTAAATAAAGATAAAAAAGCCCAAGAAACATTAAATAAAAGAAAGCCATCATATTAATGTGAAAAAACCATGTCAGTCAAACTCAATAGACTGAAATCCTATAAAATATCAACCATTTCCTGTTTGAAAATGAGTGGGTGGAGCAAATGCTTATTCATTCCCTATTTAACTCATTATATGTCTGTTCTTGGTTATACAGTCTAATATATACATATACACTATATGTAAATAAATAGAGCTATGTAATACACAGTCCCTCATTGCAATAATATATGTGTAACTGTGCACTGATCTATAATAAGTTACCTACGCCTATCTAAATATATAGTTTTTTGTAATGTATCATTATTAGGGCTGGGCCATATCATACCATTCACGGTAATACCGGTATAATGTTGGGCAACGATAAGAAAATGAAATATCGCGATAGAATATGGGTAAAATGCGCATGCGCAGTGCCTTTGTTTACATATGCACATGGCGGAAAAAGCATGGCGGCGATGGAGAATGAGAAGGGCGAAAGCGGATCGTTGAATGAAACGGATGAACCAGAATTGGTTTGTAACAATGCTGCAACTTCAGTGGTGTGGAACTGGTTTAGCTTTCATCTGTCAGATACACAACAAATCACTATTTTTGCTAGAGCATGCTAGCGGGCCGTCGTTATTACCGTATTTTTTTTCAAAATACGGCACACTTAAAATTAATCCTTTGATTTTTCTGAAAATCAACAGTGCCCCTTAACGATTTTATGTGGTACACGGCGCTCGAAAATCTGTCAAATGTTTTAGTACGACTTTGCTAAGCTACGAAGCCGCACTGCTTGATGGATTGTCGGAGCATTACGGCTACCGTAGGCAGGAGCCTCGCGAAGTGATACTGTGCTTCAACATAATATTACCGTATTGTGTGTGTATAACCTCTTTTTAACTTGTGGATATTATACATGGTTATGCTGAGGATATGTCGGTCAATTTCCATTGGAAATGCCTTTTGGTTAAACTGTCAGCAAGGAATTTGCTTTTGCACTGTTAAATTTTTATATAATTTTAATGCACATCAAAAACAGCTGCTTGTTTAAGTAAAAATACATTGATAGGGGTTTTTTTGCACTAATAAAGTTGTCGAGTTGTAAAGTATTTTGTCTAGTGTCAATTATATCGTCAGTTATATCGTTATCGCAAATTTTCAAATGCATATTGTGATAAATATTTTGGTCATATCGCCCTGCTCTAATTATTATATACAATTATCCTTATTTAATGTGCAATACAACCATTAATTTGCAACCTAAAAATCCACTCATTGTCAAAATGAGTAAACTTGAAGTGTAGGTCTGTCAAAGAACAGCACTCTTTGTCATGTATATAGTTATTTTCCTGGGTTTGCTGTTAATAATGTAAGAGTGCGTGAGTAAAGTTGGGATTTTAAACTTCTGTTCATTCATTCATTCAGACAATTATAGAACTGGGGTTGCAGTGCTCTGAGTTTGCAGTTTGCAGTGAGTATTGCATGTTCTACATTACAAGTTGTGCAAAATGCAAATCATTATCCAGTTTGACTTCTACAAATATTGACCAATAAGTGTTATTTCATGCTTAAATGACTCTATTCCATGTAATGTCATACATACAGCATGTCTGTCATTAAGATGTGCAGCCAATTTCTAATTTGGCAGATTGCTGAATAGAGTCTTCTGTATTCCATATGGCCAGTGATGTGACACTTGCATCACTAGCAATATGAGCCAACAAATCAGATTATGTTGCAACCCATCATATCTTCTGATTAACCGCTTTCAAATACATTAAGGCGCTTTGGGGCAAGCCTTACTGGCAAGACAAAAAAATAAAACTGGGATGATGGTATATTATAAAAGGCATTAATTCATATAGTCTTTTGAGTGATGCTAAATGAAGTTACTGGCCCTGCGCAATACTATTATTGTACAGAGCTGCACTGTGAAACTCAATTGGCGTAAAAGCAACCAGATGTATGTTGGAAGAAGGTCCAATAACTGTCAAAACATCTTGCATTAGAGCCATATTCCCAGTCTGCAGTCAACTACATTGGTCATAGGACTGGCATCTTTAGTCATAATATCAATAAACTATAGGGTTTAGTACGGTAGGGCAATATGGCCAAAAATATTTATCATGATATATATTTGAAAATTTGCGATAACGATATAACTGACGATATAATTGATGTGAAACAAAATACTTTACAACTCGACAACTTTATCAGCGCAAAAAACCCCATCAGTTTTATTTCACTTAAACAAGCAGCTGTTTTTTATGTGCATTAAAGCTATATAAAAAATTGCATTTGCAAGGAATTTGCATTCCTTGCAAAGTTTAACCAAAAGGCATTTCCAGTGAAAATGGGCGGAAATATCCTCAGCATAACCATGTATAATATCCACAAAAGTTAAAAAGAGGTGCTTAGCAACATGAAACTGCAGTGTGCCAAATAAATAAGTCAAATACGTATTTTTCTGGCGCATTAAGTGAAACAAAACAGTCAGATTAGTCAAACCATACTCAACTCATTCTTCTTGCTTCCTCCACTTCCATACCATTGATTCATTAATTCTGAATTCTGTCACAGCTGCTCTATTCCCATGTTCTACTGCACGACTGAGTTTAAAATCCGCTTCATACGCATGTCTCTTAACAGGTGCCATTTTGGGATCCTTATACACACACAATACGGTAATATTAGGTTGAAGCACAGTACGTATTACTCCAAGTGGCTCCTGACTATGGTAGACATAATGCAAAGTCGTACTAAAACATTTTTTGACAGATTTTTGAGCGCCATGTACAAAAAAATGTGCTTTGGTGGCTATATGACGGACAAAAACCAAAGCAGTTCCACATCACTGAAGCTGCACCATTTTTACAAACCAATTCTGGTTCATCTGTTTCATTCAATGATCTGCTTTTGCCCTACTCATTCTCCATAGCCACCATGCCTTTTCCGTCATGTGCATATGAAAACAAAGGCACTGCGCATGCGCGTTTTACTCATATTCTATCGCGATATTTCATTTTCTTATCATTGCCCAACATTATAACAGTATTACCGTGATATGGCCCAGCCCTAGGGTTTAGGTTTTTTGCAAAGATCTACTTTTTATGGCATGAACAACTATTTGCAGTTGTTGTGCTTGTACTGTTAAAAACATATAGTAAGCATAATAAATGTTGTCTTTGTTAATACTATATACAAGACATACATATATTATCAAGTTAGGTTTGCTGTCAGCCAAATTTAGGTAACTCATTTTGGTTTGCTAGCTAACCCTTTGGCTAATGCTAACATAATAGTATGGCAACTTCACTGGCCAGTTGCAATGCTGATTCCAGACCACGATTATTATCATGATGTAGGAACAACACCAACATTGGGATATCAGATCTTGGACTATTAGGGACTATTATGACAACCTTGTACTGCATAGACAAGTTTACAGAATCGTACCAGCGACTGACTAACAGTGATACTTACTGAGGCTCCGTCCATGTTGCTTTTAATGGCTTGTCCCTCAGTAATTCTTGCATTAAGACTAGAATCAAAATGCTTCAATCATTATTACCAGAGTCAGTCTGACATTAAAGTGAGACATTTCTCTCCGTGCCCAAAGTGAACCCAGTGACCTCTGCCAGTTGCAGGCTGCAATAGCAGCCAGATCACTAAGCAGTGATTCTTTATTTTCGTTGAGCACACTCGCAATCGATGGAAGCATAACGACCTAGCGTTGCCTTGCAGACTCAAGCGTAAATCTTATATAATCATTTAGATGAGGAAGAGAACTTCAACAGACAGTGCAGTATGCATCTTAAAACATGCAGTGTGTACTGAGAGAAACGGCAGAGTGAAGGCAAAGAGAAACAGATTGAAGAAAGTGAATGTAAATGTGGGATTGAGGGGAACTGGAGTGAGATCCAGAAAGAGAGGACATGACATACTTAGAGGGACAAAAAAACCCTTCAGTCATCAAATTATAGATCTGAGGCTTGGGTGGAGTACACCCTGCAAAATGTAGGCTACTCTGGTCTTGAGGCTGAGACCTTACGGTCGCTTCTCGGAGCAGCTTAATTGGCAGTTGGTCAGAGTTAAAGACTGTAAGCTTAGATTGGCAGTGCCTGTGCTGCTAAATCAGCCGGCACTGCTTAAAGAGTCTGTTAGGTAAACTTCCACAGAAAAACAGGACTAGTTTGAAAAACATAGATATCCCTATGCTTTTTGTAAAATGCTAGTTACAGAAGGACAAAATAACAATCTCTTTCATGGCAGCATTTGTGTGTGCAATCACAAGAAACAGGCTGATAAGTAGCTTTGCCTTCCTTAACGCTGGGATATATGAGTGTATTTAAGTGTTGCACAGAGTAACAACATGAACCAACATTTTTATATGTGAAACGTTACTTTAGAACTAGGGGTTTAGAGTAATTGACTAGTGGTAAACATTGGTAACACTTTTGTCTGCCTTGCAAATGTGATAAAAATAAAGCATCCTCAGTCAGCATTAATCTTGTTAAAATGACGTTAACGCCATAAACACATTAATGCCACAAATCGAGTTAGCGAGTTAACGCAGAGCTCCCCATGCGTGGGGCTGCACAGCATCAATGCATTAGCGCGGTTAGCTCGTTAACGCTTTGGCGCGGTTAGCTCGTTAATGCCTTAGCGCCGTGCAGCCCCACGTAAGGGGCGATCCGCATTAACTCGCTAACGGAGATTTGTGGCGTTAATGCGGTTATGGAGTTTACGTCATTTTTACAAGATTAATGCTGACAGCACTACTAAATAATCATTTTTCTTTTATTTTAACTCTTCTTTATTAGCCATCATCAGCTGATTATACCGTCCAATGCCAAATAAGGCAGTGGTCAAGAATTAGTACCTTGGTAATAGTTAAAAATCAGTAAAAGAAGCCAAAATGACAACAACCAATAAACTATTTGTTAAATAAGTGTGACGCAGCAGAGAAAACCAGAGTAAAGTCCAAGATTGACTTGTAGCATGTTTGCAGATCAAAGTTTTAACTCCACTGGCTTTACAAGCAACTGTCGATCAATCATAATCCACATAGTCCACAGGCTAAAGATGGAGAAGCTGTCAGCAAAACGGGGGGAAATTTTGCTGGTTGAATGACTGGCCAGGTCGCAGCCCAAGGTTTGTGTGGCTGCACTCATCAGGGTGTTTTCCTCCTAGCCGACCTCCTTGTGGGACAAAGATTTGGAGTAAAACTGTGTGTTATTTAGACTTCATGCATCAGAAAACTATTCAGTAAACTGCATTTTTTGGCATAGTTTTAAGACATATTTTCAAAAAGTCTTAAGATAGCAAACATTCGAAATATTGGAAAGTCCAGTTATTCTTCATTGCGTCATTGCTTGGCTGTTTTTATTCACAGTAGAGATTCTCCGTATCTTTGGCCGACGTGTACATTTTTACTCGTGTGCTCGTCAGAAATGTTAGAACCTTTGCTCTAAAGCCAACAGTTAAGACGCTGTCCACAAAACATGCAGATTATGTATATTAAATGCCAACATCTCGAAGCCAGGAAATGTTTTAGGCTGTTTTCAGAGCGCTTGCTTGAAAACAAAGTGATACAAACTGGACCAAAAGGAGTGCTTATGAACTTGAGTTCTCTCAAATTGGTCATTTAATACTGTATACTTTCGGTTTTTGTACCATAAGTAATAAATATTTGCACATTCATGCTGAGCCTTACAGTAAGTTTTTAACCATTTATGCTTGTTTATCATCTGCTGAATGTCCAAATCTTCCTTCAAAATCCAATTATCTTTCACAGGTGTGCAAGCAACAGCATATTCCAAAATTAATTCTCCATGTAAGAGAGAGATAACAGACCCATAAATCAGTTGTGCACAGCCAGTAAGCAAAAACTGGCCCACCATAGGGTCCGATCTAACCCACTGAGTAGCTTTACAGTGTGTTTAAGGCATTAATAATTCCTAATTTCAATTTAAAGCATTGGCAGTGTGGTGAGACTTATATAGGAGTCAAACTGTATGGAAAGTATTTAATCCCTGATATTAGCAAATTGAATTTAAACAGATGTACTAATTTTCCCCCTTAAACATATATGTTGCAGTGGAGTGGCATTTATGTTCCATCCCACTTGTGATCAAATTGAGCAAGTATGTGCAATAAACAGACCAGATGCTGGTGCCTGTGTGCCTGAAATACCCTCACAAAGTTGCTGATATGGCTAATAAAGAGTTAATCCTCCACTTACTGTGAATTTATATAAAAAGCCTACTGTACACTGTATTATAAGGGCCAGATATCGGGATCCATTTCTAAGAGTTTTATGGCAAAGACAATCAAGAAGGGTGCACAGTGAGGCAATTACCTGTTACACCAGCCAGACCATGCTGATCGATCTCATCAAAGGCTCTCGACCTTTTTGAGAGTCGTAATACACTCCATCACGCCAAGTTATTGATTGTTGTAAAATGTCACGTACATCTGTGGAGTCGCTTTGAAGACACACCGACATGGCCTGGGCCATTACGTTAACACAGGAAATGTGGAAGTACGTGCCGCGGTTGTTTCAGCTTTAATGAAGCCAATCAAACTTTTCAGTTTGCCATTTATTTTCTTGAGTTAATTTGAGTTAAGGTCTTGAGTGAAACTACGCTGCCTTATTTTGCACCGTGACAGAGATCACGTTCGTTCATTTAAAGTGGTTAACAGGAAAATTATCCAGAAAGATCAGCTGAGTATTTGTGCACATATGTGAATGGCATCGGTTACTAGTGTCAAGTCAATTATCAGGAATTCCAGTACGTTCGTCTTGTGTTCTAACACATGCACATTCATATACATATGACACACACGTGCACATAGGTATAAATCACTACATCCCACCCACGTCGCCCCGGGCTTATGAAGCACAGGGGGGGTTGGGTGGATGAAGGAGGATTGCAGGTCATAAAAATAAGCTGTGGGTTCGTCTCTGTGTCTTCTGCAAATCCCCCATCTGATAAGAGCGAAGCCTATCACTCAACTGCAGTCTCCCACTCGTTCTGTCCTTTTTCATTCCTTTCCTCGCCTCCTCCACTTCTCTCCCACACAGCCTTCCATCATTACTTCAGACCTCGCTTCTGCTCAGGGTTGTAATATATCCAAGTAATGATCTTTTATTGTAATATTCAGATCTTCTGTTTGCAAGTCCCACCACATCTAATTCCATTCTTTTCTTGTACCTTCAGTAACCGAGACACCAATGCAGAGATTATAAAATGCTTTACATCGTCATATGAAGTTCCGTATGTTCATAAACGAAAATATGATTCTTCCTTTCTCAAGCTTTCTGCTTATAGCCTCCCTTATCTCGTCTCTCTTTCAGGCAAAGGTAGTATCTGAATGTGGAGTCTTTTAAGTCAGGAGCATCATGCAATGCTTTGTGTCTCAGTTTTACTTTCACCAAAAGCACTTTGAAAAAAAAAAACCACGAGCAATGACTCATGAGGCCAGTGCTCTGCTTGAGTTCTGGGGCTATTTTTTTAAATACTTTTTGAGAGAAAGGTTGCATGTCAAGTGTCAGGCAGTGTGCTATTTTTTTCCATTCATAAAACCAGTTAGCGAGAGTACCAGTTGCTTTTCCTGCGTAGAGTTAGAAAGAAAAGGAGGCCTCATTCTTGCACTGTGCACTCTAGTTTCTTGCTTTTAAAAAAATTACAGCTCCTAATTCAAGTCTTTCTGTTGAATTTTATATGAGGCTGATGGCAGTAACTTTAAATGATATTCTGTCACACACACAGAAGCACACATGCAAAAGCTGCATTCATGAAACTTCATATACTGTTACCGCGGTGATCACATTGACAAAAAAAACCCTCGGACTTCATTAAAAACACAGAAACCCTCTAGAAGAAGGGCCAAAGCCATCTGTATTCTCAGAGACTACTGAGGTCCTTTGATATATGCCGGATGATGCTCAGGAAGTTTTATGAGTCTGTGGTGGCCAGTGCCATTGTCTGCGCTGTGGTGCAACGGATAGCAACAGACTCAATAAACTGACCTACAAGGTCAGTGATGCTGTGGGTGTGGAGCTCGACTCTCTGACAGCGGTTTCAGAAAGGAGGATGCTGTCCAAGTTACGGACAGTATTTAACGATCTATTACATCTTCTCTGTGAAGGTTCTCAGTCATCCAGGTCATCGTAGTCTAAGGAGCTTGGAAAGAAAAGCGTCTGGACGTCTTTAAGTTGCTTGAAGACGTTTCACCTCTCATCCGAGAAGCTTCTTCAGTTCTAAGGTCAAATGATGGAGAGTCCCAGATTTAAGCCCTGTGGGAGTATCCCCCCCAAGGGGGACAATGGACCCCCTAATGATCCTCTACCTAATCACATGAGCCAAGGTGTGAAAACGGGTGTAGGTCACAATCAGACAGGGTTTCTGGTGAGCTCATTGTGAAACCTTGCCCCCACCCTATCATGTGATTTCCTGAGGTCAGATGGCCCAGGATGTGAGTGGGTGTTAAGGCGTCTGTGAAGGGATCTCAAAACTGGATTATAGATGGCAGACAGTTGGTGTCACCATTTGACCCTAGAACTGAAGAAGCTTCTCGGATGAGAGGTGAAACGTTTTCAAGCAACTTAAAGAAGTCCAGACACTTTTCTTTCCAAGCTTCTTAGTTTACACCCTCTCCATCTTCTGCTGGAAAGCCACAGTAGCACGGTCAGCAAAAGACTCATTCTACCACGATGTACCGCAGAACAGCACAGGAAAGCATTCCTACCTACTGCAATTAAACTTTACATCTCCTCCTTATGACATCTGGACTATTTTTCACTTGTAATATCTTGCTTATATTGTACATAGTGTTGTTAACTTTGGAATATTTAATTTAACACTTTTCCTATTTATGCTTAAGCTGATTCTGATAATATACCCGTTCTCTTTACTGCTCTTCTCTGCATGTTTTACTTTCTTTAGCAGGCAAGTCAAGGACGCTCTTTAGTCAGCATGAAAACAACAAATCGGACTAAAGTGCATCATGGGCTCAGCTTTGGTAAAATCAAAGCACAGCTTGCAGAGTGTGTTTGCATACATGTGTGAGCTTGTGTGCTGCCCGTGACTGCTTGTCTTCTGCCAACAGCTGTACTTACTCTGTCCAGCAGGAACTGTGTAGTCTCTCTTCCCTTCACAAACAGACTGACTCTGCATCATTCACCCTTGCTTTGAAGGCAGCAGCAGGCTCTGATCTGTGTTGCGTGAACAGTGCCAGCCCAGTGCTCCTCGGACTTAGCCGACAAAGCCTCTCTGCCTTTATATAAAATGGGTTGAGGATCAAACTAACATACCATCCTAATGTATAGGCTTGCAGAAGTACTGGTTCTTGCTTCTGCTGTTGTCGAATTTACACATGCACTCAAATGAATTTGATTGGTCACACTTAGTGGTGCATGATTTCACTTTTTTCCCCTCTCTCTTTCCTACACAATCACAAAAACAGGCACAGGATTTAGGTTAACATCTTTCTATATCATCGTTGCTCTAAAAGGGGTTTCCTCTGTTTTCCCTTTTGTAAACATGACATTTCTCTTATATTAATTCTCTTACATTAAATAATCTGCATTATTTATTCTCTAGAAGTTCATTTGTGCAGATTTTGGAGAAATCTGGATAGTTCCTACTTACTTTAAAACCTCCTAACAGCTTGACCTTGTCCTCAGGTACAAGTAAAGATTCTTTCAATTATTTTTAACCTAGTGGTTTGTTTATTTCACAGTATTTGGTAGACGGTTACCTTCTGTTTTGTGTTCCCTTTGGCGTCTCCGACTGCCTGTCTGTCTCTCGCAGGCTGCTGTGCATGCATGTATATATAAGCTCTTGAAAATTCTGTTAGTGCTTTTCACTGGACCAAAAACTTTATCTACACTGTACAAAATGAAGCGTACTGTGCGTGAACAGGTGCTTACTGTAATCCTGGCTAGGCAACAGCATATGCCAGGCTGTTCTTTTCATAAAGGAGTCCAGGAAAAGTTAGAGTGAAGGACTAAGCTGCCCCTCTTCTCTCCTCTCTGTTATCTTTTGCCACTATAGTGTACAACTAGTGAGCGACCCAGAAAGAGTTTCTCAGTCTTCTACAGGCTACAAGATGATTTGGTCATTTGGTCCAGCTGTTACCTGCACTGACTTCTGGGAAACTTCTATTACAGTCTGGAGTCATTTCATTCATTTTTATTTATTTTCAAGGGTTTATGTCATCGGCATGGAATGTCTCTCACATCAGTGTTCCCTTTGAAGTAATGTTGCCTTATTTATTTATGTATGAATTTGGCAAAATTAGATTTGTGTGCTGGATGTGTGGACTAGGAGAGGATCCATTATGAATGAGTCATTATTGATTATTTTATCCTGAATTAATTGAGGTGCTCAAACTGACATTATTGATTCCAGCTTAGCAGTTTGGGCAGACCAAATTTGTCTCAACTGTAGTGTTACACGCTTAGCATAGAAATTGCCAAGCACGCAGCTTTGCTTTTTCACATATCTGGTTGAATAATTTTATCTCCTTAAAGATGGTTTCTCAGGCAGTAGATACTATGGTATCAGCTGTACTTGGTATCTTTTAAAAGTTAATTCACTTATCAGTGCTGGGTGTCCTACATGTGTGTGAGAGTATGTCTAAGCGTGTGTTTAAGAGCACAGAAAAACCTATATTCTTGATAAATACAGATAACACATATAGTAGCACATTTATAAATCTATGTAAACGTGCACGCCTGTGTGTGTTTGTTTACATATCTTTGTGGGGAACAAAAACTGGGATGTTACTATACTTGTGGGACCAACAGCCGTTATGGGGACAAAATACCTGTCTGCATGAGTTTGAAGACATTTTTGAGACTCAAAATATTTTTTTTAGTATCAGGGTTACAATTAGGTTATGTTTAGGGTATGTGATTAGGGAAAGCATTATGTCAGGTAGATGTCCCCACTAAGATATGAAAACACAACTCTGTGTGTGTGTGTGTGTGTGTGTGTGTGTGTGTGTGTGTGTGTGTGTGTGTAGAACTGCGTACAAAATGTCTGATGGCGTTTAATCTCAGGGTGGGTCTGTCCAGATATGCAGATCAAAGGGCTCCTCTCGAATTGCTCACTCGCTCTCATTTGTAATCCCAAGGCTTTATGAAGGTCATGCTGCTGCTTTAGTGGGTCACTGGGCAGTCCTTTAGCTCTATATTTCCTTTCTTAAAATTTCTCTCTCCCTCTCTCATTTTTATCTCTGTCTCTTTTTAGATTGCTCTCTTCCAAAATGTGAATCCAAACTGGATGGCCCCGGTCAAACTTCAGGTAGGTCACGAGGGATTAATCAGAAATCCCTTTACAGAGGGGAATAGATGCACATGATCCCTTAACGTCCCGTGAATCTCGCAGTTAGCGATCACAAAATAAGTTATACATAATCTCATTTGTCCCACATCAAACAGAATTCCACGAAAGCCTCAGAGGTCTGTAAAATGCACATTTGTGTTTGTTAAGACTTCTATAGCCAAAGAAGGAAGGCTCACACTTAAAATGCTCTCCAGTTTAGCATGGCTGGGACAGCATAGTTTTATAGTATATGTATTTGTGTGGGTAGAAGAGAGGCAGTGTTGAAACCCCCAAAACATGGCTGACACCATATACTATGTCCACTTTAAATAAAATGTTGTCTTCCATCAAAGCTCTCTGTGTCCAATCCCATTACACTCATATTCCTCTGTGCATCAGATAGCAACCATGACCTTGTTGCTTCTCAGCCCAATACCCCCAGGACACACATACTAAAAATATATCAAGTCACACTTGCCAGGGTGATTTGTTTTGCAGTATAAGATAAGATAAGATAAGATAAGATAAGATAAGATAACTCTTTATTGTCATTGCACAGTCATACATAGTACAGTAGTACAATGAAATTGGAAAAACTGTCCTACGTCGGCACTACATATAACACAACACGACACGATATGACACATCACAACGTAACAAACAACACAACACAGTATATTAACTTAGTATAAAAAAGAAGAATAAGTGTATGTGTATTGCACACTGTTATTATTGCACATTAATTATTATTGCACCTTGTTATAAATATAAATATTATTGTTATCGTTTTAAACATTGTTACCTCCCCCTAAAAAGTCCAGGGAGGTATCCAGTCAGGTCAGCTATTTACATTGATCAGGGCTATTGCCCTGTTGTACAAGCTGTCCTTGAGTCTATTTGTTCGGGACCTCAGTTAAATGGCCCATATTAGTGTATGCACTTAGATCATAGATTATACCATATAAATGTGGGCCTGACTCCCTGGCCCCGGTTCATTCCGTTTAATCGGTATTGGACTAAAACACCAAAAGTGTTTGGACTGTTTCCACAGAGAGTCTGATTTAAATTAAAGGGATTGGTGTAATCCGTGCCAGAAAAGCTGACACAGAGTGACAGAAAGTGCATTTGTGTTGTCATGCTAAGAGTGAATTTAAAAAAAGCATATCATGTGGGGTTTTACAGAATTAGAGTGTCATTGTTAGTCGATTGTGAGACACAGTTTTGACCTGATGTTTTCCAACTGGGTCATCCAGGGATGAAAAGAAGACTGCTTTTCAATTGACCGTTTGGGCTATTATTCCCTGTTGCCAGAATCTGAATGGGTGTTAATGTGAAAATGATTGGAACAAACCAGCTAAATCCTGTGAACTTTGAACTTCATTCCTGAAGCTGACACGAAAAAAATTAGAGCTGCTTTGGTGTCTTTGTGTTTCTGTGAAAATCGGGCAGAAATTAAGAAATTGAGCTGCTCACGGCGAATCAAAGGTAATCAGATTGTATTGGCCGCTTATGGCTGATTGTTCATTGTTCATTCTCAATTACTGTGAAGAAAATCATCTTGCTGTTGAATTAAGTGTCAGGTTAGCAAATTGCCTGTAGCAATCTATTACACTGTAACATGAAATTGCAGGTGTCCTTGTGGAAAAGCTTTTGTGCTGATGTGGTGCATTTTAAACATGTATTGTGAATGTTAATGAAGAATACAAGCTTTTACCCTTTACCTGAGTATGTCTGCAGCCCTGTTAGAAAGTGCAAGAGGGTTAAGAATTGTTTAAGCCCGTGTGTGTATATCAGCGTTGGTCAAGTTACTTGAAAACAGTAATTAGTAATTAATTACTGATTACTTTGCCAAAAAAGTAATCCCGTTACGTTACTGATTACTTATTTTCTAAAGTAATTAGTTACTTAGTTACTTTTTAAAAACACGATACACGACCTGAATACACAATAGACCTTTCAGCCCAATTCTATTTTTTATGCATAATCCGTCATATTAAATTGAATCAAATGGAAAGCCTCTTTTTAAAAATTGTATTATGAGTTTTAATCTTTTAATTTTATACACATTGCATTAAGAAAAAAAATTAAATTACATGCAACAGTCTTTGACTTGAAGAAATTCTTTAACATTTAAACCCATTTTCTGCATATTGCAGCATATAAAATAAAATAATGTTTTGGGTTTACACTCACTCTTTCAAATAGATGCAAGTAAAACACAGCAAAAGATCAATAAAATCAAAGATTCAGCAGCACTAAGTCCTGCCGCTCTTAAATCTACAGTGGCTTGCAAAAGTATTCGGCCCCCTTGAACTTTACCACATTTTGTCACATTACAGCCACAAACATAAATCAATTTTAGTGGAATTCCACGTGAAAGACCAACACAAGGTGGTGTACACGTGAGAAGTGGAACGTAAATCATACATGATTCCAACCTTTTTTTTACAAATAAATAACTGAAAAGTGGGACTCAGTCCCCTGAGTCAATACTTTGTAGAACCACCTTTTGCTGCAATTACAGCTGCCAGTCTTTTAGGGTCTGTCTCTACCAGCTTTGCACATCTACAGACTGAAATCCTTGCCCATTCTTCTTTGCAAAACAGCTCCAGCTCAGTCAGATTAGATGGCGTTTGTGAACAGCAGTTTTTTTAGATCTTGCCACAGATTCTCGGTTGGATTTAGACACCAGACAGGTCAGGGTTAAAGTTATTGAAATTTAAATTTAAAGCAGGCTTAGGCTACAAAAAGATTTCCCAAGCCTTGAACATCCCACGGAGCGCTGTTCAAGCGATCATTCAGAAATGGAAGGAGTACGGCACAACTATAAACCTACCAAGACAAGGCCATCCACCTAAACTCACAGGCCGAACAAGGAGAGCACTGATCAGAAATGCAGCCAAGAGGCCCATGGTGACTCTGGACGAGCTGCAGAGATCTACAGCTCAGGTGGGGGAATCTGTCCATAGGACAACTATTAGTCTTTAGAACTTTTTGGCTAAAATGCAAAACGCTATGTGTGGCGGAAAACTAACACTGCACATCACTCTGAACACACCATCCCCACTGTCAAATATGTTGGTGGCAGCATCATGTTCTGGGAGTGCTTCTCTTCAACAGGGACAGGGAAGCTGGTCAGAGTTGATGGGAAGATGGATGGAGCCAAATACAGGGCAATCTTGGAAGAAAACCTTTTGGAGTCAGCAAAAGACTTGAGACTGGGGCGGAGGTTCACCTTCCAGCAGGACAACGACCCTAAACATAAAGCCAGGGTTTAAAACAAAACATATCCATGTGTTAGACTGGCCCAGTCAAAGTCCAGATCTAAATCCAATCGAGAATCTGTGGCAAGATCTGAAAACTGCTGTTCATTAATGCTGTCCATTTAATCTGACTGAGCTGGAGCTGTTTTGCAAAGAAGAATGGGCAAAGATTTCAGTCTGTAGATGTGCAAAGCTGGTAGAGACAGACCCTAAAAGACTGGCAGCTGTAATTGCAGCAAAAGGTGGTTCTACAAAGTATTGACTCAGGGGACTGAGTCCCACTTTTCAGTTATTTATTTGTAAAAAAAATGTTTGGAATCATGTATGATTTACGTTCCACTTCTCACGTGTACACCACCTTGTATTGGTCTTTCACGTGGAATTCCACTAAAATTGATTTATGTTTGTGGCTGTAATGTGACAAAATGTGGAAAAGTTCAAGGGGGCCGAATACTTTTGCAAGCCACTGTATTTTCACCTGTTTAGCAGGAGTGGGGATATTGGAGGTTTGCTCGGTGCCGCAGCGGTCATGTCAGTGGGAGGATCCTGAGGTTTCTCTGTAAATTTCACATTCCTGTGGCGGCTTCCTAGAAATAAGTTTTATTCCCACGCAGAGTGTACAGTGGACGCTAATGTTTTTGTCACTTTTTACAGAATAAAACTTAAAGTAATGTCAGCACATCCACGCTTTAAACGCTGCATGGTCGCACTCTCTCCCACACTCCATATTTTCCATTGTTGATCTGCGCACATCTGTTGCTGCCACGGGCGTCACATGCTTGTACGGCATCGTCATGAGACACTATCACAAACAAAATCACGACGGTTTAGATGGTTTTTGCAAATTAAAATCCACAAAGGTAAACTTTGTGAATATCTGTTTTAGTTCTCAGTCCATTCCTTTTACTTCACTCATTTTGTTTAAGATAAAATGGGATTGTCAAGCAGGCAGACTGATCAACACTATCACTATGACCGATCATAAGTATTACAAGCACCTGATAAACTCTTTGTGTTACAGTCTAGTCCAACTTCATTGGATGCAAAGAATGCAAGTGCATGTGGACTACCTTACTATTGGAGATATTTTTGAACATAAGACAGCAGTAGCCATTCCTCTGTGAGATAATGAGCTGATGGTCACATGAATTATTGGCCCGTGATGCCCACATGTTGTAAGTTACAACAATGTAGCCCTTTCTGCTGTAGCTTTCCTCATTGTTACAATTTACTTCTCCGTAGAGCCTGGGTACAGCAGTTTTCATGAAAAAATAAAATGTTGTGAGGATATAACAAAAGCTGTGGTTTTCCCACATCTTTGTATGGATGCAGATCTTTCCAAATAAAAATATATAGAGAGAAAACCTAATGTTTTATGTTAGCATTGGCGTATGAAATGGCATCCTAATGAAGAAAAATACTGGATGAAGTCGCTCAATGAAGATATTTGCAGTATCGTGTAGGCCAAGCAGTGGTTCAGAGAAGGGATTCCATTATTAGAATCACACTTATAGCCAAAAAACAGAGCCATGTTAGGTAATATTACATAATCTGCATACAGCTATTTTTGAACAACAATAACAGCCTGTTTCATTCATTGGGAAAGATGCTGCACATTTCATAGAAAGAGAAGATCGATCAGTTATGTTATCATTTAGGTTTAAAAGTGTAAATAATGCTGGGAATTGGTAGATTTTTAGGTCTTGCTTTAGTGGTGAGTGATGTTTCTGCATCCCACAAACTCATGCTAACTTCAACCTTTCTTCAACATCAACCTGCCTCGTCTGTCTGATCTGCCAGCACTCATCTGTTCCACTGGTAGCACGCAGTGCCACACAGGGGCAGGGATCCATCCCGCATCTAAACATTGGTGCTTTTATTCTGCACATACTGTGGAGGTTTACTTCCTTGCTTATATGATCACTTTTCTGTTTTATTTAATTTTTATGCATTGATTTATGCATTAACAGGATTGAGCGTTACAAATTCATTTCAATTTGTCATAGAAGAGGAGATTAAAAAAAATGCATTACTTACAGCCGAGTTTGTAGAAGACACTTAACCACAAAATCACAAGTGTCCCCAAAACACTGTTGCATGCATATGGATTTACAGACTAAGCATGCTTAGAGTAAAGTGTTGGACTATTCCCCAGATATGCTGAGGCTCATTCCAAAATAATCATCTGCAACAGTAGCCAACTGCCAGTTTAGTCAGGATGATTTTCATCTCTTTTTCTGGCCTAATAATTTCTAGCGCAGACAGTCAACAGTGAATTAGATGAGAGCGATTTTCAGTCTTATACTTGTTGACTGAAAAAAAAAACCAACCCTCCACTCCTCCATTCCTCTCCTCTGATTTCCTCCATATGTTTCTGTTCGGTTTAATTCAGCTGTGAGCTCAGTCTCCCATTCTGCCCATACTGGGCTCACTGTGTGGTTCCTATTGAACTAGGCTTTGAATGCTAACCATGTGCACCACGGGTAAGACGGGCAGGCAGGCTCACTCAGACACACACACGCACACACACACACACACACACACACACACAAACTTCTAAGCAAAGAGGAAGTGGTTTTCTCTGGAGTTCATTGGATCTTTTTTTTCTCCCCTGCAAAGTCCAGGATTGGAAACACTAAACTCTGGAGTGTAGAGTGTGTGTGTGTTTGACTGTTTGATTGTTTACTTGCTCTTTTTTCTATCTGGTATCTAAATGAAGCTTTAGCTTCATTTGTAATTAACTTCAACTTAAATGCAGAGAACAGACCAAAAGGGTGAAACAAAAGGTCATGAAAGCTCTAATAAAACAGGCGGCATGAGGAGACAAATGGAAGGCAGCTATACTGTAACCTAAGTTAAGTCTGTAAGTTCACAGATGTACTTCCACAGCACACAATGTGTGTGTTTAATATTGTGGTTTAAAGAAGGGGCTCTCTGAACCTAATTTGAACTATCGTAAAAGCAGATGACTAATTAATCTCACATCTATTGTGTATTCAACAGTGTGCCATAACATTTTATATTTGTCAGTGTAGCTTATGCTATAGCCTAAAAAGTGTGCATAGTGTGGTTAACATCTATGTGTGTAACAGCTACGGCATGCTTACTGTTTAGTATGGCAGGTAGACCTTATACATGCACTACTATGGAACAGGGACTTTGCAAAGTGTTCACTGGAATGTGTAATGAATCACAGCCTCTCAATAATATCGTGGTTTAGAGTTAACTGACTCCCGTGCCGCTACATAGTTATTAGAGTTAAAATGACCAAATTCTTCCTGACAGTTACACACACACACACACACACACACACACACACACACACACACACACACACACACACACAAACTCGTGAGATATGATAAAAGAGAGGAAAGCCAGTTAGACTCCCTGTGGTGTCTTACACAGAGACAGCTGGACTCTGCACTCTGCAGTGTGTCTTTGTGAACCTTCTGTGGATTTCTGCATGTGGATGTGTGCATCCTGACCTCTTTTGTACGTGTGCGTATGTGTTTGCGCAGACGACCTTAATTGGATCATGCTGTAGAACACTGGCTGTCTTTCTTTTCTTTTTTTTAAGCGCACAGCTTGCATCCTTCTGTGACAGGATATCAACATAATGATATCTGTTTGGCCGTGCCGCATTTCCGATGGCTGCAAATAATAAGACAATCGAATCCAAAAAGTTTCTTTTTCCAAACCACACTCTGGCTTGTTTAAGCTGGAGCCTATTAGTGAAATGTAGTCTTGTTCTTATTTAATCCATGCACACTGTAGAGTAGATGTTTTTGTCAGTTGATAATGAATTTTGAGCATAGCTTTAAATATCTGTATTACTACTCTTAAAAAGAGTTGGACAGGTTTACTGGAGTTATTAGTTGCTGTCAAAAAAGCTGTCATTATTTGAATAAAAGGATGATGATTAAACTGATTGAAAATGTGCATGTTTTAATGGGTCCAATAGTGTCTGAGATTTAATTTAAAACGTAATAACCACGTAAATTGTAGGAAGTAAATGTGATTGTTTTCTTTATGCAATCTTTCTTTATACAGTACTCGTTGCCATCATAGAAAGGCAATGATGTAGGTAGGTACCATGTAAAAATAACCCACATTACATCTGGAAATTTACCACCTGACCATTTACTTTTAGAGTTACCCTATATGTTTGAATGTGTTGCTCTAAGGCAGCTGTCCCCAACATTTTTTGTGCCAAGGACCGGTTTATTCCGACAATATTTTCACGGACCGGCCTTTAAGGTGTCGCAGATAAATACAACAAAATAAAACCAGTACCTGTACCAAAATAAAAGATTTATTCATAACACGTGGGAAAAGACCCAGGGAAACTAAGTTAACGATAAAAACGATAAAACAAAACAAAAAACGCTAAAATCACTGAAAACCATAAATTTCACACCCAAGCCTCAACTCTCGCGGTCCGGCACCAAACGACTCACGGACTGGTACGGGTCCGTGGTCCGGGGCATGGGGACTGCTGCTTTAAGGGATTTCAGAGCCATCGTGTGGGTGGTGCAGTGGTTATCACTGTCACCAGGAACTTTTCTGCTTGTACCTCTAGGTCAGCTTGAGCCTTTCTGTGCATATTCTCCCTCTCTTAAAGTCCAAAGAGAGGCATGTCAGGTTATTTGGTGGTTCTAAATTGGTTGTAGGATGTCAGAGTGTGCATGGTGCACCTTGCTTTTAACTCTGTCAGCTGGGATCAGCTACCGCTCCCTCTCCACAACCTATGGACATTCAGACACCTCCAGCTACATCCCAACACTATGACCAATATTCCCTTGAGGATTAGGTCATTCATAGCTTTATCAATATTTGTTTTCCTTATTACCATGCGCTGCTGATCGGGTTTTTCCTGACACATACAAACACGCATGTTAAATGCAGAAATTTACACCGCTGTGCTGTCTGCTAATTGGTTCCATCTGTTGTGAACTGTATCTGGCCTGATGTTCAGGCAGTGAGTTCCTCTGCACTTTTTTTCCCCCTGCACCGTTAACGTCAGGTCCACTCTTTTCATCAGAATCCTCTGTCTGCAAAACTTCATGTTAATAGTAATAAAATACAGATGTATTCCAGACAGTATTTCATTAGAATTTAGATGATGCAGCTCATCTTTAGCAGCTTATATCCCACCGCGCCTCCTCCCTGTCCTCCACACCATCATATCATTCTTACTTCTCACATCATTATCATCTTGTCCTCTGTCACTTAGCCGGCCTTTTCCTGGAGAGCACTGAAGCATAGGAAGTCAGGGTTTCCATTCTTAACACCCATCCACTCGCCATCAACCTCTTCCCCCTGCGCATCAGCCAATTGCTTGCTGGAAATAGCCATCTCGGGGGAGGGGCTGAACAGGAAGGGGGTGGGGGGTGTATACGTGTGCTTGCTGGTTGCTGCTTGATTCCAGGGATATAAAGGATGCTTGGCTGCTCCGAGGACAGAGGAATATCATTGCAACGCCTGCTCCATCCTTTTCAAAAGGACCATAATTTCACTTTTTGATGCTTGAGCTGCTGCAGGAGCAGTGCTGATCTATGATTTATGACAAAACATTTGATTTCCTGTTCTAAAATTTCTCTTCATTCATTCAAGTGAGCAGTGGGAGCATGGTGTTGGATTTGTTGATAGTAGTTGCATCTGTGCAGTGAACTGGATCATTTTCATGCTGGAATACTGTAGTCAAAGGTTTGTTGCACTGCAGAAATGTGGCAGTTGGACTATTATAGTGATTCCACAGTTCAGTTCAGGCATTTAAGCACATGCAGCAGAACTAATAACGACAGTTTCTCATGAATTAGATTGGTTTATACCCTGCAGGTTTATACTAATATGGAGTCAACACAAGATAAGAGTTGACACTCAGTAGAGCAGTGTTTATAATGGAGAGAAACCCAGGTGGTAACGGCTTTAGTTGTTGAAACTTGAAACTTTTTTTTTAAATGAGAGAGGCTATACAATCTACTATCCTCTGGCTGGAATCCCTCCTGCGCTGGCATGCTGCTTGCTTTGTTGGTCAGCTGACTGACCATCTGGATCATGTCTGTAAAAGCTTGTAAGTATGATATGATAAAACAAAGCTAGACTGACTTGTTTCAAACACAGCAAAGAAAAGTACAGGCTTTGAAATGTTCATCTATTGTTATGTTTGTTTTTTTGCCGATTAATCCAAAACATATGCCTAATGCCCATTAAAAAAATGCATTATTTCCATTGGCAGCGTTTGGATTCTATTAAACTCTGCTGAGCTATGCTTAGAGCTACTTCTCAGCAGTGTCACAACCACCTATTTTTGGTCTGCTGGGTAACTAATGAATGCATGTGAGTCACGAGGCCTTGCCTATCCTCTTGCAAAGGGTTATGTTTACATAGAAAGGGGTGTGGCCACCAGCAAGACCATATATAAAATCTATAAAGGTGTAGCATATCACTTTGCCAGCAGTTCTCAACATAAAAGACAAGTAATAGAGCTGAACCAACTTCAAAGTGAAGATATGAACTTTGAGCGAGCAGCTGGAGTCCACGGTGGTGATTAAATTAATTTTTTTTTAGGTTTTTAGTTAAAGAGTGGCAACTTAGAGGATACCGGTGAATGTTTACCAGGGGTGCAAGTACAAAAGAGTACTCAAGGTGGTCAAGTTATCAGCCAATGATTTATGCTCAAAGTTTGCCAACAGTGGTTAATATTAGCCACCAAAAACTTCTGCTTGCACCTGAACAAGTTAGCCTGTAGCTGCTCGGCATATCAAATAACCTGTTCATATTACTCATTGATCAAAACATGAGCAGACAGCGAGCTGTGACCTTCTTGGCAGTGGGGAAAGAAAAAGGGTTTAGTGACCTGTAAGCTTTTAATATGTAAGCTGCTTGTCAATACAGTTTTATACGGCTGGATTATGGGAATATTAGGGCCATTAATGCTGGGAATGCCTGCTCTATTGGTTTCCTGTTACTCATTTAAATTTTGGGAAGAAGCGTTTTTAAGTCGCACTGTGCTAACTGAAGACAGAAACGCCTGATTTTCAAAGCAGAAAGCCACATAATCAAATAATTTTTTCCATTTTCTCCCCCCTCTCGACATGGCTGCTGATGCACGTATTCTGTGACAGAGTAATAAGTTGTCAGCACTGTCGACGTAATTTGCCGAACCCAAGACTGATGATATTCCTTTCTTCCAGCGTTAAATGAAAATGTGTTTTTTGAATGACGTCCAGAAATCAAACGCTGAATACCGTAGCTGAATACTAAAGCTCAAGACGAAAGCGCTCAGCCACTCGCAGTTTTTCCCTGAGGATGCTGCGTTCCACGTTAAAATGTATACTTTAAGGGCGAATATTTTATTCATCATGGCATCTTGGTACAAAAGCCTTTCAGCTTAGAGATGGAAAAAAGAGCAAGATGCCAGCCAGAGTGTAGGCCCAGGATGTTAAAGAAATCATGCAAATAAAATAATTAACTTGCCCACTGTAATTAGTGCCTTTAGGCGGATTAAGACTAATCAGTTAACAATTCCAATTCATGGCTTTCATGTTGAAAAGATGTTGGAGCTTAAAAAGTGATATATCTCTTTGTTTTTTGCTGGTAAGGAGTTTCCTCCCAGAAACTAATTGGATAAATGCTATCTTCTCAGTTTTAAAATATGTTTATTCCTACCAATGAATAACTGATAAATGCATCTAGTGACCCTTACTGTGTGAGTGTAAAGAGTGCAGGGACTTGTGTTTGTCCCTCCCCATCTCGTTCTCTCTTTTTCTCTTGCAGTAATACTGTCATTTTATGTGTTATTTGCGTGTAATTCTGCGTATCTGCTCCGTGTTAAGTTCATAGGTGTGGTTTGTGTTTGTGTTTACTATGGAGAAGTTGCGCTGCTAAAAACAGAAAGCATGTACATGATTGTGTGTTGCATCCTATCTATATGTAGTCAGGGTGGAGTCTGGATGCAGATGTGGTTCTGAGTTGAGCATGAATTTGAGGCCCCCAAAGTCATAAAAGACCAAAAATGAAATGGCTAGAAGAGAGCAAATTATGAGGAGGCACAAACAAATCCTGAAGTCTTCTTCTGTCTTTTCTCTTATCGTCCCCTACTCCTCGCACCCTTACTTTCTCACCCCCCCTTTCCTCTCAGAGGATGGTTACAAACTGAGACAGTCAGGAGCCTGAACAAACCCTGGAAACATCTAGATGAGATTAGATTTGGGACTGCTCAACTGTCTGAATTGATGTGAAATTTTTCCCTCGGTAGAAACACTGTTGTAAATCAATTGGCATGTTGCAAATATACTCCCACCAGTAAGTGCTGCTTATTCGCTGCATGCGGGTATTTTTTTCACTGCAAAATGTAGCTTTGTGCTCATGCAAAAGAGTGTTTTTTGGTGTTTTTTTATATCATTTATCTGAAGTAGAGAGCAAACATGTCACTTTTCTCCTCCTGGTGACTATTGACCACTCTGTTGTGGGGAATCTGTGCATCACTTGAGTATCCATGCGTGTACAATAAGTCAGATGTTCCATAAGATAGTGCGGTGGCGCCTGTTTTTCTAAGCCAGTTGTTTTTCAGGGCTGTGATAACACTGGATAACCATGGGACCCGGTCGGGGCCTCCTGCTGTAGCCCCGTAGTTCCGTGTTTGCTGTGTGTGTACTCAACAGGACACTGGTCTTTGTTGAGGACAAGTCTAGTGAAAATCTACTTACTGGGGGATAGGGTTAGAGGCGATGGGGAGAGGGAGGGTATGATTGGAAATGACTGGGAGAGACTGTTTTGGATTGGGGAAAAAAAGGCAAGGAAGGGCGACGGTGCGATAGGAGAGGGGTAACAGAGAGGGGATGTGCTTAGGAAGTTGGCTGCAGAGGAGCGAAGGATGACAGGAGAAGAGAAAGTGATGCATCTGTGCAACAGGAGCTCATAAACAGTCCACGCAAACTCCCCCTGGACTACATTGACACACGCACACAGATATACATTAGTAACAGTAATGTGCACACACGTGTCTTTCTGTGTCTTCCTCTGGGAGCAGACTCTGACTGCCGAGCTTGTAAACAGGAACTATCCTGCTTTTAGCAAACTGGAGCCCTGCAGGTGCTTACACACGTCATCAAAAAAAAAAAAAAAAAGCTGGATTCGCCTATGATAGTTTTTATCTGTTTTGCTGGATTTGTTGAGACACAAATTGCAGGACCGGATTCTCTGTTTATCATTCGGCGCTCTGTTAGAGGTTTTCATTACAGATACTGTTTACAGAAAGAAATTACCAGTTGGCGAGCTCTCAGCAGCACTTCATTTCACATTTTGTCTGTTGTTTTTTTACTTTCCAAAAGCAGCTACCAAGGGAAAGACTGGACAGTAAGCCACTACTGGATTCTTTTAAGCATTCCTTTATTTATTTTTTTAGCTTGTTTACTAAAAAATGTTTTGCCGAGAGTCACGTTCACAGCTTTATGTCAGCGAAGTGTGCCAGACGTCTCCGGTGCAGAGTCGAGCGTCATCACGGTGCTCGCGCTAATGACTAGCTTTTAAAGCTCATCACGTGTTAATTGTTAGTTTTGTCCCTGAGGTTTGTAGGAGTAATTAATCCTATTATCAGAGCTCAGCTGTCGCTCTGTTAGTGCTGCTGTCAGCCCAGGTCGTGAGTCGGCTGATCTGATAGTTCTTCTTTCTGTGCCGTTCCATACAAGAATGCACTTATTGCCTACTGTGTGTGTGCATTACGCGTGTCCAGTATTTTGTATTGAGATAAATCATCATCAGTTTACAAATTCTGAGCACATTTTAATGAACACACTTTTACTTTCCACAACCCCCCCCCCACTTTTCAGCGTGTTTTTAAAAACCTGGGATGTAAACACACCTGTCTCTTTAAATCAAGGGTAAGTGTCTGTTGTTGAAATGTGATATTGGATGTAAATAAAATAGATGTGACAGTCAGCACAAAAAAGATTTTTCATAGTTCGTGTTTGAAATCGATTTTTTTACATTTTCAAATGAAAATAATTGAATACAATTCAGTTGGCTACATACTGACATTAGAGGACAAAGTACTGATCCCATCATGCTAGTATCAATCAAATACCAACATGGATCTGCATGGATCACATGGTTTTATCAGATAAATATGTAGGTGGCGATCATGTGACGGCCCACTTTTGCTCTCCTACACTTTAGCAACCCACATTTGTACACTTGCACTATTAAAGTATTTTCAAGCATCAGATTTGGAAGAGCTTAGAAAAACAAGTGCCTTCCCCATCTCTCTCTTTCTCTCTCTCTCTCTTCCGCTCCTCACCTCTCTCTCCCACCGTCTGACATCATCGTTTCAAATCCCATCTGCTTCAGGCCACAACTGTCTTGATGAATGAGGGACAGCTGACACGGTGTTGTCTCGAGCACTTTCTTTCTATCTTTCTCTTTCTCCTCCTCTTTCTCTTTTCTGCCCCCCTTTCTTCTGAGGCAGTTAGTGACACATCAGACCACAGCGGCGCTAGCTCTCTCCACTCGTCCCTCTCGCTCTCTCCCTCCTGCGCCCTGCTTGTCGAGTGTTATTTGGTCTGCTGTGTTTTATTGGCCTGTTTTTTGTTGTGCAGCGGGACAATCGGGTGGTTTGGTTAGAGGAAACTGATGAATGGCGCATCCAGAGCTGTACAAAGCGTCCTCCTCCCCGCTTCATTGATGTGTTGATGCGGCTCAGCTGGCTGCCCAGTGAGTTCGTACTGTGTACTGTTGTGGGTTTGCAAGCAGACAGATGCACATGGGCGCTCAGCACTGAAAAGGACATTCAATCTTCTTTATAGTCCCTCTCCCAGTGACTGCTTCTCTTGTGGTCTTTCTGTTCTCCTTTGCCCTCCCTCTCCCTCTCTCTGCTACAGTAGCTGTGTAGCATGTAACATGGAGTCTGTTTGGAGGTCACAGAGACGCAGTTTAAAGGCTACAGGAAGCTACCACGAATAGTTCTTTTGGTGAACACATTTCTATGAATGAAATTCTACTCTAAGTGACAACTTATTAACATAGATCACAATTAGCTTTGGATTGCTAGTCTTGGTATAGTATCCTAATATGGCAGATATGACTGATATATCAAGTATGCATCTTTTACAGCCCGACAGATAAACATCCGCTGATATTTTTTTTTGTCTTTCAAACACATGTATTTCCTAACGTTTGTAAAGTGTACGTATTTATGAGCCCTTTTTAAGATTAAGACAGTTTAAAAATATTCTTGTTTTAATATCACAACAATTCACGGATTTCTCATTTATCATCTGCTTGCGGTGTTCGTGGTCTCTTTTTGAGATGTGTTGCCAACAAAGACGTAGCAGAACGCCCTTGAAGGATGCTTGAAGGATGTTTCTCCCGTCTCTTCTTTACCTTTTACATTGTCATTTATCTGAGATTATAAATGTCAATACTGATAAATTGGGAAATAACTAATACTGGTTGATATATTGGTTGGGCTTGAGTCGCTTTTAATTATTATTTTTTAATTATTTATTATTTTTAAACATAACCAAAGCTGACCCAAAGTGCTTTCCCATTGTAGTGATCCACGTGGGCCAAGAATACACACAATATGTAGTCCAAACACAGAATAGGGTGCACACAGGACTAGGAATGAAATTTCAAATATGAAAGCTGCATTAAAGTTAATACAACTATAGAATAAATAGATGAAATAAAAGATACAAATATATATCACTTCCTCTTAACAACCATTAATTATTCCAGTAGGACCAAATAAGGATAGTTTGATTAAAGCACAAAGGAGTTCTGGACGGATTTACCTCCCTGTTTGACACACTGCTTGTCACAGTCGTTGCTTATCAAACGAGTGAGGGAAGAAGAATGAACCAAGTTGTGAAGAAAAGGAAACTGACAGGATAAAAACAAAAGGGCAAAGAGAGCTAATTAACTAAAGTGATACAGTGAAAAAATTACATTCAAAATGTTAATACAGACACAAAATGCGTGTGCAGCAATTAAATTCATAACTGCTGCTTTTCTGTATTCCCTCTGCTTGAAACGCATGAAATGTGATCCATAAGAAATACAAAAACTGCAGTTGGAAACAATCTGAATGAGAGACCTTATCTAATAACCGTCTTCAAATAATTTACTTTTTGTATTCAGTTATCTGTTAAAGTGTAACAACACAATTAATATTGACCTAATATACTGACATATACACATTTCATTGTAATTAGCATACTTATAGAAAGGCGACGCAGTCCATGTCTAGAAGGTAATGTTATTGGCTGTTAGGTTGTTGTATATCTACAGCTTGAAAAGCCTGACCTATTACACACACTCATCTGTCAGCATGTCACTGACTCCCTCACCGAGAGGTGACAATCCCTCTCAGTTATTTATTCCAACAGGATCAGTCACATATATGTGACCTGGCCTTCTTGCTTTCACATGCAGCAGGGACAGACCTCTCTTTCAGCTCATAGAGACAAGACGCTGTGAGCTTTCACGCTCTAAGATAATACTTGAAGATCTAAAGCAAAACAAAGCACAGTTAACCCTCAGGTTCTGTGCGCTTAGATAACTATTTAATTCAAAACCTCAGAGAACACATTCAGCACCTCAGAGGGTATAAATTCCCCACAAGTTAGAGGAAACCGAAAGGATCGCTGCCTTTCGAAGCTCCTATGAGACCCCGGGTTGTTATCTGTGACTCTGGATATGGCTAGTCTGACCGTGTTATTCCGGTTGCACTACATGGGCTTTCTCAGGGACAGGAAAGGTCGGCTGACAGCGGAACCGCATCAGGCAGCTAACAGAGTCGGTAGGTGCACCCAGAAAGTGCTGCTGAAAGAATACTAAAGATGTGAATGTTAGTATTCACATTTCTTGTCTTTTTTATGGCTTTTGTGTCAAAAATGTCTGCACATGCTAAATTTCAGTGTCATGCTTTATGTCTAGATAAAGTCTTTGCTGCGGCTTGAATGCTGATGCACGCTAAGCACACTTTTGGTTGCTGGTTCATGTGTTTTTGAGCCTCTTATTTTTCAGTCTTATCTAAACTTTCTTTATAATTTGTAAAAAAAATAGAAAATGCAACAGTTTGGATGGATATCAATACAATTCATCCCGATAGAATAGGAAAACAGCAAGCTAATTACTTTATGCATCAATGTTGCTTCAGTTATTTTGAGGTTTATTAACATGACGCAAGGGCTAAAATATAAAAGCTTTTCACACAAATGAACAAACTGATTATTAGTGTGTGTGCATGCTTCATCAATCAATTTTAAAGACTAACTGCATCAGGTGAAGAAGATCCAAGTCCCAGCAGACACACTGTATGTAAATACACTTGAAGAGATGACAAGAAGGACATTATTTACATTAAGGGCCCTGAGGTGGCCACTGCTAAAGCTCATAGCAACAGATTCTGAGTATTAGTCAGAGAGCAGATTACAACCAATCATTATTAAAGCCTATTTCACTCACAAATCCACCAGCTACAACTGTTTGGCTGGCTTAACCCTAGCCAGGCACACAGGGTGGGGAGAAACTATTAAATGCAAAGCAGCACTTGTTACTAAATCTTGTTTTGGGGAGGGGTTAGTGACATGTGGGGAGACATAGTGAAGAAAAGCCAGTTGGTGAAGGCAAAAAGGAGCTGGCAGTGTCTTTGGCTTTCTGCAGCTCAGTGGGTGGCGGGGCGTTGACCAATATATGGCACGGCTGTTTAGTTGCCTCCTCACCATGCCACAGTGGTATAATCAGAAAGCTAGAATGGGTAGGGGCGATAGCCACTGTAAATTTTGATAGGATGTTGTGTAGGACTATATAGATTGGAATGGTTTGCTGCTGGATTTAGTTTACCCATGGCAGTGCTGGATAACCACAGCTGGCAGTACGCCCAGGCTGGAAAAACCCTGATCAGGCTATCAGGTAGAGTATTGTTTATTATAAATGTATTTTGTTATGCTTATCCAAAATCCTGTGATGAGACAGGGTGTGTGGTTAAAAAATAATAATGTCCACGAAGAGATATTTACCAAAATTCATTCCGATCTCTAGAGATGTATTTATTTTCCCTCCTTATTTAATGTTCGTGATCAGGAGCCTCATTAGGCCTCACAATGCTTTGTCAGTTGTGATGTTTGTGTCCCATGATTAGTGCAGAATGGCTTTAATGCAATACAGCTGTATCAAAGCTTATCCCAAGAGAAATAAATAATAGGAATGCATAGCAAACCAGTTCAAAAAATGCACACTAAATGATACTATTGTGAAGATTTTAATTTAGATTTTTTTTTTTAAACTTTTTTTTAACTGAGGTTATGTTTTTAAGCCTGTGGTTTTATTGAGCTGTGTTGCTCTTTAGGTCGCAGGAGCCAAGATGTAGGGGTTTGTGTTTTGATGTTTATGGCAGTCGGAGGGACAAGAGAGTCTATGTGTACATTGTCGGATGCTTGAAAAGGTTATCATTTTCCTGTTAAGTAGGTAGCAAGAGTGATTGAGACTAAGAACTGTAAGTTATATTACCATATAAATAGGAAGAAAATGAAAATACTATCTTATATTTGTTTATTGGGTGTTAAGGGTGCATTATGAAAATCAAGACCATACCTAAATAGTCAGTCTGCACAGCCACAGTGGGTCAGTGCCATGTGTTGAAACAGATTGACCAGTACAGCTGGTCTTGATGGAAAGATTCACATATTGTGCATAGCTTTGGGATGGTTTTAGTTCCTTAATATATTCCTCTAATGCCACTAGAAGAAATGACAGCTACCCATCTTTTTGTAGTAAAAACCATCTTTTTTTTTCTTCCTCCATACTAGTTTAATCACAAGACTGAGTACCTGTAGGGGTAATGAATGCAGGTGTCTGAGTAGATGACTTCTGAGGCGATTAGGAGAAGTGGTGCGATTTGTCACGATGGGTACACAGCAGAGTGAGATCCAAACAGAGCCTGCTGAGGGAGGATATATGAAGCCGCTGGCATAGTTTAATTTAAAATACATACACTAAGGCAACGCTCGGATCAATCTTTGCACCTGAGACTGAGTGAGCTTTTGTTTTGTATGGTAAAGCGCACTGACCTAGTCTTTTGGCCCGATGATCAACAGTACTGTAAAAGCATGAGTATGTGTGCACTGTGATGTTCTGATGAATGTTATTGAGGGAAATTAAATGCTGCAGCACTTTAGATGTCTCATTTATATATTCTGCTATGGCTCTCCTGCCCTATAAAAGCTGGATAGATGCAAAATGCTGAGCGCTTCCAATCAAAAGGCCGTCCTCTGTTGCTGACATCGCCTGGATCAAAAACCTGATGCTGTCGTCCTGCATCATTTATTTCAGCAGCAACTTTGCCCACACCCCAAGATTTAAGACTAAACTAAGTAATGCCAAACAGAAACAAACCGAAACAGTGGGTTACTAGTAGTGAGGCAGAGGGGAATGCCAAGTATGTCAGAAGCAAATACAGTCAAACTGCAGAGGGAGGTGAGAATGGAGACAGGCAGAGTGAAAGGACGTCACACAAGAGATGAAAAGTGCAAAGAACAAAGCAAGGAGGAGACATAAACACTGTGGTTGTTATTCAGACTCAGTGAGCTGTGAACAGAACAGAGAAACAGCTGTAGCATCTTAATAAGAACACATAAAGGACATAATCTCTCAAGGTGTATTCTAACCGGATCGCGAATGAAACAGCTGCACATACAAACAGACAGCCGCGCACGTTGTCTCATGACCGCAGGCTCACTCCCAAGTTCTGCAGACCTCGTATATATATCGCTGCAAAGTGCTACACTTGCAAGATAATTCCAGGAGTGTGCATGCAAGTGTTTTGCGTAGCGATGCACTATTATGAGTGCACAGATGTGACCACAGTAGTTCATTATCCAGCATTGAAACTTTGATTGTACCCTTCGTCGGCCTCCCTCACAAACAGCTCAGTGAAACAGCCTTCACATGCACAATCACTGGCTTGCATAAGACTGCTGACCATTGTTTATCTTTGCACTGCCCCTCAACTGCTCACACACTCTGCTAAATAAGAGTTATAATTAGGGGTCGAGTTGTATTTGTTGTATTGTTTGACTTGGACATGATTTTACAGAGCTGTTAGTCCCGCGGTTTGTTCTGGACGATGACTCGTTCATTCAGCGGGACTTTTTAATCTTTAACATATATTTAGTTTCAGTCTGTCATCTCTTAGGTTTTCCTGTGATAATCCCCATAATAACTTATTTACGCAAGTGACATTGTGTTGAAAGGTTGCATTTAAGTTTTCATTCAGCTTGTTTTAAACATTGTGCTGTTTGTAGTAATGTGCCGAGCAGCATTTAAAAAATTTATGAGAAAAAAAAAGAAGAATCCATGATAGCCGTGTTTTATCTGAAGGAGCGACATTGCAGATTTGAGATTTAAGCACAGTGTGAGAGCCACAGCGTGGTATTAGTTTTTTGTATTCTACCTTTCCAGTTTGTTATGATTTATTCATGGCCTCTTTCTGTTGGGTTTAGGGGTTATATCCCGGTCGAGGGGTTGCGGTTGGAGCAAAGTGTTATTTTTGCTGTAAGCCACACTGTAACAACAATATGAGAAACCCGATGAAAGTTGAGCTCGCCACAGTCCCCAGGCCCCCTGCCAGCTCCCGATGAAGGTCGCAGAATTAGAGTGGAGTGGGGCAGGGGCTGCTAGAAGTGGCTTTGTATGTGAGGAAGACGTGTGAATGAAAGCGGCAAAAATAAATAAATGCAGGTGATTTACAGCTGAAGAGCCTAGAAAGAGAATCAGAGGGAGAGGAGCAGAACAAGAGAGAGCGCGATGAGAGAGTTTGCTGTTTTTTATCTTATCACCCTGTTGCACGGAGCAACACTCACTTCCTAGTCCTGGTTGTCACACCAGGGACATGATGACTGCCCTGCTTGTCATAGAGACCAGGCCAAACATTCATACATGAAGGGAAAGGTAGCTTGATCTCCACTACACACTAGGGGGATGAGCAGAAATAGAGCGCGACACGACAACTTCATATGGCAGACACATGACAAATCTAGGTGATGTGTGAATGGATGTGCTAACTGAGCTTAAAGATGCTTTTCTAAGCCTGTTGTAAAAGATTGCAAAAATACCTGCAATAGTTCAGTATTGAATTGTATAAGCTGCGTGTTGAAGATTTTGTTGTTGTTGTTATTGTGGAGTTATTGTGCTTTTTTAATTTTCTGCCTTACTTTTGCGCTAGTGGTGCAATGGTGGATGCTCATGTTAAACACTATACATTATCTCTACTCTTAGATCTGTATGATGTCATAGATATATCTTTATTTCCAACTTACAGCTCTGTCTGTAAGCCCAGCAGAACCACTCACTGGCATTTCAGACTGAGAGGCAGCCAGTTAGAAGAAAGCTTGTTTAAAGTGACAGGACCTGGAGCAGCGTTTGTCAGACAGCGGATGAACTGATGGTTTGTGCTAGCGTCCAGTATAGGCTAAGCAAGAGCTATTTTGAACCGTGAATCATGCAAAGCAACTCTGATTCAAAAATAAAAATTTGGAGCTTATTGAGCTTAAAACAAATGGCATACCTAGTGTCACAATTACACAATTAGCTCAAAGTAAGCCAGAATACTGGCTGGAACAGTTTTGGCTAAATACATCAAAAATACTGCAAAAACCTCCAAAACTTGATTGTATGCATTCAGAGAGAGAAGGTTCCAGAAGGATGCTGATGTATAGCTTGTCTGCCAGGTCTCACTTACACTGTTTCACTGTGCTGGACCTCTTGGACATGTTTATGCTGTCAGTGCATGTTACAACATTTTTAATGACATTATCTAACAAATACTATGGCTTGCTGTGTGGTACATCCCTTCCAAGATGAATGTGTTTCGGTATTGGTGACCAATGGTCTGTTGAAGTTTGCTAGTGTTGTATTGATATTAATCTCCACTGACTAGCAAATACGTGTTTGTGCAACATTTATGGATACAGCTTGCTAACCAGGGATGCTAGTGTTAACTAATAGTGTAACAGCTCGCCCTCTCTCCCAAACTTTCTTAAAGAGCTAATATAATGGCATACAAAATCCTAAGGTTAAGGTTTCCAAGACTAGTGGGTGGCAACACAGTGACTATTTCCATCCTTTATGTACAGTTTATGGAGTGTCTGTGGCCTGTGCCCTGCTTTTTGCCAAAGTTCTCTTTACTTTTATCCAAAAAGCTTATAAATTGGCACATCCGTCCCTCTGAGGGAGCACTATTCTGAGAGGCTCACAAAGGATGTCAGTCACACTGCTGCACCGTGAAGCACCAGCCAGAACAGCACCAGCACACATCCGTACACATACAGAACCTTTAAAGCTACAAGTGTGCCTTTCTGTATATGTAACAATGACAGGGTTAGATATATGTCAGGCAGTTTCCAAAGCTTCTGGACTGTCCAACAAGCTGTTCTGACAGGGTATATTGGCCCCATAAATGAATCCGCTCCCACACTTCCTCAGTGTCTGCGCTGTTCCCTAAAAGCTGCATATATACTGAGCCAAACCATGCTGAGCAGTGCAACAAATGACTCCCAGTTCTCTCTTTTAGCACTAACACAGGGTCACATACTGGGCTCTGACCCAGAACTGAAGTATGGAAGAAGCATATGAACTGCACTGCAGTTCATGTTGCTCTTGCATTATAAATCTTCATACGTAGTCACCACTTAATTTTAAAGAGTCTTTCATTCTTACAGCTGTAATTTGTTAGATTTGTCCGGTAAAATATTGTTGTATGAAAAAATGCTGGGTGCACATTTTTAGTATGAAATTCATTTCATAGCAAGTGCTGCTCTAAATCTCTGAATCTCACCACAGTTATCCTCGCTGGCAGCTGGAATGCACGTTATCAAATTTTTGCTGGGATGGTCACGATATCAGCCAGTGGAATTGTACTGTAGCATTTCTGCAGCATTATGCTGCATGCCTGATCTGTTCCACTGCACTACATTTAGCCTGGCTTGTAATTGGTCTGAGTTTGAGGTTACGAGGTTATGAGCCAGAGGATTGGCATCATGTGGCATGGCAGGCTGCACAGATGCACCGTGTTCAGTCTAGCCTGTGGTCTGACGGATTGGAATCAAAGGGATTGGCCCTGTGCATCGAGGCTGTGATTTCCAACTTTCTGTGGAAAGACGACGCACATATGCTCATTTTGGATTATGAGATGTTGTTACAGCGCTTGTAGGTGAAGCAATTGCTTGCAATTATCTCTGCATGTGTTGCAATTTTGGTTGGGGGTTCGTAGAATTTCTACATTACTGTCTAAACTTACTGCATTCATTCCCCCATTACATCTCAATAAAGCCTTCTAAAAACTAGCCTGTAACCCAGATTGGAAACGACGTAGGATGTTCTCAGTCTGTGCTGTGAAGAATTAGTACAACACTGAAGACAATCTGTTCTCCAGTAGTGTATTCAGATTAGTATGTGAGTCTTTCCAGCCCGGAGTTAGGAGGGCAAAGGGAAAAGGATTGGCATGCTTCTGCTACATGACTACGCGAATTGATGGATTTAGGGCAGAATCCTTTTGGAGTTAGAAAGACAAAAAAAAGGGCTGAACAGAGTGAATCTGTGTCATCACCTCTTGCTCCGACTCTGCTTTCTAAATTCATGCAGAGCAACAGTAACAGATTGAAAACGCAATGTTCTTTGTGGAATTTTGGAATCACAGAAACATTACAGTTTTGAAACCATGCATGAAGCTCTTTACTCCCACGTACAGGCTCAGTTAAGATCTCACGTGAAGTTAAATGCAAGCTGCAATTTTCTGTCTTAAGCTCAACTAAACTGTAAGGGTTGACTGACCCTCGGGCAACATGAAAACACAAGTTTTGCCAAGTTGCTGCCACTACTAAACATACAGCAGTTTGCATTATTATACAAATGAGCAAACTGTACGAGATCATCTTTGCTTTTTGCTTGTTATTGATTGCAAGAAAGAGAGAAAAATCATTCACCTCTGACCTTTTCTTCTATTCAATTCAATTATTTTTACTTTTATTCCACTAGCTGGGCCCACGTCCTCATTGTAGGTTTGACAGCGTTTTAGTAGGTAAAGGTGAATGCTTGGACATGAATTGAGCTGCGGTTTGGGGAAGGCCTCGAAGGGGACTGGCGACAGCTCCTGGGCCTGACAGATCCCCATGTACTAAATAGGAGTGAAGAAGTTAAAGAATTGAGAACAAGGAGGGAGGGAGGGTGGGGCACGTAAACAAGAATGAACAGTTTGCAGAACTGGGGGGAACCTATATAGATGAAGGAGAAGGAGGCGTGGTCCCGCTTCTGAAATTCCGATACATAATCTCCAATTATATAGCGCAAAAGCATTGTAAGGTAAAGACCCTCCAATATTACAGGGAAACCCCAACAATCAGAGAACAGCCAATCAGTAAGCACTTGGCGAAAGTGGAAAGGAAGAAACCTCCAGCAGAACCAGGCTCAGGGCAGGATAGCCATTTGCGATGACTTGTTGGGATCGTGAATATTACATGGTTTTGAACCACACTGAATATCCATTAAATTAAAAAAATTAAATAAAGTAAAACAATATCAGAGTATAGTGCACGACCTAAATATGTAGTGGAAATGCAAATTGCTACAAAGAGCACGCCTCGCAACCCAGAGAATTGTCTTATTTCACACATTATGTGTTATTTGCACCTTTGATGGATGTCTGCACAATGTCTCCATAAACAAACGCGCAAAGAGACAGAGAGTGTTTAAGTGCATATGTCGCTGCCCACATTTCTGCCTGTAATGAATGAGAAACTGTTATGCATTGCATATGTCTAGATGATCTGTCATGTCTGTCATCCTCTGTTTCGCATTCATCACCTGGCATATCCTGATACTTTCTAGATTTGAGGAGAGATATGTTGCTAAGGCCCTTTGTCTTTATTTCCTGTTTAAATTGTTGTAATATGTTATAATAATAAAAAGCTTACTATAAAGGGCATATTTTGTGGACAAGCATTATTCATATTACAGGGTGCTGAATGCACGCCACCAGTAAAATGGATTGTACTCATTATGAGACCGCTATGAACAAAGAATCTTTGATTGAAAAGCTTTATTTCATGCTCAGTAGACTTGTAAATGAAGGGTCGCATGTAGTGAAAGGAGGAGGTTGTTGTGTGTGTGCTTCTTTTGTTTTAATACAGTGCTATGCAAAAGCCTCGAGCCACCCCCCATTTCTTTATATTTCGCTAGGAAAATTGTAAATGTGTACAAATGGGTGCAGGAAGTTATTGAAAAATGTGTAAACATAACTTGAAATACAGTACTTAAGGGAAAAACGGCATTTGCACAATTGTAACAAGCTTGAAAGTCAATATTTGGTGTGACCACCTTTATTCTTCAACACAGCTTTAAGTAATTTCTTTCTTCATTAGTCTTCAGGAATAGTTCTCCAGGCTTCTTGGTTTCCATTCAAAGATGAGCCCACGTTGGGCTCTTGGGAGGCTATGTTGTGTTTTTGACCAACAAGATATGCCTTTTAATATTTTAGCAATTGTTGTGTTACAAAATGAAGTCATTTCACCAATGAGATTTTTTCCTCATAGTATTGCATGGTGGATCGAAGTTTGATGGTACTTTTCTGAGTTCATAATTCCATTCCATCAATTCCACCATGACATGATGATGTAGACATTCACTGTTGTACCTCACTGCTGATCTCCTGTGCACATACCAATGACCATTTGAACCAAAAAATTTATCTTGGATTCATTACTGTCACTGATTTTCAGTCAAATGTAATTTGACAGCCTCCCTTCCAATGATGAACTTCGGTCAACAGTAGAAAGATCAACTGATGGGCCAGCTGCTTTTTTCAGTTCGTGTGTCAGGTCAAGGATTTATTCCTGTTTCATAAGGACGTGACTTACAGATGCTGTTCATTTGCTGAAATGTTTTTTCTTAGGCCTGGCACACCTTTTGTCCAACACTTGTCCAGTTTCCTCAGATTTTTTTAAAGTCATACTGCACACATGCTGAGATATAAGTTTTGGCTAACAGCGGTTTAAGACTCAACTTGTTGGTTGAAAAAATGCTTGGACTGTGTTGTCTTTGACATTTTTCATAGATTCTTTTGAAGAAATGGAAACAAATGATGTGTTTTTGCAATACAATTTAAAACTGTTTCTTTCCTACGTTTTCTGTTATGTGTAGACACAACACTGGTTAATCCCTTGATTTAGTTACCTTTTTTATGCTTGAATGATTCACAGTTCAGTGTTAAGTGGTTTGGTCAGGTATAAGGACTGGATTGAAAATGAGTGAAAATGTCCAAAGAAAAACTTGAAACACCCCTAGAAAGCCTGAAGAACTACACAACAGTGTGTGTGTGGCAAGAGGCGGTGATGGGATGTCATGAATCACAGTGTGTAGGGTAGTACTTACTGTTTACTAAAATTAGGAGAGGCTCTGATGTCATAAGTAATAGGCCATCATACTGTGAAACTTTCTCTTTACTGCCAGCTGCTCTCGATTTTTTTTTTTAAGCAATGCAGCATTTATGTTAAATTCACCACCGAATTTTGAAAAATCAGTATTTAGGCATTAAAATATACAACTGCAGATCTGTTTAGCTTAGCACAGTCCTCAACATAAAGCTTAAGTGCATATATGCCCAGCTTTCTGCTGACCTGGTCTGATCTGTGGTGTTTGAGAAAGGTGCGTAGCTTGAGTTTTAGCGGGGAAAGCAGGAGTGTAACAGAGGTCAGTGCTGGCTGCGTGCCAGAGTCAGTATCTTACATAAACTACCACTGAGAGGAATGTGTCTGGGGCACACTTCACAGGAAAGGCACACATGTGCTAACACAAAAACCTGCTAGAGGTGTATTGTTTCTTTTTGCCTTTGCTCTGTATAGTGCTGATTTTCAGTGAATGCAGTCCCAGCAACAAAGCACTATTCTAAAGACACACAATGAAGTCTCTCTGTTAACTCTTTCCATGATTATTACTATGGGTTTTTTTTTAAAATCTGCAAGTCAAGAGAAGACACACAGGTGTAGGAGGACATGAAGCATGGAGGCTTAAAATATGTGGGTTTCCCTATCCTCTTACCAATGGAAAGACAATAAAAAGCCATTGATGCTACGTCAGTCCCATTTTCTGTCAGCTGGTTGTGACATTATCCTTGAATCAGTCCAGTCGCTTCCTACAGAGAGGTGACGTGATACCGCTCAGGCCTGACTTCAAACCGTGGCTGAAATCAATATTACAGGAGCTGTTTAAACCTGCAGGAGCTATTTAGTTGTTTTCTCTTTGCTTTTCTGCAGTCCTGTGTGTGTGCTGTCACAGCTGGTCGTTCTGTCCTCATATTCTTCTCTATGCTTTCACAAATCCGACTTGGCTTCTCTATTCCTGTGATGTCATACTGCACATTTAAAAGATAGCCTGTTTCTTGTTTCTTCATATCTTCAGCTTATAACTCACTAACAACTTAGGAGACGCAATCACAGGTTTAATGGCACTCGTGTTGAAATATATCTACATTACAGCATGTCACTCAGTGTCTGAATTGTGCCATCAAGCCATCACTTTTTTTAGAGTAATATTAAGTCACTACCTCCTGCTGGAGATATTGGCTTGTACTTGTCACGACTGACTTTTATTGAAGGGAATTTGGCATGATTCAGCACTCAGTAGACTGGCCTCTCTGATTAGTTGGTTTCTGTTGGTAGTCAGTATGATAAAGTGCTTATATTAGAAATGCCAAAGCAGCACCGTGTTTGTGCAAAGTTGTTACTATATATTTCTTTTTTTGACCCCCTAGGCTCTGTTTATCAGAACTTAGCCCCCCAAACGGCGTCTTATTGAAGCGTTTTATGCAAAGCAGGACTGTTATTTTTCAGCGCCATCCTGGATGTGATAGTCTGTGCCCTCAGTTCTAATAGCATTATCACGCCTTGAGTCAGTTGTAGTTCAGGTGATAGCGGTGATTTATGTGGTGGCGGGACTTAAGATAATGAACTGCATCGGTTACATTTCTTATGTGTTTGTGTGAGAGAGATGACTAAGAGCTACGTGAGGAATATCTGATGACATCACTAGCAAACTGAAAGTGCAGGCAGAGCCCCCTCCCTACCCGCCAGCTCCTTACTCATATATTCACCAGCCTGAAATGTCAATATCATCATGGCTGATGTATATTTTCTTTTACTAACTATGGCATGATTGCGTTCAGCTATGCATTATTGCCCTTTTCAGTCCTCATAATGAAATTTCCTGAAGAATAAATATGCTTATCAGTTATCACCAAATACCAAAATACTGCCTTCAGTAAACGTGCTGTTTTCATGTGAAGGAGAAAGAGAGACTGAGGGTGTGTGTGTGTGTGTGTGTGTGTGTGTGTGTGTGTGTGTGTGTGTGTGTGTACATAAATGCTCCATCTTCCTGGTATTAACCATGTGCCATCTGTTGAGGAGGCGAGGCAAAGGGGATGACATTTCAGCAACATAGTGTAACACACTGACTATTGTGGGAATTCCTGAGTAAACCTAAGTAGGCTGAACATTCAGTGCTAAAGCAATGGACTATTTCAAAAATAATGCAAATGTAATAGCTTGCAAGATACAAGAAGCAGATAGTTAAAACAGAGATTTTCTTGGCAACTAGTTAGATCTGCAGCCAGTCTTAACTTCCTCAGAATTGCTACTAGTAACAACATCAACCTTAACTCTAACCAGTTCCATAGAGCCACTTCTGCTGTGTCTGTGGTCATTGATATGAACAAAGTTACAAAAAGCATTATAATGTACATTTATGTTGTTTTTTGCGCGCTGTGCTATAAAGTGGGTTACCTTATTTAAGTGTTTCGTCTTTTTTGGTGTGCTGCAGGGTCATGTATTCTCTACGTGGGTGTAAAGGTTGAATGAACTTGGTCTAATTGCTGTCTCTGCGTTAAATATTTTGATTTTAAATATTCTATTCTGCTTATTTTTTCTGTGTTTCAGGGTTTCATCGTAATGAGGATATGAAGGCCATTGATGTGCTTCCAATCCTCAAGGAGAAGGTTGCCTTTCTCTCAGGTCAGTGTCATTTTTATGTGCTGTAATTGTAAATATCTGTTTCAACTTTAAGCTCACTGAAACTTCCATCCATCCTTTTTCAGTGAAGAAGTCAGTCTAGTTACTTCTGACATTCAGCAAAATTGTGCTCTTATTTTAAGGAGCCATTGTATCACTATATTGCTGTAGAGTCCTTACAGTGCTCTATGTTTGGTGTCATTCCCTGTATTTTAGTGTTTGCAAGGCAGGCTGGAGTAAAGCCACTTTAGCATTTAGACAAACCTGAGAATATGCTTTGCTCTAATTCTACTTTCTTAGACTGTCAGCCATTTAGAAAATCCCTTTGTTTCTATCAAATAATGTATTCTGTGAAACCTGTCAAACATTTTTTGCTCATCCGGCTTAAAGACCAGTGAGCTTAGTCCATGGTGAGTTTTCTGCCCAACCGAGAATTGATACTTCCCCCTGAGTATTGGTCGTTGTTTAGTGAATCTCGCCGATTCTTGCAGCCAGATGACCTAAATTATCGCATTTATTGTCTAGTTTAATATCTTAATCTGTTTCCTCGGTATCTCTCATTTTCTTCCAAATCATGTTATTTTTCTGATTTATATTTCTGTGGTTGACCTTTCTCATTAATCTGTATTAATTAACATAAACCATTATCCACAATATTAAATATAATTTCCTCATCAGAGTTTTATAGGAGTACACTTTTCTAATCACATGGATACTTTTTGATGTCTCATTTTTTGTCACCTGCTTCTTCTCTCGCTTGTGTAGGCTAGGTCACTTATCCAAATAGCTACTGTGATGACACCAAACTCATAGTTTATCTAGATTAACCAATCTTGAAAGCTTCAAAAAATGTTGCATATGATCACTGACGCCTCATCATTTTCACTTGGCTTAAGCTAACTATACAGATGCTGCCTATGTTGCTAGCCTACTAGCTAGTCATGAGTTCGGTTAGACACTTTCCCTATTCACATTTCTAATCTATTTATTTAGTGAAACATGCACAACTGAAACTCTAGGAACCAAAGCTTGAGCAGTATTTTCTGTAGTACTTTAAGCCAACTATGTAGTGTGCTTATCTGCAGCAGGAGTCTCTATCTTTTTGACTGTATTATAAACCATTAGGGGCTAATTGTCTAATTTTGTGGCAGGTGTTCAATTTGCTAGCTTAATAGGTTGATAACATGGGCACATTTTTGGCTTTAAAGGTGAGAGGTCAGTGACATCAAGTGTGAAATTTTCACATGGAAATGGAGACTGGTCTTGGGTATAGTTGTTGGCTCCCCTGTTGCATTTGGTATGTGTAGCTAATTTATTAGCATTCACTTATTTCTCTGAACTGTGAATTTGACACAGCATGGTTTTGATCTGACTTTTACATCATTTGTGTTAACTGTATTGGCATAGTTGTGAGTAATTTAAGATGTTTTTTTTCTGTCAGATTAGTAGTTGGTGTGGTTTGTTATAGCTCTGTGACTGGAACTCCATTACCACTCTTGTAACTGTGATTTGACCTGTCTTTCTATCTGAACCAGCTATCTCTACTCACTAGTTATCTCTGACAATTGTAAAAAGAAAATATCTTCATAATTTAAATAGGTTTTCTTTGTGTCATTGTATTTCTATGCGAAGGTGGCAGAGACAGACGTGGAGGTCCGATTCTCACCTTTCCAGCACGGAGCAACCATGACAGAATACGACCCGAAGACCTGCGCAGGCTCATAGCATACTTGGCCACAATCCCAAGGTAAGGATAGTGGAACACACACCCAACTATGGACGTGCGTAGACGCTCAAATATAACCTCTGCTATAGCTTGCTATTGATGTTTCCCACGTGACATCGAGAGTTGTTTGCAATAACTGGACATGATACAACTGACAACTGCTAGATGAAAATGTGTGTTCCCCAACTGGTTTGCAGTGGTTTCTGGAGGCTGTTACTGGGTAAAATTAGTTTTAAAGAAGATGCTGCTCCAGAAACCTTTTGGTGATTGCTTTGGTTTTTAGCAGGTTGCCTGTAGTTGCCTGTAGGTGAGCAGTAGTACTTTTCACAGTTTTGCTACAGCTTAGAGAGTAGCCAGCCAATCTTTGTAGACAAGTCCATCAGCTCCATTCAGTCTACCACCATGGCAATACGCTAACAACCAATGTAGTCACAAGGACATTTTGGGGGAATGCACTTTTCTCCCAGCCAAAAGGTAGCTGCCAGGGGGTCGCTGACTGGCTTAAGTAAAGCTCTCAGCGACTTCCATCAACCTGCACTTACAACTCGCTCAGGAAATACTCATCTTTCCTTCATGACCATTGATTGCCAGATGGTTGTGCGCTCTAGGCCTGTATGACTGGGACCTTATTCACTTGATCCTACATTGTCACCATGATTGTCCCACATCCAAAATGTCAAACAAGTTAACATCAGATGGTTAGCGGTCATGTATCCACAAAGCCTGAAGACAGACAAGGTATACTCATTGTTTGGTTTGTGTTTGACTTTCCCACCTTTCTTAATTTAAAAAAAAAACTGGGCTGTTTTTATTTTGGATTCTCTGTAAAGTGTCTAAGGGTGTATTGCCAATTGTTGACCCCCCTCCTCACCTCTCATTCCTGCATTTGATGTGTTGTCATGCTAGACTAGAGTCTGCTGCACACTCAAAACGTGTTGCCACAGGAAGCATTTCCAAAGTTGCTCCCTGTAGTTGTGTGCAGGCTGATCTTCAAATCTAGAAGCACTTTTAATACGTAGCTCCGGGCGTTTACCTGTTTGGAGTCAGTTGTCATTAGCTTAGAGGGAAGTTTGCACTTTTCTTCTCTGCTGCATCTGATCTCCCCTGTGCTATGCTTACTAGTGCTTTGCAGGTTGACTGCTTTAAAGTCTTTTTCACGGTGGAGTTTGGAGATTTGTCTTGAGGCAAGAAGTGGTCCAGATCAGTTACTGAAAAAAAAGATGGAGTGCAGATTCACTGATCTTTTAGTTCATCTGTGGGATGTCAGAGGCTGAATGAGGCATTTTCAGTTCCTGCATAAATTTCAGTAGCAGCAGCAGAATCAAGTTTAACTGTTGGGTTCACAGCTTTACTTTGTTTACTCCCTATAGATTATGTGCGTAGTTATCATCCCACAGAATATATTCTCAGATCAAATGCCTTAAAACCCAAAAAGAGGGTGAATGAAGTCTAAATTATGCACGCAAGGAGTTTATGTTTTATGTCAAAGTGCCTGTTATTTTAAGTTTGGAGAGCAGTCTGTGTTGGATAAAAAGTTTATGTTAAAATCATTATCTGAAGGCAGATCATTTTGCCAATCTGATCTCTTTATTAAAAGTGTTGCAATAATTTTCTCTAAAGTATTTTTTAGGGCTGAGAGGTAAAAAAAAACAAGTATCTACCTCTAACTAAAGCCGTAGAAGCCGATACAGCTGGTGTGCAAAGACTTACAGGCTTCCAAACTGCTCAGCTCTTTAGAAAGAGGTAAGACTGGAGAGGATAAAAGATTAGTCAGAGGTGGCCAGTCATCCAGTCGGAAGGCCGAGGAGTGTCATAAGTCAGGAGGAGGCCAGCTTCTTTTCCTCAGCTTAATTTCTCTTCCTCCTGTCTAAATATTTCTGCTGCCTTACCCCCTTTTTTTTCTTTACCCTCCTTCCAGTCTCAGTATCTCTCTTTCTCACTCGCTCTCCTCTCTATCGGCTCTGCTCTGTTTTTTTTTTTCTCTATCCATTTGGCTGCCGATCTGTTTTCATAGAGTGTGGTCAGAGTGAGATAGAGCAGGAGGCCCTGCGTCTATTTCTGTGTCCTAGCTACACATTCAGATTAAAGCCTTTAATACTGAGAAACAACCTTTTATGGAAGTGTACGGCAGCAGGACTCCTGGTAAGCGGCGGTGGAAACTTCAACGCTTGAATGTTTTAACTGTTTTCTTTCCTCTCCAGATGCTGTGGAGATTGGATACTTCAGTTACAGCAGTTCCTTTAGAAAAGGGCTGTGTAATGTTATGTTACGACTCGAGGCAGTGACGTCAAATTTTGTCCTTTCGTTGCCAGCAAGTTTTTTTTTCTCTAACCTGGCTTTAATGGTTCTATGTTAGCATTATAAATGTTAAACGTACTGCATCTTTTTCTTTGTGAATTAGCCCTTTATCCTGGGATATGACCTCTTTTATTTATTTCCTTTTTTTCTGCAGTGAGGAGGTGGCCAGACATGGCTTCACAGTCATTGTGGACATGCGTGGTTCTAAGTGGGACAGCATCAAACCTCTGCTAAAGATCCTTCAGGAATCGTTCCCTTCTTGTATTCACGTTGCTCTTATCATCAAGCCAGACAACTTCTGGCAGAAGCAGAGGACCAACTTTGGCAGCTCCAAGTTTGAATTTGAGGTAGGCGATGCTCGAACGCGCTTTAAATAGTTCAACATAAAAAGGTAATCATTTTAACCCCTCCACCTTGTTTTTTTTGTAATTTTTGGTTTTTGGTTTGATTTTCTTCTCTTTTCGATAATGATTAATGCATTTTGTTTTGTTGTCTCGTCATGTCAGTGTACCGTATGCTCAGATGAGCAAATTGTTGTAAACTGTTAGTTAGTTTTGCATACCCACTGGCCTTTTTTACCAGCTCTAATTGGACTGTGCTTTGTGTCAGTGGCACGATTCTGTCCCGTGTGGGCATGTTGAGGTGGTATATTTAGTTCTGACCCAGTTACTATGGAAACAGGATATATAGGACATGGCAAAGAGTTTATTCCTAACTTTAGTGCATTTGGCTTTGGACAAGCAACTTGTTGTATTTTTGTTGTTTTTTTTCTTTTTGTGTATGACGTCAAACGTACTATTTTTGGGTGCACATCAAGTGCCGTAGAGTTTTACTTATCAGGCAGATCACAGTGATAGAAGCATTCGTATGAGAGATAACTCAGTCTTTCTTGTCACCTCACCACACCCATTCTAACAGTGGGTGTACAGTGCTTACTGATTGCACATTATCTTTAGAGTCAAGTTTTTACAGTAAGAAATATTTTAGAAACTTAACAGTTGACTAGTCTGGAATATGGTGGTGATTATATTAGTGTAAACTGTGCTTATTTTTCCTCTTTCGCCCTTTCATCTATTTGTAATTCTTTTTTATTTTCTTGTGTGTCCCAAATCTGCCTTCCCGCACCAGACGGTGATGGTCTCCTTAGAGGGTTTAACCAAGATTGTGGACCCTTCCCAGCTGACAGCCGACTTCGAGGGCAGCCTAGAATACAACCATGATGAATGGATTGAGGTTTTGATTCTTTTCTTTTGTTTACATCTGTTCCTTCATAAGATGGTTTTTAATTTAAATCTTTTGTGCGCTTACTTAAGAAAACATCAGTCAAAGACCAGTCTTATTGCAGATCTTTTTAAAAATTCAATTCCGTATCCTCATTGGGGAAAAAAAGTTGACTTTTAACTTTCCTTTCAGGTGCGGCTCTCTTATGAGACGTTTGCCAGTGATGCAGCGCGGGCTTTATCACGCCTTGAAGAACTCCAGGAAACCTTGTCCCAGCGTGATCTCCCACGGGATCTGGAAGGGGCTCGGCGGTTAATGGAAGAACATGCTGCACTGAAGAAAAGGGCCACCAAAGCATCGGTAGAGGAGCTCGACGCACAGGGACGGAGGCTGCTCCAAAGGCTACAGTCACAGACTGCAGGGGTTGGGAGTGTTGGAGCTAGCGGAGATTCTAACGACCACCATCACGGGTTTCACGTGCACGCGGACGCGCACAATCTGGTGGCTAAAGTGACGGGTGTGTTGGATAAGCTGCACGGGATGCGGCAGAATCTGCAGCAGTTGTGGCACATGAGGAAACTGAAGCTGGACCAGTGTTTCCAACTGCGGCTGTTTGAGCAAGATGCTGAGAAGGTCAGAGAACTAATCATTCTAATCACAAATGAACTAATCACAAAGTTAATTGTGTTGTCAGTTCTGCAGTATGCCTGATGTTAAATATGCCACTACAGCGGTTTAACTTTTTGGACATGCAGTCATTCCTGACTAATCTTTTGCATGAGCATACTTACCAATTCTATTCAGGCATAAAAGAATATAACATGATCATCATCATTACCATGTAAGCCAGATAATTGAGGCTCAATATGGTTGTAAAGGTTTAATAAAGCTGACTGATGGCAGGTGTTGAATATTAATTTTCTTTTCCTTCTAAATGAATGGATGACATAATACGTCATCTTTACACTTACAGTGGAAATTGCTTATATTCTTTAAATATATATTTAGATTTCTGGTTGCCCATTGAGTTTACAAGCTTTTAAATGCCCTTTGGAAATATATAATTGAGTTTTTCATATTCTAAGTAATGTGTGAGTGTGTGCTAATGGAAACTGTAGCCCTATACACTTTTCAGGGTTTTTGGCAAGTACCTTTATTTAACAGACATTTGTCATATTCTTACCTCAATAGAGGGTGAACAACAGCGGTCTTTTAGTTTTTTAGTTTTCCTATCAGAGGAGCTTGGAGATGACCTTTGCCTTCTTCAGCGGTTGTGGTTAATTAGCAATCAACAAGGCCTCTAACTCCTGCTGCTATGAGTTACCACAAGATGGGCAGCTTTTCATTTGATGTGCTTTTTGTAAAGCTAACTGTGTTTTCTCCACCTACTCTCTGTAGATGTTTGATTGGATAATGCACAACAAGGGGCTTTTCCTGACCAGTTACACAGAGATCGGAGGGAACCACCAGCATGCTGTGGAGTTGCAGACGCAGCACAACCACTTCGCTATGAACTGCATGGTAAGACCCTATCGTTAGCTGTCACGCACATACAAATGCACAGAAACAGGTAATGCAATCGTAAACTGCCGTCATTCCTCTCATCCACACTAAATGCTTTTTTTCCCCACCCTTCATCCCAAACCACCCTCTCCCTATATGGGGAAACTGATGTCTTCTGTCTTGCCATGCTCTTTTTCTCATATTCATCTTTTTTTTACTCTGCTTCAACTCTGCCCCAGTTTGTCATGTCTTGTCATGGTGCTGTTCCCATAATTGACCCGCATTGCCTTTGTGCCCCTCCCACCGCTGTGTGCTGCCCTTTGCTGCTCTGCTCCACCCTCCTCCCTGCGACATCATAGCTCACTCTAGTCCTTAGAGCTCTGCTGTTGGCTAATAAATTTAGCTGAGGATATAGTATTGTGTCACTGCACCCACCACACTATGCACTCTGCCCTAACTTTGTTTTCCTTTGTCACAGTTTGACTGGTAAGCTTTGCAAGGTTTCTGTTTCATCCTTTTTGTCAATCCTTTGCAGTGCACTTTCTTCTTACATCCCTCATAACTTATAATGGTGTGTTATTCCTGCTTGTCATATATCATCAAGCAAGTAAACCAAGCTTGTTCCAGGCTTCGTGGGATGCATTTAAATTAGTAGATTTATTTTAGACTAAAAACAGCTTCAAAATAATCTGAGAAACAATAAGGATGTAGCCCACTACCTCTGATTTGAACAGCAAACTAGCCTGCCATTTTTCCGTGCTACTTTCTAAAAGTAATTATTTTTAGTGCAAAAGTGAAACCAATGGAGAGCAGGGCAACTGGCCTAAATCTTCTTATAGAGTCACTGGTGTTACAGATCATTTGCAACATTCAGCCCAGAGAGGGCGGTTTCAGTGACCTCCCACAGCCGGATGTTTCAACTGTACTGGCTGAGGTGAGCCAAAAAGCAACTGAGACAGCTGAGAAGACAGATAGACCTACACTGTATACTCAGGCCCATATTGACAGGGTAGACCAGTGGTAGGCAACGCCAGGCCTCGAGTGCCGGTGTCCTGCAGGTTTTAGATCTCACCCTGGGTCAACACACCTGAATCAAATGATTAGTTCATTACCAGCCCCCTGGAGAACTTCAAGACATGTTGAGGAGGTAATTTAGCCATTTAAATCAGCTGTGATGGATCAAGGACACATCTAAAACCTGCAGGACACCGGCACTCGAGGCCTGGAGTTGCCTACCCCTGGGGTAGACAAACATATACAAACATGCATACAGATGGTTTAACAGTGAAAGACCACCGCCCCCTCCACCTATTCTTCCACAGGAAGCGGTGTTTCCCCTTCCTGTTGCCTGCACAGCACAATGGAAACACACAGTGTCAGTAGGTGTGTTTATACTGCCTGTTCTCCTGTTTGTGTGTCCGCGTTCTCCGACTGTGTCAACATTGTAGCAAGAGTAAAACCAAGGTGAAACAACGCAATTACTCGTTTGCCAGTTTCCAGCGACTAAACAAAAAAAAAACCACCAGCATGTGTTTACTGTATTGTGTCAGGCAGTCATCAGTGATGGGAGTGTCATGTGTAAGTGAAGGTTTGGACCAAATGCTGATGGTGACTCTTTGTTGTTATGTGAGAGATAATGTGTCACGTTGCAAAATACAACCCCTATGGTTATGATACTGTTACTCCCCCTATGGGAGGTACTTAAAAATTCACTTTAGGAGTCAAGGAGCTTTTTTTTAAACACTTTTAATAGAGCCGTCATTTTACACATGTAGCATATGATGCCTTTTTTCCCAACTACTACAGGTTTTAAAACTCTAATATCACAAAATGAATTCAGAGAGTTCAGATTGTTTGGCTTGTTTTGTTAACTAACACAGTTTTGCTGAAGATTTTAACAGTTTGATGATGCGACACATTCAGATGTTTGATGTAGATGCCAAAGAAGCAAGTTAACAGTAATGATCTCAAAGAAGCAATTGTTGCTAACCATCAATCGTTAGGACATTTCCAAACTTATTCTGTAATTCTACAATTTTCACAATTGGGAAAAAAATCAAGACAGTTGAAAGTTTTGCAAGGAGTGGACATCCCAACAAATTAAGCTAAAGGTCATAGAAATGCTAAGATCCAACTACAAGAATCCACGGGCCTCAGGTGATGGAGGGGATGGTGGGATTGTGTTGAAGCCACAGGACTTGGGTATCTTGTAATGATTAAATTTAATAAGCATTGCTAGTAGATTTGTTCGAACTGTCATGCGTGGAGTCGAAATGTTTCTAGTCATATTTGTTGAGAAGGAAACACATGATGTATGTTATGCAGCAAATATAACAACTGTCCAAAAAATATTGCAATATAAGCCCGAAATCAGACTGTAGAAATGCCATGATCTGTACAAGCAGTCGTTTTGTATATTTGCTGCAGTCTCAGAGAAAGGTACGTGCACACCTCCAAGAAAATGTGCTATTGCAGCCTTTACCATCCATGCTGACTTTGCGCAGATAGAAGTAGCACTCTGTCATGATATCCTGCATTAAAGATAAATGAAGCTGTTATGTTTGAGCATAATGTTTGATACCCATAACATTCATATACACACGCACACATAGAGATACAGGGAAAGAGCTTTCTTACATCAAGTACTTCATAATTAAGTACAAAGAATGTTCTTCCAGAGAGGCAGGCAGGGTAAGCATCACTGGAAACATCATATGCTGCTGTGGAAACGTTTCTTAAATTATCTGTAAATACAGAAACAGGTTTTTTCAAAAAAGTACACTTTCAAATAAATATATATTTATATATCTAAGAAACTGTTTGCTCAAGGATTTAGACTGGACATAATTTTGTGTTTTTTGCACTCTGTTGTGATGAAGTTGTGCTGAATTTCGAAGATGTTAATGCTGATTTTGTGTTTATTGACTACGTGCCTAGTTGATTCGTCAACTCATTGTTTTTTCCGCGTAGCTTGTTGTTTTCTTCAGTCAACTTCATCTGATGCCCAGCTAAAGTGGCACCTATTATGAAAGGAATGATACGTTTATGAGTTCATGTACAACTGAAGCTCACATACAGACGTAATTCTTTACAAAGGACAGCAATGCAAAGAAGATTTATTCCACGCTCATGGTCCTATGGACAGTTAAAGTAACATGACTAAGTGATAAATGAGCTAATATATTCACTGAAGATGAGGATAAAACTTTCAGTCATTGTAAGTATCACTATTTTTAAATGTAGTCTGTTAGATCTGGTGTAGTGGCTTAAAAATGTCTTCCATACATCAGTGCGTAGATCAGTGTATACACATGGTGATAACATTATGATTTCACGAAAGTGAAGTTCACACTCACAAGCGATGCTCACACAGATGAGTACGCTGATTAACAGAATACACAGAACCACCAGACACACTGTAGCATGCCTGAAAAAAACTAATGAGAAAATAATGTTAATAGTTTTGTGTGTTTGTATTTAATGTGTTTGTATCATCTGAATTTGAATATTTGTCTTACCTAACTCAGGAGGTTGCTTTCTTCCATTGTTGGAATTGAACGCTGGCCATCTGATAGTCATGTACCTAAGAGAGGGGGGGCGGTTGGTGGCTGCGCTTTGGTTTCCGATGTTTGGCAGTGTTGCGTTTGTCGCAGCTCTCTGATTTTTCAGCTCCTCTCTGTTCTTACCATTGAACACAGGGTTTGGTTGCTGTTCTCTTGAGTCCCTCGTTGCGTTGTAATCTATACCGAGTGTGTCTGCAACTTCATAAGTATTGTCGTCTTCTGACCACAGGTCAGCATCCATTGTCATGTAATCTTCGTTTTCTGCTGCCGGCTCCGCCATTGCTGAGTGGTGTCTTTGGTTGTTAGTGACTGTGTGATGTGTTTTTCTAAAATGCCTTACAGATTTTTATGGATGCAAATGACTTGGTAGGAGGGGCCAATGTAAAAAGGTTTCACTGGAAGCATCGGGCAGCTACTTTTTACATCTGGAATATAACAGCATATATTATATAAAAATGTAAAAAAAGAAAAGAAGAATGAATGTTTACAAAAAAAGAATCTGAATTCCAAAGGATTCGGGAGGGATTTTGATACTGTATCTTGTTCAGTGGACTAAAAAATGGAAAACCCAGAAAAATTCCTAAAGGCAAATAAATGATTTGCCTTTAGTTTGTATACAAAGAGATGGTTCACAGAGATTAGGAGTAGTTCCTGTGAAAACTGGAAAGCAGGAGCACAGGGTGTTGGGAAAGTGAACTGTGAGATAACCCAGTTATTCAAAACTGGGTTTACATTGTTTGAGTAAAGGAATCTTACAAATGACTCTTTGGGTTTACTAGTGTTTCATGTTACAAAGCCAGTCATCTCCATACAGCTACCTTGCTGACTGAATTAGGATCCTGTCCAATATGACTGGTTTGTTCATTCATACTGTTCATGGTTAGCATAAATTCACACGTCCTGCAAAGTTACATTTATATTAACCTATAGCTAGCTGAAGAATTGCACATTGCAGAGATATTTTTATATTGCTTGACATCCCTATATTACCCATGAATTTTTCACTTCAGTAAATATTGTAACTAAAGCAGCGAGTCTGGTTACTGGTCATTTTAGAAACAGGAAGTATTTAAAGCTTTAAGGTTTTGGGAGTTTTTACTGTTTCTTGTGCTTCCTTTACAGGATAGACACTGTCTATTTCTACAGATTGATTCATTTCTGGGACCTGTCCTCTTTTCCATTTTCCGTATTTCTGTCTGTTTTCTCTCCCACAGCCACTCTCATTCCCTATGGCACCATCAGTTTTAAATTAAGAAGACTTTTTAAATTTATATTCTCCCAACTCCTCCTCCCTTCTCTCCTTCAGCCATCAGTTTTAGATTACCACCCGAAGTAGTCCAACATGTCTGCATTTCCTCTCTTCCCCTGAATGATTGTGTGATTTGGAGGTCCCCCCCCAAAATCCCAATAGTCCCTAATACCACATAAAACCTCAGAGACAGTTCTTCCTGTGACATTTGATGTGTAAGATTTATTATGGGATTATAGTAGTTCTAGTCCTAACCGCCATGCTTTTATTTATGACAACTTAACTTCTGCTGTGTATTCAAAAGCTGAACTCGTGTTAGCCGTGCTGTTTAGCTCACCACTGTCGCTCTTATCCTTGAACCAACATCAGATTGTATCGAGCACGTTTCAGTGTTGATTCTGCACAGTATGGATTGTTCTTCTACAGTACACGCAAATGCAGAGCTGTTTAAAATCTCTCTAAACCCTAATATAAAAACAGACAAACTCAAAGCTTCCTGAGTTGAACAAAGTAAATCCAGTGTCCACAGCTTTGATGAAAACTGCTTTAAGGGTCGTAGCTGGTGTTTGGTTCATCTTTCCTTCCCATTGTGATTGAAACAAGCTAGCTAAGAGCCATAATAGGCTCCAGGAGCAGTAATTGAATAGAATAATAACACACTGTTAACACAGTTGTTAATTAGCGTTTGCTGATCCATGCCTATCTACACAAAACAGCTTGGGGCCCATATATTAAAAAAGACTGAAAGATTAAGAGGCAAATGGGCTTTTTTATTATTCACATGGGGGTATGTCTCCCGTGTGTGTGTGTGTGTGTGTGTGTGTGTGTGTGTGTGTGTGTGTGTGTGTGTGTGTGTGTGTGTGGTGGTGAATATTTGGACTGAAGATGTCCAAATATTAACGATAAGAGCACTCTTTATATAAATGTAGCTTTTCTTTTCTTTTGTATAGAACTGAAATTAATTAAAAGAGTAAAACCATATTAAATAATTTTTAATATGTTTTGGGTTTTTTTTTCTCTGTATCTGTTTCTCTCTGAAAAACAGAATGTGTATGTGAACATCAATCGAATCATGTCTGTTGGAAATCGGCTCCTGGAGTCCAGCCACTATGCCTCTCAGCAGATCCAGCAGATCTCAAGCCAGCTGGAGCAAGAGTGGAAGGCCTTTGCTGCAGCACTGGACGAACGCAGCACCTTGCTGGAGATGTCTGCCAGCTTCCACCAGAAAGCAGATCAGGTACTGGGATGCAAAAAATTAATTACACTTCTGATATTATAGTAATACATGTGTGCATAATAGATGCACATTTCTTCTTTTCTATATGTGCAAAAAGACTTTTTTTGGCAGAAGTAAATGCGCTGTTGGCAGCTCTGCTTGAAAGCATCAGAATATCTGCATGTATTTATAAAGTTGTGAGTTCTTACATTCATTTAGTACATGCTGTGCAAACAATAATTGGAGCATGCAGCATATGATCTGTTATGTAATGATGTGTTTTTGTCATCTAAACCATATTACAGCTTTGTGTAATTTTCTACTCTTACTTGTACTCTTACTTATACATTTAGATTAAAAAAAAACTTTCCAATTTAAAGCCCCTGAGGTTACTGTGGAACCTTGCCAATGAGAGACCATTTAAATGATCAATACTACTTTAAACTGTTGTGCTTACGGATGCAGTAGCAGAACATTAGTTGTTGACAACTGTTGTTTGCTGAGTGGCTCTTTTTCTGTGTGGTCTTTCATGCCCAAGACTTCCTTGTAAGTGACATATAAGATCAAAATCCATCAGTTGTTCACAGTTTTGTGAATAAATACCATCACTCTGTCTTTCTTTTTCCAAGTGATGTCTTACTTTTCTCTTTTTGACTGTGTTGGTCCTCCCATAGAAATTCTCATATGCACCACCATCTGGATAGAAAACTTCAGGGTTATTATTTGTGTGCAAAAATGACTTTCGAAGACATATTAAAGCTATTGTAATCTTTAACTGACCTGCTCGTTCGGTCTTAATAGCATTTGTATGATGCTGTACTTGTGTTTCTATACAAATACTGTATATCTGTCTTTTTTCGCAGTACATGAGTAAAGTGGAGCCGTGGTGTAAGGCATGTGGTGAGGGAGAGCTGCCCTCTGAACTCCAGGATCTGGAAGACACAATCCATCATCACCAGGGGCTGTATGAGCACATCACCACAGCATACTCTGAGGTCAGTAGAAACAGGCACATTTGCGGAGACAGTGCGTCCGAACCATAAGTGCGCGACACAAATAAGCATGCAAACACACAGAGTATACAAATATATATACAAATATCATTGTGACTCTATGGAATACAAACAATAGATGTGATGATTATGCAAATCGTGCATTCAAAATATTCACACATGCCTTCAGCAACAATGGAAACTTTCTCCATCGATACATCTCTTTGGGTTTTAGTTAGTTTCACAACTTAAAATAAAGCAAATAACACAAATTAAACAATGTTTGAAATTTAGTTTGAAATTGGTAGATTCACTGCCTCCAGCTAAGAAATCTAAAACAATATTCAGTTAAAAACATACATGACATGATGAGATAAAAAAAAAAACATTATTAGGGGTGTTATGTTATCTACTGGTATTTAGTAGTGGTTGGTCCACTGTGTGCTATAGTAGTCGCCTCCCATGAGATTTTAGAGCACTTCCTGCTTCAGTCTGTTGACAAACCTTATGGAGATGCTTAGCATCTTCCCAGAGTGGCAAAACTACTTCTAAATGGTTTGCTGACCATGTTACTGGTACGCTTGACTAGCCAGCCAACTCCACAGAGAATCTATGCGATATTGTCAAGAGGAAGCCCAAAAATTCCAGAAATTCCACATTTCTACATTAGAAATCCTGTTTTTATTCATCTTAGGAAATATTCTAATAATATGAGATCTTAGACTCTGATTTTCATGAGCCATAGCCCATCATTTTCAAAATTACATAAAATGCCTTGAAATGTTTCTATACAGCATGTAAATGAATATAGATTACGTAATAGTTTTAACTTTTTGAATTAAATTATAAAGAACATATATTATACATATATAATATTCAAATTATTTTAGTTTTGTATTAATATTAATATTCTAAGTCTACTTACAGCATCAAACGCATCAGATCCACCCAGTACTAAATGTCACACTGCCCATCAACTTTCAAAGGTAAGCCAGGATGGCAAGTCTCTGTTGGACAAACTGCAGCGACCCTTGACCCCAGGAAGTGCAGATTCGTTGATGGCATCAGCTAACTACTCCAAGGCTGTGCATCATGTTTTGGATATCATCCATGAGGTGTTGCATCATCAAAGGCAACTGGAAAACATCTGGCAGCATCGCAAAGTCCGTCTGCATCAGCGCCTGCAGCTGTGTGTCTTTCAGCAGGATGTACAGCAAGTAAGAAATGTGTGCAAACATCCACAGCAAAACCTGGCTTTGCTGAGACTCTCAACGCCCACACAACGACAGTACAGTAGGAATTGCATAAAGTGCTGTCCCATCTTGCCCTTATGTCTGAATTAGTTTCCCTGTAGACTTAAATTGTCTGTACTCTGGCTACTTAACTATCCAATCCAGGAATCCGTCCACTTAAGCATTTTTTTACTCTGAGAGCTTGAGAGGATGTCAATGAAGAGCGATTTCCTAGGCTTGTCATTATATGTCAATTTTAGGGTTATTGAATCTTATAAATATTTGTATTTTCCAGTTCAAACTGGAAATTGAATTTAAAAAATGAGGGGGTGATATTAAGAATACGATATAATAATCTCCAGTTATTTCAGTAGCTTTTTTTAAGTTCCTCTGGGGATTTTTTTTAATTTCTTTTGAGTGAGCGTCTCTATGTGTGGCTGTGGTGGGATCAAGTTCTTAGATCAAAGTTCTGAGTTGGTGTATTTCTGTCCTCTGGGCAGGAACCCCTCCTCCACCTCTCCTTCTCTCTCACTCATTCTTGCTGTACATCTATGCTTCTGTCTTCCCCATCTCTTCTTTATCACCTTTTTCTCTTGGTAGTGGTTTCCATGGTGATGCAATTTACTGTCACATAATGTGTCGAGGGCATTGTGTGCATGTTCATATGTGTTTGTCTCATCAAAATATTCTCTCAGAGATGTTGAAAATCCCTTTCACAACCCCACATAGAAACAGATGGAGTTAGGCCATCTGTTTAATAAATAATAAGGTTATTAATAAGTACAAAGACTTATATCTGTTCACAGCCACAATGGGAATGCTGACTCTTTACACTGCTTTGGATTTACACTGAAGCAAAACCCAGTCACCCAGGCTGTAATTTAAACATGACAGATTGCATATGGAGGAAAGGAGTAAAGAAAAGGGGGTGGGGAGAAGCAGAGAGATGACATCTATAGACTGCTGTAATTAATGTGGTCTAAATGCAGGCGATTGTACCCCCTACTGCTGGGAAATACGTACTGCATCCTCAAATGCACTGCTTATTTTTACCTGTTTAAATGTGCTTGTGTGTCTGCATGTGTTTGTGTGTGTTTTTAAAGGTGCTGGACTGGATAGAAAATCACGGTGAGGCCTTCCTTAGCAAACATACAGGTGTTGGAAAGTCTTTGCACAGAGCCAGGGCTTTACAGAAAAGGCATGAAGACTTTGAAGAGGTTGCACAGGTGAGCAAAGCAAACACTTTTTGTTCTGTGACGTACTTTTTCCCATCAATTTATTATTTTTGCAACAACCTGAAAACAGTATTTCACTGTGTAGACTTGACAAAAAACAACCCAAAACAAAGCAAAATGTTGAGTTGGTACGTTCAGTTTAATAAGTTGTGACAAAAATGACAAGAGAAAGTAAGTAAAGTTCTTCTTGTAAAGGTCACTTGGAAGAGATAGAATATTCCCATTTTAAATGTATTTAATCTTTCAGAACACCTACACCAATGCTGACAAGTTACTAGAGGCTGCAGAGCAGCTGGCCCAGACCGGAGAGTGCGACCCAGAGGAAATTTACCAGGCCGCCCACCAGCTTGAAGACCGCATCCAGGATTTTGTGCGACGTGTCGAGCAACGTAAAGTGCTGCTGGACATGTCTGTTGCCTTCCACACACATGTCAAAGAGGTGTGTGTCCCTCTCCCTGCTTCAACTTGTCCTGTTTGCAGCATTGATTTCACTCCTCCGTTTTGCTTATTGCTAGAATTTAATGCGACTAATACAGTAAGAGGACAGCGTGTATAAAAATGATGCAATGATGTTTATTCTGTATTAAGAAACATATTTTAAACTGAGTTACCTGTCTTCATATTTTTGTTGCAGCTCCAGCTGAAATGCAATAAACTCCGCAGGCTAACTTTGCTCTGGCATTTTCACGTGCAGGCTATGTTGAATAGCCGTAGCAATTTATGTAAAGTGTGTTTGTATAAATGCATCAGATTGGTTCCAGATGTGTTCCTGCAACAATCATTATGCTGTTTGTAAAAAACAAAGAGTATAATTTTCTTTTGCCTCTGTAGTAACCATTCACACGCCATACAAAGGTAATCTGACCTCATCTGCCTTCTCCTTGACTTTGATTAAGGCAGGCGGGTCTTTAGGTTGTCTTCTTAAGCCTTTAGGGAGCTGTAAAAATGCATTTGTGCTAAGCACTCCTTGAAATAACTCTTTTGTGCATCTTTGACTGTCAAAATTAACCTTCCCAGACGGAAAGGCAGTGCTCTCTGCATGTGTTAACACTACATCCTGTTTACATAGACTCATAGACAGTAAGAGCCTAGGTATTATTAATGAAGCTAGTCTTTAATGCCCATATGGACTAATCTCCTTCATCCCATCTGTCAGCTCACAATGATAGCAGTACGCTATCTGTGTGAGCGCACGTGCATTTCTGAGCATGTGTGTTTGTGTTTGTGCCACTATGATTCTTTTCTCTGCATGCATATGTTTGTACAAGTGAATGTTTCCAACTCTGCTGCCCATCACTTCTTCAAGTGCTGCAGAATCCTTTGGATGCAGTCCAGTGTGATAGAGGGCAAATTTACTGTGATGACAGGGCATGAACTACATTGTATAAGAAGCAGTTTACCTGTTTTCCATGAAGCTAACTGATCAGAAGGCTCGGACTAATAAAAGTAGCCATCTTTATTTAATCAGAAATTCTCAGACAAGGGCTTTGACAAAGAGAGAAGCATTTGTTCTGAAAAATTAGTCGCTCACTTGATTTCACTTTTCACACATTTTTAATGGTCTGTGTCAGTATGGAAACCATGTAATATGTAACATAGTTAACGCAGTGAACAATATCAAAAGTAGGCATGTTTTTGTGTTGGCAGCGTGGGTGTTAGACAAACAATGGGTGCCAGGGTCTCTCCCCTGCAGCCTGGACCGTATGCCAGGGCTTCAGTACCCTGAGCCAATTCACCCAGATGGCTAATCTGTTACAAAGATGACCATTCACAAAACACCAGCTTTGAAAAGAACTGGTTGGATTTGATTTGTTGTTGATTTCTGTCTCATATCTCTTGTCTATCCATTTGGCAGCTCGTCTGTTTATTCTTAGATTTCTGTTTAACTCACACCACTATATGCACCACCCTCAAACATGTGTCTGCAGATTATTGTGCTGTTTTTCTCTACATTTGAACTGGCTTTTTTTTCTTTGTCGATCACACTTAGCTGTGGACATGGCTGGAGGAGCTTCAGAAAGAACTGCTGGATGATGTTTACGCAGAGTCAGTCGAGGCAGTCCAGGATCTGATCAAGCGATTCGGCCAGCAGCAGCAGACCACCCTGCAGGCAACAGTCAATGTTATAAAGGAAGGAGAGGACCTCATACAACAGCTCAGGTGATCATTTATTAGTATTATTACATTTTTAAATGCCTCACTAAAGTCTGAATATTGTAATATTCAATGTTCATCTGATCATCTGTCACATTTGCCATCTGGAGATGGCCTTGGGTTACACATATTTTCCAATTATTCAACAATCATGTGTTCATGAGATAAAAGGAAAACAAGAAGCGCTGATAGAAGAATACACTGGGAAAAATGGGTGAGGGTGATTTCTAACAGAATGACTTGACAAAAATTGGGAACAAAGTCCTCTCCATTTAACCCCTGCTTACAGAGACTCTGCCATTTCGAGCAACAAGACTCCGCACAACAGCTCCATGGCCCACATTGAGAGCGTGCTGCAGCAGCTGGACGAGGCCCAGGGCCAGATGGAGGAGTTGTTCCAGGAAAGGAAGATCAAACTTGAGCTCTTCCTCCAGCTCCGCATCTTTGAAAGGGACGCAATTGACGTAAGTAGGCGGAAAATAGAGGGTTGGTGTATGATGCATATTTATTTTTAAAGTGAGAGTGAGGAAGACAGAACAAGAAACACCAGAATAGTAGAACTCGTGATCTTTAGATGTAAAAGCGAAGACAGAATGTTTCAAATATCCACACCGCAGGAAGGTGTTTTCAATGAAAAGGGAGAAATTAAGGTGTACAGCAGGGACCAAAAAGACTAAAAGTTTGGACATGAAAAACAAAGTGCTACACATGTGATACGCTAAGAAAGAAATAACAGAATGTATCATATCAGCCAATTTGTTTTTTCTTATTGGCTGTTGAAAAGATCAATTACATGTGACAGCGGGCTTACTGGCAAACCAAAATGACTGTGACTGTGAGCTGATGGACCATTACAGCGTGAAAGGAAGATTCAGTCCTGGAGTGAGGATTCCAGCTGGTTTAAATCTCGGCTAAATTCACAGTCATACTCACACGTGCGCTACATTAAAAAAGTGTTTAGTTCCACTCGATGAATCTCATCCACTGACTCGCTCCAGTTATGTCTCCCCCTCCCCAGTTAGCAGTTTGCTAATTCCTTAGCATCTTGCTGTGAGAGTGAACGCTCAGAAATGAGCGCTGCTCTTAAAAAAAACAGAAAGAAAGAAAGAAAGAAAGAAAGAAAGAAAGAAAGAAAGAAAGAAAGAAAGAAAGAAAGAAAGAAAGAGAGAAAGCATTGCTTTTATTTTTATCATGGCTATCAAATTAGATTTGTTGAGCCATACTGTGCTGACAGAAGAATTACACTCTGGCACTTTAGAAGCAAACGCACTGAAAAGAGATGCAGGCTTGTATTAATAAGAATCATGTAAGTAAGAAGAAGAGATGTGGAAAGTCATTATTGAGGACATAATGAATATATTAATCTTGGAAAATGGTTTTCAATTATAAACTCATCACTTGTGGTTTCTGTGGGTGGTAAGTTTAGTGTTTTTGGTCCAGAATAAAAATAGCTTAAACAGCTACTCCATAGAGCACCAGCACTCATGGTAAGTGGATGACTGTAACTTGGTTTGGTGATCCTGCGATGATGATGATGATGATGATGATGATGATGATGATGATGATGATGATGATGATGATGATGATGGTAAATGGAAAGCCCACAGAATGAGTCTCCTGATTATCTCTTGGCTTTACTTTACACTCATCAGCCACCTTGTTAGGTACAACCTACTAGTACTGGATTAGACTTACTTTTGCTTCCTTAATTCTTTGTGGCATTGATTCAACAAAGGTGTTAGAAACATTCATCAGAGATTTTGCTGCACATTGACATGATAGCATCACACAGTTGCTGCAGATTTGTTGGCTGTGCATCCATGATGTGAATCTCTCTTTTCACCACATGCCAAAGTTGCTCTGGGATCTATGGCTGTCTATGCCATTTGAATACAGTCAGCTCATTGTCTTGTTCAAGAAACCAGTTTGAGATAATTTCAGCTTTGTGAAGGGATGAAAATGGTCAGCAACAAAACTCAGGCAGACTGCAGTGTTTAAATGCTCAGTTGATACTAAGGGCCCCAAAGTGTGGCATGAAAATATCGGTCACGCATATTTTCCCACCATTGGCTCTAAACGTTAATACAATACAAGATAGGACTGTGTTTTTATGCTATTTACAGAAAATTGTGGCCCAACCATGTGAATGTCACAGCAGAAATCGAGACTCATGAGACCAGAAAACGTTTATCAAATCTTCTATTCTCTAAATTTAGTGAGCTCGTGTGAACTGCAGCCTCAGTTTCCCGTTCTTAGCTGGCATGAGCAGAATCTGTGGTGGTCGTCTGCTGCTGTAGCTCATCTGCTTCGAGGTTTGCCACACTGCATGTCCAGAAATGCTGATCTACACAGCGTGGTTGTAACAAGTGGTTATTTGAGTTACTGTTGTCTTCCTATCAGCTTGAAACTATCTGGTCATTCGCTCTAATCAATAACGCACCCAGAGAACTCACACTCACTGATTTTCCCTTATTCAGACCATTCTCTTTAAACTCTAGAGACATCAGTGTGGGAAAATTTTCCCCCACTCTGACGTTTAGCTTGAGTTTGAACAGGATGTCTCAAGACCATGTTGACATGCGTAAATGTCGCTGCCTGTGTTTGGCTAATCGGATATTTTCATTCACGAGCAGTCAAACAGGTGAACCCCACAAAGTGTCTGGTGAGCGCGTTAATGAAGATATGATTATGTAATTATCTAATAATAAGCGTCTTTTGTCATCTTTTAGCATAATAAAGCATAGTACAGCATAACATAGCAAATGTTAATAAATGTAATAGCTGCAAAAATGCATACTTGACTGCAAATAAATGTATAACAAAAATGTATCCTATAAAACTAAAAAAGTTCATTTGTTAACAGTTACCCAACTGATAAATGACTTAGACTCACATATGTTTGTGAATATTATGAAGAACTGTAAGAATCGCAAGGCTTTTATTAGCGTCTCTAGCAGTCTATAAACAGTCAATGGGTACGTTTCTATTAATATCCTTAAAATAAACCTGGTTGTAATGTTATTAGTAGCAAATGATAAATATGTTAAAAATGCTCGTCACATATCAGCTAGCATGTTAAGTGTTGAGTTGTCTGCTCTCTTCATCTGAACAAAAATATCGTTAACTTAAGAAGAATCTACGAACCATAAGTATTGTGGAGATACAGAAATTATTTTATTGCTGCCATATAATCTGCATCATTATAATTGCATTAATAACATTCTTTACAGCATTATTTCATGTAATAATATTTCTCACAGTATTGATACTGCATTACAGTTGTTTATTGAAGATGTCCATTTGAGGATCCTTCCATTATGTTAACTTTTATTACAGGTACAGTCAGAAGTATTTCATACACATTGCATATCTGTGCTTATTTTGAGTTGATGTTCGGTTCATTGAGGGTCTTAAGCTTCACTGGCGTGACTGTCCAGGTGATACATGCTGAGGGAAACTAGAACATAGAAGGATAACTGCAATGCATGCTTACAGTACATACAATACATATAATCTAGGAATGTGTCCGGCCTGAGGCCTCAACTCATTTGGTGTCTTACTATATTTTATTCTACTTGGTAACAGACGATCAGAGTCAATAATTAGCTCCAGAGACCCTGAGGGCTTGAAGTTTATTACCTTGTATGGAAGGTGTTATAGAAAAGAGAAGTTCTATGTCTGCTTATAGCTATTAAAGATGTACGATTAACTGTGACTAATCAGAATCAGAATCAGAATACTTTATTGATCCCTGGGGGAAATTATTTTTTGTTACAGTGCTCCATTTTAAACCAACATTAAGACAAGACAGACAATACGCTAACTAAGAATAGTACAATATATACATATATATACATACATACATACATAAGTCACTTATAAATAAATATTTGGAAAAGAAACATGTGTAGTTGTAGCAGCAAACAGTGTGTTAAGTGGATGCGTTGTACAGGGAGATGGCCACAGGCAGGAATGATTTCCTGTGTCGTTCAGTGGTGCTTTTCGGTAATCTCAGTCTCTCACTGAACGAGCTCCTGTGACTGACCAACATGTTATGGAGTGGGTGGGAGGTGTTATCCAACATTGTCTGGAACCTATTTTAATCTGTCATTGACGCCATGGGGGGGGGGGGGGGCGTGTACCCCACTGCTTTATAAGTATCCAAAACATGTATTTTGGTCAGAAGACATATATTGATGTTTTCTCCGGGCGGACTTTTCTGGGGCCTCCGTGGTTTGTGACACTGCTCTACATTGATTGATTTCGCGACAGCTTTGGTGGAGGATGCGGGCAATTGTAGAGTGCTAATGGGGTTACTTCCACGGTGGTCGAGCAGGATTTAGTGGTCAGACGGGCAGACGTCTCGGGTGATTTCTTGACTACTGTGGGCCCACATAAAAAGGTGAGCACAAACCTCTTAAACCTCTTAAATATAATGTAGAGTCAAAACATTACAATATGTAAAGCTTTTAAAATTTAGTATTATATGAAGGGGTGTATATTACATGTGCGTGTCAGGTCAGGTACACCCACTCTTGCACACAGGATTAACAGAGGGACTTTGAGGAATATGATGAGTGGAAAAGGCATTCCTGCCACTCCACACACGCGCAGTTGCACAACGACACTCCCTCCTGGCTTAACTTGGGGGGGTGTGTATGTTAGATGAGGGCACTGGTTGAGGTGAGACGCACACTCCTCCCTCAGTGCTTTATTGCCTGACAAAAGCTGTGTATGAGTGCATAGCACCAAGACCAAAACAGTCAGAGGGGACACTTCTCCTCCATTAGTTAGTCATTTCAGACTTTGTAGATTAAGGAAATGGTCTTTTTGTACTCAGAGGGCATTTTACTCAACTGTAAGAGGAGAGGAGAGCAGAGTCTAAATGAGCGCTTGGTAAGTTTGTTAAAACTTTGTTGCCAGATTTGTAAAAATCATCATATTGGTTTAAGAAGGTATTATCTGTTATTGTCTTATGGAAGCTTGATAAGATTATCCTGTGTGTTAACTGAAAGAAAAATTGTGTCTCTGTACAGAGCAGATTTTATTCTATTAATCCAAACTCCTACAGCACAGCGCAGAAAGCAGAGGCACTTTTTCATTTGGAGACAGGGTAATGTTCTCTGTTGTAGAAGTGGTCTATCTCGCCTTTTGTATACTTATTCAATAGTTACAATTAGGACCTTCCTGTGAAGTAGACTTTCATGCATGCATTGCTTTGAATAATTACAATATATCAGTTTTAAACTTTGTGAATCTTTTTTTTCCCCTTGGTTCAATTCTCATCTGAGTCTGCTTTTGTCATGAGGTGAAAAAGGAGAAAGAAATCAGGAAGCTGAAGACTGATACCTCCCAAAATATGAATATACCTCCACAGAATATGTATTTATTCATAGAAACTCTTGAAACACAACGTTTTTCTTGTTGCTGGAATTTGTGGCTTGTTTTCTGTATCTCGGGGGAATATTTAAAGCTCTCAGCTGTCTCACACTTACTAGGCGAACCTCTCTGAGAACACCAGTAACAATCTTAAGCATTGCAAAATGTATAATTACACGTTATGTAGAAGCTGTAGTAAATTACATTTTTAGCAGTGTACAGTGTAACTGCATTATGAATAAAATAACTGTCTCTGGCAATCTGGATCAGGGGATGTACCTGAGGGACAGATTAAATTAAGCACAGTACTGGCTGAGGAGGTTTAACTTATTCACGTATGATTAGGAACGTGATGCCATCAATGCTGTTCTCCTTTTTTCAACATCTATTTTCTGTATGACTGTCTCCCGATTTTTATTTTTCTGCCTTATATTGAAACTCACTGGCCTGGCTGTTAGCAGTTGGCTTATTTTTCCTCGCTGTGTTGGAGGTTTTCTGGGTAACTGTCATGTGTGAGACTCGGAGACAGATTCAGAACTCGCACACAGGACACAGAGGGAACAGAGGGACCAGATAGGGACTGAGGAAAGATAGAAGATAGAAGACTGAGGAAAAAGTCCAATAAAGATGGAGACACGACAGATTACACAGGGAGACACAAATAACTAACACGGGTACACAGAGGGAAGACTGGACATGAAAAGGGAACTAAATGAAACTAAACAAGGAACAGAGAATTAACCAAACTAAGAAACAGAAGGAAATTATACTCAGGAAATAAAACATTATCTTAAACCTCATTCCAGAAATACCTAACAATTCAAGACAAGCACAAACTACTTGGTCACAAACCCAGGACCATGACAGTAACAGGATAACAGGATAACTGTTTATAATTTGAAGAGGACAGCTTTGATTTTCAAGGAAAATGTTTAATTCTTATCTGGACTTTTGATTTTTAGGGCACGGTGACTCAAGTTACCCAAAGGTAACTTTAAATTCTTTACATGCATTTGTTGGGTTACACTAGGACAGAGACTAGGGTCAGACCTCGAAAGAAACTTCAGGATTTTGCTCATATTACTAAAACAGCACAAAGCATGGATATTGAAATCTGATAAGTTGATTTTGTGCCGATGCAGCAATGTAAATATCACCCTCTAAAGCTCAGATCTGACATTAAGATGTGATTCCCCAGCATACCTGTGTGCTTAAAGTGCTTTTGGAATGTGTAAAGTCAAGTTTAGTTAAAAAAAAGTTTGCTTGTAATAACAGTATTCATAAAACGTGATTCTCTCTCTTGATACAATAAGTAAAGACTGCAGAGCAAGAGGTGAATACCTTCTAGAAAACAACAAAACTATAACTCACGGTTTGAAAACAAGAAAGACAAAAAAGATCGAGACAGCATGGAGACAGAGCTGAATGGTGCCAGGATCAAGGTGCTCCTGGTATCATGATTCAGTCTGTGTGGGCAGTCAGAGACAAGCGCTGACATCTCGGTACATCTGCTCCACCAGCCGTTTATTACCATTTGTAATATATTATCCATTATTGTGGAAGCCAGCGCGCTGCTGGCTTACAGCTCTTAAAGTGCTTGAGTTGCTAATTGAAGATGAAACAGCTGTCATATTTTTAAATGCAATTCTTTCCCTCTTTCTTCTTCTTTTGTTTTTTTGTCAGACATCTGTCTTTGAATTAGCAGGATAATATTTAAACATAGAAACCCTGATTTTTTTTTTTGAATTCATAGTCATTTGGTATATATTTTCCCCCTTTTTCAACACCAAATGAACATACATTTAAAATGATTTTAACTAACCAAAAATACACATATATATCTAGATCGAGGGGTAACTGTGGTGTAGAAGACAAATTGCTGGGATTAAGTAGCGCACAGCTGTTGGTGCAAATGTTTCTTCATTGTCACTGTCCTTTTTGGAAATAATAATACAAAAAGGAAACGTTCTCCCATTTTATGTGCATGTTAGCCCTTCTTCCTGCCTTAACCCTCTCTGCCCCTCTCAGATCATCTCAGACCTGGAGTCATGGAATGAGGAACTGTCACAGCAGATGAGCGACTTTGACACGGAGGATCTCACACTGGCTGAGCAGAGGCTGCAGCATCATGCGGACAAAGCTCTTACCATGAACAACCTCACCTTTGATGTCATCCACCAGGGACAAGAGCTGCTGCAGTATGTCACGGAGGTCCAGGCGTCTGGTGAGTTAGGGAATATAAATACATTTAAACCTTGAGTATTTATTCAAGGGGGCGACCCAGTGCCAGTCGTTAGGGGAAATTCTGCACGGGCTAAAATACCCTCGGGAGCTCAGTCCCTTATTTGACTTCTGGTAGGCCAAACCTTTGCTACTGTCATTTCCCAGCTCATTCCTCTACTCGTGCCTTCCATGAATAATTTGTAGAGTGTAAAAATAGGAAGCCATCCAGCTGTGGCTGCTGCTGTTGTATGGATGCTGGGAAATATAGTGATGTATAGTATAACCATCCTGATTATGTTAGAAAACCTTTTTCAGTGTTGGTAACACAACAGAATGTCCACTTTCTGCAGGTGTGGAGCTGTTATGCGACCGAGACGTGGACATGGCCACACGGGTTCAGGACCTGCTGGAGTTTCTCCACGAGAAGCAGCAGGAGTTGGATCTCGCCGCAGAACAGCACAGGAGACACTTGGAGCAGTGTGTCCAGTTAAGGCATCTGCAGGCTGAAGTCAAACAGGTATGTATGTGACTCAGGGGAGACAAAGATGCAACACTAAAGCAGCGATTAAGGTTTGACTTGGGTTTCAAAAGCTCTCTAAAAGCTAGAAAAAGAACAATGACTGCTTACAAAGCCTGAAACTGTTTTCTGACATCTGGTAACTCATAATATATTTATATATTATGAACTGCATATATGTGTCCCATACATATAGTCACACATGAATATTCACATGAATCTTCTTTTTTCCTGTAGTCACGCTGCTGAATGGAAATCCGTTCTGGCAGTTCAGTGCTAACATACTGAGAATCTGCAGCAGAGAGTGATAGTGCGGCCTTTTAGCACATACTATGTTGTGTCTGTACATGACCATGGGTAGATGACTCATCCTGTGTCAACAATTTCTCTCTGTCTCTCTCACTCGTTCTTAACTGTATTCATTCTGCTTCTCCCAAAAATATTCAGTAATGAGCAAATTTAGTTTGCAGTGCAATAATTGATCCATCATTCAATTTTCATCAGAATACTAAATATGAATTTCTTTGACTCCACTTTGATCTGTCCAGGTGCATGGCATCATGCATTATGACGGATAGAGATTTTCTCACAAGAGTGCTGTGAAAAATGAAGTACACTTTTACTGCTTCCTTAGGAATTAAAAGTGCAAGTGGGAGCCAGTTGCTGCTAATCAAATGCACTTGATTAACTGTTATCAGCAAGTGTGAGCACCTCTATAAAAGCAGACGTTTTGGCAGTTTGCTGGTTTTCAGCATTCAGGTCTTATCTTAGACTATAAAAGGCTCAGTGAGCATGTTAAAGTTCATAACAGTACAATTAGAAAAATACTGAACAAGTATGGCTTGTTTGGAAGAGTTGCGAGGAGAAAGCCTCCTCTCTTTGAAAACAAAATAGCAGCACAGCTTAGATTTGCTAAGTTATATCTGAACAAACCGCAAACTTCTGAAATAATGTCCTTTTGACAGACAAGACCAAAGTGGAGCTGTTTGCCACATTTGGTGAAAACCACCGAGTAAAAACACCTCCTAACTACTATCATGCGCGATGGTAGAGGGGTAATTATTTGGGCTTGTTATGAATCTGAATGCTTTTGTCAGCTATGAACTCCTCTGTACACCAAAGGATTCAAATGTGACGTCATGTCTCAGCTACATCTCAAGATGCAACAATAATCCCGAGCACACCAGCAAATCTGCAACAGAATGGTTGAAAAAGAGCTGAATCCTGTGCTGTAACGACACAGTCAGAGCCCAGACCTCAGCGCTGTAATGACTGTAAGACTTTAAGAGAGCTGTGCTAAAATGAATGCCAACAAACCTCAATGAACTTAAACAAGATTGTAAAGAAGAATGAACCAAAATCCCTCCATAATGATCTGTTTTAATGACGTTTTTCTCATCACTGTATATTACCCACAAATGTCTTTCAATGTAGCTAGAAAAGTAGCAACTTTGAAATTTGGTGTAGTGTCCACTAATTTATTGTACATTTAATGCACAGAGCATTAAGAAAAATCTATTCCTATTTGTTCAAATACTTGAATAAACAGCAATGTTACAAAGAAACACAAGAAAAACCAATAATCCAGACAAAAACAGATGTGGTTTCTTTCCTATTGTTTTGCATGTCATCTAGTTATTCCCTAACAGTATCTATTCAGTAGTGGAACACAATTACAGCAAGACAATCATGTGGAGCAATCTTTCCTGCTGCTATCTGAAACCCAAACATCAACAAACACGGAGGCAATTTTCACAACAAGGACTCTTATTGTGGTGATGCAGCCAAACAACAACAGTCTTAGGCTTGAACTTGAACTAAAACTAATGAAAAAAAATTTGGTTGCTGGAAAAGAAAATGATATTGATACTCGAGGAGGGCCGCGTCAAAACATTTCAAACGCACTGCCGTCACAATGATACGACAGCTGACAGAATGATGATAGCGTGTTAGCATGGAGTTAGTTTTCATTCAGTTACTGAATGCAGTTGCTCATCATTCATAGAGAAAGGTTGCTGCAGGTGTGGCTCTTTTACAGAGCGTGATAATTGTTTATTCAGCTCAGAAAATCTGAATTGGGATGGAGATCGTCAGTGTGGTTAGTGCGTATTATTTCAGGAATTCGGTGTAAAATACACTTCAACAGCTTTTGCCATCCACTCTCTTACACGGGGGAGCTTAGCTATTACACAACCTGCTCTGAATCCTCTAACTGCACCCTTTTACAGTAAAGCCGGGAACAACAGTAATCTTGTAATTGTAGCTTGTGTGTTTATGCTGCTGAACTATCTCTAAATATTGCTGTGCTAAATTTACCAGTGTAAGTTTGTGTGTTTGTTTTTTTAACCCAAACCCAGAAGTAGTTTCTTATTAGGTCTGCTGGAGGCCTTATAATAGAAAAGCGGGAGCTCAAACGAAATAAAAGGATTGTAAATAGATAAAGCTGTGTTTTTATGCCATGGTTTGATAAAATATTGAGCTATATTATAAAAGGGTTTAGTGTTCATTCACACATCTGTGTTAAGCCACATGTCCCCACAGCTCCTCTGAGATTAAAAAGCTAACCTCATACCTGCCCCGCCCCAGGTCGTTGCAAGTGCAATGGAAACACTGACCCTGTTAAAACTTCTCAAAAACAGGTGTCAGTGTTGTGTAGCGTCATTCATTTTCTGGCCAGGCTTCATATGCAGTTCTGCTACCACCCACTCAGCAGGCGTGCATGCTGAGTCAGAGAGAGTGAGCGAGGTGTCTTCGAGAGACTAACCTTTGGCTAGAATTAGGCCAGTGAAAAACAAAAGCAAATGTGATTTTTGGGCGCTGCAGGCAGCGTGTATGCAAGGCGGGGTAGAGAAGGTGGTTTGGGAAATGTGCGCAGGGTATAATTTCAAGATCAAAAAGTTGGAAATGAGCATTTCTGTCACAGAGTACCGACAGTAAAATATAGCAGAATAGAGAAGTAGCTAAAAAATAAACGACCAGTCCACTTTTTTTTGTTTTTCAGTTGTTTTTAAAATGTCATAATAAATTTAATCCCACTCTTTTCGAAGATAAATTTCGAAGCTTTCTGTTGTGCTGTAGGTGCTGGGTTGGATCCGTAATGGTGAGTCGATGCTGAACGCAGGTCTGATCACAGCCAGTTCCTTACAAGAGGCCGAACAGCTGCAAAAGGAGCACGAACAATTTCAACATGCAATAGAGGTACAAGAAACTCAGCTGCCTCATTTTTTTGCTTCTGTGTTTTTTGTAAAAACTTAATTCCCCGCCCTTCCCCCTTTCACCAGGTTTACCTTGATTCATTTTTAAAGGTCTAGTTGCCTTTTCCATCCTCGCTTCTGCTCCCGTGTCGCTTTCTTGCCCTTCATCTTCCAACCTTTTGCTTTTCTAAAACTCTTTTTAAGGCTGATATCGCTGCACACGGCCTCTCCGTCTGATCACAAGTCAGCCATGAAATGGAATTATGAATAACCGGCATCTATACCCCTCTCTTTCTTCTCTCGCTGCTTTTACCTTTCCCCCTTATTTTCCTTCTCCTCTTTACCCCTGATTATTCGGGGTGCATTGGTTCATTTTAATGCAGGCCTGTGCCTGACCTACTTCTACGACGCTGACATACATGCAACAATTCACACATAGAAGAACATTGTTTTTTATTGTTGTGTAAGTCAGAGTGGAATTTTAACACATGCTGCACACCCCTGATTCCCACCCCAGCACTAGTGAAGGGAAAAAAGTAATATCTTTCTTAATTGTACACAGCAGATGCTTCGGACTTAAGACTTATCCCACAAAAATATTATCAAAGCTAGCAAGATATCGTTAATTTTTTTCTTTTGTTTATCCTCGACTGCCCCGAGTCCAGCAGGAAGCAAAAGCCTTACTCTCGGGCTATGCACTTTAACTCAAACATCACCAGATACTGTTTTTTTTTTTTTTTGTTACCCTCGATCTCATTTCCTCTCCGAAATGCTCACTCTAGGACAACCTTTATGGCACAGCTATAATCAGACACAGCTTTTGTTTATATTGCCTTTACTTTGTTGCTTCCCAGTTCACAGATCTCTACCAAAGTGCCCCGTGGGGCCAAGAGGAAGCTGAGGTCGAATTTTCAAAGCAATCGTTGTGATATACAGATTCATGTACCACCTGAAATTCATTGTTTTTCATATCACCCTTCCCCTGCGTGCAGAAAACCCATCAGAGCGCGCTGCAGGTACAGCAGAAAGCTGAGGCTCTACTCCAGGCAAACCACTATGACATGGATATGATCAGAGACTGTGCAGAAAAGGTATTGTTGCTTTGTGTTGTCTCTGAGGGAAAATAGTGCGGGCAGTGCAGTGGCTGGTAAACTGATTTATTTTGTTTGACTTGAAGGTGGCAGACCACTGGCAGCAGCTGATGCTAAAGATGGAGGACAGACTTAAGCTGGTTAATGCTTCTGTGGCTTTCTACAAGACCTCTGAACAGGTATTATTGTTTGTGCACGTGAATGCATATGAGTGTGGGAGTGGGTGCCACCAAAGTAATATCTGATCTTAGTGTATGAGTAATTTTAGTATAAATTTAAGTTTAAAAACATTCTCTTTCCCTGGTAAGCATCAGTCCCCAAAGTTAGTGCCTGCAGACTTACATTCGGATAAGAAAATTGCTTCCAGCAGCCCGAATTTGCACAGGTTGCATGAAAGTGTAGACCAGGAGTGGATTACTGAAGAGCAGTTTTTTTTTACAAACTGCACTGTGTCATCTGTGTCGTAGGTGTGCAGTGTGCTAGAAAGCCTCGAGCAGGAGTATAAGAGAGAAGAAGACTGGTGCGGTGGTGCTGATAAACTGGGCCCTAACAGTGAATCAGACCATGTCACTCCCATGGTCAGCAAACATCTGGAGCAGAAAGAGGCCTTCCTCAAGGTGAGAACGATGATTTTATTGCAAATACGAAAATAAACGTCAGCATTTTAGGGGGGTTAATGTGGCCTGGACTGATCCAGAATGGCATTCCTGCACAGTAATTAAATCTGACAGGCAGTTTAATGCAAAATAAGATCAAGTGAGTTCATTATTAATGTGCTGCCGCTTGTTGTTGCTAACAGCTGCTACTGCTGAGAAAGTAATGTTAGCCTTGATCCCATCTGCACAGTCTACACACATTTTATTTACTTTTTGTCCTCGTCAAGCGTACGCAAGCGTCAGTAAATGTTGGGCTCTTGGTATTTCAGCATCTAGCTATCAAGCCATCCATTTTTTTGCCACTTATGTGGGGCAGGGTTACAGAGGCAGCACCCCAAGCAGAGAAGCCCAGACTTCCCTCTTCCCAGCCAACTCCTCCAGCTCATCTGGTGGAACGAAGCATTCAAAAGGCAGACAAAAGACGTAACCCAGGACACCCACTCTAGCTACCGTGACAAAAAAGGAGCGAGAGTATTAGCAGTTACATTTTGAAGTAGCACATGTTAGTTAAAGGTAGTGTTTCCATGTTTGCAGGGAGAAAAAAAGAGCTAATGTGTGAGAAGTTCACTCAGAGATAGAGAAAGATGTACAAAAGAAAGATGAGAGACTGTTTTCAAAGGTAAAGACTGCTCAACAAGTGATGTTTGATAAATATAAATACATTTGGTAGCAAAAGGAAAAGTCCAACGTTGTACTGTCTAGGGCTTGTGAAACAGGCATGCTCGCCGCTGCGCTTCTACCCTGGATCTTAGGGTTCCAATTCCCATTGCAACCTCTGATTATAAGGATATGAATGTGTTGACCCGCTGAGTAACATTCGGGTTCTTTCTGCACAATTACAGGCTTGTACGCTAGCCAGACGCAACGCTGATGTTTTCTTGAAGTACCTGCACAGAAACAGCGTCAACATGCCTGGCATGCTGTCCCACGTCAAAGCTCCAGAGACTCAGGTTAAGAGTAAGTAAACACCTCAGAGATAACTGTCATCCTTTCTGGATCTCATTATTACAGTTTACAGGAATCATTACAAATGTTTTTTACACAGTTGGTATAAACCTAAGCCCCTTTCAGACATGCACTCATTGCCGTTAACTCGATGGCATCTTAACATCTCTTCATGTCTGATTGGAAAGTTCCCCAGAGCTTTTAAATAAAAGTCAGGGCAGTGGTCCTTCATATGTCACTTTCAAAAGAAAACAAGTCTGAATGCATGCAGTCACAGTGATAGATGTGTTCACTGAAAGTTACAGCTGCACAATTCTCTCATCTAGGTTTATTGAAGCAGTAAACACATTTACATAATAGCATTTTGTCTCAACAACACTGCTGCTAATTTGCAATAAGATAAAAGACTGTGATGGACTTTTGCTATTCCCAGTCTGGGGGAGATCGCCCACTTCCTGAGTATTTGTGGGAGGGTTATAGCAATTTCTCACCTCTCTTTGATTACTGCACGTATACAGTGTTACACTAAACTAGAGTTTATGCTGACAGTGGCATAAATCCATCAGTGCTTTTGCATGTAAGGCTAATAACAAATGTACGAACATAAACATTAATATTAACAGATGTGTGAACTATTCCATGATTAAAAGGGCTTTTTTTTTTTAACTTTCCTTGCACCATTTTAATAATTCTGCGAAGTTTTGATTTCATGCGTTCAATTTTTTTTTCCTGCGTTTGTTTGCGTGTTAAGCAGAAATTCGTAACCGACTCGAATAAACAAAGTGCTTGTGTCGATTCATCAGATATCTTGAATGAGCTGCTGCAGAGAGAAAACAGAGTGCTTCACTTCTGGACCATGAGGAAGCGGAGACTGGACCAGTGCCAGCAATATGTAGTGTTTGAACGCAGCGCCAAACAGGTGTGTGCTTGTTTATATGTGCAGTGGGAATAAGCACAATCTGATCATGAGGCTCAGCAGATAACTGCATTGTGGTGTTTGATTTACTGCAGACTGAGAAGTAGAAATAAGCCTCGTGTTTGGAGTGGGAGTATATCAGCATATTCGTTTTGTTGGCGAGCAGCTGCAACTTCCATCTTGTTTTGTCTCTCTTTTTGAATTAAACAATGAGTTAGTGTTTCTTTATAATGGCACATTCAACTGGAAGTGCTGCAAACAGGCAGTGATATGTATAAATGTCTTAAGGATGGCTACCATTATGCGGCACAGGACATATAAAGGTTAGAGTTACTGGAAAGCATTTCCAAAGCATCTCTTCAACTCTTTTCCCCCCCCCTACATGTCAACCTGACCTTGGGAAGCTTTTCTGTGAAGAATAAGAGAACTGAGCTAGACCACAGTTCCAAAGAACACTCAATATTTCCCATTCAAACATGTCTCACTTTGAGAAAAGTTTGGTTAATATTGTTTGCAGTAGCAGGCGGGATGCCCTTACACTCTACAAACTGAGCTCATAACTGGAATGCTTTATTTAAACATGGCATGAGAGAGCCAAAGCAAGTTTGAATCTGCACTCTATTTTCCTGTACTAGGGTGCCTTAGGTTGTTTAATATAAGCCACTTGGCTCCCTCTTGTGGTGTTCGGGTGTATGCACGGACCAATTCTCTTAGCCAATAAAGCCAGATGACATCGAGCGTGTTTCTAGGACATGGCTATTCTAGGCTGGTCCAGGTTTTATCCCCAGGGCCCAGGGCTTGTTTCTGGTCTCACAGTTTGACTGGACCAGTTCTGCCATCACTGGTTGGGAGGTAGACCCAGTTTTAAAGTACGCAAACACTAATAAGGATAGAAATTAAATATTTTAAGTGAATGCTAGAAATTTAGGAACTAACTAATTATTTTAATACGTGTTAAATGATTGGATCTGGAGGGAAACCAAAAAACATAAAATGATGCATAATATTTCCATGTCTTGTTATTTTCACAAGGTCATACTGATGTCAACTTTCCTCATCCAGAAGTCCCATGAATGTGATCGTAGGGAATTATAAAGGGAGTCTTAGAGGCAATCTGTATGGCAGAAAATACTACTGAGAGACCACAATCAGTTTAAACACAAGAATTATTGTTAGTTTAAATATACATATACGTACTACATAATACACTAAGGGTTTATTTTTTATATTTTTTTGTAGTTTTAAGTGCATTAGGTCCTCAGATTTGGGTAGTCTGTGTTAAACTAAAATCCCTTCACTGTATACATACTCATTTGTGATTGGCTGTTTCCTCAGGCCCTGGAGTGGATCCATGACACTGGGGAGTTTTACCTGTCCACTCACACATCCACCGGGTCGAGCATTCACCACACACAGGAGCTACTGAAGGAACATGAAGATTTCCAGATCACAGCAAAGGTATGTGTGTGTACATTTATGTCTGTTTATTTATCCATAAAAGAAGGAGGACGAGCCTGTTTGCAGTTTTTTTCCTACCTGCTACTTACTGGTTGCGTTGCGTGTATATTTGCACAGTTTCACCCTCTGCTGTGAGGCCCTTTCCCAGGGCGGCATATTGTCCTGTTTCCTCTTTACTGTGTCGCTGTTATTATGTTAGGGAGCAGTCTATTGTGTCCATCAGGCAACACACTGTTTCCTAACACTCTCTTTCTTTTTCTCTGCCATCTACCTTTCCTCTGTATGGCCATCCCTCTCCACTCTGTGCCCCCTCCCTCTCTATTGACAGCAAACCAAAGAGCGGGTAAAGCTGTTGATCCAGCTGGCGGATGGGTTTTGTGACAAGGGCCACGCCCATGCCTCGGAAATAAAGAAATGGGTGTCCTCGGTGGACAAGCGCTACAGGGACTTCTCTCTCCGCATGGACAAATACCGAACCTGCCTGGAATCAGCGCTTGGCATTTCTTCCGACTCAAACAAAGCCGTGAGTGCCCATCGCTGATAACACCATATCTGATCTTTCAAGCAGCTTTAAAAATGAAATTGCACGCATATATGTGTATTTGCGAGATATAACTATGCATTATGACCGTTTGCTTCGACTTTCAGCTTTTCAAAAATCATTTTGTGCTTGATGGGATTAACATTGATATAGCCCAAATAAACTACACCTGGGCTGAATCCTGTTTGTTTAACTGCTGATAAATCACCCACTGGTGTGTGGAACTGCTGAGTGACTGATGTGGCCTGTTGTGCACCACATAATAGCCCTTGGCTCCTGTGTTCTCAGAGTAAAGAGTTGCAACTGGACATCATTCCAGCCAGTGCTCCAGGGTCAGAGGTCAAGTTGCGGGACGCTGCCCATGAACTCAATGAGGAGAAGAGGAAATCAGCACGAAGGAAAGAGTAAGGGCAGCAGACGGGTTGATTTTCCGCTTATTTCCCGGGCCATAGGTTTCAGGCACATCATTTCCAGCTAACATATAAAAACATTTTCATTTTTTTCAGTGCTGTTGACAATATCTAGCTTGAGGTTAGCTTTCATTTTATATTTACTGTTAAGTAATGTGTAAATTCATGTTAAATAACCCAAACTTCATGTAAATATCATCCGGATTACCTCAGATTCATTCAAGTGTGTACAAAAACAGTTTATAGTGCACAACGACACAGAGTTATGAGCTTTAATGGCACAACTTTGTGTTGCTGATGCTGTAAAAAATATCTGTTGTAACTACTCATAAGCAGCTATAAGCAAGGGGAATTATAATGCTTCCACATAGAGCTGTTCTATGTGTCTTTCCTTGTTAACCAATTTTTTTGTAATATTTACACACACACACGGATTACTTCTATCATACCGATTGGTTTGTTTAACTCATTGACGTCATGAAGTCATCTTTAAGAAACAAAAAGGTACAGGTTTTACAAGCACATCTGTGGATAAATTGTTCATAAAATCCTTTAATTTCTTCTTCTTCGTTTCTTCTAAAGTGTTGATCTAAATTGCAATCTTTAATCTCTTTAGAAATCCTTTTGTTTTTGAGTTATATTTGCTTGCATTTTGTCAGTCACAGCAGTGTGCCGTGTGCATCACTTTCTGTATTTCCCAATATTTATATCGTTTCAGATTTATAATGGCAGAGCTGATTCAAACAGAGAAAGCCTATGTACGAGACCTACGGGAGTGTATGGATGTAAGTATTGTAACAGACGCGAGTCTTCACTAAACAGCTGAAAACGCATCTTTTTAAACTTTCTCATAGGTAGCTTTTTGTTCATACTTTTTACTCTTTTTGTTGTGAAGCACTTTGATGTTTATCTTGAAAGGTGCAATACAAATAAAACTTTACGCATTTCATTCTTTGTTCTTGAATTATGACGATATTTTTCTTTAAAATGATTTCCATTTGGTTACACTGCCAGTTTACTTTTTCTTTAAGCTAGACACAAGTCTAGGTGATGAATTAATTATTCTGTGGCGTGCGCGTCTGTGCAGACCTACCTGTGGGAAATGACCAGCGGCGTGGAGGAAATTCCTCCTGGTATTGTCAACAAGGAACACATCATTTTTGGGAACATGCAGGACCTCTATGAGTTTCATCACAAGTCAGTAGTGCATTATTTTGTGACACTTTGTTTTCCTTACCATCAATATCGGTTGATTTAAAAAAAAATCATTGTTAGGTGCAGTGAATCCACAGTTTGACCCTGAAATTTGACCGTCTACCTTTTCCTCTTTCTGTACAGTATTTTCCTGAAGGAGTTAGAAAAGTACGAGCAGCTTCCAGAAGATGTCGGCCATTGTTTTGTAACCTGGGTAAGAGATAAACTTGCACCTTAGTAATTTGTTTCTTTCTACACTATGTTAAATGCTAAAACATGACATAGTACAATAGTCCATTTCTTCTAAAAAGGTTTATGTTTTATCCATATCTCTGGTGAATAAATACTGCTGTTATTTTTCCTGCTAAGGCTGATAAGTTTCAGATGTATGTGAACTACTGTAAGAACAAGCCAGATTCAACTCAGCTCATCGTGGAACATGCTGGACCCTACTTTGATGTAAGATATTACCAACAGCATTAATCTTTTCTGTTCATCCTCGGGGAGTAGAAATACTAAATTTGCATTTTATATCTGAAATTGACTCACTTCGAATCATAATTAATTTAACTCTCATGGTTCCTCTGTGTGCTGCATGATTTAGAATGAATGAAGCACTTTCCTGTAAAAGTGTCTCTTTCCTTTTTCAATTTACAGGAAATTCAGCAAAGACATCGTCTCGCAAACTCTATCTCCTCTTACCTGATCAAGCCAGTCCAAAGAATCACAAAATACCAGTTGCTTCTAAAGGTAGATCATACATTTAAATGAATCTTAAGAAGGTTTTGTATTTAAATGCCACTGGATTGACACGTTTGTGTGCTCCACTGTAGGAACTGTTAACATGCTGTGAGGAAGGAAAAGGGGAGATCAAGGATGGCCTGGAAGTGATGCTCAGTGTCCCCAAGAGAGCCAACGATGCCATGCACCTCTCTATGCTGGAGGGTGGGTATACATATGTGTACATCTGCTAGTATGTTTTTCTTTGCTTGTCTGTAGCCAGTGACTGAACTGTCACTTTGCTATTTTGAGAGAAAACGAAATATGTTGCTCACTTTTATAGTCAGTTGTATTTCTGACTCAGCTGTGAATCAGAAGTAAATTTTTTCAACTTGCCTCCTACAAACATATTTGCATTTACTGCAGAAACAAGAAAGCCCCCTTAGGTGATTCTTCCCTGATTTTCCTTTCACTACCTCAGGATTTGATGGAAACATCGACTCCCAGGGAGAGCTGATACTCCAGGAGTCCTTCCAGGTCTGGGATCCTAAGACTCTTATCCGGAAGGGTCGGGATCGACACCTCTTCCTCTTTGAGATGTCTCTGGTCTTCAGCAAAGAAGTGAAAGACTCTAATGGGCGCAGCAAATACCTCTACAAGAGCAAGCTCTTTGTAAGAATTGTTTTATCCGGCTGTACTGAGTGGATCCACGCCAGGTCCTTTGAGACACCTGTTGTTTTTATCTGGGTTACAAGGCTGTTATCACATATTTTTATGCCTCTGTGATGGCAACGGTTGTGGCTGGAGACAGAATGCTTCTCAGTTGCCCCTACTTCTATGAGTCAGCCTGTTTGTCTGCCGCTCCCATTTTGAACTTGATATCTCTCGATCACCTCGAGGGAATTCTTTCAAATCGTACCATTCACTGTGACCTTGGCCATAACGCTGAATATGTCTAAATTAGACACAACTGCATAAAAAAATAATATGAAGTAATGATAAAGATGTTAAGTCTTAAAAAACTTAGCAGAAGAATGCAACTGTAGGATGGTAGATCTGAGATATTTTTATATTTCGTCTAATTTATTTGCACATTTTTCATCTCATCAGACGTCAGAGCTTGGAGTGACAGAACATGTGGAGGGAGATCCTTGCAAGTTTGCCCTCTGGTTGGGGAGGACCCCAACCTCAGACAACAAGATTGTTCTGAAGGTATGAAGATGTTGACTTCGATGGGTTATGGAAAGAGTCATTGCATTCATATTTATTTTAACAGTATTTTAAGATTAACCAACAGATTTACTGAAAGCCTTGAATATTATAACAGATCTGATGTAATCATTTTAGAAGTAATCCTCTTGCAAAAAAGCTTTTCTAGCATTGTTACTATAAAGTTGTGTGAAGAAAGTTTTCATAGGGCTCTATATACAGTACAGTGAAAAACTAAGTACACCCTTACTGCTTCCATGGGAAATAAGAGAGTAAAAAGCAGCCAAGTGCTGCTAATCACAAGTACTTGATTAAATGACCAGTGAATGTGAGCACTTCCATAAAACCAGCTGTTTGAGTGTTGAAGTGTGTGTTAATGCAATCTTCCCAAGAGTGTGGCTATCCCAGCAAATTCAAACTAAGGTCAGATTATGCTCAAACTTAAAGTTCAACTGGAAAATAGCTGAACAAGTGTGGCTTGTGCTGAAGCATTGCCAGGAGAAAACCTCTTCTCTCTAAAAAGAGCATGGCTGCAGAGCTTAGGTTTGCAAAAGTTGCATCTGAACAAACTACAAGACGTCTGGAACAACGTCCTTTGAAAATGGAATGAATCAAGGTGTTTCAGTGGCTCAGTCAAAGTCCAGATGCCAAACTAACTGAAATGCCGTGGCAAGACCTTAGGAGAGCTATACATAAACACATAAACCTCAATGAAGTGAAGCTACATTGTAAAAAAGACTGGGGCAGATTTCCTCCGCAATTATGTGTGAGACTGAAGAAGTCAAACAGTTCAAGTTATTGGTGTTAAAAGTGGTTCTACAAGCCGCTGAATCTTGGGTGTGCTGTGTTTCTCAGAGGAATGCATAAAGTCCTGTGAAAACGCTCTTTTTCATATGGACGTACTTCTCATATGATCACAGGAAGTGGTAAGGTTTTTGATACATGAAGAAGTGTTACTTCATGTCTATAGTTCATCCTCACTAAATCCTCCCTGGCTCCTTTTGTTCAGCCAACAAAGTTCAGTCCCTTTAAGGGGGTGGAGTGTTACTTTCTGCTGCTTCTTCACTCATCACATTAGCATAGCAGTTGATGGGTCATAATCCAAACCTCACAAGCGACTTGGTAATTCTCACGCAGTGAGTCAGAAGCAATGTTTTATGCATGCTGTGTGTGTGTAGATATGCGTTTGCTTTTTGAGACTGACACAGAGAAAGGCTCCCGGGGTGTGTTACGATTTGGCAATGTGTGCTGTACAGCTTTCTGTCTTATTACATAACTTCTGATGATCATCTTAAACTGTATCTTATATAACTCGGCTCCATGGAAGTCATGGTCCTGGTTGCTAAGTGAAAAAGGAAGGGAAGACTCAAATGAGGGTGGTTATAGGATGAAAGCTGCATCTACACATTGAATCTGTGACGTAAATAAACACAGTAATAGACCGTGGTTGCTTTTTGGGGCTCTGAGTGAATATGTGCTCATCATATAGACATGTGAGTCAAGTTAAAGACTGCAGGGCTTAAGCACACTGTGGGAAGAGAGAGAATTAAAATAACTAAATTAGGCCTTATTTGTAGACCTGTGTTTTTCTTGCTATTAATGCTGTCATTGTATTTAAAAAAGAGAAAACAGTACTGTGCACTTAAGAAACCTTGAAATCTAACATATATCTAACCCAGTTATCTGTTATGCACCAGGCTTCAAGTATTGAGAATAAGCAGGACTGGATCAAACACATTCGGGAAGTCATACAGGAGCGAACAATCCACCTGCGTGGAGCTCTGAAGGAACCCATCCACATCCCTAAAGCCACCACAACTAAACACAAAGGCAGAAGGTGAGCTAAAAGTAGATTACTGTCAGGCAAAAAAAAAGAAAAGAAATCAGTTTCATGATAATGCCTAGAAGCATTTCAGCCGAACAAAACTATATGGCGTGAAGATAGCCCTATAGGGTAAATGTCATGTTTATTGGTCATAGTAATTATGGGTCTGCTGTAATGATGCCTGCCTGCAGGGATGGAGAGGAGCTGGACAGCCAGGGAGACGCCAGCAGCCAACCTGATACCATCTCTATTGCCTCACGTACGTCCCAGAACACACTGGACAGCGATAAGGTAAAAACACAACTCACGCGGACGTTCGTCATAACCAGTATGTAAGGGAAGCACTTTAGCCACATTAAAAATAGTCAAGTTTTCAGTGCTATTTATTTCTTTTTTTTGTTTTTATTTTGTCCTGTCTTACTGTGCAGTTCATGCAGTCACATTGCAGCTCTGCTGTCGATTAATGCTGTCACTCAGTAATACGATTGTAAAAAAAAAAACACACAAAACAAATGTGCAAAATGCTTAGATGCAGTCGACTGTCCTCAAGTCGTTTCCTGTGAAATTGTTTGATTGTGTTAGGAGGAAGAAACAGCCCGACTCTCAGAGCTTTAAAGCGGCATGTGTGTGTTTGTTTTTTCGTGTGTATTTGCGCTTGTGGCTGTGGTTATATCTGGTAATAGCACCACAGAAGGCTTGTCCTCCTACGCTCAGTATGATCAACTGTAAAGCTAAAAAACATGCAGCACACACACACACAGATAAAATAGCCTCCCCGTACGTTTATCTCATACTAATTATAAACTGATCACTGGACTCCTGCATCGGTTCCTTATTTTCACGCTTGAGTTGCAGTCGTTTCACATGACCCAAATGTGAAATTTTAATGGTCGAGGGGGTGAGGAGCATCCGCTGAAGTCTAAACTATCACAGACACTGATTAATTAGTCACAGTGCCTCAGTTTAGGCAGCAGTCACATGCATACACATTTGAAACACAGTAACACCTGCAAATTCAAATTAGCATCTCATTCTCACTTTTTGAATGCATCTCTTTATCTCTCGCTTTGTGCGGACTCCATGAGACGTTTCATTCAAGGGGAAGTGACAGTGGCGTGTTTGTGTTGCCGTGTGTGTGCGCGCTCGTGTTCCTGTGTGCTTTTCAGCTTTAGTGACTGACTTGTTGTGTGTCAGCAGCTTCAGCCTCCCACGCTCACTTCACAGAGGATGCTCGTCTGTATGCCAGACAGGAGAGCACAGTTTTAAGTCCTCACAGCTATCGATCTTACTCTTTGCTTCAAAATACAGGCTACCAGAATGTTTTTACCGCTAATTTTCCCGGTGTGTGTGTTTTGTTTTTCTTGATGAAAGGTTCAGTGTGAAAGTAATTGTTAAAAGACACGGGTGGATTAATTGCGCCGCTTCTGGAAAGTGACACAAGAGAAGGAATCATTTAATCTTCAATAGTCTGATTGTAAGGACCCACAGAGGAGTGTAATTACAGTGGACAGCAGGAAGTTTTCTACTGGCTTTGGAATGTTGGGATCAGGAATTTTAATACTAATTGAAAATGAATGATTATTCCTCTTTTTTAACTTCTACTTACCTGCTTCCCTGCATTCCCTTAGTGTGATTCGAACTTTAGTGGACTGAGACACAGATAACTCTGCTCTGTAGAGTTTTTCTATCTTTTTTTGGAACTTTTCTTGCAATGAGGGAGTGGAAAACAATGGACAGGTTTGGAGAAAGGAGCTCACATCCCATTTCTCAGCTCCTAAGCTCTCTGGCTTTGCCCCACTACCAAAGGGTATGTTTCAGATAATCTGCTTTGCTTTGCCGTGACAATTAATGCAGTGCAGTGTGCTGTGAATAAAATATTGAGCAATAATATATGCTTTGAAAGACTCAAATGGAAGCGCACACAAGCAGTTAGAGCAGTGGTAAGTATCGGAAAACATGGGACGTTTTTACAGTATTTACAGAGTTTTACAGAGTATTTACACTGCAGAGTGTGTAGCTAATGACTGCTGCATGGCTTCACTCCATTTCCAAGACTGTTCATCTGTTGCTAATAATTTTTATGTTTAACATAAATAAACACAAGTTTTCCTTCTTGAAAACGTGTCATTCAAAGATGACAATTATACTCCCAGTGATTACTGAACTACAGCATTAAAAACAGAGAATGTCCATTGCAACAATTATAGTATTAATATATTAAATGTTTTCAGGTCCGTATTTCCCAGAATTGTAATTGCATAAAACATTTTAAATGTTCTATCTTTTCTGCTCTTGTGTTTGCAGAATAGCCACATTTGCTCACCCTCTGTGCCTCCACAACAGATCAAAGCATCATTAGCGACTAGCAGCTGCTTTTTCACTCACATGTTAAAAGGACAAACCTTTTAAAATAACCAGTGAGAAAAATGACTAATCCCGACTCGCTCCACCTCTACCTAAAATTGCCTTTCCTTTCATAGACGATCACGTCGTCAGAATGACGTTTTATTCGGTTGAGCTTGGATGAGTCACCGGTTCATTCTTACACTGTACAGAGCTTCTTGAGTCCCTGTGCTGTTAGCACATGATATTGTGTGGGCACATCTGCTTTACAGTTATTAATTAATTGCCAGGGAAAGTTTTATTGCAGGGTTATTATTTAACATCGAGCAAGTGTTGGTGATAAGATTAATAAAATGCAGAAAACTACTCAGAAATGTTTATGTATATTCTAAGGGAACACAATGAGGCAATAATGGATTGTTTGGAAATTTTTCTACACACTAGCCTAACACCTATTAATATGGAGGTTATCCTCTTGAAAAAACATTCAGAGTACTGTTGTTTCCCTTCCAGCTCTCTGGTGGCTGTGAACTCACAGTGGTCATACACGACTTTGTGGCCAGTAACGGCGGAAGCAACGGGGAGCTGACAGTCCGCCGCGGCCAGACTGTTGAGGTTTTGGAGCGACTGCACGACAAGCCGGACTGGTGCTTGGTCCGGACCACGGATCGCTCGCCAGCCCAGGAGGGCATTGTGCCCTGCTCCATGCTCTGCATCGCTCACTCCAGGTCCTCCATGGAGATGGAGGGCCTCTTCAACCACAAAGGTAGGAGGAGAATAATTTCTTGGCTTATTACAGGTGCACTGAATGATGTTTTTTGATGTTTGTTTTTTCACGAAGCACATCTGAACACTTAAAAACAGCTGCTCGTTGCATACATGCACGAGCATGGACATATCGGATTCGGTTCCTGTTTGCAAATACAACATCGATGACCCGTAGAGCCTTCACTTTCCATTAAACAGCTGCTTCGGGGAACACAGACATGTATTTCTAGGTGTTGCTATGCAACTGTGGAAGGCCCACTTGAAGCACAGCAGTTTTTTTTTCATTAGACTCTTTTTTTAAACTTTTTTCATTAACAATTTTACCATTGACAGATGTTATTACTGTCAGAAAACCTGATTTTGTCCTTGTGTTGGTGCCTTTGCTCTTATACCTGACATATTTTGGCAGAAAAAAAACACATTTCAAATGGATTTTCTCAATCTGTATGTATTAACACCAAAGCCCTTCTCAAACTAAGTCTAGTCATTCAGCACTCGCCATGTAAGACTTCCAGGAACTTATTTGGGTTGTTATTTGAAGCATTATCTAACACGTGAAGTTGGGCAAAGGACATAAAAACTCGAAGTCTCAACACTGATGAGGGATTGTGGCCGGGATTGTGCAGGCACACAGAGAAGGAGGTACTTCCTCTGAAGGTATTAGATCCAAAAATACACCTATAGCCAGATGGTTCTAAAATAAAATATTTTTTTCCTGAAGTAGGGGCTTGTAGGTCTGCAGCAAAAAATGACACACACAATGAATCCCACTATCCTTACAAGTTATTAATATTTAATTATACTTGTAGCACCAAAAAAGAAGTGCTCATCAATTGGAGTGGCCCTACTCTTACCTTAGCATAAATTACATTTTGCTGTTGGCAAAAGTGGCACTAATTCAGAGTTTTCGATACTACCATATAGCCTAAAGGAAAGCAGAACATATTCCTCAGAACTGTACTGTAGCACATAATTTTGCTTAAGGACTTTCCACCAATGCTAATGCTGCATTGCTGTAAAACATGCATGCTTTTAGTTTAATTAGTCACACAGTGACTTGTAGCTGGCTTAGCTAGATGCTTTATATTCATTTTTTTTCTTATGTGAATATATCATAGGGTTGTCTAGTTATTGCTGTGAACTGTTGTTCTATTGACCAAAACACTCATAATCCAAGCTGTGATCAAATTTCACGTAGCCAGTTGGAGTTATGAGCTGCTGTCATCATGTCTTGAGAGAAGTTTCTGCTTGTGCCTTTCTCTTTTTAATCTGGAAGAGTGGGTGAGAGGTGGACTGCTTGTTTCTATGGTGATATAGCATACAAATATTTTGCTGGCAGCGTCTTTGTAGTCAGTACGAGAAAGGTCTGCATTTAAAATTAAAGAATGCTTGGATGGTGAATACAGGAACTAACAATTTTGGCATTAGCTGAATGATTTACTAGACCGCCACGAGAAGAAAGCTACAATTTTCCAACCAATTATTTTACGCTTTCAACTCCAGCTCTTTGTTTGTCATCCTTACTTCGTTTACTGGGACTCGTGTTTCTTGTCCGTTTGTCACTGTGTGTTTGTGCGGTCAGAGGGGGTGATGAAAAGGAGCCTTTCTCTGCAGGGGTTACTCTCGTCAGAAAGGCTGCTGCTCAAGAGGAGGGAGACAAGGATGACAAAAAAGGGGGGAAAAAGCTTTTTGTGCAGTTTTTGTCAGCCTTTTTTTATTTACAGACCAACCGTGGATGCCGCTTTGTCCAAAGTGGTGGAAGGGTGAAAGTTTAGGGGATTAGGGTGGTCGTCCAGGAAATCTCCCATTTTTCTTGTCATGTCTCACAATCATAGACTGTACGTTAAAGGTAAAAATGTGTATAGATATTCACCCTGACATTTCATCCAGTGTTCTTTGGAGGCATTTTATTTAATCATCAGCTTATGCTCGTCGAAACCTTGAGTTTTCAAGACTATTTTGAGCAGGAATGTCAAACACATTTTACATCGTGGGCCTCCTACACTCCACTTTGAGCTTAAGTAAAAAGTCAAAGAAGCATAACTCTCTGTTAAAACTTTAATTTAGAAATTAAAAAAGAAATCCGTCAACATGACTCTTTGGGTCTTAAGTGTGTAAAATTTCTGGTAGCACATTGAAATCCTAAAATTTCTATAGAATGTATATTGAAAAAATGGAACATTTTCAGTCATTTAATTGCTTTTCTATTACATAATGACTTCGGTGTACTATGAATGATGGTGGGAGAGGTGTTTGCTTGTAGTAAAAGTCCAAAATCTGTGTCCTCCTTCACACTTTTCAAAGCCGGTTACGGGGCCAGAATAGAGTCTTTGCAAGGCCGATTTTGGCCCTCAGGCTTTGGGGTTATTTTTGACACTCCTGATTCAGTCTTTTTAAGGTTTCAGTTAATTCTAGCAAGGTAATAAGCCATATCATTTTTCAGGAAAAATGCCATTATAAATCCTCCAAAAGAAACAAACAGTTCAGTGACAAAAATAAACTGAGGTGAAGCCTCGCAGACAACCAGTGACTACAGCTGCAATTTCTCACCACTAAGAATTCCTGGCAGTTTGAGGCATCTGAGGGGACAGAGTACCATAGAAGGCTTCACATGCAGATGAATTAAGCCACAAAATGTACACTTGGCAGTTTCAGTTATTCAGATTTATGATATGTTTCTTTTGTTTTTCTGGCTCTGATCCAATTGCTGACAGTTGCACAAGCCTGCGCGTCCCTGCTATGTAATATCACAGATTTGTCAGACATGCAGGTGGACTGCACTGCCCCTCGCGATGGAATAAATACAAAAGTACCCACTTAATGAAACTTAATTTGATTGAATAAGCACTCGGAGTGCCTGTGTGTGCCTGTGTGTGCCTGTGTGTGCCCTAACAGCAGAGAGTGTGTTTAAAGCCCAAAGAGATACACATAAACACACACTCATAGTTAAACAGGCAGGTCTTTGTGCGACTAGCTTGCATAACTGCTCAAGGCTGCACAGAGCACAGTTTCAGATGAAGACGCTCCAAAAACAGAGTTATGTGTTGGATAAATAGTCAGTAGTGCCATTCAGAAACTAAATAAATGTAAAAAGAAAATCTGAAATGTGCGCGCAACACTTTTGATGAACAACTTAATAGAAAACATATTCCTTTTTTAAACCAAGCTTTATGCTGTTCATTTGTGTTCGATTTTATAACCAAATCTATATTTGTTCCAAGCATACTGCACAAGTTGTATGCGACCTAATGCCTGTAAAATATGCACCCGCCCACACAAACTGAGTGGGTGCTTCTACAAAGGGTAATACGGTAGAAATGCTGCCTGTTTCCAGACGTCCCCTTGGAACGAGAGAGGCACAGTGGAGGTTTGCCCAATATCCTCACAGCAGCCCACTCGTGAGGGAGGGAGAGAGGGAGGGATGGAGATACAAAGAAAGAGAGAGAAAACATCCTACTCTCTAATGCTGCATTTGACTTTTGCTTTTCTCTCACACTGGACTTCACACTTTCCCTGGAATTTCAGCGACGTAGTTACTGCAGGTTTATTGTTATTTATAAAGATTCTGGGATTTTTTCAAAGGATCTTAAAGCCATTTGGCATACCTTTGGAGATGCTCTAAGGAAATATTTCAAGTCAGAGTTTTATATTCCGCTAGCATGGCCCGTGGAATTGAATCTTTAGTGTCTTTGAACCCTTTTTACTCTGTGGATTCGGCGCAGGGAGAACACTCTGACAACTGCAAGTTCTGGCTGTTGGATCTGGGTAGGTGCCATGTGTAGGACAAAAGTAAATTGCTTCCTCTTATCCTGTTAATGCTAGATTTGCTTCTTATGCAGTGTGCTTGGGAAAACACAAATGATAAGTTGCGCTAAGTTGTTCTGGTTTAGCGGCTTGCTGCTATTGTTTGTTCCTCTGGTGAAAATGTAACGAAAGCATAACATTAGGATCTCAATTAGACTATGCTTCTGGTCTTATGACATTAAAACGGGTCTTTTTTTGCTCTAAAGTGCGACATTGAAGCTCCAGCTGTGCAAGAAACAACTGCAACTCTACATTTGTCGTTTTGACAGCTTGTCCTTATTTGCTGGGTTTGCATCAGCTATTTTTGTACGGGCTTTGTGCTGCAATTTCACAGTTCATCTGTCGATCATGTGGTGGCATTATAGCTGCAAAAGTAATTTGGTGAATGCATCGTTACATAATGAAATATTAAAATTCACTAAAATCACCAGGATAAGATTATGTCTTCGTTCCTGTTGAAATCCAGGTTGGGCTCACAGATGGACAGAGGGTGTTGTTGAGGTCAAACTGACGAGAAGGGGAGAATGAGGACTCTTAAACAATGGAATCCCTTTCCTTTTTAATGTTTTCACAGGTGTCTGCTAGATACAGTGTGATAAACCATTACAAATCACCCAAATATGCACTAGTTCTGCCAGAATGTGCACTGGGTGGTCTCTCATCCCATTACCACTCCCTTCCCTAAATGTGGCTGTTGGTGGCAAGCCCTCTCTAGCGTTGTACACATTTTTTCAGATCATCTACCAAAATCCCCTGGAGCTCTCCCCACACGCTGCACCTCCGCCCCTAAAAGCACGTTCCCAGCCACACCAACTGATGTTTATGGCTTTGTGTGTTTGTTTTGGTTCTTCTTGGCAAGATTAGGGCACATGAAAGATGCTCCCCTGGTGACACCTCTGGAATCCCAGGCATGCTTCTGTTGAACAGCGCTTTTTTGGATCACTGCAGTTGTACAAAAGCCCCTCCACCTACCCCACTTTTATTCTTAGAGACACAAGAACACACATAAAGTTGTAAATCTAGCATGTTCTTTGCAGCAGCGTAAAGGAGCATCGACTGAGTTGTCACATTGTGTCGGAAGCTTGCTGATAAATCACATAATGCTTAAGTAGTATTAGAACATCTGGTGGGTTCTTCTGAAGGACATTAGCCCACAAAGTTAAAGTGAATAGGAGTATTGAGAAGTCTATCACAAGTACTGTTGTTTTGTATGTTTAGCCAGAATTATGAAGAAAGTAGAATACATTTTAAGTTTTTCTCATCTATGTACGTATACTTCCTAACCAATTTATTAGACCACCTGCAAAAAAATATTATTATATATTATTATGTTATTTATTAGGCAAATAAGAAACCGAATTCCTGTTTCTGTATCTAAGGATGAGCCTGCAGGCTGGACTGTTCTCAGTGCGCCCCAGGGTGGCTGTGGCTACAATGTAGCTTTCCATCACCAGTGTGTGAATGTGTGTGTGAATGGGTGGATGACTGGATATGTAAAGCGCTTTGGGGTCCTTAGGGACTAGTAGAGCGCTATACAAATACAGGCCATTTACTGTTCTAAGAAGTCAGCAATTAATCAAACTTGTAACTGCTAAACCAGATTTTTTTTCAGCTTTTTTTGTAAAAGAGTACGTTTTAAAATCCAAAAATAAAATTAATGATAATACAATAAAGAAAAAATATCTAAATGTAAGTTATAGAAAAACTCAAACTTCTTTAAAGCGGACACTGTTGCTCCCGCTGCCAGTAGAACATTCTGTGTTATTTTTAGCAGCAAAATTGAAAGGTCTTCAAGGATGATGCCTATAATACAGTTCATGCAGTTATAGCTCATTTGAACAAAAAACATGATTTATTTCTGTGATTTAAATATATATATAGGCACGGTGGTTAGCACTGTTGCCGCACAGCAAGAAGGTCCTGAGTTCAATTCCACCATCAGGCCGGGGTCTTTCTGTGTGGAGCATGTTCTCCCCGTGTCTTTGTGGGTTCCCTCCGGGTACTCCGGCTTCCTCCCACCTTCCAAAGACATGCAGTTTGTGGGGGTAGGTTAATTGGATAATCCAAATTGCCACTAGGTGTGAATGTGCGAGTGAATGTGAGTGTGAATGGTTGTCTGTCCCTGTGTGTTGGCCCTGCGACAGACTGGCGACCTGTCCAGAGTGTACCCCGCCTCTCGCCCTATGACAGCTGGGATAGGCTCCAGCGCCCCCCGCGACACTGAAAAAGGAGAAGCGGAAGCGAATGGATGGATGGATGGATTTAAATATAATTGCCAGTAAAAGAATAAAATTAAAAAGAAGGCTTCAAACAAATTGCCACTTCCCTCTGTTTGTTTCCCCACGAGCGAGAGGCTGACCAGCTGTTCGAGAGGTGTCTCACACTTTCATTTACACTCCTGTTAGATCAACATCTTCAGTTTGCCACTTAACACTTATCAAGCCAAAGCTTGAAGATTTTTAAGCATGAGACAGGTGGGACTAGTGAAAAATCAACAGCGTCACACTTACTACTTATGTAAACAATATCTTGCACACTGTATATCTGCATATTGATCACAATAAATAACCAGCACATTCCATTCTCTGCTTATGTATATGCAAACCTATAAAATTCCAGTGCAGTTATGAAGACAGTTTTACCTCACTGCTACTGTTTTATAAAGTAGTATTTTTTGCTATTATTTGAATTACATCAAGGTGAGGCTATGAAACAAGTAGCTGTACCTCATGCTTGTTAACCACCGCATGTCTGCAGGAACCACAGTCCATTTGCTCTTCATGAGAAGTCCTCACTGGGCAACCGTGGCTCAGGGGGTTGGGACTCGCATCTGTAACCGGAAGGTCGCCGGTTCGATCCCTGGGCTCTCTGTCCTGGTCGTTGTGTCCCTGGGCAAGACACTTTACCCTACTTGCCTACTGGTGTTGGCCAGAGGGGCCGATGGCGCGAAATGGCAGCCTCGCTTCTGTCAGTCTGTGGTTACAACTGTAGCTGCCTCCACCAGTGTATGAATGTGAGAGTGAATGAATAGTGGCATTGTAAAGCGCTTTGGGTGCCTTGAAAAGCCCTATATAAATCCAATCCATTATTATTATTCTCTGTGCTTTCCTAGTGAAAGCAGCAGTTTTCACCTAAGTGCTGGAGCTGATCAGTGTGGTCTCTCAGTTCAGTGATCATTTTAGCGGTTACCTTAATCACTTTAGCTTGGGTTAAATTTGATTTAACTGCTACAGTTTATCAGTCTGGGTGAACATGTATCAAAGACTCATCTGGTTCCCATTAGTGAACAACAGTTGTCTAATGCAGGTATTTACCTACACTCTTCCTGATATTAAACACTAATAAATCAAAGGTCTAGTCAGCACCTGTAGTTTTAATGTTTAGCATGAATAGTGGATAAAATGTAAACATGATTTGGGGAAGGATTCAGAACTCATAAGTGAGGGATTTGGAATCCTCGGAGACCAACAAAGGTATTCTGAGTCATCAGAATTACAGCCTTAAACAGGATCTGTGAATGCACCCGTGACTAAAAAATTCCAGGGTAGTACTGTAACCAGCAATTGTGACTGGTTTTCATTTAGTACTGCAGGGGATCTGTTAGAGGAGAGCATTTTACAAAGCTCCCCCACAAATCTGCTCTAACCAGCGAGGTTGCACGTAAAACTTTTGAGCCAACAAAAGCGATGAAGTTGCCCTCAAGCAAAACACACAAATCTTCGACACCCCCTGTTGTCTTTAAATAGAGTGTTTGGGTGGAAAATATTGATTTGCAAAGCGTCCCAAGTTTCCCCTTCCCATCCCTTCAAGATGTTTGAACAGAATGAAAGCAACCTGTAAAAAACATGTGTTCTCATTTCTGTGCCATCAAAGTGCACCATATTGAAAGATTTTTACCGTGAGAAGAAGATGGTGCGAGGAATCTTAGTAAAGATGGATTTAAAGCCTTTGCAGTGCCTGATGTGGGAGATTCTTGTTGTTGAGGAACCGAGCTGTCTTCATTCCTTTGCATGTGACGTAAGAACACATTCTATAAGTAAGAAGAAAAGTCTTCTGGAGGCTTAATGACGGCCACACATTCACATGTTGCTGCATTAAGTCAGGCTGGGTGAAATCGTCCAATGAAGAACGGCAGAAATTCCACACCTGCTATTCATAAAAGCCGTTCGGCTCAGGCGTGTGCCTTAATCTTTTGCAGCTGCACCTTTTTAAATGCTCTAATGACTGAATTTGAGTATTTTAAACCTTGCCTTTAGTCTAGCTGTAAAACCTAGATAACTTCTAAAAGATGAAAAACATCTCTCTGTTCTCCTTTCTGGATGTTTGTTTTCAAGCTCATCGTGTTTTCATGCAAACAATTTAAAGCAGAGTGATGTAGGAGGAGAGTGTGTTGTCCTGACTCATCGCCCCTGTATGAATAAACATATTTTTGCAGTCACTTCCTCACTGGAAGTCGTGTCCACAATGAAAAGGTCATCACCGCCTGTATCAAGAAACGGCCTTTAATTTAACTCGCTGTATTAACAGCAAGGATCTTTAAGCTGGAGCTGGAGCGAGGAGAGCGGATCACCGGAGGCGATTCAAACCATCAATCCCGACAGTGATTATGGGCAACGTGAACTCGCTACAGAATAAGATTGACGAACTGTGCGCTCTGAACAACCACAGACTATACCGTGAGTGCAGCTTGTTTATCTTCACGGAGACGTGGCTAACCGAGCTAACGCCGCAGGCTAACGTAGACCTATGCGGTTTCACATCCGTGAGAGCCGATAGGGACACGCAGGCCAGCGGAAAAAGCAGAGGTGGGGGACTCATTGTCTACGTTAACAACAGATACTGTAACCCTGGACACGTCTCCGTTAAAATTTCGGTATGCCGTCCGGACCTGGAGCTGCAAGCTGTTAGCTTGCGGCCATATTATCTACCTCGGGAGTTCAGTCATGTGATCTGTGTGTGTGTTTACATCCCTCCGACACACTGTCTTACAGACTATCTCAACTTTTGTGTGGACACGGTCGCCCCTGCTAAGACGGTACGGTGTTATCCTAATAACAAACCGTGGGTAACACAGGAAGTCAAAGCTGTCCTCAACATGAAGAAGAAGGCTTTCAGGAGCAAAGTGAAGGAGGAGATGAAAGCAGCACAGCGGGAGGTGAAACGCTGCCTGAGGGAAGCAAAGGACACCTACAGGAGGAAGGTGGAACAGAAGTTGGAGAGGAACAATATGAGGGAGGTCTGGAATGGTGTGAAAACCATCACAGGCCACAACACCAAGAAAAGCACAGTGGGGGGGACTGTGGAGAAGGCAAACGAACTCAACAACTTCTTCAACAGGTTTGACCAGCCCACAACCCCCCCACCCTCACCCTCACCCTCACCTTCACTACAGAGTCCAATCCCCACTCTCCTACCTCCCTCGCTTCCCCCCCTTCCTGACACCATGACACCCCCCTCCTGCAATCCCTCTCTCAGCAGCAAGACATCTCCCCCCCCTCCCCTCCTCCCAAACATCTCCCAGTGTCACAGTGGATCAGGTCAGGAGACAACTGAGGAAGCTTCGCCCCAGAAAGGCAGCAGGCCCAGACAAGGTGTGTCCTAGGATGCTAAAGGCGTGTGCTGCTGAACTTGGGGAGCCTCTACAACGAGTCTTCAACCTCAGTCTGCGACTGGGGAGAGTGCCCGCCCTATGGAAGACATCCTGCATCGTCCCGGTCCCCAAAAAGAACCGGCCCAATGAGCTGAATGACTTCCGACCGGTGGCACTGACGTCACATCTTATGAAGACCCTAGAGCGGCTCTTCCTCAACCTCCTCCGACCACAGGTACAACATGCTCAGGACCCACTACAGTTTGCATACAAGGCGGGTGTCGGAGTGGAGGATGCCATCCTGTACCTCCTACACAGAGCCCACTCACACCTGGATGGGGGAAAAGGCACGGTCAGGATCCTGTTTCTTGACTTTTCCAGTGCCTTTAATACCATCCGGCCCTGTATGCTTCAGGAAAAACTGAACAGGATGGAGGTGGACCCCTGCCTGGTCGCTTGGATCTCCGACTACTTCACCGACAGACCACAGTACGTCAGGCTGAAGGACATCACGTTTGACACAGTGGTCAGCAGCACAGGAGCACCACAGGGAACTGTGCTGTCCCCTCTTCTCTTCACCCTGTACACCTCTGACTTCTGCTACAACTCTGAATTATGCCACATTCAGAAGTTTGCAGACGACACGGCCATCATGGGGTGTATCTGGGATGATCAGGAAGAGGAGTACAGAAGTCTGGTGAGGAACTTTGTCGCATGGAGTCACACAAACCACCTGCAACTCAACACCTCAAAGACTAAGGAACTGGTTGTGGACTTCGGGAGGTCTAGAGCAGGTCCACTGCCGGTTCAGATAGAGGGGGAGGAGGTGGAGGTGGTCAACAAGTACAAATACCTCGGGCTGTGGGTGGACAATAAACTGGACTGGTCATGCAACACAGAGCACCTGTATAAAAAAGCCCAAAGCCGACTGTACTTCCTCAGGAGGCTGAGGTCTTTTAACATCTGCAGGAAGCTCCTGAGGATGTTTTACCAGTCGGTGGTTGCTGGAGTACTTTTCTATGCTGTGGTGTGCTGGGGGAGCAGCACAGCAAAGAAGGACTCATCCAGGCTGGAGAAACTGATCAGGAAGGCTAGCTCTGTGGTCGGCATGAAGCTGGACACTCTGGTGACAGTGGCAGAGAAAAGGACATTAAAGAAACTGATGGACATTATGGACAATGCCAGGCATCCTCTGCACACGGCCATTAACAACCAGAAGAGTCTGTTCAGTGACAGGTTGCTTCTCCCAAAGACAAGAACTAACAGACTTAAAAACTCCTTTGTCCCACACGCCTGGAGGGGAGAGGGAGGGGAAACAGGAGGACAAAGGAGGGGGGAACAACTAAGCTGTAGTGCCTCTTCACCTCACTGTGCAATACCTTTTGTGCAATACTTTTGTAAATAGTCAACAGTGCAATAGACTCAATACTTGAAATGTGCAATTCACTTGTATTTTTATTTTTTATTCCTATTTATTCTATTTATCCCCTTCGTATATTTTATTTATATTGTCTCTGTATTTATATATATATATATATATATATATGTGTGTGTGTGTGTGTGTGTGTGTGTATATATATATATATATATATATATATATATATATATATATATATATATATATATATATAATATTCTGTAACTCTGTAACTTCTGTCGGTGCTGTGCTTTTTTGGAAATCGAATTTCCCAGAGGAACCCGCCCGAGGGATTAATAAAGTTCTATCTAATCTCTCTAATCTAAAGAAATCAGTGTAATAAAAACAGAGGGCAAAATAGGATTTAAAACAAAGACTTTAACATGAATAAAACTATGGGTATAATATAACAAGCGCTTCATTTAACAGACCGGTGTTAAATTGTTTTTTGAAATATACTGAAAGCCTGTATGAGGGGTTAAATCAGTAGGTGGTTTCACTGCTGAAAAGCAGTGATGGACCAGCAGTGATCTGGCTGAAACATAAAAGGAAATGAAGTCTCTCATGTAGAGGGGAACGAAACAAACGGGTTCTATAAGGTACAGAGAGCCAGTGCAGTGTCACTGTAGTTCATTTTGTTTGTTCGTTTGTTTGCTTGTTTTCTAAATTCAACAAAAAAAAGAATAAGTGCTGTTTATTAGTCTAAATTGGCAGTGATAAAAGCATGAAGAAATGAGGCATTGTTCTGTAGAGGTGGGAATCAGCATACAACTCGCGATACGATATTATCAGAATACTTAACGCACGATACGATATTATTGCGATTTTTTAAAATATTTTGCGATATTTAAATTCTGCACATAAAGGTAAAGTTTATCAATATTCATTTTATCTAATATCAAAGTCTCACACTCAGTCTTTCTCTCATTTCAGTCAGTTTTATTGTTGACAAACTTGAATGGTTTGTATTACAGTCTAGTCCAACTTAACTGAATGCAACCATCTGGTACAATTATAGCTATTCTGAACTATGCAATTTATGAAAACTATGCAGCCCCTTCAGCAACTGAAGAATTTGAAAGTAAATTTAAAAAAACTATAATTTTACATTAAATAAAAAAGTTTTAAACTTAATTAAAATTAAACATGTCTTAAATTAAAATAAGTAAACTGTCATGTTTATTGCTGCCAAAAAAAAAAGTTAAACACATTTGGACAGTGAAGGAATGTCAGGGTTCTTGCTCAGAAAAAGGATCAACATGCTCTGAAGTCAACATGCTCTGAAGTCAACATGCTCTGACTCCAGAGCATGTTGACTTCAGAGAAAAAATTGTTTGTAACAAAATATCGATTTCTGCTGTCCCTGTATCGATACATTATTAGCAAACAAAATATCACGATACTACACAGTATCGATTTTTTCCCCCACCCCTATTGTTCTGAAAGGTCAGACTTTGAAAATGGAAACAAGTTTTGGGTCCCACACTCTCGTAATCTTTGAATTCAGGTCTTTTCTGTCCCTTTACCGCACATATGTGAACAAATGGGTCATTCTAAAGAGCTCAGTGAATTGTGGTACAGAAAGAGGATGCGACAAGAAGTCACTCTTTTGTCCTAGATCAGCTTGTAAAGCGGAAACATTTAGAAGCCACAGCAGCTTAACCACAAAGTGTCAGATCGCAGTCATTAAGTGCTGAGGCGCATAGTGTGTAAAAGCCTCTATCAGTCACTTATTGCTGACTCAATAACTAAGTTTGAAGCCTCCTCTGGCATTAACATCAGCAGAGAAATTGCACCGGGAGCTTCTTGGCATGGCTGAACAGCTCCTGTAGGTGTGATGTGTTGTGGCCCCAGTACTTTTGTCCATTTAGATTATTTCTAAGATTAAAAAAACAGTATCGTTTAAAATCCCTAATTTTATGTTATTATTATACGATGTTTGCATGCACTGGGGATGCTTTCATAATTTTTCTATAACTACAGCTCTCCGTCGTGCATAAAAATTGTAGCTGACATGGTGATTGATAATAATTTGGCCAAATAGAGAAAAAAAAACATAGTATAAAACAATCTTGGGATGAAAGTGTGTCCAACAGTACATGTCCACCGTGGCTGACAAACTGTGCAGCAGTGTAATTAATTTCAATTAATTAACATAATGTATTCTGTGGTATCCACTGCTTGTGGTTTTTGTTTTTCTTTCTCTCATGAAATGAGCAGATCGAGAAAAACTTTTAAATCAGGTTGTTACCCTCGGTTGAACTGCTTGAGGATATCCACCCTCATCCTGAGATTGCTCAGAGATTGTCAGAAGCTTGTTTAGTTGTCAGACTTGTGAGTCTCCCATCAGCATTTTCAGCGAGAGCAAAGGAAGCTAAAGAGGAGGATGGTAGTGCAGTGAATGATAAAGGGTGATACAAGGGCAAACAAATTAAGCTTAGAGGGAGATAAGTAAGAGTAAATGAGCAGAGACAGGTGAGACAGACAGATGGCTGTATGTTTGAAGTACTCAGACAAAGCCTCAAGCATCCCTTTATACTGCGTTATTTTCTCACCGCTCCATTTCTAGTCGAAGAAAAAGAGCTTTCCTCCTACAGAATTCCCCGAGGAACCGTCATCACTGTGAGAGGGGGAGGAGGCCATCCTGCCTCCTGCACAGAGCACAAACAAACACATCCACAGTTATCTTTAACATATATTGACTTTATTTTTTTCTTCTCTCTGCCTCTAGGCTATGTTACATATGCATAGAGTTTTGTTTAATGCAGAAATAGATGAGTTGGTGACACTTAACATCTTAACATGAATATGTATGATTTTTGCAATAAGCAATAAATTCGACAGATTTGATTTGGGTCATACTTGCATATTCCAGGACGAGTTTGTGCCAGTGTAAAAGCATGTGTGATGTAAACAAACCTTCACAACAGCACAATCAGATAGCATTAATCACATGGATTAGCTGTCCATTGTTAGTCCCTGATTTGAAAGATCTGCCAGTCAGTGTAAAACTGAAAAAAGTTTGTTTTTTTCTTTAATGGTTGCATGTTCTTTGCGTTTCGTTTGAGTAACACTGGATGTGCTTCGTTCTCTTTCCTCTGTCCATTCAGACACCTTGTCCGTATCCAGCAATGACGCCCTGCAGCCCGGCTCCAGCCAAACGCTGGGTCCTCACAGCTCCCCAGGTCCCAAACGTCCTGGAAACACACTAAGGAAGTGGCTGACGAGTCCGGTTCGGCGGCTCAGCTCCGGTAAAGCCGACGGCCACGTCAAAAAGCTCGCCCACAAGCATAAGAAGAACCGCGATGGCACGAGGAAGAACATGGACGCGATGCCCGGCTCGCAGAAGGACTCTGACGACAGCGCCGCCACTCCACAAGATGAGACCCTGGAAGAAGTAAGACGACGCACCGTAATGCTGAATAACTGTGACCATGTCTGACTCTGAACTACCACTTGTTCTTTATTTCTCTCCAGCGTATGCGCAATGAGGGGCTGAGCAGCGGCACCCTGTCCAAGTCTTCCTCATCGGGCATGCAGAGCTGCGGTGAGGAGGAAGGAGAAGAGGGGGCGGACGCTGTCCCGCTGCCTCCCCCAATGGCCATTCAGCAACACAGCCTGCTTCAGCCCGACTCTCAGGATGACAAGGTGGGGACATGCAGAGCAATCGAGACGCAGTCATAAATATATGATGTACACACAACAGCTCATCATGTGCATCAGCAAGAGAGACAGTAAGATAGATTGAACAGCATAAAGTGGACAAATATTTGAGCTTTTTCTTTGTTTATTTCTGTTTGTATTTGTTCTGTTATTAATCCACATGACTCATAGGCAGCAAGATTTTTAACTTGCTCCTCCACTCACAGCTTAAAATAACAGCTTAACTTTATTTTGGCACTAATAACTCTGCCTGTTTTCTCCTATTTTCTTAATGGTTGCATGTTCCCTCCTTCAGCATTATGTTGATTTCTGTTCTGCTTCTCTTCTGTCCCAGTTTCCCTATCTGTCCATGTGAAACCCTCTAAATGATCCTATCTAGATTTTTCCTTTCTTTCCTTTCTGTCTAATTAAATTCCCTCTGCATGTTTTTTCTTCTTTTTTTTCTTCTTTTTTTGCTGAAGTGAATCCATTTACATGTCTTTGCAGTAGCAAAATGTCTGTGACATTAAATGGTTGTGCATTGTGGATCGTTTAAATCTCGCCCTGCCCTTTGTGCCTCCGACTAAGCTCTGTAGCAGAGGCAAACTTTCCGTCCAATGGAGTATTTTTTTGACCAATTATGGCGCGTGTGCTTGAAGAGCACTCCAATCACAGTTTCCCCCTGACCTAAACCCACCTCATAACCCCTGTTTTCCCAAGAATATAGTCTGTGATTGGCTCCAAGTTGGCTCCCAATTAACCCTTTTATTAGGGAGATCACACAAACCAAGTCTTTATTTGGACATGTGGAATATCGAGGTCCAAATCACGACAATGGTGAGCTCAAGTCTCTAAGAATGTATGACTCCTGTATGCATGCAACACCTAAAAGTTCTCCATTCACAGTGTCTTGAAGATTAACCGTTAGTTTTCTTTATTCCTTCCATTTCTTCTCTCTCTTTCAGTCTGCATCTCGGCTGTCTGGCCGTCCCAGTAGCTCGGAGACACCCAGTGCGGCTGAACTGGTCAGTGCCATCGAAGAACTGGTGAAGAGCAAGATGGTGAGATGGATTTCATAAACACTCACAAATACTTGCAAATGAGGCCCACTTGCACACAGAACAATTTTAATAGATGTAGATACAAGCGCACGCTTTCTTTCTGGTGTTAGTGACAGAGAATGGCATCATTGCCAGCAAGTCATCTGTCAAAACTGTGACTAACTATCCCAGCTGTCCTCTGTTCCAACAAATGGGCACTGCACGCTGGCGAATATCCCCAGTATACTCATGCAGACTGGCCTCCACGTATATTATGCTTCATTTCGATAAAGATAAGTAAGTGGAACATATTTTTCTGCCTCTTAATTTCTTAATTCTTTAATTCAGTCACTGGAAGACCGTCCCAGTTCTCTGTTGGTGGAGCAAGGTGACAGCAGCTCTCCCTCTCTCAATCCCTCCGACAACTCCCTCCTCTCCTCCTCCTCACCCATCGACGAGGTGGACGAGCGCAAATCTGGCTTCCTCAAGAGAAGACAGTGAGTTATAAGTCCTGTTGGTGTTTTTATAAATAAAAGCTACTTGAACCCAGACAGTAAATGATGTTTGTCCTCATTCGTGTGCTTATATGGAGCATTTCTGATATTCATCCACAGCTGAGCGTTGCATTCGTCTTACGTGACAATTTCTGTGTGTTCTTTCTCTCAGTTATGTACTTCTGGAGCTGGTGGAGACTGAGAGAGACTATGTCAGAGACCTGGGATCAGTGGTGGAGGTAAGAAAAGAAGACAATCTGGATAAATAAATTTTCGGACATAGTTGTTGGTCAGCGTTTGCTTGTGCTTCTTACACTTTGGGTGGCTCTTTCTTTCAGGGCTACATGAGCAGAATGAAAGAGGAAGGAGTTCCAGATGACATGAAAGGAAAAGACAAGATTGTTTTTGGAAACATCCATCAGATCTATGACTGGCACAAAGAGTACGCTGGCAGAATCCTTCAGCTGTAGTACCTGCCCCTGCTTCAGGGCATATGCAGCATTATACAAAGAAAATGTCAACATGCTGTTTCTTGGCAGGTTAAATCACATGTCTGTATCCATTCACAGTTTTTTCCTGGGAGAACTTGAAAAGTGTTTGGAGGATCCTGACCGGCTGGGACCGTTATTTGTCAAACAAGTAAGAAATGCACTAGTTTTGCAGCATGATTTTGTTAAAGAGGGTATTACATGTTCTTATCTGTAATATTCTTTTCTGTTTTTGTTGCAAATACAGGAACGGAGACTGCACATGTATATTGTGTACTGCCAAAACAAGCCTAAGTCTGAGCACATCGTGTCGGAGTATATTGATACGTACTTTGAGGTAAGATTGTTTAATCATTTTGCACCTCATAGCCACAGCATGCTATCTGTATTGTATTGTCCGTGTCATGAGTCAGGTCCCGGACATGATAGATTTTTATTTTTCTTCAGGACCTGAAGCAGCGACTGGGACACAGACTGCAACTCACTGACTTACTCATCAAACCTGTCCAGCGCATAATGAAGTACCAACTGCTACTGAAGGTAAATCTTTTTCTGTACAACATAAATTATGATCAACGCAGTCTGAATTTCTCTCCTTACCTCTGTTAACTTCTTCACAGGATCTTCTTAAAATTTCTAAGAAGGCTGGAGTGGATGCCACAGAGCTGGAGGTACAATCGAGAAAAAGCCCAGGATTCAGCACAAAACTAATGAAGCAATAATAATCTGTTGTGTTTTCCAATGAATGCTGTGAAAGTATCATAACTAGATAAGTAGTTTTTAACTTTTTTTTTCTCTCGTGTTCTTCCACAGAAAGCTGTAGAAGTGATGTGCGTGGTCCCAAAACGCTGCAATGACATGATGAATGTTGGGCGCCTTCAAGGCTTTGATGTAAGTCTCCCTTTGGTACCTCTGATAGTGTGTGAATGTTTCCAAAATACATAATACAATAGAGTAAATGCTTCACATTTTTTGTCTTGCTTCAGGCAACTGCCACTAGGTGTCAGTGTGCGCTTGTTTTTGCAGCTCTAGTTTGTTGTCGGATTTTGTGTGTTTTCATTTTTTCTAATAACTTATCCAAAATAAAACTATTTAAGAAAACTCCTTCACCATCTAGAACTTTCTTTGGATTGCCTGTTTGTTTCTCAGGGTAAAATTGTGGCTCAGGGCAGATTGCTTCTCCAAGACACTTTCATGGTTTCAGACCAGGACGGAGGGCTCCTATCCAGGATGAAAGAGAGGAGAGTGTTTCTGTTTGAGCAGATAGTTATCTTCAGTGAACCCCTGGACAAAAAGAAGGGCTTCTCTACTCCTGGCTACCTCTTCAAGAACAGCATTAAGGTGAATACAGCTCACTTAAATAGCTTTGAGACCAACTGTGGACTTACTTTGGATTGTCCCTATTGATCATGAAGCTAAACCTGCTCTATTTTATTTCATATCTATATATTTTTTCTTATCTTTGTCTCTTTACCCTTGCCTGCCACATAACTTCAGGTGAGCTGGTTGGGTCTAGAAGAAAATGCTGATGACCCCTGCAAGTTCACACTGACCTCCAGGTCATCTAGTGGCAACCTGGAGAGGTACACTTTCCATTCACCAAGTCCTGGAATCAGTCAAGTCTGGATCCATCAGGTCAGCCAGATCCTGGAGAATCAGAGAAATTTCCTCAATGGTAAGAAATTGTTGTGAATACTGTAACACACAAAATTACATTTTTACATAAAACATTTTGACACTCTTGGTCCTTTTAGTTTAAGAGGGCTATTAAGTTGTTAAAAAAAAAACCTCTTGTCTGCTCCCACAGCTTTGACGTCACCTATAGAGTATCAGAGGAACCATGTGGGAGGTGGTGGGCCAAGCGGTCCACCTAGCAGCAGCAGTACTGCAGGTCTACCAGGAGGCAGCAGCTCCAACAGTACCTGCAATATGGGGGGAGGAGGTGGCGGCGAAGGCAGCTCTGGAGGATCAGGGGGTAGCGCCTCCTCCCTGTGCGGCCCGCGCTCCCGACCATCTCGCATCCCCCAGCCGTCCTCACGCCTCCCCCAGCCTGTTCACCACCATCACCCCCCGGGCCCTGAGGGTCCCGACAGATCAGCAGGTATGTGGTCACTCTGCCACCCACAGCCGCTTCAGTCCCTCTCCTCTAACCCCCGTTCAGGCAACACAGCTAATGGAGAGCTGTTAGCCTCAGAGGTCCCTAAGATGAGGATGCTGGATAGTCCTCATGGAAGTAACAGTAATAACAGTAACAGGCCATCAGGTAGTATGGACAGCAGTGTCAGACAGGTTCTCGGAGGCTCAGAGGAAATGCCGAAGCATCAAATGGCCAGCAGACCACAGATGCCAGTAGCTCCTCTGAATTTTCATCTCAAAAGCCCTCGAGTTGGGACAGTTTCACCTCTGATATTACCTCAAACTCCCGGAGGAGGAGGAGGAAAGGAAGCGTTCGTCCCCACCAGCCCAGCTCATAAAGGCAACGCTTTCTGGGCCATAGTCCCCGCTCTGCCTCCCTCTCCTGCCAGCAGGCCAGGTTCCTTCTCCTACCCCAGTGACAATGGTGGCAGTGGAGGCGACTCTCTGGGCAGAGGAAGTTACGGGACTCCCTCTCATCACCGCCACTCCAGCCACAGTAAGGACATAGATCGCATGAGCACCTGCTCCTCCACCAGCGAGCACTCCATACACTCCACCCAGAGCAACGGGGTAAGATGCCAAGTCGAGGCCCAGGCTTCAGCGAGGCCTAGAGTACTTACTAGTCACTAACCTCACCCTTAGTGGCTGCCTGTCTGCCAGTCAGTCAACCTGCCGCTGGCTCTGAGAATGGCTTTTAAATTCAACAACTACTACTGCTGCTGAAACACTTGAATGACTGAAGAATAACACCTATCTGAGTGCACTAACTTCACCGACAGTGTGTGTGAGGGAGATTTTTTGCCTTTCCGGAAACTACTAACAGTGTGGATCTGAGTCACAGAGAAACTTGTATCTGCTTTTCAAGACTCTCTCTGAGCTTCAGTACGCATTTGCTTTCCAACTGTAGCTACTAAACATTAACAAGTGCCATTTCAAAAACATGTTATCTCTTTTTTCCGTTAGGTGATAACTTCCAATCTCCTTTCAAAAGCTATGGGACGTTTTTTTTTTCTTTGGTTTTTGAAAACATTAGCACATTTCAAAAAAGCCGTTTCTTTTCTGGTAAGATGGTTTCTCACTTCACAGAGATTAACCTTATGATTGCACAAACAGCGTTTTGTTTTCCGCAACCTGCCTTGTTTGTTTGACAGTACCAACAGAATTTCTTTTTGAAATGGCTTTTTATCTGGTGAGATGGTTTCTCACCTCACAAAGGCTAAAAGCTTGTTTGCACAACCTGCCCTGTTTGTTTCAAAGTGTCTTCAGCACCTCTTCTTGAAAACTCGTCTTTGTCTTTGAAAACATAAAGTTCCTCATTTCATCATCCCTGCCCGGGGGGATCATAAGCTCTGTGCTTTTGTAACTTCTCAGTCTAACTTGTCAGCCCGTTGCTCTAAATACAAACAAGTGCTTTTTCAAAAAAAGAAGAAAAAAAAAAGCATTTTGCACTGCATGCGTTCAACATATTCTCAATTTCATTTTTATACATGTTCCCTGCAATCAAACTATCCATTTGATTGGTGTGAAGTAACATTTCCCTTTTAGACATATGTGCATTTATGTATTTTCATGTGTGTTAATGTGTGCAGTAACTCATGATTTAATGTGTTCTCCTCCTGACAGAGTGAAAGCAGTAGTAGCAGCAGCAGCGTGTCCACCATGCTGGTGACTCAGGATTATGTGGCAGTGAAGGAGGATGAGATCAGTGTGGTGCAGGGTGAGGTGGTCCAAATGCTAGCAAGCAACCAGCAGAACATGTTCCTGGTGTACCGGGCAGCCAATGAGCACTGCCCTGCGGCTGAGGGCTGGATCCCTGGCTACGTGTTAGGACACACTTCATCCTCAGTCACACCCGAGCTCTCCGAAGGCACCATAAAGTAAGCATAAGCAGCCTTCCTTCCTTTTTAGGTTGCCACAGAAAACACGACAGTCATAGTGATTACGATTATGTAAACGTGAAACCTGAAACTTCTCGATTTTTGTTCTTGCGTTTGTTTAGAAAGTCATTATCGTGGCACACAGCACTGCGCATTCGCCGGAAGTCTGAGAAAAGAGACAAGGAGGGCAGGAAAATTGAGAACGGCTACCGAAAGTCTCAGGACAGCCTGGCCAACAAAGTCTCTGTCAAGGTAGAAAAGTGTCACGTTAAACGCCACCCCACCGACATCCACTGCAATTTGTGCAAGAAATCTAATTATGTCTTCAAATTGTCATTTCAGCTTCTGAATCCCAACTTTATCTATGAAGGTACGTGCACGTTGTTGCTTCAGCCAAGGAGCAAATCTTTCCTTGCATTTGGAATAAAAATTCAAAAAGATAAACAATAAGCTTCACTGGGTTTTTGTTGTTGTTGTTTTTAGGTCCCCCAGAGTTCCTCATTCCAGTTAGTGATGCAACATGTGAGAGTGGCGATGCAGTTACTCTGAGGTGTAAAGTTTGCGGTCGCCCCCGACCAACCATCACTTGGCGTGGCCCTGACAACAACTCTCTGAGCAACAACGGACAATACAGCATGACCTACAGGTGTGGGGGGGGCTCACTTGAATTTCTTTTATTGATTTTTAGCTAGAAAAATCCAAATCTTACATTAGCCTGTGACGTAAAGGTGCAGATGTGCTGCTAACAAACTCAGTTAACACATTCATGTTGTTAAAAAAGAATATGAAGTCATAATAACTCTGTGCAAATTACAGTATCAGTTTGTGAATTTCACTTAATGCTTTGTTTCCTTTTATTCTCCATTTCTGCAGTGAGACCGGAGAGGCGTCCCTGTGCATCACGGACGCGTCTGTAGAGGACAGCGGCGTGTATACCTGTGTTGCTACAAACATAGCAGGCGCTGTCACCTCTTCTGCCAGTCTTAGAGTGTCAGGTCAGAGTCCTGTCATTGTGTATGTCTCTTGATATTATGCCACGCAGGTGTTTGAAACATTTAAAACATTGATTTTATAATTTTTACATTTGATACTTGAATCATTGTGAATTCACTGTGTTGTCTCAGGAACCCCTGACGATGGCAGCGAACTCCTCTGGAAAAACGGCTTTGAGTCCCAGTACACAGAGATTACTGAACTAGGAAGGTGTGTTTTCCTGTCACGCAGTGCTTCTCGACCACATCAAAGCTAATAAATTAGGAGCAGCACTCATATATATAGTAGTAGTAGTAATAGCAGTAGCGACAGATGATACAAGTGAAGGTATTTAAATGAGGAATGAGTTGCTTATTCCTCAGTAGCTGGTTAGAGAATGCAGCAATATTCAAATCATTTAACACAATTTGTGACTGCATTCACAAATACAAGTTCAAACTTTACTAAGCAATGAGAAACGACATTTTCAGAAAGTGTCACAAGCTTTTTTGGAAATGAGGTTGTACATTGGACAAGCTGATATAGATAATCAACAAAGAAGTAGATTGACATTATACATCCAAGTCCACCAGTCATGATTGGGCGTTATAGTTTATAAATTTGATGTAGGATATTTTTAAAAAGTGAGTCACAAATGAAATGTCTTATTCCTCAAGTTTCAGTTTACTAACTACTAATTTTTGCCTTGCAGGGGTCGGTTCTCAGTGACTAAGCGATGCGACCAGAGAGGGAGTAAACGCACAGTTGCAGCAAAGCATGTTAACAAGAAGCTGTTGCGTCGAGAACAGGTCCTGCAGGAGATCAGACTCCTCCAGAATCTAGACCATCCCAATCTGGTCAAGCTGCTAGACACGTATGAGACAGCCAGCAGCTACGTACTGGTACTAGAGATGTAAGTAAAACGACTGTGACATCTGATCTGTTTGAAAAACATACTTAGATTTGTCTCTAAAAAAAAAAATAAATAAAATGCATGTTGTGTTTGTGTTATCAGGGCAGACCAGGGGCGATTCCTGGACTACATCGTGAGCTGGGGCAACCTGACGGAGGAGAAAGTTGCTTTATACCTCAGAGATATTCTTGAAGCTCTCCATTACCTGCACAGCTGGAGGATAGCACATCTTGACCTCAAAGTAAACAGTTCAACAAACAAAGCATTACAATCTAAACCTTTTTTTGGGGAAGCTGTTGCACTGCTGTTGTGCTTCTCTAGGTCTGATGATTGTGTCCTATATCCTCCTATCCTGCTCCTACAGCCTGAAAACATTGTGGTGGAACATGCGTCCTCCCAGCCAGTGATCAAGCTGACAGACTTTGGTGATGCTGTTCAACTGAACCCCCCCTCCTCTTACATCCATCCTCTTCTGGGAAGCCCAGAGTTCTCTGCTCCTGAACTGATCCTGGGTCAGCCCGTCTCACTGACGTCTGACCTCTGGAGCTTAGGTCTGTAGAGAAATTGTATCTTGCTGATTTTTGCATTAGAGAACCCTTTATGTACTCGAATACACAATCACAGCAGCAGAAACCCACTGTAATAGTATTAAATACACATTCCTTTGTTCTTATTTGTCAGTATGTGCAAAAGGCTGCTTATTGATATTTGACTAAGACACAAAAATAGACAGAAATACTCCCATGCGATACTATCATCTCAATCTCTAAGCCAGGTGCGTTAACACAAGTGTTTCCTCTGCAGTGCAGTCAGTCAGCCTCTCTGGGGATGCAAAGTTCAGTGATTTAAATTCAAGTGATATTTTACTGCTATGTATGTAGATGATGAGTTTCATCAGAAAAATGTATATATTAGTACAGCGTAAGGGAGTGCAGTGTAAAATGAATGATTCAGTTCAGTTTTGTTTATATGGCATTTATAGGCTTTTTTGTGTTGTAAGGTAAAGACCCTACAATAATGCAGTGAAAGCCTCAACAAGCAGGCAAATTATCTAACAGAGGATTGTTATTGTTGTAGTCTTGGTGCTATAATATTTTAGCAGCTGCAGAAGCTGCTTTTGTGCATGATTGTTTAATATAAAGCTATATTAATTATCAAAGGGGATTTAAAAGTGAGCTGAATGAGTTAATTTAATTTGGCTAAATAACCTGTTGATTGACCAACTGGTTGATTTACAGGGGTGGTGACCTATGTGGTTCTGAGCGGCGCCTCTCCATTCCTGGACGAGAGCCTTGAGGAGACGTGTCTGAACATCTGTCGCCTGGACTTTAGCTTCCCTCAGGATTACTTCCAGGGTGTGAGCCCAGCTGCCAGAGACTTCATCTGCCTGCTGCTCCGGGGCGAGCCAGAGCGACGGCCCCCTGCTGCGTCCTGCCTGGAGGAGCCCTGGCTCCAGCCTCGAGGTTTATCAAGCAGTGACTCAACCTTAAATCCCACACAGCCACCAGCACTGTCACCATCTCGGAATCATTGCGGCACACATCTGGACACATCCAGGCTCATTTCTTTCATCGAGAGACGGAAACACCAGAATGATGTCCGGCCCATAGGCACCATTAAGGCCTTCCTTCACAGCCGCCTGCTCAGCCAGACCTGACAGTAGGTCACCAGGTAAACACGACCAGAAGGAATTACTTCCACTACTGCTCTTCATTCACTTGATCCTTGTTAGAAGCCTACTGAGAGCACCACCAGCGACACGCCTGCTACAATCCCCTTTTCCCTCACAAAGCCACAAAAGTCCTGCTGCTGCTGCTGCTGCCGACTGACTTACCTCTGCCGATTAAACCCTTCGAACCCCCAAGCCCTTCCCCTCCTTAAACCTGGCATACCGTCACTATGCCTGCACAACAAGCGAACTCTTGGAATCCATTTGAGATTTCAAAACCTTGACTCAGCAGGGAGAAAACCAAGCTTTCTCAACAAGCCAGCGTGAGCGAGTCTTGCGTTTCGGACAGTGTTAAACAAAGAAAAAAAAAAGAAGAATACTGTACAATAGGAATATTTCAGGCTGCTTTCGGTTGAACACAAGAAAATGTTTTTTGTAACGAGAGATTACTTTTTGTAAATGAAACAAAATGTACAGCGAGGAGACGGAGAACTGTCTTTATTCATAACCTTTTGGAAAACAAAGGGTAGTTGGCGAGTAGAAAAAGTAAAAAACGAAAAGAAAAAAAAAAGGGAAGTGAGATTTGCGTGGTGAAGTGGCACCCATCAGCAGGGTCCTCTTATTCTGGAACAAGATGTAACTACCAAAACCACGTTTTGCAGAAACTTACATTCAGTGCAATAGTTTGCTTTTCTTAACTCTCCCCCGCTTCAGTTTCAAAGGTTAAATCACTTCTGTTTGTGACACTAAGAGAAACTAACTTGAACAAAGCATTAAAACAACTCAGCAAAAAAGAATATCCCGATAGAGCTTCTCAGATTTTTACCTGCATCCGCCTTATATGTAAATAACGTTTTTCCCGCTTTTCGTTCTCATTTTGACGGATTTATCTCTCGACGAACAAAAACGATTCCATCTGCTGAGTTTTAGTGAGTCCCTGCGGACGGACGGATCAAACCGCTACTAGGTTCCCACGTGCAATGTCGCAGCTTTAACATTTATGCAACTATTTATGAAAACTTGTGTTGTAGCCGTATTCTTAAAAAGGCATGTACGTACCTGGTACTGCAATAGATGTATGTATTGTGTTAACTCTTATGTATTAAGTTCAGTATTAATATCCTGCAAAAAAAACAAACAAAAAAACAACAACAACAACAACAACAACCCTGCAACAAAAGGAGAGTTTTTCCAAAATAATGTATAAAAATGTGTATCTATGAAATATAGGCACTTATGCTTTTATGTCGTCCTTGTTTCGCTTTTGTTTTTTTGTAACAATACCAAAGTTGGCTCTGCTTTGTTCTCCTGCTAATATGTTTGTTTGCTTATTTAATGACTTGTCATGTTGAGTCATAACAGACCACACTGAGCAGAGGCATATGAGCGTTTACAAAGGTTCCTTGTGGTTTTATTTATTCTTATTGTAATAAGAAGATTGTTTGGTGGTTTATTGCTGAAAAAAATTATATTGACTTGTCTTTTTTTATTATTATTTCTTTTCTTTTTTGTTTTTTTTCAAGCCGTGCACAAAGTTAGTTTGTTTGGCTCTTGTAGGTAGATACTAGTGTATGTTGCTAGACCGTATTGGTTTATATCTTCACCAAGCAATAGGTCTGGGGTGAAAAAGTCACCATGGACTGCACTGATGAAAGAATCATACCTTCTGGCAGATAATAACAACCCCTGAACCACAGTTTTTTCTGATTAGCATTAACAGGTATCTCCCGTGAAAAAGGTCTGCCAGTTGTTTTCATTTAAATACGATGACGTCTTTAGGTTAAAAAGTTGCTTAAAAACTTCTTTAAAGTGCCAGTCCAGTGAATTAAGTTCGAGAGGTTGGTAAAAATGAAAAACTCGCGTCGCTTCTCGTTTTATTTGAAGGTTGTCAGTTGCTGTCGATAACATGTTGAGTTTATTGACTTGTCTCTCTGGTCTGTAAAGTCTCCGTCTTTCATTTTGTGTCATTTTTATTTATTAATGTGGATAAGGGTTTCCCTGAAACTATCCTGATCATCGCTTTGTCAGGTTACGATCGAAGAGAAACGGTTTCTTGGGAAACCCGCCTGCTCACGATGTAAAGATGTACAGAGAAGGGTCGGGCAGTTCGCCCACACCCGGGATGTAAACCTCACAACTGTCATATTTTAAATACACCTAAAACAAGACTGCAGAAATGTCATCTTGAATGTCTTAGTATGACTTATTTTTACTTTTGCATGTATATTTCTTTGTACAGAAGATTGTGTTTACATGTTACTACGTGTTGTAAATAACTTATTTTGTCCTCTGTTATTTTGCCATTAAACGTACAAGGCACAGTCAGCGTTACTGAAACTTTTGTGCGCATATATTCATTCATCTCCACCCCCATGAGAATGTCTGTTATTATTATTCATTCATGATTTCCCATAAGCTTTTGAGGGCTGGAGGGTGAGATAAATCTGTATTCCCGGCATGATTAGAAAGCAGGGGAAAACCCTTAATTCACATGGCTGCAATCAGTCATTCATTAAAATTATTAAACACAAGAAACCCAACTAACACAGCAGCCATGTTAAGCCTTGCATTAGAGGGGATTGTTGTTTGCGATAGCGTAACACCTTTGACACGTTTTTCTTTACTTTTTATTTTCATATGAAGAGTGACATTTGGAAGCACCGCGGGGAAACAACGAAAAGCAAAGTGAGAATATTAAAATCAGGAGGAATATACGTGTACAGTAATAGTGAACGAATGTCATTACTGTGATGAAGATCAGTTCGAGAGATAAACTATGAGAAGGTATCAGGAAGGGGACTGTTGCTGATCTTATCAGTCCGGAGCAGATGCCGCTGCTGTTTTTGAATCAGTGCAAGCAGTGTGTGTTGCATCACTGCACAAAGAACGCACGATTTTACCTCCCACTCAACCCACGTCCGCTACAATAGTTACTCACTGAGGTCTGCTAGAGAACATTTTTGCAGCATTTTAAACCCTGGTATCTACGCATGAGCGTTATCAGCCTGGAGTATTTGTCATCTAAGCCCCATTCGAGGTTATTTACTTCACCTGACGCACCTGTGTCTCTGTTCTGAAAGCGGCGCTTTCACCCAGTGCCTGAAAGGTGCCTGTGCACTTATCGAGTGTGAAATCTATTTCGTCTTTCTTAGCAACAGTTTTTGTTTTGTTTTTATTTTTTGCATGAAACCACAGAAGGGGTATCTTTACAATCTTTACACAAAATCTTGTGATCAAAATCTCACGCAAGAGCTGTGAAGTGTGAAGGTGATGCACGCCAGCGCAGTTTTTTTTTTTCTGTTCTACAAACTTGATTTGACCTGTGACCAAATACTGTGTTGTTTATTCATTTTAATTATTCGGGTACTGCTTTACTTTAAGCCCACACGTTTAACTCGACACAAATACCTAATATGCGATTATGCGCATTTCTTGACAGCCCGATATTTCCCAGTTTTGCGCCTTCTCATCCACTGTTGCTTCTGGGCATTTTCCACCCACTGAATTCAGCATTCACTCATATGGGGAGAGTCCTGTCTGGCTGTAGTTTAAAACCAAAAGCAAACGTGAGTCAGAGAAAGAGATATCAAATACTTAGAAAGTTCACACTGATGAGGAGAATAATGACGTGATTGTGGCCCACACACTAACGGGACGGGACGCGAGTTGCAAGCCTGTAAACAAGAACACTCCTACTATCTAACCACAATCAGGAGACAAGAGACCACTAGATGGCATCGGAGATCTTGGTTTCAAGAAAGTGCCGATAGCGGAACACATCGTGTGCAAAACAACCTGCAGAGCATCAACTTACAGACGTTATTAAAGAACCACCGGCAAATTTGATTGGCCAAGCTCGAAACAGAAAGTACTGCAGCCTGGAGAAGAACAACAGAAACAGCACGTAGTGTTGAAAGGGGTTTGAAGGAGATAACAGAACTGTGTGTTATTAAAAGGTTAAATGTGCAATGCACTGCTGAAACACTGTTGAACCTACAGAGGGTAAATTCCCTCTGTAGGTTCACTAGAGTTTTGTGTGTTTAGCAGAGGTGGTTCCCATGTAGTGAGAATTGGGCAGTTGAGTCACGCTCTCTGCTACAGGCCAGGCAGTTCACATGAAACTCGCTGGCCCAGTTTCCACATTTAAAGTGGTGAGAGCAAAAACAGGCGAATGTGAAAATATGAGTTTTATATCATATGTTATATCGTACTGGTATTTCACGCTGCGTGGCAACCAGTAGGAACAAGTACTGACATCACAGCCCCAACTCTCACATATCTGTTTACCATCTTTCTCACTTGACCCTTTGTCCTTTTTTTGTAACTGTACTGTGAGAACATGACGATAAGGGGAAAACACATGACACATCACAAAGTCTCCCTAAGTCCACTGTTTTTGGAATTTGACTTTCATTTTGATGTCTTTAATAGATGGCATCAAATCTTTGGACTTCTTTCATGGCTGTGATGCTTCCACATTGATAAAAATCTGCCAGCAAACCTGCAGACCTGCCACTGAACCTTTTTACACTAGAGGTCTCCACAAGTGTATTTTAGTTTGACGCCCCCTCCCCCGACACACACACATGCTAAGAGGAAGGGGGGAGGAGAGAGATCATAACTTGAACTCACCCAATCAGGGTTAAGAACACATAACTTGTCAATACATTAAAAATGGATGCAACACAAATGCAACAACAACAACAACAGCTTTTTCAAGTTTTTCAAGTCATGAGCGCCAAGCTGAAGTAAAGTCGAGTCATTTATCAGTTAAGCCCACAGATCAGTATCTGAAGTCTGGCATGAGTCAATCCACGTGAGCGGTTGAGTTATAGAGTGAAAGGAAGACTTCACTTTTAATCATTTCAGCATTGCAGGGAAAGCATTTTCCGAGTAGTTAGTGTGAAACTTTCCCCCAGAGCTTGTCAGAGCTGCTGCTTTATCGCTGCATTCTCCAGACTTGTGTACAACAAGAAGTAGTTCAGCTGTTGACATCTGGAATGCATTTAAGACACGCTTTCAGTCCTCTGCTGTACTAACCTGGGTTATTTGGGGGGGCTAATAATGTTTTTTATGTTTGCTTGTTTCTTCTTTCTCATTAGTACTGCAGTGGGAATAATTGTTCAGCTTTTGTGTTTTTATATCGCAGACAGTTGTCAGACTGTTTACTTGCAGGTTGTTTTTCCGTTTCCTTGCCTAAACAGCCTTATCTGGTGAGATGCTTCTGTACTGCCTCAGCAGTTCTTTGACCACAGAAACCAAATGTTTGTGCCAACCCTAAAACTGCTTACAGTCGTGCAGCACCTTCAGATCATGCTTTACAGCTCTGTAGGATGCTGTAACATCCATTAACTCCTTACACTCCCGTTTAGTTAGATCACAGTATATATAGTTTGTTTTACAGGGGCTTTTCCTGATGGTAGATACACGTCAAAGTGGTCTTCAGGAAGGTCAGTAACTACAATTTTGGATTCATCCACCCAGAACAAAAAGCCCCAATTTGTGCCAGTAATCGTCTTTTTGCACAGCAAATGTTTCTCCCTGGCACGCTTTTGATTCAGACCAAATTTGTGCTTTCTGAAAATAAACACGTTCACTTTGACTCTTTTTGCTTCAGATGTTTTCTTCCTGGGCTGGAATTTTTTCATTTGAAATCTACATGTTGATGATGATAATGATGATGATGAAGATGATGCTCGCCATTGTTTTGAGCATCTTAAGAACTCCATTGTCTTGGGACTTAAACAGCAGACACTAAATGTCAGCGGTCTAAATAAGGCAGGTTTCACCTAACACTTTCTGAGGAAGCAGTAATCATCAATCTACATCTATAGACAGGGTCAAGCCTGCCCCTCCTCTCAGTTTAGGGTTTCCACTTCCTCAGTACACTGTGTTCTCAGTAGTTTTAAGAGCAAGCTCTTTAAAAAAAACAAAAACAGAAGCAGATTGTGTTATTAAGGGATGGGCGTATTCTGTCACTTTCCTCAAGAGTCGACATAACTGGGTTTCCCAAGAATGGACTCAGTGCTCCACTCTGACTTTCTGCTAGACTAACAGAAATGATGTTTTAGCTCATATCTCTCCACATAGACAATGGTATAATGCACAAAAAAGGATTTTTTAGATTTAAAAAAAGGTATATGATGGGTAGCTGCATGCTTCTTTTCAAAATATAGTAAAATTGAATATATATGTAAATCAACGAAAGCAAATGATGACGCCAGGAAGTTACAAGAAATGTGTGGCTAATTTATCAGATGAAAAACTTGAGTGCCTGTAAAGCAAACAGCTTCACTGACCGAAACCAGATGAATCGTACAGTTTATTACAGGAACAATAACACCTCTCTACTCTACAGTAACATGCATATCAAAGTTGGTTTGTTAGTCAATGCAGATACTCCTTATTTTGTGGAAGCACTTAAAGCAAAAGGTAAAAATAGTGAAAAGAGGCAACTGCGGTTAGATTGGATCTGTCACACCTTTTCACCATACACACTCATTCGTGTCACAGGGATGCCGCACTTACCATAGAAATATAACACCTTTATTCTGTATTGTCAGCTGATTACAAACACTTTTTTAAACAGGAATGAGAAAATACAACACAAAGACTGATCAAACATTTAAATTACCCCAAAAACCGAATCGGAATTCTTGTGGCCCCAATGACTGGACCCATTTGACAGAAACCAGAAATGTTTATGTTACAAAAACTATCAAAAAACTGGAAACTGAAGCAAATATGGAAAAAAAAACATCACCGGAATTATAGGTGAAAAGATAGAACCAAGCTTTATCAGACAATTCAGGGACTCCTTATGACTGTTTTCCTGGAAAAGGGGGGTGGGGGTAATAATATCATAATAGTAATAATGATATCAATTCATATGAGAACAACTTTCTATTGATTCAGAGCTCCCCTTCTCTTAGAGGATCCAGTAAAATGCAGCCTGGAATTTTTGCGATTTTTCCTGTAATTTGTCATCCATCCGGGCATTGAAACAAAGAAGCTGAAAGAGGAACTGTCTGCATGCCCATCGATAAACTCTTGTAAAAAGGGACTTCTTTCTTGCAATCCTGATTAATATCACGAGAAAAACCAGCAGAACTATGAAGTCACTTGATAACAAACGGCTCGGATGTGCACAAAGACTGCAAAGGTTAAACTAACAGCTTGGTTTCATGCTTCCTCTTTCAGGTTGTGGTTTTCTCTGTGTTGGGTAAAGTGCAAATGTTCTGCTAATGATGCTAGGCAACCTACACTGCTGAATCTGCAAAGTTGCACTGAACACGATTTCCTGTGCGCAGACTGATGCAACGGGTACAACTGTGAGGGGGGTCATCGTGTTTGGATAAAAATGTAGGCTACTATGACATGTAACTTTTCATGGTGGTGCGTTTCCCCACTTAAACTGGATGACGTTGCCGTAGCTGCTGACAGATGTTGTAGTTGACACAGTTTCGTGCTAAGTAAAGAGCCAGCGGCAAAACAAACTGCAACAAGTCTAACTGTGACTCATCGTCCCAGGTGAAGATACACCAAAGTATTCAAAATCAGATTTATAATGGAATTGCATACATTTTGGTCATAACTCATAGAAGTACAAAAACAGAGTAAAAATACATATCTGTGGTACATTATATTAATATACAGTCACATGCATACATTCACAAGTGCCAAACCTTAACACTCTAGAAGTGACAATAAGCCACAGTGATCTATTTTTACTGGACATGAAAAAATGAAAAGAAGCACATCCCCCAACTGTAGTTCACTACATAGCAGTGCTCCTCTCATCCACGCTGGTAGTTTGTGAGTAGACTGATGTAGAAATTCTGTCCTGTGGTATGAAGACCTTGATCAGCTGGCACAGTCTGCAGGGAGATCTGTTTATCATCCGCAACAGGTGCCTCCTGAACTTCTCCCCGACAAACACATACAGGATGGGGTTGAGGCAACTGTGAGAGTAAGCAATGGCCTCTGTGATTTGTAAAGCCAGTCTGACGGCTTTGCTGTGCCCACAATCTAAAAACTGGTGCTTTAGCTCCAGTGCTCGGGCAAGTGACGCAATGTTGTAGGGAATCCAGCAACAGAAGAAAATAGCTACCACTATGACAACAAGGCGGATAGCTTGTTTCTTGGATGACTGGCTGTTCAGTAACCTCCAGATGATCTGTGAGTAGCAGAAACCCAGAATGATGATCGGAATGAGCAGGCCTACAATGTTCATTTTAGCGATGCTGAAGACCTGCCAAAAATGAAGACTGGAACTCACGTCTGGAAATCCAGGATAGCAAGTGTGCTGTCCCGACACATTTCTTTGCTCTTGGAGGAAGATCAGGTCAGGAAAAGAAGCCAGAAATCCCGCTCCCCATGTAACAGCAGCTGCAATCATTCCAAAGGAGCGTGTACGTGCTCTCATAGCACAAACAGCATGCACTATAGCCAAGTACCGATCAATGCTCATTAGAGTGATAAAAAATATCCCACAGTAAAAGACGATATGATAAATGCCCAAGACTATTTTGCACATAGCATCCCCAAACACCCACTGGTCCCAGGCTTGGTGGGCTAGGAAGGGCAGGCAACACACCAAAAGGAGGTCAGCAATGGCCAAGTTTAACAAGCACACGTCGGTCATGGTGCGGAGTCGCGCTCCACAAGTAATGACCCAGAAAACCAGAGAGTTACCCAGAACGCCCAGCAGGAAGAAAATGATGTAGATGGCAGGAAGAAAAGTTGCTCCGTGTCGCGTATATACACATGGTCCAAATCCATCCATGTCGGGGTCATAGTAATAGTCAGTAGTATATTCAGAACTATATGCAGGACTATTTTCAGTTGGAGGCGTGCTGAAGCTGGAAAGAAACAGAGGCACAAAAACAAATGATTAGATTTACTCATTATGCCTTACTTATTTTCAACAACTTTGTCTATCACAGATTAAAGTATGCATCTATATAAAACAACACATTTATAAACAGTTTAACTCAGCGATGATCTGCAGGCTTCAAACTGTGTGGCAGCTCATTTAAACAGTATCGGAAAGCATTTCTTCACTTTCAGGACTGGCACGAGGAACTTTCAAAACCAGTCACTCACATGATCAGCGGTTTTGGTACTATGTCTGACCTTGACCAAAGCTGTTCAAAATGTTGGAAGTCTAAACAGAAACAATTTATATAAAGCAGCGTATTTATCAGAATACTGGGATCAGCTAAATCAAAGCAGGGGATAAAGAAGTTGTTTAGCGGTCAGCTGCTCAGGTAAAAGTTGATTAACAGGAGCACTGAGGAGATTTTCTTCACTTTAAATGCACTGATACATTTAAAGTGAAGCCGCTGAGAACGTGTAAGTTTGTGTGTGATAGTACCGATAGATACTTTCATCTGAGTCATCTGAATAGCAGCACCACAGCTGTGACACTGCACAGCATACAGAATACAATAATTAATTAATAGCAACATTTTAACTAAATGAGAGTATAGTGCAAAACCAACATATACAATGATGAAACTAAGATTACATTTGATAATTTATCGTGTTATGTATTTATTATAGAAGCTTTAGCTTACAAAATAAAACACCTTGTGGCACCTTGCTGAGATTTGGACGTACACAAATAAAAATGAATTTAACTGAATGTAATCAATTTATAATATGGTGTCAGCCAGCCAAAGTCCTTCTATCAAAGAGTTTCTCAATGCGTTCATCAGGTTTTGCAACCATCTTAAAATGCCTCCTGGCACTCTTAAACGCAGGCAATCGGACACTGTGTGACCACAGTTTTTCAATCTGTAAGTACAATTAACATTTATTTTATGATATATATATAATCTAAAGAATATTCATAACATTCTGTTTATTTAGTTCAGTTGAATTTCAGTCTTACAGCTCAGCAGGAAGTCAAATTTTATTATGAAGTGCTGCGGTTGTAAATAAAATAAGCGGTTAGTGAAGCAGCACGGTTGTTTTGGTGCAGATAAGAACTGTAGCAAAGTAAGAGAACCACTGCACGAGCTCACGTGGCAGTGAGGTAAGCTTTATCAGGCTTCTTTTGTAAACTTCCTACGAGACAGACCGTCTGTGACTGCTGCTGCTCTGTTGGAAGGAAGGGCAGGGGGCCAGCAACTGTGAAAACAAACAGCTGGCGATTGTTTACAAGCGAGCAAATCACAAGTATTTGGCGACAAATGACGAAGTGCTTGAAGATTTTGAATCCCTCGCAGTTCATGAGAAAGTGACACAAACTGTCCAAACGCAGGCCAACGCTAAAACAATAACTAGGAATGCGTCGCCTGGAAGGAAAAATGAAAGGAAGGTGAAAACCGCGAAGATTCAAAAAGACGGGGGAGTGGATAGTAATGATATTAAAAAGCTTAAAATAGTCTCACGATGAGCAATAAATGAAGAAAATGCCGATAGAGGTTTGTTATAGCTGATCTTACCCTTGGAAAAGTGAAGATTCAGTAAGATTCAAACTGAAAGTAAAGTCAGTTTCGGTGGTCTCGTCCATGATCAGCTGCTTTAAAAAAGAAAAAGAAAGAAGCCAAAGAACTGAAATCCCGTCCTACCTCCTAAAGTGGCAGGGGTGGGGATACTGTATTTTAACTCTATACTGTAAAGGAGTGAAATAAATCTCTAGTTTTCACTCGTTAGCAAAAAATCAGCCCTACTTATATGGTAAAAAAGGATGTAAATTAGTTTAATCATTAAATTGCATGTAAATGTTCTATGCAATTTTGATACATAACTCAAATGTTAAATCTTAAACTGAGTTAAATCTGGGCAAATTAAATGTGCGTGTAAGTATATGCACACACAGGGACAGGTTCAGCACCAGGCCATGTGAACTGGATGGGCAAGCAGCTTTGATGGGGGGATTTGGCTCAATTCACTTTGCTATTACATGAATTAGAATACAAAATGTGATTGCACTCACACATACCCTGCATAAATGCACCCGTACACGCATGATAATGTCATAGAGGAATGTAGCCACAGATACAAAAGTGGGAAAATACATGTGTTTGAAAGCAGACGCACCGCCACACACAGTGGGAGAGCTGACTGTGAGCACGCATTTATTTTCAACGCAGTTCTGTTTGTTTTGAAGGTTTTGAGTAGGGTTGTGCTTTAAAACTGACCACACATACTGATGAGTGACCTGATTTTAGTTACAAATATATATGAGGGTTACCTCTCAACGCTGTGCCTCACAGGCATGCTGCTTACCTCGATCGCAGCAGAAGTATTTGTGGTTAACCAAATGTTAATGATTCTATACTGCTGTTAATCTAATAATTAAACCCAGCTTGCAAGCTTATCTGCAAGTTCATTTATCTGTATAAATCAGTGTAACTTATAGTTGACATATATTCACAGAATTCAGCTGAGGGGGGCACAGGGGCTTTATTGGGCCAATTCTTGACGTGAAGTCGTCATATAGATCATATTTTTGAATTACATTTATTAGGCAACTTCTTTGTATATGAGTGGATCTGCAAAAATATAAGTAACAAAAGTGTTCAAAGAAATGGGATAAATTAGAAGGCCCATTATGGTGCAGAAGTGGAAATAAACATCACATGAATAATCCGATAAAGTAAGATATCCAAAGTGGAGATGATTGGCCATGAAGCCAAACATGCTCTACGTTCAGTGAAAACCAAGCACAGCATGTCAGTACAAAAACCACATACCAAGTGTCAAACACAATGGTGAGGAAAGGCGAGGATATAGGGTTTTTTTGCAGCCACAGGATCTGTGCACCTTGCAATCATTAAGTCAACCATGCTCTCTTGTGTATACCAAAATACTCTAGAATCAAATGTCAAATGCCACCTGTCTGACAGCTCAAGCCTGACCCAGTTTGATCAATGATGACAGTGACAGTGATCCCTAACACAAAAGAATGGCTGAAAAAGAAGAGGATCAAGTCCAGACGTTAGGCTGATTGAAATGCTGTGGCTGGCCCTTGAGAGGTGTGCATGAACAAATTCCTGAATATCACAATGAATTGAAGCGAGGTTGTACAGAGGAGTGGGGAAAAACACTACACGTCTATAGCTAGCCAAGTCAAATCTGCTCCGTGCGCAATCGGAACTAATTTGAGAACTGATTGCTGTTAATTTTGGGATTATTTTACCAATCAATCTAATGCTCTTTAGTCTTTAACTGCTTTATTATGAAATAATATGAAACTTTGTGACTGGTTACATGTTTTATAAAGTGCTATATAAATAAGTTTTACATACTTGCAACATTTTTTAAAGATCTCACTGCTTCTAGTTGCTGATGACTTACATGCTTGTGGTCATTCCATGTATTGAGGGGAGGGTGACCCACATTTGCTCCTGCTATGGTTTGTGGCAACAGATTTCTTTTGTATGCCCTTTTAACTTCATAGCACTTTTGGTTTATTACATTTCACACAGGTGGATTAGAATCAGTGCACTGCATCAGTCTGTGGTAGGCTTCCCCAGCAGTGGTTTTGTCATCTCTTCCCTCTACCTCTCCACTTTTGATTCAAATTTTGGTAAATTTAATCTAATAAAGGATCTGTTACAGCAGCACACTGACTGTTGTAGCTTCTTCAGTGATGTGCCTATAACACATTTTCAGCAGCTGTGTGCAAAAAACAAAATACTACAAATAAATAAATCTATGAAAAGTAATGTTAGAGGAGAATATCCCCCTAAAGTTGATTATGTCATGATTACTATCAGAACCTGAGTTGGCATAGGATTTGTGTACATCACTCAGCAGTAAGTATCGGCAGCTTGTTTACACAATATTATAATGCTGATAATAATAATAGTAATAATAATAATAGCTTAGCTTTATTTGATATCTTTCATGGAACTCAAGATCACTTTAAACATTAAAGTATTAAAAAAGGAAGCCAAATAAGGTATAGACTATAAAGTAAAAATCCTGGCCACAGAAGAAGACATCTCCATTGTAAGTGGTTTATTTACTTAAGACTGAAAAAATAACTGTCTTGAATTGTGAGGACTTTGCAGTTAGTGCGCTGCACTATATTTAAAATGCTTTGTGATTAGCGTCAGTCTAATTGACGATTGATGATAGCTACTACTGTTTTTCAAGAATTAAGATAAGTTTTTTTAACACGTTCCATTAATTTAAAAAAACACACACAAAAAGACAAATAAACAAAACAAGGCAAAAAAAAAGTAGAAAACTACTTGGATAACTTGGATATTATCAAAGGATATTGCATTTTATATTCAAAAGTGTTACGAATGAGATGAGGATGTAATTTCCTCTTCCACTGACCTAAATTTAACACATGCAAAAGAGAAAATGCCCTGTCACTGTCAGCAGATAGACAGATACAGAAAATGCACCTTGGTGCTTGTCTCTATTATCACTTACAAAAAGAAAAAAAGAAAAAAAGGCAGCATTACTGTCATTAATTAAATAATGCATAGATAACACATTCCTCACTGTGCCCCAGTTCACTATTCTTCACTCAGATTGCCCTGTGCCACAACAGGTAAAAGATGAACTGATAAAGATCTTGCGTCTAAGATATGGATCAATGAGCTAAATCCAAAACATTTTGAGCATTATAATTGAACTTTTAATGAGAAATGACAGTCATTACACTGACCTTCCTCTTTTTGCTTTATACTTTTGTCCATTTAGTTATGATTATAGATGCTTTCCATTAAAGAAAAAAAACATTTCAATTGTTACAGGCTGAAGATAAATAAGTGTGCGTCATTGTTTTCTTCCCACTTGCAGAACTGTAAAGGCGTGCAGCAATACTGCTGACATGTTAGCCTGAATCATTCTGCATATAAAGTGGGAAAAATATTTTTACCTTTCCATGGTGCTGATGGTGGAATTCATTGTGGATCGCAGGATAGAGAGATGGCTTGTCTAATCAAACAAGTTATCCACTTTGCATTAAGATGTGTGAAGTGAGAAATGGTTTGCACACACATGAAAAAAAATTGAAGGTGTTGCTTTTTTTTTAAAAGTACAACCTTCCTCAAAACCAAGTTAACTGGGTGGGCTTGCGGGTTCCGATGTGAGATGTATGGTTTAATAGTTTCCTGAGACTGTTTTCGAAACACGCAGTGCAAAAGCCCACAGTCTGTGCAGCTATAGAACCACAAGTCCATATATGCAAACTTTTAAATATGCAAGGTGACTCTGACCAGACCTGCAGGCGCACACAGCTGGAGGCTTGCATGTGGGTTTTTTGTTTTTTTTGCCTGACAGAAGTGATACTACCGCCACAGCCAGCAGTGCACCCTGTACAGACAATGGTTTCAGAATAGCATCGTGTCTGCTAAATGCATTTCTTTCTTTGAGTTAGGGGTAGACTTCTGACTAAAATTTAAAGAGGAAACCTTCTGTGTGACTTGTGTGTTTACCAGATCTTAATATTGTTGTGCATCATTTAAATTCACCTCGTAGGCCCCAACAATGCCTTGTGTTACTCAGACATGTTGTTGTTAGATGACACATGAACTCAGATCTGAACACTTCTTTTCAAATAATAATAACCTTCTGACAGGAATTACAGCAGTGAAAGTGGTTTTGCCGCTTCCATCATAAAGGGTTGCTATGCGTCTATCTTACCCTGCAAAAACACACTGTTGGTAACACCCTTTAACACACTTCAGAGACTTTTTTACTCTTACTGTAAAAGGAAAGAAGAATGACGAAAGGGTTTTTTTTGTTCAATAATTTTATTTTTTCAAAAATAAGATTGTGTTACAAACTGTGAATAAACACGACATTTATGTTTTGATGCATGTGTTTTGTTTTAAGCAGTTTCAAAACTGAATGCTTGTAACTGCAAATTGGTTTTGAGAATTGTTTTACACCACTCAGAAGTACTAACCACAGACATGCGTTCACACACACGTGCGCTCACACACACACACACACACACACACACACACACACACACACACACACACACACACACACAATTTGTGATCTTTGTAGTCTCTCAGTTTCAAATAAAAAAAAAAAAATCCAGTGCTGCGGAAACAGTTACACCCATCAGCAAAGCACATAACCCATTTTTAATACTCTGATCTTACAGGTGTGTTGGAGGTTTCTTTGTCTGTGGTATCTCTGTGGCTGTAAGGACCACTGCTTGGGTAACTCCAACCAAAGTATTTAGCCATCACCTTGTTCAATGACTTCCTAAACTTCTCTCCTACAAATGCGTAGATCACTGGATTTACACAGCAGTGGGACAGCGCGATAATCTCAGCAATGCTCATGGCAGTGTTGAGGGCTGTTGAACTCACACAGGGGTTGGGTCCCAGGTTTATGTCAAACACCTCCAGTGTTTCGAAAAAAACTGCAACATTATAGGGAACCCAGCACACCACAAACACACACACAATGATGAAAATCAGCTTCACAGCCTTGTTCCTATTAGAGTTCCTGGACTTTGACAGCACAATGAGGATTTTCACATAGCAGAAAATCATGATGGGAAGGCACAGAAAAAGGCCCACTGTGTTCTCACTGAAGTTGCGCTGCAACTTCCAGAAATGCTCTGTGTCTTCTGGGTAGATGGGCTGGCACTCTGAGACGTTATCATCAGACTCCAAGGAGGCAAATACTACCCGAGGGGTTGCCATAGTGACAGATATCGCCCAAATAATGATGCTGGCTGTGATGCCGTAGCGACGTGTCCGGGCTCGAATGGCTGCCACGGCATGGACGATGGCCAGGTAGCGGTCCACGCTCATGAAGGTCACGAACAAGGTCCCACTGTAGAAGCCTAACTGTTGGGTGGAAGAAGAGAGGAAGTAAAATTAGAACAGGATGTGACATGAGATGAGGAAACCTTTGATGAGGCTTTAAATGCGTCAGTGAGGTTCTTCACAAATCTGACATTACCCAGCAGTTGCTTCACGCATCACCTGAGCTTTAGAGAATCGAACAACTACACAGGTGTAATTGTTTGGGAATTTTGCATTCAGAAAACAGAAATCATTTCTTTTGACTAAAATATGAAGTAATTAATGTGAGTAAACTGGTTAAACTTTCACTTATTTAAAAAAAAAAGTAACATAAAAAAATTTTCATCTTGACAAAGGAGCCCATTCGGATTACTTCGTTTATATATAAACTTTACTTTTTGGTAGTACATATGATTCAATACAACCGAAAACTATTGATTTTGATGAGCCTAAGAATAATCATCTCTTTGTCTTCGCCAGCGACATGGCAAAGCCATGAGGAAGTTGCAGTTCGTCAGTCATAGTTGCAACATTTCAAATTCAACAGACTCCAGATTATCTGTTTTGTAAATCTCGTGGACTGCAGCCTTGGCTCTGAAGAAGGCACGGTATCGACGTGTCAATCATGAAAGTTGAAGTGCTTCAGTTGTTCCAATAATGAATATGCATTCCATGTGTTATTATGGTACACATGAGGTTTTCCATTTAGAGAAAGAAAGTGAGAAAGAAAATAACTACCTGATAAACTCCTGTTTTTATTTTGCATAAGCCGAGGTTCTGGGAACTGTGGGCCCAGAGGGGCAGTGATACAGCCACTAAGAGGTCTGACAGAGTCAGGTTGAGAAGACATACATCAGTCATAGTTCTGAGCTTAACATGTCGCAGGAGGACCCACAGGACTGTGCTGTTTCCTGTGAAATAAATTCAGATATTAATCTTAGAACAGAACGTATGTGAAAGTCTGATGCATGCATGAACTTTATTGATGAGTTCTGTGCTTCAGTATACAGAGTTGAGTCTTGGGCTATCGTACAAGCTATGTCTGTGTATTCAAAAAGCCTTATCGGGGCTGGTTTATAAATGCTGTGTTACATAGAATTGGTATGGAAAAAAAAGATACATACCTAGAATACCAACACAAAACAGCACATAGCAAAGCACTGTTAAGACCATGGATCCAATGAAATCCGAACTTGAATCCGGATTGCAGGTATCATTGTAATCATAGTCATAAATTTCTAAGTAGTTAAAGGTCCCGTTATCTGACATGGTGGTACAGCTGTGAGACAGAAAAGGAAATTGGGTCAATGTAGTACAACAGTCATGCAAAAAGGTGAGAATGTCACCATCACGTTTAAAAGCTACAGTGGTCTTTTACATAAAGAGAAAAAAAGAAAAAAACAATTACCTGAACTAATGTCAATATATTCATCTCAAGTTATTTAAATGATGTAAACAATACACAAGTAATAACAATATGGAGGCTGCCCGTTGTTACTATATAGATGTAATTGGCACCAACAATACCAAATCTGTTAAATCAGCTTGTTGGGAAATCAAATAAAAGTAGTTCGTCTGGTGTTAAAAAAGGTGCAGCTCAGTGCTTTAAAAAGCACCAGCCAAACCACTCAAGCAGCTGGACCTGTCTGATCATGTTTTCAGTTTCAAACCCAGTTCTGGATTGTTTTGGGTGAGTCTCTGACATACATGCACACATATGAAGTGTTCCAGTGTTTTCCTCCTTTTTCTTCAGCCCATCAGAAGATTAAAAAGTGGCAATACAGATAGAGAGAAATGCCCAAAAGACATAAAACTTCCTCTATTCAGTTTTTGTCCTCAAATGCCTTTGTGTTCCCTTTCCCCAGTGCCACGCACTCTTCAGTCACTCTGCTGTCTAACAGATATCACAGATAATTTAAAGAGGTACATTTACATCTATGATCATTATAAGATTATGTTTTTTGTGCCATATTATGCCAGAACATGTCTACAAGCCATTTGTGGTAGTTACTGAATTTCTTACCAAACATTAACTTGAGTCTGTTCTCATTCTATTTTAAAGCCAAAGCACCTGAATATTTTACATATAAATATGTATGTATGTGTAAAAAGAAAAAAAGCCTACTTACTTTATGATGGCACCTTTTGGCTCCTGATTTAATTTTTCTTGTGGAAAGTCACATAAGAATTTCCTCCATAGTTTAGCTATCAGAAGTCTTTAAAGCCAGTCTTCAAGAAACAGAAAAGGAGTATGTTGTTTATTTCTTCTCTTTATTAGACACACTATTCCCCACAAGCATGATGAATGAACAGTTTGCTCATCAAATGAACATTTTAAAGTGATGATAAATTCTTCAAAGGGAAAAATTAGTTCAAACAGGGAATTGATAGAGTGGACTGGACTTTCCTGCCCTTTAAGTAGAACATTTTTGATAGAATCATCATTTAGTGAGTCATGTAAGAGAGGCTTATGTGTAAAAACCACCCAGAAGGTTAACTTCTGTTTTCAAAGTACAGGCTAAATATAATGAATGGCTGTAGATGAATGCTTATACATCCATAGATATCTCAAAACTTCCTGCCGGCGTGACCATAATCAAATTGATGTGATCTATTCAAACCGCATGTCAAACATTTTTCCTTTCACTATAAACAGATGCACAACCACCTGACTTGTTACCGTTGCCGACCCTCACTTCCTGTGGGTGACAGTGTTTACGCGCTGACACACACACACATACACACACGCATATTCCTCAACTACACAGTGGGTTAAAGGGTGTAGGAGGTGAACGAGCTGAAGTAAGTCTAGTAAGTTGAAACTAAATGTTTAGAAATCAAAAATTTGAACACGCTTACCACACTTTTGGCCAAAATCACTGCTCCTGAATGTGTATGTTCTTGTGCTGCGCGCCGAGCTTACATGTCATCCTGCCAATATGCATTGCTTGCTTTTTGTGTCAAATCCTGCAGCGGAGCTCATTTCTGGTAACGTGAACTCTGGGTTTTGCTGTTTCCTCCGCATTGTGTTAAACCTGCAAAGAGGTGTTGGTGTGGTTTTCTCAGAAATGTCCCTTTATGCGTTAACATGAGGCGGGAAAAGACAAAGGGGAAAAATATATTCAAATGAGGAGTTTCCTTTTTATTCCTTTCAAATATACCTCTTAATAATCTGATTTCTAAAAACTAAATTCAGCTTATCAGGAATGACTGAGCCTAGTTTGCACAACTTTACTTGAACTTACTCACAGTTCCTGCCTGAAATAAATCATGCTAGTGTTTACTGGTGGCTGCAACCATAAATACATTGATCTGAAACTACTTAACATGTCTTACCAAATGTACATATCTCAAATGTAATTTTGGAATCTGACAAGAATGCTCAATGACCAAGTGTATGACTGTCATTTCAAGTTCAAGATGTGCTGTATCATTTATTGTCCTAAGAAAACAGTTACACAGAAACAAGATGAGAGATAAGTACATGAAAGACTTTGATCTCTCCATTTGCAGGGTACTTACAAATACATCATGAAATCATGAAATAATAAAAGAAAGAGAAATTGCATATATTTGAAATTTAGAAAGAGATTAGCTTGAAATATATAAATGAAAGTACAGGTTTTGTACAAACATCAGAAAAAGTTTATTTTAGAATATGTTTAGAATGAAAAACAGCACACCGTATAATGTACAGAAATACAAAAGTGAGAGCATAAAATCTGGCAACACTGGAAAGTTTGTTCCACATAAACATATCAAATTCCATTATGATGTGAAATGTGGAAATTATGCTTCTAAACCTTAACTTCATAATGCGATACATTTGAATGAAACACTTTTTCCACAGCTCATTAAAAACACGTAAAAGAAGAAAGCAAACTGTTACAGGCTGCCGTGAACAGCAAGTTTCATTTGGCCTGAGCAGACGAAGGAAAAGCATTACACAGAGTTTAGAAAAGACTTGAAATTCTGTAAAGCAGGTGGCAGTGCTAAGAGGTTATACTCATTCAAATGGTCTAAACGTGTGCAGACAGGCCTTGAAGCTAAGACACCGGTGAAGAGTACTGTGGCTACAACTGACCTCCATAGATGTAAGTGGAGGTGACTTCAGTGGATCTGGACATAACTGTGCTTCTCCTGTCTGCCACATCTCTGCTGTAACCAGGCACAAACTTTTTCAGCAGCTGCAAGGCTCGTCTCATAAACTTCTCTCCCACAAAAGCATATATGATGGGGTTCAGGCAGCAGTGAGCGTAAGCTAAGGCCTGGGTCACTATTATTGATTTCATTATATTTTTCTCCCAAGTTTCATCATGTGGGATTTTTCCTTTTTCCTGAAGAAACTTCAAGAAACGAGAAATGTTAAATGGAGCCCAGAGCAAGAAAAATGCAACCACTATGCAGATGATCAGCTTGACGATGCGGTGCTTCTTTGAGGTCCTCATGCTCACCAGTGTGGGAATGATCCTGGAGTAGCAACCTACCATCACCAACAAAGGAATCACGAGACCCAGCACATTTATGGTGAACAGGTTGTAATGAGCCCAGATTTTGCTCTCCTCGGGATAGTCACATCCAAACTTCTGGGACTCTTCTGTTTCCTGTGTGAAGATAAAATCCGGCAGAGAGACAAACAAGCTCAGCATCCAAACGAGCACGGTCAGAATGATGGCTGCCTTCTTTGTACGATAACGTGCAACCCTGTGAGCGTGCAAGATGATCATGTAGCGGTCCAGCGTCATGACAACCATGTAGAAGATGCTGCTGAAGAAGCCAATCTGGTGAGAGCCGGAGACTAAACGGCACATGAAGTCTCCAAAAGTCCACTGGCCGACCCTGGCATAGTGAGAGTAGAAAGGCAGCGTGAAGACGAAGAGGAGGTCAGAGAGAGCCAGGTTGAAGAGGCAGATGTCTGTCAGGTTGCTCTGATTGCGATGCTTCACCAGGACACACACCACTAGTCCGTTACCTTTGGGGGAAAAGGCACAATAAGTGTACTTGTCACACTGTTACATGTAGAACAACATCATCTCTCTTTCTCTTACATACACACACTTTCATACATCATTTAAATACAATCCAACACCCATAATATACTCACAAGAGGACGCACCTACCTATGAAGCCCAGGATGAAAACCAAACTATAGAGAGTGGCCAGAAACACTCTGATGAAGTCCATTACGTCGCTGTAGCTGATAGGATTGTAGTTTCCATCGTCAGTAAAAAAAGTGCTGTAATCATACATTGTGGTGTATTCTGTGATGTTCTCTCCTGCAAAGGGAGAGAAAAGCTTTTAAAATGTCAACAATTACGATACAACACACATGCATCAGGATTAGAGCCTATTTATTAGGAAACACAAACACAACTGCTACTGTATACACCTGCTGCTGACTGTTGGGGATGCGACAGGAGAAGAAAGTGCTGGCTGTAGTCGCCCGATCAAAGGTTACTTTTGTGTGTATTTTTAAGGTGATTTTTCCTTTTCTGAGAAAACCACTGATAATCATTGACGGAACTGTCGTTACCTGGCATTTTGGCCCCTCAGAGATAATTGATAAATGAGGGTTTATTTTCCCACAGGTATATTTTTGGAAGTTTCTCACCCCTTCATTTCCCACTGTCATCAATCCATAAGATACCCCTGCTACACTAAAATAGGATTTGGTCTGTTAATTAAACCTGAATTATTATAACTTATTTAGTTCATATGAGTTAAATGATAGGACATTAAATGACAGGAAAATACAAAAGCCTTAAGATGAACTTTAATGACATTGTGACAATGCATAGAATTTGTATCTTTTTGCAAACAATTTTCAAAGACAACCGAATACTGAATTGCTGTTAAAATATATTCACCTTCCATGGCGATGTCTCAGTGAAGGTTCTTCCAGGTACAGCCAGAAATTCCACTTCAAGCTTCCTTTTCCCTCTTTTACTGACGTGATGCCTCTAGACATGCAGAGGTGAAGTAACCGTCTTGATGTCTGCAGTCCGATAATAAGGACCACAGAAACAGAAGTGCACATGTTGTTTCGTGTATGTGCCCTAAGTGAGATCCTTATCAGGATTCTGTTGTTAAAGATATAGCTTGACATCCAAACAGCAATACAACTTTAAAGAGAAAGACAGGACATGTGGACACAGCTTCAGAAAACGACTGTTGGACTTTGCTTAAAGCGTTAAAGGGTTTATTAATAATGTGATTTTATAAACACTGAATCATCCCAACATATGCTGCCGTCATCTAAATTCTTTATTATTTGTTGTTATTCCTCAATACCCATATCCTCTCAGACTGGGTGTCATAGAGGCACTGTTCTTCCAGCAAATCAAATGGCTAAAATAACTCTGTCTACTTTTTTTTCTCCAAGTTTTTATAAATGTATTGCTTAAATTTTTTTTCAGAAATCTCCCAAATTCCTTCCAGTTGAGTAATTGATAAGGCTACAGTGAACTAGTCAACCAGTAAAATGGAGATACAGAGAAATTCTTTAAACAATCCCACAATTTTTACTCTACAGCAAATATTCCACCATCAAATAATAAGAAAGGGGGTCTTATTTCCAATGTCTTCTCCGGGTTGATAGTAGGAAAGCATACACAAAAATCTGTAGTGTAACTTGTTGGAACTATCGTATTTTTTTAGCAGCTGGATAGAAATTTCGAGCTTGGAGAGTATAAGCCATTTTGTTTGAGGAGATGGCTAGAGCGGCACACAGACTTTAACTGCAGCTTTGCTGACATGTGCAGATATTTTACACTTGAGAGGGTGTTGTGTTTGAATACCCTCTTGTGATAGGTTAGGATAATCTCTCTCCCTCTCCATCGATCTTTGTGAGAGACCACAGATCTTCCTCTTCACTGCAAACTTCTGTCGGTGTCAGTGCCGCCACAAAACAGCACAGTAAATAAAATCGCCAACATTTTAACTTTAAGTTGAATTTAAAGTCTTTCTGGAGCCTAATCTGCTGTGCAGCTCTTTGTGAAGAGGAACTAAAGTCCTCTTTTGGTCAAAACCACCAAATTCCACAGAACAAAATGGAAAAACTGGAAAACAGATGGGTGAATGCATGAAGTCACAAAGTAACCAGTCCTCTGAGGTAATGTTAGTGCTTTTTTTTAAATTGGAGACTGGTGTGTTAAACAAAAACATAGCACCTCTGGTAAAATATAAAGAAGGGCATCTCTGCAAGCAACTATGAAAATATTTCATAATATAACCAAAAATAACCACAAGAACTGAAAACCCAGTGAACTAACTCAGATAATTACTTCACAAACAGGACATCCTGTTAGTGTCTAGTGGAGCTAATTGTAGCTATCAAGCTATAATTATCACATGCACACATTTAGACCTATGTGGGAAAACATAATTCTGAGGGACAACCTTGGAATGCAGAAAGGCCCATTTATAGTATTGAGTACTGAGCGTGTTTCTGTGTTTTCAGTACATATTATCTCCTTCAACTTGTTTTCTTAGCAGTTTATGTCTGTCTGCTTCTCTCCTACTGTCTGCCTTTACTTGCAGCATAGACCAGTGGTTCCCAAACCTTTTTTGCCAGGGCCCCTTTTGTTTTAAAAGAAAAATGTTCGCGCCCCCCCCCCCCCCCCCCCCCCGCACGTGCACGCGCACGCACACACCCTCCAACCACACACACCCCTATTTTGCTCCATTGCGGTTTATTTCACACCTCAAACATTTAGTAAACTAATAAGCAAATACAAGTAATCTGCAATAAATTACAGGTAGTAATAAAATAAACTACTAACTCTTTTATGCTACACGAGTATTTTTGAAAACGCAGCTGTTTTGTCCACACGTAAACGGCGTTTCGAATCACCGAAAACGGAGATTTTTTAAAACTCCTTTTGTGTGGACGAGGAATACAGAGTTTGTCACACAACGTCAAAGGTATGCGCCTTTTTCCACGTCACGCTGTGCGCCACGTTATTGTTTACATGAGATGAATTGCAGAATAGCAGTTAGAGGCAAAATACTGTTAATCTGACTATCTTCGGTTTTTACAGGCTTACATACACACACGCAGTTACTGTCCCCACACTTTGGGAAGGTCTGCCCACATTTTAGTACTGCTAAAATTCGTCGTTGAAACATCCTTAAATACCATTTCCTTCATGAAGTTGAAGTTTAAGGTTCGGGTTGGCTCAAAATGGGTCTGCTTATCATGTTTGCAATTAACTGTAACAAAAAGTAATTACCACACTCTAACACTTTGTGACAACCAATTCCATCATGGGGCTGTTTGTCACACAGTATGGGGGTGGTTATCCCTGGTTATGTAAAAAAAAGGCTTGATTTTATTCTATATTTTTTTCAGACAGAGACATAAACAAGTTTAGAAATAAACACTGCGTCATTTAAATACAAGTGCTTTAATAATGTAACCTTTATTAAAAATCACAAAAACAACTGAGAACAATCGGCACACTCCACCATGACTACATTTTGTACTGATGTATCATAGATATAATTTCAAAAAGGCCAAAAATATCTTTTAAAAGACAAATTGTTTTTATGCATGATAACCTGAGCAACAGTGAGCAAGTCAGTGTAAAAATCTTGATGCATGCTAGATCATCCAGATAAGGAAAGGCAGCCTATTTTTTAAGCTTGCTAGTCTTTATCTAGCAAACCTGTGCATTAGTCACACAACTCATTTATGACAAATATGCATACCGGATTGTCAGAGATATAATCTTTGAGTGATCAGTTTTTGCAGACAACACATTGAAGCCCTGCTTCGTGGGCCAGCTATTGCTATACGGCTTAATACAAGCTGCTTATCCAACAAAGGAACAAAAACACATAACTGTAAAACCATTTCTCATTCTCAGGGGCCTGGTTGTCACACAAGCTGACCTCTTGATAAGCATTTTTACCTAGCTAACACATGGTTTTAGCATCACAATGAAAAACTGATTCAAAGAAAGCTATTACCTTCAGCTTGTTAATAAGTGCATTTCTATAATAAAAAAAATGTTTGAGATTTTAACTCAAAAACAACATGAAAAATTACTCTGACCCATAAAAAATACAAAATCCCTCCTCCTCTCAATATTTTGTGTGTTTTTCACAAATTGGCCAATGCAAAATAGACAGATTGTCAAGATTAGCAACAGAACTGTGAAAAATGTATGCATTTAAAAGTAAGGTTACATCTCAGAGAGAAAGTCAGAAGCTAAAGAGTGTGTTTGTCACTTGTCATGTTGTGTACAGAACAAGTTACTCCAGTTGGGTCCTTCTGTGCTACTTACAAACCTCTTGTTTAAAGGGACAGGTGCAGCAGCCTTCCAGCTTTGATTTCTGAACACAGCCTATATGTTTTTGTTATTTATTCATGAATGTCTAGTTTACACTGAAAGCTAATAGTACATCAGTTTTTCGAGTTACTGTATTATAGGCGTTAGCCGTTCTGGCTAGCTCTCATCCATTAGCAGCTCATTCATTTGCACTGCCAAACATTTATGGAGTGAAGTGCCACTGGGATTGCATCTTCGATGGTTCAGTGGAGAACATCTGGGTTCTCTACTGGCTTCTGTCTCTCTGGTGTACCTCTTCAAGCAGCTAGCCAATGCTTTGAGTCTTGCTTGGGAGCTCCTAGGGCATGAGCTATTGGCAGCTAGTTGCACTTCTTAGTACATCCCTTTCTTTATTGCATCTTTCTGCCACACATATAAGCCACTCTTAGAATTGGCTAACCTCCCTCCGTGCTGCCTTGATCTTTACCTCCAATCTCTTTCTTTTTCATAAAGAGCACTGCTCTATGTGGCTGTTCATCTTGTAGCCAACATCTCAAGGATCATTGTTGCCATTGTGTCGTTCAGCTGCTTGTTTTCAGTGATGGTCGCAGTAGGGATTGTCCAAAATGCTACATTCACATCTCTTTTAGCAGACTTTCAGGTGTACTTAATGTAATCTTGGTAATCGACCATGAAGTGTCCAGGTTTCCACCTTAGCTATGAGCCTGTCTCTCAGGTAAGCTGCTCTTGTATTCAATGCCTTTAATGCACTAATTGTTCTTGGGGCTCGGTGGCCAATCTTTGAGGGTGGGGTGATGATATCTCCCTCCTGACCTGATATGCTAGCACCCCTTGCCGTATCATTTGTGTTGTAACTCATCAATCTCTAGTTGTGATAGCAGTTGCCAATTAAGGATATTTAAACACATAGCTGTCAGATATTTTGCCATTACTTTATATATTGGGTGTAGTAGCATTCCAACATCTATTCTCAGTGCTTGTCCACTTATGCCTTGATACTTCAGTAGCCCACTTCTCATCAGTGTGTCCTGGTTCCTCAACACAAGATGCGACGTCCGAGGCAGTAAGGTTTCAGCTATGTGTCTCTTGCTCATTTTCCAGGGCAGGCTTGGGTAGCATAGTGGGCCTAGCCTGCGGAGCCTTATGTTACCTCTTTATCTCTTGCAGTGTTGTGTCAATGCACGGGATAAAAAAATAAAGTCTTTCTCTTGCTGAAGTGAAATGTATAAGGTAGGATAAGCTAAAAGTATAAGGTAAGTTTATGCAAATATGTGTACTTGTGCTTCCCTGCAACTTCATTTCTCTCACACAAAGTTGTTGGTGTACGTTTTCAACAATTGTCCCTTCGTGCGTGATCATTAGATTTAAATAGGAAAGGGAAAATGTATTCAAATGAAAATAATTTGATTCTGTGTTAATAGAAGCTCATCAGTAACTACAAAGCTTTCATGATAGTGAACAATTACTTGTCTAATAAATTAATCTGGGACAAATGAATTTGATCATTTCACACTTCATGATTGGATGCAGAATTTTCTCAGTTAAATATTGTAGGAACTGAAATTTGCTTAACTTGAGATAAAAGCATATAGAATGAATGTGACCACTTCAAGCTGCTCTTCAATGTACATCCCCGATGTCACAGGGTCAATTAAGAACCCAGTGTGATTTTTATTTTGAGTAAATTCAAGATCTGCAGTAAAATGTTTTGATTTAAGAAAATTCTGATACAAAATACAAAATTTTCTGATACAAAATGAGGACAAGAACTAAGTGGATGCCAGCCTTGATTCATGAACAGTCCAAGTACAGGTACAAGTGTCATACAAAACAGAAGTGTGCATAAGATCAATACCTGGAAAACAGTACAGTATGCACGCAGAGTAAAAAAAAGAGCAAAAACAAAAACCCATCTGAAATGGGAGTCAAAGTTATTGAGGCAAAAGAAAAGAATTTATTTACAATGTAAAAGTAAAAAGTAGTAAAAGTAGGTCAGACCACTGTATATTATATATAAATTTAAAAAGTGAGAAAAAAATCGACACTGGAAAGTTTCTTTAACATCAAATTCCCAACTTCAGAATGCCATACATTTGAATAAACCACTTTTCACAATCATTTATAACACATTTGAAATCTTATGGCCATAACAACATTAGCAGGATCTAAAGGTGTACAGACAAACTTTAAAGGAGAGACACTGGTGAAAAACACTGGTGCTATGTGGCAAAGTGACAAACAAACAAAACTAACAGGAAAAACACTGAAACTGAACACTAAAACATTCATGACAAAAACAATTACAACTGCCCTCCACCTTCTATAGTTTAAAAGAAGCAGAGGTGACTTCAGAGCCCCTGGACATAACTGAGCTCCTCCTGAATGAGCTGTCTGACAAATATCTTCCATAAAAAGGCACAAACTTTTTCAGCAGCTGCAAGGCTCGTCTCATAAACTTCTCTCCCACAAAAGCATAAATGATGGGATTCAGACAGCAGTGAGTGTAAGCTAAGGCCTCGGTCACTGTTTTTGACAGCCTTATATTTTTGAACCAGGTTATATTATTGTGGACTATTCCTCTTTTCTGAAGAAACTCCAGGAAAAGGGAAATGTTATATGGAGCCCATAGTAAGAAAAATGCAACCACTATGCAGATGATCAGCTTGACGATGCGGTGCTTCTTTGCGGTCCTCATGCTCACCAGCGTGGGAATGATTCTGGAGTAGCAACCTACCATCACCAACAAGGGAATGATGAGACCCAGCACATTTATGGTGAACAGGCTGTAACGCTCCCAGACTTTGCTCTCCTCGGGATAGTCACACTCCACTCCTTTGGATTCCTGTTCTATTGCCTTCATGAAGATAAAATCCGGCAGAGAGACAAACAAGCTCAGCATCCAAACGAGCATGGTCAGAATGATGGCTGCCTTCTTTGTGCGATAACGTGCAACTCTGTGAGCGTGCACGATGATCATGTAGCGGTCCAGCGTCATGACAACCATGAAGAAGATGCTGCTGAAGAAGCCAATGTGGTGAGACCCGGAGATCAAACGGCACATGAAGTCTCCAAAAGCCCACTGACCGACCCTGGCGTTGTGAGAGTAGAAAGGCAGCGTGAAGACGAAGAGGAGGTCAGAGAGAGCCAGGTTGAAGAGGCAGATGTCTGTCAGGTTGCTCTGATACCGGTGCTTCACCAGGACACACACCACTAGCCCGTTACCTTTGGAAGAAAAGACACAATAAGTGTACCTGTCACACTGTTACATGTTGAACAGCATTCTCTCTCTTTTGCATTTCATCTGTGTCTCACATACACACACCTACATGCATAGGTAAAGATTCTCAAGTTGGAAATTCCCAGAAAAGGAGGTCTGTGCAATGTGTAGAAACTCATAATCTCCACAGCATACACACAAGAGGACACACCTACCTATGAAGCCCATGATGAAAACCAAACTGTAGAGAGTGGTGAGAAACACTTTGTTAAAGTCCTTTACATCACCCATGTAGGTAGGAGAAGGGTCTGTGTCGTTAGGAAACTCATAGTAAAATGAATAATCATAGGCTGTGGTGTTTTCTCCTGCAGAAAGAGAGAGAAAGATTTGTTATTAACATTATTATTTATATTAATTTCAGCACAGGCTACAACAAATAAGATGCAGTATATCAAAGACTTCTTTACTGCTGTAAACACATGCTGCCGTTGGAGGTTAACTGGATTTATTTTTGAATGCTCATTGCATCAAAGTGTTAGGTTTGGTTTCGTAATGCCGTTTCAACCCTTATCAAGTGCAGCCTGAATTTCCAACCTATTGCTGATGACATGTTTCTGTTTTAAAGGAGGTTTTCCTTTGCTATGAGCACCACAAATAATCCATTCACGTCTGCTGGTTTGGCCCCCCAGGCAGTTGACAGTGGGGGTGATTTTGCCACCTATTGGTGCTCATTGGTACTCCCTCTTGGGAACATCGTTAATCCATAAAATGCTTCTTTTTAAAAAATAGGATTAAAATCTTCTTCACACTGTCTATGATTTAAACCTGCACCATTATTGTAACAAATCTGATAACTGGTTTTGTTGGGATTAAAATTATTAGACGAGGATGGTATTCCATAATAAACCTACGATCAGCTATTGGGTTTGTTTAGCTGTGTTATTGTAATTTTTAATGTAAGCATTGTTTTGGATGTGATGAAAGGTTTTAACACTATTACAATGATTTTACAATATTACCATTATTATTCTGAAAATAACAGATACATGGATGGAGATAACAGCACTTGTAAAAGTTGTATTAAGGCATTGTGGCAGTGTTGTGTTGTTTTTAACTACTATTAAAAAAACAACAGTAAAAATAAGATCTCTAGATTAAAGATGAAATTAGAAATCATGAAGTAGCTTTGACATAGTTTCAGTCACAGTATTTGGTTTTAGATCTCTGTGACAATGCGTGCAGCTTTGAACACTACACTTTATAACCCAAGTAAATTTCCAAGAGCTCTGTAAAACATGACACTTTAAATAGTCTAAATTGTGGATTAATGTTGAAAGATAATTACCTGACATTGTGATATCTCAGTGAAGGCTCTTCCAACCAGGTCAAGTCAGGAATTACACTTCAAGGCTCCCTTTCCCCGTTTACTGATGTGATCCCTTTAGATGTGCAGAAATGAACTAACTATCAAAAGTTCTGCAGTCCGCTAATGATGAGAACAGAAAGAGAAAAAAAAGGTGCTGCTTCCTGTACGTCCCCAAGTCTGATCTTTATCAGGAGTCTGCTTGAAATCTAGACTGCCAGAAAATGGTTCAAAGCACAACACAGCAAATGGTGACAGAAATTTCTACTTTGACTAAATGACTGCTGGTTTTTGCCAAAAGTGACAGAAAGTTTATTTTTATTGTTATTGTTACTATTTTTATTTGTTTTTCTTCTTGGACTCATTAATGTACACCACTGCTACATATTATATACTTTGCACTAACAGGAGACTTTAGCCATTATGCCTCACTAATACTGTGTTGGAACCACTTTAACTTTCAACAGGTGCTGCAAACACTCCTCAGTTATTTTGGTTCATGTTGATGTGATAGCATCGTGCAGCTGCTGTAGATTTGGTGGCTGCACATTCATTTTCTTTAAAGAATAATTATATTGGGTCCTTTTTTGATAGATATAGTGAAGAGTGACACGAAAGGGGGGGCGGGGGGACTTTTGGATGACATGTATACCTATATAACCATATGCACTATATATCTGTCTGCACTGAACATATATGCAGTAACTTTCACACAGACTCTTAAGCACAAGATGTTTTTCCTCAACATGGTTTATTAAGGTGGTACAGTAGCAGAGCAGTTAATGCTGGGGAGAGTTCTCCTGAATAACTCACTTTCCAGCTCCGGTAGCGGAGCACAGTATGAATGTGCTCCGGTGGCAGCACATTCATAAAGACAAACCTCCAGTTCAGCCACATCCCAAAGCTGGTCTGGTGGATTTAGGCTGTGGTGGCTGTGGAAGCCATTTGAGCACAGTGAACTTGTCATGTAAAAATAACAGTGTGTGGTGATTTGAACTCTATGACATGGTGGGTGCTCCTGCTGGAATCAGCCATCAGAAGATGGAAACTCTACAGTGATGCACATAGTCAAAAGCAATACTCAGGATGCGCAGTTGGTGCTGAGGGTCACAAACTTTGCCACGAAAATATCCCCCACACCATTACACCACCAACAGCACCATGAACTGTTGATACAAGGAAGGATCAATCCATCCTTTCATGTTGTCTACACCAAATTCTAACATCTGGCATCATGTCCCTGCCATCCAAGTATGGCAGCTGAAAGAAATCTCCGTCCCGGGTCATCCGTGGATCGGTTTTCCTCCGAGGCGTGGGCACCTATAAGCAGAGTTTTGTCTTTACCCTATAAGATTCAAAATTATTCAAAGTAACACTCAGGTATGCCGTTCAGCAGGTTAGTTACGACGTCGGGAGTAGCTTGGGAGAACAAGGAAACACAGACTGCTTCAGGTTGCCTTCCCAAACCAACTCAAAGGTTTATTCATCATACAACAGTTTATATAGAGGAAAAAGGTTCGTGTGTCAGCAGATTCTCAGTTCAAACCGGTACAGACCAAATATGGAAGCGTCTTCCTGCCCTCTGAGCAAAGAAGTATCCTTTGTATAGTTTATCATTTCAGCTACAATTTATGATTATCCCAGCGAAATACACTCCTAGACATAGAATACAGAGTTCTTTCATTAGTGAATTCTGAAACAAACCACCTGGCCTTTAACAAACCTTTTTCTAAGAGATAAAGAAGGGAGGATGTGAGTAAGGAAGTGATCTCTGTGGTATTTTCGACCTTGAGGTACCAGCCTGTGATTCTTACACATTAATTCTTGGGTCACAGAGAAAGAGAAAAACAACTAGTAAATGGGCCTTATTGAGTAACAGTTTTCCTGTATAATATCACTATAAAACAATATCCTGTAAATGCTACCATGGTATCAAAATATCACAACAGCAGCAGAACTCAAGAATAATATGAACTGACAGCATTTTCCAGTCTTCAGTTGTCCAAACTATGTAGTGCAAACTGCTCCCTCAGTTTCTTGATCTGTTGATCGGAATGGCATCCAGTGTGGTCTTCTGCTGCTGTAGCACATCTGGGTCAATGTATATTATATATTCAGAGATGCTTTTCTACATATTGTAGTTGTAACAAGTTTTTATTTGAGTTATTTTAATTTTAGGAATTGAACTTTGTTCAATTGAGATACAAACATATGGAATGAATGTAGAATATTCCCACTTAAGCTGCTCCTAAGTGTACTTCCCCGATGTCACAGGGACAATGTGACATCGGGGATGTCGGGACAATGTGATTTTTATTTTAAGTAAATTCAAGATCTGCAGTAAAATGTTTTCACTTAAGAAAATTCTGATACAAAATGAGGACAAGAGACGAGTGGATGCCAGCCTTGATTCATGAACAGTGAAAGTACAAGTACAAGTATCATAACAAAACATAAGCATGCATAAGATCAATACCTGGAAAACAGTACGGTACAAAAAACCAAAACCAAAAACCCATCTGAAATGGGAGTCAAAGTTACTGAGGCAAAAGAAAGGAATTTACTTACAATGTAAAAGTAAAAGGTAGCAAAAGTAGGTCAGTCCACTGTATATTATATGGGGCACTATATATTTGTGTGTGTGTGTGTGTGTGTGTGTGTGTGTGTGTGTGTGTGTGTGTGTGTGTGTGTGTGTGTGTGTGTGTGTGTGTGTGTGTATTAAAAAGTGAGACAAAAACCAACACTGGAAAGTTTGTTTCCAATCCAATTCCATTATAAATGCTGGCATAAAGCATTTTTTTCAAAAGTTATTCTAAAACCCAACTTCAGAATTCCATACATTTGAATAAACCACTTTTCCACAAGCTCATTAAAGATGTGTGACAAAAAACAAACTAACAGATTGTTGCAAATACTGTTGTAAACAAAAGGTTCAGTTTAAGCAAGTTTCATTAAGCCTGAGCAGAAGAAGAAAGGGCATTGCACAGAGTTTGGAAAAGACGTGAGATTCTCTAAAACATATGGCTATGGTAACAGAATAGTGTCGTTTATAACACATTTGAAATCTTATGGCCATAACAACATTAGCAGGATCTAAAGGTGTACAGACAAACTTTAAAGGAGAGACACTGGTGAAAAACACTGGTGCTATGTGGCAAAGTGACAAACAAACAAAACTAACAGGAAAAACACTGAAACTGAACACTAAAACATTCATGACAAAAACAATTACAACTGCCCTCCACCTTCTATAGTTTAAAAGAAGCAGAGGTGACTTCAGAGCCCCTGGACATAACTGAGCTCCTCCTGAATGAGCTGTCTGTCAGATCTCTGCTGTAACCAGGCATCAACTTTTTCAGCAGCTGCAAGGCTCGTCTCATAAACTTCTCTCCCACAAAAGCATAAATGATGGGGTTCAGACAGCAGTGAGTGTAAGCTAAGGCCTCGGTCACTGTTTTTGACAGCCTTATATTTTTGTACCAGGTTTCATCATCAGGGATTATTCCTCTTTTCTGAAGAAACTCCAGGAAAAGGGAAATGTTATATGGAGCCCATAGTAAGAAAAATGCAAGCACTATGCAGATGATCAGCTTGACGATGCGGTGCTTCTTTGCGGTCCTCATGCTCAACAGCGTGGGAATGATGGTGGAGTAGCAACCTACCATCACCAGCAAGGGAATGATGAGACCCAGCACATTTATGGTGAACAGGCTGTAACGCTCCCAGACTTTGCTCTCCTCGGGATAGTCACACTCCACCCTATGGGATTCCTGTCCTATTGCCTTTATGAAGATAAAATCCGGCAGAGACACAAACAAGCTCAGCATCCAAACGAGCACGGTCAGAATGATGGAAGCCCTCTTTGTGCGATAACGTGCAACCCTGTGAGCGTGCACGATGATCATGTAGCGCTCCAGTGTCATGACAACCATGAAGAAGATGCTGCTGAAGAAGCCAATGTGGTGAGACCCGGAGATCAAACGGCACATGAAGTCTCCAAAAGCCCACTGACCGACCCTGGCGTTGTGAGAGTAGAAAGGCAGCGTGAAGACGAAGAGGAGGTCAGAGAGAGCCAGGTTGAAGAGGCAGATGTCTGTCAAGTTGCTCTGATTGCGATGCTTCACCAGGACACACACCACTAGCCCATTACCTTTGGGGGAAAAGACATAATATATGTACCTGTCAGTAGAGCAGGGCGATATGACCAAAAATATTTATCACGATATACATGTTGGATTTGTATTGTTGATTATCATTTATGCTTAGAAATATCTACTTATGTAGGCTTAGAGTTTTATAATTAGTTGTAGATTGATAGAGGTTTGATCCTTAGTAGTCTGCAGAGACATAGTGTGCATTCCAGAGTGCTCTGGCATTAAGACCCACACTCTGGGAGGATGGGAGAGGTCGTACCTTTTCTTATTGTTTTATGGTAGGATAAATGTATCTATATCTGTTTTAGGCTAAGTGCCCTTTGTTTAGATAAACTGCTGGACTTCCAGACCAGCAGGTTTAGGGAAGTCTTCATGGGGTCATACTCTGACCCCACACACACACACACACACACACACACACACACACACACACACACACACACACACAGGCAAGGTACTCTTTGTTTGTATGTAGACGTCATATGTTAATGAACCTATGTATATTCATGTAACCTCAATAAAAGCAGTGTTACGGGGGAGCGGACGAGAGCAACTGGGGTCAAGCGAAGGAACGGCGCTTGTCCGGTTCTCTCCCGTGCACGAGAAACATGAAGAACTTTGCCTACTCGTGTCTTGCTTTGCTGTGTAATTACATTGTCTTCAACGTTCCAGTGAATAGGTTTAAGCTACAAACCTATCAATACATTTGAAAATTTGCAATACCGATATAACTGACGATATAATTGACACTAGACAAAATACTTTACAACTCCACAACTTCATTAGTGCAAAACCCCCATCAATTTATTTTCACTTAAACAAGCAGCTGTTTTTGATGTGCATTAAAGTTATATAAAAATTTAACAGTGCAAATGCAAATTCCTTGCTGACAGTTTAATCAAAAGGCATTTCCAGTTGAAATTGACCGACATATCCTCAGCATAACCATGTAAAATATCCACAAAACTTAAAAAGAGGTTATACACACACAATACTGTAATATTATGTTGAAACACAGTACGTATCACTCCGCAAGGCGCCTGCCTACGGTAGCCGTGATGCTCCGACAATCCATCAAGCGGTGCGGGTTCGTAGCTTAGCAAAGTTGTACTAAAACATTTGACAGATTTTCGAGCGCCGTGTACATAAAATCATTTCGAGGTCAGTAAACACAACCAGAATTCATACATAAGGCACACGGGCACTGTCGATTTTTATAAAAATCCAAGGATTGATTTTAAGCGCGCCGTATTTTCCGAAAAACATGGTAATAACGACGGTCCGCTAGCATGCTCTAGCAGAAATAGTGCTTTGTTGTGTATCTGACAGACGAACGCTAAACCAGTTCCACACCACTGAAGTTGCAGCATTTTTACAAACCAATTGGTTCAACCGTTTCATTCAACGATCCGCTTTTGCTGTGAAGGTTCTCAGTCATCCAGGTCATCGTAGTCTAAGGAGCAAACAAACTTAACAACGTGGTATATGCTGTACAGTGCAGCAAGGAATGCCCAGACCTCTACATCGGAGAGACCAAACAGCCACTTCACAAGGGCATGGCACAACATAGAAGAGCCACCTCCACAGGACAAGACTCAGCTGTCCATCTGCATCTAAAGGACAAAGGTCACTCTTTCGAGGATGCCAATGTTCACATTTTGGACAGAGAGGACAGATGGTTTGAAAGAGGAGTGAAAGAAGTCATTTACGTCAGCGGTCCCCAACCTTTTTTGCGCCACGGACCGGTTTATGCCTGACAATATTTTCATGGACCGGCCTTTAAGGTGTCGCGGATAAATACAACAAAATAAAACTAGTACCGAAAAAAAGAAAATTTATTCATAACACACATGAAAAGACCCAGGAAAACCAAGTTAACGATAAAAACGATGACAAAATAACGCTGAAAACCAATAAAAACCCTGAAAATTATACATTTCACACCTGAGCCTCAACTCTCGCGGCCCGGTACCAAACGACTCACGGACCGGTACCGGTCCGAGGGTTGGGGACCTCTGATTTACGTCCACTGTGAGCGACCATCTTTGAACAGAGGCGGTGGTTTACGACACCAACTGTCTGCCATCTATAATCCAGTTTTGAGATCCCTTCCCAGACGCCTTAATGCCCACTCACATCCTGGGCCATCTGACCTCAGGAAATCACATGATAGGGTGGGGCCAGGTTTCACAATGAACTCACCCGAAACCCTGGCTGATTGTGACCCACACCCGCTTTCACACCTTGGCTCATGTGAATAGGTAGAGGATCATCAGGGGGTCCTTTGTCCCTCTTTGGGGGGAAACTCCCAGTGGTTTTAAATCTGGCACTCTCCACCATTTGACCCTTAGAAATAAAGAAGCTTATCGGATGAGAGGTGAAACGTTTTCAAGCAACTCAAAGAAGTCCAGACGCTTTTCTTTCCAAGCTCCTTAGATCAGCTTTTGCCCTTCTCATTCTCCATCGCTGCCATGCTTTTTCCGCCATGTGCATATAAAAACAAAGGCACTGCACATGCGCGTTTTACCCAAATTCTATTGTGATATTTCATTTTCTTATCATTGCCCAACATTATACCGGTATTACCGTGAACGGTATGATATGGCCCAGCCCTACCTGCCACGCTGTTACATGTTGAACAACATTCTCTCTTTCCCGTTCCATCTGCGTGTCTCACATACACACACCTACATACATAGGTAAAAGTCAGCAAGTTAGAAATTCCCAGAAAAGGAGGTCTGTGCAATGTGTAGAAACAATCCATAATCTCCACAGCATACACACAAGAGGACACACCTACCTATGAATCCCAGGATGAAAACCAAACTGTAGAGAGTGGTGAGAAACACTTTGTTAAAGTCCTTTACATCACCCATGTAGGTAGGAGTAAAGCCTGTGTCGTTCTCATGGTAATCTGGGTAATCATAGATTGCGGTGTTTTCTTCTGCAGCAAGAGAGAGAAAGATTTACTATATTGCTCATTGCATCAAAGTGTTAGGTTTGGTTTCGTAATGCCGTTTCAACCCTTATCAAGTGCAGCCTGAATTTCCAACCTATTGCTGATGACATGTTTCTGTTTTAAAGGAGGTTTTCCTTTGCTATGAGCACCACAAATAATCCATTCACATCTGCTGGTTTGGCCCCCCAGGCAGTTGACAGTGGGGGTGATTTTGCCACCTATTGGTGCTCATTGGTACTCCCTCTTGGGAACATCGTTAATCCATAAAATGCTTCTTTTTAAAAAATAGGATTAAAATCTTCTTCACAAAGTCTATGATTTAAACCTGCACCATTATTGTAACAAATCTGATAACTGGTTTTGTTGGGATTAAAATTATTAGACGAGGATGGTATTCCATAATAAACCTACGATCAGCTATTGGGTTTGTTTATCTGTGTTATTGTAATTTTTTGTGTAAGCATTGTTTTGGATGTGATGAAAGGTTTTAACACTATTACAATGATTTTACAATATTACCATTATTATTCTGAAAGTAACAGATACATGGATGGAGATAACAGCACTTGTAAAAGTTGTATTAAGGCATTGTGGCAGTGTTGTGTTGTTTTTAACTACTATTAAAAAAACAACAGTAAAAATAAGATCTCTAGATTAAAGATGAAATTAGAAATCATGAAGTAGCTTTGACATAGTTTCAGTCACAGTATTTGGTTTTAGATCTCTGTGACAATGCGTGCAGCTTTGAACACTACACTTTATAACCCAAGTAAATTTCCAAGAGCTCTGTAAAACATGACACTTTAAATAGTCTAAATTGTGGATTAATGTTGAAAGATAATTACCTGACATTGTGATATCTCAGTGAAGGCTCTTCCAACCAGGTCAAGTCAGGAATTACACTTCAAGGCTCCCTTTCCCCGTTTACTGATGTGATCCCTTTAGGTATGCAGAAATGAACTAACTATCAAAAGTTCTGCAGTCCGCTAATGATGAGAACAGAAAGAGAAAAAAAAGGTGCTGCTTCCTGTACGTCCCCAAGTCTGATCTTTATCAGGAGTCTGCTTGAAATCTAGACTGCCAGAAAATGGTTCAAAGCACAACACAGCAAATGGTGACAGAAATTTCTACTTTGACTAAATGACTGCTGGTTTTTGCCAAAAGTGACAGAAAGTTTATTTTTATTGTTATTGTTACTATTTTTATTTGTTTTTCTTCTTGGACTCATTAATGTACACCACTGCTACATATTATATACTTTGCACTAACAGGAGACTTTAGCCATTATGCCTCACTAATACTGTGTTGGAACCACTTTAACTTTCAACAGGTGCTGCAAACACTCCTCAGTTATTTTGGTTCATGTTGATGTGATAGCATCGTGCAGCTGCTGTAGATTTGGTGGCTGCACATTCATTTTCTTTAAAGAATAATTATATTGGGTCCTGTTTTGATAGATATAGTGAAGAGTAACACGAAAGGGGGGGCGGGGGGACTTTTGGATGACATGTATACCTATATAACCATATGCACTATATATCTGTCTGCACTGAACATATATGCAGTAACTTTCACACAGACTCTGTGTGTTTTGCCTCACCATGGTTTATTAAGCACCAGCTGAGCATCCTGAGTTTTGCTGTTGACTATATGCAACTCTTCATCACTCTAATGTTTTAATCTTCTAATGGTTGATTCCAGCAGGAACACCCACCATGCGTGAGTTCAAATAACCTCACACTATTATATTTACATGACAAGCTCAATGTGCTCAAAAGGCTTCCACAGCCACCACAGCCTAAATCCACCAGACCAGCTTTGGGATGTGGCTGAACTGGAAGTTTGTCTTTATGAATGTGCTGCCACCAAATCTACAGCAACTGCACGATGCTATCACGTCAGCATGGAACCAGAATTTCAATTTAATTCAATTCAATTTTATTTATATAGCACCAAATCACAACAACAGTCACCTTAAGGCGCTTTATATTGTACAGTAGATCATACAATAGTAAATACATAATAGATACAGAGAAAAACCCAACAATCATATGTAACAGAGATTAATAACAGGTATGATTAATTGCAGAGAGGTCTATTAACGCATAGTGAGTGAGAAAGGTGACTGGAAAGGAAAAACTCAATGTATGATGGGAATCCCCCAACAGCCTATCCCTATTGCAGCATAACTAAGGGAGGATTCAGGGTCACCTGGTCCAGCCCTAACTATATGCTTTAGCAAAAAGGAAAGTTTTAAGCCTAATCTTAAAAGTAGAGATAGTGTCTGTCTCCTGAATCCAAACTGGAAGCTGGTTCCACAGAAAAGGGGCCTGAAAACTGAAGGCTCTCCCTCCCATTCTACTTTTAAATACTCTAGGAACAACAAGTAGGCCTGCAGAGCGAGAGCGAAGTGCTCTAATATGGTACCTAATATGGTATCTAATATGGTACTACAATGTCATTAAGATAAGATGGGGCCTGATTATTTAAGACCTTGTATGTGAGGAGCAGGATTTTGAATTCAATTCTGGATTTAACAGGAAGCCAATGGAGGGAAGCCAAAACAGGAGAAATATGCTCTCTCTTTCTAGCCCCTGTCAGTACTCTTGCTGCAGCATTTTGGATTAATTGAAGGCTTTTCAGGGAGTCTGTAGGACATCCTGATAATAATGAATTACAGTAGTCCAGCCTAAAAGTAATAAATGCATGAACTAGTTTTTCAGCATCACTCTGAGACAGGATATTTCTAACTTTAAAGATGTTGCGCAAATGGAAGAAAGCAGTCCTACATATTTGTTTTATATGTGCGTTGAAGGACATGTCCTGGTCAAAAATGACTCCAAGGTTCCTCACAGTGTTACTGGAGGCCAAGGTAATGCCATCCAATCTGGTTAGATACCATATGTCTAAGATTTTCAGGGCCGAGTACAATAACCTCAGTTTTATCTGAATTAAGAAGCAGAAAGTTAGCGGCCATCCAGGTCTTTATGTCTTTAAGACATTCCTGCAGTTTAACTAATTGGTGTGTGTTGTCTGGCTTCATAGATAGATAGAGCTGAGTGTCATCAGCATAGCAGTGAAAATGTACACTATGTCTTCTGATGATACTGCCTAAGGGAAGCATGTATAATGTAAACAGAATTGGTCCTAGCACTGAACCCTGTGGAACTCCATAATTAACCTCAGTGTGTGAAGAGGACTCTCCATTTACATGAAAAAATTGGAGTCTATTAGATAGATATGATACAAACCACTGCAGTGCAGTACCTGTAATACCTACAGCATGTTCTAATCGCTCTAATACAACATTATGGTCAACAGTATCGAATGCTGCACTGAGGTCTAGCAGGACAAGCACAGAGATGAGTCCACTGTCAGAGGCCATAAGAAGATCATTTGTAACTTTCACTAAAGCTGTTTCTGTGCTGTGATGAGCTCTGAAACCTGACTGAAACTCTTCAAATAAGCCATTACCCATACTCTTATCTGACAGCGTTGCATCCAATGTGGTCTTCTGTTGCTGTAGCACATCTACTGCAAGATTTGAAGAGTTGTGCATTCAGAGATGCTCTTCTGCATACTTTGGTCATACCGAGTTGTTATTTGAGGTACTGGTGCATTCGTGCCAGCTGTCTGTGTCAGAAGTCTGGGTCTTCTCCATCAACAAGACATTTTCAACCAGAGAACTGCAACTCACTGGATATCGTTTCTATTTTGGACTATTCTCTGTAAACACTAAAGATGGTTGAATAGATAGTGCAGTAGTTCCTGAAACATTCAGAACAGCCCCTCTGCACAAACAACCACGTTATGGTAAACAGAAATTAAACTGAATTTCTTCCCCATTATGATGCTCACTTTGAACTTCAGCAGGTTGACATGACCATGTGTGCAGGTCTAAATGCTCTCAACAGCTACAGGCCAGTGGCTCTGACTCCCCACCTGATGAAGACCCTGGAGCGGCTGGTGCTGGCTCAGCTTCGGACCCTGGTGAGATCATCACTGGACCCACTTCAGTTTGCCTACCAACCTGGCATTGGAGTGGATGATGCCGTCAATCACCTCCTACATCGTTCCCTCTCTCACTTGTGGACCAGTGGGAGCATTGTGAGAATCATACTCTTTGATTTCTCCAATGCCTTCAACACCATTCTTCCCACGGTCCTGAAGGACAAGCTGGAGAACTTAGGAGTGGACCATGACCTCACATCATGGATACTGGACTACCTCACCGACCGACCACAGTACGCAAGAATTCAGGGCTGTGTGTCAGACAGGGTTGTCTGCAGTACGGGGCCCCCACAGGGAACGGTTCAGGCTCCGTTGCTTTTCACCATCTACACTGCAGACTTCTCCCACAACTCCACCCAGTGCTTCCTTCAGAAGTTCTCTGATGACTCTGCAATTGTCGCCCTCAACATTGATGGGGATGACAGGCAGTACAGAGAACTGACCCAAGTCTTTGTGGACTAGTGCCAGCAGAACTACCTCCAGATCAACACCAGTAAAACCAAGGAGCTGGTGGTAGACTTCCGCAGGCACAAACATCCTCCACTGCAACCACTTAACATTCAAGGTATGGATATTGAGGCTGTGGATAGCTACAGGTACCTTGGTGTTTATCTGAACAATAAACTGGACTGGACTCGTAATTCAGATGCCCTCAACACGAAATGGCAGAACAGGCTGTACCTGCTGTGGAGATTCAGGTCTTTCAGAGTGAAGGGTCAACTCCTGAAGACCTTCTATGGCTACGTCTACACTAGCCCGGATAAAATTAAATAACGGCATTTTCTATTGTTTTCGAGCGTTTCCAAACAGTTGTTCATCCACACTGAAACAATCGAAACTACTGTGTTCCTGTATTGCACATGGGTGAAACATAAGACTGCCCTGTCTGCCCCGTATTTACTTTCTGGCTATTTGAAACCTCGCAGCAAAATGTTGTAGAAAAGCACCGTGTTTTTTAAATGGACTGACAATGAGGTGGAGTTGTTGCTGCAAGTAACATAAAAGTACAAAGTTTCAAAAGGGTTGAGAATTAAAGAATTTGAAGAAAAGCTATACAACTGCTGTATAATGCCCTCCGCTATCTTAGTATAACTGGTCACATGACTGCATCATATGAATAAAATGCGTCATCGTTTTGAAAAGTCTCCGTTTACGCAGTCTACACTATGCAGCGAAATGTATCCACTTTCAAATGTATCCGCTTTGGAGAGCATTTTCAAAAAGCTCTGTTTTCCTTGACAAAAATCGCTGTCTCAGTGTGGACAGAAGGCCAAAACGGAGAGAAAAAGATGTGTTTTCAAACAAAAATGTATTATTGTGGACATGGCCTATGACTCTGTGGTGGGTGGCCTCTTTTACGGTGTGATCTACTGGGGCGGCAGCATCTCTGCTGGGGACAGGAAGAGACTGAACAGGCTGATCAGGAGGGCCAGCTGTGTTCTAGGATGCTCTCTGGACCCTGTGAAGGTGCTGAATGACAGGAGAATGGTAGCTAAGCTGTGGACAACATCCCCCATCCCATGCAGGAGACCCTGACAGTTGACCCAGTCATTGACCCAGTATTTTCTGTTCATCTGTTTATCCTCTGTATGTTCCACTTCCTGTTTTGTGTTAGCGTTACTCTGTGTGCATTATGTTCCAGTTCTTATTCCATGAATCTTTAGTTCAATTATGTTCAGCTGCTCACTCACCTGTCACCTATCAGTCATTATTCAGCCAGTGTATTTAAGTCCTCAGTTCTCTCCTGGTCTTGGTCGCGTCATTGATGTTCATGTGATGTTCATGTGATGTTGTCACTGCTATCTATGCCACATGTTTGCCTTTCAGTTCAGATCAGTCAGCCATTCATTCAGTCCAGTTATTCAGTCAGTCAGCCATCTCCTGTTTTCGTCATTCGTCCCTCACAATAAACACCCTGAATCCTCACCGTGAGTTCTGCGTTTGAGTCCTCTTCTCCACATCCACTCAGCAACTCCTGACAGACAGCACTGAACACCTCCTTCAGTGGCAGGCAGTGCTGGTCAAGTTACTTGAAAAAAGTAATCAGTAACTAATTACTGATTACTTCCCCAAAAAAGTAATCCTGTTACTTTACTGATTACTCATTTTCAAAAGTAATTAATTACTTAGTTTCTTAGTTACTTTTTAAAAACACGATTTACAACCTGAATAGGTAATAAAGCGATAGATCTTTCAGCCCAATTCTACTTTTTCTGCATAATCCATCATACAAAATGTAATCAAATGGAAAAGTCTCTTTTTTTTAACTTGTTTTATTAGTTTTAACCTTTTAACTTTATGCATGAAGCAAAAATTTAATTATATGCAACATTCTCTGACTGGAAGAAATTTGTTTAATATTTAAACCTATTTTCTGCACATTCCAGCACATAAAATAAAATATTTTTTTGTGTTTACACTCACTCTTTCAAATAGATGCAAGTAAAACACAGCAGGAAATAAATAAAATCAAAGACTCAGCGGTCCTGTTGCTCTGTTTTCACCTGTAAAGCAGGAGTAGGGTGGGTGGAGGTTTACCCTGGTGCAGGTGTGCTGCAGCGGTCAGTGGAAGAATCCGCGAGTTTCTCTGTGAATTTCCACGCTTTAAACGCTGCACACTCATACTCTCTCCCGCACTCGATATATTATCCACAGCTGTTGTCACGAATGTCGCACTTGGTTACGTCACTGTCATGAGACATTCTCGCAAAAAACTCACGGTTTTAGTAACGCAGTAACGCAGCGTTCCTACGGGAAAGTAACGGTAATCTAATTACCGATTTTGCAATAGTAATCCCTTACTTTACTCGTTACTTGAAAAAATCAGATTACAGTAACGCGTTACTTGTGACATGTGCACTACAAGTGGGCCTTATGCTGTATCACACCTACACACATGAGACACTGGGCCCATTTTAATTCTTATTATCTTATCTTATCCTATTGCAGTGGGGTTTTTTTTTCTCCTGTAGCTTTGCACTGTCCACTTTCTGCTGAGACACAACAAATTTCCCACGTGTGAGACTAATAAAGGTTATCTCATCTTATCTTTTGAAAATATGAAATCCCCCTTTTCTTTGATGCTTACATGGAACAAACATTGTGTTCAGATTGCTGAACTTTTTAGTCAGGTAGTTTTTGATGCAGCGTCAAAGACTTTTCCACTTTTTTGTTTGAAAGACCCATCATGTCCTTTTTCCTTTTTAAAATGTATGCAAATAATGGGCTTTTTCTTGTTTGTCCTGAAACTCACATTCCCCTCGCCAAGGAGGTGGTGTAGTTTTTTTTCCCATTAGCATTGATATGAAATAGAAAAAAGAGAGGCGAAAATATTTGCAAATGAAGAGTTTATTTTTTGTTCTTTCACATATACTTCTTGAATAAACTGACTGTATATTCAGTACAGCTTATCAGGAACTTCAGACCTTCATTTTACTTGAATATGTTTACAATTGATGGCATCTTTATTGTAGGTCTTTGCACCACTTATGGTGCCATGTATTAGATCATGCTGCTGTTTTACGATAGTGAAGAATTACCTGCATAGTAAAACTAATCTGAGACATCTTCTCTCTTTTCATGACTGTGTACAGAATTTGTCATTGCAGTAACAGTGAGAAATAAAAGAATATGTTCACTGCAAATATTCTTCTCCGAATGAACAATGCACTTCATGACCTTCATCTAATGTAAGCAGAGGACCTGCTGTATCATTTATTGTCTTAACAAAGCGATAATACAAAATCAGGATAGGAGTCAACTCCACTGGCAAGTAGCGACAAATACAAGGAACCATAACATAATACAACAAAATATATCTCTCTATATATATATATATCTATATCTATATGTATATGTATATGTACACACACACACACACACACACATATAAAAGGCTGAACATTAAAAAACAGTGTGGAAGTAGGTAGAAATGTGAATAACAGTAAGACAGTGTGCACATCAAGATCTAAAATAGTTTTATGCTCTTTTTGGTGTGTTTCTGCAAACATGTAAGGCTCATAAAATATGTCTGAAGAAGTAAGCAAACTGTTAAAGGTTGCTATAAAACAGCAGGTACGGTTTATCAGACAAGCAGGTTTAATTTAACCTGAGCAGAAGAAGGAAGAGCATTAGAGTCGAAGGTGATTAAGATTCTGGGTGAGACTGCAACCCATGTTGGATACTGCATCCTGGATGAATCAAACCTGTTAAAGAAATGATTCAGTTCACTTGTCCATGGCACGGTCCGCGACAAAATACTTACAACTGCCCTCCACCTTCTACAGTTTAAAGGAGGAGGTGATTTCAGAGCCCCTGGACATAACTGAGCTCCTCCTGAATGAGCTGTCTGTCAGATCTCTGCTGTAACCAGGCATCAACTTTTTCAGCAGCTGCAAGGCTCGTCTCATAAACTTCTCTCCCACAAAAGCATATATGATGGGATTCAGACAGCAGTGAGTGTAAGCTAAGGCTTCGGTCACTTTTATTGACAGCTTTACATTTTTGTACCAGGTTTGATCATCAGGGATTATTTCTTTGTCCAGGAGGAACTCCAGGAAAAGGGAAATGTTATACGGGGCCCAGAGTAAGAAAAATACAACCACTATACAGATGATCAGCTTGACGATGCGGTGCCTCTTTGCTGTCCTCATGCTCATCAGTGTGGGGATGATCCTGGAGTAGCAACCTGCCATCACCAGCACGGGAATCACGAGACCCAGCACATTTGTGGTGAACAAATCATAACGCTCCCAGACTTTGCTCTCCTCGGGATAGTCACACTGCACTCCTTGGGATTCCTGTTCTTTTGCCTTTCTGAAGATAAAATCCGGCAGAGACACAAACAAGCTCAGCATCCAAACGAGCACGGTCAGAATGATGGAAGCCCTCTTTGTGCGATAACGTGCAACCCTGTGAGCGTGCACGATGATCATGTAGCGGTCCAGCGTCATGACAACCATGAAGAAGATGCTGCTGAAGAAGCCAATGTGGTGAGACCCGGAGATCAAACGGCACATGAAGTCTCCAAAAGTCCACTGGCCAACCCTGGCATAGTGAGAGAAGAATGGCAGCGTGAAGACGAAGAGGAGGTCAGAGAGAGCCAGGTTGAAGAGGCAGATGTCTGTCAGGTTGCACTGATTGCGGTGCTTCACCAGGACACACACCACTAGTCCGTTACCTTTGGGAGACAAAACGCAATAAGTGTAAATGTCACACTGTTACATGTTGAACAACATTCTCTCTTTCCCGTTTCATCTGTGTGTCTCACATACACACACCTGCATACATAGTTAAAAGTCAGCAAGTTGAAAATTCCCAGAAAAGGAGGTCTGTGCAATGTGTAGTAACAATCCATAATCTCCACAGCATACACACAAGAGGACACACCTACCTATGAAGCCCAGGATGAAAACCAAACTGTAGAGAGTGGTGAGAAACACTTTGTTAAAGTCCTTTACATCACCCATGTAGGTAGGAGTAAAGCCTGTGTCGTTCTCAGAGTTGTTAGAAAGCTTATAGAAATATAGGTAATCATAGTATGTGGTGTTTTCTTCTGCAGAAGAAAGAGAAAGATTTACTATTATTATTTTTTATATTAATTTCAGCACAGGCTACAACAAATAAGATGCAAAACAGTATATCAAAGACTTCTTTACTGCTTTAAACACATGCTACCGTTAGAGGTTAACTGGATTTATTTTTGAATGCTCATTGCATCAAAGTGTTAGGTTTGGTTTCGTAATGCCGTTTCAACCCTTATCAAGTGCAGCCTGAATTTCCAACCTATTGCTGATGACATGTTTCTGTTTTAAAGGAGGTTTTCCTTTGCTATGAGCACCACAAATAATCCATTCACGTCTGCTGGTTTGGCCATCAGTCATTTGACAGTGGGGGTGATTTTGCCACCTATTGGTGCTCATTGGTACTCCGTCCTTGGGAACATTATCATTGAGCCAAAACTTTATAAAAAACAGGATTTAATCTGAAAACTGGTTTTATGAGGATTCAAATTCATTACATGGTATACAGCTATAAATCTAGGACAGACTATTTCATTTACTTTGTTTATCTATCTTATTATGATTTTTAAATAGTCTAAATTGTGGATTACTGTTGAAAGATAATTACCTGACATTGTGATATCTCAGTGATGGCTCATCCAACCAGGTCCAGTCAAGAATTACACTTCAAGGCTCCCTTTCCCCGTTTACTGATGTGATCCCTTTAGATGTGCAGAAATGAACTAACTATCAAAAGTTCTGCAGTCCCCTATTGATGAGAACCTAAAAGGGGAAGAAAGATGTTGCTTCCTGTACGTCCCCAAATCTGATCTTTATCAGGAGTCTGCCCTAAATCTAGACTGCCAGAAAATGGTTCAAAGCACAACACAGCAAACGGTGACACAAATTCACACCTTCAGAAAATGACTGCACGTTATCTCTTAAAGTGACAGAAGGTTTATTATTATTAATATTGTTACTGATACTATTTTTTATTTGTTTTTCTTCGTGGACTCATTAATGTACACCACTGTTCAATATCATACTCTGTGCACTTACAGGAGTCTTTAGTTGCTATGCCTTACTGTGTTGGACCAACTTTTACCTGCAACAGGTGCTGCAAACATTACTTAGAGATCCAGTATGATTATGTTAGTTTAAATGAATCAACACCCCCGAGTCACTCTAACTACCAGAAATCTCGAACCACAGGCCGCGCGGGCGGTGTGGCAGCAAGTTTTCACACCAGCCTCTTAATTAACGAAAGACCAAGACAGACTTTTAATTCATTTGAAAGCCTGATGCTTAGCCTTGTCAAACTCAACCCCAACTGTCTTATTTGTTATCATCTATCGTCCAGCTGGACCTAACACAGAGTTTCTGTCTGATTTCTTGGACTTTTTTTTTATCTGGTTTAGTGCTCAGCTCAGATAAAATAATTATTGTGGGTGATTTTAACATCCATGTAGATGCTAAAAATGACAGCCTCAACGTGGCATTTAATCTGTTATTAGACTCAACTGGCTTCTCTCAAAATGTAAAAGAACCCACCCACCACTTTAATCACACTCTAGATCTTATTTTAACATACGGCATAGAAACTGAACATTTAACAGTGTTTCCTGAAAACCGTCTCCTGTCTGATGATTTCCTGATAACATTTACATTTGCAATAATTGATTACACAGCAGTGGAGAGTAGATCTAATCACAAAAGATGTCTTTCTGAAAATGCTGTAATTAAGTTTAAGAATATAATCCACCCACTGTTATCATTTTCAATGCCCTGTACCAACACAGAGCAGAGCAGCTATCTGAACGCTACTCCAACAGAGGTTGATTATCTTGTTAATAACTTTGCCTCCTCACTAAGTACGACCCTGGATACTGTAGCTCCTATGAAAACTAAGGCCTCAAATGAGAAGTACTTCACTCCATGACTACAAACACGTAGCCTAAAGCAGATAACTCGTACGTTGGCGAGGAAATGCTGAAGATCATCATTTAGCCTGGAGAAATAGTTTGTTGCTTTACAAGCGAGCCCTCCGCAAAGCCAGAACATCTTACTATTCATTACTGATTGAAGAAAATAAGAACAACCCCAGGTTTCTCTTCAGCACTGTAGCCAGGCTGACAAAAAGTCAGAGCACTGTTGAGCCACCATCCCTTTAATGTTAACTAGTAATAACTTCTTGAACTTCTTCACAAATAAAAATTTAATCATTAGAGAAAAAATTACCCATAACTATCTCACAGATGTAATATTATCTACAGCTACTCTTAGTACCACTGATGTTCATTTAGACTCTTTTTCTCCAGTTGATCTTTCTGAGTTAACTTCAATAATTACTTCCTCCAAACCATCAACGTGTCTTTTAGACCCCATTCCTACAAAACCACTCAAAGAAGTCCTGCCATTAATTAATGCTTCAATCTTAGATATGATCAACCTATCTCCAATAATCGGCTATGTACCACAGGCCTTCTAGCTGGCTGTAGTTAAACCTTTACTCAAAAAGCATCTCTAGACCCAGCAGTCTTAGCTAATTATAGGCCAATCTCCAACCTTCCTTTCATATCAAAAATCCTTGAAAGAGTAGTTGTCAAACAGCTAACAGATCATCTGCAGAGGAATGGTTTATTTGAAGAGTTTCAGTCAGGTTTCAGAGCTCATCACAGCACAGAAACAGCTTTAGTGAAGGTTACAAATGATCTTCTTATGGCCTCTGACAGTGGACTCATCTCTGTGCTTGTCCTGCTAGACCTCAGTGCAGCATTCGATACTGTTGACCATAATATCCTATTAGAGCGATTAGAACATGCTGTAGGTATTACAGGTACTGCACTGCAGTGGTTTGTATCATATCTATCTAATAGACTCCAATTTTTTCATGTAAATGGAGAGTCTTCTTCACACACTGAGGTTAATTATGGAGTTCCACAGGGTTCAGTGCTGGGACCAATTCTGTTTACATTATACATGCTTCCCTTAGGCAGTATCATCAGAAGACATAGCATAAATTTTCACTGCTATGCTGATGACACTCAGCTTTATCTGTCCATGAAGCCAGATAACACACACCAATTAGTTAAACTGCAGAAATGTCTTAAAGACATAAAGACCTGGATGGCCGCTAACTTTCTGCTTCTTAATTCAGATCAAACTGAGGTTATTGTACTCGGCCCTGAAAATCTTAGACATATGGTATCTAACCAGATTGGATGGCATTACTTTGGCCTCCAGTAACACTGTGAGGAACCTTGGAGTCATTTTTGACCAGGGATGTCCTTCAACGCACATATTAAACAAATATGTAAGACTGCTTTCTTACATTTGCGCAACATCTTTAAAGTTAGAAATATCCTGTCTCAGAGTGACGCTGAAAAACTAGTTCATGCATTTATTACTTTTAGGCTGGACTACTGTAATTCATTATTATCAGGATGTGCTAAAAACTCACTGAAAAGCCTTCAGCTAATCCAAAATGCTGCAGCAAGAGTCCTGACAGGGGCTAGAAAGAGAGAGCATATTTCTCCTGTTTTGGCTTCCCTTCATTGGCTTCCTTTTAAATCCAGAATTGAATTCAAAATCCTGCTCCTCACATACAAGGTCTTAAATATTCAGGCCCCATCTTATCTTAATGACATTGTAGTACCATATCACCCTATTAGACCACTTCGCTCTCGCTCTGCAGGCCTACTTGTTGTTCCTAGAGTATTTAAAAGTAGAATGGGAGGGAGAGCCTTCAGTTTTCAGGCCCCTCTTCTGTGGAACCAGCTTCCAGTTTGGATTCAGGAGACAGACACTATCTCTACTTTTAAGATTAGGCTTAAAACTTTCCTTTTTGCTAAAGCATATAGTTAGGGCTGGACCAGGTGACCCTGAATCCTCCCTTAGTTATGCTGCAATAGATGTAGGCTGTTGGGAGATTCCCATGATGCATTGAGTTTTTCCTTTCCAGTCACCTTTCTCACTCACTATGTGTGAATAGACCTCTCTGCATTGAATCTTACTTGTTTTTAATCTCTGTCTCTCTTCCACAGCATGTCTTTATCCTGTTTTCCTTCTCCCACCCCAACCGGTCGCAGCAGATGGCCCCGCCCCTCCCTGAGCCTGGTTCTGCCGGAGGTTTCTTCCTGTTAAAAGGGAGTTTTTCCTTCGCCCTGTCGCCAAAGTGCTTGTTCATAGGGGGTCATATGATTGTTTTTCTCTTCTACCTTACAATATAAAGCACCTTGAGGTGACTGTTGTTGTGATTTGGTGCTATATAAATAAAATTGAACTGAATTGAATTGAAATTCTGGTTCCATGCTGACGTGATAGCATCGTGCAGTTGCTGTAGATTTGGTGGCAGCACATTCATAAAGACAAACCTCCAGTTCAGCCACATCCCAAAGCTGGTCTGGTGGATTTAGGCTGTGGTGGCTGTGGAAGCCTTTTGAGCACATTGAGCTTGTCATGTAAATATAATAGTGTGAGGTTATTTGAACTCACACTTGGTGGGTGTTCCTGCTGGAATCAGGAATTAGAAGATTAAAACAGTCATGAAGAGTTGCATATAGTCAACAGCAATACTCAGGATGCTCAGTTGGTGCTGAGGGTCACAAACATTTCCATGAAAATATCCCCCACACCATTACACCACCAGCAGCACCATGAACTGTTGATACAAGGAAGGATCGATCCATCCTTTCATGTTGTCTATACCCAATTCTAACATCTGGCATCATGTCCCTGCCATCCAAGTATGGCAGCAGAACTCAAGAATAATATGAACTGACAGCATTTTCCAGTCTTCAGTTGTCCAAACTATGTAGTGCAAACTGCTGCCTCAGTTTCTTGATCTGTTGATAAGAATGGCATCCAGTGTGGTCTTCTTTGGCACAAATAATCACATCATGTTCATTGTAACTTTAACTGAAATCCACTTTCTTCCCTATTATGATGCTCGCTTTAAACTTCAGCAGGTTGACTTGACCATGTCTGCAGGTCTAAATGCTCTGAGTTGCTGCCATGTGATTGGCTGATTAAATATTTGTGTTCGTGTGCAGTTGAATGAGCAAGTTTATTGATGTGTGCAGTAAATGTATAACTTTGTTTTTGCATGGAACAGTTTAAACTTGTATTTGGGGATGCAGTGACACACTTTGGTTATTTTGGCAAAGCTGTCACTCATATTGTTTGAACCTTTTTTTAAACATACTGTATATGAACATATGAAATCCACCTTTTCTTTTATGCTTACATGGAACAAACATTATGTTCAGATTGCTGAACTATTTAGTCAGGAACTTTTGATGCAGCGAAGAAGACTTCTTCATTTTTCGTTTTGAAAGACTCATCAGAAAGATTAATTTAATTGTATGCAAATAAGGTTTTTTTTCCATTAGCATTAATATGAAATAGAAAAAAAGAGAGGGGAAATGTGTACAATTGATTATGGTGCCATGTATTAGATCATGCTGCTGTTTTACGATAGTGAAGAATTACCTGCATAGTAAAACTAATCTGAGACATCTTCTCTCTTTTCATGACTGTGTACAGAATTTGTCATTGCAGTAACAGTGAGAAATAAAAGAATATGTTCACTGCAAATATTCTTCTCCGAATGAACAATGCACTTCATGACCTTCATCTAATGTAAGCGGAGGACCTGCTGTATCATTTATTGTCTTAACAAAGCGATAATACAAAATCAGGATAGGAGTCAACTCCACTGGCAAATAGCGACAAATACAAGGAACCATAACATAATACAACAAACAAAACAACTATAAAAGGCTGAACATTAGAAAACAATGTGGAAGTAGGTAGAAATGTGAATAACAGTAAGACAGTGTGCACATTTTGTACAATCGAGATCTAAAATAGTTTTATGCTCTTTTGGTGTGTTTCTGCAAACATGTAAGGCTCATAAAAGATGTCTGAAGAAGTAAGCAAACTGTTACAGGTTGCTATAAAACAGCAGGTACGGTTTAACAGACCAGCAGGTTTAATTTAACCTGAGCAGAAGAAGGAAGAGCATTAGAGTCGAAGGTGATTAAGATTCTGGGTGAGACTGCAACCCATGTTGGATACTGCATCCTGGATGAATCAAACCTGTTAAAGAAATGATTCAGTTCACTTGTCCATGGCACGGTCCACGACAAAATACTTACAACTGCCCTCCACCTTCTACAGTTTAAAGGAGGAGGTGATTTCAGAGCCCCTGGACATAACTGAGCTCCTCCTGAATGAGCTGTCTGTCAGATCTCTGCTGTAACCAGGCATCAACTTTTTCAGCAGCTGCAAGGCTCGTCTCATAAACTTCTCTCCCACAAAAGCATATATGATGGGATTCAGACAGCAGTGAGTGTAAGCTAAGGCTTCGGTCACTTTTATTGACAGCTTTACATTTTTGTACCAGGTTTGATCATCAGGGATTATTTCTTTGTCCAGGAGGAACTCCAGGAAAAGGGAAATGTTATACGGGGCCCAGAGTAAGAAAAATACAACCACTATACAGATGATCAGCTTGACGATGCGGTGCCTCTTTGCTGTCCTCATGCTCATCAGTGTGGGGATGATCCTGGAGTAGCAACCTGCCATCACCAGCACGGGAATCACGAGACCCAGCACATTTGTGGTGAACAAATCATAACGCTCCCAGACTTTGCTCTCCTCGGGATAGTCACACTGCACTCCTTGGGATTCCTGTTCTTTTGCCTTTCTGAAGATAAAATCCGGCAGAGAGACAAACAAGCTCAGCATCCAAACGAGCACGGTCAGAATGATGGCTGCCCTCTTTGTGCGATAACGTGCAACCCTGTGAGCGTGCACGATGATCATGTAGCGGTCCAGCGTCATGACAACCATGAAGAAGATGCTGCTGAAGAAGCCAATGTGGTGAGACCCGGAGATCAAACGGCACATGAAGTCTCCAAAAGTCCACTGGCCAACCCTGGCATAGTGAGAGAAGAATGGCAGCGTGAAGACGAAGAGGAGGTCAGAGAGAGCCAGGTTGAAGAGGCAGATGTCTGTCAGGTTGCACTGATTGCGGTGCTTCACCAGGACACACACCACTAGTCCGTTACCTTTGAGAGACAAAACGCAATAAGTGTACCTGTCACACTGTTACATGTTGAACAACATTCTCTCTTTCCCGTTTCATCTGTGTGTCTCACATACACACACCTGCATACATAGTTAAAAGTCAGCAAGTTGAAAATTCCCAGAAAAGGAGGTCTGTGCAATGTGTAGTAACAATCCATAATCTCCACAGCATACACACAAGAGGACACACCTACCTATGAAGCCCATGATGAAAACCAAACTGTAGAGAGTGGTGAGAAACACTTTGTTAAAGTCCTTTACATCACCCATGTAGGTAGGAGTAAAGCCTGTGTCGTTCTCAGAGTTGTTGTTAGAAAGCTCATAGAAATATAGGTAATCATAGTATGTGGTGTTTTCTTCTGCAGAAAGAAAGAGAAAGATTTACTATTATTATTTTTTATATTAATTTCAGCACAGGCTACAACAAATAAGATGCAAAACAGTATATCAAAGACTTCTTTACTGCTTTAAACACATGCTACGGTTAGAGGTTAACTGGATTTATTTTCGAATGCTCATTGCATCAAAGTGTTAGGTTTGGTTTCGTAATGCCGTTTCAACCCTTATCAAGTGCAGCCTGAATTTCCAACCTATTGCTGATGACATGTTTCTGTTTTAAAGGAGGTTTTCCTTTGCTATGAGCACCACAAATAATCCATTCACGTCTGCTGGTTTGGCCCCCCAGGGAGTTGACAGTGGGGGTGATTTTGCCACCTATTGGTGCTCATTGGTACTCCGTCCTTGGGAACATTATCATTGAGCCAAAACTTTATAAAAACAGGATTTAATCTGAAAACTGGTTTTATGAGGATTCAAATTCATTACATGGTATACAGCTATAAATCTAGGACAGACTATTTCATTTACTTTGTTTATCTATCTTATTATGATTTTTCATGTAGACTTGTTTTTTGCTGTGTTTTTTGGCACATTTGAAATTTTTCTATACTATTACTGGGATTTTACAAAATTACTATTAGAATTATTCTGAAAGTAACAGATACATGGTTGGAGATAACAGCAGCTGTAAAAGTCATATTAAGGCATTGTGGCAGTGAATAACTTTTATATGTTTTCATCTACTAATAAAAAAACAACAGTAAAAATAAGATTTCTAGATTAAAGATGAAATTAGAAATCATGAAGTAGCTTTGACATAGTTTCAGTCACAGCATTTGGTTTTAGATCTCTGTGACAATGCGTGCAGCTTTGAACACTACACTTTATAACCCAAGTAAATTTCCAAGAACTCTGTAAAAAAATGACACTTTAAATAGTCTAAATTGTGGATTACTGTTGAAAGATAATTACCTGACATTGTGATATCTCAGTGATGGCTCATCCAACCAGGTCCAGTCAGGAATTACACTTCAAGGCTCCCTTTCCCCGTTTACTGATGTGATCCCTTTAGATGTGCAGAAATGAACTAACTATCAAAAGTTCTGCAGTCCCCTATTGATGAGAACCTAAAAGGGGAAGAAAGATGTTGCTTCCTGTACGTCCCCAAATCTGATCTTTATCAGGAGTCTGCCCTAAATCTAGACTGCCAGAAAATGGTTCAAAGCACAACACAGCAAATGGTGACACAAATTCACACCTTCAGAAAATGACTGCACGTTATCTCTTAAAGTGACAGAAGGTTTATTATTATTAATATTGTTACTGATACTATTTTTTATTTGTTTTTCTTCGTGGACTCATTAATGTACACCACTGTTCAATATCATACTCTGTGCACTTACAGGAGTCTTTAGTTGCTATGCCTTACTGTGTTGGACCAACTTTTACCTGCAACAGGTGCTGCAAACATTACTTAGAGATCCAGTATGATTATGTTAGTTTAAATGAATCAACACCCCCGAGTCACTCTAACTACCAGAAATCTCGAACCACAGGCCGCGCGGGCGGTGTGGCAGCAAGTTTTCACACCAGCCTCTTAATTAACGAAAGACCAAGACAGACTTTTAATTCATTTGAAAGCCTGATGCTTAGCCTTGTCAAACTCAACCCCAACTGTCTTATTTGTTATCATCTATCGTCCAGCTGGACCTAACACAGAGTTTCTGTCTGATTTCTTGGACTTTTTTTTTATCTGGTTTAGTGCTCAGCTCAGATAAAATAATTATTGTGGGTGATTTTAACATCCATGTAGATGCTAAAAATGACAGCCTCAACGTGGCATTTAATCTGTTATTAGACTCAACTGGCTTCTCTCAAAATGTAAAAGAACCCACCCACCACTTTAATCACACTCTAGATCTTATTTTAACATACGGCATAGAAACTGAACATTTAACAGTGTTTCCTGAAAACCGTCTCCTGTCTGATGATTTCCTGATAACATTTACATTTGCAATAATTGATTACACAGCAGTGGAGAGTAGATCTAATCACAATAGATGTCTTTCTGAAAATGCTGTAATTAAGTTTAAGAATATAATCCACCCACTGTTATCATTTTCAATGCCCTGTACCAACACAGAGCAGAGCAGCTATCTGAACGCTACTCCAACAGAGGTTGATTATCTTGTTAATAACTTTGCCTCCTCACTAAGTACGACCCTGGATACTGTAGCTCCTATGAAAACTAAGGCCTCAAATGAGAAGTACTTCACTCCATGACTACAAACACGTAGCCTAAAGCAGATAACTCGTACGTTGGCGAGGAAATGCTGAAGATCATCATTTAGCCTGGAGAAATAGTTTGTTGCTTTACAAGCGAGCCCTCCGCAAAGCCAGAACATCTTACTATTCATTACTGATTGAAGAAAATAAGAACAACCCCAGGTTTCTCTTCAGCTCTGTAGCCAGGCTGACAAAAAGTCAGAGCACTGTTGAGCCACCATCCCTGTAATGTTAACTAGTAATAACTTCTTGAACTTCTTCACAAATAAAAATTTAATCATTAGAGAAAAAATTACCCATAACTATCTCACAGATGTAATATTATCTACAGCTACTCTTAGTACCACTGATGTTCATTTAGACTCTTTTTCTCCAGTTGATCTTTCTGAGTTAACTTCAATAATTACTTCCTCCAAACCATCAACGTGTCTTTTAGACCCCATTCCTACAAAACCGCTCAAAGAAGTCCTGCCATTAATTAATGCTTCAATCTTAGATATGATCAACCTATCTCCAATAATCGGCTATGTACCACAGGCCTTCAAGCTGGCTGTAGTTAAACCTTTACTCAAAAAGCATCTCTAGACCCAGCAGTCTTAGCTAATTATAGGCCAATCTCCAACCTTCCTTTCATATCAAAAATCCTTGAAAGAGTAGTTGTCAAACAGCTAACAGATCATCTGCAGAGGAATGGTTTATTTGAAGAGTTTCAGTCAGGTTTCAGAGCTCATCACAGCACAGAAACAGCTTTAGTGAAGGTTACAAATGATCTTCTTATGGCCTCTGACAGTGGACTCATCTCTGTGCTTGTCCTGCTAGACCTCAGTGCAGCATTCGATACTGTTGACCATAATATCCTATTAGAGCGATTAGAACATGCTGTAGGTATTACAGGTACTGTGCTGCAGTGGTTTGTATCATATCTATCTAATAGACTCCAGTTTGTTCATGTAAATGGAGAGTCTTCTTCACACACTGAGGTTAATTATGGAGTTCCACAGGGTTCAGTGCTGGGACCAATTCTGTTTACATTATACATGCTTCCCTTAGGCAGTATCATCAGAAGACGTAGCATAAATTTTCACTGCTATGCTGATGACACTCAGCTTTATCTGTCCATGAAGCCAGATGACACACACCAATTAGTTAAACTGCAGAAATGTCTTAAAGACATAAAGACCTGGATGGCCGCTAACTTTCTGCTTCTTAATTCAGATCAAACTGAGGTTATTGTACTCGGCCCTGAAAATCTTAGACATATGGTATCTAACCAGATTGGATGGCATTACTTTGGCCTCCAGTAACACTGTGAGGAACCTTGGAGTCATTTTTGACCAGGGATGTCCTTCAACGCACATATTAAACAAATATGTAGGACTGCTTTCTTACATTTGCGCAACATCTTTAAAGTTAGAAATATCCTGTCTCAGAGTGACGCTGAAAAACTAGTTCATGCATTTATTACTTTTAGGCTGGACTACTGTAATTCATTATTATCAGGATGTGCTAAAAACTCACTGAAAAGCCTTCAGCTAATCCAAAATGCTGCAGCAAGAGTCCTGACAGGGACTAGAAAGAGAGAGCATATTTCTCCTGTTTTGGCTTCCCTTCATTGGCTTCCTTTTAAATCCAGAATTTAATTCAAAATCCTGCTCCTCACATACAAGGTCTTAAATAATCAGGCCCCATCTTATCTTAATGACATTGTAGTACCATATCACCCTATTAGACCACTTCGCTCTCGCTCTGCAGGCCTACTTGTTGTTCCTAGAGTATTTAAAAGTAGAATGGGAGGGAGAGCCTTCAGTTTTCAGGCCCCTCTTCTGTGGAACCAGCTTCCAGTTTGGATTCAGGAGACAGACACTATCTCTACTTTTAAGATTAGGCTTAAAACTTTCCTTTTTGCTAAAGCATATAGTTAGGGCTGGACCAGGTGACCCTGAATCCTCCCTTAGTTATGCTGCAATAGATGTAGGCTGTTGGGAGATTCCCATGATGCATTGAGTTTTTCCTTTCCAGTCACCTTTCTCACTCACTATGTGTGAATAGACCTCTCTGCATTGAATCTTACTTGTTTTTAATCTCTGTCTCTCTTCCACAGCATGTCTTTATCCTGTTTTCCTTCTCCCACCCCAACCGGTCGCAGCAGATGGCCCCGCCCCTCCCTGAGCCTGGTTCTGCCGGAGGTTTCTTCCTGTTAAAAGGGAGTTTTTCCTTCGCCCTGTCGCCAAAGTGCTTGTTCATAGGGGGTCATATGATTGTTTTTCTCTTCTACCTTACAATATAAAGCACCTTGAGGTGACTGTTGTTGTGATTTGGTGCTATATAAATAAAATTGAATTGAATTGAATTGAAATTCTGGTTCCATGCTGACGTGATAGCATCGTGCAGTTGCTGTAGATTTGGTGGCAGCACATTCATAAAGACAAACCTCCAGTTCAGCCACATCCCAAAGCTGGTCTGGTGGATTTAGGCTGTGGTGGCTGTGGAAGCCTTTTGAGCACATTGAGCTTGTCATGTAAATATAATAGTGTGAGGTTATTTGAACTCACACTTGGTGGGTGTTCCTGCTGGAATCAGGAATTAGAAGATTAAAACAGTCATGAAGAGTTGCATATAGTCAACAGCAATACTCAGGATGCTCAGTTGGTGCTGAGGGTCACAAACATTTCCATGAAAATATCCCCCACACCATTACACCACCAGCAGCACCATGAACTGTTGATACAAGGAAGGATCGATCCATCCTTTCATGTTGTCTATACCCAATTCTAACATCTGGCATCATGTCCCTGCCATCCAAGTATGGCAGCAGAACTCAAGAATAATATGAACTGACAGCATTTTCCAGTCTTCAGTTGTCCAAACTATGTAGTGCAAACTGCTGCCTCAGTTTCTTGATCTGTTGATAAGAATGGCATCCAGTGTGGTCTTCTTTGGCACAAATAATCACATCATGTTCATTGTAACTTTAACTGAAATCCACTTTCTTCCCTATTATGATGCTCGCTTTAAACTTCAGCAGGTTGACTTGACCATGTCTGCAGGTCTAAATGCTCTGAGTTGCTGCCATGTGATTGGCTGATTAAATATTTGTGTTCATGTGCAGTTGAACGAGCAAGTTTATTGATGTGTGCAGTAAATGTATAACTTTGTTTTTGCATGGAACAGTTTAAACTTGTATTTGGGGATGCAGTGACACACTTTGGTTATTTTGGCAAAGCTGTCACTCATATTGTTTGAACCTTTTTTTAAACATACTGTATATGAACATATGAAATCCACCTTTTCTTTTATGCTTACATGGAACAAACATTATGTTCAGATTGCTGAACTATTTAGTCAGGAACTTTTGATGCAGCGAAGAAGACTTCTTCATTTTTCATTTTGAAAGACTCATCAGAAAGATTAATTTAATTGTATGCAAATAAGGTTTTTTCCATTAGCATTAATATGAAATAGAAAAAAGAGAGGGGAAATGTGTACAATTGATTATGGTGCCATGTATTAGATCATGCTGCTGTTTTACGATAGTGAAGAATTACCTGCATAGTAAAACTAATCTGAGACATCTTCTCTCTTTTCATGACTGTGTACAGAATTTGTCATTGCAGTAACAGTGAGAAATAAAAGAATATGTTCACTGCAAATATTCTTCTCCGAATGAACAATGCACTTCATGACCTTCATCTAATGTAAGCAGAGGACCTGCTGTATCATTTATTGTCTTAACAAAGCGATAATACAAAATCAGGATAGGAGTCAACTCCACTGGCAAATAGCGACAAATACAAGGAACCATAACATAATACAACAAACAAAACAACTATAAAAGGCTGAACATTAGAAAACAATGTGGAAGTAGGTAGAAATGTGAATAACAGTAAGACAGTGTGCACATTTTGTACAATCGAGATCTGAAAGAGTTTTATGCTCTTTTTGGTGTGTTTCTGCAAACATGTAAGGCTCATAAAAGATGTCTGAAGAAGTAAGCAAACTGTTACAGGTTGCTATAAAACAGCAGGTACGGTTTAACAGACCAGCAGGTTTAATTTAACCTGAGCAGAAGAAGGAAGAGCATTAGAGTCGAAGGTGATTAAGATTCTGTATATCGGCAGTGCTAACGCACAATAAAGGCATGAGAGAAGTATTGAGTACATTTACAATCTAACCGTCAGGGGAGAAAAAAAAGATTGCTGTAAATTCAAAAGGTCCAAAAGTGTAGAGACACATTTTGAAGGTGCCACACAGGTGAAGAACACTGTGGTATGTGTCAAATAATGCTCCCAAATGAAGAAAACAAACATGAACATGGCACGGTCTGCAGTAATAACAGGGTGAAACATTCATGACAAAATACTTACAACTGCCCTCCACCTTCTACAGTTTAAAGGAGGAGGTGATTTCAGAGCCCCTGGACATAACTGAGCTCCTCCTGAATGAGCTGTCTGTCAGATCTCTGCTGTAACCAGGCACCAACTTTTTCAGCAGCTGCAAGGCTCGTCTCATAAACTTCTCTCCCACAAAAGCATAAATGATGGGATTCAGACAGCAGTGAGTGTAAGCTAAGGCTTCGGTCACTGTTATAGACAGCCTTATATTTTCATCCAAGACTTTATCATTGAGGATTATTTCTTTTTCCAGGAAGAACTCCAGGAAAAGGGAAATGTTATACGGGGCCCAGAGTAAGAAAAATACAACCACTATACAGATGATCAGCTTGACGATGCGGTGCCTCTTTGCTGTCCTCATGCTCATCAGTGTGGGGATGATCCTGGAGTAGCAACCTGCCATCACCAGCACGGGAATCACGAGACCCAGCACATTTGTGGTGAACAAATCATAACGCTCCCAGACTTTGCTCTCCTCGGGATAGTCACACTGCACTCCTTGGGATTCCTGTTCTTTTGTCTTTCTGAAGATAAAATCCGGCAGAGAGACAAACAAGCTCAGCATCCAAACGAGCACGGTCAGAATGATGGAAGCCCTCTTTGTGCGATAACGTGCAACCCTGTGAGCGTGCACGATGATCATGTAGCGGTCCAGCGTCATGACAACCATGAAGAAGATGCTGCTGAAGAAGCCAATGTGGTGAGACCCGGAGATCAAATGGCACATGAAGTCTCCAAAAGTCCACTGGCCAACCCTGACATAGTGAGAGTAGAATGGCAGCATGAAGACGAAGAGGAGGTCAGAGAGAGCCAGGTTGAAGAGGCAGATGTCTGTCAGGTTGCACTGATTGCGATGCTTCACCAGGACACACACCACTAGTCCGTTACCTTTGGAAGAAAATACACAATAAGTGTAAATGTCACACTGTTACACGTTGAACAACATTCTCTCTTTCCCGTTTCATCTGTGTGTCTCACATACACACACCTGCATACATATTTTAAAGTATGCAAAATGGAAATTCCCAGAAAAGGAGGTCTGTGCAATGTGTAGTAACAATCCATAATCTCCACAGCATACACACAAGAGGACACACCTACCTATGAATCCTAGGATGAAAACCAAACTGTAGAGAGTGGTGAGAAACACTTTGTTAAAGTCCTTTACATCACCCATGTAGGTAGGAGTAAAGCCTGTGTTGTTCTCAGAGTAATCATAGTATGTGGTGTTTTCTTCTGCAGAAAGAAAGAGAAAGATTTACTATTATTATTTTTTATATTAATTTCAGCACAGGCTACGACAGTTAAGATGCATAACAGTATATCAAAGACTTCTTTACTGCTGTAAACACATGCTACCGTTAGAGGTTAACTGGATTTATTTTTGAATGCTCATTGCATCAAAGTGTTAGGTTTGGTTTCGTAATGCCGTTTCAACCCTTATCAAGTGCAGCCTGAATTTCCAACCTATTGCTGATGACATGTTTCTGTTTTAAAGGAGGTTTTCCTTTGCTATGAGCACCACAAATAATCCATTCACGTCTGCTGGTTTGGCCATCAGTCATTTGACAGTGGGGGTGATTTTGCAACCTATTGGTGCTCATTGGTACTCCGTCCTTGGGAACATTATCATTGAGCCAAAACTTTATAAAAACAGGATTTAATCTGAAAACTGGTTTTATGAGGATTCAAATTCATTACATGGTATACAGCTATAAATCTAGGACAGACTATTTCATTTACTTTGTTTATCTATCTTATTATGATTTTTCATGTAGACTTGTTTTTTGCTGTGTTTTTTGGCACATTTGAAATTTTTCTATACTATTACTGGGATTTTACAAAATTACTATTAGAATTATTCTGAAAGTAACAGATACATGGTTGGAGATAACAGCAGCTGTAAAAGTCATATTAAGGCATTGTGGCAGTGAATAACTTTTATATGTTTTCATCTACTAATAAAAAACAACAGTAAAAATAAGATTTCTAGATTAAAGATGAAATTAGAAATCATGAAGTAACTTTGACATAGTTTCAGTCACAGCATTTGGTTTTAGATCTCTGTGACAATGAGTGCAGCTTTGAACACTACACTTTATAACCCAAGTAAATTTCCAAGAACTCTGTAAAAAAAAATGACACTTTAAATAGTCTAAATTCTGGATTACTGTTGAAAGATAATTACCTGACATTGTGATATCTCAGTGATGGCTCATCCAACCAGGTCCAGTCAAGAATTACACTTCAAGGCTCCCTTTCCCCGTTTACTGATGTGATCCCTTTAGATGTGCAGAAATGAACTAACTATCAAAAGTTCTGCAGTCCCCTATTGATGAGAACAGAAAAGGGAAAAAAAGATGTTGCTTCCTGTACGTCCCCAAATCTGATCTTTATCAGGAGTCTGCCCTAAATCTAGACTGCCAGAAAATGGTTCAAAGCACAACACAGCAAATGGTGACACAAATTCACACCTTCAGAAAATGACTGCACGTTATCTCTTAAAGTGACAGAAGGTTTATTATTATTAATATTGTTACTATTTTTATTTGTTTTTCTTCTTTGACTCATTAAGGATACTGCTCAGTATCATACATTGTGCACTTACAGGAGACTTTAGCCATTGTGCCTCACTAATACTGGTTCGGACCCACTTTTACCTTCAACAGGTGCTGCAAACATTCCTCAGAGATTTTGGTTCATGTTGATGTAATAGCATCGTGCAGTTGCTGTAGATTTGGTGGCTGCACATTTATAAAGACAAACCTCCAGCTAAGCCACATCCCAAAGCTGGTCTGTTAGATTTATGGCTGTGAAAGCTATTTGAGTACCATTGAGTGTCTTCTGCTGCTGTAGTTCATCTAGATCAATGTATATTATACATTCAGAGATGCTCTTCTATACTTTGGTTGTAACCAGTGTTGGTCAAGTTACTTGAAAAAAGTAATCAGTAACTAATTACTGATTACTTCCCCCCACTTTCTACATAATCCATCATACAAAATTTAATCAAATGGAAAAGTCTCTTTTTTTTTAACTTGTTTTATCAGTTTTAATCTTTTAACTTTATGCATCAAGCAAAAATTTAATTATATGCTACATTCTCTGACTTGAATAAATTAGTTTAACATTTAAACCTATTTTCTACACATTCCAGCACATAAAATAAAATATTTTTTGTGTTTACACTCAGTCTTTCAAATAGATGCAAGTAAAACACAGCAGGAAATAAATAAAGTCAAAGACTCAGCGGTCCTGTTGCTCTATTTTCACCTGTAAAGCAGGACTAGGGTAGGCGGAGGTTTACCCTGGTGCAGGTGTGCCGCGGTCAGTTGAAGAATCCGCGAGTTTCTCTGTGAATTTCCCATTACGTCGTTGCGCACTTGGTGCTTGCTCGGAAGTTTAGGGGGTTTTTTCGCTGTAAAAAGAAGTTTTCTTCCCATGCACGATGGACGCTAATGTTTTTGTCACTTTTTATGGAATCAAACTCAAAGGTCAGTACTTCCACGCTTTAAATCCTGCACGCTCATATTCTCTCCCACAATCGATATGTGATCCATTGTTGATCTGCACACAGCTGTTGTCACCAACACAGCTGTCGTGACACATTCTCGCAAAAAATCACCGTTTTAGTAACGCAGTAACTAGGGGTGCAACGATACACAAAATTCACGGTTCGGTTCGGTTCGATACTTTGGTGTCACGGTTCGATATTTTTTCGATACAAAAAAAATGTTCATGCATTTTTTATTTGTCATTTATTAAAATTATAAATATATATTTTAACTCAAAAGTACAGTTTTTAAATTTAACCCTAACCCTTGTGCGTGTTTTTTATTTTGACAGCGAATGCGCACCTGCGGACCACTTATGTGCAGCCCTGGTTATTTAGCTCATCATATTGCAGCCACAGAAATTCTTTTGTCCATGAAACCATAAAGCTGCACTTTCTTTTTGCCTTATAGTCTGATTTGTCATAACTTCTCCGTTTTGTGGTAAGCTTTTCTTTGGCTGTCACTTCTTCACCCTGACCTGTCTTATTTGGCTCAGCAGAACTGAAATGCTTTTACACACGCACTCACATAAGCTCAGCGATTCTCTGCGCGATCAACCTCTCACATGTTTAAGCTGCGGGAGATTTCACTTGTCATGTTTGCATAGTAAGCTAACGATTAATAAGACGATGTCAGAGGAATTGGTGCACAAATTATCATCACTCACAGATCAGTGCTGTCGCTCTCTATACACAGTTCGCACGATTGCAAAGTGAAAGCAAAAAAACAAGCGCAAATTCAAACGCGACTTCAATATGTCACATATTGACAGTGGCTCACCGATGCCAATGACATAATTACCCAGCTACATTTCTGAAAGAATGCAAAAGCATTGACATATATTTTTCCTACAATAGCCCGACGGGCAGGGAAGAGATAGATTTTGGTAGCCCGACTGAAAAAATCGCTAGCTCCGGGACGTCGGGCTAGTGATATTGCGAGCCCTGTATCTGATTGAGGAATCACTCATCTTTGGAAAAGAGAGTTTATTACAGAGAAATGTCTCTTTCCAAAATAAAAGCTATACTATCCGCTTCTTCTGGGCTATATTCTCAGCAGCATAAGGAGAATCATGTGCTAACATAATGAAAACCAAAATAATTCCAAACGCCAGATCTGAATGAGGTTCAATTTGCCTGTTACAAGGAGAGCTTAACTTCTGTCTCGCTAGCTTGCCCTGCGCTCTTCCTTCTGACTATGCTGTCTGTGTTGAGCGCTCAGTGAATCTGCATTCGACTACTCCGCCTAGGCTGCACTGTCGAGCACTGTATCGAACGGTTCAATATCGATACGAATATCGTTGCACCCCTAGCAGTAACGCAGCGTTCCTACGGGAAAGTAACTGTAATCTAATTACCGTTTTTGCAATAGTAATCCCTTACTTTACTCGTTACTTGAAAAAAAGTAATCAGATTACAGTAATGTGTTACAAGTAACGCGTTACTGCCCATCTCTGGTTGTAACAAGTTTTTATTTGAGTTAATGTTGCAATCTTACCAGCTCAACGATAACTGGCTGTATATTGTTTCTTTTCTGGACCATTTTCTGTAAACACTAGAGATGGTTGCACACTTAAATATTCAAATCAGCCCCTCTGGCACAAATAATCACATCATGTTCATTGTAACTTTAACTGAAATCCACTTCCTTCCCTATTATGATGCTCGCTTTAAACTTCAGCAGGTTGACTTGACCATGTCTGCAGGTCTAAATGCTCTGAGTTGCTGCCATGTGATTGGCTGATTAAATATTTGTGTTCATGTGCAGTTGAACGGGCAAGTTTATTGATGCGTGCAGTAAATGTATAACTTTTCTTTGCATGGAATAGTTTAAACTTGTATTTGGGTGTGACACACTTTGGAGCTGTCACTCGTAATTTTTGAATCTATATTAACATACTGTACATGAAAAATATATAATCCTCAAATTATTTGAATCTTACAAAAAACGAACATTATGTTCAGATTGCTGAACTGTTTAAATTTTTATTCCTATGAGAAAGCCCTCTCCATCTTTTCTTCTGAAAGACTCATTCTTGTTTTTAAAGAAAGATTAGGTTGATTTTATGCAATGACTTCTACTGTTGCTGCTTATGCTTCAATTTAATTTACCCACAACAAGGTGTTTTCTGAGAAGTGACATTTTTGTACAAATAAGAGGCAGAAAAAAGAAAGTAAAAAATGTTATCAGGTGAAGAGTTTGTTTGTTGTTTTTTCCAAGCGTGATAAATGCATGTCAAAAAACTCACCTGCCCTCTACCTTCTATCCTTTTAAATGGTAAATGGCCTGTATGGCACCAACTTCTTCAGCAGCTGCAAGGCTCAGCAGTGAGTATAAGCTAAGGTCTCAGTTACTGTTATCGACAGCCTTACATTTTTGGACCAGGTTTCATCATTGAGGATTATTTCTCTTTCCCGAAGGAACTTCAGGAAAATGGTAAAGCGCTTTAGGGAAATGTTATATGGGGCCCAGAGTAGGAAAAATACAACCACTATACAGATGATCAGCTTGACAATCTTCTTTGCAGTCCTCATGTTTACCAGCCAGCACGGGAATCACGAGACTCAGCACATTTGTGGTGAATAAATCATAACGCTCCCATATCATAACGCTTTCTTCAGGATAGTCACACTCCACTCCTTGGGATTCCTGTTCTTTTGCCTTTCTGAAGATAAAATCTGGCAGAGACACAAACAAGCTCAGGATCCAAACGAGCACGGTCAGAATGATGGAAGCCCTCATTGTGCGAACCCTGTGAACGTGCACAATAATCGTGTAGCAATCCAGCGTCATGACAACCATGAAGGTGAATAGGCTGTAATGCTGGTGCAATATTTCTTTCGGTCTCCTTTTCAATGATTTTCCACACAGATCTTTTTTTTCTTTTTGCATACCATGATATTATGTAACTTGACAACTATCTTATTAAAATAGTATTCATATATTGAGTAAAAAATACATGTTTGCGGGTGAGATGATTGTAGATGTTAGCAGATATAAAGGACACCTTCAAAGCGATTGTGGCAGTGCGTATCTTTTTACTTTTCACAAAAGATGTTAAAATCAAAAGATCTTTAGACGATATAAAACAGAAAACATGAATTATGGTATAATTTCAGTTGCAACATTAGGATTTCTGTATTACTGTTAAAATGTATTCACCCAACATATCTCAGTGGTGTCTTTTCCAACCACGTGAAGTCAGGAATTGCACTTCAGCTGCTTTTTTCGGTTTTACTGTTGTTATCCTATTAGATATGTAGAAATGAACAATCTGTCTCACTGTCAGCAGTCTGATAAAGAAGAGCACAAAACAGAAATGCAGAATTCACTTCCTGTACGTGCCCAAGTGAGATCGTTATCAGGAGTCTGTTCAACATCTAGACAGACAAAAAATACTTCAAAGAACAACGAAGCATGCAGTGACACAAATTGACACCTTCACAAAATGACTGCTGGTTTTTACCTAATGTGTCACAAAGTTTAATATTATCATTTTCACTACTGTTATTATTTGTTTCTTCTTCTTCTTGGTCTCATGGTCACATCACTGCTGCACAGCATAGACTCTACGCTCACAGGATACTTTAGTTACTTATAATGTAGATGCAACAAGCTGCTGAATGTATTTCTCTGAGATTTTCACGATGGTTCATTGTAGCATGTCTCAAGCTACAGGAAACTCCAGCATGATGCTGCAGACACAGTGTTTGCTGGCCAACACGTGACCTTGTTATTGCGTAGTTTGACTGATTACTGTCGTGCTGCTTTCATATAGCAGCTATATGAAAGCAGCATCTATATTATAGATCCAATCACTCTGTTCAGTCTTCTCTCTCTCCCCACCCACACCCATCCCAGCTTGCTACTGCTTTAAATATGGAAAAGACCTGACCTGTGCCAGCTAGCCTGCCCTGCCACTGACCCCAAAACTCGCTACAATACCTCTTCCCTGCAGCTGAGCCACAAGCCACACTTCACCACCAGGGAGCCTAAGCTACTGTAGCCATTCTAATGCTCTAATAACGTTTGACTGATGTACACCCCTCCCTTATCAGCTGGAACAAAATGGCCTTAGCCCTATGCTCAAGGCATCACTATGGAGAACAGTTTAGGGGACACTGTTCTGTACCCTAAACTAGATTCGGGGCAGCCCTCCAGGTGAAGGTGGTCAGAGGGCTGGTCAGTTCCACAAAGTTAGGTACAAACCTGTGGTAATAACCGGCCAGCCCCAGAAACTGCCTCACCTCTTTTGTTGTCTTGGGATCCAGCAGGTCCCTACTTGTCTTTAGAGCATCTCAAAACATTATTTATTTTTTGTTTTTTTGAAAATACTTCTTAAATGTTCTGAGTGTATTTTAACATCTTATCAGGAATTAAAGACCTAAAGTTGAGTTTAACTACTTGACTTACTTAACTACTCATAACTGTGTGAAAGAACATACTCACTGCAAATGTATTCTCAGAATGAACAATGGACTTCTTCAATATGACTCCACTTTATGACGCTCATTTGAAGTAAGTTCAAGATCTGCATTATCATTCATTGTTTTCAGAAAACAAAATCAGGATACCAGTTAAATGGATGCTTGGCTTGAATCAACTCAAGTGGAAAGTTAATGACAAATATAAGAACCATAACCAAAAAGAAGTGTATAAGGCTATGCATCCGAAAGTAATGGGGAACTAGATAGAAATATCTGAATGACAGCAAGACAAAGTGCAGGTCTTCTAAAGAAAAAGATCTGATGTCTTTGTATGCTTATTTTGGTTTGTTTGTTTGAACTTGTAGGCTCAAAAAAATGTGTGAGAAATCAAACGCTTTCAGGTTGCTATAAACAAATGATGACAAAGTATCCAATACACTTGAAATTCGTAAAAGAAATTAGCATTTTATAAATAATGAGCATTTACATCTGAAATCTTGTAAGATATAATAGTATATACATATATACTTACTTCCCCTTTCGCCCCTCTACCAAAGGCCTGGGAGCTCAAGGGTCCTGCATAGTATCTTAGCTGTTCCTAGGACTGCGCTCTTCTGGACAGAGATCTCCAATGCTGTTCCTGGGATCTGCTGGAGCCACTTGCCTAATTTGGGAGTCACCACACCTAGTACTCCGATTACCACTGGGTCCTTCCATGATTGTTCCTCACCTTCCTCCTCATTCTTTGGTTTCTGCTGCCAGAGGTATTCACTGAGCACGCGATCGTTTAAAGTCAGACTGCTGACTTTAACAGTCTTAAAGTCAGCAGTCTGATGATGAGGAGTACAAAAAAACAAAAAGCAGATTTCACTTCCTGCATGTGCTTAAGTGAGATCATTGCAAATACTTCAAAGAACAACACAGCATATGGTGACACAAATTCACACCTTACAAAATGACTGCTGGTTTTTACACAACGTATGAGAGAGTTTATTATTATCGTTTTCATAAATATTATTATTTGTTTCTTCCTCTTCTTGGTCTCACTGTCGAAGATTCTACACTTACAGCACAATTTAGCACAAACGTTTTCTATTCTGATGCTTACCATGAACTTCAGGAGGTCAACTGGACCTCATGTGCATGTCTAAATGCTCCGAGTTGCTGCCACGTGATTGGCTGATTAGATATTTGCGTTCATGTGCAGTTGAAAAGGCATGTTTTGTTCTTTTTATATGAGGAGTAAGTGTATACTCATGCTCTCTTTTAATAACATGCTATATGTTAAAATATGAAATCTCCAAATTATTTGATTCTACATGAAAAAACCCATTATTTTTAAATTACTGAACTATTATTCCCAGGTAATTCTTGATGCAGTGGCAAAAACATTTATTTTTACATCTAGAAGACTCGTCGTGTCTTTATTCTTTTTTTTTAAAGATTAATTTAATTTTACGAGATGAAGTCGCTTGTTGCTGCTTTTCCTGAAATGTCCTTCCCCAGATAAAGAGTTGTTTTGTTTGTTTCTTCTTTTTTTTTCAGATATACTTCTTTAAAAAATCTATAATACTAATCTGTATAAACAACAGTAATTAGAAAGCTTAACTTGATCAACTTTCCCTGAATATTCTAACTGTTTATGAAATCCACCTCCACTAATGGTCGTCTATATGACATCATGCTGCTGTTTTATGAATGTGAACAACTACCTCCATCTCAAAGAACTTTTGATCTTCTTTCTTTTCATCACTGTTTACAGAATTTCTCATTGCAATAACAATAAGAAACAAACAAACATGTTAATAACAAAACTTCTTCTCAAAAGGAATAATGTACTTCTCCAGTGTGACAATCCACTTGATGACCTTCTTTGACATAAGTTCAATATCTGCAGTATCATTTATTGTCTTCATAAAGCTATAATACAAAATGAGGATAAGAGATGATTGGATGCCTGACTCCAATCAGCTCCATTGGCAAACAATGACAAATACAAGGAACCACAACATAATACAACAAACAAAAGAACAATATCAGGCTAAACATCAGAGAGCAATGTGGAAGTAGAGAGAATTACAATTCACACATGCAGCTATTTCAGATCTTCTTTTGTACAAAGATATACTCGGAAATTGTTGTATGCTATTTTTGATGTGCTTCTATGAAATTGCAAGGTCATAAAAAAGAAGAAGAAGAAAGTTACACATTGAAATAAACAGCAGGTTCAGTTTAACAGACCAGCAAGTTTAGTTCCGCTTGAGGAAGGAAGGGCATTAAAAAGTGAGATACTCGAGATTCTGTAAAGCAGCCAGCACAGCTAACAGGTTAATTTTATAAGTAGGCAGCATTTACATTTAGAATTTGATAATTAGAGTCGAAGGTAATTAATATACTGTAAATTGGCAGTGCTAACACACATTAAAGGCATTGAAGAAGTAATGAGTACATTTAAAATCTAACAGTCAGGGGAAGAAATTACTGTAAGTTCAAAGGTGTACAAACACATTTCGAAGGTGCCACACAGGTGAAGAACACTGTGGTATTTGTCAGATAGAAGTGACCAAATGAATGAAAAAAGTATGAGACACGGTCTGCAGTAATAACAGGGTGAAACATTCATGTAAAAATACTTACAACTGCCCTCCACCTCCTACAGTTTAAAGGAGGAGGTGATTTCAGAGCCCCTGGACATAACTGAGCTCCTCCTGAATGAGCTGTCTGTCAGATCTCTGCTGTAACCAGGCATCAACTTTTTCAGCAGCTGCAAGGCTCGTCTCATAAACCTCTCTCCCACAAAAGCATAAATGATGGGATTCAGACAGCAGTGAGTGTAAGCTAAGGCCTCGGTCACTGTTATAGACAGCTTTACATTTTTGTACCAGGTTTCATCATCAGGGATTATTTCTCTTTCCTGAAGGAACTCCAGGAAAAGGGAAATGTTATATGGAGCCCACAACAAGAAAAATACAACCACTATACAGATGATCAGCTTGACGATGCGGTGCTTCTTTGCAGTCCTCATGTTTATCAGCCTGGGGATGATCCTGGAGTAGCAACCTACCATCACCAGCACGGGAATCACAAGACCCAGCACATTTGTGGTGAACAGGTTGTAACGCTCCCAGACTTTGCTCTCCTTAGGATAGTCACATCCAAACTCCTGGTACTCCTCTGTTTCCTGTATGAAGATAAAATCCGGCAGAGACACAAACAAGCTCAGCATCCAAACGAGCACGGTCAGAATGATGGCTGCCTTCTTTGTGCGATAACGTGCAACCCTGTGAGCGTACATGATGATCATGTAGCGGTCCAGCGTCATGACAACCATGAAGAAGATGCTGCTGAAGAAGCCAATGTGGTGAGAGCCAGAGATCAAACGGCACATGAAGTCTCCAAAAGTCCACTGGCCGACCCTGGTATTGTGAGAGAAGAAAGGCAGCATGAAGACGAAGAGGAGGTCAGAGAGAGCCAGGTTGAAGAGGCAGATGTCTGTCAGGTTGCTCTGATTGCGATGCTTCACCAGGACACACACCACTAGTCCGTTACCTTTGGAAGAAAATATACAATAAGTGTAAATGTCACACTGTTACATATTCTTTCTGTCTCTTTCTCTCTGTCGGTCTCATGTTGTTGTGTTGCACATAAACACACCTGCATACAGAGTTTAGGCCTAAAACGTGCTTTCTGTTCCCATAAGGGACAACAGGTCCCTGCAATGTGTAAATACAATATAATCCCCACAATATAGACACAAGAAGACGCACGTACCTATGAAGCCCAGGATGAAAACCAAACTGTAGAGAGTGGCAAGAAACGCTTGGCTGAATTCCTGTACATCGGTGGCTGGAGCATAGTCTCCATAATCAAAATCACTGTAATTGCCGTAATTGTCTTCTGTGTCATTATATTCTGCTGAGAGAGAGAGAGAGTAGGTATTTATTATTTATTTATTTTATTCTTTTATTTCTCATCACAAGCAGTGAAAATTAATAGCTACAGTGTATTAGTGTAGACACATGGTCATGGTAGAGGTGAGTACAGTTTTAGACTAAAACAAAAGGTTAGTTTGTCTTCCCCCCCCAGAAATTAAAAGAGCTGGAGTTTACAATATTCATGTCCATGTTTATTGTTTAATTCCGTCGCCCACTAAAACACCTTAAATGCGATTAATCAAGATTAATTAACTACAAAACCTCTAATTCATTAAAATATATGTATATACACTCAACAAAAATATAAACGCAACACCTTTGTTACTGCTCCCATTCCCCATGGGATGGACGTAGAGACCTAAAATTCATTCCAGATACACAATATAACCATCCCTCCCAAACAGTGGTCACAAATCAGTCCAAATGTGTGGTAGTGGGCACATCTGCTATATTGAGATAATCCATCCCACCTCACAGGTGTGCCACATCAGGATGCTGATCTGACATCATGAGTAGTGCACAGGTGTACCTCAGACTGCCCACAACAAAAGGCCACCCTGGAATGTGCAGTTTTGTCTCACAGCAAAATGCCACAGATGCCACAAGCAATGAGGGAGCGTGCAATTGGCATGCTGACAGCAGGAATGTCAACCAGATCTGTCGCCCGTGCATTGAATGTTCATTTCTCAACCATAAGCCGTCTCCACAGGCGTTTCAGAGAATATGGCAGCACATTCAACCGGCCTCACAACCGCAGACCTCGTGTAACCACACCAGCCCAGGACCTCCACATCCAGCAGGTTCACCTCCAAGATCGTCTGAGACCAGCCACCCAGACAGCTGCTGGAAAAATTGGTTTGCACAACCAAACAATTTCTGCACAAACTGTCAGAAACCGTCTCAGGGACGCTCAACTGCATGCCCATCGTCCTCATCGGGATCTTGACCTGACTCCAGCTCGTCGCCGTAACAGACTTGAGCATGTTCGGGATGTGCTTGACCGGCGTATACGACAGCGTGTACCAGTTCCCACGAATACCCAACAACCTCGCACAGCCATTGAAGTGGAGTGGACCAACATTCCACAGGCCACAATTGACAATCTGATAGACTCCATGCGACGATGTGTTGCACTGCATGAGGCAAATGGTGGTCACACCAGATACTGACCGGTTCTGGGTCCCCAGACCCCCAATAGCGCAAAAAACTGCACATTCCAGGGTGGCCTTTTGTTGTGGGCAGTCTGAGGTACTGAGTGCACTACTCATGATGTCAGATCAGCATCCTGATGTGGCACACCTGTGAGGTGGGATGGATTATCTCAATATAGCAGATGTGCCCACTACCACACATTTGGACTGATTTGTGACCACTGTTTGGGAGGGATGGTTATATTGTGTATCTGGAATGAATTTTAGGTCTCTACGTCCATCCCATGGGGAATGGGAGCAGTAACAAAGGTGTTGCGTTTATATTTTTGTTGAGTGTATATCATGTCCCACCCCTAATAAATTGTGATACAATTTTAAATTACAGCATTTGAATTTCTACTATGTACAGCCTTAACAGATTTAACACATTATAAACATGTATTTTCAAGAACTCTGAAAAATGCTAAACTTTAAATATATAACATTTTTGTATTACTTTTAAAAGATATTTACCTGCCATGGTGATATCTCAGTGATGTCTCAGGTGAGGTCAGGAATTACTCTTCAACGCTTCTTGTTTTTCGTGTTTTATTGATGTGATCTCTTTAGGTGTGCAGGGATTAACTAACAGTCTTAAAGTCAGCAGTCTGATAACGAGGAGCACAAAAAAAGAAATATAGATTTCACTTCCTGCATGTGCTTAAGTGAGATCATGACAAATACTTCAAAGAACAACACAGAATATGGTAACATAAATTCTCACCTTTACAAAATGACTGCTGGTTTTTACATAACATATGAGAGAGTTTATTATTGTCATTTTCGCTACTATTATTATTTGTTTCTTCCTCTTCTTGGTCTCACTGTTGTACATCAGTGCACATCATCGATTCTACACTCATGAGACACTTTAGTAGTATGTCTTGCACGTATTGGTTTGGACCAACTTTTGTCTTCAGAACTACTCTAATTCTACACAGCATTGATTAAACAAGCTGCTAAAAACATTCCTTTGAGATACTGGTTCATGTTGATGTGATAGTATCACACGGCGGCTGTAAATTTGTTGGCTGCACATTCAGAACCTCCTACCACATCCCAAAGCTCTTCAGTTGGATTAAGACTGTGGTGACTGTGGAGCCCATTTGGGCACAGCGAACTTATTGTCAGATTAAAAAAGAGTTTCAGATGTTTGGACTCTGTGACATGGTGTGTTATCCTGCTGGAAGCAACCATCAGAAGATCGGAACACTGTGATCATGAAGAGATGCACAGGGAGATGCACCATTCTGCCAAATTCTGACTCTACCATTCAATTTTAGGAGCAGAAGTTGAGATTAATATGAACTGATGACATTTTCCAATCTTCAGTTGTCCGAATTATGTGGTGCAAACTGCATCCTCATTTTCTTGTTCTTATCTGAGGAGTGGCATCCAGTGGTCTTAAGCTGGTGTAGCTTATCTACTCAAAGCATGTTTTACATTACATTCTTTCTATATATTTTGGTGTAACAAGTTATTATTTTAGTTACTGTTGCAATCATTTTAGCTGAAAGATGACTGACCATTTTCATCCAGATCACAAAATATTGTATTTAGTGATTTTCTGTAAAACTGTGTCATGGTCCTGAGTCTGATGACTCAGTGTTTTGTGTTTGTTAATATTATCTTATGTTCTTATTTATTCTGGTTATGTCTTCTGTTTGGATTTGCTAGTTTTTAGGTTTTGGTTTTGTATTCCCTCTGTTCCTGTTCAGTCAGTTCTGAGTCTGTGTCTCTGCATGTGTGTTGAGTTTCCTGTTTTACTTTGAAGGTCTGTGTCTTATGTCAGTGTATTCAGTTTTGTGTGCTCCTCCGTCTTTTCTATGTAATCAGTGTCAGCTGTGTCTCCCAGCTGTTTCCTCTTAGTCCTGTTCACCTCTTGTATATAGTATCTGTGTTTTCCCTTGCTCGTCGAACTGTCGTCCATCATTCTACACTGTGTGTCCCCTCTGCCAGCTTGCCTACCTGTTTAGTTTTTTGTATTCTCAGTTTAGCTACTTTTCTGTTTTGTCTGAAATCCAGCAATAAAGCTGAGTGTTTTTGAGTTTACATTTCCCTCCATAAGTCCTGTTTGGCACTGTAGCAATCAGAATTATTGTCTGAAGGCAGATCATTATGGCTTTGCCATGGTCCAATTCATTGATCTTTATTATTATTCTTTCTTTATTTATATGGTCAATATCAGCCAGAATATATCAGATTTTATTATTTTAAAAGTAAAGGAAAAAAATACAGTTTGCAATAAAATTAGAACATTGTAATAAAAGGTCACTTACGACCAACAATGTACCTTTAATGGTGCAACCTGCCTGCAATGTCACAATCACCTCATAACTCGCTCTCACCAAAAGAAAACAGGTGCCCCTTTTTAAAAAACCAAATCCACCCCAGATAAATACAACCCCACAGGGGCATTGGTACCGCTGTAATCAAGTTATCTGACAGCACTGAGCAGCTCCTTCAGTGGCAGGCTGCGGCACCCATGATATGGAACAGAGAGATTTCGCAGGTCTTTCCTTCCAGCTGCTGTCAGATTCTACAACATGGTCTCTGCAGATGACCACACATGTGCAGAAGGAGACACACGCACACACATCGCATACACAATTGCAGTTTTTCCTACCACAACAAAGCATTTTATTCTATTTTGTACTGTCATTTATTCTATTTTGTACAAGTATGTTATTATGTTTTATCTTATCCTATTCCATTGTATTTTTTTTACTGCTCTTAACTCTCTGCTGTGACCAAAAAAAAAATGTAAACTGTATCTTATCTTACACACAGCCAGAGATGGGCAGTAACGCGTTACTGTAATCTGATTACTTTTTTCAAGTAATGAGTAAAGTAAGGGATCACTATTGCAAAAACGGTAAGTAGATTACAGTTACTTTCCCGTAGGAACGCTGCGTTACTGCGTTACTAAAACCGTGATTTTTTGCGAGAATGTCTCACGACAGTGACGTAAGCGAGTGCGCCGTTAGTGACAACAGCTGTGTGCAGATCAACAATGGATCACATATCGATTGTGGGAGAGAATATGAGCGTGCAGCGTTTAAAGCGTGGAAGTACTGACCTTACTTTCAGTTTGATTCCATAAAACGTGACAAAAACATTAGCATCCATCGTGCGTGGGAAGAAAACTTCTTTTTACAGCGAAAAAAAAACCCCTAAACTTCCAAGCAAGCACCGAGTGCGCAACGACGTAATGGGAAATTCACAGAGAAATTCGCGGATTCTTCAACTGACCGCGGCACACCTACACCAGGGTAAACCTCCGCCTACCGCAGTCCTGCTTTACAGGTGAAAATAGAGCAACAGGACCGCTGAGTCTTTGACTTTATTTATTTTCTGCTGTGTTTTACTTGCATCTATTTGAAAGACTGAGTGTAAACACAAACAATATTTTATTTTATGTGCTGAAATGTGCAGAAAATAGGTTTAAATGTTAAACAAATTTATTCAAGTCAGAGAATGTAGCATATAATTAAATTTTTGCTTGATGCATAAAGTTAAAAGATTAAAACGGATAAAACAAGTTTAAAAAAAGAGACTTTTCCATTTGATTAAATTTTGTATGATGGATTATGTAGAAAAAGTAGAATTGGGCTGAAAGATCTATCGCTTTATCACCTCTTCAGGTTGTAAATCGTGTTTTTAAAAAGTAACTAAGTAAGTAAGTAATTAATTACTTTTGAAAATAAGTAATCAGTAAAATAACGGGATTACTTTTTTGGGGAAGTAATCAGTAATTAGTTACTGATTACTTTTTTCAAGTAACTTGACCAACACTGCACACAGCAAATCATGTTCACCATGAGCACCTATGAAAGACTTAATTTCCATATGGTGTGTGCCCAAGTTAAAACAGGAATTGCACATTGCCTGACTAATACTGCACCTTGCCAAGTGAACATAAAAAGCAAACCCAAATGCAAAAAAAAAAAAGTTTTGAAATGCGAATCTTACTTCTCCTGAATGAGGTGCTGTACCAGGCACCAACTATTTCAGCACCTGCAAGGCTCGTCTCATGAACTTCTCTCCCACAAAAGCATATATGATTGGATTCAGACAGCAGTGAGTGTAAGCTAAGGCTTCAGTCACTGCTACTGACAGCAATAAATTTTTGTCCCATGTTTCATCATTGAGGATTATTCCACTTTCCTGAAGAAACTCCAGGAAAAGGGAAATGTTATATGGAGTCCAGAGCAAGAAAAATAAAACCACTATACAGATGATCAGCTTGACGATGTGGTGCTTCTTCGCGGTCCTCATACTCACCAGCCTGGGGATCAGTGTTGGTCAAGTTACTTGAAAAAAGTAATCAGTAACTAATTACTGATTACTTCCCCAAAAAAGTAATCCCATTACTTTACTGATTACTTATTTTCAAAAGTAATTAATTACTTAGTTACTTTTTAAAAACACGGTTTACAACCTGAATAGGTGATAAAGCGATAGATCTTTCAGCCCAATTCTACTTTTTCTACATAATCCATCATACAAAATTTAATCAAATGGAAAAGTCTCTTTTTTTTTTTAACTTGTTTTATCAGTTTTAATCTTTTAACTTTATGCATCAAGCAAAAATTTAATTATATGCTACATTCTCTGACTTGAATAAATTTGTTTAACATTTAAACCTATTTTCTGCACATTTCAGCACATAAAATAAAATATTGTTTGTGTTTACACTCAGTCTTTCAAATAGATGCAAGTAAAACACAGCAGAAAATAAATAAAGTCAAAGACTCAGCGGTCCTGTTGCTCTATTTTCACCTGTAAAGCAGGACTGCGGTAGGCGGAGGTTTACCCTGGTGCAGGTGTGCCGCGGTCAGTTGAAGAATCCGCGAGTTTCTCTGTGAATTTCCCATTACGTCGTTGCGCACTTGGTGCTTGCTTGGAAGTTTAGCGGGGGGTTTTTCGCTGTAAAAAGAAGTTTTCTCCCCACGCACGATGGACGCTAATGTTTTTGTCACTTTTTATGGAATCAAACTGAAAGTAAGGTCAGTACTTCCACGCTTTAAACGCTGCACGCTCATACTCTCTCCCACAATTGATATGTGATCCATTGTTGATCTGCACACAGCTGTTGTCACTAACGGCGCACTCGCTTACGTCACTGTCGTGAGACATTCTCGCAAAAAATCACGGTTTTAGTAACGCAGTAACGCAGCGTTCCTACGGGAAAGTAACAGTAATCTAATTACCGTTTTTGCAATAGTAATCCCTTACTTTACTCGTTACTTGAAAAAAAGTAATCAGATTACAGTAACGCGTTACAAGTAACGCGTTACTGCCCATCTCTGCTGGGGATGATCCTAAAGTAGCAACCTACCATCACCAGCAAGGGAATAACGTGACCCAGCACTTTTCTCTCCTTGGGATAGTCACATCCAAACTTCTGGGACTCTTTTGTTTCCTGTGTGAAGATAAAATCCGGCAGAGAGACAAACAAGCTCAGCATCCAAACGAGCACGGTCAGAATGATGGCTGCCCTCTTTGTACGATAACGTGCAACCCTGTGAGCGTGCACGATGATCATGTAGCGGTCCAGCGTCATGACAACCATGAAGAAGATGCTGCTGAAGAAGCCAATGTGGTGAGAGCCGGAGATCAAACGGCACATGAAGTCTCCAGAAGTCCACTGGCCGACCCTGGCATAGAGAGAGTAGAAAGGCAGCTTGAAGAAGAAGAGGAGGTCAGAGAGAGCCAGGTTGAAGAGGCAGATGTCTGTCAGGTTGCACTAATTGCGATGCTTCACCAGGACACACAACTAGTCCATTACTTTTGTGAGAAAAGATGCAATAAGTGTACCTGTCACACTGTTACATATTCTTTCTGTCTCTTTCTCTCTGTTGTTCACATGTTGTTATTTTGCAATTCATTAATTTTAGTTAGTATAAAAAACATTACAGTAAAGAACATTACAAACAAACAAACAGTCTGGAGTTTACATTACTTTTTTTCACCTTTTATCACATGCAGATTTCTTAGTATGTTGTAAGGTGCAACTTAAACAAGCTTTCCACTTCCCCCATTGTCTATCATATTTACATCCCATCGGTCTAATATTGTATGTAATTAGTTCCATCTCTGAGATGCCTTCTACATTCCTAATCCAATCTTGTTGAGTGGGAGGGTCTGGTTGTGGCCAGTTCTTTGTGATTGCTTTCTTTGTTGCGGCTAGAATTATTTTTACTAGATACATGTCCTCCTTCTTTACCAGATCCTTTATGTTTCCAAGGTACATAATTTGGCAGGTGTTTGGGAGTGCATAACCAAGAATATTATCCATGTTCATTTTGAGATCTTCCCAGTACTTTTTTTTTTTTTTTTATGCACTTCCAAAATACGTGTGAATGATCAGCTTCCGTTTCTCCACACGACCCCCAACAGCTCTGTGGACTTGAGATCCGTTTGCTTTTAATTTGGGGTGTTATGAAAAAACGGGTCAGATTTGTCCAGCAAAATTCCCTTCACAACGGCGAATTTGTTGAACTGTGTTGTGTTTCACACATACTGAGCCATTCTTTCTCTGTTATATTTATGGTCAGTTCAGTTTCCCATTTCTTTTTAAGGTAACAGGTTGTATCCTGTCTACCTTCTTCTAATGATCTGTAAAAGGTGGGAATTGGTTTGAATTGTTTTTGTTCATAGCAATTGTTCACTAGTCTGATTATACCCAATGGTTTTTTAAACCAGTTGGTCTTTATTTGTTTTGTGCTGTAATCCCTTACTTGCAGGTATCTAAAAAAAGTCTCTATTTTCCAATTTGTATTTATTTTTTAGTTGTTGGAAACTCATTAGTGTTCCATTTTTCATTAGTGTACAAACTGCTGTAATCCCTTTTAATTTCCATTGCTTAAACGTTTGGTCCCATTGTCCCGGTTTAAATTTTTTAATCTTGTCTGAATCATCCATCCATTCGCTTCCGCTTCTCCTTTTCAGGGTCGCGGGGGGCGCTGGAGCCTATCCCAGCTGTCATAGGGCGAGAGGCGGGGTACGCTCTGGACAGGTCGCCAGTCTGTCACAGAGCCAACACACAGGGACAGACAACCATTCGCACTCACATTCATTCACACATTCACACCTAGTGGCAATTTAGATTATCCAATTAACCTATCCCCATAAGCTGCATGTCTTTGGACTTGTCTGAATCATTTCAGTAAAAATAATTTTTCCTTTAACTGGCATTTTTCTATTACTGTGTGCCATATTTCTAATGTAAATTTCAAAATTTGGTTCATTCTACTTCTATAAGTGGTCATTAGTTGTTTGTCAGAGATAAAAATTTGCATTTTGTTTCCCTCGATTTCTCTCTCAATTTCTTTTGCCTCATACTCTGGTCTACGCCAACAAACAAGGGGTCTAAATTGAGCTGCATAAAAGTATTCCCTTAGATTGGGCAAAGCCATCCCTCCCTTACACTTCGGGAGTTGCAGTGTTGTTGTCCTTGTTCTTGGCTTTTTCCCATCCCATAAAAACCTCGTGACCATTTTTTCCCATATCTTATATTTACTTTGAGGTATAGGAAGTGGGAGTGACTGGTCCAAGTACAGTAATCTTGGGAGAATGTTTATCTTTATTATTTGGATTCTAGAGTAGGAATTTGTAGGTATTGTTGACCACCGTTCTAATTCTTTTTTTATGTTACCTTCCACCTGATTGCAGTTTGTCTCAAACATAGCGGATGATAGTCATTTTGTCAAGGTTATGCCCAAATATTTCATGGTGTTCAAGTGCCACTTTAGTTTATATTTGTCTCTAATCTTTTGATAAGGTGAATAGTTAAATGATAGAATTTGTGTTTTGGATACATTAATTGTGTAGCCCGATAGATTTTCGTAAGTATGGAATAATTGCATCAGAATTGGAAAGCATTTGTCAGAATCTCGTAAGAAAACAATGATATCATCAGCAAATAATCCAATAAGATGTTTTTGTTCAGCTAGAGTAACTTCCTCCAAATTTGGGTGTTGCTGCACTTCTTGCGCTAGTGGCTCAGCATGTAACGCAAAAAGGGTTGGTGAGGTAACTGGACTGACCTGGCGTGCCTAAACGTATAGTGAGGGTGTGCTGTGTGCTCAGACACAGTGTGCGCACAGGAGGATGTGCGGAAGTGCTTCAGGAAGGTGAACGCACGCAAAGCTACTGGTCCGGACGGGATTCCCGGCCGCGTCCTCAGGTCATGCGCGGCTCAGCTGGCTGGAGTGTTCACGCACATCTTCAACCTTTCCCTCTCTCTGTCTGTAGTCCCAGCCTGCTTCAAAATGGCCACCATCGTCCCTGTACCCAAATCCTCCACCATCTCCTCATTGAACGACTGGCGACCTGTAGCCCTGACCCCCATCGTAAGCAAATGCTTCGAGAAGCTGGTCAGGGACTTCATCTGCTCTGCACTACCCGACTCACTGGACCCTCTACAGTTTGCATACCGCCACAACAGGTCCACTGATGATGCCATAGCCCTGACACTACACACTGCCCTGTCACACCTGGAGAAGAGAGACACGTATGTGAGGATGCTGTTTGTAGATTACAGCTCAGCATTCAATACCATCGTTCCCTCGAAGCTGGACAGGAAACTGCAGGATCTAGGACTGAGCAGCTCCCTCTGCAGCTGGATCCTTAGCTTCCTGTCTGACAGACGCCAGGTGGTCAGACTGGGCAGCATCACCTCATCCCCCATCACACTGAACACTGGTGCTCCACAGGGGTGTGTACTGAGCCCTCTCCTGTACTCACTCTACACCTACGACTGCACAGCCACTAACAGCTCCAACATCATTGTGAAGTTTGCGGACGACACTACAGTGGTGGGTCTTATCACCAACGGTGATGAGACGGCTTACAGGGAGGAGGTCAGCGCCCTGACCCACTGGTGTCAAGACAACCATCTCACCCTCAACGTCGCAAAGACAAAGGAGTTGATAGTGGACTTCCGGAGGTGCAGAGAAGTACACCCCCCCCATCACCATCAACGGCGCTGCTGTGGAGAGAGTGAGCAGCTTCCGGTTCCTTGGAGTACATCTGGCTGAGGATCTTACGTGGTCAGTACACACAAACAAAACAGTGAAGAAGGCGCAGCAGCACCTCTTCTTTCTCAGGAGACTGAAAAGATTCGGCATGAGCCCCCGCATCCTCAGGACCTTCTATCACTGTGCCATTGAGAGCATCCTCACTGGATGCATCACCACCTGGTATGGCAACAGCACCGCCTACAACTGCAAAGCTCTCCAGCGAGTAGTGCGGTGCTCTGAACGGATAATTGGAGGTGAGCTTCCCTCCCTCCAAGACATCTACAGGAAGCGGTGCCTGAGGAAAGCGGGGAGGATCATCAAGGACTCCAGTCACCCCAGCCATAAACTGTTCAGACTACTTCCATCAGGAAGGAGGTTCTGCAGCATCCGGTCCCGTACCAGCAGACTGAGAGACAGCTTCTTCCATCAGGCCATCAGACTGCTGAACACGTCATAGACACCTCAGCTTCACTACTGGAACTTCAACATTATGCACTCCACACTGTATATAAATGCCACTTGTTTTGCACATATTCAACTCTGTATATTTTATATATTTTATTATTATTATTATTATTTATTTTATTTTATTTTTTTTTACTATTTAATTTGTAAAAATGTGTACACACACACACACACACACACACGTAGGAAAATATTTAGTATACACATCCAGAAATGCATACACTATTATATATTGTACATATATTTATTAGTTTCAGGTTGGCCATTCTTGTATTTTGCTCGTTTGTGTTGTTGTGTTTGCACATCTCTGTTGCTTGTGGGGCTCGCACACAAGAATTTCACTCGCATGTGCTGTGCCAGTGTGCCTGCACATGTGATGTGACAATAAAAGTGATTTGATTTGATTTGATTTGCTGGGAATGCCTAGCAGAGGCCCCAGTTTGCGAGATCTTCGACGCACACCTCCGGCAGATCTTCAGCAGTATTCAGAAGGAGACTGGGAATATTGAGTCGGGATGGACCATGTTCAGCATCTCCATTGCCGAAGCCACTGCACTGAGCTGTGGTTAGGTTCATCTGCAGTACGGGGGCCCCACAGGGAACGGTCCTGGCTCCGTTCCTCTTCACCATCTACACTGCAGACTTCTCCCACAACTCCACCCAGTGCTTCCTGCAGAAGTTCTCTTATAGTGATGGGATTTCCGGCTCTTTTTAGAGATCCGGCTCTTTCGGTTCAGCTCACTAAAAAGAGCCGGCTCTTTCGGCTCCGAACCGGCTCTTCAGGTTGTTTTGTTGCTTTAATTTATTTATTATTAACAATATTATAAAATTATGCACAAAAGGAATTACTAACGTAAAAAAAAGTGGTTTTATATATATATGTTTATATATAAATATATGCGGTGGTCCCTAGAGACAAAACACGTACAAACTCCAAGACACATTTCTAGCATGAACTGAACTTCCAAAGCAGAGCTACTAGATCACTTAAATTACACAATTGAAAGCATATGTGTATTCTTTGTGTATTTATACACAGGCACTCATATATATTCAAATAATTTTAAAAAAATGTTCATTTACCGGTTATTACCACACACCAAATCCGGTCGTTGGTACTTGCTGGCTTGTGTAGCCACTCGGTATAAGTTCAACACTGCCCCTAGCATCCTGGAGCACTTCTGTTGTCTTTTGTACGTGTTTTGAGTTTTTATGTGCTTCTGAGTTTTTACGTGTTTTGGAGTTTGTACGTCTTTTTACGTGTTTTGGAGTTTTTACGTGTTTTGGAGTTTGTACATGCTTCAGAGTTCGTACATGATTTGAAGTTTGTATGTGCTTTGTCTCTAGGGGCCACTGTAAATATACTTTTATTTATTCACTCCATATAAAATATAATAAATAAATCATATAATACAAAAATCAACTATTCACATTTCAACTTTTAAGTATTTAAATTTTCAGCTTTTTCCTTTTACAAATTTAAAGTGAAACAACACAAAACACTGCAAACCACAACACAATTAAATATAAATTAAAATATGAAAACAAAAAGAAACATGCACATTATCTGTCATATGGGCCTGCATGAATAAACTTGATGAATCCTTTATCATCTGCAACCGAAAATAGTTGTCGATGATTACTATACCTTTCTAATGTGACGTTGTTGTCCCTGGCTCTCTTTCTCTCTCTCCCCCTCTGGATCTGTTCCTGTGTTACTGAGTGTAATTACCGCCCCTCCCCCCTCTGCCCAGCGTAAAGCACAAGGCTCGCTTGCTGAGTGAAGCAGAAAAAAAGTGCGAGAGAGAGGCTGAGAGAAAAAAAAAAAAGAAAACCCACGTGACGGCTCGCGATAAGGAGCCGGCTCTAAGAGCCATTTCGTTCGCGAACGACCCATCACTATTCTCTTATGACTCTGCAATAGTCGGCCTCATCACTGATGGGGACGACAAGGAGTACAGAGGACTGACCAAAGACTTTGTGGACTGGTGCCAGCTGAACTAAATCGTAAATGGGCTGTATTTGTATAACGCAGTGGTCCCCAACCCCCGGGCCTCGGACCGGTACCAGTCCGTGAGTCGTTTGGTACCGGCCCGGTACCAAACGCTGTTCTCCACAGAACCATCCAAGGTGTACTCTCAGTGGCAAGTGAACAATACGGAACAATACTGGAAGAGCATATGGGAGAAGGACGCAACCCATAACGGCAATGCTCAGTGGCTAGTGGATCTATGGCTAGTGGATGTATTTTTACTCAGTTGTATATAGTATTTGTATTTGTATTCTATTTTTATCTTATTGTATATTTATTTTATTTTATTCTACTGTATATAGTATTTTATTTTATTCTATTCTGTACAGTTGTGTACTGTATTTATTCTTATTGTATTCTCATTTTTGCCTCATAACTTTTGCACTGTCCACTTCCTGCTGTGACAAAACAAATTTCCCACATGTGGGACTAATAAAGGTTATCTTATCTTATCTTATCTGAGGACAAACCACAGCAACCTCCCTGAACAGAGTCCAGTAACCATCACAGTGGCAGATATCCAAGGAAGTGTCTCCAGTATGAAGAGTTGGACAGCACTAGGCCCCTACATGGTTCACACCTACTGGCAGGACCCTCAAGCTTCCAGGCCTCTGGTAGAGGACCCAAGCTTGAAGAATTGACTGCCCGCAGGGGCGAGCGGGGAATTTTATATATATATATACTTTGTATTACTGTTCAAAGATATTTACCTGACATGGTCATATAGCAGTGATGTCGTTTTAAATCAGGTGAAGTCAGGAATTATAATTCAAGGCTTCTCCTTTTTGTTTTTTTTATTGATGTGATCTCTTTAGATGTGCAGAGATTGACTGTCTTAAAGTCAGCAGTCTGATAACGAGAAGCACAAAAAAGAGGAAATGCAGATTTAATTTTCACTGTCACTACAGATTTTGTCAATGCAGTAACATTCTCACTGCAAATATATTCTCAGAATGAACAATGCACTTCTCCAACATGACAATCCAATTTATGACCTTCATTTGATGTAAGTTCAAGATTTGCATTATCATTTATTGTTTCAAGAAAACAAAATCGGGATAAGAAATGAATGGATGTCTGACTTGAATCAATCCGAGTACCAAGTAATGACAAATATGAGGAACCATAACGTAGAACAAGTGAAGAAGAAGAGTATAAAACATGAAAATGTGGAAGTAGGTATAAATAGGAATGACAGTAAGGCAATGAGCAAGTTTCGTACAAAGGAGATCTGAAACCATTTTAGGCCCTTTTTTTTATATTTTTCTGCAAACATGGAAGCTCATGAAAAAAATGTGTGAAGAAATCAAACTGTTACAGATTCTATACACAGCAGGCTCAGTTTAACAGACCAAAAAGTTTCATTTAGCCTGAGCAGAACAAGGAAGTGACCAAACAAACAAAAAGAACATGAACAAGACACGGCCTGCAGTAATAACAAGGTGAAACATTCATGTCACACGAGTTTCGTCTGCCCTCCACCTTCAGTTCAGTTCAGTTTCATTTATGCAGCACTGAATCCCAATAACATCTGACACAGGGGTGTTACATTGTGAAGTAATGAGCAAAAAAAGTTACTAGATAAAAGTGGAGGTGACATCAGAGGATTTGAATGTGTACTAAATGAGTTGTCTAACACATCTCTGCAGGCATCAACTTTTTCAGCAGCTGCAAGGCTCGTATCATAAACTTCTCTCCCACAAAAGCATAAATGATGGGGTTCAGGCAGCAGTGAGTGTAAGCAAAGGCCTCGGTTACTGCTACTCCCATGTTCCATCATTGAGGATTATTTCTCTTTCCTGAAGAAACTCCAGGAAAAGGGAAATGTTATATGGAGCCCAGAGCAAGAAAAATACAACCACTAAACAAATTATCAGCTTGACGATGCGGTGCTTCTTCGTGGTCCTCATGTTTACCAGCCTGGGGATGATCCTGGAGTAGCAACCTACCATCACCAGCACGGGAATCACAAGACCCAGCACATTTGTGGTGAACAGGTTGTAACGCTCCCAGACTTTGTTGTTCTCTTTGTTCCAAACACAACACAAGGCTTGTTTTTTTCGTGTTTTATTGATGTGATCTCTTTAGATATGGAGGAATTAACTAACAGTCTTAAAGTCAGCAATCTGATCATGAGAAGTGCAAAATAAGAAAAGCAGATTTCACTTCCTGTTTGTCCTTAAGTGAGGTCATTACAAATACTTCAAAGAACAACACAGCATATGGTGGTACAAATTCACACCTTTACAAAATGATTGCTGGTTTTTATATAAAGTACAAGAGACTTTATTAGTATCATTTTCGTTACTATTATTGTTTGTTTCTTCCTCTTCTCGGTCTCACTGTCGTACAGCCCGGCTGCTCATCATAGATTCTACACTCACAGGACACTTTAGCAGAAATGTTCTCTATTCTGATGCTCACTGTGAACTTTAGCAGGTTGACTTGACCACGACTGCATGTCTGAATGCTCATTTTCATTTTCTGAAGTACATACACCATCCCCTTTGGCACTGCAAACCATCCTGTCTTCAACGTCCCTTAGGTCAGCTTTCTTTGACATTTTGATGCTCACCTTGAACTTCATTGGGTGAACTTCACCATGTCTGCATGTAGTGACACAATCTGTTCAGTTTTGCAACAGTTGTCACTCATATCCTTTGAACCTTTTATTAACATACTGTATGTGAAAATATGAAAATTCCAAGTATTTGAATTCTACATGGGGAAAAAAACCCATTATTTTTGGATTACTGAACTGTTTCCAGGTAATATTTGATGCAGTGGCAAAACTATTCCATTTGTACACCTAAAGGACTCATCACGCCTTTATTCTTTTTTTTAAAAGAATTAATTTAATTTAAGGACATGAAGGGGCTTGTTACTGCTTATCCTAAAACGTACTTTCACCAGACAAAGGAGTTGTATTTTTCAGCAAAACTGGCCTTTTGTGTTAATATGAGTAAAAATAAAAAGACACTGAAAAATGTTTTCAGATAAAGAGTTGTTTTGTTTGTTTCGTTTCAAAAAATAATACTTGTTAAAAAAAATCTATAATACTAATCTTTACTAACAAAAATAATTCGAAAGCTTAACTTGATCAACTTTCCCTGAATATTCTAACTATTGATAAAGTCTACCTCCACTAATGTTCCTCTATATGACATCATGCTGCTGTTTTATGAATGTGAACAACTACCTCCATCTCAAAGAACTTTTGATCTTCTTTGTTTTCATCACTGTGTACAGAATTTGTCATTACAATAATAATGAGAAACAGAAGAACATGCTCGCTGCAAATATTCTTCTCAAAAGCAATAATGTACTTCTCCAACATGACAGTCCACTTTATGACCTTCATGTGACATGAGTTCGAGATCTGCAGTATCATTTATTGTCTTAGCAAAGCAATAATACAAAATCCGGAAAGCAGATGATTGGATGCCTGACTCCAATCAGCTCCATTGGTAAACAATGACAAATACAAGGATCCACAACATAATACTACAAACAAAAGAACTATATAAGGCTGAACATCAGAAAACAACGTGGAAGTAGAGAAAATTACGATTCACACATGCAGCTATTTCACATCTTCTTTTGCTTAAAGAAAATCTAAAACTGTTGTACGCTATTTTTGGTGCATTTCTGCAAAATAGCAAACTCATTAAAAATGTGTGAAGAACAAAGCAAACTGTTACAAGTTGCTATAAACAGCAGGTTCAGTTTAATGGACCATCTAATGTAAGTCAGCCTGAGCAAAACAAGGAAGGGCATCACATAGTAAGATACTTGAGATTCTATAAAGCAGTTAGCAGTGCTAACATGTTAATTTTATAAGTAGGCAGAATTTACTTCTACAATCTTATGGTCAGAATCAAATATAAACCAATGTAAATGCAAAGGGTCCAAAAGTGTACAGAGACATTTTGAAGGTGACTCACAGGTGAAGAACACTGTGGTATTTGTCAGATAGAAGTGACCAAATGAACAATACGAACATGATGCACGGTCTGCAGTAATAACAGGGTGAAACATTCATGTAAAAATACTTACAACTGCCCTCCACCTCCTACAGTTTAAAAGAGGAGGTGATTTCAGAGCCCCTGGACATAACTGAGCTCCTCCTGAATGAGCTGTCTGTCAGATCTCTGCTGTAACCAGGCATCAACTTTTTCAGCAGCTGCAAGGCTCGTCTCATAAACTTCTCTCCCACAAAAGCATAAATGATGGGATTCAGACAGCAGTGAGTGTAAGCTAAGGCCTCGGTCACTGTTATTGACAGCTTTACATTGTTGTACCAGGTTTCATCATTGAGGATTATTTCTCTTTCCTGAAGAAACTCCAGGAAAAGGGAAATGTTATATGGAGCCCAGAGGAAGAAGAATACAACCACTATACAGATGATCAGCTTGACGATGCGGTGCTTCTTTGCGGTCCTCATGTTTACCAGCCTGGGGATGATCCTGGAGTAGCAACCTACCATCACCAGCACGGGAATCACAAGACCCAGCACATTTGTGGTGAACAGGTTGTAATGCTCCCAGACTTTGCTCTCCTTAGGATAGTCACATTCAAACTTCTGGGACTCTTTTGTTTCCTGTATGAAGATAAAATCCGGCAGAGACACAAACAAGCTCAGCATCCAAACGAGCACGGTCAGAATGATGGCTGCCTTCTTTGTGCGATAACGTGCAACCCTGTGAGCGTGCATGATGATCATGTAGCGGTCCAGCGTCATGACAACCATGAAGAAGATGCTGCTGAAGAAGCCAATGTGGTGAGAGCCAGAGATCAAACGGCACATGAAGTCTCCAAAGGTCCACTGGCCAACCCTGGTATTGTGAGAGAAGAAAGGCAGCATGAAGACGAAGAGGAGGTCAGAGAGAGCCAGGTTGAAGAGGCAGATGTCTGTCAGGTTGCTCTGATTGCGATGCTTCACCAGGACACACACCACTAGTCCGTTACCTTTGGAAGAAAAGATGCAATAAGTGTAAATGTCACACTGTTACATATTCTTTCTGTCTCTTTCTCTCTGTCGGTCTCATGTTGTTGTGTTGCACATAAACACACCTGCATACAGAGTTTAGGCCTAAAACGTGCTTTCTGTTCCCATAAGGGACAACAGGTCCCTGCAATGTGTAAATACAATACAATCCCCACAATATAGACACAAGAAGACACACGTACCTATGAAGCCCAGGATGAAAACCAAACTGTAGAGAATAGCAAGAAACGCTTGGCTGAATTCCTTTACATCGGTGGAGTTGGCTGGAGCATAGTCTCCATAATCAAAATCACTGTAATTGCCATAATTGTCTTCTGTGTCATTAAATTCTGCTGAGAGAGAGAGAATGATGTCATTAGTACTAGTAGTAGTATCAGTAATAGTCTTTCAACTCTGTTTGTAATATTTAGATATATATATATATATATATATATATATATATATATATATATATATATATATATATATATATAAATTTTTGCTTTTTGTCTCCTGAGGAAGGTGAATAGAAAATTAAATAGTATTGCTGCTTCATCCGTTTTTATTGGGACAGAAGAAGAACGTGCTAGTTAAAGTAGTAGCAGTAGTATTCTTGCCGACATGTTGCTGTTTGAAAAGGGAAATTTCCTTAACCATGAGCACCACAAATGCTACTCCATTCAGCTCTGCTGCATTGGGCTTTTGGCCCCCAGCCAGTTGATAATTGATTGCCACCTTTTGGTTGTCACAGGTACTCCCTCCTTAGGAAAGTTCTCACCACTTCACATCAATCCATAATGTGACGCTCCTGTATTAAAGTAGGATTTAAGTCTCCTTGGCTATGATTTAAACCTGTAACTATTCTGAAGAAAGGTCATAAAAGGCTTTAAACCCATAAACCCAGCGTCAGCTTGTACAATCATAAACCTGCTCATTTCAGCAGGCGTAATAAACGTTACTATTCAATTTGGCCTGTTTGTTAATGATTATTTTTCACGCTAGTATGTTTTGGTCATAGTGATATTATTTAACATAATTATCATTGTACAACTCTATTGTCTACCTTAAAAAAAAATACATGTTTGTGGGTGAGATGATTGTAGATATAAAGGTCAACCACAAGACATTGTGGCAATGCATATCTTTTGAATAATTTCAAAAATTATCTCAAACACAGTAGACTAAAATAAAAAACAAACGTGTAGACTAAATTTAGAAATAGCAATCATGAACTAATTGTGATATAATTTCAATTATAGCATTTGGTTTTGAATCCCTGCGGCAACTTGTACAGCTGTGAACGTTACACATTATTAAAAATATATTTTTAAGAACTCTGAAAGATATTACACTTTAAATATACTAAATTCTGCATTACTATTAAAATGTATTCACCTGACATGGTGATATCTCAGTGTTGTATCTTCCAAACACGTCAAGTCAGGAACTCTTTTTTTGATTTTTTTATTGATGTGATCCCTTTAGATGTTCAGAGATAAACTAACTGTCTTAAAGTCAGCAGTCTTATAATGAGGAGCACAGTAGAAAAGCAGATTTCACTTCCTGTACGTCCTCAAGTGAGATCTTTATCAGGAGTCTGCTTAAAATCTAGACAGCTAGATAATACTTCAAAGTGCAAGACAGCTTTTGGTGACCCAAATTCACACCTTCACAAGATGACTGCTAGTTTTTAGCGCGTCACAATGCTTATTATTATTATCATTTCTTTCTTTATTTGTTCCTTCATCTTCTTGATCCCATTGTTATACATTACCGCTGTATATCTCAGGACACTTTAGTAAAGACACCTTGTTATCACTGGACTGAGTTTTGCTTTCAGAACTACTTCAATACAACATGGCATAGATTCAACAAGCTGCTGGTTCATATTGATGATGATAGCTTGCCTCTGGCATCAAAAGCACATTTTTCACCCAGAGAGCTGCCACTCAATTGTTTTGTTTCTTCTGTAAACCTCACTGATGGCAGATATAGATAACAACAGAGATGAAGATAAAAATAGAGATACTGTTTGTGATAGAGACGTAGATAAGATAGGGACAGAGATAGAGTTAGTGATAGCAAAGGAGATAAAGACTTAGTGATAGAGATATAAACTGCAAGTTAGACACTGAGGCTTTTGGCGATGAGGGGGCTCTACCTTGCAGCAGTTGGGTGGTTGTGTCACATCTGCCCAGAGGTGGGAAAGTACAGACATTCTCTACTTGGGTAGAAGTACAGACACTAGTGTTGAAAAATACTCCAGTAGAAGTTGAAGTAGTGAAAAAGTACAGTCACTGAAATGAAGAAAGTAAAAAGTTGCTCTCTGGATGATGTTTCTGCCAGCTGTTTTTGTGCAATGCTACCTGAACCTTGTTCTATATTAATGTAATAATAAAATAATATTGAGATCACAAACTTTACTTCTGTTTAAAACTAAATTTTAATGAATGGACTCAGTTTGAATCAGAAAATGAGCAAAGAAAAAGAAGAAAATTAAAAAGAATTTCTGTTGCCCACATTGTAGAGGGGAGCCTTACCCAACATCTGATCTTTAATGTAATCCTTAAATTTCTAGTTCACAAACAAGACTGAGCAGTCCCTATATAACCTCTCTTCTTCCTCTCCTTCCCTGTCCTGTCTTTTTTTAATCTTTCTTCATCAATTAGTGACGTTAGGTGTCTTTCTTTTGCCTCCCTGTGAAATACAGCAGCTGGACCTTAGGCTAGCAACACACTGTGAGATAAACTGCAGTTTGTGTGTTTGGTGATGTTTGTTGAGCTGATAAAAGTGCTGCATTTGAAATTAACTGCTATTTTAAAAAACATTATCCCCTTTATGCTCGCTCCTCTTTTGCAGCGCTAGCTAGATGACGAAGCACAGCAACCGCAACGTATGGACACTTGGACACTCGTTCTGATGTTGCCCCTGCAAGTTTTACAAGTTTTAATAGCACCCTAGTTTTCACACAGTCATACTCACCCTGTGCACTTTATACACTCACCAACACACCCACGTAGCGCTTTCAACACTGCGCGCGGGCGGGGTTTTCCATGTTTCACAAACCTTGCCCTGGACTGTCCTTGTATTATTACTTCCCCCTCCCTTTCTTTTTCTGTCAGCTAAGATATTTTCATACTATACTATATTACACACAATGTTATAACTAAAATAACCTGAATACCTGAAATAACACAAAAAAAAAAGTGATTAAATAAACAGATAAAAGTAATACGTGAACAAGAGAGAATTTATAGAGCTGATCTTAGAAAAGCAAAATTGGTGTGAATTTTTGTATTGATGGACTTTTCTTAACTTCATCTGTACAGGTGTTCCACACACTAGCTTATTACATCATTAAACTGGTCATTAGTATAACGTTCACATTGTTGATCATCTTTATGGGTGTAGAAATTATTTTCAGGGTCTATATCATTTTCCAAGACCCATAGTCTGTGATCAGTATACTAAAAGGGTTTTAGTCCCAAATCATGTATATACAATGATTATTTATAGGGAAGGTTGGTTCTCACTTTACTAAGAAAAGTTATTATCATCATATTTTGTCATGTTATATGATTCTTATGTATAGTTGGTTGTTAAGAATTCCTAATGGAGAATTATATTTTTTATTTAACCTGTCATAGTTCATTTCTAATATTTATCCAGATCTGAAACTAATTTAATGACCACAACTTTTTGTTCTTCTGGGGTTCCTTTGAGTTTGATGTAGATGTTGATTGCACCGTTTTTAGTCTTCTTAGTATTCCTGCTTGTCATGCTATGTCTGCATTTTTCTTTGTCAGATGCTCGTTTATGTAGACACTGGTTCCTCACAGCTCACAGTGTCCTTTTTGATTTTCTATTCACAAAGCCTATTATTATAGATGGTTTTACTCTATTACTTTTTGAAGGCAGAGAATGGCAAACCTCAGTGTCTTTACTATTAATAGTTATTCACTTGCCATTGAAGAAATTGACAGTTTGTTGCTCCAAAGAGTCGACGTCAGCTTTAGTAGGCTCATTGACTTCCTGTGCCACTACAGCTCTAGCATACGTTCTGTGTTTGGTCTCCAGTCCACTTACTATTAAGCCATTCATACAGGTATACTGCTCTAGATCATCCACTTGGGAACCAAGAGGGCTATTTTTTTATCCTTTTCTTCATTTAGTTTTTGCAGTTCTTTAATCTGTTCCATCATATCCAATAGCAACTTCTGTTGTTTAGAGGTATTAGAAAGCTCTCCTGACATCTAAGGAGGTAGACCAAGTCATCTGCTGATTGGAAGGTTGGTGGTTCAATCCTTGGCAGTGTGGATGCCAGATATCCCTGGACAAGATATTAATCCTAAATTACTCTAACATGCATCCATCAGAGTATGAATGTGTGCAAGTGTTAGGTAGAAAGCACTTACATAGCATAGAAGAAAGTGCTTGTGTAAATGGATGAATGTGGCATGTTAAGAATGTTAAGCACTTTGAGTGTTCTGGGAAAGTAGAAAAGCACTGTGTAAGAATCAGTCCATTTACCATTTAGTAGGCACTTTTACCAGCCATAGTTGGTATCGTTTAAGCAAAAACTGGCTATGGTACTACTGAAGTTTCGTTCTGTTCCGCCTGCAGGCTAATAAGGAAGCCTGGTCTCGGGCTATTGGAGCCTGACCGTGGCCTGGTGGCGGGCCTGGTATCTGCTGGAGAGTCCTGGGCCTGGAGATGCTGGAGGACCCTGGGCCTGTTGGCTGCTGGTGAATCTTGAATAACATGTCTTGACTTACCGAATTGGCTAACCAGTTCATTTGAATCCTTTCAGAGGTTATCTGAGTCATCAGTAATATGACAACAGCAATATGCTGAAGAATATTTTCCGTTCATTTCAGTTTTAATGCTGCCTTCAGAGGTGAGCACCAACAACAAAATGATTTCAACCCAGTTTCAGTATAATTTAAACTGAACTGGTAAACACAGAAACGGTACAGTTTAATGCACTTTTAGCAAATATAATTAACTGAATAAATCAACAGGGTAACTGAAGAAAGAAATCAAACCTTAAATTGATGTGTGTTTGAATTCAACTTAAAATGCTTTTATTTCCCCTTCTAGAAATTGTAATGCCTAAAAAAGTCAGAGCAATACATGGTACAATCTCTGTATGTGCTCTTTTGAGCTTTCACCTTTGTACTCTAATGTCCACCTAATGTCTTGACAGCTCTAATCTGACTCTCCTTCCACAATATTAAGGAAAATCCGTACTTTCACTTCCTGAAACATGATTATAGGTTGAAAATATGCCAAAGTTATTTCTGCTGTCCACTACAAAGGGCAACAAATATGATTTTGGTTTTGGAAAGGAGTAAAATTACTGAATTTCTGAAGTGCTGCTAAAAGGAAAAGTTAAGGGTCTCAAAGTGAAGATATCAATTTGATTTTTAGCAACAACAAAAAAATCATGTATCCTTCTCTGTTGACATAATGTGGAAGCTGCAACTCCTGTCATTTTGAAAAGACATTACATGCGGCCTCAATTGAAAGCCCGAGATTTCAGATGACGGTTCAGTTGGACTCTTCCACGGGCGAGAAAAATTATAGTGATGGTGAAGAGTAACCTATCTAATGAATTAGTTTGGGACTATCTCACAGAACTTCTTTTTTAACAGATCCTTTTTTCTGACTGTGTACAGAATTTGTCATTTCCATAACAGAGAGAATTAAGAGAGCTTCTCAAAATGAACAATGGACTCCTCCAATATGACAAACCACTTTATGACTTTAATTTGAAGTAAGCTGAAGATTTGCATTATCATTTATTGTCTTAAGAAAACTATCATATAAAATCAGCAAAAGAGATAAAGGAGTGTCTGACTCGACTCAGTCATTACAAATGCAAAGAACCATAAAATGATGTAACAAACAAAAAAAGTGCAAAAAGTGAAACATCAGAATGGGGCTGAAGATAGAAATATGTAAATTAAAGTAAGAAAATGCACCAGTTTCATTCAAAGAAGGTCTGGCACAACAGTAAAAGTCACTGAAGCAATAAGGACAATGTATCCAGCATGTAAAGCTCTATTCTGTACATATATACAATGTTGCCAATACTGGAACGTTTGCTCCACATCATTTTATAAGATTCAATTATCAATGACGACATGTGAATATGGAAAATGCTCCGTATTGGTATACATTTGATTGAAGGATTTCTATTTCATCTAAGACTAGAACATTCTGTATTGCCATCTTTGGTTTGTTTGTGTTGCAGTATGCTGTTTTTGCATGTTTGTGTCAGCTTGTTGTTACAGGATGCTGCAAACAGCAGGTTCAGTTAAATGCACCAGCAAGTTTCACTGAGCCTGAGCAGAAGAAGGACGAGCATTACATAGTCTCAAAAACACTGGAGATAAGTTTTGAGCCTTTGCATCTGAAATGTTATGATAAAAATGAAGTATTCCCTTGTAATCATAGGATCTAAAGGTGTAAACACAAACTCTGTAGTGAAAAACACTGCAGTATGTGTCAAATACAAGTGGTCAAATGAACAAAAAAACAATAACAAGATATGCTCTGCAGTAATAACACGTGAAAACTGCATGTTAAACAAGTTACAACTGCCCTCAAACTTCTACAGTTTAAAAGTGGAGGTGATTTCAGAGCCCCTGGACATAACTGAGCTCCTCCTGAATGAGCTGTCTGACAAATCTCTGCTGTAACCAGGCACCAACTTTTTCAGCAGCTGCAAGGCTCGTCTCATAAACTTCTCTCCCACAAAAGCATATATGATGGGGTTCAGACAGCAGTGAGTGTAAGCAAACGCCTCAGTTACTGCCACTGACAGCCTTATATTTTTGTCCATGGTGTCATTACGTGGGATTTTCCCCTTTTCCTGAAGAAACTTCAAGAAACGAGAAATGTTATATGGAGTCCAGAGCAAGAAAAACGCAACGACTATACAGATGATCAACTTGACGATGCGGTGCCTCTTTGCTGTCCTCATGCTCATCAGTGTGGGGATGATCCTGGAGTAGCAACCAACCATCACCAGCAAAGGAATCACGAGACCCAGCACATTTGTGGTGAACAGGTTGTAACGCTCCCAGACTTTGTTGTGATAGTTACATCCAGTCTTCTGAGGCTCTTCCTTTATTTCCCGTGTGGAGATAAAATCCGGCAGAGAGACAAACAAGCTCAGCATCCAAACGAGCACGGTCAGAATGATGGCTGCCCTCATTGTGCGAAAACGTGCAACCCTGTGAGCGTGCACGATGATCATGTAGCGGTCCAGCGTCATGACAACCATGAAGAAGATGCTGCTGAAGAAGCCAGTCTGGTGAGAGCCGGACAACAAACGGCACATGAAGTCTCCAAAGGTCCACTGGCCGACCCTGGCATAGTGAGAGTAGAACGGCAGCGTGAAGACGAAGAGGAGGTCAGAGAGAGCCAGGTTGAAGAGGCAGATGTCTGTCAGGTTGCTCTGATTGCGATGCTTCACCAGGACACACACCACTAGCCCGTTACCTTTGTGAGAAAAGGCACGATAAGTGTATCTGTCACACTGTTACATGTAAAATAAGGATGTCTGTTTTTGTGTTTCTTACATCACTGTTACACACCTACATACAAGACTCTTTCCCCTGAATCCCTTAAAGTCAACAGCTTACTAAATCTATCTCTGTCCCCAGAAAGTGAGGACGTGTTCTCACAGCCAACATACAACAGGACACACCTACCTATGAAGCCCAGGATGAAAACCAAACTATAGAGAGTGGCAAGAAACACTTGACTGAAATCTTGAATATCAGTTAAGTTGATAGGAGCATAATCTTGTGTGACACCTTCATCATAGTAACTCGTATAATTGTATGTGTCATTTTCTGTGGCATTCTCGTCTGGGGAGAGAGAGAGAGAGAGAGAGAGACAGAGCTGTTATTAGTAGTAGTAGCTGTAGTATAGTAGTAGTATTTCAACACAGACCATGAATATTAATGTACAATGGATATAGCACCTGTCTACAACGCTGCATTCAAACACTTTGAGTGCTCACGGCATTAAATGTTAATAATGAAGTTTTAATCATTTTCATTGAAACACAGGAAAAAGTTCAAAAGTTACTGGTGCTGATTACTGTTTGTGAAAATGATTTTCCTTTGTTATGTATGTTTAGGCCCTCAAAGTCAGTTGATAATGAGGATTATTTTGCCACCTGCTGGTAGTTACAGGTACGTCTGTCAAGCCACCGTTCGTCACTTTTCACCGGATGCTTCTGCTTTATGAAAAACGATATTTAAACTTCCTTTATACTGTCTATGATTTAAACCATATCAGCTACAATAAAAACAGGTGATATGAGGCTAAAAGCCAATAAGCCCGGTCTAAATGTGTACTATTAGAACCCTGGGGCACTGAAAATTATTATTTCATTTCGTCCATTTCTTTATGTTATAATCATTTTTACAAAAATATCCATGTAATGAGATTATTTAAGATTATCAACATAATTTTAAAATATTATTTTTATTATATTGTCTAACTCAACAGACATGTTTGTAGATGACAGCAAAAGGTCACCTTCACAGACATTGTGGTTATACACATATTTTGTACACTTTTGTGAAGACTTTTCGAAGAATATAGAAATAGAACTATCAAATAGAAATAAAAAGATAATATTTTACAGTATTATTGGTTTTAGATCTCTACAGGAATGCGCACAGCCTTAGACATTAAACATAATAACATGGATATATTTAAAAGAAAATATTAAAATATTACACTGCAAAAGTACCAATTTGGATACCAATGGATTACTTATTAAATGTATTCACCTTGCATAGTGATATCTCAATGATGGCTCTTCCAGCCAGGTAGAGTCAGGAATGGCACTTCAAGGCTCCCCCCTTTTTGTTTTTCGTTCTTAATGATGTGATGCCTTTATTCTGCAGAGATAAACTAACACCCAAATAGTTAGCAGTCTGATAATGAGCAGTAAAAAAAAACAGAAGAGCAGATGTTGCTTCCTGTATGTCCTGTAAGTAAGATCTTTATCTTGTCTAGATGTCTGCTAGACATCAAGAATGCCAAAAATAATTCAAAGAGCAGAATGGCATGTGGTTACACCCCTTCACACCTCTAAAACTGAATGCTGGCTTTTAAAAAACAGTTAAAACCCTTCATGATTTTTGCATGTAGGTTTACACCATATTTAGTTTTCCTTCTACTTAAACTTATTTAGAAAATGCACTATTTTTCAAATAATTTTCAATATGAATACATCTTTAATTTTAACAGCATAATTTCACTCACAGCTGAAAGGGCGAGTGATAACTTCTGCAATTAATATTTTGGTCTTTGCTTTGTTACATTTCACATCACAAGTTGCAGCTTTGATTAAGAAATGTGCTCGACTGATATTAGTAATTGTTCAAAGACTTCTATTCAGAGTCAAACGCAATATTACTATAAACTGGTGTTTCTATCTCTATCTTGATGTCTTCCTTTTCTCGTCATCATTTTCTCTTCTTGTTGTCATTGTGGTGCATCTCCATGACATAGACCCCACATACCCGTTTCTATATACTTATTGCTGCACAACCCACTTACTCTATGAGAGATGATTGATTCTTGGAAAACACGTATGTGTGGTCTACTGCCACCTCTTGTGGTGGAAAATTAGAAAAGTGGTGCACATTTCAAAAGTTTGAATTCTTTGGTAGAATTTCAGTGACGCATAATCAAACCACATGGTCATTTTCTGAGATGGCTGTCTGAGGGGTGGGGGGTGGGGGGGTTACCGGTAGATGAATCAACAGGAAATAAGTGTGTGACATCCTGGTTAGCAGCTCACTGACCAGTTATGGCACTGCCTCAGTGCCTCAGATTGCTAAATCTGGTTGTATCTCTGTGTTTAACAGCTACTGCAGGCGATCTCATCGTTTCTGACCTATGCTGTTACATTACAATGATTTGATTTCCTAAAGACAAAGTTCACCTGGTGCAGACCAGACAAGTAATTTATCACGTAATGTTTGTCTTAAAAACACAACTGGAGAAAAAAGTAAGTAAATGTAGATTTTCTTTCAAGTACCATACAACCCATACATCATTTTCCTGCACGTTTGCTGCTTCTTCACCTTAAGTTTTTCTTTGTGTTTAAACTCGCGTTTGGGGGTGCAGTGACAACCTTTGCTGAGTTTAACAATAGTTGTTATTCATATTTTCTGAATGTTTCAAAAACATACTGTGCATGTAAATACAAAATCCCCAAATTATTTTACTCTTACATGGAAGAAAAGATTATTTCTGAACTCTTTTTTTCAAAGAATGTCAATAATATACATAGTTAGCAGTCATTTTGCACCCAGGTTGTTTTACTTTATAAGCATTACATTTTTCTGTTTCTGTTGCTCTTGCTGATGTATAATTTAAAAATAGCATTAAAAAAATCAACAACACGCAAACACCCAAAGTAAGTAAATAACCTACATTTTAAAATTTTTGTAATTTTTCTTTGTATTTGAATTACATATTGAGTTTTAATGCTTTTCAAAATATTGAATTGTGTTTTTAGGGTGTTTCTGCTTACCCTGCAACTTACTTACTTTGATTTTACAAAAATAGACTGTTTGCCAAATATACTTCTCATATAACATCTGCAAAAAGCATTCAGCTCATGAGGAATTACACAGCTCACCTTTACTTCAACTTCAGTTGAAAATAACTCACAGCTGATGAAATCTTTGTTATACTAGTTGGTCTTCCACTAATGGTCCCCTATAACAGACAACACTAATGTTCTATGGTGGAAAACAGTTAAGTATCAAATAAATAAATTAGGAACTGTCTCACGTCATATCTTGTCTTTTTTTAATAATCTCTTTTTTCATGACTTTTCATGTAAGGATTTTTTCTTTACAGTTACAAAGGGAAATATAGGAGATCATGCTCAATACACACTATTATACTCAAAATATGCAATATCAGAGATAAGAGATAAGATAAAACTTTATTAATCCCTCGGGTGGGTTCCTCTGGGAAATTCGGTTTCCAAAAGCACAGCACCGACAGAAGTTACATATCAGTGACTGTCTTAAGGAAACTACCATGTAAAATCAGGATGAGAGATGAGTATTGCAGAATATAATCACTTTCACTGGTAAAGAAATTGCAAAGCCAAGGAATCAAAAACAACAGCAGCCAAAAAAAGCATAACAAATGTGTACAATAAAGTAAGATAATATATATATTTAGTATAACCTTTGAAATACCTGCAATACTCACTGAAACAAAAAAAGAAAATCTAATATATAAAACTCTATACAGCATACTGTACATGCGTATACAAAATTGACACAAAAATACACACTGGAAAGGTTGTTCCTTATCATTTGTCAAATACCCAATATTATGTCAGAAGACACGTGAAAATGTACTTTTAACACCTAGCACTGTATTTGCATACATTTGAATGAAACGCTTTATGCACACAAGTATAAAATGTTCCATTATGCCTTGTTTTCTTTTTCGATATGTTTATCCTACATAGCTGTTGAATAAAAACATGCATGAAGAAAATAGTTTCATTTTACACCATCAGCAAAAAAAACCTCATTCCATAGTTTAGAAAGGACTTGAGAATCTGTAAAGCAGACAGCAGTGCTAGCAGGTTACAATCATTTCAGAAGTAATGAGCCTTTAAATCTGAAATCTTACAGTCAAAACAATACTGAAAATTCAACATGGTGAGACACAGGTGAAGAAAACTGCTATGTGGCAAGTGGGAGTGACCAAATTAACAAAACAAATCACTGAAACATGAATAAGATATGGTCTGCAGTAATAACAGGGTGAAACATTCATGTCAAACAATCCTCCCTACACCTTCTACATGATATAATTGGAGGTGACTTCAGAGGACTTGGAAATAACTGAGCTTCTCCTGAATGAGCTGTCTGGAAGATTCCTGATGCCAGGCACAAAATTTTTCAGCAGCTTCAAGGCCCTTCTCATAAACTTCTCTCCCACAAATGCATATATGATGGGATTCAGACAGCAGTGAGTGTAAGCAAACGCCTCAGTTACTACCACTGACAGCCTTACATTTTTGTACCAGATGGGATCACGTAGGATTTTTCCTTTTTCCTGAAGAAACTTCAAGAAACGGGAAATGTTATATGGAGCCCAGAGCAAGAAGAATGCAACCACTATGCAGATGATCAGCTTGACAATGCGGTGCTTCTTTGCGGTCCTCATGTTTACCAGTGTGGGGATGATCCTGGAGTAGCAACCTACCATCACCAGCATGGGAATCACGAGACCCAGCACATTTGTGGTGAACAGGTTGTAATGCTTCCAGACTTTCTTCTCCTCGGGATAGTTACATCCAAACTTCTGAGACTCGTCCTTTGTTTCCTGTGTGAAGATAAAATCCGGCAGAGATACAAACAAGCTCAGCGTCCAAACGAGCACGGTCAGAATGATGGCTGCCCTCATTGTACGATAACGTGCCACCCTGTGAGAGTGCACGATGATTACATAACGGTCCAGCGTCATGACAACCATGAAGAAGATGCTGCTGAAGAAGCCAGTCTGGTGAGAGCCGGACAACAAACGGCACATGAAGTCTCCAAAAGTCCACTGGCCGACCCTGGCATAGTGAGAGTAGAACGGCAGCGTGAAGACGAAGAGGAGGTCAGAGAGAGCCAGGTTGAAGAGGCAGATGTCTGTCAGGTTGCTCTGATTGCGGTACTTCACCACGACATACACCACTAGTCCGTTACCTTTGGCAGAAAAAAAGAGTCGAGAATTGTATACCTTTGACACTTTCCCTCCAATGTGTAAACACAACTGTCATTCCCATAGTAGAAGACACACCTACCTATGAAGCCCAAGGCAAAAACCAAACTATAGAGAGTGGATAGAAACACTTGGCTGAAGACCTGTACATCACTGAAATTGGTAGGAGCGTAGTCGCCTATACCATTTTCATAGTCCTCGTAACTGTACAGTGTGGTCTGTTCTGTAAAGAGAGTTATTATAATTGTTTTATTAGTAGTAGTAGTAGTCTTATTTTTTGTTACTATTATTTACACACATACTACAAAAATTAACCATCCAAATTAGGTTATATTATCACACATTATCAAGCATTTTAATTTAAAAACAACAACAACAAAACTGGTGAAAAAAGTTGCAATGTAAGTTGAAGACCACTGTTGCTGTCACGTCAGTTTTTTTGAAAGGAGTTTTTTTTTCTATTTCTAAAAAAAAAAAAAAAAAAAAATACCAATAGTAATCAGTTCAGCTCTGTTGTATTAGGTTTAAGTCAAGTGATAACGGAGATTATTGAGCCACCTGCTGGTTATTACAAGTACTCCAATTGTGGGAATGTGAACAGAGTTTAAACTTTAGTTCGCCATTGTAGCTGATTTTAATCCAGATCACATTAAGCTAAAAGCACAAATACAACCATAAACCTATAAACCTTAAACCACTAACCTTTCATTATGGTCTTTTTCTTTATTTTAGCATTTTGTCTTACATGGACATTTTAATTAATGGATTATTTAATATGATTAGCATCATTTTATAATAATATTTTTTACATTGTCTCAATCAGCAGATGCATGTTTGCAGATCAAAGAAAATATAAAAGGTTTATTAAGGTGAACTTCAAAGATATCGCAGCATTTCTTACACTTTTACAAACAATTTTTCGAGCACAGTGTTCTCAAATAAAATGTTATCTAGATCAAATATGGAAAGAGAAAAAAACAAGTATTTGCCGTATTACAGCATTTGAATTTAAATTCTTAAAGCAATGCATACAGACTTACCATTACACATTATAACACAAAAAAATTGTTTATACTGCAAATATCCCAAATTCGGGATTAATGTTAAAATATATTCACCTGACATAGTGATATCTCAGTGATGGCTAATCCAACCAAGTAGAGTCAGGAATTACGCGTCAAGGCTCGTTTTTTTCCCCCTCTGTTGTTGATGCGACGATAGCTTTAGATGTGGAGAGATAAATAACAGTCTTAATGCTGCAGTCTGATAATGAGTAGTACTGAAGCAGAAGTGCAGATGTCGTTTCCTGTACGTCCTTGGGTGAGATCTTTATCAGTTTAAACTCTGAGCTTACCATCTAGACACCCAAAAATAATTCAAGAACAGCACAGCATTACACACATTTTCACACCTTTAGAAAACAGCCGTTAGTTTTTGCTTAAAGGCCCAAACAGTTTGTCATTAACGTTTTGAAATGCATGTTGCTATTCGTGTTTTCCAGTTTCATAAAATGTTACTCTTTTTAAAGTTCCTTAAAGTTAAGGTAATTATTTATCTGTTTTAATCAGACAGGTTTGCAGTATCTGGTTATCTTTTGGTTTGCCACATTTCCTGTCACATTTTGCAGCTTTGAATAAGAAATGTGCACGCATTAAATATTAGCATTTGTTCAAGACTTCTATCCAGAGTTAGCTTTAAGAGTTTCCTCTTAAAAAATTAATTAAGTAAAATTAATTTTAAAAAGGTTTTATTTAGCCCTGCGACAGACTGGCGACCTGTCCAGGGTGGACCCTGCCTCTCGCCCTATGACATCTGGGATAGGCTTCAGCGCCCCCCCTGAAAAGGATAAGCGGGAACCAATGGATGGATGAAGTTTTTATTTATTTATTTATTTATTTAATGGGCTGCACTATTAAAAGGCAAATTAGAGATTTTTTTTACAAATTATTCTATTTTAACTTCCATATATATATATATATATATATATCTTCATATGTCTTTATTGTCGTTTTGTTTTGATTTTTTGTTTTGTATTGTTATTAAAATATTAATAATATTAAAATATTTTTTCCCTTGATCTTGGTTTCGTTGTACGTCTCTGGTGCATATTTATGACTCTTTATAGAGCGATTCTTGCTATTTTATGCATGGTCTTTATCGTCCTCTTGTGGTGAAAAACTCTAAAAACATGCAACTCGTGCTGTGCAGTTATATAACGTATTTACGCAGTAGTAGCTCCACGTCTATTAAAGCGCGGTGTTCTTCGAGACAAAATCGGCAGCAATGGATAGAGTCATTGAGGTGAATAAAGTTTTCTTTTCGGTGAGGAAGTGAAATTGTTTTTTCCCTGTCTAATGGAATCTGGGCAGTGTCATGATGTGTTTTTAAGAAATGGAACGATAGCCTGAATGAAGTTAACTCTAAGCTTAAAAAAAGAAAAAGAAGAAGCTGAGCATAGGTCCAAGAGATAAAAGTGCTTTCCACAGTGAGATCAAAGGCATAAAAGGTCAGGACGTGTCATATTGTATGGAATGACAGGACCCAGATGCTGAACAGGGAGATGTTAATACGCAGAAAACGCACCTTTATTTTGGAAGTTGGAAAATCCAAATATGCAGAGTCCAAACAAAATCCAAATGCTGGAAAAAAATTGCAAACTGAATCCAAGAAACAGGCAGGCAGCACACAAGTGAGGTTACTGAAGAATACAACAGACGCCACATATAAAACCAAAGACAGACACGCCTGTAATGAATACATGTGCAATCAGGAGGAGGACTGTCACAGGGAAATAACATACAGGAAGTAAAATTTGGGACAAGACACACGAGATACAAGCTAATAAAGTAAAACTGGGAGTAACCCTGAGGTCAGAAAAGTTCTTAATAATCACAAAATCCAAAACTGCCACAAAAAAAGACAAAGAAAATAAGAACAGGGAACAGGAGAGGCTGGAGGACAGGGAATTTGTGTCTGTATTTCAGTCTGTGTTTTTTGTGAAACATTCTGTGTGTGTATTCAAATGTATTTATGCCTAGTATATTGTTACTAACTAACAAACAGACAGACAAACAGATCGATGACATACTTCCTCCCAAACGCTTGATTGCAGGGGAGAGAATTGCCACCAAGCATTATTAAATAAGTGTCAACAAGTCTGCTTCCCTTCAGGAACCCCTGCCCACCTTCTACTCAACGTCACAAAGAGGAAGGAAAAAGCAGACAAGGTCCTAGATAACAAAAACCGCTATATAGCAGATTCTGGAGAGACACTGATCCTCGCGTTGTTCTTTGTTCTTTGCAAACAATTTCCAATCAGAGTAGTACAAGGATAGAAAAAAAAGTAGGTGACAGTGTTTTGGATTCAAATCCCTACAGCAATGTGTACACCCTTAAGCTTTACACATTAAAGTGCAAACATATTTCCAAAATCATGCAAAACATCACACTGCATATATTTCAAACACTGTAAAAATGTATTCACCTACCTGACTTAGTGATATGACTGGATGACTGGATGTGTAAAGCGCTTTGGGGTCCTTAGGGACTAGTAAAAGAGCTATACAAATACAGGCCATTTACCATTTACCATTTTTGCACAGTGTACCAGGCACTCTTTTCATAATGAACTTGTATCTACTTCTTCTATCTACTTCTCCAATATTAGGGGAGCTCACACACGAGGGATTACCCTGGTTATTTATATCAACATGTTGGAAACTTGCTTTCTGGGCTCTATTTCCAGGAAACAAGTTCATCAAATTTTGAGTTTAAAACAGCTTAAAAATAAACCCTGAGTTCAGCAACTCTCAGTTCAGCAACTCTCAGTTGCTGAACTCAGAGCTTTTCTTGGAACAGGAAACTGTTCCAAGAAAAGCTCATCAGAGTAAGTTGAATCAATTCTGAGTAGTAACCCTGGCACATGGGTGAGTAGGGAAATAAAGAACCCAGCATTCACCAAGGCAACACCATTTTAATCCAATGGGCAGAGGACATGTTTAATTTTTTAATAATCATGATTATATTTAGATACATATTATAAAGACAATTAAATCTTTATAACTGTAAGTATATGTGGGTGACAGAAACTGATGATAAAAATGTGGAGAAACAGATCAGACAGATCATTGATGGACCTATGATCTGCCCTCAAGTCCGTTTTTTAGTTAAATAAAAACAGTTTGTACTACAGTTCATGATTATTCCAGTGTTTGAGTAATTATTTAGTAACATTTTAATCTACTGATGGAATATAGCAGCCTCCCTTTTTTTAAGACAAGAATTTCTTTATTTTTGTTATTAATGGATAAGAAATGCTTAATAGGATTTCAAAGAAACTCTGCTTGAATTTCCCACACTGTAACCATTTTTAATCTGATCTAATGTCAGCCTTAACTGAAAAATAATGGCTCACTCACACCCATAGTCAGAATTCAGTCATTGTTTCACATTTAACTGAAAAAAAAAAAAGTTTTTCAATCGTTAGTTTCAACGGTAAAGGCAAGCATGTTTTAAGAAATAGTTTAGCTTTGACAGAGTTATTTCAGTAGTTTGGGGGGGATGATCTGTTTAAATAAAGACTGCAGATCGTGTCGAGAAAAATCAGGCTGTTGTGAATGAATCTGGACAGGATGACCTGCATCTAGGTCTTGATATGATATTAGTTGTGGATTTGTCCTGCTGTGCAAGACTCAGACCTGGACACAGTTTCCTTATGAGCTGCTTATGAGCTGTCATAGGTAGTCTTTTCTTCTGAATGTTTGTCACTCCTTCTCATGAATCGAAGTGATTCTACTGCTTTATGAAAACTTGACCTAAATCACCATTGCAACTAATATAAGACAAATCTTATGAGTCTAAAAGTTCACCAGGCCAGTGTCACTATATACCATCGTAAGTGCCTTGAGTCAACTGTTGTTTCCATTTGGTGCTATATGAGTACAATTGAATTGATTTAAAACTAAATTAACCCTGACAGTGAATATTTATTTGATGTATTCACCTGACTTAGTGATATCTCACTGATTGCTCTTCAAATTAGTAGAGTCAGGAATTACGCTTCACAGCTCCTCATGTGATGCTTTCAGATGTGTACAGATGAATTATCACTCTTAAAGTCTGCAAGTACAAGGTGTGCAGAAATAGAGGTGCCAATAGAGTTTCCTGTTTGTCTAGAAGTGAGAATTACCAAACAACTATCAAGCAAATCTCGCAAACAACACATAACATGTGGTTACACACCTTATTCACATCATGAGAAAAGGACTGTAGTTTTTCTTTTTTTTTTTCTTTTAGCTTAAAGGCTTAAAGAGGAATTTTTATTGTGGCTATAGGTGGACTTGTTATTATTGTTCAAATACTGTTTGTTTGTTTGATTGTTATTTTGTTTTAGCCTGCACACGTCCAGCTTCACTTTCCTTTTTCTTTTTCATCTTGTTCCTCTACTACTTCCTCTTCTTCCTCTGCTTCATATCATACATTCCACATAAATATCTTTATAAACCGTTTAGTATAGCCAGTGTACCCACAGAAAGTCTACTCTTAACCTAATAAGACCTATAACTTTTATAATGTTTAAAGTAGAGTCGCTGAGTGATTACTGTATGGTCTATGGTGACCTCTTGTGGTGGACAGTTTTGACTACATGTCTACGCTTTCTCGTGGCACAAAGCATGCTGGGAGAAAAGGTTTGAATTGTCATTGCAGAATTTAAATAAAGTATTATCACCTAGAAGCTACGACTCAGACTTTGGCGGCTGTAGACCTGACATCAAACAAAATATAACAATAATAATAATACATCATATAGATAGATAGATAGATAGATAGATAGATAGATAGATAGATAGATGTGTGTGTGTGTGTGTGTGTGTGTTAATTGGAGTTCATATTGCTGTTTGTACACTTGTACACACGCTATGTTGTTATATTTTGTGTTTTGGTAGTAGGCTATTTCTATACGGTATTCGTAACGACGCTCTCCAGTTGGCGCTGAATGAAGTCCCGATGAGGATGATTGACATTAGATCTGCTGACGAAAGCGGGCTGAAGAGAATCTCGGCAAAGTAAGAGTATGTAGATAACGGAAATCGCTTGGGATTCCTTTCTAAATAAAAGCGTTAATGCTCTTTAAGCGCTACAAGACTGTCCTCACGCGAGGTACAGTAGGGAAAAATAGCACAGTTATAACGTAGATGTTTTCTGTGGAGCTAATATATATCCCTCATTAGAGTCGCACAAAGACGGAAAGACTTTGAAATGAGCGTTTTCAAAAGGAAACCTTTAGTTTGGAAGGACATCCCGGTAGTCTTTTTAATGGTTCAGTTGACTTGACAACTTCGCGAAGGGATACGAAGATTACAACAAGTGGATATGACAAGTTACTCAGTCCGAATGACTCAGTAAGAATGTTCAGCATGGATAGACTATAACTTAAAAATAGTGAGCAATAGTGTTAATGTTGTTAGGTCGTTGCTAGCCTCCGGGGACAGTTTGCGGCTGGTATGCTTCAGCTCACAGCAGACTGACTCATCTTTGCACACTGTCACTTGTTGTGCACTCTTATAGACAGTTTTTCCCTGTTAGAGTTATACTAGAAAATTTGCCGACTATAAATTATTGTAAGTATGATGCTAAAACTCGCAGGTGACAACATCATGGTTAGCCACCGAGTCTGAGTAACAGCGCATTTTGGGAGCGAGCCCCGCTAATCTCAAGTTGGAGGCAGTCTCAGCGATGAGCGCGTCCTCAAAGCCGCCTTTAGGGTAAGTAGCCCATTTCTAAACAAACACTCGACACGCCAGACTATTTACAACTCAGTTCGTGTGAGTGTTTTTTCTTCTGATTGTTTACGTAAGTTTCTGGATAATTGTAATAATGTCAGCTGGGAATTCGCCTTGGCTGAATAACAGTCTCTAATTTCTAGTCTTACTATGAAAGCCATAACCTACTAATGGGTTCGGTTCTAATGTTCCCGCGATATTATAGGGTGCTATTTGTTATAAGTTTGTTTTCACGGCAATGAATTATTGTAGATAGGCCCGTTGCCCATTCAAGTGTATATGACTGCCCAGTAATAACACACAGCCTATAGTCAGCACCGACAACAGAGAGTGTTCCAGCAGCCCAGTCTGTTTGCCACACACATAGAAAAAACCATGAGCGGCTTAGAAGCACATAATATTTTAACTGTGTCCTTGGTGTTTCATGGAGAGACATTAATCAAGATCTGGTGCTGGAACAGCAACAACTGTGAACTGTACTTTCCAAAGGCTCCTTTTAATTGTGTAGTTTGGGTGGGGCCGCCAGTTGCATATTGAGCCTGCCATTTAAAACCAAACATAAACTAAATGCAACCTGATTATCCTACATGTTATGAGAACTTATATTAGGGCACACTCCAACAGATCATACCAAGTAACTCCTTATCATCTACTGTACATTTGAATGCCAAAACATGCTATTGTTGACGACAGAGTCCACACACTATGATTGCAGGTCTTAGTCTTTCACATGTTGTTGTGCTACAAGCGGATAAAAGTAAGTGTTTTCCACCCTAAAAGCAGTATTGCTGATTTATATTTACCAGTCTGTTTGTTTTTGTTGTCCAGGGGTAGAAAGGCAAGATATAAAAGGCCAAATTATAGCCTTCATCTGCCTATGTTTTTAATAATATGTCATAATAGTCAGTGTCTGTTTTTTTTGTTTTGTATTTTACTGGGTGGTCAGCAAAAGAAAATTAGTGTGCAATGTCCTGGTGAGCTGCTCTGTCCTTCAGCATCATTATGTGGTACTTGGGTGCTAATTATGGTCATACCTGTGTACTTGAGAGCACCTGTCATTGACCTTGTCAATTCTGATCTAATTTAGATGAGTCATACCTTTTACTCAGCGGGACACCATAAAAATGCCATCGTCCATGTCCTGTAGTTATGTAGTAATAGTTCACTATCGTATAAACAGTAAAATGTGATGTTCTTCAGGGGAAATACCAGCAACACTTGATAGTGTTGATGAGGTGAATAAAATTTTGGTCTTTTCTTTTTTCTCCTGCTGTGACCTTTAAAGCAAAGGTTCCTTTAACCAGATACTCTTAATTACAGTGAATCCAGACTCTTAAGTGCTTGTTGGCCAAATTATAAAGCGCAGAGGTCACGGAGGTAGCTGGCAGTGGAAGCAAAATGGCTTTTTATCTGCTCTTTATGCGACAGGTATTCCCATTTAAATCTACCTTGACAACTTTTGTTCTGTGATCTCTCTTTCGTCATCACACAGGGAGTAGCTACTTTACTACGTAGTGCCGCCCTCGTGAAACACAGCTCATAAAACTGCATTAACATGCAGCACAGTCAAACAGTCTGGGAAGAGACCGTTGATTGTTTTTCTTCTTTTTTTTCTTTTTTAAACTTTTGTACCTGGCTAGTGAAATCTGAGCATGTACATGTTTGATTGTGTATCAGTGCTTACAAAGCCTGTTTTTATCAGTAGTGCAAAGTTGGACTGAATAAGTCCTTAGTTCCTAAGCTTTAAAGAAAGTCTAATTAGGCATGAATATAACGTTTGATTGTTGTTGGCTTATTTTGTGCTTGTTTTTGTTTGTTTCTGTAATACTGTGAGGTCTGCAGTTTACAATATAAGATGTATAGATGACAGTTGTTGTGTAAATAAAATGAAATTGAATTGAATAATAGAAACAAATGATTTCCCAGTGAGAACGTTACAAAAAGTCAGGATGAACATTCGACAACATGTGTCCTCGTCTGAAGCAAAATAGTTTTCATTACTTAACCTCACCCTCTTTTTTTAGTGTGTGTTCATTGTATTTATACCAGACTAGTCCTCTTTCTCGAAGTCTTAATGAGCACACTGGTGTTTTCCTCTGCATGTCTGGACCTGGGGTGTTTGTGTGTCAGTAAGCGACTGCCTCTGTACTTGTTTGTGTGCCGAGCGAGGTTGAGAGCAGAAGCGTCTGTTTAATATGGCTTTATTTCATGGTCTTATGGTTAGTACACGACCCCACAGAAGCAATAAGGAAACAGCAGAGTGGCTTAAATAAATGGAGAATTAATTAAAGCAGAACCACTAAAGTAAATTACAAATTTACAGAATTCCCCACTTGTTTTTTTCTTTTCTTCCATCCTTCAAAGTGTTTTACTGAGGTGGTAGAAGTTTAATAAGAATTCTTTTCTCTTTTCTTGAGACGCCGTTGATGCATGTGACGTCAGAACCTTGTGAGTTTACTTTGGTCACATGGTTCAGTCCCCAGTAACAATCATCCACCCAAACCTCACATTTGGTCCCACTTATTAGCTGTTCAAAGGGCCTCTTGAAGCGCAAAGAGCAAAAAAAATAAAACAGCCTTACCATCGTCAACGTCCAGATTTGTGCTGCCATGTGCTTCATCGCTGGTGGGCCACACATCCTACTTTAAACACATCTGCAGTTTTTTTGGTTTATTTGTTTTGGTGCCCAATCAAAAACACACCCCCAGGAAGATGGGGTTGGAGATTTTACAGATAAATTCTGTATGCATGCATACAAATACACACACCCAGAGGTAATTACTGCATGCCACGCTGCCTGTCCTGTTCTATGTGGATGTCTGTGTGAGCTAATAAGTGATGTATATGAAGAGAGGTCTCGCCTAGCTACAGTCAAAAACGTTCGTTACTTTGAAGTTGTGTCCGCTGAACTCAAATGCCATTCTTACTGTTTGACTGTTTGCATAGCATTTGAATGCCATTTGTGTTGCACACGTATAGATAGACTAAGAGTAATCTAAGCTAGCATACTGTATGTCTTTTCCTAGCTGGTGTCTCAGATGATTTTAAGACAGAAGCAGACGTAACCTTTCCAAACCTCACACCCACTTCATAAAATATTAAGGTTCATGTGGTCGGCCACTAGCTCAGGGCTGCTGACTAAGGGAGTTCCCTTCTTTTTGTCTTTGCTCGGAAGCCTATACAGTGCGCATATTTAGCAAAGGGCGTACATGGTAACAGCTGGACGTTATTTTTATGATGAGTTAAATTTAACTCATGAAAGCTGAGATGGGAGAGAGAGGGTTGCGTTTGAGGCTATGCGTTGTTGGCAGTAGTGCAGTATGTATCTGGTAATGTCTGCATCTAGCTCTCAGGCCATCCCGTTTAAAATAGAGAGGGTGTGGATGCAGTGCTTCTGCAAGCCTGTTCAGCACACGCTGATGGAATATATTTGCTCAAAAGCACAAGACTGGCATATAATCTTTATGTGAAGTAGTTAGCTTATTAATTAAATTAACTGGAAGTGCTACTCCTTTAATTAACAACAACAGTGCATTTTACAAGGCCAGGCACAGTAGGATGAAATTAATCGGTCCTTGGGCAGCGCACTATCAGGCAGCACTTATGCTCATAAGATAGTTACTCCAGCACAATGCTTCGTTATATCAGTGACATTTCAGACATCTAGACTGGCCCTATTTATAAACTATCGTGATCCTTAGGTTCACTACATTATCCACTCTGTTTTCTTCCACTTGTCAACCTCTGCCCCCACCCTCCCTCCCCTGCAAAAAAAGCACTAGCAGACACCTTACAACAAAGTAGTGCTTGTATATTTGACAGTATCTACAGTACACTGTATCTGCCTGTATTATGCAGCTGTTATGCACTGCTCAGATTTATTTCTGGAAGCCTGCTGTCATATGTTAGTCTCTGTGGTATGTGTGTTTGTCACAGAGGAAGACAGACGGACTGCATGTGTGTGACTAAAGCTGGGTGGATTCATCTAGCTGATGTGATAAAGCAGAGGAGTGTTCAATGTGATAGATTTGCACATGTTTAACCTTGGAATGTTTCTCCCTGCTTTTGCCTTCATTGCAGAGAAAGATAAGAAATAACCTGTAATCATATCAGTAATTTACCAACATGTGACATTTTTAAGCTATTATTATTAAACACATAATGCAGTCTTTTTTCACGTTGGCAAACCTTCCTTTAAGGCATGGCTTTCTGCCAAAAGTTATGAATGAATGCTTTTGTACTTTCTCCCCACAAATGCTGTGATAATATTTCACTTTTCAGCTTTTCTGAAGCTTTTCATTGATTTGTGTTATATATTTATATTTTTAAATTTTTGCTTCTTCTTTTCTTCCTGTCACTCCAGCAGGAGTTCTCTCTAATTGAACAAGCAGCAGCTTAGGGAATAGAGAATAAACTAATTATTATTTCCTGCTGTTGTTCCTCTACATTCCACTCTTTGCTCCACCCTTATTATTCCCTTTCCCCCTGTTCCCCCTCGACACAAGGCTTTGTGCCACCTGAGATTCCCTCTTCTCTCTCTTTCTTACTAACCATTTATTGTCTTTTTTTGTTCTCTTACTTCTGTTGGTCTGTTTGCCACCCGTGAGCTTTACCACAATGTAGCTGGAACACAGTGAAATGCCCTTGGGAACAGGCCAGTTAATAAATGTTCAAAAAAGACCAAATAAGAAAAGGAAAAAACTGGCATGATTTTTCCAGCTCTGCAGACAGTCTGTTAAGTCAGCTTCCTGTTCCTGTATTTGGAGAATTGTGGTTGTCTTGGTACATGTTTTGTGCTAAACTGTTTACAGCATGTCTCTTAGTCACTGGTCACAAGCAGACATGATAACTATATATGTCAAAAGAGATGAATACAAAAAAGAGGGTTGATGTGTAGTGGTGCTATCCACAGTAGGTGGATTTTTCTCTTTAGTTGTGAAATAAATACTCTGGGTTGTGGTTAAATCGTTGGTGAAATTACATCCTACGTCCTAATCATTTTTTCCTTGAGGTCTTCCATGAGGTCAAGGAATGACGTGAAGCAAAAATCAAAAGGAGACAGACGAATACTTTAGCAGTGCTAAACGCGTGCACATGCAAAAGGCTGTGGTGAATTTGTGATGTCCCAAAGATCACTCAGAGACAGCTGTAAATATTTTGTCCTGTGCATTCTTGCCATGTTTTATGCAGGCTATAAAAAACATCAACTTTTTAAAAAATATTGTTTCCCTTACATGCTAGAAATAGCAGCGAAACAAAAAGGTTGTTACAATACGAATAGTTGCTCTTGTCCATACTTAAATATAAATTAGCACCAGTCTAACTGTAGAAAATAATTGTTACATTTATAAAATATTGATAACCTTTAAATGTAGCTAATGCAGTGGGATGGTATTATCCTTTTGTAAAAGCTGGTCTGGTACATCCTGTGCTCAAGCACTGAACCAGCTTTGATTAGCATTTAAAGAATTTAAGCAGGACTGCCTTTTAGATACCTCATGTCCTTTCAGTCCGTCCTCTAAGAAAAAAAAAGACAGTTTGACCACAACCGTGGATTACTGGTTGCTGGTTCCATCTGAGGTTATTGCGTTAGCTAACTGTTTAAGAGTGTAAGCAACCTAATTGATCCCATGAGTAACAAATCATTTAGCACCTGCGGTGTTGTGTGTGTGGTGTGTGTGTTCTTTTTTTTTTTGTTAATCTCCCACGGGTTATTACGGTCTCTGCACACATGTTGATCAGACTCTGCAGAGCCCTAACTTGGTTCTTTTGGAGAAGTCAGGACTTGATAATCAGGTAAATTAAAGTTTCATACAAGTTAAAAATATTAACACTGGAGCCTCAGACTATTTGCAAATTCAGGGCTATTTATAATATGTAATAAGGTTACAGCTTGTATGCAAATTTAGTGAAATATTTTGCATTTGGGCAAATGAGACAGTAAAACCGGATATGATTTATCAGTCTGAGGAGAGCTAATGATTGTATGCTGCCTGCAAGCCTAGACCATTATTATGGCAACACATTTGTTTGTATGTCTGTTAAGAAAATCAGAGGTTCAAAAATAAATGTTGACATTTTTTCATTTGCTTCTCTATGCTTTGTAATTTTCACTTTGCTGTAGTGAGAGGGGCAGCGGTGAGACTGTGAATATAGAGGATGAAGCTGGCATTTCCAGACTTGACATTGAGATGCGGTGGGGGTTAAGCACATTGATAGTAATATGAGCATCAAGACATATGCTGAATTAGAAGGTTTTGTGACTAGCAACTGCAAACAAATGCTTTACTTGGCTCATATGTCCAATTTCAGTCTCCCACACTCTGTCTCTTGTTCACTGGTGTTTCTCCGGGTCACTCACCCTGGGTGTGCATGCCTCTCCAATCCACAGCTGCTACTGGACTAAGATCTGCCTTCTTTTGCAGTCAAGTGGTGTAAATATAGGTTGCCATGGGGACACCATGACACTCAAAGGGTATGCTGACTAGATGCATGTGTGGAGGGAGAACCTGAGTGTCCCGGATGTGTGCTGCACACTCTGTGTCTATTGCGTAATCAGGTGAAAACGTAAGTCTGACTTTTCAAATGTGTGATTACTGGACAAATACATGAAAGAAATATAAATGATTAATTCTGATAAGACATACAAAACATAAAAATATTTTTTGTGCTTTATCTAGATTAAGCTTAATGTTTTTTTCTTATAAATTAAATGTAAAAGAATCCTTTTTTAACAGATAAATAAAGAAGTGTGCCAGGGATCCTGCAGTAGCCTTTCGGCATATGGGTCACCTGCTCAACCCACTCAAAAATGTGTTTTGATGGTTCTGATAGAGGATAATATACTAGGGTCATGCACTAGTATATTTGGATATTGGGTTGATAAGATCTTGGAACGTGGGACCATTTACTCAGTGTTTCCCTGACAAATAAGGATAAATGATACATTGTCTAACCTTTATTTCTCCCCTATTTAAAAACAAAGTGAAGGTGGTCTCCAGTGTGTATTTAGTATTATGCAATCTTTTTATCAAACAGGAATAATCTTAACTCTGACGTACACATTGGCAGTGTTTACATTTTGTAGTGTAATATGTGTGCCACCACACAAAGCCATGCCTTAACATTCAGTCACGATTTAACCCAAGTGTCTTGATCAAGATTGAGCATAGTAATATTCAGGTTATAGAAGAGGTAAAGCATGTTTTCAAATATTTATTTATGTGCCTTCTGGTAAGTTTTTATAGCTGCCCACATGTTCTAATTTCAGATGCACCGTAGACTGGAGCCCGGCTGATGCTGAGGGTTAAAAACTTCTGACATTGCTGTATAAACCAATAATTATTTTATATATGTGAATACATTGCTATAGACTTCTTTTTATTAGAAGGGAAACTGATGTGTACTCCTGTGCAGAAAGTATTGTGGACGAATTTTTTAAAAGAATTTTAATAGAGGCCAGCAAAAGAAATCCATCCTTGTTAATGCTGTTTTGTCAAGTAAAATGAACTATCCATTAGTAACCTTTTCTGTGTGTGCAGGTGTGTATGTGTGTGAGCATTGTAACTTAGTCTCTTCAGCAGCACTTACTGCCCCCCTGTGCCAGAGCTGGGTTTCCTTTTGCGTTGCGTTCCTTGGTGCTTCTTTACTTTCCCACTCTTTCTCTCTGTTTACGCTCATTCTAACTCTGTGGGAGACTAGGCTTCTTCTAAAGGAGTCTTTGTACATGTTTGAGCGAGGAAAAGCGAGAGAGAGAGAGGGAAAGGGAAATGTTACGGTGAGACAAACAGCAAGCGAAAGAGAGAGGAGGATACTAGCTGCCTGTGTTAAGCCTGGCCAGGACCCAGTCCCACAGTTCCACAGAGCCCTGTGCTGTTTACCTTAAAAGACTCAGACTTAACAGGAAAATGCAAAAAGTCTCTCACAGTTACAGGTCTGTAAGTCTGCTCTTTCATCACTACACACAGTTTTAGGTGCGTATATAGTCAGAGATTTTCTAGTCAATAATTAGAAATGACATGCACTGTGATTCCAAAAAGTGAAACATTCTCACTGCACTGGATAATGAGTCAATGACTCTATGAGCCCTTTGGGCGCGAGTTAGTTGATATGTGACGTAGCTGTTAATGGTTAACTTTAGCCAGGTTAGAGTCCACTCACTGTGCTATGTCCATGTGCAAACGTCCTTCATTTTGCTGTCTTTAAACTGGGCAGGGATAACGTCGAGAATACTGGATTGAACAACTTCGGAGTCTACAATTAAATGCTTACACTGATTCTTCGGGGTGTCTCCCGAATCCTTGGAACGAGAGTTAAACAGTCTGATATATAACACGTTCGGAACACTTAATCAGCACAAGGACTGTTTTTGATGTGAGTGGGATGTTTTTTCTTTTCTTATCCAAGGCTAATACTTGAGAGAGTGAGTGTGTGCTTAATCATATGGCACTTGTCATTGCTGAGAGAATGAACTGTTTCATTTCTGTCTAATCAGCTGTGTGTGTCAGGGCAAGTACAGTTTATGTTTAGCCGAGGTCAAACACACAAGAAGGAGCTTGTCATTGACATCTGTCACAGTGCTCACGAGGAGCTGTGTGGCTGGAGTATGTTTTGCATCTGCGTTTGTTTTTTTAATTTGTGATTTTCATAAAAGTATTTTAAAGAGATTCAATGATGCGTGGTCTGCACCCTGGCTCATTCAGTACTTTATGGCTTCCTTTATTTCTGTTAAGAAAAAACCCCCCAATAGAATTTCTAATTTTCTCAACGCTGCTACAGTTCTGTCAGCCCAATTTTGTATTTTGTATTACTGTTTATAACATTGTTGATTCATATGTTCAGATATGTTTATAGATTCTCCTCAGGGGTGGAATGAAAATGAATGAGGGGTAGAGCAGGGCGATATGACCAAAAATATTTATCACGATATACATTTGAAAATTTACGATAACAATATAACTGACGATATAATTGACACTAGAGATGGACCGATCCGATATTACGTATCGGTATCGGTCCGATACTGACCTAAATTACTGGATCGGATATCGGAGAAAAATAAAAAATGTAATCCGATCCATTAAATATCACGAAAGCACCTCGCAAAACTTGCAACACGCCGTAACTCACCTCAGAACGTTAGCAGTCGGAGCAGTATGCATCACGTGATAGAGCGGCTGTGGCATGCGGGACCTGTCGGTGGTCTGGATAGCATGTGGAGCTTCGCTAGCAACCCGGCATTTCATCTCCGACAAAGTTATCCCCGAGAGAAGTAAAGCAAGTGTGTAAGTCCATCTCTGAATGTTTGTAAAGCATTCCCACGTTAAGCTTAACAAGCGACTGCCTCTCGCTCTCCGGCTGCTACTTCAATCGTGAAACTGCTTAAATGATCAGCTGATCAGCTTTTCTGTCGCGAGTCCGTCTCTCTGGTTTGTTTTTGGCCCACTTTGCACCAGAAAGAGGAAACCAGCGGCTGAACAACAGCAGAACGTTTAAGCTTGATAAGCTGTTGTTAGAATTTATTTAATATTTCTTTATACACCAGGATCTTTTTCTACAGCTGACGCTGGTAACTGTGCAGGGGTGGATCTAGCAAAGTTTAGCCAGGGGGGCCGATAGGGCATGAACAGGGAAAAGGGGGCACAAAGACATACTTTTCTTTCTTATTCTCATTTAAAATGTCGAGCTTTTAATAAATAATTATCTGACACCTAAAGTTTTAATTTGATGTAAAATGAATAGAAGTCAATTACTGTATATAGTGACTATTAAGTCTAATATATACCCTAGTAAGCTATAGTACTTTTTACTTTGGGAAGGTACCATCTGTGCAGTCTGCAATTTTGTTGAAGAAAGATGTTGAATCTATTTAATATTTCTTGAAAAATAATTGATTTCTGTGCATTTTTTTTCACACTGCATCAAATTAAGGTTGATTACGTCGATTAAGCATCATGAGGTGGCGCGTGAGGGGTGGTTCCTTATTTTTTATTTATTTCTTTTTGTTGTTGCTGGGAGTTGGAACCCTATTAGTTAGGTTGCTTAATATTTACGCTAAGTACTCTTTAAAATACCAGAATAGGGAGGATGGTGTAGGTCTAAGTTTATTAGATTGATCAGTATTGCTGAACTATGAAATATTTTTTTTGTATACAGGTATAACAGAATAGCTTTAGTGTAGTTGTTGTTTTAAACTTGAGTATGAACTTGCAGACTTGCAAAATGCAGCAAGATATTTTAAAAAACAGTTTTGTTGATTAAAAAACACTATCGGATTCATATCGGTATCGGCAGATATCCAAATTTATGATATCGGTATCGGTATCGGACATAAAAAAGTGGTATCGTGCCATCTCTAATTGACACCAGACAAAATACTTTACAACTCCACAACTTTATTAGTGCAAAAAAACCAAAAACCCATCAATGTATTTTCACATAAACAACCAGCTGTTTTTTATGTGCATTAAAGTTATATAAAAATGTAACAGTGCAAATTCCTTGCTGACAGTTTAATCAAAAGGCATTTCCAGTGGAAACTGGCCGACATATCCTCAGCATAACCATGTATAATATCCACAAAACTTAAAAAGAGGTTATACACATACAATACGGTAATATTATGTTGAAGCACAGTATCACTCCGCGAGGCTCCTGCCTACGATGCCGTGATGCTCCGACAATCCATCAAGCGGTGCGGCTTCGTAGCTTAGCAAAGTCGTACTAAAACATTTGACAGATTTTCGAGCGCTGTGTACATAAAATCGTTTAGAGGTCAGTAAACACAACCAGAATTCATACATAAGGCACACAGGATTATAAGGGGCACTGTCGATTTTCAGAAAAATCAAAGGATTGATTTTAAGTGTGTCGTATTGTCCAAACAACACGGTAATAACGACGGCACGCTAGCATGTTCTAGCAAAAACAGTGCTTTGTTGTGTATCTGACGGACGAAAACTAAACCAGTTCCACACCACTGAAGTTGCAGCATTTTTACAAACCAGTTCTGGTTCATCCGTTTCATTTAACGATCTGTTTTCGCTTTTCTCATTCTACGTCACCGCCATGTGCGTATGTAAACGTAGGCACTGCGCATGCGCGTTTTACCCATATTCTATCACGATATTTCATTTTCCTATCATTGCCCAACATTAATACCGGTATTACCGTGAACGGTATGATATAGCCCAGCCCTAATGAGGGGTGTTGTTTCTGTCAAAGCAAAGATGTTAATTTGCCTTTGGAAAGCTGTTTGATAGCAGGCATTGATTGTAGGAGTGTAGGAGTGATATTAAAGAGGCAATAGACCAGATAGATTAAACAGCTCCAAAAGGCTCAGAGATCTTGATAACCAAAATAATCATCTTGGCGTGTCTGTAGTTTGTTATGTAATCTAAATGAAGGGAAGGTTATGTCATAATCAGAAACAGAAAGATAGAAAAAAAGTCAACATTAGTATTCCGGCTGCCCCTGATGTGGTAGCAGTGGTTTGTATTCATAGGCTGTCATGTTGTGCAACTGACTGAACTTCAGAAAAAAAAACAGTAATGATTCAGAGGAAACAGACATTTATAATATATAATTTGTTTGTATAAAAATAAATATGTCATTAGGAAATTTTAAAGTATTGTATCATATGAAAAGGATGGCCTGAAAAAGAAAAAATATTCTTATTTGTGTATCTCTCCAACTTTCATCACCAAGAAGGAGGATGAAGGCCCATGCCCCACCTCCACCACCGGCCCCTCAACCCGCTCCACGCCATATCTTCAGAACCACTACACCTGATGGGGGAGGGACATCAGGCATGGAGGCCAAGGAGAACATCCTGAGGGCCACAGTGGATTTACAGTTAACCCTGCCACAGGGCAACCAGATTTATGTGACTGAGGATGGAAGGTGAGAAAAACAGGCCCACACAAGCACATATCAAACATAGTTTTGATTTGTTCATTTTATTGTCACATGTGTCATGACCAAAAGTTTTGCCCATTAATCTCATATTATTTGACTATAAAATCTTCATATATCTGTAGCTATTTTATTATTTATATCTGGAAATACAAATCGAATCTAACCTTAGTTTATTGTTAGTTCTGCGATATGATTCTATAGGTTGATCTTCATTCAGTCACCAGAAAAACTGTATGTTTGTTGCTCCTGTGCATGTTTTGTTCGCTGTGCCAGCGGGGCCTCGTTGGGGGGTTCCATTCCAATTTCCAACACAAGCTTTTTGTCCCAGAGAGTCAGTGGCTGACCTGCTAGTGCTCTCTGTCCCTAATGAGGCAATTGTCTCTAGGGCAGAAAACTGGGGATGTCTATCTTGTATAAAACAACAAGAGACTCTTTTAATAACTATAGAGAATGTATCACCATCAGATGCCTCTGTATGCTCATCACCAGAAAAACTATGTATCATATTATTGTCATAGAGGCTTTCTAACATGCAAAACTAGTATAATAGAAGAGGGGCCTGAAAGCTGAAGGCTCTGCCCCCCATTCCACTTTTAAATATTGCACAAACCACGGGTTGTTATGACACTATGAAGGTAAGACCTTGTATGACCTTCTATGTTTAATAGAAGATGGTCATATTATGATCAATGCTGCTTAAAACATCAGAACCTGTTGCTATGACTGTCACGGTCCTGGGTCTTTTGACCCAGCGTTTTGAGTTTTAGTATATGTTTAAGCTCTTCAGGTTTTCTAAGTTCATTTTTTATCATGCCTAGGTTGTTCTAGATCTTTGTTATTAGATTCCCCTTGTGTCTTCCACCCCTGTTAAGTCTCCCTTGCCCTTCATGTGTTTCATGTCTGTGTCTTACGTTGTCAAGTTCAGGTTGTCATGTCTGCGTCTTATGTTTCCTGTTTTATTTTGAAGAGGTCTTGTGTTCCTGTGTCTAGTATTACTCTTCCACTGTGACGTCGTTATGTTCATGTGTGTCAGCTGTTTCCCCCATGTGTTCCCACTTCTCTCATTAGCCTCCTGTGTGTATTTAGTCTGTGCCTTCTCATTCAGTCTTTGTCGGATCATCTGCGTTTTCCCTTGCCATGTCCTGCTTTCAGGTTTTCCTCACCACATTGCCATGTTTAGCGTTTCCCTATGTTTTCTACTTGCCAGGGTTCTTCATGTTCTTCAACCTAAACCCCAGTTTAGGTTATTGCTTAGTTTGCATTGTTTTCACCCTTTTATTTTGTACTGTTCTGCCTGCTTTAATAAACAGTTCATCATCAGTTAAGTTTGAGTTTGAGAATGTCTGCACCTGGGTCCTCTCTTCGCACGCCACGCAGTTTGCCTCGGCAAACTATGACAATGACAAAGGGGTAAACACAAATCATTCATACAAAGGCTCATTCACTATCTCCACCCTAAGGTCAAAGTGCAGACTCCTCATAGACTTATATCACCTGTTATATTCTATAGTGATAGTTAGTTAGTGATTAAATTCAAGGACTAAAAATAGCACATACAGGAATGTGCCAGCACATTGCAACATATAATTTTATCTTGTTTATAGTTATGGGCTTGGGACTTTTTAGTTTTATGTTTTGTGAACTTAAAAGACAGACTGTCTCATCTAAACACATTCCAGTCATGACTATACCAGAGATGACGTAATTCTCTACTTTTAAAATAAGCGAAACAGTGGTTGAATAAAGATATGGCATATCTTTGCATTCTTCTGATCTCATAAACTTCAGTTATCAATGTAAAGTTCCAGTCTTTGTTTGTTTTTTTACTTTCATTCCTGCCTTATTAATCCTGTGATTAAGGGAAGTTGTGCCTCACAAAGGACTCAGAGACTCTCAGAGGCTTTGCTCTAGTTGACGCACCTTTGCTGCTCTCTTAAAGCACAAACTTATTTTACAAAAGTCGAGTAGTCATGTTAAATAAACATGATCTCACTATTGACAAAATAAAACAAGCTTTAGGATATTTGCTATAATCAATCACCACGAGCAGGTTTATTTTGTAGGATTTAAAAATAGTGAAAAATGTGGTGCAGATATTGCACTAGGCATTTACAATGCAGGCATGATAGTATATGTTATTACTGAATTAATACTGTTGCTTAGGCAGTTAGTTACTTATTTAGTTATTATCTGGTTGTGTGTTTTTGTTGTCATGCTCCTATTAATATTATTATTACACCTAATATATTATTTTTATGACCGCAGTGTCACACTTCATGAATGATCTACATGCCCTGTGCACCCTTGTAATGTAATTTGTCACACTTTAAATATCTACGATAGGTACTTGAAACTACAGCTTAGTAATGCTTGACCATAACATGGTTAAAAATGACCCTATGTGAACCAGGGAGGTATATATTCAGTGCTAGAGTAAATACATAGAAAAAAATAGAGTAAATACTTAGAGATAGTCATTATGTTTTGGCATGTTTTGTATGAAATGAATCTCGAGAAGCACACCAGACACTGGGTCTGTTTTTGGTTTTAGTTGCAGTCTGCATCCATGTGTTAGTGATTGTCAATGGTGCTCTTTGTAGCAGTATCTCTCTCAGTTCTGTCATCTGATCTCTGTTCCCAGAAAACATTGGAGACTGTTTCTAGGTTTCTTTATGTGAGGATTGACAAGTAGTACTATAGGCCTCCACATGAGCACCGCAATCCAAACAGGCACACAAAGCAATGGGCATAAGTGAATGACAGAGGTATTATTTTTTATGCCCAGTGCTTTGTCACTACCTTTTTTGTAAAGACTCTTAGATGGACTGCACAGGTGAAATCTTCAGCAACCACCTTACCTTTTATAGAGCATATGGACGCGCTCAGGTTTTAGTTCTACTTCACATACAGTGTGTTATTTTTCAGTCAGAGTTTGGCAAAATTAAACAATAACATGGATTTTTGTAGGGGTTTAAAATGGATAAGAACATTCTCAGAAAAAGGTGCTACTAATATACAATCAACCTCAAATGAATGAAAAATATTTGTACAGAAAGAATTAAGATGAAGGCAATGTTTTGATGTTCATATTTAAATCACTGCTGCTGTCATTGTATCTGTATTTTGTCTGTGGAAATGGCTTAGATCAAAATACCACCCATTGTTTCATTGAGGTGCATCAAGTGAGAGTGTGGCATTGTTTCATTCCGTTCTCTTTACATCAGCTAAGCTTCGAAGACTTTGTAACCCTAGCTTTTGTCCTGCCTCCCTTTCTTCTCTTCTCATCTCCTTCTGCATTTCTTTCTTAAACACACACACTCACACACACATACACACACACACACACTTTCCCTCTCACTCCTATTATCTCTCTCTTTCCCTCTCAGTAAAGCACTGATGGATCTGCTGGTTGAGCTGTGTAGTCGCTACCACCTGAATCCAGCTCTGCACACTTTGGAGGTTCTGTCTCCTGAGGGCCGGTCTTTGGGCTTCAAGCCCAACGCACTGTTGGGCTCCCTTAACGTGGCCTGTGTGCTTATCAAGGAAAAAGTGTTGGAGGAGAAAGTGGCGCGCAGACCAGCACCCAAAGTGCCAGAGGTGAGTTGCAGTGGATCCTGACACCTTGAGCCACCTCCTCTTTTGTCATATGTGCTTTATATGTTGGACTATACTGTTACAGCATATTTAAAACCTGCAAATGTTTTCTTTTTTATGCCTGGCTTGGATTTGTGTTGTTTTGATTGCACAAAGGGTTATCTCATGTTTTTACAAATCAAATTTGCATTCACTGCAAGTCTTATGTAATGCCTGTCCCTCTCTGCCTTTTATCACTGACCACTGGCAGAAAGCATGGCCAGTGAATCCTGTAAGGGCCATTTCTAAGGTAGGAAGCTGGTTGGTATTAAACTGGCCAGCAAGTCCCTTATTGGAGTTTATAAACTGATTTTAAGTCTAGTGTGCTTTTTCTGCCTTACTGTCTGTCTGGATGTTTTATTCTATTCAGCATCAATCTCTTTCTCTCTGCCTTTTCTTGTCTTCGCCTTCACTCTCCTCCTACCGTTTGAATATTTGATGAGTACCTTACCTTTAGTTACCATGCATTATTTCTCTGCTCTTCTCAGGACTCACTGGCTGCTCTCTCTCCCTTTGACCCCACCTGGCCATAGGCCAGAGGCTGACACTGTTTCAGACAGCACTGTCAGTCATTGGTCTTCTCTGTTTTATCTCACATCTTCTCATTATGTAACCAATTTCAACAGCTCAAATTGAATAGCTTGTTTCGATTGCCAGTGTATTGGATCCACCCAGTAGTCTAATATGTTAGCCCAGGAATAAAGTCTACGGTTATGGAAGATATCGTTCACACTGCTATTGAAATGTGTTTTGTTGATATGAATGGGGTGTTCAAAATGTTAGAAACAAAATTCAGTAAAATGCAAACATTTAAAATTAGTGTAGTACTTATAAAATTGTCAGAAGTAAGGAATCACAATACTTTATTAATCCTTTAGGAAATTATGTAACTAAATTGATTAACTGAACAATAGTTAGCGATAAATAAACTGTTTGTCCTTTCCCAATGCACCAGAAAAACTACACGGAAATGGCTACCAGTAACAAATATGTCAGTTTTGCACCTTATTTTAATATTACATTATACTATCAGTTACCTGTTTTGGTTGCTAATTTGATTATTCTTGGTTAGGAAAAATTGCTTCAGTCACAAAGATGGGAAATTTATTTTTGTCTCCATTTAACCTTCCGATAGTCTCGAGTATTTCAACCATCTATCTAGTGACCATATTAGCAGAAACATTAAAATATACCCATGTCACAGGCTTAAAATACTGTTTATTTTGGAAAACCTATGACCATCAACCTGAACATTTTCATATATAATGGGTAAATTATAACAACTTAGCACCTCTTCCACAATTTGCTGATAAGCTTGGTACATTCACGAAAGAGGCTGCCAATAGTACTGTGGTAGAATTGTGCTTTCTTTTATTGTTATTTCTTTTTCTTTATTATTGCAGTGTCATCCTCTGTGTGTTCTCCTCTACTTTTTATATTTTTAAACCAAAATATGCTATTGTACATCAATCAGAAATATGACTATATTTAAATATATTTATATATATATGTATAAATATTAGTTAAGTATGTCTTTTAGGCTAGCATATTTTATCAGTCAGTTAACTTTGTTGTATTTTTTCCCTTAACTACATCATCCTTTTTCTTGACTTGATGATTCATCCTTGATTAGCTCTTAATGTCATCCAGCTGTTTGCGTGTCTAATTTTCTCCATCATTTTCCCCTCTGTGTATCAGAAAACTGTGCGATTGATGGTGAACTATCATGGCAACCAGAAGGCCGTAGTACGGGTGAACCCCTTGATATCGCTCCAGGCTCTGATACCAGTCATCTGTGACAAGTGTGAGTTCGACCCTACACGTGTCCTGCTGCTGAAGGATAGCATCAGCCAACGAGAGTTACCGCTGGACAAAACTCTAGCAGAACTCGGGATCAAAGATCTCTACCTACATGATCAAAGGCTAGGTAAGCCTGACCTCATTTCTCTTTGCTCTTTGTGAAATATGTCAAATTTCTGTTAGTATTGTTTTCCCAGTAGCACGCAAGATGATACAGATCCTAAGCGATGATACTTTTTTCTTTTGATTCTTTTAATGTGGAAATATTTATTCATTAATCTGTGTAATGCTATAATGGAGAAGCTGCACAATCTCACAGTCAAACGTATATACATATCATATCACACACATATCACTAACCATATTTACATGGCTACAGTCTTTGTAATGGCTACATTGATCAGGAAACAGGAGAAGGAAGACAGGATGGCATTTTTTTTCTCTGGATTTGATTTTTAATAAAAGGTTTTTCCTCTCTGTTTTTCCATCGGTGAACCATGTCGGTCAGGCAAAATTTTATCTGGGGCTTGTATGGGAGGAACGCAGAGGGAAAAGGTGAATGGAAGATAAGAGTTGATAAGAACGTACTACCTTGTGACTGTAAATGTAACAGCAGTCAGCTACCTGTCATAATAAATAAAATAAATAAATAATGATAATGATAAAATGAACTTGAGCGACTTTAAAGTTATTAGGAGTTTACAGAGGTTTCACAGAAATGGAGCTAAGGTCTGTTTTCAGAATCAGAATACGTTATTAATCCCTAAGGAAATTATGTTTACCAAATTATTTCCCAAAGGTTTCTACACAAACTGGAAGACTTGTTGCCACCACAGAAGTTGAAAGAATATATGTTTAAGGCACTACTGACGAGTTACCCCTTTGTTATTTTGTCTGTAGGTACAGGTTAGCATAGACGGGTTAGCATCCTATATTCAGTAGATACATCTGTTATAACTGTCTTTGAGAATAAATCTCAGTTGTTCAATTTTCACATTGTTTAGATAAACTCTTAATCGGGTTCCTTAATAATTGTATTTTGTTTTAGATGTCGCTGAAATGTCTGTGCCATCTATAATGTTGCAAATCTTATATATCTAAGCAGACACAGATTGCCAGATTAGTTTCCTGAATGTGGCTAAAGTCTACAGTACTAGCACCGGTAACCCTCCTTCCTTCCAGGTTAGCGTTCACGCTCCTGTGCTGCATGTGGTTACACATCACTTTGGTTACGTGGTTATATGCCACTTTACTCTGACACCACAGACGTACAACTGCTCATCGTTTTCTTCATCAAAGTACTGTGCAGCCGTGCTGATTTTTGCATCTGTCAGCTGCTTGCTCTCCACCTTGCTCAAATGCACTATGTCTAAAACAGAGAGAAAGAGGGTTGGAGCCCTCTGTCCGTGCTGTAGCCCCAGTTTTTTGCAGGTCGCATAATAACATTAGGTGACTGCTGTTGTAGAAAAAGAGCGTTTAAAATTCTAGGGGACTTGTTAAGCACATACCTAAATCTTACACATTTCACCTCTAACTCCAGTCACTTTAAAGCAAGTGTCTGTACATATATTCAAAATTGTATTAACTTTTTAAAAGATAAAATAATGCTTTGCTCTGCTGAATAAAACTATCTGGTAAACATAGGATGTAACACTTAAGATGATGATGTGAAATTTAAGCAGACAAAGGATGTTAGCGTGGATACTGGTGTGTGCTTTGGCTTGCCCTGCTATTGTCTCACAGTATCTGCTGTTATCCTGTCCATACAACGGCTGAAATAGCGAGCTTTTATGAATCATGTACGGCCTTTGTATTAATACATAATTCATGTAGTATGAAGTTATGGTTGTTTACTGCGCGATTATCCACACCCACTGGTATTTATAGTTAAAGGTTCTCTTGTGATCTCACAGTAAAAACGTGTATTTTATCACTTAAGTGATGTGACAAAGGAACAGTAGAACATTATGTCACTTTTATGGTCAAGCACTCTTGTGCAAGATTTTGGTAATCAACAAGGCCACCCAGTTTCCCTTTAAATGTTTCTTTCTCAGCATTTGGTATGCTAAAAGGTTTTTGGTAAATTGTAGGGTTCGAATCCTTTCCAAATCACCGCGTCATGTTTTCAGTTACATTTTACACAGTCCTACCCTTTTGAACATAGTAGTAATGTAGTTTACTTTCATTATTATGAGGCAATTATACAAATGACTTCCTCTTGTGAATCAGTAGTTACGTAGCGCATCGGCTGTGCTGTGACACAAAAGCACAAGCACAGCCGCTCTGTCATGTAGATGAGTTATCCATTAATGACGTTTGTGTTTTTAAACTTTATCATGTTTTACAGCTTTCCAGCCTAAAATGGCTTCTGCCCCTGCACTTAACTACACAGGTATTAGACGTATATATTGTGTGTCTTAGCGTTGGCACCATTCAAATACATGTGGTTGTTTAACCCAATGTATCGCTGCTTGCTTATTAACCCTGCATTGTTGCTGCATTGGATATTAACCATTAACCAGCCATATTAAAAGAAATCATTTGTTGCTTTATGTACTTTTTTTTAACCTGCGTGAACATCAATGCCTTCAATTTTTAAAGGCTTTATTAATAAATTGGCTTGCTTCTGCCTCGTTTCAGAACCCAAATCATGAGTATTAGCCCTTAAATGTTTGATAGTTAGTTTACCTTCCCTCTCAGTCCTTGAGTCTGTAGTTTTATCACGACACATTCTTACTTACTGCTTAGCTGATTATAAAAGTTGGGTAGAGGTGAACCTGAGGAAAAGCAAAGCTGCAGCTCCCTCTTCTGAGCAAAACTGGAAGGTTAATTTATTGCTTTTAAAACAAAGGTATCTGTTTGGAGTAATATTTAGAGTTGACTGACTGTTAAAAAAAAAACTATTTTTTTCTGTTAACCATATGTTAACCTTTTCGTTAACCTTTGCATGCAGAAAAAACCATGTCTTTCCCTTTTTCTTTCCTCCCTTTCTTTAATTATAAGGTGCTTACATTACTTTCCTCCTGCTCTTGTTTTACTTTTTTAGACTTTGTTCGCTCCAGTACTGGCAGTTTGGACAGACCAGAAAAAAAAGGCCTCCTGGGTATCTTCCAGTTCAACAGGAGGAAATCCAAGGTGAGACTCATTCCTGGGCAATATGCTGTATGTGTGCAGGAAGTATGTCTGAATTATTAAATAAGAAAACAGCATGGACATCATTATAATTCTGCCCTTAGTTTTTGCATTTAATTATTTATACAAGTATCATTAGAAAAATAATAGTGTGAAGTAATTTACAAACTAACCTTTAGCATCATACTTATAGGCCATTCATACTTAACTGATAGCTGAGGCAAGCTAAATGCATGGCTGAATAGTTTGATGCTGCATGTTAGTTGTGCCTTCCGTTTGCAGACAGAGACAACATCTGTGGACATGGATGACTTTGATGATAAAATAATCCAAAACACTGACACACAATCCTGTGTAAGTACGTCTAACAATTTTTACAATGTCCAGAAGGGAAATAAAGCTCTCATCTTAACTTGTTACTGAAGCCGTGCAATCCCATACGGTGTTCCAGTTATTCTGTATAACTGGAACATAATACAGACTGCTTCTATGGACAGACTGCTGTTTGTGCAAACTGGGAACATACCTTGGAGCCAGTGGCTTTTACCTTAAGTTGTGTGCATCATCATTGCTTTATTTTTTTAATATAAGGGATTTTCAAAAAATGTATCAAAATAAACAGGAGGACTTTAGCTTTGAAGCCCTGCGACAGACTGGCGACCTGTCCAGGGTGTACCCCGCCTCTCGCCCTATGACAGCTGGGATAGGCTCCAGCGCCCCGGCGACCCTGAAAAGGATGAGCGGAAGCGAATGGATGGATGGATGGACTTTAGCTTTGAAACAAGCATTAGCAATAGAGCAGCACTGCTAGTACTATGCCATCTGTGTCCTTTGTCATCACCTTTAGTGCTTGATTTTGGATTGCATTTAACATTTTACTGACTTACACAGTTAAGACTATTGAAAGCTTCCTGTTGGTGCCTCGGGGTAAATTGTCCTGCACGAGTTATATGTAGCAGTAGTCATAATAGCAGTAATTTAACATGTCAACAAATACAAGATAAATGTGGATGTAAGTTGCCTTGTTACGTGCAATAAAACTGTCTTTTGACAAGGGCATATGTTGTGCCTGGTATTTGCATGAGTAGATAACAAGGACCCATGGCAAGTTTGTGTTTAAGACCCACAGTCACAGTAATCCATCCATGCCTGTGTCACCAAAGCCCGTCACTTTGGCCGATAATTTATTCGTTTTAATGGAAATTTTTAGTTGTTTCAGCTTTAAAAAGTAGTTCTGCAATAGAAACCCAACATTCCCTTATGACCAACAACTTGATGACACTGCAGGACAACAAAAAAACTTTTAGCAGAAATAAATCTCCTGTAGATCCAGGCTTACAGACAGGAGAAATCTAATACAGAACCAGTTGGGGTGAAGGGAAGTAGAAGGAAAAGACAAAAGAGGACCAGAGAGAGCTGTTAGAATGAAGACCAAGCACAAACTATGGTGCAGAGAGACTAGATTATTTCAATGCAGTAATGTGTGCCGATGTCCTCCAGAGGGCAGTCATTCTATAAGATTAGTCAGCAGACTCTCAAGCATCTGTTCATCACAGGTCTTTATCAGTGCAGTTCATAACACCATTACATTTTCTTTTAAGCAACCATCATCCATCTCTTTACTTCTGCATCTGAGCACTAATTTGGTAGTACGTATCCAATTTGGATACATATACATACATATATATCTAAAATCAGCTCAAATGTTTATATATATATATATATATATATATATATATATATATATATATATATATATGTATACAAATTTGAGCTGATTTTAGAATCTGAATATGATAAACATCAGTAACATAATGTAAAAGATTTTCCTCCAAGATTTCTCTGCAGTATATCCAGATGCACATTTAGACGCTGCATTTAGCAGCACTGAAGCTGTTATAGCTATAACTAAATCAATGGCATTTGATTACATTAGCCTGCCTGCCTCCCTCCTATTCAGTACACTGCTTCTCTAAGCTTGCCCTTGACTCCACCCTTCCAACTTTGTGTCTACTGCTTAATACTGAGCATTATTAACATTATCTTCTTCTTTTCCTTTTCCAGCCAGTCCTCTTTGTCCTTTTTTTATTCTCTTCGTTATCTTTAATTATTTCTTAAAGATTTTGCATATAGGGATCACAGTGTAATTAAAAGGAAAAAAGTCAGCAGACTATGAATTAAACATCAAAACTGTTATAGACACAGCACAACTCATTTACTTTGCTGAAACACTGAAAAGTATGAAAGACAGTTTTGTTGGATTGATTAATAATTCTTTTTTTTTCTACTGGACTTTAATGCAGCTTTTTTTCCCCCTATGATTGTTTCTCAGCCTGGGCAGTTTTTAGACCACACGCATGCATTTGCACACACCAGAAAACACACACCCACAGAGTGTTATCAACCCAAAGGCATCACATTACCCTACCTTGGCTACATTAGCACTAAAAGCCCAGCCTCTTATCTCTAATTGTTCATTAGGGGCTAAACTACTGTGTGTGTCAGTGTAAGTGTGTGTGGTCATAAAACATTAGCATGGTCAAATAGCGTTATGTCTGGGAAGACCTCATTCTAAAGCAAACTCACTTCTAAAAGTTTTTTTTTAAATATGCAGTATTTATTTGTTCTTAGCTTTTTAGGGAGTGGCATTGCTTAAGTTCCTCTAATACAGTGGTTCTCAAACTTTTTTTGCTAGGCCCCCCTTTGTTTTACAAGAAAAATGTTCGCGCTGGTTGGTTTGGAAACATATTTGGCGATGCTTCATCTCCTGCTTTGCGTTTGTGTGGAAGCCCCGTCAAAAACCTGTCAATTATGCTAGCGGTGTCCAAGCGTTTTTTTTTTTTTTTCATACTGCTCTTAGATCCACTTGCCACTGATCATTGTTCTTTTAGGTTGCATCCTTCTCCCATATGCTCTTCCAATACTGCTCCGTCTCCAGCCTTGGTGACGCTGTTCTTATATTGTTCCCTTGCTATTGAGAGTACACCTTGGATGTGTCCGTGCAGAACAGCTGGTTTATTCTCCTGCCTTCTATCTCTCTGCTATACCTTTTCAAGTGGTTAGCCAAGGCTGTGAGTATTTGCTTGGCAGTTTCTAAGGCGTCAGATATGGGCAGCTTGCTGTTTGCAGTAGGAATTTTCCTTAGTGCTGCATTCACATCTTCTAGTAGACTTTCAGAGGGTACTTCATGTAGTCTTGGTAACCAACTACAGAGGGTCCAGGTTTCCAGTTTCACCATGATCCTCTCGTTCTGGTCAGCTACGCTCGCACTCAGTGCTCCTTCTTCCATCGTACTTGGGGCCTGGTACTCAATCTCGGGTGGAGGTAATATCTCCCGCCTGACTTGTTGTCCTGGCTCTCCCTTGCCATAGCATTTGTGCTATATACCTTATGGATCTCTAGCTGTGAAAGCAGTTCCTTCTACTCAATGTTGGAACACCAAGCTATTAGTTGTTTCTCTGTCAGTCTGCTGGGTATCGAAGGTTCCATAGGTTCCACATCCTAGTCAAGTAACCTCTTCTGCTGGAAACGGAGTAGCATTCCAACAGGGCCCTGTTCTTATTTCCTTCAAGCTCGGGTCCTACCAGAGCACTTGGAGCTTGAGGGTCCTGTGCAGTATCTTAGCTGTTCCTAGGACTGTGCTCTTCTGGACAGAGATCGCAGATGTTGTTCCTGAGATCTGCTGGAGCCACTCGCCTGGCTTGGGAGTCACTGCACCTTGTGCTCCAATTACCACTGGGACCACTGTTGCCTTCACCCTCCACATCTTCTCGAGCTCTTCTCTGAGCCTTTGGTACATCTTCAGCTTCTCGTGTTCCTTCTTCCTGATGTTGCTGTCATTCGGTATCACTACGTCTATCACTACAGCCGTCTTCTTCTGCTTGTCTATCACTACTATGTCCGGTTGGTTAGCCACCATTTTGTCCATCTGTATCTGGAAGTCCCACAGGATCTTAGCTCAGTTATTCTCAACCACCCTAAGAGGCGTCTCCCATTTTGATCTCGTATACTTCTTAATATACAATACAATACAGGTTTATTTGTATAGCACATTTAAAACCAAGGGTATACCAAAGTGCTTCACAATAACACAATAAACAGTTAATGATAACAAAACCAGTAAGTCATTAAAACAAATTAGATTAAATGAAAGACAGAAGCATTAAAAGATAGAAGTAGGGAAAATTCAGAGTATCCAGAAAATGTCAAAATGAATAATGATACAGCAATTAGTGAGAGGTAAAGTTTAGCATGTATATATATATATATATGTATATATGTGTATATGTATATATATATATATATATATATATATATATATATATATATACACACATATATACACATATATACACATATATATATATATATATATATATATATATATACACACACATATATACATATATATATATATATATATATATATATATATACACACATATATATATATATATACATATATATATATACATATATACACACACACACACACACACACACACACAATACCTACAACCACGATTACCGACACTAACAAGCTGATCTACAAAACGGCAGCAGTGATCAGTGAGATGCTTGGCTACAAGTTGAACAGCAACAAGAGGCAGTACCCTCCATGGAGAAGGAGGCTAGAGGGCAAGATCAAAGTAGCACGGAGGGAGGTTAGCCAACTAACGGAGTTGCAGAAAGGTGCGACAAAGAAGGTGCATAAGAAATACAGCAAGCTGTCCATACCTGAGGCCTTGGAAACTGCCAAGCAAAGACTCACAGCCTTGGCCAGCCGCTTGAGGAGGTACACCAGAGAGATAGAAGGCAGGAGAATAAACCAGCTGTTCTCCACAGAACCAGCAAAGGTGTACTCTCAGTGGCAAGGGAACAATAATAATAAGAGAACAGCACCACCAAGGCTGGAGACGGAGCAATACTGGAAGAGCATATGGGAGAAGGACGCAACCCATAACGGCAATGCTCAGTGGCTAGTGGATCTGAGGGCAGACCATAGCGACCTCCCTGAACAGGGTCCAGTAACCATCATAGTGGCAGATATCCAAGAAAGGGTCTCCAGTATGAAGAGTTGGACAGCACCAGGGCCCGACATGGTTCACGTCTACTGGCTAAAGAAGCTGACTGCACTCCACGAGCGTCTGGCAGCACAAATGAACCAGCTGCTAGTTAACGAGAGACACCCGGAATGGCTAACTGAAGGTCGGAAGGTCCTGATCCCCAAGGACCCCAAGAAGGGACCGGTCCCCTCCAACTACCGACCAATAACCTGCCTCAGTACTACATGGAAGCTCCTGTCAGGCATCATATCGGCTAAGATGAACAGGCACATGGGTCAATACATGAGCGGGACACAGAAAGGAATTGGCAAGAATACCAGAGGCGCAAAACACCAGCTACTGGTAGACAGAACAGTCAGCCGAGACTGCAAGACCAGACTGACCAACCTGTGCACTGCCTGGATTGATTACAAGAAGGCCTATGACTCAATGCCCCACAGCTGGATACTGGAATGCCTAGAATTGTACAAGATCAATGGGACCCTAAGAGCCTTCATCAGGAACTCAATGGGGATGTGACGTACAACACTAGAGGCCAACTCCAAGCCCATAGCACAAGTCACCATCAAGTGCGGGGTCTACCAAGGAGATGATCTGTCCCCACTGCTGTTCTGCATAGGCCTGAACCCCCTCAGTGAGATCATTAACAAGACTGGCTACAGATACCGACTACGGAACGGAGCAGTTGTCAGCCACCTCCTGTACATGGATGACATCAAGCTGTATGCCAAGAGTGAACAAGACATCGATTCACTGATCCACACTACCAGGCTGTACAGCAGTGACATTGGAATGTCGTTCGGACTGGAGAAGTGTAGTCGGATGGTAACAAAGAGAGGGAAGGTAGTCAGAACTGAGGGGATCAGGTTACCAGAAGGCAACATTGCAGACATAGAGGACAGTTACAAGTACCTGGGGATCCCGCAGGCGAATGGGAACCATGAAGAGGCCGCTAGAAAAGCTGCAACCACCAAGTACCTGCAGAGGGTCAGGCAAGTCCTGAGGAGTCAGCTGAATGGTAAGAACAAGATCCGGGCCATCAACACGTACGCCCTGCCCGTGATCAGGTACCCTGCTGGGGTAATAGGCTGGCCAAAGGAGGAGATAGAAGCCACTGACATAAAGACAAGAAAGCTCCTTACCATGCATGGAGGGTTTCACCCCAAGTCCAGCACCCTGAGGCTGTACGCTAAGCGGAAGGAAGGGGGCCAGGGACTGGTGAGTGTCAGCACCACAGTCCAGGATGAGACAACGAACATCCAAGAATACATTAGGAAGATGGCCCCAACTGACCGAGTGCTCAGTGAATACCTCAGGCAGCAGAAACCCAAGAAAGAGGAGGGAGACGAGGAACCATCATGGAAGGACAGGCCCCTGCACGGTATGTACCACCGGCAGATAGAGGAGGTGGCTGATATCCAGAAATCCTACCAGTGGCTGGACAAAGCTGGACTAAAAGACAGCACAGAGGCACTAATCATGGCAGCACAAGAACAAGCTCTGAGTACAAGATCCATAGAGGCTGGGGTCTATCACACCAGGCAAGACCCCAGGTGCAGGCTGTGTAAAGATGCCCCAGAGACAATCCAGCACATAACAGCAGGGTGCAAGATGCTAGCAGGCAAGGCATACATGGAACGCCATAACCAAGTGGTCGGCATAGTGTACAGGAACATCTGTGCCGAGTATAACCTGGAAGTCCCGAGGTCAAAATGGGAGATGCCCCCAAGGGTGGTGGAGAATGACCGAGCTAAGATCCTGTGGGACTTCCAGATACAGACGGACAAAATGGTGGTGGCTAACCAACCGGACATAGTGGTGGTAGACAAACAGAAGAAGACGGCCGTAGTGATCGATGTAGCGGTTCAGAGTGACAGCAATATCAGGAAGAAGGAGCACGAGAAGCTGGAGAAATACCAAAGGCTCAGAGAAGAGCTCGAGAGGATGTGGAGGGGGAAGGTAACGGTGGTCCCCGTGGTAATCGGAGCACTAGGTGCGGTGACTCCCAAGCTAGGCAAGTGGCTCCAGCAGATCCCGGGAATAACATCAGAGATCTCTGTCCAGAAGAGCGCAGTCCTGGGAACAGCTAAGATACTGCGCAGGACCCTCAAGCTCACAGGCCTCTGGTAGAGGACCCGAGCTTGAAGGATAAACTGCCCGCAGGGGCGTGCTGGGTGTTTTATATATATATATATATATATATATATATATATATATATATATATATATATATATATATATATATATATATGTATATATGTATATATATAGGGATGGGTATCGTTTAGGTTTTATCCGATACCGGTGCCAAATCGGTACTTTTGAAACGGTGCCGGTGCTTAAACGGTGCTCGAACCGGTGCTTAAAGAATGGAGAACACAAACTTTGTCCAAAAACCTCTCATGTTCAGCTGTTTTTTTTTGTAAAAAGATAACAATGTGTGCCTTTTCTGCAGCTATGTGGCATATATGGCATCACTCTTGGCTGGAAGCAGTGCTTAAACAATGGAAAAACCACAAACTTAAACCCTCTCATGTTTAACTGTTTCCCACTTTTTCTTTGGTCATTTTAGCCTTTTTGGCCAGGGTGAAGGGAGTATCTGCCATCAAACAAGAAGACAGCCGCATGTAGCTATGATGATGTTTGCTAGTTCACCTTACATGCATTAATGTAATAACGTGGTTAGCCTACTCAATGTAAATTACACACGAACAACATGAAGCTACTCACGCAGAGAAGAACGGCTGCTGCTGCCATCATCATCAGTCATCATTTCTGCTACACTGGCAGGGCTAGGGGCCAGGACTCTATTCTTCAGGTTTTTGGGGGATGTTGCTCCGGGTCCGATAACTGGCAACCCACCCGACGTGCACGGTGTGAGGTCTCGCAGCAAGCTATCAAATACGGCGCATTTCTCGGCTTTTAAAAAAACCGCTATGCGTCGCCAGGTGTTTAATCGGATTCTTGGTGTTACCTCCTTTGACAGTATCACAGTATCAGCTTAAAGCACTTGTTGCAGGCTGCGGAGTTTGCATATTTTGCTGTGAAGTACAGCCAGACTTTTGACCGCTTCGCCTTGGACATTTTAAATCTGTAGCTCTGCTCTAACAGAACGTACGTACCTGGCCCCGCCTACTATCCTCGGAAACGTAAAATGATTGGCTAGAAGTGTATCACAGCTCAGGAAAAAAAAGCACCGAAATAAAGCACCGAAATGTGCTCTGCTTTTCGGTCTAGTTACTACCGTTTATGTCAGAACCGGTGCCATCATGGCACCGGACACCGGCACCCATCCCTATATATATAAAAACACCCAGCACGCCCCTGCGGGCGGTTCATCCTTCAAGCTCGGGTCCTCTACCAGAGGCCTGGGAGCTTGAGGGTCCTGCGCAGTATCTTAGCTGTTCCCAGGACTGCGCTCTTCTGGACAGAGATCTCCGATGTTTTTCCCGGGATCTGCTGGACCCACTCGCCTAGCTTGGGAGTCACCGCACCTAGTGCTCCGATTACCACGGGGACCACCGTTACCTTCACCCTCCACATCCTCTCGAGCTCTTCTCTGAGCCCTTGGTATTTCTCCAGCTTCTCGTGTTCCTTCTTCCTGATATTGCTGTCATTGGGAACCGCTACATCGATCACTACGGCCGTAGTATATATATGTATATACATACATATATATACATATATATGTATGTATATATATATATGTATATATATATATATATATATATCTGTGTGTGTGTGTATATATATATATGTGTGTATATGTATATATATATGTATTAAATATATGTCAGTAACAAAATGTCAGTAAGTTAATTTCCTGTCCATAAAAACATGAAAGGAATTCCCAGGAGATTCAGTGTGTAAGTCATGATCCTAGTTATACAGAGCTTCAAAAGGTTGACTTTGTGTTACACACTTTGTAATTATAAATGTGCTGTGAACTCCATTTCCCCCCAAAAGAGCTGGAGTACCTTTTGTTCTGTTTTCCTCTCTCACTGTTTCCACACATTTCAGATTGTTTACCACGGTGAAAAGGGTGAAAAAGTCAGGGAGAGTTCATGTGAATTTTCCACTTTGAACATTATATTTTTGTTGAGGTGAAAACATACTTTTGTTTTTGAAGATTCCATATGGGAATCGCATCATTCCTCTCTTCCAGCATTTTTTTTTTATTCTGTCAGCCTCTGTCTGCCATCTCCTCTGCCTCTGCATCACTCTGATGTTACTCCTGTCACAACATAGATGCACAAGTCACACAACACAGCGAACTGTTAAAAATGACAGAACAGGCTTGTGGCACATATTTTTTTATATCTATAAAAAACACCCAGCACGCCCCTGCGGGCGGTTTATCCTTCAAGCTCGGGTCCTCTACCAGAGGCCTGGGAGCTTGAGGGTCCTGCGCAGTATCTTAGCTGTTCCCAGGACTGCGCTCTTCTGGACAGAGATCTCCGATGTTGTTCCTGGGATCTGCTGGAGCCACTCGCCTAGCTTGGGAGTCACCGCACCTAGTGCTCCGATTACCACGGGGACCACCGTTACCTTCACCCTCCACATCCTCTCGAGCTCTTCTCTGAGCCCTTGGTATTTCTCCAGCTTCTCGTGTTCCTTCTTCCTGATATTGCTGTCATTCGGAACCGCTACATCGATCACTACGGCCATCTTCTTCTGTTTGTCTACCACCACTATGTCCGGTTGGTTAGCCACCACCATTTTGTCCGTCTGTATCTGGAAGTCCCACAGGATCGTAGCTCGGTCATTCTCCACCACCCTTGGGGGCATCTCCCATTTTGACCTCGGGACTTCCAGGTTATACTCGGCACAGATGTTCCTGTACACTATGCCGGCCACTTGGTTATGGCGTTCCATGTATGCCTTGCCTGCTAGCATCTTGCACCCTGCTGTTATGTGCTGGATTGTCTCTGGGGCATCTTTACACAGCCTGCACCTGGGGTCTTGCCTGGTGTGATAGACCCCAGCCTCTATGGATCTTGTGCTCAGAGCTTGTTCTTGTGCTGCCATGATTAGTGCCTCTGTGCTGTCTTTCAGTCCAGCTTTGTCCAGCCACTGGTAGGATTTCTGGATATCAGCCACCTCCTCTATCTGCCGGTGGTACATACCGTGCAGGGGCCTGTCCTTCCATGATGGTTCCTCGTCTCCCTCCTCTTTCTTGGGTTTCTGCTGCCTGAGGTATTCACTGAGCACTCGGTCAGTTGGGGCCATCTTCCTAATGTATTCTTGGATGTTCGTTGTCTCATCCTGGACTGTGGTGCTGACACTCACCAGTCCCCGGCCCCCTTCCTTCCGCTTAGCGTACAGCCTCAGGGTGCTGGACTTGGGGTGAAACCCTCCATGCATGGTAAGGAGCTTTCTTGTCTTTATGTCAGTGGCTTCTATCTCCTCCTTTGGCCAGCCTATTACCCCAGCAGGGTACCTGATCACGGGCAGGGCGTACGTGTTGATGGCCCGGATCTTGTTCTTACCATTCAGCTGACTCCTCAGGACTTGCCTGACCCTCTGCAGGTACTTGGTGGTTGCAGCTTTTCTAGCGGCCTCTTCATGGTTCCCATTCGCCTGTGGGATCCCCAAGTACTTGTAACTGTCCTCTATGTCTGCAATGTTGCCTTCTGGTAGTTCAATCCCCTCAGTTCTGACTACCTTCCCTCTCTTTGTTACCATCCGACTACACTTCTCCAGTCCGAACGACATTCCAATGTCATTGCTGTATAGCCTGGTAGTGTGGATCAGTGAATCGATGTCTCGTTCACTCTTGGCATACAGCTTGATGTCATCCATGTACAGGAGGTGGCTGACAACTGCTCCGTTCTGTAGTCGGTATCCGTAGCCAGTCTTGTTAATGATCTCACTGAGGGGGTTCAGGCCTATGCAGAACAGCAGTGGGGACAGAGCATCTCCTTGGTAGATCCCGCACTTGATGGTGAATTGTGCTATGGGCTTGGAGTTGGCCTCTAGTGTTGTACGCCACATCCCCATTGAGTTCCTGATGAAGGCTCTTAGGGTCCCATTGATCTTGTACAATTCTAGGCATTCCAGTATCCAGCTGTGGGGCATTGAGTCATAGGCCTTCTTGTAATCAATCCAGGCAGTGCACAGGTTGGTCAGTGCACAGGTTGGTCAGTCTGGTCTTGCAGTCTCGGCTGATTGTTCTGTCTACCAGTAGCTGGTGTTTTGCGCCTCTGGTATTCTTGCCAATTCCTTTCTGTGTCCCGCTCATGTATTGACCCATGTGCCTGTTCATCTTAGCCGATATGATGCCTGACAGGAGCTTCCATGTAGTACTGAGGCAGGTTATTGGTCGGTAGTTGGTTGGGACCGGTCCCTTCTTGGGGTCCTTGGGGATCAGGACCGTCCGGCCTTCAGTTAGCCATTCCGGGTGTCTCTCGTTAACTAGCAGCTGGTTCATTTGTGCTGCCAGACGCTCGTGGAGTGCAGTCAGATCCTCTAGCCACTGAGCATTGCCGTTATGGGTTGCATCCTTCTCCCATATGCTCTTCCAGTATTGCTCCGTCTCCAGCTTTGGTGGTGCTGTTCTCTTATTGTTCCCTTGCCACTGAGAGTACACCTTTGCTGGTTCTGTGGAGAACAGCTGGTTTATTCTCCTGCCTTCTATCTCTCTGGTGTACCTCCTCAAGCGGCTGGCCAAGGCTGTGAGTCTTTGCTTGGCAGTTTCCAAGGCCTCAGGTATGGACAGCTTGCTGTATTTCTTAGGCACCTTATTTGTCGCACATTGTGGATGTTGGGTATCGAAGAATCCATAGGTCCCTCATCCTATTCATGTAGCCCCTTCCGCCGGGGTTACTTGCATAGTAGCATTCCAACAACGCCCTGTTTTCGTCTCTTGCCCACCGATGCCTTCTTGTTCCAGTAGCCCACTTTTCGTCAGGGTGCCCTGGTTCCTCAACACCTGACGCGGACCTTGTTGATCCGGGCGACGTCCGAGCCGGCATGCCTTCATATTTATCTGTCTCGCTCATGTCTGCGGTAGGCTTGCTCAGCATAGGGGGTCTAGCCTTAGGACCCTTACTGGATACAGACGCCCCAGGCAGGAATCGAACTTGCGATCCTCTGTTCCAAAGGCGTGTAGTCTATATATGTAATTAGTTTATATATATATGTATATATATATATATATATATATATATATATATATATATATATAATGTGTGTGTGTGTGTTCTGCTTCAGTTTCAGGTGGTTCTGTGTTAATATTCCCCTTTAAGCCTTCCATTTGTGTTTTTACAGTCATAGACATATTGAGTTTTGCCATGGTTATAAGGATAGAGGAAGTTAGAAGCTTTTATTTTATTGCACAATAGTAAATTATATATTAGTGATTATATATTAGGAGGATAGTAGGGCTGGGTATCGTCAATGATTTCTAGAATCGATTCCGATTCACAAGGCCCTGAATCGATTCGATCCACGATTCGATTAGATTCAATTCAATTTGAATCAGGGAAATTTTGCCTCAGTCAGAAATATTATAATTCAGATCAGTACATTTACATATTTTTGTATCTATAAAAAGGAAGCTGACACTTTTGAGACTTTATCAAAGGTGTGAGCATCACAGCAGATGCCTTTGTGTCAAAGTAGCTGAAGATAAAACACAGAAAAACATGAAGGTGATTTTCCTGGCCTGGGATTTTATAAAAATATTCTGCAGTATATCAAAAACGAAAGAAAACCATTAATCAACATATGAACATTACCTCTGAAGTTACAGCAGTTTTATTAGAGACACAGCTAAGCGTTTTGCATTTTGCATAATTTTAAAAAGTTTAAATTTGTTCAGTAGCCCATTGAAGGGCAGAAATAAGGTTTTCTTTTCGGAAGTAAGTAAAAGGGAAAAAAAAACATCGGCCGACAGTGCTGTAAATAACGATAGTCTTGTGTGTAACAAGCAAGAAAGAAAAATTGCAGGCATGCTATACTTTCCTTATAGATTTCTTTTTTTCTGAAGCCTTGTTCTTTTCCCATCCTTCCCCACTGTGAGATGTTATAACCTAAGGCCCAATTAATCCTAATGACCTGAACTTTATGCTCCTTTTTGCTCTGCTTTTATGTTGTATCCAGGCATTGTCTGAACTCATCAATTAATCTGCTTTAAAGCACTTTTTGTTTTCTTCGATCATGGGGTTTTGAGCTGTGGTTTTGGTGCTCCTGTTGTTGCAAAGGTCTGTACCAAGCTGAGCCACAGGAAGGTGGAGGTTTTCACGAGCACTTTAGGCCCTCTTTGATCAGAAATCGAAACCCATTTTTGTTTCAATGCTTTGGTCGGGAGCAGCCACCCTTTGAAAATGTGGTCGCACTCTCAATTTGATCAAATGTTGCAATAATTGTCATGACTGAAGAATAGACTGTATTTTCAGAAATGTTCCTGTGCATTGCATTCATAGTCTGTGCACGCGTGCATGTTTTTATTCATTTTGTTTGTGGCTTTCCTAGATGTGGATGTTAAGAATACACGTGTCAGCTTTTACACTAAACATAACCCTTGAAATCAAGATTGTCAGTGAATCAACAGGATATTTTGCTGTCTAATAGTTTTCAAGTTAAGTTTGGATACACGTCATAAATTAAGAAGCAACTGGGTTTCATTACACTTAGTTGTGATTTTTGACCCAAGCAGAGTTCTGCACCATTTTAAATGCTGTGCTAAACATGTTCTTAAACTCCTGTAAGTTTTATCCCCTCATCTCCAAATATGGTCGTTAACATATTAGATGAACCCAGAATGAACTGGATTTAATTTTTGATAAAGACAGCTCTGAGCTGTCCTTGAAAATTTAATGGCAATTTAGCCATCAGTCATTTTTATGTTTACAAGTCAGTGATCATATTTGTTCCTTGCTTTAAACTAATTACAAAAATGTTTTTCAAACTCTTAAATTTGTACATTTTTTCATGTTTCCTCCTCCCATTTGTCAGTCTGATTCCCTCTCCTTTTATTTTTCATGTTACCCACAGGACGTGTCCACAGTATCTGGGTTCTCCAGTGGACCTAATTGGTCCGGCACCTTGGGCCAGTCTCAGTCTGTCGCCAGTATCCCGAGGTTGTCTCCCAAGGCTGAGACCAAGAAGAGGAGGGCCCCACCACCGCCTCCTGCCCCTGCACCCAGGATGGAGCACACTACAGTTGAAAGCTGTCAGGTGAGGAAACAGTTTAACCTGTGCCAGATTTATGTGTGTTGCTCTTTATGTTTGTGTTTCATGACAACGCTTGGACTGGAATTGTGAGTTGTGAAATTGAATCCATATCCTGTGTTTTAAAGCAGTAAGTCGTACCAGGAAACACAAATGAAATTAGTTATTATATAAAGATGCACTGTATATGCACATTACTTAAAAACACAATTTCAACATGATTGGCATCATTTTAATGACACAGCTAATTTTGTGCATCTTATGGAAAATCCGCATCCTAGCAAATACAGTAACTCTCAGCTTTCAGCACTGACCCGATGGAGTATATTTGAAAGCTGCAATCAGTGTGATGCAGAATTTCCTTTAGGTATTCTGACCTCAAAGTCAGGATGACCTGTATTGTCTACAATAAGCAACAACTCCCTGCAGTCTTATTATTCTGTTATGGAGGCATGCTACTAAATGTTGTTTAGCAACCAACATCCTTCTGCCCTCCCTCTGATAATAGGTTTTATTTATTTTAAGGAACCAGTGATCTTAAAGAACATTATTCAGCATCTAAGCATTTAATGGATTTTTGCTTAATTATTTCAAAAAAGAGCAGAGTATGGAGTAGAAAAGTCTTCTGAGAAATAATGTGTGTACTGAAGGGGGCCGCAAATACAATCCTAAAAGATTTGATTCACAGTCTCTTGTTCTCAAAACATTAAATATGCAATAAACAATATTAACTAAAGCACTAAAGACAAAAATACCACATAGCCACGAGAATCAATGTTCATTATTCCACATCCAACTTTGTGTTTACCTCAAGTTAACTTATCAGAAGTCAGCCAAAGCATTCAGCTATCTGTGTCCTTTAGTTGATAATGGCAGAACAACTACAAGAGGACCCTTTGACAAGACATTAATACACCTTCAGTGTCAACTCACCTTCTAAATTGGTGTCCTCTTTATTAGAATAACTGAAACGTAAATATAGATATTTTATATTCCTGTGTTTTGCAGTCCTTTGTGACTCTGAGTCATAGGCTCCTTATAGCTGCTGAGCAGACAGAGATGGTAATTTATCTGTCCACCTGTCAGATTAAGAGTTATGACAGATACCAGGGCTCAAATAACCAGACACCACCCAGACTCACAGGAGAAGCTAGAGTTGGGAAGGTTATCTGAGGACTTGATGGACAGTCTAATAATAGATTTCTTCATTTTTTCCGTATGCCTTCTCTAAACTGTTAGCCTATCACATGTATCGTAATGCAAGGTCCTACTGCGGTGCAGGTCACCTGTCACGTGTCCTTGTTTTTGAATATTTTTGATGTGTTTAGATTGTTTTATCGACAGTTCAGGTGCACACATTTTACAGAGTAAAAACAACACATAAAACTGAGATAGTCACTTAGAAATGAATGAAGGGACTTTAAAGGGTTGTTTGATTAAAAAAACAGACTATGTGTAACGACGCAACAGAAGTGCAAGGAGTCAGGCTTTAGCGCTATGCCTGGCATGTTTGTGCTTCACGAAGGTGACTAAAAAAGATGCCATAGCAGAGAGGCTTCTCAGGACAGTTTCTGAGGGCATATCAGGACACTGGCATTAACGAGCTCTTAGTTCTTGAATATGTGGTCCAACTGCAGATGTTAAATCAGTTTGCATTACATTTAAAAGTTGTACTTTCACATTTACATTAGTTGTTTGAGGGGGTGGGGTGCTAAACTGGGGGGGGGGGGGGACTTGCAAACTTTTATGTCTGTAGATGAGTTCAAGCTCCAGTGAAAACAGATGTCACACCATAAATTTTATTTGTTGAGCAAATGGCCCAAATAGCTTTGGATAATGCAGAAGTAAACAGTTGTCAAATGTGGGGATTTTTTATATTTTATTTATTTTCATTTTTATTTTGTTTTATTTTTTTTTGTTATATTTTGCTTACTCAGACATGCCGTGAAAATATCTTCTCAGTTCTGCAGCACGTAGTTGACTCTATGACACATGAGATCATGTGAACGTGCATGTTTGATGATGAGGACAACTGGATAGATGATAAACTTTTATTTATCATATATTTGCATGTTGATCATTTATTCTTACCTATGTTTTTAGAATACAAATTATCTTTAAAAAAAAATGCCAGTGCATTTTATACAGAGCTTGCGTCTTTATGTAAAATAAAAACACAAAATAGGAAAGTGTATTTTTGCCTTTCAGGTTGTTTTTTTTTTTAAATAATTTTTTTTTTAGAAACTGTGGGCATGTACGACTATTAAAATAGAATCCAGAAGTTAATGAATTTCTTTTTAAGAACCCGAGATTCTTTCTTTCAGTCATTGACTTTGTAACAAACATTGGAGAGTTTTTCTGGGACTTTGTTACACAACCAAACAATGACTAACCAGTGAAAAACATCTTCTTCTTTTTTTTTTTGCTTATTTGCTTTTTTTACAGTTACTATCAAAGCTGCACTCTGGGGGGCGGGGGTTCTCAGATGGCTGAAAACTTTCTGACCTTTTCCGTATTTTCCGTAAATTTAACAGAGTCAGCGTTCCGTGCGTTCTTTCTGAGAGTCATAGGCAGTTTTTACAGGACACAGGTCATCTCAGGACAGCTCTCTGTGACAGCTGTCCTCATTATAGAATTCCCTATGCGCCAAACAGGCTTAGGTAGTCAACTAATTATGACTTACAAGACAGTAATTGACACTGGCATTGCAGTATAAGCTATAAGAATGATGAGATTGTTATAATGAAGCTAAGTGGCTTTAAATAGACATCAGAGACCAGAGATCATTATGTGTGGCCATTTGTATCATACAAGCAACATAGTTTGATTAAAATCAATGACAAAATTAGGAGGGTCAGACTCTCTTGATTATTGACTATGGAAATAAAGCATTCTTCACATGAAAGGTCAGAGTGTTGAAAAGCCAGCACCAGTTTACACCCTCTGTGTCTATCCCCAGTGACTGATCAGAGAATGATTAGATGCATATAACATTTAACTCAGTGGTTCCCAAACTTTTTTTGCCACGCGCGCACATGCATGCGCAAACACATCCTTTAACCACACACTCCCATATTTTGCTCCATTGCACTTTATTTCACACCTCAAACAATTAGTAAACAATTAACTAAATACAAGCAATCTGCAATAAATTACAGGTATTAAAAAAATAAACTACTAACTCTTTTACGCTACGTCCACACCTACATGGGTATTTTTGAAAATGCAGCTGTTTCTATGTGTTTGGACCTTTCGTCCACATGTACGTGTAAACGAGGAATACAGAGGTACTAGAGTCACGTTACGCTGTGCGCCACGTTATTGTTTACATGAGATGAATTGCAGAATGACAGATAGTCAGCTTAACAGTACTTTGTCTCTATCTGCAGGTTTACAGGCTTACATATACACACGCAGTTAATGTCCCTCTATTTACAAAAGCAGAGGCGTCATGGTGTGATTATTTTACGTGTAGCTGTTTTTTTTCTGTGTAATAATATTCAACATTGCTATCAATACATTTTTCAAAAAATGCCTCTCTGTGCAAAATCGGTTTAAAAACATAAACAACTGTGGGATACTGTTTGTCCGGGATTTGAACCGGGGGAACAAATCGCGGCAGGCTCAGCCTGATGTTATTTGTATCCCACTGTAACTTTACTGTATACAGAGCTAACATCTCCAAAGTGTCAGGAGTAGTTAGTCATTACAACTAGTGTTTGTGAACTAAAAATCAAGAATGTGGGATACTGTTTGTCCGTGATTTGAAGAACCCAGCGCTGCTCCCGACGAAGGGAAAACCAATTCTGCAGGGGAGACCTACCTTGGCACTTGTGCAGGTGAAGCCAAAGGGAAGATATGCTTCACCATATTTTCTAGTCTTTGGCTTAGAATGAAGTTGGTTTGGAAACATATTCAGCGATGCTTCATCTCCTGCTTTGCATTTGTGTGGGCGCCCCGTCAAAAACCTGTCCATTATGCTAGCAGTGTCCAAGCGTTTTGTTGGGTTTTTTTGTTTTTTTCCTTTTCATACCGCGCCCCCCCTGCAATGGCTCTGTGGGCCCCACACTTTGGGAAGGTCTGATTTAACTGAAGCCCTGTCCCTTGTTTTTCCTTTTTTATAGAGGCCTTAAAACTGAATTGTATGTAATCAGGATAAGTTTTATCTAAACTAGTTTGTATTACTTATATATTATTTGATCTGAATAATGAAGAGCTGTTTCAGAGCTACGCTATTAGCTCAATATATTGATTATGCAACATTTTTAATGAGTCATTACTATGAGCTTAAAAGTTCACTCGGGATACATTGCAGAGAGGTGCCTCTTTTATATGAACTTTGGACGAGTACACTCATTGCCCTGCAAAGATTACAATAGACAAGAGACCAAAGTTTCAGTAAAGCTGTTAGGGAACTAAGCAACACTGGTATAGTCAGTGATTGCTGGTTAATTAAAGTGCAAATTCATGTTTTTGATTATTCTTTTTAATGAAAAGTAGGAATTAAAGCTGGCTGTCAGCATCCAACTCTAGTTGTAACGACGGCAACAGCTATTTTATTATATTATTTTATATTTTTTATTTATATACAGCAATAAAAGTGACACTCTGGGATTGGTGTTACATTTCCAGATGAATGTAAAACAATTCTCTGCTATAGGAGAATTAGATGCTCTTTGATCAGTTAATGACTCCAGCATGGAGGGAAGTTACAGCTTTGTCTTTTTTATTTTCCAGCTCGACAGTCAACAATCTGTGTATGTCTTTACGAGAGACAGACTTAATTGAATTATGTTTTGGAACATCGAGCTCAGAGAAACACAACCTTGTTTGTTTTTTTTTCCAGCAGTGATAGGCAATCTGTTATTGTGGTTTGGGATGAAAGCCGTGTCTGTGTTGCCTCGTGTGACAGAGAAATTGAGAGAAATTCTGAGCTCTCTGCTTCACTGCCCATAAAAAGGAGATACGTCTTGAATAAACACATTTTTTTGCTGTGTGTACACGAAGAGTTAGGACATTTGAAGTAGAGAGTAAGAGAGGTGATAAAGAGAAGTGAGAAACTTTGGTGAGAGGTTTGCAGAGACAGTCAAAATAAGGTAACATCAGTCTTATATGAGTATTAGGTGTGTGTTTAAGTTGTACAGCATTAACAATGTATTAGCTGTGGGGTCATGTTTCCAAAATGCAGTACAGCATGAAATCTATTTGGCATGTCCTTAGCACCACCCTCACCTTGCAGGAGGACTACACGACAGCTCAGAGGACAGAAATATTATAAAGCGTGGTCGTGTAAGCAGGCTGTCTCTAAATTCAAATGTTTTAAAATATATTACCTACAGCTAGTTTATCTTTCAGTTTTTATGTCTTTTTTCCGATTATATATTTAATTGTAATAAACATTTTTGGACTTCTGTCACCAAATGATAAAGTGAATTTAATTCGCAGTTCTGCTTGTAGTACTCAGCGGACCAGCTCCATGTTAATGGCCCTGCAGTGCCCATAAATTTGGTTTTTGGCATGTATGCATGTACATACCCAGCAGTTTCTTGTTTGCTATTGGATATGTGTGGAGTTCCTGCATGGATTTTTTTGTGTGTTTCTCTTCATTTCTCTCTCTCAAAAGACATGCGAGATCTATTCAAGAACAGGCGAGCAAAACAAAGCAAAATAAAAGAAGGAAAATGTGTTTATTTGGTAAGATATCCTGTGTGCTGTATGGCACCACTGTGTCACTCCACATGCTCTAAAGAAGTTGAGCAAAGAAGGAAAAGAATGTTATACTAGTGCCAAAGCAAATACATCATCCAGTATACTATAGATCTGTCATTAACTTTCCTTTGGAGCTGTCAATTTTATTGACGTGTGCTATGGCCAATATAAGCAGGTGTCTGGCTCTAGCAGGACAGTATACATTTTACAAACTTGTTCAGAAAGGCTTTGACGTAGATGTTCAAAGCATGTAACAGAAAACTTGATTTAATCTCAGTCTAAATGTGTCTGACATTTGCACCATCGTCGGTAGTACATTTACATAATTTACAAGTGGAAAAAAAATGTGTATATGAAAAAGTTTAAAAAAATGCAAACATAGAATTAAACTCCTCGAACTTAGCTGACTACATTTTAATTTTACAGCCTTTAGTTTTTACACTCTTTTCCTGTGTCCAGTTCCAAGTTTGTGTTCAAGGGGAAGGCTGTTAACTGTCCCCTCACCTCATGTGTTTAAGTTCAACAGCTGCCCTCTCTGAGCCTGCTTCTATCACAGATTTGTTCCTGTTACGTCTAAGATCAAATCATTTATCCTCTTTGAATGCAAACTCAAATAGAATCAATGGATTTCTTTCTAAAATAACATAAGGTCCTGTCCTGACATGACTTGCAATTTTTCGCCACAGCGGACTCTTAGGTGATATGATTATTGTGGCTAAAGTATTGTAAGATGGCACAGTAAGCATTCTTTCAAACGTACTGAACCTTAAGGCTGTGTTAGTATTAGTTAGGGGCCAGGATTAGGGGAATATGTGCCCCTGCCATGCGGCCTATATATGACAAGATCTGTTTGCACTTTGCTGTCAAAACATCTTATGTATGAAACCAGGGTCTGTTCCAGGAAGCAGGCTTAACAAACTCTGAGCCTAAGCCTAAACTCTTGAGTTGATTAACCCTGAGTTGGGAAACCTTTGGTCCTAAAACAGATCAGAACTACGCAGAGTTAGCACAGTCAGCTCTTGAGTTAATGTGTGAGTTAATGTGTAATGGGAGAGAAAACATGGCCATAATTCAGCATGGTATCTGAGCTTACATTTTTATCTAGTACAACCGCAAATTAAAATGATTGCATCCCAGTTTTAATGGATCATAAAGCTAGAATATTGCAGTTTATTAGATTAGAGGTTTAAATCTATTTGTTCATCTGAAACCTGACAGGGACATACTACGGGTGACGGCAGCTAAATATAAAATATTGATCAAACTGATTAGACTGTTTACTTCTTCACCTGTGATTCAGTTACTTGGAATTATAATGTCATACAGGGAGTGCAGAATTATTAAGCAAGTTGTATTTTTGAGGAATAATTTTATTATTGAACAACAACCATGTTCTCAATGAACCCAAAAAACTCATTAATATCAAAGCTGAATGTTTTTGGAAGTAGTTTTTAGTTTGTCTTTAGTTTTAGCTATTTTAGGGGGATATCTGTGTGTGCAGGTGACTATTACTGTGCATAATTATTAGGCAACTTAACAAAAAACAAATATATACCCATTTCAATTATTTATTTTTACCAGTGAAACCAATATAAAATAAAGAGAGGGGCTGAGCTGTCAACTGATCACCACCTGGTGGTGAGTTGGATCAGGTGGCGGGGGAGGACGCTGGACAGACCTGGTGCACTTAAACGCGTAGTGAGGGTGTGCTGGGAACGTCTAGCAGAGGCCCCAGAGGGCTTTCGCTTTGGTGGCCTCAGAATCTCATCTCTGATTTTTGCGGATGATGTGGTTCTGTTGGCTTCATCGGGTGAGGGCCTCCAGCTCGCACTGGAATGGTTCGCAGCCGAGTGTGAAGCAGCGGGAAAGCGGGATCAGCACCTCCAAATCTGAGGCCATGGAAAAGGGTGGAGTGCCCACTCCAGGTCGGGGATGAGTTCCTGCCCCAAGTGGAGGAGTTCAAGTATCTCGGGGTCTTGTTCGCGAGTGATGGGAGAAGGGAGCCGGAGATCGACAGACGGATTGGGGCTGCAGCTGCAGTAATGCAGATGCTGCACCGGTCCGTCGTGGTGAAGAGGGAGCTGAGTGTAAAAGCGAAGCTCTCAATTTACCAGTCGATCTACGTCCCTACCCTCACCTATGGCCACGAGCTGTGGGTAGTGACCGAAAGAACGAGATCGTGGATACAAGCGGCAGAAATGAGCTTCCTCCGAAGGGTGGCTGGCCTCTCCCTTAGAAATAGGGTGAGAAGTTTGGCCATCCGGGAGGGGCTCAGAGTAGAGCTGCTGCTGCTCCACATCGAAAGGAGCCAGCTGAGGTGGTTCGGGAATCTGACAAGGATGCCCCCTGGGCGCCTCCTGGGTGAGGTGTTCCAGGCATGTCCCACAGGGAGGAGGCCCCGGGGCAGACCCAGGACACGCTGGAGAGATTATATCTCTCGGCTGGCCTGGGAACGCCTTGGTGTTCCCGCGGATAAGCTGGAGGAGGTGGCTGGGTAGAGGGAGGTCTGGGCCTCTTTGCTTAGGCTGCTGCCCCCCCAACCCGGCCTCGGATAAAGCGGATGAAGATGGATGGATGGATGGAAACCAATATAACATCTCCACATTCACAAATATACATTTCTGACATTCAAAAACAAAACAAAAACAAATCAGCGACCAATATAGCCACCTTTCTTTGCAAGGACACTCAAAAGCCTGCCATCCATGGATTCTGTCAGTGTTTTGATCTGTTCACCATCAACATTGCGTGCAGCAGCAACCACAGCCTCCCAGACACTGTTCAGAGAGGTGTACTGTTTTCCCTCCTTGTAAATCTCACATTTGATGATGGACCACAGGTTCTCAATGGGGTTCAGATCAGGTGAACAAGGAGGCCATGTCATTAGTTTTTCTTCTTTTATACCCTTTCTTGCCAGCCACGCTGTGGACTACTTGGACGCATGTGATGGAGCATTGTCCTGCATGAAAATCATGTTCTTCTTGAAGGATGCAGACTTCTTCCTGTACCACTGCTTGAAGAAGGTGTTTTCCGGAAACTGGCAGTAGGACTGGGAGTTGAGCTTGACTCCATCCTCAACCCGAAAAGGCCCCACAAGCTCATCTTTGATGATACCAGCCCAAACCAGTACTCCACCTCCACCTTGCTGGCGTCTGAGTCGGACTGGAGCTCTCTGCCCTTTACCAATCCAGCCACGGGCCCATCCATCTGGCCCATCAAGACTCACTCTCATTTCATCAGTCCATAAAACCTTAGAAAAATCAGTCTTGAGATATTTCTTGGCCCAGTCTTGACGTTTCAGCTTGTGTCTTGTTCAGTGGTGGTCATCTTTCAGCCTTTCTTACCTTGGCCATGTCTCTGAGTATTGCACACCTTGTGCTTTTGGACACTCCAGTGATGTTGCAGCTCTGAAATATGGCCAAACTGGTGGCAAGTGGCATCTTGGCAGCTGCACGCTTGACTTTTCTCAGTTCATGGGCAGTTATTTTGCGCCTTGGTTTTTCCACACGCTTCTTGCGACCCTGTTGACCATTTTGAATGAAACGCTTGATTGTTCGATGATCACGCTTCAGAAGCTTTGCAATTTTGAGACTGCTGCATCCCTCTGCAAGATATCTCACTATTTTTGACTTTTCTGAGCCTGTCAAGTCCTTCTTTTGACCCATTTTGCCAAAGGAAAGGAAGTTGCCTAATAATTATGCACACCTGATATAGGGTGTTGATGTCATTAGACCACACCCCTTCTCATTACAGAGATGCACATCACCTAATATGCTTAACTGGTAGTAGGCTTTCGAGCCTATACAGCTTGGAGTAAGACAACATGCATGAAGAGGATGATGTGGACAAAATACTCATTTGCCTAATAATTCTGCACTCCCTGTAGTTAAAAAGACTTGCGCTGTATGTTATATTAAAAATCGTGACTACCAGCATTTAATCACTATGTTTTAAAGTATGTAAATTATTAACAGAATATTCTGCGATATTATCTATCTTGTCCTTACAGTGATGACAGAAATGTCATAAAAGAGCTCATGTTGAAGATATTTATTGGGTTTTCTGCTAATGTCTAACCTGGTTTCAAATAATGTGTGCTTTGATAGTAACTGTGAGTGAGAAAATAAGGAGTCACAGAGAAAGCCAGAGTATGCATTATCTGGGCTAAAGAGGACAATGACCATCTGATTTGTTCCTATTGTTACGGTCTTGGATTAATGCAGTAATAAAAACAGTAGTTTTTGCCTGATTGATCACATGCCAGCTGGCTCAAAAACCTAAAACTGCAAAGACTAGCAGTGGTGTGCTTTTACCAAATAAAGTGTGCCTAGCTGACCTTGTCTTAAAAGGCATTCGACATAAGAAACACGACTGCAGCGTGTGGTTGTCAACATTGATACACACTCTTCCACATTTTAGTTCAGTACAGGAAAGTGAGCGATGACGAAGACAGTCCAGCTGCTTTGTTGTCTCTCATTAGCACATACATACACAATGACGTCATCCTTGCTGATGTGCTTAGACACACACAAATACAGAGCAGCCCCCTCTCATGTATCCATTATATCCTTTTCACGTTCCACATTACTCTTGTTATGTTGCCCTGTCACAAAGGCCTTCACCCATCAAGAGTCCTTCAAAAACAACTGATGAATGGTCACGCTACCAGGATGATGCCTCCATGGGTGGCCCTATCTGATCAACATGCTCTGACATGGGGCCCTTTGCCTTCCAAACCACGGAGTGGAAAATTTAATTGACACAGCAGACTGTCCGCGTATCACCTTCTGTGCGTCATTCTGTAAATGTCCATTCCCCTTAAAAACTGCTCACATGTATCACATATGTTTTTTGTTTGTTTTTTAAAAATAAAATCGCGTAATGTCAGGGAAATGTGGTGATTAATTATTTTGATCAAACATGTGACAAGGTTATTTATTTTATTTTCCACTTGCTTTCTAAGTTTAGAGACATACAAACTGACCCAATGTACAGCATTCAGTTTAAATGCACTTCTGAGACAAAATCATTGCAGAGAGAAACCTGTTTTCTTTCTTTGTTTTGTTGTGGTCTTGCTGGTAACTTTACCGTAGAACAAACAAAATTCTGCTTTCCACTTTAATATACCTCAAAATTTATCTGGCTGCCTGTGATAATAAAAAATGTTTAATGTACAAACGGAGTAAAGTATGTATATATATTTAATTAATTTTAATTTAAATGGAAATAGTTAGTATTGCTAATATTCACATATATTAATTTTTAAATTACAAGATATAAGATGGCGCCGGTGAGGTCGGCTGCCGTCACGACTGCTCCGACCACTTTTTCTTTGTCTTTGCTTTTTAAGTTAGTTTTCAGCGTTTCTAAATCGGCAAAATCATCACCATTGGGTACATTAGGTATGACAGTGACACTCTTGTTTCTATTGGTATACAATGTACTCACAATTCGAAGTTTTTAACTCCGGATCCGAGCTGGCCGAGTGAGATCTCGAGGGAGAACAAAGGGAAGCGGCGGCGTCCTAGAGGGAAGCGAGCCGGCGTCAGGAACAGGCTGAGAGCTCGTGCACACCGCACACCTCTGCCTAGCATCCTGCTCGCCAACGTCCAGTCACTGGAGAACAAGCTTGACGACCTCAGGGCCAGGATAAAGTTCCAGAGAGACATTCGGGACTGCAATCTCCTCTGCTTCACCGAGACATGGCTGAACCCAGCGGTGCCGGACCACGCCATCCAGCCGGCCGAGTTCTTCTCGGTTCACCGCATGGACAGGACACGGGACTCGGGGAAGTCAAGGGGAGGCGGCGTGTGTTTAATGGTGAACAACAACTGGTGCAACAGTGCGAACGTTGTTCCTCTCACACGCTCCTGCACACCAAATCTGGAACTACTGTCCATCATGTGTCGTCCTTTTTATCTACCTCGGGAATTTACATCGGTCATTGTAAGTGCCGTTTATATTCCACCACAAGCGGACACGGTCACCGCCTTATGCGAGCTGCATGAGGCACTCACACAGCACCAGACACAACACCGGGACGCTGCGCTTATTGTGACGGGGGACTTTAATAGCGCCAACCTCAAACGCGCAGCGCCGAACTTTTATCAACACATCACCTGCCCCACCAGGGGTGAAAGGACACTGGACCACTGCTACACTACGGTCAAGGACGGCTACAAGGCACAATCCCGCCCCCCGTTTGGCAAATCTGATCACGCCGCCATCTTCCTCATGCCAAAATACAAACAAAGGCTGAAACAGGAAGTTCCGGTTCAGAGGAAGGTCGCGCGCTGGACGGATCAATCGGTGGCCGCGTTACAGGACGCACTCGATGACGCAGACTGGGGCATGTTCAGAAACAGCTCCGACGATGACGTCAACGTGTTTACGGAAGCGGTTGTGGGATTCATCGGGAAACTAGCGGATGATACCGTGGAGACAAAGACTATCACAACGTTTCCCAACCAGAAGCCGTGGGTGGATAAAACCATCCGCGACGCTCTGAGATCCCGCACCGCTGCCTACAACACGGGACTTATGACGGGGGACATGGACCCGTACAAAGCCGCGTCATATAACGTGCGGAGGGCGGTGAAAGAGGCGAAGCAGCGCTACGGGAGGAAACTAGAGTCACAACTCCAACAGAGTGACTCTAGGAGCCTGTGGCGGGGACTAAGGACAATAACGGACTATAAAGCACCAACAACCGGTATGACGAACGCGGCCGTGACTCTGGCAGACGAGCTGAACACTTTCTATGCTCGCTTCGAGGCTGCAGCTAAGGTCTCCAACAATGCTAGTGTTAGCGGCGCTAACGGCTGCAGACAGGAAGATACTGCCAGCACCGGAAACGTGCTCGTCATCTCCGAGCATGAAGTAAGGAGAGCCTTCAAGAGAGTGAACACCAGGAAAGCAGCAGGACCAGACGGCATCCCAGGTCGTATCCTCAGAGACTGCGCATACCAGCTAGCTCCTGTGTTCACTGAGATATTCAACATCTCTTTATCTCAGTCGGTGATCCCCACATGCTTCAAAGAGTCCATCATTGTTCCTGTCCCGAAGAAACCCCACCCTGCTTCTCTCAATGACTATCGCCCTGTAGCCCTCACCTCAGTAGTGATGAAGTGCTTTGAACGCCTGGTCAGAGACTTCATCGTTTCTTCACTACCAGACACACTGGACCCACTACAGTTCGCTTACCGTCCAAATCGTTCCACAGACGATGCCATCTCTCATCTCCTCCACACATCACTCACTCACTTGGACACTAGAAGGGGGAATTATGTTAAAATGCTCTTCATAGACTACAGCTCTGCATTTAACACCATAATTCCCTCCACACTCACCACCAAGCTGGAGCATCTGGGACTCAGCTCATCTATGTGTCAGTGGATCTCCAACTTCCTAACTGGCAGACCACAGGCAGTAAGGATGGGCGGACATGTCTCAGCCTCCACCACTCTCAGCACTGGAGCCCCCCAGGGGTGTGTTCTGAGCCCCCTGCTGTACTCTTTGTACACATATGACTGTGTGGCCACTACCAGCTCCACCACCATCATCAAGTTTGCTGACGACACCGTCGTGGTGGGCCTGATCTCTGATAACAACGAGACGGCCTACCTGAAGGAGATTAGGAATCTGGAGAACTGGTGCCAGAGGAACAACCTCCTTCTAAACGTCAGTAAGACAAAGGAGCTGATAGTGGACTTCAGCACTAAGCAGGAGAGGAACTACCAGACCCCCGTCATCAACGAGTGCCCAGTGGAGAGAGTGGACAGCTTCAAATACCTCGGAGTTCACATCACGCAGGACCTGTCATGGTCCTGTCACATCAACACTGTGGTGAAAAAGGCCCGACAGCGTCTCTACCACCTCAGACGCTTGAGAGACTTCCAACTGCCCTCCAAGGTGCTCAGGAACTTTTACTCGTGCACCATAGAGAGCATCCTGGCGGGAAACATCTTAACCTGGTTCGGGAACAGCACCATGCAGGACAGACGAGCTCTAGAGAGGGTTGTGCGGTCAGCTGAGCGCACCATCCGCTCCGAGCTCCCTGACCTGCACTCAATCTACAGCAGGCGGTGCTGGACCAAGGCCAGGAAGATCGTGAAGGACCTCAGCCATCCCAACAACAGACTGTTCTCTCTGCTGAGGTCAGGAAAGCGATTCCGCTCCCTGAAGACCAACACAGAGAGACTGAGGAGGAGCTTCTTCCCGCAGGCGATACGGTCTCTCAATCACACCACCACACAGTACTGACCCACACATACAGTTCTTACACACACACTGGACTTTCTGGACTTTGGTTTTGCACAACACTGGTCACTATATTCTTCATTTCCGGTTAATACTTGTACAGCTGCTGTTATTGTGTATATATTTATTTATATTTAGATTTCTTCATACATTCTTATATAGTTCTATATTGTGTATTTTGTTGTACAGTTATTTTATTTTCAACTTTAATTTATATATTTTATCTTATTCTTCCCAGTTAAATTTACCCTTCATTCTAATTTGTGTTGTACAGTTATTTCATTTTTAACCTTAATTTATATTTTATTCCTTCCTAGTTAAATTTATCTTATTCATAGCCTTTTCCTTTTTTGTTTTCTTTAGGTCACGAGCAGTTGTCCAAGCATTTCACTACATATCGTACTGTGTATGACTGTGTACGTGACAAATAAAAATTTGAATTTGAATTTGAATTTGAAATTATTATACTGTGATGTGGATGAACTTACTACCTTTTGTCAATTATATTTGACATTGTTTTTGCCAACCCCGTGGTATATAATGAAAAAGCTTGAATATACTGAAACACTCTGTGATAAATCTGAAAAACAGCCAGCACTGAGAATACAGATAGTCTGATTGAAAATGGAGAATCACTAAACAGCACACACATAGTTTATAGATAATAAGAGTGCAAAGTCTGCTGAACTTAATGTATAGTGTGACCTTGAGTGTAGTATATTACAGAGTTCTGGGCTTCAGTCTCTAACAATCTTAAGTACATGCTGCGTTCCCAGTCATGGCGCCAATAAGCTCATGAGAGCAACACACACTTAACCATGCAGCCTGTAACAACCCCCTAATCTCTACAGCAGCTCAGCCTGAGGTATGAGATATACTGTTCCTTTAATGTGTGTGTGCACTTTGGTGCATATGTAAGTGTATGTCTGTGTGCATGCTCGTGCTCATACAGTTGCACAGAAAAGTGTTGGGCATATGCTTGTGTATTGAGGCCACTGCTCTTTTCCCTTTGTACCAGGCCTGACTCTTAATTCTGCAGCCAGCACATACAGGCACGTACACACACTTAGAAAAATACACATCAATCTTCTGGAGCAGTCAGTCATCTATTGCAGCTTCAACTATTGTCCACTTGCACTGGTATGTCTGCATTCACGTATATTTGAATGCTAAAGAGGGAGAGAAGTGGGAGACCAAAAAAGAGACAGCCAATCAGCTGAAAGACATTTGGAGGTCCATAGAATGCCATGCAGTGAGTTCATTGAGTTCACATGTTTGAACCCAGCATACCTGCAAAAATGCAAGGTGGCCTTATCGCTCTTTTGTCCTGTTGTATGATGCAAAGCTCCATACAGCTCTAGGCATGTTCTCTGTTGCGTTTCAGAATGAAGGAAAAGCTGAAAGCATAAGCGGTGATCGCCAGTCGAAAGTAGGTTATCGATACTGCTGAAGACTGCCCAGAGCACTTTTAAATTGATTCTTTGAAACCGCATCATAGAAAGTGAGATTAACTTGAAAAAAAAAGCATATGAAAGGTCTCATCTGCTCATTGAGCAAAACTGAGTTTCCACATAGTTTCTTATTGATTCATTGGTTTGTCCCATCGCTCTGTTTTTAATTTTATTTTCTCTCCTTCCTGCTCTGTCCTTCTTTCCTGTTTGTTTCTTCTTTAAAACATCCTCTCGATCCAGTTGCAATTTATTATTCAGTTTTCAGCTCCAGCTTCTGTCGTTGTGAAAAACACAAAATAATATTTCAGTCATGAACATCCACTGATATTTCTGTTAAAGCACTGACCTGAAAATCACAATCTGACTTTCATGTCTCTTTTGGAAGTCATCACTGGCTTGGCAGTAAGTAAATCAGCAGTATAACAGCATTGCATTTGAATAATTGTTGATTTACCAGTTGAATAACTAAGAAATACCATAGTGAAGTACATATATTGTACTCGTAATATGCCACTGCATCATATCGACTGTATTTACGCCGGGCCCTATATGTCTTGTTGGAGAATAATTTAAAAGGAATGTTGGCACTCTGATGGATTTAAAAACCTGTACGCCTGCCAGAACTCCACTTGATTTAATTAGTCTGTAGGAAACTCTACTTGAGGCTTGGCAGACTGAATTTACAGGCTAATTTATGGTTAAACCACACACAGACACACACATATGCACAAGGTGCTCATGTAAATTAACTTTGTACTGTCTGCCTCCTTTTCCTTCAATTTTATCAGATGAGCCAGCAGAGGAAAAGAAAGGCTCCAGCTCCTCCTCCCACTCCAACATCCATCACGCAAGGCTCTGATGACACTTCAGCCTCTCCGGCTCCCACTCCTGACAGTCAAGCTCCTGATAAACCTATGCCGGCATCCCGCATCAAGGTGGCACATTCGACCACAGCCTCAGCTGCCACTGTGATAAAACTAACAGAAAAAACAGCCTCGCACAAAATAGCAGTACATCCTGTGTCCAATGCCATGCCAACCTCCAGCTCCCCAACCCCGAGCAGCAGCACTACTGACAGCCTTGCTGTGCAGGATTCCAGCTCTGAACTAAGCCAGGGTCTTGATGATTCAGATGCTGACCTAGAGCAGGCTGAATCCCATTACAGCTACAGTAGCAGAAGCACAACAAGTGGGTCCGTGCGGGTCCAACCTGCTGCGAAAAACTCCAGCGGCAGAGTGGAAGATTCAGTCAGCAGCGCGGCCGGCAAAATAGCTCAAGACAGGACGTCAGAGAATAACTCCATGTCGGAGACTGAGTCCGCCCTGAACCTGAAGCTGGATGAGGCTGAGAACAATAGGCACAGCGGAATGGGTAAATATCTATAAAATGGCCTTACAGCAAGCGTACAACACAGCAGCAAACATTTAAAGACTTCCCTTCATAAATTCACACACTAAAGCAACAAAAGTTACGCAGAAAAGACACATAGATTGTTTAGCAGCAAGTAAAAAAAAAAAGATAATTATATTTATAGTGACATAGAAGGCATACAAGGGAAACTTTGAGATCTACCTATTCTCAGACACAACTACTGCATATATATGCTTTGTATCTCTGTCTGTCTTAAAAAAAAGAGCATATCATGATTCCACTGGCAGAAAAAGTGAGCTTTGCCATTGTTCATTGAACTCTTGACAGTGACTGTAAACACACTTTCTATATGCTGAAGAAGTGAGAGGTGAGTCAGAAGTTGCCTGTAGAGATTTCTACGTGTTAGAAGTGACTGAATATCTGCTCGAGAGAGCTCAGCTGTCACACTGCAGCAACATCTGAAAGTGTCACGAATGACATGCATAACCTGCTGAAGGAAAGTGTGTGTGTGTGTGTGTGTGTGTGCGTGCGTGCGTGCGTGCGTGCGTGCGTGTCATGGCTGAAGGACAGGAACTCGTGGAGCTGGTTTTCATCATCGCCCATGAGACAATATAGTCCTTGTTTCTCCCTTAAACTTATCAGCCTCTTACAGTACATTCTTCTGTCTTTTTTCACCCCCCTCCCTCCCTTTTTTTGTTACACTCATTTTTTTTATATTCCTCTCTTTCTTTCTCTCTATCTCTCTTATGCCTGCACCCACTCGCTCAAACCTTTAAAGCTGGCAGATACAAAGGCAGACAGATCCATCACAGATTTAAGCAGGATCTACTTGAACTTTAGCTGGCCTCATATTGATCTTTATATAACCCAAATCTTTCTCCACAGCAAAGCGAGATTGCGGCAGAGGGTTGTCGTGTCTGACAGGGGCATAGATGAGAGAGCTGTAGACCTCAAAAGGGATGAGAAAGGTGAGAGTATGAGAATGAAGTTGAGAGAGTGGAGCATGGGAAGGTTTTGACAGAGGTTTTGACAGAGGGTGGCAGGCAGAGGCAGGGGGACTAGAGGAGTTTAAGGAGAGAAGGGTGATGGACAGGCGGATGAAAGCAAGAGAAAGGATGAAGTATGAGGAGGTTAGTGCATTAGACAGTTCAGAAGACACAGCACGAAGGTCATTAATAAATTTATAGACCTAGCTACTTTCTTTTTCTCTATCCTGACGCTCTGCTGACAGTGCACCACCTTCTCGCCTCTCTTTTGCTTCGACTTTTGCTATTTTCAGTCTTTCTTCTGTATCTTCAAACTATATAAGAAACTATTCGCTGAGTTAAGATGTGTGTTTGTGTATTTGTGCTGAAATGGTTATACTCCAAAAACTACATTCCTTCAAGTGGTCCCTTTTCACCCTTTAAACTTTTCACCCACAGTGACTGTTAAAAAATGTTTTCTGCCTGACAACTGAACTGGTTATACATGAACAAGTACAAACTTGTGTGAATAGCTTACATATATGTTAGGTAAACAGCATCACCCTACACATGACCAGAGATGGGCAGTAACGCATTACTTGTAACGCGTTACTGTAATCTGATTACTATTTTCAAGTAACGAGTAAAGTAAGGGATTACTATTGCAAAAACGGTAATTAGATTACCGTTACTTTCCTGTAGGAACGCTGCATTACTGCGTTACTAAAACCGTGATTTTTTGCGAGAATGTCTCACGACAGTGACGTAAGCGAGTGCGCCGTTAGTGACAACAGCTGTGTGCAGATCAACAATGGATCACATATCGATTGTGGGAGAGAGTATGAGCGTGCAGCGTTTAAAGCGTGGAAGTACTGACCTTACTTTGAGTTTGATTCCATAAAAAGTGACAAAAACATTAGTGTCCGTTGTGCATGGGAAGAAAACTTCTTTTTACAGCGAAAAAACCCCCTAAACTTCCAAGCAAGCACCGAGTGCGCAACGACGTAATGGGAAATTCACAGAGAAACTCGCTGTCAGGTTTTGTAGATCGGACTCACGCGCAGACCACTAGTGTCTTCAAAAGGTGCATTTATTTACAGTGTTCCTCTACAGTGGAATTCATATATACATATAGTGATGTCAAGGGGAAAAGGGGCCGGGGTTCCAGGGTCCAGGAGTGAAAGAGGCAGGAGTCCAGGAAGGGAAGGTTTTCATTCAGCCCTCGCACATCTCCTCTCCTTTCCTTTATCTCTCTTGCTTCCGTTCAGTCGCCATGCACAGGGAAAGAACAGGTCCAGAGGCGATCTATACACAGGCAGAAAAAAACCATTAGTTTCCTGGTTCAGACAGGCTCACAAACTGACTTTACAAAATTCAGGACGACTGACGCTGATGGCTCAACGATCCAGCGACGAGTAGAGCAGACTCGCCCTCTTAAGAAGGGTTCCAATCTCTTATGATCAGCAACAGATGAAAGAGAGAATGGAAGAGGGCGAGAGAGAAAGGGAAACAAAAACAAAGCACCTGACAGCTGTCAGCTGTCGAGGAGCAGAGACCATGACAGTACCCCCCCCTCAACGGGAGCCTCCCGGCGACCCACCAGGCTTGTCCGGATGCAGGCGGTGAAACTCCCGGAGCATGGGCACGTCCAGAACGGCCGCCCGAGGGACCCAGGAGCGCTCCCCCATGCCATAGCCCTCCCAGTCAACCAGGTACTGACAGCCACGTCCCCGGCGCCAAGAGTCCAGTCAAGCTGTTATGGGCGTACTCGATCCACGGCAACTCCTCACTCCAGATGGTTTGATTGGTGGAGGCGACACAGCGCAGGGCGGTCTCCAGTTCTTGGTTGGCCCGCTCGGACTGGCCGTTGCTCTGAGGATGATAACCCGAGGATAGACTAACCTTTGCGCCCAGGGAGTTGCAGAACTCTTTCCAGACCCGAGAAGTGAATTGAGGCCCTCTGTCGGACACTATGTCTTCCAGGATCCCATGCAGGCGGAAGACGTGAGTGGCGAGTAGGCGTGCGGTCTCTAGAGCTGTGGGAAGCTTAGGCAGAGCAATGAAATGAGCCGCTTTAGAGAAACGATCGATTATGGTGAGAATGACAGTGTTACCTGCTGATGGAGGTAGTCCGGTGATGAAGTCCAGTGCTATGTGAGACCATGGCCTGGAAGGAGTGGATAACGGATGTAGCTGACCCGCCAGGGGTTGGTTCGATGGTTTGTTTCGGGCACAGACCGTACAAGCAGTGACGTATTCCCGAGTGTCTTGGGTGAGTGAGGGCCACCAGAAGCACCGCTGGAGAAACTTAATGGTGCGATGTATCCCTGGGTGGCATGAGAACCGGGCCGTGTGAGCCCATTGTAGAACCTGGGATCTGACAGAGCGCGGAACATAGAGTCGGTGGGTGGGCCCCCCTCCCGGATCCGGTTCGGCTACCTGAGCCGCCCGGACGGCCGCCTCGATCTCCCAGGTGATGGCCCCGATAGTACAGGTTGCCGGCAGGATAGAATCCGGATCCGCCTTTTCGTCAGCAGCGGAGAACTGACGGGAGAGAGCGTCCGGCTTGACGTTTCGGGAACCGGGTCTGTAGGTGATTGAGAAGTGGAAACGGGTGAAAAACAGGGCCCATCTGGCCTGTCGAGCGTTAAGACGTTTCGCCGTTTGAAGGTAGGCCAGGTTTTTGTGATCGGTCCAGACCACGAAGGGTTGAGTGGTGCCCTCCAGCCAATGCCGCCATTCTTCCAGGGCGAGCTTAATCGCCAAGAGCTCCCGATCGCCCACGTCGTAGTTACGTTCTGCAGGGGTGAGACGACGGGAAAAATAGGCACAAGGATGCATCTTACCCTCCCTCTGTTGGGAAAGGACGGCCCCCACCCCTGAGTCGGATGCGTCGACCTCCACCACGAACTGAAGAGTAGTGTCAGGTTGGACCAGGATGGGCGCTGAAGCAAACCGTTTCTTGAGCTCCTGAAAGGCTGATTGGGCAGCATCACTCCACTGAAAAGCAAGCTTGGGAGAGGTTAACTGGGTTAATGGTAAGGCAATCCTGCTGAAGTCCCGTATGAATCTCCTGTAGAAGTTAGCGAAGCCAAGGAAGCGTTGCAACTGGCGACGGTTGTCTGGTTCGGGCCAGTTCACAACAGCCTTGACTTTCACAGGGTCGGGTCGGAGATCTCCACGCTCGATTATGTACCCTAGGAAGGCAACTGAGGGCACATGAAACTCACATTTCTCGCTTTTGACGAACAGCCGGTTCTCCAGAAGGCGTTGCAGTACCAGCCGGACCTGGGTCTCGTGTTCAGCCTGGGAGGAAGAGAAGATCAGAATGTCGTCTAGATAGACAAACACAAATCGGTTAATAAAGTCCCTTAGAACATCGTTGACCAGAGCCTGGAATACTGCAGGTGCGTTAGTGAGGCCGAATGGCATTACCAGATACTCGAAATGTCCAAGGTGAGTATTGAACGCCGTCTTCCATTCATCGCCATCCCGAATCCGAACCAGGTGGTAAGCGTTTCTCAAGTCCAGCTTGCTGAATATGACGGCTCCCTGGAGAAGTTCGAAAGCGGAGGTGAGCAGGGGCAGTGGATATTTATTCTTGACCGTAATGTTATTGAGTCCCCGAAAGTCAATACAGGGTCGGAGGGTCTTATCCTTCTTTTCCACAAAGAAGAAACCTGCTGCGACGGGTGAGGAAGAGGCACGGATGATGCCGGCAGCGAGGGATTCAGTTATATATTTCTCCATAGCCTCCCGTTCCGGCAGCGAGAGGCTATAGAGGCGGCTGGTCGGTAAGGGAGCTCCCGGCAGCAGGTCTATGGCACAGTCATAGGGCCGATGGGGTGGCAGCGACTGGGCTCGGTCCTTCCGAAACACCTCAGCGAGATCGTGGTAAACAGACGGCACATCTGCTAAGTCGGAAGACCGCGGTGGCTCTGGGCCGGTGACCGATTTGTTAGGAGGAACAGCAGCCTTAAGGCAAGTCATATGACACTCCTCTCCCCAGCCCGTGATGCCTCCTTTCTGCCAATTAATCGTGGGGTTGTGTTGCTGGAGCCAGGGATGACCGAGAACTAACGGCGTCTGAGTGGAGTGAAAAACAAAAAAGCTAATCTCCTCCGAATGATTACCAGACAGTGTGAGGGTGAGCGGCTCAGTGATGTGTGTGATGTCGGGGAGGCACTGCCCTGATAAAGCCGTGACGCGTAAGGCGTGGGGTAGTGACTCCACAGTCACACAGAGTTGTTTTGCTAGTTCAGAGTCAATGAAATTTTGTTCTGCTCCAGAATCAATAAGCACAGAAAGTGAATGACACTCGGAGTGGACCAAAAGCTTAGCCGGCAGGGCTAAACGTGGAGGAGATTTATCCTGATTCAAACCGCCCACCAGTACTCCTACCATCACTGGCGGGCACGGCCTTTTGCTCGCGACGGACAGGAGGCAATCATGTGTCCCTTATTACCACAATACAGACACTCACCGGCCGTGATGCGTTGCTGACGTTCTGCAGCAGTTAGGTGAGAGCTGCCGATTTGCATGGGCTGTACCTCTCCGTCGGCGCCCCCTGATGTCCGGGAGTACCGGTAATCGGCCGAAGCCTCCGCCCCTCGTGGCCCTGCGGCCTCCTGGGAACTGGAGTTCCGTGCTTGCCGACGAGCTCGTAGCCGCTCATCCACCTTAATACATAATGACATCAATTCGTCAAAAGCAGTGGGTAGGTCCCGCATAATCAATTCATCTTTCAGATCTTCCCGGATGTTATTTAACAATGTGCTCCTGAGCGCATCCGGTCCCCAGCCGGTTTCTTCTGCCAAAATCCAAAAATCGATTGAATAGTCTGCCATACTCCGCTTACCTTGCTTAAAGTTAAGGAGGCGGAGCGCCGCAGCCTCGACTCCAGAGCCCTGATTAAACACAGTCTTAAAGTTAATCACAAACCTCTCAAAAGAGATCTCCGGGTTGGAGTTTAACACGACCTGGGCCCATTTCAAAGCCCGGTCACGAAGCATCTGTACCAAAAAAGCAATCTTTGCCCCGTCATTGTTATGAAAACGCCGCTGTTCGCGGAAAATCAATGAACACTGGGCCAGAAAGCCAGGGCACTTCTCTGTCTCCCCCGAAAAGGGCTCGGGCGAAGGCAGGGGACCGTCAGAGGATGGGGTGGCTGCCGATGAGTGACCTGCCATAGCCGCTGCGAGTGTCTCCTGCGGGGCAGGGTGAGCCGGCTGGGGGGTCCCTGGCTGTACTCCCCCTGGCGTAGTCAAACCGCAAACAGCTTGAGTTAGTGCGGCGATCTCACCTCGCAGCTGATGTAGCATTTGTTCGTGGCGAGTCAGCGCCGCTTCTTGGGCAGCCAGTGCCTGACCGATGGTATTCTGATCTGCTGAGTCCATGTTGTGGCTGGATCGTTCTGTCAGGTTTTGTAGATCGGACTCACGCGCAGACCACTAGTGTCTTCAAAAGGTGCATTTATTTACAGTGTTCCTCTACAGTGGAATTCATATATACATATAGTGATGTCAAGGGGAAAAGGGGCCGGGGTTCCAGGGTCCAGGAGTGAAAGAGGCAGGAGTCCAGGAAGGGAAGGTTTTCATTCAGCCCTCGCACATCTCCTCTCCTTTCCTTTATCTCTCTTGCTTCCGTTCAGTCGCCATGCACAGGGAAAGAACAGGTCCAGAGGCGATCTATACACAGGCAGAAAAAAACCATTAGTTTCCTGGTTCAGACAGGCTCACAAACTGACTTTACAAAATACAGGACGACTGACGCTGATGGCTCAACGATCCAGCGACGAGTAGAGCAGACTCGCCCTCTTAAGAAGGGTTCCAATCTCTTATGATCAGCAACAGATGTGCTGATCACCTCCAGGTGTGTAGGCCAGGGGCAGGAGTCCATACTGAGCTCCGCCCCGGCAGGAGAAAGAGAGAATGGAAGAGGGCGAGAGAGAAAGGGAAACAAAAACAAAGCACCTGACAGCTGTCAGCTGTCGAGGAGCGGAGACCATGACACTCGCGGATTCTTCAACTGACCGCGGCACACCTGCACCAGGGTAAACCGCCGCCTACCGCAGTCCTGCTTTACAGGTGAAAATAGAGCAACAGGACCGCTGAGTCTTTGACTTTATTTATTTTCTGCTGTGTTTTACTTGCATCTATTTGAAAGAGTGAGTGTAAACACAAAAAATATTTTATTTTATGTGCTGGAATGTGCAGAAAATAGGTTTAAATGTTAAACAAATTTATTCAAGTCAGAGAATGTAGCATATAATTAAATTTTTGCTTGATGCATAAAGTTAAAAGATTAAAACTGATAAAACAAGTTAAAAAAAGAGACTTTTCCATTTGATTACATTTTGTATGATGGATTATGTAGAAAAAGCAGAATTGGGCTGAAAGATCTATCGCTTTATTACCTATTCAGGTTGTAAATCGTGTTTTTAAAAAGTAACTAAGTAACTAAGTAATTAATTACTTTTGAAAATAAGTAATCAGTAAAGTAACGGGATTACTTTTTTGGGGAAGTAATCAGTAATTAGTTACTGATTACTTTTTTCAAGTAACTTGACCAACACTGCACATGACATATAGAGTGGTTCACTCATGCCTGAAAATGCAGAGATTTGCCATCTGAAGGGTTTTAATTACTCTGTTTTTCATTATTCCTTAATTTATGTATGATTTTTTTGAGCCTGTCATTTAATGTGTATATGTGTATGAGTGTGCGCTCCAGTGGTTCTCAAGGTTATAACTGCGTAGTTTATCATCCCAGCCCTGCCTGTTATTTCGGTACCATCCAACTGTCAACAACAGAGTAAACAGAAAACATAGAAAGTTGACGAATCACAAGCTTTATAAGTAAATTTAGGCAGCTGGATTTCAGCACAGCTTTTCCCCATTATTGTGCTTTTATTCCTATTACTTTTTCAGATGCTTCGTATGTATCATTTGCAGTCGACTCCTCACTTCCTTTCTTACTGTTTCCTTACTGCTTAAAAGCTGTTTGTGCTTTCAGTAATGATCCTGTAAACAGTTCAACAAAGCTTTGCATTTGTCTTTTCTGGACATCTAGTTTCAAAGGTGTTTACTCATAGCTATAACAAGTAAAACTGCAGTCTTAACTAACATATGTTAAAATGTTTTAATTTACTATGTCATAACAGCTCTGCTTCCTAGAGATGTTATATAGCTTATTTATATTGTTAATTATTGATGCCTCTCATTGTAAATTACCATAGATGCAATTCTAGAGGACCTTGTAGTGCTTTAAGGGCCAAAAACTTTGTGGGAGTGCTATGACAGACCACAGTGCTTTGATTTCCACATCACTGTAGGTTTTTGATGCCTTTTACAGTTGGGAGGTTCATTCAAATGAAGAAGCACAAAGCAAGTATTTGATTGAGAGTGGACTTTGGACTTTCTATAAATATGTTTTTATAATATTGGGACTTCCAGGTTAAATAAAGGTCAGCAAAATAAATGAATAAAAAGCTAACTCTTTCCTATAACTCAGTGATAGACATAACCTGTGGCTAGTGAGCCTCTAATGGCAAACATGGTGATTTAGAAAATATAATAATTGGCAATTTAGAACAACAGCAGAAAAAAATCTGAATTCTAGTTACCAGATTCATGAATAATCTTTATGACATAGTCTCACCAAACCTTCTGGTTTACATCGTCTAGCCCTCCGACCCCAGCAGCAAGAGGTCTAGGCAGCGTTGCACATACCTCTTCAGTGAAGTATGTGAAAATCCCCTATATGTAAATGGAGTCAATAAAATATGTATAAAAACTATTTATTGTATCATTAAAAGTTGAGGGGATCCTCAAACACCCCCCTCCTCCTTCAAAACCCGCCCCTGGTTCACATGCCCATGATCTACCATTGTGCACTTGTCACAGAGTTGCCCAAATAAAATATGGACGTCATGGGTCCATATTTTATGGATTGTCATGAGAACTTAAAGGGCTAAAGAAGCAACTGTTTCCACAAATAAATGTAGTTTTCTTTACAACTTCCAGTTCAATGAGAAGTTTCAATATAACTTGTTAAGTCACTTTCCCCATTTTTGAAGTATGACCATCAGTGCTTGCCCTGCCCGCATGCTGTTTTTCCTTTAGGAAACACTCATCGTCTGGTGCCACCCAAACCTCTCCGTTCTCCCGTGCAGGAGCCATCACAGCATGTATCACCCTCTACTCCTCCCTCGACACCCCCTCCCCCTGAGCCTACAGAGAGCAACTCTCCGCAGAATCTCACGGAGGTGGAGGAAGCTCCCCAGTGTAGGTTCCACATGGACTGCCCTCCCCCTAACCTCGATTCTTGTTTTCTCTTGTCTTTCCTAAAAGCTGCCAATCAGGTTTTCCAGCTCTTAATTCGTTTTCACCCAGTCACAGTTTGTATCTGGCTTAACTGCCAAACCTTGATGTTTGTGTTTCTATGGCAGTCCTGAACTCTGTCCTTTCATGTTTTCCATCTCTCCTTCAGTGACCTGGGCAGCAGAGTTGTTAAGTGATGCTGGGTCCAAATGAGGTCAGGGGGCTTCATATATATATATAAACGTCAATCTCTAAGCTTTGATATTTTCCCTGGGTCCAAAGGGTCAGGTCTAAGGTCAACAGCAATCTTCTTGAGTACCTTTCATGTTGCATTTAAACAGGACGTGGGAGTAAATTAGATGTATAATTGACGAGAATTTTGAGTGATGCTGAACTGTTTTTAATGCCACCTTCTGTCCCTGTAGGTGCTCCCTATATGTTTTGGTTTTTCTTTTAATGCTCCTTACCTTACCAAATACAAATTTAATGATCTACTCATCTCAAATCTCATCTGTTCTCTTCTTTCCTCCCCCACCCCTCACCCTCCTGTGTAGTGTACTGCTGCGGGCCTGTGCGTCTTCGTTCCAAACACTCCTGAAGTCTCTCTCTCTCCCTCTCTCTCTCTGGCTCGATCCTTCCTTCACTCCGACAGTCCTTTTTCATCAGCTCCCTTTGGTTCTCCATGGCCTCGCTTATTTCTGCTGGACTTTTCTTTGATAATCACCATCCTCCTCTCATCCCTTTGATGTCTACTTCTGCTGTTCTCTGCTGTCTTGTATTTGGTGTTACAGTCTCACGTTTGAGTACCATTTCATTTGTATAACTTGCCTTTACAGAATCCATTCTCACTGCATATAACCTTGTGACAAAAGTGAAAGCAAGTTGGAAAAAGTTTTGCTCTTTAAAAAAAAGCTTGTTTTTTTTGTACTGTTTGTATTGTTTTTATCCTTTTTACAAATGTTTGTACATATTCTGCATGGTTTTTACTTCACATTGATCCACTGGTTGTCAGCGTTGAGAGTTGAGTTAAAAGTGGACACAGAATGTGGTCAGAAGGCAGCGGTGCTAGGTCATGTGATTTCAGCCAATATTTCGGTGATGTGATAGCTGCAGATCGATTGCAGGACAGTGTACGTCGCTCTGTCTTTGCCTGGTATTGTGGCTTGGTTTAGAAACATAAAACCCGAACGCGTGCTGACTTTAGCAAAAGTATGGAAAGAGTGATGTATCGATGACATGTTACTTTTAGGTGGTAATGGCTCTTAAATTTCATAAAGACAAGCATATGAAATACAAGACCTCTCTCCAAAGAAAGCTTTTAACAGTCTACTTCAAAATTAACAAGACACTGTGAACTGGAGGCAGCTTGTAGCTCAGTTAATGCTTCACATTTTGTTTTTGAAGGATTGCATTAACTGTAGAATTTGGAATTTTATTTAGGATGAAAAACCACAAGAAATCTGAGCTTTAAAAAACTGTTTCATAGAAAGAACTTGTGTACAGTTACGAGCGGTGTAATAGAAAACATCCTGCATGCTAAAGTACAGTTTTTTGTGTTATCTTTGTTTTTATTAAGCAATTCTCTATTGTATGAATGCAACATTTGTGGTATTGAAGTGTATTATGCGGTGAAGACGAATTTTACTTTTTTGAGATGAGGACAGTTTTAGACAGCAATGTACAGGCCTGAACTGATTACATTTTAATTGTACGGTAATTTAATTTTCTTTCTGATGACATTTTTAGAACTCTGAATCTTCCAAGCCTTTGAAATACGGTGCATATGCGTAGCCTATTTCAGGGGATGTATAATTTAAATTAAGTACTTTTTGAACCTGCAAAGGATTGATCATCGATTTCTTTTTTTTCTTTTTCCTTTTTTGGGGTGATTGAAAAAAGAATATGTTTACAAGAAATAGTTGATTAAACTTTTCAAGACTGCCCCAAGATTCCAGGACACTGATTTAGCACTGTGCATGGAATGTAGTGGCATGTCACAGTATTAACAGCTTGGGAATGGAGACACCCTTAGTTTAGCTCTAACAGACAATTTTGCCCAAGGTCATGTTGAGTTGGAAGTTTGTCTGTTTGTGTGTGTGTGTGCTTGTCTGCAAGCGTATACATATGCAAGCATAAATCTGTGTGTGCATATGTGCACTTGTCTTTGCACGTCTCTGTGGATGTGTGCCGATTGCGGCTGTTGCCAGCATGACTAAGCTGTTGCTGGGAAGGAGCTGGGGGGACAGCCCTGTGAGTCATCACCACATCTCCTGGAACGGACTGTTCTCTCCACACCAGTAGGAGCAGACCCAAAACTGACAGTCCTAGTACACTGCAACACACATTATATTGCAGTGCAGTGCATGACCAAATGCATGCACAATCTTATTGACAACTGGTATTACAAACAGAGTCATTCATTGTTAAATTCATTAAAAAAAAAAGTTCACTGCTAAATAGCCAGCGCTGTGCTTGCTCGTTGATCTAATAAAAAGCAAACAAGTGGTACATTGATTTTTATTCTTCTGGCCTTGAGTTCAGTGAGATCAGTGATGGAGTAAATAACTTTCCCAAACCCACATGACTGACCAGAACATGAGTGTACTAAAAAATGAGAGGGTATAAGCAATGCTAGGTTTCCCTCAAATCTAAAACTGTACAGTGAAAATCTAATCAACAGAGTTTGAATACAGTAAATCTACCCACACATCATTAAAGATGGTTTATCAAGCCACAAGTGGTGGTTCTTCAGTCTTGCTTTTAACATATTTGGCTTATGTTTTTTGGCTTGGGTGCATGTGTATCTGTGTGTGGGTGTGTCTGGGTGTGTGTTTGATGTCAGAATGAAATCTTGAAACTAAACTAAATACTTACCCGGTTTTTTTCCCTCCATGTTTACCGTCTCTTGATCTTCATGCCTGTTCTGTAGCTTGTGCTTTTTTTTGTTCTTGTTTTTATTCCTCTCACTTAGAAGGTTTTAGCCATCATTAATCTTCTAAGTTTTGTTGATCAGAGAAACTATAATGCACTTCCTAATTAAAACACTTGTGGCCTTACTGTTCTGTAATCTAATATTTCTTGACTGCGATAACAGTCAGTCCCAGTGCTAAGATTTTCTGTTCTCTCCCAGCTTGGCTCCATTCTGTTCAGAACTCTGCAGTCAGTGACCAGAAACCAGAAACTGAAGCACCTCTGGCCGAGACTCTGTCTTTGGGCAGCAGCAGTGCCGGCAGCAGCCTGCATGACCAGGGTTACGCTGCCTCTGAAGGTATGGCAGAGGGCGAGGACTCTGGCATGATCAGTTCTCCCTCTGACACCCAACCCACTTCCCCCGATGGGAGCGTGTCTCTGGATGGAAGTAGTGGGTGGAAACCGGCGGGGCCAGTGCGAGATAGTTCCAGTGAGAGCGATGAGGGATGTGCCACCTGGGGATCAGTACACAGGTAGAAAACGGAACCAAGAAAGTGGGTTGGGCAGTTTAAATGAGACTCACAACAAAATTATTTCTCATATTTGCATATAAAGAATTTGACTAAAGTTATATTCAAGATGGTGGGACTAATTAAGAAATCTGCATTTACTTCATTTATCGACCTGACGTCTTTCCCATACTTACTAATCTTATTGTCAATATTAGCTCATCTTCTCTAATCCACTGAGCTGTCCATTTAAGCTAGCCTAACTGCTATTACAACAAACTGTCACAGTTTTATCCAACTTGATTTTAACAAAGTTGATATTTGTTATTGAGCCAGCAGTAAAAATCAAGAGCAGTTCCTACCATAGTATATTTGAGTCAGCTTTGCATTCTGGGCTTTTATAGTTATGGTTTTAGGCCCTTAATCAAAGGTCTGTGAAAAATCAATGCTGCTCCAGATCCCTTTTCACATTTTAAGTTGTTTTGAAAAGCATACGCTCATTTACCCAGACCAGGGATCTTGGATTGATGCCCCTACTCAGAGAAATTTTATGAATCCAGGTTCTGGCCTGATGTTGCCAGCTCTTCATTATTCCAGGAAACCACTATAACCCAGTTTTCTCAGAATTATTGAGGAAAAGAGGACCCGTCCAAGTCTCTTAGAAGATAAATTCTATTTGGGTTGGCCTTCTTGATGCAATTTGTTATGGCTAATATGCCACTAACCCATGAGAATTCTCTGTTGAACCACTGAAGAGAGTGCAGGAAGTTTGAACTGTGGTATTAATATCTTAACAGCTGCGTGTTTCAAAGCCAGCAGACTCCAGTGAAAATAAAATGTGACTTTAAACACTTAAAGTCTACACATATTTTTCTTTCCTCTACTTCTGAACTGCCTTTACCCTTTTGATTTCTTAGGCAGATTACTTAAGCAAAGGGTGCTGAATATAACAGCATCACTAAAGTAATGGGTTTTACTATATAGTCTTTTCAGTAGTGACTTTTTTTTATAAACGATAAGGGTCTCTACGTGATTATATTTACATGTGTATGTAATATACATGATGATGACTTCTTTTTATGTACCCTTCTCAGGCACAAAGACATCAGCCCTCAGTCGCAGTCAGTGATTTTGAAAAACAACTTTGAAGATGATCCAAAGCTCGCAGCCGAGCTCCATCAGACTTTGGCTGATTTTGAAGCAGACCTTGCAGGTAAAAGGGGCAAAAATATAAGCTACACTGAATAGAAATGTCTTCACTGAGATGTATACATCCAGCACTGAAATTGAAAAACAATTCCTAAAGGGTTTAACCTGTTGATCATCATAACACTACTGTAGCTGGATCAACTGAAGTAATCCTCTAAATGTTCTATATAACATAAAACACAACACTTCATGATACTCCACATGAAGCGACTTTTCCACACTAAGTGGATTACCTATTAAGACCTGGATCTGTCACTCTTTTGCAGACCATGAAGATGTAGTCTCAGCAAAAGAGGCTCCTTATACCATGTCTAGTGACAGTAATGAGGTTCCAGTGTCTGTAGTGGACTTGGATGTGCCAGTTACAGCCATAGATGAAGTACTGGAGGACTATGATCATAATATTATTGAACATGAGGTGAAGTCATTTACCAGGAAGGAGTCAGCTGGCAGCAAAGGTAGGAAAAACAACCAGTGCATCAGATTTAAAATGGTTTGCTTTTCTGTATTATGTTTACTACAATTTTTCTTCCCTTATCTTATCACAGAACATGGCTTTTGTCACAAGTCCAGAATGGAGCCCGAGAACAAAAACAACAATGCTTATACAGAAGCAGTCAATAATAAAAGAAACCATACAAATACTAAGGGTTTGTCTCAATCTGAGCAGTACACTAAACCAGCGGAGAGCAAGTCTGTGTGTGACAGAAAGGAAAAAAAGATAAAGGAGAAAAAAATTAAAGAGATGAATCTCGTCAATAGCAACAGCGTGAAAGGAGATAAGCAAATATCGGCTGTTAAATCTAATGATGACGTGCACGAAAACATGGAGAGCGCTGAGATACTGCCTGACCCTGTGAGATATAATGCTGAGTCTTTTGAGAAGAAGAAACCGGATTTTCCACCAGCAAGTCAGAAACCAGTATCTATGGAAAAAGATGAACAGACGAATAGGGTTTTCCCTACTTCACATAATAAAATTACTCGCAACGTCACATCACGATTTGGTATGAAAACCTTCACTGTGATCCCTCCCAAGCCCTCTGTTATAAACACTGCTAAAGAACAGTCAGGTGTTCGATTTACCATTGGTGCCATTAAGATCGACGATCAGGGAAACATGGTGAAAGAGGGTATCTCCAGGAATAATGTCAGTAGGTCTTCAGAGTCACAGATCAATTCTGATGAGGGTTCTCCTCTTCTTGGGAAGGCCAAAGCTTTTTGGAGCTCAAATGAAAGACAAGACACTCCTGTGAACCCCAGCAAAGATAAAGCTGAGGAGAGCAAAAACAAACTGAAAAGTGCTTCTACAGCAGTCACAGAAACTACACTGAAGACCAGTAACACAGAGTACCTGAAATCAACACAGAGTACAGTTTCTAAACCTCCAGAGAGAATCCAACCTAAAGAGGTGGTGAAAGAAGAAACTAAAGAGCCTATAAGGAATGTCAAAGTTCCAGACAAAGGCTGTGTTGAGGTGGGGAGCAAAAGTTCAGTACCCAAAAATGTTCAGCCCCCAGCTGACAAACCTACCATTCCTCCTTCAATACTTCCAGACTTGTCCTTCCTCAGACCGCCCAGGCGAACCTCAAGCCAATATGTAGCGTCTGCCATCGCTAAACACCCCCCAAAGACCTTAGCGAAACCCAGCTATGTCCCTAACAGCCCTGAATGCTCTGCTTCCCTGAAGACACCGACTACTGACCTCCAGAAATCAGGTCGATCGATGCAAGTTAATCCGCGACAATCTTCCCTGTCGTCTTTGTTAGAGAATAAGGAGAATAGCTCTAATTCTGCAGTCAGGTATCCTGGTCCTCAAAGATCTACAAGCTACCCAGAGTATATGTCAGATCAACAGAAAGATTTTAGAGAAGCAAACAGGGGTGGATTTGAAAATGGTGTTGTAGCCACCAAAAGAAGTTCTGATATGTTGGAAACCAAACCAGCCAAGAATAATCACGCTGAGTTGAGTGGATCCACCAACATAAAAGTAACTGCCAATGACCAAGATAATGTCAAACATCAGCTTGGAGGTCCGAGCCCAGCAAAAAGCTATGCCCTAAACTCATATATCAAACCACCAACAGCCCCAAAGACCATATCTCAAGGACAGACAAACGTAAGTAAAACCTGGATTATACTGTTAATATTACAACATACGAATCTTGAAAATATACTATAAATAATTGTTTTTATAATTCACAGAACTCAGAGGAGACAGCTTCAAAATCTCAACTGCCTGAAACAGTGTCAGACAGCAGTGTGACGGTGTTTGGGCCAATTAAAAAGTTCAGACCAGTGATCCATAAATCTGTTGAGAAAGAGACGTCTCTGCACAGCAGTCTGATGGAGGCAATCCAGACAGGTGGAGGCAAAGACAGGCTGAAGAAAGTGAGCTCAAGATAAAATGATTTGTAGGATAGCGTTTTGCCCATCTATCTGGTTTCATATGTTCATCTAAACAAGCTAGGTAATAATGTTGGCTGATTTTCTCCTTTTTTATTGCCTTGTTAGATATCAACTTCTGGCCCCAGCTCCTTAAAGAAAGGGCCTTATGTTGAAGAGGAGAATGAGAGGTCTGCTCTTTTGGCTGCCATTAGAGCCCAGAATAACACCGGCAGGCTGAAGAAGGTAAAATATTATCCTAACAGCTAAGAAGTATCATTGATCTCTATATGCTGATATCCAGGGTGGAAGTAAGAGGGATGTGATCTAAAACATACAAGTATGAGTTATTATTTTAACATTTATGCATGTATAAAAAAACACTTCCTTATAAATATATAAAATGCTGTTCTTTTTAGCATGTAGTTACAATGCTTCTCACCATTTGGATGCAGATTAAAATGTATCCAGTATACAGTTATTTAATATCCGCAGAGCATAACTCCTAATATTATCTATACCCTGTGATTTCTGAGTGCCATTTGCAGGTCAAATATCCTGTATGTACTTAATAAACATCAGCATGTTTGAACTGTTGTTGTGAGCATGTTGCTATGCCAAATGTAATACATAGCAAAGCTGATAATATCATTTTATGTTGTACGCATATGGTTTTGCACAGTACGAGCATGTGTACCCGTTACATTTACAGTCAAGAAGAGCTTAAATTAGAATGTAAATGCTAAACACTTTGTCTCGTGTTATTAGTTCATTAGCAGCTTACACTGCAATGCAGGTTATGCTAGCACATGTGTCTATTTTCATCCACCCTTTTGGAAAGCGTTCTGTGGTTTGCTCACATTTGCGTACCAGAGTGGAATGAAAGAGGCAGAAAATGTGCTACTGCTGCTGAAACATCTGTGGCTCTATTCTGGAGGTTCCCTGCCAGATCTGGAATCTCTGGAATGCTGTATGACTTAGTTGGAAAACAAAACTGTTGTACTTCTTTGCAAAGGAGGGTAAACAGACTGAATATGTATATTAAATGGAGTTATAAAATAAGTAATGAGTGCTCATATAAATTTGAATGTCTCTAACAAGAAAATAGAAAAGGCTTTGTTTGTCTTTCTAGCTATGCATCAGGTGTATCAGGAGTGTGTGTCAGAGACTCATATGGGAGCAGCTGTCCTTCCATATGGTTACATGTCTACAGTTACCATTGTCTCACCGCTCTGTGTGACAGGTCAAATCTGTAGCTGCCCATGAGCTTGAGAAATTCAGAAAGTTGGCATCTGAAGAAGAGAGAAGCAGTCCAAGCTCTCCCTCTTCCCCCGAGAATTTGACCTGCACCTCTCCTCTCTTTACGCACCCACCACCTCCACCACCACCGATGATTGCACCGCCACCTCCTGCCCCTGTCTTGCCCCAGGGTAAAACTAGCTCTGTGCCACATTCGAATGCGAACGCCCCCAGGAACCCTGCTCTAGCCAGGGAGGCTATGCTGGAGGCGATCCGCTCTGGATCTGCGGCTGAGAGGCTCAAAAAGGTAAAACTATTAAAAATATATAGAGAAGTTTACAACTATGAACAACCTTTGTTTGCTTTATATTAGCAGCAGTTTCGTGAAAAACATCTTTGGTCTGGTTTCACACAGCTTCCCTTGCTGGAAGACATCACTGGCACTACAAAGATCTCCTGCGGTCTAGTAGCCAGGAAACTGGAAATGAGTTGCAGATTGTAACACGTACAAAGATAAATCTGACAGCCATACTGTACTGCTCCATGAGTATTTTCGAGGGGATAAAGTTCAATTTTAGGTCAGCAGCTATGGAAAAATAAGACTTCTGAAACTTTTGAATTGTTATTTTTGCCCTGTTTATACCAGAAAGGAACAATGGTAGCGACTGAATAGCATCAAGAGGGCGAAAAATCAAAGAACTCCCGATCACATGTTGTTGTGTTGCCTCAAACTGTTGCTCCTGTCATTATCACAGTGGAGAAATAAAATGACATGTTCAATTTCTTTCAACTAGGTCGCAGTTCCCAAGAAGACGGTTCAAGTGAACGGCAAACTGGGAACGATCCAAGCGAGCTCCTCAACAATCCCTGAGCAGTAAGAGGGGGAGCCAGCATCACCACAACAAGAAATAATAGATTAAGTGTAGTCTTAGTTTCTGTGTTTTGCCATAGTGCTTTTACAGCAGGTGTTTGGGGAAAAACAGTTTGAGTTGCATTTTCAGTGAATGCTGTCTGATATATTTTTTTGCACTGCAGAAATTGTGAAAAATCAAGTAAAAATAAATAATTCAGAATAAGATTCACACCTCTTACTACTAATATTGGGCCTCATTCGTACATTGGTGTAGTTCTAAATTACTTATGAATGAGGAAGGATTTAAACATTTCTTCTAGCAAGAAGAACCTCACTGTGTTAGTAGCCAAACACCTGCAAAATCTGTCTAACAAAGGGTGCGATAGGTGAAAGGTTTGCAGTTTATGTTCCGCTTTGACAAACAGTAGCTTGCTGGGAAATGTTCCTTTCCACCTTTGTAACATATTGCTGTTCGTAAATACATCCGCTGCCATCCACCCTTGAATTCACAAGGCGCAACTAGAGCATTGACATAAATCTGTGCCAATGAAAGCAAAATGTAATAGTATATGAGACTTTCATATCATTTTGTGTTGTGATCATTTCCATTTGCCTTTACCACTGTAGGTTTCAAATGCCTTATATGCCTAATGCTAAGTCAGTGTTATGCACATATTGTTTGTTTAAAAAAAATCGATGTGAGGTGCAATAAGTTTGATCAGATTCTGGACTACTTCCTATTTTATTGTAACAATTAACATTATTTAAAACAATTTTTTTTGTATATTTAAGAAAACAGTAGGTCCGTGAGCAGTGCTTTAAGTGTATTATTTTATAGAGATCTCGTCCGTAATGCCAACTTCCACAGTTCAGACTCTAAGGAGTCATATTGTAACAACTGGCTGGTGCCTGTTAGTGCACTGTGCTCCTGTTTAAGCTTCTAACCTTCATTTGTGCTGCTGTTAAAAATCTGTAGATGCTATGTTGTGATATTTCTGACTCACGGTGGAAAACATGATAAGCATAGCCTTAACATTTGCTATAAATACATACTGTACATACTGTAGCTGAAATAGTTTTTTTTTTTTTTTTGACATTTCAACATTTTGAAGCATTTTCATTAAAAACCATAAGAACGGTTTCACAAAAAGCAAAGAGATTAGTGTATTAAATCGATAAGATAATCTAAAACCAGCTTTAGTAAAGCTTATGTCATAATTTAAGCATTATTGCATTTCTTTCTGCTATGTAGGGGAGGTTTAGTGGGTCATAGCTATGAGTGAGAGCCATTAAATAGTTTGTATTAGATACGATTAAAGTCCATGCTGGATCATCGTTAGAATGAAGAAAAGCTTACGCTCCATATTCAGGTAAAATGTTTGCTGCTGTGTATTTCAAGTCTTTGAGTAAAGGGGGTTAACTAGTTTTATAGACACTAACTTTAATTTGTGTTTACTTCATGCATGATGCAAAATTCTATAACTTCAGAGGTAAACTTTAACTTAATTTTGGGAGGGGAGGGAGCTACAAAATAAAAGCCTACCGAAGTGTATATCTTGTAAATCATTGCGATAGATTTGCTTTATTCCACTTACTGAGTGAACGTTTTTATAAGCTATTGCTTTTTATGTTTAAAGTGCACATTGTTTTATGGAGAAGGTTAATTTTGTTTACCTTTTTTTTGATTCAATAAATACATTTTGTAATCAAGCAAAAATTTACCTGCTACTGTCTTTTGTTTTGATTATATAAATGAAAATATGTGCCCCACCTCTCAAATAGCAATTAGACAGATGTTAGGTTTAGCAGATGGCAGCATGAACCTTGCCCTGGAAAGCATCCCACCCCACCTCCCGATGTGTCTGTGCCATTCCCAGCACTGTGGTTCGCTGGAAGACTGTGGCTATCCTGCAGTCCTTATGAAACATATTGTAACCTCTCTGCCACGCCACAGATGAGCTACTATTCCGGGCAGCAGCTCATGGCCGTGACTCATCACTATGTGGTCACACAAAATTACTCTCAAAGAACTTGAACCTTTCCTGTATTCCTGAATCCTGAAACATTAGACTTTGTGCCGCTTCACTCCCCCCACCCCTCAGATGCAAATGAATGATGCAAACATCCAGATTTTATTCCAAATTGAACTAGAAATGCATATTTTGTGCACGCACATCCTGGTTCGCCACAAGTGTCGTGTAAAAGCTAGCAGAATTTGAACACTGAGGCTTTTTAAATGCCTTCTCTCAAGGTGTTCCCAGACAGACAGGTTAATTGAAACTTTCACGGCGGAGAAAAAAATATCAGAGTGCAGAAGGGTGAGCTTGGCCAAGAGAGAGAGCAGTAAATTCCTGCTGGGACCACAGACTCTTTAGTGGGTTCGCATTCATGCTCGCTCTACAACCATTCTAATCCTCCTTACAAATATGTGAAAGGGTGTGTTTGAGTGGGTGGATGTCTGTGTGTCAGTGGGTGGGTTACTGCGGGTGATATTTTTGTTCTGAGCATGTACGTGTATTCGGGCTTGTGCCTTTGTTGCCGTTCCAAACCATTTTAACCAGCCTACCAACGTAAACAACCTCCAAATCAAGAATTACCAGAAGGTTACGCCACATAATCGAACAAAAATATAGTCATTCAGGTTTGACTCTGGTTCTTGATTTTATTCCTCATTGCTGGGTTTGTGTTTGTTAACCATTACATATTAATGGTAACATGTAGGCCTGAGCCTGTTAAGGGTTAGATTTCTGACAGCCTCCATGTTCACTAATGGAAAAGGGATCAAAGACAGCACAATAAGTTTAAAATAATAAAATAAATAGCTAATAAGTACTAACCATGGCCTTATGTCCCTCCATAGTGGCCCATCCATAATCATGTAAGAAACTTTAATAAACGCTTCACTAATTGCCTGGGTGTATATTACCCAGCTTTGTTAGTTTCGACTCGGCGACTTATGAGTGATGGACACGCTGACTATCAGCAGGGGTTGCGCTCTTTTTGTTTTCCAGTGTTGGCTAGTCTACTATGTATCTGATCAATCATTTAAACAAAAGGCCTGTGTGAAGCTGAATGTCTGATGACATAAAATCAGCACACTGTGTGTTTACTTTTTTCTCAAATGACAGACATAAAGCGAATGCTTTGTTGCATGCTTGTATGTCAGCGTGTGTAAGTGTGTGTGACTGGGTGGCTTCACAGTGTCTATTATTTAAGTCCTGGCATATGCAAACAGCTCAGGACTGACGAGTTCTTGCAGTTCAGACTCTTATGGGGTTTTCCCATCACTTATGAAGCTATTCAAGCTTTATGTATGCATAAAAATGAACTGAACACTGGTTAATTCCTGGTGGAGACAGAAGGGGTGGGGCACTCGTTTCAAGTTGTTCTCTTTGATGCATTACAGTCTGCCTAAAAAGTGGGTGTATGTTTTAAAGTAGTTAACAGCCTACATTACAAAAACACACAAGCTACGTTTGCAACACTGACGTTGCTTTCAATAACATAAACATGAGAAGCTCTTATGCAATATGGGGAAACTCAGAGGGGTGAAAACACACCAGTGCTGAGAGATAACTTAGAATGAGATCTGACCCTCAGTTGTGCAATTTACATACCTTCCAGCTACTGGTGTTTTTGTTTCAGATTGTGCTTGTCAGAGCACGGCTCTAATTAAAAGCGGAGTCCTTAGCTTTAGGCTGCAGGTGTATCACTTTAATAGCACTCTTTACATGCAGCCACCATGGTTCACTATTTCAGTCCTGACAAGTAATTTTAGACTTTAATCTGTAGGCCTAACACTGACATGCTGTACTGCTTCTTTTATTTCATTTCTTTATGTTTTGCTTCTAAAAAGCTAGACTTGTATTCTTGTATTTTTAAGGGATTTAGAGCAATAGCCCAGGCTTCAGTTTCAGCTTTCTAAGGGTCCATCCATCCATCGATCCATCCATCTTCATCCGCTTTATCCGAGGCCGGGTCGCAGGGGCAGCAGCCTAAGCAAAGAGGCCCAGACCTCCCTCTCCCCAGCCACCTCCTCCAGCTTATCCGCGGGAACACCAAGGCGTTCCCAGGCCAGCCGAGAGATATAATCTCTCCAGCGTGTCCTGGGACTGCCCCGGGGCCTCCTCCCAGTGGGACATGCCTGGAACACCTCACCCAGGAGGCGCCCAGGGGGCATCCTTGTCAGATTCCCGAACCACCTCAGCTGGCTCCTTTCAATGTGGAGCAGCAGCGGCTCTACTCTGAGCCCCTCCCGGATGGCCGAACTTCTCACCCTATCTCTAAGGGAGAGGCCAGCCACCCTTCGGAGGAAGCTTATTTCTGCCGTTTGTATCCGTGATCTCGTTCTTTCGGTCACTACCCACAGCTCGTGGCCATAGGTGAGGGTAGGGACGTAGATCAACCGGTAAATTGAGAGCTTCGCTTTTACACTCAGCTCCCTCTTCACCACGACGGACCGGTGCAGCGTCTGCATTACTGCAGCTGCAGCCCCTTTCTAAGGGTCTTTGACAGTTTTTCTTTGGACATTGACTGCTTTTTAACTCAACTGATCTTTTTCAAAGGATTCTTTTTTGGTCAAGCCACTTAAAACTAACCGAGGAATCATTAAAGCATAAAAAGGCACTTAATCCAAGGAACGAACCAGTGTTGTATCTATATATAAGACAACTTAGCACATAATCAATTTTGAACTTTATCTTTAGGTATTTCTTCATATTTCTTTAATTGAATCTACAGAAAATGCTAAATATAGCACAGTTTGACAGGCACCAACAAGGTGATTCTAGCTATTAGCAGAAAAATTGGTATATCACAGCATGGTGTGCAGTGTGTTCTGCAAGTGGAGGACAAAAGCACAAGCGGCCAAAAAAATTATCTACAGCAGATGAACAGTATCTGAAAATCATGTCCTTTTTAAAAAAACAAACAAACAAAACAAAACAAAAAGCTTAAGCAAAGATCTGACACAGGCCCTACAGGTGATCCATTTACTCTTCACTGACGCCTTATCGGTACTGGTCTCAGCAGAAGGGTGTCTGTCAAGAAGCAGAGAGAAAAGGCTGAGGTATGCCAAATCACACAAGAACTGGACTAAAAGTTCTTGTCATGGATTGGCCTCCCCAGCACCCAGATCTCAATATATCATGTGGAATCATCTTCACGGAGACCAGACCAAAAGGCAGCCAACATCCAAAGAAGAGCTTTGAATATCCTTCAAGAAGCCCATACAACTATTCATGAATGCTACTTAAAGAAATTACAGGAAAAAGAGAGATAGTTCAGGTTTGCTTAAAGAATAAAGGTGCTCATGTTAAATATTGACTTTCAGGCTCGTTGGAATTACAGAAACTCTGTTTTTGTCTTTTATTTTCATTCATTAAAGGGCACAAACGTTAGAGTCCCCAAACACAAGAAAACGAGCTACCCCGACAGCATGACGTTATGTCCGCACATAGCATTTCCGGCTCTATAATCCCCTCCGTGTGCTCCCTGACAGCAAGAACTGAACGCCAAGTTCTAGTGTAACATACATCTCCAGAAACCACGGGAACCCTCTGAACACGCCCTCCCCCACTTAGACCTGAACGCCGCATTAATCGGGTCTCTCTAGTGGGCGTGGTCTAATATAAATGGGAGGCGTCGTTTGCGAGGGTGTGTTTGTAAGCGTGCGCGTGTGTTAGAGAGAGAGTCCTCCCCTAGCCGCATGAGATGACGAGTGCCCTGCAGTCTTTACAGTCACTGTTTTTGCGTTCTCCTCTCCTCCTCTGTCTCTAGCGGTTCACTCCGGAATGCTCACCAGCGTGTCCTGATCCAACGCTGTCGTCAGTCCCTTCATCTCCAGCCTGCCCCGGCTCTCCGTGTCCGTCCGCGTGTGAGGGTCGCAGCCTGCCCGAGGTGCTTTCGCTGTAAGGTGGGTGCATGTTTCCGAGAGCATGCTTCTCGTGCGTGTCAGAAGAGTGCTCATTGTGGACGTGTAGTAAAAGTTTAACGATGACACAAGCCATTATGAATGTTCGGGACATGTGCGGGACCTGCCTCCCTCTTTGACAACGGTGTGTCATTGAACTTTGGAAAGTTTATTCATTGCGCCGCTCTTCGGCAGTCACTTGAACTGACCATGTTGTAAACCTACAAGTGGAAAGCTTCCGCTGAAGATGCCCCAGGCTGGCCTGTCCTGAGGCGAACAGGCACGTCGAGAAGCCGTGCGTGAATCTCGTGCAGTGAATCTCGTGCATTTCCCAAACCTTTCTCTGCGTTTCTTGGCATTTATTTTTTATTCCTATTTATTCTATTTATCCCCTTTGTATATTTTATTTATATTTGTCTCTGTATTTATATATATATGTGTGTGTGTGTGTGTGTGTGTGTGTGTGTGTGTGTGTGTGTGTGTATATATATATATATATAACAATTCTGTAACTGTAACTTCGGTCGTTGCTGTGCTTTTTGGAAGTCGAATTTCCCAGAGGAACCCACCCGAGGGATTAATAAAGTTCTATCTTATCTTATCTTATTCCAGTTTGGAATTCCAGGAGCCTGCCTTGTTTGTAGTACTTTGACAGCAGTCTGCAGTGGCCCTTTAGCCTTCTTTGTATCCAGTAGGACTCCAGCTCCCCGTGTCCACCTCCCCCTCCTCCTCTTCTCCTTTACACCCTTCCCAAGAGTTTCACCACTCTCGCCTTATCTCTTTATCCCTTTTGCAGCATTTACTCCGGGAGAGGGGAGGGAGAGGGGTAAAGGAAGTTGTTCCAGGGATACTCTTGTTGCCCCATTGCAGAGGTTCTCAAAGTGGGCTCCTGGGACCCCAAATGGGTCCTTGAGTGGGTTCCAGGTGGTCCAGGATAAAGTGAGAGAAGTATTTTGTTTTTAATGGGTTGTAACAGGTGTCACTTTAGTTGGAAGAAGAATCAATAATGCTCTCAGAGGGTGTAAGCTTCAATCCAGGCTCCATTATAGAGGCTGCTTAGTGTGAAAATCTTTAGGCACCCCGTCTTTGAGCTTTACCCCAAATACTTTGAATGCACAAGGGGAGCCTGTCTGTTGAACACTTCAGTCTGTATTGCACGCTGTCTTAAAGGCCGTTGGAGCACATATTAAGTCAACAGCCCAATATTTTGTCTGTTATACAATACTTTGAGAAACATGTTTGGTGATCACAATTTTAGCAGTGAAAGGATTAGTAAATGAGAGAGCCTGATCATTATCTAACTTTATGTGGAAAGGTCCTGACAAAGCAACTCTTCTTAGGTCCTCTAATCTGCCTTGTCATTTGGGCATTCGTCCAATCAATTTCTTTATTGGCTGCATGTGGTCTCTGCAGAAAGTTACATAACCGCCCAAATTTATGATTCTAGAGACTATTGATGTTGGCCTGTGTGTTTTGAATACAGATCAGTGTTCTCTCTGGGAATGTGGGGTGGGACCAGAGAGGGGCGCTTGGAGGCTGATGCATGACTGACTACTACCACTTTTTTTTCCTTTTTTTTATTAAAGTACTTCTGTCTCGTCAAAATATGGACTATTTGCTTTTCTCTAAACTCAAACTTATCTGATGATCTTCAGTTTTCTTTCAGCCTCCTCTTGTTTAACTATTATTGTATAAAATTGGTCAGCATTAAAGTAGGAATTATATCTAGTTATTTTGAATACAACTACAACATTAAGTTAAATCCTTCCAAAAAAGGCTGCTGTCAGCCCACTAATCCAGTTGTTGATCTATTCACCAAGGTGTTTGTGCTTCACAGACTGATTGACCTAAATGAGGCAATCAGATGAAGGACACTTTTGCAGCCATTCCATTTACAAACAGGTGGTGATAACATATGGAGCAGAACCTGTCAGGTGTGTTGTTGCTGGTGGGGAAAAACCAGCAATATGAGGCTGGCTTCCCTAGAATGAGCTCTGGGATAGCTCATTAACTCAGAAAAGCAAGACTTCCTAATTGCATTTAGTTATTTGCTAAGTTGATTCTCAAGGAACTGGACTGTTAATAGAAACAAGGAAAAGGCACACATAAAAACAGCACAAAATTAAACATAAAACACCTGACGATCAATAACCAATGAACTTGTCTGATATATATATTTTTTTGTTTGTTTTCAACCCTGGTTCTGATATTAAAAAAGAGATTCCAAATCCACAGCATTTAAATTTGGTAGCATGTCTTCAAATTAAGATAAGATAACCTTTATTAGTCCCACACGTGGGAAATTTGTTTTGTCACAGCATACTTAATACTTACTTAATATACCATCTCAGAACAAATACAGGTAGAGGGCAGTGCTGCCAACTCCTGATATCTTACTTAAGTTGCCAGTTGGTGCACATGAAATTGGGAAGTGCTTCTTAAACAGAATCATTATTACAAACTCTTGCAACTTAAAGGATCCTCGTTCCTGCCACCAGAGAGCCAATCAACAGCAGGACCAAACAAAAACATAAGCCACATTCCAGGTTATGATGTTCACAACTGTATTATGATGGTATGTCTACTTATTGTAGTCAAGCTGTACTGTACCGTGCAAAAGCCCTGAGCCAACCCTCATTTATATTTGGTAGGGAAATGGGTGATTTATTGAAACATGTGCAAATATACACAGAAATGCATTATATAAGGCAAAAACAGTTAATACAATTCTCATGAACTTGAAAGTTGATGTTTGGCAACCTGTATTCATCATCATTACAGCTTGAATGAGGCCAATCCATGACTGGTGGTGCTGCTTTGTGGGGATTTCCTTTTCTTTTTCCTCTGTCTTGCTATGCTTTTAAATCTTAGCCTATTCCCCCTGTTTCCCTTCCGTAAGAATAGCTTTTTGACAGCAACCCATCTACTGAAACCATTTCTAATGAGGCTTTAGTGAATAGCCGATGTATCAACTGAAGCATCAGATGCATCTCTTAGGTTCTGTGTCAGGTCTTTGCTTAAAGACATGATTTTCAGATGGTGCTTATTAGGGCTGCCACGATTTGTCGACTAGTCACGATTACGTCGACTATCAAAATCGTCGACGACTGATTTAATAGTCGACGCGTCGTTTGAAACTTTGTACGATCACAAAAGACGCAGGCATAAGTGGCAGGATTTAAGAGTGTAATAACGGACTGAAACAGAAGATGGCAGCATTGCATGTACAAGGATGTCAGCTACCGTTAAACCCCAAAGAAGAAGAAGAAGCAGCTGTGTCCCAGAATTCATAGCGCGGCCCAGCGCAGTTTCCAACAATGGCGGCAGCTAGTTAGTTTTAATGTTACTCTTATTATTCTTTCTGGTCACAAAATAAACGTTTAACATATTTTCAGGCGAGAATGTAGCTGTGTAAACCTCAAATATCTGCTCAGTTTATCAGGACACCACATATTTTCAAAAGCGCTCCGACGTTTTCGGAGACATCTGTTACCCACTAGCTCATTAGCGAGCCGGGGGCTAGGCTCACTAGCGCCGTGAGAACACCAGACTCCCCGCAAATCGTTTTCAAACCCACCGCCGTCTTTCGCTACTCAGGTTAAATATATATGAGTCACTTAGATAACTTAAAATGTTATTGTTTGGCTTTTTTTTTTTTTTTTTTTTTTTTTTTTTTAGTATTTTATTTGTTCCTGAGTAAATCAGTTTGTCTGAGATTAAAGTTATAGTTTTTACCAGAGGCGGAGCCAGACATTTGAAACACCCGGGGCTTAGCCCTAAAGGGTAGTATGCATGTGGGATTTTTTTTTTTTTTTTTTTTTTTTTTTTTTTTTGGGGGGGGGGTGTTTAGAAATGACTGAAAGATTAATTGGCTCTGTTTTGAGTTTTGTTCAATAATGAATGACTTCATATAGGGAAAAATATATATCACATGTGCAGGACACCTTAAACTAGTTTTTTAATTAAGCAGCAAGGCAGAACAAAGTCGGGGGTGTATCAAGACACGAAGACTAAACCCCAATTCAACCAGACCCAGAACTGATCCGGAATTAAAACAGGACTACAAGAGTTCAAAATCAGGACTACTTAGGACTTAACAAAGACAGAACCAGAATCAGAACTAGATGATAGTAGCACTAAAAATCATCATAGACCTGCACTACACTTATTTTTTTTTAATTCTACCAAAGTCCACTATTTAGATTGAGAAAAGTTTATATAATTATTTAGCCTTGTTGTGCAAACAAGCCTGCAGAACTTAATAATTGTAGAATTTGAAAAATAACAAACCTAAAAAGAAACACTAGGTACGAGATACACGAGGACCTATGATACGGTGATACTTTTGGTAAACAACCATTTGACTAACATGTATGTCTCACCTGCTCTTCTTCATCTCTGTTCTGTCCTCATTCTCCATCTCCCTCTCTGTTCCTCTCTCTCCCTCTTTGTGCTGACAATCATCAAATATACAGTTGAAACCACATATTTATGTACTCTTCAGATCAAAACACAAACACTTTTTTAATTGTAAGATCAAATCAAACTAAATGTTTATTTTTTTAGATTGATAAATATAAAAAACATATTTGTTAACTTTAAGGGTAAAGAGAGAAACTATCTGTATTTCTTAATTGCAAATGGCACCAAATTGTATTCAAACTTGAGCCACATTTATGGAGCTCCACAATTCTTTTCCTGGTGTTTTGGTTGACATCTCTTGATTTTCCCATTTCAAAGAAACAGGCTCTGTGTTTTGCCTTATATGCATCCACAGGTGTGCCACCAATTTACTCACATGGACTCTACTAACCTATCAGAAGCTTCTTCAGCTCAGAATGGAATCGTCTGCAGTTTTCTTATTAATTAACAATAAACTTAGTGTACATGTACTCCTAAATTTGATCAAAGTGATAAAAAAACAGAAAGCTCTGTCTCTCTTTATTCTGACATTAAACTAATTCAAAAGATATTTCAATATTTATCTAACAAAAGTTTACTCTAAATTGATGTTGTACAGTAAAAAATTTTTCTCCCTAAAGTGTATGTAAATATCTGGTTACAAATGTGAATATCCTGCTGTGTACTGAAACCCCTCTTGTTTTGCATAGAAATATACTGAACAACATACAAAGCATAATATATAAAATAACATTTACCAGAGTTTTTTCTTTTAAAGAAGCCTCTAATGTCCATTCTTATATTTCAGTACATAACTGAAACCGATTTAGTCGGGGAGGGTAAGAACTGAAAATATGAAATAAACACATGTAAGCTAAGACTCTTAAAAAAATAGCATTTGTTCGCTTTTCATTTCGCCATTTGTTGATTCACTTGAAGAGCAAGTAACGTAATATGGGTCAAGTGATCAGTTTGATATCAATCTTTCGTGATTCACCGTCATATTTACATTATTTGTACGGTACGAATGATTTGCTTTGGTACCTGGTCAAACTTAAGCTCTCCTTAGTATAGCTGGCTCAGTTTCTCCAACAGCGCACTCACAGGCAGCAGCTGCCCCGCCCCCTCGCTCAGTCGCTTAGTGCCTGAGCTCGGATCATACCAATATCAGGGGGGATTCACGCACAGTCGTAAATTCCCACAGTGTGCACTATGTGCTTCGAATATTGTGTGTACTTTTTCTTTTATACAGTTGTCAGCCAGACATCTAACTATGGAAAAATTACACTCCAAAAGACCCCGGGCTTCTGACAAAACAACCCAGGCTTAAGCCCAGTAAGCCACCCCCAGGCTCCGCCCCTGGTTTTTACACAGCTGAATAAACGTCAAGCAGACAGCTGATTATCAGAAGTGTGAGATGCTCCAGAATATACTCCAGTGTCCTGTTATATTTTAGATAGCAAGGAGTTTATTAAACTTCACCGAAACAATCTGCAAATTTCATTAAAATTTAATAAACTATCATCTTGTCTTTATTTTTAGTTAGCACAGACCTTAAACACTTAAAGCTGTAAGCTAATGATAGTTATATAAGAGCAGATGCTGCTGGTGCAATAAGCTGTAGTTTTACGTCTAATGGATGATGATCTGATTAGTCGACTAATCGCAAAAATAATCGGTGACTAGTCGACTATCAAAATAATCGTTTGTGGCAGCCCTAGTGCTTATCTGCTGTAGATAGTGTTGTATGTCTTCTTTTTTTTGTTTCGTCCCCCTCTTAAGGCTTGCCACTTCCTTCGGTCCTCTATCTCCAGTTTCCTCAAATTTTATAAATTTAGTCCAGCTCAGTTTGATCTATACAGGGCCAAATCACTGTATAACAACAGTTGCCTTAAAACCCTTTTGTTGTAACACCCTACAATGATACAGGCAAGACAGAGATGCCCCACCCACCCAAATGAGTAGGCACTTTGGTGGCAGTGGGAAGGAAAAACTCCCTTATAATAGGAGGAAACTTCTGTAGCAGGCTCAGGGAGGGGCAGCCTCTGCTACGACCGCTTGGGGGTGAGAGGAGGAAAATGTAAATGGTTAAGCCCAAGGGCTGGAATGAAATTGAGTGACAAAGCAGCTAATGCCCAAATAAAAACCTTGAATGATCTCTCAGAAGGCCTAGAGAACTATTACTCAAAACCAATTTAAAAATGAAATGAAGGTCAGCGCTCCTTTATAGCAAATTGTAACAACATCAGGGGTAGCTAAAGAGATTTACACAGAACTGTAGGTAAGTGAAGTTGTTTTTCTTGGTTTATTGTCTTTAATGGGAGTTCGCATGATATTTGGTGAGATGAGCTTGAGGAGTTGATCAATTTGCCACTCTGGGCTGAGCTGTTAATGATGCAAAATATTTAGCATGCAGTAAAACATGACCGATTTAAGCGGTGTTTCAGCACAAGCTATTTTATGTCCCCGTGACCACTGAAAGTTATTGCTCTTTCCCAGTTTAGATGGGATCTTGGTCTTGATGAAATCGCTGCCAAGTGGTGAGACTTGGTTCTCACACAACTTTGAAGTGGCCTTATCACGTGGCTGCCGCTACATATCGTTTCTATATCTCAGAGGTAAAGGTTTGTGATCATGGTATCGGTCAACAAGGTTAAGCAAAAACAAAAAAAACTGTCAGATTTCACGAACCTTGTCAGAGAGGTAGCGCATGAGTAAAAGAAGGACCCATTACATTTTGGTGCAGACTTCGGTCACTTTTTGAAAACAATGGAATAAAGGGCATTGACCTCGTTGGGAATGCTCTCTCTAAATGCCCTTCTAGTTTGATTATTTTGTGGTCAAATCACTGCGCACATGGCAACTGCCAGAGCTGCGGTTTCTTTCACCCCCTCCAGCACCAGTCCTGCTATTTCAAGTCAATGCTAAGTAAGCACAGGCATGATGGGGCATGAACTCTGTACAGCTACAGGCTGCCAAAACGCTGCTGACTGCACGTATTCCAAAGAATTTTACAATAAGTTATACTTCAATCCCACAAGGATTCAGGTTTGTGTATTTCATAAGAATCTACAATGAGTTTGGTTCTGTTGCACATACTTTTTTTATTTTTTATTTTTTTAATATCGTCTGCTTTGCAGTAATAAATCCAATTATTTCAAAGCCAAGACTTGAGTCTCGTTTTAAACTCGAGGCGATGTGACATACGGTAGGTACGTATATGTATGCAGTGGGTATCTCTGTTACTGCTGCTTTTATAAATGCATAGTTTCACTTGCTGTCCAAGGGGAAAATTAGCAGAGATATCCTGTTAACTGGTATTGGTGGTGTAAGAGCTTGTGGTCGTGCTCTGAGCAGCATTCCATCAGGTCTTGCGTCAGCTAACAGTCATTCAGAACTGGTTGGTCTGGGCTTATACACTGTTAATACCCCCCCTCCCTGATGCCATGACACCATTAACCTAGGTCTGCTCAGGGACCACAGCATAGTTCATGTTATTCCACTGACTCCGGATCTAAAAGCAGAGCAACTTTACCCTTTGTGCCAAAATGTTCAGCTGAGCTGTCGGTGATTAAAAACTTGTGATGTTAGGGACAGCTTTTTGAGTTTCTGGACAAAGGTAAATTTAGACTCAGTTGCATAAACATGTATAATTTATTTCTTTTTTTGGACTGTGTATACTGTTAAAATTGTATACATTGGATTGAGTGTCCCCGACTGCTTACAGAATAATGAATGCCTTGGTATCTCAACTATAACTGCTGAGTAATCATGTATTGCTTTGTGAAAAGTAATTTCTAAGAACCTAAACCCTTGCCAAAGGAAAAACTTTGTGGTGTTATTCTTCCCCCCCACCTCCATACTGTAAATATGGACCTGTATAAACCTGATTCTCACCACTTTCCACTTGTGACCTGAGGAGATGCAGTGCTTGCTTGTCTAAGTACAGTGGATAGTTTCTCACTGTCTGGTGTTCGCCCAAATGTAGCTGAAAGCCTGTGCGAGTGGCAAGAATGTTTCCTTTATTCTGCAGGTAACAAAACGCCTACCGGAGCCTGTGGTCACTTGGGTGCAGGTAATGTGCTGTGGTTGCACGGTGATGATGAAATGACCCCTCTTATACATAGTTACAATATTTAGTTTTAGTTCTCACAGTGTAGCCCATTGTCTTTGTCTAGGTGCAACCTATCTCCTACTTTTACTTACCATCTTTATCAGTCTTACTATGTTAGATGGAATCTGCAAAGCAAAATTAGCTGTCTTCATGAACTGCGTGATTAATTTTTTATTTTTCCCCTAGAAACTATCCCCAGCAAGAACTCTTAACAGTATTTGTGGTGTTAGTTATATCTGTTCTGGACTAAATCGGTGTCTTAGTCTCTCTTGTATCTGAATGCCACACCATTGACTATGAACATGTTTATTTTTCTGTACATTACTAGATTTTCTGCCCCTTGGTTTGCCAGTATTATTTCTCAGTCTTAAAAGGGATTAGGACTTAATGTGGTGTACTTTGGTACTTATGAATAGGACTTATGTTAAGTCCTTGTTACGGTAATTGTTTTTCAGACAGCCAAGTTTGTTAGCATTCCTAAGACTAAGTAAGTAAAATAAGTCTTATTCCCCTAAAGTGGTCACGCAGAACTCAAGAGCCTTTCTGATTTGAGTTTTCATTACAAGGACAGTTTTAGTTGGGTTTGATGTTTTGTTTTTGTATGGAGGATGAGACTGTGTGACTCAGTTTTGGTATTTATCAGCTTTATGGTGTGGCATTTCTTTGCATGTTACAGCGCTGTACAGTTAACGGTGTTGGGTGCTCCCACCACCTAACGTGTTGTAAAGATGGTGTCATGAGAAGGCAAATACATCTAATGTAACCCCTTGGGGCCACCACTGCAACCAAGTTGAGTGCAAGCATCGTGGCTCCCAAGCCTGGTCCATTCATCTATGCCATTGCATAAGACCAGTTCGCCAAAGCAGCCAAGTGAAATCCTCATCCAATTAGGCACTGTCCACATTTCCAAAAGGCTTTTCTCTCCTAGACTGGTGCTATTCAGCCTACCCCGGCATGACATCAGGCCCTCTCTTATAGCCCCACTTTACGCTGCTGCTCACAAATAATGAAAGCTGCCAATTAATGACTAATCAAGATGTGCAACAAGCACATCCACTGAGGAGTGACTACCATCTGATCTGCTGATTAAAACAGAAGACAGAGATCCTCTGTTTAACTTTTTCTTTCCGTCTTTCAGCGTTGCATTGCTGTAAAAACCGCCAGCTCTGGCAACCTTACTAGAAAGGCTTAAACATTAATAATTTCAGGTATTGGCAAGTGTCAATAGTTATTTGTGGGTTTAATATCTTACAATACATGCAGTGAATTATATTTGTTTAATAATGTTCAAGATATAAAGAAATTACACAGATTTAAAGATAAACCTATGGAGCCTAAGGTATCGAGAGTAAATCTCCAGCTCACTCGATTTACATTATGGTGCTGTATGTGTCAAAGTGCTACACCCTTACCACTCACACTCTGGCATGTAATAGATTTCTGTAGGTTGCCCTGTCATAGGACGAATTGATAACATGCAGCTTTAAAAACTGAATATTATCACTTAAGGTGTCTGGCTTCTTTAAACATACAGAAAAATGACTGACCTTCCCTCCCTCAGGGTTGGGTTACGGTCATTCCCTTCAGTGGGTTCTCCACAAGTCCCTAGACATTAGTTGGAGCTGTTTCAATTCTTGAATTGAGACACTGTTTATGGTCTGGACTGAAGCACAGGGGCTGAGACTGAGAGAGGGTTTGGAGAAAGGGGCGGTAGCTGGTCTGTTACACTGCAGCATCGATTAACTGTGATAATCGGAATGGGTAAGCTTGCCATAGTTATTGTACCAGAGTCTGATCTGTTCAGATTTAGAAAGTTGTCAAACACCAACTTTGGGCTTCGTTATGTATTCCATGTCAAGAAGGGGCATTATAAGAATTCTTAAAAACACATTACCTGATATTTTTTGGACACTTGGGAGCAGTAGAAACGAGCTGTAAATATGGAATTGTCATAATCACATCTGCTAACAGATCAATTGGCAACCATCTGGCAAATGCCAGTCGCAAAGGGAAAAATGTGTTTCTCAACTAGTTAGCGAGACTACCGTGGTTTGCAAGTCACTGACTTGTCTGCAAACACTCACCAGCTAGTCTCTAAGTGGTCATAAAACTGAAAGATGGCCACAAATCAGAAATGGAGACAGGTGCTTTCAAAGTAAAAGTTGTGCTTTTGAAACATGTTGGCTGCAGCAGTCAGGGACAAGTTACAGCAAACAACTGCTCAGCTGGTAGTTAGTGTTGATAGACAAATCAGCCACAGGCAAAGATTGCAAACTGCTAGTGACCAGCGCTATCAGCAGGAGGTTTTTGGTGCTGCAACTTCTTAAAGAATGATTTCAAATAGCGAATGGCAACAACAGTTGGGGAAAAGGAAAAATATATAAGTGGTGATTGTTATTGGGTTGCCAACCAGTCTTTGGTGATTCATGGATGGATGGATTTTCTTTCTTCCTTGGTGATTATTTGTTTGGCAGTTCTTTAGAGACCAAAACCAATCCATCTATTTTCTGCCACTTATCCTAGTTGTGTAGATTTTGAATCTCTATTACTGCAAAAAAAAAAAAAATTATTCATGTTTTTTCCAGCAAAAGTAACTTGGCAAGTACAGATTTGTGCAAACATAAATAATGTCTAAAGACTGTTCTTACAAAAAAAAAAAACTTGGTCAGGACAGTCACAATCACACTTGTGACTATCTCATAAACATTACATCAGTCATTAGAGTCACTGCAGTGAATTCTTTTAACACCCATCTTTGAGCTATGACTTAACTTTAACTACACACCTCAAGACGGACACATAAGCCCCACCCAAAGTTCTCAGTAGGACAAAGATGGGCAATGCAGGCGCACATGTAACCAAGCAGCAGTTATTACAGCTGCGTCTAAGGAAGCGGCAGGGGCTGGCAATAACTGAACGTTCATGATTTAATTCCAGAATGCTTTTCTCCAAAGACTGTGTGAAGAAAAGCCATACATATTGGAATCGACTGGGTGGATGTGAAGATGCATTATAGAGTACGGTGTTTTCAGTATTCTTATTTTATCGATAAAATCGATTCATCGATAGCTGCAGCACTACTGCTAACTGCCCGCTTTGTGTGCCAACAAATGTTGTCATTTATAACTTCCTCCTTAAGCACCAACTGCCAGTTAATTTGCCATCTGCTCAAATGAGAAACATTTACCTAAACGGTGTTCTTTTTCAATTATTGCTACTCTTGAAGTCATCAGTTACCATCCAGTAAAACTGTTTATTCTGTGTCAATTCTCTTAAGTAATGTTTGCAGTAGTAAAAAGAACTGAAGGACTGGGTTACTCTTGCTTACAGGGGCTCGTGCAGACAACTGCAGGAGCCACTGACAAGTGGTTGTTTTTGTTATACTTTTTTTTTTTTTTTTTTTTTCAGGTCCACTTGGAATCCACCTGAAACAATGCACATGTTCACCCTCTGATAAAATCTGTCCAAAGCAACTTGACCATTGCATACTAGCAGACTCAAAATATAATGGCGGTGTAACAAGTTACTTTTCTCTACCCCTCGGGTTAGAAGCGGACTCTTTCGTCAGGCTCTTGACACTTCCATTTGAAGATGTCGAGTGATGTCAAGCTTGTTCCACCTGCACTTTGTTGCGGTGACAGGACTTGCATACATCCTAAAACAAGAGCTGAGCATCTCATGTACATGGAAATCAAGGACGCGATCTTATGTTGTCTGCATCATAATCACAGGATTGACTGTCGAAGAATATAAAAGGGTGCTTCATTTTAATCTTACCTGGTTTGACTAGCATTGCATGAAGTGTGTTAATATATAAAATATATTAACGAGACATGAATTTTATTTGGAAATCTGTTCCTGTTGTGAGCACGTTCTCAAAACGCAACCTTTTTTCTAATAATCTTTAAATACTGACTTATTAAGCCGTCGAACATCTTTCCCATATTTTTCCCAGTGGGATGAGAGAGAATGAGTGAGGGAGAGATCAAAGGTGTTCAATGAGTGATCAGAATCCCTGCAGGAGAAACAGGTGAGCTTGGAAAAGGAGTCCTGTGCAGATGTTGACTCCAGGGCATTGGTCTGTTTTAAGAAAAAGCACAAGACCACCCCTTTAGGGGTTAAAAAAGTCACCTTTTGATGTTATGATACCTAACTAGGAAGCTTAAACACTGTGTAAGTGTGTATTGTAAATGATTGCACACTAGATGCACATTGATATTAAATCATATTACAGAGGACTGTATTGCCTGTGATTCCTCTGTCAACAGTGTGTGGAAAGAATGCTCTCTGCGTTCCAGAGATGACTGAGTAGAGTTGAACAGCCACCTGTTAAGCTGTGTCCAGTCTAATCAGCTGGAATTAGGCTGACTGCGGTGAACATATTTTACAATTGTATACACAACAAGAGTAGTTGACACAGCTGTGTGTGTGTGTGTGTGTGTGTGTCCCCAATAACGAAAGAGGTATAAAGTGATATACTATGGTAAAGTATTGAGTGTGTCACAGATCCTAGCAGGAAGCTATGCTGTGACTGGATTGGTAAACTAATCAGTAACTAACATGCTGACACAAAGTAGGAAATACAAACTGAACAGACAGGTTGGCAGTTAATACAGAAAAACTAGAGCAAAGGGCATGAAGTTTATTTTTAATTTTTAAAGTAACTACTCAGAATCTTGTTTCCAAGAAAGGTTGTGGTATTATGTAAGACGGGGTAGGCAACCTTTCTGATGAGTGCCATCTAAAATTTCCTCAAAGTCAGTGTGCCATATGATTGCATTAGCAATAAATTTCATAACGCTCTATATTAACAGTTACACACTATATAGAACCACTTTATAGAATTATATTTGTTTGCAGATGTTGGCAGCTATCAGCGAATAGTTATCAGCTATTTTGAAACCCAAAAAAAGACACTTTTTATCCATAACAAGAACTCCATAACACCAGATGAACTAAAACAGAAAAGGCAAATGCTATTTATGATCTCCTCACAACAATAAGAAAAATAAACTGGGCCAATATGGCATGTTTGTTAATATAGAGATACAGAGTTAATGTGATCTTAGATTAATTCACTGCGTGTCGTGCCCAGGGCTGAACTGGGACAAAAAGAAAAACGGCCCGGGTATTTTGACTAGAGACCGGCCCACCAGGTATTATAGGAAAAGCCATAAAGCCTTTGAATGAAAACAAATGCTGTTGTGACAGTGATATACAGTCTTGTTGGTATATGTATGATTTCTATACATTTTACATCAGATAAAAACTTTGGTTGTAAGATTCAGACAATTATTTAATAAAAACTAGACATTTTAAATGAGAATAAGAAAGAAAAGTATTTCCTTGTGCCCCCCTTTCCCTTTTAATGTCCTACCTGGCCCCCTGGCAAAACTTTGCTAGACCCGCCCCTGCACAGTTACCAGCTGTCAGCTACATAGAAAAGGATCCTGGTGTTATTTGTCTCTCAGAAACAGTTCATAACTTCCCTTCAACTCATTCATGTCACCTAAAAGGTAAACCTGTTTCTCCATCACAGCTCTGATGATTCAGTAAGGACATCTCCTGGTTTCATCTTCATGTTTCCCTCTCACCAGATAACCAAACCGATATCATGACCAGCAGCTTTTACAGCTGTGGCTCCAGCAAACATCAGCTGATACTTAAAATTAATATTAAATAAATTCTAACAACAGCTGATCAAGCTTAAATGTGCTGCTGTTGTTTAGCGCGACATCCGCTGGTTTCCTCTTTCTGGCGCAAAGTGGGCGATAAACAAACAAGAGAGAAAAGCCGATCAGCTGATCATTGATCAGTTTCATGAGAGGGAGGGGGAGAGAATGAGAGAAGAGGCAGCTGGCAGCGTAAACACAGAATAACTCCAGCTCTGTGTCTTTTTCATTCTAGCTGAAGTCCGGGACAAACTGTTCCTTCTCAGCTCAACACAAAACGCGTAATATTTTCTCTCAATACGGGACGATTCCGTTTTTTACGGGACGGTTGGCAACTCTACTAACTAACCTTATGAATAAAATAAAGTTCACTATCAGTAACATCATAGCACCCACCAAACAACTGAACAACGGAGTTATTTTTACACATCTGCCAGCATTTGGCCAATGCACCACCTTTCATTGTTTACCGTTACAAAAAAAAAACAACAACAAAAAAACATCGGCTCATAAAAACAAAAAATCACCATTGACCCACCGGGAAAATGCCCAATGGCCAGTCCAGCTGTGGTTGTGCCATCAGTTAACCCTTGGCGTGCCAGCCGTGGAACGCGTGCCCCGGGGATGCCGACCCCTGATGTAAGATGTAAATTAGAAAGAGAATGCAATGATTTTCAAATCATTTTAAACTACTCCGTAAACTTTTGCCATGTCTACTTTTGACCTGAGTGCTGGTAACAAGCCGGATGGTAGAGAACACAGCATCCATGATTTCCCAAAAGAATAGGCAACCAAAGCAGTTTAACACCTAAGCACAAGGAAAAAGGGGAGAAACTATAGTAAACCAAGTGTAATAATAGCAGCCTGACATGAGACTTATTTTTTTTAAGGTTTTGCCACAAAGCACTATTTGTGTAATTTCCACTGAGTTCTTGCAACTTGTTTGGGGTGGGTTAAATGCTATCTTAGAAAAGTCCTGCATGATGGAAATGTTGCAGTGGGACACTGCCCTCAAATCAGTAGACTATATATGCATGGTTTGCTTTCATATAACATTTTTAAAACTTCAGTAACAATAAATAATAAAACCATGCAGTGAATGTGTAGTTTTGTTGTTATGGTGATATACACAAAACTGGAACTTCCTGTTTGCTGTGGTGGGCTGGGCATTTTCTAGTTGGCTTCTACTAAGTAAAAATCACAGAAACTCTAACAAAACCCTATATTTAGAAAACACTCAGCACCAATGTGGACTTGGTGGGATTTTTCTCTTAATGAGCTGGGACACGGTATTACACAACATTGCACTGGACCAATAAGCCATTACTCAGAGCTAAGGCAATTATTCAGTTAGGGCTTTACTTCCCTCGAAAGTTCATTTGATGTATTTGTAGGAGGATGTTGTTTAAATAGCACACTTTGGCCTTTTATATTATACAGCAGCTTACACAGTACTTGATGCACAGTGTTTACATATAGCTGTGCAGTTACACTTAGGGAAGTTGTGAAAAGAATAGATTTTTGAACAAATAGAAGTTCTGCATGCTTAATTGGTCTAGTGGTTAATGTGCTGATATGTGCGTATACCTCAAGGGTCCAGCTTTAATATCCCAAGGTGATAAGCCCTGCAGTGATGCCAAAGGTAAGGTCAGAAACCTTGGCTAATTGAAGTCTCATGTAATCAGCAGAAACATTTCCCTGAGTTCTCCTGTATTATATGGTGGCGAGTCAGGGGATGACTTCACTGGCCCACTGATGGATGTTAAGAAAAGTACAGGCCGAGTCTGCAAATAACAAACGGGTCGTATAGCATGTGCAAGCTGTTATCACAATATAGTAGTCAGACTGCAGACTACTATATTGTGATCAAAAAGAGGAATGAACATTTTAATTATCATAATTAATAATCCTATCATATAGGATACAAAGATAGCATTTCCCCAAACAAGTTGCAAGAACTCGCAGTGCAAATTACACAAATAGTGCTTAGTGACCCTTTTCAAAAAATAAGTCTCATGTCAGACCGCTATTCTTACACTTGGTTTACTATAGTTTCTCCCCTTTTTCCTTGTGATTTTTTTTTTTTCCTTGTGCTTAGGTGTTACTATAGTAAACCAGGTGTTTTGCTTTTTTGTTTGTTTGTTTGCTTGCTTGCTTGTTTTTGTTTTGCTGGTTTCACAAAGGAAAAATTTATGATTTACAGTTAGCATTGTGACACTGTTACATTTTGAACTCTATCATTGAACAACCTACTGTCATGCAAGTTTAAACAAAACCACCTTAATTAAACCAGATGCCGTACTCTCAGTGCCACTGCACCCCAAAGTCTCCCATTCTGCTATGACGATAATTGTACTGTCAAGGTCATGGATGGTTAGGTTTCAGTACACTGTTCAAGTGGAAGGAATTGAATCAAAGGGCTCTGAAGGGGTCTAATCCCTGCACTGGAATGGCTTTGATTGTGTCAGGGCACAATTAAGAATAGGTACATGTATGTTTGGTCAATAGATCAGTCACTGAGAGTAGCTATGGCATGTATGAGCTCCTTGAACTTTTTTAAAATGCTAAATCAAGCACCTGGACTTTTTCTCATGTTTTATCACGCACAGTTGAAACTAACCTTCCAGCGCACACCTGTAATGTTGGCTGAGTGTATCTTTTGTTTTTGTGGTATTGACTGTTTTGCATATAACCCTGACAAAAATTTCCAGTGATGCCCAACTATTTGTTTGGCATCCAGAAGCACAATTAGTTGAAGCTTACTTGTTTCCCTTGCTTAACCTCCTGATTTCTGGAAGGGGAAAAAAAAACCAATAACCCAGCCTAGAGTTTGGCCACGAATAGTAGGTTCGTGGCGCTTAGTGAGGGGTGGCTTGGAGCGTTTAGGCTGATGTAAATTAGTTTTTGTTTTTGTTGTCAACGGTGTGTCTGTAAATGATGAGTAGATGAAAAGTTGTGCTTGTTGGCCAGCCAGCTAGGCCCCACACATGGATTGAGAGGGTTAACGCTCATACTCGCACAGATGCCACGCACATTACAAGCGAGCCCTTTCATTGGTCCTAGTGAACACGGTGCCAAACTCTTTGTTTAGACTGCATTCATAGTTTGGTCGGTATTTGCAAGTCCAGTTTTGGAGGTTTTATTTTAGGGCTTCAAGGGGGGAAAAAAAAAAAACCCCGTGGAAATCGACAACTTTATCTTTTCAGTGGGCACAGTGTCAGGATAACATCTTAAAAGTGTAATAAGTAATGTGTCTGCATCAAAAGCAAGAGCGTACAAGTGCAATGTGTTTGCTGCTGCTTGCTTGATTCTCCTTTTCCAGGAAGCTTTGCACTTTAGCAATATGTGTGCTTAACAGTCAACTCTGCTGGAGCTGGGAGAGGACATATCGCCGTATACAAATCGGATTTCATGGGACTCTGAAGTTGTTGAGGTCTTTCCAAACATGACTTGATTCTTAAAAGTACACACCTACACACAAGTATTTGCAGTATACTGGACGCAAACATCCACACATACCGTCGTGTGCACATGTACATGCTGAAACAAACACTGTTTGGCAGAAACGCACACATACAAACACTGCTCCACCGCAAGGGCAGCTGGCTCACGACCGCTAATGCAAGCATGAGATAATATTAGCAATCTATAAAATGCCAGGTCCTATTTTTATAATGTGAACTGGGGGTCACGAACTGCTGCATAAAAGACCATCACAGTTATGAGCCTGAGCTGCTCGACTCCAAATATACCCCAGGGTATAACTTCAGACCTGGATATGTGCCTGTAGGGTATTTTTGGGTCAGTGTTTACAGGTGTTTGTTCACTGGCAGCAATGCCAGGAGGTTAGTAGGATACCCACTTTAAGAAGTTCAAATACACTGGAGTTCATGTTGTTGAAATTATGGTTATTTTGACCAAGGATAGCCGGGAGGCAGGGTCTTGGAGCAGGAGCACTTATTTTTAGTAGAGATGGCACGATACCACTTTTTTATGTCCGATACCGATATCATAAATTTGGATATCTGCCGATACCGATATGAATCCGATAGTGTTTTTTTAATCAACAAAAGTGTTTTTTAAAATATCTTGCTGCATTTTGCAAGTCTGCAAGTTCATACTCAAGTTTAAAACAACAACTACACTAAAGCTATTCTGTTATACCTGTATGCAAAAAAAAATATTTCATAGTTCAGCAATACTGATCAATCTAATAAACTTAAACCTACACCATCCTCCCTATTCTGGTATTTTAAAGAGTACTTAGCATAAATATTAAGCAACCTAACTAATAGGGTTCCAACTCCCAGCAACAACAAAAATAAATAAATAAAAAATAGGGAACCACCCCTCACGCTCCACCTCATGATGCTTAATCGACGTAATCAACCTTAATTTGATGCAGTGTGAAAAAAAAAAATGCACAGAAATCAATTATTTTTCAAGAAATATTAAATAGATTCAACATCTTTCTTCAACAAAATTGCAGACTGCACAGATGGTACCTTCCCAAAGGGAAAAAGTACTATAGCTTACTAGGGTCTATATATTAGACTTAATAGTCACTATATACAGTAATTGACTTCTATTCATTTTACATCAAATTAAAACTTTGGGTGTAAGATTCAGATAATTATTTATTAAAAGCTAGACATTTTAAATGAGAATAAGAAAGAAAAGTATGTCTTTGTGCCCTCTTTTCCCTGTTAATGCCCTATCGGCCCCCCTGGCTAAACTTTGCTAGATCCGCCCCTGCACAGTTACCAGCATCAGCTACGTAGAAAAAGATCCTCGAGTAGAAAGTAATATTAAATACATTCTAACAACAGCTTATCAAGCTTAAACGTGCTGCTGTTGTTCAGCCGCTGGTTTCCTCTTTCTGGTGCAACGTGGGCCAAAAGCAAACTAGAGACACGGACTCGCGACAGAAAAGCCGATCAGCTGATCGTTAAGCAGTTTCATGATTGAAGTAGCAGCAGGAGAGGCAGTCGCTCCATATATCGCTCGTTAAGCTTAACGCAGGAATGCTTTACAAACATTCAGAGATGGACTTACACACTTGCTTTACTTCTCTCGGGGATAACTTTGTCGGAGATGAAATGCCGGGTTGCTAGCGAAGCTCCAAATGCTATCCAGACCACCGACAGGTCCCGCATGCCACAGCCGCTCTATCACGTGATGCATACTGCTCCGACGTGCTAACGTTCTGAGGTGAGTTACGGCGTGTTGCAAGTTTTGTGAGGTGCTTTCGTGATATTTAATGGATCGGATTACATTTTTTTATTTTTCTCCGATATCCGATCCAGTAATTTAGGTCAGTATCGGACCGATACCGATACGTAATATCGGATCGGTCCATCTCTAATTTTTAGTACCGTAAAGTGCCGCATCTATTGCAGTAAATTCAGTTATTTTATCAAAGACCACACCTCAGATTGTGCAGTGGTTTTATTTGTCTAAAACTGACTTATGACTTATGGCCTGTCACTTCAGATCCACCTTGGTGAACTAAATCTAGAAGGCAGGAAGGCAAGTGCAGGACTCGTAATGAGGGGGGAAGCGAATTGTAGAATTTTCATGTTTTGTAAGAGGGTGCAAAAGATCTACAGTAAAGCTGAAGTTGCCGCAGGGATGCGATGCTCTTGGTAGTGGGGTTTTCATTTGGCTGTATTATGTGAATAAAGCAAAAGTTTGTTTTGGCTTACTGAATGCACTTTTATGGTGGAGTAAACTAACGCCGCAGTTTCAAGTAGCCTTTGTTCTCCTGTAAACCAGCTTAACCCTCTGTAGGGTTAAGCTGGTTTTAAATATGAAAACCTGGTAGTGTGAGGATTTTTTTTTTTTTTTAACTTTGATTTGTACACACAGCTGACCTTTAACTGCCCACCTTTCAAAAATGTATTAAAAGTAGCTTTTTTTTTTTTTCTTCACCCTTATTTTCCAGCTTCGAAGTCACTTTCAAGCAACATTCATTGGTACATGAGTGAATTCTGAAACAAGTGCTGATGTCTCTCTAAGCCAACCATTATATCTTCTGTGTTGTTGTTGACGTTGTGTAGTCTATGTGGGTTAAGTACTACTCTGTGCTATATCTGTCTTCTTCAGACTTCATCTTCCATTCCTTGTGTCATCCGCCTCTCCTTCCTTCATCCGTCCTCTCGTGGACGCTCTTATCTTTTCCCTGCTTCCTTTGTACTTTTCCACTAAGCTCCATTTGTGTTCTTTCTCCACAGGTGTCGCTCTGAGCACCTAATATCAAAACCAATTGCAAAAAAAAATATCTGAGAAACGTAAGCCATGGCTGTGGCCGGATGTCCGGATTATTTCCTGCATCATCCCAATTATCAGGTAAATGGAAATATTTCATTTGAGATATTCATTTTTTTTTTTTTTTTTTTTTTTTGGGAAAAGGGCAAAAATGTTCTTTTATCCTCCCTGATCAAAGACCGAGTCAGTAACTTGTCGTGGCATGGTTGCATCATTCTACTAAGATGAATCCACAAAGAGCAGCAGCTGGCTGGACCTCTGAGGCTCCAAAAAGATACTAAAGTAAACTAAATTGTTAAATTAATTCATGATTTCTCTTAAAATCCTTAACTTTGGCTGACTTTGGAGTCAGATTTGTCTCCTTACACCTGGTCTTTGCACAACAAGTGATGTCACAGCTACTAATATGAACTGTGCTTTGGTGTCATGAGTGTGCGATTATCGATTGTGTAGATGTGGAATATTAGAGCGCAGAGACTCTGTGCTTTCTCTGCTTCCTGTTTGTTTTAACTCTTCTACTCCCATGTTAGTGCTGATGCCAGGGATTTTCCTGAATGGTGATGCCCGTAATTCAGGAGAAGATTGCATTGGTGACATCACAGTTGGCCCAAACGGTGTGATGGTTATGAATAAAACTTCACTCTACAAACTGCACATGACCAAATTCCATCACTCAGTATCCCCTCAGCTGTCCCAGCTGCTGAGGTTTAGATATGGATTTGTCTTTTGGTCAAGTTGTCCCTGATCTTATTGTTTTTTTCTGTTTAATTCAAATTTCCACAGACATTGATTTACAAGCGAATGCCATCATTTGTTGCAGAGGAACAAGAACAAACTTGACTTTTTGACCTTGCTGTTAGATTTAGCAGAATCATCACATCACCCTCAGTGGAGCAAAGGGCTTCCAAGCATTCAGAGCAGGCCAGTCCGGCTGTGCGATACAGTTCAGTCTGCTAGTCTGTGTCGATTCATTTATTTTGGCACAGTTTTCAAATTTCTTTTATGTACATGTGCTCACATACTTGTATATGTAGTAGGTTTGTGTCAGTGGTTCTACTACAATATACAGCAATTTCTAGCAGCTGTATATTGTATCTGCTGGTCTTTAATTTTAAATAACAAGTTATTGAAAAAGCTGCCAGAAAGTGAAAAGGCACAGTGAATTTAAAAAATAACAAACAAAAAACCATGGTGCCCAAAGATGGCAGTGTAAATATGTGTAGGCTAATAATTTTCCTGCATCTGGCCCTGCATTAATATTTTTCTTGTTTTAGATTATTCAGCACTAATTAAAGACAGACTGGAGGCTGTTTCAGAAAGAAATGAGACATCATTTAGCTCTTATTTCTTTGCCAATGGATTGGGCGGGTCCTGTTAGAGCTGTAGTATATGGATGTTAATGTGTACACACACACACACACACACACACACACACACACACACACACACACACACACACACACACACACAGCAGTACTCGCTCACTCGGCTGTTTGGAAACCATTCACCTATAACAGATGTACCTTGACTCACTGGATGAGAAAACCCATTCACTGTGAAATTCCAGGGTTGTGGAAGATTTTCCCTGATAAAACTGAAGCAGCAGTACCAAACCGATTCAGCTAAAGATAACATTCATTCTATACTCCAGGGATTATATCACCACTTTAATCTTGTTTCAGATGTAATCTTGATAATCTTGACTGCTGGCTAAATGATCTATATGTGCAGAACTAGGCACATCTGATGAAGTAAAGGACGCTTGCTAGGAAGCTACACTATGCCCTACCAAGTCAAAGTCTGTATAAATGTCAGTGTATGCGGTTTTATGTAACTATGGAGAGTACAAGGAGAGTTCCTTGTGACACAAGGACTAAAACACTAAAATGCCATCTAAAGAGATCTCCACATGCCAGTGAACAATACTGTCACGAAATGTTCACTGAATAAACATGCACCAACCCCAGGACGCTAATATTAATGCTAGTTATAACAAGAGTTACCTGAGCATTTGCATGTCATTTGGGCTTAACATCAGCAGTTCGGAGTTTCTAAAGACTGTCCTTGTTTATGCAGTGTGAAGATGTGCATCTTTTCACTTTTCCAGTTTACTGTCAGTGCATGAACATTAAGACCAGCAGTATGCTACACGTGAGGGCAAAACTAGAGTTTGTTCATTTTTAACAACTTTTGTAGTTTCTTTAAGCAGTCATAAGGATCTGTAAAGGATATTCAAGGCTCTTCTTTTCTTTATAAGCACAAAACCTGAAATGGTTTACTACTATAACATTTCCAGACTAAAAAGTGGTGATTAAAGCCCTCAGTCTTGTAATGTTATGCAAATGTCTGTCATGGCCCAGCTCTGCCATGGCTCATTTGATTTTAACTACAGCTACGTTTCCACAGTATAAACAAATTAATCAACAAAGCTTTGTAGCAGACATTAGTGTGACCTCCTGATCTCATTCTAGTTAGTTATGTAATAAGGGATTTCCACTTGCTGCCTAGTGTTCATGTACTGTATGTTGCAACAAGCCTATTAGCGTTGTTTTTTTCCCAGTAGGTCAGTCTGAAATAAGACTAGGACCCTTTTAGCATTAGTGATCTTATATTTAAAGAATTTTTGTTCTCATTAAAACGGTAATAGAAAGTGCAATTTTTATCCTGTGATACTTAAAAGCTTCAGCCTCTCTAATGTCTGCAGACTGCAGTCAAGCGTGTAGTGTCCACTGTGCAGAGGACAAGTGGACAGTTTTGCAGTAAGGATCCTAAATGAGCACAGTTGGTGCTTATGTAATTACTGTGTGCACTGAAAAGTTAAAAATTTTGAATTGAACGTACTGGGGAAAAAGGATGTTGAAGATGGAGCTGCCAGGCAGGAGGAAAAAACCTCCCCTCACTTGTGAGCAGTGTTGGGTAAGTTACTTTAAAATAGTAACTTAGTTACATTACTAGTTCTCTCAAAAGTAACTCAGTTACTTCAAGTTACTCGTTACTTTCAAAGTAACTAGTTACTAGGGAAAGTAACTTTGGTTTTACTCAGAATTCTCTTGTTAATGTGTTGCTTCCATAACTTTGCCAGTCTTCTAGCTTGCTTACTTGCCACAAGTGCACTGTGCCACCTACCAATAGAAAGGATATGATAATGTGCATATTTCCACGAGAGAAATCCCACGCCTGGACCGTCATTGACTGCTGCCATGATTCTAGCCTACGTCACAGAGTCATGTGCGCCTTTTACATCCAACACAAAAACTGCAGTCGTGGTGCTTTCGATTGTACTCAGAACTCAGAAATTCTGCCTTCTGAATAGGAAGATGTAGGTAACACCAGACTGCAGATGAGCTGCATACAGGGCTGGACTGGGAAAGAAAATTGGCCCGGGCATTTTGACTAGAAACTGGCCCACCATTATAGGAAAAATCATAAAGCCTTTGAATGAAAACAAACACTGTTGTGACAGTGATGTACACTGTTTTGATGGTATATATGCATCAATCTATCAATCGTTTGTTGTAAGATTCAGATAATTATTTTTTAAAAGCTAGACATTTTAAATGAGAATAAGAAAGAAAAGTATTTCTTTGTGCCCCCCATTCCCTGTTAATGCCCTACCTGGCCCCCTGGCAACACTTTGCTAGATCCGCCCCTGCACAGTTACCAGCTGTCAGCTACCTAAAAAAGGATCCTGGGGTTATTTGTCTCTCAGAAACAGTTCATAACTTCCCTTCAACTCATTCATGTCACCTAAAAGGTAAACCTGTTTCTCCATCACCTGCTCAGCTCTGATGATCCAGTAAGGACATCTCCTGGTTTCATCTTCATGTTTCCCTCTCACCAGATAACCAAACCATATCATGACCAGCAGCTTTTTTTTTTTTACAGCTGTGGCTCCAGCAAACATCAGCTGATACTTAAAATTAATATTAAATAAATTCTAACAACAGCTGATCAAGCTTAAACGTGCTGCTGTTGTTTAGCGCGACATCCGCTGGTTTCCTCTTTCGGTGCAAAGTGGGCGATAAACAAACAAGAGAGCCGATCAGCTGATCATTGATCAGTTTTCATGATTGAAGTAGAAACGGGAGAGGGAGGGAGGGGGGAGAATGCAGAGGTGTGGACTCGAGTCACATGACTTGGACTCGAGTCAGACTCGAGTCATTAATTTTATGACTTTAGACTTGACTTGAAAAAATGTTCTAAGACTTGTGACTTGACTTGGACTTTTACACCAATGACTTGGGACTTGAATTGGACTTGAACCGGTTTACTTGAAAAGACTTGATATTTCACCCCAAATATAAAATTTAACATGCATATTATATAGAGATTGAAAATGTGACGTCATTCACGGGTAGAATCGCAAAGGATTCTGGGAACTCGTGGCAAGCGGTACTAGCGCACGCAGGCTTTCAATTAAAATCAGTCACACAGCGATAAAAAGAAACACAAAAATGTCAAGAAGCTGTTGTGTTATTAACTGCAATAGCCGGTCGCATGACAGCCACGGGAAGCCGACGGGTAAAGAGATCGGTTGTTATCGGATTACATCGTTGAAGAGAAATTGTTCAAACCATGTTTCCGAAGTAACAAAGAAGCGACTGGATTGCAGCCATTCAAAGATCAAATATAACGTCCTAGAACACTCCAGCTCACAGGTTAGTCTGCTCCAAGCATTTACACAAAGGTCAGTCTGCTGTAGTAGTTAATGCGTCATTTTTCTTAACATAATTGGTGATATAGGTTACAAGCAAGTCTGGCGCTGAACAGAAATTGTCGCGCTATGCTCCTTTATTTATTGTGCATAAATAGTAAATTATCCTGACACAATATTGCGTTTCGCTTCTGTTATTATGGTACACTGACAAAAACACATACTTTTATTCACAGGATAAAACAGGTTTTTTGTATCACTAATTGCCCAGTACGATTACAGCATACAGTCTTATTGTCACTGCTACATTTCTGTGATGGGTACCAGAAATTATTTCCACTACTAATTAATTACCGTTGAGCTCAAAGGTCCTATTAATAAACGGTTAACGAATGTGTATTTATGAAGACGATTTGTGAGACTGGTAAACTTATGATACGTACGATGGTCTTTCGTTCTACACGGTGCATTTCAAGGTCCTGTACCCATCCGTCGGTAAACTGTACCTGGGCTTGTTGCAGTGACCGGAAGTTACTAAACTTCATGAGTGTATGCACTCACTCCAAGAACCGTATAATTATAAATATGCATATAAATATGCTAAGATGAGATAGCTGACTTCATCTAACTAGCAAATGTTGTCCAGGCTACGTTGGTGATACAGTTTTTTTTAATGTGTATGATATTTTTGTCATGCGATTTTAAAGCTGGTCCTACAACCGCATCCAAGAATAACATGCAGCGTATCTCAGAACTGTCGGTGAAAATTATTCTTGGAGCTAGGTTTAATTGAGCTGCATTTTAAAGAGGTGCAATTTCACAATTTGTGTATATTTTCTAAGTTCACTATTTTGTATGTGTTGAGAAAAACACAGATTTTAAAATTACATGGTCTAATATTTACATTTAGCATATAACTGCAACATTATTTTTTCGTTTGTTTTTTTTAAAGACTCGAAAGGACTTGAAATTCAAAGTTTCAGACTTGTGACTTGACTCGGACTTTTACACCAGTGACTTGAGACTCGACTCTGACTTGCCTGACATTACTTGAGACTTGACTTGAGACTTGAGGATAAAGACTTGAGACTTACTTGAGACTTGCAAAACAATGACTTGGTCCCACCTCTGGGAGAATGAGAGAAGAAGAGGCAGCTGTGCAGCAAAGACAGAATAACTCCAGCTTTGTGCCTTTTTCATTGTAGCTGAATTACGGGACAAACTGTTCCTTTTCACCTCAATAAGAAACGCGTAATATTTCTCTGAATACCAGACGGGACGGTTGGCAACTCTAATAACTTATGAACAAAATAAGGTTCAACATCATTAACTTCATAGCACCCACCCAGCTGTATAGAAACTCCGTCATGCTAGCTAGCACGCAGTACGGAAAAAGTCAGAATAACGAAAATAAACTCCACCTAAACTTGGTTCATATCTGACCCAGAGAGACTGCAGGTCATAACTTCTTACCTGAAGTTCAGTTCACACTTGGACCGGCGGCCGCCTCGGGTCTCTTTTCCTTCTGCGTCCCTTTTCCTTCATCCACCTGCTGGCCTCCACCACTTGCTAATGTTACTGAATCTGTGAAAGCTCCGCGATAGCCACCACACGAAGTAACGAGTAACGACCCTATCTAAATCCCAGTAACGAGTAACGCGTTCCTGATTTTGGCATAATAACTAGTTACCGTGCTCGTTACCACAATAATAACGTAGTTACTGTAACGCGTTACTTAATAACGCGTTAGTCCCAACACTGCTTGTGAGTGACGCTTGCTTGACAGTTGTAATCTGATAACTCGGCTTTAAATAAAAGGCTGCTGAGGTACCGATGTTTTGAATCATACTCACGTGAGCTAGTTTTGAATTCAACTGATGGAAACGACCTAAACTAGCAACAGTCTGAACTCAATGGTGAAGAGAAGACTGTCAGGATCAGAGTGGAATGTTGAGCTGTGTTAACAATGATGACTTCACTTACTGGTGAATGTGAATCAACTACTAGTGTGTGTTTGAGGTCCAGCCTCCACTCCTTTTCGTCTGTGCCTTAACCTTGCCTCTGGCCTTCCACTGACCCCTTTTTAAAGGGTTAAATCCTCAACCTCCTGACTTCTTTTTGAAGTTCTTTTCAACTTCATTAAAATGAAAGGGCTCTTCTGTGCTCCTTGTCAAAATTTGGCCTACAGTCAAAGTCCTGCTTTTTGCCCCTTAATAGTGTGCAGGATATGTGGGTGGGTGGGGAAGTCTGTGCATATGTGCGTGTAGAGCTAGGCGATAGAACGATAACGATATGTATCGCGATATAACTTTTACTCGATAGAGAAATTAAGCTATCGCGATAGACCTCGCCGCTCTTGTCCTCTAAAAAAAAAAAAAAAAAAAAAAAAAGGTCAGCCAATCCAAATTAAGTAGCGCAGAGCCGAACCAATCACAGCCGCAGCGTCACGTCGCGTGACTTGTTACGTACCGCACAAGTGCCAAGCCGCACGTGTGTTTGTTTGGGAAGCAGCCAGCGCGTAATGGAGGAAATGAGTGCGCCAACTAGAAAAATCAACCGAGCGTGACCGAAGAGAAAACAGATGATGGTTCCAATGCCGGAGAGATTGTCGAACGGAAGAGCCAGAGAAGTTCCGTAGTGTGAAGGTATTTCGGCTATTTCAAGTCTGACAAAAAATAGAGTAGCGTGCACTGTAAATTGTGCCGAAAGCAAGTCTGCAAATACAATAAACTGGTGCATGCGTCACACTGCGCCACGTTATTGTTTCGGTGAAATGAATTTCTACAATACTGTTAATTCTACTCTCTGCAGTGTTTAAATGCTTACATATACACACAGTTACTGTCCCTCCACACATACGACTCGGTTCTGCTTCTATGCCCCAGCTTTGTTTACTTTTTCCCACCGAGGCTTCTAGACTTCTGATTGGCCAATATTTCTGCACGGTTAGGAATCTAGCGCCACCTGCTGCTTTGGCATGTTCATAGCAGCGTTTTCCTTCATTTCTGCCTTTATGTGTGGACGGGATTATTTTTTTTAAAACGAAAACGGAAAATCTCCGTTTTCAAAAATACCCGTGTACGTGTGGACGTAGCCTCAGTCTCTGACTGGAAGCGCTAATTCGTCATTCGGCTTTTGTCAGACTAAAGTAACTGTTAAAACTGTTTGAAAAGCTCAGCTATACAACAAGGAGAGATTGAGAATTTCCTTTTAGTTCTGTTTATTTGATATTGACAAAAGTTAGTCAGTTTTGTCTGTTCTTCTGTAAAACAAACTAAGATTTATTTTTAGAATTAATATTTTGCTTCTAAGTGGAATTGACAATTTAGTCTGTTTCGTTTGTTCTATTTTGAAACTTAAACGCTTTAGCGGCTGCCTTTTGTGTAGTTTGCAATATTTGCCTTTATTTATCTGAAAAAGTCTCATGTTCCTTAAGTACATCTACCCTGTTGAACTTATTATGGGAAATAAATATTTAAATAAAAACAAGCTGCTGATTATTTCACATTTTACTTGTGAGCAACGGCACATTTAAATCTTACAAATATAGTTATTTGGCTTATATCGTGATAGATATCGTTATCGCCTGAAATGAAAAAAACATATCGTGATATGAAAAAATCTCATATCGCCCAGCTCTATGTGCCTGTGCTTATAAGATTCAGAGGTGTGATGACAAAATGCAAGAATACAGGAAAAAGAACCTTTTTTTTCCTTTGTTGGTAAGACACGAGGTGTGCGTGCGTGTGGTTTACTTCCAGACAGCCATGCCATACAGCATTGAAGAACAGTATATGGTGTGAAAGAGTCTTTACACTTCTGCTCAGTGATGCTCAACCATGACCATCCTGTCCTGAATACACACAGCAACTTTGTGATACACTTGCACGCCAACCAAACTGCTTGGGTGACTGGGTACGGATCAGTCACAGTCTGGTAGCTGGACCAGACGGTGTGTGTTGATGATGGGTTTGCTGTGTTATGGGAACAAATGTAGTAGTGTGGTGGTCATTTCTTTCTGGGGGGGGGAGAAATACCACTGAAATTCAAGACAATAAAAGACTGAACAATACAGCTTAATGACTGGATGCGGTTGGGTTAGTTGGTATAGAAAAGCGGTTGGGGGTAGCTGTGGTCGACAGACATACACTGACAAAGTACATAGCATGTATACCAGTTTATTTTTTAATTTTTTTACCAAGGCTTTGGTTTTTAACAGAGGAGAGAAAAAAGTTAAACGTGCATTAATTCAGTATAGCAGTACCATTATTTTTGAAGAATGGAGACATCAGGGTGAAATTCAACAGTATTTCAAAGTGACTAGATCCTCTTTGAACTGTTCAACAGTCCTGGTTAGTGGGGTTTAGATGTCAAAATGCTTTAAAACTTGAGCATGAGAATAATAAAGCTTGTTATAGTGTTTACATTACGGTGTAAAATCAGTTTTGATTAGGAATCACTGCTAGCCTCACATTTGTGTAACAAGATAAAGATTAAATGTGTTGTTGCCATCAAGCACTGCGCTGCAAGGAAACAAATTTAATGAGATTCACCTAAAACCTTAAATGTATTAGCAAAAGGCTGCTTGTTGCAATGCTTTTGACCTGTTAACTCCAATGTGGGGCACAGACTCCATTATAGTTTCAAAAAACAATAAAAAAAAAAAATTGTGAGGTGTGTTTTTATACAAAAAAAAAAATCTAGTTCTGCCTGCATTGTCTGTACTCTAAATGAGACAGAACAAGCTACTGTAGCAGCTTTTATTACAGCGTCAGAGGAGGTCTTGTGTGCTTACAGTGAGTAGTGATGTTTTTCTGAACACTGTCCACCCAGAACGTTCTGTTCCCTCTCCTGCTGTGTCAGGTCCTGTGCGGGACGCTAGTCGGGACACAGACAAATGATAAGTTGCTCTAGCTGTGCCAGAAACAAATCTGAGACGAATATGTTTACACAAATGTACATGGTCGCTCCTTTTACTCTGATTTTTATTTTATTTCTGACTTTTTGAACAGTTTGTCCTGACTGGACTGCTTCAAGCCAGCATAACAAAGGGCAATCGAGGACACTGTGGATGAGTGGTATCTTAAGTGCTTTCCATCTGTGCTCTGATGCACACCTGCCCATGTTTGCACCCTGTTTATGCTATATGTGGTGTCATTTTACATTCGCAGTGTAGGGAGAGTAGAGAATAAGTTGGCTCAGGTTTTCTGAAGGCTTTGTAACTGAGGTTTGTTTTCCGTTGGTTATTTCCATTTATAGCTTTTACTTCCCCTAAAATGTTCTTAGGAAAAAAAGCTGTTTCTGTTTAGTTATAGCTTCGCCTTTTAAAGTGCAGCTCTGCAGGAAAAATGATTTCCAGAAATGGAATATACTATTCAAAATGATATATGCGTTTATGTATAATCACCGGTTCCTATCAGTGGTTGTTTCTGTTGCTTATTTTGACAGTAGACCAGGACAAACGACCCTAACACTGGCACTTTAGAGGGCCTCGTGTTGTGGTTTCACATGGAAATGATGGCCACCATAAGATTATTCTACATGCTTGTGAGAAAGGCATATTTAGCTGGTTGCAGTTTGCAAACTCTGCGCCAGATGCCACTAATTCCTACACATCGGTCCTTTACGTGATCGAACAAGTTTCAACAAGAACGTGCTCCACCATGTGGGCGTTCAGTTCCACAGCATGAATGGTTAATTTAAAAATAAATGAATGAAAGGGGAGAGAAAACAAAATTTGCATTCAGCTGACATTTAAAGGGGTAATATACTGGTGATTTTAAATGTTGATCATGTTTAGATAATGCATGTTTACATTGGCTACTGTAACAAAGTTCTAAGCAACTCTTTATTATTTGTTTTGTTTTTTTCTGTCTTCTTGCTTCTCTCTCCCTCAGCAGGAAAATATAGACCGGTCTTCCAATCACAGACAGACTGATCTCATTGGTCCAAGATTTCAGCAACCGGCCAATCAGAGTTCTCCTAACCATCAAGGTTGGTCCTTTTTTTTGTTTTGTTTTTTACCTGATTGCACATTTAAAATGTCTAGTTTTGGGCATGTTTTGGAGCTTGTCATTTAAGACTGCATGCTATTTAAAATATACATAAAATAAAATACATATCAAACATTTTTCCATTGCCATTCTGTTCACGTGTTGGTTTTGGGGGTGTGATATATATTTGGGTCTCTTCCGCTGTCAACACTTGAGCTGTTCAAAGGATGATGTGCATGGACGCAGGGTGCTATTATAATTACACTGTCTATGGAATTGTGCCATACAGGGCTCATCCATGACAATCGGAGCATGAGATTTAAACACAATATTGGCTCAGCATGGGAGGTAAGGGTGGGGAGTCTGTGAGGACTCAACCAGTGAATTAGAACGCTTGTCGCTGGCATGGGAAATAAATGGAGCAGAAATTACATTGTCATTTTTCAGGATCATCTGGGATAGAGGGAACTGAGGACTGGAGAGGCAGATGAATGGAGATGAGTGTCACTAGGCGATATTTTTGTTTACACACTCGGAATATCTCTTTGTCATGCTTATTTTACAGTTTCATACATTGGACGACAAATTATTACAAGAGCTCATTCAAGCACTTTAACACTCGATTGGTACATCTGGATTTTTAGTCGAATCACTGTACTTGCTGACATTATTAAGCTTGTTTTCAAATAACTATCCACTTTTATCCTTTTTAGCCCATTAAAGTCACAAGTATTCACAAATGAAACAGTACAGCTTTGTTGGACAATGGCCTTTATCGAATCATTTGCAAGCCAGTATTTGATTTGATGAAACAGGAGCTGCTCTGGATGATGTTCTCAACATGCAGCTGTGCTAACCACATTAGGTTATAATTAATTTAGTGTGGAGTTGAGTGTTTTGCACAGCTTATGTTGGTCCAAGTGCGTAAGTAGAAAACTGACAAGACCACATTGTCCAGTACCTTAGCATGCCACGTGAGTCATCTCGTGTCAAGGGCTCAGTGTGCTAATTCCTTCTGCTTTTGTTGTTTTTCTCCATGTTCGCGTCAGTTATTTCTCTGGTATAACGGAGCTTAATGACAGCATGTGTTTTGACACAGCAAGTTTTTTGTGTGTTCTGATGTATCTCTGACAATAAGGAAAATCGGCATCTTTACAATCTGAATTCTTGGGTGTTATTTCATATTTTGGAATTGTTCTGACATCGTTCTCTCCTTATGAAGGCAAAAAAAGACCCATATTGTCTAACACATCTTAAACGTCTTCTGTCATAAATACACTTTGCCGACTGCAAGATGAAATCCTCTGAATGTGACTATGTAAAGGTTATTTAATAGTAGCAGTATTTATTGGCCTTTTTGAATCCAGTGAATGTAGCAAAATGCCATCTGCCACAAGTGTAAGATGTTTGAGTCCCACATCTCTCCACTGTCGCACCTCAGACCCTCACTGGTAAACATGGATGTGACCATTGTTCCTGGTGGTGGTGGGGGCATATCTGTGATGGGTATGCAGCTGCTAGGCAACAAATCCCATCAATGCTACCAATGCAACCAATGCAGTTCAGTAATCTGATGGCGTGGCTCCTCAAGGGGTCAACCAGTCAAGATCTCAGGCTGGAAATGAAGATCCTAGGTCTTCAAGTTATGCTTGGTATTTTTAAGGAGGATGTGACAGACGCACCATTTTAACAAACAGCATTTCACCCAGTTCGTGTGAAATTCATTCTTAGGTCCTGTATGTATTATGCCTAAGCTCTGACACTTTGGCTTCCCACAGAGATATGTCAAGGTCATCCCAGCAGGGGAGTGACAATGCTAACTTCTCACTTAAGGGGAAGCTAGTGGGTGGAGGTTGAAATGCTTTTAGCAAGAGCTACATCAGTGTGGCAGCTGCAAAGCTTTTGGGTTTGGGCTTTTGTGTGCAGGCATGCAGCAAAGAACAAGGGTGAATACTTGGTCAGACCCCAAACATTGAGAAGGTGTGTTTGGACGTGTATAGCAGTGTGAGAAGATTTGTGAGAGTGTAACAAGGGATATTATATTATAATTGGCCCTGTGAACCATATAACTCTGTGGCAAGCCTAACACTATTGAGAGATTAACAGTGGTCAGCCAGCTGATAGACCATCATCCCTCTAGCCAGATCTGCGCTGTTAATTATCACTCTAAGCAATTTCACCCACTTTTCCTTTTACATATAATTCCCACTCAGATGTGTTTCTGATCCTCTGTTCACTCCTGTATTTTCTTTCCTTCAGTTCTTGTCCAATCTTCCCCCTCCTCCTCCTCTCCTCCAGTTTCATTCAGACCCTATCCCACACTCCCTCCAAATCAGGAGGCTTGGCCCTCAGTGGGTGTTGTCACCGGAGGTATTGTACTCCCCAGTGCAGAGCCACGCTTAACAGTTCAGACTTGGCCCGTCTATACTCCCCCAATCTCTTTGAATGTAAACCCCTCTGCTGGGCTCGTATTCAAATGCTGTTTGTCCCTCAGTACATCTTTTGTGTGTGTGTGTGTGTGTGTGTGTGTGTGCAGTTGATGTACTGTACATGTATATATTCCCCCTTCTTTAGGGTTGCGGCCCTTTTTGTTTTCTTAACTAGCAGGAATGAATAAAAGATGAAAAGGCAGCATTCCTGGAGAGCCATACGTGTCTGCCATCATCGCAATAGTCTTGCTTTTGTCCACGTCGTTCTCTCGCTAATGATCCAAAATATTCAAAACGGATTTTATGCAGATTTTTGTCAGGTCCAACTAGTTCAGTGTGTTCTGACTGTATTTGGCGTGGCTCAAACAATAGAGGGTGCTTGGGCTATTTTTACCCCTAATTTAACCTGTTATGGGTCCTATGAAGAGGAGGGAGGGCAGTAAAGATGTCAGAAGAGGAGGGGAGGGAATGAATTCCACTCATGGGAGAAGTGAAACGATGAGTAAATGAGAACAGTAATGTCCGTGTTGGTCTTGGAGCGGTCGAGGCTTTATATTTGGATCTGACTTCTCCAGTGGAGTTTAGGCCGAGTTCTTTAAAAAGAAAAGGGGAAAGGATTTGGTTATTATGAATAAACCAAAAATATACTTATCAAATATGACAGTTAAAGCAATTTGCTCAAATGGAGCTTAAATAGTAACCCAGTGCTCTTCAAATGTAGAAGAAAAGCACAGTAACTGAACCACCTCCACGTGGATGCACAGTCTCTAAGATGATAGGATCCAGGATAATCGCACCTCTTAAAGGACTAATTTAGCGAAAGGATTAAGTAATGAGGTACTTGTTACCTGTGCTCATATCCATTTACCGCTCAGTATTAGGACTAATTTCTGCCGCTAGTGATTTCCTTCCTACCCATTCTGTTGTGTGATCCCTGTTGCATTTGTAAATACTTCCTGTGAGGAACGGATGAGGCTGAGTCAGAGCCTGTAGCTGTAAGATTTTTAACCGAGATGCCTCTCGGGTGAATACAGCTTTAAATAAATCCTGCTATCTGTTGGTTCTTTCAATCTGTTTTGCTCTGTAAACTTTGCGCATGGTGGTGAATAGGAGTGCAGCAACTGTGTAATGGCTTTCACAGCGAGGTTCAGTGTTGTTTTAAAGCTCCATGCCTACAACAAGGCTCATAACATGGTAGTGATGCTGTACATTAAGCATATGCATCAGAGCTGCTACTTGTCTCTTTCTTTCCTCCCTGTTTTGAGTCTAAAGCTGCAGCTATGTGTGCTTCCTGCTGCACGAGCTGCTGTGATATTTTATTAGTATATTATAATTTCTGTAATATAGTGAGAGCACATGTGAGGATAGATATAAAGGTTTGTGTCATTTCTCGTGGCTGCCAAAGCCAAGTATCACGTGTAGCTTCTGTTTTCTGGGCTGTGTCCAACGACGAACAATGATAGGCTGCTTCCCTCTCCAGATCTTCAGAGTTTAAATCCTGTGCATGTGTGCGTGCCTGCCTGCATGCCTTCTGTGTCATCAGTCTGTCTGCCTCACGCCACGGAGCATGACGCATATCTTTGTTTGTGCGATTGTGACATGCATTGGTGATTGCAATCATATGACTGATAATGACGCACAAGTCTTCCATAGCTGCAAGAGTTTATGGGTGGTGTTTCTTTGTATGCTGACAGTTCCCCAGAAGCCATACTAGGTCGGGTACATGCTCTCCCTACCTTGAGGGTCATGTCGCATCTCTGAAGAATAAAAAGGATAAAAGTAATTTTTGAAATTTGGTCTTACATTTCATGTAGATTTTCTAAACTTTTAGATATATGTAGATTTCCTTTTTTAAACAACAGGTGCAGCATGCAGGTCGTGGTGCTCTGTTCGATATTACAACTGTGTTGTCTGTCCTTAGTCCTGTGTTTAGCCCCGTATGCACCCTGGATCCTGTGGCATATAGGTCTTTAGCTCTCTAGGCTATCTATAAGTAGCTGCTGCAGCTTATCTGTCACTATTTATACCTGCAGATTAAGCGCCAGCAGTTCAGACACCTGTGGTGCACCTTCCTTACATTTTGTTTTAAGGAAAAGGTCCTCAAAGGCGACACAAGTTTTAGCAGGTAGCTATAGCTAGAGGCAGAGCCATGCCTTTGCATGTAGATGTTTGCGTGAAGATACTGACTCACTAACCTGTGACGCCTCTTGTTGTTTAATCCCTCCTTCTTCTTTTTTTTTTTTTTCCCTTTTTTTCCCAGAAGAGGGAAAAAGTGGCATTTCCAAAAGAAAAATGGCCCATTGCCAGACTGGTGCTCACTTTGAGGCCAGTGCTTTTAAAACTACATTAGTCAGATTACAGTTTTCCAATGTAAGCTTTCTGATGAGTCATGGGATTTTTACCTGTGATATGACACCTGCATGATCCAGCTGTCAGGTGTGCTGCACTCTGAGTCAGCAGGGACAGTACGTGAGGCATGTGGGGCTCATTTGAATTCTGACAGCAGTCCGGTGTCTGTTAAAGTTACAATGTAGTATTAATTTACATTCATTAGATTAGTATTTTTTTTTCTCAAGTATACTGGGTATAGCCTAAGGTTTTGTGGATGCAGGAGGCGGCTGGTGCTAACAAAGCATCTGTATTACTTTCCATTTCATTTAGACTTACCAATTGGTTACTAACAGAACTATGATCTAAAGCTGACGTGTGCATATTCATAAATGAGCATAGATGTATAATCCATCCACATAAGATTTTTCACAAAGGGCATCTTCACTGCTGAACAAGAAACTAACAACCTCAGTGCTTCCTAATCCCAAAAGTCTTCTGGTCCTGTGTTCCAGGGATGCAAATTTAATGTAGTTTTTGAAAAATGTTTGTTTTCAGGAGTCTCAAAGCTCCTTTCCTCATCCAATTAGTTTGTCTCCCTCTAGTGGTTTGCATTTGTGCAACAGCACGGTTGGGATCTCTACAGAGACCTTATGATAAATTCATGGGATAGATTTCTTTTTCATAATGGAGAATTATTAATCACAAGCAGAATCACAGCTGCGGCTTGTAATTTAAAAAGAGCAAAGTTGGGCTGTCAGTTTACCCAGATGCTCAAACTTTCACAGCATGGAGCAATTAGACGAGTTTCCCTTCAGCTGAGCTCACGTCAGGCTTTGATAAAACATGCTCCTGGAGTCGGTTGAAAAATTCACTTCAGGAATTTAAATGTGCCTGGAGGTTTTCACGAGGACTTTGAAGATAGACACCTTCTGAGAAGAATTTCACATCTTTCTTTTAAAGACATTTAAAAGCTGAGTGTTTGAAAGCTGCCCTGAATGCAGAGCAGATGCTTGCAGTGCGGTGCCTTTACATTGAACCCCAACGGTTGGAGCTGAAAAGTGTCATGGGCAGGTTTGTGCTTGTACCTGATCTCCCTGGAGATTTGGCTCACAGGGCATTACGGTGTATTCAGTCGAGATGTTAAGATATTCCTGCTGATTGAGCACTCTGGCAAAACTGGCAACAAATCTGTGCGCGTGTCTGCGTGGGCGCTTGTGTGTTGTGTATTTTCTTTCTTTTTTTCTTTTACCTTGAGTTACTAGTGCAAAGGTTCAAATCCAGGCCACAGCTAGATGAGAAACTGAAAGGGGAAAGTGGCTGAATACCCAGGGACTTAATCATTTTACTGTGTTTTAAAATAAGAATCAGTCCTATAAGTCTGCAGCACTCGCACCCCCAACCCCACTATGTGTTGTTGCACTTACAGGATACCTATTATGCTGATTTCCACCTTTAGATTTTTAGGTATTTGGGCACTTGAGTTGTCTGTATGAACTTTTTGAACATGGTTTTACAGCAGCTGCTCTATTAGCTGGAGCGAGTTTCAGCTGACGGTCACAGTTGCCGATCTTTTAAAGTGGGGAAAAGTATCCATAGATGCCAAAATTGTTTCTACCAGGCTGTGAACATGCTTTTAAATGCTAAAGTTGGACATTTTAACACTGAGTTTATGGGGGCTGACTTTTTATTTTTAATATTTATTTTGAAGTCTCCTCTAAAGGAACTTTTTTTTTTTTTTTTTTTTTTTTTTTAACTGCGTTGGCTGTTTTAGCTCCTATCACTTCAAGGCCCCCCACCCTGTAAACAAGTATACGGTTTTAAAAAAGGAATACAGAAAAGGAGTGGACTGGTACTCATATAGTGCTTTTTAAGTTAAGCACTCAATTCTGTAACTAAGCACTTTAAACCTACCTCACACACTAATGAATGCACAGAGGCAAGATGCTGAACTCAGCCAGGGTTTGAACCACCACCTACCTTCTGAGTGGTAGATGATCCACTCTACCTCCTGAGCCTACAGAAGAGCTTGGACCGATCTAAAACATATGACCATTGGCCCACAGTGCAAATTTCACATACACGTTATTTGAAACCTCAAATTTAATATGCGCACTGGTTCCCTTTGGTGTTTGTCGATTTGTTGTAGTTCTTTTCATTACACAAGCAGTTCATGCTGTTACTTTACAGGAGCTCATGTCAGGTTAATGCTAACTCACAGATTTGTTCTGCCATATCTGTGTCTTTTAGAGGATGATGTCGACTTGGAGGCCCTGGTGAATGAAATGGACTCTTCACTGGAGAGCCTGTACTCGTGCAGCGGTCCACAGACAGAATCGACTCCTCTGCTGCACAACGGACAGACCTCGACGTCACACAGCCACCACCATCAAGCACATCAACACAACCAGCCACGGCAGGGACAGCACTCACACGGGATAAGCCACATCTCCCCAGAGCCGCCCTCCTCGTCTTCAGACTCGCCTCAAACCGGCCTCCGACGGTCACAGCCGATGCACATCAATGCTGTCAGGTAGCTGCTCAACTAGTTTCATCTCCTCCAGTTATGAGCTTTCTGTTTGTTTTTTGCTTGATGTGATGGTAAACTTAACTTTCAGTGTTAAGAGTATGGGTTTAAAGTTCGGACTGGAGGAAACCTATAAAGAGAATCTATTATGCTGCCCCCCCCCCTCAATTCTACATGGCCAAAGTTTCAAATTAGGTCAGTGTAAGTCGTTGTAATCTTCATAAGCCAAAGGCTCAAGCTTCAGACTGCTCTAAATATTTGGTTTTCCACAGTGACGGCAGAAGCAGAAACTCCATGTACCTCCTGTTCAAAACTTTTGTGTGTGAGGCACAGCCAATCAGATCAGAGTTGGCTTTACAGAAGGGGAGAGGGTGCTAAAAATGCTTGTTTGAGGCAGTAGATGAACTGAGGGGCTTTAGTAATTAACAGGATAAGAGGAGTAAGCATGCTTTTAGTCTGTGATGTGTGCAAAGTAACTTGGTAGTATTCAAAGTTAAATGTGGAGCTGGATGGGAGTTCAGGCTCCATTTAATCTGAGACATTAGGTTTCAGTATATGTTACACCATCTTTGGGCATCTCATTCATCCTCTGTTAACTGTCAAGACATGTGCAATCATCGCCCTAAAATAAGTAAATTTAAAAAAATGCTAAAAACAACAGGGCTATAACTGCTCGTGCACCCACAGAATCAGCAAAAGTGTGGTAGTAACTTCAGCCACAAACTTCTTTCAGCCTCGTATTATGCGTTTGCCACATGCGTAGCCGCACAGCAAGACTTCAAACCCTTTTTTTCTCTTCAAATTTCAAAAGAGAATTTTCACTGTACACCATCATCCCTCCACACCCACTCGATAATTGAGCATAACGGTTCCTCCTGGCTCCCGATCTGTAACCCCTGTATGACCCGTTCCTCCCTTTCACTCCTCTTTTACATCAGCCTGCAAAGGCGAGAAGAAGATTCTCATTTATTTAAGTACCATGTGCATATGTCTCTTTCAAATTAAACCGTGCTAACCCGCATCCTCCTCGAGGCTGCACTCATACACGTTGGGAGAATAGAAGTATAGCTGTGTGCATGCACCGCAGAGCTGGTGTCAGCGCCCATTACTCGCCTTTGGACTATGTGACAATAACACAGGAGGGGAGCATCAGGTAATGGAGTATTCTGTCTTATGAGCGCTCTTTTTCAAACGCACAGAAGCAGGCCCTGAAGTTCTTATTATTCAGGACTGACCTCTAGATAACCCTGTTCTCCGGCTCAGATGGGACGACATCAAAAGGCCCGTTCCCTTTTGAACTCGCTGGGTTCTTCGGAGCGACAGAGCTCGACTGAGGAAGAGAAACGGAGGCTAAGCAGTCTTCCACACATTTATTTATTTGTAGTTATTAAGCTGGGATTCCACAAACAGACTTGCCAATTTAAAAAATACTGAAAGTAATGGTTGATTGGCTGTCCGATAATAATTTGAGTCTTACACTGCATGTGCCAAATTTATATATTTAAAAAAAGAGAAATCTGCTTTAAAGCGATGTCTTGATTCGTCATTGATGTATTATTAATTGAAAAAAATTAACTAGCTGGCTGGGGTGGCTCTGTGATTTCCACTTGCTTCGAGACTGTTCATTACGAGCAGATCAGACAGAAACGGGCATGAGGCTGAATACTGTACAGCAGAACTTTATTAATTCTAGCCGCCTTTCCTGCACGTATTTCACAGCTGTCAGCAGCTCTGTTTTAAAGTTTGCTTCTAAAAAGGCTGTTCCAGGTCATGGACTTGGACTAAAGTTTGTTTTTTGTTTTTTGTAACCATAATAATAAACATAAGCTTAAACCAAAAGACATGCTCTGTTCATCAAACCACTTTACACGTCTTTATCCGCCTCTTTCTTCAGGAGATTGCAGGAGCAGGAGCAGCAGCTGAGGACATCATCTCTCCCGGCCATCCCCAACCCTTTCCCTGAGCTCTGCAGTCCAGCTAGCTCACCTGTCCTCAGTCCTGGGTCTCTACCACCTGGGGAACCTTCCTCAGGCAAATATGTAAGTAAAATTCAAGTTGTTTTTTGTTTTTTGTTTTTTTCGCCTCTTTTTCACCAGTTTCCGCCACTTAAAAAAAACAAACAAGTATCCATAACTCGAAGTTTCGAAATATTTTGTTGAAATTTCGACTTATTAACTCGAAATTTGGAGAAACATAACTCAAAATTTCGAGTTACTTTTCTCGAGTTAGCTCTGCCAATCATTAAGCTACGTGAATGAGGTCACTTTCTTGTTACCCGGAAGCATATGGCGCAGAGTAACGCGCACTCAAAACCGCATCGCAACAAATTGGCGCTTTCGTGTGCACGTTTGCTGATAGCGACGTCATGCGATTCAGCTAATAACACAAGGATTTCATTATGTTTGAAGCCACGCTGAAAATACTCAGCAATCTGTGGATTCATGACTGGATATAATACTGGTAGCTTAGCTGTAGCATTTGTAGCTCAGGGCTTCAGCTTCCGGGTAACAAGGAAATGACGTCATTCACGTAGATTACTGATTGGCAGCGCTAACTCGAAATTTCAAGTTATGGATCCTTTTTTTTTTTTTTGTGGCGGAAACGGGCTTCCATACTTTACATGTTAATCTCTTTGCGTTTGGATGTGTTGGATCAAAAACATTTTTTGTCTTATTGTTTGGGAGAGCATGGAAGACTTTTTTTTTCCCCTCTTGAAGAACTGGATGTGACACATTCACAGACCCTTGATTTATTTTCATGTTGTTGACTGAAGCACATTCGACTCAAAGTGCTGTATTTGTTTTGAAGGATGCAGATTTTAAATATTGTGAATCATCTGTATGCTAGCCATGTCAAACATTTGGGAAAGTCTCCTGGCTCACATCTGCCCCGTGTTTTGCTCGTCTGAGGCATGTTTATTGCTTGCATGTGATGACACTGTACTGTACAGTGCACATGTTTTCAAGAGGGTTTGCGGCTCGATTTAAGGAAAATAGTGAGATGTGGACTGGAAGCGTTTGTGTGTGTGTGTGCGTGTGTGTTTGTTTGTGAGCATGTGTACCTGCACACATGGCTGAATGTTGGCATGTGTGTTTGTTATGTGCTGACAAAGATTTAGGGACTCTTCTGTCTGTTCCTGGAAGCTGGAGTCTCTCTATTAACAAGGTTAATGATCTTCATATGGAACCAGCCAACACTGGTTACAGTAACATAGCAGTTTACAGTAATATGGGGGTGGACTATTTCTCATAAATACTCTGGCTGCAGCTCCTGCCTGTTCTGGTACGAGATCACAGACTCTAGTTCCAGCTGAGTCGTTCTGAGCCCTCCCTCAAAAAACAAAAGTTGTGTGGAAACGTTCTGAGCTTGAAATCCTAGATGTGCCATAAATCCAGGTACCTTGTGAGGCAGCTGGATTCTCATGAGATCTGCAAGATTACGTCTTGCCCAGTGTGTAGCATATGTGCTTGTGAGTGAACCACAGTTGAGTTCCCTGGCATCCACGGCGGTGGTTTTGTTTTGTTTTTCTTTTTTGTCTTTTTTTTTTTTTTTTTTCTTTTTTTGGTGTGACGACAGTCAAAAAGGAAACAAGCTGGACTGGTGTATACTGCGCTCTAGCATCAGCTATAGCAGAGTTTCTCTGTTTTTGTAATAGACAAACAAAAAAGTTTCTTTCCCTTAACTGGTTTTGAAAGAAGTTGAATTTATCGTCTGTTTTCACTGATACATTTTATCTAATTAGTTTTAAATTATAAAAAAAATGTTTTATTTTATTTTTTTTTGGTCTGGCTTTTTCAAAACTGTTCCAGACACTGCTTGCCAAGCTCATCAGGTATCAAACACACCTTGGTAAATCATCGGTCATGCGGTTAAAAAGATTAATGTCTCACGAGGACTTTGAGTTTCAGATTAAATTGCTAACTGTGCAAACATTTTGTCTGTATGTTAGTAAAGCAGGCGTATTGGGTAAATATTCGAAACCACTTTATTATAGTGGGTGACTCACTCTGCATGTGAATGTTTTTGATGTTTTTTGTTTTAAAATACACATATTAAATTAAATATTCTATGCAGAGTGTAAAGTGCGGTCTTGGGGAATGTGGAGAGGAACTGGAGTTGTTACAAACCAACAGTTTCCACTAACATTGAAGCAGAGCTGCGGTGATCTGATGTGTTGTTTGTGCCGAGCATTGTAACAAGCAATGATTTAATAAAGCAGCAAAAGATGAAAGCCTGACTGATTATTAGACTTTTTTGTATTTTATTTTAATTTTATTTTTTATTATTAGACTTTTAAGGCATAGACCAATATTTGGTGGTGTGTGGTTTTTGGTTTTTTTTTTTTTTTTGGTTTTTTTTCTCCTCTCCAATATTCAGATACATCTGGCAGCATTTAGTTTTTCCCAACACAGCTGGACATAAACTGGGCTGGGGTTGTCTTTGTAGGAGAGGAAATTGTTGAATGCCTCAGGTGGACAAACTCTATTTCCACACCCATAACATGGTTGAAGGGTCGTCTTTACTTTTAATCTTTTAAATTGTAATTTACCGACTGTAATTGCTGCTGTGATTCATTAGCAAATGGCTAATTACCAGCTGATGATATTGGCCCTATGATAAATCAGTCTGGCTCCTATTACTGTTGTTCTGTATATGACAACTCCAAGCTAACGTTTTGTTTACATCTTTCACGCGCTGTGTAAACATTTAATTTCATCATGAAGTGTTTGTCTTGTGAGACTGGTTTGACTGTAATAAACCTTGAACATACCCATAAAGATAAACAGCCCCCCCCACAAAAAAAAGACCAACAGGACCTTTTGCAGGTTTTTTACGGATCACCAAACTTTTACAAAGAAGAGCAACTATGGAAAATGTAACTCCTTTTGTGTGTTTACGGTGTACACACTTTTGTAAACATGCAAACGCGCTATGCATCCGTCCATGCATACGGGTATATTTGTTTTTTAGATACATGTGTGGCTGCATTCACAAACGCCTCTTACTCTTTGTGAGTTCTGTAAACTATTTACAGCACTGGCACTGTCTATCCATTGTTGATAGCAATGGAAAGTATGTCTCATTGGAAATTTGATTCAGCACCTTTCCACTTAAAAACTCTCCCATGGAGCAATCTCATCTCACACCAGTGCCTAATAAGGGGGTCCAGTTTCGGAGACGATGGCACCACTTTCTTGTGGTATAGTGGTTCAGATCCATAAAGAAGAAAGTGAGTTGTTTAGGTTTGACATGTAGGATGGTGAGCATGTAAATTATTGCACCTACTTTCTACTTTATCATTTAAACCATATGTGCCCTGTTGTGTGCCTTTTTTCTTCTTTCTGCCCTTTCTTCTGTCTTTGACATTGTCTCTGTGTACTCATCTGCATGTCCTCCAAATACTAAATTAAAGCAGCCAGTCTGCTGAGGAGAAGTTTCTGTTTAGTTTACAGAATTTTCCGACCTCCAGGCGTTTTCTGACAGACTCATACTTCTGTCTTTCTGGTCCTCCTTACTTCAGCCCTTGGCCTCCGTGCATGAGGATGTAGTGCAGGGCTGTCAGGAATCATTGGCCACGCAGTTTGACACAGCCATATGATTCGCAATTACCCACCCAGCCCCCAAAAGCCACCCCATCCCAACCCATTCCCGTTTTCCTCCACTTAATTCTCAGCTCTCCTTTCACAGGCTTTTTTTTTTTTTTTAACTGTACACTGTGAAATACATGGGCTAGTGTTTTCTTTTGTTTTGTGTTTTTATTTTATTTTTAATGAACAGAGATCAAATACAGTGTTCGTGTAAAGCTTTAGTCAGTGATGGTGCATGAGAATCATTAAAATAGGTTATTTCAAGAGCTTCTGGATGATCAACAAAGCTGAACGATCTAGTTTTTTGTAAGATCACTGACACTTAACTACTGTGGCATGTTTAAAAGCGTGCATAGGTACTGTACATTGTATTACTGCCAACATGCTTTTTATTTTAGGCAGTTCTCCGGCTACATACATGTACCCATTGTGAACCATGTAGGACAGCATGTATGCTTGTGTTATGGGAAATCCTCTAAGAAACAACAGTAGTGTAGTCATTGCTTGGTGGATGCTGTGCTTCCATAGTTGTCCCATTCATTCTGGAGTAAAAAGCAGTGATATGGTCACTGGATAGCCAGATTTTGTTGGCTTCAGCATACCCTATATGTCCTGTAGCCCTTTACTCCACATTATGGCAGGCTTCTCTTGTCTGTTTCACTATCATCCCAATGGGGGGGCGGTGTTAAACTGCATCTGTCCTTTTCTCTCTGTCATCATCTCTTGTTAGGTCTTTACTCCAAGCTTTTAGTCATCCAAAGATCCACTTGGTCTTAGCTTGGCCCTAGTACTTCCAAGTGTGTCCTGTGACAGTTAAGTTCTGTAGATGAATACTCATTTGCACATGATGATATGACAAACCCAAAATAGCTCATAGTGCCAGACAAGCTGGGGAAGATTGGTTGACACTAATAATGTGCAAATGGGCTGTTGGTTTTCAGTGTCATCATCATGTCCAATTGAGCAAGTCGGATTAAATAAAATTGTAATTGCTGTGTTTTTTAGGCAGATTTAAGAAAACTGACAGTCTAAAATTTCATCAGTGTTCTAGCATGAACGAACACTGGCTATTCTTCAGATATAATATGTTCAGTGTTATAAAAGTATTGCATCTGATTATGTGTTTTCTGAAAGATAACAGAGCCTTGCATGTAAAATCACCATCTCTATGCAAATATTGCATCTGGAAATACAGGCCACTGACTAACACTGGCCTCACAGCCCATTGCTAGTTTCAGTCATTATGCAAATGTGCTTTTTAAAAGTTTTACAGTCAGTTGAGACGGCACAAGTCACTTGGAACGAGTGAGGAAATGTTTCTCCCACTGAAAACGCTACGTCCAGATGAATAGAGACAACTTTTTTTTTTTTTTTTGGGACCTTGCTACATGCTTTTATTTGCCTTTTGCCTTTTTCCTTTAGAGATGCCTTCATGGCATAGTTTCAGAAAAGTTTTGCAAACATTCCTCAAATATATTACTCCACATTGGCATCATGACATCACAAAGTTCTTGCAGATGTGTTATCTAAACATCTGCGATGTGACTCTCCCATTCCACCACATCCCAGAGGTGCTGGGATATGGTGACTGTGGAGGGATAAAGTCATTGCCATATGCAAGAAATCCTTTTGAGATGATCTGACAAATTGCATTATCCTGCTGGAAGCAGGATTCGGCAACTGGAACGGGTGTTGTCAGCAACAGTACTCGGGTAAACAATGCTCAGTTGATAAGTCCATGAAAACATCCCCCACACTGTTACCCTTTCCTGTTATTTATGCCAAATTTGGACCCAACTTCCTGTATCTCAAGGCTGATCAGGACAGGCAAAGCTTCTTCACTCTTCTGTTGTCTAAATTTGGTGATCATTGAATTTTAGCCTCAGTTTTCTGTTCTTAGCTGATGACCTGAAGTGGACTTTGGTTATAACTAGTTATTTTAGTTGCTGTTGCCACCGGTTGAGGCATCCTGGCCTCCTTCTTTCCTCTGACCACCTGCTTGTTCCAGAGAACTGCCATTGGATATTTTCCCTCTGACCATTTTTTGTAAACGCTAGAAACGGTTGTGTGGGAAATCCCAGCAGATCAGCAGTTTCTAAAATACTCAGACAGCCCATCTGGCACTAAAAACAAGTTACTAAAATCACATCAATTCTGATGCTCAGTTTGTGCATGTCAAGTCATCTTAAAAGTTCAAAATTCACACATTTTATTTAATTTTTTGATTGTTTGTTTTCAAAATAGTGATTAAAGAAGCTTCAAAATAATGGAGACTATAATAATATGTAATAGTTTTACAAGGTGTACTGTTTATTCCACGTATAAATGGATTGTCATTTTAATAAAACTCAGAATTCTTAGACGTCCGTTCTGTTGGTTGGAGGAGGAAAATAAACATAACAGTATTTAACCAGAAACAGCTGATGTATAAATAAAGGACATCAATCCATCCCACCTCTCAGCACTCAAACAAGGCATTCCCTGGCTGTTGCTTTCATGAATGTTGAAAATGCTCCAGGTCAAAGGGCAGATTTTTCCATTGTAAACTCAGAATGGAATGCTGCTGATGCCCAAACTGTTGGCCTTAATGTGTGGGAACATCTGTGGCTGCGCGCAGCTGTGCGTGTGTGTGCGCGCATGTATGCAAAAGTAGAGGTCTGTTGGCGAGGAGGGTCGTTTTTGTGTATTTGCACGTTTCTAACGCACGTACGGCTGTCTTTACGATAGGGGATCTGTAGGTTTGTGAGTGCTCGACAGTACGTTTATGTGCGCGCATTCCCGTGTTCTGCAAGCCACACTGTGCAGAGATCAAAGGTGACGCAGCGCCAGAAATCTGCTGGCTCACTCTTCCAGCTGCCAGCCTTGCTTTTAAGTGGATCTTAAAGTAAAACATGGAAAACACACACATACAGACACTTGTTGTATTCTGCAATCACTGGCGAGTTACATTTATACATTTGTGGTGTACGTGTGTGTGATTTGTACTGTTTATGTCTTTGTGATTATTTGTAACTCAGACTGGATGTTTTATTGTGCGTGTGTATAGACATGTGTGTTTGATGCATGTCTGCCTGTTGGCCTCATTATTCCTAACATTATATCTAGCCCTGAGCTCAAAGTGATGCTTTTTGTGGCAGGAGTAAAAATAAAATGCAAGGAGCAGTAACCCTTTGTGAGAACTCGTATGCTGACTTTCTTATTATTATATCTGTGAAATGTAATGATTAACCCAAGTAATCAAAGAGTTTTGCAGTTTATTTTTTTTAATTTTCTGCTTTGCTGATGTAATCGACTGCATTAAAACATATCCCAATAGCTCTCATATTAACCTCCTGTATGGGCGTGGCAAAGTAAATGTAATGTTCAATGGTAGGATTATCTTTTAAAGAAGGAACCTGAAAAGGCAGAAGTACCAAACAGACACTTGGGTACACTTCTGAAAATGTAGAGCAACCCAATGAGACATTTGTCCTGCAAATTCTGTGTGTATACACAATGAATTAAGTGAGTGGATTTGCAGTATTCAGTGCTGCAAAATACAAATTGTTTGGCACCCGCTGAACAAATACAACCTGGAGGGGAGCCAGCCAGGTTGCGGTCGAGTCTGGAACATCTCGTGTGTCAGCACCGCATTTATCCCGAGCCACTAAATGGAAACATGTCTCGGCCTGCTAGTGCCACACATGGATGAACGGGCACAAATGTACACACACAGCCTGTTTAATACACTGGCATGATTAGTTGGAGTACAAACAATAATTGGGACTCGGAACAGAGCAGCTCATCTTATTTCACAGCTGTATTAATATCAAGGGAAATGCTTAGAAAATAAAATGACCCACCATAATAAAGACCTCCTGAGATGAACTTGGTTTGTGGAAAAATGCAAATGCTTTACAAGTCTTGATCCAGCCCTCGTTTATTAATATTATGCTTCCAGCTAGACTCATGTGATCATTACTTCTCAAAGTCATTCAAAGTTTTTCTTTGGACACTGGTGTTTTCTGTCCAATCATTATGGCTGCCCATTTTCACTTAACACTGCTGACCTATGAATCATTAAAGCATAAAAAATTAACTCGTAATTAATCCCCAATTCTAGAGATGAACCAGTGTTGTCTGCATACACACAACTTGGGGAAAGAACCACATTTAAATTGTATCTTTAGGCACATTATTACTAGCAGCCTGTCACACATTTGTTTCATTTCTTTAGTTGAATCTATGGGAGAAAAAACATCCAGTTTGACAGGGATCAAGTTGTTGCTCTTTTGCACAAACAAGGTGATTTCCAAACTGAAAACCTGACAAATCTTTGTATTGTTTGAATTGTATAATACAATTTGAGGAAACTGGACAAGTCAAAAACGACAGAAGCGGCAGGCCTAAAAAAACAAACCCCAAACCATCTACAGCAGGTGGACAGCTTCTTAAAGTAATTTCTTTCAGAACTACGAAAAAATCCAACAAAGACCTGATATTTGTTGAAGCATTGTTGTTATAAATACTTAAAATAATCCCATATCAGCCATGGTGCTGCAGTATGATTAAAAGCACATAAAGTAGAGCAATAAAGATTAAACTGGAGGTTTGTGATAAAGTGTTTTAAGTACTTTTATTTTGAAGTTCAAGAGAAAGCGAGCAAGAACATGTTCGTTCTTGAGTAAGCCCAAGAATGAAGCTAGACTATCGCTAAACCGGAAGAGACCTCCAAGTAAATACTGATCCCTTTTCATCCCAGCATCCCTACTGTTTCATCAAAGACTTATGTTTTAGTGACGGATTTAGGAGGCATTTACTTTTTGGTGAGATTTGGTCCTTCCTTGGGGTTTTGGAAGAAAGCTCCAAGCGTTGCATATAATTGAGTTGTTTTTACTACCTCTCAGTATTAATTTTAACTGAATAATTTGTCTTTTAATGGGAGCATGGTGAGACCACCCAGGCACTGGAGGATGATACACCTTTAAGGGTCCATCTTTCACTCCTTGTCCCCGAAGCAGTGTAAGATTAGAAGCCACATTTCTCCCAGCTAAAAGGGCGGGATCATATTACTCCCACAACTAATGGGAATCCCTGATACTGTTTGCTTTCTGCTCTGTTTCTCAGTCTATACGTGATGGTCTGTGTCAAATATGTGTGAGAATACTTTCATTCATCAGATTATGATAACAGCTTAACGTGTAGTGCATGAAGCTTAACTAAGTATTTTTACATCATCAGGCCTTTTCTAGCACAAGGTTTTCAGGGAATGTTTTTCTTTCTTTTCTTTCTTCTTCTTGCACACATATTTCAAGGTGTATGTACATGTGTATGTATACACATGTCCGTTTGTTTATATCCGTGCGTCGCACATAGACAGCTGTGTGTTGCTGTCTGTAGGCATTTTATCTGGCTGAAGCTGAACAGAGCTGTTGGACTCATGTAGGTCATGAAGACTGCATTTCCCTCTCTCCTAGCCTTCCCCCGTTCGCTCGCTCTCTCCCTCTCTGTCTCTGACTGGGGAAAGTAGGACAGATCAGATTTCAGAAACTGCTGCTGTGGAAAGGCAAAAAAAGGAGAGAAGCGACAGGAGTATGAGGGAGGAAGAAATTAAAAGCTGCTAAGAGGGATAATTTAAGTATTGTTAAAGGGTTTTTTTCATTTATTTATTACATGAATTTGTTGCTAAGTTATGCTTTTAGTGTAAAAAATGAAACCATTTATCTCCCTAGATTGCAACAGACTGTTTGGATGTTTACAGACGGTGGTTAGCACTGTTGCCTCACAGCAAGGAGATCTTGAGTTCAATTCCACCATCAGGCCGGGGTCTTTCTGTGTGGAGTTTGCATGTTCTCCCATGTTTGTGTGGGTTCTCCCCGGGTACTCCGGCTTCCTCCCTCTGTCCAAAGACATGCACTTAGTGGGGTTAGGTTAACTGGAAACACTAAATTGCCCATAGGTGTGAATGCGGGAGTGAATGTGAGTGAATGGTTGTCTTTGTCTCTGTGTTGGCCCTGTGACAGACTGGCAGCCTGTCCAGGGTGTGCCCTACCTGTCGCCCTATGACAGCTAGGATAGGCTCCAGCGCTCCCTGTGACCCTGAAAAAGATAAGCGGAAGCGAATGGATGATTGAATGCCACTAGAACTGCTTTCCAAATCGAGGAGACGGCTCTTAAGTAAAAAATAAATGGCATGGAAAAGCCAGTTATGTTCTTTTGTTTGTTTGTTTTTTTTTACCTATAAGCATCCCTTGGAAGCTTTAACTTGGAAAAATGTAGACGATAGGGAAAATGACAAAAAGAAGGGAAACGCTGAAATCAACCAGCCTTCAGACCAACTTTTTTTCCCCCATTGCTTAAAGACTCTGATCCAAGAAACTTAAGAGACGAGTGCTCGACTCAAAAAGATGGCAATGGGATTTGTGTCAGCAATGAGAGAGAGAGAGAGAGAATGTGACAGACAGACACTGTGATCTTGATGTCTCCAGAGAAAACTCCCATTATTGAGGACAGTTTGTACAGAACGGAGGCACATGCTGTGATTCCTCTGAATGGGAAATCGTTGTTTGTACTTGCCTGTTATGCTATTAGTCTCTTTGTTTTTTCTTCAATCAATCATGCTACAGAGACCTGTAGCTTCCTCTCCCTTCTGTAGCGTAAAAATGTAGTTAGATTTTATAAAATTGTATGAAATGCAAATGAGAGGAATACACTCACGTCAGCTGGTCGTTTCAACTTTCTTCAGGGTAACAGTTCAACACTGTCACTGCTTGCCATACAACAAGTGGACCATTCTTGGTTTAGTGCCAAAATCATACTAATGATGTCATCCTTTGTTCATCCAATTCCACCACCCCCTCATCTTGCCCTCCTGCTGTAATTGGACATTGTGTCCAAATCAGCAGTGGTCTGAAAGCACATTTGCTCCCCAGGGTTTGATGGCAATCAGCCCTGGTGCACAATTAAGCATTTACTGCCACTTCTAATCCTGTTGGTAAAATATTTGACTCCATGCGGGGTGTTTCTCAGCAGGTGGTCACAGTAAATAGGGGGACTCCGTTCTTGCATCGTGGTAACCCAGTCTAGATGGCCTTCACTAAAGCGTGTTGCCATAAACTGTGCATGTTCAACCAATTTTTAATAGTGTGCCACTAAAATTCAAATGAACATTAGTAAATTGCATGGATTTTTACATTTTGGGTAAGCATAGTTTCCTCTAGTTTTCTTATCAACTTTTTTGGCATTAAAAATACACAAAATAACTGACTACGCTGTAGCTGTATTTCGGCAGTGGCTTTCTTTTGTAGCACGTACTGAATGAACAGTTCTGTCTTAAGTTTACGAGAGACAGAAGTAATGTAACGGCTAGCTTCGAACAAGACCCACGCTTTAAAAAAAAAAAAAAAAAAAAGATTACACATACCAAATAAACACACTTTTAATACATGTTAAATTCAGTCACGTTAATTACTTCTGTTACCGTGACCACATTTTATTGCCACTCCTGTAAACTCGTATTATTGTGTTTCTGTGGTTTAAAAATAATGCATTTAAAAACCGGGGCTGTGAGTTTTCCATTTAAAAGAAACAATTTGCTTTTAGAAAAGCAAGACTATAACAATGGGGTTTGTGACAAATAGTCAAATTACAGTAATTGTAATTTTACTTGACACATTTATCAAGTTCATTTAACTTGGCTGCTTTTATAACCCACTAAACTTGAATATGACTTTGACCTAACTAATAAAGTGCAGATGGGGTCTGAGGTGCTTTTAAAATGGCAACTAACACTTTAGTTGAAGTCAAAATATAACGTACCTTCCCTCTACCTTCATATTAATTTCCTGTGGCTGTTAAATACTGTTTCTTATCCAAATGTCTGACCTAAATTTTTGCTACATGGCCTGCTTTGCTAATTAAATTTGACTCAGTTCGGTTCTGGAATCCTCCAAGCTTTAACTTTGGGTCTAAATGGGTGTTAAGACTCCATTGTTTACAGACAGAGCAGGCTCTGTGGGCTAACTAACTGCCCAATATAGAGTGTATAGTCTTCTTCCTGGCTGCACAGTGGCAGAGATGGCAGCTTGCCACCATACTTAAATGTGTACAGTTACTGTGCACTGTTTCCTTCTTTGCTTCTCTCTATACATCAGTCCTCTTCATCATCTTTTTTCCTCTGTCTGTCTCTTGTCCAGTAAACCTTTTTTTTATTCTTGCCTTCTGGACTTTGCCCTATCCTGGCTCTGCTAAGCCCAGATAGGCCCTTTTATATCTTGGGTCTTAATTTGATGCTGTAATTGGATGGTGAGGGACCACTCACTATCCTTTCTTAGTGAGTCAGCAGAGTATTCTTGGCTAATGCCTCCCACTTATGCTGACTACAGGCATTGACCAGGGATGGCCAATTGTCCCAGGCTCATTCAGGTTTTTGTGCCTCCATCTCATCATCCAGACGTCAGTTTCCAGGAGCGCCCTGGACCACACACAGCCCTGCATTACAGTCAGAGGGGCTTTATAAGGCGTACTTGTTAATGGGAATATGGAACTAGGGTGGGTCGTGTGAGCCAAATCAGCCTATCAATGGCTACAGTTCTTCTCTGGCAACATGAAGGGCTTTTGTAAAACAGAGATGGCAGTTATACAGACGGGTGGCAATTAAAAGAAAAACCTGAACCCTTGACCCTTTGCTGGTAGTTTTTGTCCACTTGTGTGCTTAGAGGGAAAGGCCACTGAAAATCACTTTGAAGTTGACTTGACCTTTAAGAAAGCCTTTTATCAGTCTTCAGAGCTCAACCTGTAGAAACACATGTGGGATATTAGACCTACATCAAAGAAAATAACAGTCGGCACCATCATCAACATGACACAGCAAGGCATATTGAAGCTATTCTGGTGACCTAAAGCCTTACTAAGGCAATACATTCAAATGTTTGCATCAGCATTGTTGCGTCTTCACCAGGGTGTGGGGGGATATCCACACTAACTTGCACCAGGTGTTAGGGCTGCACGATTTTGCATAAAATGAGAATCACGATTTTTTTGGCTTAGAATTGAGATCACGATTCTCTCACGATTTTCTTTTCCAGTATAAATATTTATTGCACTTATTAACTGCACATCAACTTCGTAACAGTTGAGACTGAACATAAAAACAATAAATAAACATAAAACAACAAATGTCTCACGTTTTGTTGTTGCCGCAAAATGTTGTACTGCTTGAAATTCCGTCTCCACCGTTGCTCGGCGCTGCGTGTACAGAGCAGGTAGTGCAACAATAGAAAAATAGTTGCGGGACGGCACTGTGTAGCGTTTGTCTAGGGTGTTGATCATTTTCCTAAATCCCTCGTTTTGCACAGTGTTGATGGGAGCCATATCTTTGGTCAGGTGATAAGTGATATCCTCCGTAATTTCTTTGTGCCTGTGGGAGTTCGACGGGTATAGGGAAGCGCTGTATAAGGTTCCCGTTATTGATGTTTGGGTGGTTGACCGGGACGGATTTTCTCCTGTCACTTTCTCGTCATCCCTGACGTGTTCTCCGTTGTTTTTTCCCTGCTAATTTTAGCATCACACGGCACAGCTTCTGTACCACGTGGTATAAGGCTCCGCCCTTGTCATTTGTTGAGCAGGAAGAGTGAGCGCTTGTTTACTTGCAGATTACGTCCCGGATCAAAATGCCGGGACGTCGTCATCGTCTTTTTTTTTTTTTTTTTAAATCGTTGTCATTTGGAAATGAGATCGCACATAAGTATGAATCGAGATCGCGATTTTCTAACGATTAATCGTGCAGCCCTACCAGGTGTACAAATTCCCACTGACAAAGTGGTTTTGCATGGTTTCAAATCCATTGGATGTTGAATTTAAGTGCAGGAGTTTTTAATAGTCAGTGTTCCCTTGCAACACCTGCAACATCCACAAATGATAATACATGGACCCCTTCCAAAATTACAAAGATAAAACTATTTAAAATATGCATAGTTAAAAATGCCATAGTTAGGTAGCTCATGTAATCCAGAAGGTTGAGATCATATTAGTAATGACAAAGAATAATTGAGACATTTTATTTCTAATTCATCACTTATCTTTGATTACAGTGAATTAAATATGGATGTTGTTAGCGTCGTCCCCACTTTCCCTCCTACTGTTTTATGAACACTGACTCCTCTCCTATGGCACAGCTGTCATCCAGCCTGCCATCTTTTTTACCTTCTAACAAAACTTCCTGTATGTGTTGGATCTTAATGTGTGCAGGCTTGTGTGCCAAATGGCTAATAGTCTTTAGTAACTCCTGTCTGATGTAATAGCTTGTAATGTGTACGTAATACCAGTGGAACTATTTATAGAGCTGCAGCCAATTCTCAGAGATTGATGTGAGTGTGCGTGTTGGCTGCAGGGCATGCACACACATGCTTGTGTACATATTTCAGCTTTGCTTTGACCCAACTGTATTTCTCCAATTTGTGTCTAGCTGTATCTTTGGAGAATTCTGCATGTATGTTTGTGCAGATACTGTAATATACAAAAAAAATGGGTCAGTGTATATGAAGATGCATATATGAACACATCTGGTTCCGGTCTGTCTGGATTGTGTATATGTGTGTTGCTAGAAGCTTTCAGTCTCTCTTTGGGGGATTGCATCACGGGGCAGCTATCAGACCTGAGTCATCACAGAGGTTGAGAGGCCCTCTGAAAGCTTTCCTTCCTCTTTTCTACTATATGCACAAATTTCTTTTGGTCATACAGTTGTATGTTGTTTTTATGAACACTAAGGTATGACAGAAAAGGAAAATTTACTTTCAAACCAAGCCACACACTCTCGTAGCTCATTGGTGTATTCCTGACTGTTTTAACAGTGAAACATGTCCATGTGTTGGTTCTTTAGTAACATAAAAACAGATGCTTTTCCAACAATAAGTCATGCTGTTCTTGCAGATGCTGGTTATTATTTTCAGTAGTTAATCCCAGTTTTAGCTTCATCATGTGTCTAGAAAGCAACACAGGCTCAAATATAGACATGCATTCACTTGAATTTTTTAGGTGGTGCTGACGGTTTTACGATGTCTTAACTTGACAAGGTCAAAGTCTATTAATGCCGTTAGTGATCATGATTGATTGATTACAACTGGAAGTTTCTCTATGCCAGGTAAGGGTTTGTTGGACAGCACTCAATGGACTGACCAATACTCGGAACAATGGGAACGCCCAAAAACCTTAAAGTTTGAGTGAAACTTAGAGCTGCCCACATCATAAAGACAAATGCTTTTTGGTGAAGTTTTCTGGTCAGACTAGACAAAGACTGAGCCATATGGCGACAATGACAAAAGGTATGTTTGGAGGAGTAAATGTGAGGCTTTCAAACCTAAAAACACTGTACTGACTGTTAAGCGTGGTGGAAGCATCATGTTCTGGGCCTGTTTTGACACTAATGGAATTGCAAAAAGTAGATGGAATCATAATTATTCAACTTTACTTTACATCAGCAGGTAGATGGTCGAAACCTTGACACTACTGGTTTTTCCAACAAGACAACAATCTCAACACTCAACATTAGGCTTCTTGAGTAGTTTTCTCAAAAGCTGATTTCAACCCTGTTGCAAAATTTGTGGACTGTACTTAAAAGCCAGGAAACCAACCAATTTAAATTAACTCAATTCTGCCAAGAAGAGTGTCCAAATATCAAGCCAGAATTATGCTATGAGTTTGTTGATGGTTACTAAACTTACTAAGCGATTTTAACATAATATTAGTGGAGGTCTATGGTATGTACAACTTTGACCCTGTGTGGATTAGAGAAAATGCCATCAGTCTAGTAACTGGTGATTTCTGGTTGATTTGCATAGGTGTGTGTGTGTGTGTGTGTGTGTGTGTGTGTGTGTACCAGAGTACCACCAGCCATGCATGGTTTCAAAAAATATTTGTTTACTTGGCAGTTTTGTTCAGTTTTAGAGTGATCTTAATAAAACAGGTGCACAGTCATAGAATGTAAATTGGCAAAGATGGTGATACAATGCTTTTAAATGGTTAGTGCAAAGGAGTTCTAATTTACCAAAAGAAGAGCACTTTTGTTGACCCTCACAGCCCTAATGTGCAAGGTTTAAAAAAAAAAAAAAAAAAAAAACCAACAACAAAACAAACTCGCTACTAAACAGTTTGATTAAATCACATGTATGATGCGTGCAGCCTTCCTGGGACTTTCCTTGCTTGCCAACAAACTGTGACGTATGCATGGGAGTGTGTCCTGGTCTCAGTGAGGGTGAATGCAGTGACAGTGAGGGGGTGTGTGGGAACAGCTGTGCAGGCTAGAGACGGTTAACAATAGAGAGCTTTCATACTACACATTCTGCTGCAGCGTGTCACCAGACAGTCTCTTTCTCACTTCCCTCTGCTTCCCACTCGTTTTCCTTCACATCTCACATCCGTCTGTCTCTTTCTCCCTATCCCACACACACTCCCACATACTTGCCACTGCCCATGTTCAATCATACACTTCTCCCTTGCTCGCTCACTCTCCCCCTGTCTCCCCTCTCTCCCAGCCTTACTCTTTCCCGCTCTCTCCCCAAAGTTTCCCGCTACCACTTTAACCACTATTTCCTCCTTTCTTCCGAGGAACTGTGCTCATTTTGTCATCACACCTCACCCACACATGTATAAGCACACGCATCCTGCTTTTCCCAGAAGAAGTAAGGGGGGGGGAAGGGGAAGTTACTTCAAGGATAAGGTAAAGCTCCTCTTGCCTTTCCCAGACGGGGTGTGTCAAAGCTTTTGTCTGTCTGATGCTATATTAAATATCAGAGTTGAAAGGAGCGGTGTGATGTGTGTGTGTGCATGTGTGCAGAAGTCTCTAGCTTTTTTGTTCTTTAGAGAGAAAGAATGTTGGCACAAAGCGAGCCACTACGGGAGAAGTAGGAGGTTGGAGTGCTGAAGTGCCAGCCCAGGTCTGTTTCATTTCATTTGCACTGTAATGAGTCTTGTTACTGCTGTAAGCTGGGAGTTAAAAGTTAAGCCACATAAAGGGAGGAATGCAGGTAAGAAGGGAGGGAAGGTGAACACAAAAGAAGGAAAAACGGACAAGCCTCCGAACGTTCACGTAAAAACTTGCGAACATTTTGGAACGAGAGGAGCAATAAAGAGAAACTTTTTTGGGGGGGGGGGGGTTGTTGTCTTTGTCCTCTTCACTGTGCCGCACTCTTTCCAAACGTGCCCCCTCTTGCATCGAGCTCTAAAAAGAAACTTAAGCACAGATCGTCAAGAGGTCTGAAAAAGTTGGCTGTGTTTGTGCATGACTGTGCGTATGTGTGTCTACTTGAGTGCCTCGGAGGGAGCGTGTGTGTGTTGTGTGCGCGCCTCGGTCTGTGTGGGAATGATTACATCAGCCTGCTGCAGCTTTATGATTGGTTAGTGAGCGTGTGGTTTGATTCAGTGTGCCTCAGAGCCCATGGCTGAGGCTGTAACCCTTTGTGAGGGAGAGAGAGAGACAGAGCATAGTTGTCAGACTCAACCGGCACTGGAAGCACTCTACTGTACCATCCGATTGCCGACTGCTTCAGTGTCTTCGTCCTGTGCGCTGTATACATACCGGCATTAGGTCACACAGACAGTTTGTTCTTTTCCTTTCCTTTCCTTTTTTTTTTTTTTTCCTCCTTTTTTCTTTTTTGGAGACTGCAGTCTACAGATAGACTTGAGGACTAGCCTCATGACAGGTAGCACAACTGTCAGCTGTTGGCATTCAAATTGGTACCTTTCTTTCTGGAGGACACAGGGCGACAGAACAGCGAGGTTTTCTGTCTTATTGACTATATTGGAGTGAGTGCGCTTATGTGAGTGTTTGTGGGAGCCGATTCATTCCGAAAATGCCTTCGTGTTCCCCGGACTGCTGCCTATTGCGGGCCGTGGAGGTAAGACCCCTCTTCCTGTGTCTCATTTCTCTTTTCGCCTCCCTCTCCTCTTTTTACAATTTAAGACATTTTCTCTTTGAAGTACTTTCACGTTAAACCTGAGGCAGGAAATGTAATGTGTAAATACTGTTAAGGCCGAAGACATTTTTCTTTTTTTTTTTTTCCCTTTTCCAAGATGTGAGCAGAGCAAAAGGATCCAAATACGTCAGCACCCTTGAAAAGGGGTATATGCTCCATTGCGTTTCATCTTAAACATCTTTGATGGGCAGAGTGCCTTAGGCCTGGCTTGTGCAAACTGTGATGCTATAAGCTGGGTATTTGCTCAGGAAGAGAACAGAATTTCTTTGTCATGATATTATGTGGGAGGCATGCATACATGTGAAAGCTTAGCCTACACAGGAATCCAGCCTACTAAGGGCTGCATTTGTCTGTAGGTTAAGTAGGTTGCTCTAGTTTCTCTGGGGGCCATTAGAAATGTATCAAGTAAATGTTAACACATGTTGTCCTGTTTATTAAAAAAATGGCTCTGGGAACTTGGACTGTCAAAATCCCCTGGATTATGTGGTGGAATAAAAGGCTTATCCACAGTATAGATGTAGTGCTACTAATGCTAATATTAGACGCCTGGATAGTGATGGTAGGCTCTCACACAGATGGGATATTAGAGGAAGGTTTTAGCTGTTCAGCACCTCATGCATTATTGCTGTACAGCAATATATAGAAAGATCATTCCAAAGTATCACGAAGCATTGCAATACTAAACAAGGCAAAACAGGTATTCGACAGAACATCACTTCATATTCTCTACTGTTCACTGGTTTCACCATACTTAAGCTATTGTGCAGAGGTCTGGGGCAATAACTATAAAACCACATTACATTCACTTTTTACTCTTCAAAAGAAAGCAATTCGAATCATCCACAATGCAGGTTATAGGGAACATACAAACTCACTATTTTTGCAGTCTGAAATATTGAAAATTGACGATATAGTGAAATTCCAAACAGCACAAATTCTATTCAAAGCAAAAAATAAAGAACTGCCAGGTAATATTCAGAGTATGTTTTTTTTGAAAGAAGGAAGTTATAATTTAAGGGGTTTTTGTAACTTCAAAACAATGAAGGTACGTACCACAAGAAAAGGCTTTTGTGTTTCTGTTCAAGGAGTGAAACTATGGAACAAACTGAATATGGAATTAAAGCAATGTCCAAACATAAAACTGTTCAAAAAGAGTTATAAAAATATGATCTTCTCGATCTATAAAGAAAAGGAAAATATTTAAATTAAGTGAATGTCTCTATTTAAAAACAAACAAACAAAAAATTCATGATGTGATATTATAGTATATAGTATATCAGAAATCTGTTCACTATTTTTATTACAAATTATATCAGTAAGGAAGCTGACTAAATATTAACTGATAATTTATGGGACAGGGGTGGGATTAAATAAGTGTATACTTCTTCCCACTCCCTTTCAACATGTAAATTAATCAGAATGTTTTTTTGTATGTAATTTGTATAGTATATTTTTTTTTCTCTCATTTCTTTTCTAAATGTACTTGTATATTGTTCACATGTTGAAATAAATTACCAATCAATCAATCAGTGGAGTAGATGTGTTTACATTTTATGCAGAGGTGTAACAGCGCTCCAAATTTGTTTGTCCTTTTTGTTTCGTACAAAATAAAAACAAATTCCACCTCAACCATCTCCAAATATTACAACCTTCCCCAAACGAGCATGCTTTTAATAGAAATATGGGTTTTATTGATATTATTTATTTTTGAGCTGGCTAGAGTACTATTACCAACGTTCATGATGCTACTGTGTGAAATGTGTTATTAAAGAAAGTAAACAATTTAACAACAGTCAGTTCGAGTTAAGACAGTTTTGTTTGAGGTTAAGCTGGAAAGCACAGTGTTCGTATTCCTCATCTTTTATATACTGTAACTTAAAACTGTGCTTACTTCTCTTTGAGCTGTGTTCAGTACGTACCCATTTGGACCGGCTTTGTGTTCACAAGAGCGGACACTTGTTATGCACTGGAGTGTATTTGCTTTTGTATTACATCGACAAGTTGCTATAAGAAAATCTCATCTGTTATTTCTAACGCCACAATTACCGTATAGTTTTGAATGTCTGTTCTTTTCTATTGTGTGCCGTAATTACAAGGCTGCGTATGCTATAGTGCATAAGGTGCTATATGAGAAACCGTATTGCAGTGTTTGAGGAAAATTGCTGGCTTCACCCACCTATTAGACTCTAGTGTTCAAAAAAAGGATTTGTGTAAAAGTCACGATGGGTTTACTGTAAAAGTTTCTTCTCACTTTTTTTTAGTATTTCGTTTGTCAGACTACCTTCATGTGATTTCTGTTCACTCAAACTGAAACCTTGGATTTCTTGTCACAGATTGTGAAGATCTTCAGTGAAGACGGCATGGGTAAAGTTGTGGAGATCCCAGCCAACATGACAGCCAGGGACCTGTGCCAGCTCCTGGTTTATAAAAGCCATTGTGTGGATGACAACAGTTGGGCACTTGTTGAACACCACCCACTTCTAGGGCTAGGTAAGGAACAGAGCTGTAGAAGCCTGAAAACATTCTCAGTCTCATACACAGACACACATACCCGTGAGCACACATGAACAGGCACATTTTCCCACACAGAAACCCATGGGCTCATGGGTGGGCTCAGACTTGCAATTCAATCACTGAGTTACAGGTGCATTGATATTTATGCATGCATGCATGCATGCCCGTATACTTGGCTGGACAGTTGAGGCGCTGATTCTTACCCAGGCGTGTATTCAAGCATGAGTGCATGCTAGAAAGCATATGCATGCATGAAGCCAAAAATTCCATTGATCTTATCCAGTATCACGCAGTGGCTGTGTGGAAAGTTGCAGTAGCCGATAGGAGGGTTATTTTAGTACTGACAGGTTAATTATTTTCACATTCAATAGAGAAGAGACAAAAGATTATTTGGGGAAGAAATATCTAAAAGAAAGCTCAAAACCGAGCAGTTAAATGAGAGCAAAAGACAGTCTAATCTCCATGTGTGCACGATTACATTAAAATCAATATCTTGAGGTTCTTTTAGTATGCTTTTGATTGTTGTTTAATTTTTGAGAAAGTAGTTCCAGTGCAGAGTAATTATATTGGACGTCCTGATATTTTTAACTCTGGCAGACTGATTTAAGATCAAATAAAAACAATACAAAACAATCATAATGGGAATGGACAAAGAATCCAGGACACTTCCACCTGTCATTATGAGCCCTGATCTATTTGTTGGGAAATATTTTGACCTAAAATGTGATTACAGTTGATACGGTTTGAGAGGTTGGTGGTTATGTGTTAGCAGATGGAGTTGTTTAAAGCTTTTGTTACTAGACCTGCTATTGTAACTGATGGAGAGGTGAAGCCAATGAGTGCACCAGATGCTGACCTGATGGGGATGATTTTGCTGCTCATTAGTAGGGACATGTGTAGTGTGTTATACTATATGTTCTTCTTGTATTTAGAGGTAAACACTGCTGAAGTTATTCAAAAAGGTGGAAAGAAGGTAACGCAGTGCGGCCGACTTGGCTTAACATTTACCCCGATTTGCTAAAAAGTATAAGAATGTGACATTTAGTTTCGAATACTACCAAACTACTAATGTAGCATTATAAAGACACAGCTCTATTTTAACTTGGTGCTGCATTAAGAAGGCCGCAGAGGTTTACATTTATGTCCGGGTGATTTTTGTGCTAGACTCAGCAGTATAAGAGGGGCTTTGGAAGGTTGTGGCCAGCTGACTGTTTAAGAAAAAAGGAAAGAAACCCCCGAGGAGGGGGCAATTATAAAGCACTTATGAGAGACAAGTTGAGCCTGTGCTCTCTGCTCATGTCTGCACAGTTGAACAGATGTGGGAGAGAAGGGGGTGTAATTTTATATAGAGCTGCATGTCTGGAAGTGAAGTGCACAGTAGACAGAAACACGGTTTAACACACAAAAAAAGACATTTAATTTATGAACCAGTAACTTGTGTCAGTATATTTGTGTAGTTTTATTTATTTTATTTTTTTGTGCTAGCTGTTAATGTTGTCAGGTGAGGAAACTTGGAATAATACGATCTGTTCTCTGCAAGTAAAAGTCCCAAAGCTCTAACCTTACATTTCACCATCTATCATGATCTGCTTACATTTCTCATCACTCCTGCCAGCACCTTGCTGCCAAATACAGTTAAGTTGGCTTATTGTGAGTGACATCATTTTTGGCTGGGAGCCCTTTATTCTGTTCTGGCACACCTGTACTGCAACGCTGTTCTTTTCAGGTCTGGAATTGCTACTTATCATCTCCAGTGTTTAGACGTTTCAGTAAGTGAGACGTCAGCGTGCCGTTTGTTAATGTTATACTTGCTTCACTCCATTTGTATGTGTGTTCTTAAAAAAAATCAAAGTAAGCTCAGTGTATGCATCACAACACATTTGCTGACACATTTCCATATATGTGGCTCTCGTCAGTATTTTTGAGTAGCTAACAGATGTGCTTAATTGCTTGTCACAGGCCATAATTACATTTGTTTACTTTATTCTCCCTCAAGTATTGATTTTGGGTTGTTTTTTTTTTTTAATAGCCTTGTGGCCATAAAAGACAAAATTGCATTTGTGATAAATGCAGTTAAGTATTTGATGGAACGTTTTAATATCCAAAACTCGGTTCGGTAGCTGTTTGCTGATATTTAATTGCGTGAGAGGTGCCGGCCACTGTAATATGTGCATTAAATATTTCTTTCATATAGTGAAATTGAATTGTAGCAGTATGTGAGACTCCTGCCTCCATTTGCGTGCGCACCCCCGCTTTATGTCGGGTCAGCACACGGCATGTGATCCCGAATGTGTGCACATGCAGTTGGACGGTAGACGAGAATAGATGTTTCCGGGAGTCTAGAACAATACAGTGCCTATTCCTGCTGCCCACTCTTGCTATGCTGCTGAATGGCCCTTTTGAGATAAGTAACACTGACCTCTGCTAGTGGGTTTGCAAAGGTTAACAACTATCAGGCGGGGAGGTGGGGCTGCCAGGGTGAGTCACGGTCACGAACATGAGTGACTCATCAGACAGGCAACAGGATTAAACGGAAAGAGAAAGATGAGTCGTGACAGAGTGGAGATTGTGGCCGCGGGGGTAAAGAGGAGGGGGCTCATGGAATGAGATAATAATGTGAGATGAGTTTACTGAAAAATTGCTCTCGAGTATTCCTTTTTTTACATGAAAGAGTTGTCTGATCTGGTGTCTAATGGTCCTCAAAAAGTTTGGTAAGTTCCACTATTTAATTAGATGCACTTGAAAAGGCAGGATGTCTTTAATTTAAGACATGACAGGACTCGGAGGCTGTAACCGTGTGACTCATGTTCCGGTCCAATGTGTCACAATCAGAAACTCTAAATCAGCAGGACCTCTGACTCCACATTCCTTCAAGGACACTTTTAGTTGATTCGCAGATTTAACCATTTATTTAGTAGCACTGAGAGGCACTGGGCACGAACCAATAAAGCACATCTGTAGTTTAGTGATTTATATGGATATATACTACATAGGGAATATATAAACATACATATGCCAGGAATCACTACAGTTTGATGCTGTGAGAAATCCTATTGTGATTCCATTCTAATCTGAGATTCTATTCGGTGCTTAATTGAACTGTCAGATGTACAAATACTTACATTTGTGGGATTAGCATAAAGTATTTGTATATCCCATATAGATGTTGGCACTCAGTGCCCTAAGCAATATTTATGCAAAGTTTAATCAAGATTGGTCCACTCGTCAGCGACAGAGATGGGGAACATACGGACATATGTACATTGCAATTATTATAATGACATCCTGTCCTTTTTTATCTTGGGAAAAGAGGAGATGACATCATACTGCTTCTATGTTTTGTTTTTGTTTTTTTTTAATTTAGACCAAATGACTGCGATTGATTCCTTTCTGGCTCTGCTGTGTAGTAGTAGTAAACACGGTTACTTCTAATTGTAAAAGATTCCTGGTTTGAGCACGGAAGGAGACGCAAACTCACAAGCTAGCTAGTGTACTCCTCATGCCGGTGCCAAGCCTGTACAAATGGGAGGGTTTCATTAGGAAGGGCATCCGGCGTAAAATCTGTGCCAAATTAAACATCCACCGTGGCAATCTCCTGGGAAATAAGGGAGCAGCCGAAAGTACCCCACTGAGTTTTTGTTTGTTTTTTTTTCTCCCCCCTTTAAGTTTAATTTCTGGTTTACAAGAAATGTTGATGACTAATATTTCTCTTGTTTAATTATTTAAGTTTGGTGCGAGGGTGTTTGTGAGATGTTGAAGATGTTTTCGGCCAAGCTTGTGAAATTAGCTTGACTTTCTCTTCCCGTCTCCTCTCAGAGCGCTGTCTAGAAGACCATGAGCTGGTGGTTCAGGTCCAGGCCTCCATGAACAGCGACGGTAGATTCCTCTTCAGGAAGAACTATGCCAAATATGAATTCTTCAGAAACCCCCTGGTAATTATTTTTCCTGACACACTTCTTTACTTGCCACGTCACTCGTGACGGCATCTTGTTGAAATACAGAGCCTGTAAAAACAGCAAATTTGAGCCAACTTAACCTTGCAGATTATTTCATAATTACAGCAGACTGCAATAATGAAAGTAGTCACCTGTGCTTCTGTCACAAAATCTGACACTATAATTATCGTCACAGTATCTGTAATTCTGCCTCTCTCTCTCTCCACACCTCCTTCTTTGAACAGACGTTTTTCCCAGAGCACATGGTCGCGTGGTGCCAGGAAACTAATCATGCAATTCTACCATCTCAGCTCCTTCAGGTACGTACAGCTCACACACGCTGCAGTCTCGCTGCTCTTCTTAACACGCAAACAGTTTCGTTTTCAGAGTCAGCACCTGCTACATACATACTGTACAATCAAGCTGGCATACCTCACCTCTGACCCTTAGACAGTGTGTCTCGTCAGAGCCTGCAGTAATAACTAGTGTTGATCCCCTGTTGACACGACTGTCTCGGCGCACACCACAGGTCCGGCTCTTGTGATGGATGGAATTAAGCCATCAGAAATAGAACGCAGAGTTTCGGATCTACCCTTGTGCGGTTGGGAATTTTTATTTATTTATTTATTTTTATTTTATTTTTTTTATTGATTGAAATACGAGCAAAACACAGCTGAATTGAATTTTTTTAACAGTGTCTTTTAAAATGTACAGACAGCGGAATGAATGATGGGGCAAAAAATAAAATATCTTCTAAAACATTTACCTTTTTAATGTTGTGGGAGGTTTGGGGTGGGGGCAGGTTGTGGACTGGAGGATTATGATGGTAATTCGGTGAGCCGCTTTTGTGAAGGAGGCTGGTCGGATATATTAAGATGCTTTTTTTTTGTCAAAGCTGTAGTAGCAACCAAAATGAAAAAACTTGATAGGTTTGCTGAAGTTTTTTAGTGGACTTTCTCTAATGTAGTTACAAATATGTGCTGTCGTTTTAATTTGCAGTGGGTGTGTCCAGTGGCTTCTGCTTAGTGGACAAAATTGTGCCTGTCAGTATCATCATATTCAGAGCTTCAGATCCAACTCGCAGCTGTACATGTTAGGAAATTATTCATGTTTTTATCACAGATGCTGTAAATGGCTGTCAGAAAAGCTGGCTGTCGATACATGTTAGATGTTGAATGATCCTTTCTCCAGACTTCTCATCCTTTAGGAAATCTGTAAGGACTTAGACAGGTTGGGCCGAGGCAGGTTTATATTCGTGGGATTTCCTGTGTATAAATGTCCAAATATCTTTATGTTCATACATCCATCTTCTGAGTGTCTCTGCAATAGGATTTAAACAATTTGCGTAGTTCCATAGTGGAAAATTTTCAAATGGTGACCTTTTGGTTAGAATGACTCGGGCCTCGAGCCATGTGTTCTGTTTTGGGGTTCTAGGTAATTACACTCAGTTTGTTTTTATTAGCCAAGTTGGGATCTGCACCTACCTGTTGTATGTTTTCTCAGTACTGTTTCCACATGTGTGTCATGTGTACTTTTTGGCTTCTCACTAATACTCCCAATATACTCTTTACAAATATCAAAAAAGAGAAAATGTCTGGTAGGAGATTTTTTATTTATTTAATTTTTGAAATATCTTAATGGGATTGGCTGGCGTTCTCCTGCATCATGTAATGGAGCTGTCAGAGTTAAAATCACAAGTGGAATCCATCACTTCAAGGTAGCCACTCACAGAAAGCTTTTAAGTCCGGCTGATCATATAGAAGTTATGCGCACTTATCCTCTGCATAGAGGAGTTAATAACTGGATCGGAATGAGGTGAGCTGGAGTTGTCAGGAATTTCCAGAGCCGGAATTCTTCCAAACACAAGATCTTTGCACTCAATTAGAGTCCTGTGTAAACCAAGGCGCTCTCTAATCCTGAGCTCCTCCAGGTGTTTGCAATATTTGGCATTATGCAAGATGCATGTGAGTAAGTTACTGAAGCGAACGGCCTCCAAGGGACAGCTCTTTGTATTAACGTTCCGTGTGACTGTGCAGAGTTTGGATAATGTTCATGCACGAAGCCTAATGTCAAATTGTTTCCAAAACACTGGGAAACACATGCTTTAAATATTCAAAAGTACTGTGGAACAGTTTGCCTTTACCCGCAAGCCACAGATTCCAGATCAGCTTCAGTAACTTGACTTGCAGTTCACGGTGAAATGCTTTCCTAAAACATGGAAACCACAAACACCCAATTCTTCAAACACCTATAAGACAAGTTAGGCTTCCCTGTAGAAATGCACGATTTTCATTTTAAAGCCACAAAACACAACAGGACACAGTTTTAATGGAGTTTTTCTTTTGAGTTTAACAGACATATCTTTTCCAAGCAGTATTAGTAAATTATGCATATACTGTTCTCTTATTTTTTGTAATTAAATGTACAAATGTCACTATCAGGATTGTGACAGCCTTTGAGTTTTCACACATTGTCACAATGAGCCTCCTGTCTTTGATACCCCTACAGATGGTGCCAGCTTTCTGCCTGTGGTAGTGACAGGGGGTTCAAAGGCTTCAGATGTAATCTGGCTCCTTTTTACAAAAGAAATGACAGAGGGAATAAATTGTTATTTATTTGCATTTTCCTGCTCCCTGTTTTAGAACTTCCTAGCCACCAACAGCTGTCCAGAAATCCAGGGGCATCTGTACATGAAGGACGTGGGAAGGAAATCATGGAAGAAGGTTTACATGTTTCTGCGGCGCTCAGGGCTCTACTGTTCTACAAAAGGAACCTCAAAGGTAACGGCGGCTCGCTCCATTCATCTCAGACGCGAAATACAGTCCACCTTAAATGTAATCTCCTTGAAAGAAACTCCGTATTATTGACGGCCGAGTTGCACACGCCTCTGTCTGTTCGTGTGCCTCCGGGCTGTCTCCTCTCTGATATTTTGATTTATTAATTTCTGTCTCCAGGAGCCCAGACATCTACAGTTACTAGCAGACCTTGAGGACAGCAACATCTTCACTGTCATCACAGGCAAGAAGCAGCACGGCGCACCCACAGACTACGGCTTCTGCATCAAGGTGAGACGCAAGTGAGATGAAACAGATTTTATCTAATTATGAAATAGTGGAATGATGAAATATTATGAGCTGAGTATGATTCATATCCTGTGCCGTTTCTTGTCTCAGTGGAACTGGTTTATCAGCGCAGCAACTTTTTTTTTTTTTCCCTCCCTGTGATTTATGAGTTATAAACTCAGATGAACTGTCTTTGGTTTTGTTGTTCATATCATCTTTCTCTCTCCAATTAATAATAATGGTGATAGAAGTGGTGTCAAAAATAAGAGTTTGATGCAGTGAGCGTAGTCTCTGTTCTGATTGTGTAAATTGTTCATTGGCAGCCTAATAAAAGCAGAGGGGATATGAAGGAGCTGAGAATGCTGTGTGCAGAGGACGAACAGAGCAGAAGCTGTTGGATGACTGCTTTTCGAATCTTTAAGGTAATTCTGCACTGCCTACATCACAGTACAGCCAACATGACTTCTAGCATACTTTTAATTCTTTGTAATGCAAGTAATTTGATGGCCTTTATTCACTACTCTGTTCCTTTTCCTTTGCAGTATGGGATCGTATTGTACCAGAATTACAAGATTCCTCAACAAAGGAAAACTTTACTTTCACACTTTTCAGCTCCTGTGGTAAGTTTACTGGAGTGATTATGCATGTAAGGATATAGTCTGACTTAGTTTAGGTAAATGATCTGCCTTCGTATGTAGTCTGTCTGCACTCTTGTATTTTGACTGTCATGTGTCTCTGTCTCCCTCTAGAGGAGCGTATCAGAGAACTCCCTCGTGGCAATGGATTTCTCAGGGAGGATAGGCAGAGTGATTGACAACCCGGTCGAAGCTCAGAGTGCTGCCATGGAGGAGGGGCACGCGTGGCGGGTGAGAGATGCTCAGCTTTTTGTTACCTGTTAGGTTTTTTGTTTTTGTTTTTTAATGATCCTTGCAGTTCTGTTTATGTTTGCTCCGATGATTATAGAGAGTTAGTTGGAAAAATTCATTTAACTTATAAATGTACAAGGTGACTTTTAAGTACTTGATTTAGGCTGTCTGAAATTCCATTTTCTGTCCAATTGTAAAGGAGACAATGATCAGGTTCCACAGTCTTAAAATTAGACCATGCGTTCACCACATTTGATCTGATCTTTCCTTAGCCTGTTTACTGTTTTAGTGATTGTTTTTCACTTAAAGTTATCAGAATTATGTTAAGAAGCTACAAATTGCTGCTGTTTACTGTCGCTCAAACAGACCATGAACTAAACCACATTGTTTTGTCTCTGTGTGGCATCTTTCTCAGAAGAGGACTCAACGAATGAACATACTGGGGTCCAACAGTCCATTACACCACTCCTCACTAAGCTCAGGTAAATGCAAAACAGGAAAAAAAAACTTGCAACTGCTCCCTAACTTTGCATATTCTTTCTGTGTATATAATGTTATTTTATAAAAATGTACTTTAAAAAAAAAATGTTATTCTCTGCAGTCATCCACATAGCTCAGCTCTGGTTCCATGGCAGGATAACCAGAGAAGAGTCCCACCGCATTATCCACCAGCAGGGACAAGTAGATGGGTAAGTAAGCTGGCAAAGCTTTTTTCTTTATATATTTTTACACTTATTTATTTATATATCGGTGTGTCTATATAGATATATAATCTGTAACACTAAGTGAAGGCTTTTACAACATTTCGTCTCCTTTTTTGTCGCACAGGTTGTTTCTGCTGAGAGTCAGTCAGAGTAATCCCAAGGCGTTTGTGCTCACATTGTGCCATCACCAGAAAATCAAGCATTTCCAGATCCTACCGGTAAGACTCTCGCTTACTTGTTACATGTCTCGTGCGTGTTTGTATATTGTTGCACCTGATGGCTTTACTTTACTGCATTTAAGTGCTTGCCAAATCTATTAGACCACAATTAAAGTAAGTAAACACAAGAGTTTTAGAACTCTGTCAAAAATTAATCAAGTATAATTCCTGTTCAGGTATGTAAGTAATGAACTCATTTTTTCCCCTTAAGATGCCAAATTAAATGTTTGTTATTGTTTTCAACTTTTTTAAAAATACAATATTAAATTTGGACCATTACATTAACCATTACAGAAACAAAAATATTATTTGATAATTACAAGCAGTTGTTGTTGTTGTTGTTTAGGGCAGCTGTGGCATAAAACTCACACTGGGTGTTGGTCTAATACGTTTGTTAAATACTGCATCTTCCATGGTAGCTTAGTCTGTTAACCCTGTAATGCCAAGTGTACCATAGTTATGAGTGTTTGTGATCTTTAAACCACCAGTGTTTTTATATTTTATATTTTTATTTATTTTTTTATTTGTATGTATGGTATGTAGCCGCTGCACGGCGTCAACGTCATTTTAACGATATTAACGCTGACAGCACTAATATAAAAAACTAAATTGCACAGAAATTCCAAATGTGGCAAAATCAAAACACATATATGCAAATTGATATTTAATTTTTAAATTTGTCATAAGGTTCAGTAATCACTCCACTTGATGATCCAGGCTTTTCAGGGTTAAAGCATTATTTCATAAGCTATGTTAAAAAATGCACCGATCAGACATTTCAAATTATTTTGTTGATCCATAAGAGGAAAGTCTGATGTTGTCTTTTCCACCTCTTCCCTCCCTCTGCCGTTCGCTCTCGCCTGTGCCGCCAGTGTGAAGAGGATGGCCAAGGCTTCTTCAGCCTTGATGACGGCGCCACCAAGTTCACCGACCTGATTCAGCTGGTGGAGTTCTACCAGCTCAACAGAGGAGTGCTGCCTTGCAAACTCAAACACCCGTGCACCGTCGTGGCCTTATGACACCTTCGGATCACATGACCCCGCCCCCCAACACTTGACCTGACTCTGCCTAAAATGAAAAGAATCTCCCCGTTGATCGTTTCTTTTTGTTTTTATCTTTGTAAGAAGCTGGTGAATTGACTGACGTTGTTGTTGTTACACTTGTTTTTATATTGTTGTGAGCTTGCTGGAGACTGCTGATATTTTTTTTTTTTTTTTTGGGGGGGGGGGATTTCGTTTCATCTGCATGGAGGTTCGAGGAGTCTGATGCACAACTTCACTCCAGAGGCTCGCAGTTTTAAGAGAAGATGAAAGAAATGAACACTGCCATTTGTGTCGATGCTGTTGCAGAATCTTCCACATTATTCTTACCAATAGTCACCAGAAAAGCGTGGACCCTCGAGGTTTTACCACGCAGCTCAAATGTGAGCACCGTTCCCCTTCAACTGGACAATCAGCAGGAGAATTGAAGCTTTCATGCGGACTACTCTGCTCTTTAAGGACAAACGAGTCTCGCTCATTTTTATCAAATGTCCTCAGAATGAATTAAGAGTTTGTCTCTTAGTTTTGTACTCGTGGAAGTGGGCATGGCATTGGATGCCGCATGATCTCTCAAGTGGCGCATTACTTAACTGTGAGGTGGTGCCATCGCCCTCTAGTGTCATAAGAATGCATGGACATTTTGAGGCACCAGGGTTTCTATTTTTTAATCCCATTGAGTTTTGCAAAAATTAAAGGTTATTGAAACAAAGCTTTTGGTATAAGTACAAAATCTTTTCCCACACACAGCTTCAGTTATTATCATTACTAAAGACAAAATCCACCTTTTTGCATCCTGGATTTTAAAAGCTCTTGATTTTCACATAAGCTTTTTATCTATTCTACCTGCAATTCAGTTTTCCAAGACATTCTTAAAGCAACTTCCACAAAAACAAACTAGAAGAGTGAATTTTGGTCAAATTAAATTGAGGCACAGTTGGGGAAAAAAAAATACTATTGCAGCTGTATGCAGGACGGTATCAGTGCTTCATTTCTCTTTGCCACAGCACAGGGAAGGATAACCACTAGCATTTCCTCTAGAGGTAACTACCAACACATCAAAGGAAATGTGGTTCGTTTTAAAAAAAAAAAATAAAACACAAAATTCCCCCCAGAGATGCAGACGATCCTGTGGGGAGCCTCTGTCCCACAGTGACGCTCCTTTGCTCCATAAATGACCTCATAACTGCTGTAAAACAAACATGTGGCAATGAAAACAGTTTGGCGTGCTCTGACATTAATGGCAGACTCTGTGCATTACTTCTCACATAATGTTGCCTTTTTTTTTTCTTTCTACCTGGAACTACTTGTACCAAGACACAGTCACACATACATTTACAGCCCACCTTTTTACAACCAGGAAAGACCTTTCACAAAAGTACACCATCAGAACATCCAACAGTGATACCTGTATCGCCGCCTTCTCGTTTTTCCTATCCCGGCCTTGTTACTCTTTCTTCAGCCTGCTCTTCGATAAAGTGAACATACTCTGTAAGCAGAGAGGGAAAACTGGAAATATTACTAAATATGTGTGTTTGAGTGACAACAATAGGAGCATCAGACTGAGAACAGCTCATACAGTTGGTCTGGAAGCAGTTGTGACTACCTTTTGTCCCACACAAAACAATTTGAATAATACAAATAAATTTTTTTTTGGCTGAAAACTTGTCTGCGATGGAGCTCCTAGAATCACCTGTTTCAGTTTGGAGTCTCCATATAGATCAGCTTTCTCGTTGGATAGACTCGTACACTCCCACTATAGATGACGCACAACTGGCATCTCAAAGTTACACTGGACGTAAATGTTGGAGGCTCTCGCTTTCCTCCACTTAAGTAGGTTCAGAATCAACAATCTCTGCGGAGTGTTTATTTTTTTCTACCATTTTTACATCAACAGCCATCTATTATTTGCCAGCAGGTTGTCTTAAGGTATTTTAGAAGTGAGATGCAGAATAGCAGCGCTATGTTGACACTCCGTGTGTTCACCATTATTTATGTAAGATGCAATGGCTTTTTTTTGTTTTTATTGTTGCAGCAAAATGTTTATTTATTTACCTGGATGTGACTGATTACTTGAAATTTTTAGATATTTTTCTCGGCGCTGTTCAGTACTTTGTTTTTGTTTTTTGTCATTACTTTAAATTCATTGTTCAGGGTGATTAATAGAATTGTAATGACATGACCTATATTGACTTTTTAGTTTTGATTATTCAGCAATGATTTGTTATCATCAGTCTTGTTATGAAGTCATGTTTAAAGCACACTGGCCTCCGTAGTGTTAACATTGTCATTCCAAATGATGGCACGCTGGAAAAATGAAAGAATGAAAGGTATCTGGGTTTCCCAAAGCATTGATCACTTTGAATTTTTTTTTTTCAGTTTTCTTTGACAGTTCTGATATTTATTCCAGATATCAAAATTTTCCAGAACACAAAACCTCTAAAGTTGGCTTTCTCGTGGTGTCCTTAAAGAACCATAGACATGAACTAAAGTAATAAATCCACAAATGTTTTGGGAAACTCGGTCAGGTAGAGGACAACATTGTTGTTAAAAAGGAGTTTTAGAAATTAAAGTAAAAATTTTAGATTGGATATAATAAACAATATTACAATAATGGTATCTTTTTAAGAATGAAAAAAGGACTATGCTGTTTTTAATCATTGTATGAATGTGGGAGGAGTCTGTCACTGATGTTTTACTTGCAGAGATTTGGACGAATATGGATTATCACACAAAGTGTTTCACAGTTGCTGGAAGTCATCCTAAGCTGCTGAGTCCTTACCGTTAGTTTTATTGTAATATGAAAATGTTAAGTACCCCCCAATGAGGCTTTGTTTTGATGTAGCAGATGTTACCATGTGAGGGACAGTACAGGGAACTTTGTAAGTGTGGGTTTATATTTTACATAAAAACGGTAAGGGTTGTACTAACACTAAATGCGAAACTCAGTTTAAATTGGGGAACACGTGGAAGGTGGACTAAGTATTTTTGGTTATCGATATTTTTGCCTAACTGAACTGAATACACCTGGGTTGCTCAGGGCGCACTTGAAGCATGTTAAAATTACTAATCTGTCAAAAGACGAGTACACAATGATGACAAACTTGGATATTGTAGTTTAATTAAGTTGAGACTTTTCTCCATTGCATGCACCACCCATTTGCTAGTTGTGATTACTTAAAGTATATATGGAGAAAATCAAACAGAACAAGCAATTTTTAAAGAACACGGTGTTTTTGGTTTTTCCATAATTTGTTTGTATTTTTTTCTGTTTGTTGTTAAAGGCCTGAAATACTGGTTTCCTGAGCTGATTCAACCCCCCTCCCGCACCGCCAAATACACACTCAAATTAGACAAGCGTATATCACTCATGTTGGAGCATGTTGTTAGCTTTGGCAGTCAGGTAACTTGTACCCACAGATCGTGCCTCTGATACACCCCACCACCATTCCTGTGCACCAACTAGGTCTAAGATGTGGACCAATGGCAAAGCTACTGTCCATAAACACTTGATGACTACATATAAAACACACACACACTCACACTCACACTCTGAATCTGGTATAAGCTGTTAGGAATGAATGCTTTTCTCTTCAGCTGCAGTTTTGGTGTGCTTCTGGAGCTCAGACATTTGGCCCTTATTCTGCAAAGGTGGCGCAATCTGTTCTGACTCTTGTGCATTTTCATAACATTGTCATAATGCAAGATAATGTGGCTGTACAAATGAGTAAAAGTAAAAATCTGTCTATAAAAATATAAACTTATGTATTTCAGGGAATGCAAAAAAGAAAACGGTAACTTCTCTTTTTGTAAGAGAGAGCTTCTGTATTCATAATGTGCTTTGCTTCAATCTGTAAAGAGTTTAATGGCTGATAAATCTTAATTGTAACCTTTTCAGGTATTTTTGTACAAATAAGGGACTGATATATTCTGTTTATTGTAATTAGAATAAAACATTAATACATTGATATAAAAAAAGACAGTGTTTGTCTTTATGCAGAGAAGCTTCCCTTTCATATGTCTTATTAAAAGTAGCATGTGAAGGTTTCTGTGAGGGACTAACACAGTACATTAAATTGAATGTGAAAAACAAATTATAAAGCTATTCTATCTGCTACTTTGGGTAAAACAGATAATTGAGTCAAGTGCTGTATACACTAAATGGACACATCTACTAATAACTAATTTTGGGTGTTTCATTCAGTCCTTTTGCATAAAACAAAACGACCCATTCTTGGGGGCTTTAAGTATTCCCTCATTTCGGGTGTGGTCCTGTAGTAGGAGGCTTCTGTTATAACAAATGTGTGAAATTTCTTCCAGGGCAAAAATTCACACAGACACATGCCAAAATCTTGTAGAAAGCCTTCCTGGAAACTTTAAAAATGTGATATCATAAAACCTCGTGTTTTCACCCATGAAGTGTAATACTTGGTTATTCCAGAAGATGGTGCAGTGCTACAGCCAGCTCAAGAGCTAGCAAATAAAGTGTCTCTGGAAGTATTTGATAGATTTAGGATTTAGTACATTAAAATCTCAGAATAAATCTTTGTGATATGTGGTTAGTGGTGCTAAGAAAAGTTGGTAGTTGCGGGGCTGTCATTAAAGGCATCGTGAAATTGCCCTTTGACACCATCTGTCACGCCCTTTGGATTGTGAGTCATGTGTTGAGGCTCAGTTTTGTTGTGGGCAAAGAAAAAGTTTAAAGATTAACATGTCTGCAGCTTCGCAGCCTGCAACCAAAGAAACTTTTATAACATCCGGACACAAGGTGACTTGCCTATACTTTTGCTTAAAGCTTTTTTGTGCCCACTTTGCTGGAGAGAGTTTAACATTTGTGAAACTCTGAAAGAAATGGATTACTTTATGAACCAGTATTTGTTTTTCCATCTACCTTCTTAATCTTACAGCTCTAAATAGACTTTAATATAGGAGGTGCTATGTCTGTGCATTGAGTGTTTCTGTGTATCAGTGTTGGGAAGGTTACTTTTAAAATGTATTCCACTACAGATTACAGAATACATGCCCCAAAATGTATTTTGTAACGTGTTACGTTACTCAATGAGACAGGAAATGAAACAGGAAAATACCGCCGTGTAATCCATTTATTTCAACAAAGTAACTGTATTCTAAATACCACCTTTTTAAACGGTAACTGTAACGGAATACAGTTACTCATATTTTGTATTTTAAATACTTAATGGCGGTACATGTATTCCGTTACTCCCCAACACTGCTGTGTGTGTAGTTTGCTGCGATTGCCTTTAGGCTGTAGCTCAGGTGGCAGAGCAGGTCAGCCACTAATCAGAAGGTCGGTGGTTCGATCCAGGGCTGCCTCCTGGCTGCATGCCAAATATACTTGGGCAAGATACTAACCCCATGTTTGCCTACTGGTGGTGGTCAGAGGGCCCGGTGGCGCCAGTGTCCGGCAGCCTCGCCTCTGTCAGTGCGCCCCAGGGCAGCTGTGGCTACAAGGTAGCTTGCCATTGCCAGTGTGTGTGAATGTGTGTGTGAATGGGTGAATGACTGAATGTAGTGTAAAGCGCTTTGGGGTCCTTAGGGACTGAGTAAAGCGCTATACAAATGCAGGCCATTTACCATTTAGATTGATTGCTTACCTAATATAAAAGTAAATAACATTCATTTAGACTGTGCGTTAACAAATATTGAAGAGGGGGGGGAAATCAGTGTATTGACAAATGATGAATAAATAATGTAAAATAAGCATCTTTTCTGTTACCTTACACGGTTGGATGACACCACCTGTCAAACTGTCTCTTTCACTGTCACAGGAAATGTAATCTTTTTCACTCACACACAGACACTCTGTGTTAAGTTCTTATAAGTTCAGCCCAGTGAAAGTGCATGAGCCATCTAGTGGGAAAGTCAAACATGCAGTGAACCTCAAACCTCAATGCTCAGAAAAAAAGTGACAAAAGGGGAAATCAAATAGGTTAGTACCTTGAATTCCAAAGTCACATTTAATGTTAATATAGTGCACATTCGGGAAGCTGAAAGAACCCAGGTGGAGCCGCCCTCTTGATTTACAGTGGGGGGTTTGGCATACTAAATTGCATTGAAAGTTCTTTGGTGTAGTCCAGTAGTTAGCACCTGCTCTGGGAAATATTATAGCAATTCCTGAACTGAGTTAACAAGCAAAATGCAATGTTCTCATTTTCTCAAAGGAAACTATTAAGAAAAGGAGAAAAAAAAGGAGAAGAAAAACGGATATACCAGAATCCCTTTTTGATTGAAATGAATAAAAGAGGTGAACTGAAAAACTCACTGTGGACAATTAAATGCTTATTCAAGCTAGAAATGTTGAGACACACACACACACACACTCACTCACACTCTGACATTTCTGGCCTGAGGATTGTAAATTCCCTCAATCCAGGTGTATCAATCAAAAATGTCACGCATGCAAAAATATCTAACTTTGATGACTAACATCTGCTGAAATGAGTGATCATACCCACCAGCACAGTGATCAGGAAGAATACAATAATTTGCTGCTTTGATAGAGAATTACATGTTGCCAGAGTAAGTAGGAGCTCCTGTCTTACCTCAGTGCTATTGCACATTAGCTTACATTTTGGCTTCTATTTCAAGATGTGGATGCTGGTTCTGAGTATTTCGAACCTCATTTTGTTAAGTCAGGATGCATTTTATAAAGAAAGAGTACTAATAGCATTAAAGCATTTTGACAGATTTGACTGTATGTAGTAGATAGAAATAGTAGAATAGCATTTTTACCATAAAGCACTTTGAGTGCTCTAGTTCATTCAAATTCATATAAACTTACAGGGAATTCTAATTATTTCAGGTTGATTTCCACATCATATGTGTAACACACATGGACAGCTCATAATGAGCAAAAATGAAAACAATAATAACACCAGGCTGGTTTACAAAAACATATTTTTCAGTGTGATTTCAAAGAAATTGTGTAAACAACCACTTTATTTAGTGGTGGTTTCAAATTGGATGCATTAGGCTTTTCCTTTGTCACAAAAAAAGTACCTCCTAACTGTGCAAAAGTACAATGCGTTATCATAAAATTACAAATTACTAACACTATTTTTGTTACTAGTTGTTTATTTTATCTTTATGTGCACATTATTTTAGTGCTAAATATGTCTTTATGTCTATATCTGTGTACATTTAGAGGATGTGGTAAAAATATATGTAAAAAGACTGAGTGCCCGTTTTTGTGTGTTTGTATGCACTGTGTGCACAAGTGCAATGTACATGTGTGTGTAGAGACATGGTAATAGCAGCTCCAGGAACTCCTTGTGAATCAGTCTTTCTTACGTTGGCCATGAGCCCCATTCCCATTGGCTGGTCTGGTGGGGGTTGGTGGGATGAGGGTGGTAAGTGGCAAGATAAAAGGAGCAAATGTCTCTTGTCCTGCTTACACACACACACAAACACACTCACCACGTGCCTAGCTGTCGGTCTCTTTGTGGACGCTAAAGGAAGAGATCCACTATCCAAACACCGCTGCTGAAGCTGAAGCTCACCTGTAGATGTGAGTATACAGACACACACAGATATTCATGCAACATGTGTAATCCTATTTGGGATAAGGATAAGGATAAGGGACTCACTTGTCATCTCAACAAGGGACAGAGACTTGCAGGGTGAAACACTTGTTGAATGATAGCAGTAGTGGAGCTCAGAGGGCAATGTTCATATGCTGTTGTGGCACTGAATCAGCAGTTTGACAGTCATTTCTGTTCAAATACGGTGTCTTTAAAGCTTGTGTTCTTGTGCTGCTATTCATTTAATTGCAAAAGGTTTGCTTGTTACTGTGAGACGTGTGAAATGGAAATTAAATGCGTTGAAATAATTCAATGTTAACACGAACAAGGAAGCCTTGATGGTGGCTTGATTTGAACAGATTCATGAAACTGACACTCTGTTATGAAACCATGCCTGTACTCTATACAGTGAATGCAAACGGAGCTTTTGGGCTGTTTAAGTTGTGCAAGCAATGCACATTTTCAATGACTGTTTGTATAAACTAAGCAGGATTGAAAAAGGAATACTTGTAGCTGTTATTCTGGCAGATACAAAAACTCCCCTAAATATTGTGACTTAAAACTACATTTCCAGCATGTAGCATCAGCTATGTGCTGTGCTGCTGCTGTCTCTGTTCACAGACTTGGATATAATATGGAGTGCTCTACTTGAAGCATACTGATGCTGAATTACTCGTTTTTTTTTTTTTAAAAATTCTGTTTACTTGAAAAAAAAGTTACTTTTCTTTTTTTAATTTAAAATGACATCACTGTCTCTTCTGTTGTTCACAGGTTGTTTTGGTTTATTGTGGGCAGAAGTAACACACATAATTGTATGGATGCTTCTGTTGTGCTTAGTGTGCTCTTGTATATTTAGAATTGTTTGTCTTTGTCCTTTTTTCCTCTCTCTTGTCTTTTCCTTTTATTGTTCTGGTCACATGTTGAAAGCTTTGTCTCTTTATGGCTCAGCTTAAGAAATCACCATCTAGCATTTCTAGTATTTACAGCACCTTGATTGTCATATACTTGCAGGAAACTCATTTTAGAGATAATACTAGACTGAAAAGAACCTGCGTTGAGAAAGCTTATCTTTCATCGATTTCCAGTAAATTAAGAGATGTTGCTTTTCTTATACATACTGTAGAGCTTCTCCTTTTGTTCATGGTAAAAGCATTTCTGATTCTGCTGGCAGGTTTATAATCTTCTTGGAGCACATTTCTGACATAAAGGTGGGTCTTGCTCCCAAATGTGATGAAAAATCCCTTTTTAGACAGGTTTTATCAGTGCTGCCAGGTTTGTGCCAATTTCTGATGTTTCTGAGTGTTTTTTTTTTTAATGTCTGTCTTTGCGTATATTAGGAAATAGACTGTAGTCAACAGGATTTAAGAAAGGGTTATGCATAAAAGTGTCTTTATTACTCTGCATTAAAATCTTTATAAAACTGGGATGTTATTGGTGCCATTTCTGCTGCCCTTGGCATTTTTAGTGTCAGTGATACCTTTTATGTAGATAAATAAAGCATATACAAATGTCTAATTTCCAAAAAATGATTTTGGCTTTTACATTGTGACAGGAATGTTTTTTCAGGTGCAAATTGACTTGATGTCATTCAAGTCCATTTTATTTATATACACCAAATCACTACATGCTTTATAATGTAAGATGGAGACCCAACAATAACACAAAGAAAACAGAGAAAATTAATTCAAGAGAGATATGTTCGATAGATTATAGGCCATTTGAAACAGTTTCAACACCCCTGCTCTGGATCAGAATCTGAACTGGAGCGTCGAGGTTTCACAAAGCTGTGAAAGCCCAGGCTGAACCTTTTGGAAGCAGGCGGTCACATTCCTGCTAGAGATGTTTATCAGGTCTTTTAATACAGGCATACTCCCTCAAACTCTGAACCAGGATTGTATCTCACTGATTAAAAAAACAAGTCGTTAGTATAGTTTATAACTCCTCTCCAACTGCTCTACTAGAAGTTTCAATTCATATTAAAGCTGGATGCTTCTTCTGGATGCCGAAAAGGCGTTTGACAGAGTAGATTGGGATTGGGGAAAAATTAGTTTCATGTGTGATATTACCATACATTTCCTCTCAGGCAGCTTTTGAGTGAAATGACTCAAATTCTGAATATTTTCATTTATATCATTCTACAAGGCAGCCCTTTGCGTTACTGTCTGATCCTGTTATGATCCTGGCACAGTCAGAAATACCATGGGTCATCTGCATGGCCCTTTACGGAGATGACCTTTTGGTTACTTTTGTCCGATCTGTCATGCTCGGTCCTCACAGCCCTTTACATTTTAGCGATTTTTAATAGCAGTCTTAAATCAGGTGTTGTGCCAGCCTGTTTTAAACATGCTGTTGTGCAACCAGTGCTTAAAAAACCTAATCTCTCATCCTCTGTACTTGCAAACTTCAGGCCTATTTCAAAGCTCCCCTTTCAGTCAATTTTTTTTTTAGAAAAGATTGTATTTGTTCAGCTGCAATCTTTTCTATATGGTCACAATGTTCTCGAGAGTTTCAGTCTGGTTTTAAAGCTTTTCCTAGCACTGAAACTGCACTTTTAAAAGTTCTTAACGATCTTTTACGAGCCACTGACTCAGGCGATTCAGCTGTGCTTCTGCTTTTGGATTTGACCGCTGCATTTGATACTGTTGACCACAGCATTTTTATCTCTCGGTTGAAGCACTGCGGCATCAAAGGCACTCCATTAGAGTGGTTCAGGTCATACCTCTCTAATAGGACTTTCTCAGTGAAGATTGGAGATTTTACCTCTTCCACAGCCCCCTTTACTTGTGGTGTTCCCCAAGGTTCTGTACTGGAGCCAATTCTTTTCTCTATCTATATGTTGCATCTGGGTCTTATTTTCAGGAAATATAATATCAGTTTTCATTCATATGCTGACGACACTCAGATCTATCTTCAGCTAAAGAGAAACAGTTCTGCCTCCCAAGAAACGTTATTTCAGTGTCTTGGCGAAGTTAAGGTCTGGATGGCCTCTAATTTCCTCAATTTCAACAAAAATAAAACCGAAGTGATCGTTTTTGGACCAAGTTGCAATTCTAGAACCTCACATTTTAATTTTCGCAGTTTAGAACCTTTTATTAAATTGCATGCTAAAAATTTGAGGATTATATTTGACAATAAGTTCACCTCTGAGAAACAGATTAGTTTAGTTGTACAGCGGTCTTTCTTTAAACTGAGGCTTTTATCCACTTTGAGATATTTTTTGTCTTTTAAAAACCTAGAATGGGCAATTCATGCTTTCATGCTATCCCAACTGGACTATTGTAATTCTTTATATTTAGGCATTAGTCAGACTTGTCTTGCAAGGCTCCAGCTGGTCCAGAATGCTGCTGCTCATCTTTTGACACGAACGAAGAGACATGAGCACATCTCCCCGGTGCTTGCCTCGCTTTACTGGCTCCCTGTACATTTTTGAATCAATTATAAAATCTTATTGGTGACTTATAAAGCACTGAATGGACAGGCCCCAGGGTATCAGTCAGACTTGTATTCCCCCTAGAGCTCTTAGATTGGGTGATCTTTTGCTCTTGGCCACACCAAGGTCGAGCCTGGTTCTTAGAGGTGATCGTGCATTTGCGGTCGTGCAGTCTAAATTGTGGAATGATTTGCCTCTCCACATTAGACAGGCTCCTACCCTTAACCTTTTTAAATCCTATCTTAAAACACATTTCTGCTCACTGGCTTTTAAGACTGCATGAGCGTTATTTACTTATTCACTTGTTATTAGCTATTTGGCATTGATGTTAATTGATATTGCTATTTTATTGTGTGTTATTTTATTGTGTAATTTGTATGTTTGTACAGCACTTTGGTCAACACCACTGTTGTTATTAAAAGTGCTATATAAATAAATAAATAGAAATAGAAATACTTACTCCTAAATCTTTCCATGGCTGCCAGGATAAATACAAAAGGAATTTCTCATTTTACTGTCAGAATGAACAGACACAATCTTGTCCCATGTCAGATCCTACATCAAGCTCCCTATGCTAAAGCTCAGCACGCAAAATATTTGATACTGTGTTTCCTCTATGCGAAAAGGCCATGATTTCTTGTCTGAAATCTTTTAAATGTCTTCCACGTTAACTGGAAGCGACGTTACTCCTAATGCCATGACTGCCCTATTCACTGAGGCTACTTTCACTCCTGTTAAATTTAAAAGCTTTCACAGTTCTGCTGGCCAGATAACTAATGCTATTAAACAGGAAATCTCCAGCCTCACCTATTTACTGTATACATGCTAAATTGGGGAGGTCCTTTATTCTCTCACATTGGAAGAAATTAAGTTGATCCTGGCCAGTAAGGCTGTATTAGGCTATTTGAAAGGACCTGGGATCCATGTCTGACCCATGTTAAAAATCCAGATGCCAGGATGTTGTTTGCCTCTAAACCTCTGTAACAATTATTCAATGGAAGAACTATTTGCTATGAAAAACTCAATAAACTGACTAAAATAAAAGAAGAAAGCAATTAGAAAAACCCGAACAACTGTGGCTACGTGACTCCAGGATTAATCAAGTTTTGTGTGCGGAATTAAAAGTGCTAACATGGCTTGCTTTAGTGCCACCTTATTAAAACTTGTAGTTGTAGCTATTTTTATACACACTTCGCAAATGTGGTGCTCAGTCCTTTTGAGGGTCATAAGCTTTGTCTGGCGTGAATGTCCAGGTGATCTATTGTGTAAGGTGACCAGAGTGCAAGAAGGCCAAGGCAAGCACGCTTACAGACACAACTAACCAGAGGTGGGACCAAGTCATTGTTTTGCAAGTCTCAAGTAAGTCTCAAGTCTTTATCCTCAAGTCTCAAGTCAAGTCTCAAGTAATGTCAGGCAAGTCAGAGTCGAGTCTCAAGTCACTGGTGTAAAAGTCCGAGTCAAGTCACAAGTCTGAAACTTTGAATTTCAAGTCCTTTCGAGTCTTTAAAAAAAACAAACGAAAAAATAATGTTGCAGTTATATGCTAAATGTAAATATTAGACCATGTAATTTTAAAATCTGTGTTTTTCTCAACACATACAAAATAGTGAACTTAGAAAATATACACAAATTGTGAAATTGCACCTCTTTAAAATGCAGCTCAATTAAACCTAGCTCCAAGAATAATTTTCACCGACAGTTCTGAGATAAGCTGCATGTTATTCTTGGATGCGGTTGTAGGACCAGCTTTAAAATCGCATGACAAAAATATCATACACATTAAAAAAAACTGTATCACCAACGTAGCCTGGAAAACATTTGCTAGTTAGATGAAGTCAGCTATCTCATCTTAGCATATTTATATGCATATTTATAATTATACGGTTCTTGGAGTGAGTGCATACACTCATGAAGTTTAGTAACTTCCGGTCACTGCAACAAGCCCAGGTACAGTTTACCGACGGATGGGTGCAGGACCTTGAAATGCACCGTGTAGAACGAAAGACCATCGTACGTATCATAAGTTTACCAGTCTCACAAATCGTCTTCATAAATACACATTCGTTAACCGTTTATTAATAGGACCTTTGAGCTCAACGGTAATTAATTAGTAGTGGAAATAATTTCTGGTACCCATCACAGAAATGTAGCAGTGACAATAATACTGTATGCTGTAATCGTACTGGGCAATTAGTGATACAAAAAACCTGTTTTATCCTGTGAATAAAAGTATGTGTTTTTGTCAGTGTACCATAATAACAGAAGCGAAACGCAATATTGTGTCAGGATAATTTACTATTTATGCACAATAAATAAAGGAGCATAGCGCGACAATTTCTGTTCAGCGCCAGACTTGCTTGTAACCTATATCACCAATTATGTTATGAAAATGACGTATTAACTACAACAGCAGACTGACCTTTGTGGAAATGCTTGGAGCAGACTAACCTGTGAGCTGGAGTGTTCTAGGACGTTATATTTGATCTTTGAATGGCTGCAATCCAGTCGCTTCTTTGTTACTTCGGAAACATGGTTTGAACAATTTCTCTTCAACGATGTAATCCGATAACAACCGATCTCTTTACCCGTCGGCTTCCCGTGGCTGTCATGCGACCGGCTATTGCAGTTAATAACACAACAGCTTCTTGACATTTTTGTGTTTCTTTTTATCGCTGTGTGACTGATTTTAATTGAAAGCCTGCGTGCGCTAGTACCGCTTGCCACGAGTTCCCAGAATCCTTTGCGATTCTACCCGTGAATGACGTCACATTTTCAATCTCTATATAATATGCATGTTAAATTTTATATTTGGGGTGAAATATCAAGTCTTTTCAAGTAAACCGGTTCAAGTCCAATTCAAGTCCCAAGTCATTGGTGTAAAAGTCCAAGTCAAGTCACAAGTCTTAGAACATTTTTTCAAGTCAAGTCTAAAGTCATAAAATTAATGACTCGAGTCTGACTCGAGTCCAAGTCATGTGACTCGAGTCCACACCTCTGCAACTAACTGTAGATGAAGTTCTAGGTCAGAGGTGAGAGATACATTTTGCTGGTAACTGCATTTGTGCCTGCATAGTAACAGTTGATGCAAGAGGTGTTAAAATAAACGTGAAATGAACAAGTCATCAGGAACCATCTGGAGGGGGAGACGGTTGAAACAAACAGCCATGTATGGTAAAAATGTTGCTGATAATGGGAACTTGTCTAACTGTCATTAACTGTTAATCAATCATTAACTGTAACTGATGCATGTTATATTCTTCGCTGACGCAAGAAAGGGCTGAACCCTGACATATTAAAACCATTTTGAAGTGTGCTTTTTAGCGGAGATCTATGCTGATGTTGTTACAGTATACATCTTCCCACGCGTGTGTTTAATAAAATCATCGTTTGACTGAACTCATCTGGGCCAGTGTTGGTTTGTTCTTATCCTCAATATTAAAGAATCAGGATATGTGGCATGTGTAAAAATGCTCAAGTGGCCAAGCGGATTCTCATATAACCTTGGGTAAGATACTGAACCCTGAGCTGTCTCTAAAAATAGAATTATAGTTTGAGATGAGACAAATATATCCAGAATGTTTGTGCTTATATACAGTATGTACAGTACAGATACTGTACATATAATAACTGCTTCAAATGTCTAATCATGAAATCACATGACAACAAGTCAAAGCCTTTAGGCACACAGAGAGTTCTCTGGGTTACAGTCCCTTGCTGAAGCCAGAGATCAGAGGAGAATGGCAAGGCTCTTTAAAGCTAATAGGAAAGCAACAATGACTCAAATAACTACTTATTTTAACCAGCGTTTGCAGAAAAGCATCTCTGAATACACAGCCTTGAAACAGATCGGCTACAGCTGCAGAAGACCGCGTCAGATACCACTACTGTCAGGATAACGTACTACGCCCTAAAGCTCTAGTCATCTCAAACTGGTTTCTTGAACACAACGAGTTCTCAATCAAAGACGACAACGTGGTGGAAAGGGAGATTCACATCTTAAATGTGCAGCTGACAAATCTGCTGCAACAAAATGTTTGAGGAATGTTTCCGGCAACTTGTTGAATCTGTGCAGCAAAGAATTAATGCAGTTATGAAATCAAAAGAGGATCTAAGCCAGTACAGGTGATGAAGTGTATATGATTGAGTGAATGTGAGTGTATATGTATTTATTAATGAGTGACTAAATGTAACTTTTAACTGCTTTTATGTATTTTAAACGCCTCATGATCAAAAACTCCGGACATAACTTAGCATCATCTTACAGCAAGATCAAAGGTCAAACTTCTGTGTGCTAATATAGCTGCTCTTTTAAATATTTGGTACCACTCTGTAGTATCTTAATCTTAAAACACACCAAAATCATTTATAAGCAGTCAAAGCAACAACAAAAACTGAAAGGTAATGAGTGTCTGTGGTGTCTTACAGTTGTACCATGGATGCAGCAGAATTTCGACGCAGAGGCAAAGAGATGGTAGACTATGTGGCCGACTACCTAGAAAACATAGAGAAGCGACCCGTCTACCCAGATCTGGAACCAGGATATCTTCGCTCTTTAATCCCCAATGAGGCACCACTGGAGCCAGAAAGCTATGAGGACATTATAAAAGACGTCGAGAGGGTCATAATGCCAGGGGTATATATTATATATATTTTGGGGGTATAAATGTATTCATTTGTGATTTAGATATCTCTGAGGTTCAGGCAACTCTGGTGTAGCAGTTTAAACTTAGTAGATGATCTGGTAGAAACTGGTTGCTGGTTAAAGCTTCAGCTTTTAAAAGGGTTGTTTGCAGGATATTAGGACTCTGTTGGGCCATATAGGATGGTCAATTAGCTGTTCAAAATAAGGAATAAGATGAATTTAGATAACCACTTGTACTATGTTTTGTGTTTTTCCAGGTCACCCACTGGCACAGCCCGTACTTCTTTGCTTACTTTCCAGCAGCATCCTCTTACCCTGCCATGGTGGCCGACATGCTCTGTGGAGCTATTGGCTGCATTGGATTTTCCTGGGTAACTGAAACCTTTCTGTATTCCTGTATCTGACTCAGCATTTCGAAATTAATCCATATCTGAAGTGTTTGACATTTTCATTTGCATTTTGGCCGTGTGGTTTCAGGCTGCCAGCCCAGCCTGCACCGAGCTAGAGACAGTGATGTTAGATTGGCTTGGGAAGATGCTTCAGCTGCCTGAGTGTTTTATAGCTGGGACACATGGCCGTGGAGGTGGTGTCATTCAGGTAACGGTCATTTGTATGTGTTCATTGCATGTGTGCTTTGGTCAAACACTTGGTTGGCTACCACTATCAAGGAGTCCAACCAGCTTCTGCATATTTTAACACTAGTTTGAAGATCAGTGGCTCTAACTGACACTTTTATACATGTTATTGTTTAAAAGTTTCGGTGCAGATTGACTTTGAGAGTCTTTATGTGTATACAAATAACCTGGTTGCCCCTGTGCTCATATTCATCACCAGCTTTTATGCTATTGATTTGTTGTCTCTGCCTCTGTCTGGTTCAATCCAGCAGAAAATTGGCAGGAAATTGCCTTTTAATGTGTCATCCACAGGCAGGCAGAGATGACAATGATGGTGCTGGGATTGTTTCGTGTGGAAAAAGGCTAAGCATTAGTTTGGTGTTCCATTGACAGAAATACAGAAAGCAATAGCTGAGGATACACTCTATATATATGTGTGTGTGTGTTAATGGGATGTTGAATGGTGGAGCATGAGAGCACACTCTGATGACAGATCATTTCATGCCTCCTCTATTGTGACCACCTGAGTGTGAGGGCGTGTTTTTTGTGTGCGTGCTCATCTGGCTCATCGTGTTTTTGTTTCTGTCTTGCCTCTCTCCTGTTTTAGCACGGCTCACTATGGCAACGAATGGGGCTCTTCTCGCTGCAGCAAGGCTAATTGAGTGTTGTGACCGCACGTTGCAGACCTATTATTATAAACCTTATACCAACACAAAGGGGAAGTGGGATGGTTAAAAAAAACCCTCTGGTGACCTTAGAGTTCCCTTTTTACCCCGTATGAATCGTGATGACAGAGAAAAATACTACTTAAAAAGATTACATGTGCTAATTGACTAATGGCTTCAATTTAAAAAAGTGTGTGTATGTTTGTGTGTGTGACCATTATACATTTATTTCAAAAACATGTTAAATTCTTGAAACTACACAGTTCATCTTTAGCAGTACTACATCTTGGCTTCTGTTCTTCTTTTCAGCTGATAAAAGGTAGAATCAAATATACATGAAAAATAAAAGGCTACATTTTCCTATTAGTACAGCTGGGTGTGTGAAAGCTGGAAAAACCCATTGTGTCCTCATGCTTTTCAAAGAATTTCAAAGTTCTTGATATATTTACAAACCAGGATACTCAGTGCATCCAGATATGGTCCCAAAGTCTAATGCGATTTTCACATCGCCTCATAAAACAGTTTGTTACATGGTTTGTTCATTTACAGAGGAGTAGGGACCCTTTATCTGAAAGCCTTTTAAAATAAAAAGGCAACTTTCTACACACAGAGTCATAAACCCAGTTTTACCACCTGGCTAGGCAGAAAGCTTTAAACTCCTTCATGATGACTACATTGCACAAGCTCTCAGAGTCGTGATTGGTTAGCGCTTCCCGCCTTCACATCTGAAAATACTTACAATATGCTTCTGGTGAAAGGTTGCATTGTTATTATTATATTTACAAAATCTTCACATTTCAGATGTCCTTATAGCTGGTTACAGATCTATATGCATGTCCAAAATCCTAAAATCACATTCAACCAAGCCTTCCACCCAGCTCTCTAGCACGAGTTTTCAAGCCTCACACTCATCCCTTGGAGTTAGTCAGTGACAAAAGTTTGATTAAAAACCACTGATGTAATTTCTTTCTGCTGATTTGTGCCTATTAATTGGGTGATTTTAACATTTCATTGATCTCCTTGTGAAAAGGACTCCACAAACCTTAGAAGCCATGCTTCACTTTATTAATATCCAGCTCCAACAGTTGCCACTGTATCAGCTGGCTGGTTGATGATTATTTTCAAACAACAATTTCCAAATTTCTTTTTTTCTGGTCTAAACATGAGTCATGCAGTCAAAGGGACTATCCACCAGCACAAAAACTTTACATGTTTAATCAAACAAAGTTTCTCAAAGTTTCATACAGACATAGTTAATTAACAAAAGAGATATAACAGAATCCTTATCATTAAATAATTTTCATAGGGGACCACAGACATCTCAGATTGAAATGTATATAGACATGCATAACATATCGTCTCGGGTTTAAAGATGGAAATTAAATTCTCTATTAATAGCTTTCATTATTCTAAAATGAAATATAAATAATAATTGAATGCCTAATTTTTTACAAGTAAAGAATTAAAGTTTACTTATAGCACACTTTTCAAAAAACAAAAGTCACAAAGTCCTTAAAAAACAAAACAATACAAAAATTAAAATAATATAAATTAATAAAACTAATGAAAGGCAATCCTGCACAGGACATCAGCTTCTTTTTATCAACAGTGTTCACTGATCTTGCCTCCAATGGAAGTGAGTTCCACAACTTGGGAGCCACAAAAATAAAAGCAAGAAAACAGAAGCGCTGTCTTCTCCTTTTGTCTTTAACCTGAACTCAGCTACAGTCAATGAGCACTAATCTGCTGATCTAAGATTTAACAGTTACAGATGAAGTAGTTCAATAATAAAGGGAGGCTTCGGACTATTAAGAGCAAAGAAATGGATCAACAAAATCTTAAACTGAACCTTAAATTTTAAAGGGAACCAGTGCAAAGAGGATAGAAGTAATGTGACACAGCAGCAACATTCTAGACAATTTGTAGAACACCTGCAGAAACCCTGCCTTTAAAAACCAATAATTAAGCTCCAAGAGTCCATCGTAAACAAAAGGATGACTGGCGTTGACTGGCAACCATGTAGCATCTGATTTTTTTTTTTTTACAGTCAAATAACATCCACAGCAGCAAGGCTTTGCTTCACAGCCTCCTTAATTCTTCAACAGGGAACTGCCAGTGAGGCCACCCTGATATCTTTGCTCGCTGCACGCTGTAAAGCAGTCAGACGGGTCCAGACAATCAATGCCAAAAAGTCTGAGTCTGAAATCCTTTCCAAGCTGGTGGCATACACATCTGACCAAGTAAGAGCAACATATACTTTCTACTATTCTTCTTCTTCTGTTATTTGATGCAAACTCCTGATGTGATCAAAATTATCAACTTTACTTGCATATAAACGATGCAATTACTTGCCTGATGCATGTCCATAATTCTACATTAATTCTACAATTCATCTCAAAATGACTAACTTTACTTAAATTTTAGTTTTTTTTCCATCACTTTAACATTTACTTGTTTATTATTACAACTGTGAAGAACCATAGTCACAGTGTTTACATTCATCTAAAGTTCACATGCAAGTTATTAGCTTTGCTATATTTCAAAACAGCTTAATATATCTGCAGGTATATAGTTTTAAGTTACGCAACTGTGACATAAAGATAAATGAAATGCATTACAAACACAGATTTTCTTTAAGTAGACTCAGTTAAACGGCAGTCCATGTGACGGCAGCGGTTACGTCAGTAACAGCAATTTAGGAAGACAGAGGGTCAGCCAGGCAGTAGCGCGCTCGGATCAGGTTTAATACCAGGCTGACTTTGTGATTGTGTTAGGGAGTCGCCCGAGGGCCACACCGACCTTTACAGGGAGATCGGCGATTTTTGTCTACTGCCTGTTCAGGAGCAACAAATCCATCCAACATATGCCTTTTTCACAGTGAATAGTTATGTTTAGTGATAATCTCCTGCAGGTAATTCAAAATTGATTGATTTGTGCCGTTTAGTATTGTGCACTGTTAGCCAAAAACAAATTAAGCACAGGAAAGAAATCTTCATCTTTAGTTTGTGTTACTTAAATTTTACAGCATGAATCAAATGGCATAAAACTACATCACAACAGTGATACTTGACTTCATACTGTACAGTTCATAGTACTTTGTTGTTTGAACACTTTGTTTTAATAAGCTGATTGTCTGCAATTGATTGCTGTGAGACTTGACGTGTGCTCTCTGACCTTTTGCCTGCATAATAATCAGATAAAATCATTTAGTATCCATAAAGCTGAACTTAGCTGTTTGCATGGCAGCTTTATGCAGCTACTTAAAGGAGCAGGTGTTCCAAGAACTTGATTGAATTGTTGTTCTCACTTGAGCTGGATCTCTTTTGTCCTAAGGCCCATTCTTCAGTGGAGCGTGCTGCTCTGATTGGAGCAGTCATGATGAGGAAGGTGCCCACAGATAACCGTTATGCTGTCAGAAGGGAAATGCTTAAGAAGATGGTGGAGGAGGACAAAGCAGCTGGACTCATCCCTTTCTATGTAGGAAAAGACAAAACTCCCCATGCATTTACTTAACTATCACACAGAAAGACACATACGGCAACCAAAAAATATAGATTTTAACAGTTTGGAATTCAATTCTCATTTGTCATTGCTTTGCTTTCGCTACTAAAGCTTACAAGCAGTTGAGCAACACGTCTGTCAGCTGTTAGCCACAATGATACAATTAGCCTGTGATGCAGCTGTATGCACCCTGAGGCTTCTGCTGAAGGATAACATTGTTTCTGTTGAATATAATGTATGTCTATCCGGTTAAGGACAATAATCCCTGGCTCATCTGGACCTACAGATCACTATCAGTGAATATTAAAGAAAAGGCAGCAGCTCTGAATCATCGCTGTGTCAGGAGTGATAACCTATCTTTAATCTATGTTTTAGAAATTGATATAAAAGCAATGTCTTACAGCAGCTGTTACAGTTGTGACAGTCAAATTGGAAACACAGGAAACACGGCACTTTGGTGTGTCCAATATTTGTATGTTTCAGTTCTGTGCGACGCTGGGCACCACTCCCTCCTGTGCTTTTGATCACCTCACTGAGCTGGGACCCTTATGTGAGTCAACAAGTCGCTGCCGCACACACTCGTTTTTTTCTGTTTTGTAGCACACAAATAAATCCTAACAAGCACATTGAGAGTGACTTTGATTTAATAAGACCAGGAAGAGAAATGCCAAATGCACTTCATGAATTTGCTGAGAAAGAACAAAAAAGTCAGTTTTCTGAATAATCTCAGTTCATTTTTATGATGGTCCAGAATATTTGATAGTAGTTATCTATACTGACAAACTGTCTTACAAACATTTATAATGTCTCCTTTTCTTGTTCAGGTAATGAGGAAAATATGTGGATGCACATTGATGCGGCGTATGCTGGGAGTGCATTCATCTGTCCAGAATTTAGACCTTTGTTGAACGGTGTTGAGGTGAGTAAAACGTACAAGTTGTCATGTTCATGTAGTGCACTAAGACCCTGACTAATCTTAGCCGCAACGTTTTAGTCCTTCATGAAGGTTCTACAATCACGATTGCTACAAGAACCTCCAACACAAAAGTGGCACAGCACAATTTTAACTCTAATCATTGCCGGTACAGTGACTAATGTGGTTCCGTGTGATTAATGTGGTTTAATTGTGGTCAGAAATTTAGGCGGTGCTAAACCTATCCTGCCAGATTGCACATGTAGTATCGGCCGTTGCATCTATGAAAGCAAACACTAACCGTACACTGTCTGAAAAGGGCATAACGTTAATGTCAAGGAGGAAGCGTGAAGGGCTGAGTGTTAGACCGAACAATCAGCATAAACCGCTGAGCATCAATCTGCCTTTTGAGGCTGCCGAGGCAGCTGTTGCTCCCCAAGCTGTGCAGAGACGCAGAGATAAGGACAGAGTAATTTCCTGAGGCAGCGTTAGACCTTTATATATCACTGTTTATTAGACACACAAGTTCAAACAACGTTGGTGGAGACACAGAGAAAACAGACTTAACTGTAAAAGGAACAGCTGTTGTTCCATCCTCTCTTTTAGTGTGGCTGTTGCCAGTGCTGATTTTGGGTTTGTACCTGTAACACATCATTTTAGAATTTCTAATATTATTTAAACATCACTGACAAAAAAAAATGTATTTAAGCCACATGTAACAATAGTTGGATTTCATTTATAGCACCGTAGTTCTACTGCATAACTTTGAAGCATTATGAGGTCAGTGAAAATGACTGGATGAGGGCATGAAGAGGAAGCCCGGTCCTTTTTGGATGAGAGAGCAGCCCTGCTGAAGTGATGGTTGCTAGGATATGAATGACGGGGACGAGGAAGCAACCACCCCCCACTTTGAATCAGTCAGCATGGCAACTGTCAGACAGGGGTTTATATCACATTGTCTCTCTGCGCTGTCTTATTGCATTTGTGGAGGTAGGGAAAAGGATATTACAGAAGATAGCCAACAAAAAGATGAGAGCAGATTAAGACTGGTTTGTCTCTCTTTGAATGAACCCTGTCAGGAAAGGGTTATTTCCAGTGTATTCTGTGAGCTTGATGGCTGGATCGTCCTCTTTTGCATTTCAGATACACTGTGACACCTTCTGTCTAGATAATAATGTTGGTGATAGGATTTTCTTGGCACTAGTAAGACTAAATAAGCATGTACAAAGCATGTACAAAAAAAAATATTTTTTTTACAGGATTATTTGGTCTCCGATCACTTTGTTCAAGATTTTTTGGTTTTTATTTTAGTTTGCAGACTCTTTCAACTTCAACCCACACAAGTGGCTTTTAGTCAACTTTGACTGCTCCGCGATGTGGTAAGATGTCTAACACACACCAGATATGACAGCAGCAATAGTTAAATAAGTATTATTTAAAAAAGGGAGCATTACACACACCATTTATAGTATCCAGTACTGTTTTGTTTTGTTCCAGAATTTCTTTTCAAGTTCACCTCACACATGCTCCCATGAAGTAACAATGACTACTGATATCCATCTACACCTCAGTCATTTGCACAGTAAAAATAGACTCACGCCTTCCACCTGCCTCTTCTGTCAGCATCCACAAAACAAGACATGTGTTTCACAAGATGGAAAAAGTTAGAAACTCAACATGTGGTTAGAGGAAGAGGATCTTAAAAAACATTTTCCATTGCCTGTCTCGTACTCTCTTACTGTTGACAATATAACAATATAACCAATAAGACAGCCTAATGTTTTAGTTGTCTGATACTGTTCTTTAAAATCATTGAACCTTATTCAAAAAAGGTGTCCTGTGTAGGGTTTAAATGCCTGAGGGCACATCAAAAATCTCATATTTATATAATCATGGAAATTATTAAAAAGAGTAGAAGGTTTAGAACTATTTTAAAAACACAGGAATTCAACTTATATTCTTAGCATAATAAGGCTGTCTCAGATTAACATGGCAACACTAAAAAAAGAGTGCATACGAGGTTGCTGTAAGAAAACAGGAACAGTTCCTGTTTAAAAACCCCTCAGAAAATGTAAAAAGAAGGTATATGTTGTACCAGTGCCAAAGACTTCACGCCCCAAGGACCTCAACAGCTACAGGCCGGTGGCTCTGACATCCCACCTGATGAAGACCCTGGAGCGGTTGGTCCTGGCTCAGCTTCGGCGCCTAATAAGCTCATCACTGGACCCACTTCAGTTTGCCTACCAGCCTGGCATTGGAGCGGATGATGCCGTCATTCACCTCCTACATCGTTCCCTCGCTCACCTGGAGACCGCTGGAAGCACTGTGAGAATCATGTTCTTTGATTTCTCCAGTGCCTTCAACACTATTCTTCCCTCGGTTCTAAAGGACAAGCTGGTGAACTCTGGAGTGGACCATCACCTCACTACCTGGATCCTGGACTACCTCACCGACCGACCACAGTATGTGAGGACTCAGGGCTGTGTGTCGGACAGGGTCGTCTGCAGTACGGGGGCCCCACAGGGAACGGTTCTGGCTCCGTTCCTCTTCACCATCTACACTGCAGACTTCTCCCACAATTCCACCCAGTGCTTCCTGCAGAAGTTCTCTGATGACTCTGCAATAGTCGGCCTCATCACTGATGGGGACGACAAGGAGTACAGAGGTCTGACCCAAGACTTTGTGGACTGGTGCCAGCTGAACTACCTCCAGATCAACGCCAGTAAAACCAAGGAACTGGTGGTAGACTTCCGCAGGCACAAGCATTCTCCACTGCAACCACTGAACATCCAAGGTATGGACATTGAGGCTGTGGACAGCTACAGGTACCTTGGTATTCATCTGAACAATAGACTGGACTGGACTCATAACTCAGACGCCCTCTACAGGAAAGGGCAGAGCAGGCTGTACCTGCTGCGGAGACTCAGGTCGTTTGGAGTGGAGGGCCCACTCCTGAAGAAATTCTATGACTCTGTTGTGGCTTCTGCTATCTTTTATGGCGTGGTCTGCTGGGGCGGCAGCATCTCTGCTGGGGACAGGAAGAGACTGAACAGGGTGATCCGAAGGGCCAGCTCTGTTCTAGGATGCCCTCTGGACCCAGTGGAGGTGGTGAGTGACAGGAGAACGGCGGCTAAGCTGTCATCCCTGATGGACAACATCTCCCACCCCATGCAGCAGACTGTGACAGCACTGAGCAGCTCCTTCAGTGGGAGACTGCGGCACCCACGGTGTGGGACGGAGAGATTTCGCAGGTCTTTCCTCCCCACTGCTGTCAGACTCCATAATAAAGACTTTAACTGATCAAGCACACACATCCACACATATGCAATAATACTAAGTGCAATAATCCTTTCTGTCATCGTTGTATTTTTACTCAGTTGTATATAGTATTTGTATTTGTATTCTATTTTTATCTTATTGTATATTTATTTTATTTTATTCTACTGTATATAGTATTTTATTTTATTCTATTCTGTACAGTTGTGTACTGTATTTATTCTTATTGTATTCTAATTTTTGCCTCATAACTTTTGCACTGTCCACTTCCTGCTGTGACAAAACAAATTTCCCACGTGTGGGACTAATAAAGGTTATCTTATCTTATCTTATCTTAAAAGTGGTCTCAGGGGTAAATGTACAGGGTGGGCCATTTAATTCAATTCAATTCAATTTTATTTATATAGCGCCAAATCACAACAAAGGTCACCTCAAGGCACTTTATATTGTACAGTAGATACAGAGAAAAGCCCAACAATCATATGACCCCCTATGAGCAAGCGCTTTGGCGACAGTAGGAAGGAAAAACTCCCTTTTAACAGGAAGAAACCTCCGGCAGAACCAGGCTCAGGGAGGGGCGGGGCCATCTGCTGCGACCGGTTGGGGTGGGAGAAGGAAAACAGGATAAAGACGCGCTGTAGAAGAGAGACAGAGGTTAATAACAGATATGATTCAATGTAGAGAGGTCTATTAACACATAGTGAGTGAGAAAGGTGAATGGAAAGGAAAAACTCAATGCGTCATGGGAATCCCCCGGCAGCCTACGTCTATTGCAGCATAACTAAGGGAGGATTCAGGGTCACCTGGTCCAGCCCTAACTATATGCTTTAGCAAAAAGGAAAGTTTTAAGCCTAATCTTGATGAGCTCTGAAACCTGACTGAAGCTCTTCTAATAAGCCATTCCTCCACAGATGATCTGTTAGCTGTTTTGACAACTACTCTTTCAAGGATTTTTGATATGAAAGGAAGGTTGGAGATTGGCCTATAATTAGCTATGATAGCTGGGTCTAGAGATGGCTTTTTGAGTAAAGGTTTAACTACAGCCACCTTGAAGGCCTGTGGTACATAGCCGATTATTAGAGATAGGTTGATCATATCTAAGATTGAAGCATTAATTAATGGCAGGACGTCTTTGAGCAGTTTTGTAGAAATGGGGTCTAATGGATACACCGTAATAAAATTGGAATGGTTTGTGATATTAAAGTCCTGTTTGTGGCACATTAGTATATGTGAGGGGGCAAACTCCTCAAGATGGGTGGTGACCATGGTGCCCATTTAGAAGTCGGCCATCTTGGATACAACTTTTGTTTTTTCAATAGGAAGAGGGCCATGTGACACATCAAACTTATTGGTAATGTCACAAGAAAAACAATGGTGTGCTTGGTTTCAACATAACTTTATTCTTTCTTACAAGTTTCTGACCACTTATAAAATGTGTTCAATGTGCTGCCCATTGTGTTGGATTGTCAATGCAACCCTCTTCTCCCACTCTTCACACACTGATAGCAACACCGCAGGAGAAATGCCAGCACAGGCATCCAGTATCCGTAGTTTCAGGTGCTGCACATCTCGTATCTTCACACCATAGACAATTGCCTTCAGATGACCCCAAAGATAAAAGTCTAAGGGGGTCAGATCGGGAGACCTTGGGGCCATTCAACTGGCCCACGATGACCAATCCACTTTCCAGGAAACTGTTCATCTAGGAATGCTCGGACCTGGCACCCATAATGTGGTGGTGCACCATCTTACTGGAAAAACTCAGGGAACGTGCCAGCTTCAGTGCATAAAGAGGGAAACACATCATCGTGTAGCAAGTTCAAATATCCAGTGGCCTTGAGGTTACCATTGATGAAGAATGGACCCAGTGTCGTTGTACCCCATATACCACACCAAACCATCACTTTTGTTGTTCCAACAGTCTTGGAGGGATCCATCCAATGTGGGTTAGTGTCAGACCAATAGCGGTGGTTTTGTTTGTTAACTTCACCATTCACATAAAAGTTTGCCTCATCACTGAACAAAATCTTCTGCGTGAACTTGTTCCAATTTTTGTTTTGCCCATTCGGCAAATTCTGTGCGCCGATCTGGGTCATCCTTGTTGAGATGCTGCAGTAGCTGGAGTTTGTAAGGGTGCCATTTGTGAGTAGCTAATATCCGCCGAAGGGATGTTCGACTAATGCCACTCTCCAGTGACATGCGGAAAGTGCTACGCTGTGGGCTCTTGCTGAATGAAGCTAGGACAGCCACTGATGTTTCTTCATTAGTGACAGTTTTCTTGCGTCCACATTTTGGCAAATCCAACACTGAACCAGTTTCACGAAACTTAGCAAGCAGTTTGCTGACTGTAGCATGGGAGATGGGTGGTCTCGTAGGGTGTCTTGCATTGAAATCTGCTGCAATGACCCGGTTACTGCGTTCACCAGATATCAACACAATTTCGATCCGCTCCTCATGTGTTAACCTCTTCGACATGTCAATGGCTATGAACAAAGAGAAACTTGTAAATAACTCATGAAAGAATAAAGTTATGTTGAAACCAATCACACCATTGTTTTTCTTGTGACATTACCAATAAGTTTGATGTGTCACATGGCCCTCTTCCTATTGAAAAAACAAAAGTTGTATCCAAGATGGCGACTTCTAAATGGGCACCATGGTCACCACCCATCTTGAGGAGTTTGCCCCCTCACATATACTAATGTGCCACAAACAGGACTTTAATATCACCAACCATTCCAATGTTATTACAGTGTATCCATATAAATGGCCCACCCTGTACAGTAAACTGCTTATCTGGAGGACGAACAAGTCAAGTATGGGCTAATAGGAGCATTTTACATGGTGGTGAAAAAATTTGGGATTTCTGGTGCTAAACAAATGTGCAAACCACCCGATCACAAAGCTCCCCTAAATAAACAGCAGTGGTAATTACCACTGTTTCTGTAATGGTTAATCTACCAGTATGCACAAGCACTTTAATCACAATTATATTTTTTCTATTCAATATAGATAATGTTGTTATGCATGAATTTTCAAATGAACTATTTTAATAATAGATGAAAAATAGGAAATCACATTATACATATATTTTTTTAGTTATTCACTAGAATTCCTGAAGAAAAAAAATAGTGATCAAATGTTATGCTTGATCAATTTCTTCATTTTCAGAGAAGTCCAGTGTGCTGGCTCACATTTGGGTATAGAATATATAGGTAAATATTATTATTATTATTATTATTATTATTATTATATAAAAATGGATATAATTAAGTGTAGGTGTGTAGAAATACAGAGGTTTTTTTCAGTAACTATCACTTCAGCATTCTAGTAACACTTATTCACCAGATGAATAGTCTAATGAATTTTGTCAATTATATAAACACATTAAGATGCCAGACAGTGATGTCTAAATAAAACTGATGACCTGCCTCTAACCAGAATAGAAGGAGAAGTGGGACATTCAGGTGCACAGCAGAGCAACTGGACAAGTGCATCAGAGTCTCATGTTTCAAAAACAGACACTTAACAGGTCTTAAATTCTCAGTCTCACTAAATCATAACAGCAAAACAACAGGCCGACAGGCATTATCAGGATGTTGAAGTTACAAATGAAAATATTAATATTAGATGTTATGGGTTTTTTTTTTTACAACACAAAATAAAATAAATGGATAAATGCTTGAGAAATTCACTTAATAAGATTAAAAGAGAAAATATGATAGCAGAAGGAAATTGATCACATCACGGTACCATCCTGTACTCTGAAACTGCTCAACTGGAGACCGTTTCCTCCTACAGGATAATGAACCATAACTCATTTCCAAACTATGCAAAAACTAGAGCAGACTAGCCTGTTTCATAAAGCATATGCTGATTTCCTTAAAAATACAGGTCTAAAGCCAAAAGGTCATTTATTAAGTTTTAATAAAGTGTTTAAATATTATTTCTATACCATATATTCACTTTGCAACTCATTGGTTGAAAAGAGGTGGAATTTTCCTAAAAATCTTGCGTGGCTAACCCCCACGAATAAAGTAAAACACTCAATTTTGATATACAAGTTTTAAATTTTTGGACATTTTTCTTAGAGCTTAATGCCATATTAAGACGTTTTTGTCCACAGGGTGAAGGAGAGAGCAGACATCATTGGAGCCTTTAAAATGGAACCACTTTACCTGAAACATGAAAACCAGGAATCAGGTAGTTATAGTTTTCACTGATATCCTTTTAGAAGTCGACAGTATTTGTCCAAATTCCATTGGTAAACTATTGTCCTGTCTTGGAGACTTGAATAAAAACAAAAACTATAAAGATATAATCAGGGAATTTCCTATACAACAATTTTGTCTGCTTCTACTTTGTGTGTCTGTGCAAATTCTCCTATAGCCTGCAGATGGTCTCAGATTTTCACTGTAATTTACTTGTCAAGCAGACAGAAAGACTGAGAGCTGCAGTGCCTCCCACCACTGTGAAGCACCTTACAAAAGCGTATGCTCATGCACTCTGGACTCCTCAATCTAATTAGTGGTTATTAGTCCAGGCTAACACAGACATCTATTCTGGAGAGATGAGCTACCTGTGATTAGTGAGATAGAGGCGCTGAGCGCAGTGACAGCAACACCTGGACAATCAACAGTACGCTAAGATAATAGCAAAAAGCAGCTGTTATAGAAGATACATTTTGAATTTAAAAGGGTTGTTTTAATGTTGGAGCTTTGTTAAGTCGATGCAAGTTGTAATCTGTGGTGTGTTGCTTTACATTCAGAAAATATAGATCTTGTATCTTATAAAATCTTATAATCTTATAAAATGCCATTTTCGCCTATTCTGTTTGTGCAAAACGCGTTTAGTCTGTGATTCAAAATGCACTGACTGCACTTACGATTCTTATTAACCAGGAAGCAGGCTGGCTGACACGAGTAGTTTAAAGGGGTTTTATTTAAAATTAAGACTGTGCACATGTAATGGACAACATTATCTGTTTTTCTATCAACAGGACTGGTCACAGATTATCGGGTAAGATGAATTATTATCATGATTAATAATCATGATTTGAACATTGTGGTAATAACTTCTCTCCTTATCCAATTCTGGCCTGCAGCACTGGCAGATCCCACTGGGAAGGAGATTTCGCTCACTGAAGATGTGGTTTGTCTTTCGCATGTATGGGCTCAAAGGTCTGCAAGCTCATATACGCAAGGTAAACACGCAGGAAAATGATCTCTCACTCAGCATCGGCAAATGTACCTGTTCCTGGGGATGTGAAGGGTTTCTTCAAATTTGTGGCATTTGTGGTCAAAATTTGAAGTAATAGGATCATTTATTTGCCTGTTACACATTAAATTTGAGGTTATTCAAATATATGCTTTCATATGTGGATGGTGCAGTGGTGCTGTGGTCAGCACTGTCACCTTACAGCAGGAAGGTTCTGGGTCTGAATCCAGGAGTTTGCATATTTTCTCCGGTGTTGTTTTTCTCCAGGTTCTCACCCTATGACAGGTGGGATAGGCTGCAGCACCCCCGTGACCCTAAAGCAGAAGAGCATGGATGGATTTCACTTATTCCATTCATTTAGCTGTGCAGGGATTACTGACAATTATTCCCCATAATGTGTGAGAGCTGATGTAAATAACAGATCAATTACTTTAAGAAGTAGCAGTGTGTTAGTGCTAATTCAGGCTTTGTAACCCTGCTAACCTGCGTTTCTTATCCTCCATGTAGTAAAAAGATTAACCTTGTACCAACAGTGGTGCCAGTGGTATCAGTCTCACTTTGCTGTTTCACCTCCATTTATCTGTCACACACCACTTCTCTACATCTCAGTCACGTCCAAAAGAAAAAAAAACACTTCAGGAAATCATATATGCCTTTATGGGAAATGCCTTCGCCTTCCTGCTTCCTAGAACTCTTTGCTCCTAATCCTCCTTACCACTAATGTCCTGCCATTGCCCTCCCTCCTCTTCTATCTCTTCATCGGCATAATTAGCCCTGCAGTCATATATGTCTGGCATGTATCTTCTATTTAAAACTACATTTCCTTTCCCAACCCTGCACATGCCTTTTCTTTTCATCTTTTCTTTTTGATGCATGACCCCTGTCTGACTCGCTCTCTCTTCTTCCAGTCTGCTCTGTCAATCAAATCAGCCTGTTTTGTGTTTATGCTCCATTTCAAATAAAGTGACAGGAGCAGAATCGATCCCTACAGTCATCTGAAACCGCAAAATATGAATAATATGTATGAAAAGTTCTGCCTGGCATACAGTCAGCAGTAGGACAGGAAGTGAGGTCACTGGAGTTTAGCTTGTAATCAAATACAGTGATACTGGATTATCTGCTGGGACTTAAGAAACAAGATCACAGTCAACCAATTGTTGGCCATTTATGCCAGAGGTTTGGCTTTATTTACCAGTTGGAAAAGTTGAGTGGAAGCTCAACGATATAACCGGGATAACTGCATTGACGCACGTTTCAGCATGCATCAGCAGAGTCTTTGATCTTAAGTGGATAAATTGTACTTTAGGAACATCTTTGATAAGTACCATGTTTAGAAAAATCAGTATGAGGAAGATGACATTTTCAGAGCAGACTTTGATAAAGGCTATTTCATGGGTGCTGAGTACAAATTTTGAACTTGTCTGATTTGAGCTCACCAGGAATTGTCTCTTCTAAAATGTGAAATATCACACTGCATGCTTGTTTAATCAGATGAACGCATTTACTTCACAGTAAGCAGTGATGCTCTAAGAAAAAAAGAAAGGTTTTAATTAAGAATGACAAGAAAAAAGTCTTCCAATCCTAAAGCACGAGGCTACGTAACAAACCACACTGGCATCTAGTGGAAAATAATGCCAATTACAGCTAATATTGTTTGCAGGTGAAGGATTTTTTTTAAAGCAAATGCTTAAAAAACTATTGGTTTAAAAAAACTTCACTTTTATTTGCATGTACAATAAATCTTTTACATTTCATGAAATATTTATGAATAATTCACATCCTCTGTTACAGCAAGTGGCCCTGGCCAAGGAGTTTGAGAGTCTGGTGCGAGCAGACAAGAGGTTTGAGATCTGTGCTGAAGTTGTCCTGGGACTGGTCTGCTTCAGGCTCAAGGTAACAGCACCCAACGGTACAGCTCTATGATCTGATCTCTGCAGTGGTCACAAAAAGTAAAAAAGTCACCTAGAAACCTCAAAGGTTCAATAACACCGAGGGCATTATTTAGAAAAGCTAGAAAATGCATATCAGAGCTCCCTGTCTATGGGAATTTGACTGTCAAGACTGTGATTACTTTAATCCAGTCACCTAATTATTAAGTAGTCATGACACAAAGCCTAGCTGGTGTAATTCTTCCTTGCTTTCTCCTCTCAGGGCTCCAATGAACTGAACCAAGAGTTGCTGAAAAGGATCACCAAGAGCAGAGAGATCCATCTGGTGCCTTGTCAGCTCTCAGGCTGCTTTGTCCTGCGCTTTGCCATCTGTGCACGCACTACTGAGTCACATCACATCCAGCAAGCATGGCAGCACATCACGCAGCTGACATTTGAGCTTCTGCAGGAGGCCAGTCATTAAAAAAAACGCTGGAAAAGGGGTCGTCCACTCCGATCCCTGAATGATAACCAAAGTTGTGACTGACGTTTGATGGAGTTTTGCAGATGTAAAATGTCATAAAGGGAATGTGGAGTAATTTGTCTAACAGGCAGTTCTCCTTCTGTCTGCAGCAAAGAATCCAGTCGAGTTAACAGTGGTAAATATTACATTGTCGCAAATTATTGTATATTTATGTATCTACTAATTATGACAAAAACATATGTAGACTTCCAAAAATAACATTTTATATCTGCATTTTCTCCCTCTGTTGACTCCACGTTGTCTCTCACGGATCACTAATCACGTTATTGTCCACGTCACAGTGCACTTGTCTATGCCGCTTCTGTGTCTTCTGTGTGTAAAACTTGTTTGGGGGTAAATTCAGTGTTTTGTGTGGTTGAATTGAGGCTAAATTATTTTTGAGTTCAGCAAAGAATGTATTGCACACTTTGTGAATTTCTGACTCAGTGTTTGTCTGCAACTATTTTTTTTTTAGGTGCTCAGTCAGAAACTGCTTCCAAATGAATATATGCGTGATACATGGAGGGCTTCATGAAGTGTCAGGCTAAAGATTTCTAATATAATATCCTAGTGATTAAGTTATTTATTAACTAATTTGCAAAAGTAGTATTTTTTAAATATACAATGGCAGATTAGGGCTGATTATATGTTATTGATTCATATTGTGTCTTATGACAGCTGGCCAGTATTCCACAACAGCAGTACAAGACAATCACTCAGTCACTGTCAGTGGGCTTAAAGTGAAATTATGCTCCTTTGGGACTTTTTCGTACATTCAAATAAACTAAATTTCATTACATTTCTGTGCTCAGACAGAAAAAAATATTAAGATGAAAGTTTAAAACCTAAATTATGCAAATTTATTAAATATTTGCTCACTTTTTTCTCTGCGTCACTGATTTGGCATTTGTCTTTGATTTGAATGTACCAGAAATATAGGATGCCACACTTTACTGTCCTGTTATATATTTTTAAAACCTGGAGAACTCAGATAAATTTTCATAATGATCAAACGTAACTACATCCCCTGCCAAACCATTATAGTTTTGCACCTGACCTGACCCTTTACACCTGCCCTTTAGGGGATTTAGAAATCTGTGCTCTAGCATCACCACGCATTGCTGTAATTTCAGATGATTGTGCTAACGTCAGTGGCGGTGTCCGACCCAAGTGTTTCCTCATTGGCTAGACTGTGCTGCATGGAGTGATGTGGTTTCTTTGAATAAAGTCTGCTGTAGTCTGCATGGTGTCACTTTTCAATCCTCTTTCAAGGTTTAAAATACAATCTGATTTTTTTGATGGTATGGGGCGCATTTTGGCACATGACATGGATAACATGCACATGTGTGACTATACTAACTTATATATACAGCTTTAGGAGCAATACATGCTGCCCTCCAGGTGACGTCTTCTTTAGGGAAGGTAAGCTAGGGAAGGTAACAGGACAATGCCGAGCAATGTTCTGCAGCTATTCCAAATGCCATGAAAAGAGTGAGTGGATAAACTGACCTGCCAGCAGTCCAGAAATTGCTCAACACACACACACACACACACACACACACACACACACACACACACACACACACACACACACACACACACACACACACACACACAAACAGCATGTCTTGCAAATCAGCCTCCTCTGAGCATCTTAATCCCTGAGGACAAAGGCCGGCCTTCTATAAATACAAATGAGGATTCAGTATTAGATGTTACTTCTTAGTCCCTGATTACTCGTCAGTATTATTGGCCAGTTCACTTGCTTGCTTCAAAAATATAAATATAAATTCTACAGGCAACTATCACACAGCAACAGTTGTAGAGGAAGACTTCTCTTTAAAAATGATACGGCTGCTTTGGAAAATGCCAAAGAGAAAAAGGTCACATGGTCTGTCTGTTCAGTTAAAATTGTAAATCATGATGATAGGAGACACGAGACATAACAATGCTACTTGAGAGGTCTTACTTCTAGTGCTTACAATAGAGAACTTCACCTGTATAGACTTTATGAATAAAAAATGTGCTTCCACCAGGCACTCACTTGACTTGAGTGAAATGTTAACTCTTTATCTACAGAGAGGATAATGCAAAGAATTTTTTTATGAATATTCTTTTGTCTTCAGTGAATTATTTACTAATTCTTTACTTTTACTTCTTTACTTTAATCAGCATTTTTATTTGTTATCATTGTGTCAGTTTAACAGAAAATGTCGTTCCCCTGGTAATGAAGTGATCATCTTAAATATTGAAGGGGGAAAATCAGGCTTGAATCAACTTCATACTGAGATAAAAGCAAAGATTGCGTTCTTCTTTGAAATCCTTTGTAGGCTGCTTTTATGTTATCACAGTTGCTGACTTGTCTGAGTGATTGTCTCAGTCCTCAGATGCTTTCATAAGGCCTTGCAATTATAATTAAACATTTATTTGAGCACTTGGGGTGAAGGGGATGGAAGCACATATTTTACTGACTCTTAGTTGGGGATTTTACAATAATTTTGCTGGCAGAGAGAGTTTTGCTTCAAGCATTACAAATGTTTCTGGACATGCATTTTGCAGTTTGGCCACAAGGAGATGCCAACAGACACATGATCAGTATTTCTGACAGCTACACAGGAGTAATGGTTTAAAAATGTTGTAGAGCCTTCAGCTTTTAGGTTCTTCTTCTGTGGAAATAGCTCCCAGGTTGGATCTGGGAGAAAGACTGGACACTTGGTTTTCTTCTTTGCTCAGCACCATTCAGTCCTAATAGATGGCTGCCTGTCCCTGAGCCTGGTTCTGCTGGAGGTTTCTTCCTGTTCAAAGGGAGATTTTCCTCCACACTATGAGGTGCTTGACCAAAGGGAGTTGTCTGATTGTTGGGGGTTTCTCTCCATTATTGTTAGGCCCTTTTCTTACAATATGAAGCACCTTAAGGTGACTGCTGTTGTAATTTAGCCCTATATAAATAACATTTAAATGAATTTAGTTGAATACTAGTATGGTAACATCTTTAAATAATGCTTACCTTAAAATGAGAACAACCCAGCACTGAGAAATGTTGATTCCATATTAAAATAATCAAGCTTATAATCAGAAATATTCAATGCATAGTAAACTGACTTCAATCTTATGTGTGTACTCTGTAGTTAAATTCAATTTAGTTTTTTTTATATTGCGGTAAGTCACAGTAATTGTTGCCTCAGGGTACTTTATATTGCAAGACTCAACAAGCAGACAACTGACAATGAGCAAACACTCGGTCATAGTGGGAAGGAAAAACTCCCTTTTAACAGGAAGGAATCTCAGGCAGGACCAGGATCAAGGAGAGTCTGCCATCTGCTCCAGTAGGTTGCAAATGAGAGCCTGAAAGAGAAGAAAGCAGGGCGAGACAAAGGGGGGTAACATTAGTGTAATATTATTAGGTTGTATTACAGACAGCTCAAAAGCTATCTGACATTAACCTTTAATCCAAATAAAGCAGAGGCAAGTTATTTCATCAAAGAGAAATAACTTGTCTCTGGTCCAGTTTTGGACAGTGGCAACTGTTGTTGCTGTACAGAGGATTTTAAATCTAACAAACATCATGTGATTCAAGTGCAGACTTTCAGCTTTAATTTAAAGCTTCTCACAAAAGTATTTGATCAGCTGTTCAGGCATTTTTATACATAATCTACCGTATTTCAATCAAGACTTAGATTTTATGAGTCAGTTTCCACTCTCTGCTCATGAAAAAGTCTTTTAACAGTGAAAAGTCTTCTAAAAACGTTTCTTTGTCTTCAGTTGAACATGAATGTGAACATGCACAGAGTGACTTTTGATTGCACAGATATTAAGTGACCAAAGGCAGAAAACCACTAAAGTATTCCCAAGAATTTATCTCAGGGACATACGCTACGAAATCTCTATTAAAAGTTTCAAAGAAAGTCTTTCAGTTGAATTCAGTAACATTTGAGGAACAGCAGTTTTATTTAAAATAAATGATCTAAAGTATTGGTGTTTTTCCTCTAACTTAGCATAAGATCCCCAGTACTGCTTCAGTCCAGAAAAAGAACTAACTTCACTGTATATCACAGTTTTCTAGGCTCTGTGCAACTATACAGCATTGCAATCACATATGTATCGGTCTTTTGTTTATTTGTCCCTCTGGTGTCTGCGCTCATTTCCGTTGTTTTCTGGACAGTAGAGAATCCTGTCAGATAGTGCAAACATTTTCATGGAAGGAATCTTAGACGGGGTGGAAACTTTTATCTTAGCTAGGTGCTTGGTGACCTTGGTATGATGCATTCTTTCACAGGGTGTGATTGGTTGATAAAAAAGAAATAAAAGAATGAGCGTAGAAACAGCGGTGAATTCAATAAGTCTCAAAGAGATAGTAAAAGATCAGCCTTCTTTTTTTTTTTTATCTAACCAGCATTCCTGTTGTAACAACACAGAACTGAAATGTATGAGAGACCACATGAGAGTTCACCACTTCACTGAGGTAAAGCACAGTTTGTTCCACAGGTGATCAACCCGTGATCAAAGCAGACAAAACCTGGAACAAGCAGAGGCAAAAGCCAAAAGGCAAAACAGGGTTAGGCGCGTGGGAAATCCAATGCAAGAGCAGTATTACTGAAGTGCATACATAAACAAAAGCGAGCTGACAAAGGACAGGCAAAAAACACATTTTGAATACAAGGGAAGGGAATTACTCACAGGTGCAACACACTGGGGCAGAGCAGGTAATTGCAAAGGTGGGAGATACATAAAGACAGGGAGGGCAGGACCTGTGAAAAGTGTTTTTCTAGCATCTATTCTTAGCTGCAAAGTTGAACTTGTGATGTGAAACCTATGCTTTGTTCCAAACTAGGTTCAAACATGAGTCTTTACGGTACTGCCAAAACATTCAGAGAGCAAAGCACATTTGTATTGCAGTGCATAATTATTTGAACAGATAGAAATAGATCAGAACAGAAAACTACAAATATATAATCTCATATTGAAAATGCATATTTGAGCCCTGATGTGTTGGACTCGTCCAGTCCAACACATGCTGTCAGCCCACTAGGCTCAGCAGCCTTCAAATATCTGGTATGTGAGGTTTTTCCTGAAAGCATGCCCAAGATGCTGTTTCACTTGGGAGGGATCAGATGGGAAAACATTATAATCTACTAGCCATCAGCACGTAACTGAATCTCAAATCACAATGCGTTTGAGACCACAGAGATCCCATTACATGGCCAGCATATTTGCCCCATGTTGAAATGTGCACTGATTGCTGTTAACTCTGATATCTGTAATTCTACAAGGATAAGAGTTTCCTTTTTGATAATTCAATTGCAGCGTGCTGAGTGGTACACAGCTTTGACATGTAAGAGATATGGGTTTGTCCTGAGCTAGTCTGGGGACTACTTTCTGTCAAGCAGTGGTGGGGAAGAGGGTTGTGTACAGTGTTTCACACAGCGGCTCCCTGTGAGAGTCAGCCCTGTTGAAATAGTTAGGTAGATGGGGCGATGTGGTGGGAGTGGCTGAAGGGTGCGTGAAGGGAAATGGAGGCAGCAGGGTTTAAAGTGGACCAGCCTCCTACACCCATACATTAGAGGCATGAGGTGTAATTATCTGATAAGTTTACACCGCATAATGCTGTCATTATGTGCAGCATATGCATGCAAGTATGGGTCTGTCAAGCTAATTTATCAACGATGCATTAAGAGCTTCTAAACCTCTCTGTGCTGCCCTGTGACCTGCAGTAGAGATTCATCAGGGTGTTTAATGTGTTTTAAAAGCACTGAAAGAGACATAAACAATTAGTGAGAATATGTCTTGGTGGCTCTACAAATTCGAGTAGACTATAAACAGCACTGATGCTGAATTGGTAATTATCTGAGGATGACGGAACTTCCACTTTGTTTTTAGTTGTGCAGACAGCAGAAACTCAGTATTTTCTTAGGATGAAATAAAACATGCAACATATTGGAGATGATTACTAAATTCTTCCCAAATCATCACAAGATATGTACTCATATACATATATTCTTCACTATGAGTTGATTTATTTGCTTTCTTCTGCATTAAAGAGGAAATCACTGTGTTCACATGTTTCCTTACACAAGAGAAGACATGTGGGTGCAAACTTGTTTAGTCTGTCTTGCAGAGACAGACTAAACCCATACAACCCATGTGCAAAGCAGCAAAGCTGGAAAGAGCATGCATTCTAACAGAAGTATTGCAGTACTACCTCTATGAGAAAGTATGCAATCTTTCTGTAAGATACTTGCTTCTTCTCTTTCATCTCTTGGTGCTAATCTAATTTTAAGCTTCCTGTTCTTCCGGTTAATTCAGGCCAGTAGGTTTCAGGTCTCACGTTAGGCAACAAAAATACTTTATATACATTCACCGCCCATTGAATCAGACATGTAATTCACTTTCACTGACACCACTAGTGTCTCCTTTGTAGACAACCCAGAAACCAGTGCTGGTGTTAAAAAGGCAACAGATTCAGTGGTTAAAAAAACAAAAGCTGCTGCAAATTTACAGTCACGAAGAGAGACCACAGTATCAATGTTCTTTGAGCTGGGTCTTCATTTCAGTGTTTACTACACATCTGAGAAGTTTCATGACTGCATCTTGAACACTTGTGACTTTATCATGTTGATGAAATTGACAAGATAAACCCAGGACTAATTAATGCCACACATGCTGGATTAAACCACTTAAATAGAACCTGTCTGACAAAGTGAAGTAGGCTAAAAGATTTCAAAAAGCAACACAATCTAAAAGAACTTGACATATATCAGGCTGGATAAGGTTACAAAGCATTTTAAAAGGGTCTGGGATTCCAGTGAATGGTGGTGAGTGACATTATCCACAAATGGAGAAAACTAACACAATGTTTCACACACAAAAAACCCAACAGTCAAACATGTTGGTGGTAGCGTGATGGTCTGGGGTTGCTTTGCTGCTTCAGGACCTGGTATAGTGGAACCATAAATTCTGCTCTTTACCTTAAAGTCCTGAAGGAGTCCTGCTGTTGTGGGACAATGATCTGAAATACCTTTGAACCTTTGAATAACTCAACAACTCAGACCACTGTAATAACTTCTATTAAGATGCCAGGACAATAAACAAAGCTAGCAGATCCAGACGCTGGCACCCATGTGAGGAGGCCATGTCATAGTATGTCACAGTATTATAACAAAGTAACCACTTCCAATGCAATGGAACCATTTGTTGTCTGCCAACATAAAACATAAGGTAACCTGATGAAATTGTATTACAGGTAACAAATGGGTTGGTGGGTGGGTACCATAGAAAATACTTAAAATAGCAGCAGAATGCAGTGGCGTCTGACTTCTCAGCATTATTTGGGAATATTGCATTAACTGGTGTTTTGGTCATTACAGTAGGCTGCGCATGGAGACAGATGCATTCTGACAGTATCTCCACTCCTTAACTGATATTATACAGACTGATGCCGTATCAGTCTGGAAAAGCATTTCTCATGTTTCCAGATAGTGCTGCAAAACTCCTAACATATGAGCCCTTACAAAAATGTTCAGCAGTAGGAGCAATGCACACACCGTTAAAAGTATGCTTTTAACTCTCTGCTGTCTTCCCATAAAAAACAAACAAATATGCTGCAATAAAAGCTCAGGTTCCCATTCGTCCATCAGCACTGTGTCAGAGAAATTAATGACTCATGTTTGTCACACAAATGACTCTGAGTTTTGTCTGTGAGAACGCTGGCATCCCGTGCAGCTATCAACAAATCCTTGATTATTGATACAGCACTTAAGCCTTTGCTTTTCATAGCCTCCATTGCCTCATAATTTACTCCTATTAAATAACACCTGAATGTATAGTAAGTTCCACAGCAGACCCTCAGCCACATCAATTAGCATCCCAGCTCCAGCCCCATCTTCTCACATTGTTCATACTCACAAATACTTGTATCTGTTTTAATCACCAGACGCAGGCAATGAGCAAGGAGCAGCTGTGTTTCGTAGGCTGGCTGCTTTGTTGCACTGGTGCGTTGGGAGTGGCAAAAACTGGAGTCCTGCACACAATGCTCCTCCCCGCACTGTGACTTATGTTGGGGTACGCCACTCCTGTTCTTGTGGGCCAGTCACTCTTGAGAGCACTCAGAGCACCTTCTCTCTCTCTCTCTCTGTTCCTCTCTCTCTCTCTTGATTTGCTGCAACCACTTTTCCTGCTTTAGATCAACATCCCTTCGTCAGAACCATCTCTCTCTTATTCTCAACGAGGCTCTAAAAATCAGCTCTAGAAGGTAAGAAACAAAACATTTCCTCACATGCATTTATTTTTTAAACCTTTGAACACAACAGGTATTTAGACATGATCAAAGGGTTAATCAACACTGGCAAGTTAGTTTTACTGTACCGAGTGTGACGAGACACATTTGCTTCTATCCACTCCTCACCACCATAAGAACCTGTCCTTACAAGCAGGGGAGATAGCTCAAGTTATTTGACTCCCAGCGACACATGGCTGATTTTTTACTGAGTGGGTGTTAACAGAGTCGATATGACTTGTTGATTCACCTGGCTGAATTTTAAGTAAACTGCAGAACCAGTAATATCACATTGAGTATTTTATAGATATTGTGTAGTTTTGCAACTGCCAACTCAAAATCCTATAAGGACCATGCATTTCTATTCAGGTGATAGTAAAAAAAAATTCAAGTAACTTCACAATTAAGCTTTAGAAAACTATTGACATATAAAGTAAAATAGGTGCAAGTCAAGTGCAATTAATGTATTCAGTAAGTCTTTGTATTACAAACCCAAAAGGCGGCTCATTTACAATAACAAACTATAAGTAACTGTGCTGTTTGCCTAATCTTGTTGTTTCTCCACTGTGTGAAACTTTACATCCAGCAAATCTGAGATGCACTGCAGTGTAAATATGTAATATGTCAAGCTTATTAATGCTACTAAAAACCACAAGTAACAACTGTGCATGTAAAAAAAAAAAAAAAAAAAAAGGTGAGAAAGCAGTGGGAAAGAACTGAAACCAAAATTTACTTTACAGGGAGGAAGTGTTTGCCTCAGTGCTACTAAAATCACCCACAACCTTAAATACAGTTTAGTTTTTAAGCCCGGCTCATTGCGATGATAGCCCGTAAAGCCAGAGATGAGTGAGCTCACATTACCAGTGGCTCAAAAGACACATTGTTCCTTAACTGCAAATTAGCAGTATTATGCACTTACACGCATTATTACTTTATAGAATTATTTGTTTTCTATTCCATCCTCAGACACACCGTCACTCATGCCTCCTTATGTTTGTTTTCATTGTGAGCTGCTTGGAGTGTAAGAACTTGTACTGTGTTTGTCTTGGCAGGTTGATTGGATACAATCTCATGTAGTTACAGAAACATACCTTGTAGTGAATGCAACATAGACACAGCAAAAACAGATTGGTTGCTATTTCTCTTCATGTGCTGGCTGACACTTTACTTTCTTTGTGTTGGAAACAGCTCCGGGAAATGTTAAGCACGCGGTTATAAAGAAGAGACATTCAAAAGTGAAAGTCTAGGACGTGTATTGCACACATGGCTTTGAAATGTCAAGCATCTTGCGGGCAACATGTATCAGAAACATTAAACTCGCTTGTTGCCATGTCAGCCAGTTGTGATCGCACCTTGTCGAGCACCTTTAGCCTGCTTGTTTCTACAGAAGTTGCTGTGGTAACTTAAGAGTTATTCATAGATTAACAAACACTGGTTTTGTCATTGTTGTTATTGCCTATAAAAGAGGAGTCAGATAGCAAATTTTATTCCTGGATTTATGAAGCTTAAATGGACAATAAACAAGAGAGACACAGAACTAGGGTTCCACCTAATCCGCAAAGTGGTTGTCAGTCTGGTGAGGACAGTTTTGGCATGGCTGAGGGAGAATTACCTAACGGCTGTATACTGACAAATGGCTGCAATAACAGTGATGCAATCACACGGGAACATAACATGAGCAGAATAGTGTGGTGTGGCAGTTTCAGCAAATCTAAATAACATGATTATAATTGATTATTGATTGAATAACAAAGAGTATTCATATCAACTGGCATATTCATCTGTCAGTAAACTTCATGGATGTTTTTGAATTTAATGAGTCCTTGCAAAGTGATGAATATAGATTGTGATATATATTGCACAATGTTTATGAGAGTAGCTTTAAAGGTTTAAATTGTGTGCAGCCCATCTATGCACACATGAAAAAAAGCTGCATTTCATGTTGCATGCCTGTGTGTGATGTGTAATCGTAGCCAAAAAACAAACAAAAAAACAACAAACAGAAATGTTTTCGTTTAGTTTTTTTGCATTTTAGCACTTTCTCCCTAAAAGAGTTCTTCTGATTGAACAACCTCCCTCTGATTTGGATTTGGTTAAGCATCCGTTTGGCTTGCGAGCACTTACTCATCTGTAGCAGTCCTGGTCACTGTTACGGCTCATCGTGACTTTTTTAAACATCTGCACATCTTCACCTTGAAAGATGCTTTTAGTGAGAACCACACATCTTCTTTAACCCTATTTCTTGCCAACAGGAAATGGCTTCCAAACACAAGATGGGCTACAAGTGTCGGATAGCAGGAGTGATGCTTCTCCTCTTGACCAGCATCGCTGCCCTCGTTGCTGTTGCTGTTATCCAGGACACTTGGAGGTTTTTAGAATACAGCAAAGAGGTGAGCACATACGCACATCAGCGCAATACTCCAGGATGCAAATATAAATACGCATGCTGTTATAAAGACAACGCATAAAAACTGCACCGAAGGATCAGAGACGGGGGATTCCTCATCGGTCTGCTTGCTGATGAGTGGCGGTTCTGATGAAACACGTTTAACTTTGCGTGTACTGTTAATGGCATTCAAACAAACAGGCATGTTGTCCGTCTGCTGTTTCCCCTTTTCCTTTTAATTATAACTGAAAGCTTTTTGAAACAAGGGCTAAAAAAAAAAAAAAAAAAAGAGGAAAAAAACTCATTGTGATGACTTTCAGTTGCCGTTTTGCGTGTTTGTCAGTTCTCTTTTTGTGTATGTGTGTATGCTTTTTCATCAGGAGTGTGCCAGTGGTTTTTTACTTTTGCAGTTCTCACAATTCTCTAATTTGAGACTTTCTTTTCTGCTAAGGATACCATTACCCCACTATATCTCCATAAAGAAAATAGGCTTTTACTGCTGTTATGCAACATCTTTCACACAGAGGCCTGATGAAAGTCATGGTGGCTACTCTGTGCTTAATAGACAGCAACCTGCTAAGCTGATTGGAAAATGCTTGTGCAATAACATTTTTGTCTTCCTTCTTCCTGTTAGTACGGCATAGTGATAGACGCTGGCTCATCTCGTTCCAATGTATACCTGTATGAATGGCCAGGAGCGAAGGAGAACGAAACAGGAATAGTGACTGAGACATTAAACTGTAAAGTTGATGGTGAGTCACATATAACAAAGAGAGGAGGGGGGGTGCTGGCAAACTCTTTTTAGGCTTTTGCAAACAAAAGAAAAAACATAAAGAGTGTGTTTTAAATTGGAGACATTCTGGTTACTAGACACACGAGAATTTTAGCTTGGATTTGTGTCCTCAGGTAATGCCATCTCCGACATGAAGGTTATCCCCGAGATCGAAGAAAAGACAATGGCAGGATTTAGGAAATGCATGGACATCGTCACTAAAACCATTCCTCCAACAAAACACAACAGTACGCGCCTGTTTCTCGGAGCTACAGCTGGAATGAGACTCCTGCAGTAAGAAGCTTTTGATTATTTATATTATTATTGAAGAGTCAAAAGTGATTTTTTTATATTAATTCATTTTAAGCTTTTCTTGACCTTTCATGCACAGAGGAGTAAGCTGATGACTGAAGAACTGCAAGACATAATGAATACAAATACATTCTTAAAAAGTATAATATTTAGATCTGTGACTTTGTGTGTGTGTGGTGGGAATTTTTAATGGGTACAATGTATGATTTTTAAAGATGAGAATATCAAGACAGAGATGCAGAAATGTTCTTAAAGTGATGTATTTAATACTTTCAAATATGTGCTGTGGATTGAGTTTAAGAAAGTCCATTCAACTTCATTGGTGCTGAATTATGGATGCCGATTTTGCTGTGCAAGCATTCAAGAGACAAAAAGGGAGGTTTGCTTCACAGTAAAGCTTTGTGTCTTATATTGCCCCCCTTTTGCCTGATGGATAACCCCCCTTCCCTCTGGATGCCTGGGGAAGCCCCAGCAATAAAAACACATTCAGACTAAAGGGCAGGACAAAACTTAGGAATCTCAATCACATGGGTCGAACTCTGGGCCCGGCATTAAATATGGCTTTTCATACTTTCCAGCCCAAGGAAAGATGATGACAAAAGCAGACCTTCTAGGCAGAAGTAGGGGACAGCGTATATTGTTGTTAAAGTATAACAAACATACAAAAAAAGGTTGATTAGTTTGCATGAAATGATTTACAGTCATGTGAAAAAGGACATCCTCTTTAGCATAATTTAAAAAACATAACATCTGTTCCAGACTCTAACATTATTTAAATAGATGAACACTCCTCATTGCTTCCAGGCACTGCGAATCAAATGCATCTGATTAACTGCTCATCAGCAAGTGTGAGCACATGGATAAAAGATGATGTTTTGGCAGTTTATTGGTTTAGAGCATTTCGTTTTGTGTCAGCACGACGCCAAACAGGATCTTATTATAAAATCTACAATTGTACAGTGAAAATGATTATTCACAAGTGAGAAATTATTAAGACAGTCGCGAATCTTCTGAGCGGTGGACTTTCCAGCAAATGCACCCCAAACTCAGACCGTGCAACGCTCAGAGAAACAGCAGAAAGACAAAAACAAAACAACCAAAAATAAATAAAACCCACACATAAAACAGTTAATGACAGAAACATTAAAAAAAATCTTCACATCCTAGTGTTTTTAAAATGACATACTGATCTCATTTTAAAAAACAGAGCCAAGCCTTCTAGCCTACCGTCATGACTTCTGGCTTAGATGAGTTTAAAATAAAAATAATAGCAAATAATAGCATCTAAAATACGTGTATTTGGCAAAATCTTTACCTGCTTCATTAATGATAGTGAATCCATTTGTCAACGTCTGTTTCTAGTGTGATGTCTAATAGTTCTGTTTTCTGCTGTGCTGTTAAGAATGAAAGATGCACAGAGGGCCAATGACGTCCTGGTAAAACTCAGACAATACCTGAGTTCCCTCCCCTTCATGTTTCAAAATGCTTCAGTCATCACTGGGCAGGAAGAAGGGCTTTATGGCTGGATCACTGTCAACTACCTAAAGGGAAACTTGGTAGAGGTATGACACAGCCTTCACCTGTCTGATCGATTGCCCAAAAAACAAGATAATTGCAGCTTTAAAAATTTGCTATTGTACGTTTCATCGTTTATTAATCTTCGTTGTTTTTGCAGAAAAACATGTGGAACGCATACGTACGGCCGCAGGGAGCAAAGACTGTCGGCTCCATGGATCTTGGAGGAGCATCAACACAGATTGCCTTTGCGGTCCAGGATGATCTCAAGGGAGCCGACTACCTGCGTGTCAAACTGTATGGTTACCCTTACAATGTCTACACACACAGTTTCCTCTGCTATGGCAAAAATGAAGCTGGGAAGTTGGTTCTGGAGAAAGTAGTGCAGGTGAATGACTTTGTCCTCCGTTTCTTTTACAAGTATGCACAGAAAAAAAATAGTGTCTTTCACTGAACTCTCATATTCCCAAGGTACTACAAGAGTGGTGGTTCTTTCCTTAGGCTGTTATGCGTTGCTGTGCTATCGTTTAAGTGCAGTGGGAACGTCTGGGTCTTTGCACACATGTGCACTGCGAAATCCATTAATGGCCAATTTGTGGAATGATTAGTGAACGCTGCTGTCCCTGAGCTGCTAACAGCCAAAGGATCCAGGGATGCATTATGTCATTAAGAATATTGATCGAACCGTGATTGTCGTCAAGCTAGTCTGGGAGAAATGCATCGTTTCTGGTAATTCATAGCTTCATTCTTGAAACTAATAATGATTCTACAAGAAATATGCTGAAAGTGCATCAGAGTGATGGTATGACAGCTTAACCTTATAGTTTCTGTTTACTTCAGACTTTGTATGCGGTGTTGTATAATTTAAAGAAATAAGCCCTACAGTGTGGAGATAATGTGCCATTCATTTTTTCCTCTTATCCAGTTCAGGGTTGGGGTCTTTTTCTGTCCTATTTATTTATAGATTTTGCCTTCTTCTTAAAAAAATCGTTATCTTTTGACATTTTTTTTATTATTTTTTTTATTTTCCAGCAATCATCTAACCCCAAAAACATAACAAACCCCTGCTATCCTAAAGGTTTCAATACTTCCAAAAAGGCATCATCAATTTTTGAGTCACAGTGTACAAAGAAACCGCAAAACTACGACCCCAATCAAGAGCTGATCTTCTTTGGTGGTGGCGACTCAGACGGCTGTGGGAAAGTAGTGAAATCCATATTTGATTTCAAGACCTGCTCCTCGTCTCAGTGTTCCTTCAACGGGGTGGAGCAGCCACCAGTCACCGGAGATTTCCTGGTAACACGCAGTGCAAATATAACACATGAAAGCAAATAGATCACGATGCAAAACAACTTAGTGTGTGTGTTTCTGCTGGTCCGACCAGGCATACGCTGGATTCTTCTGGACTGCCCTGGCTCTGCAGTTGAATGGCACATCAAACATTAATCACTTCAACACCTCAGTTAGGAACTTCTGCCACAAAAACTGGGCAACGGTAAGTTTTCATACAGGTAGAAAATCAAGAAATTTCATTTCATTTCATTTATTTGTTCATTTTCAGGCACAACAAATACCTATATTGAACATAAAATGCACAAAACAAAAAACAAAAATTGCCTGAAAAAGGAGTGGGACGAAATTAAGGTGAGGAAGAACAGAAATCATGTTTAGGAAGGAGAGAATGACAGAATTAATATGAAGGTAATTACATAAAATACGTTGTCATTTTCATTCATCAAGATTAGAACAGAAGGCACAACAGAAAGTAAACTACTCACCAGCTCTGACAATGCTGTGCGCCCACATTTTCTTCTTTTTGCTCGTGTGTCCACATTTTTTACTAGTAATATACACTGACTGGACACTCTATTAGGTACACCTTTAATGAGTTGCACCCCCTTCAACCTTCAAAACTGTGGCATTTAAAGGAGGATCAATTGGTACTAAGGGGCCCGAAATATGCCAAGAAAATATCCTCAACACCACGTTAAACCATTAATACAAAGCAGCACGCTTTCAGGCTTTTTGCACCAAAGTCTGGCCCTATCATCTGAATGTCACAGCAGAAATCCAGGGTCATTAGACCAGGCAACATTTTTCCGCTCTTCTCTTGCCCTTTAGTGAGCCTGTGCTTTTGTATACCCTGGTTGTCTGGCACCCAGCAACCATGTCACAAGTGGTTATTTGAGTTATTGTTCCCTTTCCTCTAAGCAGTCTGGCCATTCTCAGATGACCTCTGAAATCAACAAGGCATTTTTCCCCAGAGAAATACCACTCACTCAACTCCCAGTAGGTCTGCAGTTTATAAAAAACTCAGAGCACCCTCTCTCGGCACCAACACCAACGGCATCTTTGAAAGCATCTCCTCGACCCTCGATTTTGTTGCGAGTGTCTGCCACATCAGTTTTTAAAAACATGATCAGTTAGGTAACAAACTCAATGTCAGGCCAAAAAAGTGATTTAGAGAGACATGCTTGTGCTAACCACAGCTGTAGAGTGCAGCTGTGCAAAAGAAACAAAGTTACTTCAGGATAAAGGTAATGAAATAAACTGCACTCCGTCTTTGTTACACAATATTTTCATGATCTTGATTAAATAATCGTTATTTCTCACTGAAATGGGATTAAACTGAAATTAATACAATTAGCTTGTGTCATTACAATCACAGGCTAAACTCTGATCTTTGTTCAACCTTCTTTCAGCTGAACGCACAAAAGAACATCAAATTCATCGAGACCCACTGTTACGCAGGTCATTACGTCTTTACTTTGCTGGCAGATGGATACAAATTTGACACCGACACCTGGAAAAACATCAACTTTCAACAACAGGTTGGTTAAACAGCAGTAAATAAGACAAATAGTATTATTTTTATTTGTAAGTTTCAATACTGCCTTCTATGAGGCTAGTACATTACAATCCTCCCATTGTTCAAAGTTTATGGATGGCTTGTGCGCTAATTCTTCTTGAAATATAACTGTAAGATGTACTAATTTGGTGAGAGTTGTTTTGGAAAGCTGTTGACAGCTGATACATGTTCAAATACAGGAAGCCATTTAACTGCCTTTGGCAGTCGTATGTGAATGAGGCCACCCACTTGAAACTGTTGTTGATGTCGTAGGAATAGTCTGCAATGAAAAAGCTAAAGAGCAGAAGGCATGCCATCAATTTGTCACAAAGAAACTCCCTCAGTAGAAGGGGATTCCTGGTCTTTGACACTCTGTATATTACTCATGATTCATAAAGGACGAACGATTACAGCCAATGTTTCCACACTGCAAAGAGCGTTCGGCCTTTTGCACTCAAGACAAGACTTTTTAAACAGCTGGCAATTCTCCCAATTTCCAACAATGGCGTTAGTGTGCAGTTTGGGATGTCTGCTGCTTGATAGGTTCTTTCAAGACTTTGAGTTACGAAACAGCCTGTTCTTTTTCTTCTTCTTTGGGTGCTATGACTCATCTTTTGCCCTACAGCTGTAATTATACAATTTCATGATTTTCATCCCGCTGGCATGCAAGGTGGTGTACTGGTGTTGGAAGCAAGTGGTTTTAAATATAAAACATTCAAATTACTTGTTTTCTTTCTTTTCCTGTAGGTAAAGAAAACTAATATAGGCTGGAGTTTGGGCTACATGCTGAGTATGTCCAACATGATTCCTTCCGAAGTGAAGAAAATCCCTCCTATGTCAAACCCCGTGTTTGCCGGCCTCATCTTTCTATTTTCGGCGCTAACAATTATGACTGCCGTCTTAGTTTTCATCATCTTCATTCGCACCTGCTACTGAGAACGTAGGTTACAGAGGAAATCACTGGCTATTGAAAGGCCTGGGAACTGCTGTAATTCTGCAAGAGGTTCGGAGAATCCTACAGTTGCATGTGCCAAGACGCCTGGACTGGACGTTAACAATCAAATGTGTTATTATTCAGGTTGAGACATGAACTAGCTTTTAGTTTAAAAAAACAAACAAAACTGAAGAGCCTCAAAATCAATGCAGTACGTTGTGCTGGCATCTTTGAGGGTTTTAGCTTCAGATAAAATATGTAAAAGCAGCTTTAAAAAGCATTAGACCACTCTTCATTCTCTACCTCAGGGAATCTTACAAAAATTAATGTACTTTTTTTTTTAATTTAGTTGACTGCGCTCAACAAAATAGTGATAGTGTTTGTCTAAATGGCACAAAAATATAAGAGCATCCATCAGTCTCCATGTGCTTGTTCTTGTTGTGCAATTCCCAAAATGAGTCGAACGCCCGCTTTAGACCAGAGCATGAGTTACTGTTTCTTTCCCTGCATTTTACATGTTATAGCACTGAAAATGGTTGCAAATTGTTGTACTGTAGCTTTAATGTATTGTTTTATATTGTGTATGGTCTTGCCAAACTTTAAGCGCACAACTATAGCTTTTTTTGAATTAACATTTCCCTAATAAATGATGCCATTGTCTCATTATTTTCATATCAGTTTAAAATTATTGACATACAACCTACTTAACTAATTTGGTCATCACAGAAAGTCATTCAGTGCTACAGCAGTTCTACGTGCTTCTCTTGATTTAACTAAATGCATCATAGTCGTATATTGCTGCAGTGAGTTATAAAAGGCTTGCATTCTGAGCAAAGTATTGTTGGATAGTTGTACACAAGTGGTTCATTCAGTTGTATAAATGGAGCAGTTGGGAAAAGAAAAATTAAGCCCTGTTAGCAATGACAATCCATTAGTGGTGAAGCACATGGATGGATGGATGGACTTGAAGCAGAGACACTGTTTTTACATCCTGCTGATTCAGCTGGTAGATGAAACTGGCAACTGTTACAAAGTAATATTTTGGTACTTTCCTGGTTATTTATTATTTCTTTATAAAGAAAAGATGAATAAAAATAAAGATTTCATGACAGTAATTTGTTCACAGGAACAGCAAGTATGATGTATGACTAAACTGCATGAATAAAACTGTCTCTTGACATTTTGTTGTCATTGCACTGGAGAAAATGATGCATGATTGTCATTTGATGCAGACTGCTTGCACCGTTTCTGCTTTGGCGATAATGAGCTCTCTTGTCAGTACTGTATGCAATAAACTTCTCAACTAACTGCATCTTTTGGAGCTGTAGTTTCATAATCTCGCTTGGTGAAACTAAACGCTTAAACGTTTTTAATCCTTTACAGCAGTTAAAACCATTTTGCGTGTGTGAACTTAACTTGGTCACTTACTAAAATTGCACACGTGCACACCAATGGACTTTCAGTCCTTTCCTTCTACAGAAAACAATAGCGCACTCCAGTGGTAGTGTGTTGTTCCTGCAGAATATCCAGGACGAGTTCATTTTTGTTATTTTTTATTGAAAGTTTCGACTAAAAAGAAAATAAAACAAAGAAACAAACAAAAAGACACATCTGAAGCTACAGGAATATCCACTGGTTCTACAGACACTCTCAAAAATCACAATTTTAAAGACATGGGGGGCATGTGACCAAGCAAATAAAAAAAATAGCTACAGTGGGGCAAAAAAGTATTTAGTCAGCCACCGATTGTGCAAGTTCCCCCACTTAAAATGATGACAGAGGTCAGTAATTTGCACCAGAGGTACACTTCAACTGTGAGAGACAGAATGTGAAGAAAAAAAAAAAAATCCATGAATCCACATGGTAGGATTTGTAAAGAATTTATTCGTAAATCAGGGTGGAAAATAAGTATTTGGTCAATAACAAAGATACAACTCAATACTTTGTAACATAACCTTTGTTGGCAATAACAGAGGTCAAACGTTTACTATAGGTCTTTACCAGGTTTGCACACACAGTAGCTGGTATTTTGGCCCATTCCTCCATGCAGATCTTCTCGAGAGCAGTGATGTTTTGGGGCTGTCGCCGAGCAACACGGACTTTCAACTCCCGCCACAGATTTTCTATGGGGTTGAGGTCTGGAGACTGGCTAGGCCACTCCAGGACTTTCAAATGCTTCTTACGGAGCCACTCCTTTGTTGCCCGGGCGGTGTGTTTTGGATCATTGTCATGTTGGAAGACCCAGCCTCGTTTCATCTTCAAAGTTCTCACTGATGGAAGGAGGTTTTAGCTCAAAATCTCACGATACATGGCCCCATTCATTCTGTCCTTAACACGGATCAGTCGTCCTGTCCCCTTGGCAGAAAAACAGCCCCATAGCATGATGTTTCCACCCCCATGCTTCACAGTAGGTATGGTGTTCTTGGGATGCAACTCAGTATTCTTCTTCCTCCAAACACGACGAGTTGAGTTTATACCAAAAAGTTCTACTTTGGTTTCATCTGACCACATGACATTCTCCCAATCCTCTGCTGTATCATCCATGTGCTCTCTGGCAAACTTCAGACGGGCCTGGACATGCACTGGCTTCAGCAGCGGAACACGTCTGGCACTGCGGGATTTGATTCCCTGCCGTTGTAGTGTGTTACTGATGGTGACCTTTGTTACTTTGGTCCCAGCTCTCTGCAGGTCATTCACCAGGTCCCCCCGTGTGGTTCTGGGATCTTTGCTCACCGTTCTCATGATCATTTTGACCCCACGGGATGAGATCTTGCGTGGAGCCCCAGATCGAGGGAGATTATCAGTGGTCTTGTATGTCTTCCATTTTCTGATGATTGCTCCCACAGTTGATTTTTTCACATCAAGCTGCTTGCCTATTGTAGATTCACTCTTCCCAGTCTGGTGCAGGTCTACAATACTTTTCCTGGTGTCCTTCGAAAGCTCTTTGGTCTTGGCCATGGCGGAGTTTGGAGTCTGACTGTTTGAGGCTGTGGACAGGTGTCTTTTATACAGATGATGAGTTCAAACAGGTGCCATTCATACAGGTAACAAGTGGGGGACAGAAAAGCTTCTTACAGAAGACGTTACAGGTCTGTGAGAGCCAGAGATTTTCCTTGTTTGAGGTGACCAAATACTTATTTTCCACCCTAATTTACGAATAAATTCTTTACAAATCCTACCATGTGAATTCATGGATTTTTTTTTCACATTCTGTCTCTCACAGTTGAAGTGTACCTCTGGTGCAAATTACTGACCTCTGTCATCATTTTAAGTGGGGGAACTTGCACAATCGGTGGCTGACTAAATACTTTTTTGCCCCACTGTAAGTTACTTCTGTTGCATCTTCTTGTACACACCTGTACAAAAAAAAGATCTTATAAATATTACTTTTGATTTTGAGTTCTCTCTCTTTCACTCCCTACCCCTGTTTATTTTAGAGCTTTCTATCCATTTGATTTTGGTTAAACCAATTTTGTTTTCTCCTATGTCTATTTGTTTCTTGTGTCTCTCCTTAGCTTCCTTTCATTGGTGGAAAGTCAAGGCGTGTGAGTCTTCGAAGGCGTGACCTCAGAACCAGTGCGAGCCAGTTAAAGTTCATCTTAAGTTTTCTTCTGTTCTCAACCGATATTCTCTAGGCACAATAATGCACGTTTGTGTTTCTTTCATCTTTATTCTGCTTAAAATGATCAATTACAGTCACTCTGGAGGTGCAAATATTCCACGGAGACCCAACATAAGACAACCTCAATCCCCAATACTGAAAAGTGTTTAGCAGCTCACACATAATCATCAAAAAGAGAAAAAAAAAACAAAAGTAAAGGCAACATAAAAGTAATTCTCCTTATTTTTTTTTAGGAGAATATATATAAGCTGAAATCATTTCGTTCAACAGGAATGCCCTTTCCTCTCACAGAGATCATTGACCTGCTCATATTTTCAGTGGCTTGTGTTTGGCAAGAACGAGACAAAACAGTGAGTTGGACTTAGATTATGCAAAACAATGACATCTGTCATATTTTGGGAAGCATTCATCGCGAGCTATGCCGTCTGGGCGTTGTTATGTAAGGTCAGTCGATGAGGCCTCGGCAGGATGTCGTTGGGTGTCTAATAAAAAGTAGCTTTTTCACCAGGATTCCACAGGGTTTTAGATGCGGTGGTAGTTTGATCACATGACGCACAAAACATCTCGTCCCATTGAGGCAAATGTGCTAAAGGACCAACTGCATGCTCTCATTCACTGATCATTTCACACAGCAACAGCTTGACAAAAACCAAAAAGCAGATTCAAAGTGGAAAAAATTAAGAAAAAGCAACAGGAAGATCTCTTTACAACTTAGTTTCTTCATCTTTGGTATAAAATATGCCACCCGCGGGCTGTATTTTTGTTCAACAGTTAAGAAAGACTCAAGAAACTGTCAACAGTTTTACTAAAACTATTGCTTTTTGCACATTTAAAAATCCTAGCTTTTTTTTCTCTGCTTTTTCTCAAAGTCAGAAATGTTCCTTTTTCTTTTTGCAATGAGACAAGCAAGCAGGCAAAGGAAAAACTTTTAAAAGCACCGCAATGAAAAAAATAAAAATACAAAATAAGTGGTGGAGAAACTGAATTTCTTTCCCATGATTGAACTAAACTGCATTTCCAGGAAGCGGTGGGCTGACTGCTCCCACAAGTTGTAAAAGGATTTTTTTCCCTAGTCAACCAACATCACCTGCACTGTACCACATAATTTAAAATCACCTTCATACAAATACAACCTTTTTTTGTCTTATACAGATAGCTTTGTAGATTTCATTTCTGAGGCTCTCAAACTCAAAGAACCCTTTAAAAAAAATCATTCAACAACTCAGTCCTTTTTTTAAATAATTCAACACTTGGAAACTTTTTTTCCCCAAAGTTTGAGAAAATTAAGGCAATAAAGATTTACGAAAACACTAATATTCTAGAAAACTACTCAAATAATAAAAAGAATGGAAATAATGTAGCTTAATATCAAAGGAAGACAGCCCGTTTTTGTTCAAGACTTGGCTTCCTTCTATTTTCAATAAAAAAGTCTGAAAATCTACCTGCACATTCAAATGTTCATTTTTTTTCTGTACAGTTGGTTGACTTTAGATTTCTCTTTATGTCCCCTTATCTGTTTTTTTTTCCTTTGGAGGCAAAGTCCAGTCTCATGGTGAAAAATGAAAACTCAAAGTTGGAGACTGCCATTGATTTCATTGTCTTTGAGTTTAGCAAACCATCATTTGCTTTTTCTTCTGTCTTTTTCTTAGTTCAACCAGGTAAGAAAGATATTTTTTTTCTTCGTTTTGTCTTTTATTTGGTGCCCGTGCACAGTGGAAGCATTCTCCCGTCAGTGATGTCCATGTCACCTCTGTTTTTGTTTTTTGTTTTGTCCCGTTTCCTTTTGATACTCTGCGTCTCCAGCGCCTTCGTGCAGTCCTCCTAAAGGCAACGCAGCAATGATTCCTACCAATCCTGTTATCTAAAAGAGACAGAAAAGTCAGTGAGCGAGGACGTGACTGAGGGAACCGTGAACAATGTTACCGGGTTTTTTTGTAAGCAGGCACAACAGTCTTTGTACAATCACTATGTGTAAAGGAAACCACCCGTCGGTTATCTAGGAGGCAGAAAAACAAGATAAACACCAGGAAAAAGATAAAAAGCCAGAAGGAGAATTTTGCAAACAAAGGTTGCCATGCATCTGTGACCAAAACAGAAAAAGCGCGGCATAATCTGGGAATTTTACTGCAGTCCTTTATAGCTGATGCTGTTCATTTTTCCAGATACAGTTAATGTACCAGTTAGGATGCACCAGCTGTACAAGACCATGTGAAAAAAATTACAGACTTGCAATCATCACACTTACTTAGTCTGCTGGTAAGAGTAGGCTGTGGCGTGATCTCCTGTGTTCTCCACAGGTAAAGGCTGCTGCCCACTGGCGTCCTGTGAGGAGGGGGCAGCTGTCTGTGGAGAGGGGTCTGTCACCACACCCTGAACAGGGGGGGGGAAAGCCAGATATTAAGGAACAAAAGAAAGCCTTGAAACTTTGGGCAATCATATAAAAGTAGGGACTCCTTTATGGCACATAGATAAGGAATCCAAAGAGAAAAATTCAATTAGCATTTTTTTTTTTTTTAAAGGTGACAGGTTGATCTGGTGCGGTCAGTTTTCTGTCTGTGATTTTAACTTTATATACTTGTGAACTTGTAAAACAGCTCCTCTGATCTTTGGGGAGGGTTTGGTGTAAATTATTTCTCTCATTGAAGTATACGGATTGCCAAAGGCTAAGCAAGACTAATATATCACAAAATATATATGTTTAATCAGCAGTTTTCATTTCAAATGAAAGTTTGCAGGTTGTTTCGGTCCTTACGTCCACTGTGATGGCCGAGGCAGGCACTGCAGTGTACTGGGGAATGTAGGTTCCTTGCATAGGAGCAGCCGCTGCAGCAGGCATGTACTACAGATAAAAGGGGAAGAACACAGACTGTGTCATTTGTCTTATGGTCATTTCACATTTTAGACTGAAAACAGAAGCACCGGGGCAGTTTTCCTCTGCTCTAGCGCTTCTACTCTGAGAAAAACACTGAAACTGCAAGTGTACAATTATATTACACATATAACTCAAAGGATAAAACAAACACATGCACACACAGCACGATGAGCTGACTGGCCAAAGGGGAGACTTACAGTGCCTGTTGGGCCCAGAGACAGGTGGTTCATCTGCTGGGTTAGAGGAGCCATTACACTGGAGGGGTGAATAGACAAACTGGGCTCAATGGCAGCAGCTGGAGTGATCACAGCACCCTGGAGTAGAAATGGAAGGATACAAATCCAGTCAGCTTATAGCTAATAACTGTTATTTGGAGTCAAAAGTGATTTGGAGTCACTCAGTGATATTTAATTCAGATGCAGGAATCAATATATGATCAGATGGTGGAGAAAGGAAATTAAATCGGAAGAAATGTGGAGATTAAAAAAAGAAAGAAATAAGCTGAGTAAAGAGACAACAGCTTTAAGCAATTTGCAGGCAAACATAACTCAAAGAAAAGGGGGGGGGGGGGGGGGGGAAGATTCAGAACAACTTTGACATGTTGGTTTAAAAAAACAAAACAAAAAAAACCAATGCTGAGACCTTAATGGCAAAATTGCTAAAGGGACCTCTGGCTAATATGTCGGTTCTGTGTCGGGCTCGTAGCCGAAAACTAGCTTTACTTTGTTTGCCAGTGAGAGACAGAGAGGCGTTGAAAGACTGCTCCAACGGAACTTATTGTTTCAGAGGAAAACACGAACACGGTGTCCAGTCGAGTCTTAATAGCTTACTTACAACTGGGCTTGTCGGGCACTCTTTTTGGCTGCAGTGGTTATTATTATATTTACATGCTTCCAGCTCCCGTTTCTGGAAGGTCATTTACTGAATGATAATTTTTTAAAAATATTTCTTCACATCATTATGCGACCGCAAGGAGGGGTGACATGGGCCGCGAGATTGAGACACAGACATTAGAGCCTCTTAATGTGAGTTTCATTTGGGTTTCCACCAGCGTGGAATTACCAAAAATAGAGAGGGCATAGCCTAACATATGAAACAGGAAAAGACCCCCGTGTAATCCATTTATTTCAACAAAGTAACCGTATTCTGAATACCACCCTTTTAAACAGTAACTGTAACAGAATACAGTTACTCATATTTTGTATTTTAAATACGTAACACCGGTACATTTATTCCGTTACTCCCCAACACTGTTTACAGCTTAAACACATAATTAAGAAAACATCTATAAACTACTGTATAAAGTATAAAGGGTTCTGATCACTCATTAACCTATCAAAGTAAGAAAGTGTAGTGTACAACGTGTTTTAAAGCAATGACACATTGTAGTTTTTTTAAGCTGAAGTAAAAAAAAATTGCAGCTAGAAGAAGTAGTTACATTTGGTGACTGCAAATTGTGCGAGTTTGTACATGAGCAACACAACCAGTCAGCAGGCTTGGCAGCAAGGCTTGACAGAACCTGCTTGTGAATGGAGCAGAGACGCTTTTACTCTAAATCTCTTGAGTGTGAAGGCCTTTGAAGCAGTCTAACACCTTGATGCGCTGAGATCTACTTTTCCAGTGCAGCTCTGCTACAACTTCAACAGCTCTGTAAAGATTTGATAGGAGACTGTGTGCTCTGGTTATTTGTGATGGATGTTTAACTACACTTCCCATGAGCACAGACAGCATCAGTGGTTATGTATTGGTGCTGCTCTTGAGAGCAGTCAGCACCTCTACAGCTTCAAGTTGAGACATAACGTTAGAAGAACACAAGTATTAAATTTAGGTATTTTAGGCACACGCCTGGCTGTATGGCAGACGACTTAACAGCTTTGAATCTGTAGGGTTTCTCTGGGAGGCTCGCAACAACAAAACCACACATAAGCACATACAGTACACACTTTCAAAACAAGGAAAGTTCTAGATATCTGAAGTGCTCGCTTTGAATGCATATACAGTCTGACAGTTGTTCACAGTTAAGATTCTGTAAGGTAAGACCCTTATGACTGCAGGCTTTACAGGAAAAAAACATGCACGCGTGCACACACTGTGCAAACAAAGATTGTCAGAGCTGTTAACAAAGGTACAATGTTTTTCTTCCTGACTGCTGTCTTCATAGAGAGATCTGTTTGCAGAACACAGCAGCATCAGAAATGCTCTGTAAACACTTTCCTCAGTATTACAAGTGAATGAGACGAAAGCCCACACACACACACACACACACACACACACACCAACAGATCTACCCTCAAACCGGCACAAAAGCTTTGGCTCATGCAGGTAAATTTACCAGCCAGAATCGTATTAACACCCGAGCTTTTCAACCATCTAAATAATGCGTTCTCTCTTGTAATGAATTCTCATCCTCCCTTTCTCTTTCTTTCACTTCATCCAATCTCACAGCAGGTTTCCAGGCAGAAACAAAAAAATGAAACCCACAATGAGTAGCTGTCTGCTCTGATTTATAGCTCTACAAGTGATCAACTCTCCATCTCTGTATGGGTCTGCACCCGGGCACTATGTATTAGTATGTAATGAGTGCAGTTGTATGTTATGGTGTGCGTGTTTTTAATGCATCAGATGATTTTCCTGGGGTATAAATGAGCCCACATGACAGTTATCGTTTCCCTGAGGACATGACTTAAAAAAAAACAAAAACCCCACACAGAATCTACTTCAACTTTGAACTTGCCCTCTCTCCCTCTCCCCTGTCAGTTTCCCATTAAAGAAGAGAAGCAGACTGACTGCTGCAGGCAGTCTGAAAGCATCAAATACATAGTATTAGTGATAATGATACTCGTTTATTGAGAAAACCCCTAAATGCTGTTTTTATGATGGGCGCTCCATGTGCGTGAGAATGCAAAGAGTTTTGAATTGGCATTATTTGTTCTTACTGAGGTGGTGTGCTACGACGTGCAGATGTTTCTATTATTCTATAAGCTGATTTCCTGAGACCACACCCTCTTTATCAACACACAAAGTACACTGGATTTTCGGCGTAAAACCAGACAAGTACTCCTTAGTTCCCGGCTTTATCCATGCACCCGCAGGCATGCACCTGTGACAGTTCTGCACACACGGGATCTCGCGGTTAGGAAACAAAACAAAACAAACGTGAGGTATAGAGCTCTATTTGCAAGCCCTGATATTGTACACTGCCTTTGTCTCCTGCAGAGCTGAAATCCCAGTTCTTTAGATGTCTCATTACAGCCCTCCTCAATAAGCAGCATTGATTGTGTGTGTGTGTGTGTGTGTGTGTGTGTGTGTGTGTGTGATTTTTTTTTTTTTTTGCGTGGTTTGGCTAATGCATTCATTTCCTGTAGGGGGATTTGTGAGTAATTATGCACAAAGACATCCTCTCACTAATTAAGATGTAAAGACAGGCAGTTCAAGTAATCTGGGCATCCCACCAAGGCGCAGAAATGCACAATCCTTAAGGCAGTGTGTGTACAGGTGTGTTTAATGTGTGTGTACATTAATCAGGCAGTGTGTAGCTACACTGGTGTCTGTCGGTAATCACAGTTGTGTGAGCCTCTACTGCTCCTTTTAATAAAGTAAAGCACATTTGTTTTTTATTTGAAATAACGTCAACCTCATCAGTAATTTTACAAATGACCATTTAAAAATGCAATTCTTAACCATAAATAATGTATTATTTTTAAGTAATATTTAAAAAAAAACACTACAAACCATGCAACCTAATGCAAATTTATCATGTAAAATTCAAATTCCCCTCCTAAAATCCACAGTTTTTTTAAATTATGTTAGCACAGCTGAAAACGATTGTACTGATTACATAAGCAATAAATTTACTTCTGTGTCTGAAACATAAGGGTTCCTGGTTTTGATTACACTCAACATGGCTAAAAAAATAACTCAGTTTTCTTGTTTTAAGAAGTAAATGCTATTGCATGAGGCAAACTGAACAATCTGAAATTAAGTGTGTTTATGTCAGCATTGTGTAGTATTCTCCGGTGACAGTACAAAGTGGTTAGTTTGAGAAAAAGATCGTTCATAGGTCCTCAACTGGTCACTGCATTAAATGGTTCCTGTAAAACACCAGCCTGCAGGTGATTTTTAGATGCTGGCCTTCTAGGAAGAGTTGTCCAAAGAGCCATAACTGTGATCAGTCAATAAAAGTAGAAAATAAAGACAGGGGAAAAAAATCCCCAAAACACAACACACAAATATTGGGCAGACGTAAGCAGTTTTCAGACATGAAATGATGCTGGAATAGTGTTTGACAGCATCTGCTAAGTGTGGTGGAGGAAATTTGATGGTTTGAGGCTTTGGTCGTGCTAAAGTGGGAGATTTGTACAGCAAAAGATCTTGAACAAGAGAAAGGCAGGCTTTCACTCTGTTTTGTAGTGCCATACAGTGCCTGTGGATACAGCAAGACTGGAGTTGATTTCCAAAGCAACTCTGACATTTATAGGAACTACTCAGCTGGTGTTTTGCCTATAATGGAGTGGCCAGCGCAGTCACTGGCTCTTAACTACTCATCTGTTATGGGAACAGAAAAACTGCCAGAGTGCCAAAGGGCTGCAAGGCTGCAAAACTGAGACAGTACAAAATTGTTCCATCAATCAAAAATATTTTTATCTAATGTTATTAATGTCTATTTCGTTTCACTGCAAATCTGTTAGATTAAGTTTTCATGAATTTAAATATCCTAGTTGACCCCAAACCTATGAGCAATAGTGTATGTGCATTTTTAATCCTGAGCCATGAAAACAGCACACAGCATTGATGTTTGTTCTCTTGTTCTAACCTTTTAATTAGACTCATTAATTTCTTTAGCGACAGAGTGTCTCACATTCCAATTTTGGTGCCACAAGCATTTAAAAATCTCAAAGTAGATGATGGACTGTTAACCAGAGGAGGTGTGCGCATGTTCATCTAGCTAAAAGTGTCAATGAGTGCATAGCATTTATCAAAGTTACCAGTCATTAACTGCAGTACAGCAGTGAGGAAGCCTCTGCTACCATAGGAACAGACTTAAGCTGCTGTGTCTCTCAGTCTCCCTCCCTGATGCAGCTTTAATTTGTCAAGCTCTTCAGTATCCAGGAAATACAATAACTACCCCTCATCTTTGTTGTCTAACAGGGAATTTGTCTATACATAGACAAGGGTGGAGAACAGATGTGCACAGCCCAAACATGCTTTTGCAGCGGCTGTTTTCGTTTCTTTGTTCTCAATATATTCATTGTAATCCCTTCTTTCCTCTTTCCCTGCACCTCCTTCTCGCCCCTGTCCTCCTTGTCAAATCCGCCGTGTTTATTTATTTATTTTTCTCTTTCTCCAAACCATCAATCTCTGCTCAAGCTCACCCTGTCTTTTCCCAAGTCTTAGGAAGTCATATCAAGCGGCCTGCCAAATAATTAGATGGGACATTTGTTTGAAAACACATTTACAGAAGGGTATTATCCCCGCTCAGAGACATAATTTTAATCAGACAAGACAACAGAATGTGTTTAAGATTTGCCAGACAGACATAAAGAGCAAGACAGAAGACAGGGAGAGAGAACAACAGAGGAGGAGCAACAAATCTGAACACTAAAGATTTTTGGCAACCACGGCGGATACGATTGCAGAAATTTGCACCGCCTTACGTACCTGCCCTGATAAACTCCTTCACCCCATGAATGACAGAACAAAATCATACAACCTTTTTTAGCACAGGTGTACAGATAAACCCCCTGAATGTAAGCACATTCATCTCTTACAGGCTACTTTAACAGATACACTATATTGACGAAGGTACTGGGGCACCATTAGAGCTGCAGGAGCTGCGTAGCAGTTTTAGTTTGATGTTAATGCCACAGGCACAGGCTTAAGAACGAGCCAGCATCGCCAGGACTAAAGACACCAGAATTGAAACATGAATATTTTTGTCCATATAGTGTTTGATATAGACCTTTAAACTATTGTTGAACAAATGTTTAAGAGGAGATAGAAGTTAAATTTTATCTGAAAGACTTTCAAGGTTACTGTAATATGAATCTCTTCTGCCTGTGATTTCATAATGCATCGGTCCTGCTACACTGAGAAGTAATCATCTTGTAAGCAGGACTAAGCTTGGACTATTCCACAATTTATATGATATAGCTTTCTAATTCCACTAATTCAATGCAGTACTTTGTCAGATGACAAGATGAAGGCACGGAGATTTTATATTTTATGCTACAATAGTCAGTGAATGTCAGAGAGACTGAGGCTTTGGACTATGCTTAGAGCGAAGCCTGTGGAGGCTTAATAACATAGAGCGGCTGTATATAGTCCCTGTATCAAAGGAAGGAAAAGCCCACAGTTTGTGTTAAGGTTATGTTTGTGTTTGCCAAAAGAAGAGAGAATTTGTAGGTAAGTGTGGGTTTATAGAGTATGTTGACTGTACACCTACACTCAGAGTCGATTCATGACTCTTCATGTAAATATACAGAATGTGTGGGTGTGTTTTAAAACGTTTTTGCACGTCAATCAAAGCTATGTGTATGAGAGACAAAATGTGAGAGAAAGCTCTAGCCAAGGATGGATGGAAAAGAGCTATAAACACCAAGGGTTGGATTTTACATCACTGCATTATGCATCATATACACAAAGATGCACTGCTGCTTTTGATATGCAAATTTTATGCATCACTATATGAAACTGAGCAGCAGTTACACATGTACATTGACTTATAGATAAATAATGTGCTTTAAATTAGCTGTCTGGAAACCTGTTTTTGTACATGCAGTTTCATTCAAAACCAGCAGGGAGCAACCTTTTATTACAGATTCTAAAGTGAGTTTCGCCAAGCTCTCTGAGGTCCTTTGAGAAGGCTATTCACAGGCTGATTCAGCAGAGTGGGGCTGGGATTCAGGGTTACAGTTATTTTCCTTCTCTGACCTGGGTTTGGCTCTCAAGCACTTATTGGAAGAATTTCCTTTTATTACTTGGCTTTTCGCAGTTTTCGTGATTCATACCAACTTGTTGGTGACCTGTTGTTATTACTAACATTTTCATTCCTGAATTATTAAATACTCATTTGATGAAGAAAAAGGCAGGGCACATTAAATACTGTTATAAAAGCATTTGCAGGCAGTCCTCGAGACCAATACAGCCTATGCTTTAAAAGCTTTTGTAGTTTTTCTCCCATAAATCCTGCCACTGACATTCACATGAGTAATGAAGCTATTAAACACACACACTGAAAGTTTTAAGACAAAAAGAGTATGCCAGGGAGAAAAATTGACACATGCTGTACACTCAGCATGTGTACATTTATTATATATAATAAATAAAGGAGTGAGTGAAAAGGGTTGGAAAATAGAGAACAAGACTTTACAGAACGAGGCTTAAAAACAAAGGAAATGTTGGTTTAAAAACTTACTGTAGGTTGCATAACATATTGTTGATGTGGCATCCAAGATGTACTCTGAACCTGAAGAAAGAGAAGAGAAGGGAAGGGAGAAGGAGAGGACGGACACGAGTAGGATGATGCAGAGGGGAGGTCATGACGAGATGAGAGGAAAGGAAAGATCAAAAGCAAGATTGTTGTAAGTGGGTAAAGAATTGAGGAAGAGAGAACATTGAGAATGACAATTGGAAGACAGAATGACAGGAAGCGAGTGAAAATGAGAAAACCAAAGAAGAGAAGTAAGAAAATTAATCATTATCTCAAGCCTTTACAAGCCAATTTCAGAGCCTCAGTCCCAGCACGTCTTAAAGAATATTACAGCAGTAACTAAGGGTCCACTATACAGAAAGTTTGTCGTAATTATAAAAGGATATGAAGACCACAGAGAGCAAAACAGTCTTAACAATTACTGCTTCACAGTGAGGGTTTCATCATCAAAGCTTAAGTTGGCCACAAATCATACTTTCATCTTGTTCTCCTTCCGACCGCTCAACTCTAACAAACTGAAGGCAGAAATGAGTCTCTGAGGGTCCCTTTGTCTCATGCGTTATTGTTGTATGCATGCATTCTGTACCTGCATCTGTATGATCTCTTACCTACATCTGTCAATGATGAGTTAAAACAATGAAAGGTAATGTTTTTTCTTTCCCTATAAAGCATGATACTTTAAGTCATGAGTCTTTGAATTTGGCTTTCTTATAGAGCTCTAGAGCTCCATCTTGTTTTTGGGTACAGCAGCTGCCAGCCAGCTCTGACATAACTTGATATGGTTTGTGTGTGGAAGAGAACGGGTGCGACACATGAGAGCTGAGAGTTAAAAGCAGCATTTGTGCTCAAGAATGGGAGATGGATAGGAGGAGTTCTGCAACGTAAGCCTGCATTTTATCATTGCTAGACAAAGAATTGCCTTGATTCTACAGAGCTGATAACTTCATTTTGGGTTCATATCTTTGGTTAAGTATGACAAACTCCACCTGTACATCCAGGAATTACTCTACATAGAGTCAGGAATGGGATTTTCTGGTTTTAAGTAGGCCACGGCACTCATCAAACTTCTGAGAGGTTAAACTCACCTGATATGTGGGGACAGGAGAGGCAGCAATGAAGGGTGTGATCGATGTCTGAGCAATCATCCGATTCGTGGAGATGCTGTATGGAGAAGAGTAGAACCTATGAAAGCACAAGACATACATTTTAATTTTGACTGTCCACATCATCTAACTTCTAATAATCACCTGGGAGGGAACCAAACGCGTGTATTAACAATCCAGAGGTTTCTCTGCAGTTTCAGCTCACCCTACATAACCACATGTAATGCTGAAAATGAGGCTTTTGTCTCAGTTTGTTTTGAACTACCCAGTACACTTCAAGACAACACTGACAAAATGGATCAGACATCATCAAGGCTGTCATGGAAACAATAAATATTGCAGCTTCACTCTATGTAGCACAATCAAAGACATCTTAGAATGAGACTTGACACCGCACCAGACTACACATCATGTTACAAAGGAGTCTGCACCACTGCTACGCATAATAATGAATTATTACCTTAATGTGTGAGTGGGTGAAATACTTCAGTATTGCTCTTTATGTTTCCACCTACGCACACCCTACTTCCCATCGGTTGCATCTGTAACATCTGCATTTTATAATCTATTCACTTCTCCTATGCCTCTATTTGCCCTTCTCATTTTGATCTCTTTTTCCCCCCATTTCACCCCCTCAGCTCTGCAGCTGTAGAATGCTGTGGCTCGCAGTGCTTTATTTATCATTGTGTACCTAGAGAGGACATGTTTCATCCGCCAAGCCGTGTTGCTGTGCCCGATCGATCCCAAAGTGTCTGTTGACTGAATAATGGAGCCAGTGAGGGGAGGGGAAACCAAGGGCCAGAGACAGAAAGCGAAGCCCTACCCTATCCATCTCTAACACAGCCATGATTGTAGAAAAAAGGTACTTGCCACATATCAAGTGTTTCTCAATCAGGGAAGAAAATTACCTGAATAAAAAGACAAACTCATTTTTAATTTACTTTTAAAAGGCAACTTCAAACTACTGTTAGGTCGCTCCATAATATTTCTTAAAATCCGCAGTGAGCACAACATATAGTAATAGCCCATGCACGGAGATGACAATGGGGCTCAGCCAAAGACAGAAAAACCTAGGAGGACTGTGGTGGTAGTCGCCTGCGACACATGCACACATTTCATTTCAAGGGTGAAATGGGTTCCTGAGGTACCCACCTGTTCTGTTATTGCACATTCTGTTTCACATTACATTTGTTCAGTCAGTGACGGCATGAGCAGTTTTGAACCTCAACTGCGAGATGTAAAGCGTCAGATATTTTTAAACTATTGCGGCTCAAGGCTTGTGCATGCAGCTGCCTGCGATAAGCTGCAGAGCGTGATTGTGCTTCTCACAGACATTCAGTCTCCCTGTTGGATTTTTATGCCCTACTTGGTGTGCCGAGGCCTAAGTAGTAGCTGTACATATATAATAGAGACACGCCAGTTATTTGTTCATTTATTTATTTTAACGCAACATGACTCACTTCTGTTGAACCAGAAAAAGAAATTCGTGGCAGGTTTGGTTCTAATTCATCTGCGGCTCGATTGCGTGTTTTGTCTACTTTTAACCATGTGCAACAAGCAAACATTAGTCGTATTGTTGCAAAGTGAAAATCAGTACAGCTTCAGAAAGAGCAAAGATCTACAGAAATAGCTAGTATAGATTTCATAGAAAATATATGTGCAAAAGGAAAAAGACTGTTCTGTGAACCCCAGTATTTTGTTTTCTGAATTGTAGCTCTATGGCATCAGAGGTATAGCCTATAATTGGTTCCAGAGTTATTTACGAGAAAACAATATGTACAGTTGGAGTTGGACGGGGATCGATGCTAGGTCCTGAACTTTTCATTTTAATCATGAATGGTAATCGTAATTCAGAAAAAAAATCTATATGTACATTTTGCTTATGATATCACTGTCCTGCTAATAAGTTACATACATTGTTGCTATTGTCAATGAATCAGTCAAATTTAAACAATGATTTAATGTCAATGGAATAACTTTGAACATACACAAAACAAAATATTTAAGAAATAGCAGTAAAAATGTGAAGTTTGGTGTTATTACTGATGGAACAAAGAAATGGTGGATGAAATCAAATTTCTTGGTGTGATAATAAGGTTTGCAAATAGTCATAGACTGATTTTAAATTAACTCCAATTTATTAATGTTTTATTGGCCTTTTAACAACCATGTATTCAGAGATCTAACCAAGTAGTTTTACAGTTTACTATTTATTAATGATGGCTATTCTAAGCTACAACTCACTTTCAAAAATGTCTCCAATTCTTTTTTGCCTTAGATTAACTGCATATTCCAACTTTGGACATGACATTATATTGCAGGGTTTAAATAAATGTAGATAAGCTGGAGTACAAACTGGAACTTGTTTGTCATGAATGAGAATCAAGAGATAAACACAATGCGGTGCTATGGATCCATCTTTTTCACTGTACAGTTAATAAATGACTTGCATTACAGATACTGTATTACTGTCACTGATGAATACAAATGAGGTGACAGGGCCAGGTTATTCAATGTGGTTTTCTGATTGTGTTTATTGTATTTTCATTAGACTGATGTGTATTGAGAGAGAGAAGCAGAAGGCAGAGGACAGACCCAAGGTTATTGATGTAGGCTATTAGCCCTGAGCAGCCAACTGTCAATGGGGACCCCGGCACTGCTATTTAAACAATGCACTAAACATGTAATTGCAAACAGAACATTATTACAGGACTGAATTTTAAAGCCTCTGTGGATCCCTAGTGTGATTTAATGCCCTGTCAGGCGTTTACACTGAAAAATTACTGAGTGATTTAGTGGTGACCCCAGTGACTTTTCCTATAGATGGAAAAGGGAAGTAAAAAAGGGCAAGAAAAAAGACAGGAGATACACTTAATGGGAGCTAGTAGATTCAGAATAAGCAAAAGTAGGTTAAGATAAGACAAACTATAAGCTTTCCAACAATGTGTGTCTGGCAATGGATGCTTTAAAATAACCCAAAAACAAAACAAAACAAAAAAAACGTTGTCCTCAAGCTCACAGTGAAACCTGTAATTGATTCATACCTTTCCCCTCTCCTTGGACTGACTTTATTTCTGCCTTTGCCCTCCTCTTGACCCTACTCGGCCCTCCATTTTTATTCAACCCACTTCCCTCCCTGCTTTTTGCCTCTCTAATTAGCTGCATTAGCATTTCACAGTCATTTAGTGCTTCGCCGGAAGGAGCTACGATGACCTCGGAAGAGAGGTTGGAGAGGGCTTACACACAGCAAGCATACAGATGCTTGCGTGAGAGTGCCCATTTATGCATGCACGAATGAGCACACTCGCACCGAAAGACACCAAAGACGACTCAAAGCAAAGCAGCTGTTTGAAAACAGAACGAATGAGAAGAATTGAGCAATACAAAACAATGTGGAGAGGGCAAGAAACAAGTCAAAAACAGTGAAAAGAAAAAGGACTGTATAATTTCAGATGAACTAGAAAAAAAAGAAAAAAGAAAGAGTGGCTTTAAGGTATAAAGTGGCGGACCAATCTGACAAAAGGAGGAGAAGAACAAGAGTGCAGAGCTGCAGGGAAGCATCTCCAGGGATCACATCACCAGCAGCATTCCTACCAGACAACACCAATCTCCAATTTCCCCCTGAAACAGGCAGGCACTCTGCTCTCCTCAACCAACTTGGGAGCACTGCAGATAGCCTCGGCTGACGAAAGTATTACAGCAGCACTGCAACAACGCCCATCTTCCTGTCTGCAATCAAAACCTACAACTCTGACAGCTTGTATGCATAGGTGCATAAATAAATGCTCCATCTGCATCAGTTAGGTGTAAGAATAAGAGCGAACGCCAGATAGTATGTGTGTTCTGTATCAGTTCAGGTATATGGGTTAATGTGTGTTATGTGTGACCCTCTCGTTTGCATGCAGGTGCTCTTGTGCATATTTCTGCAGGTTGTTGCCATGTTTCAGTGCACTGATCTTAGGAGGATTTTATACTGTCACTCTTGAACAGGCTGCGTGTAACAATGTAAGTAAAAAGTCAAGTTTGGAGACACTCTTTAGATCGAGGTTGTTCGTGCGAGAGGTAAAAGAAAAAAAAAAACAACTTTCTACATACCCATTCTGCATCGCTGTGGGGTCATACGTCAACGCCATACCACTCTGGAGAAAGAAACACATACACCGAAATGTTAAATACATGACTTGCCTTTTTAACCAATTTGTGTTTGTGGTCTTTATCACATATACAGCTACTCTATACAACTAAATAAACAATAAAGTATGATATAGCTATTGTACATTATAATGTGTAATGAACAGAGAAAGCAAACTATACAAGAGCGTTGTACAAAAAACACAAAATTCAAAAGTGACTGGGATATAAGGACCTACTGAATGAACAATAGATAAGCAGTCTAAAGACTCCAAACTAATCCAGCTAAAAGCTCTTATGTACAATAAAATTATTTGGAATAATTGCCTTTGAGCAAAAGAGCCATTTATAAGTGCAGTCGTTTTATTTAACATGCTCAACAAAATCAAACACATGAAGGTCAGTGAGGGACGATTGTTGCATGTGGTATATGACTATATAAAATAGGTAGGAACAAAATAAGTTCCCAGTTCTAACTGACTCTAAATTTTAGCAGACCAAAGACAGTGGAACGCTTTAGATTTTCTTTACCGTTTCTCCTTAAAGGTTTTTAAAAGTCAACTTTTATGGTATGAGTTTAACTCCACTATCTGGCTGGGCTTTTCTGGGTTTACGTGGGTTCTCTCCAGGTACTCTAGCTACCTTCCACAGTCCACAGACATGCAATTATTGGGGTTAGGTTAATTGATAATTCTAAATTGCTTCTATGAGTGCGACCCTGATAAGGATAAGTGGAAGAGAATGGATGGATAGAAGTTTTATGGTAATTTATTTTCTTTTACAAAAAACAGTTCACACTATACCATGTTTGATTATCCTGAGGAGCATTCAAATAAATAAACAAGACATTAAGAAGTTGCACTACCACCTAAGTCAAACAAATCCATGCTGGTTGGCATTAATGGAGGTAACAGCCCAACATAGGAAAGTTAGAGATTACTCAAAAGTCCATAAGAAGGGTGTGGCTCAGGAGGTAAGTGACATCTGCTCAGAAGGCCAGTTGTTTGATCCCAGCCTTCTCTAGTCCAAGTTTAAGTGTTTTTGGGAAGCGCCCCCCATGTTCCTAACACACATTTTATCTGTGTGTGTGCCTGAGAGTGTAAGAGATTTTTTTCTACACAAACTGTCACAAAGTAGAGTACCAGTGTGTGTACTGTATGGATGAATGTGGCTCTTTCAGTGGTAAATAAGATAATGTTATATAATAGCAATAACACACACACACACACACACACACACACACACACACACACACACAAAAATTGCCAAAAGCACTCAAACTACTCACTGAAGCAGCCCAAACTTTTCTTTTTGATCCATTTTTTGAGTTAAAGGTTTTTTTCCCCCAACAGCATTATATTAGTATATTTCTATATTCCCTCTGTCCCTTCTTCCCTTCATAAAGCTGTTATTAAATAGTGACTAAATATGTTTAGCCAAGCATTTATCAGTGACACTAGCCCCTTTGTGGTTTCTGTCTGTCTCATTCCTTCTACCATGTTCAAATGATTGAGGCTGGGCTTCTCTTTGAGGTTTGAATAAGATCTGCTTCCACTTGACTACCTCTTGGCAATTCTGGACCAGACTTAAAACAACTGTTTGCTCCTAATCTTTTTTTTTACTCTGTCACCACCCCATCACCATCTATCGGCCCTGCACAAGTCATTTGTACTTACTCTACATTCTACACAAGGCTCTTCTCTCCAAATTGGCACATGAGTTGAAAGGGTGCCCTGATGCTGAACCCAGCTCAGTGTTTGGTTTTTCCACAAACACTGTTTTAGCCAAGCCTAGGCTGGGTAGGTAGGTATAGACTCCAGAAGCAACAAAAAGCACTGCTAGACACCAAATAGAAAAACTGATCAACTCCAGGGATTTGCATTCATCTAACAGCAAATCTCTTTCTGTGCTGCTACACAGCTACATGCGTATCCCTTATCCATTTTCCAAAACAAATTCTGTAAGCGTGTGATTACATGTGTAACGCACGTATTCACGTCACCGTACCAAGGCCAGACTCGTATCAGAATGAGTTGACTGAGATAAGTAGGCAGTGAAGCACCTCAAAGCATCTCCCTGGCCAGATGTCTCTATTAGCAGAAGTATTAGTTTATATAAGTCAGCCTGGACTCTGAGGCCTGGCTCTGACAAATGCATAAACCTCTGAAGAGATGCTTCAGGGCCGAGCGGGGCTTGTCACGACGTGTGCCACAGACAAATGTGTGAGGTGTCTCACTGAAAGCAGTCATCACTTATTTCAAGTTCACACAGACATTGACAAGAGGGAAGTACGTTAACGGAAAACTGACATGTGACAAATCGTCGGTATGTTAGGCGTTCAGAGGCATGACAGTGGTTTTGAATGAATCTATACATGCACATATGTTTTTTCGTTGTGTTCATGAATCACTTTGGAAAACACTACCTGATAGGCTTTAGGTTAAGGTTAGAGGTAGACAGCTGCAGCACGTGTTACCACCGCGAGTGCCATTCTATTGGATTCAATTGAGAATCTGGAGTAAGTGGAAGGCTACCTTTCAGGTTACTACGAGATGCATTGGGACGTGACAAATTGTATTTTACGCGTTGGGAATGAGAGTGCTCTGGAAATTAAGACATACAAAACCGGCACAGCTCCATAGTATTTTTATCTAGCAAATGAATGCCTGTATTTAAGCGAAATCTGAATAAAATGACATATTCACTTTACCCATTTCTGCAAAGCTGTGTGGACGTTAACTTGCATTGAAAAAAGGCTGTATGTGCTTTAACTGCTCATTTAGCTACACTCTCCAAGCAATGGCACTGCATATGTGAAATCCACTGTGCAAAATACCACACATTTAATTGTGAATACATTTAAGTTGAGCTTTTTAATAATGTGATTAAGGTATTTACTGTGGTGGTTAAAGGCAGATGCATTTTTTGCAGGGATGTTTAACCTTGGCCAGCAGACTTTGCTCATTTCTGACTGTTTTATGAGTTATGTTTTATACTATTCAGTTGGAGTTTTTTTTTGTTTGTTTGTTTTTTTAACTCCCATTCCTAGTTGATGACACATTACAAAAAATACCACCAAAATTGATGGTATGGTGGTGCAGTGGTTAGCACTGTGGCATCACATTAAGACGGTCCTGGGTTTGGCAGCCTGTTCTCCCTGCATGTTGTCCCTGTGTGGGTTCTCTCCAAATACTGTGGCTCACTTCCACAGTTGGTAAAATGAAGTGTGCATGGTTGTTTATCTCTTTGTGTTAGCCCTGTGACAGACTGGTGACCTGTTTAGGGTGTGCCCAGCCTTTCGGCCAATGATAAGCCAGGCTATGACACACACGTTTGCTCTTATACAAAAAGACTAAAGCTGCAATCTGTGCCTGCTCCACACAGCCATGAGCAAAGGTCAAACACTGCAACATCTTGTTTTCATTGCGGCGCCTCTTGTTACAGTGCATAGTTTCAGCCTGGTTCCATTTCATTTCACTCCACCACCCTGCTCTTTCCCAACCTTCGTGTAACGAGAACACTGGGAAACTGTTAAAAACTGCACCGGGGTGTGTGGGTGGCAGCATTATTATTCACTTCCCCTTGTTCTGTAAATTAAAGCTTTGGTATTGACACTAAAAACTTTTGAACTCTCTGCATTGTGAAACAGTCAATCTGCTTTCAATCCTTTGCACAAGGTTTCATTTCTTCTGAAGATGACGGACAGGAGGTGGGAGTTTCAACAAAAGCAAAAACAAGTTTGCAATTGGGACCTTACAGAAACCTTATACTTTAAATTTAACAACCTTTTTGTGTGCCAGCTTTCATACTGTCAGCAGCATCTCTAACTGAACCTACAGTGCCTTACTAGAAATGAAAGTGGATAATGACCCCACGGAGAGGAGGGGGATCTGTCAAGCTATTATGATTTTAAATTCTGCGGTATGTTGAAGAAAAAAAAAAAAAATGGAGTCAAAGGGAGCATCAGCTGCATATTGAAAATTATTAGAATAGATGATTTACAACTGTAACGTTTCCTAAAACATAATATGGACACCGCTGTGCATAATCACTCATTTCTTTGACTATTATAATAAAAGAAATGTTATCCTTCAGCTATAAAACTTAATTGAAAGAAGTGTAAATGATTTTTTTGATAACTGTAATTTCTCTTTTTAAAGTCCTCTCAGTAGACTTGTGTTCAGTTTTGTTTTTTCATTTTAATTGAGAAAAGCAAGAGACTATATTTGACAGCAGGCCAAGAGAATATTTTATGAAGTCTCCCAGGGAGCTTTTTTTGATGATTAAATATATTTTTAAGCCTCACCTCTCCTTCCCGTGTCCACGATCGTCCATTCTGGGGATATTTGACCTGGGTCTGTCTCTTCTTCTGGCCTCCATCAGCAAACTTGCACAGCAAAGGCTCTGAGGGAGCTATAGAGTGAGACAAGGACAAACACATTTATAGATTAATCACCTTATAAGTAGGAGAAAGTCAAACTATATGTTTTAGGTTAAATTTAAAAGATTACACTTAAAGTGTTTTATGCTACAGCTTAAATAAACTAAAAGTTAGTTGGTCCTGAAAGCAGCACTTCAGCTCTTAGATTGATCTCAGCCACCCGTAATCCAAACATTTACACAACACTAGTTATCACCCCATCTCTTTTTAGCCCCTTCAACCATGCTTTCAAAACCGCAACGCTGACGTAGGAACAAAGCCACAGGCTAATCAATAGTGCATGGTGTGCGAGGTTCAAACAGCAACCCAAACAGGCATACTTAATACGCTAAATAACTCCACGTAGTTTGACCCATGGGTAACAGACTGCAATTGTAAGTCCTCCAAAGAAAATACTGTCCCTCCCTGGATGAGAGAAAGAAGAAATGTTTGGTTACAAATAAGATTACCGTAACTTACAGTGACCTTCCATGTCTAAGTTCACCAAGCTTAAACTGAATATACCCTCAGGGTTTGTGAACAGAAGGAAGTTGTCAGATTGTGAGAGGATTATCCAAAGAAAAACTAAAAGTCTGTGTTTACTATGATTTACTTTAAAGGCATATCTTTAAAAATGGTTAGAAAGCAAGCAGGAGTGGACAGTTACTTCATTTTCTGGGAAATGCTTCAGAAGCCACATGTCTTAACATTAAAACATATTACCATAACATGAACCAGGACACTCAAATAAGATATCTGATGCCTTGTCTATTTAGAGGATAAACAGACGCTAATCTGTTTTATGGCAACTGTGATGCTAGGGCATATTTCTTAGACTTTCCAGCTGCAGTTTAACCAACTGCAGCCAAAAACATGTACCCTTCACAACCAGCATTTTGCTTCACATATTTGACTGATTAAGTAAAGAAATTTGCATGGCTATTTACATTGTAGATTCTCATAGAAGGCATCAAAACTATGAATGAACACATATGGAGTTGCGTAGTAAAAAACAAAAACAAAATTGATTTTAGATTCTTCAAAATATCAATCCTTTGCTTTGATCACTGCATTGCACACTCTTGGACTGTTGTTTCTCTTTACTTGGCTGATTGGTTCTTCCTATAATATGAATTCTAACATTCAAATAGGGCTGACTTCTGCACAACACAACTGATGGTGCCAACCCCATTAAGAAGGCAAGAAATTCCACAAGTGAACCCTGATAAGGCACATCTGAAGTGAAAACCGTTTCAGATGACTACGTCAAAAAAAAGTCATTGAGAGAAGTCCGACAGTTTCTTTGAGGAATCTACAACATAAAACAAATTTAGAGTTATTTATTAAAAATTTTCTTTGCTACATAATTCCATATATCTTGCTTCATGTATTTAATGTCTTTAGTAAGTATCTACAATGTAGAAAGTAGAAAAAAGAAAGAAAGAAAATATTAAATGAGAAGGTGTGTCCAAACTTTTGACTGGTAGTGTATATATTTAAAATATTCCATGATTTAAAAGCCATTAAGCTTGTATTTACCCTAAAGGAGACAAAGATCAAACAAGAAAGACCCGCCAACAAATACAACTGAAGTAAAGTCCTGGCAAAGGGGCAAACCCATTACTGCTGTTCACAGACTCCAAGTATTTTTTTTTAACCTTTGTTTAACTAGGAAGTAAAATTGACATTAACGCCATCTTTTTGTGAGACTGTCCAGGACTGACATAGGCAGATTTAACCTGGCATGTTATTTCGTTTTATTCTCTCCCCAGTGGTAACTGAAATGAGCTCACCCACAGAAAATGTATACAAGCAGAGAGGGTTGAACCCAGAGCTCTGGCTCTGAGGCAACAGTGCCCAAGCATTCACTCGTGGCAATAGATTCTTAAAGTCTTAAAAATTTGCATATTATTAATGATTATGTTAATTCATCCAACTAAATCTAGGTAACTGAATGTAATTTTTCCGAACTCTTGAAATATAGCTTTAAATATGTTCTTCGGTTAAATCCATACATACATCAATTTTCTGCTGTTTATACAGGTGCTGCAGAGGCAGAAATTTAAGCAGAGATGCACAGGCTTTTCTCTTCCCAGAAACCTCCCCAAACTCTCCTTGGGGGAAACCGGAGCATTCCCAAGCCAAAGAGATACAATCTCTCCCGCGTATCCTGGCTCAACCCCAGGGCTTCCTCCCAGCTGGACCAGGAGTGGGCACTCCAACCTTTCTGATCGAGTACCACAGCATCACACTTATGCTTATTCTCATGCTAAGCGCTTCTTATTTGGCGTGAGGTGCTACAGTGCAGTGAGGTATTTGCTTCATAAAGACAACAGAACCATAATAAAAAAAAAGCAGAAATGAGATCCTAAGACCACCTAACCCAACACAGTCTCCACTTATCGCTGTCCTTAGACAATCTGTTAAAAAAAATTAATCCAGAAGCACCTTTGACGTGGGCAAAAATCTAAAGGCTAAGGCCAGCCATCCGGCCAGAGTTGTGGGGTACTCCCAAGACCTGGCTCCAGAACGGGGCTCCCAGTACCCAGAGGTTTTCTTCTTTGTAGGGGTCTGGCTCATCACCTAGGCCCAATGTGCCTTAACCTCCTAGGACCTGGCGTCCACATATGTGGACATCACATTTTAAGTTATTTAAACCAAAATGTTTAATTTTGCTCTACTAGGGCCTGATATCCACTTACGAAGACATTATACTGCTGCTGTTCTATCAAAATTTTAAACGAATATCCTTATATGTGGCTCTCATTTTTCTTAGGAACAAAAATCAGGTAAAAAAAAAAAATCTGGTAATTCTTTGTTTTTACATTCATCGGGTCCCAATCAGCCCAAATATCAAAGAGAAATTAAAAATGCATGCCATGGAAGAGTTCGGGTCTTAGGAGGTTAAAAGACTCTACCGAGGGCATATTGCCCTTGAAAGCACTAGGAACTATTCTTCGAGGTTGCATCTCAACTTTATATATGTTGTGTTGGCATACAGAGCAATTTTGTCACTGTCCAAACATTTCCACATGCAACTGTCAATCTGTCACAGCCACCAAGGCAAATGTAATTTCTTTCTAGGATGCAAAAACTCTGAAGTGCTATACTGCTTCAGCAGAGGCAAACTGTTGGGACAAGTCTTCTATTCAGCTGGTAAAGACTACTCTAAACCCTCAAACTGAATAAGTCACATACTTTTATGCACTCTTAACCCCTAACAAGCCGCATACTTTTATGCAATGCCTCTGTTTTTTTATTTTATTATATCCACAAAGTGAGGTTTTAACTCACTGATGCATCTTTGAAGAGGCTATAAGCTGGCACTCTGAAATTACTGTCAAATAGGATAAAATGGCAAAGAAAGTCAAATCAGCATCAATGTGTGTAGTATCGATTTTTTTTTAAAGAAAAGCAAAACAACAACAAAATCCAACTGCAAATTGCAATATCTTGAAGCTGGTACTGACTAACATTATGAATGCCAGAATAAACTATGCAATTATCTTGCCTACTTCAAGAAAAATATTTCTTCATCTAAGTAAAGTGAAAAATGAGAAGAGGTATTCTCAGTGGAGAAAACCATTTAGAGCTTAAAGACTGAGATGAGAGCTCTTTAGAATGCCTGGGGCCATGACGGGCACTCTAAGGGTAATGATATAAAGACACATTTCCATTTGATTATAACACATTTAGAAGAACTTTTTCATTCAACTATGTTAACTTGATTTTGTCCAACAGGTCACATGGTGTAGCCTTCTGTTGTCATCCTTTGCTTTTCATCTTTCTGAATCAATTCTTGTCTTTTACCCGCTCTGCTTCATGCATTAAATGACCTTTACTTTTACTAAAATCACAGATAGTCACACGGATGCAACAATGGATGGACTGAAGATATTTGGGGGGAAAAGAAAAGTGGAAGACGTCAGTTCACCTACCACATTAAGTTTAAAGTTATTATAATCAATTATGATCAAAAATAGTTAAAAAATATCACATTTATATTTTTGATTAGACATAATAACAAAAATACAATCATAAATTATAAGTTATTTCTTATTAGACACGTGTCCTGTGATTTCTATTTTTTAATGTGAAAAGCTATCTACCATTAACAGTGGCACTCAATTTAAAAATAAAGGCTGCATTTGTTATTTTATTTGTTATTTTTTTCCGCTCACAGCTGTGACAGACAGAAGGCTATGCTATTGATGGCAGATAATTTGTCAAGTTTATATTTGCGATACTTTGTCTGTGTTCTATAAAGACAAAAACATCAGTTGATTGAAAATAATTATACATTAATTATGTGTGTTTTGAAACTTTCTTTTTATTTTCCAGCTTTAGCACAGTTTGTTTTCTGGCACAACAGATGAAAACAAGTTTCTTTTATTGTTAGAATTAGTAATTAAAAAAACAAGTACCTAAACATGAGAATGGAGAATTGTAAAGCTTAGATGTCGTCACCCATAGATGTGACAGCTGGCTGCTAAAGGATGAAAAACAATCTTTTAATCTCAGAGTTTTTCTGGATTGGTTTTTCTTCATTAACGTTCTTGATATTCCTAACAGCAACATCCAGTAAGCAAAGCAGCAACATGACAACAAGATATTCCTGTGAGGTAACTACAGGAGTTGCAGTGACCTTATTTAATTGTGTTTATTTTAAGGCCCTGAAAGCAGCACACATTTTATCCACACAGACTTAAAAATGTAAAACATTTTTTGCTGTCAGCTGTTTATATACCTGATCTTATGAAATGACTCAAACATTAAACACCGGCCAGCTGCTGTGGGCCACCGTTTGCAAATGCATATGCATCAGTAAAGTTAGACCGATTTGGCTGCATCAGTGCTATGGAGCTGCTGCAGGGGTTGAATATATTAATCTGGGGAAACAAATTGGAGAGTTTCAGAAGCAGTTTCTGTTTTTAATAGATTTTTGTTCACTTTTGCCATCTCATTGGATACCTGGAGTTTAACCCTATTAAACCTCAGGTATCAATGATTTCATAATTCTGCCAAACAAACAAACAAAAATAATGAAGAACAAAACTACCATAAAACACAAGTGAGATTTACTGGAACTGTGGAAACTAAGCAAATCCAATTATGTCAAAAGCCTGGATTTATACTTTTATATTTATATTTTGCATTGATTGAAACTGTATGTGCAGTATATACAGGGTGTTTCTGGTAAGAGTCGAGTTTTGCCAGGAGGTAGGCAACACTGTGCCTGGTTAATGTAGCGCAATCCATTGCCATTTCCTGATTACCGGACAGAGAGAGAAACACCAGAAGCAGCACCCAAACTTGGACAAACTGCTTCACACATGAGTATCTATAGATTGACATCTGCTGAACAACTAACAACGTAACAATAAAAAGATCCTAGTTATTTTTTTTCCATCATGCTTTTTTAATTAGAAAAAAAATATCCCCATTGCTTCCAGTGGAGAGTCGATTTATGCCAAGCTGCTTGGCTTGTAATTTGCTCGAGGAACTTTTTATGATTTTATGGCTGTGTCAGTGTGTGCCTGCTTGAGTGAAGGAGCACAGAGCCAATGGCGTTCATATCATCCTGTAGACAACTGTTGACAATTTTTACATCTCATTTATTTAAACAAATGCTCGATCCTCTTTGCAACAGTGTCTACAAAATAAGGTGACATGAAACAGAAATGCAAACTTTTACTTTCCGACTTGTTATTTTAACAGGGAATAGAACATATGAATGTCCATCAGCATGTAATGATGCTGGAAGTTGGGAAAACTGCTAAAACTCACTATGCACATAACAAAAACATTACGTGACAATAAGTACAGATGTAAACTGTTCAGTTAAAAGTGGTCAGCATTAAACCACAACTTGGGATAAAATTATTTTCTGATTCTAAAATTCGTATAATTAGAACCTGCAAAACAAAGCAATCACAAAACTGCGACATGGGTAACTTGCAACTGGTGGGTTGCACAAAAGGTATATAAGGCAAAAAGCATTTTGCTTCCCAATAAAAACAAATAAATAATAAATAAAATAAACCCAAAGTTCACCAAAACTATTAGGTCCACACCAACTCTGATCAGAACAATAAAGGGTGAGTTGTTAACATGTGTGACGTAGGTCACTGCTTATTAGGAGAAAAACAGCAAGCATGTCTTTAGAAATGTTATAGTTTGGGGTTGCTTTGCTGCCCGCGGAACCGCATAAATTGCTGTCACTGACATGCATATCACAGAGTACTTGAAGATAATGTTAGACTATCTGTCTGACAATTGATATCAAACCAAAAGTGGCCCTTTCAATAGCATAACGATCCTACGAACAGCTCAAACAGATAAAACGTAAGGTTGTGAAAAGGCATTCTCCAAGCATGGACTTTAAATAGAAATGTTACATGGAGGTTCAAAATAAGCAGTACGTACAAGAAAAATCTCAAATATTTCACAACTGAAGGAATTTCAGAAAGCTTCTGCCTGAGCAAATGGCTACAACAAAATATTATTAATCTCATAAAGGGGGCAATAATGGCTTATGAGGGCCATGGGATACTTACTGTTCCACAAGAGAATATTCATTTAGTGTAAGTTATTAAAAAAGGCTGTCCATGGATGTACTGATGTATTTTTTTTTTTTTTTTAAAATACGGTAAGCACAAATTTGTAAAACTGGTCTTGCAAACCAGAATTTCAATGGAGCACCAAGTTTAAAAGATTGTCACTGGCTATCTATTTGGAGGTAAATCAATGTCTTACCTCCAAAATATTAAATGGGTCTCTTATCATTTCTAATCTGTAAGTGATTGTGGTAAGACATACACAGCAAATATAGCAAAATTAATGACTTACTGCCCCTACCAGTACTTGTGTGTAGCACGAGAATATACAATATAAAAAAGCAAAAGAAATGTAAATCACTGCATTATCAACACACTATATAAAAAAAAAAAATTCAAGAAAAATATGAAATTGTAATATTGTAATGTACTAGTTTCAGGAGACGCCTGAATGAGCAGAATTATGATATCATGCATTTCTCCTGGGGAGGAAAAAATATGCACAATACACTTTGCAAATCATTTTATATTCATTCATGAGCACAACGTGACAAGTCATAAATAGTGAAGATGATAATGACAACAATGAATGTTATTTATTCCAGGGAGGTGAATCTAGCCGCCACTCAGTCAGGGGTCAACAAGTGCAATACATCAAGAGACAAGATTACCTGTAGGAAAAGCAAATAAAAGTGGTGCACCGCATTAATTATTCAGCTTGCTTTCACAGCTTCGTTTCCACAATCTGTTGTATTTCACAAGGGTGCTTTAAAAGAAAGGAGGACACTTTTAATTGCTAGTTTGACCCCTAATGTTCGCACTCCTCGCTCTATAAGACACAATGTGATGAATTTATGATGAATTTGGGTACAGCTGTGTCAGATCCTTTTGGGCATATCAAATTACCCAACGCTGTCATAAACAAATGCTTGGATATTTGGTTTAGATTGTTATCTTATTTATTTATTTTTAACAGGACATGGGGGTGATGCAATAAAATGCAATTCTAATCCATTGACAAGAAAAAAATGTAATTGCTGAATTCAGGAGTAACTTGAAGCCCCTTAACCAAAACAACATGCTTTTTTCCTTGTAAGCATAGAGCAGGCAGATAGGAGAAATATAGTTTTGTATGAGAACTCTCAGCTCAATTTCTTAGGTTTCAGGGGGAGGCATGAATGACTAATTCGAATCTGTGTAGGAGCTTGCCCCAGCAATTTAAGAAACCACTGAGAAAAATCCCTTGTAGCTAGTTAGTAGAGCTATCATTTAAATAACTACATGGTCAAATCCCTCCCTTATACTGTTACTACTACTAACAATAGTAATCAATTCATTTTCTTAGGTTTATAAATTCAGGATTGCAGTGTAGCTGAAGCTGAGCCGAGAGAAGGCACCGGACAGGTCACCAGACTTTGGAAGTATTACACTTCTGAGAGACAATGGGACGGACACACACACACACACACAGTCAAAAATTGCCAAAAGCACTCAAACTACTCACTGAAGCAGCCCAAACTTTTCTTTTTGATCCATTTTTTTGAGTTAAAGGTTTTTTTTCCCCCAACAGCATTATATTAGTATATTTCTATATTCCCTCTGTCCCTTCTTCCCTTCATAAAGCTGTTATTAAATAGTGACTAAATATGTTTAGCCAAGCATTTATCAGTGACACTAGCCCCTTTGTGGTTTCTGTCTGTCTCATTCCTTCTACCAGTCCAAATATCTTTGGACTGTAGGAGGGAGCCAGATAACCTGGAAGAAACCCAACCATGTAAACTCCATAAGGAAAGGTCACAGCTGGCTAGTGGATTCGATCCCAGTACTTTCTTGGTTGGAGGCATATTTTTACTGTCCATCTTACGGGTTAAACTACACTACATGTTCATACTCGTCCATTGAAACTATGAAGCTCTCTGCACACAGTTTTTTTGTTGCTAATCTTGATGGCAGCTGTGGTGGTTTGAAGCACCTCAGCACTTGGTGATCGTGTAACTCTACGTGGTGTGCCACTTTATGGCTAAGCTACTGTAGGTCCTAAACACTTTAACATAGCACTCACACCACTTAAAATTGATTATGCAATAAGAGAAGAAATGTCACAATTTTATTGCAACAGTGCCATCCTCTTTCAGCACCACACTTATATTCAGTGACCCATTCTTTCAAAAATGCTTGTAAAAGCAGACTGCACTGGTAGGGGTTTGAGTCTGTAACCATGTGAAAGCAACTGAATTAAGAGCTAAAGCCCATTACTTTTATCCATACAGTGTACTATCAGTAAAAAAGTCATAGATCTTTTTCTTTCAAAGAGTTTTTACTATGAGCAGCATATCTGAGCAAAGTCAGTCTGTGAAAACTTGTGTATATATATTCTTTCTCTAAACTGCCCCCCTGAAGTAGCTTTTGGATGAAATCATATGTTCTTAAGGATTATTTTGTGGAACTATATGAGGCATTCACAGAGTGAAGCTGCACAGAATGTTAAAACTGTTTTACAAATTACACCTTTGTTTAATTTCTTTTTAATTCAAGTATTTCAAATTACTCTCTGCAAACAGGGTTATCATTTAAACTACATAATTATACTAGGCCTGATCCTTTTATTGCAGAGAAGACCACAGGACCTCAGTCCTTTCACTAAAAAGCTTGAATTCTTAGTGTTACTATCTGGACTTCACTTTGAGTTGGTTTTTAACTGCAACTGGCTATTTTGTATGTGCAAAAAAAAAAAATCTTTTAAACTGCAAGACAAGAGTTGTGTGTTATTTTGAACAAAACTAACAAATTATTTGATTTGTCAACTTTTAGGGTTTTTACATTTATCCTTTGTTTTTGCTTTATTGTCATTCTTAGGTGATTCTCACCTGCATCCTTCTGAACAATGTGCAAACTAAACTACTCAACAACCAAAACTAAAAGGACCCAGCCACCCACACACTGAGCTACTATGATTTGTGTGTTGTTGTGTCAGTGTGTGTTTGTTTTACTAGAACTCAGTGTTACTAAGCAAGTACCTGCCAAGAGCTACATGATAAGGGAAAGTAATTACAGGGGAAAGAGAAACATTACAGTGGTCAGAAGATACAAGTGCCTGTTCACTCACTCACTCTCACTCACTCTCACTCTCTCTCTCACACACACACACACACACACACACACAGGATTTATTTGTACTCATTAGTTAAGACTTGCAGCAGCAATCACCGTGCAATTGTTTGACTACAGTTTTCTTCTGTTAAATACAACCATTGCAACATGTTATCCATCCAATGCAAAAACACGACTAAAGGAAAAAAATGGCAACAATATCAGAAACATATAGTGCATGAATAAAAATAAAAATAATTGCCTCCTAAACCTAATAACATAAGTCTTTCACATCACTGTATAGGCCAACTCTTCTGTGCAGAATTGTTTGAATTCAGCCACAGTGAAAAGTTTGAGTATGAACTGCCTGTTTAAGTTCGTGCCACAGCATCTCAGTAAGATTTAAGTCCAGCCTGAATGTGCATGTCTGATTGTGTCTGTATTTAGGTGAATGCAGTGGGGTTGAGAAAAAAAAAGTCTTTTATTGATCTGAAATAAAGTTTGCAATCTGTGGCATTTTATGTTCAGCCAACAGGACTTGTTCATAGGTAAAAAGGTGGGTGGCTTGTACTGTGAACAGTGAATCACATACTGTTACCAGTTGCTGAAGCTGTGGGATATTGCAAACTGCGGTAGGGCACTAAAGAAACTGTTCAAACTCCAGCAGGGCAAACATACATTTATTTCAGCTCTAGCTAGAGGGACACATGGGAAGAAAAAGGAGGGAAAGAAAAGTATGAGGAAGGATGAAAGGTTATTCTCGATATACCTGGTTAGGTGCAGAAAATTATATTGATCTTAGCTTTGATGCTTCTAAGCCACGCATCAGTCTTTAGACAAGTAGAAAGACTTGGCTTATGAAGACAATAAGGGGTCTATCATATGAGTGGGAACAAATCCTTCAAATGGGAAAAAAGTTATTTAAAATAAAATCCAATCCATTAGCAAATATAGGAAGTCGCTCAGTTGGAAAATGGGATCCAGTCCCCAAATGTGGCTAAATGAAGAATCCACGAGAGGCTGAAATAAGTATGTATTTGTAACACTGTTACCAAATTGCAAAAAACAGCCAGGTAGGTCAAACAAGGTAGGCAAAAAAGTAAAGGAGGGTTAAATAAATGTTCAATAACACAAACAACCAAATGGAGTCAAAATGAAAGGAGAAAAAAAAAAAAGAATAAAAAGGGATGTTAACTCCACTGTCATACACATTAACAGACATAGGGAACAAAATGTGAACGTATTCAACTTACTAATATGAAACAGCCTTTTAGTCACATAAGAATAAAATGTATTGAGGCTGAGATGTATTTAATGAGGCATTATGCAAAGATGGAAGCAAATATTTTGCAAATATCAGAACCTGATGGCATCATTGTTATTTGGTCTCAGTTTCAAAAGCAGCACATTTTTATACCCATACTTGTGTCTGAGTGTTAAACAGTGCCTTGAAAAAAAACCATATGTAAGATTACAAGTCTCACCAGTGCAATACTTCCACACAATCTTTTTCTCAGTAAAGCATCATTCAGTTTTTCCTCTATTATCAGGAACATCAAATAAAACTCAGTTTCCATTTATGAAAGCATTGAGCCGCTTCACCAGTGAATAGGGACTTAATGCCTCATGATCTTACGAGACATTTAAGGCTCCATGCATTTTTAAAGCTCTCTGATTATTATAAAAACTACTGAATGATAACATGCTAACTCAGATTTGGATTTGGTTCATTCTTGTCCCGTTTGCCTTATCATTACGGGAAGGCAGGACAAATAGAGCTATTAAAACTACAACAGTATACGTCATATCAAACAGTGCAAGAGGAAGAGACACAGTGAAAGATGAGATAAGGAGGAAAAAAAAAGAGGGGGGGGGGGGGGGTGACCACTGAGTGAACAAGAAATGTCACTGGACCAGTACAAATAGTGAGCGATTAGGATGTGAATAGTGTGTTGAGAGAGGAAAGACTTCCACCGCTGAAACCAAAGGAAACAGTGTTTGAAGTCAACATTGAAATGGTCTTCAGATTTCTTTACATTTATTTTTATTTAAATAAGCACTGATTTTAAATTTGTCAACATTTATTAAAGTTTAATCATGTCAAGCTTTAATATAAAGGGATAAGGAAGAAGAAGTAGAAACAGAATTATGTTTTCACCTCACAGTATGGGGACATAACATTATCAAATGTTAACACAGAGCAAACACCTACTGTCTGCACTTAATTTACATCTTAGATGAGAATCTCAAATTTGTGGCTGATGATTAGGGGTAAAGATGTTTACAACTTAATAAATACCTAAGGAATCTAATCTGTGAAGCAGAGATATAATTTAAGTAATTTAAAAAAAATTCACCTGCAAGCCACTTTGCAAACCACATCCACCTTTCATGCCATGGCAGTCATATCAGTGTCATATCAGATGCCTGCTGTGCTTCTGATATTCTGTGCTGTGTCTTAATGGTGTGGTTCCCTACTGCACAATAACTGGGAGAGATCCTTGAGATCAACCACAAGTTTCAAAACAAGGATCCTCTTCCTGTGAGGTGATAGTGCTAAACACTACATCCCTGTGTGTTCTCTGGTAAAATAGCAATGAACATCTTTTTGATCTGCAAACCCAGACTCTTTGAAATTCTAAATGAAATGTAAATAGAGCGAGACCAAAGTATAAACAAAAAAAAATAGGAGTCAAAAATCTATAAACTTTATGGTAAAACGGGCTAACAGAAGTCCTGGTCATGTGATCAATGTAAGCATTCATTCTGAAGCTTAAGAGTTAAATATTACTGTTGGCTGTGTGTAAGAAGCAGAGACTGTGGTATGAATCAGAGAAATACAGGCAAAAATCCACAAACATCCTCGTTCAGTGACATGCATGCATATTGTTGACTACACTGCACCAGCATAGATGCTTTAACCTTTGATAACATTTTTTAAGGCAACAAGTATAAGTAATAAGCAGACAAACAACAAAACAAAGTACAAAAGCCTGTCATAATGTCACAGCAGCATCTTTGGAAATGTTACAGACTGTCAGTGACACAGAACATAAATCTACAAAACCTGGCTCTGGAGAGACACTTTGTTCTTAAGTATTAAACGAATAAGCACAGTATGTGTGTCAAAGTCTTTTGTGGAGGAGTACACAGGCGGACGGGTTCTCCCAATTTCAGCGGTGTGGGAGTGCAGTAAAATTTAAGCATTCTGTACACATCCAAACACATGTGCGCACACACAGACAACAGATGTATAAAATGAGTAAACGGAGTAGATAACCCCGGCAACAACAAGCAATACACTCTTTCAGCGTAGAGGTCAGTGACTTGGTGGACTTAGCAACTGTATTTGAATGCAAGACTTGCACTGTAAACTAAGAGCTGACTATGAACTCAAAGTGTACAATCACCTTGTAAAAGCTGATACGTTCCACTGCAGTATTCACTTTCCTTCTTGTCTTGGTGCTTTACTGCTTCGGAATTGCACTCATTTTTATGAGTAAACAGGACTTTCTCACAATTTTACATACTTTAAAAATATTAATTTAATATTGGATAAAACTGTATGAATAATACTTTTTAAAAAGATTTGTTAAATTGACCTATGATTGTTGATCACACATGTGATATTCATCATGTTGACCTACAGCGAATCAAAAATTATAATATCACCTAAGAGATATTGGCTAGTATGTATTTGATGTGATTAGAGTGACAAGGTATACACCCACTTTCTTCTCCCTAAAGAACCTTTTTTTTTTTTTTGACTCTTACAGATATGTTGTTGACTTACAGAGCTATCCAGCAGTGGACCAAGACGTTACACATTCACCAACAGGGGACTGCTGAGCAAGCAGAGGACATCTTCTCCTTTCCTTCTTCAACATGCCATAAATCACACTAAAAATCACGCTGAAACCCTCTGGTGACGTTTTAATTTTGGCCAGGAGGAGACCGGCAGGTGTGTGAATGTTAAAGAGTATGCACAGCAGTGCCTCTGCAGGCTGGAGAAGCTGGATTTTAATGACCCGCTCATACACATTGTTTATTTGTAGATATTTTGTTTGAATGAGTATCTGCCCCAGGGAGGCTATGAGACCCCAGAGCTGATATTTAACATTTTTGCTTACTAAGGGGAGACAGATTTTTTATGCACGGTTAGATATTATCTTTTGTAACAAAATATAAAGGATCAACTTCAGTCTATGGCTCAACTAATATTAAAATAAATGAGCAACACAGAATACAGACAAAAAATGAAGTCTTAAAATAAAAAAAAAATGACAAGGAAAAGAAACTCAGGAGCAAAAAAACCCAGAACAGACGTACTGACAGAACAGACGTACTGACAGAAAAATTCTAACATACATTCACAGCTCATCAAGGAAAGAACTTAAAAGAAGTCAATTCAATTCATCCAAAAATTGTCTAAATTGAGGCTAAAAACTTGGTGAACTTTATAGTAACACTGCATAAGAGAGAAATATAAGCATAGTTCCTGCTGAAGTTAGCAATGCACTTAAGTTCAGTCCCAACCAATCGACTTAAAGCTGCTTTAAAAAAAAAAGTAAAACTAAGTTGTGGGCTGCACACGCACCTGAAAATATTACAGTTTTAAGACTGACTACAGACTTGCGTGTTATACTGGATTAGTAATATGAGCAGCTCCTTTCACTTTGTGCATGATAATTTTATCCATAGTTAGCATGAAAATGCTTCATGTTACTCAAATATGCATCAATACACACTGAAGTATCATTAAATATATTGCAATTTGTCACATTAACTGTGGGCAAAAGTTAATAAATGTATAAATTATTAACATAATAATCCGTTGTGGGATTCCTCTTTGCAGCTTTGATTAAATGGACCGAGGCAACAATCTATAACTGTGATTACTTTGACAGCATATAATCTGAAAAAAGTGTTCTCAGCTTTGCCATGGAAACCAACTTGCAAAGTCTTGTGATTTTCACTGTATTAATTATTCTTATACGAAGAGCTGTGATGTTATTTTTCTGTCAAAGACGGACAGAGGCTGCAGACAGAAGGGGGAATGGATACATCTTTAATTTGCTATAAAATTACACAACTATACCACACAATACACAGTGCATGTGTGTGCCGTACTGCCAGAGTACAAATCCCTCTGTCTTTGAATTCCCTTTAGTACACCATACCTTATCTTTCTGTATCTTAATCTTGTCTCTGAGCTTTTTTCCCTTCAAATACCGTGACATCCTCAGTCAAATCCTGATCATTTTCTTTCTCCTCTTTTTTCATGTCACCTATACATCTACTGATATCCCTCCACCCCACCCTTTTCAAATGTCTTCAGCTCAGAGTTAAAAAGGCATCAAGTTTTTGCTGTTTATTGAGGGAAAATGTGGAGACAGATTGTTTGCCTTGGGAGCTGCTTGTCTGATGTTTGTACATGTGCCTCATTGCGTGTGTGCCTCAGTCTGCATCTTGTTCAGAGAAAGAATTAATCACTCACATCTTCCTGCTAAATAAGCTCAAGGAAGTTCAACGAGTGGGGGAGAAAAAAACATGAGAGAGAGAAGATAATTAGAGAAGATTTATCAGTTGCATTGACCGTGAGTTGGATGTAGACTGACATTGTAATACCAAAAGGTGCATACAGCTATAGCATGACTGCAACTGATAAAACCTGCCATAAATTCATGAAAAACTGCTGAAAACTTCGAACTCCATAACGCTGACTTTGATTAAATAAATGTGACCACACAACTTTGTCAGCTTTCTGACACAGTTCTTTTCTCGACAATACACATTGAAATTTTATCAAAGATGGATAACGTTCAGAGTCTACGGGCAGGATTTGTAATCTCAGTCTCAGAATGACACCTACCAGTCATGCCTGGAGGGGTTTTCAAAAATTTCCCATTGAAATTTTGAATCACCACATCACACTTCTCTGTTGACTCCATCCTGGGATGAAGAAAAATAAGAGGAGGAACTTTAGGACAATTGCTACAAAATACAGAAGCTACAATTCTGCTTAGTTCAACATGCACAAAAGGTACTGAGGTTCTTTAAAAGTAATCCATCCAGATATAAGGGCAGTCTTGTAAGTGCCTTCTGGTTTATGCATCTTGGTTATCTATGAATGCCTGAGAAAAAGGCCTTAGGTAGGACTGTGCATGTCTGTGTGTTTGTGTGTCTGTTTTCTATGGGGTTTCCTCTCCTTTGTCCCAGTTTAAAAGCTCCATTCAGTCTGATCTGTTGTGTGTCATGTCCTCTTTGTCTGCCCCTATTCAGCTCTGCTCACCCAATCACAGCTCAATGACTAATTGCCTGCTTGGCAAGCAAAAGCCAGTGTGTCAGTCTCTGTGTGTGTGGAGAACAGCAAAACGGTGACGGTGACTGAAGAGTTAGAGGCTGTGTGTGTGTTCGGGATGGGAACACGCATGACTGTGTGGGTCGTGGGTTTTGTTCATGTAGCCAGTGACCCTGAATGTAGCCGACTTCATTCTAATCACTGACACACTCTAGGATGCAACTGAGAAGGCCCCCCCTCCGTATACACATACATTCAAAGTGGATCTGTACAGCTAAAATACCTTCAGCTGCAAATGGAAACGAATCAGCTCAGGATCACATTGTAATTATCTTAAAGAATGTGGATTATAGTAATTATATTAACATTTTTTTTTATTATGTGCCTAATATGTAATTATAGCAATCAGAATAAACATATGGTCGATAATTCACAAGTTATTTTTTTCCCCTCAGTGACCTTTAAGGCAGTGCAGTAATATCTAATATTTAAAAAAATTTAATAAAATCAAAGCTAGTAGCGGAAAGCATAATCTCAGTAACTCAAGAATCCCAAGTATCCTGCGGTACCTGGCAAAGCCAACTCCTCTGCTAAGGCCATTGGCATCCCTCAGTATCCGCGTGGAAATGACGTGACCAAAAGGCTTCAGCATGTTCTCCAACTCCTGCTCATCCATCGACACAGGCAGGTTAGATATGTAAAGATTGGTGGGGTCCTGCTCCTGTTGCTGTGAAGAGAGAGGGGTAGAGGGTGAACAATCAGTGTCAATTCAAACCAGGAAAGAGAAGATGCATCTGTTTATGCAATGTGTAAAGGACTTGAGCCACCTCTCGTTTCGTCATATTTTGCTTCCAAGGAGGCAGATGTACTTGTCGTTTTTTAAAGTGGTTTTGAGCAACGAGGCTTTCTTGAGGGTCTTTCAAAGTTTCAAAAGTGGACAGTGGCTGTTTTTTCACAAATTTTCAGTCCAGTCCTTGTACTTCACCTTTTCTTAGGAATGTTTTTTAAGCCACTTAAAAATGACATGAATGTTCAAGCATAAAGGAATCAAACTAAACAAGTGAGCCAGTGTTGTGCCTTCTGTCTACATCTAACAGGCAACTTGGCAAACAACCACTTTTAAATTTGTATGTTTAGGCACTTATCTGGTAGCAGCCTGCTGCAATAAACATGGTGGTACCCTCTGATTAGTGGAGTATATGAAAAATTGTAACAGTTTGAAGGGCATAAAACTGTATTTTGTACCAACAAGGTGATTCCCAAAGAGCTATTACATGCAAATTTATCATCTATTAGCATGGTGTGCAATGTGTGCTCCCAAAAAAAAAAAAGTATCTGAGAAAACTGGACAATTGGAGGAAGTCATGTCCTTAAGAAATAGAAACAAAATTCAGGACCTTCAGGTAATCCATCTACTGTTCACAGAGGACTCATCAGAAATGGTGTCAGTGCAAGGAGCCATTTTTAAAGAAGGGAAACGAAGAGAAAAATCTGAGGTGTGCCAAATCATCACTCCACTGGACAGAAAGTCAGTAACAGGCCGCATGTCGTCAGTATGTTCAGAGGTGTACAACGGTGAGTGTCTCCATTCCAGCTAGTGGTGTCGACGGCTTGTTGAAAGTAATGGAATTATGAACACAGAAAGGTACGGCCAGATTTTGATACAGTACCATCCCGAAATTGGCTGTGGCTTCAGTTTTAGCATAACAATGATCTCAAACTTACTGCCAGTGCAGCAAGTTCAGATTTAAGCACACACACGCACACACACACACACACTATCAGTCATGGATTGGCCTCTGCAGAGCCATACCAAATATTAACTTTCAAGCTTGTCACAATTTTGTCTTCTGTTTACAGATTTCAGTAAATCCCTACACCTGTTTCCTATTTTCCTCAGAAAATATGAAATGAGAGGTGACTCAGGACTTAACTCTTAATTCTCTCAAACTTAAGCCAGTAAAATGGCTGCTCATCAATAGAGAAAATGGGTAAAATATTATGTTACAGGAAAATAACCATTTCATCTATTCATTCATAATAATTTAGCTTCTTAAAATGTGTTACAAATATAAAGTGATGGAAATGGAAAATAGACGTTGACTTAACACTGCGTTTTGTGTAAAAGGTTCAGAAGCTGACTATTTTGCTTCCCCCAAATCTGGTTTTCCAGCAATAAATGCATTAAATGTTAAGCTGTTTGTTTCCATGTTTATGACTGAACACTCCACTGCAACATATCTGTGAATTTAACTCTAGAAGAAGCATATCTTTGCAAACGGGAATAAAAATTTCATTGAAAAGGCAGAACATTCACTTCATGCTCAGACCCCAGAAGCAATAAGGAAACCCCCTCCAGATTCATAAATGTTAACAGAGATGTATTAAATTTTTCCAGGGGAATGAAGGAACCTCCTCCTTATGTGCTTCTCAGTTAGTTATACTAGTATACTTCAATTATTTTTTGCTCTGCTTGGCAGCGCTCCACTGAAATGATCCTCCGCAGGAGACCAAAGCCTGTGTGTGTGGTGCTTACAAATTAAAATAGCATTGAATCTAGAAAATGGTCTGACAGAGTGGTATTTTTTTTTTTTTAAAACAAAGGATTAAGTACAATACATGCACGGTCCATAACAACATGATTTCAATCTATTACTTCCGTATTTCATGAATATTATTAGACATTCCCCAAGAGTTTCTGTTGATGCTGTAAATGGTTTTGTGATGTTTCATAACTCACAACTGCTGTAATCTAATGCTTATGCAATGCTTATGTACATATCCACTTTAAGCTTGGTAATATCTTACAAATCATGAGGGCAGATTTGACTCATGACCACTATAAACCTACAATTTCTGTTCTTGGCTTTTTCTAAACTAAAATGCATTTTGACACAATCAGCAAGGATAAGTGTCTCCAGAGTCTACAAGACATTTCATAACATAAATAGTGTCACTACTCATTTATATGTAACAATTCTGCTGTTATAATGCAAAAATAATTCAGTGTGTAGCATGTAACATGCTGTAATTCAACACAATTTTATCTCTGAAGCAACAGTTCACAGCAATAATATTCGTCTTAAGGTGCGTTATAATGTAAAGGTAAAGATCCTACAATATAAACATTGGCATATACTGTAAACACATGGTGAGTAAAAACAGAAGTCCAGCAAGTTCATCAAGTAAAGATGGAGTTTGTCTCCCAAACCCTAATAGCTGAATGTTAGGGTAAGTTCTAAGAACCACAATTAGGCCTGTGGCCCAACAGTGAACATGGTACTAGGAGGTCTTTGAGACAGGATGGGGCATGACCATTCAGGCCTTGTAGGTGAAAGTAAATATTTTAAATTCAATTCTGGATTTAAACAGGGAACCAGCCCCTAGCCCTGCGACCTGTCCAGCGGTGTGCCCTGCTTCTCGACCTATGATAGCTGGGATAGGCTCCACATCCACGATAGGCAGTCATGACTATGGTTAATGTTTGTGTTGAAGGACACAAGCTTGACAAAAATAATTAGTTAGAAAGTAAAAGCAGAAAACTAAACATGTCCATGCCTGGAGTTTAATTGATTTTTGTAATCTGGCTTTACACTGTAGAGCAATAATTATATCACCTGAACTGAAGTGTTTTCTAATCATTGTACATAAGGGAAGCATAAGGTGAAAAGCATCAGTCCCAGCTTTAACAAAAGTACAAATCAAAGCTTTGCATTTGCTTAAGTGTTGTGTTCTAGTATCTGTAGTGAAATAATGCAACTAACTATACTAAATGTTTCACTCAGCTCAAGCAGGACAAACACTGTCGGAGACCGCGACAAGATCATTAGTAACAGTCATTAGTGCTGTTTCTGTGTTACAGTGTACAACAAACCTGACTAAGAGTCTTCAAAGTGACCATTCCTCTGCAAATTACTGAAAAATCTGGAGAGCAAGTTAATAATGGCTATGATTATAACCTATAAAGACCAATTACAAATAAAGCTTTATTATACAGCAAAGAAAACCAACATTGCTCTTTGCAAAAATAATTACTACTTATTTTTCTTATTTGACTAAATAATTGCCATCTACTGAATCAAGCAGCCATTTAACATTTAAGTTCTGTCAGTCTGAAAATCATGTACGGTGCTACAGTAGAGTGTTACAACTTATGTCTAAAAATGTATCGTTTCATGCATCAGTTAAAACACTCGACTCCAGGTACGCGACGGCCAACCGGAAACACTTCACGCAAGTCGAGCTGCCCGAGATTCACAGAATTTACAGTAAATGTTACATTTTTGTGATTTATATCGTTATCGGGACGATAGAATTCTTATATCGGGATATGAGATTTTGGTCATATCGCACAGCCCAGGCCAGTGAACACTCTTTCAAGGATGAGGAAGTACACATCTTGGACAGGGAGGAAAGCTGGTTTGAGCGTGGAGTCAAGGAGGCCATTTACGTACCTAAGGGTACATCTTTTGCCATCTTATAATGCTGTGATTGCAGCCATTCCCCAAATCTGTGAATGGTATTCATGGCCATTGATCAGTGGTCTTTGATCAGTGGGTTTTGGTCAGTGGTTGTTGATCAATGGTCATGAGAATTTGCATAATTAAGATTAAGGAACTGACCTTCCAGCCCATTGTTCCCTCAGTGGGCTGGTTTCAGTCATTATGCAAATGTACTGTTTATAAGATTGGGGAAACCTGCTGTCAGCTGAGACTGAAGAAGTCACTTGGATGAGTGACGAAACGTTTCTCCCACAAAACGCTACGTCCAGATGAACAGAATCATCTTTTTGGAGATAAACGACGTTTTTATATCGTCATCCGATATATATCATTATATCGAACAGCCCTATCACCAAGGGGTCCTCCTTGTTTGAAAGAGACCAATGAATATAGCCCAAAAAAAGTCTGTTTCTATGTCCATACGGCCACCTGACCGTAGTTTTAAGACAGACTTGAAACACTGTGATCTCATCATGAAAACATTTTAATAAGGTCTGTCTTGAAAAGCAGAGAAACTACAATTTACACAGGTCTGAAGCGAGCACAAGACTTTGATGATTTCAGTGATGTAACTCTTTCAGGGAGATGACTCTGAAAGCAATGACAGATACTACAGCTGTAAAATTCTGCAGCTTTGATGTTGCTTCTTTCGTCTGTCACTGCTTTTATAAATGGGAGCGCACAGAAACATGCACGCAAATGTAAAGGAGTATGTCCAAAGTCAGAGGCTCTGTGTGGGAAGACAATTGTGTCATCTTACATTGGACACTCAGCCAAAGGAAAACCCTTGCTGATGGAGAGATATATTCAGATGTTAGAAAGAAAGGTAAAATATTTCAGACTTCTTCACTGAACTCGTTCTGCTGATTCTGAGTCACTGATTGCATAGATTGCTTCGGTCACAGTCTGCCAAGCTTGGGTCTCCCACTTTCCAAGCATCTCTGGTGCATGCAAAGAAAAGACTTCAGTGGATGAAGAAAACATTTAGATTTAAAGACAGGCTCATCAGGTAGCTCTTTTATTGCATAAACACAAAGGTATTCACACACAAACACATGTACACACACCCAAACTGCTGATCTCTAAACCTTGGGGAGCCAGTGGCTATGATGTGCTGTGAGCATGGTTTGGGTCTACTGCAGAGAAATACGAAACTATTCTGAGACAGAATTGTTCTGAGAAATCTTCTTTACCAAGGTCACCATGAAGGCATACAATTCACATATTTTTCACATAATTTTCATGCCGATTAAACCATTCAATGACCCTTTGAGCCCCATCCTAGAAGAGACAATTTCAGTCATGAAAGAAATCTAAAACATATGATAACGGTGGTCACTAAAGCAAGTTTGTATTGATTTGCATCTACCTTCCCCCCACCCTTTTCTTGATGATGGTGGTGGGACGGTTCCCAAACCATTCCAAAGAAATTCCTTCTATAGCATAACAGAGCCACTGGGTCCACTTACTGTGGAGTGGCACAGTTTCCATTTTTCTTTCCTGTAATTTGTCACAGACACTGGAAGCACAGTAAGGACAGGGGTTGATGTCTTCATGCCCATTATAAAGAAAAAGAATGAGTATGTTAATGCGGGCACCTGAGTTTTAAAGTGGTTAAAAATGTTATCGCCACACAAAGATGATCTCAAGGATCTTTTATTATGATTCAAACAAACAAACATGTGTGTCTGACGATACCGTGAGTTTACTAGTAATGAAAATAACACAGAAAAATCAATTTTTGCTTCAACACAGAGCTTTGATTTTGAAGAAATAATCTACCAATAATACTGGCAGGCCAATATTGTTGGGTGATATTAGCTATTAGCCAAAATATTGGTGTGTGCATTTATAACAGGCAATAGATGAAAATTTAATAAAGATCAAATAGACATGAAAAAAAAAATATCCTCAAACATTTTATGTTGATGTTGCATAGTTTGTCCACCAGAAGGCACTCTGCAACTTCCCTTTTGGAATGCCATTTATGCAACCAAAGCTAATCCAATCAGAGTTCGGCAGAGCATAAATCATTAAATAAATAACTACACATAACTGAGAAATCTGGTCATGTTTCCTTTGTCTGAAAGGAAAAAAAAATTGGCTAATATATCAGATTTCCAGATTTTTAAATCATCTAATATCGGTATCACATCGATCTTAAAAATCCTACATCAGCCAGGCTCTATTATTATTTGTCAACCAAAGCCTTAATATAACATGTCCAGTGGATTTATATAGCTATGTGAAAAATTGTTACAATGCACAACCAGTTTTAAGGCTCTCTAAACTGTAAAAACCCAAGAGAAGATTCAGCAGTGAAACACTCCAAAGCTAATAAGGGAGAAAGCTGCAAAACTCTATCGCTGCACATCCAAGTTACAGGAAACCACTAGAGAAATCGCAGAGGAAACTAAAACACAGCAATTAGACTGTTGAAAGTCTGAATTTCTGTCATTCAAACAAATAAGCTGCAGAGTCTATGCTGTGCATTACTCTTACTGTGGTACCACTGACAGAATCCCTCTCCTGCTGTTTGCAAACCACTAAAAGATTAAATGGTAAACCAGAAAATTTCCTAACCCTGTGGTCAGTTTGGTCATCATGTGTCTTATACAGTATCTTTCAGCAGTTCGCCAATTTCAGAAAAAAAAACTGGGTCAGCTGTTTAGGCACACATTTTCCATATAGTTTGTAATTTCTCTAACAAGGGGAATGAATGCAGAAAAAACAAGATGGAAGTCATAACCTCACTACTATTCTTCTAAATTTATGTCTTTCGTGCCTAAAAATTTTAGGCTCTCTTTCCATCATTCTTATTGGCTCCATCGGGGGAAATCTCGTGGAAGATGAGCATGAAAATCAATGGGGGCAATGTAATGTTTTACTGTCACAATTTAAATTTTACTACAATACCTCCTTTCAAAACAGATTTCTGCACAACCTGTGCATTTGCACTGCAAGTGGGATATGAGCTAAGGTGCTCTGGAGCACCCACACGTGAATGAACTCTACTTGACTTTGCTTAAAGTTGCTGTTTGCACAAAGTTACTTCACAGTGATCTCTCACTCTGCATGTTGCAAATGACTCACTTCTCTCTTCCTCTGTCCCCACGTCATTCTCTATGTCTCACTCGCTCTCTCTCGTTGTAACATCTGTCGCAAGCTGGAAGCTGCTTCACACCAACTGTGCCTCTCTCTGACTGGGTAGCCTGCCTGCCAGCTAGTCAGCCAGTGTTTTCAGCCCCATTAAACCTCATTGCTGCATTACTATAACAGGTCTATGCCTCTAATGCTCCTACACTGCAAGGCAAAGGCACCTGCTGAGGAGCTGGAGGGTAAAGCGAGGGCAAAGCAACGGTTAAATATCTGTGAGAAATGCCAGATCAGTCTGCGTGTCAGTCTGCATGAGCTGAGACGGTACTCGAGCATCACTTTTCTCCGCAATTCAGCTCATATCTGAAATCCCAACACTTCACATCAGAACTAACACTTTATTACCTCCCACGACCCTTAAAGAAATGAGCAGGAATTGAACATGTATGGAAGGAAAGATGAAGAAAAACAGTGTAGACAGAAACGCTTTGAAAACAGACAGCTGACCACTTTCAACCAGAAGCAGGCTGATTTGAGAAAGCATTATGTGTTGAGTCTTCCGTTTTACCTAATCCATCCATTCTTACTTCTCCTTCACTCACCTCCTTCCAATGCTCTAACCTCCTCCAATCTGTTCATCCTCCCCCTTTTCTCTCCTTTTTTCCCCTACTTGCTATTTGCTGCTCCTCTCTGCTCAGATTAAAACCTAATCTCCTATAATGGTAGCCTTGCAGTCTAAAACACTATCTGAATGCTTAATTAATATTTAAAGGGCAGAAATTTCCCTCCTCTCCCTTCTCATTCTTTTCCCGTCCTCCTTCCACTTTTCTCTGCTTCTGTGTCATTTTCCTTCATCTCTCATGGCCAGCTCTCGCCATCTGCATTTCTAACTTCTTTCATCTTGCTCTTCCTTAAGTTCTAATCTTTCATAATGATTGTCTGAGTGTCTAAATGCTCTCTAACGGCTTAATCAATACTTAATGAACATACCATAAATACTTTATGAACCCTAAACCCTGAAATCCCCAGGGTTTCATTAGCCATGGAGATATACACTTTTCTACATCTTCGACATGACTGGAAGCTCACTGAAATCAACACTGGATACTGATTACATCATCATTTAGTCTCTGGTCAGTACATATTATCGTAGCAATGGCAGCTGCTTCTAAGTTACGTGTGTTTATGTGTCTGTAACAGACAGATCATTAAAAAATTGTCTATGCAAGATGCAATTTTACCCAGCTGTAGCGATACATGGGATGTATCTTTTGTAGTAATTCTAACGCTTTTGATACGCCACCCACACATATTAAACTGCTTTGCAATTCCAACTACATGTCAATTTATTCCTAATGGATGTGTGAGTATTTTGAGGGAATTGGGTTTGATATGCAATAGGGCACATGCCCTATTTAATCATCCAGGTAAGAAAATCCCAAAAAGTTGATTCTGGTCATCTGGGCGAAGCGTTTTTCAGAGGGAGAAACGTTTCATCACTCATCCAAGTGACTTCTCCCACTGAAAACGCTGCACCCAGATGACCCGAATCAACTTTCTGTGAGTGGGGCACATGCTTTCAACATCCAAACACACATTTTTCAATCAAAAATAAATAAGATAAAAACGAGACAAATCCATGCACTCTGTAAATTCCAGTTTTCTGCTCTGGTTAATTGGCTACAAAAGGTCAATTAGCTTAGCTAACTTTTAAAGGATTGCAGTAACATTCCAGGATCATTAAAACTGTAGTTCAAGGTTTTTCGAGTGATGACATATGAGAATATATTCAGAAGTAGAAAAGCTATTTTCCACTCTGTGACTCTCTAGTGGCTGTGAAGTGGCAAAGAAACCCTGATGACTCAAAGAAATGGCATCACTCTTGACTAAGTGAGAGACTGACTATGTTTCAATGTTTAATTCAACTACAGGACAGTTTTTTTCTTCCACAGGCTTCTAACACTGCATCTTCACACTCTGTATGACTCATTTCAAGCATTAGGAGATGCCTTTCTAGATAATTGGCGCTACACACACACACAAAGATCTCACAGTTACACATAAAGCGATTAATCCGTTTACCCATCTATCCATTAATTTACATGTTTACTTGTTTCCTTTTCCCTCTTTTCTTGGACTTCTCCCCTGTCCTGGCATTGCAATTTCAATATGGCTTCTTCCACTCTTCTCATGTTTTACTCACTCTGTCTCTACTGTGTATTAAAAGGCCAGTAATTCGTCACAAAGTGCAGTTCCTGGTGCACATCAGTGTGCAGGCTGCTCGTCTTCCAGCCGCCCAGAGCTGGAATCAATCACCCAATCCTGAGACACTGAAACCATCAGGGAGGGTCAGACAGAGGAGAAAGAGACACACAAGTACATGGAGAGGAAGACAGAAAGAGTGTAGGTGGACATGCAGACAGAAAAGCCTTGTGTGGATTAAGTAAACATTTCCTTGACTGGATACAGACAAAAAGGTTTCATAAGTTGAGCAATTTAATTTCCCTTGGGTGTGATTTGAAATAAGAACAGAAATCATGAGATAGGCAACATCAATAGACTAAACAAAACGCTGGTCCAGATGTAACGTTCCATCAGTCATATTGCTTTTTTTGTTGTTGTTGCTGTTTATTCTTCAAAGTGACCACACAAATGTAACTTATGAGTGTGGGCCTGATTCCTAGCAGCTGAGTAGAAGTGGTGTCATTTCCTGTGGTTATGTGGCTGTTGTTGCTTTCTGGCACTGCGCTGAATCTTTTTCATCTCAAGTTTCTCATCTTATGCGATGCCAGCAGAAACAGGTGAGTGATACCTGTTGGGATTAAGACTATGCTTTTAGCTGACTGGTAAAAAGTTTGAGGATCCTCCTTGAGAAGTTTTTAAAGAAAATGTATAACAAATGTTACATTAATTCCTTATAGCTGATTGCTAGAACGCAAGGTAATAAGCCATGGGAAGATAGTACTATAACACAAAAATCCAAGCACAAGGATGATACACACAAACACCTCCACAGCCCACCCTGTGTGCACATTGTACACACACTTCTCTCTATTTAGTTCTCCCTTTCTTTCTCTTCTGTAGTACTGAATGCTGTAATCAACACTAATGGGACTCAGCTGTTGGCCAGTCTAATTACCTGGAATGCAGACAGATGATCACTGAAGCAGGCCCACACACACACACACACACACACACACACACAGAGAGAGAGAGTCAGGTTTCCATCACTTCAGAGGACATTACATTAACTTCATTTCCTAAAGACCGACTCTAACCTAAATCACAACCAATATCTTCGTTCGAGTCCTTATCCTAACTCAAACCTAAAATTAAACCTTAAGTCTTCACCTTAAAATGTAATGATTTGCCTAATGGAGCTTTGAGTTTATCCCCAAACACATGTCTTCACAATGTGATTGTGTAATTTGTCCCCACAGTATAATTAATACCACTGCACACAGACACACACTGCAGTATTTTACTTTCATGCACCTGCCACTTTGTGTGTGTGTGTCTCTCTGCAGTCTTGGTTTTATGTGGTGTTTTGGCGACATGTGCTTTTAGAGATTGCGTGTGGATGCATTTGCAAAAAGTCAGTAAGAAGCAAATACATTTAGCTTCCAACTGTTTATGCTTCTTCTCCTACTCAGGAAGTCCAAGTAAAAAGCCTGGCAGAGAAAAATCACGTTGTTAAATTTACACAAAACCTCTTCATTCTTTATGCCTCAGTTTTATATTAACCGAATGATTCCAGTGATTTTCCCTAGCTATATTTTCCCATTAATTTCACTTGTGCCATTTACCTCTAACCAACGACTGGACAAAGAAAAACTTCTTGAAGGAGCTGAGAAACAAGGAGAAACAAAACTAAAGTAAAATAACCTTGAGTTAAACCTTCTTTTTTCTGCCACGGTTGTGACAGAGCAGCACCTAGTACTCTGAACGCCTCACATAATGCAATATACAATAAAAGGATCAAGAATTTGTACCTTTTACAGTAGAAATAGGGCACACTGAAATGCTGTTAAGGACATAAAACATTTCACAACAACAACAACAGTCTTCCAAGTCTCACGAGATAGAACAACAAAGATATTTTTAAGACTTAAATGTTCATAAAAACAGAGATTTTGAAACAAATCTTTTGTATGTCTGACGAATGTGTCTGTGTCATCCGAGGCCTCATCAGCCTGATGTCATACTGTCTGCCTGAGGAAAGAATGGGCTCGGGGGAAATCCTCAATCTAAATGATTAATACAACCTGGAACCAAGGCGAGGACTTGTCTGTCACTCTGCAGGTACATAGAGCATGTAACACCTTTGAGTATGTGGGGTGGGGAACGATGTGTGTGTGGTGGGTTGGGGTCAGCATTTGAAGGGCTGTTTAAAGCTACTTCAGAGGGATTTGTTAATGATTACAACTACATAGACAAACACACACCCAGAGGTGTCACACTGACTGCAAATGATCAAGGCAGAACTTCTGGAGAGGAAGTGATGGGTAAACAAAAGAGATGAGCAAAAGGAAATTTTAAATAGATGACAATGATTATCTATCACGTGACTGCAGAACGCATGTGAAATATACATGTTACCAGTTCTGGGCTGGACCCCTTTAACCTTTAGAACTGCTCTGAGCCACAGGGGCAACAAGGAGCTGGACACCTCAGAGATTTTGGTCCATATTAACACAACATCACACCTGCTGCAGATTTAGCAGCTGCACATCCATGATACAAATATCCCATTCCACTGCATGCCAAAGGTCCTCTACTGGTGACTGTGGAGCCCATTAAAGTTCAAGAAACTAGTTTGAGATGGTTTGTACTTTGTGAGCCTTATCCTTCTGGAAGCAGCCATCAGGAAATGGGTACACTAAAGGCATGGACATGGTCAGCAACAACTGTTCCAAAAAACAAACAACCCCCACCCCAAAACCAATCCCCCAAACTATTATACCACCTGCCAGGTGGTGGTTTAAGGACAGAGCCACGCTTTCAACTTTTTTTATGCCAAATTCAGACCTTACCATCCAAATCTTGCAGCAATCGAGACTCATCAGATCGGGCGATGTTTTCCAATATTTTGTTGTTCAAAATGCAGCCTCATTTTCCTATTAGCTAACAGAACGCTGTGGTCTTCTCCTGCTGTAGCAGATGCTCCTTTGCAGGTATTGTCTGTTGCATTCTTATCAGTTCATAGCGGTCATCTCATTCTGGCATCAACAAGGCATTTTCACCCAGAGAACTGATGTCCACTGGATATCTTCTCATTTTCAGAAGATTCTCTGTAAACCTTTGCCAATTCAAAGTCACTTAAATCATCTTTTTTCCTCATTTTGATGTTATTTCAGGCAATCTTTTAGGAAGGATCAGATCCTGAGTGCTTATATTAAGTATAGTAATTATCATTCTTGAAATTGTCAAATATCTAAACTACAACACAATGCTGATTTGTTAACTGTGCCCCTACGTTCTCTAATGAGCAAAACAAGTGTTTTGTGTTAACAAGCAACAATAACCAATTATAGCTACTGGACTTTTCATCAGTTTTCATTCTTTTTCTTTAAATAAAGTCAGCACTTTGCACAGGAGTATTTAAGCTTTGTAACACCCTGCAGTGTGCCAGTAAAATGCAGGGAAAAGTTACAAAGAAAATCAAAGATTCAAAGCCTGCAGTCCTGGATACATGGTCTGCATCCTTCACAGTAACTCTGCTACTCTTAATACCACTTTAACAGATTAAAACAAAGTGGAGTTCAGCTCCTAAATTCACTCACACATTACCTCTTCCACCCCCACTCTCTCTCTATCTCTTTCTTTCACTGAATTGTTCCTTGATTGTCTGTCTGTATTGGAGCATTTCATTAGACAAATGCAATAAACCAGAAGGCCTGCTGGATAGCTGGATTATCATTGAGGAAGCACTTTCTCGGATAAGGAAAGCGAAAATTAATAAAGAAAGTTTTCAGACAAACTTATTAAAATGCATTTTTTTCCTTTGCCCCCCCCCCCCCCTTTTCTTAAATGGTATGTAGCTTGTCAGACAAAGCACTAGAAAAAGAAGTGAAGAGCCACAGCCAGAGAGAAAACAAATTAAAAGGAAACTACAATATCTTTTTTTTAAAAAAGGTCCTGAAAAATTCAAGTGAAGAGAAGATTTGTGCTCTTGGCAGTGATTAAAACGCTTCTGAGTTCTGAATCAAACTCTGAAAGAAGATGAGGTATTCAACGATGTATTTGTTCCCCCCATTATTTCATGTTACATGTAAAAATGCCAAGATACATAAGTGTAAAGGAGGCTGCCGTTTGAAAACTGGTGCAGGAAAAATACCATCTAATTCGTTTCATCTTCATGAAAACATTTGAGAAAATGCATGAAAAAAGTATAAATGCAGGATTTTAAGGCAAGAGCTACAACCGTACTCAACTTCATTGAATTGCCATAAAAGTCAAAAAAATGTGGCTGTCATACCAGGGTATGTAACACTTGTAGTACTTTATGAAAGGAGCAGAAATTTTGACGAGCTGGTAGATTTGCTGTATAACGGTTAAGCCGTCTGTATCCGCCCACACCTTCCGCTGGCCTCGGCTATAAAGTTCAAGAGGAGAGAAATACTGGTTTACACTTCAATAAAAGACCTTTTTCATCAACTCTGCTCTTCTGACTACATCAGTCTCGCTGTAATCCAACCATCAAGGTCAAGTATGTGTATGTGCGTGAGTATGCGAGAATGACTGTGTGCTGCAAGAAGGCAAGTTTAATCTCAGGGCAATCAAAATAAAGGAAAACAGCATTAGTGCAACTTTCCTCCACAACTTTGAATATTTATTTTTCCTAACTGTGATTCAATCAGAGTGGCCTGAATGAAAAGTGTTATTTGGGTCAAAGCACTAGCATCTAATCTAATAGTTGCACTTCCATCATTTCACTCTTAAACATTCACACCTACTTTCCTGCACAGATCATTTTTCCTTAAGAGGCCACTGAGCAGCTCTAATGGAGTTCTGGGGTTTCATTTTCTCAAGGACTCTGTGCAGTTTAAGTTAGCTTAGCTCTTCAGTGCCAAACACATGTTAAGCTAAAATGCATACTTCTGACCTTATCTTTAATTCTCAGCATGTCTATCAACTTTTTAAAAACAGAAATACACTTAGACACCAAATGCATATTTCATTTTCACACAGTCTACACGAGTGACTGAGCAGCCACTAGAGGATTTTTTTTTTTTTTGCCCCAATACAAACACACAAACATGTGTACACATCTGCCAGTTGTGTGTTTTGTGCTTTCACATGACACTATTTCATCCTGATCAATGCCTTTGTTCTACAGACCCAAAGCTCAAAAGCTGTGGCCTGTTGCCATGGTTATCTCTATTTGAAACCAGAGGGATTAACCTCTGTTTGGCTTGGGAGAGAGACAGGAAGATAGAAAAAATGAGACAGAGGAGCAAAACGAGAGGGAAAAGGTGTAGGAAAAACAAGGAGGAGTGAGAAATCCAATGAGTAACGAAATAAGCCAAAGTGACAATAATAAACAGAGGGCCAGAGACACAGCAGTGTCCATTAACCCCCCAAAATGTGACGTGTTGTTTCCCCCCCCCCAAAGTTTTCTGCACCACAGGGAGTATAAATCAACAATCACACTGCTGTTGGGTTGTTTTGATGAAGTAAAAATAACTGAACAAACACTGGGTACCATGAATTGTTTTTTCCCCATATTGTTTTTTAAAGCACATGATTCGAACCGTTTCTTTTTAATAGAAAGGACTGGTGTACCTGCAATACCAGAAACATAATCAGCACTATAATCTTACAAGTGACAAAACATAAAAACAAATCTGTGACTGACTTTATTTACATCTGTAATACTGCCAACTTGATCCCCTTCTTAAATTTTTCTTTTGGCCCAGCTCTGTTGATTTGGGCTACACAGAAACCACTGTCACACAGCACATTTCAAAACTAAATATTGGGATTCTCTCACTGAGATGTTGCCTTTTCATTTTCAGTTGTTATGCTTTGTTGTGAAAAGCAACAAATGCCATAGATGTTACACGCTGAGAAAAACATAGTACAGCAAATGATCCTCTTTCTCAACTTCAAGAGTGAGAGTTTGAACCAAGGGCTCTGGCTGCAGAGTGTCTGTGTTACAGACACAGAAAGCACATGTAGAGACATTTAATGGAATCAATGTAACATGGAAGCACAAAAAAGAATTTCAGCTGCAGCCGTTTTGCATCAGGAGATGGGCTTTTGAAGATGCAACTTCATTTGCAGTATGTGGTCGTTGTGAAGATGCGTTTTCAGTGTGTGTTGCTGAGGAGCTAAGATGAGAGAGTAGAGATTTTCTCGCCATCTTTTGATGTCGGGACGAGGGCACAGTGGGGCCAGCTGACAGCTTGTTGGGCCAAGGTTATTTACTTTTAGAAAGGGAAAACCAGCCTGAGTCAGCAAACACTAAAGGGCAGTCACACATACGCACATTCACACACACTCAAGCGAAGACACATACGCGCATCCCACCCTTGCCGAACTACACACCTACACACGCAGCACCAAGAGTTTAAATAGTCTCATCACAGGAACACCATTGAGAAAACAGCAGTCTAATTACCATCATATCCTCTACCAAGGACACCTCATGATGGCAGGCTCATACTCATCTATTCATTTTACATGTACAGACCACATCCTCCCCTCTTACAAAGCCATTATGCCTTAACAAGGGTTCTTAAACCCTCCCAGTCCAAACTGAGCAGGTTTAGTGTCCTCCTGAGACAGAACCTTGTTAAAGCTGCGTCATTAGGAGCAGCCGCAACAACCTGGCCTGTCTTCTATTTCAGGGGCATTACCCCAAATTGTGCATGTATAGGATCTGATAACCAGGAATAAGCAGTGAAATAATTAATAATAACCCCACTACCAACACTCACACTCCACACACACACACACACACACACAAAGGAAAAACCAGAAGCAATTACATATGATTTATTATAATAGTATGCATAGCAGCAGAGAGCCAACCACCCTTATATTTAACATTCATAGGATGAGCCAGGAATTTTTACCCTCATGCTGAACTTTGGTTGCTAATGTCCAATTTCCTTTCTCTAGTCAGAATGTGAACGTTCCTGAAAAAGGACAGCCAGTGGCTGTCATTAGGATTCTCAAAGTTCTTGACATTATCAGTCATTTTCATTTTTAGTTGCACCCTCAAATTAAGCCAGCCAAAGGTCATAACGATGGAGTCTGGTCATACGGTTCTTTTATACTGAGCAACATTATTTATGTCCTTAGCAAGCATTAACTCAACTTGGCACATTTACAGAACTGATTATATCAGCTTTAATATAAACAAATTCATTGACATTTAATATATCATTTTGTCTGTACTGAAGTTCCACCTCTACAATCTATTTGCATTTTGTTTATATTTGCATCCAATATAAATCTGAAGCATTTGGTGTGTATCTAGAAAAAGATCTTGAAATGAAACCTGGGGGACATCCCATGTTAAATTGCTAACTTTTTCAATAAACTAGAGATACAATCAAACAGATGACAAGGCTCATATACTTTCAGTAAGTAAAATAAGTACAATTTTGTTTCTATAGGACCTCATCAAGATAAATATCAAAGTCCTTCATACAAAAATATTAGAAAAAAAAGTTAGCCTAAAGTATGTATAAAAATATGGTTTTAAAAAGAGATGCACATTTTTGTAATACAAAATCTATAAATCAGATCTCAAATTATGAGGATTTTGCCATAAAAATACAAACCTCCTTAAGGAGTTACAAATAGACCCTCAATCAATCAATTTTCCTGTAGACTCCTGGTGGAGCATAGGGCCGCAACAACACCACGGCAACGGACTGTTCTGGGCCGTTCTCTTCAGCTGGGTCCACGTCATTCCGGCGGCCTTCACTTCGCTCTCGACAGATCTTCTCCATGTCTGTTTGGGTCTCCCCACACAAATAGACCCTGGATAATTAAAACTTGTGACATCTTGATTCTGTTGTTTTCATTGCTATAGAGGTATGTGGTATCACTACACCAAGATCTAAAGAGCTCTCTAAGGCCTTCAAAAATAAGCTCTGTCTAGCTTTGAGTCTGGCAAGTGACCCTCCACCGCCCCACTCTTCTCTGGAACAGACTGTTTGATGCCTAAAGAAGTCTACAAGAACAGAAACATTTGGTCACACTAAACTGCAAGTAACTCGCAGAGTGCAGATCAAAGAACTTTTCAGTACAAGAATGTCAAACCGGCTGTGAAGTATGGCGGCGGAAATGTTATGCTGTTTGGGGTTGCTTCACTGCATCAGTACACAATCTGCAGTCTGATTCCGTTACACAAAACAGCTTAACTATTAAGCTTAAGTGGAACTTGAGTTTTTACTTGAATAATAATAAGAACATTAGTGCATCCTCACATGGCGAAAAGAAGAAATAGATAATCATGGAATGACCTATTGCAATGGAAGGGATTTAAGAAAACTTGTGTCAGGGACACAAGGATAATTCTACAAAACTCCAAGCAATCATTCTGCTAAGTGGGCAATACTCTTTATCAATGTTTTTGCTCCAGTCAAAATTGGAGAAGATGTTAAACAGCTAAAGTTTGCCTGAAGGATATGCAACGAGAGACAGATGATGCAGACGAAGAACAGTTTATGCAACAGGAGCGAAACAGACTGCAAAATAATAAATGTTGACTACGATGGACTACCCCCCACCCCACACACACACACACGTTTCCATATATACATACATATAGATCATTTTTTATTTCTATAAATACACACAGAATTACAAGTGCATTCATTATTATTATATTTAGCCAATTTTCACTGTAGTGTTGTTTAATACACAACTTTCATCTCACTTTCAAACATGTTGTTTTTCTCAACTGTCCTAACCAATGGCTTGAAAAGAGATACTAGCATATATTTGGAAAACCCTTTCAAATTAAGTGTAGGTCATAAATCATACGTATTTATAACACTGTCAACAGAAAGATTAAGATTTCTTTAGGTACTTGTTATATAATTGTTGCTAACAACCCCACTCACACTACAACTAGCGCCATACAATTCACTGCAATTTATTATGTATAGTTTAATTGGAACCTTGTATTACAAATGTGGTGGAGTAGCTATAACATATCTAAACCCTCCATGTGTGAAATTGCACATTTTAAATAATCATTAGAAAAATACAACAGGACCAAGAGCTGAGGTAATTAACACAATACATCTCTAGCATACAAGTGCCATTATTTTCTCTGAAACCACAAATCCTTCATCTGAGTAAATGTTACAAGGACACCCAACTCAAATGTTATCGTCCCACTGAGTGGTCATTATCAGCTGTAATCAGTCTCAAAGATATCGCCACCAGGCATCCAGGTAACAGCAACTGGTAAGCATTGCAGGTGTCCAACTCAATAATCACCACAACTCTGTGCACCACCCTCTAAATCAACAAGCACAAATGACTTCAAGGATTTCAGTGAAGAGATTTTTCTAAATGAAGAGGCAGAATGGAGATATGTAATTGAAATGAATAAATACTTAAAAAATAGTCAGACTGCATGGCAGAGCGAGAGGAAAAGGCTTCATTGGTTTTCAGTGGGCATGTACAGACTCAGACGTACTAAAAGGTTACAGCATTTGATTTGTGATATTCCACTCTAAAGGCTCTGTCTCTGTCTGGAGGAGCAGTTTGGCTACTGCTGTCCACAAAGTTTGATCGATGGCTGAATTATGCCATCGGATTGCGAACCTAGCCGACTATGCTGTCTGCCCAATGACAAACAACGAACGTGCCTGGCCACCAATAACAATGAGAGATGTGAGGACCGAACAGCCAATCAAAAAATAGAAGCAATAGTGTCCCCATAAAAAGGGACCTTTCACACAGCCTCTCTCACTGCCATTAATATACTTCACTCATATGTATTCCACTGAGTGTGTGGGGAAAAAAAGATTGTAAATGCAGCGCCACCATTTTCTTCCTCACACCCTCCTTTTCTGCTAGCCTTTTATTTCCTTCTTATACTTCCTCCCTCTCATAGTTCAGGCTGCCCACTCCACATATACTCCATCTCTCTCCACCCTCCCTTGCTACAGTTTGGGCTTCCCACTCCCTCCCTCCATCAATCACCGCACGCACCCTCCCTCGCTCCAGCAGCCCACTCAAAGGCTAATTCCACAGAGGGAGAAAATGTGAGGATAGGCATTTTATAGTGTTTTCCAGTTATCTCTGTCCTTATAGAGCTGTTCTCAACCCAGCTCCATCAAACCAAGCACCACCCCCACTCTCTAGCTGCCTACTCCATCCCTCCTCTGTTCATGGCAGTACTTCCCTCATTCGTCTTTGTTTTCCGTTCTCTCGCGGGTAATGCTGGGGTGAAACCAAATCTGAAGGGTTTTTCTTAATGAGCCATTCAGTAGTTGAAAAGCATCTTACTCTAACAAAATGACTGAAAATTGCTTGAAATGTATTATGCAATTCCTCTAAAATAATATAATTTCACATGTTATTGCTGTAGCTGATTGCCTTCCATTGCTGAAATATGAGGCTATGAAGATGTAATGCTTTCATTCACCACCAAACAAATCGTGCATTTGCTTGGGAATCCATCCTTTACTGACTGTCTTCTTAAACATGACAAACTTCAAATTCATCCCCAACCTGTACTGATGTTAGCAAACATGATTGTTAGCTTGATTCCATTTCCATGACGCTCTCGCTCTATTTTAGTTCTCTTTCAAAGTGACTCAGATTTACTACAATGTACTGGCTGCGTTTATAAATCAGAGGGCAATTATTTGCAAATCATCAGAGTCAGATAGTGCTTGTTTAGAGACAAGTGGCCTCCCACCTGTGGAATCGCTTTGGTCCACAAATACTTGCAATTGGTCACCAAATGTGAAAATAAATCAGTGCAATCAGTGGCCAACCAACAATTTATCCCAGTCACAAGCACCTTGCTATTCTTTTTCTTGGCCATTACACCAGCTTCATAGTGCAGCGGTTTGTACATTTACACAACAGGCGATAGATCCCAAGTTTGAGAATAGGAGGAAACAAATCCCTAAGAAGGTTGTGTCAGGAAGAGCATGTGTTGTATGGAGCCACATCAAAAATGTGGCTCCATCTGCTGTGAGGAAGGTAAGATGTCTGGGAAAAACTACTACTGCTGCCCACAGAGACTACAAAACATATAGCAAATTAAGTTATGAAGCTAATAACTTAAGTTAACAACCAGGGACTTTGATCTATACATACATATGTGTACACACACACACACACACACACACACACACCCTCTTCAGTTGTCTCATCAAAAGACCTATGGAGGACTCAGTACAGAACAACCCATGACAGCATTTGCATTATCTAAGCCGCAGCATTTGGTGTAAGCAGCAACAAGTTTGCCACAAAAGAAAAAAGTATCCTCTGTTTTTATTGCCTGCTCTGCCATCTCAAAAAAGGCAAGCATTTTACTGATATTACTTTTGTTAATGAAGCATTTATGAGCCAGGGCCTTTCGAAAGAATGCTCTTCGCGGCTGCATATTGCATAAGCTCAATAACCTCAGGTTCTTGCAATCTATCCTTTAGCGGTACTGTACACTGAGGAGGGAGAAAAAAAATGTCACAAACGGATAATGAGTCACTTATCTTTTATTAACATCTTCAATGTTTACCATTTTTGTTATTCAACTAGAACGTTGACATTATACAGATTTATAAAGGTCTCTACCAAAAACAGTATACGTGTTCTCGTGTACTCTTTATGCTCATATACTAAAAGACTTCAGTTCTGTTTTCAGTACTCTAACATTTACTGTTGTGTAAGTAATCTTTTTTGATGGCATAATACACAACTTAGTAAAGCAGTAAAATGAAGAAACTGTTGTGTGTCACTAGGAATTATCATGATTACTGTAATGATGAGAAATATTTTTTCATTAGCAATGCAACAGCGGCGCATTAATCACCCAAACACCTATATTCATCTTCATTTTCCTCTCAGTCTCCCTGCCTCTCACGCTCTCTCCCCCATCCAGTCCATCTCTTTCTTTTGTTTTCTCACTTATCCACTTAACTCCTACATCTCTCTCCCATCACCCTCTACGCACACTAACATAAAAAGACACATGCACATACACGCGCACACACAAAGCCAAGGGATGGTAATGCAGGGTTAATATGATTGGAAAGCAGCTGATGGTTGTGCACATTCAGGCCAGATTACATTTAATTCGATTGGGTTTCACTCACTAGGATCCCTCCCATTCCTATTTTCCTTTCTGTCCTCCTCCTGAATGTCCTCTTCCTGCTATTGTTTGGCTAGGGGCTGTCAGGTCTAACAAAAAGACAGTAAATTCAGCTTTATAACATCCTTAACCACTCAGATCTGAGCAACTTGCAATGCAAGTTGATGGCATGTTTTTTTTTAAAGAATATAGAAATATTATAGTTGATATCTCTGAACACAAATAGAGAATCCAAATACATTTTGTTTAACTGCACAGAGACAACCTTCTTTGTCATAGCTGTGTATTCAAAAATAATCTACATAGTTTATAAACAGAAGAGTCCTCTAAAGAGATGGGTCACTTCAGATTTTACAACAGAAGAAAGGAACATTACCATTATCACCTAGCCCAGGGTTTTCAATTTAAAACTCGGCTTTTCAGTCACAGGCTGCTCTTTACAAAGCAGAATAACACCAACATTTACATTATATGTGCTGGCTGGTGAAAGTATTCAGGTGTATTACTGTATATCTGGCTGACAAAATAAAAAATACACTCAAACAAATGGCTGAAAGAAAAAAAAGAAGAGGAAAAAAAACAAACAGGTTAGAAACAAACAGGTAACAGAGTGATAGACAAGCAGGAAGCAGAGTGGGGGGAAAAAGAAATGCTCTTGTCTTCCTGTGTATGTGTTTTTGTCTGGTTCATCTTTATTTTATGTCTCAGTTGGTCCTGCTGGCCACCTCTTCCCATCACTAACCTCAGCTGTCAGACACACTCAGACAGCCACATAAAAGCAGTACACATGCAAGAAAGCTTGCACACACCGTTTATATCAGTAAATAAAGTCCGGGGGAGCGAAGGAAGAAAGGTAAGAAAGAATGAAAGAAAGAAAGAAAAGAAAGAAAGAAAAAGAAAAAAAAAAGAGGCAGATAAATGACAGTCAACCAGTGTCGTTAACTTTACGAGTGCCCGTTTTCTTTCTACCCTTCACACACTGTCCTTTCTCAACCCTGTAACTAACGACTCTGGAGGAGGCATTGCAGCACCTGCTGCACACATACACACACGGTTTGGGGGGAATGTACAACAGAGGAAATGGGGAGGGTGTGTGTGTGTGTGTGTGTGTGTGTGTGTGTGTGTGTGTGTGTGTGTGTGTGTGTGGGGGGAGCAACTAAACCAACCCCTAAAATAGGATTAAATGGTGGGATTGGGGGTTAAAAAAGAGAGAGAGAGAAGTGAATACAAAGACAGGAGGTGCCAAGGACAAAGTGGAGGGGAGAAGAAAGAAGGGAGAGAATAAGGGAGGGAGGTGTGAAGTGTCACTGCCAGTAGTACCATCTCTCTAATTAGCATAGTGACCTTGGCCCTGTGTAACTGTTATTATATACCCACCCACCCACACACACACACACACACACACACGCACACACACACGCGCACACACACGCGCACACACACGCGCACACACACGCGCACACACACACACACGGGCTTAGGTGATTTTGTGTTTGCAAAATAAAATAATGCCCTGATATGAATGTTAATATTCAATACTTTCACATTGCTGAATGTTCTTACAGGGCTACACATGCTTTTCACAAAACATTTTGTAGTGCATAAAATGCAGAGAAGCACCGATTCACATATTGGTTAAAAATCAGAGCTAGAATTTAAATCATTCGCTGTACTCTGTGTAATAATGTTAGGGGGATTCAACCTACAGATACTCTTACAAAAAGAAAGCAAGAATGAGGCTGGGAGACAGAAAAACTAACTGTGAGTGAGCTGGCGAGAGCGTGAGGGAGTACAGCTGTAGAAGTAATCATCTTTCAGGTCAACAGTAATTACCAAGAAGACTGAGGAAGTGAGTATAGGACACACGCACATACACACAGTTTCTTGTCTCTTCTCTTATCTTGGCTTGCTGTGTTTTCTTCTCGTCTCATTTATTTCACAACCAAAACATGCACCTGCTACAAAAGAAGATGTCAGTGCAAGCTGCAGGGTTTAATGGATAAAGGTTTCTCGCAGTAAATCCAGTTATATACACACTAGCAGTCTAATCTTGCTTCAACTGTGCTCTAATTAATTCATGAGTGATGTCAGGAAGTTACTGTAATCATGGCTAACACAGACTGCTTACACTGTGACATATACTGCTGCTTCCAGCTCTATTTTAAGCTATTTCCAGCGTCTTGCCCTAAATGCAACCTCTCAGCACAAGCCCCCTACATCTCTTAAATTATCTGACATGCAGCATGATGGTTCCCGTGTTTGGTTTTCCTGCTGCCCATTCATTCGTTTCTGTCATCTGTCATGTGTATAAACCTGTCTGACATTTCTGATTCGTTGTCTTGACTGACCAAACTGCTGGTTCGGCATTTAAACAAACACGCAGATAACACTAGGGATGGCTATAAGCATTATGTGGTGTAGTCCATTTCTCTTCTGAGCTCCTGTAGGCACAAATGCTTACATCTATGACATATCATCTCGTCTCCCGTGTAGATTTATTTGTCCAACAATGGCTCTTAAAAGTGGTTTTTTTATACAACACAACTTTTAACTATTTATACCGTTGCAGAGGAAGTTAAGCAAAACCTAGATCCTGGGATCTGTAGATTCACAATCATGTTTGCCTTTTCCTTTTTTTTAATATAAAGAAAGGAAAAGAGAAAAGATATTTTAAGAACCAGATCCACAGATAAGCAATTTCCATGCTCTTCTTGTCTCTACAGATTCATTTTTTTTTTATTCATCCTTCCAAACAAGGTCAATGATATAGTACTTCCTCTCAAAACCTATTCTATCCCCAGTTACTATGTTCAAGTCTCTTCCAATCAGTTTTAAAAGGCAGTAGATCTCATGCTTTTTACTGTATCAGAATATAGTAAGCCTCTGTGCTTCCTGGTAGCTGGGAGTAACTATAAAATAAGAATATAAAGTTGTGAGATATAATTTTTATACTGTATAGGCTGCATAGATCAACACTATGAGACTTTGATACAAGTAGGAAAAATGTACGTAAAGAGCTTCAGGGAGCATCATGAAATATCCCACACCATTTATGTTCTCAATATGGGATTATAAGCCTGCCTTTATCTGAACAATTGCTTTCAACACAGAATATGTTTTCAGATATTTAAACGTAATATGCATATGGCATGCTTGGCTAGATTTATCTTTGCAGATTGGATGCTATGACATTTAAGGCCAGCACTGGCTCAGTAGTCACGCTATCCAAACATCCCGAAACCCCAAAATAGGTAATATTTGTCTTAGATGTTTCATCCCTCTTTAAAACAAGCTGATCATCTCTCTCTCTCTCTCTCTCCACCCTTCACTTTGTTTGAAAGACTCAACTATCTTGCAGATTAGACGCAACATCAAAGCTTACCGTCTCAGCTAGCCTACACAAAATCTCATTGTACTGCTATAAGTTTTCAATTGTCAGTCTCTCTAATTTAAAAAAAAAAGTTGCTCAACTTACAAAATGTTCAAGGTTAGGCTTGAGATGGAACATCCTCCATCAGTGTTTTAAGACTGTAAGATTTATTTACTGCTCACTGATCTGGGAAAGTTATGTGGGACGTCAGCAGCTCTTCTGCATAATTAGTTCATGAAACTGGAAGAAGTCTGTAATTTCATTTGAAATGGACTCTTTGCCCTCCGTTCCAACCCTCCAGAGAACTCAATCTCCAAGGAGTCGAGGGTTCTCCCCTCTATAACAGCTAAACACATCAACCCTGCTCCTCCCTATCCCAATACCCCCCCACCCACCACCCCTAAGCCGTTACGAACAAAATAAGAGATGGAAGTCTAATGAAAAGAGGTTTAATAGAAGAGCAAGGCAAAGGTGGCTCAAAGGCTTGCTGCTGTTTAATTCAATGGGATGCTCTTGGTGCCTGAAGACTGGCCTATTTTTAATTGCACTCCTCTCTCATTTAGAAAAGGAAGTATGCAGCAATACAGCTTTAATGAATCTGAAAACAAGACAGGCTATTCACTGTCTCTCTGTCTTTCTCTCAGGCAGGATAATGTGATTGTGCTGGTTAGGTCCAAGTTTCGTCACAGCATTGTTGTCCTCTAACATGCACACATGCGCACACTGCAGATTAACCTGCATGCTTTCCTTAAGAGAAAAGAAAGATAGGCGTGTTCCCTGCTACTATGCAGTCTTATAAGATATACTAACATAAGGATATAAATTTAACAAACACCCACTTTCTCTAATCTCATCTGTCTTTCACACACGTTTTTGAAAATAAAACAGAGCATTACTAAAGGGCCACATAAGACCAAAAAGCAAAGAAAGATTGTGGGAATGTAGGAAGGGAGTCAAGCCTTAATCTGCGTCATTTTGTTCGCTTGCCATGAAAAAATTAACTCCAGGACTAATTCGATCAGTAATCTCAAACCGACTCAAGCAAACCTGCACCTGTCAGTCTCGAGTCAACCCAAAAGTATTACTCGCGTGTAAACCAAGCGGTCACGGCAAAAGTTTTGATCATCTCATTTATGTCATCGCAAGCTATTAAAAAAGTAATCTCACCATCTATTATAATCCGTTTTCTTCAGGAGTTACAACACCACCTCATCAACACCAAGTTAATCAGACCACAGACTGGAGCGTGTGACGGAGCTTACCTTTGCCATCTGTGCCTGGACTCCGCTGGCTTTGAGCGAGGCCACAGCCTTCTGAGCTGCTGCAGGGCTGTCGAAGTCCACAAAACCATACCCTGTACACACAACAGAAGTAACACAGATGCAGAAAGTGTCAGGAAGATGGAGGATGGTAAGGAGGAAAGAAAAAAATGATTAAAAAATAATCAGGAATGGGTAAAGTTCTGAATAGTGCTGAGGAAGCTCACTACTGATTTCTATCACAGAACTGAGGCTGTGTTTTCAGTGCATTAATGCAATAAATATGTCGAAATATAGTCAGGTCACGTATTTAATGAAAGCTGCTAGTTCTCCCTTTGAATGCATTTTTGCACAGAAGAAAACTGGTGATACAACAATAACTATACCATGTTTATGATCCATGTTTTTGTAATGATTTTTAGTGTATTTCAGTGCAACACAGCACTGAAATACACTACTAAAAGCTGCTCACTGTACAGTCTCTGTAGATTAGTTATGTGAAAAAGAAAACTTCAACAGCGCTCTGTGCAGGTCTGTGAAAAACCAAGTTCTTCAGTACCTTTCACAGCAACAATTTGAAGCAAACAGTTTCTATATCACCATCAGTCTCTCACATCTCTGTGGAGGAATTTTGGTCCGGTGTTCTTTACAGTGTCTTTCATTTCACTGTGGTCCACAACTGTTTTAAGGTCCTGCCACAGCATTTCAACCAGGCTGAGGTCTGGACTTTGACTAGGCCATTGCATCACCTCGGCTCTTTTCTTTTTCAGTCATTCTGTTGTACATTTGCCACTGTCCTGTTATATGACCCAGTGTCACTTAGGTTTAGCTGATCCACCTCAAAGGAGGGAAGCACCGGGCATCTCACAATACCTTACTGCAATACTTCACTCACAATCCAATGTTATTGTGATTTTTAACAGTTCTTGATATGCTGAGTATTATAGTATCATACGTTTATCACAGTGCCCCAAAGTTTAACTTTGTTAGTATCTGTTTTATCCAAGAAGATAAAGATCTCATTTCAGTTTGTCTCATTTTAGATTGTCAAGCACTGAACCAACACTGTTTTAAAAGCACGCCTTATACGTTGCCATAAGACAGACAGTCTGCTATGGGTCTGATATCAGTCTGTAATTGAATGGGGTCAAGTTGGCAAAAAAAATGCAATGGGTTTCTGATAATATATCAATTACCTGTGATAAACTGAGAATGAGAATCGCATATCTGTTGTTGTCTATGTAGACAGAAATTCATATTTAACAGAAATTTATTTGTCTCCTGGTATTTACACTGTATTGCCATGCAAAATAGCTTGATAATTAATAGATTTTCCCCTGCCCCTAAAAGTCAATATTGAAACTCACAGAAAAGAAATCAAAAACAATGTGCAACAAGGGTTGTTACTGACTATGAAGTAGATTATAGATCACAGGTTATAAATGAAAAATCAACCAAAAAGCTACTGTCCAGCAAATAACTGACATTTGTTATGTTATATAAAATCTGTTGCATCTGTTTTTGTTTGATAAGCTAAAATATGCCAAGCAACATTGGGTGTACAGTTACTACATTTTCAGTTGAGAGAGGATCCTGTAACTTACTGCAGTTTGGGAGAAATTGTCAGGTTTAATAATTTTTTATAATGAAAGTAAAATTCTACATTGAAGAAAAGTGTATTGTATGTGTATGCTGTCAGTTACATTTCTCAGAAAGGAAATTTGAATATGCAAAAAAACAAAAAAGAAAAACTGTATTTAAAAGGTCAAATTTAACATATAGAATAAGAAAGAAAGAATAGAATAAGAAATAAGAAAAGGTTAAGTAACCCCATGATTCAGAAATCAGAATTATCTTTAAAAAAAGCTGGTATTTCTAATTACTTCCATTATATTGTATCTGACTTCTCAAACAAAACACTAGAGATACATACATATATTCTTAAGTAATGATCAGTGTTGAATGTCTCTGCAGTATATATAAAAGACAAAAACTCATGCAACATACAATTACTGCAGCATTTGCAACAGCTGAAGTTACCTTTGCTCAAGTCAAATTAATAAGTTAAAAGTAAAATGTACAATGATATCCATTTAATTTGAAGCTCTGTGAATCTAGATTGACTAATGAAGGAGCACACAAAATAATCTAATTTTCTTTTACTGGGTATGGGGCCGAGTTAAGTGAGATGTCAAAAAAAAAAAAAATGGAAAAGGAAAGAAAGACTTCTGTCTGCAGTGTGTCAGACAGCTTGGATGCAATTGCGTGAGGCATATGTGAAGAAAACTGTAAAATGCTTGTGTGAGTGATTTTGACTGTATATCTGTATGAAACATGCATGAAGAGGGGAAAAAGGGGGGGGGGGGGGGGGGAAAAAAAAAAAAAAGCACAAAAGCCTTGAAATTCCAGCTGTGGTATGGAGTGGGCTGCATGTTAACACAGTTAAATGATCCACATGTCAAAAGCCTCACTTACCACAATCCTAAGTGTAAACATGATAAGAACGCTGGAAACACGCATACGCCTCATCCCTAACATCTGTTGTTGTCTGTCTGTCTGTTCCAGGGTTTGGAAATGCGCTCCATTTTGCTGATAAGCAGATGATATTTTATTGTTCAAAGGCAGCAAGCTGCTTTCACAGCAAGATCTGCACTGCACACACAAATATTTATACTGTTGCTAATGAGAAACTCATAATTTAGCCTAAATAGGGTTACACAAACACACATTCAAGTTCTTCCTGTGGAACACACACGTGATGTGCACACATTAGCCTCTGTGGCAAACACAGATGGATACACAATATATGCAAGCATGCAAATATCCACGCTACCTACAGCAGTACTGACTGCTTTTTAAATCTATATTTATTTAATTAGTGCCACTCTGAAACAGTTCCACTAATTGAGATTGCGCACACAGTATTTGTCAGCTGTGCATTAGGGATGCTTTCATTTTATTCCAGGGAATGTTGAAAAGTTCCATATCAGTTCTCACACTAACTATAATGGGTGCTGCTTAATTTTGGAGTGTCCATTTAATTAGTGGGGGGAGGAAACCCAAAGCAGATGTGAAACTGGTTAAGTCAGTCACCACTAATCCAAATCTGAGACCCTTTGTTCGACAGCACATCTTCAGCGTCATCAGCATAGCACAGCTGTGTTGATATAACTGGAGCTTCAATGGGCAGAAATGACAACATTTGTAAATCAGAGCTGTGTGTAAAATGATTTCACTCACTAGTTTTCTGATTAACTTAGATCTGAACACCAGTGAGTTATTATACAACATCTTTACTTTAAGCCTTCACTGTGACGTTAACCGCACGTCCATGACTGTGATGCTTTTGTGCTGACAAAATGTGTCCAGAAAGACAAACACCTGCCTGAACACTCACGCATATCGAGGCCTGATAAAATCATGGAAACACGACTCCTTCAAATTGAATTCATTTATTGTAGCGCAGTTATCGAGATCTTTTAAAAAAAAATCTCATTTGTGTAATAATTTAAAATGAAATTCATTAGGTTTGTCTATTATCACAGCAGCAGGTAGCTCCACAGTATACCAGATCTATATAAAAACCCACTATTAGTAAAGTGTGGTCTTAAAAGCCTTTTGGACCCATCTGCGATAATATATTTAAAAAAATGTTACTATTTGTGTCACATAATTTACAGAATCATTGCAGCAAACCCTGTGAAAAACTGAGAAAAAAGAATAAGTTATTATACATAAGAAAAATTGTTTTTAGTGCCAATTAAGCTGGTGTTAATGATTACATCTAATTCCTGTTTCTTGCATTAATATGATGATTTACATTTGATTTCTTAACCTATATATTATGTTTTATATATAATCTATGTATTATGAACTAGTATATTAAGTAAAGTTATGGTAGTAACATTAAACAGAGTTAAAAGAAAGCAACTTGGGTGTAATCATATTTACAGCATTCAAATACCAGACTGATCTGTAATGTAACCAACAGTCACTCCTTGAAGCCGTTCTGTTTACAGTGACTTACTGATCAGCCGAGAGGCTCATATCCAACACGTTCTTGTGCTAAAGTAGCACAAGAGTGTGTCTCAGGAGCCTTGTACGCGCTCTGTAAATAAAATACTGAGTTGTAGTTGTTGGCGTGTAATCTTGCTCTGCCTTGCACATTTAAGTTGGTCCTTACATCTAAAGACCTCAGGGAATTAGTGTGCATTTTATTCTCCTAGCACAGGTGTGTGTTGCTCAGCCCTGGCACCATTCACTCTCCTTTAAGCAAGAATGATGGAGACAGTTTTTTTTTTCCTCAAAGTGCTCATCTCACTGACTGGTTAGGTTTGACAAAACATCAGCCTTGAAGAGAATGTGCCATTTGTTTTGAATCTATTCATCACTCAAGGAGAGTTCTGTTTTCTGAACATCTATTTGGCCTTCTCTCCAGCGAGGTCTGAGGTCAAGTATCAGTGACAGAGTGCACCCTAGAAGCTGGTAGGGATTCATTGTCTTCCTCAAGGACACTTCAGAAGCCTGGACGCTTGTTGAATTGACGAGCATATGCCTGCCTTTCAAGCTGATGGACAGTTCTGCTGGTGAATACAACAAACTTCTGTCCACTTTGTAATTTGTAAATCATACAATACAGTCATGGTAAAAAGAAAGTACCCCCCCACCCCCCAAAAAGAGCATCTCAATTCTAAGGTTTTTACATAGCAGGTTTAACATATTAAACTGTGTTGTTACCTAAGTAATAACCTAAGTAAAAATGACTCTGGTAGAATAACAGTTACTTGACTAACTTGAAGTAATCCTTTTCTGTACTAGTCTCTTGCATATTTCTGGAGGAATACAGTTTCAGGTTGAGGTCTGGACTTCCACTTCTCCACGGAAAAACCTTTTCTTTTTCAGATATTCTGTTGTAGATTTGTTGGTGTCTTTTGTATGACCCAATTTGGAACAAGCTTAAGCTGTTGGACATTTGACCTCACATTAATATCTTGAATATTTTGTTATACAAATGTTTATGGTTGACACAGTGGCTGCAAAACAAACCCAAATCACCACCACTGTGCTTGACAGCTGGTATGAGGCGTTAGTAGTCATATGATGTTCTTGATTTTTGCCCAAACAAATTATTATGGCCAAAGGTCTCCACTTTGACTTTAACATGCTAACTGAGGCCTGTAGAGACTGAGATGCAGCTCTTGGGTTTTTTGCAGTTTCTATCAGAATTGCACAGTCTGAGGTGAATAGGGGTGCATTCGGCAGGTCCACTCCTAGGAAGATTGGTGACTCTGTTGAATATTTTCCACTTGTAAATTTTTCTCACTGAAGATTAATGGATGTCAAATTGTCTGGATAATTCCCAGATTGCTGGCACTGCGCGCGCGCGCACACACACACACACACACACACACACACAGATCTGAATGCTCCAGACCAGCAAACTACTTTTATAGGTGTGCTCTCACTTACTGATGATCACATGATCAATTCCAAATGATTTTTTAGTCTTAGTTTCTCTTAATGAAAGCAGCATTTTGGTTTAGGTTTTTGTTAAATAATTACATGGTGTAAGGACCATGTTATTTTTACTATGTCCTGAGATGCCAAATCTTAACTGAAAGACTGTGTGCTTTCTATTCAAACAAAATGTGAATGTGATTGAACACATGTTATAAGTCTACATAACAAAAATTGAAAATCTAAAACATTTAATCATTCATGTTTGTGCACTTGACCCTCTCCTCTGTGGTCACTCCAACAAATATTCCACTTGTGATAATACAAAAAGTGATAAAGTGCACACAAACATGCACAAATGATTCATAGACACCGATGGAAGGACAGATAAATATGAGCATGAACACACAAACACCACTAGATTCAATCCAATCTCCTGAGCTCCTGGCCTTGGTTAGCATATTCTAATGGCCCGAGTACACAAGGAAACACAAGGAACTCAAAGAAAGAGACGAAGCAATGGAGGAATTTGGGGGTTGCAGTGAGATGGGAACAGAGGGCAAGCGAGAGGCACAGGCAGACTGAATTTTAAGGGAGGGGGGGATTCTACTGGAGACACAGAGACAGTGAGAGGGAGGGTGCTTGCTTTAGGAAATGGAAGTCCTTTACAATCTAGTGGTTTCCTCTCCCTTCCTCTATCCTGTGCAGCATACACTCTCCCTCCCTCAGAGATCCCGCTAACAACAAAACTGCCAGTGTATTTAACACCGAGCTCCCAACAAAGCATAGGACTCTACAAACATAATACTTTTATTTCAGAGAATAAAGTAAAACTTTTATTTTCTTTGTTTACTTAATTAAACAGTAATTCTAAAAACAGTGCATCTCATTTCATGGCATCAAACAATATATTTACATTGCCCTGAAGACGAAACATCAATTTTTCAGGGATAAAGACCAAGAAAAACATCACAGAAACTGAGATCACATGGTTCCCGCATGACAGCAAAAGTATGCAAACCAATCAAACTGTGCGTCTCCTCGGACTGCAGGGGAAGATGGCTTTATTTATGTACCTGTCTCTTTGACTACATTTTTCATGCTTTCTGGCTCTCTGCATAGTCTTCCTGAAAAGAAAAGGCTGTCTGCTAAATCATCAGTTTCAAAGGGTCTCCTTCCTTTTCTGTCAGCCCCAGTTTATTTTTACCCCGTCCCTCCACCTCTCTGTGCCTCCACCCATCCATCCCTCCCTTTCCAAGAGAGCTCTCTGTGCCAATTTGTACTCTCTTAGTCACGCTAAGCACTTATCTTGTCCCTACTGAATGCCTTTGCAATCAAACCAACACTTATCCGGTTGTAAGGCACTCTAATGGCCGACTGATAATGAAACTCCTTCATTGTGAGTTAACAACTGGCTAAAAGATGTATGAAGTCTACATCACAAGCAGCGAAATTGCTGATGAGAGCCACAGCCTGTAATCGCCTATGCTGCTGCAGCTAGTGTATTATGGTAGACTGTGCATTAAATATTGTGCATCAGTTCATAGCTTGTTGTACATGTTTAGTTTCCCTAGTCATGTCTGCAATATAACTAGGACAGGGTGGCAAGTTTTCAAATGTAATTTTTATTTATTCATTTTTTACAAGGAACAAAGACACCAGCTTCGTGTATGCTCTTACCTCCCATGCTGACTATTACAGGCAACGAGCTGCGTGAACTTTTCTCTGGATTGATTAGTCAACAGTGCCAAACAAAATGTGAGTGAATGTGATTAAAACAAGCTGTCAATTTGTCTTCTTTGGTCTGAAGCCATTAACTGACGTTGCAAAAAATCGAACAGCTTGCAGACTGTTAAGTCACAGTCTGACTTTTATTCTTATTAGAATAAAATTTTATTCATTAAACTTTTTATCTGACTTGAAATTGAACCCAGAAGAGAAATAAAAGTCTGTGCAGTTACAAATTCTGGACTCTAAATATAAAACCCACATAGTAATAGGGTCCAACCTCAGCCACTTCATTAGGTACACCTTATTAGTAGTGGGAAGGCCAGTTTGCCTTTATAAATGCATCCATTCTTCACTGGGACAGATTCAACAATGTGCTGGAAATATTCTACAGAGATGTGATAGCCCCACACAGTTGCTGCAGATTGGTTGGCTGCACATCCATGATACAAATCTCCCACTCCATCACATCCCAAAGCTGCTCTATTGGATTGAGATCTGGTGACTGTGGAGGCCATTTGAGCACAATGAAGTCATTGCCATCTTCAAGAAACCAGTTTGAGATGATTTGAGCTTTGTGACATATCACATTACCCAGCGGGAAGCATCCATCAGCAGATGGGTATATTGTGGTCATAAAGGAATGGGGCATAGTCAGCAACAATACTCCGGTAGACTGTGGCACTGAAATGACTGTCACTTGGTACTAAGGTGCCCAACGTGTGCCAAGAAGATATCTTCAACTCCATCACACCACCAACAACTAATCTGAACGGTTGATACGAGGCAGAATGGATCCATGCTTTCATGTTGTTTATGCCAAATTCTGACCACATCCCCTAAATGTCAAAGCAGAAATTGAGAGTATTCAGGCAACATCTTTCCAATCTTCTATTTGTTTAAAATGTAACCCGAGTTTCTGTTCTTTCCTGACAGGAGTGGTGCATACCCATATGGAAAAGATATATATAAATCTTATAAAGTTTTTATCTGTCTTGTATGAAACTTGTATGAAAAGCATACAAGAGTGAAAACACATAAAATTCCTTGAAAAATCATATAATGAAACTTGTATGTTTTGTATACTTACTAAAAAATATATATGAAAGTAATGAGAAAGTGGCCACTTTCATGAGTAAATCATGTAAGGCTTATATGATTTATACATCAGTAAATCATATATGTTTTTACTATTTCTTTTCCATATGGGTAGTGTGGTCTTCTTGCACATCTGCTTTAACATTCAATGTGTTGTTTTAGGTTTAGGCTGCCTGTCTATTAGCTCAATATCTGGCTATTTTCTCTCTTTTAGACTGCTTGCTAGAAACCTTAAAGACAACTGAATGGAAATTCCTAGAAAACCTGTCTGAACAACAACACGACACTTAAATCACGTTTCTCCCTTTTCTTCGTAAAGCATCTTTGGGTCCAATTTCAGCAGATTGTTTTGACCACGTCTACATGCATAAATGCATAGAGGTGCTGCCATGTGATTGACCGATTGGATACGAGTTGATTAGCAGATGCACAGGTATATTTAATGAAGTGCCAATGAGTCAAAATTGACACCATGTGGCATTAATCTTAGTCTTTTATTTTATTTATTGCAAAGAAAAGTCAATACATAACTGTTCATTTAATAATTTTTTATCTTCCCATGTGGTTGTTTAAAACCCAAGTCACAAACATATTGTATTAGCCGAAACAGCTTTTCCACAATGTTTTTATAATAGGTGTAAATCTATATTGTGGACTACTTTCTACCATGGATTGATACATAGCCGATGTATTTGAGCACCAGATGTGCACAGGTTGGAAACAGAGTGTCAGCATCCATTAGAGAGATCTCACCCAATATCGTGGCTCACTGACGTGCTCCTAACAGCATTTTTATACAAAAGTACAGCACTGGTAAACACTAATAAGCTTTAGACTTTCAAATAAACTGTGTTTGCCTGGGATTGGTGAACAATGAAACCATATCATCACCCATATCCAGGAAATATAATTGAAAGCAGAAATTACGTTCGTTTTCCATTTAATTTGTAAGCACTCGTGCAGTACGATCAAAAATGATAACTTTTCCATACTATAAAGAAGCATGAACACGAAGACATAATTGGCAGACATCACAATTATGAACTGGAGGCCATACTGAAACAGGTTTTGAAAAACTCATTTCACAAAACACCAATGACAAAAATTAATGAGCCGAGAAAGAATAACTGATAACTATCACTGGACTTATAGAATTTTCTTCCCTTCCTTTGGCTGTGCTGTAAAGCAGTCAGGAAAGGCATTTTAATATGCGCTCAAGACTCCCAAGCCATATTTGATTATGTGATGGTGAAGCAGGTAGCAGCAAGATGAAGTTTAAGATTTACATAACTAGCCAATTAGAAAGATTCAAGATAATGAGCGAAGTAAAAGACTTTCCAGAGGAGCCTTACTGAGATTTGGTTTTCCCATTATTATGTTAAGACAAGCAGGAGTGGAATCAAAATATTTTATCCTAAGTAATCAGCACAGATGAAGACTTAAAATTCACATTAACATTTCTCCTATCAGAACCAATCAGTCTGGGTTTTCCTTCACTCACACCGTCCAACCTGAAACTGTGATTACAGGACCTTTGTGCTGTTGTCCTAAACCGTGTCAGGATACCTTTGAGTACAGCTCTGACAGATGAGCAGCAATCATTCTGAACGCACGCTCTTGTGTGCCTCTTCAAAACAGACGACTACAATCATATTGATTAGTGCTTTGTTCAGACCACTCTAACAATCAAGCAGACCCTCATCAGAGGACACTTGAGTGAGCCCCGTTTACCGCAGAGACGATTTGAAACATATTGTGTCTATTGTCTGGTGTTCCCCATCCTGATTTTGCATACGACAACAATACCAACAGCTTGCTTTCAAAATGCGCTCAACTCTGAGTATCATTAGAGAGCAATCCTGAAATCATCATCACGGTGAAGTTAAGCAAAATAGAGATTCTCTAGAAGTGCATTATTACGATAGATTAAAGGATAACATGGCCTTTATAGTCAGCGGCCGTGTGTTCTCCAACACATGGACTTACACTGTCGGTGTTTAAGTAAAGGAAATGGTCTCTATAAATAAAAAGACTTAAATATCAAATCAAGACCTGAGGTTGTGAAGTAGAGTGCAGATACTGCATCCTTGCAGAAACAAGTAGAATGAAACTCACTCACCTTTGCACTGATTGGTGTTTTTGTCCAAGATGGCCTTTGTAGAGACAATTTTCCCATATCTGCAAAACAAAAACAACAACAATGTAACATTCTGATTTGCTGCTGGCCCATTTTTAACATCTGGATCAATATTAGTTATTTGAGTCTTGGGTAAATATTTAGCTGTGCTGCAGGCAGAGCTGCAGGGTTATAATTCTGGTCTATCGTTGAGTCACAAGTTTGGTCCAGTCAAAGGAAACAACGCAGTGATGGACTACCACAAAATATGTACACCAAAAGGTCACCACAGGATGACTTGCGTCAGAATTATTAACAAGATAGACACACAACCTCCATCCAGCAGATGGAGGAACAAAAAGTCCGTCCCTCCATCTGCTCCCTCTACCAACTTTTAATGTCTCCTGTCCGATTCACCACCTTACTCTCTTATGTTTGACACCTCTGCCTCTCTCTTTGTCTACTTCCTTATTTTCCCCCCACATCCCACTTCTATTCTCGAGCTTTCTGTTCTTGGGTTCTCAGAAAGAAGTTAATAATGTTTCTTATCAGACCAGTCTTTTAGTGCTCAAGGAAAGAGGAGAAAGAAACAGACAAAACCCAGAAAGAGGCTGAGAAGGTATGAAGAGAGAGGATAACAGAGACAGAAAGGAAGGTAGAGTCAGAAAAAGACGAAGACAGAAAGCTTGAATTGTTGAGATCAGCCTGGATCACTGCCTGGCTTTGTGGATGAGACTTTTAATTAATGTTTTCACACTGGTGCACAATGACTGACTGGCTGGCTGAGTGACTATCAAACAGATTGACACTCTGCCCGACAAGCTCGCCGACTGGCTAGCAGACTGGCTGATAGCCCCAGGTAAAGGATGGAAGTATATTCCCTCTTCTGTTTGAGAGATGGGAAGAAAAGAAAAAAAAAAGGGAAACAATGAAGGTAGAAGCAAAAACAACTCAATGAGAAAACAATGCAGAAGCTTCCTACTAGCAAAGGAGGTGAGAAAAGCAGCGGAAGGGTTGGAGAGACTAAGGAATGTGAAATAGACAAGGAGAGGGAGAGCAGTCAGTCAAAAGATAAAAAGATACTCAAGGCGAGCAGGAAGTGAGATAGTCCGGGGGAGATGGAGAGATAGTAAGAGGTGTTTAATAAAGAAGAGATCATTTAGTTGTCAGCATCAGGAGAGTCTCTGTCAGCCAACTCTGTCATTAAGAAGAAGAGAACCGAGTCTAGCTCGCCTGACAGCCTCATATCAAACTCTATTGGGACAGGAAAAAAGGCTTTAAAGGACTGCTATCACACCTAACATGACAGATGAGCAGCGTATGATCTCGCAATTGGCAGAGAGAAAAATCACTGTTTTTTGTCAAAAATCAAACATTTGAACAACACTCAGTTTTCACACATTTTCATTCCTGCAATTTAAATCTATATCTGAATGGTATTTACAAACCCGCTGATTGTGATGGGCTGAAATCAAATCTGTTTGGCTGATACCATTTCTTTCCCAAAAGTCATAGCTGGTGGTAAATAAGGTCTTTGGCCTGCGGCTGGTGGAGCCAGCCAACGGCTGCAGACGTGAAAAACACTCTGAAGAAAACAAGGCTAATCGCCCACACGTATACGCAACGGCACAGATCAAAAAGAAAAGAAAAAACCTACACCAAAGCAGTAATCACACACACACTACACACACCATCTGGCAATAGCAAGACCAACTCTCAGTGACTTCTACATCAGCATGACTCAAGTGCATGTGACCGAACACTTGAGCATGCAAATACTTGTGTAGGTGTAATTACGTGTGTGACAGAGTATGTTTGTGGAAGTTTGAATCCATGTCAAAGATCTCATACATCATCCACGTGTTTTGCCAACTTGTTTTTCCCAGCAGAAGACTGAAACATATCCAGACTCTGGACAGCGGGGGTGTGGGGGGATGGGGGTGCCTGGGTAGTTACACTATGAATCTTGAAGAGGGAAAAAAAATAAAAATAAAAATAAAAAATGGTCGCACTGGTCTAATTTCAAAAAGAGGAAAACAAAAAACATGTTTCCATGTTTGGGTACATTATTGTCAGACTGTATGTCCACCTGTTCCCTCTGTAGTTACGCAGGTTAGCGAGAGGAGAGGAGAAGAGAGAGGATGACGCCATGGCCTTAGGGAAATGTCCTATTACAACAACAATGCACCATCCAAATCTGTGATTCAATGGCAACATTTCATTTTATCCAGACAGCTACAACAATCTACTATTGTGCAGAAGAAATGGAAAAAAGTATTGATAACAGATCAGATGGTTAAGTGAGGAAATTTTAGATGATGGAATAAGAGGAGAGGAAAGTGCAGAATGTCCTCTTCAAGTCCCAACTGGAACATTTTGGTTGATTCCAACAGAAACCAAATAACATCGACCTACACTTCAATCAATAGCAATGACACGTAAGAGAGCCATAAAAACTACTGAAATACTTAAAACATACCAATAAAAGACTACAAGGAGCCAGAAAGGAAAGGTCAGCACTTCCTTATCAATTACTTTCCATTGTGCCTAAAAAATAGAGAAATTTGTTCTGAAAAATATCTGGGGATGTAATTTTACTTCTAATTTAAAGTAATTCTCCAGGAAGCAAAAAAAAAAAAAATTGGTATAACCTACGGCTACATGTGTAACTTTCATTAGAAGAAATTAGATTATTTTCTCTATTTCCTAAGCACCAAATGGAGGGTTACACCTATTATTTTCATTGTCAATTATTCTGTTCTTTCTGTATTTTAACTGTATTTTAAAGTAAATTTGTATTGACAGGTTACAGGCTAGAAGTTTGAGTTAAATCCCTGAAAAGTCACGGTGAGCCAAAAGAAAAAACATACCCTTATTAATTCTAAGGTTTCAGACAACCCTCAGATGAACACCACCACAAGGCTTATTACACAGAGTCCTTTAACAAAATACTTTGGAAAGAGAAACAAAATACATTTTCTGTATGACTGTTTCAGTCTCTTCAGTTCATTGAGGTCTGTGGACATTTGTTTATGCACAGCTCTCTTTTTTCAGTCAGGATGAGGTCTGGACTGACTGGGCTATTGCAACATCTTAATTTTTTTCTTTGTTAACTGTTCTGTTGTAGATTTCCTACTTTGCACAGGATCATTGCCCTGTTGCATGAACTATTTTGGGCCAAGCTTTTGCTGTTAGAAAGACGGCTTCAGATTTCACCCTAGAATACTTTGGTATACAGAGGACTCGATAGTTGACTCAGTGACTGCAAGATACCCAGGTCCTGTGGCTGCAGAACAAGTCCAAATCATCACCCCTTCTCCACAGTGTTTGACAGTTGGTATGAGGTTTTTGTGCTGATTTGCCACAGATCTCTATATTGGTCTTGCTTGTCCAAAGGACAGAAGTCTTGTTCCAGAAATCTTGTGGATTCTTCAGATGCGACTTTGTAAATCTAAGCTGTCATTTTCTTTTTAGGGAGAAGAGGCTCTTTCTTGGAAACCCTTTCACACTAGTTCAGGCTTTTTCCTAATTGTATTGTCACAAATTTTAGCATTTTACACACTAACTGAGGCCTGTGGAGTCAGATGTAGCTCTTAGTTGGGCTTTTTGGGGCAAGGGAGTTGCCATTTCTCTGACCCAGAGGTCACCAACACGGTGCCCGCGGGCACCAGGTCGCCCGCAAGGACCACATGAGTCGCCCGCGGGCCTGTTCTAAAAATAGCTCACCATAACAACTTACCAGTTAGCTGCATCTATTTTTATTTTTTCTTGCCATTTTTTTTAAATCACAATTGCATTGGTGTCAATTTGTTAGAGATAATATATTAAAAAAAAATTATTATTAAATATTAGATGAGCTCTAGCTGGTCTCCATGGAAACAGTTGCCGTGAAGACCAGCAAAGGTGAAGAGATAAGGAAAAAATGGCGGAAAAAAGAAGAAGAAGAAAACATATCATTGTCACAGTGAATGGGAGGAAGAGTTTTTTACCACTGTGAAAGATTCATGGGTGTGTCTCATTTGCGGGGCGGCTGTGGCAACGGCAAAGCAGCACAACGTGGAGAGACATTTCCGAACGTGTCACACAAGCTACCATGCTAACTACCCAAAGGGCAGCACACTGCGAGTGGAAAAAGCCCGCGAGCTAAAGACAGGTTTGAGCAAAAAAAACCTCCCAAAAAGCAACCGTAGCCTCATTTAGAGCTACACATTTCATGATTAAGAAAAAGAAGGCATTTTTAGACGGGGAGGTTTTCAAAGAAGCAATGATGATAATTGCAAAAACTATGCTTAAAGACGAGAAATATGGAAACGATATAATCTCCACTCTCTCCGATGTCCAGCTGGGGGCAACTACAATCGTTAGAAGAGTGTCGGCTATGTCCGGGAACTTGGCCGATCAGTTGGATCAGGATCTGGCAAAGTGCAGGTGGTTTAGCATCCAGTGTGACGAGTCCGTGGACAGCAGCAGTGCAGCACAGCTGATGGTCTTTATCCAGATGGTGTTTGATGGTTTCTCCACAAAAGAAGAACTTCTGACACTACTGCCGCTAAAGACAACTACGAAGGGAGTTGACATCTATAACGCGGTGAAGGAGTTTTCGCGAAGAAAAAGGTACCGTTGGAAAAGCAGGTATCAGTGACTACCGACGGGGCTCCTGCTATGATCGGCCGACATACAGGATTCATCGCTCACTGTAAAGGTGACACAGAGTTCCCAAACTTCATGCAATACCACTGCATCATTCACCAGCAGGCGTTATGCACAAAGGTGATCGGCTTCGAGCACGTAATGACTCCCGTCGTGAAGATCATAAACAGCATCCGCTCCAGAGCTAAACAGCACAGAACATTCAAGGTGCTATTGAAGGAGCTGTCAGCTGAATATGGTGACCTGCTACTACATACGGAAATCCGATGACTCAGCAGGGGACGGATTTTGCTTCGTTTTTTGTCACTTTTGGTTGAAATCAAAGAGTTCATGCAATCCAAAGGGGAAGACACATCTCCGCTGGAGGACACTGAGCTAACCTAAAATCTGTTTTCTTTGGCTTCATAGAAATGCTACAAAGCTGAATAACACTGTGCTAAGCCAGAGAAGAATGTCTTTCTGTAGCATCAGTCTGGGTTAGTTTGGTGGGGGGTAGAGCTGACCTTTAGAATGACAGTCTTTCAAGGATGAGCCATGTGTCTTCCTCAACACATGGAAACTCCTCCGAATCCTTGCCAAGACCACTGAAATTGACAGCATTTTCTAGACTGCCGAGATTTAAGGAGGGATGTCGATACGAAACTCAACGCACCCCGTTTTGGCAGGCTTGACAAAATCTGTGTGCAACCCTGTCTGTGTGTGAGTGAAGTGTTAATGACAGTCCTCAGAGGGCCCTCACAGCATCAGATCTGTGTTTTCATTCCCTTGTGGAACACAGTCAGCCTATGGATGCTCACTGTTTGATGTCTTCTGAACCACAGTTCCCACCCACACCAACGTGCATCATTTCTGCATCTCTCCAGGATATCCAAGAGTGTTTATATACATTATGTATATGTACGCGTCCTCTGCGTTTGCAAATTGTGCGAGTTCTGTCAGAACTTGTGCGTTTGTCTGCATGTGTGCGATTGTGCATGCATTAGTGTACGTGCAGGTTGGTCTCTGTGTGTGGTAGCTCCTAATTGGGGATCCGATACAGCTGTCTTGTCTCTCGCATTTCCCTCATTTTCCTCCCTCTCTGCCAGTTAGACTCACACAGGCAAACACAGAGGGAGGACCGAGACAGCAATGCTTCAGAAGTCTTCAAATCCATTCCCCATATGTAGTTTAACATCTTTAGGCACTATGAAGAAATAAAGTCTTGGACTGTTTCCATGATGAAAAGCCAATGCGCTGTGAGTTTAGACGATGGCTTAATGTCACTGAAACATTAGGTTTGTCTGCCAAAAGACCTTTCCATGAAGTGTAAATCATAAGCTCCCAGGCTCTCCAGTTAGGTGGCACATTCAAGAGTTGGCATTATAGCAGAAAAGTAATTTGTGTCCATGACAGAGTAAACAGCCACTAGTATAAGCAACAAACAAAGAGCTGTCTTTTATCAACTTTTTGTTTGCTTTTATTAGATAATGCTGTGTGGTGATCCATGTCAGACCAAACTCTAATCTGAGTTAAATATAGTTTCATCTCCACTTCATCCTAACCACAACGCTTCAGATCAGATAGTTCAATATTTCATTTAGGATCTTACAAGCAGAGGGTTATTTTTAACATTTAAATAATTTCTAAGACATTAAGGCCTCGAGAGCATCAGATCCAACATTATTTGCTCAAAAAGAAGAAAAAGTCATCCAACAGACTTCTTTAGTCTTGAATAAAGCACTACGAGTTATTCTGTGGTGCCATTAAGTGGTTAAGAAAAAAAAAGCCAGACTGCACAAAAGCCTGGAAAAGGAATATAGTCATTTTAATAACAATATTTTGCTGCTTTGACACGTCAATATGGAGGCTCAGCAAAAGAGCAGAAGATCTTACTGGACCAATACTGGTGCATGATATATGTAATACAGCTGGTTATTAGTCAGGCATTTTTTATTTATTTTTTTACAGTTGCTTTGGTTTAAATCTTGAAATAAAAAAATTTAAATAAAAAAATTAAAACCTTCAAAATATAAGGAGCCCTTTCAATGCTCGGCGAACATTTGCAAACATTTTAGGTTGAGCCTGATTAATTTATCTGTACACTGTACACTGGTAGCTGACATTTGCCGATGTACCACAAGAAGCACTTCCTCTTCCAGCTGCTAACTCTAAGGCAGGGGTGGGGGAACTCAAGGGCCGGTGTCCTGCAGGTTTTAGATCTCACCCAGGGTCAACACACCTGAATCAAATGATTAGTTCATTACCAGGCCTCTGGAGAACTTGGAGACATGTTGAGGAGGTAATTTAGCCATTTAAATCAGCTGCGTTGGATCAAGGACACATCTAAAACCTGCAGGACACCGGCCCTTGAAGCCTGGAGTTCCCCCATCCCTGCTCTAAGGGATGGAACAGTGGATCGTTTGCCTCCATCACCTGCTGGCCCAAGCGCACGATCTGATATCCTCGTGTCGGTGTTGTTCCCATATCATCATAATAAATATTGTTCCAGGTTTAACATTGCAAGTGACCAATCACATTGTTGTGACATCATACTTTTGCGACTTTGGGGAAAAAAACACCTTAAAAAAAATCTACTTAACTTGCGAAAAACTGCCTCTGTCTGCCAATCCAGCAATTTGAATTTGTTGCATTTCAGCAGTATCCTGGTCACTTGCAATATCGAACCTGGAACAACATTTATTATGATGATGTGGGAACAACACCAACACGAGGATATCAGATCATCCGTCCCAAGCATCCTCCGTCATAAAAACCCCCTGCATATCATTGTTCACTAAATCCATGAACTTTCTGTGGTCTTTCTTTTCCTCCAGCATTGCAGCTTCACAAGCAGTCTTTGTCAAATAAATCCACTATCACTTCTCTAGCCCGCACATGTCCCATGTTCATCTCAGGCTTGCCTCTCTAACTTTATCTCCAAAGCTTTCAACCCGAGTTGTCCCTCTGATATACTCATTCCTGTGTTGATACCTTGTCCATCCCAGTGAAAGTCTTGGTGTCAGCTCTGCCTTTTCATTTTTTTTTAACATTTACAACTCATCATGTTTTAAAATCTGATAAATGCAAACTGGACAAAAACCCTTTGAAAAAAAAAAAGTTATAAGTGCTGACTCCAACTTCCAATATAGGGGAACTCTGATCTCTTTCCAGATGCTGGTAGATTAATTGTCACTTTCCAGGGAATTTTTAGAGGTCTTAAAAATACTATATTCCTCAGGCTCTAGTTTAATCACATTAAAAAAAAATGACTAGGTACAGGTGTTTACAATATGGTTACAGTTTGAACAATATGGCTCCCATAACAGATTTCTCTAGCAGCTGAACATTTTTAATCCATGAGTTTCACTCTGATGTAATGAGTAATATCACGGAAACTGAAATTTAAGATGGAAACTCTGAAATGTGTGGACAAAAAGATATTTGTAAGGTTTAAGTTTCATATCCATCAACCACAACAGGAAGCACTTTTTTTTTTTTTAAGATCATCATGAGCTACACTGCAGGTTTTAACCACAGATTAAGTTATAGATCGATATGCAGACAGACAGCTGGGAATCAAGCGTGAGAGAGAGACAGAAAGACAACAGGGGGAAGTGAAAGCAAGTGAGTGAGAGAGAGAAATTGCCCTTGTGCTACACTTTAGATTCCGCTCACGTTCTGCTCTGTCCCCAGACGTTAAAAGTGTGTCCATAGTTTTGGCGACCGGGGGAGTGATTGGAAATGTCAGCTGACAACAGCACTTTTCACTGACACTCTGAGAACTGGCACGGAGACAGAGAGAGAAAGAAGGGGGAAACAGGGGTGAGGGAGAGAGGGAAGGGCGGACAGAGAGGAAAGGATGGAAGGAGGAAATGAGGAGGATGAAAGAATGGTAAGGGTGTGTGTGATGCTGATGGGAGGTTTGGTACAATCAAAAAAAAAAAAGCCATGGTTGGCGACCAATTATGGATGACACTGAATTGAAAGAGTGTGCATGTCTGTATATGTGCATCAGTGTAAGTACTGTCCTCCTGTTACTCACTGCAACTGTGCATGAAAGAAAGGCCTGTTTGTGTGTGCATGCGTGCATATCATGTAAGTGACTGACAGGAAGCTGCCACTCTATTTCCAAAAGCTGGAGCAAGTTAGAAACCCAACACTATGATGCTGCCCAACAGCACACGCACCCCTCCACTCCTCCATGACCTTTCCTAAATGTTACTGGCCACTTGGCACACTGACTGGGCCTCTAATGAAACTTTTATTGGCCCCCATTTTTCACCCCGTTTTTCCAGAACTGCCTCCAGGGCTGAGCTGAAATACAACAGGCTTGAACTGCAGCTGACACACAGAAAGGAAAGATACAGTGTGTGCATATGTGAACGTGTCTTTGCATTTTATTTTTTATCCGTCTTCTCTGTTTCACAAAATCTATACAATCAAATTGCTTTTGAAAATATTTAAAGCCCATAGCTTCAAGACAAGCAATCACTATAATTATTAACATACAACTCACTAATTACATTTGATATTATCGACCAACATAAGCTAGAAGGCAAATAAGAAAAGCAGGTTTAAATTGTTTACAAAATTTAAATGGAAAATGGCAGCAGTACTAATATAGAGCTTTTTACTGTAACCAACCACCAAATCTCACACACATTCATATAAGCGCATTTTTCCCTCCTATACCAAAGCACCTTGTCTAACATTCACGCACACATCCTCACTGACAGATCCATCAGAGGCAACTTGGGGTTCAGTACCTCGCCCAAGGATAACCTCGAGCCAGGGAGCGAACCACCGACGTCCCTATTTGTAGATAACCCACTCTACCACCTGAGCCACATTTGGGATATGTAGGGATTAAATGCGCAGGACCAACTTTTAACACAAAGAAACAATAGAAAAGGACAAAGCTAGATACTGAAATTAACAGAGTACGGCCCTATTACCTGTCAAGTGTTTCTGCTCTTGCAGCTTAAGTTACTACATTCAGTGATTAATCAGGAAAAGTACACTACAGTATTATCACAGCCGCTGTTGTGTAGTATTATTATTCCAATTACAGATAAATTGATATTTTTTAAATGTCTATAATAATTAGCTTTTAACAAATGTGACAGGATCCCTTAAAAAGAGGAAAAGAAGCTTAGAAAAACAAAATCATGTTGAAAAGTCTCATCGTTTTTTCAAAACAGTAACTCTGTATATTTCTGAACCTAGTCTAAATCTGATTAGGCACTATGATGAGAACCCTGATCTAAAATCTGATCAGGAAACAGCTGCCTAATGGGTTAAAATAAACGCTGGATCAGAGTTTGCTCAGATGTAACAAAGCTGCTAAAAATGAAAATATGCCTTCATCAGTTCCAATGGAAATCTTCTAAATCACTCTAGATACAGCCATTACTAAAATATTCAGATGTTTATCAAATATAGTTGCTGCATCAAGTCATCAAATTTTAGATTGAACTGGTAATTTGATGCAATTTAATTTCCCACAGCTCATTTATATTACTATTAACATGGAATGTGGACTGATCCATCATATTGTCATCCATGTGAGAAGTAAATCTTCGTGTGACTGAGGAGTTTCAAGCCTCCACCGATGGACAGGAGGATTATCTATCCTTGTGTGTGTAGATGACGCAGGGCAGAAAGGAGCGGATGGGCTAGGCCCAGCTGGGTTGTGTCTTTTCCTCTGAGGAAGCAGAGAGGAGGAACACAGGGGTCAAGAGCAAATTGTTGATACCCATTATAAGCTCCTGTCACACTCACGCAACACTAATTACCACAAGCTGAACTAAACTGAACTGAGCAGGAATGAACTGAACTCAGCTGTATTGAGGACGTTTAATGCATCTGCAGAGCGAAGGCAGGGACAGTAGAAGAAAATAGAACTCACGGCTGGCAGAGTTTGATGAGGTCCTGGTCGGTGGTGGCAGGCGGCAGGCCTCTGATGTACAGGTTGGTCTTACTAAGTTGCTCCACTAGCCCTCCTCCCTGACCTCCACCACCACCTCCTCCTCCTGTGTTGCCAGGGCTGGGTGGAGCCATGGGTGGAGGGGGAGGGGCATAGGACTGCTGCAAAGACAGAAAAACACACAGAAAGGCAAACGTCACATTAGGTCTTTACTGTTATGTTTGGTGTCACATGAATCACGTATTTGATAACGCCACAAAAAAAAGTACTTCACTGCAGATTCCGCTCCTCAGCTAAATTCCATCTACCAATCTCACATCCACATCTTTTCCTGTCCCAATTATCTCTTTATTCTAGAGGAAGTACATAAAATTAGGAAAGCAAGAGATCTGAAATTAGTCCGTGATGTTCATGGTACCCAACCACTGGGGCTTGCCCAAATAACAATAGCGTGCTGTGCTGAATCTTCACATAAGGTTCTGCACATAATGACAAGGCAGTAGGGACTTCCTTTCAGCGCTGACTGAAGTGTAAAGGTGCAGTGACTTCTACAGTGATTTAGATAAGGAAATGTTTCAAACCATTGATAATTTTCATGAAAAACAGGTTTGTTTGTGTGTGTGCACAAATCAGCAAACATTAAAAGCAGCACAAATTGCTTTCTAGTTGTTTAACCTTAGTTACAATGCAAGCAAACGTAGACCAGAAAAATGAAAGATATTCAAAACATCTCTTGTAATGCAAAGGTATCAAGCCACTGTCAGGCAAGAAAGTCTTAAAGCAAACACCGCTATAATTTGTATTAATAAATTTATGCCATGGGTGAACCGAGCAGGCTGTACAGCATTTAAATCAAGCAAGGTCCTTTTATCACCTTTAACTTACTCAAACATTTCCTATTGGCCTCCACTGTCCAATTACACAGCTCAATACTGACTAAATGGCTTAATAAGATGACCATTTCTGGCAGGGAGAAGAGCAGTGCAAGGATTAATGAGTGCCTGGCACTGAAGGCACACCCACCCCTGCCTGCCCGCTGCCTTAGGCAAACTATTAGGTTAAGTTTGGAGGAAGCAAACAAGCTTGATGGCCCACATGACAGCAGCATTCAAAACACTCCGTCTGCTGCCTTGGAGGAAAACAGCTACACCGCAAAGATGTGTAGTCCCAGTGTTGGTTCCACTGTTGGAAAGTGGATAGAACAAGTTCAAGAAACTGCTGCAGCTTGAGATGATCACAGCGCAGCAGCACTGTGTGCCGTAATGACGAGAAAATGAGAGACAGGTAAGGAAAGGAAGCGTGTACATACTTAAGGTGAATCCTGTATTTGGAGTTGTGTGTGGATATGTATGCACAATTGCAAGGAAGCTTGTGTGAGCTTGTGTGTGCGTGCACGAGTGTGAGCCGGTGTTTGTGATAATGACAGGCTGTCACCACAGAGCAATGTGGAGTCTGAGCCAGCTCTGATATTAATCCATTACCTGTATTTTCTCTCAGCTGGTGCACAAATCCTAACACACACTCAGACGCATGCTAGCAGCTCAGACAGACAGCGCTAACAGGATTCAACACATGTATGGAAGACACGCAGGAGTAAAAGGAGAAGGCGCTTATGTCATTTACAGGCCAGCACCTCACACCAGCAGCCAACAACGAGCCTGTACACTTCAGCTCAAACACAAACAAAGTGCAGAGGTGAAAGAGAGGCTATGCTGGGTAATACTTCAGTTTAACAGCTGGGACAAATAATACTCTGTATTACCAGTGTCTCTGAGATTTGCAGTTTGATGTTATTTCCTGAATAACTTCAATTTAGGGCTGCGCCATACATTTTTCACAATACCACCGACAAATTTTTACATGATAATGTCAAAAAGATGTCATATCGTTGCTATAGCAATGCCACACATTTACATTTACCAGTGCAATGAATGAAACAATTCCAAGCATGTCAGAGAGAAAGAATCATTTTTGGCTACTAAAACAGAAGCGATTTTAAATCACCTCCAAAGCAGCACGCTACTTTGCAAAATATGCAAGAAAATTGTTCCCGGTAATGTGGAAACAACGAGTTTCACTATTTGAGGGAAAAACACATCGAGTACAACAAGGCTACAATGGAGCAGATACTGATATGCGACGCAAAGGTTAGAAAAAAAAAAAAAAAGACCCAACCAAGCATTGCAAGCTGAACTCCGTATGACAGGATGGGCAAACAGTGAATGCAAATTACTGACACAGTTAAATGTTGGAAAAGCAGAACTTTACAGAGCTGGTTAAACAGCTTCCCAGGTATAAAGTATTTTTCAGTTTTACTATGTGACCATATTGACCAGGGTCCTGAAGAGTTTATTGTTCAACTAAAGCAGCTGGGCTACTTTTGCTCTAATATTTGGCTCATGCTATGTCGCCCCTGTTGAATTAGAATGCTTCTGCTACCGGTCCTCATTTCAATAGTGTCACACTTTGAATTAGGTAGTGTGTCATCAATGACAATAACTCGCAGGAAGAGGATGGAAAATGCTCTTCATTTACTTACTGCTGCTCTCATGCTCCAAACATAAAACATCGTTTATCATTTTTTCTGCATCATCAGAGGCATCGTTAGTGCAAATTTTCTTTAAATATCGTGATATCTCCAGCCTCTACTCCTAAAGCAGTATTCACTGAGAAGAATATTGATACTGGCTCAACAACTTTGTATCAGCCACTTCAGACACAAAACAGAACTATATAATATACTAAAATGTGCTAAATATAATCAATTCCTTAATTAGTCAATCTAGTTGACAGGACATAATTGCCTTTATATTTTTGAGTCATAGACAAATGGTTTCACAATTTCAAACTTTTTAAAATTATGGTCATTTTACACCATTTTTGACAAACAAAGCTAAACAACCAATCATTAGAATCAACAATTCACGTGAAGTCTGTCATAAGTGTGCTTTCTCAGGACATTTTATAAAAGTTTATTGTATAATGTGTCACTGTTAGAGGAAAGTAAAGAAGCGCATATCTTTTTTTCCCCATGTGGTGTCTGCAATCACGATATTGGAAACCTCACCGCCTCAAAGCCTGAACTGTGCAGCGGACCGGCTCGATATGAGCCTTTCAACAATGGGTTTGTTTACCAACCTCCTCGGAAAGATAACACAGACACATGGTTGATGGGGAGTGTCAGACACATAAAAGACACCGGGCTGAAATCTTATGGAGAAATATCACAGGGGTAAAAGCTATACACGCTTAAGATAACACACTGCACACCACTGCATGGTAAACACAATATAAGCTCATGAAGCAAAACCAGACTGTTAGACTATTAACAAACATGCACACAGTTAGCCTTATCTTTGTACATTCATTTCATTACACTGATCTGGAGCAGAAAGAGTCTTTCTTCACTCCACTACGCAGATGTCCAGGTATGCACAAATGTACAAAACCTCTCCCCTTCCCCTCGTGTTGCTGACACAACACACACACAAACCTGATCAAAGGCCTTGCCCAGGGAACCTCTTTCAGCCAATTTGTGCAGCTGTCAGGGTTGGGCTGATAGTGAGCTGTGTATGTAATGTGTCAGAGACTGTGATAGGGAAATCCTTTGAAACATTAAAATCGTTCCGTCTCCCTCTCTCTCTCTCTAGCATTCACACTTCCACCTCTCCTCTCTCCCTCTTTCACTGTCAAGCTCAACTCCACCATCGCTCCGTCTCTTGCTCTTATCTCCATCCTTCCACTTTCCCATATGCTTGCTCTATATTTCTTCCTCCTCTGTGCTTCCCTCCCTCCGTGCTTTCATCCAGTTTCTCTCTTTTAAGGATTAGTCTGCAGTTGCTGTGTGTGGACTGAAGGCTGCCTCTCAGCTGGTATTGTTGACACACTTAGTACAGTGGAGCAGTTCTCACACTGGGAAAAAGGCTCAGAGGCAGCGACACAAACTGTCACACAAGGCAAACACAGTCACTGGGATTATTGCAGATTTCATGCACAACTGAGTCCTGAAACACAAACGTGCTGCGAAATATTACTTTAGTGTGACGCACATGCATGCTGCTGACTGATGCTGGTGTACATTTCAGAGCAAAAGCAGAGGAATTACTATGAAGTAGTTACTTTTTTCAAGGCACTGACCGTCCATCGGAAGTCCAAAACTTATGAGGCCATAAGTTTTGGACTTAATTGTATTTTCACAAGTTTTACCTGAAAGTAATAAAATGACAGATTTCTGTAATTTAAGTCCCAAAGAGTCACGGTGACAGATCTCTTTAATTTACTATAGCCGGGGTGCACATAAGTGGTCCGCAGGTGCGCATTCGCTGTCAAAATAAAAAGACGTGCACCAGATAAGAAGTTGCAACGCGTGTTTGTGTACATATAAAAGGCAGTGTTTTTGTCAGCTAGAGTGGGATTTTCACAGCATATTCTGCACCACATCTCTGTGCGTTCATTATTTGTTTGAAGCCAGCTCACCTCCTGCAACCACTTTTCCGAGAATACGCGTTTCTTTTGCGGTTCGGACTCCTGACATTTCTTTGGAGGTGGAGAAACACCAAAGTAATTGCTTAAAGGAGCTTGCTTCTTCGACATTTTTAAGAGTTCTAAACAAATGTCTGTCCTCCTCCAGAAAATCTAACGTACGCAAACACGCGTTGCAACTTCTTATCCGGTGCGCGTCTTTTATTTTGACAGCGAATGCGCACCTGCGGACCACTTATGTGCACCCCTGACTATAGCGCCATTTCTTTATCATGTAGGAAAATGGACATCAAAGTGGGCTGTATGTGGTCCACAATGGAAAATGAGTCTGACATGCCATGTGAAGGAGATCCAAGCTCTGTCACGTACCAGCTGAGATCGACCCCACTTTCAGCTCTGTTACTCTATTCCTTTCTACTGCAGACTTCAAGAATGAAGTTCTGTATCATTTACATTTCTAATACACTTTAGAGTCACATTGCTCCATATTTGCATGGTTTTATTGAACACATTTGCTTGCTTTGTGAAGATGCAGGAGTATGATTACCCTTTGTGTGCCTAACTGTCTGACAGTAGATGTGCTAGCATTGATCTTCATTTATGCTCATCATGACAATGATATTTCACACTAGTCCTTGCATGTAGCAAATAAATAGAGAAAAAGCAAATGAGAACTATAACAATAACAATAATCTGTTGCATTTCTTTTTAAAGTGTAATGAAAGGATGCCTCAATCAACCGCATCGAGGTTGAATTTTACTCAAAAAGGGAAAAAAAAATAAAATAATGCAGGAATATTTACTTGTTCCAGCTACTGAACTCTCGTCATGGCAGTAATTCCTGCAAAATAACTTATTTCATTGTACTCTGTAGACTTTTCCCATCCACCCACCCAAATCTGCCAATCTCCACTTTCCCGCTATTGTTTTGCTTTAGGAATAATTTAAACAGAATACATTAAACTCAGTTCTTTAACTTCTAAACAATGAATAGCTACTGAAAAGTCTTGTATGTGCAGAGGTGTCTTTGTGATGATCAAACTTATCTCCAAACTTATCTGCAACAACATTAGTTTGTTTTTCCCCCCTCCCCTAAGTATAGATGTGGGTGAAGGTATTGCACAACATCGCATACTGGTGAACTTTGGATGACATGAGGGAAGACAGAAAAAAAACTATAGAAGAGGAAACGCTGATAAAGAGTGTTAAGTAAGAAAGGATACGGGTAAAGCTAAAGATACATGGGACAAAGGAAAGAGGCGGACATGGGAGAGAGAGAGAGGGTTGTTCTGACCTCTTCTGATGCTTCCTGAAACAGAGGAAAGAATGCGAGCTATTTTTGGGTCCAGTTCTAAGATTCTCTCTTACTCACTGTGCCTCTAAACACAGCAGCGGAAGGGTTTAAGGAAGCGCTTATGAATACAGTACATCCGAATGGAAACATGGCACCCAATATACTGTCCTTGTTTTGATATTACACAAGCAGCTAAATTAATCCTCAGGCCAGTGCTTCTGTCAGAATGCCTGAAAAGACAACAAATCATCTTTTCAGGAATTCATAAATGTAACTTGATTGTCAAACTATTGTATCCAGGCTTTGTTTCCTTGAAAGATGTGGCTTCAGGGTGCAGCTGAATATTAAAGCTCTACACAGAGTGCTTTACATTGTTTTTAATGAAGGAAAAGAAAAATAGCACATTTACTGTAAGTTAGGGGAAGCGGAGAAGACTGCAGAGAGTTCAGCTAATGCTGTGCACAGGTATAAATAGTCTTCTTGGAGACAAGCCTAATTATATCCAATACAGAATACTTGCTTGTTTCCAAGTGTCAAGCTCAGGAATGTGTAGGCAAGAGGTGTAGCCCAGCCTGTGATTAGTCTGGAGAGTAAATGATACGCCTGGGTAAATCACACCGTAGGGTTATTTAATAAAACTATCTCCATTAGCAGCCGAGTTCCTAGTAAAAGAAGATCTGCAGTCCTTTGTCCCTACATGAGGTGCAACCTTGATTCAACAGATGGTCTACATGCTTTATTAAGAAGAAAATATGCAGATAAATAGTCAAAGTGATAACTGTGGTCAAGATCAAGACAGTACAAACAAGAAGCACTCCAAGAGCACAAACCCAAACCAAGGCAGCTCACCCTCTGGGCACTATTTACTTTTAAGGGAATGGTATTATACTGTTATCTTTGTTCTACTAAATGTACTTTAGGAAGTGCATAGTGCAGTTAAAAAAAAAAAAACAAGTGCAGGCTTTTGTTATTTGCCCTTTTTGAAACCCATTTTAATCTACTCCAGGGCTTGCAAAATCGCTAGCCCGATGTCCCAGGGCTAACGATTTTTCCAGTCAGGCTACCAAAATCTGTGTAGAGAGCAGCAGCACTGATTGGTGAGTGACGATTATTTGCGCACCAATTCCTCTGGCATCGTCTTATCACTCATTAGCTTACTATTCAGACATGACAAGTGAAATCTCCCACAGCAAGCTTAAACATGTGAGGTTGATTGCGCAGAGATTTCAGTAGCAGGTATTTTAGTTCTGCTCAGCCAAATAAGACAGGTCAGGGTGAAGAAGGGGCAGCCAAAGAAAAGCCAACCACAAAACGGAAAAGTTATGACAAATCAGACTATAAGGCAAAAAAAGCGCAGCTTTTTTGGTTTCATGGACAAAAGAATTTCTGTGGCTGGAATATGACGAGCTAAATAACATGATGTTCTGCCAGGTGTGTTGTGAGTCGACAAGCACCTTTGTTACTGGGACCAGTAATTTTAAGAAAGACCCCATCAGAACCCATGAGAAATGCAAGAAATGCATTATTGCTCAGTCTGCAATATCTTTCCCAGAACAAACAGCAATTGCAAAAAACATTCTAAAATGAACCAAGCACACAGAAGAAGTCCTGAAAAAGCTGTTTAGAACAGCGTACCATGTTGCAAAGAGTGAACTACCTTTGGCAAAATTTAGCAGTCTTTGCAAACTTCAAAAAGCAAATGGCCTAGATCTTGGTTCCACTTACCTCTTACCAGTGACTCCAGTGGAAATGTCAGATTCAGGATCTGGCACAGACTGATTCATGTTCTACACAGTTCTTACAAGGTCATAGAAATTTCTGTTCAATGAGAACCAAGTATTTGAGTTGATGATTGTAATTTTTATTCAGTTGTTGTGATTTGTATTTTAACAAGTTTTTGATTAATTTTAGTTTCTGTTACAATATTATACTTTAATGTATAATATTGTAATGGAAACAAAACGGGAAACAAAACATAAATTGCTCTTTTTATTCGGGCTACTTAAATTTATTTTGGGATACCAAAAACTGAAGAGTGCCGGCCCGAAGGGCTACCAGGGATTTTGAAATTTTGCGAGCCTTTTACTCCATAAATTTTTGAAGATTATTTTATGATTTTTATTATTGGTGCTACAGGACATGTGTAGCATTTATTTTACTGTTTAGTAAAATTATTTCCAATGTTTTATCATAAATATCAAATACAAAAAGATTTTGATCACAAGTCTATTATATTGAAAATAAACCCCTTCAAGAACAATGTAAATGTAACGTAATTAAACTGTTGACTTTGTATGACAAAGCCATACTAAAATACTCAAAGTATGCCACACCAAAATGATCTTGTCAGTCTGTAAACCTATTGTCATTTTAAACAGCTCTATATAGCATTGTCATCACGTGGACCTTCAGATCGTGGTTCAGAGGTCCAGGCTGTGGCACCCATACACATACAGTATTGTGCCAATGTCTGTCATATCAGACCAAGCATTATATTTAGCATTATATATAATTGTAATACTAAACCTAACCATACCCTTTGAGCTACCATAGCACGGTTATTGTAATTGAAGGCTTCCTAAGTTCAAAGGCATGCTCAGGTTTTACCAGGGTGTCTGTAAGTTTCATCAGACTACATCTAAGTGTGAGGTCAGTCACACCAAAGAGTTTCACTTTAATTAAAACAGAACATGAGCCAATCAAAACAGTCTGACCTATTTAACTTGCTGCCAAAGCAAAAGTGCAGCAGGAAACTGCAGCAAGGTGTTTAATATATAGACTGTTTACTTAATATATAGATGCAGGATATTCGACTTGAAAATTGCTCATATTTTCATCAAAATGTTTTCGTTGTCTAAATGATAAAAATCTCAATACTTTGTTGATCTATCATTATATTTAATCTGCTGCCACTTAGTCTTTCTAGAATCTTTTTTTTTAGCTTTTCCCTTTCTCCAGTCTCCTCAGCCACCACCTTCCCATATGAATCCTTCTCTACTTCTCTCAGTCTCCTTAGAAGATCAAGGTCGTCAAGGTTGCTTCCCAGTGGAACGACATGTTCCAGCCTTTTACCTCTCCCTCTCTCGTTAACATCAGCAATAGCAGCATCAACAACACTTGGGCTGTCATAAACATGTTGCACAAGCATCCCAGGAGGCATGCAGTTTGGACTTTGTGCTCACAGGCCTGGTGGGAGATAAAGAGATGATGGAGAGAGGCTGTGGTAGGTTGCTGAACTCTCAGCGAATTCCTGCGGCTGTGTTTTTGAGAAGGTCATGGGGAGGGGTGGTTCAGGCTATCTGTGCATATACAGGCAAGCTGTGATTGATTCAAAGTTGTATTAGGCTGCCCACCTATTGTTCTGGAGACCAAGGCTGAGTCACCGTTGGTGTGTAGGGTTATGGGAAATGTTGAAAAACACAAACATATGGCACTTTATCTAAATGCATTTGCATCTCAAGTCAGACAGCAATTCACTTGGAAAAAGGTAACCTAAACACAGAGTAATGCACCATTACATTACAGCAAAGAAATTAGAGTTGAAAAGCATCTTTGAGCCTTCCCATGTGTTTTCTATTAAACAGCCAGCATCCCTGCTATTCTTTGTCAATTGTGCACCTCACAGTTACCAGCTGTTAAGTAATACGCCCAATTGGTGGTAAAGCAAAACATAGCATGTGAATATCAGTGTGGACGATGGACTTTTTTGACCTGCATCTAGAGCAGGGCGATATGACCAAAAATATTTATCACGATATACATTTGAAAATTTGCGATACCGATATAACTGACGATATAATTGACTCTAGACAAAATACTTTACAACTCCACAACTTTATTAGTGCAAAAAAAAAAAAAACCATCAAGAATTTAACAGTGCAAATGCAAATTCCTCGCTGACAGTTTAAGCAAAAGGCATTTCCAGTGGAAATTGACCGAAATATCCTCAGCATAACCATGTATAATATCCACAAAACTTAAAAGAGGTTATACACACACAATACAGTAATATTATGTTGAAGCGCAGTACGTATCACTCCGCGTGGCTCCTGCCTACGATGGCCGTAATGCTCCAACAATCCATTAAGTAGTGCGGGTTCATGGCTTAGCAAAGTCGTACTAAAACATTGACAGATTTTCGAGCGCCGTGTACCACTTAAAATCATTTTGAGGTCAGTAAACACAACCAGAATTCATACATAAGGCACACGGGATTATAAGGTTTGATTTTCAGAAAAATCAAAGGATTGATTTTATGTGCGCTGTATTTTCCAAAAAACACTGTAATAACGACGGTCCGCTAGCATGCGCTACCAAAAATAGTGCTGTGGTGTGTATCTGACGGACGAAAGCTAAACCAATTCCACAACTGAAGTTGCAGCATTTTTACAAACCAATTCTGGTTCATCAGTTTCATTCAACAATCCGCTTTCACCCTTCTCATTCTCCGTCACCGCCATGCTTTTTCTGCCATGTGCGGAAACAAAGGCACTGTGCACGCGCGTTTAACCCAGATTCTATCACGATATTTCATTTTCTTATCATTGTCCAACATTATACCAGTATCACCGTGAACGGTATGATATGGCCCAGTTCTACCTGCATCTGATGTTTTTGGGTTTTGTTTTTTGTTTCTTTGGCTGTAATCAGTGTCTTAACATTTTTAGCTGCCGATCTTAACCGTATATTTATCAAGCTGTAGCCATAGCAACAAACCTGCTGTTATAACCACACCTTATCATGTACACAGGCACCTGAATTGTATATCAACAAGAATGCACTTGCACTGTAAATATGCTGGAAAGCATATATTACAACAATTACCGCAATATTGGCAGTTGTCTAAATAATGGAGTTATGTAACAGCGTATGCCTCAAAGAGGTTGGAACATTTTCCCAACCTGTGTGATCTTCTGCTGTATGTAACAGAAAATGGGTGCATACTGCTCTGACTGTTTAAAATGAAGGTAGTTTGAATTCTGTGTGTCAGAACATCCAAAGAAATATATCTGGCCAAGCAGGTGCTTCCAAAAATGAAATTTGTTGGTTGGTGGTTAATGGCTAGCATATAGTATGCTCAGATTTGGCAATACTGTCATTTTCCTTCAGTAGTTTTCATTTTAAGAAAGGCTCCACCAGTGCAGGTACTGTATTTCCCACCAAATACATCCTGTAGGTGCGGTGCACACACTGGCTCAGATTCAAGTCCTTGGTCAAGCCATATCCTTGCATATGTGCCATCTCTGCTGCCTGCCACAATCACAGCAACTTTCAAATCCAACTACAAAAAAAGGTTGACCTTGTATGCTTTTTCTAAAGAAAACCCTTCCTGAGTGACACCCAACAAAAACATTCCACTACATTATACTTCAAAACCCACCCAGATGATTTTATCTCCACCTCTCCGAGTATATTTCCCCTCCAAAAAAAACAAATCTCATTCTACATTCTTCCTTCTAAATTGCATGACCTCTAGCATACAAGTTACAAAAAGAGGAAAAAAAACATGCATATTGAAGAGGCGCATTGCACAAAGCTCTTTTATTATGTATATTTATGCAAATTCAACGTTAGTTTATTCAAGAAAGTCTCTCTCGCTCCTCCTCTCATTGCCCCCTGGTCAATGTGTTTCAATCCGGCAGTATGTATGAAAAGCGGTGGCAGACAGGGTTGGTGAATCATGAATGGTTTAAAACAGACTTCTACAAAAAGAAAAAGTGCAGAAGTTTCATTGATCTTCAATGACCCCCCTTGAAGTTTAAAATTAAGTAATATAAAATATTGCAGAGTTCCATTTGTAGTAGTACCTCTTTTGTGTCACCACTAATAAACTCTGGATGTCTCCTGATAAGGTGAACTGTGTATTCCATCTGCAGCTTATCATCCTGCAGTGATTCTATCCGTCTTTATCTTATCGCCTACTTCTTGCATATTAATAACCTCATCCTGCCCCCCACCCCGTCCCTCACCTCTTTACTGTTCTTGTCAAACATTTTCCTTCAATATATCATCTCAGTCAGCAGTCTCAAAAAAAATAAAAAAATCTTTCCCTTTCAACTTTCTCCTCTCCATTCCTCAGTTTCCAACACCCTCTGCCCTGTCCTGTTTTCCTCATCCATCATCTCGTTCCCTTCAGTCTCATCTTTCTTCCTCATACCCACCCTCTTCCTATCTGCTGCCCCCTCCCCTCCAGCACCATGCAGGAGATTAAAATATGAGGAAACAATCAAGCTCTGGCTCATTAGCATATGAACGGGAGGCCGACAGGCAACTGCAGACACGACGACAGAGCCCTGGAAATCCACCGCAGAGGATTTTTTTTTTTTTTTTTTTTTTTAAATCCCAGGAATGACTTTTTACCGTATTTTGTTGAATGAGACAGAACAATCCTCTGCCAGTCTTTTCAGGCAGTCAAATTACCATCAGAATAAGAGGGCATAAGAATAAGACAGAATGCTTATATAGTGTCAGGTCAAAGAATGGAGACTATAGAATAAGTGTGCAGACAGAATAATGTCTCTCCACAGCAACAATGAGAAGCTGAAAAGATAGGATTTGGTGCAGTCCTGTATGTGTATCTGCATGCGTCTGAGTGTACAGACTGGTGTGTGTTGGGTTCATCATCTTACAACAATAAGAAACAGTGCGATAAGAATTATCGTTCAGTAATTCCCCAACATGCGTGTCTAGGCTTGGGTGTTGGGGGTGGTCTACTCTCATTAGTGAATCAATTAAAATGCCAAATGCAGCAACATCAGAGGTGGGGACATACAGTACATCGAAAAATGCAAGGCAACAGAATAGTAACTTGCTACATTATTAAAACAAAAATTTTTAAAAGGTTTGTGCGCATATTCAACATTGTAAAGATGGATTTTAGAACAAAAAGGTTTAGATTCACTAGCCCAAATTGCTTAAATTAAGTTAAGACATTCCGATTTACTGCCACAATACATGGATACATGACATTTTTCCAGGTACTGCCATAATGCAAAAAAAACAAGCCTAAATACCTGTAATACACTGTGTACATTAATTCCATAGCCTGAATTCTTTAACAGGGTTGTCTTTTCTCAAATGAGGAGCGTTGAGGTGTGCACTTACAGTAACAATCGCCACTGTAAGTAGAACACACTTAAAAGCCACACAATATTTTTTTCTGCAGTGATGATGCCAACTTAATATGCATGAAGACCAAACAATATTTTATCAGTGCCTGATTAAAAATAATAATAAGCAACTGTTTTATAGCTGGTCACGATTAAAGTCACCATTGTTGCTGACAAATCTCACTCTGTCATAGTCTGCACTGGTCATCTGTCATTTTCTGTAATGCTAACATTTTCTGTTTCGAGGAGGATAGGGTGCAGGTCTCCATGTTCCTGCTCTTCGGCCTGCACACCTGTCCCCTATTATTCTGTCACCTGCTCCAACACAGAGTCTCTGCCAGATTGTTGTCCTACCGAGCGGTAATCAGACTTCTCTATGGCTCTAAGCAAAACCTCAGTATCTCCCATGCTAACCCCCTTGTGTTTCTCCTCCAGTGATTCCTCTGTGGCTGAATAGTAGTTACAAATCCAATTTCACTCACCTGTTTCTATTGAGCTGGCCTGCCTTCTCTGGGAAAACTTTGTCAAATACTAAGCCTCTGGACTTACCTGCCTCCTCTGCCACTCAAACCCTGATCAGTGGCTCCTCCCACAGCTCACCTCACATCACTTCCAAGTAAGACCTCACAATTTAAATGTGCTTTTTGCTCACAGCTTTGGACTCACTCATACTTTGGACTGTCTCCAACGCTCATCTCCTCTATCTCAGGATTGCTGTCCCAAGTTGCCAGAGACTCCTTCCCATGAACATCCTGTTTAACATTCCTTTTGTGAAGACACCTGTTGTGCCAGTAAAATCTGTGAACTTTGGGCTGTTGTCTCCTGGGTCCTGCTTAAGTGCCCGTTTTATGGTTACTTCTTTCATGGCCACGACATTCTCCAGCTGGCTGAAAAGTGCTTTGAAGTCCCTCCCAGTCTGCTAAGGCGCCAACATAGCGCCAACATCCAGGTACTTGTAGTGTACTACATGCAGTTTAAGTGCATCTATGCCCTTAAAACAGCAAAGTATGTGCTTCTAGAGACAGCATTGTACAGCTAGCTGCTCAGCCATACTTCAACACAATATGGTACCCTCCACCATCATCTAGTAAACATAAGAGGTTATGTTTTACTACCTTCTGTTAAGGAATAAGTTTTAAAGGGAACACAACCTAAGCAAGTGGCATCTTTCTTTACCGCATATCCTATTTTGGGTCATTCTCCCAACCATCCTTCGCTAGTATACCAAAAAAAGACATCTCTGAATGCACAACATGTAAAATCTTCAATTAGTAGAGATACAGCTGCTCAATATGCACGAGAATCTCAGGAATTTCTTCAGCACCTTGTTGATTCTGCGCCATAAAGAATTAAGGCAGTTCTGAAAGTAAATAGGTGTCTAGCACCAGCCTGGTGTGACTAATAAAGTGGTTGGTGAATGTAAATCTTCAAGGGTGCTGCAGGATTTACCTGTAGGAGCAGTGATGCAGCATCAATGCACAACTAAATCTATGCAGTCTTGGCTATTGACATAAGGTTCAATAAGCTCCTCCACTTCAGATTCCCCAGGTCTGACTTAAATACACTTATCTTTACCTTTTGTTCTCTCTGGGTCACCGAACATTTATTAGCCGCTTCCTGCCTTCCTCCACTATGTCCCTCGCTGTAATTAAATTCCTTAATCAAATCTGAGAGGGGCAAATATTCAGGGAATGAGAGAAGACAGAGGTGGGAGGAATGGGAAAATTGGTGGGATAGAAGGATGAAGAAATCAGAGTGTGAGAAACAGGAACATATTTAGTGAAATCTGCCCTCTGTGAGATCAGATGATGACCTGACGATATCTAGAGGGAAGATTCTGATACCAGAACAAAGTCATAACTGAGTCAGAGAATTAATATTTTTATTTTGCAGGTGGATGATTGGACAGGAACCCAAACCATGACTTAAAAGGAAATGCATAACACAGCTGGCCAGGCAGAGGCAGAGTAAAAATCTGATGTCCATGGAGTGAGTTAAGCTTAATAATTTTACACCAGGGACTCTAATTCAAAAATGCACTTTACTGTTGAAATGAAAATCACATTTTAGAGTCAACTGCCAAATCAAAACACATCTGGATAATGATGAGCAACTATGACGAGGGGATGTCGCAGAATTTTCCACAGGACATTCCATTAGCTGGAATACTGAATGGCAACATGAAGTGGTGTTTAATACATTTATGCTTGTGAAGCATTTCAAGTCTCATGTCTTTTGTTATTGTGAGAGATGGTGCACAGCATCTCACGTCTGCAATTCAGAATCCAGGATTAAAGCATTCACAACAGAAAGACATGGTTCGTCCATTTATTTAAAAACACAGAAGCTCAACAGAAGTAGCAGTCGTGTATTCGCATTAAATCATAACCCCGACACAGTGTTTGGATTGATTTAAAGGCCTGATCAAATTACCTGGAAAAGGTTAAAAGTATCCATTACCGGCTAACATGCTTTTGCTATTGAGCACAGGGAGAAAAAGGAGAATGAAACAGAGCTGCATAGAGCAACAATCTTACCCAACTGTATCCTGAAGGCATCAATCTGCCTAAAAACTCAGTACGGGGAATACACATATGATGTAAAATTGCAGCTTTAAGGACACTTGATTTCAGGACAAAAAAAAAAAAGCCTGCCCCAATCTTTTAGAGGTTGCACAAAGACTAAGTTTTAAGGACTGAAATGTAGCGAATAAGAACAAGAGCAAGGAAAGGCAAATACAAGAAAACGAAAGGGAAGCAAGTCTGATAAAAGTGTGTGAATACTGGAGAGGAAAGGAGGAAGAAAAAAAGACATGCGAACAGCAAAGGAGGAAAGAAAGGCCACCAGAGGGGTCACTTCTGCTGTTAATAATTTATCCTTTAAAAACCAGTGTGAGGCTTTAATTGGTGCCGTGGCTAATCCTGAAACACACACACACACACACCTCAGGGAGCCTCTTAGCAGCTGTGCTCCAGCTAAATTGGCTACAGTGTAGCGGCGGCAGCAGCGAGTTCCCTCCAGGTATAACACAGTCAGCCAAAACAGCAATATCAGGGCTGCCAAGCCCGTCTCATAAATCTGGGCGTGACACTTCTCACTGTCTCACGCTCGCTGTCACGCTCTCAAAAGAAATCTTACGGCAAATCAAAGCGACAAGACGTTAGTCCCTTGGTATGGCTGTTAGCTAGATAAACACTCAGTTCACTTCAGCTGTAATCTGCATTTAGCTTAAGCAGAAGATGTTCTGTACTATGTTGGAGCCTTTTTGCATGATTTGGATTAAAGTCATTCATTTGATGATTTAAGGCTCGTCTTAGTGTAGATCAAAATGACAACCTGTGAATCGAATTAGCCTTTTCAGACCGGAGGCTTCACTACAGTTTAAATAACTAAGTGATAATATAAACATTTATTATTATTATTATGTCATATCCAAATCAAAGGTTGTTTAAAGCTGTTTTGTTTTAATTCTGAGAAGGTATAACTGAGGGGAATTAAGTTGCTAATGCTGTTATTTATGGCACTTAAACTTCCTCCAAACAAAGAAGAAAACAATGAAATGTCATGTAAAACATTTAACATCATCCCTTCCAACACTGCCTTTGTCTAGGCAGTTGGTCTGAAGGGCGATGGGGAAAATCCTTATATCCAACCGTCTCACATCAGCTCTGCAGGCATGATAAGAACTTTGGCCGTGAGCTCATCCAAAGTCGAAACCCTGCTGCCTGTATCATGTCAAATTGCATACGCCAAGATTCTTCCTAAAATTTAGACATTCTGTCTCAATTCAGCAAAAAAGCACAGGAAGCTGGAGACTTTTGTCCTGTCCTGCTCTCTAATTGTTCTTCTTTTACTGTTTGCAGTTGGCACTTTTCTTTACTGTCCATATAAAGAAGCCCAAAACTCTCACAGAGCAAAGATTTAAATGTGGTTGACTTTACAGATGTGGTCTATGACATGATGTCACGTTACACAACTTGCTTCAAGTAAAAGTCAAAGCTCACCATGGACTACTCACTTGATTTTCCTCTAAGTTGAGCTGTATCTCACATGCCTCTTCAGGTGACAGTGATAGCTGGCACCATGTTTTCAAATACAATAAAAGTGGCAGCAGAGAACAGGCCCTCCTTCCTTGGTTATGATTACATGTTCTGCTCCCTTCATGTCCCTCAGCAAAACATGGAAATTCTCAACCATTTCATCTCATCCCTAACGTTCCAGGAAACAACCTAGAATACAATATTTTTACACTGTCTAATATTAAAGGCTTTTCTCAAAGGCAAGTGGCTCCAACAGCACATGGTACGTATCCAGCATGCACCACTCCATAAGTATAAAGATTTCACTGGCTGTCACTTGCACTGCCGCTCAGCAAAACGTTAATCTGTCACAGCAGCTGATACCACATTAAATCTATGAATCAGATGTTACTAGCAGTGAATTTGTGAAATTGAGATGATGCATGACAGCATGCAGTTACTGTGGTTTTACAATAACCCCCGGTGCGTCACCTCACAGTCTGTGTTACCGTGAATTGCATTTCTACCTTGAGAATTAGATTTCCAAAGTGAGATAAAAGCTAGCCCAAGAGTTGCTGGAGTCCAAAATCACCCAGACAGCAAGGTTATCAGCCAGACCCCGGCACCATGAGAATACATAGTGTCTTCCAAATCCTATTGTACCATGAAATGTCACAGCACATTAACTACAAGAGGGATTACCCTTCCTTGAAAGTAAAAGAGCGAGGGAGCCACTGAAAGGAGATAGAGAAACAGAAGGTGCCTGGGAATGCGTATGTGAACACACGCTGTTGCATTAAGTATGGGGTTACTAAATAAAAATTTTTTTTTTAAAAAGTGTATATATATATATATATATATATATAAAAACACCCAGCACGCCCCTGCGGGCGGTTTATCCTTCAAGCTCGGGTCCTCTACCAGAGGCCTGGGAGCTTGAGGGTCCTGCGCAGTATCTTAGCTGTTCCCAGGACTGCGCTCTTCTGGACAGAGATCTCCGATGTTGTTCCTGGGATCTGCTGGAGCCACTCGCCTAGCTTGGGAGTCACCGCACCTAGTGCTCCGATTACCACGGGGACCACCGTTACCTTCACCCTCCACATCCTCTCGAGCTCTTCTCTGAGCCTTTGGTATTTCTCCAGCTTCTCGTGTTCCTTCTTCCTGATATTGCTGTCATTCGGAACCGCTACATCGATCACTACGGCCATCTTCTTCTGTTTGTCTACCACCACTATGTCCGGTTGGTTAGCCACCACCATTTTGTCCGTCTGTATCTGGAAGTCCCACAGGATCTTAGCTCGGTCATTCTCCACCACCCTTGGGGGAATCTCCCATTTTGACCTCGGGACTTCCAGGTTATACTCGGCACAGATGTTCCTGTACACTATGCCGGCCACTTGGTTATGGCGTTCCATGTATGCCTTGCCTGCTAGCATCTTGCACCCTGCTGTTATGTGCTGGATTGTCTCTGGGGCATCTTTACACAGCCTGCACCTGGGGTCTTGCCTGGTGTGATAGACCCCAGCCTCTATGGATCTTGTGCTCAGAGCTTGTTCTTGTGCTGCCATGATTAGTGCCTCTGTGCTGTCTTTCAGTCCAGCTTTGTCCAGCCACTGGTAGGATTTCTGGATATCAGCCACCTCCTCTATCTGCCGGTGGTACATACCGTGCAGGGGCCTGTCCTTCCATGATGGTTCCTCGTCTCCCTCCTCTTTCTTGGGTTTCTGCTGCCTGAGGTATTCACTGAGCACTCGGTCAGTTGGGGCCATCTTCCTAATGTATTCTTGGATGTTCGTTGTCTCATCCTGGACTGTGGTGCTGACACTCACCAGTCCCCGGCCCCCTTCCTTCCGCTTAGCGTACAGCCTCAGGGTGCTGGATTTGGGGTGAAACCCTCCATGCATGGTAAGGAGCTTTCTTGTCTTTATGTCAGTGGCTTCTATCTCCTCCTTTGGCCAGCCTATTACCCCAGCAGGGTACCTGATCACGGGCAGGGCGTACGTGTTGATGGCCCGGATCTTGTTCTTACCATTCAGCTGACTCCTCAGGACTTGCCTGACCCTCTGCAGGTACTTGGTGGTTGCAGCTTTTCTAGCGGCCTCTTCATGGTTCCCATTCGCCTGTGGGATCCCCAAGTACTTGTAACTGTCCTCTATGTCTGCAATGTTGCCTTCTGGTAGTTCAATCCCCTCAGTTCTGACTACCTTCCCTCTCTTTGTTACCATCCGACTACACTTCTCCAGTCCGAACGACATTCCAATGTCATTGCTGTATAGCCTGGTAGTGTGGATCAGTGAATCGATGTCTCGTTCACTCTTGGCATACAGCTTGATGTCATCCATGTACAGGAGGTGGCTGACAACTGCTCCGTTCTGTAGTCGGTATCCGTAGCCAGTCTTGTTAATGATCTCACTGAGGGGGTTCAGGCCTATGCAGAACAGCAGTGGGGACAGAGCATCTCCTTGGTAGATCCCGCACTTGATGGTGACTTGTGCTATGGGCTTGGAGTTGGCCTCTAGTGTTGTACGCCACATCCCGATTGAGTTCCTGATGAAGGCTCTTAGGGTCCCATTGATCTTGTACAATTCTAGGCATTCCAGTATCCAGCTGTGGGGCATTGAGTCATAGGCCTTCTTGTAATCAATCCAGGCAGTGCACAGGTTGGTCAGTCTGGTCTTGCAGTCTCGGCTGACTGTTCTGTCTACCAGTAGCTGGTGTTTTGCGCCTCTGGTATTCTTGCCAATTCCTTTCTGTGTCCCGCTCATGTATTGACCCATGTGCCTGTTCATCTTAGCCGATATGATGCCTGACAGGAGCTTCCATGTAGTACTGAGGCAGGTTATTGGTCGGTAGTTGGAGGGGACCGGTCCCTTCTTGGGGTCCTTGGGGATCAGGACCGTCCGGCCTTCAGTTAGCCATTCCGGGTGTCTCTCGTTAACTAGCAGCTGGTTCATTTGTGCTGCCAGACGCTCGTGGAGTGCAGTCAGCTTCTTCAGCCAGTAGGCGTGAACCATGTCGGGCCCTGGTGCTGTCCAACTCTTCATACTGGAGACCCTTTCTTGGATATCTGCCACTGTGATGGTTACTGGACCCTGTTCAGGGAGGTCGCTGTGGTCAGCCCTCAGATCCTCTAGCCACTGAGCATTGCCGTTATGGGTTGCATCCTTCTCCCATATGCTCTTCCAGTATTGCTCCGTCTCCAGCCTTGGTGGTGCTGTTCTCTTATTCTCTCTTATTTTATTTTTTTTATATATATATATATATATATATATATATATATATATATATATATATATATATCCTATAAATTATTTTGTACTATAAACCTTGCAGTTTTCCCCTTATAAACACTTTTCCGTCCATCCACCAGTCCATCTATAGTTTTCTCTCTTTGCTCTACTTCTGTGCCACTGGACATGATAATCTCTAGATCATGATTTGGCTTTGCTTATGAATTATGTACACACACTCACAGACACATGCGCTTGCACACGAAGCTTATCTATGGCTGGGAAGTTGTGTTAGGTTGGCAGACTGAGCCCAACAGCTTGTGGCAATACTTTGGAAGAAAGCAAAAGTCTGTCTCCACTGCTTTGTCTCTGTTTTGCCACTCCTCTTTTGTCAGCCCCATTTTCCTTCTGTCTGAGTGTGTCACTCAATCTGGAATTCAGCTAGACTATGTCTCTGGTTGACTGTTGTAAAGTCCAGATTGTATGTTTTGAACTCTCTAGGACTGTCTTTCAGCTTTTCGCCTGACATGTCTCATATACCACTCTAGTACACTGGCAATACAGAGGGATGCACAATGAGATTCCTATACCAGAGTGACAGTAGATCTTTAAACCAAACAACTCTCTTCATGTAAGATTATCTTATAGGCTCTACATATTTTACACCCCCCCCCCCCCCCTCTTTCTTTCCCTGACTGGGTTATTTTTGCCTTTGCACTCCTTACTCTAATCCGATTATTTGCTTCACTTTTCCTCAGCTGTTTTGCTTTAACTTTGTTTTTGACCCAGAATTCTCTGTGGACGTTTAAACTACCACATGCTTCCAGGCGAACTAACAACTCTCCTTTTTCACTTTAGCGTCTTAGTGTCTTTTAGTGTCTTTAAAAGAAAAGGAGGGAAAAAAGGAACCGGTAAAGAGATTTCAGTTGTTTTCAATAAACAGGATGACGAAGATCTGATTTTCACAACATGTTGGAGGAAGTAATTCACTGTAAGATTTCCAAGAAAGACTTCTTTGAGTTTAAACTCCAAAATTCCTCAGATTGATTACAAATGAAGAAAATTCAAGGCTCGCTAGGACTCGCTGACTACAAAGTGTGTAATAGTCTGAGGGGTGAGAACACTTATTACGGTAGGGTGGGACCTTCACGCAGAAAGCAACTGCTCAGCCAGAATGCTGTTGGAACAATATTTTGTTTCATTTAAAATGAGGCGCATTCTGTTTGAGGAAAGAAAAAAAATCTAAGCATAATAACATCATTCTATCTTTAAACTGAATCAAAATGTCAGGACACCTGTTCACTAGCTAAATCCCAAAAGAGAGTGCCAAGCAGAAGGACAACTTCAGCACTCAGGTTATTCTACCAAAAGAAATGTCCAGGAATGATAATGTGCTATTGGACAAGTCAAAGACCTTATTCCAACTTATGTGTTGTGGAAGACCCTAAAATTCATAGCAGGACACCTACCAACTGTATCACTGCAGTATGCTCCTAAGGTCTTAACTTAACCCACCCATCCTTATAAGCAGGTCTGTTCCTTAGTATGCAGTCAGTCACTGTGCCGTGTAAAAAGAAATATCCATGACTGGAATACAGTGACTTTTTGAAAATAATCTTTTGGATGAACTTACTGCAGTGCAAGAGGATTGGTAGCAGTTTCACCTCTGTATGCTTCGTATTTAATCCACTTTGCCTAAGTGCATGAATTCATCAGTGTGATTTTTTATTATTTTTTAATAATAGGAAGCACTCTAAACTATCTTTAAAAAGAAAAACATTCTGCTTGTTAAATCTTTCAGACTGAAAACAATATCAGCAGCTTACAACTGTATTATCTTCTTATTCTGTACCAAGAAGAGACTAATCTGGAATTATTGTATGCCTTGCATGCAGGTGGGTCCCCCACTGTACTGCCTGAGTGTCCCACACATCATTGATTTCTTCTTGAGAGAGACAGAGAGGACTCTGAGACCTCCGCTGAGAGGATAATTCTAGGGTTGGTATTGGTAAGAGTGCTACAGTTAGTATTATCTGCAGTGCACTGAAAGCTCCTCCTGATATACGTAGAGTCTCCACTGCATCTAATCTAGGGGCTGACACTTTCTCTGTGTGTCTCTGTGTGTAACTGAGGAGTGTGAGATTTTACATTAAACTACTTGCTATCAGTCTCATTTAATCCTGTGTGCACGCATAGGCCTTTGATTTTAATCATAATGGTAGTTGGGGGTCTGATGGCTATAATTTTACAAAATTGTTGCAAGGACTAAATAAGTAATATTTATGTGCTATTAATGTTGCTGTGGGGAAAAAAACTTGAATAAAAACCATAAAAACGGTTCCTAAACTAAAATAGTAATTGTTTCTATATGCAGTGTCCTGTGTAAAGACTTAGTTTTGCCTCAGATTTACAATCCACATTCATTGTTTGTGTACAAACAATGAATGTGTGACTCAAGTGCAGACTGTAATCTTTAATTCAAGAGGTTTCACAAAATTTTTGTTGGACTGTTTAGGAATTAAAGTCATTTTTATACACAGTTCTCCTTTCAAAGGCTCAAAATGAAAATAAAATAAATGTAAAGATTTTAATACTTGGATGAAACTCCTTTGCAGCCGGTGTCTGCCTGAAGCCTGCAATCCATGGACACCAATAAATGCTGCTTTTGATCCCAAGCTTCACTTTACTGCAGCCACTTTCAGTTTCTGCTTGTTTGTTGTCTTTTTGCATTCAGTTTTGTTTTTAAAACATCCTTTACTGAATAGAGATCAGGCGAATGACTAGGCCATAGAAGAATCTCTCATTTCTTTGCCTTGCTTCACAGTGTACTGTAAATGACCCACTGTCCAGTCAGTTTTGTGGCATTAGGCTAAATCTGAGGAGAGAGTATAGCCTTAAAGATTTATCCTGCTATTTCTATTAGCAATCACATCTTTAATAAACACTAGTGACTGGCAGGCATTATACCCATACCCATGTTACATCCACGATGTTTAGCAGATAATGTGGCATTGCTTTGAATCGTAAGCAGTTTCAAGTTAATCTTTGTTTCATCTTTCCACAGACTTTTTCTGTACTTTGCAGGCGTTTTAGATGTTTTGTGGCCAAATCTAGTGTTCTTGAGTATATTCAGTGTTTTGTAACTTTTTGTACATACTTTCCGTTTCCATTCAGAAAGCCGTCTCGACTTTGACGGTGATACACCTGCCTCCTCCCATTTCTCTGTGATAGGTTTGTTTGGGTTTAGAGATTCTCTCACTTTCACTGCCATCTCTATGGGTCTCATATTTAACATAACAGTGAGAGCTATAAAAATACAAACTCACTACTTTGACTCAACTTCAGATATTGTGTCTGCTTCATTTCACATGAAACAGCAAGGGAGCGGGCCTCACCTTGCTGTAGAACTGTTTGTCAGTCAATTGTCCAATTAATTTTGAACCTCTGGAAATGTGGGACTGAAGAAAAATGGCTGTAATTCTTAAGCAGTTTGTACGAAAAAAAAAATAAAAAATTTGAAACCCACTGAAGTAACGCTAAAAGTCTGCACTCTGATCATATATTGATTTACATGTTGCTGTGGTAATGTGCAAAAGCAAAAGTACAAAATGGCAAAACTACAGAAATTGTTTGTCCCAATCATTATGGTGGGCACTATACCAGGACAATGAATCTTCTCTTGATGTCAATAAGTCAATAATGTTACAGCACTTATTAATTCAAATGAATACACACCATAAAGTTCAATATTAGCATTGATTTGGAAATTTGGTAAAGTTCTGTGAAATTCAGCATCGGGAGACTGAGTCAGTCCTAAGTCACAGGTCAGTTCAAAGTCAGCATGAGTCCAACAACAATGTCAAGCTCTGATAAGAGAATTCTCCTAATGATGTTCAGCAGTATGTACTGCATGCCAAACATCCTAAATGCACAAAGTACATTTTAATGAATGTCAAAATGGGCTCCATAGAATTAGACGCATGTTCATACTAACCCTGTAAAAGCACCCATCAACCATGCACTTTCTACTTAGCCAGACAAATTGATTGTGCATATATAAAGATGAAAATGTACAGTACATGAAGATACTGCCTCTCAGGCTCTTAATTATTTATGCAGGAAGTTAAATCAATGAAAAATGCAGATTGCTCTTGTACCACATGTAGCAGACAAATGTCCCTGTCTCCTCCAATGGTTCAGCACAAATGACAGCATGCTTGTGTGGAATTCACAAATTTTTCCCCCCTTTTTCTTGCCTCTGACAGTTCACTGTTTACTTACTGTGAACAGAAGCAATAACTACATTTGTATAAACCCTTATTTAGCAGCATCTTCAATTTACGCTCAGGTTGCTGCTGCCAAATGTGACAAACCATAGACAGGTACTCATTCAAGTGTTTTGTTAGCATGTATTTGTTAATGTCTCAATAGCTGAAACTGCACTGCACAAATAACACCTATAAGCAACCCTTACATCTTGCCTGAACAGCTGCAGAATGTAACAGAAATGTTAAAAAGAAAGTCAGTAAAAGGCAGAAGACTTCCAAAGAAAAAAGAAAAAAAAAGCAGCGTTTTGAAGCGGCTAGGTTGTCTGTTCAAGTTAAAATAACCTCACCTCAAGCATTTGAAACCACTTTAAAAGTTATTTTTAACCCTCAGACATCACTCTCCCACTCTCAGAGAGACAGTTCTGCAAGCCTTACTCAAAGAACTATTATGGTTGGATACTCTTTAAGGGCTGCCTGGATAGGGGTGCTTGAATATGTAGTATTTTGGCCTCAGTACTGGCAGGAACTGAAAGGTTGTAAGTACTTTTAAAGAAATAAACAGCTGCATTAGCTGTAATCTACCTCCCATCTTCACCGAGATAAAGAATCTGGTACACACTGTGGCTGACACTGTAAAACCTCCATACCTCATCTTCACAATGCCACTTCTCTGTGGTAACAAACAATGTACAGCAAAGAGTATTGCTAGATGCCAGAACAATGATTAGTGTTCTCAGTGCTGTTCTAGCGGCTCTGGTGGCTTGGCTAATCTGCTGCTTTATTGTACAGCAGCACCGATATCAGCACCAGAGCAAGTGCGTCCAACAGTCACACGCACAAACCCGATTCCAACATTGTCACACAAGAACGCGTCTCTCAGGCGCGTATGCACGCGCTCAGAGTGCGCTGAAAGGCCAGGCAGTACAACACGCCTCAGTAGTGTGTGCCAGCCTAATCTAGTCAGGCCTTTTATCCCATCTCCTCCCTCCACTTCCACTTAAATCAACACTTCACTGAGAGCTACAAAGCTAGTTTGCATCCTCGACACATCCACTACGCATGTGCACGTGCACACAGGCGCACACTTGACTTCTCCTCCTTCATCGTTAGTCTGTTTATCTTTCACTTTGGCACACTCGCCTCATCTCTCTGTGTCTCAGGCACAAGCAGGAAAACACATCACACAAAGGCACACTCCTGTGCATGCGCATGCTCACACACTCTTCAAGTCACACACCAAAACATACTTACAGCAGACTCTAGCACAACTTTGAAAAAGGCTGGTAGTCTCCGAGGAGATGCTGCAGTGTGAATGAATAAAAGCTGAATGTAGCCTAACAATCTGTGCTCAGCCGAGTGAGCTGGCCATTGCCCAGGCAGTAAGTTGGTACCCCTGTAAACAAAAGGATGACTATATGCTGACTGCTAGTATAACGTTTCCAAAAGCCTACTGGATTGGGGGCTTTAGCCGTGTTCTTCATATCCATGCCTGCTATTTGTAAATGTCAAATTCATTTTTCATAAACCTCAACCCAGCTTTCCAGCAGGCAACACAACTTGGCGATTTGCTCTTTTTATCTTTAGAAAATGACTGGCATATAGGCAACACAGAATTTCTAACACACAAATTCTGTGAAATACAAACTTCCAAGTGTCATTAGTAGGCATTCACTTGGACTAACTCTGCAATCAGCATCAGCCTATATTTGGACTGCATTCACATGTATACCACTCCTCCCCCCACACAGACAGCTCTGATAAAAGCACAAGAGGTCCAAAAAGTAATTTGACTGGGGTCCAACTAAAGAAGTGTTTTCACAGGATAGTCCCTGACTAGGAGTGTGGCTATAGGGGTTCAGTACATGGTTTTATGTGTGAAAGTGTACCAGAACTGTAGATAGAGGGTGTCTCTATTTGTACTTGTGCAATTGTGTGTGTGTACATGGGGGTGGGGGTGGGGTGGGGGGGGGGGGGTATTTGGGGCAAGCTGAGGAGGGAGAATTTTATTCAGGATTTCATTAACAGGGAATAGGAGATGTTTGTTCTGGCCAGCCACCTCTGGCTCAGGGACAAGAGTGTGTCTGTAACCCAGCTAAACTGTCTGCAAGGGCAAACACTGTGGCAGTTTTATGGAGTTAAACTCTGTTTCTTTAAAAATTCCTCTCAAACAAAGAAAGAAAATGTACAGAGGTTGAGCACCAGACTTTGTTCCCACTTTGAGACGATCCATTTTTCTTCTGGATACAAAAAACCAATGTTTTTGCAAGCAATCTAAAAGTGACCAGGACTGAAATGGTATCAGTGGGAAGCAGCCATTATGAAGAGACTGACTGCACATTGAAAGCACACTTTAATGCAGTGAAAAGTGAAACTTTCATTCCATATGCACATTACTTTCCAGCATACACAAACGAAAGTTTCAAACAGAAATACACACTCAAAATCCCATCAGTCTGCAGTTATTTGGCCCAGAAAAGACTTGAGAAATCTCTAAATACTGAGGTCTTATGTTGTGGGGTATAACCTTAATGTGTGTTTTAAAGTTTACCATAGGTGTTAGCAAAGAAAATTTGTGGGATATACTGAGCTCTAGGATTTTCCACCCCCCAACCTGTGCACATCTTAAGCTGGATTTCTAGTTAATGCACAGTTTTTGCAGGGGTCTCACTCCTGGCACCTATTTAGTTGGTTTTGACTCACCACAACTCTGGAGGGATTTATCGTACATGATTGGACAGCATCGCCAGTCAGTCATACTCCAGTAACCTCTACGCAACACTGGAAAGCTTTGAGCTTTTTGAAATATGAGAGATATGAGACAAGCAGGTAAAGTGGGTGGGGAGAAGATTTTCAGTACAAATTGACATCAAGGTCATAGTTCTACAACTTACGGTTTTAATTATTAGCTATTCATGCCCAGAAGTCAAGAGGTTCTTCCATGATATTGTATGCAGATTTTTCGCATTCTTCCTCTTTTTTTTTTTTTTTTTAAACAAAGTACAACAGCTATGACTACTCTAGCACAACTGCTGATTTCATGTATTCAAGAGAAGGAAAGGGAAATACCACTGCTACATCTTTAACAAAATGCAATGACTCATAACTATGTATGGAATTTTACAGGGGGAAATTCTCCTCTGAACAGCCAGCACTATCCTGAAACCGCATGAGATAGAAAGAGATGAGGGGCAATTGGGGGGGGGGGGGGGGGGGGGGGGGAGAGACAAAAAAGGGAGATGTAAAGAAGGAAGTGCCAAAGAACACCACATGGGGAAAATCCCATAGGCCCATCTTTCAATTATCTATCTGGTCCCTAGTGTAGAGATCACACATCCACCAATGCACAAACCTACCCTGCTGCATTTCCATCGGGGAGCACACACAGTAAATGGAAAACATGATTAAGAAAACCAAACCCCGATATTGATTATAAGATTATATGCACACCATACATGCAAATAATGTCTGTTTGTTATAGAGTTATATTCTTAACTACAGTCCTGACCAAAAATGCACTTTTTCATACAAAGTATTTTAATGAAATCTGATTGTGTTTATCAACAAAAACAGCACAATGATCACAACTGAATGTTTTGCTTCATAGATTCAATGTGTATTTCGTAGTATATTTTGTGGCTCTACTGGCAAACAAGAAGTGGCAACTAAAAACTATTTTCTTAGCCGAAAATACAAATAATTAGAGGAAAAGTTTTACATGTGCAGCGATATATAGAGAGAGCTCAAGATGAGCAACGCAGACTGGAGTTCTGCACAAATCTGAAAGTTTATCATAAAAAAAAACAAACAAACATTGTTGGTCATTACATTTATTATATTTATGAGTCCAACAATTTTGGCCAGTTTTCCAAAAATGCATTTATCTCACACACAGTTGTTAAGTTGAAGGCTTCTGCCAACTTACATAAAATCCTAGATATATAATCAGTTGTACTGAGAATCACAGGACGCTTCTAAATCAGAAGCCAGACTGATTAAACAATATCACAAGGGAGTGCTCTTGTACTGAATGTACAGCTGTGATTTGATCATAGGCAGGAGGATGTAGGTTGAATGCCAAAGAGAACCACAACTGTGCTGTAAGTTTCATAATATTTTGTGAAATACAAAAAAATTATAATTTGAATGATTTTCTTGCTTTGACATGAAAACAGGAAGAATAACCAATTTCAGATAGCTAGAAAAATCTTTTAATGTGTTATTTGTCAGATGTTCCTGCATGCAACTTTTAAGGATACTGAATATGTTGCAGTGTTTTAAGCTTTTCCCATTCATCTTATGCCAAGGCATACAAATGATCTTGAATTAGCAAAGTAGCAGCACCCTAATATGTTAGTTGTGGCTAAAGTACTAGGTACCATGTCCTCCCTCCGACAGCACCTCTGAAGCATTAGATCCCCATATAAATTTTGTTGAGGTTGCAGATCTCCCTCTTCTTTTCCAGATGAAGCAATGAAGCCACAACACTGTACTTTACTTGGTCTTCAAAATAAAAGTTAATATTTCTACTTCTGAGACTAAGCCAAGTTAGTTTGCAGTTCAAAGTCATGCTGTTATTGCTCTCCTCCAATTTGTGCAGGTTGGCTGAAGGTTTACACCAAAGTGTCCAGGATTCTTTCATAACTCACTTTTTTTTCCCATTAGCAGTTTTTAAGGTCTTAAACTTTTCACCTCAGAAATGATGGTGATCATATTTCCACCAAATGTACTTTAGGGGCACTGATGTAATGCCTCTTGACCAGTCAACTAAATGCTCTACAAGAATCTTTAAAACACAACACATGGTATTATTTTAGCTCTGACTGAAACACTTGGCATTTGACTGACCACTGCAAAAACTGAAATTCTTTCTATGAAAAACAAAATTATGTTAACCAAAGTATTTAAAAGTTTTCCTTTTTACACATATTTCTTAGCCTTCCATCTGTTCACAAACCGTTAAGGATTATTAACATTCTGTATTTACAGTAGGTTTCTAGGCCACAAGCCATAAAATGCAAATCTGGAGCTGTCCCACTGTAATTTGTGAAGACCTGAACAGTATCTACCATCTCTACAAACTAGATCAGGCTCATGGCCAGGGGCCATAGTCTGTACACTGAATCACACACACACACACTTAAAATAGCTAACAGCTAGAGGTTGTGCTCTGTGTCTCTCCCTTTTCACCTCACCAATAAAGTCTTTGTCAGGCACTTAGCGGTGTTCTAAAAGGAAGCAAAGTGACGGCCAGAGCTGTTCGTCTCAAAGAGTTGTAATATCAGTGCGAGTCTTGGACATTTCTTAAGCCCTCAGTGTTTTAGTTTCTGCTTCCTGCAAGTAAATTTAACTCGGAACATTTTCCCCCCCCAAAAAAAAAAAAAAAAAAAAAAAAAAATCTGTGGACTGGAATTATGTTTGATGCCAGACAATATTATTATTCTATCAGGAAGTGTTGGGGACTGTTGGAGCCTTCAGTAATTTCCGTTGTGTAACCGTTAGAGGTAGAGGGCTCTGACAGGAGCTTTTAAGAGGCAGAGAATCCATTAGACAAGGGTCGCTACAAAGTGGCCAACTATTAAAAATGCAGCAGCACCATTATTCCCTGACTGAGCCTGCAACTCCTGTCTCCTTCACAGCGTCGCTCTTTATTTCCCTTTGGATCGTTATCTCTTCTTTTTCTTCTTTTGAATTATTTTTGCTACAGCCATCTGTTCTCTTTTTGATATGTCTCCTTCACATCCCTTTTTTGCCTCTATCCTGCCTTCTCCTTCCCTCCTGCACATATTTTTCTATTACAAAACTGGCAGGGGTGAGCTTCTCTCACCCCTCTGTGCATGAGCTGACCCACTGAAGCTTTTTCATTCCTATTTAACATAGTAAGGCAATGGTCAGCAACCACTACTGTACTGGGACAAGAATAGAACAGCCCACGGAGAATAATAAATGGACATATATGGGTGGTTAGGAGAGTCCCTTTTAAGCAGTAAAAACTACCCAGGCCCAGCAAACTGAACAGATGGTAGGAGAGAGGAAAGGGGAGAGAGAGAGCCCAGAACACAGTGGGATAGGGGCTGGAAAAGCGAGAGAGAGGGAAAAAAAAAAAAAAAAAAAAAAAAAAAAAAAGGAGGGAGAGTAGAAGGCGGCAACATAAGGCCATTCTCTCTTCTCTTCATTGGCATGCGATGCTATGGAGATCAGAGTTGAAATCTAAACAGAATAGCTGGGTCTTTAAACAACATGCACATAATAATACTGCCGGTTGTAAAACTACAACTGATGCAGGCAGGCAGATGTGTGAGAAGAAACAGGGCATGAGCAGAATTGCATGCAAGGCTATAAAGCTTATACCCTCTGTTTACTTTGCACACTAAACACACACTTTTCAGCGTCTCTGTGTGTGTGAGATGTGTGCTGCATAATTTATGGCGGCTGTTTCTGCTAAGACGAAGTACTTTATATTTGACAAGAGGAGGAACAGAAGCTCGGGAGGAGACGAGGAAAGAAGGGGGAAGGTTATGTGAAATGGATGATGGGTGAATGAGTTAATCAAATTTTTAATGTTCTCTTTGTGTTTACACAATGCAGGGTGTTTTAATGACAGCGAGCTAAGCCGAAAAGAGGTCAGGCATGTTTTGTGTGCTCCGTTTCCCTCCTTCCTTTATGAGGTTTACTCATCACAACAAAGCCAACTACTGACCACATTTATCTAACGCATAATGGGGAGTAATTGAATGTGAAAAGCTCATTTTTGAAGGGACAAAATATTCTATTTAGATGTCCAGGCATGTCCGCATGTGTCATTACTTTGATATCAACTAAATGCTGTTTCTCATTATCCTAATTAAAGCTCCTTGTGTGCCGCTGAGCATATTAGCACACTGATCTGCAGCAAACTAATGATTAGCTGGTTGATAATATGACTTTTTTTTCCTGTTAGCCTCTCTTATCTCCCTCTTAGTGATTATCATCAAAGATTCACATCCTCAGTCAATCATCACCACAAGCTGCAAAGATTAAAATTTAAAAAAAAAAAAAAATGAATAGCTGCTATAGTTAGAGAGGCATGATGGATAAAGATCAAAGTTCACTAGCAAATTCATGCATACGGAGACAAAAATCATTTGCGTAGTCAAACAGCTATACACGAAAAAGATGAGCAAAATGAAAACATTGGGGAGCTGAGAAAGACTCGAAAGTTTCTGCATTTTAACTGAAGACAAGCAAGAGTGCTGGCTTATATTTGGAAGTGTGCAGGTAAAAAGTTAGGTCCATAAATTGTTGGAATGCACAATTATTTTGTGGTTTTGCTTCTGCACACCACCAAAGACTCACAATTAACTGAACAATGAATGACAATCAGTTTCGTGGGCAGAAGAAGCCTGCCATTTAACAATTATCATAGATAGCTGGCTAATGCATTCGATCTTAAGGACTGGAGACTAAAAGAGAAAAAAAAAAACTAAAATCTAAATTTACTTGCAACACGAGAAGCGAATGATGGGAAGACTGATATGGACAAGGACAGAAACAATGATATGCTTTGGATGATGAACTGTCAAAGACGGTGGAGACAGTGTTATGGGGCATTGACATGTATAGCTGCCAGTTGAACCAGGCCACTAACTGTATACTGGTAACTGATGATAGCAAACGGGGCTGCACTCTTGTGTTCAGCCAAATATTGCAAAAATAATAGAACACTGTAAATATAAAAGGACTGGTTGTTATATAGCGCTTTCCTACTCTACTGCATACAAGCCTCAGTCACCCATTCATGCAAGCACTTTTTTCTATGCCTAAGTGTTTTCTATCCAATAATTAGACTCTGATGAAGGCATCAGGATGAACTTGTTCAGTCTTGCCTAAGGATACCAGACATTAAACCACCAACCTCCCGAATAATAGACGACCTTCTCTACCTCCTGAGCCAGATCGAGCAGTACAAATAATGACCCAAAGCATTCTGCAAAAGCAACCCAAGAGTTTCTCAAGGTAAAGGAAATGGGATATTGTTCAATGGCCAAGTCAGTCGCCTGATCTCAACCCAACAGGGCATGCTTTTCTACGATTAAATCCAAAACTGAAGGGAAAAAGACAAGCAGCAACTGCAGGTGGATGCATTAAAAGGCCTTGCAGCATATTAAGGGAGGAAACAGACAATTTGGTGATATCTGTGGGTTCTAGACTTCAGGCAGTCATTGTCTGGAAAGGATTTTCATCCAAGTATTAGAAAGAATCTTACTTTTAAAATGATATTAGTTTGTTGAGTTTCTTTTGAGCCTCTAAAATTGGGGCCTGTGTGTAAAAATGGGTGTAATTCCTCAAAGGTTGATGTAAACTATTTGAATTAAAGCTGAAAGCCTGCACTTCATCTTGATTGATTTAAGAAATCCTTGCCTTTCTCCATCAGGTTATAGAGCTAATTTAATATTGTTACACTGTAACAGATTAAAAGGTATGTAACACGAAGTTAAGAAAATTTGCCTTGTCAAAACTAAAAGTCGTGTGTCATGAATGCCATGTTTCCTCTTCTCAAACAGGAGAGATTTCAGTTTGTTGTTTTTGCTAAATTTGCAGTGACACCACCACAACCTAAGGAAAACACACAGGAAATTACAGCAATAATAACAAGCTAAAATACTTTGCACATTTTGTTAGGGATTTTTGCAGTCTTCATTTCTTTAAAAAAAAAAAAAAAATCCTTTCATTAAATAATTGTAACTATTAAGCAATACAACAAGCATAGAAAATAAAGCAAATGAAACCAGCTCACAAGCGCAATCAGAAAAATCCAAAACATTGCTCATATTCAAGAATGGCAGATTTGAGCTTTAGTCCCTCCAGCAGCAGCAGCAGCAGCAACAACACACACACACACACACACAGGTTAAATTTTAACAAATCACACAGAATCTAACAGTGCAGCTGCACTTGTGCATTAACCCTCACCCTGATCCCCTCACACCCTCTTACAGCCATGATTAAGGGCCACTGGGCTCACGCAAGAGGCCATGCTATCACTCCCCACACCCTGCTAATGTACACCAACTGTACCTATAGCCCATTATGGAAGCAGAGCAAGAGTAAATTTCCGTTTAACAGCCATCATCTGCCCCGTTGTTAGTTTAAGCCAGCCATTTCATAACTGCCTCTATGTGAAGGTGGTGCATGTGTGTTAATGACAGTGAGGAAGTGTGTAGGTTTAAAGACTAGTACTGCAGGGCAGCGAAGGCAAACTTCATGTGTACACACACACACACACACACACACACACGCGCAATTGATTTTCAGAAAGGGAGAAGCTCCTCTTGCTGGAATCAAGATTAATAAGAGGCCTATCAGATCAGTTAGCAAAAGTAGGAGGGAAAAAAAAAAAAAAGAGGGGAAGAAACGGAAAAAGATATCTGTAAATTAGGAGAAAGTAACGAAGAGAGCACACAATACATACTACACATACTACCAGTTTAGTCTCTCTGCACACAAAGGAAAGAAGCCAGAAAAATACCTGCACGGCTACATTTCCACCCAACAATCCTCTACCCCTGCCCGATATAAGTCAGAGTAGAAGAGCCGATCCAACACAAGGCTTTTGTCAAGGTCCATATAGACTCATAACTAAGCCTGAACTTCTATGGAGAGTTAGACGTGCGGGCACGCACACTCTAAGGAGACTGTTCTTCTGGGACATGGGGGGCTTTAATGACAGCAAGCTGCACTGAAAAGGGGTCAGCCACGGGGGGGGGGGGGGGACGACTCATTGTTCAGAGGCCACACACACACACACACACACACACACACACAGAGAGAGTCACTTTACCTCACACAGGATAACACGCCCACACTTATCCACACAAAAGTGAGCAAATAAATTCAGTTCACGCTCATACATGAATTGACAAAGTTGCAGGCTCATGTACAGTCACGGATACTGGTTTTATTTGTCTATGAATGCATACGTGAACACACACCCTTTCAGCTGTGCTTGCAGTGCGAGTGTACTCTGGGGTAGGAAGGATCCAATTTGATATGACCTTGAGAGCAGAGAGAGGTCTGGTGGAAGAGAGGGATGGAGTGTGAGGAATGAAGTGATGGTTTCAGTCAGATGCCTGTTGCAAATACTTGTGAGAAATGAGATGACCTTGAACTGACTGAGATAAATAATAGAACAAGCCACAGCAGTGTGACACAGTGACATCTGTACACGTAAAACGGGCATGCATCAAGTGTTGAAGTTAATCTAACCTACGTGTTCATGCAGCATAGTACGGTGTAATAAAGCAACAAATCACAGTCAGTTTTATTTTGATGGCTCCAGATTTACAGATATGCTAGATATCGGCACAGAATTTAAAAAGTAATCTTTTAAGTTCAACGTGAATTTTCTTCAATCATAACAACAAGCGTAAATGCACAGCATTTAAACACAAAATGAACACTGTCAAAAACTCATTCTGACAAAAAAAAAAAAGGTTTGTTAAGATGATAAATTCAATAATTTGTTCCCCCCCATCCGGTTTAAGAAAAAAAATAAACAAGAGTGCCAAGAGACAATTACCATCTATAGCCTTTAAGTTTCTTCCATTAAAAGGAAAATTAAAAACAACATGTTTCATATTCTCTACTAGCAGACGTGAATTTTCTGGTGCAAATTAGCAAACAGAAAGGCGCGCTTATCATTGAAGACGTTTATTACAAGCAAATCACAGATGTGCATTAACAAACAGTTCTCAGCTTCTGTTTGTTCGTCTTGAGCACGCTCTTAAAAACATCAGACAGATCCCAGATGTGAATGTGTGCAGCACTGAGATCAGCAGATAAGTGGGTAATGTCGACACGCTGCAAATACAATCTGCATGTGTCATCTGTAAACGCATCCCTTAATTAAATAGGAAAAAAATCTTAGACTTCATATGGTGAAGCCAAATAGCTGCTAAAACTGGAAGTATTGAAGCCTTGGACTACAATACCTTTTAGTCATTGTGAGATGACCCTTTTCTTAGAGTTCATGTGCCCAACATGTGAACATGAACAAAATCTACCCATCCCTGCATTAGTATACTGATCAACCAGATAATTCAAAGTTGATACTTTGGCTAGTTAAGACATGTTTTGGTTGATCAGTTTCAGTTATACAGAGCCTCAAAAAGTTTAATTGTTTAGTGGACTCCACCAGCTTTGAGCTGTATAGTAATTGTCCACAACTTGTTGCAGTGAGGCATGCAATATAAAAGTTAACGAGCAGTGAAAAAAGTCTTCCATGTGGAACCATTTCAATTTACAAAATGAAAGCAGACCAACACGCACTTGTGATCTTTGAGACGCAAGAGAAACACTAGAAAATTTTTAAAGTCTCTATTCTTTGTGGTCAATATTTTGTGCTCAAATGGACACTTGCACTTTTGCTTTTTATTTTGTTAGTAAGAGAGTCATTTGGGTATTTTAAGGTAAATCCTCTATAACCTGCATCAAGACTTCTCTAGATGCTTACTGAGAATGAGCGCAGGAAAGCGGTAATTGGGAGGGTAATTCGACCAACAGCGTCTGGAACTCCACATAAACGTGTTGCTGTTGGCCTGCAATCGCACTGTGCAGTTTTTGCTTGGCTCACAGTTCAACATATTTTTAACAGCCGAGCAATAATTTTCTTACCTGTTCTTCCCACACTCTGTCCACCAGTAACATGATCTCTCTATTCTCATAGCATTCTACTCCCACACTTTTTCATTGCCTCTCTCACCATCGCTCTTGCCCACTGACATGTACATATTTACTAAATATTGCAGCAAACCTGCCAACTCCTCATATTTACTATCATGACAAAAGAAAGAAAAAAAAAAAAAAAAAAAGACAGTCGCACACACACACACACACACACACACACACACACACACACACACACACACACACACACACACACACACGAATCAGAGCAGACAGAGGGAATGGCGGGTGATATGATGCAGGAGCTATCGATCAGGCCCTTCGTAACCCATTTTCTGCCTTCTCGGTGGTAGAAGAACCAGTACATGTCAGTGCGTGCATGTGTGAAATGAATTTATCAAGATGCTCTGTGTATGCATTCTATGCGAGCGCGAGAATACTGGGATCAAACTGACAAAGCGGAGGGAAAAAATAAATAAACTGAGCTTGTTTTTCTGCATTCTAGGTAATCCGAGAAGTAAATCAGGTTCCATCAATCATTTCTACAACATATCATAATGGGTGAGTTGCATGGACTAGGGACTGCCAGAGAAGGGAGGGGTACAGGGTGGAGTTCTCAGGGTGGTGGGGGTTGGGGGACAAAGTAGGGGGGAATATAAGGATTGAGGGAAGGATGGGCCTCCTGCCCTGAACTTGAACTTGGAGCTGGTGGGGTCAGAGAAGGGAGGAGAGGGTCAAGCACTCAGCGCAGCTGGAAAAGGAAAAAAAATCCAGTTGAGTGACATCAATATCTCCCAGCTTAAAGGCAGATGGGGGAACAAGGGACAGAGTGCTATTTAGCACGCTCTGTTCCAAGACAATCCCAGCATATATACACTGATGCTCGTTTTACCGTCATTCAGTGTTTGCTGGTTTTGTAAAACACAGGCAAGAATGATCGCCTGAGATATGCCACAATCACTCTTTGGATCCTGATGCACAGACTTAGGAACGTGACCCAACAAAGGTGTGTGTGTGTGGGGGGCAACAACTTCGACACTCTGGACTGATTCACACTGGTTAGGAAAGATTTAAAGAGATACAAGATATGGAAGGCGAAACTTTAACAGGGGAGTTGAAGAGTGCAATTTTGCAACAGTTTTAAGACGACGTGCTGATCTACATTTGCAACACAGAAACGCAATAAGTCAAACCTTGCTGACCATCTTACCTTGGTCTGGAGATAGTGGGGGTAGTAGTAGGTGTAGTGGGGGTACATTGGCTGCTGTTCCAAACGTTTTCCCATGTAGCTGGAATCCAGTTGAAGGTCCTGGAGGCTGATCACTTCCGAGGGGATGGCCTGAATTCTTTAAATGACTGCTTCCAAGAGTGGGGGATGAAGAGAGAACGCTCTCCTCTCACTGGTGAAGGTGATACACGCGCAGAAGGAGGAATGGATAGAAGAACAGATAGTGCTTGAGATTTTAGTCCGTCTACTTGTCTGAGAGCTCAAAGGGAATCTCACAGAACCATTCCTTGCGTGGGTCTGGAAAGAGATTCCGGAGTGGCAGCAGAAAGAGGTTTGGGGAGAAGGAGGTGTGGAGTGAGGAAAGGAAGATATGAAAGGATAGCAGAAATACGGGAAACAATAGAGGGAATTGAAAAGCCTGACTGAGAGGGGGGGGGAAAGCAGAGGGAAGAAGAAGAGGATGATAAGGAGGAGGAGGGATGAACGGCTGGGTTTCGGTTGCCGGTTCCCTGCACACTCCGCTCTAAAAATTTGACTCACTCTTCTTCTGTGCTGCCCTGAACATGCCCCTTAATTTGCTTTCCAGTGTCTTTCTCTTGTCTCTCTCCAGCTCTCTCTCTCTCTTCCTGTGTATCCGTTTCCCTGTCTCGTTCTTCCTCCCCCTCTTGTGTACCAGACGAGACCCTGATCCCTCTGGGAGCTCGGCTGTATCCTGGAGAACACACGCTGTCCTCTTCTCTATCCTTAAAAGACAGGGAAATCAGCGATGAACTCACACATGGATGTGGAGCTGGGGAGAAAAGAGGAGGAGGAGGAAGAGGAGGCGGAGGCGGAGGAGGAGAGAGGGTGGTCTAGAGCTGAAGCTGTGACTGCCTTTTTTTTTCCTCACTCCCTCCCTCTTTTGTTAAGCTCCGGGGATAGATAGGTAGATACTGCTGAAGCCCGGCGTGGAGGATGAGCAAAAAGAAAAAGCCGTGGTGAAAACTCCTCTAGCTGAGGAAGAAGCAGATGGCGTTATCCAGACGTGCACTCACACAGAGGAAAATCCCTTCTGATCCACAAGGTGCCCCCTCCAACTCTCTTCTCCTCTCTTTCTTCTCAAGCTCACTCCCTGACGGCTTGCTTCCCACTGCGCCTGGCAGCCGTCACTGTGTGTGTGTGTGTGTGTGTGTGGTGGAAGTGGTGGCGGCAACAGCGGTGGTGGAGGTGGTGGTGTGTGCGTGCGGTATGTGTGTGACTGTGCATGTAACTGAGAGGGGAGTGTGTTTGTGTGGCTGTTGGCGTCTGCTCCACTGTGCGTGCTGAGGCATAGAGGGGCTCGGCTCAGCGCAGCTATGCTCCTCCCTCGCTCTCTCTCTTCCTCTCGCTGTCTGGCTCTCTCGCCCTCTGTGTTTATGATGGAACTATAGAACAGTGGGAGTGGCTGGTCCTGCCCTCTTCCAAGCCCTTGTGAGTGTGTTTGTGCTAAATAGAATGAGAAAAAGAAAGACCGATAAGGGCTGCTCAGCTTGAAAGGTGGAGGTGGGTGGCGGTGTGAGCTGGAGTGAAGAGTGCAACGAGGATACATAAAGAATATTTGGAAAACAGAGGACCCCCTGCTGGCACCCTACAGGTGCAGCAACAATTGAGCAGCAAAATGGTCATTTTTCACTACATGTACGTGATTAATTAATGCCATCCTGGTTTAAACAGACTGTTGAGATTATCTAATATAACCAGCAGAGATAAATTAATACATAAAAGCTTATAAGCTTAAAACAGTCCCTTCCAAACTGCACAGGATGCCTTGCTGCACACAGCAATGCTACTTTCACACATGTCAGCAAAAGGGCCCGACATGGAGGGTGTATGTAGTTCAGTGGTTGTATGGCACAGTGACCCACTGACACAGTGCTGCCTGTTATGTGATGTAACCAGGTTTAAGTAGTGCTCTTACATAAGCAAAGTGAGCCATGCATGAAAAGGCTGCTCTGCCCTCTGACTACAGCTCTCTGTGAGAAAGAAAGATACAAGGGTTGGCAGACAATGCACTGCAGTGGAAAGAGGGGGCACAAGAACAGAAAGCATACATGAAAACTCTTAGATAAGAGCTTCATTTCTTGTGGGCAATTAAACTACTTTACAGCCTGTGATGCAAAAACACATTAATATTGTGGGCTCCTCTAAGAGCCATTTGTCACTATGCCTACATGTACATTAATTTTTTCATACCACTCTCCACAGGTTTGAGTGAGTCGTGCAAGTTATAAGCACGTCGAGCTAATCTGGTGAGTAGAGAAGTCATTGCTCTGGTCAGTTAACTCAAATAACATTCGGCCGGTCTACCTTAGTTTACACTCACTGTAGTCATAAAAAGTCACATTTTCAGCAAAAACCAAACTGTAACAACTATACTGAGTTTTGCTCTGAAATTCTAATATAACTTTATTCTTTGAACATCTTTTGAAGATGAAACCGTTTTCCTACATAACAGCTTCTGACCATATAAGGTTTTCATAATAGCAGCAATACTGGTCAGGACAAACCAGTTAAGCAAAACTGGATAACCAAAATTATATTTTTCACCTTAAAAATATACTGTAGCATCTCCCTCTCTGGTTTAAAGGGAAACTTCACGTACTTTACTAAAACTGACTGTTGAACTATTCCCATTGTCACAGAGTATTTTTTGGCAGTAGTGGTAAAGACAGCAACACTTGTCTCTACTACTACTACTAACATAATGTTTGAGAAACATGGCTCTCGACCAAAGACTATGAAAGTGAAATGGTCCTTGAAATTACTAAATATTATTGACCAAACCAATCCCTGTTTCGTTGTTTTCCCCATAGTTCACAAAAGTGGAAAACCCAAGAGGAGAAAATGATGTTTATGCTCCTGCTTTTCTTCACCTTAAGGATACCCGTGGCCTTAGATACTCAATATTTAGAAGTTGAATGGGTGGTAGAGCCTTCAGATTCCAGGCCTCTCTTCTGTGGAACCAGCTTCCAGTTTGGATTTGGAAGACAGACACCATCTCTACTTTTAAGAATCTTGAGGTAACTGGTTGATATGTGGTGCTGTAAGTCACCCTGAAACAAACTGTTGTGTTGGGCTGTTTAACGTCAAAATTGTGAAGACACGTGCATTCATGCAGTTTTCCCCTGCAACAGACTGGTGATAGAGTGGCTAAAGGCTGGTGCACCATGCTTCTTGCCTAAATAAGGACATGCTACAAAAAGAAATGGACAAACAAGGACTGTTTTTTCTACGCCTAACATTCAGACACACTCATTGTTCGTATGCATCAGGAGTAATTGAGTTCAGCATCTTGCGCTAGGATACTTCGACATGCAGAGTAAAGATGCCAAGAATCTACCCACCGCCCTTAGCAGCAGACCTGCAACATTTATGTACAGACATCTTCAGGGGATGAACATAAACACTGCTCCATATATAAGAGATGGGTAAAAAATTCTATACCACTGATAACGATGATCTTTACAGCCTTTTGTGGACCAAGCACACTCAGGTCAGAGTTTATGCACTTCTGAACCCGGAGAACTTTATAATTCTGACTTTTGGATGAACTATTCTCTTGTGTCCCGTGTCCAAAATGCAGGAATTAGAGACCACTGTAGTGTTAGAACTCAGTTTGTCCTCTTTTAGCTCTTACTACAGAGAAGGTACAAAATATGAGTTCTTACTGACATAGGCGTAGTGTAATTGGTACAGATTTAATTGTAGGGTGACTGGTTGAACACACTGATGCAGCTCCAGCAGCCACTGCCAACATATTACCCATGTTAACAAAAGCTCTTAACACAGTCCTTAAAAATGGAAGAAAAACACAACAAATTTAATGTCCAAGGTTTGTGGAGTGTGTATACAATAAATGAAATGAAGGGCTACTTTGACCCAGTATGAAATATTCTAAATCTTCACTACCAATTCCACGTAACTCCCCTATAGTCATCCACCACACAGGGAAGCAACATAGAAAGAAAACAGAGGGTGAAACTGGATAACGAGGAAATAAAAGAAGAGGTTATGCTGCATCACCAACTGCTGGCCAGCTATAACATCCAATTTCTCTCAGCAACGCAAAAACAAACATTAAAAAGGTAACAAACCTTTTTAATGTTTCCAGGGAATTTCCCCAGTGGGTATTTACCACCAGGTAGTCCTCAGAACCGCTTGGTCAAATAAAGCTCTTATTAGGATCTAACTGGGTTTTCAAGAGTTAATTGAGGAAAATCTTACCGGTCTTACCTTAGCACTGATGTGTGAATGCAGGTCTGAGTCAAAGTGTGCAACACAGTTCTAACCTTTCATCGTGCCCGTAGGCAAGCCTGAATTCAGCACTGTAAATCCCTTTCATCTGCCTTGTTAACCATTTGACAAATTGAGCTTGTTTACTCTGCTTCTGAAACAAATGTGTCATCAGGAGTGCATACATTTATTTCAATACAATAAGAGTGTTAGGTAATCAAAATAACTTGATCTTTACAATTGTGTTTTTGTGCAAATGTAGGTGATGTTTAAGAATTGTTTTTGCATGGTTTAGTCTTCAAATTTGCTTATATACTGTCAACCACTTAGTTTTAGACTATATTTCTTCTAAAGAACCTGTGATTATTCATTACAGTAAATTATTACTAACCATAAAATCAAATTCTTTTCAACCCAAAGTAATCCTGGAAGGTAGTAAGTCATCAGATAAATGGCTGCTCATCTTACAGTGTGTATGATGTACTTGAAATGGGAGACAAGTGACTCAGATTGAAGTCATTAGCCGACAAGCAATTAAGCACAAGTACAAACCATCAAGATTTCTCTTTTGCATGAAGAAAACAGGTTCCTGCTTTGACACACACTCTTCAATTAAAAAGAAAAAAAGTTAAGTTAAAATATGATGCCACATATTTTTATAACCATACAAGCTGCTCTATGAGGCTTAGAAACAATATTCCTCTGAGCTGAAGGCTAACATTGACATCCCTCTACTGTTACAGCATGCTAGCACCTGTTAATGTTAGGCTCAAAAGGTCATATTTACTATAGTTGCTTTAAACTTTAACAGTGCTGGACTTTGCCTACATTACATGTGTAACATTAACCATGGCAACCATTCTGGCAAGCAGGACATCAAATTATCCAAGCTAAAGCAGCATCACCAACTCTCACACTCATTTTTTCCTCACACTCAAAGGAAGAGGCCTCAAAGTCTTTTTTAATGTGCGAATGGCAACTTTCATATTTTAATAACACCACTTGTCCATAAACAACAAGGCATCTGAGACAGTTTAAACACTTAAACTTTCCGAAGGATAATAAAGAAGCTCTAGATGATTCATGCAATCCAGGTTTAACAAAATGTTAATGAGGCTTGAAGGGTAGTTTATTGCTGTGTGCGTAGGAGTCTCTAGACATGATCCATTTAAACATCCCCAAATCGAGAGACTTTCATAGATTTCTGCTCTAAAATCAACTGTCAGGAGCAAACAGTTACTCCTGAACACTTTTCTATACCAGACAGGTGAGTCTGTAGTATAAATAAAAAAATAAAATAAAAAAAAGCATTTGCATTAATGATCATCATAATGTGCCTGATCTGTTTTAGTGTAATCATAAAAAAAGAAAATTGCAACAGATATTCAACAATTTCACAAGTTTAGGAAACTAAACTGGCTCAACAGTTTTATTAAAAGGAAAGCTGATTTGAGCAGATAATTTTGGGTAGTTTTCACATAATTCTATTCCATCATGTCCAATCTTGAATCATTTCAAATGATCAAATCACTATTTTTATTATGTTGGGGAAATAAAACAAGCGATTTGTGAGAAACTGCCAGCAGCAGAAATTATGTAAGTATTCCTTTAAAGAGCATCCATTCCCTGTCAGACTCTCACACACAGTGTTTGATCGAGTAAGGTTGCACATTCATTCAACACCATGTGCAGAATGCCAAAAAACAATGCATACAAGGAGCCAAGGGATGTGTATGTGTGTAATATCAGTAGCATACCAACCGAATGTTTCATGAATTCTTAAGATTCTGCTGACACTGAAGTTTACGAAAGAGAGGGAATTGATTCCTCCACAACTTCATAGTTCTATTATGAGCAGCACAATCTTTACATCTCACTCCATACGCTGCCAGAATAAAGCTTCCTAATTACCTTATCCAGTGACAGGACAGCCTTAATTACTATAGTAAGTTCACGCCAGTTAATTGTCTTAATTTTAATATCAAACAGACTTATAAGCACAATCTAATTCTCAGCCAGTTTCTACAGACTGAATGTGTCCCTGCTGCATCTGCATTTCTTAACAAAAAGGACATTGTTCTAAGGATTTTTCCAAGTCCAATGTTTAACAAATAACAGACATCAAAGCAGTTTGTAAATGGAGCAGGAAAGGCCATGCTGTGTCTCAGGGATGCGTTTCTCTCATCACTGACCACCAGATGTATAACAAACACTGAGCCACAAAAGAGAGTGAGGGAAAAAAAAGAAGAAAAAACAAGAGTCAAATCCTTACATGTTAGTTCAGATACAGCTGGAAAAATACAAGAGGTCATATGATGATGATAGTCCTCTACAGAAGCTGCACTGGTAGGATTCAGGAAAAACACTTGCCAGGATATCACCACACACGCGCACACACACAGTGGTATTCGCACACAGCAGATTTACAGTGGTAAATGGACTATTACATCCAATTGCCACACACAGCATGAGGAAATTTGTCTCATTGTGAGTCTCCTGAGATACAAACATGGGGACTACACAGAATGCAGAATAAACGGTTTCCTCAATCCAGGAACTCAAAGGGGAAGAAATTAGACCTAAAGAAATGATATCATTGGCATTGTGTGTTTACATCTACGCCACATTCTCTCAACTGTTTTTTGCACATTGTCAGTACTGCTGAAGATTTTAAAGAAAGTGAATTGGCAACTGTAACTGTAACTTCTGTCGGTGCTGTGCTTTTGGAAATCGAATTTCCCAGAGGAACCCACCCGAGGGATTAATAAAGTTCTATCTTATCTTAAACACAGGTAAGGCTGGTGGTTTAATAACCTGCTCTTCCTCCCCCCTGATACCTCAGATTGCTCCTGCTGTGTGATGATGTAGGACACAAAGACTGATTCAAGCCTCTAATGTAGCAGCTAGGAAAGACCAAAAGTTACACATCTCACCTGCAATTCAAAACTTCCCTGCTGATTTATTGCATTGATTTAATTTGCCACTCATCTATTTCAACTGGGTCTCCTTTATGTACTAATTAATTTGTTGTTGTTGTTGTTGTTTTTTTTAAATACAATTGTAAATAATGTGAATATACAAATAAAATGTCTTGAAGTTAATATCCAAGTCTTGAAATTTAGTGAATCTTTACACCTTCCCACATTCTCAAAGACTTCTTTAATAGCAGAGGTAAGTAAAGCCACACGCTGCCTCAAAGTATTGATAAGAAGTAAGATTAAGTGCTAAACTCAGTCAATGGGCTACCAGAGTATATTGTAAGTATTGTAAGTATTACTGTAAGTTGGAATGACAGTTTAGCAGTCAATACCAATACCAGTATAATTACACAATTTTTCACACCCAATTTGATACATATTATTCCATGTACCTAAACATAAAATCCTCGATTAAAAAACAAACAAACAATAATTAAAAAAATAATAATAATTTAATTGGTTTTTTTTATTTTTTTTATTTTTTTTTATTTTTTTTAATGAATGGCATGGTTATAGCACACCATTTAAATGCTAAGATTCTGCTCACAGGACAAGTTATTTACATCAAATTATCTTAAACATTTATATGACATGAGCCATTACAAATATTATAGCCTTTGTGATGTAGCTGACTTTACAACTGCAATGCCAGCTTTCCCAACCTAAATGGAAATGCATACTTCGCAGTAACATAAGGAGAATGATCATTTGGATGTTGCTGGATATTGACTGAAACTCATTCACCTTGAAATCTGTGAATAAATCAGGTAGTTGGGTTTTTAGGTGCTTTACTAAACCTAATGTTTATTGTATATTTCCTTTTAGGGATCAGTTATTCCCCTTTGCATTTTGAGGTGGATGACCAAAGTATTTCCATACCCAACTCTTACTGCCTTCATCAACAAGTCAGGTTGGCACCATCTTGGCAGCTGCAGTAGTCACCATTGTAGTTTTTACTGTGTTTATTGTCATCCTTCTTCAACATGTGTAGAGGCTAGAACACTTGTATGCTGCCCCATTCATTTAATTTTTTTTTTAAAACTAATTTCAAGGGTCCCCATTATGTAGCTATTATATTGTTGTTTTGTTGCCAAGGAAAGTTCTTTTGTGTCTGGTGTAATGTCAGATAATGTGGAGAAAGCTTGCAGCAAAAAGAAAATAAATGCAATTTTTAATAATTATTTCCTACACCAATATTGAATGTATTGACAGTCATTTTGGCTTTGACTGGGTTTATACTGAGAAATGTTACAGGATGATACTAGCCAACACTTGTCTTTAACCAGCAAAAATGCCTGTAGGCTTACTGGGGCAGTGTCGGCTCAGACTAGCTCAGATTCTAGTCTTTCTTATAACAGATACTAGTTGTTAGATTTGGTTAATCCAAATACATGGAATTTTAAGTAATGTAAGATCTTATCTAAAGTATTCCGACGCTTTGGAGAAGTACTGACAGACAGAATGCATGACTCTGTTAGTGCAGTAGCTGTACTGTGCTGTAGGTAGTCTAATCCTAATGTAATGTTCAGCCTGAAACTAATCACATACAGCACCTCTAAATAAATCAGGAAATCATCTTCAGTTCTACGACACAAATAATGGGATGGCTCTAGCTCAGTTGGTAGAGCGGGACACCTACTCACCGCAAGATTGGTGGTTCAATCCCAGTCTGCTCTAGTCTGCATGCCAAATATCCTTGGGCAAGATACTAACCCCATGTTGCCCTCCGATGCATCCATCAGAGCATGAATGTGAGTGAATGTTAGATAGAAGCACTAAAAACCTTAGATAAGTGCTTGTGTAAATGCACATGATTGGGTGAATGCACAAATTGTGTAAAGCGCATTGAGTGCTCAGTGAGAGTAGAAAAGCGCTATACAAGAACCAGTCCATTTACCAACTTTAAGTATTTTTACTTAAGCATCTATGATAGCAAGTGACACTAGCAAAAATATTCTGAAATATGAGGCACAGCATTTTTAAATGGACAACAGCAAGAAGCAGATTAAGAACAGAGGACACACGTTCATGTTTCAGGCAATGAGACAGGCAGACAAGCTAGTGGAGAGATTGTGTTACAGTATATGGGAAAAATTCCAAACCATCTCCACTGCCATAAGGCCATATGAAATATCACTTCAAACCAATAACCCCTTGTACAACAGTGTATGCTTCATTACATGACTGAATCAAAACTGTGACAAATCACCTTAGGCCCCTTTGCAAATCCCACTCCTCCCATGCTCTTTTCTTCTCCCTCCCTCTCCCCTCCCATCTCAACAGTAAGGGATGGCTCACTTTAACACAGATCATCATTTTATTAAAAATGAAAAAAAGAGCAGCGCGTCAGTGGATTCATTTTAACAATTATGCAAATCAGACAGGAGATGAAGCTTTTATTAATGTTAGAGAAGTGTTGCATCAGATACTGCAGAAGTTCATTAAGTTACTCCTGCTGAAGATGAACACATTCTGATTAGTTTCACGTCACTGTGGTCTGTATCACATTATCTTCCTGGGCTGTGTCAGCGCAAAACTCCCCATGGATCTTTTGCTCCAGTAATATATGCACACGGGGTGGTACTTCACAATTAAAAAGTGCACAAGCTGGATTAATACCAAGATGTCTTCTGTGTTTTGTTGTGGTATCACAACATAATATAGGGGGTCGATTTTGTACCTCCACTTCTTCCACTTTATGGAATAATATATCACTCATAATTCATTCCCAGTTTTAATCATCCCCGTCCTTCAGTCACTGCACTCTTGCAAAAAATGATGCCAGTCTACCTGGCTCTCTCCAGCCCTCTCTTTCTCTGTCTTTCTGTGCAGGTACAGGGCATGTGAGGTGGTGGACCGTGACTGACTGACTAGAGCCCATGCTTGCTGTGGCTTCGAGGGGTAATTAATTTCAGCAAACGACCGCCACGTCTGTCGACTTTTATAAACGACCGTTTACGCGCTATGGACAATTTAACCACTCCACTGAGCCCGCCTTGACAGAGATGAGTAGAGAGATGTAGGAGAGGAAAGGATAGACGGGGGGAGAGACAGGGGATGGGGACCACGCTGCTAGGTGACTGATGGGAGATTTAATCAATAGAGTAAGCACATTTACTCTCATGATGCTCACCCAACATCCATATTCATAGTCTTAATTCTCTTGACGCCTACGCTGTTGCACACCACACAAATTATAATGCATGAAGGATTTCACTACATCTCATCCGGCCTCATCAAAGGCCAGTATCATCACTGCTAATTACGTGTTCCACAGTGGAATAAACATCATTGTGGTACTCTAGTCAAATGACACTACTCTAGATCTAAGCTTAATTTGATAACCAAAATGACTGTCTTCATCTGTATCCTGGCACAGACACCTGAACAGACCAATTTTCTACTTATTAATGTCACTGCCCATATTTGGAATCATTGGAGAAGAGGAAGGGGGGAAAAGGCAACTATGTCACAATAATGTCCTCCTTTTCAACAAAATGATGACATCTGAACTTTTTGTTAGAGAAAATGTTTGAATTGGCTGTGACTCGGCTGTGATAGTACTGAACAATGTCTGGTTACTGTTTGCTGTAATTACTTAAATCTAGACATCATCTCTTAAATCCGAAGAATAACTGCTCGGGCAACCTCCACCCAACTATTCACCCTTGCATCCTTGAAATATAGGCTGCACCACTCGGAAAATACAGCTGAATCTACAAAGAACTTTATTAAAGGAGATACAAACTACATTAATTACCATAAGAAATTAGATAAACAGATAACGTATTGTGATTTTTGTCTGAATTATCCTCTCTGTAGCTAATTAAATATACAGCATTTTTTCTGACTGACTCGACCTATAAGCATATCCCAGGAGTGCTTAACTACTACAAGGAAATACTGATTTCAGAAAGATGCCACTTTCTGCAGTAACTAGAAAGACAATGAATCACAAAAGGACAAATAAAATCATTCTCATTTCTTTCATCTGGATTTTCTTTTCAGCCATGTAGGAAATTGCTCCTGGTTTTTATAGACCGAGACGGAAGCTGTCAGGGTCCATATTCTATATTCACCTCCTTTACATTTCTACTCCAAATATGACCCGCTTACAATTTTCTGCACCCTCCTAAAAGGTCAATAACACTAAAGCAGCTTGGTTTTCTCAGTGCAAGACTGTTTTTATAACTTAGCAGCATGTAACACTGCTTTCTTCCCCCCTCTGAATTTCCAGAGACCAAGACGTGCAGAGCCACACCGCAGTCATTCGGCACTCTGTCAGCTGAGTCCTGTGAAAACCGTAGTGTTTGCCTCTAACACTATCGGGTTGCCAGACTATTAGCACTGCAGCCCCACTCTGCTTTGTTCCCCTTGCCAAAGCAAGTTACATGGCTCGCCTCGATGTCAGTGTTTTCACAGCTAGACATATATTACTGTGTGACATCAAGCCCAGGGGCTTATTGATCTGCTGGATTGTATGACAGGACCCTTTATGGCATTTGCTGGAATGTATGACAGCAGTATGCCTGCCTCAATACTTGGCAGGGATAACTATAGTATACCACAGTGTAGAACAGACTAGTGGAGCCATATGAGGGCCTGCGGCAGCTAGTGTTTCCATAGCTACAGTGGGCGGGGGATTGTTTACTGTCCGAGAATGAGAGAATAACTGAAGATCTTTATGCTGAGTAACAATTTCTGTTCCCGTGTGTGTATCCCTTCTGGACGGGAGCTTTTTGTAAGACTGAAGGTTCCCAAGTGTATACCCCACAGCACCGCCTCTTAATAGGAGCCCCCCCACCCCTGTCTAGTTTGTCCATACACACAAGTACATATGCACTAGCCGTCATGCACATGCAAAGCCTACACGCACATTCCATTGTACGCTTCACCAAGCTAGTGTAATCAGGGCAGCATAATGTGTTTACCTCTCTAAGGTACGAGAGTTTGATTAAGGAGCAGCCATCTGGCAGAGGAGAGGAGAGGAGAAAAGAGGAGGAGAGGAGAGACTGTAACCTCTACTTTAATAAATAAAATCAATCCTGCCATTGTAGTCATTATGCCCACGCAGACATGTCTGTACTATAATCAATCAGTAGAATTGCAGTTCAGCCTCTAGAACAAACTATACGAGACATAAAACTGACCATTAACAACTGCAACACCTGCCTGATATCACCATCACGCAGACATAAACCACCAGTGTCTGTAGCCAACATCTAGTTGACATTAGCATATTATGAGAGCCAAATGTCATCATTTGCTACTTCTTTTTCCAAGCTGCTGTTAATTAGCCAACCAAGCAATCACTTAAGACATTATTATCAACAAGTAGTGATGGGTAAGAACAGGTGGCCTTATCTAAAGCCATGTTAGTTTAACACAGAGGTCTCAAAGTCACGGCCTGGTGGCCACTTGCAGCCCACGTCACCCCTACTTGTGGCCACGAAGAAATATAATAAAATGTGGCCCTTGAAGTTATTTTGTTAGGGAGGAGATGTTTGTTGTTGAGTGCAATGTTAAAATAATTTCTTTAAAAAGCAAAAAAAAAAAAAAAGACTTAATATGAAGGCAATATGAGCAGAGAGTACAAACATGTTGAGGGATTGGCTGTGTTAGTTCAGTGAGAGTTATTTGTAGAGAAAACAATTTTCACTAGCAGTCAAAAACTAATGTGTACACTTACATCTGTATTCTTATTTTGTTAAATACGAACAAAATTATAACAGAAGTGCTGTCACGTGTCTGGCCAGAAAGAGAGTACCAATTTGTTTTTTTGGTAGTTCAATGAATGGTCAATGAAAGGCTTCAGTTAAGAGTGAGGAAATATTTGTGGGTGTTTTCTTGTTTGTGTTTTTGTACTACTTGAACACTAAAGTGGCCCTCCAATGAGATGACAGCGCCAACAGTGGCCCACAGCTCATTTAAGCTTGAGACCCCTGGTTTAAAGCATAAAGGCAACTGAGAGGTACCAAGTACCTCCACCAAGAAGGCTTCTTTTTCATTGCCATTTGTCTTTTAGTTGCCTGTTTGTCATTGTAAAAATAATTCTTAAAGTTGTTTTGAATTAAGTAGAGAGAAGGAAAAAAGCAAAAGAAGAACCCTATAGCCCATTTGGTTGTATCAAATGCTAGATTATTTTGATCAAGGCAAGTTAAAAGCATCTACAAAAAACAAAAATCTAAGGTTTTGTAAGGACACTTTCTTCAACCCATGCTCACCAAAATTATCACTAATGATCTTCCAAATCAAGCCTCACCAAAGTTACCGCAGGGATGTTTGCTTTTCAAAAGCATCATGGCTGATCAAGAAGTCGCAAAGTATACAAAGGAAGTACAATAAGGGTAACACTTCACCAATAGTGGATACTGCAAAAGCCAAAACACATTAAAACAATCTGTTAACTTTGCAAAGATATAGTGGTATCGCTTTTAAAGTTGCACATCACAGAAGAGTGGACTAATAGCCAATTTATGATTTAACAGAAATTTTACACAAAACGGCGTCCACTTCCTGTTGCCTTAACTAATCAAGTTCTCTAGCTGCAACAGCACAAAACTATATATGGTGACCTAAAGCCACAACTAAGAAAATACAGTATTTAATTTAAAAAATGAAGGGATGTCAGGGGTAAATAATAGCAGGATCTTGCAGGATATAGCCTTCCTCTGCTCTCCCTGCGGTACCTGACAGGCCTGCAGCTAAGCTCACCCTCAGCCATTACTTCTACTATAGCCTTCCTGCTCCATTAAACTCAACAAGCTTAACTCAATGGCTTTCATTCCTCACAGCAACGGCTTCTGCTTCATACCCTGGTGGCTTTTAACGGGAGAGGGGCAATTTGAGTGGGGGGGACAGCATTTCCCTTGTTAACACAAAATATGTCATGCATTGCCCTTGTTAACTTTGAAAGAAAAATCAGTGAAAACAATATTTTTACCTTCTCTGGTCTCCCTGTTGCTGAATATGAAGATGTCGTTCACTGAGCGGTACGGCAACGACCTAAAAAGCTACAATAAAAAAGGAGTCATTAAGTTATACTGCCCTTGCCCTGCTGTTGCATTTAATCTAGCAGTTTTAATACAGAGAAAGTAAACTACACCCTACTTTAAGTCTAGCATCAAGCAGGATTCCAGTTTGAGTCAACGATTACTGATTATGAGAAAACAGGAAAAAGAAAACTCTTTTAATGATAGCTCCCAGAGTCTTTATTCTTCAAAGGAACAATCTTTAGAGTTAATATCTGCCCTGTCTGATGATTTGTAGCAGTATAACTTTCTGGCATTAATTTGAAACGCATGTTTAGAGATGAGTTAAGCATGTTGGCTCCCAAGGAGGACACCAGTCTCACCAGTTTGTGTGCCTGCATGGGATATTTGAAATTTGATTCCCCTCTCCCGTGTCTTCTATTGATAATACAGTCATGAATAGTAACATTTTTATACATCAACAAAAGAAATGTATTGCAGTTTATACCGCCAGGAGATTTAAGTTTTTTAGTGCTGCTGCATTCATGGATTACAGCTAGCACTAGACTACATGGGCACGGCTGTTTGATAGAAACCTTTACACCTCCTATGAAGCTCATTTTGATTACACAAGAGATGCTAAGGGACTCTCCTGAGCTGAGCTACTGCTCTTGGGTTATGGACGAATTGTGTTGGCTTATTGGGGCCTAGTTTGGTTGCCTAGCTTACCTTCTGTATTGTGGTTGCTGCTGTTTATCAATGACCACAGGCAGCAGTGTGACTGGCTCTTCCGGACACTGCTGCCAACACACATCTGTTGTTTTTTTTAATTAACATGTCTCTCTCTGGACCATCTGGGATCTTTACCCCCTCACCAGGTTTTAGAACTTCTATGGAAAAAGACTCATTTAATCTTTAAGTAAAACCTTTATATCCCATGTGATTGGATGGCTCTCTCTCTCTCCAATCACAATTGATGGCGCTGCTGTATTTTCAATCTCAAAGCTCTGAATTGCATCCTCACTGTGCAAAAAGTACTCTTAACGCTCTACTGCCAGAGACTAAAACACATTCTAGGATATTGAATGGTTTTATTTTGCTGCTATTTTTAACTGGGAATGTGCAATCAAACCTTGGCCCTATGAAAAATATTACCACTATTAAAAATATAGTAGATCCTGGCTTTGTGTATGCTAATGTTAGAAGAACTCTCCATAAAATGGACTTGATCAAGATCTCGGCTGCCCCAATTAACATGGATATTATGGTGTTATTATAAACTCAGCCAAAAGAGTCAGTACCTGATAATCTGACAAGATTTTTTTCCTAGAGTGTTTGCAGCACTGATCATAACGGTGGTAGAGTTGCAATGTTTGTCAAATCAGTTTTGTACCTCCTTAACAAAATCTAACAAACCTAAAGCCAGACAGTTTGAACTGCTTGCAGTTAAAATATGAGTAGGATGATATAAAAGATGCCATTTCCTCTCTGCCATCTTACAAAGTCTGAGAGATTCAAAATTAATTGTCCTGTGTGACTTAAAATGGGATTTGGTCATGTTCTGCATCCAAGTGCCTGCAGGAATCTTTAAACCTAATGCAATTTCTTAATGTTCCTATAAGGGTTAACTCAAAAGATCCAAGACCCTACAAATCCACCCAACAACTATTCATCCACTGCAGTACTTTTAATGACTTACGCGAACATTGTGGTAACACTTCTGTAAGACATACTAGTTCAAACCTTGTGTTTTTAAAATATATTTTAAAGAATCTGATGAATAAGCTCTTTTAAATTACATGTACAATAGTGATATTAGCAGAGTTAATGTAATACATTATGTTGAGTTTGCATGGGAACATTTTTACAATAGGCAATGAATATGCTCCTATAAAGAAATTTGGATTATCTGTGAAATACATGGTTCACAGTATAAGTACTCAGGGAAATGAATGCCAATGCTAGGTCAACAAATTCCCCTGCAGACTGAACTTCCTACAGAGGGGTAAGAAATAGACCTCAGATGGAAGTTTGACCATCACAAAACTACATTAGTTCTATATAGGAAAACTCAGTTAAAATCAAAAGTAAAACTGATATTCAGCATTTTGATGAACAATTTATATCAACTAGTTCTGTTTTTCATCCAAATGTAGCAAAGTGTCAGTTTTCTAATTTGAATTCTCTCTGGATCCATTTCTTTTGTGACAATCAATAAACCTTTGAAATCTACTGAGCCAAAAAAAACAGTCATCTGAATCCCCATCTTCTAAAGCTTACAGTGGATTTTTTTACTCATATTTGAGTCAGACTAATATAATCCTTAAAAAAAAAAAGAGAAGAAGAAAAAAAACAAACACTAAAGCATCCCATGCTCTGCCCTTATTTAGGGTTGGGCATCATTCAGATTTACGAAATTAGCATCATATATCTGCAGCTTCTCATATTAAGATTCTACACTTTGTAATAAAGTCATTTGAAAAAAACTTGACAATAATACCTTACACTAAGTAAAACTGCCTTCTGCCATTTGTTTGTTGATTCTGTTGACCATGAGTAGTCTCAGTGACATTGGGGCTATAGGGTGGTTCAAACACTACAGATAGGAAGCAGTGCATTTATACATCTGAATACAAGTCAAATTGATTCAGGATTTTAAAAGGAGTTAAACTTTAGGCCCCATTTCTATTAATATTAAGACTAATATGTCTACAGCTAAAGTGTGCCTTTATGCAAATTATACTGCACTTTACTCAGTAGGCTCTACTCTAATTTAAGCTGTTCACAAACTTCAAACTGCCTTTCAGCAACTACAGGCATCACTGCAAGGTTTACAGTTGGTTCTCAGTGCTTAAAAAAAAAAACATTCATGTTTTCCAGAAATGAATCCAAATCTTAGACAATGTTGGCAGTCATACCCTAGGAGCAGACTTGTATCATCCTACAAGTATTTAGTGTGCAAAATGAGCACTTAGTGAAAAAGATGAAGGTTACAATGTTTGTTTGTTTTATTGCTGAAATAAGGCCGGTCTGAATTTATTAAGTGGGAAAATCCTTGTACAAGTTTCACTGGGTTTCTTAAATATTCTTAATTATGATGACATTAATTCCATGCATGCTTCCTCCTCTGCACTTTGTCTAGACTATCACAGTTCTTTTGATTTTATATCAGCTTTATTGTCTAGTGCACATCACTGTCTAATTGATAATTTGGTTTACTGGCACAGTTTTATATACAAAGCCTGTATGAACTTCCAACACCTTCAGACAGTTGGATTACTTTGTTCATTTTTAGGGTAGCCATCTGATCTCATTACATGAGCAAGATGCAACTTAACCTTCAGAGAACATTAGAGCTGCCCATTTGATTTTCTTGATTTATATTTATATAATTTACATAATGGTGGTATCCTCTTGACCAGATCTCTGGTCATGCTAAAATAGATATAAACATAACACAAAACACAATAGCTGGTCATCTCTCACACACACACACACACACACACACACACACACATACACACACACACACACCCACCCCCTTTAGGTGTGGGGTTAACTTGTGATAAGGCCGATTTAACTTTAGCAAAGCTTTGTACACCTGTATGCATCTGTGCGCACTGGTTTCGTTTCAGCTTAAGTGTGGAGTTTTTGTTTATTCTTTCCTTTGCTGTTTAAATGTGTGAATCTGTGCCAGTGGATTTCTGACTGCTACTCTGCTCCCTCCATTTGTTACGGTCAATCAAACACAAGAGAGACAGTTGAAGGATTCATTTATTTAAATGGTATGATTGTGATATGCTTCAAGAATGACAGTTTGTTGTATTTTAATGTGTTTTGTGACATTTCCTACTCCTAAGTTTCCACTTAATAAGATTTTGATTGTTTGATTTTAAACTAGCAGATTTAAAACCTCTGTACTGAGGCAAGATTACAAGGATTATGTCATCGTCTAAATAACTGTGGAACTAAACCTAATGCATTAGATCTGAATATTCTTAACTTAGCGATGGGACTGTGCCAACTCTCATGCACGATGATACAAGCATACATTTTTACATAAAATATCAGTCATGTAGCAACACCATGAATTTAAGCTCCCTGGAGCGCACAACAGCCATGTTCAACAACCTGCAAAGCAACACACTGCTTTAAAAATAAGCAAGAAAACTGACCAAGATAAAGGTAAAAACAACAAACTTGTTTCACCACTTATGGCAAAAACACCACTGACTACAACCACGCTATGAAGCAGGATATAATACCAACTAGAGCTGGGCCATGTGACCGCAAAAAAAATTGGTTCAAAATTTTACCTCAACTTGGATGAAAAATTATTTTCAGCAACACAAATATACACACGCACACATACAGACACAAACACACACTCTCTCGTTTCATTTGCTCAACTAAAACCTGGGATTTTCTTCTTTTGTTTTAATATGACGGTGCTTCAAATGTTGTAACAGATTGTGGCCAAAAGTAATATCACCAATTTTCACTCTGATTTTTTCTTTTGTTTGATGTTGTCTTTACTTAAGTCAAAAATGTGTTGAAAGAATGTAAATGAAAATGCGGTGTCCAAATTGCTCGAGATGTGCAGTCAGCTCAGCATTTGAGTTTTCCTCCATCATGTTTCCATGTTGCAGATTGTTGTTATGAGTCTACCCAGCCCAAAGTATATAATAGGGGAGAGTCTAAACACAATAAAATAAATAAATAAATGACATGGACAAGCTTACATTGATCAGAGGTTCTGAATGTCAGTTTTAATTCATTTTGGATCAAACCCCTAGCCCTATTAGCAACTGGTGATGTGTGACCCAGAAGTAAACACATGACTCAACCAGCACTTGTTAGTTGCACTCCATTTAACAGGAAAATGTGATTACACAATGATAGAGGAGGGCTTTAAGGAGCTGGTTTAAAAAGCTCACCCCAAGATACGTCCCACGGAGAAAATATTTTCTGTTTTACTTTGTGAAAATACTGCACAGCTCCTGAGGAGGTACAAGGTTAAATTATTTTAGTCACTGTTAAGCTATTAAGCAGTTATGCTATGCTATATGCTATATGCTATACTTAAACTTTCCAGAAAAACACCTCCTAGAATACTTTTGTAATTACATTTGACTTGTGCTGTGTCACTGGACATTATGCTGATAGTGGCTCAATGGAAAACGAAGACTGAAAATGTTCATTTTGTTTATGCTAACAAACAAAAATATAATTGACATTGATAAAGATATTTCAAGAGTTACTTGAAATATTGTGATATAATTTCATCAGCATATCGCCCACACCTACTTAGCAGTTATATATTCAGAGTTGTTTTGATAATTAGAGGCCAAATCCGACAAGTGATTATAGAAACGCATATAAAAACACACTTTATAACTGTCTGATTAATCTACTAAACTGTGACTCTCTAGGACAGCTCATCATTTCCTTTAATATCCTGATCAATCCTGTCCTCATGTCAGGGAGAATTTATTATGTATTGTTAATGCTATTGTGTTAGCTTATAGGTATGACACACTCAGTTAAAAAAAAAAATACAATCATGACAGGTTTGTGCTGCTATTTGATACCTCAGGTATATATCAAACTGGAAATAGGGTTGGGCGGTATGTAAACATTTTCCAATCGGCAATCATCAGTCCAACAAATGCCGATGGCCGATATATTTGCGCATGCGCAGACTTTTTGATGGGCGGGGCAACGTAATCATGCACGGACTGATTTGCGCGTTTACAACACAGAAGCAGTCCAAACATGGACAAACTAGTTTCCAAAAAACAAACAAACAAAACAAAAAAAAAAAAATGCTGTCAGCGTTAACGCCGCTTAAACGCGGTCATCATGATTAAAAAAAAATTAACGCTCAACCCATCTGGAGCGCAGAATGAACAAAATTTGACAAACTGCCAAAATGCGTTGACAGAGACATTTCAGGGAATTTGACTTCCCAAAAACTGCTTACATTGTAAGTAACTAAAACCCCAAATTAAAACAAATTTAGAAATTCCTCCACAAATGCAGAAAAGCATTTTAACTGCAAAATGACATAGGTACTTGGCAAAAAGGTGGTAATCATTTGAGTTGAGTCGCCCCATTGAATCGCAGATGCAGACCAACTTCCAGCTATTGCAACATGTTGGCAATCTTTTCGCATTCATAAATTAGACACTGATTATTTGCAAATCTTCGCCAGTTTGAGTGTGAATCTGAATCCCATCAGCCAATACGTCCAATCACCTTGCATTCAAAAGTGGTTCCTGCAACTGCTTGCAATTGGATAATGAACCTGAAAGAAAAAAAAAAAAAAGCAAAGCTACCAGACATTTTCTTCTAGTTGCAATGCGGTTCTGTCCTGTTTTACTCTAGGAAAATCGAGTCTTCTTCTTTAAAAAGAATTAAAGGATGAGCTGTGCTACTAGGCTCACGTGTCATATTTACTAACAGCTATAGATTTGTCAGATACCTAAATCTATATTATTTTGAAACATCAAACATAATGTGACTGCATGCATTCAGACTTGTGTTGTATTAAAAGTGATGCTTAATCAGATCTGTTACTAAAACTCCTGTTGTGGCGTTTAAGAGAGACCAGGGTACATATTCAGACAAATTAAAACGCCAGATTACCTGAAACAAGTGGATAAATTGGAAGGGACTTTATGCATTGTTGTTATTAAATTTGCAGAGAAATTTAATAACAACAACAACAACAATATTATCAGTATCAAGCTGATCTGTGATCCTAGGACAGGCAACTAAAACAAAGGCTTTCCTAAGATTTCTCAAACGCAAAATGAAATTTGAAGACTGCGTATCTGTGACATTTTATGAATAATTCATAGGATATTATGAATAGCTTCTTTGTATAATTAGACTTGGAGAGTTGTCCCCTTCAGCCACTTCTGTCATGTAAGCCTGGGGGGGGGGGGGGGGGGGGGGGGGAACAAAACTAAAAAAAACAACAAAAAAACAAAACAAAAACCTTTTCCACTCTAATTATAAAAGTTCTACAGGCCAATAAGCTACGTTATAATTCACCTATCAGTTTTTATGTTTATAGAAACTATGAAGTCTGTCAGAGACTAGGCTGTTTGTTTACTTGATTTAGATAGGATACTTTCTTTTTCTTTAGTAATCACTCAAATTGCATTTGACACATGCTATAATTATTTTATGCCGTTTAACTGTAAAAAGCAATTCCCGACATACCAGAAAACAATTAGATCACAATTAGATTTCTATTAAAGCAGCATCAGCAAAACTACAATGTTACATTACCATTTTATGTTCCCACTGTGTGTATTAAACCCGTGTTATAATAATATTTACCTCAATTAAATTTAATAGTCAAATCTTGTTTTAACTTAATTAAATCCATTTCAAGCCAGGCAGCTCATTAGATTGGCTGGCTTAGTTGTAAACATACAAAGAAACACATGCACACACAAGTTTTTGGCAGATATGACAAATATGACATAGGATATGCAACACTGTAAATGTATGTTTATAACCCTATACACTAGAGCTGGGCGATATATCGAGTTTTTAAAACATATCGATATATTTTTATACGAGATATAAGATGTGACAATATCCTTTATATCGATATAGTCTATGTTACGTTATAATTATAGTTGTGGAGCCGCAAGTTTGCCTCTCTTTCGTCCACTTTTGTCTCTACGCAACGTTACTCCGCCTCGCCTTCACTGAAGACAACTCCCCCTCCTCCCCCATCGCTTCACGTGCAGGCAGCGACAAGACGGACGCGGCAAATCTCCGTTAACGAGTTACTGCGCATCGCCCCATGCGTGGGGCTGGACGGCGTCAACGTGCTAACGAGCTAAACATGCTAACGAGCTAACAGCGCTAACCCTAAAATCCTTTCATTCTCTCAAAAGTTGATAGCGCGCCTTATGTATGAATTCTGGTTGTGCTTGATGGCCGCGAACCGATTTTATGTGGTACACGGCGCTCAGCAATCTGTCACAAATGTTTGAGTACGACTTTGGTAAGCTACGGAGCTGCACCGCTTAATAGATTGTCGGCGCATTACGGCTACCGAGGAGCTTCGTGGAGTGATACGTACTGTGCATCAACGTAATATTACCGTATTGTGTGTGTATAAGGACCATAAATGGCACCTGTAAGAGAGGTGGTTATGAAGCGGATTTCAAACTCCAGGCTATCAGTCACACAGTAAAACTTGGGAACAGAGCAGCTGTGAAATCTGTCTTTGTTATTACGCTCAGCGTCTTTTAGTTTACATTTTGACTGCACAATTGTGAGCTCTTTGTTTAGCACAAAAACAACCTTGTTTTCTTTTATTTATGGAGCATTATTATTTAATGAATTCTCATAATTTAATTTTGAGTAATTTTTCATGTACATCTGTGCTGTATGTTAATAAAAGTGCCTGTGTGACATCTGGGACACAGCTTTGACTAAGAACTCTCTTTTTGTTCTTACTTTATGGCTTAAAAAAAAAAATCGAGATATATATCTTATATCGCCATCCAGCTAAAAAATATCGAGATATGAATTTTGGGTCATATCGCCCAGCCCTACTATACACACATTTTTATCTTTTTATTTTTTTATTTCGTGGATTTGACAGAAAGCATGTGTTTTGCTTTTTTAGTTTGCTCTGCACTGGAACCTTCCCGACCTGGCTGCACTCATCTGAGGCTTTCACTCTGATGTTGCTGTTAAAGAGAGCTTATCAAACTCCTTTCTGGTTCTTTCTTTCTTTTCAGAGATCTCATTGTTAAAGCCTGCAGAGCTAGAGTGAACACACCAGGGAGGAAATACTGGACACAGTTCTAATGCCTTTCATCTTTGCAGACTGGGAACAGCTTCCTGTTATTCAATGGACACACTAATTAGCATGAATACAAACATTTACTTAGCCTAGACAAAGATGTGAACACACGCACGCATACACGCACAAAACCACAGTACAGTGAAAACAGCGACTCGATCGTCTTGATTCATTTTCACCACGCCAGGTCTTTTGCGCAGTTCTTCCCAGAGCAGCGTGCCACCCCGTCCAACAACGATTTTACGTAATACTTCCTTTTCTTTGAAGTGGCACAGCTAAATGAGTTTTCAAATCTCCGTAGGTTTCACTACCAGAGAGAAACAACCACAACTTGATAGGCACCACTTACATTCAATTATTTTTCACGCACACACACTTTTTCAATAAAGCATTGTGACTCATTACCAGTCCATTCTGAATACTGAGGCACTGCTTCAGAGCCCTCTATTCTAAAATTATGCAGATACAGTGCTCTGCTGCACTTCACATACATCAAGTAAAAAGATACAGTGAAATCCTGTGAGGGAGCAGAAACAATGATGGAAATGAAATGCTTCATTAAGCAACAGCTATGGCTTTTGTTTTGACAGGCTGATGAATTCGGAAGTTCCTTTACGTACACAGACTTGCACTGCCTCAGAGCTCTTCTTTGTGTACAGAGGTCTTTATCATTTTATTGGTATGAGTACAATAACGAAATTATCAGCAGAAAACAAATGGATCAGCGTTTTGTGATTTTACACGGTTTATGTTGGTGACCTTATGAGCCTACATCTCAACCACATTAACCTCCTAGGACCTGGCGTCCACATATGTGGACATCACATTTTGGGTTATTTAGACCAAAATACTCAATTTTGCTCTACAAGGGCCTGATATCCACTCATGAGGACATTATACTGCTACTGTTCTATCAAAATGTTAAATGAATATCCTCATGTGGCCCTTATTTTTCTTAAAAACAAAGGTAAGAAAAAAAAATCTGGTAATTCTTTGTTTTTACATTCATCGGGCCCCAATATGCCCAAATATCAAAGAGAAATTAAAAATGCATGCCGTGGAAGAGTTCGAGTCTTAGGAGGTTAAATAGCACATTTTAGCTCTCCGTTGCTCCGTCTGAAAAGTGACGAAGGAAGAGATGCTGTACTTTTGAGACCTTTTCCCTCATCTCACTGATGAGATAGTTCTCAATTATAAAATGCTTTACAAATCCAAACATCACAGGTAACAGGTGGACTTTGCCCAGCTGCACTGAAACGGGAAACAATGAAAAATAACTTACTGCTTCAGAGACAGAGTGAATGTGGACAGTGTATCCTTGGGTTCTTAACATAAAACTCATTAATGTTAGACCGATTTTTAGTTTTAGTGTCCTTATTTTCCACTGAGTTACTGGTTCTGTTACTAGAAGCCTATTAGCAACAACCAACCAACCCAGTGACGCCATGTTCTGTACTGACAAAAGATAGCACTAAACATAGTCTACAACCTTTAAACACTTCTTAAATACAGCTGCTCAGACAGTCTTAACCTCTTTAGCCCCAAGGGTATTTGTTAGGTGCCTGCTCAAAAATGACAAGCCCAAAAATGAATAGCGTATTTCTCTGCAATTACAAACGCTGTGTTGACAATCTCCTGAGGGATTGTGGGAGATTGAGTTATTCAGGAAATAAGCCGTAGTCTCGAAAGGATGTTTGGTTTGGAAGCGACTGGAAAGGTAAAACTGATTTCATGTTATTATTGATCAAGCGTGAAAACATTTGTGATCTTCTGTTGTGGTTGGTTCAGTGAACTTTGGTCAGAACGTGACAAAAATTTTATCTCGGCATTTAGACAATGTGTCGTTTGCCTGGTTAGACACAGTGATGTTAACACAGGGTTTTGGTTGTTTGTGTTTATGCAAATTATGCAAAAATGTCGCAATTGTGCTTTCAATTGTTGTTTTTGCTGTGTTTGATGGTTGTAGAAATGGTTTATATGACCTTTAGGTGAGATTGGGAGGTTTCAGTAATGTTGGGTCATAGACAAATACATGACTACATATGCCGCAGACCTGTGTATATACAAAAAAGAAAGAAAAAATACACGTTTTGGATTCAATCCATAACCCAACCTCATCTCTTTACCCACCCAGATGATGAGCATGTGGACATTTCCCTCCACAGCTGTTAAATTGAATTTAGTTCACAGCAACTCCAGAAGTTCCATCCGCTTCCACCATCCCCACCCAAATTCACGTGGCTCTTGGCACAGACTGGGAACTTAACTGTAGCTGTTGGATTCTGGACAGTGCTTCATCACATCTGTGCTGCCCAAACTCCTGTGGCAGCCCAGAGGGGGACACATCTATAAATCTAACCATCACATTACCCTGACACTAAGTTGGCAGCAAGATGCACAAGAACAGTGAAGAACAAACAACATGGCCAGTAATGGCCTAAACAACTCCACGTGGTGGAGGATATTTTGCCACTCTAAATCCATCTTTCTCATCAGTTTCTTTCACTCACTTTCCATCCAACTCATTTCTCCCATTTGCCTTCCTGCCTGTCTTTCTGCCCATGATATCACTTTAGTTTGTTCTACAACTTCCAAAGAAATAATTCCAATCCAAATGTGGTCATTGAGTCATTAAGTGCAATTACCATTTCTGAAGTGAGGAGTGACTCATCTGGGTTTTTTGCAATACATCTGCGCACTTTGCACAACTGCCAGTTAATGTCAACCCACTGACTCATTCTGCACTCTACCCACTCACGGGGAAAAGAAAAAAAATTTAACTGCTGTATCCAGTTCCATGTTATATGACAACTCTCATGGGTAGCTTTCACATGTTTGCCCACTGACTGAGTAAGTTCATTGCATACAAGATAATGTAGCTGACTGACTTAGAAGTTGCAGTTTTATTTTTACGTGCAAAGACGGCACCAATTCTACACGTGCATGCATGAACGAGGTGTCAAACATGTAAGCCAACTGATGCACAGTGCCTTCATATTATGTGTCTAAAAGCTACATGCTTAGATGTGTATATGCACACTTTACCCAACAGTCAAGATGTGCAAATGTCAAGACCTTTTCATCTCCCAGTTGTGATCATACCAAACAATCTTTCACTTTTAGATCCTGCCTGATCCTGTCATCACGTTACAGATGTTATATAATTTTAAATTATTAATGAAAGGACAACTTTCATGTGTGTGATGCTGGTGCTTAATAAACTTGGAAGGAAGACCATTAGACAGCAGGAAGCAACAAACAAAACCTCAGCTCTGTTGACATTTTGTCAAAACCTAGATTTGGTTACACACTTTGAGATTCTCTCTTATTTGTAGATGAACAGCACGTTCTGGGAGCGTTTTCTGTAGCACAAAAAACACCCTGAGATATCCATCAAAAAAATATGGTGCATTGCGTTGATTTGGCGTATTATTTCAGATTATACCTAAATGAAATGATGATTGCTACAGCAGCACTGTTTCTACAATGCCTGTGTGTTCATGGTCTATGCAAATGGTTGGCATTCATTCAAAGGTTTGATCCTTAGGCATTCTTAGTAGGTAGTAGTGAAGCATTTACTAAAGACTATGCTTTGTTCTGACCCAAGGCAGGGGTCAGTTGTAGGGTATTAAAGGCCTGGAGGCAATCACTGAGCAGAACTGTGTACAGATCTTGATACCATTATTTTCAAAACTACTGGGCTATCACTGCTGAAGTATGCACGGATGTGCATTTCACACACACACATGCACGATTAACACTGAGTGAGCCAATCAATAGTTTGCAATTCTGAGTTTATTAACAGCCACCATTCATGGCGAGCCTTGTTTTACATCTTAGCTCCAGCACATCACAGGGCTAATATAATCAAGAGTGTTCCAGCATGTACTTAGATTACAGACCAGTGTGTGTTCTCCACAGTGTCCATTTTTCACTGATGACTTTTTCGCCTTCTCTTTTTGCAACCATCTCAGGGAGTTCAGGCAAAGACAAATAAGAGAAGATAAATTGGAGAGAAGGAGCAGAAACCGAGGGAGGGACAAACCATGATAGACCCACAGGAAGAAAGAGAAAGGTTATGATAGAGAAGAGAGACAACAGAAGAGAGAGGGCAGAAAGTTAAAGATAGGGAGAGAAAGGTGTGTGTAGGGTGTGATGGATGAAGCTGAAACAGATGAGGAGAGGAGGGAGGTAAGTACGTTCTCCACCAGCTACCTCACTGTCAGACACTCAGCTGTGCAGCATGAGTAGGTGGCTGGTGAGAGGTGTGTGTGTGTGTGTTCTGCATAGCATGTGTGTGTATGCCACATGTACCGTGAGTCTGGGGACCAGTGGGGGGTTGACAGATTATCTGTCGACAAGCAAGCTGGAGGGTTCCCTCTCTCTTTTCCACTCCTCATTTTCCTGAGTTACTCACAGGCTGTTTTCTGCAGCGCTCAAGGTCACTGCAACACAGTGAAAGTTTGGAAGGCACGCGATACCAAGAGCTCAGTGGTGAGACAGCACTTTTCCACTCCTCTGCTTATTTTAAATTGCACAAGAGCAAGTGTAAAAGCTGTTAATTATCAAATTGTATCTCCATTGCATGACACTGCTGGTGGCATTATGGGTAAAAACTATTCTTTGTTAATAAAATGTCAAATCTGCTGTTGCACCACAGCTTTACAGATGTTTTGGCCATGTTACTTCATGCTCTTTTGTTCACATCCAGTTTTTACACAAACTGCCTCTAATTCTGCTTTCAATAAAAATAAATCTGTGCCGTACTGTCACAAATTATAGTTTTACTATCCGCACTTAAAGTAAGTGTTTACTCACAATTTGAGTCTCTCTTAGCTTTCCTCTCTGCATTTTAGAAAGCTTTTATATTGCGAAAATGGGCTGGCAGAAAACAGATCTGATTTTACAGATCGCTTTATCACCATTAATGAGAATCAACTGACAAATTCACAAAACTAGTCTGTGGGTAGGCATGCAGCCAGAAATAAAGCTTGAAACCCCATTCACCTGGACATTTCAACTTCCATTTGTGTCTGTTCAACAAACGGAGCGTTTACAGCATATTGGACTTGAGCTGATCCCAGGCCTGCCTCTAGTTCAGCTTGGCAGGATAACAGATAAAAGCCACAATTGTCAGCTCCAATCACAGCACAGAGTCAAAGGCAAAAAAAAAGACAAGACTTACATGTTGGATATTTAACATTTAAGCCATCATTCTCAAATTAGTTGCGGTCTTGTTGCACAATGACCTTAAGTCCTTGCTAGAGAAGACCATAATGTCTAAATTACGCTGTAAATGTTGTTGGTGTTCCAAAACATTAAAACCACATCCCCCAGAAGTCTTTGGCTTATTAAGAAAGTATTGGTATCTCCTTCCACAACTAGGAATTGCTCATTTTACCATCACTAACCGAAAGAAAGCCAGATATGCACTGGAATAGCTGCAGCCTTTTCCTTCTTTGTGCTAGAAACCGAACCAAAGAGCACAGCTGAACATGACAAAACTTACAAACTCTTTAGGTTACCAAATAATGAATAAAGTCAGAGACGTAAGGGTGTTTTCACTCCTGTGCTGTTTAGTCCATTTAGCCAAAGTTGTTCAATTGCAGGTGTAACCATGCCCCCCCCCCCAAAAAAAACAAACAAACAAACAAACCCTAAGCTCCTTTAGAGGAGGGCGCCTGAATCTGGTTTGTTTATGGTGAGAACATGATGCAACATCAATCCTACCCAAACACCAGGCATAAGCTGCAGGTGTGAGATAAATGCCTTTACCTAGCCAGGTATGCTTTGTGTATTTCCCAGCATCCCAGAACACAAACTGTGACAACTAGCTGTAACATGAATGTTATTCACTAGTCCAGAACATGGCCCCCTCTTCATGCATTTATTTTTGTTGCTCCTGACAGAGTTTTGGTTTGCTTGGAGTTCACTTGGGGTTTTCTCTGTGTCAATGAAAACCAAACCACAGGAAAAAGCAAAAAAATGTCAAACTCATCAACTGATTCAGACCCGAGTAAACAAACTATAGTTATGAAAAACAAAATGATGCATCTAGAACCTAACAAACACATCTAAAGCTTAGGCTGGAATAATTCTGGGTTGCTCACTGTTACAGTCAGTCATGAAAGGTCATAAATTATTCACTGATGCTAATGTTACATTTGGTAGCCTTTACATTACGGTAACTTTGCAGAAAAAAGCAGCAGAAAGCACATGCTTAAATGAAGGCGTCCATACTTCCTCAGTGATATAGATCTGACACGTTATTATTGAACATTAATATCTAATGCACACAAATACATGAAACATTAAAGTACTTATTTTAATGGACTGCTAAACTGAACTAAAGGAAAGTCACATTAATAACAGCCAAAAATAAAAATGACAACTTCAATGACACATTCCCATGACTCCCTTTCTCCTTTACTTCTCCTTGGCTTTTATAACACACACACACACACACACACACACACACACACACACTTCCTCTGCCTCCCTCTGTTTCACTGTCTCTCTCTCTGTCTATGTACTCCAGCCAACCACTGTGGGTTTTCTGGGATTCCTGTGGCTGAGTCATCTTCCACTCCGTATCATCCATAATATCATCTTCCCAAAAGTCTCCCCAGTGTTGGATGCAACTGGCCGAACATGAAAGGAGTGTGTGCATGTGCATGTATGCGTTTGAGTGAGGGGAGGGAGGGCGTCAGAGAAAGAGAGACCCTCTTCTTATCCAGCCGTTACTGAGCCGGGAACAGCCAAAATAGCATCAAATGACCCTCACCCAACCCTCCAGACCAATTTCCCAGCCGGAAAGCCAACAGCACTCACACATGCTCCAACTCCATTCGAATTCTTTGTATTCCAACTAATCCATCCATTCATTTGCTACAGCTTTAGCGGACACTTTTCAACATTAGCCTCCCTTTGCAGTCCTTAAAAAAAAAAAAGAAAAAAAAAGAAAAAAGCAAAAAACAGAAAAAACACCCAATCCCCTGCCCACAAACCTCAATTCATGGACCTTAAACCAGCTCCAGAGTTATGCTTCACCACGGTTTCCACATCACAGAAACACAAGCCTCTTCCTTAACCATGTAGGCGACCTAATTCTTATTGTCTCCCTTACACAAAATCCCTTAGTAAAAACATTGACTTAGCATTATAGTAATTTATTCTGTTCAGTATTTGAAGTGTTTAAGTAAACGTCTATTTGGCATATTTATTGCTATTTTTAAAAACACTGTACAGCTACAAAATTAAGATCCCTTGTCTTTCCAACAGCATTTGTCCCAGCCTTAACCCCAGTTTCTCAAAATTCACCACGCCCTTCCCCCTATCCAGGCTACCCTGATACACTCCATCCTCTCATCACCTAATGCCGAACTCTCAAATTTGGAGAGCTAAATTCTTAGCTCTCCAAATTTCCCAGCCCAACACCCTTACCCCTCACCTCACCTCACAATCCTAGTTCATAACCCCAAGCCAAGTTCCCCATTACCCCACCCCAGAGATTGCATATTAGATCCTAAATCCAAGTCTCTGCAGCCTCTTATTCCCAGCCAAGACCACAGATGTTTCAGCCCGCCGCTCTCACAGTTTGGGGTATGAAGGCCAAACTTTTGACAGGGTGGTTTCTTTAAAAAGGCAGACTAAGGCTGCCAGACAAAACTACATGTGAAAGCTTACTTTAAAGCTTAGCTCACAAATGCCTATACGTGATGAACTGTATAAATAAATACACCAGACAGATGTATATGGTAAAAATTTAATACCTTAGCATGAGAACTGCCACACATGAAGTCAGCACACCAGAAACCATGAAGAAGGCCTCAGGAAGCCAGGCAAATTAAGATTATTAGTCAGAGGAGAAAAAAAACAACCTTAGCCGTAACTGGCCTATTTGTGATCCAAACTGCTATCCACACTGCCAGCACACGAACCTGCCAGCCAGTGGAAAAGGCCAGGGGCTCATTAAAAACAACAGGTCCTCTTCTTTGTTCCGTGGAACCTGTCACCGCATTCCTTTTTCTATGACTTGGCACTTGACTCATGGAGAGGTCAGGTTATAGGAAGTTAGTCATAACAACACAGAGGACTTCAGATGGCCTCCTAACCATAGCTCAGTCTCAACACAGCTGCAGACTATTTAGCACTACTTAATCGCAAACAAAAGAGATTTACCACAGGCTCGCTAAAAGGAATTCTGTTTTATTCAAGAACCCATGTCTTAAAAGCTCCATGAGCACTTCAGACCCATGTTTTCCTGCGGTGCTAAAGGGAAAAGAAAGGGTCAAATAGGGGGTTCAGTGGGTGTATTTGTCTCAAACCATTCAGCTGGGTGGGAAATTTTGCCAAGTTCGGTATAGAATAACAACCAAAAGATCATTGTCATATGTCAAACTTGCACTTTTAACATAAAAACTAGAGCACCAAATTCCATCAGAAGCATTACACTGCAGCAGTTTGTCCATCAGTTATTCCATACTGACAACATTTACCTTGAAAAGTCAGACATTTATTTATACAGCTAATCCTAGTGAGACTGTCCTAATTGTATTAAATGTAAAACTCAAAATCTGCATTGAGTTTAAATTTGCAAAATTTGCCAAATTCAAAGACTTTGTTGTGTGTGAGATGGTTTTCTTGGCCACCGCTGATACTATCAAGTTTGGAAATGTTGGATTTTAAGGTTGGAGAGATTATTGGAAAACTCTCGGCTGCATGTCTAGCTAGATTATTTGGAAAACCTAAGAACGTATCAGAACCTCCACAGGCAGGGTAAACAATGATTTGAAATCCCAAAGAGTATGACTGCCAGTAAGTGACTCAGTGCGAGTGTGGTCCACAGAGCTCTTGAGCGAGAAGGAAAACAAACAACTAGTGATTTACAGTGATGCAGGCATGTGTATAAGACAAAAAAAAGTGTTGTAATCTACACAAACACAATATAAAACAAGTATAAGAACAATTTATGACTCAATATTAATCTTGTTACTTTTTTTAGCTGTATATTGTCCTGTCATAAGTTCTAACATAGCTCTAAGAGCACAGAGAGAAAATTAAATCAGTGTATCAACACAAACTATGATAATTAAATTTTGATCTCTGTATCTGGATCTCTGTATGTGGTAAATAAATGAATTACAGATGTCGCTGAATGCATGTTTTGTCCCTGTAAGAACTAAGCAACACTGGTAACCTCAAAAGCCAAACATTAGTGGGATTAGTAGAAAAAAAGAAATCAAATACTGTAATAAATTTTTTTTTAAATTGTTTTATTTTACATTTTTCTTAGTTTTATAAATGACAAGTCGCTGCTTTTAGACGAAAGTTGACTGCAAAGAAGCAGGGAAGAATAAGAGGCATAGAGAACAAGGGAGAGCCCTGCTGAGAAGAAAGAGATATGGAGTAAATGTGAATGCGAGAGGGAGGAGAAGTGAGGAGAAATGAAATCAATAATGAACGGCTCCATAACAGGAACTTAATCAGAACAGCAGGTCCCTATATTGCTCCTGACTAGCACACGCATCACCGCCGTCGATTCAATTTACTCCCCAAACCCTGAAAAAATAAATAAAACATGGAAAATAAATTGAGACGCTCATTCAAATTCATTAGAACTCGTCCCTGTGTGCCTACAGTACATAATATTCCTTGAAGAAGCAGAAGAAGTAAAATGGAAGAAATGAAAATATGCCAACAGCTCGGTATTGGTTTCTAGGTGAGAATGAAAGTGAGGGTACAAAGTCATAACAGCCTCCTCAAACACCACCGCCTTATTCTTCCTCTTGTACCCACACATTATTACTGTATATAAATACACATACTGTATTTACACACAATAATAGGATATGAGCGCACACACTGTGATTAAGTACACAAATTTGCAGACTAATATCAATGCTTACGCCTACATTTAACTGTGCAAACAATTTGGGTGCTGAAGTTGATTTGAAAAATGTACAATTTCTAGCTACTTGGCAGGTAGGTTACTGCAAACATATTGGAATCATATTGGAGTGTCATCTGTCTCTAGTAATCCCACACAGACTCAGTGATGTTAAGATCAGGACTACAGGTATATGGGGGGCCGTGCCCATCTGTTGCATGGTGCAAAAACTGATGTATCCACAATGATTTGCAATCTTTTCGCTGTTCCACTTTAACATCTTTTAGAGAACAAACATACTAGAGCAGACCGTGTAAGACTATTCAGCCAGTGTCTTCAAACACCATCTATGACAATTTAGAATTTCAATTTTTTTATAAACACAATGAAACTAACAGTGCTGTATTTAGTTAAAACATGCACAATGTTTCTGAAACTCAAACCCTAAGAGCGTTTAGACCAGGGGTAGGCAACTTTTCTGATGGCGAGTGCCATTTAAAATTTCCTCAGAAGTCAGTGTGCCATATGATTACATTAGCAATAACACTATATGAACAGTTACACACTATATAGAACCACTTTATAGAATTATGTTGGCAGCTATCAGCGAATAGTTATCAGCCATTTTGGGAAAAAAAAAGAAAAAAAAAAGACACTTTTTATCCATAACAGCAAATGAACTGTACAACAGAAAATGCAAATGCTATTTATGGTCTCACAACAATGATAAGAAAAATAAACTGAGCCAATATGGCATGTTTGTTAATACACACTGATCTCTGATCTCTTCATGTGAGAAGAATTCTGCTCACACAGATATGTAGAGCCAAATACTGTCAATAAGGCCTCTGCAATGTTCTGAAGACAGTTAAACTTGTCAGGTAGTGATGTCCAGCAGGTGAAAATGCAAGCTCCATGAACACGCACAGCTGTGGATTCCAGCTGCTTCGATGTTGCATTAACTCAGCCAGTTAATGCGAGACAAATCTAGCTACTCATTAAAGATTTCTGGTTTGATCAGAAAATAAAACATTGGTCCATACACCTGAAAGTCCCAAAAATGCATTGTGTCTCGAGTCTACGGATGTATCCGTGTATTTCCGTGGTGCTGATGCTGTGCTGAGTGGACAGCTGCTGAAGCTTTTGAAGTGTCAGAATGTGGAAAGCTAACAACGTCCCTTTTTGTTAGCTTTATTGTTATTTTTAGCCAATTACAAGTTGAATCTGGTAGTTCGGGTTGTTAGTTAAGATACCATCATTAAGAAGAGGAACAACTAATGTGTCTATGCGAGCTGATTTGCGATGTGCACCACTGGCGCGGCCATTTATTTTTTGATGCACCTTCTCAGATTAATTCACTGCATGTCGTGCCCAGGGCTGTACTGGGACGAAAAAAATCGGCCCGGGCATTTTGACTAAAGACCGGCCCACCGGGTATTAAAGCCATAAAGCCTTTGAATAAAAACAAACGCTGTTGTGACAGTGATGTACAATCTTGTTGGTATATGTATGATACATTTTATGTCAGATAAAAACTTTGGTTGTAAGATTCACACAATTATTTAATAAAAACTAGACATTTTAAATGAGAATAAGAAAGTATTTCTCTGTGCCCCCCTTTCCCTGTTAATGCCCTACCTGGCCCCCTGGCAAAACTTTTCTAGACCCGCCCCTGCACAGTTACCAGCTGTCAGCTACATTAAAAAAAGGATCCTGGGGTTATTTGTCTCTCAGAAACAGTTCATAACTTCCCTTCAACTCATTCATGTCACCTAAAAGGTAAACCTGTTTCTCCATCACCTGTTCAGCGCTGATGATTCAGTAAGGACATCTCCTGGTTTCATCTTCATGTTTCCCTCTCACCAGATAACCAAACCATATCATGACCACGAGCTTTTACCGCTGTGGCTCCAGCAAACATCAGCTGATACTTAAAATTAATATTAAATAAATTCTAACAACAGCTGATCAAGCTTAAACGTGCTGCTGCTGTTTAGCGCGACATCCGGCGGTTTCCTCTTTCTAGCGCAAAGTGGGCGATAAACAAACAAGAGAGAAAAGCCGATCAGCTGATCATTGATCAGTCAAGTAGCAACTGGAGAGGGAGGGGGAGAGAATAAGAGGAGAAGAAGAGGCAGCTGTGCAGCGTAACGACAGAATAAATCCACCTTTGTGTCTTTTTCCATCCTAGACAAACTGCGTCCCTTCTCAGCTCAACAAGAAACGCGTAATATTTTCTCTGAATGCGGGACGATTCCGTCTTTTTACGGGACGGTTGGCAACTCTACTAACTAACCTTATGAATAAAATAAAGTTCACTATCAGTAACATCATAGCACCCACCCAGCTGTATAGAAACTCCGTCATGCTAGCTAGTACGCAGTACGAGTTATTGTAACTGACGGTAAAAAGTCAGCACAACGAAAATAAACTCCACCTAAACTTGGTTCATATCTGACCCAGATAGACTGCAGGTCATAACTTCTTACCTGAAGTTCAGTTCACCTGACACTCTCGGACCGGCGGCCGCCTCGGGTCTCTCCTCCTCCTGCCTCCCCTCTCCCTCATCCACCTGCTGGCCTCCACCACTTGTTAATTTTACTGAATCTGTGGAAGCTACGCCATAGCCACCACCAAACAACTGAGTTATTTTTACACACCAGCCAGCATTTGGCCAATCCACCACCTTTCATTGTTTATACCATTACAAAAAAATAAATAAATTAAAAATTAAAAAAATCATCGGGCCACCGAGCAAATGCCCGGTATGCCCGATGGCCAGTCCAGCTATGGTTGTGCCATCAGTTAACTCTTCGCATGCCAACTGTGGCACGCGTGCCTAGGGTTGCCGACCCATGGTTTAGACCAAATCAACAATGCTGAAAGATTGATTTAAAACTGTGTTGCACAAAGCCAATACAATTTTAAAAAATTTAAGTCCAACCTGAATGACAAAGTGCTTTGTAGAACCCTGTGCATACAATTTAAGCTTCTGTAATTTCTTATCAATAATGGAGCAGTACCAGCCGATTCAAGTGCATATTTGATCTGGCAGATTTTTAACAGCAGATGCATTTCCTTTACGCAACCCTCTCAGAGATTTGTGGCTCCTCCTGGTCTCAATCCAAGGATCTTTTGAATACACATGTATGTTAACCACTATACTATAAAACCAATATGAAGACAATTTAATATCTTTAAATAACTAATCTGGTGATTAATCTGGGTCTGAACTCCACTGACAACATGTGGGATACACTGGAGGAGAAGACTTGACCCTATCAATGCAAGAAAAAAAAAATTGCAATTTTAGATGAAAATAAATGTTCTGCCATTACATAAGCTTATTAAAACATCATCAAAGCTAAAGTTATTTGGCTGGGCAGTCTATCACCAAATTAAGAATGAACCATTGAATAGAGAACTCAACTCAAGAGCTACTTTTGTACTCATTTGACTCAAGTTGTTTTACTACTTTTTCCAAAAAAAAAAAAAAAAAAAAAAAAAAAAAGGTTTTAGCATTTATATAGCTTACGAAGTTTTAATGTGATAGATAACAATCTAAACATCTAAAGTGGGGGAAAAAACAAACACCACACACACACACACACACACACACACAAGAAACAAAGGGGACAAAAAAACAAAATCAGTGAAATCCAAAGTTGTGTAAAAGTGCAAACCACGGTGGGGATGATGGAAGGGGGCAGGCTTTGGATGGTCAGCCAGGCATGGGAGTTCTAATCTGATTGATGTTTTAATAGTTGGATGTGCTCCCTCAACCAATGCATTTCTTCCCCCATGTACACAGAAATCTTATTTTGTGCTCACTTTTTTTCCCCCACTCAGTCTTTTACAAACACCTATCTCTGTCCCTCACACCAATGCCATAACTCACTCTCACCCTTTTCTCCTCCTCCCTTCTTCTCTACATCACTACCTTAGTCCCAGTCTTCCAGACAGCTTCATAATGCCTGGCACCTCCTCAACACTGGCTCTAATTGAAAGATGAACGAGTTTATTTGGGATTAATCCATCACTCTGTCACCTGAGGAGAGAAAGAAAGACCTAGAAGGAGAGGAGAAGAGAGACCCAAGCTGTGGGAACTCATGATCTAAACAACATTTTAAATCTCATATTGCACCACAAAGTCTTAATGACCTTGTTTCATTATAAAGACAGACACACACACACACACACACACACACACACACACACACACACACACACACACACACAGTGAATACATGAAAATAATTATTAGAATGTAATGTGTTAAATTTGCTTAGATGAGAGGGTCCAGCAATAGGTCAGAGGAATAGGGAAGGATTTGTTTGTGTGTTTTAGTTTGGCTTAGCTGTAGCCTGAGATTGTGTGTAATTGTTTAGAGAGAAAGGAATTTATGGACACTGGGTTCTGCCGTCATAAAAGGAGACAGGAAGCTACAGTTGGGGGTTGCTGATGCTTGTACCTTTAATAGAAACTCATAATTGTTATAACTTAGAAGTAGGTTTGCAGGAGACTCTCCACATGATCTGTAAATGTAAGACAACAAGAGGCCACTGGCCCAGTGGATGCAGAGTGGGGGTCTCAGTGTTTGTAATATGTTAACTCTGTTTTGTATGTTGTCTAAAGGAATTTGGTGTAGCTTGGGTGAGATTACTTTTATGACCCCCAGGAAGTCTCACACACACACAGTGCTTTGACTGTTATGACGCACCCACACCTACATGCACAGTCACTCACATAGACACACGGGTACGCGCACACACAGGCACTCACGTGCTCGTGCATACACACACAGACAGAGTTTGCAGCACACCATGGGGGTTTTATGATGGGGTCACTTCTATAAAGCTGGCTGTAACAAACAAAGGAGTGGAAGATCTGCAGAGGGACACCGGCCTTGCACGTCTTCCCTTCTAGAAGATGCATGCTTAAATGAAGATAAATAAAGGTTTTGTGAAATGACTACTGAGTTCCAGTGCCGTCTCTGGATGCCCGAGGAATAAAAGAACCGGGGTGAAACTGATTTCGTAACAATATATATTGTGCTTGTATTCCTGAATTGGACAAGGTTTGAAGCTGTAATAAAATAGAAAAATGCTATACATATATGTTTGTGGAACAAACAAGTACTGAGAGACAGAAGGGCAGATGGGATGTAGGAAAACTGACAGAGGACCCCTCTCCTGACAGAACAGACAAAAAGTAGCATCAATATGATCAAATAACTGACAACTACACTGTAATTGGACCATAGACACACATAGGCAAACTCACTTTTAGTGATAAATTTTAAAATACTACAAAAGTAAAATGGGACAGGTGAAGAGTTAACTCTGAATAAAAAAAAAGCAGCTGTGCACATGGGTATTAAGACACCTCGGGCAAATACAACAAACCTTTTTTGCTGTTTGCCTCAGCCAAACTGTGTTCTTGTGTTTAATACTAGTGGCTCCAATGGGAGCATAACTCTGAACCCTGACAGAGGCACGGGTATTCCTCAACTACTTACTTATAAACAAAGTGCTCTTTCATGCTGAGGGAACCACAGAATCTGCCTACTGTCCACACTTGCTGCATCATTACTACAAAAGCCGATGCAGGTAATCGTTTATACAATGCTGTAAGTCAGTACTGAGCGGGGATATTGCAGCAATTTGTGTCTCAGATGGCACGAGATATTCTTTGCATGCCTTGCAGATATTCTGCCCTTATGGGATTTGAGGGGGAAATAAATTTTTAATTACTTAGCAGATCATTTCCAAAAAAGGTAAATTATAGGAAGGAGGCTGCTCTCAGTCAGCATGGGAGGCTGAAAACTACTCATCTGACATCAAGTCCAGTTCCTTTCTTCACCAAAGGCTCCCAGATCACCCCACATACTGCCATCAGCTATTACAGTACATAAGCTACTGTGTAAATGAATTAGGCTAGAAACTGCAATACCTACTTTTGTTTTGACGAGCTGGATGAATGTGTGCTATCCACGAAAGCATCCAAATCTTTTTTTTTTTGGTCTCTTGATAAATTGTCATCACAAACAGCAAAGTCAAGCTTAAATGATTTTGTAACAGCAAGTCTGAACTTATTTGTGTCATTTTCCAGTCTCATCAAAAAGACAGGTATTACACTGCTTCACTGCAAGACTAAGGAGACTAGCATGACTTGAAGTGGTTCCCTTTTTTTTTCCTTCAGGCGTATCTCATAAACAAACATTCTCCAATTGTCATGTGACCATAAAAGGCCCCCTGACACTGGGTGAGTCATTTAGAGCTGAAAATAGAGGTCAATTCAAGTACTTTATATCCTGCTGAAAATTGTCTCAGTGACCATCTTTGTTACTCTGTTGATGTCCCTGTGCCTGGAGCCAATTCTCCTGTGTCATGTGACCTGCTGAATGCAGTTTGTGTCACATGGATGGACTGAATTTTATTTTTACAGCCCAGCAGGCTCTCTGAGAAGACTGAACACACCCTAGGTTAATATCCTTACAGCAAGTCAGAAAGGGAGAGAAAAACAAGACTGGAGGATTTATTTTTGTTCTTGTACAACAAAAAATAAAGTTTACAATTTGGCAGTTACCAACAACCAGACAAACAGAATGGGGGCGCTGTAGCCCCAGCTAGGAGCTGATTGTATCAGGGTGATAAAACATGTACAATTAGCTAGAAAATAATTAATCAATTAATATGCTCGACTTATCACACACACCCCGTCAAAAAAAAAAAAAAAAATCTTCTGAGAGCATTAATGTATACCACAACACAGCACTTGTACAAGTGGGAAAAAAAATGGCTGGAGAGCAGTAGGCCGGGTTCGAGTCCAAACCCGTGGCCCTCTACACCCCCACTTTCTTGTCCATCTTCACTGTCCCTATCCAATAAAGGCTGAAAAAAGGCCAAAAAAATAATTAGAAAAGGCTTTTTCATGACAACTCATTCAAACAAGCCATATTTGTTCAGTCTTTTTCCAGTTTTAATGTCATAAACATTTCAAAAGCTAACCAAAGTCTATAGTTTGAGATGTAGCTCTTGTTTTTGTATTTAATTTTCTAATTATTGTATGGTCTGACCTTGGTGTAAATTTGCTGAGATATGTCCACTCTTGGGAAAACTGGCATTGTGTTGACTCGCACTCGAATACTCCACACCAGCAAATTCCCAAAACATCTGCTTTAATAGAGGTGATCACACTCGTGGATGCTCTGTCAAGTGTATTTGATTAACAGCACCTGATTGCCACCCTCTTAATTCTTATGGAAGTAGTAAAGCTGTGAAAATGCTCTTTTTCACATGCCTGTACACAAAAGATGGATGTAACCACTATGCTAAGTCAGCATTTGGTTTGTGCTCTTTCGAAGTCTTGGGTTTTGCATTTTAGCCAACATGGCTTTAAGTTCTAAAGTTGTGACAAGCAAGGAGTGGATCTGACTAAGAATGAGAGGATTCCACACCCATACAGCGGTGATTTGTCAACCACAAGGTAGCCACGTCCTAAAGCATATCCTGCTGTATCATCAAGTTTACTGTAAATGGGACTAAAACTTTAAAAATACACATTATGACATTGTATAAAAAAAGACTGTGAGAAACAGACTTCTTTGCATTGCTTCAATTGTTTTCAAATAAAGAACATGATGTCAGCATCACTCATTCTCTCAGAAGTTAACAGGTACCCATGAAAGGATGCTGCAAAACAGAAATACAGCCTGTCAGCATGGCAAGTTCTAGTATGATTGTTTTGCTGTATAGATGTATAGATAAAGATTTTCCACAGACTTGCCCACTTCCTAGAGGAGAGTTCAACATATGAAACTTTAAAAGGCACATCTCAAAGAATGGCTCATGTCAAACCAAGTCTGTTATCACTTTCAACTTATTTTAGTATGGTAAATTGTTCATATTTGTTTACTTTATCTCCACTAACGTGGACTGTTCTTGTTGAATGGAAAGGAAGAAAGAGGTGAAAGATTTTAGACAATGCAGCTCCCAAAGGAACTGCTGAAGTCAGTCCTTATGTACATTTAAAGGAAGCCATCAGTACAGATCCTCAGATTGTGACCAAAAAAAAAAAAAAAAAAATCTCACATTTTCAAAAGTCAGAACATCAGCAACCAATTTTAAACGCAACACTGAGTTGGAGCATCTGGCTAGTGATTGATGATAAGAAGTAATCACTACCAAAGGATAAGATCATGCAAACAACTAACAGCTGCAGACATTCTTATAGAGCTGAATTACATTTGTAGGCTGGCCTGCTTTCAGTTGTTCTGGTTTATGCAACATTGTTTAAATGCTAAAAGCCAAAAACACTTAAAGTCCCCTGTCTGTGAAGCAAGGGCTCACACGGAACAATAAAGAATAATAATAATTTGAACTAGTCAGTCTTTGAAAATTTAGTTCACTGTTTATAAACTAAGTGAACTGAACTTTAAGTGTTTTCCAAGTGTGAATTTAAATGGCCATAAAGGTGATGATAATCCATTCTAAGTAAAGCATGGAAATGGGGCCACAGTACACAGGCATGTGCTCAGTGTTAACTACATGTCCAGGTGTGCCCCAAGAGTAATGGGTATCCTGCTGCTAATGGCTGAAATGACCATGTGTGTCTCTTCAAGAGCTATGGCTGCAGACAAAGTGGCGTTGCTCCCAAAAATTACTTTTTAGAGGTAGACAGTGAGATTCTTCAGTGCAGAGGCTTTGAGTCTACAACCTCAATCACTGCCCACCTGTGTCAAAGAGGGCAAAAAAGCCACTATCCTAACACTGGCTGCATCACTTCACAAAACTGTGCTTTTAGCCCTGTTTCACCAAAGGAGGACAACCAAGCATTCTTCTAGGGATGTTCTGGTGACTATTTCCTTAGTTGCATAAATGAGAAGGATTCAAATCAGGTTATGTAAGGAAAACTTTTAAACAGTCCAAAATAAAAAAAAAATACTGTCCTCTGTGTCCACTCTCCTTGTCATTGTTTGTTCTAGTATAATGTGATCACTGTTTTTGTCCTTGTCACATGACCTGTAAATAGTGTCTCTGTATGTTTTTACTAACTTGTGTTTAACACCAACCTGCCAGAGGGTCTGCAGATGGAAATTAGCCCAAGGCTATAATCTGGCATATTTACATTTGTTAAAATGTTCATTAATATGTATTGCCCCTCTTTCTAAAAAATAAATAAATAAAAAACAAGAACAATTTATAGTTAGAAAATAGTTATCCAAACAAATACTGCAGGAGAATTTAGGAGCCGAATGAAAATACACTGTCTTCATCATTTCAAACAACACTGCATGCACACACTGCTGCTGTCACTTATTGAAAACGCACTATCATAGTGTGTTGTTGTGTTGTAGTGCAGTTTGCACACTGAGCTATTCACTATAAACGACATGGAAATGCCACAGTGTGATACTGCGTTTTGAAATCTCAATGTTACCATTTTAGTCGTCACCATGTTTTATTTGTTAATAATATTTGAAGTAATATGAATATGAAGTAATAATATTTGAATGAGAGTGTGAAGTACTAAGTTTAGCTAAGGCTATAGTGTTGTTAGCGAGCAGCACCTGCTACGCATGGTCGCATATACCTGCTAATTAGTGCAACATAACAGCTACTAAAATACTAGAATTTCACTCACCAAAACCGAAGCACAAACTTCTTGGACAAGCTGTTGAAGATGACAAGTCATATTATTTTTCAGATAATTCCAAAAGAATGCACCAAAGCTGCAGCAGCACCACAAAGGTAAGACACAGGTCCGCTTCAGTGACTTCAATCAGCCCAGGTGTGGCGGCAAACCTGTCCGTGAGAGAAGCCACGCCCCTAAAACCTTTATCGAATCTAAATGGATGAAAATTGAAAATTGTAAATTAGGACTAATCTAATGAATAATCTGGTAGGCTTAGACCCCTGCTAAATAAAGCTTCCAAGAAATTAAAAAGTGATCATTTGGATGTATAGAAAATACAAACTTTGCTTGGCCTACAAGCAGAAAACCAGAAAACTTCCAGTACCAAAAATCTTTATCCTTGCCTACAGCGAAAAACTATGCAAAATCTGTTCCCAGAAAAACAAAAGAAAACATTGATTTTTAATCCCAATACAGCAATCAAACATGTTTATGTACAGGACTGTGTAAAGGTCTTGAGCCACCCCTCATTTCTGTATATTTTGCTTCTAAGGAGTTGGGCTTTTTTTTAAATCATTTTCCGAACTAGTTTTGGATATTAGCTGTTTTTTCATTCGATTTTAATTGAGTCCTTGAGGTTGATCATTTTCAGAGAAGTGTTCTCTTTCTTTGTTAAGCCACTTAACACTGACCTTTGAATCACACAGCCACCTTGGTTCACTACTTTAGTCCTGAAAAGTAATTTTAGATGTTAACCTGTAGGCCTAGCACTGACACACTGTACTGCTTCTTTCATTACATTTCTTTATACTTCAATGAAGCCAAACGTCCTTGAATTTTTTGTTTACTCAAGGGAAGTGTGTCTTTTTTTTTGTTAAGTCTCTGATCAATGCCAAAGATAACAAATTTGATAGGAATAAAATAGTATTTTTGGACCAAAAAGGTGATCCCAATAGAGCCATTAGCCTCAAAAACTGGCATATCATGGCATGGTATGTGATGTGGGTTTAAAAACATTTGACTACAAGTGGAAGACAAAGGAAGGAGGACAAAGGAAGAAGTGACAGGCCAACCTTCAAATGAATACTAACTTAAGATCGTCATTTGATGTGCATTGTATTCATAAACTGGATTATTCGATAATATGCGCTTTTTTGTTACAGATTTCCTAACTCAACTTTCAAATAAATGTTAAAATAATAAATATAAAGCTGTCTGGATTCTTTTTAATTATACATAAATAAAGATGTTCTTGAATTACTTCTTATCATGCGCTTTATAGAGATAGACTGAGATTACATTTTGAGAGTCAGTGCTGATAACATATTTATTGTCCAATAATTGCCAGGATAAAGACTTTCCAGTATATCCTCATAGCCATTTATCTGTGATGGGCCAGACTTGTCTGATAATACTGGCTGACCCATAAATCAGACTCGCTCTGACCCAAAACAACGGTGCGTGCATAGCCATAAAGAAGACCATTTTTGTCAAAACCTCAGCTAGTGTTTTGTTCTATGCTGATTGTGAATATTTCTATGCAAAACACATAATTTACCTTGTGCCTGTGCTAATGCCCTGTCTTTGTTGATGTCAAGTTGATAGTTCAAAGTCTTGGGGGCGTGCGTGCCCTTACCTTGTGCGTGAACATCTTTGCCTGTTTGTTTTGGCTGCAAGGCGTTTTTCTGAATTTTATCCCTTTGAAAAAAATCTGACTAACTAACACAAATTCATATTCATGTAGCATTGACTTAGTATTCAGAAGTGGTTGATGTGAACTTTGTTGAACTCCATCCTATTGTGTATTCAGCAGCTTAAGAGCGAGTTGGAAATCTCTTGTGTCTCAGTTTATCTCATCCCTTGCCTAGCAACCAGTTATAAAACACACACACCCAAACAGCAATGCAAGCATAAGCACACAAACTGAATTAGACATGCACCTGCAGCCTCTCACACACACAGACACACACACACCATTCATGTGCATCCACTCCCCCAGATGTGTAATTGCATACTAAACATGCACGTACAACTGCATCCCCCTAACCCTTAGTATTTAATTAAGCTCTCAGGCTTGGACTTAATCAAATGTTGCTTTAATTGAATTAGCCAAGCCAGTTGGATGTAAGGGTGTCTTCTCCACTTTGAGTATGGCATTTTTTCCAAAGAGATGGACAAAACCTACTAATGTAGCAGTAACAGAAATGATGTCTTTTTCTCAAGTATCACTTGAACATCAACAGTACCTTGTAGCAAGAACCAGTGTGAACTTTAAAACCGAACTTTTCCCCAAGCTTCCCCAGAGCATTATCCATAAGTCCTTTAGGCATTCTTGTTCCTCATCATGAAAAGACAGTGGGTAGAGGGAGGCTGCTGCTTCTGAGTATCAGCAAATCTCTTGTATCAGTAAGAAAGTGCAGAATTGTGGCAGGAAAACAAAACATCTGAAAGCTGAAAGAATTTTAGACTCTCATGCCAAATAGTTCCTTGATCTGCATGTCATGAGGAAGTGACATTCAAACACAATTTTCTACATAAAACCCTCACAATTGCTGATGACAACAAACAATTTAAAACAAATTTAATTAGCAAGAATGATTTTTTTTCCAAGATGATTTTTTCGGTTTTGCTTTTTGCTTTTATATTTAGCAAGCATTTTGGTCACACCTGGCCTATTCGTTCACTTGCTTGTTCCTGTTGTTGAGTTTAGTTCAAATCAAATCAAATCACTTTTATTGTCACATCACATGTGCAGGTACATTGGTACAGTACATGTGAGTGAAATTCTTGTGTGCGAGCTTCACAAGCAACAGAGTTGTGCAAAATACAATAATGTAAACAAGCAGTTTATTATTATTAAGCTACCAATGAAAAACACAATTACTGAATGGCACCCTCCTAGGCTTTTATTCAGGTGAATTAATTAATATCAATAAAATACCAATTAACTATTAAAAAAAAAAAAAACACCCCTTATGACTTCTAAAAGCATTATTGTATCTTTTTTGACTTTGCAGAAAAAATGATCAAATACTCTATGTAACACTTGCTAAAAGTTTGATTGATATTCCTTTTATGGAGTCATGTTGATCCTATATACAGTATATCTTGAGACAACAACAAAAACAAAGCTGTTCCCCTTTAAATGGCTCCTTTCCATTTTTTTGTTTTATTTTAAAAAACCTAATATTGCTGTGTGAAAAATTTGGAAGTCTTGCTTACAGACATTTTCTACTCTCCTTAGATAGCTGTGGGACTTCTTAACACCTCTGCAGGATTCTGTCTGATCCAGCGCCACACTGCATAGAGCACCTGCCAGCAAGAAGGACCGTGTCTGCTGTTTGAGTTTGTTAAGCCTTTTTTATGTGCCTTTGTTATGTAAAGGCACATAAAAAAGGATTCTTCTTTTTTTTAAACTGTAATATGTGTTACAATAAAGCACCAGATTATAAAACAAAAGGCTTCCTTTATTGTTTTTTAATGATGTTAGCTGCAGCATAACGTTTCATAATGGAACATCAAACAGGACATCACTGACATCACTTTGATATTTAAGGATATTTTGATACATAAGGTCTGTCTAAGGTCATCAAGACTGAATGACATTAGACAGGTGAAAAAATTGAAACCAAAATGCTGGTCAAAACTCAGATTCTTAGCAGGTCATTTGATATTGGTGGCATGAAAGCTGATGTAATGATGAACCTTCTTGGAAAAGCTGTCAGAGCTGAAAACAGGAACCCCTGTTTTGCCAGGGTTAAGACGGAGGAAATTTAAAGCCATCCGATTAGTAATAGCAGTGAAGTCGTCGATGAGGTAAGGAAGGCTGTTGAGGTTGTCTTGCTTAACAGAAAAGTACAGTTACACATCATCATAGTAGTGGTAAGAAATACCATTAAAGCTGTTAAGTAGATGACAATATAAAGAAAATAGAATTGGCTCAAAAATATATTGTCTAAACTCCTTTGTTAAGGAAACAACAAACAATTGGTCCACTGGCCCATTTTGCCAAGTTCTAGCCAGTGTTACTGGCAAAGCGGCAATTGTGTTCCAGCAAATGGGATAATGTACAGCAAAATGATCAGTTGGCTCCAAACACTGTTTACCTAATCCCCTTTTTTTTTTAAAGGAGGGGGGGGGAGTGTTGTTCACAGACCATAAATCCACTGGTCCACAGTCTGTGGCTTTGTGCATCAGTAAATGAGAAGGGACAGTGCACACAGTCTCTGTGTGTGTATGTGTGTGTGCATGCGTGTAAAAGCACCAGGGGAACTTTTATGTCGTGCACAGCAGCCGCCATGACGGAAACCCCACAGTTGGCCTGGTTGCATCAGCCCTAATTCCAGAAGAAGGATTATAAAAATGACACTGCTGTCATAATTTCATGTTATGCACCAGGCGACTAGCAATGCAGCCTGTGGAACATATGAGTGTGTCTCATCTGGAAAGTGGGGGTCAGTGGTGGCCTCGTTGTGGCCCATTTGTGCTTAGTCAAGGTATGTATTTGACACCACAGGGAGCCAAAGCCAGATATGTGACCCATGTATTTCCAGGCTAGTGGAGTGCACACATCCTAGTTAGGCCAGTGATATACTACATCCTTTCTGCTATACTAGTTATCTTTCATTTTACTGTATTAATTTTTTAAAAAAGCCCACGATAACCTCTTTTTAATAAAGTGACCGTGCAACAGTACTTAAGCAAATGTAATAGCCTATAATAATATTTTATAAATTACGGTTCAGTTGAGCTATATGCTGCACAATGGATAAAAAACAATAACTGTACTTTGAATGGATCAATGGTGCGAGAGTTAAACACACGCTGTTTATTTACTAGCGAATTTATTTCACCCTCCTGCAATGATGCACAGCTGTGAAAGTATACGGTACATCAAAACAGCTTTAAAAAAAGAGAGACAGAGACAGAGAGAGACCACATTTAAAAGTTTTTAATACCCTGATAAATCTCTCTGACAAGCTTTAAATGGAGTTTCGCCCACATGTCAAGTGACATTTATATAGCTATGTAACTGCGGCAAAATCATTTAATAAATGGAGGGGGGCATCCCTGCAGACTTGAATACCTCCTCAGGGTTCTAGAGACTGAGCGGTGCTTCAGGACGAGCTTTGTCTGCAATTTATCTAGTCAGGACTTCAACTAATGCAGTCTCCAACTGTGGCAGTTCCTTTGTCTCACTTAAAATCCACACTTCCACTGATGGCCATTTCCACAGTTGTATTTCTTGTGCTGATCTACAAGCATCTGGTATGGGTTGGAAATCCAAACCTTAACTTAGTGGAAGTGTAACACAGTAAGGGGAATTGTTGAAAAGAATATATCAATGGGCCTATTGGCCCATTGATATATACACAGGGGTGTGTTCAAATGAGACACAGAGACAAGAATGTAACTCAAAAGAACCAGCCAACTTTAGTGACATAAACCATAAGGTTGACAAGCACAGGTTAAAGACACTTTACAATGGTAGAAAGGAAACTTACAAAAATTAAAAGAAAAGTAAAACACAAACTACTAAAGCAATGACTTGGCCAAGTGTTATTTTTGGTTTTCAATGTTCGGGTTTCAATGCTCGGGTGCACCCTAGTAACCTGACTCCTTAACTCTTATAGAAACAGATTACACAAATCCAATGTACATTCAAATGAAAATCTCACACTCTTTTCACATGTGGAGAATGCTCTACACAACAGCTCATTATTTAAAGTCCCAAATAAAAAATGTCCAAGGGGTAAAGTCCAAAAAATTCCTAGGGTGTGAAAGAAAATAGGGATGAAAGAATGTCAGTCAGTGGTCTTATGTATAACCAGCTGTGCGTGAAAGTGTGAGTGATACAGTCCTACCACACCGCAAGGTGCAGCAGATCATCAAGTGGAAAAGAAGCGAATCTCAGTCTCTCTAAGTCCAGGTGGGAAGGCTCGCCATCTATTTCACCGGAGGAATCCACCTCAGGAACAACTCAGCATACAAAAAAACCTGACCTGTCAACAGACAGGGTCAGAAGAGCAATTCAAATATTAATTATGCTGTTCTAGCTATAATTCACAACTTAGGATTTTGTTTAAATCACATTCAACATAAATTTGCAATAAAAATACTCAATTTTGCAAAAATAAAACATCTCTCTTACATAAACTATGCATTAAACCAAGTAAAGTCAGTGCATATGCATATATGTCGCATATGCGACAATTATTAATCAAACAATTGAGATTAATTCAGTTTCTCAACGATAAAATGTGAAACAGACATGAACTAACTGAGACATACAACATGTGCTCACCGATCTCAGCGCATCACGGCCGAAGACAATGGCATAGTGTCTCTCGGTCGGAAAATGCAGGGCTCTAAATAACGTAACAGGACATGTTTTCTCTTTAATAACCGTAATACGACATGAAGGAAAAATAAACATAAGTTGCGCTTCAAGTGTTACCTTACTTCTGGAAGCAGATTGAGATGAACTTCCAGGCAGTTGATAGCAACCAGAGCTAACAAAGGCTAACAGTTTAGCTCCACGCAGTACTTTTTAAAGTCACCAGAAAAATGCAGCATTTGCCTGCTTACTCACTGTGGCTACTTTTAACATGAAAGGTAGCTGATAACCAGTGAACTTATGTGCAACACAGTTGGTTGCAACTTATATCTAATACTTTTTTTCCAGCTCAAAAGCTTCAGTCTCTCTTTTCTCCTGCGACTACCTCCACACATAGCAGCAAACACAGAGCACGTAGGTGGGACATACAGCGGCAGACTGCTCTCCCATTGGTCAAAACATACTGGGACCTGTGCATTTCGATTGGTTGGGCAGGCTGTCCATCTCTCCTCATATCAGTCCTTAAAGTGGTACCCCCATTTTATGTGGGTTACAGAAGCAATTTGCTAATTCACACAATTCTCCACTAAAGCCTTGCAAGAACTCTGGTCCTTGGAATCAATGAAAATATTTGAAAATACTAATTGACATTATATAAATGTACTAGAGAGACTACCAGTATGGTCTTCAAGAAATTTACTAGAACAGCACCCAATGTAAGGTTTACATCACAGCTGCCCTGAATTAACAGTAACGGTAATTACAAAAATATGTAATTTAATGTAATCTGTAATAGCTAATTTACTAGTATGTGCAAAATATTTACTTGAAATTATATATTTAATGCTAAAATATAAATAATGTTATCCAAAATTTTTCAAATGTACTATTTTACCCCCCAAAAAGCTGAAAAAATAGTAAAGCACATTATTATATTTGTGATTAAGATGTCAAATTACAGTTGTTTACTTACATTCCTGAACAGAAAAGTGTGTTTTACTTGATTTGAGTCTGAGAATGTGCTGGCTCAAATTTAGGCATAAAAATGTGAATTAATTTTGTTATTTGCCAAGTAAACTGCAATTTTTAGTCTTAAACAAGTTTCCGACAGATTTCTAAAATCTTTGTGTATCTTGTTATTACTAGCTGCTCTAATCAATTTGCTTATTATTGTAATTTAATTTGTACTATTAAAGAAACCCGTAAGAATCTATATTAAAATGACAATGAAAATTTTATTCAAAAAAGCTTCATCTTGAAATGCAGTTTTATTTGTTGAAATCTGACATTAAAAAATGGAAAAGACATTTCTTATTCAATTTTCAAAAACTTGCTCTTCAGTGGAAACATTCAGTGGAAATAGACGAAAACACTCCTCCAGTTTAATACATTTACATGTCAGTAGAATCCAAAAGAAAAAGCAGGTTTTAACAGTTTTAAAGTGAAAATGCTATTTGACATTTTACTTAACCTTTTCTGTACTTGACAGTAATCAGTAAGTGAAACAGTGCTCCCCTTGCATTTACATGTCACCACATTCTTTTCATGTCAGTCCTCCCATCAAGGTGCATTTTCGCTCTTTCTTTAGAGACTCGGTTAATTAAGGTTTACAAGTTCGCCTGGTTAAAGTACCAGCCATGCCAGCTTCTTTTCTGTCACTGAGGCTGATGGCAACAACTTTGGATGATCAGTTTGTTACTCAGGCTTGTACTCTTAATACTACTATCTCAGGACTACAACTACATACAGCAGTTCATTTTTTAAGTTTTATAAGCTGCAAATACAACTTCATACCATGGTCCCTCCTGTCCTCCAGCACCTCATTTTCTATCTTTCCTTCTCCATCTCTCTTTGTCTTTCACCTTTCCCTTTCAGTGAAGGTGTGTCTTTCTCCAGGTCTCTGCATTCTGCTGGCTCCCACACTTGCAGCCAGTCTCCCCTCACCTATAAGCGCCAGCTCTTCCAGGGCTGTACCGTGGAGTGAGTTCAACCGACCTCAGGAATCTTTATGTTATCTGGATTTACTTACGCCACTAATAAGGTTATCAACTCACCAAATTAAACCAGGGTTTCCCTCGTGTATTCACACGAAAGGTGTGTTGTTGGCAAATCAACTCAACTGTTGGAGACAAATCAGTGTGCGTGAAAGATCACTGTACAGTGAGTTAGTAGGAGGATTTGATCAATTCTAATTGAGTATTTCATTAAATTGATGTTTAAATCTGCGTTAGACAGTTGTATTTTTCATTACGTCAGCTGCAGGTCCACTGGTGTTTAACGGTCTGAGAATAAAGAATAAACATAAAAACAGAATTCAAACATAGCAAGTTTGATGCAAGGTCAACAAGTACAAACTGATCCTCTGTTTTCATGATATATTAATGCATATACAACAATATTGTTGTAAAGTAGTTTGTAACCAATGGGGGGGGAATCAAGTGTAATAATAATAATTATACAAACGCATTAGACACTACTGAAAAATTTTAGACCCTCATACTCTCCCTGCAGAGGTCTGTGGGATCTTCCAGGGTTGGCGACGCTATTTTCTGGAGAACTGATCTGTCAGTAGGCACTGATTTCATGCTTATATAATGCAAATAACCCACTCCAGAGCAGGTTAGATTTGCATTTAGTTACCATGGTGGTTCACCTTTGTAGTACAGAAAACTGAGGGTTAACCCTGAAGTTACCTGGATAAGATGAAATCCTGCTTTGTAGTTCAGTCGTCTGTTCCTTACCAGATATTTTGATCCACTTGAATGGTGTTGAGGCTCCTTGTTAATCAAGGTTCTTGTTGATGTTTGCCTTGTAATCGGAAGGTTGCCGGTTTGAGCCCCGGCTTGGACAGTCTCTGCCGTTGTGTCCTTGGGCAAGACACTTCACCCGTTGCCTACTGGTGGTGGTGGCGCCAGTGTCCGGCAGCCTCGCCTCTGTCAGCGCGCCCCAGGGTGGCTGTGGCTACAATGTAGCTTGCCATCACCGGTGTGTGAATGGGTGGATGACTGGTTGTGTAAAGCGCTTTGGGGTCCTTAGCGACTAGAAAAGCGCTATACAAATACAGGCCATTTACCATTTTATACCTCGTCCAGTTTAAACCCCGTCAGGTTTTTTTTTTGGGTTTTTTTTAACACTTTTTATAATGTGCTGTCTTTTTGCTTTAGCCTGCTCTTAATCAATTTTGTTGTGTTTGATTGATGTCATGTTTTATTTATCTCATTTTGATTTTTCTGAACTAACTTTTAAAAAACTTTGGTCACCCTTGCTGCTTTTAAATCCGCCATTGAAATTAGTAAAAAAATATGATTGTAAAAGCAGCCAACACTTGCTAAACATAGCCGGATGTATTTATACGTTAGCATTAAAAAGCCATTAAACTAAAACAATTCTCAGATTTCACTTTTATTCCTAAGCAAATACATCCCAGGCCAAATCCCAAATCAAAGCTTAATTCTTTGTCACAGATTACTCATCTGCCTTTTTCTTCTATTTGTTTACATTCTTCTGTGTTCCATCTCTTTATGCCCAAAAAACACTCCATTTAAAGCACTGCTGAAGTTGAAGGGGAACAGCATTTCTGGCGCATGCTGCTATTCTATGTAATTAGTCCTGTCTGGAACTTGAAGTGTTTTTAGTTGATGTTTAAATGACAAAAAGTCTGTAATTTCACTTAATTAAAGACAAAGCAAGCATTAAGAGGATCATTTATCTCTCACTGTCTCATTTTCCAAAAATGACACAGGACAGTCAACAGCCAAGATTAAGTATAAACTCATTTTTATTTTATTTATTCTTTTCTTTGTCTGATGATTCTTTCTTAATCATGCCTCCTGGCACCAGCGTGCAGAGGAAAAGCTTTGCCGTTCATTATCCTTGTCAGAACGCTGACACAAAGTCTGACGACTCTTTCTTAACTTTTCTCTTTTCTTTCATTTTAACTTTTTAGAAAAGGACCTGATCTCATCTCTGATGTGTGGTCTTTGTTTTAATTGGCTGACTGAATGCAACAACGACAACAACAGACAAGGCCAAAATAACTCTGCAATTAAGTTCTTGAACAGCGAGGGGAACGAGTGGGAGGATCGAATGATGATTTGGCTACAAATCCCGTCTGTACTGGAAGTGAATTGGAGTATATGTATTCCAAGTGAGAATTAGCAGCCCACAAATTCTCCTTCATCCTCCGCTTCATTATTCTTTTTCTTCAAATCTTGCGTTTTTACCCCATTGTCTTATTTCTTTTTTTATCCCCTTCTTTTGTACCTCCTATTGTTTCCCCGCTCTCCACACTCCTTCTCTTTGTTAGTTGTCGAGCGCACACTTTCCCTCCCTCTTTGCCACAGGCTGTATTACTGTTGCGCCATGCACTCTTTTACCTCTCTCCCATGCGTGTCATTCCATCTCCTCTGTTACCAGCCAGCAACTCTGTCCAGATTTCAGTGAAGCAGCAGGTTCCAAAATACAGTATTTACCAGGAAAAACACAAAATCAATACCCACCCAATGCAAACACAGCACACAGGCAGTTCTGCAGATCTGCCAATGACACTCACTCATGCTGTGCAACTGAGTTTAGTGATTAGAGAGCTGAAAAAAAAACAACCACCCTTTGTTTCTGTCAGAGCCATCAGAAATGCTTCACTCGTTGTACTCTAAACACAGTGTTTTCCTTTTAATACAAAGCTACATGACTGGTGATATTTGTTTTATGGGGTTCTTGTTATTCAGTGCATTCAGAGTCCAAGGCAAGCTGGCTGTGTAGTGCATAAATAGATCACTGATATTAACATATTAGAAGAGAGTAAAACTTTAGTGTCTCTGCAGGGCAATTTGATTTACATTTTTGTAATACAATATAAGAGTTGCTGTGAGATTATAGGTTAAAGTTTGTTTTAAAAGATGGGACTATCTATTCATTGCACCTGCATCCCTGATATTCTGGGTGCTTCAGTCAGAAATGACTGAAGCACCCAGAATATCAGGGATTTCAACATGTAAAGGATGTTGAGGGTCCAGAGCAATCTGTGACCCTCAGTTGTTATGACAGCTTGAACATTTCCAGATTGCTTCTGTTTTTCGAGAGTAAGTCTGTCAGAGCAAGACATCTGAACAGATGCACTCAATAAGAGACGAAAGCAAAAAAAAAAGAAACATTCATTATAATATTATTAAAAGTGTACTAACAGTGATAGCATTCAAGTAATTAAAACAAAATGAAATAAAGCTAGATGAAAGACGGAGTTTCCCCAATATACTGTCACGGTCATATCTAAGGTTTTGCATATCAGGACGTAATGCCAAATATGGTACTGTGCATTATAGCAAACATCCCCACTTTGGTCTTCTCTGTCCAAAAGACACTGTTTCAGAGGTTTTGTGGATTGACAGTTTAACATTTAACATGCAAACTGAGGCCCGAAGAGCCGAGACATAGCTCTTGGGTGTTTTGCAGTTTCTCTCAGCCTTGTACGGTCTGACCTTGGGGTTACTTTGCTGGGCAAGTGTTCTGAATATTTTCCACTTCTAAATAATCATCTTCACTGCAGAATGATGGACTTCAAATTGTTTGGAAACGGTCTTATAACCCTTCCCAGATTGGCGGGTAGCAACAATTGCTTCTCTAAAATCAGTGCTGATGTCTTTCCTCTGTTGTATTGTTTTAACAAACACTTGGATGCTCTGAGACCAGCAAACTGCCAAAGGTTCTGCTTTTATAGAAGTGCCCACACTTACTGACGATCGGTGAACCACATGCGTTTGATTAGCAGCACCAAGCTGCTTCTTACCCTCATATTTCCTATGGAAGCAGTAATAATGTACTTTCTGTATTTTGGCTTATGTTTTTTTAAATAAATATTTCACAGTGTGACGTGCCATGTTTTGTAGTTGATCTGAGGTCATATTAACCTCATTTTAGGGGTCGGATTATTTTTATGATGTTCTCAAAGGTAAAACCCTAAAACTGAAAGATTATTAGATCAAATAAAGAACAAGACGACATAAAAAGCGCATATTTGCAAAATATGAATACCCATGACTGCAAGTCTAATGAGCCTTTAATGAGATTTACGCTGTTTTACTTATTTAACCCAAACTTAAAAACTTCCCTAGTCTTCTAAAAGTCTTCTGCTGTCTTCAACCAAACATTTTTCCCCCTGTAAAATTTAACTCAGGTCCCCTTGCTACCCTCGCTGTTCCCTTCTCTGCATGCAACAGTCAATACTTCATTGATACTTCAGCTCCAGCATTGTGAATCCAGAACATCCGTGGGGGCCCAGAGCGAATAAAATGTGCCTGTTTAGTGTTTCTCCAGCTGGGCTGATCTGAAGCGACAGAAATTTAACAAACAGCCAGAGTGTCTCTCAGGAGACAAGAGGCTACAGATGTCGGCAGCACCGCCATCGCTGCAGCTGTTGAAATTATCTGGATGAAAATGGTACTAATCTGCTACCCTTCATGGGGACTTCACACCGATTTGGGGACATAAAAGGAAATAACATGCATTCCTCTTCTCACAGAAGGAGGAATGATAGAAGAACGCAACACAGAGGAAGGTGAAAAGGGTAAAAATTGAGGGAGGCAGAGGAGGAGGGAGAACAGACATAAAAGCATGATCTCGCCTGCCGCTCCCAAAAAGGCAAACTGATTTCCCAAAATTGCTATATTGTTAGTTTTCCACCTGACGTGTGCTTGCACATACTGGCAAATGCAGCTACACAAACCCACACACACACCTCTCAGCATAAAAAACGAGAAGCTTTCAGACACACTCTCGTGGGAAAGCATGTCAACTAAATCATTTTTCTCATCACCTAAAACTGATTTTCCAGGCTGGTGTGCAAGCTGATGTAGCAAAATTTTCTACTGTAAGTAGGACACAAAGCTGAAGCCTGAACTCGATTCTTGGTGTTCTGTTACCTCAACGATCACATGGTTTGCTTGCACAACACGCACGATAGCTCATTTTTCATAATTATGCTTGAGGTGTATTATAAATCTTTCTATATTATCCTCTGCAACTCTTTACGTTCCTTTGGCTAAACAATCTGGTCGGATAGCTGATTATAACAGCTCACTGTCATGGTTCATCATCTTGACTAGATGCGGTATATTTCCTCACGTATAAAGCTGAAACTGCGAGCTGACACAGAAAATGATTTGACAGAAAATCTGGCCGCAAACATCAATAAATGCCAGGCATCACATATTTATGAATAATATTTAATCTCCCTAAACTCTGGAGCTATATGGTGTATTATTGCAAAATGTCATCTTGCTTTTCAATAGCTCATCAGACTGAATGGAGGAAGTGTGTCATCATGTATGCTTTCAATGGCTTTTTCCCAGAAGACCGCAGCTTTCCCTCTTTCTTTCTCTGTCTCTCTCGCTCTCAGGCTGGCTGACATTTAGACTGGAGTGAAGACAGAAGAGGGAGAGGAAGTTAAAGAAAGGATTCTCCCCTGAAAAGGGACAGAAGGAGCCTTCTCTACCCTCGAAGGGCTCAACCCGGTCAACCCCATCTTAAATCAAAACGGCCAAAGCTTCTCTATCACTCACAGGAGGGGCAATTTAAATCACAGGAGAAGCAGTGGGTCTTTGTTATGTATGCAAGAAACATTCAAAATAAATGGCAGCTTATGGGAAATTATACGCACTTGAAATATAAAGTACTCTGCATGACTGCGGCTTATCAAGATAAGAGACAGAGTGTTGTGTGATGTATTTCACACTAATTAATATGTGGTGTCGTTTGGCAGTCCAGGCAGGCTGAAGCTCTCATCTTTTCAGCGTTTCCTGTTGTTTCGATAAATCACAGGAAAAAGTAAACAGCACATAACTATCATTCTACTGCTTTTCTTGGACCAAAACAGAGAAAAAGTAAAATCAAGAGGATCTTAATTAGATCCCAGTCACGCAGGCCTAGAGATCAGGAGGGAATTGCCTGGCAACCACTGGTTGCTAGGGAAAATGTGCATTCCCCAACCGGTTTCAAGTGGTTGCTGAAGGCCGCTAGCAGTCGGCTGAACTCTACGCTGAGCCACAGTCACACATGCCTGTGAATGTATGTGTGATGGTAACCAGTTGCTAGGGAAAAATATGTATTCCCTGACTGATTTGTGGATGGCTGCAGGAGGTTGTTTACAGTTTCTAGGTAAAGTATTTTGCAAAAAGGCATATCGGGCTGTGCTGAAAACCTCCTTGTGATCGGTTTTGATCACTAGCAGACTCCTATAGCCACCCACAGGTTTTTGGGGCAGCACCACATACATCTTTGTGACCAATCACACCTAGTAGCAACCAACAACTACTCACCAACCAGTCAGGGAACACACATTTTTCCCAAGTAACCAGAGGTTCCTGGGGGTTGCTAGTTGGTCTTTAGGCCTGTGTGTGTGGTTTTAGGTAGCTCAGATGCTGACACAGTTACTGTTAACATCCACAACCTGGTGTTTCTAGCTATAAAGGCACATCTTCATTTTTTTTGTTAGATGTTTTTCTATTCTGCCTACTAAGATGGCTAACTGAGGCCTCACATCCTTATCTTCACGTGAGCTTGCTTATCTTAGCCGCTTTAGCCTCAGAAAACCAAATACCTGTGTTAGCCCTGTCTTGCCAACAAGCATAGAAAGAAAGAAAGAAAGAAAGAAAGAAAGAAAGAAAGAAAGAAAGAAAGAAAGAAAGAAAGAAAGAAAGAAAGAAAAAAAGATCTGAGTGCATTGCAAGATAAAGTAATAGACTCTTAGTCAAGGTACTCCCTTTTGCCAGTTTGTTACCATTTGGTTTTATCAAAATGTGATAAACAAAACCTGAAGACAACACTTTGATTACCGCACGAGAAAATAAAGGGGCACATTGTGAAAACAGACTGAATAAATCCTGAGATTTGCTTTTTAAATGTTTCAGATGTTTGTGAAAAAGCCCGCAGTGGGTCTGCATGAAAACAAGATGCTTGGCACAAAAGTGTAAGCAAGAAGAAAAGAGACAGGCAGAGAGCTTAGAACTCTGAAAAATTACACATGTAATCACCATACAAGCTCATATTTTTCAGACAAGTAGAGAAGAATAGCTTCAACAGAGTGGCTTTAAAGGAGGTGGATTTCCTCTAATTGCACTTCTGCAGCATGCCTATGGATAGAAATATGCTTTTTGGGGTGACACATGAGCCTGAATGAGGATATCTCACATATATACTCCAAAATACAGAAAAATAGGAAGCTTAAAATACATACATTCTCATCAGAAAACACCAACAATCTTCCCATTTAAGTAAAAGATTTCAATAAGTTGATTCAGCACTTTTCCAAAGACATCAAGTCCCCTATAGGCACATTACACTGCATATAAAGTGTGTGTAATGTACACGTGAAGGAAAGCCAGAAAGTTTTAACAGGCTTTTGGTTTGCACAGCCTTCAACCAGTATTGAGTCTCTCTCGTACAGCCACTCCTGCTAGCTTTCCTTCCATCCATCCATCTTTCTGTCTCACTGCATGCTCTCTCCCTCCTTCTTCTCACGCTTCACTCCTCACCCTTTTCTGCTTCACTCCCATCTTCCATCTTTCAGTGTCCTCCCTACATCCCTCCCTCCACAGCCAAGAGACATCCAGCTTCTCATAAGTCTTCATTAGAGCATTCCCAGGGATCCACGGCTGCATCGTGTAACAGTGCAAAGTCCGACAGCAACCAGAGAGAGAGAACTGAGCCCCAGAGACAATTAGCTCAGCCTGGAAAATAACATCATACTCCAGTCCAAAGTCTCTGTGTGTGTGCTGGGTTCCGGCAGAAGGGCTGAAGCTGGCTTTGATTAGAGCCTCATATAGAAAACATGAAGAACTGACGCGCCCGAGCACTTAATGACATACAATCAGCACAAGGATGTGCCGATATTTCTGTGTTCACAATAGGACTCTTTTGAACACAGCAGAGGCAACACTACTACAAAAGTTTCTTTCTCTAACTTATTAAGACTGGTGTGCACTTGGGTCCATAGGTTTTTGGAGAACTACGCATTTTTTGGTAGTTTTGCCTCTGCACGCCACGAAAGTGGATTTTAAATCAAATAATTAAAATGTGACTGGAGTGCAGACTTTTAGATTTAATTCAAGATATTTAACAAAGTACTACTTTACTTTTCAGACAATAGAGCATTTTATATTTATAGTATGCTGTTTTCAGGAGCTCAAAAGTTATTGGACAAACTAACACAATTTTTTTGATATTTGAATATTTTAAATACTGTTTTTCGTAATTGGATGAACATTTTTTGGACATCACCTTTACTGGAAACATCTTCAGTTGCTGTTTGTTTGTGAGTCTCTTTGCCTTCAGCTTTGTCTTCAGTAACTGTAAGGCATGCTGTATTGGGGGAGATCAGGTGACTGACTTGGCTATTGAAGAATATCCCATTTCACATTTTGCTGTGGATCATTGCCAATTTGCTTTATGAAGTGTCATCTAATCAGTTTTCAGCATTTAGCTGGATCTAAGCAGAGAGTATAGCCCTGTACAGTTCAAAATCCAGCACCTTGGTTGAAACACTCTGTATTTTTACATTCATGAAGACAATTTTTTTCATAGTAGAAAATTGTACATCTACCTCCTTGAGAGTTTTCTTGACTTTGTTAGATTTATTGAAGGGTTTTTCTTAACACTGGAAAGAATTCTGCCATCATCCACTTCAGTTGTCTGCGAAGGTTCTCAGTCATCCAGGTCATCGCAGTCTAAGGAGCTTGGAAAGATGTTCCACCTCTCATCCAAGAAGCTTCTTCAGTTAGAGGAAGCTTAGAACTGACGAAGCTTCTCGGATGAGTGGTGAAACGTCTTCAAGAAACTTAAAGAAGTCCAATCGCTTTTCTTTCCAAGCTCCTTAGACATCCACTTCAGTTGTCTTCTGTGGACCTTCAGGTCATTAGCTCATTAGTGGACCTTATTTGGTAGCTGCTGCCAATTTACCAGATTTTCAGAAAACCTCAAACTCATCTTGAAGCTCGTCCGAGATTTTGAATAGATGCACCTGTGATATCATTTTGAAAATACTACATCACTTCATGTTCATGCAATCATTTTGTCAAAGTTCAATTTGAATTTCAATTTTGTTAAAGTCACTTCAATCACATCTTGAATGTTTCATTTAAAACCCCCCATGATGTTGTATGAAGGCAAAAATTACAAAGAAGTGGTGCCATGCTAAAAGCTACTGCTTTTAGAGGTAGTGTAAGTCTATTTACAGGATTATCATTATGTTTTTTTCCCCTCACCTGCATGATCTAAAAGAAATCAGAAAACTTCTTATAAGAAGAGAGTAAAGCCAGTAGACTAACAGCAGGTTCTCCCCTCTATATTGCTTCATATTAGTGCAATATGTCATATAGGTATGACACATGAGAGAACGGCGGTGACCTATCAACACCCAAAGAGACACCAGACAAATAAATCCCTGTCACTTTGACAAGGCCTGCTGAGTGTGTGACTGTTAGACATGTTAAGAAGCATCAGGTGTCCTGAGGGGTAATTCCATAGACAGGAATAGAAGGAATGGGGAAATTCCATTGCATACTCCATCACAGATAAGAAAAAAAAAAAAACACATACACAATAAAACGGATTAGTTTTTCATTTTCAGAATGCCAACATTGCCCACATAGGAGTTCCCCACCGTGCAGCAATGAAGGCCTCTTTTGTCATCAAAGATTATATGTGACCAAATCTGTCATCAATACTATGCTAATGTCATGGTTTTCACTCTTATCTGTGGCCACCCTCTCATTCCACTGGGTTCATGTGCCTCCGCGTGTCTTTCTGCCAGCTGCTTTATTTCAGCATTTCACATTGAAATCTTGTTGTTTCTTTTGCAAACGTATCCACTTGACATCATCGTTGCTTTTTGCCTGCCTGCAATAACTACAATTACAGTAACTCCTCACAGTTGAATGCTCTGAATACCAGTCAAGGTGCAGCTTACATCCATGTCTGTCCAGATTAATTTATGTGGAGAAGATTCTGAAGCAATAATAAAAGGCATTTATGTAAGTATACATTTGCTTATAACGGGTCACAAAGTGGAAAACATGTACACAAATGTTTTGCATGGTAAATGGACTGGTATTTATATAGTACTATTCTGCTCTAACTGAGCATTCAAAGCAATACAAGCGCTTTCACCTAATCAAACACATTCATACTACTGCTTTTTTTTTCAAATACACAAGGAACTTGTCTAATAATCACACACTTGATGAATAAACGTGTTCAACTCAGGGTTCAGTATTTAGCCCAAGGATACTTTCCTTTCAACACTCCTCCAGCCTTTCATGCAGACTGGAGGAGACAGGAAGCAAACCTCCGACCTTCCAATTAGTAGACGGCCCGCTTTACCTCCTGAGCCCCAACAGCTCCAGCTTAGCTTTTTAGCACAAGCCATCACAGTGAATGCCTAAAATTCAGTATTTGAAACTAAATTGTGGTCACTGTCTTCCTCTTTGTCCTGGGTTCAGAACATTGTGATTAGTCAAGGTAACCTTTGACCTTTTGGATATAAAATATCCACCACTTTACAAGTTTATCCTACAGGAAATTTGATCGTAAATACCATATCCCACTAAAAAAAAAAATATATATATATATATATATTTTATCAGGTCACACCTTATTCATTTATGTGTTAAAATGAAGTTTGAAGCACATTTTTTAAAAAATGACTTAAAACTACTGAGAATGGAGATGGACACCCTGACAGCCTTCTGTTATGGGCGCTGCCAGTAAGGTGACATAAAAAAGATCCAAAAAGTGCAACTTTGTTGTTCTGTTTTACATTTATGTGTCAAATAAAACTGATTTAAGGGTGTATTTGAAACCCATCTCCTGTAAATCCAGTAGTGGAACAGCTGAGCATAAACAAAGCACTGTAAAATATAAGCTACGGTTTGCTAACTAATAAACATAACCTTAATAAAACAAACAAAAAAAATCTAAGAAAAAATACGACCTGCCATTTAACACCGTAAAGCTGCTTTGAAAATACATTTCTTCAACACAGTTTCCTGACCTCTTGGCAAGTCACTATTTAAGGTATACCCACAGGAGCCAAGAGCATTGTTTATTGTGTTTGCTTTTTGGTGCTGGGAATCTAAAGGGGATTTTAAAAGGAGGCTTGGACAAAGAAAAGATTTTAGAAGACTCTAAAGTCCTAAATATATAAGTCTCTGAATAAACATCAGTCCATAGATGCATGCTGCATAACAATGAGAGGCAGAGCACAAATAGCAGGAGTTTATACTTTGATACCTATAATCTGCCCACATTATTTCATGCAAACAGTCTGTCAACTAAAAGAGAAAAGCTGTAATTGCATTTCAGAGAACTAAAAACAGAGACTTTAACGTCTGAATAAAAGAGACAAGACTGTCATGTAGTTTATTAGGCCTTCTTTCATAACATCTATCCTAACAAATCCACTGTGGAATGCACAGCAATGAGATTTTACAAACTGTCAAAAGGCACTACTTTCCTCCTTATTTCTACCAGTCCTGCTGGGTTTTAAAATGCATATAAGATCATATTACCTGCAAATGTGAGAAGAAGGATGAAAGCAAGAAACCACACAATAAGCACTTATATAGATTTTTTTTTGTGAATAGCCAAGCTGAGTTAAGAAGCTCTCAAGTAATTAACTAGAATTATTGTTTTCTTGACAAATAATGCCATAATTCTAATGTGGTCTTCCAGTAATAGTAAATTATTGTCAATCATTTATACCATATATCATTTGTATATGTGACATCTATGTGGCTGACATTCCTAAAAAAACCTGAGTCTCAGTTGCTGTTGTGTCAGGCAGTTTAGCTTGCCTCAGACTTGAAGCATCTTCAACATCACTGGCATCATAGAGGAAAGTGCTCCAACCTAGACGAAGCTCTGCCTGACAACTTTAACCTCAATTAAAGACAACGAAACTCCCTCCTTTCATGTTTTTGGTACTGTCAGATACACTCACCAGAAACTTAATTCAACTGCTTGTTAATGCAAATATCTAATGAGCTAATGAAGTTGTAGCAACTCCATGCCTGTAGACATGGTGAAGATGAGCATCAGAATGAGGAAGATTACTTTGAACATGATATGGTTGTTGGTGGAAGATTGAAAATTCCAGTAGACCAGCCAAATACAACTGTTACGCCCCTAGTCTAGGCGGGTAGGGACGCACATAAGGTTGGAGGAGAGAGAGACAAATCCCCGCCCTGGTTCCCAAGCCAAACATCCAAACCAGTTGTGAGTAAAAAAAGTGATTTTATTTAAGGACAAGAAGCATAGCTCCAGGGTGAGCCCAGGACAAAATAATAAACAAAACCAACTAAGTCCCACCAGAAAAGACTAACTAAACCCTAAGAAAGAAAAAAGAACAAACAAATGACAGAGCTATCCCTCGCTCCCTGACCAAGAAAACAGGAGAAAACGATTCCAAAAGAAAAGGCAGCTCACCCCTTCCGCTTCAGCCCACGAGTGCCTAAGCTCTCAGCTAATGCACTAGGAGCGGCTTTTACAATTCACACTCCCACAAATACACAAGATAAACACAGGCTGGGAAAACCAGGGTCAGGACTGCGACGGCTGTCAGGCTACTCGCTCGTTCCACACTCTCTCTCTCTCTCTCCCTGGAGCTGTCAGAGCGGCTTTTTGAATGTGGTCACCTATTCCATGGTCCAATCAGCTGCTCACTACTCTTCATTAGGGGAGGGACCTGTAAAGAGTCTTAAACACAGTAAAGAGACACAGAACAAACAGCCCACACAGTGTTCTTATGGCCACAGCCGTAACAACAACTATCACTCTGGTGTAGAGGGAATGGTCCAAAAAAACAGAAGAAGACAGAAAATATCCAGTGAGCAGCAGTTCTCTGGAAGAAAATACCCTGCTGATGTCAGAGGTCAGAGGAGAATGGTAGCTCAAATAATCACTTGCTACAACAACATGCGGGAGAAAATCTCTGAATGCACAAACTGTCAAGCCTTGAATACTTGGGTACACCAGCAGAAGAGCACACTTGTCACTCCTGTCAGCTAAGAACAAGAAAGTGAGCCTCAAAACATTTCAGACTGGTTTCTTGAACATGACAGTGAGTTCACTGCATTCAAGTGGCCTCCACAGTCACCAGATCTCAATCCAGTAGAGCAACTTTGGATGTGATGTTGGGATGTGTGGAATGGGAGCGTCACGTGATGGATGCGTAGCTGACAAATCTCCTGCAACTGTGCGACGCTGTCACATCAATGCAGACAGATATTTCTGATTGTTTCCAGCACCTCATTAAATCTATACTACAAAGAATTAAGACAGTTACGAAGGAAAAAGACAATCCAACCTGGTACAAGTAATAAGGTGTACCTAATAAAGTGACCAGTGAGTGTACAATTATACACTGAAACCAGCTTATGCGGAGTACTACGTCATAACAAATACTTATCCATCTCACAAAGAGACAAATTACTGGAGACTGTCAATACCCAAACTCTCATAAGCAAAAGTGAGTATGCACCAGAACATATTTCATACACAACACATAAGCACACCTCCGGTATCCACACGCAAGTGTCTAAATCACACAACCACTGACACGCACCCACACACTGAGCAATCAGTGGTGCCAAGACAGACATCTCTCTCCTGCTGACATCCCCACACAAGACTGAAGATGAACCGCTGTCACACTGTCAAACCATCAAGAAGAGACAGAGGAAGACAGACAGGCAGGATAAGAGAAAAATCAAGAGTGCACTACAGAGAAGGGGAGAAATGCAAAGACTTCTTCCTGAGATAAAAATGACAAGCACAACAACAGTCTGTGATCTTCTGAGGGCAGTTAAGTCATGCTTGCTGTTTGATGTTTTGATGCTTAACGGGGACGCGCTAAAACAACAGCTGGCCTCACAGTCCCTACACAGGCTGCAGCAAGTGAAATAGTCCTGCTGTTTTAGGATGAATCACCTACTTGGTATCTGGAGAAAATGGTGTAGAATGCATACTAATGAATAACAGTGAGATGCACACTGGACCCCTCAGAATTGTGCATAACTAACACAAAAGCACACATAAACTACTATTTACAGATTATTTTTCCTTCTTACAGTGCTCAGACCTACTCCCCTGGTATATTTTATACTTTTTCCCTCATTTATCTCCAGCTACTTTAAAGGAGGAGTGACTCATTTCAATCAACCGGATTTTGGCCCAACTATGAATAACCTTGGTTCTGTCAAAAAAAAAAACAACCTCCGCTTACCTCCGCCCATTCAGTTCAATTTTCACCACAGCCAGCTATCAAATGGGTCCATTCAATGAGATCACAAATCCCTCTCCATTTCATCCATGCAGATCTTTAGCCAGGCTTAGCGCAGGCTGTGTCTAGACCAGATCAGGATTTTTCTGCAATGCTGAGATGATTTTTCCATTTTTTTCTTTCTTTTATAATTTATTCTGACAAAATTACTGCAATCAAAATCTGAAACTGAAAGATGATGATTGCATTGGAAAAATATCACTTCATATGCTGCACTGAGTGAAGAGAAAGTAAAACAAAACAGAACAAACCCCCCCACACAGGTAATTATTTCACACTGACACACTTAGCTCAGGAAACAAAACTCATATGTTAATCAGAGTGTTATGTGTTGCTGATGCAGGAGAGCGTTTCTTAATGATACATCATGTCAGAAATGTACACTTTCCTTTTCTTTTATGTAACAATGAATGATGCATTTCTTACACAGGAAACTGAAAGCATAAACATTACAGGCCCAAAGAAATGTGCAGTTTCGCAATTATTTTTGACCAACATGTTTGCTGTTGTTTGTTTGCAAAAGTGTTGAGCCACCTCTCATTTCTTTATTTTGCTTCTAAGAAGCCAGATTGTGTGTTTTTTCAAAATAGTCTAGAACAGTAGTTTACTGCCTTTCATGGACATTGGCTGCTTATTTCCAGTCCAGTCCTTCTATCTGACCATTCTGAGAGGATTAAGGGTTTCTCTGTGTGTTTGTTTTTCATGTTAAGTCTTTTAACAATGACTTATGAATCATTCATGCATAAAAAAGGCACCCACCTTAAGGGATGAACCAGCGTTGTGTCTACACATGACAGACCTCTTAGCAAAGAACCAATTTTAAGTTGTATCTTCAGGCGCTTCGTTACTAACAGCCTTTTGCAAAAAGTGGTAATTTGTTCCAATTTCTTTAGCTGAATCTATGAAAAATGACAAAGATAACACAGTTTGACAGCCATAACATAATATTTTTGTACTAACAGGTTATTTCTAAAAAAAGCTATTAGCTGACTGTTTGGCATAACAGTATGTGAAAGTCATGTTCTGGAGAAATAGGGGGGAAAAAAAGATCATAGACCTGGCACAGGAACTGAGAGATGTATCTGGCCCTTCAGTTGATCCATCTAGTGTTCACTGAAGCCAGTGAACAGAAATGGTCTCAGTGGGAGGGTGGCTATCAAGAAGCCATTCTTAGGGTAGGGAGAAAAGGTTGAAATATGCAAAATTGCACAAGAACTTGACTGAAAATCAGTGGCAACAGGTCTTACGAAGTGATGAATCGAAATTTGAAATTTTTAGATTAAATTTGTGCAGAAGAGGTCAGGGGAGAGATAAAACAGTGAGAGTCTGGAATCATCTGTAAAACATAGTGTGGGCTCTCTCGTGGTTTGGGGCAGCATTTCAGCCAGTGGTGTTGGAAATCTTGTCCAGATTGATGGAATTATGAACAAAAAGTACCATCAGATTTTGAGCCACCATGCAAAACCACTAGGAAAGCATCTGTCTGACAATGGCTTCATTTTTCACCATGTCCCTAAACACACTGTCAATGCAGGAAAAGCATAAATGCATTAAAAACACACACACAAAGGAACACCATTAGTCATGGATTGGTCTCCCCAGAGGTTCAAGAAGCCTGCAGAACTATTCCTACAGATTACTTTAAGACAAGAAATCTTGCCTAAGAGAGCTCAGGCTGTGCCTGATCATACCAAATATTGACTTTCAAGCTCATAACATACTCCTGTGTTAAACTGTCCACAAATGTTCGCTTGTTGTTGCATCCTTCGACGTTTGAGCGCAATAAAATTGTGTATTTAGATTATTTATTTTTATATTGATGCAGCCCTTTAATGAGCCCTCTCCTCTGATGGATAAACAGCTTGCTTGTAGTGGAAAAAAAGATTAAGTTAAAAGGGGTTGGACATTTCATTTTACAGCATTCACATCCAAAATTAGAGTGGACTGCGGTCAATTGTCCACAGCACTGTAGAGGTGAGGCAGGTGAGGCTGAGGCACCCAGCAGTGCTTCTGCACCCAGCAAGGGCAGTCTTAATGAATAGCGAGATAAATGATAAATGTGGCCATATGGTGGAGCCGGCTGGCCAAGACAGGGGTGCTAGCAAGCTAAACACGCACACATTCACACATCCTCAAATATCTCGCTTGTTAATCCGTACCTAGAATTGAAGAGCCATCAAACTGCATAACTCAAGATAGCAGCAGGTAGGGGTTAAGGACCTCTAGGCTCTTTGGATAGATGGGGGTGTTACGGCCGACTGTGAAATCATCACCGCACTTCCTGTCAAAAAGTTTTACAGAAATTCGAGCGAGGACACAAACTGACTGCGCGTGAGGCAGACTGTCACTCAGCAGCAGTGACTTTTTAATTACAAGCATTGTATGTGCCTCACTCATAAATGCAGGAAGTCTTCTCAATTTATATGTGCTTCTCTGGTGATTTGCTGTGTGTGTGTGTGTGTGTGTGTGTGTGTGTGTGTGTGTGTGTGTGTGTGTGTGTGTGTGTGTGTGTGTTAACTGAATCAAAGTAGATGAAGCCATATGCTGTCTGTCATACTTTGTAGGTAGTCACTTTCTTGTTTCCTCTCGTCTGCTGTATACAATACTCCTCTCTCATTACTATTCAGCACGCCACATGCTCATATAGTGTAGCTACACAAACACACACACGCACTAACTAGCCTACAGATACACCCACACAAACTTTATTCACACACATAAACTCAAACACAGTGAACAAGCCATTGTTCTCCTTTCACAGCAGATGCTATCTCTCTCTAATTGGCTCAGCAAAAACAAAGGAAGGGCCTTGGATGCCCCGCTGCAGCTATGCTCTTCCAGTCTACAGGGATGTCCTCTGCAGGACCAACACACATACAGGGTCCTTGGATATGGCTGACCTCTGCGCTGTGTAAAGAAGGCCAGTTTCTGATTACATGGCACAGTTTCAGGGTCTGTGATGAATCAGTAAGCAGGCAAGTACACTTCAGTTCAGTGCACTTTTGAAACACAATATGAAAACACCCTGTGGGTTGCCAAGAATGCTCCAAACAATCGAGGTCCCCTGAACGCTACATGCAAATGGCGATTTGGAGGCTGAGCATCACATCACAGAATACGCAATGTTTGGTCAAGCCATTTTCTCATCAAGTGTGTTTGTCAAAATCCAGAACTCCTGCTCAGATCTCGCCCCCAAAAAGTTTACACCAGTTCTGCCAGTGCAGCTTCACACATAGCTGATGGGCGATAAGCCTTCACTGCATGCAATCCACAGCTGTCAAACTTCCTCAGTGTTGTGAAACACAGAGAGAGAAAAGAATAAGCGGGGTAAGTGTTGGTGCAGTTTAGTTCAGCACTGTGAAATATGACTGTACTGCTGGTATCATAGATCTTAACTTTAACTGCAGTAGTGCAGTGGTACTTGATGGGGTGTTATATAGCAGAGAAAAAGATCAGAGAGAGTCTACTGTGACCTACCATCCACACGCGTTTCACTGGTGATTAATAATAGGTGAAATTGTTCTTTTTTGCCAAGGGACAAAGATGAATGTATTCTGCATACCTTACTCTCTACTATTTCTATATCAGGCATAAAGACTGTAAAAGACAACTGATTAAGGGCCCAGCCTTCAGGCACATTACCTCCACAGATGCTGCCATTCGCTGTAATCACTCGAGTGCCTAACACACGGGGACAAATGACATAAAATCACAAGAAACGGCATCCCCTTCTGGCAGAAAGTGTGCATAGCAGGCAACTGCTGTTGGTTCAGACCTCGTGGTTTCATCAGTGCAGATTTATTGAGAGCAGATGTTTATATGAAAAACAGACATGAGAAGATCAGCCGACAACAAACCGCAACTGCAATCAAAAAGACACGGAGCAATAAAGCACCATGGCTCCTTTACAAGACGTTTTAAAGAGGGGGCTGCAGCAGCTGCAGCAACAGTTTGAAGAGGTTCAAAGTCCCGAGAGTTAGAAAAATTTATTAAGGACCACACAACTGATTAATACTTGTGTTCTCCTGGTCTGGTATTTTTTCCCCATTCTTTCTGTTGTTGTTGTTTGTTTTCCCACCAATTACGTGGGCTGAAACATAAATAATTCATGCAGCACTTAAGGATGAAAACACAAGACTGATAAACAACAAAGTAACTTCAGTCATCACTAATTCAGCATCTGCTAAATGCTTTTTCACCACTTCTTATGCCACTCAGTCTGATTACAGGATGCTTTCGTCAGCATGTCTGCGCATCGCATGTCCAAACAATCCACAATTAGATTCTGCCTTCTATTCCTCTCCCTAGCTTCAGTTGCTAATTTTAATTCAAGCTTTCTTCATGTTCCAGTGACTAATACAGCTTACAATCAAATGTAGAGCTAATTAGATTTTTCAAGTGACCATTATTTCTATAACATGTTGTCATAGAGCTGGTGCTTGCAAACATATCCCGAGTGCTCCAAAAGAGGACTTAATTTGGGCACTGAACTAGCACATGCATAATAATGACCTTATTTGCATATATTATGTCAGTCTGTTTAGTATGTTAATGCTTGGTAAACTTCTGGGCTTAATCGTTCATCTGACATTCTAATTGGGAGTTTGTGAATTGGTTACATTGATGCTCTGACACTTTTTATTCTTCTGCCAGGTCTTGTTGGTTCACGTCGCAGCCAAACAGCCTCTAGTCCTTCTCGACCACGAACAGAGCAATGGATTCACCAGCTTCAGAATATATTTGACAAACTGCAGATTTTCATGTTTAATTCGATGTCAGCATAGTGATGGTGCTTCTTTTGAAAGAAGTTACGAGGCCGGACTGCAATCCTAAAGCCCTCGACATTTTAGGGGATTTGACAAGATAATAAATGGCTGAAGCGTATTGTTCTGCAGGACACTGCGCTCTGGTTTGTCCGACGCAGTACAGTCAAACAATATATAATGACCTGAGCTGTAACCTCATTTGCTTCTGCAAGAATACTAAGGTAACTGTAAGGTAAAACATAGATAACACAAATATTTAAGAATAACCAAGTGAATAAACTAATTTTAACAATTATCTTTACAGCCCTTTCCCTTTTGAAATGAATACAATGATGTTAATATATATTTTAAATTACAGACAAAAAGTAGTAAAACAAGTTTATAAACTCATCATAAAGGTTTGTAAATACTAGTTTCACCATGGATTAAAAACACACAAAAATATGACTCTTAGATGTCCAAGAAAGGCAATGTAATATTTTATTTATAATACAGTACTTTGTTAAGCCAGCTGTACTAGTAAGCACAGTGAGCTATGAAACTTCACTATAATAAAAGCACTCACAAGCTACACTATAGTATAAACAGGAAAGACACTGAACAGCCTAAAAGCTCCGTGTAATCAGAGAGCAGACCATGTCCTCCCCTCAGCTCTCATTCACAGCGTGTTGTTGCATACCGGGGAAAATGTCCAGCACTATAATTAAATGCACCACAGTTGAATACAACAAGCAGACAAACTACTAATAAAAGATATTTTTTTAAAAACCAACAATAAATGGAAATTTATAGTCTTACAGAAAATATTTAGAAACACTTTTCCTTAAAATAGTAAGTATTCTTTATACTAGATCATATATATGGCTTCAGAGATATATATAAGAGTAAACATGTGTTATGTTGGTTTTTTTTCCTCTACCGCTGTCAGTCATGCGACCTTGATCAGCCTGCATAATGGACTCACAAAGTTGGAAGTCAGTCACGTGTCACCCTGGCATCCTCCTGCAGCAGCCTGTGAACTCAGCCTCTTCAGCTCCTGCCTGCTTGCTGCACTCTCAAACCTGAAGCCCTCTATGACCAAGGTCTCTCCGTCCTCCTCTATGCTGGCCCGACACTCCTGCTGATTCTGTCACAACAACAACAACATGCACACAAGGCTGTGCTGTGCACACTATGCCTCAGCACATAAAATAATAACAAGGTCATTTGTGCATCCTTTGTGCTTTGTTAACAGCTGCAATAGACAGAAGCTGCGCATTCATTTATGTGTTTTCTAGTGTGTGTGTGCGTGCGTACACACACTATTATATCTGTCCTGTGAGAAAAATTATTTATAGGGAGTCCTCACTCCTGCTAATTAGGTTCTAGAGGTAGAAACCTGGAGCTCAAATTTTATTTTTGTGAGACTGAACAGTCTCTCATGGATCGCTGGTCGTCTTGTTTCCTGAAACGATTGGGCCAATCGTTACATTTGTAGGTGGGGCTGAGGCTGGCAACACGTGCGGATGAAATTGATGCAGCTGTCAAGGCTGCTGTAAATCTACTCACTGAAATAACAGCTCCTAAATCAGAACGACATGCATTAAAGATATTATGGTTTAGCAAATAGAATTCTTTTTCTGATTCTGCCCAGTGGTTCTGGCAAAAAGTTTTATTTATCCGTCACCCCCTGTGGCACTTTGGGAAAGAGGTCAGGAGGGTCTAGTCTAGTGCTTAGAGTGCATGGAAGGAATGGAAGACAATGTAAGAGATGTCCAGAGGCTAAGCCTAAAGTGAAACTAAATGGACTGAAACGGTTAACGTCTGTGTCAAATATATTTTATATTAATGGCAATTCAGATTTACTTTGCATATCCTTTTCTTGCAGCTAAGAAGAGAAATTAACTGGGTTGCTATGCAACTATAGGGAACTCATAACCTGACCACTTGTGACCTTGTTATAACAGAAGTATAGTATCAGCTTCATTAAGTATGATAGAGACAGGATTAAATTAATTAAACAAATAAACCCATTTAAAAACAGAAAGACAGTGGGTTAGAAACAAAGAAGACAAACATTATGTAAACTCAGCCGGGTAAGTTTCCTCAAAGGAATATGGTTGAGATTTGACAAATAAAAATACTTGATTCTGGGCTGACTGTGGTCTGCAGCACAGTCACGTGGTTCACTGTAAACATACCATTCTTTGCTGTCTCTGGTTGGAGAGATCTAACGATGCACACCAATTCATCATCTCTTCAATGTCTCTCATAAGTAACTGAGCTTCTGACAACACTGTAATGACATTGATGCAAATACTCAATAATAGATACCACTACTAATACCCACAATGCTTTTACTAGTTGATTTTTAACAATTTCACTTCGGAAGTCTTTCTAGTCTTACTGACCACTCAGAGCACTTTAGACTACAAGCCACATTTAATCATACAATCATGCAATGCTCTCTGTTCTGTACACTTTAAGCATATTATCTGCCATTCATCTCTGTCTAATTTAGGCTCATCAATTAACCTTGAACTGTGGGAGCAAGTTGGAGTATGTGAGGAAACCCACTCAGGAATAGGGATAACATTCAAACGCCACAAAGAAAAAAATATGTAACTGTGTTAGCCTCAAATAAATCCTGATCTCATGGACAGCAAAGAAATCTTTATTTCAATCTAGTGGCCTGTAATAAAGAGAACTCTAATTGTGAGATGTATTTATGATACCACCTCCACTCACGCAGTTACAAACAACACTTGTGTTGCATTATGACAGTTAAATGAATCTTGAGAACATTTTCTTCTTCAAATCACAAAAAAACAAATCTAAACAAATGTTTTTCTGAAAGCGAGTAAAAAATACTGCTAATATATGCAATTGCTGGGCTTACGCTGACGTGTCTTTGCCATGGAGATCTCAGATTTCTCTTCACATGTCATGTCAGTGATCTTTGCAGCTTCTCTTACACTGCAAAAGACAACATAGCACTTTTAGGATATCTGTGATACAACTGAGCTGATACAGTGAACAGAGAAAAATATACACCTTAATAGTTAATAGGATAATGCACAGTGGAGTATGCCCAACTTCAGAAATCATGAAAACAATTCAGTTAGAAATAAATAAATAAATGGACTGGTACTTAAAAAGCACCTTTCTACTCAACACTTCAAGTACTACTGCAAGTCTCATCCACCTAATCACTCACACATTCGTACAGCAATTTTATATATGCCTAAGCACTTTATAACATTCACAAACACACTCTGATCATGAATCAGAGGTAACTTGGGGTTCAGTATCTTGCCCAAGGATACTTCAGCATGTGGGCTACAGAAATCAGGAATTGAGCAATCAGCTTTCCAACTGATAGATGGTGCGCTCTACCATCTGAGCCACAGCTGCCCATACAATATGTTGATCAAATTCTTATTTTAATCAAACACGCTTCCATATTGCAGCCTACACATATACTGCTACTAGCTTTAGATAAAACTCATGAGGGCTAAAACCAATGCTTCTCTCACTTTCCATAAAGCAATTTCAATGTTTACTATGGACCTATTTAAGGTTAAAACCTCTTGATCAGCTTGGCTTAGTCTTTCGGTATGCAGACTGACTAGATCTACTGCTTTAAAAGTATCATGAAGGGATTATGAATATCAACCTGTTAAGCCTTGTTATGTAAAACTTTTAATTAGCTGCACTAAACCTATAGAGAATGACTAATATTTAAGATACCTTCAGGACTACACCATCAACTTACCATCAAGTTACCATCAACTGCACTGACAAAATACAAACATCAGTAAGGACGGGCTGCTAGGCATTAGGGAATTGCTTTTTACTAGGTTAACTGCTTGTAAAGGCATCACTTTATAAAGAAGTAAATATCGCTATAATTAAAAGAAACACCCACATATAAAAAACATGATGTATGTCACAAACGAAAACTTAACAAAAGGTTATCAAGAACCTGAGCAATAAGCTAATGGTAAGTGCTACATTAGCGCTAGCAGCTAATCAGTTTTAGGTACTGTGACAAAAAATGAACCAAACCTGTGTTTTTGTTAACATTAAATATTTATTATTAGTATTATAACTATTTGATTTTCTTGCTTACCCGTTATATTTGGGAATTGTCACTGGAAGATAATCCTAATTTAGGCAAGTGGCAACTAAGGGATACCACAGTATAATGCGCAAAACTGATTTCTATACTGTCATTGGTTTGTCCCTTACTCGACCTTAAATGCCCCGGACCGTTACTGCAATGTCACTTTCTGACCAACAGATGGCACTCTTACAAATACCAAATCTGATTTGACCGCAATCGTACTTCGCGTTCCATACAGTGACGGCCTGTCCCGCATACAAGTGTGGAGTAATACGTGATTAGTGAAAAGAAGGGGTCGTTTGTTTGGTCTGCGTAGTAGAATAAGCTGGGTAAATGAAGACTGTATTTACAGTATTTGTTTCCTTTTTGCTTATTTTTCAAAGGAAATGCCCTTGTGACTTCTGTTATAATTTACTGTATTTGTCTTTATTGTTTTACATGAGGTATTGATTAAACTGAAAACCAACATTTTACAGTATTTTTGTTATAAGATTATGGATGGACAGTGCATATTTACGCTATGCCCAGCTGACTGTGCATTGTGCTATTTGATAGTTAAAGATTCGGCAACCCTAGCTATAACACTCGTGCTACTCGTGAAATAATTGCCTGTTCACTATTACCTTTAAACATGGTTCAGGGCATTACTTGTTTTCTTGCCTGTTTCTTAAGTCATTCTTTAGCTTAACAAGTAGTCCCTGTACTCTTTTGTCCTTTTAACACAAAAACACACACACAATAGAGAGCTAATTTTTAATCAATATAAGGACCACAAGTAAAAATATGTGCCAAGTTTTAGCTTTATCTATTAATATAGTGCCATGAAAAATATACACACACTACCTGATTTCTTTCTTTCCTTTTTTGACATATCTGTGACACTTATCTGTTTCAGATTGTATATATTGCATATTACAACAAAAGGTACCTGGAGCAAATACAAACCACATTTTTTAAAGAGTGATTTTAGAAGAAGAAGAAGAAGAAGAGCCACTGGGGGGGAAGTCGGCAGGTCTTTTTTTCTTCTTTTCCAGACTTCTGCGCGGGAAAAAAGTCAGAATTCTAAGAAAAAGGTTAAAATTCTGAGATTAAAGTCAGAGTTCCATCAGAATTCTGAGTTTTTTTCTCAGAATTCTGAGGTTTAAGTCAGAATTCTGAGAAAAACTAATTCTGGGGAAAAAGTCAGCATTCTGAGAAAGCTTCTGACTTTAATTTCAGCAAATTTTTTAGATTAAAATGTGTGTGTACATGCACAGACCACATGTGCATACTGTTGTACACATAAACTCACAGATGTATATGACAACTCAAGTTTGTGGCATTAAATTTGTATTCAACTTTTAAACACGTAATACATTTGTACTTGAGCATCAGCACATGAACTGATGGACAGACATTCTTCTTCGGGATTTTCTGGTAGAGAACAGAATTCATGCTTCCATTAATTACAGCAAGATGCCCAGGTCCTGAAGCGGCAAAGCACCTTCTAGACCAAGCCCTAAATCTCAGTTTTTCAGATACTTGCAGCAAATACTTCATCATTTGCTGCTGGAGATTTTAGGAGGGGAGAGGAAGTGCCTTCTGCCCTCGACTGTGACATGTGATATGTTTAGACTCAGCAGTCCATCTGCATCTTAAGGATAAAGGACACTCTTTCGAGGATGCCAATGTTCACATTTTGGACAGAGAGGACAGATGGTTTGAAAGAGGAGTGAAAGAAGCCATCTATGTCCACTGTGAGCGACCATCTTTGAACAGAGGCGGCGGTTTACGACACCAACTCTCTGCCATCTATAATCCAGTTTTGAGATCCCTTCCCAGACGCCTTAACGCCCACTCACATCCTGGGCCATCTGACCTCAGGAATTCGCATGATAAGGTGGGGCCAGGTTTCACAATGAACACACCCGAAACTCTGGCTGATTGGGACCCACGCCTAGTTTCCCACCTTGGCTCAGGCGATTAGAGGATCATCAGGGGGTCCTTTTGTCCCTCTGTGGGGGGTCACTCCCACTAGGTTTATATCTGGGACTCTCCACCATTTGACCTTAGAACTGAAGAAGCTTCTCGGATGAGAGGTGAAACGTCTTCAAGCAACTTAAAGAAGTCCAGACGCTTTTCTTTGCAAGCTCCTTTGACTACGATGACCTGGATGACTGAGAACCTTCACAGGTTCATATGTTTAGAGTTGCAGCATTTGGGGGGGGGGAGTCATATGAGAAACATAAAAGGTTGGAAGTATAGAACATGGAGCAAATATTTATATTTTTATGGCAGAATTCATGAAGCGTGTGGTATGCATATACCGAGGAAAGGATAATGGGAGCTATGGTGATCGTAACAGTGTGTGAGAAAGTGCACACGCTCTTTAAGACTGTGCTTTTACTTTGAAAGGACTTGAGCAGCGGAGTGACTCCCGGAAGTTTTTGTTTTTCTCACCTGTCAGTTCGGTCGAGACACGGCACCAGTGCCGAGCCTTGTCTCTTTGTTTTCTCCTTGAACCAGCTCTTGTTTTTTCCAAATTAAATGACAGTCCTATGTGGTCAGTCGATACCTAACTGAGGACAGCGTTTAACACGGTAACTGAAAGTCGAGAATAAAAAATAATCGTATCCTTTTTCTGCACCTAGCCAGAAGACGTTAGCCAAGCATAGCTAGCCGTTATCATCATAATAGATCAATCATTTTGATGCGCGGAGCTGTCGATATGTATTTATGTTTCTCTAAAGACCGTTGCTTAATTGTTGTGTTATTCTTATTGTTGGCTGTTTCACAACCGGACGTCAGGGTTGTTTGGTGTTTGTCAGCACTGTTCGCGGAAGCTAACGGCGTAACGTTAGCTTTGTATACACGCGAAATTCATTGATTGTTTTCAGAACGATTATAGATGTTTTCTGCTGTCGCTTTGTGTGGAAGATTGTGTTTTTTCAGCTGAGATAAGATTTTTAGCTGTTAGCTTTCCTGTTTTAAGTGGAGAAGTCTTAACGGAATTACGTCGCTCTTCTTGCCTTGTTTTGGATTCACGTCCACTTTCGTTTTTAAGTACTTGTTGTGGGTCGCTTTCGCTTTCATGCCGACTGTCGTCAAAGTCAGCAGTTTTCCTTTTTCTCTCTATTTCTCCGTTTCTATTCATCTCCGCGGGTCTATCAACCTATTCGGTAACTCTGCTTAAACTTATTTTTCTAAAGGCTTAGGCCTTTAGTGATAAAAACTTGGCTCCTGTGTGTTTGCTGCATCATTGCATGCTGACATCATCAAGAAGCTGCACCGTCTCTGAAACCGAGCTACTCCGAGCAGAAATTATCCAGGAGGGTGTGGGGGAAATGTCAAGTAGCTTTACTGAAACACTCATATCGTTCCTGGAAGTCAGCTCTGCTGGCACTTCCTTTAACAAAGGCATTCAAGTCAGTGTGAGATATTTCTTTGTAAATGTGCAGAGTTAAAGTTTCTTTTTGATAAATTCTTTTTCAGCCTCTCATTCAAAGCCATAGGCCAGAAACTTAGTGTACACAATGTTATGTACATGTTATGGAAATCACACATTGCAAATTGCCTTTTTTGGGGGGTAGATCTTTTGTAGACTATTACAGATCTGACTCCTTTATTGTTCAGTGTTGGTAATTGAAGAGGACCTACCTTCCAAGTACATTCATCCCTGGTGTTAAATCAAAATCATGTAATTCCAGTGTCAAGTGCCCAAGGGTAATAGGAAGCACCAGCACAAAATTGCATGCAATATGTGAACAAACTGATTTTGCATGCTAAAAACCTCTCGTTGTCTTTAGGGCTTTTCTGATGTCAACCTCTGGCGGGGCTTTCTTCTTTTGTGAAACTGTGGTTTAAAAAGACCATTGACTGTTAGGAGAATTCTACCTACAGACATTAAATGCCTTATGAATGAATAGAACAAGTTGACAGTGTAGACTGTTTGTTGGATAATATAGAAAATATTTATTTCTTAATATGATAATAAATCTAATATAGTTTGACTTTGTTTTTCTTCACACAAATATAGGATATTTAAAGAAGTTCTTCATGTATCCCCCAGGTCTTCTATCTGCCTCAGAATATGGCCTGTGTAGGTATGGATTCCCCAGCAGTGGATGATGACATTTGCATCCTTAAACATGAGACAGCCTACACCACTGCTGCTGAGAGTCCTGTGTCGGTGTGTGCCGGTGACGAATCGGTCGCCTCCCACTTTGCCCTGGTCACGGCATACGAGGACATCAAAAAGAGGCTGAGAGAGACAGAGCGAGACAATGCCCTGCTGAAGAAGAGAGTGAAGCAGCTTGAAGACAAGGTATAGATGGAAGAATAGAGTAGGAAAGAGTAGGAGGATGGCACAACAAAGGGAAGATGGGGATAGAAAAGAGAGAGAGAGACAAAATTTAAGAACATAGAGCTTATCATGCTGTCTAAACAACCAGAGAGCAATGTTTACAAAGGGTGACCTATGAACAAAGATGAATGATTTTTCTATTGTGCACGACTTCAGAATGATGGACAAACACAAAATACTAATATCTCACTGCAAAAAAAAAGAAAAAAAGAAAAATAACCTCTTGGAGTGTATGCATGTCAGCATCATTAATATTGTTTGTCTGTTGTCAAAACAGAAAAAACCCAACAATGAGAAATAAATGTGCTCTGTTTAAAAAAGAAAGGCGGTCTGGAGAAGTATGTCTTTGGCAAACACTGTGCTCATATTCAGCAGAGAAGAATGCTCTTGAAATTGGAATTAAGAACAAAGGATCCAGTAAACGGATATAGTGAGAGAGTGAGTTATTTGAACAGCAAAGGTCTTAATACCGATTGCAGACCGAAGCGAAAGTTGGGCACAACATGTGGGCAGAGCACGAGCTTGTTTGTTTAAAATCTGTCAGTTTTAGTTTTATGTGCTGCAGCACTTGGTCCATCAAGATAGGATGTGGTGGGAGGAAAGTGACTTCCTACCGCAACATTTTAAATTGAACATTTTTTTTCTCCTCTACTTTCTTCTCTGTTATTTCTTCTTTCACCACTGTAGCTTTTCAGGCCAGATGCTCATTCATCAGAGGGGCCCCAGTACGTGAACAAGGCCTTCAGTGCTTACCGAGGTATCTATATAGAGAAGGAGGACCTGCAGATGGAGCTTAACAAACTGGTGCGTTTTACTGATTAATCTGAACATCTCATAAACTAACAGTGCAGCCAAGCTTAAAGGCTTAATGTCTTCCAAACCTGACAGTAGCTTATTTTCAAGTATAAGGATAATAAAGAGAGTTTGGTTTTTTTGCCCACCTGGGACTGCAAAAGTAAGAGTTTGAAACATTGTTTTAAATACACTGACTCTACCTTCATGCTCTTTGGCTCACTGTCTGTTTTGTTTTTTTGTTTTTTTTCCTCTGTCAGAAAAGGGAGACGAGTGAGAGAGAAAGGATTCTGATGGAGCAGCTTCACACCAAAGAGGTGGAGCTGCTTCAGCTGAGGACAGAAATGGACACCAGCCAAGGTACAGGTAGAGTACACAGGCCTGCTGTCTCTGAACTGTTCAGTGGAAATGGTTCTGTCCTCTGATGAAACAGATAGTGGACATTTAGAGCACATGAGATTTGGATGAAATACAAGGAAAAGAATCCTGTTCCTGAATTTTAATCATATTAAATTCAAGGACTGAAATTGTTTGATAATTAGCTATGTCGGACAATCGAAGTAATAATCTACTCTTTAAAATATCTCCATCCATCCATTTTCATGAGTTAAACCATGGTAGCAGTAGAGTATTTGAGCTAGTTCAGACGTCCCTCTCTCCCACATGTTTTCAGACCATAGAAGCTATATAATGTCTTCTATGAGCTCTTGGTCTACCTTGGGATCACCTACTAGTTGGGTGTGCCCATTATACCTCGAAGCGACAACCTGATGAGAAGTTTGAAAAATCTCAGCTGGCACCTGTTTGGAGTAGAGTTGCAGATACTCCAGTCTGTTCTCGATCTGGATGTCCCACCTGCTTAACCAGCCACCCTTCAGAGGAAAGTAACTTCTCTTATTCTGTAACGGAAGCTTGCGGCCATTAGAGCGCGTTAACAGTCATTCATATTCCAGCATCCCCTGCATTACATCTGACACAGCACCAGCCCTTCTGTCAATCCATTTTATGCTCAGTCATGAACATGGCACGGTTCTCAGATTCTTTACTCAAACACCAGTTGTTTTGGTAGCCTCTTATCCTACCCACTTCACACTGAAAACCATTGCAGGCAATGTCGAAGGTCTGACGAAACCAGCAAAATCGTATCATTTTCAAATAATGAGAACTAATTGTAATATCCCAAAGGGTACACTTACATCCTCCTAAAGCTGAGAGGAACCCTTGACATCCAGAATGTGATTAGTAACAGAGTAACAATTACATTTATTTCAACACTTTTATCTAATACAGTACTAGAAGAATAAATAGTGTCATATAGTCAGTAGGGGAAAAAATCCAGCAACCTGATTTATATGATATGATAACATTTTTATGTTGCAATACTCTTAAGTACATTTGGTTTTTTTGTGGTTATATATAACATATATGTTGATTCAAGTACAATTTAAATACAGGACAGGCTCGAGTATTTTGACTCATGTGCCATTCTCCTTTACTTCCATACTACCTATGATTTTCTATGAAAATGTAAATGTAAAATGTTGCTCTATGATTAAACTGATGTTAAAATATTTGGTTGCTAAAAGTGTAAAAGTCAGTGTCTTTAATTAATTATGCCTTTTGTACCATTTGTAACACAAATTCCATCTGTTTTTCTGCGTGCTTGTCCACAGTGATGAAGAGCCTGAACAGCTCTCAGGACTCCTGGCAGGTGGAAAGGATCAACACTGAGCTAAAGATCCACAAACTGCAGGAAGAGCTGGAGAGGGTGACACTGGAGAACAATCGGCTACTAGAGAGAAGTGCGGTGAGTGAAACAGGGAAGAAGGAGTTTCAGAGAACAGGATAGAGGGGGCGCTTGAGATGAGAGACGCTCTTGTCGCATAACAAAAGGAGGAGAAATCGGTAGAGGTGTTAGGGCAGAGAGAGACAGGGTGACACTGGGAAACACAGTAGTGAAGACAAAGCCAGGGTGGGTATGCTACATCTTTAACAGTTGGGAGATGAACTCTTAAAAGACAGACGGACATAAGTGTGAGTTGTTGTGGAGTGGAGGATGCAGATTTGTTTGGTTTTTTTGGGGGGGAGGGTTGTCCGAAACAACCAAGAGACTGCACCTCCACTCTCTGTTTTGCATAACTTAACTCTGTTTTAGGGGGAGCCGCATGGCCTTAACGGACCAGACTTGGACCAGACCTGTGATGCAAAGTATAATGCAAGGTATAGTGTTTTATGAATATCATTAAAAAGTGCCCAACCATAATTTCTGTAACCTGTAGTTACGAAGCAACTGTAAATAGATGGGAAGTCTTGCCTAAAGCACAGTCTTAAGCAAAAAAATCAGTTTTAAATGATCCGCCCTGATGAAACTACAGAGAATCAGGTAGGAACACTGTTTACACGAAACTACAGAATATACTGTTTTTATGTCTTTGCTTTGAAAGCTAAAGCTTGTGAATGCAGTGCTCTGTATGGCCACAGTTTCAATTGTACTTGTCCTGTTTGGCCACTAGAGGAGGGTGCAGCGTTATGAATCTGCTCATCATAGACTGCATGCATGTCTGCAGCATGATGTGGAGGTAACCTCAAAAGTATATGAAGAGCTAGACCCTAAACTTGGGTGCTCAACACAAGTCAAATTTAAGTCCAGAATTTTGACATGCATAACGTCTGTATGGAATTTATTTATTAACATTTATTAAGAAAGAAAATGTTATAATTTGTCTACCTTTTTAATTATTTTAAGCACCACAAAAACCTAGTTTTTCCACCATAGGCTTTCTGTTCATGTTTTTTGCTGTGTGAGGCAGGTGTTAGGACTCAAAACAAGTGCTGATACATTTTGCATCTTTATAAGAGTGTTTTGTAGGTGTTGCCATCCTTAAATACATCACTGTTTTTATTTATTTTGTCTTCTTGTTTGTAATACAGATAATGTTATTGGCTGATTAAGCATCAAATCAACCAGTACTTGTTGTTGTTTTTCCTCTTAAGTATTGTCTGACTGTAGTCACTGATATTAATTGTGTCAGCAAAGAAGCACATGATCACCTTGGTATGTCTATAATTTATTTAATAGATTAATCTTATATGTACATTTAATCCACTAATTTTTGACTAAAATTGACATAATGGGTGGCATTTTGGCATTGTGAAATTTCAGTGAACAGGTGAATTTGACTTCAGAATAAGATTGTTCTAAAATATTTCCTTTTCCTGAGCGTACTCTATAGCTGCTCATGATATTTACCACAAGATCCTGTCTGACAGTTGGGTGTTTCTAACACCAGCTTTGAGGAAACTTGCATTTAAGTGAAATGCTTTGTTTATTGTGTAGGGAGAAGAGCATGCAGCAGACATACAAAGCTCTGTGTTCTGAGGTCGGCCGTCTCCATTCAGAGCTGAAGCACCAAACAGGCCTGATTAGGAAACTCAGGCCACTGATCAGTGAGACGCGACAAGGTGAGGCACATCTGCAGAAATGTGAGTGAGCTCAGGATTGCGCCACAGTTGGTGTCTGAATACAAATCATCCCATGCTTAATGTTTGTTTTAGTGCGTGTGATAATCAACTGTGCTCCACTGTGTCCTTTTCACACCACCTCAGCTCCTGTACAGTGAGGAGTCTCCTTTATAGCATTAATGCATTGTTGTGTAGGTCGCCACCTAAATGAACCTCCTAAAAGCAACCATACAAAATGTATTCAGTCTCTTCATGTCTTTACCCTAAAAATAATTGACATTTATATCATTCCCTTTAGGAACCAGGTAATATTTTTGTTTGTTTTATTTGACATTTTCTTGAATGTTTATCCTGTTCTTATCATATTTCATTTTTTCCCAATATTTATATATTTTATTTAATCTTTTACATTTGATCTGCTTTACATCTGATTTAACCTCAGTGTGTTTTTCATTCTTTTCCCCATGCCATTATATTAGCAAAGCAGAGTCCACCTCCCATAGAGGGCTCTTAAAAAGAAAAACTCAAACCCTACGTTGTTGTTGTTGTTGTACGTCACATCTGCACACACATGCAGTTCTTACCCAAGCCCCTGAAAAAAGCTTGCAACTTATTAAAGAAGTGAGGACAAATGATGAAAGATTAAGAAAACAAATTGCAACAATTGTATGTAGATGTAACTACAGAGTAAATTAATAGAGAGACAAACACATTTAGCTGATCTAACACTGTTAATGAGTACTTGAAGTAATTACAACAGGGAAACTAATGAACTGCTTCTGTTCAGTAACGGGAGTGTTTTTTCCCCCTCCCAAGAAGTTTTCTCCTCCTGCTTCTTTTTGCAGTTTGTATAAGAGTGTGATAAGACTGTGGATATTATCAAAGTCCTCCAACACTTTGATAAAGGACATCATGAAATGGTCTATCCTTCCATTCCCCTCCCTCTGTGATGATGTATGCTACCCTAGGAGGGATTACCTCTGTTGTCGATTCCCTCGGAGTGTCAGAAGAGGAGACCAGGAGGTGAAAATTAGAACGAAATATGGCAAGAAAATAAATCTTGCCCTATTTATTCCACTGAATAAGAGGGTAATCCTGTAACTTAGATGAAGCAGATGGAGTGAAATGAGGAAAGCAGGAGCGGCAAAAGAAATGGAGCGGGGCAGAGGGAGGAGGGGGGTGTGCTATGTATTTATTCAGTCATACTGTGTATCTGTATTCTTCTAATGTTCCTCCTTTGGAATCACTTTTATTCAAATCCTAGACTCAGGAGACCATCTCATGGAAGCATAGCAGGGAGGGATGGATGGATAGATGTGTGGATGGAGAGAGGTATGGAAAAAAAAAAAGCAGGAGCAGATACTCTCATTTAAACTTTATTATTCGCTCAAGATGATGATTTGAAAGCAAAGCAATGATGTGTCTGTGTGAGATTAGGACATGTGATTTGTGTAAGGATATGCTTTGTATGAAATGAAAGAAAATGTGTTTGTGCGTTCAGGTCTGATTAGGTTTTGTTCTCGAGGACAAAATCTAATTATTGCTTTTGTTATTTACTGATTCCCAAGCGGTGACTTTTACATGGTGCAAAGGTTTCATTGTGGAACTCGCCGCCCGCTGCACAGGGTGCGATTTTTACTCCGGTTCTGTTTTTACACTGAGGTCTATTATACAGTTAGAGATCAGAGCTTAGATTTTTTTTGTTTAACCGCTTTAGAAACCAAAGTTTAATCCACTTGTTAAAAAAAAGAAAAGAAATACAGAGTTGTTATCTCAGTGCTAAATAAAAAAAGAAAAGAAAAAAAGACGTGTTTAGCTGGGTGAGGAAAGAGCATTTCATTTGTGCTGCCGACATCATTTAGTTAAAATGACAGAAAACACGCTATTTTTATTTGCTAGAGAAATTCATTAAAACAAACACCTTTACTGTCTAGTAAAACACTGCTAATAAGTGCAATAAAATTATTATTCTTTTTAAAGTTTCCAGATTTACTAAAAAAAACCATCTTGGAGTCGTGCAGGGTTTTGCAAAGTTATAGCATTCAGCCAAAAATCACCACTTAAGATCTGTCAGATTGATCAATCTTTATTTAATATTTCCAACGTCATGAAAGGCTCACCATTCTAAATATTAAGAACCATTGGTCTAAGTGACATGTAAACATGTCTAACGTGAAGGCAGGCAGCATTTGTTTATTCGTTATGTAAGGCTTTCAGTACTTGGCAGTGATGACTGAAAGCTAGTAGTGTCACTAAATCAACAGTGAAATTTGTCACTGAAGTATCACCAAAATGATAGAAAAGGTAATTGAACAATTGCCTCTAATATTTGTGCTTGTTTTACGGACATTGCCACAGTCCATGCAGTGATTGTCTGTGCAGGTCTCACTAGAAAAATGCAGTTTTGTGCAACCACATCTAACATTTGATTATCTTTTACCCTCGTTTTTCCTCATCCTTTTTTTTTTCTTGCACTCACCCTCCTCTCTTCCTGCAGCTGCCTCAACAGTTCCCGTCCAGTGTCTGGACGACGTGGAAAAGAACAACCACCCCCCAGTTCCTCGGCCATCAGTGCCTCGTCCCCCCAGTGCCCCCCCACTGCCCTCATGCTCTGGCCGCCCCTGCCCCCCCACCGGCTGTCCGTCAGGCACCCTGCTGCCAGATAGTCTGAGGGAGGACTGCTGGTACAACGGCCCATGGCCCCCCCAGAGTTGTTCGGGAGAGGGTCTGGTTGGGAGCGACGCCTGCTCCGTTGTACTTCCCCCGCCTCCCCTGAACCAGGCCTCTCTGGATGACAGTTCACGATCCTTCCCCAGTCCCCCAAAACCCAGTGACGCCATGTTCTGGGAGGGACACTCCGCTGCGTCCAACTCCTCGTCCTCAATGGGTAACTGCAGCCCCAGGAGCCCTCCCCATACAGATTGGGCCAAGCCTTATTAAGTTACAGTGGGAGAACAGATGATTAATAATTTATTGGAAGATAAATAAATGTTAGAAATTTGATGGAACATAAACAAATGGAACAATGAATAAACTCTCCAACCCTGCCACATAGCTACCACCTTACCTGCCTTAATGTGATAAGACCACTTTTGTGGGGCGGATGAGACTGGACCTCCTGGTTGTGGGAACTAAACGAGGCCAGATGAGGCCTTTTTCTTTTTTTTCTGAGGTAAAGACTTTAAACTCATTAATCTGCCATCTCTGCTCACCGCATCGGTGAACATTTCTGACTTTGCAGAGAAAAAGTTGATGAGAAATCCTCAACAGAATAGTTTGTCCATGTTTGTGTCCTTGTATGCGCATGCATAACTGTGTGCAAGTATGCATACAAGCAGTTTAATTTGTGTGTGAGCACATGCACGTGCGTGCATGTGTGTGTGTATATTCACATCCAACAGTGTGCCTGTATCTGTATCTCATCATAGGGCCTCTTCCACCATAAACTGTGGCTGTTGATCACTGGAGCCACAGCATAGTGCTAGAATTTGTATAACTGTACTTCCTCCAATGCAAGTCTTTTTACATTTGATCACTGTAAATTACAGAGGGTATGTAGTTCCATGTTTGTCTAATGGTCATGTGAAGGAGATGTGTTGGTAGGAGGAGTTGATGTGTTTGTTTTTGTACGGTGAAGACAGACATACATACACTGACTGTAGGATAATTACAGGTTTTGGCTCCAAATTTGAAATGCTAATTAAGTTTTCTTTTTACTGAGGTGGATTAATATCAAAGTAAAGAGAGAGAAGGCAGAGAAGGTTCAATGATTTCTCATAACCTTCACAACTCAAGTCTGTCTGGTATCTGACAACACCATCTATTGTGTTGCTTTCTTTTTTCACCTCTGAAGTGACATGTAGATGTAAGGCTGTGAATTGCTGGTTTCTTAGCACGGCATTTATTTTGAAGGACTCGCAGAATGCACCGCATACACTTGGCACATCATTTTGAACATTAGAAAATGTGAACTATGCACTGTGCTGATTGTTAATCCTGCTGTTTAGGACTGAGGGTAGTCTCTCTCTGGTCTCCCAGTAGTGAAAAAGTATAAACTAAGGGCACTGAAGAATCTTAGACCAAATAAACAGAAGAAACTGAAAGAAATGTGCATATCTGTATAAATGTATATGGTGGGCTTCAGTACTCTGCCAAACATGGTTATACACTCCAAAACTTAGCTTTTGCTTTTTCTCCCCCAAGATGCCTGATATGTCTAAGAGCTACCTGTGCTGGGGGCAACACAATAATGTAATAACCTGATTAAATATGAGATGTGACTTAACAAATAGGTGCACAAAGCACAAAGGCCCATGGGTAAGTTTCTTTGTTTTAGTTTTTTCTTATCTGTATCATGATTGTGGTCTTTTGTTCTTAATTTCTAAGAAATGTTATTTTACAGCAGTAGTTTCATACTTCTGTAAACAATTTGCAAACCAAAATGCAATGTACAGTAGATATGGATTATATTTTAGATTTACTGCACTTCCGGCTGTTTGTAAATATGATCGAATAAATGAATGAAAGGAATCAACACCGTGAGGTTGCGCTGTTTTCACTTCAAGCATGATGTTATGTGGTTTGTTAAAACTGAACACTGAACACAAAGCCACGATGATTAAATCATTTTTTTAAAGCTAAATATCTGCAAAGGGGACAGCAAGCCCTTCTCTGTACCACAAAGCCTAAATGATGAATTGAAACATCCATGTTAAAAAAAAAAAAGAAAAAAAAAAGTTGTTTTTCCTAAATTATCTTAAATTTTAAATCCTGTTTCACAATTTCAAACAAAATTTTAGTTTCTAGAAACAAAATTTGTAGAGGGGGAAAATTGTTTAAAAAAAAATTATAGAAAATTTTACACTATCAACCTTAATCCCAGGCTATTGTCATGTTAAACATGCTAATGTTTGTAATGATCTAATTTTATAATTTGTAATTTTGTAGCTTATTATTTAAAGCAGTAGTAATATAGGACCTCTATAGCAACTCTTTCCATCGGTGCCATTAGTACATAAGCAGTTGTAGATTATATACAATACATACTTATGCTGGTTGCTAATGGTAAATTGGTTCTTATTATAACCATAACAAAAAAATTATTAATGCAAAAAAAGTATGCATTTAGCTCAATTTAGCCACTGGAGGTAAAAGTCCTGAACATGTAAAAGAACAAACTGAGTCAGCTGTAGCTTTTTTTCTTTTTACAATTTTTATAGTTCTGTTGATCCTGCTTTCGAATACACTAAATAAACAGAAAGGAAATTTTCACCGTGCGACTCTTTAGTCCCACTGCTGAAAAATGCAAACCATCATAAAAAACACATCTTTTAAGTCTGATGGAGTTAAACAGATATTAAACCTTTATTCAGAAACATTTCATGTTGACTGCCCTTAAAATTTTCTAATATTTGCAACAATCACATGATCACACAGGGTTTTATTATTACCTCCAAGTTATAGTGTACAAATCTCCATCTCTGATTTCCATTACTTTTTTTTCTCTTCTTTTTTAAAATCAATTCCTTTGTAAGTTATTACACAACAACTTCTGCAGGTGAATTTCAAAGCTGTGGGTCCAGCCAAAGGCAACTGAGCAGATTCGTCACTCGTGCCGTCACTGCAGGAGCAATAGACACATGTTCAAGTGGTTCAACAGGTGCAAAGCATCCCTCAGTTTACAGCTGCGCACCATGTGCTGCCCTGCACTGAAACTCTTCCAGGTGGCTGCTATATCACAGTACAATCACATATTTGTGACATTCTGATCACTCTTTATGATCCAAATAATTTCACTCACCTTTCACGCATAAGCATGTAGCTTTACAAGAAATACAACCACTTGTCCATAGCACTGCCACGTAATCCTGCAGTTCTGGGCAGAGTGTAAGTCTGTGTACACTTTAAAAATAAAGCTTGTTGTGTTGTTATTTTACATGCTAGTCGGAAGTTTTTGTTTCATGTTCTTGGCTGGAATCCCCGTCCTCTCAAATTCCAGCTTCTCTCGAATGTACTCCTGCTTGCACTCTTCAAAAAACGCGGGGTCCTGGTAGCTGGTGGAACACAAAAGGTAGACCTTCATCACTCTGATAGGTTTTGAGATTACTAAGACTTTACAGGCGGCAATTCAGAGAGTCAACAGGAGTGGGAGAGAGTAGGCAAGCGTGTGTAAAAGCTACTGGCGTGATTCTGTTATAACACATGGGGAGCCACCTTTCTATATGAGTGTTGTCGCACAATACTCACTGTCGTGTCAGACATTCCTTCAGGGCTGCGTTCTCCCCTCGACACTTAAACACCATGAAGAAACCAGACTCTTTACAGCAGTGGCTGAAGGCTGGAGGGAGGGAGAGAGAGGAGTGTAGAAGTCAGAAAGGACAAATCAACAACAAAAGAAAAAGAAAAAGGGAAACTGGCTCAATGCGTACAGTAACCTCAAAGCAAAAATCACAATTAAGAGCCTACCTTTTTTTACCGCAAACAAGAAAACGAATAGCTACGAGCAAACCGAGACGGGCCCCATCTCCACGAGAAGGAACCCAGTCGGAAGTCACCCTGCCAAGCCTCTTATCAAACCGAAACCCATGTTTCCTTGTTCATATGAGGACTGAACTTAACCGTACTATCCACAGAGTGGTTATATCTGTGGTCGCACTGCTCCCACATTAGTCCTGTAACAGTCATCCCACCATCCTCAAATATACACACGTCTATGCCCCCAAGAATTAAATATAGGTAATGCTACACTGAACACGGTGCCCAGTGAGGCCTGGAGATAGACGAGGTTATTTACAATAACTGAACAAGTAAGTGGAGCTTTTCCAGAAATCAGACTAGATATTATCAGAAATGTTAAACTTAAGAATTGCTGCTAATGGTTGCAGTTTTACTAGATATGTTCAACCTTTGCTGCCTTCCTTCTTCTCTGGCCAACATCAATTGCTGGTGCCTGTGCCCGGAAAATAAAACTGGAGCCCAAAACGAGAAGCCCTTCTTCTATAAAGATGCAACAGTGACTTCATGCCCCTGTTAGTGGTATTTTCCACATTAAAGGCACTGAACAAGGTGTCGACGAGTGAGTCTTCACCTTGTTAGCAAGCTCTTTCTCGAGGCTTTAATTAAAACCGCTGCCCCTGTGTCCCCTTCAAACAGCTGACATCGTAATTACCTTCATCTGCGGCATCAGTATGGTTATCACACACTCTTTCACGAGGATGCAGACTAACTGCAAAACCAATTTAGAGAAGCAGAACTGTGCGACTAATCTAATCAAAGAGCGCCTCATCCCTGTCCCACGGCACTAATAGAGGCTGCGTTTCTGATCGCACATGAATAGTTAGGATAAGGAGACGAATCTACGAGACTGGTTTCATGCGAAAAGAGGCCCTTCTGAAGAAAAGTGTGATGCCACCTTCGCTTTGAGGTCGTTCGGTTTGCCATTTTTACCGACGCAGAAGTGGCAGTTAGTGGAAAGCAGAAGCATGAGGCTTGAACATTTCGGGAGATTTGGTACTTTAGAGGAAGATGTGGTGTAAAAAGACCTTATACATAATTAGTTATGGTAGAAAATAAATGTTAGGATCTTGAGCAGGATTTATTCATTTCTAACCGACAAACTGAAAAATCCATTCATTCATTCATTCTTGTTTCCCCACCTTTTGTCCACATTTTTGATTTTGTGATCCGGACCTTAAATTTAAGGAATTCAATTAGCAGCCAATCACTTTTCTGCAAAAACACAACAGTAATCAAAATGAACGTGTGGGGGTTGTTCAAAAACTTAAGACTCTGAAAGGCATGTGAGTCCTGACACGAATCATCAGCGTAGTAGGAAAACTCATCAGGTGAAACTACAAAAGGAGTTCTGTACAGGTCAGTGCTACATATCTGCGTGAACAACAAAGCCTACAATACACAACTGTGGGGTGTGCACAGGCATATATGCAGATACCAATAACACAGGAAAACATACTTGTAGATTGTGTTGGTTCTTTTTTTTTTGGCACTGTCTTTGTAAAACACAATCACAGACGCACACACACACACAGGAGCCCAGTAGTGCAGACACAAACAGACAGAATAGATGATTGAGGGCGGAGGATGAAGGTGTGAAAATGAGTGGGACGAGAAACTTGTAATGTGAGGGGGGTTTCCACTACCCACAGCCCAGCCATGTATGTCCCATCACCTCTGTCTGCCTCCTCGTGTGAGCAGTACACCCTAGCTCATAGAAGCTGTCATCAGATTTCTAAAAACCACATAAAACCGTGACTGTCGGGCTGATGTGTTGCTGCAGTAAACGGGGCACACTGGAGCAGAGGTGTAGCCAAGTGCGTGCGTGCGTCTGTGTAGATAAAGAGGCAACTGCTGTAATGCCAATTAGCCTGCTACTCAATACCGGAAAGAAGAAGAAGTAGAAGGGTCTGATTCAAGAAGGTCAAGAGTAAAGTAAATTCCTGAGGAAGGAAAGATGCAATGTTGCAATATGACACAAAAATGGGGGCAGCAACATGCAGCGCCACATGCAGTCCCCATTTTGAAGAACAACGTTTTAATAACGCTTTAAGTTTATGCTTCCATTCCTGAAGCCTCTCTTAGACTCTTCTATCAGTCTGATGGCGTCTAATTATTTTGCTGTCATGTTTCAATGAGCTCCCCAAGGCCTGAAATATAAAGCAACATACCCCTCTCATCTGGCTTTACTTAACATAAGCAACAAGGCTAAGTGGTCACGCAAAGGTGATTATTCTCCAAAAGTTGATTCTGTTCATTGGGACGGAGCGTTTTCAGTGCGAGAAACGTTTCGTCACTCATCCAAGTGACTTCTTCAGTCTCAGCTGACTGCAGGTTTCCCCAATCTTATAAACAGTACATTTGCATAATGACTGAAACCAGCCCACTGAAGGAACAATGCGCTAGGAAGTCAGCGAAACGTTTCTCCCACTGAAGCCAAGGCAAGTTTATTTATATAGCACAATTCAACAACAAGGTGATTCAAAGTGCTCTACAGAGACATTAAAGAACAAAAACAAATAAAAAGCATGATATAAAATTGATTAAAGAAAAACCAAAAAAAAAAAAAAACGCTAAATCCAGATGAACAGAATAAACTTTTGGAGATTTACTTAGCTGGATGATTGAGCATCCATCAAGACGAAGGTGATTATTGATATTAAGTCAGGGAGGAAAGCCAGGGTTTAACAACGAGCGCATTCACACTAAAGGTGTGGCGCTGACAGCATCTGACCAATAAAAATGGAGAGCCTGACTAGCAGGTGAATAGCTGACTTGTGGGTGTAGAAGAATTTTGACCCACTCTTCTTTGGAGAAATTTGAATTGAACTTAAGAGCCTTTAAGATTTGTTAGAGAGCACAATTCATGACTCCATCAATCGCAGTAACTCATCCAGGTGCTAAAACAGCAGCAGGCGCAGACCATGTTCGATGGCTGGTACTTTTTATGAAACGATGTGTTCATTTTTACACCAAATATAACAGGGCTCAAAAAATTAAAAGTTTAATTATGTTTCGCACAGGGCCAGGTAGGTTTGGATAGATTCCCTAACCATGTTACCACGGTGATGCACCCAAGTAAGGAATGATCGCCTTCATAAAACAGAAAACCCAATGTTAACCTTGAAGTTACTTGAACCAGCCCAAATCATGCTTCATACAGATCAATTCTGTGTAAACAATGAAACACCAATGCCCCGGCATGTCTCCTGTGCATACTGCTGAGTTGCTAAGCTAACCACTGTATAACATGAACAGCATTAACTACAACATTTTACCTCACCCTCAGTGTCTGCAATGACATCAAGTCATTTCTCTAAAAGATTGATAGATTGACACCCCTGCTTTAATGTGAACACAAACTCATTTTACACGAGGGCCACATATAGCTCACTTTGATCTTAAGTGGACCGGACAGGTGAAACTCCCTTTTCTATCAGTGCAAAGAAACTACATATTTAAATGTTTTTCTACATGATAAAGAAAAGGCTGCTGTGACATGCTGTCAGCATGAGTCTTTGGACTTAAATTGTAGGAGGAGTTGGGCTTTCTTGTCAGGGGTCATTTTTTTTTGGGGGGGGGGGGGGGGGGACGCCAAAACAGTGGCCAACAGCGCTGTACGCAATGGCAGACTGGTGCCTTATTAGCAAGGAAATAAAGCAGAATGTAGAGACTTCTGATGGGAAACTAGTCTTGAAGCACACAGGGAGATAGAGCTGTGCAGGAAGTGCGATTTTATCGTGGTGGAAGCAAGACAGCAAAAGTAAGTGAGGATTCATTAAAGTGTTTCTTTAAACATAAAGCAGGATTTTGGTCTGTTTTGCTGCCGTTCAGCTGAATTTTGTTTGGAGAGTGATGAGACCTGCGGGTTCTGGAATCTGGGAGATGTTGGCTTTCAGCACCTGACGGCATGTCCATGTACATGTCGTCGGGTGAACGGGGGGATTCACCCTTTGGTTTTACATCTTTTTTCCGAATCTATTTACCTGCTGTTTAATCGTTTAATATTTTAGCTGTTTGGTGATTGTTGAAATTGTTTTGTAAGCTTTTAGCTGAGATTTTAACATTTCTGTGGATACCACACGGGTCTATATTAAAATAACAGATCTGGTGGCAAATCCCATTAAAGCAGATGCTCTCCTTCTTGCCTCTGTTACTGGGAGCATTGCGGTTTAAGAGGTTAATTGTTTATTGCCTATTACTTTGTGTAGTATGAATGGCCATAAGGGAGGTTTTTATCAGTATGAAAAGCTGTAAAACTTTTGAAAATACAGTTAAAAGTCCAAAATTCCTGCTTGTGCTTGATTGTGGTGAGCAGCAGATCAAACAAGTTAAGAATTATAAATGGCTTCAAGCGCACATTCAGGCCTGTGAAACCCAAGATCGTTGAAATGCAGCCAGATGCTGCTCACTTCACGTTTTCACTCATTTCTTCACTTTTTCCTGACATGCTTGCATTTAAATCCAGCTTCCCTGTGTCTCTGTGTACCTGGCCTGAACCACTACACTTGCTGTCTTCAGAACTTGCCCTCCTCCTTTCTTTCATTTAACGCTATGATCCCAATCTGCCTTTGCGTGTGACTGGCTGCATGGTTTGTCCAACAAAATAAAGTCTCTCTTGACATATAAAATTGTGTTGTGGGCCACATTTTTGACAACCCTGCATTAAAAGACAAATTAAGAACAGCAATGTTACACCCTTCCCTCTTTCCAAGTATTGTAAATTTGCCATTGGTGTGAATGTATCTCTCTGTGCTAACCATCTAAAAGACTGGTGACCTACACATGGTATAACTGGGCTCTCACGCAGGGACAGCTGGGATAGGCTCCAGCCTTAAAAAAAAAGAAGAAAAAACAGAAAAAGTTTGTTGACGTGATGGATGTACAGGACACTAAGCTAATTAGCCTGTCAATGGCATATACTCAAGTCAGTGGTCAGTTATCATTGTGTTTTGTTTTTTTTACTTTGGTTTTGATAGAACTTGAGATATTTTAGGTACCTATGATCACTGTGCAGCTGAATCACTGTAGTGTCACCATGAACCAGGATATACCCAGGGCCTGAAGATAAAGCAGCTACCAGTACATCCATTGGTTACAATACATTTCTATTTTTAACCTATACCTTTCCAACTGTGGCAAATCAAAAATAATTTAGAAAAAAAAAACAAAGTAGACAAGTTAGACTGAATTACTTCCATTTCCATCTTACTGCCAATTGTGAAATTAGGCAAATGTTGATGTTCGCCCTCGTTTTGTTGACTAGCATCACAGTGTTATAGTTAGCAACTTGAATTTTCAAACTTTTCTAGTCAATCCCAATCAAAGCTCTGGTACCCAAAGCTCTGGTACTTACTGAAGACCAAAGAAAAGTCTCTTTGAGGCACAGATTTAACCAAGATCTCTGCTTTTTTAAAACTAAAAGCTGTTTGACATAAGGCAGTGCACAAACACACGTTTTAATGATGGCTGCTTTCTATTTGGGTTCAGTTGTATGCTGGTTGACTCTAATGGCTTACTGGAACAATTAGGTGAACTGGCATATGTTTCTTGACTGTGACAGTTCAAAACGGCCTCCTTAAAAAGTGACCCTGCTGTGTAAAGTCGATTCCTGAGCGACACTTTAGTGTGGACAGGAGAAAATCCCACCTTCAACCTTGTCAGCACAGAGCTCCTTGGCTTTCTCCCTCATCTTCTTGGGGATCAGCACATCCTTCTCCACATGCCTCAGATGGGCTTCCTCTGACACGGCAGAGCAAAGCAAAGCAAATGTGAGTATCACAAGTAAGCATCACAATAAGCATCAACCGCATCAAGCCTACTGAATATGATTTCCCTTAATTATCATAGGTGTACGTGGGAGACATGCGTGCTTGTGCTCAACTGTCGTTAAACGCGGGTTACCGCACGCAGCTAAAGGCGAGGCATGTTTAGGACCATTAACTGAGACGCTGGGCACAGAAGTTCTCCTTTATGAGTAATTAACTCAGCATTTTCCTTTAGAGTGGCGACAGCCTCTTTAAGTGCATTTAGCTAACGTTATTATAGCGTCTCAGGTCCATTACAGTTCAATACAGCCAATAAAGAACGAGCTAACTCGGACAGCTTTGATTAAAAGTATGCCACGAAATACACGAAAAGCATTTGAGAGCATTACGGACTTTAATACCTGTATTTGTTGCCTCCATTGCGATGATGTTTCTTAAAACATTACCCCCACTGAATCAATGTGACCTAGCTCGCGAACGCTCAAAACACTTCCGCTGACGTAGTATGGTGGCCTGAAAAACTGCAATTCCCAGAGTCACTCTGGGCGGAGAAGCAGGAGGCTACAGGTGACCGAGTGATGCTTACTGGTTTAGCTCCACGCTCATTTCTGTGGAAGACTGAGGAAAAGGATTTCTTATGTTTTATCATATTAAAGAGACAGTCTCAGTTACAACCTTTATTATTAGAAATATCTCTTATTCACTAATGCGATTCAGGGAATACTAGTAATGCTAATAATATTAATTGTGATTAATTGTGATTGCACCAGCCACAGTAAGTTGCCGGTCTAGATGGGAGGTGGAATCAAAACCCTTAAACAAGAAGAAAACAGAACTATATACATTTATAGCTTCAAAACACTTATTTTTCTGTTTTATTTTCTTTCTTTTCGTTATAAATGATGAAACGAAAGCTTTTACGTTCTCTGTTTTTTCACAAATTGAAGTTATTGGGAGTGTGAAGCTCCATGTAAGTGCTCTTTGTAAACAACGGTGTGCAAGTTATATCATGCAGAAAAAACATTTATTTATGTAATGTGCTGGTTTTTAGGAATTAATCATATGATGATATTAAATGTCTACATTTTACAACTAATTACGTAATTAACATTTTGCACTGTAAAAATAAATTTCACTTTCTTTTAGACCCTAATGCGACCACAGATCATAAACATTAAAACTCCATAAGCCTGTCAAAAAGCCATATACAGTTATGGTAAAAATACAGTAAGTTTTTACATTTCTAAACATATTAAATATAATTCGGTCCTTAACAGGTCTTAAATGAGGTAAATGCAACCCCAAATGAACTACAACACGTAGCATATTACACTGTGTCATTATTTATTTAACAAAAATTGAAACAAAATTAAGATGCAGTCGCTTCTTTTTTCCTGTGAAACCCTTACTGCCTCCATGGAGGGTAATTAAATGCACTTCACTAACTGATCATAAACAAGTGCAAGCACCTCTTTTAACAGCAGTTTTGGCAGTTTTTTTCGCCAGGTGTGTTTTCACACATTAGAAAGGAGAAAAGATATCGGTAATGATTTTAGTAACAGTTACTGCTCATAAATCTGGGAAGGGTTATAAGGCTGTTTCTAATCATCTGTCCTTCACTCTGCAGTGAGAAAGATTACTCACAAGTGGAAAACACTATCTTCTCAGATATAGATGTCCCAGCAAATTCATCCCAAGATCACACAATGCAATGCTGAGAGAAACTGCAAAAAAACCCAAACCCCAAGAGCTATATCTCAGACTCTATAGTCCTCAGTCAGCATGCTAAATGTTAAAGTTCATGACAGCACAATTAAAAAAAGACTGAACAAGTGTGGTTTGTTTTGAAGGCTTGCCAGGAGAAAGCCTCTTCTCTCTAAAAATAACATGGCAGCGCAGTTTGGCTTTTCAAAATTGCATCTGAACAAACCACAACAATGGCCTTTGGACAGAAAAAGTGGAGTTGTTTGGCCGTAATGCACAGTACCATGTTTGGTGAAAACCAAATACAGCACAACAGCACTAACACCTCATACCAACTGTCAGCATGGTGGTGGAGGGTGATGATTTAAGCTTGTTTTGTAGTCACCCGGGCACCTTGCAGTCACTGAGTCAAGCAGGAACTCCTCTGCATACCAAAGTATACCAAAAACTCAAATCTGAGGTCATCTGCCTGACAGTGAAAACTTAGCCAAAATTAATTCATGCAACAGAAAAATGATTGCAAGCACATCAGCAAATCTATTACAGACTAGTTGAAAAAGAAAAGAATCAAGATGTTGCCAGATTGAAATGCTGTACATAAGCAAATGCTGGCAAACTTCAGTGAACTGCAGCAAAAAATGGACCAAAATTTCCCCGCAGTGAAGTGAGAGACAGAGAAAGTCATATAGAAAACATATTTCCAGTTATTCCTGCTGAAAGTGTTACTACGCGAATTTGAATCATGGAGTGTGTTTAGTTTTTTTTACACACTGATTCTACAGTTTTGCTTACTTTTTGTTGAAAGTAGCAATGGCACTGTGCAATATGTATAAAAATGGCCTAGTTTCTTTTAACCTGCCTGTATAGTGGTGTCTTTTTTTCATGTGTCTAATCTCCTTTTTTGGATCACACAAACAAAAGACTTTTACAGGGATGTCATTGCAATGACTATTTTCAGAGTAACACCTGTACTTCCCCTTGTGTCAACTTTGAAAAGGGCGTATTCAGGTTTAAAAAATGATTATGAAATAACTGTAGAAACACCTTCGGATAAACGTCCCAGTTTGTCTGATGACTGTCTTCCAAATAAAGTAGGTTAAGAGGCTGAAGCTGTAAAAACCGTACTATTATGTAAGCTATGTTGCATCAAATACAATTACATTGTTAGTTTTGTGTGTTTTAACTGCCAGGGCTTTTTTCTGTACTCTCAAACTATGTACAGTGGCTACACATTTTTAATGCAAGCAGTAAGACTTGTTTTTAAAACAATATTTGTACCATGTGGCAATTGTGAAATAAAATCATAGCAAAATCATTGAAAAACGACTCCTGAAAGTCAGCATCCAACCACAGTGTATCTGTACCTGAACCACTTACTGCGCACAGTAAGCCTGACCACAGTCAGCTGTGCGGCGCATCGGCTGTCTGGATCCCATGCAAAGAAGGCCCACCTGTTCAATCAAAGAAACAGGTACCCAGCTCACAGACATATACACACCTTTAAGAAAAAGACAGTCTTCACACATACAGACTACGATAAGAAACAGGTGTGAACTACCCACCTCCACATCCAAACCACACAGACACACACCCAGTGCACCTTTACAGCTCACACTCACCCACACACCACCACCGCCAGAGGCGATATAGTGAATCTCTAGCCCGTCTGCCTGTAGTTCTCACGACTCTCTGACCTTACACCGGTAAAGCTGTCGCTTTCCTCTGTGGAGAAAAACAGCCTTTTCATCTGAAAATCAAAGACCAGAAAGAGCAAATCTATGATTTCTACAAGCACAAAAAACCCACTCCTTTAACAAAAAGAGACCACAGGCCATCACCTGTATGCACACGTGTACATGCTTTTTATTTCATTTTCTTGAACCTTGAACTTAAACGAACAGATGGATATACACACCTCCAAGTCCAGACAGCACACTCTTCTGTTTCTACCCCTTCTCACACCAGGTGGGCATCTGCAGATTTTAATATCAGCAGAGCTCCTCCAATATGCAACATTCGCCAAATTTCCACAGCAGGGCCAAATGGGCCTCATACGAATGATTGCACAACCACTGAAGCAAATATGATAAAAATGATATTTTAATGTCGCTTGAATTCTTGACAAATACAAGAGCTTTATGTGGTGCGTGTCATCCTGCAAAACTGTTTTGAAAAAAAAAGTAATGTAAGTCTACAATATACAAATATTTGATATTTATGAGCACTCAACAGCTTTCTGACCAAAATCTTTTTTTTCCCGTGATAAATCAGATATCTCTATGAAAGCTTGATTTTCACTGTAGAAACAAATATAAAACAATGTTTGTTTTTCATCTCTATACAGTGTGTGGCTGTTTTACTATGATCCTAGTGCTGGCTGTACCTAAACGGGCCAAGACCACGTATGGTGCATACTTTGAATTTTTCAGGTTGAGTGGTTTCCTTCTGACTCCATGTTTTTTTTGTTTGTTTTTTAATGTTACCAATAGTGGTTTGCCTGCATTCACTATTTAATACAAGGAAGGGAAAAGACAGCTAATGCAGAGGTGCTTAACGATATTTCTTTTTCTTATAGGCTGTATTTAAAAAAAGAAAAGTGGTATTGTGCCAAAAGTACCTACATACTTTTACAAATCTACTTCCTAATTTACTTTGTGAAAGAGTCCCTGGTTCCCCTTTTCTATCAGTGGGTTTTATTTTTTTTCTTGTGAAAAAAGCGGTTGTGGTAAAACACACGTACAAAGTACATATAATGTACTGTTTGTGGACTGGTTACACACTGGAACATTAACTTTAAGAGAACTCCTAATTACATGAAAAATATTTGTTGTCCTGGCTTCTAATTAACTCACTGCTATGGGCCCACATGTTTTTGTTCTGTTATGTGAGAGAGTATTTGTTGTCGGAGATGTCAACAAATCTTTCTTGATGTGGCTTAAACGCATATGAAATTCTACGTTCGAGGAATTTCAAAAACATGAAATATAAAAAAAACATAGAAATTGAATCCTGAACAAGTCCAGTTGGCTCCATAGAGGAAAGCGCTACTACCCCAAGTAGCGTGCTGACTGATATGGCAGGGACATGGCCTCCCAACACTGATCCAATATTACCCAAACAGCAGGGCCCCATGAACCTGGCAGAAGGAGGTTAGCAAAGTTAAACCCTCTTACGACATGCCTCACTGCTCAGGGCCAACCACCAGCTCCTCCAACTGTCCACTGACGGCCACAAAACAAGGCCCCTGTCAGAGAATGTTAAAGGGTCATTGATCTGTAGAAAAGCAATTATTGTAGTGTTTGAACTTTTTTTATTTGTGAAATGGAGCCATTTAACACACGGATATTAATGGAGTGTAATGGCAACAAAGAATTTAATACTTTGACAGCAACAACAATCAGGAACGGTTCCAAATTCATTTAAGGGAGAATATAAATAATAACAATATAAACGTGAATACAATCACAAACCTATAACTAACTGTTATAGGAATTTTGATGTGCATATTTAAAAATCTGTACTGTACATATATAGCGTGTTTTCCTAAAGTCTGCTCTTCTCTGCGGTGCAGAGCCACAGCAAGGAGTAGGAGGCGTGTTCTCATTTCCTCCGTCTGCTCGCCTGCTCCCATCTCCACTCCTTCGACTTCCAAGACATCGCTCAGCCGGCAGATGGGGTGTGGAGATGAGATTTTAGAGAGTGTTTAAGCCCAAGCCGCGGGGAGCCTCTTCAGGGTCGATAGAGAGCACATAATCCAACGGCTCGGGTGAGGGGATTACAAACCTACAGGCAGACTTCTGCTGTTGAGTCCTGCTGTGGGGCACCTTCCACAGGTCACCCCTGTGACATTTGGCTCCAGCAATTATTGTCAATGTCAACTAAACATCATTATATTAGGATGACTCCCTCCAGGATAGCTTCACCTTTCCTGACTTCTAGTCATTGCTGCTAATATATTGGACTCAGTATTTTTGCAGAAATAAAGACTGAGAAACAAATTGATTAATTGAGTAATTTGTAAACTGTCCATGCCTGTTATCCAGACTATATGTATGTATGTATGCCTGGATAACAGGTTAATGCATATCAGGCCTACAGGTATGGAGAATTACTAGCATATTGTTTGTAAATGAACGTTCACATAACTTACACAATCCAATACAGTGTCCAATCAAATTGAAACAAAAAAGTAAAAGAAAAGATCCACGATTCTTTTCCTGCAGCATAACAATATTTAAGTAAAACAGAAAGCCTTTTTATTTTACCTTGGCTCTAGTTGTGTTGGCACCACCCGAGCAATGTCAGGATGCATTTCCTCTCAAGCAAGTGAAGGGGTCTGCCACTGTGCCACAATCTGCACCCGCTTCTCAGGCAGGCTAAACCCTTTGACACCACAGTTTTTAATTAAAATTACATTAGGAGTAATCAGCCAGAAGAGTTGGGGATGGAGGTTAGAGGGACTGAGGGAGGGGCAGGTGAGCGGAGGAAGGGCTACAGATGGATGGTGAAGGAGCAGAGTGTCATCCTAAACCAGCGATCTCTGCCGCCAGGTCAGCAAAGGCGTCGCTGTTGCCCTGTCTGCTTCATCTCTCTTATACTTCTAATAAACACTTTAAACAAAAGAGGTGACGACGGGAGAAAAAAAGACCCGTCGGCCCTTGTTTTGCATAACAGTGCTGTAGTGAAGCACATCACATGTGGTGAATACAACATTTGATAGCTGATACTTCAGTCCTGTCCATTTGTAAAGTGAAATTGTTGAAAGTTTTTTCCCCCCCTTTTCTTTTCCATTACAGGAGACACATCTGGCTTTTTCACTGCATCTGTAAAGGGGGAAGACCGAATGTTAATATGGCTTCCAGGAGAGGGCTGAAGAGAGAAGGGTACAAAGACCCCATTCGTTCTCGCTTGAGGACCTCTCACCAAGATAATTATAAGCTTTATAAAAGTACACAGCAAAAAATAGAAGAAACTCACCAAAAGAATGGATAGACGGGAAAAAGAAAATTACTTTTCCCCTCTGCCTTCGCATGCCCCTTTTAACAAGAGACGAGACGGCAATGGATGAAGGAGGCCTTCTTCAGGAGGCATCCTGTGGCTTTTTGCGGCGAGGCAAAGAGGAACGAGGGAAAGCTCTTCTCTTGTTTCTTCCATTCATTAAGCCAGCACACCTTTGACCATTCTACAATGACCAAAGTTTTCCCTCATCTCACGGTCCATCTTGATAAAAAAGACGGAGAGGACAGACACGAGGACGAGGAGGGGAGCAGAAAAGCAGACCACACTATTTGAATAGGAGTTTGGTATAGAATCCACTAGCACTAAACAACACCAAAGAGAACATCTTGTCTTTTGATGAAGTTTTTTTTTTTTTTTTTCCTCCATCTCCCTTTCCTTTCTCTGTTCCTTTTTTCCCCCTCAAATATGATCCTCTCTGGGCTTCTGCACCCACATTGCCTACACTGCGCTGAGTGTCTGAATGCAGTTAATTATCTAAAAGGAAAAGTTTGTACCTGTTGAAAAGCTATCCTTGGCTGCTCGGCTTGTTAATGCCAACAAAAAGCAGCCATAACGGATGGTCAGAGGACACCACATGCTGCGGAGAGCCTTTCAGACATGTCCCTAATAAGAATGCAGTGGTGAGAGCTCCTTTGAATGCACGCAGGGGAGAGAAAGATAGGCAAGAAGGAGAAAAGAAAAGAGAGGGGGGAGGAAAAAAACATCTTTTACCTCTCCATCTATAATTACTCCAAATGAAGAATAGGCTGAAGAAATGGCCAGGGAGACTTTCCATTATGATGGGGGGAAAAAAAACATCAAGCAGAGAAGCCAAAGCAAAAGATCGATAGTTTTTTAATGGAGAGAAGAAAGAGAAGTTTTTGTAACATCTCATAAGTAAGCATGTATGTGTGCTAGCGTGTGTGCGTGCGTGCAAGCAAGTGTGTTTGTGTGTACGCTCGAGGTAAAAAAGAAAAAGAAAAATCCCATTTGTGACTTCTAAATGCACAAAAGCACCGTCTGGACTCTTAAAAAGAGAAGCATTATGTCATCACGCTATCAGCCCCATAGTTAATATTCCTCAGTATCCTGCAGATCCAGTCTTAATCTTTGTATGCATGCACGGACTGGAAACTTACGGAAATGAATACTTGAGGGTGAGTCGTCAACATCAGAGAGAGACGTTGCCTGTCGGGGCTGACAGCTGCCTTTGATCTGCTGACCTGGGAGGAAGTATCATCTTGTGCTGTTAATGGCCTCTAAATGTTTTCACACTTTCACAGGGAGACTCGATTAGTGGTGAAAGTGGGGCCACAGTATTCGTCCCGTCATCGGGACCTCATCTTTGCACTTTATATTAATACACAAATATGCACAGTAGTGACACAATGAAGCGGACATGGTGTTGCATAAAGCAGAAGTATGTACGGAAAAAGGAGGGGTTAAAACATGGGCCAGGTTTTAGAAGTATTGGCGATTTTGGATCCGGGTCCAAATTACTGTGATTTTTAAAAGAAACCCTTTTTTTCTTCTTTTTTTAACTTTTAACTCTTTTGACTTGACTTGTTAGTCAGTGACAGTTAAAACTTGCTTAATCCTCAGAAGATCCAAATGCACTGCCTCTCTGGTAGCCTAATTTTCTCAGCTGCTTTGCCACCAGCAGAGTATGAGTGGGCTATTTTTGAGATTTTTGTTTGTCGATGATCTGCTGTAAGAGGGTGACTAGCACTGAAGGTTTGGGAGCAATTGACAGTGCTTTTATAGGATCAGAAGGTGTGTGTAAGTCTGTAATAAATTACACCAAAATTGGTGAAAAACACACTTCGCAAAGGATGATGCAAATTAGGAACCTATCTAAAAACAGTATGTTTATTCAATATAGGCTCGTTGTTTCCACGCCGTGCGTGCACGCATTAGAAGGGGACGAGAGTGGGGGTTTAGAAGCACACAGGCCTCATGCGGGGTAGGTGCTAAAATATACAGTGAGAAAAACTCAGAAATTGTGACAGCTGAACAGCAGAGAGGAAAGGGGAGGGCGGACAAAACCAATCTAGTTTTACTTTCAGTATTGATACGTAGAATATTATCATTGGGGAAACAAATATATGTACTGAGATAAAGAAAATGTGAAAAGTTCTTTGCTGATTTTTATTTCAGCCGGTGTTTTTCATCATTTTTCATCATCATCATTTTTACTTCTGAAATAATCAGAGCAAAAATATAAGGATGTGGCAAAATATGTACAGCAAGTGTTTGTCTTTTATGGTGCCGTGAAAAATTTTACTGACATCACCAACGGGAAGCTTTTTCCTCTAAAATACAGCTGAAGTAAGCACACACTCACACATACACACACACAGCACGGGGAGCAAGGAAGCAGCCTCTCAATTATCAACCTCTCCTTGACGCTCTCGACACCTCATGTTTCTCTGTTAATGACTGGATTAAAGCTCTGATTAAGATGCACTTAACCCATAAACAGCAGCTCCCATTCACAAATCATTAAAAAGCCAATTAAAGCAAGCCCAAACCTCAATTAAGACTGACGAAGGCCAGATAATATTAGAGGGGTAAGCCCCTTTCCACTGTATTGAACAGGGGCTAGGAATGTGTGTTACTTTAGGTCGTGGTAAAAATTTGGTTTAGAACATAACTCCATTATGTGATCCTTGGTTTATAATGCTCCTGTTCAGCTAAGAGGAGCAATGCTTGCTGCCCCCCCCCCCCCCCCCGTGGACAGAGAAGGCTGATTAAAGTGAAGAATATTGCTCTAGAAGTAAGAACATGCTGTACAAACGCCGCTTTCTGCATATATTTGAACATATTTTGTGAATTTCAGTGCTTTCAATTTTGAATTGTGTTTCAATTTCATGAATAATTTACACTGATTTGTCATTAAACTGTCTAGTGCTAGTGATTCTTTATTGTGTGCTAAAGTCCGTAACAAGTGGTTTTAATTAAAAATCTGGAGATTTCCAAGATATGGCAAATTTCCAACTTTGGATTTGTCAAGTTGAAAAAAAAAACGGATAAAGAGGGCTGAAGGTAAATGCAAAAGATCTACAAATCACCCCCAATCTAATTATTACCTTCTTAGTTTTGATCCTTTGTGGTGGTAAACAAGGAATTCTAAGTCACACATGCAGTTTTGTTCCTAGCTGTTACCAATTCCGAGGTTCATTTCTACTTCCAAACTTCTAAACAAAGCCGATTAATTAACTCTCAGGATTATACCTCTGAACCATAAAGAGCTCACAAATTACCTTGGGGGAAGTGATTACAACCATGGAAAACAATAAATCAATCAATGAATCTAATGAAGCCTGCGTGCCGTCGCTGGCATTTCGCCCTTACTCCCAGTCATCTGTGGAATAACAATGGGAAAGACGGGGATCATAGTTAAATTGTTAATCATAATGTGATACCACAGTCAGCAGATTCCCCATATGAGGAAAAAACACGCTCTGGGTCCTGTTTGTCTGTTATGAGAGGGGACTTAATGCAGAAAATATTCTTTCCACCTCGCTGGAGAGGGCCACTTTTCTAAAAAATACAGAGGTTTTTATTTATTTATTTATTTTAACTGTTATTATGTCGATAAATATGGAGATCTCGATGTGCACTCTGTGTACAGATTGAGTTTGATGAGAGAATTTGTACATAACAGCTGATCGTTAAACCCAATCTTTTCCTGCAGCGCTGCTACGCTCAGTTCGACCTATCGTTGTCTTAATGACACAGATGAGAGATCCGCTACCTTTAAGTGGTTAGTGTGCAATCTTTCGTTCAGCAGCACCCAAGCAGCAAGAACAGTTGTCGCTTTAATATGTGCGGTAAAGACTTAGTCATTCTAACCACTTTCCCTCAAAAACGAAACAAAGAGTGCACTCATCAGTAAAGGCTTCTTTGAGGCCATTTTAATTTCCCTTGTTACTTTTGCTTATGATCTTAAATGCATCAGCCTCTGAGGATTCAGCTCTCGATTGTGACCCAGGACCAAATGTGCTTATCTTTTGGGGCTGCTGACACTGGCAGATTGGTGGGCAGAAATTCTTAACAGTACAGATTGGGTGATAATAACGTTGCACTCTAAACAGGGCTTAATTGCTTTTGGCCTGCGACTTTAAGAACGTCCCATCAGATAGGTGATTTTGGAAGTCATGGGTCTTGGCTGAGGAAAGCTTCTGGGAAGATGAAGCACGCGTGGGAAGTTGTGAATGGGGCGGACTGGCAAGGGCAGAGACTCGGAGCCCTCTTATTCTCTGCTGTTGTAAATGCCAGCGATAAAAGTCAAGAAATAACAGGTGTTTAACTTTTGGTTTGGACACATTTCGCAGACTAGGATAGCTTAGCACTACATGTTCATGGAGACATAACCTTTGTTGACAGACAGCACAAAAGCATTAATAGTATCACCGTGAAGCTGTTACAACCGTTACTTCACTGACTCAAAGTGAAGGTGATAGATTACAACATGGTTCCTGAGAAACACCCGCTTTTAGAAACCAAAAGTAAAAGCACGTCCACTCACATATTAAGATGGTGTGATTTGTCAAATAATTTGTCTCCACTACTTTACCATGCCGGTGTTTTGCCCCCCAAAAAAGACTTCCCAATGGGACTAATTGGTAAATAAAGGTTAAATAAACAGGACTTCATCCACCTCCTGTATTTGTAAAGAGATATTCAGAGAGATAGCCTCCCAGTATAAAGTCATGCAAACGGGATCTCATTAGCAAATGCAAATGAGAACCCACCAAATCTTCACAGAGAGGCAGAAGTGCATCTCCGTGGGATAGCTGGAACATGACAGTTCCCCCAACTGCCCCCACGCTGAGCACCAAATGTGATGGTCCACTCCTGCTGCTGCTCTTAACAGGATGTAGGACCAAACCATAAATGTAAGCAAAGGGGAGGAAAGAGGAAACGTGTAGCTAGATGCCCAATTAAACCCTGCTATAACAATCCTTACTGGTGACTGTATTAGAGAGGACTATCCTCTAGGAAATAGCTACATCAGCCATCTATCTAGTCATCATTGTGCTCAGTATAGCTGTGTCTGCAATATCTACTGTTAAGATATATAAATATTTTTGTTACAGATGGATTTAGATATGTATGTAAAAGTTTACTTTGGATCTGGTGAAAAAAAACTTTTCATGCAGTACTAACTCCCCATCCAATAGAATAGAATAGAATAGAATAGAATAGAATAGAATAGCCTTTATTGTCATTGTACAGAGTACAACGAAATTGGAGTGCCACTCCCTTGGTGCAAGTTTCAATAATAAATATAAATGTAAAATATAAAAAGTACAAAAAAAAAACAATCGTAAGTACTCAAACAATAGTATGTACAATATATACAGGATAGCAGCATAATATAATGACAGTATGAATAGCAGCATAATATAATGACAGTGACGGTATGGAATAGGTTCAATTGTTTTTGTGCTTATTTACTATGGTGATAGCTCTGGGAAAGAAGCTATCCCTGAATCTGTTTGTCCTGGTTTTATGTGACCTGTACCGTCGGCCTGACGGTAATAGTTCAAACAGTTGGTTGCTGGGGTGAGAGTGGTCCTTGATGATATTGCCAGCTCTGCTGAGGTACCGAGAGTTTGCAGTGACCTCCAGGCTGGGCAGAGAGCAGCCAGTGATCTTCTGGGCTGTGTTGATGACCCTCTGCAGTACTTTCCTGTCTGCAGCTGAGCACCCTGCATACCATGTTGTTATGCCGTACGTTAGGATGCTCTCTATGGTGGCTCTGTAAAATGTCACCAGCAGCCTCTCCTCCAGGTTGTTCCTCCTGAGCACTCTCAGAAAGTGGAGACGCTGCTGGGATATGCAATATGCAAATTACATCCCATATGTGCGCGGAGAACATATTTCTGGTTTCCTGTATGATCTGGGAATGCAGCTGATCAGCTATAGAGGACAGAAAGCTGAGATTACATTCAATTAAAGTGATAATTAATTTGATTTCTATGTCTGTGAAGTGCCGAGAGGGCAGTTCCCAGAAAGTGAGAAATACAAACCCTCTGAGCCAATCAGAGCTTTTGTCTGAGACAGAATCTGTCGTGACATCACAAGCCATGGTGGGCAGGGTTCCTGGCATGGCCTCAGACCAGCAGACGTTCTGCTGCCAGCAGGGTGGCAGTGGCCTAGGGCAAGGCAGCAATGGCCAGGTCACCAGCTTTTTTCCTCCCGCATGCACGAGCGCTGCAGGGAGGGGGAACCAGCAGAATGGCAAGATGTCAGAAACAGCCCTTTAGACGTGTCAAACAGGAGGCACAGCTAGGGGAAGGTGTTCACTGAGCGTGACAGAGAGTGAGGCTATTCCACAGACGATCGGCCCAGTGACACATAACAATAAGGTAGCTGCATGGTGTAATAAAATCATTGAAGTATGTTTTTGCAATGAGATAAACTCATTTGATTAAAAATACACAAGTAATCTACTTTGAACAACATTTTTAGTCAGTATTTTAACAGTTCTTTAAAATATTCAGAATTTCACTTTATGCTCACTGGCTCGAAATTCATGATGCCACAAAACCGCATTTTTAATTATTAGATTTTTTTAAAATGCATTATGTTGAACTGATGGTTAATCTGAATGCTGACATGCATTCCTCCTTCAGCGCATGAGTGTGAAAACACCCTCTGAGTATCAAACACTGCACATACACATCGCCCTCCATAAGGTTAAACATCCAACTATATAAAATACATAGAGGCACATTTTTCTTGCCAGAAGGAGAAGATTTTAAAGGCAGGTAATGCCTTTTTCTCTCTCTTCTTTTACTGTTCCTCACACGTCAATGTGCAAGTCCCTGCACTCCTGGGAAAAATAGAAGTATATTTAGAAACTTTTCGAGAATCTGCTTTCTCACTTGTGACTCATAGATTTTACCATCAAAACAGGTGATCACATGTGTTGCTGTGTCAGATTGATAGTATGCTAAATTGAGAAAGAGAAAGTAAATGGGAAGAAAGTTCAATTAAGTTTTCTTTTAATTTTAAATCACTACAAAGCGGCACTACAAAGAGAGTGGCCTTTTTAAAAAATACCTTAGAAAATGATCTATTTGGGGAGTAATATATACTAACAATTATAAAAAAATAAGTTCAATCAAGCCTGTTGTATGGCTGGTGAAGATGGAAACAGTTAGCCGGGTGGAAATACTTTAAGTTCAGAGGAAGTTTAGCGCCACAGAAACCCAAGACCAAAAAAACTGTGAATTCTACCTCCATATTCATCGGTTCCGTGAAACAATCAAAACAAATCAATCCGTTTATCAGCACAAACAACAGAAGCGTATTCCACTGTTTGCAGTTAAGATAGTTTTCATTTGTCCTGTTTGATGTGTGGTGAGTTCAGCCGCTTCACTAATCCTCTCACTTTGTCTTTGTCATGTTAACTTCCAACCAAGTGTTGTCTACTGAGGAGAAACGAGTGGGCATTTAAGATGTTGAAAAGGTGTGCCATTGAAAGGGTAACTCAGCATGAGTCAAGGTCTGGATTGGATTTTTTCCTTTGAACTTAAAAGTGGAAAGACAAAAAAAAAAAGTCAAAGAGAGGAAACAATCTTACACGAGCCTCCTCTGAGTTTTATGGCCTTTTACTTTTACAAAGGAGACAGTCAAGAGGTAGATTTGTATGTGAATTCCACGGTAAACGTCTCCTTCTGCAGATATGTGGAATAAAATTACCTTTGGCTCCAGCGTCACTTAGGTTGAAAGACATGAATGTCTTTCTATCTCATATATTTATTTAGCTCAGTTATGACTAAATCTCAAAGCAGCAATATGACCCTCTTCACTTGGTTGCTCTTATAGGTGGGGCTCCTCACTCTCCATCCTCATTAACACATTAGCGCTGAGCAAATAGAGTATCTGTAACCTCTGCAGAAGTGCTTTTCATACATGCTGTTATCCAGGAGAAAAAAACCCCAAACCAAAACAAAAACATTTATCATGTTCATAGTGGTAAACAGCTTCTTTATACTCTGACATGTTTCATATACCACTGCTGGTTAAAACGTGGACTGCCCGGTTTCCTGAGTTTACTTTTACTCACTTTTCTTGGGTGTTGCTAATTTCATGTATCTCTCATCTAAAACTTCAGTGTGGTATGTTGACAAAGACTCCAAATCCCTCATCTCTTTTCTTCATAGACAACAACTTTCACAATCAGTCACCTTATTACCTATATGACTGTCTAACACACTCAGGTTGCCATAAGCCCAGCACAACTGACTTTGCCCTGTTATTTTATTCTGCTGATGTCTTTGTTTAAGATTAGAAGATGGGAGCAATTCACGGCTGGATTTGGAAGCAGCTTCGCTTTTACACACCTTGGCTGTGATGCTGAGGATCCCCTGCCCCTCCCCTGGTGATCGGAGGGAGATCTGATAAAAGAGGCTGCTGTCTGCGCGTCATGGCCACAAGGAGAGCAGCGGTGAAAGCGGGACTGCGTCTCTGCGCTCCGATCAGTCCGCCTCCGCATGGCTCCGGTTTTATTATAAACTCTGCTGCCTTATTATTATTTTTCCGGACACAAACGCAGCATGATGCCGTTTGCTGTTTACAGCTTCACCGGTTATCTGTGCTGATTTTGTCTTAAGTTTTTAATACTTTCTTGTCTTGAAGCTTTTTAATTAGAAACACCGGAGGACCCTGGAGGCTTGGTAAGTTTGCAAATACAATTATATATATTTTCAAATGCAACTAATACATTTGCAGAATTTATTATTATTTATTATGATGATAAAGCTTTATTTTACATTTAAATGTGCAATAAATGCAACAAACAACTTATTTATTCAGCCTGCAACGAATTAACCCACAGTAAATAAGTTTCTAGTGTCTGGTTTATTTGCATTTCTTCTCCCACCCACCTCTGTATTAATATCGTTTAATTCCGGTTCTTTTGGTTTCTCACATCCGACTGTCTGATCCAAGAAGCATCACAGGTTTCTTCAAACGGAAAAATAATTGGCTATTTTTCTTTTTCACGTCGGCCATCCCGTTGGGACACAACCTCATTCGAACTGAATGCATGCAAATCCATTACCTCTGAATACTGATAGTATTATTTATTTACACGTAAAATGAATCTTCACGATTTAACTGCTATTATTAGTGTTATTACTCCTCTGAGAAGTAGGCCTACATTAAAAACAATAAAATAAACATGCATACATTTTTGTTCAAATTATTTGTTTTTGTTGGACAGGATTAAATTGAATAAATATTCGTTTCCATCGGAATATATTTAGGTCGGACAAATCTGCAATTTTATTTAGTTTTGATACTGAAAACGCTACGACTTTCAAAACTCGCGGGCGAGTTTCACGTCTACCCCCGTAAATCTGTGCATTGCTTCACGTTTGTCATATGATTTACAAGAAATTGGCTCTTACCTCGAAGCGAGTCCCAGCGAGCTTGTTAATATCGCTCCAGTATTTCCAATAACTGTAAATCCTGAGCTACTCAGTTGCACTTATATCATTTTCTTTTAATTATTATAGCCGAACTATTGAACTTGTGAATACAGTATATCATCAAAGAGCAAATAAAATCTAATAAAACGTGTAGTATATGAGCCGCACTGGAACGCATTTAGGGCTAATTGATTAGCTAATCGTGTTTTTAAAACAGCGGAGGAAAAAGTAAGAGGGGGGAAATGGCAACAAAAAAGAGCCTTGTTTTCAGTAAAGTTACTATTTTTGGGGAGACCACGACAACTGAAATCCAGCACTTTAAGACTGACTTCACATACTTCACAACCACACCCTGGTACGCCCACAAATATCTCCGGTGATATGGAGGTCATTTCCTGCAACCGTCTCACTGTGTATGCGACTTGACAGCTTGAGATGTGTATTAGGGACAACTTCAGGTCTTTTTGTAACCACTGTTTGCTTCTGTCTGTCTCAGTCATTCAGAATCCAGTGGATGTTTGCAGGGGAGCCTGTTTTTAGGAGCAGACACCTGAAAGGAAAAGAAGGGAAGGTGACATCCCTGATAGAGAGCAACATCAGCTGAGCCCAAACCAAGAGAAAAGCAAAGATGCTCGGGAGTGAAGGGGAGAGCAGTTCATATTCTTCTTCCAAAGACACGGCAGATGAGAGGCGCAAGTCTCCGGCTGTGGAGGGGGATGATCCGGTTGTTAGCAACAGGTACACGGAGCACGGGATGAGTGCTGACCGGTACTATATCCCATCCGCTATTTCTAAGCAAAGTCCCGAAGCAGCCAGTCATTGCTCTTTTATCCCCTACACCCCCAGCGGGGCGGTTTACACCCCGTCCAGTGCTGGAAGGTATCCCTCATCACTGCACCTGGGCTCCGTGTTGCAACCGGCCGGATTCCCTCCCTCAGCCCCCGGGCGCAGTCACATTAGTCCCACTTACCAGCTCGGACAGAGTCCCGGCTGCATCTACCCTCCATACACCAGCTCGGGCTCCGCTCTCGGTAACATGGCTCTACCCCCCGCCACCACCGGCCCGGGGGTGAGGTCCCAGGTTTATCTCTGCAACCGACCTCTATGGCTCAAGTTCCACCGACACCAGACAGAGATGATCATCACCAAGCAGGGCAGGTGAGATGGCAGGAAAAGTGTGCAAAGTTAGAGCCGAAGCTTTTCCCTTTAATTTCCTTTAACTGTCTGTCACTTTCTCTTATGTTCTTTTTCTTCTTCTTCTTTATTAGCAAAATATTTATTTTAATGTTCTGTTTCTTTGAATCCTCCCTCTCTGTTTTTTGCAGACGGATGTTCCCTTTCCTCAGCTTTAACATAGCTGGTCTCAGTGTGACAGCGCATTATAACGTGTTTGTGGAAGTGGTGCTTGCGGATCCAAACCACTGGAGATTTCAGGGGGGAAAGTGGGTCACCTGTGGGAAAGCGGACAACAGCAGCCAAGGTACCGAAAAGGGTACATAGTGCCTATTTTCTTTCTTTCTTTTTCTTTTTTTTTTTTTTTTAAGAAATATATTTTAAACTGAGTTGAATTCAACATTTCCCCTGCGATTTAAAAGCAAAATTCACCCGGGTTTAAGACAATTTCATCCCCCAAAAGACTTTTTTTTCTGTTTAAAAACAAACAACAACAAAAAAAGACAAACAAAGAAAAAGAAATTCGCTTATTTTATAGCCTAAGCCTAACTTCTCAACTAGGCCATGGAGCAAAAAATGGGTTCCCCAGCTTTTCCTAATGGAAAGTCCCATGTTTTCAGTAGAATTTTGTGTAATTTGTTTTGGAAATCTTGAGTTTAAATATTGGAAAATGTATTTCTCTTTATTTAAGGGAACAAAATCTATATCCACCCGGAGTCCCCAAACACAGGGGCTCACTGGATGAGACAAGAAATCTCCTTCAGTAAACTGAAACTCACAAACAACAAAGGGACGAGCCACAATACTTCACAGGTACTAAACTCAAAGCTGAAAATAACTAAAGGCCTGTAACCCTCAAAATAGGTTGCAAATGGCAAAACATTTTCCATTACACCAAACCTTCATTCAGTTGTTGTTTTCAATATAGATTAGTCTGTTTAATATAAACTGTAGTGATGTACTTTTACTATATTTTGTTTATTGGCACCTTGATAATTAATGTGGCACAATGAAAGCGTTTTGTATTCGGACTAATTCAGACTTGAAGAGCTAACTATATTGTTTGTTTTATTTTTTTAATTTGTGCTAGGAAGGAAATTAGTTTAGATATTTTTGTGTCTATGCAAAGATGATGTGATGAAATTAAACTACAGTAGTGCAAAAATAATGCTTAAGTCATATAATTGCAGGACACAAAGTTATTCACTGAAGCTTTTATAGATTAGAATTTTTTTTGTGAATAGCGGTGACGTTGGAAATTATAGAGTGCTTTAATTTTTTTTTCAAAATTAGCATTTTTTTTTTTTTTACGCAATAGATGATTGTTCTGCAATCCCTGCATAAGTACCAGCCAAGGCTGCACATTGTGGAGGTGACAGAGGATGGAGTGGAAGACCTTAACAGTGACCTTAAGACCCAGTGCTTTACTTTTCCAGAGACTCAGTTTATAGCAGTGACTGCCTACCAGAACACGGATGTAAGTGTGGAAAAACTCTGGCCTCCCTTGGTGGTTGTTGTTTTTTGTTTTTGTTTTTTTTTTAATTTTATTTTAGATATAAGCTCCCATTAATAGGTCCTCAGAGCCGTATGCATGCATTATATTTAATTATTTACATACTGCATATTATAGCTTTTTAATCAGTTTAGAATTCCCATTTATTAAAACTTGTTCAGTTGGCATGGGAAGCCATTTCTAACTTTAATCAGCCACAGTTTTCCAAAGCAAGCTAAACATGAGGTCTATAGCTACACAAGCATGATGCTCCTTTATTCTTTGCTTTTCCAAATCTAAAATGTAGCTTAACCTTCGGCTGTGCCTTGTTTTAGATCACGCAGCTGAAAATTGATCACAACCCTTTTGCCAAAGGATTCAGAGACAATTATGATTCGTGAGTATTTTCTATGCGCTTACATTGCTGTGCATCTCTTTCAAAGCAAACAAATACATCATACTGTGGCTACACCAACTAATTGTGAAAGAACTTTCACATTGAACTGTCTTGACCTCATGTCTTATAAGTACATTTATTTATTTAATTTTTAGGATGTACACAGCTCCAGAGAATGACCGCCTTACACCGTCTCCTACGGACTCTCCCCGTGCCCACCAGATTGTCCCTGGCACCCGCTACGCGATGCAGCCCCTCTTCCAGGATCAGTTTGTCAACAACCTTCCTCAGAATCGCTTCTACAACAGTGAGAGAGCTGTACCGCAGACTAACAGCCTCCTCTCGCCTCAGTCAGAAGACGCAGCTTCGCAGAGGTGGTTTGTCACCTCAGTGCAGCAAGGGGGAAGTAGCAGTGGCACCACCAACAAGCTAGATCTGACACCCTATGAGGGAGAATATTCAAGTTCCCTGCTTCCTTATGGTATCAAATCACTGCCCATGCCTACTTCTCACGCTCTTAGCTACTACCCAGACTCCCCATTTACTACAATGTCTGCAGGGTGGGGGTCTAGAGCAGCATACCAAAGAAAAGTCACATCCAGTCTGCCTTGGTCCCCCAGACCCAGCCCCACTGCCAGTTTCCCAGAAGACTCAGAAAAGGTTAAAGCACAGATGGAAGAGGAGGTGAATGGTAGCGGAGCCCTGATCAGCTCCTGGACAGACCCACAACCATCAGCTCTTTCCTTAGACAAGACCAATTCCTATTCTCTGGGCTGCAAAAGAAGGCGTGTGTCTCTCAATGGTCCAAGCACGGAGGACTCCTCCAGCAACACCAAGTGTGAGGACTTGGTCTCTGTTCCCACCAACAATGGCTACAGCAAGGAAGCCCCCCCATCCAAAAGCATGGCAGCTTACTATCCATTTTACACAAACCCTTAAACGTTTGTTTGGTCTTCATCTGCTACCATGAATGAGAAATATTGTTTTAGCATTTTTTTTGTTGTTGTTGTTTTTGTTATATGAAGACCCTTATTTTGTGTTGGCAGTGATAAATGTCTTTTTGTTTCTTTTGTGGCAAGACAGAAAATGATGAAGAAAAATTATGGCATTACAAGAAATGCACGTGGTACGATGAGCGTCTCCGTCTTAAGGCTTTTTGTTTGTTCCCAAACCATATATATATATTTTTAACTCCCCTTTTATTGAACTGAAATTTACAAAGTGCCAAAGCATTCGTTTAAGGTGCCCTGTTTTTTTTTTTTTTTGTTTTGTTTTGTTTTTTAAAGTGTGTTACATTTCATTGTTGCATACATTTATGTATCTACCCTTACACTGAGATTAAGCTATGTGTTTACAGATTATATATTGAAGGCCTGTTCATATGAAATGTGTGCATTCTTAAATATATGAGAACAATATGCTGTATATACCTTAAATGCAAAGTTCAACTATTTGATAATAAAAGGCACACATGTTATGTTGAGTTTCGATGTGGTTATTTCAAGTGAGTGGAGACTGCTAAGCCTCTGCTTAAATACAGTGTACTGTGCATTTAGTATTTGTTTGGTGTAGGTTGTGAATGCAACTGAGAAATACTTTCTGCAATTACTCACGAGGCGTGTGTAGGAGATGAAAAATGAAGAACGGCGCCACTCAGCAGTGTGATTTTTCTGTGGACTTTGGCGCACTCTAGTGGTCTTTTTCTGTAATGGCGGCTATTACAAATGATTAGCCTGTTGAGTTGAACGTCTACTCCATCCCATGTTCACTCCAGAGAAGCCTAAAGCAGAAGTGTTTATAGATTTACCCGTTTTAGAAAAATTTCAGGTATTTTTCCGTTAGTGTAAGCGCGTACGCCGTACTTATCTTACCTATTTCCGCTTCAGATATGATGCCCGGCTTTATGAAGGTGTAAATAGCTGTAGTTTCTAAGGGTAAAAAAAACAAAAACAAACTAAACTAAACTAAAAAAAAAAACATGCACTTGGTTGAAATTAATGTTAAAGCAAAGCTTAGGCTTTGAAAAATAAGCCGGCCACGTCTTTCTCGCCTGTTTTAGGGGGTTGTTTTGAAACCTGGCAACCCGACTAGTATCCAGCAGGAGCCACCAGAGTCAACGGAGAGTTGACTGGGGCAACAGCACAGCGCATAGCTCACATTGTTTATACAGGTTTGCCCCACATAACGAGAAAACTCTTTGCTTTACCCTTTGCGACTGACAATTCACTCACAAGGCCAGGTGTACAACAGCAAGATGTACAATCAGTGTAAGTCGAAATACTTGTTATTCATTGTTTACGGAGTTTTTCAACTGTACTTGCTACCGTCAAGTTGGCTAGCATCGAGATTAGCACGCTAGCTCAGCCAGCCTCTAGCGTGTACACTGACGTTGGTCAACGCAGATGCTAGCGTCATGAGGTTTTTTGTTTTTGAATATTATATAGCTAGCAAAGCAGCAGAGTGTTTTGTCAGTACCAGTGGCATTATCGACAAAAGGAATGGTTTGCAGCTAACGTTTTCTAAGGTTGGTTGTCGGCAGATTGGTTTTATTTTTAACCAGCAGTGGAACAAAGCGTTATCGGGGTCTGTTCATTAACACAACATGACACGCTGTCGTCGATTTTCTGCTAGCGAAAATGGTAAACACCGCACGACGTGGATACAGGCCTGCATGAAGTAGTTTAGTGACAAGTGGCGGCTACGTGGAATAACGTTTTTATTTTTCTCATGTTAACGCTAGCTGTTGCTGTGAGCTTTAGTTAGATGTGGTTGGTTGAAGCTGTAACGGGGGAGTGTCGTTGACTGTTGTAAGATAGGTTAATGCTGTAGTTATTCATTTAGAGAGCAAGCTCGTTGAGTAATATGTGTTACAAACTATGAGATTATATAACTGTTCAAAGATCAGGTGTTTTTCTTTCTTGCTTTTTTTGTATGCCAAGGTGGTATACTGTTTGTCTTGCTTTGTGATGGTGTCTGGCCACTGGGGTAATCACATGGCACACGCCTGATCTAAGGTGGTGTTCACTTCCACTGGCTGGTCTGTTTACATGATGGATAGCGTTATTTAAATGTACGACAATGATCGCAGGGGATGATTTCACATGTTAAAATGGTCGATATTAGCACACGTAAATGTAGACAGTATTTACCAACTGAATAAATGATAAATCATTCATATATGTAATACTTGTTTATTTTCCACCTGCCTCCATTCTACCAATCTTACTAAAGAGTGAAAACACGTCTGTGCCATATTGCTATTCTAATTGATGAATAGATAACCACGTCATAACTTTGGTATTCGTTTTGTTACAGTTAATAACACACTTTCCCAGAAGACTACCAAAGGTCTCACTCTTATCTTCCTTACTTAGTTTAAAGATTGACTGATTAGAACAGTGTGTCAGACCTGTCCACGGTCTTGACTCTGTTTATATAACAGCGCAAATAGTTAGCTGTCTTCAGTTACTTACTAACCTATGGAATGCTTGGTATTAATGGGAGATGGGGATTTTCGGTGAGTATTCATTCCTTCCATTGCACACATAACTTGTCTCCACCAGTGAGAATTTTGTTATTGGGAAATTGAATGCGTGTTATTATAAAAACAAATTATGCTGTGTCCTGTGTTCGGTCTGCTGCCGCTTACTAAAAATACATAAAGGTATCACATTGCCCTGACGGTCGTGACCATATGGTGCCCTGGTGGAAGCGGAAAGCGGACTTGCTGTGTGCTATTCTTCAGTTGAGGATATCTTGCTTCATAATGAGCCCTGGCCTCAGTGGGATGAGTAGCTTTGGCACAGTGAAGCGGAAACTCCTGGTGATGCCAGAGGAAGCCTTGTCCATCTCTGTGTGGGCTTTGTCCTCACTATGTTTAGGTATTCAAAAAAAATATATAAATAAATTCAAAAAAATAAAAAGAGAAACAGGGAGCTGGTTTACAGTGCAGTGGTGATGCTGACGCAGGAGCTTGTGGCAGAGCAGCCCGAGCACCCTTGAAGACTGAATTCTTGTTTTGTGACCAGAGGGAGTGGAAGTCAGCTGTACAAAACGAGGCAAAGTTGCTTTTCCTGAAACTGGTGAAAATATTTTTGATTTATTGGGATGATGTGGAAACTTGTATGACCGACAAACCTCTTGACCATTTTCTCGCTTGAAGAGCCTTGTTGGGCTCAGGCATAAAGACGTTTTACTCCCAATTTTTTGTCTTTTTATTAGGACATGCAGTATGCTGGCTTATTGGACTTGAACAGGTGGAAGACGACTTAAGAGGCTGCTGTCCCAGTCAGACCTTTGGACCCACGGTAGGGGACGAAATGGGGAACACAGCGACCAAGTTCCGTAAGGCTCTCATCAATGGAGATGAACTGCTGGCTTGCCAACTGTATGAGAGCAACCCACAGTTCAAGGAGGCTCTAGATCCCAACTCTACATATGGAGAGTCCTATCAGCACAACACTCCACTGCACTATGCTGCCCGGCACGCCATGACACGCCTACTCAGGTTAGGATATGGCCCAAATAAAAACAAATACGCAAGCAGACAGAATGTATACTTCATATTTTTGAGTGTTGTCAGTGAGGAAAAATTGTTATTCTGACAGGGCCTGATAATGATTGGGTCATAGATGGTTCTCAAGCTTTATGTCTAGTAACCCTTAACCTGACTTCTTCTCTTTTTTTATCACTCAATGGCAGCTTATTCCATCTTTTCACTTTTGCTGTATTTTAAAATTCAGTTTTTCTTTTTTCATGTTTTTTTTTTCTCTATATGTCTCTGTCCCATCTGTGTCTCTACATAGCCATCTGTTAGCAGCTCTCAGGAATGCAACATGCTGAGCTGGAATAGAATGACGTTCCAAGAGCTTCCTATCTGACAAGCTAACAGTGCAGACTGTGCTTGTTTTTATCCCACTCTGGCCTTACTCTTAAAAAAACAAGAACAGTAGTTTAAGTCATATAACTGGTTGTATAGCTATAATTCTAGTTTATGGTTTTCACAAAAGCAATGAAATGTTGAAATCTAAACTATTTTGGGAAGGAATTGACCTGCGTTGCAGTATACAGCTCTCCTTTTTTAGAATATTGTGCAGTTAAAATGCTGTAAAATATTCAGTTACACGAAAAGCTACATGCACTAAGCATAACTCGTGTTTTTTTATCTTAAAAAAAAAATCATGTTTACGTTCTGAATCAGCACTGATGTCATAAGAATTTGCAGTCTGTTGACAGTATCCCACAAAAGACAACGCATTACAATTTAACCATCTTGTCATGTTGTTATTCTCTTTTAGGTCTTTTCTCCTAAGCAAAGATGGCAATCCTAACAAGCGCAACGTGCACAATGAGACATCTCTGCACCTTCTCTGCATGGGGCCTCAGATCCTGACTTCAGAGGGAGCTTTGCATCCCCGCATCTCAAGGCCATACGAAGACGAACAGCGACGAGGGGAATGCCTTCAGATCGTGCTAGCATGGACAGGAGCTAAGCTGGATCATGGAGAGTATGAAAGGGCTGATGTCAATGCCACTGACAACAAGAAAAACACTTGCCTACACTATGCTGCTGCCTCAGGCATGAAGACTTGTGTTGAGGTGAGATTATAATAAAAAGATATTGCAGATATTTTCTCTGGGCTAGTGTAAAATTTTCTTAAGTGTGAAATTTTTGGGGGGTTATGATCAAAGCCTCTGTAGCTGTAAACTGACCAGTTTCACTAAGACAAGGGCAGAGAGTATATGAGGGGAAGGATAATAAATGAGACCAGAGTAACTCTGATGCTCACACACATCATTCAGTGTCTGCTCTTTTGTGTAATGAATATTTGTAGAATAGATCCTCACGTGTGGCCTTGTCCTAGAGTCAATCTTGACCTTCGGTAGGGAACTGTAATTTGCATCTTCTCATTCGCCCTCGCTGGTGAGTTTTTGGAAGATGCTGTGGAACACGGTACAACTTAATTAATCTCCTGGACAGCTCACACCAGATATAACAGTCAAATAGATTACGCGTGACTTTATTGTTATTGCATGTAATAGAACAAAATTACAAATGCTGCTCTTAAAATGTGCTTCAGGAAAGGCAAGCAGCCAATAGTTGGGAAATCCCCAGAAAGAACTGCTGTACAGCTGGTACTAATTTTAAATGATCGCATTTCTGCACACTGTCATTTATTTAGATGACTCTTCATTATAGAAATATTATTGTTGCCTTCACTCTAATTTCCCCCCAGAATCCATGCAGTTTATTACAAAATGCAATTTGCACCATGTGCAGAACATAATGTCGAGGCTGGCGATGCAGACAGGTATGTTGTGACAGAAAAAGAGACACCCTACTTCCAGGGTGTCAAGAAATGCCATTCACAGACAGTTTAAAAAAGTAGACTCAAGCACAGAAATGACAGTTACCAACAGAAGCCACCACCCCCCAAAAGACACATTATTAACGTGTGTGTTTTTCTTGTACTGCTCTCAATATTACCTGAGCTCCTTTAATTGGCACTTGATCATCAAGACTTAGTGTGCCATACTCTACAAAGAACTTTGAAGTAAAGTGGATATAAGTGAACTCTTTTTCAGTTTTCTCGAGGTGGGTAAGTTGTTGCTATTTTTTTTTTTTTTTTTTTTTACTGAAGTCATAATTGCAGTCTATATCAAAATAACTGTAATTACTGTTTCATGCCTTAATTGTGGATACTTTCCTCTGATTACTGTTACAGGGTGAGTGGTACTCCACTGTGCAAGTAAGCACAGGTGTTTGGAACTACATATATAGTCAGCGAGCTTTAGTATCTGTTCTTGAATGCACGATGTGTGCCATTGTTCAATGCCAGATATTCCTCTTGTTTCTTCGTGCTCAGATGCTGGTGCAGAGAGAAGCGGACTTGTTTGCGGAGAATGAAAACCGCGAGACTCCATGTGACTCTGCAGAGAAGCAGCACCACAAGGAGTTGGCCCTGCGCCTGGAGTCGCAGATGGTCTTCTCTCTTGCCCCTGAGGCAGAGGGTATTGAGGCAGAATATGCAGCCCTAGATCGAAGAGAGGTACAGTATAACACACCAACAAGGAGTGGGTGTATAGCTTTCAGTTTATCACCCTCAGCTGGTGTGACTTAAAATGTTATTAGAACCAAACTTTAGTCCACAGCATGCTGTTTAAAAAAATCCCCCCAAAAAGTAATTTCACTGTTGTTGCTGTATTAGGTCAAACTGTTTTAAATGAGCTACCCTGGTCATCCTAGCCTGGCTGATCCCACACAGCTTCTGTATTGTTACACTTGATTCGTCCTTATAACCCTTTAGCTACATAAGTAAGGAATAGAAGCAACATATGATGGTAACTTTGCTCTTGGAAAAATCCACTAGTTGACTGTATTTCAGTGTTTACATTTTTGCAGGAGTTAGTCACATTCTTTACTTGAACTTGTTTTGGTTGGACACAAACAGACTCACAAATTACTCACACAAAACAGTCTAGCTTAAAACATGTGATCATCATCATCAGTTTTAGTTCTCTGGGTCTGGCTAAGTCCTGTGCCAGCAATCATTTATGTTTCAGGTGGTTGTAGTACTTATTTTCTCTTTATTTTCTCTTCCCCTTTTTTCACAATCTTTCTTTCCTACCATTATTTCACCCATCACCCTTTTCCCCAATCTCACCCACTGTTGTCCTCTTGTCTCTTTCTTTACCTTTCTCTGACAACCTGTCTTTTTTTTCCTTTTACTTCTTATCTTTGTCCTTACATTTCCTCTCTTATTATGTTCTTGTCAACCCTTTACACTAGTTGTACGAGGGCCTGCGGCCACAGGATCTTCGGAAGCTGAAGGACATGCTGATAGTGGAGACAGCTGACATGCTACAAGCCCCTCTTTTCACTGCAGAAGCACTGCTACGTGCCCATGGTACTATTAAACAAACACAGTACTGGTTGTCCTTTCAATTATTTGGACTAGTAATATCCTGACAGCTTAATGGGTAAACATAGTAACATAGTAGTTAAACAAATGACATACATAGTTAAAGTATATGGACAAGGAAGCATTTGATACACTGGTTAGATTTAATTTAACACCACATAAAACACTTTTCAACACTTTTCAATATATATACACACACATCCATACATACACTTTAGTGGACGAGGTAAGTATACCCTTGGCCATGATTTGCATAATTGTTCACCTGTCTCAGATATTGGCTTATTAAAGTCTTTGACCGCTCTTCCATACAAATCCTGTCAGTTACAGAATGTTTAATCTAAGGTTTCTCTTACACACTGCCTGTTTTAAAATCCACACGACATTTCAGTGGGATTCAGACCAATAAGCAGGATCCTCTCAATAAGCAAGGCACGTCTGCATTGCAGTTCAGATTTTCCCTGCATCTTATTGTAAATGAACGCCTTTTGACACCAGTAGTAAGAAATGGCTGAAGACCCTTTGATGAAATGTTGTGGTATTTTTATTATACTTTTTATGTTGTTCTGTTTGGGTTTAATTTGCTGGAGCAAGGAGTCTGGTACAAATTGGCAGCTGTTTAATACAGTGGAATGACCGATCTTGAGAATAACTTCAAGACTTTTTTATGTCTTAGCAGACTTAGATATCTCCAGCCTTTTGCTGCAGACCTCAGACCTAAACATGACACCACACAATTTAATAGCTTGTAAGACCAAACCAAACAAGCTTAAAATAAGAAAAGCTTCTCCTGGTCACTCTCTAAGGAGGTTCTGTGTATCGGCACCTAATGTGAAACCCTGATTCTAATCTTGTGGCTGTGATGCTGTGAAAATGTGTAACGGTGCATTTTACATGGGGTTACCATGCTTTTTAAATGTAGAAATGACTACAAAATAGAAAATACAGAAAGTGTTTTTTGTATTTGGATAAGGGATTTATTTTCTATAAATATGCAGTACGCTGAAAGAATTGGACTTGTTCTGTTGTCACTGGAGAGAGCTTTTACATGATCTAAATGTAGTTTTAGTGAGCGTATTCATTTCAACAAACAATTTGAGAACAAACACTGCTTAATTAGGTTACTTAGGCTCGCGCCTGATTTACTGTAAATAAGATTAAATAATCCGCAGCGTGAACCATGGATTTTTATGTAAAATCCTTGGCACGTCTAATTTATTTTTATTACATTCTGTTATGTTTTTCCTAGAAATAGTAGTGTGCTGCAGAGAAAATATGCTTTCCTGAATTTGTCTTAATTACTTCACTCTTAACTTAGGCCTGGCCAAGTACTGAGTAAATATATCAGATTTTATTAGACTTGCAGTCTTAACCCACCAGTTTTCAAACTTGCTTCATTTACAGCTGGACACAAGATAGTGTGTTCAAGTGTTTCTGAAAGTTTTACTGATTTGAGGCTTTTGTAAATCGTTACTTCAGACAACTTGGCAAAAATGTTTGTGTATGACTTCACCACCTCATTTTTTAATTAAATGGGCTTAAGGGCTGTCTGTTGAGCTGTGTGCTACATATGAGACACACTTTTAAGAGCTCAGAGGCGGGAGATTGACCCCAGAATGGTGCTATATTTATTCAGTTTTATCATGGGACTGCTGAAACATTTCAGCATTTTGCATGTCCTGGAGAAGGGTTTTTGTACTCGCATGTCATTTCATTTCGAAAAAGCCTCATTTCCACAATTTGTAACAATCTCTTATTGTCTCCTCATTGCTCGTCTGCTGAACTGCTTGCTTTTCCATCTTTCTTTGTTCCTGACTATTTGTATTTCCCAACTAATTTTTGATATTTAAGACTAAATGTGAAGACTTCACTTTCAGACTCTATATAATGGCTAAAGGCTTTAAGATGGGGCCATACACATTGATTAGTTTTAATTGAATGGAGCTAGATTGGGATGGGGGTTGTTACGACATTCATTATCTAAAGGAGGCCATTTAGAGCGTTAGTCATTTGATTGGTGGCAAACCTGTCTTGAGGCTGATAATGGCCTAATTGCACAATTGACCTGGTCGTGTTCCTTATTTTAGGAGGGTAGACTATTTGGACTCGGGCACAGTCCACAAGTCATCCAATATTTATACTGAGAGCCTCTCAAATCTGTCCGTGTCCTGATGCGAGATTAAACAGCTATTCTAAAACAGAAAACCAGATGGCAGCAGGTCTTTGTTGTTGGCAGTTTAAAAGGCTTAAATGCTGGTGGCTACTGGACTATTTCTATTGAGAATCCACACAAATGTAAAATGAGATTCACTGAAATGCATTTTTTGTCCATGAAATTCAAACTTAAGTCTTGTTTTGACAGGTTAAATGGGAATTCATATATTCAGTATGTTATGTCTGTTTTAGGCCTAATCATAAAGTATTGTAAAAAAATGTAATCTTCAAACAGTCAGAAAATGTTTTTAATTGGCCCTGCTACATTGCGTACTTCTTATTTGTGTCTTGACAATAACTTGCGTGTTTATAGTTGCTAGTGAAAGGAAAAAAGTCTTTTCTTTATCTTCCATTTTGTGCTTCACAGAAAGTAGGTTCTGTGAATTGATATTGGACTCTGCGCTGTAGCTGGCAGGCTTTGAGCTCTTCAGAGCAGATCACCACATTTTTGGCAAGAGGAAAGGTTGTAGAATCTGTTTTCACACTAACAACAGCCGGCGCGATGATTAAACATCACTGTTCTCCTGATCTGGAATCGTTCTTCCCATTCTGTAAACCCGTCTACTTCCACCGTGAGTTTGCCTCATATTTTCTTGGGTGGTTTTTTAAAATTGTCAGCATTCACATTTCACTGCCACCAGCAACTGTGCAGGAGACACAACAATGCTGTGTATGGAGTGGAAAAACCTGAATTCTGCTGATAATGTCCTTAGTAACTTAAATAAAGATAGTAAACTAACTGCCTTCCCAAAGGGCAGGACATTCTGGATCACTATCATACTATAGTGAGCAGTTCCTGTCCCATCACCACTTGTGCTTTCAGTTGTTACTCTGGTCATGACACACCTGATTCCTGCATAAAGAAATACTCTTTCTGAAGCTTCTTTTTTCCTTAGATCGTCATTTTGTCTCTTTTACATCAACTTTATTTTATTCAAGCATCCCATCAGCACTTACTAAATGAACCAATACTGTATGTGCTATACTGGAAATTAGACATTACATAAAGTGACGTATAATGCACTGGCAGTCAGTTATCGTAACTTTCTAAATTGTAGGTTATAAACTGTGAGCCTGTGGGACATCTCACCTTTCTGAAAAGAAACAATGTAATTTGCTCTTAGATCCTGAGCTATCCTGTGTCAGTGTCAGGAATAATTTATTACAAGTAATTAAGTTATCTCTGTTGTGTCACATGCATAAATGCACACAGCTTTTAGGAAGCTTGTGCATTGATTCTGCTGCTGTCTGATGCTTCAGTTATTTAAATAAACTCATGAAAAAAACTTTAAGAAATACGGCAGCAACCAATTAACTTCAGCACCTTGTTACAATTTTTTTTAAGCCACACACAAGGATCATCGTAAACTTTTTGTTAGACAACAGGTATCAAGTTATCTCATAAAAATGTGTGTCTGACTTCCAGTCCATCAGCACCTATTGCACTGCGTTGTTTCCCCTTTAAAAATTCTCTGCATACCGACATCTGCACCTCCAGTCACTGGTCTGATCGTTCGGATCAAAACATCATGCCACAAGCAGAGTTTCATTCTCTAGGTAGTATATACTAAAATAAGATGTCTTTTTTGTGTCAGATTGGGACCGAGAGAAGCTCTTAGAAGCCTGGATGGCCAATGCGGCGGAGTGCTGCCAACGCTCAGGTGTGCAAATGCCCAACCCACCCCCAAGTGGTTGCAATGCTTGGGACACCTTACCTTCTCCCCGGACGCCTAGGACCACCCGCTCCTCCATCACTTCACCAGACCAAATCAGCCTCATGCCTGCTGATGAGGAGTCTTCTCTGGTAAGACAAGATGGCTCTTGTTTACTGGTACATCCTGAACTGATAAAGCTAGACAAATTAATTTATAAGGTGGATGTAACTAAATACGCTTTTTAAATCACTACATTAGGGTTGAAATCCACTTGCCATTTTTTTTCTTTTTTTGCTGAAAACACTGTGACAGCTCTAGATTGATAAATGTAGGTCAGTAAATGGAGAAAAAAGTTTTAGCCATTGTTTAACTGTACTTATTGATAAAGAACGATCAAATGAAAAAGGATCACAGTCGGCCACAGCATGTTTTCCTGACTGATGCTCCTATAGCAGCAGGGGATAGCTTTAGGCACGGAGGTGCATAGATTAACTGGCAGCATTCCCATAAAATGTGTATAGCAGTGCATATTTAAATAAAATTCATGGAGTCCCAAGATTTTCTGAAGTGTTTCAGCTGAATTCTTTAAAATTTTATGATCACAGATGTCTTTCTGCATAATGATTCACTCTTTCCCAGTAAATATATGTTGCTAGAAGTCATTAGTATTCATGCCAGTGGTCTACCTTGCAAACATAAACAGAAGCAGGGCTTCCTTTTCTCATATGTCATCCAGTGTTTTGTCAGTTATCATGTAGGCAAGTCCTGAACAGTGTTGAGTTTTGTTATGCTATATAAAATATGCTAATTTAAGATACGACATCCTTCATGTTGCGCTTTCCTTCTTTATCAAACATGATTGACGGCTGCACATGTCGTATGTTATATTATGTTATATTACTGCTGTATGTTTGGGCACGTCTCACTAAAGATGTCATGTTATTGTTTTCACAGTTTTAACATTGTTACACGTAAGGGAGAGTGTTGACTCTCGTGCGACTGTTTTGTGGGGGTGGGTAGTCCGCAGTGATGCCACCACCAGGGGTTAGTTTTAAACTAATTAAAAATACTGGAAAGTTTTTTAAGCACTTACAGAAGGTGAGTGAATTGTGATCAACTGTAGCTGCTAGACACTTACAGTCTGCACTGAGATATAATGGGGGTGCATACATTTCGTAAGTAAAATAGTTTTGGTTTTCCCTCCTTTGGCCTTTTGGGTGAAAGGTTGAGGGAGGTAGTGGTAGTTCAGTCACTGTAGATAATTATTTTTTCAGCTTTCAACAACTACACCTCCCACAGCATTAAAGTGTGCTCTCTAAGCTTCATGAAAGGTGTATTTTCCACCAGTGTTTTTACAAAGCCTGCAGTGAGGGAAAGGAACCTTATTGCCCTCTTGCTGTGAAAGGAGCTGTAAACTCCCTGTTTAATTGCCCACCTGTTATCCTGATCTAGTCTGGCATTTCCCGTAATTATAAAAAGTGTTTGGAAATTGACTTTTTTGTGAGCAAAAAGTAATATGTCCTGGACCAAAACAAAGTTTACTAGGCATCTAGCCTTTATCTCATTTATTGCTGACAGCAACTCATTTTGTTTACTGCTCGCTATTGGAGACTGACAATGCTTTATAAAAATCAGGGTTTGTAAGGTCAGCAAGGTTGGTTAGCTTGGGTTTAGACTTTATTCTGGAATAGTTTGCAAAATTGGGAATTGAGATGGCAGTGCAGTGTGAGAAATGCATACTGCAGACTTTTTTTTAAATATATAACTTTATGAAGCTTCTTTGGAAGAAAATGCTGTTTTCTTGGTTGTTAAATTTATTTCAAATTTGTAGTAATGATTTTTAAACCAAAATGATGGTACCTGGAGGGAGAATCAGATAGTTTTTGACAGTTTCTGAAAAGTATAAAGACATATCTTTTTGGATGAATGAATATATCCATTGGCGATGTGTGTTGATGGATAATAGCTAAAGCTGACACACTTTATTAATCTATAAATCAAGGCTGTCAGCTTCAGTTGCTCTCTATCATGGGTTTACTTAAAACACCAAAACACTCTGGATTGAAACATCAAAGATATGAACATGTCAGACAAATGTCTGAGGGTATCTTAAGTTGTGCATCTGAAAAGGCGTAATTGAACTGCCCTGTGTCAATCGACTGAGTGTACTCAAAGGCCCGTTTAAAGGTTAGAGTTGATTATCACATTCTGCTCTTTCACAGATCAATACCTGCTTTG